>NW_024870896.1:3485000-6002782 GCF_019054845.1 Dipodomys spectabilis | reverse complement strand
TTTCCTTTCTTTTCTTTCCTTTCTTTTCTTTCCTTCCCTCCTTCCTTCCTTCCTCCCTCCCTTCCTCCTTTTCTTCCTTCCTTCCTTCCTCCCTCCCTTCCTTCCTTTCTCTCTTCTTCTCCCTCCGCTTCCTCCTTTCTTCCTTCTTTCCCCCTTTCCTCCCTCCCTCCTACCATTCCTCCTTCCCTTCTTTCTCTTCCTCTTTCTCTTTCTCTTCCTCTTCCCTCCCTCTCTCCTTCCCTCCCTCCCCCTCTGTCTCTGTCTGTCTGTCTCTCTCTCTCTCTCTTTTGGCAGTAATAGAGTTAACTCCAGATCTTGTACTTGGTAGGCAGGCACTCCATTGCTTGAACTACACTGCAGGACCTTTTCTGTATCCATCATTGTTTTCAGAGAGAACCTTGTGCTTCTTTTCCCCAGCTGGCTTGGGAACTCTATTCTACTTACATTACCAGTGTAGGTGGGATTACAGCTGTGAGCCAGGCACCTGGTCTGTCGCTCTGTAATCTCTTATTCCAGGAGCGCCTGCCCTCCCCCTCTGAAGTCATAGATCTCTACCTAGCTATGGGGGGAGTGGGCAGGTCAGCAGCATGCACACACCTCCCCTCCCCTGCTGCCTGAGGCCCAGCCCTCTGCTCACCCTCCTTGATGGTCCTTTGGGCTTAAGTATCACCTAAACCGGCAGAGGCTGGGAAAGCGCCCGCCATGCGCTCTCATAGACATAGATAAAATCTCAACGGACAGACAAGCGGAAAATAAAATATAAGCTGTCAGGCCCACGCCACCCCACGAGCCGGTATCCTCCATCTTTACAACTGTCTTTTTGAGTCATCTCTCTGGCTATGGAGGTTCGGAAGGGAGAGACATGACTTCTACCTTTTGGACCATAGCTTAGAAGCTTAGGGAGTCCCATCTCCCCAGGACATTCCCCCAGATCCCCTCCCCCCATCGATGGCAACTCTCCTCCCCTCCCTCCACCCTTCCATCTCTCTCTTTCTCTTGGTTCAGGTACTGTTGCTTAAACCCAGGGTCATACAGTCTCAGGAGGCTTTCTTTCCTTGCTCATGGCTGGTGCTCTGCCGCTTGAGCCACACCCCCAGCCCCACATTTTGCTGGTTCGTTGGAAGCCTGGTCTGGCTTCTCCAATTGGTGAGTTGGAAAAATAATAATTATTAGAAACTATGAGTCTAGTCTTGGACCTACATAGCTCCTCTCCTGGCTCCAAGGGGCTGTACAACCCACCTGCCCTGCTCCTTGGGCATGGCTTCCCATCTTCAGCGGGATCTAGATACTGGTCAGTTACATGGGCATCCTGTCGCCATGTTAACGGCGCCTTTCTCCAGGGAGCTTCTGGGTCTGTCGAACTTCTTGCGGCTTGGTTTTCTTATTTAATTTCACATCATAGTAAACGCATGGAGACATTCCCAACGTGTCTTATGGAACTAGCATGGTCCTAACGCCCAAACCACGCCCGAGGAGATGGAACACTCGAAGAACAAACAGGGTAAGGAATTGAATGAGCAGGGCTCCCAAATCACCCCCCCACACCCCGTCTCATGACGGGCATGACTCTACCTTATTCTCAGGAAAGCAACGGTGACTCAATGCTAGAAAATCCATTCACACAGTTAAGCATATTAACAGATTAACAAAGTAAACCCTATGATCATTGAGAAAACCATATGGTCCCTCTCCCCACAGGGCCAATAAAGAAGTGAGTAAATAAATAAATAAAAGATAGCAGAAGACAAAAGACTGCAACAAAACCCCCACCTTTGGCAACACATAGCAACCAGGCCTTATTAAACCTAAGAATACAAGGAAATTTATGGAACTTGATAACAGATTTGTATTCAAAATATGATTATCATGCTACCTGGTGAAATATCAGAACCATTCTAATAAATGATAAGAATTGACCCAAGACACCTGCTGTTCCTATATTTATTCAGTGATTTATTTTTTATGGAGGTTCTTACCAATGCAAGACAAGAAAAACGAGTAAATATATTGAAGGGGAAATTGTATTTATTTTTGCTAGTCATGGAGCTCGAACTTTGGGCCTGGCCGCTGTCCCTGGGCCTCTTTTGCTCAAGGCAAGCACTCTACCACTTTGAGCCGCAGTGCCACTTCTGGTTTTCTGGTGGTTCCTTGGAGATGAGAATCTCACTGACTTTCCTTCTAGGGCTGGCTTCAAACCATGATCCTCAGAGCTCAGCCTCCTGAGTAGCTAGGATTATAGGCATGAGTTACCAGCACCTGGCTGAAAGGGAATTTTGTAAAACCATGTCTGGCCATTAAAAAAAAAAAAGACAAGAAAACCAGCAATTTGTCAAGAAGAATGAAAAATCTGCCTGGAGAAAATAATAATAATATGGTTTTTCTGAAGGGCATAAAAGAAAACCTTGATAAAAATGTATGCTCTCATTCATTGCTGGAACACTTGTAGAAATTAAATCTAGAAATGCTTATTAAAATAAGGTTACACGTACTTGACTAGTGACCTTCCTCCAGAGAAATTAAGATTAACATATAAAAATATCTATTCAAGGATATAAAATAGAGCTGCCTGTAAGGACAACAAAATAAAATACTAGAAATAAAGCCAATGTCCTTCAAAGAAGGAAATTGTTGAATAATCATGATACACGTACACATGGAACAATACACCGTGGGTATTGTATATTTTAAAAAGTTGCCTCAATATTAACCTTGGAAGAATTTCCATATGAAGAATTCCTATGGAACTAGAAATGCAGCATTAAAGCTAGTCACCAGTGGCTCACACCTGTAATCCTAGCTACTCAGGAGGCTGAGATCTGAGGGTAGAGGTTCGAAATCAGCCCGGGCAGGAAAGTCTCCACTAGAAAACCAGAAGTGGTGCTGTGGCTCAAGGTGGTAGAGAGCTAGCCTTGAGCAAAAGAGCTCAAGGACAGCACCCAGGCCCTGAGTTCAAGCCCTATGACCGACAAAAAAAAAAAACCAAAACACCTCTTTTCCTTGTTTGTCAGGATGATTTGCAATTACCTTGGTCCCATATTTTCCGGCAAAATTTCAAATGCCCCTGAATCCTGAACTTTCTAGGGTCCAAAGGTGCATATCTGCTTTTGTGTTACAAGCTTCCCCCTGAAAGAAGTCACGAGGGTTTTAGTTCTGCCAAAGCGACTGCTTTCCTAATGGCCTGTGCATGTTTCTGATGCTGTCCAGGATTCTGTTGATCTCTTTGTCCTTCAGGGGATAATGTCATCATCGTCCATTTGCTGTCAGCGGAGTGAGGGTTTGACAGAGGTTAATACATCTTTTCAATCTGGAAGTCCATAACAGACGAAAAAGATTAGTATCTGAGCGAGATGAGGAGTCAAAGGAGACCGGGAAAGCTCAGGGGGGAAATGACTACATTCAAAAATGTGTTTTGGTTTTTTAATTTTGGGGGGGGGCGGCATCTGGTCGTGGGGCCTGAACTCTGGGCCTGGGCGCTGTCCCTCAGCTCTTCAGCTCAAGGCTAGCGCTCTACCACTGGAGCCACAGCGCCACTTCCGGCTTTTTTCTTTTTGCTTATGTGGTGCTGAGGAATCGAACCCAGGGCCTCAGGCATGCAAGGCAAGCGCTCTACCACTGAGCCACCTTCTCAGCCCCGGTTTTTTAATTTTTTTGACTGTCATGGAGCTTGAACTCGGGGCCGGGGTGCTATCCCTGAGCTCTTTTGCTCAAGGCTGAGTGCTCTACCATTTTTAGCCACAGCCCCACTTCTGGTTTTCTGGTGGCTAGTTGGAGATAAGAGTCTCACAGATTTTCCTACCTGGGCTGGCTTTGAACTGGGATCCTCGGATATCAGCCTCCTGAGTAGCTAGGATGACAGGAGTGAACTACCAACACCCAGCTGTTTCAGTTTTTAATAAGATATAACACCATTCATGTAAGTGTGTGAATGAATTGCGAGACATGAACAAGGCTGGTCACAAAAGCAATGGTTTGTTATCCTAGGGTGTTGAGATTTTAGGAGTTATATTCTTTTTTTCAAAATTCCCTAGAACAAGCCAGGAACTAATGGCTCATTCCTGTAATCCTTAGCTACTCGCAAGGCTGAGATCTGAAGACTGAAGTTCAAAGCCAACCCCTGGGAAAGAAAGTCCATGAGATTCTTACCTCCAATTAACCTACCCTTCCCCCCCAAAAAAGCTGAAAATGAAACAGTGGCTCAGGTGGTTAAGAGCCTCCTGTACACAAACAATAGTTCATCTGTATTCTGAATCACGAAACAGTGATTTGCCAAGAGCTAGACCGGAAAGAGATAGACAGAACAAGACTGGAGCTGTCTGGAGGTGCATGGCGTTCCCAGGGTGGCAGGGCCCAGGTTAGAACCAAACAGGCTTCCAGAACGGAAGCATGAACGCCAGGTTCAGGGCTTGCGGCTGAGTTCTCGGCTGCCCAGGGCACATTTCCAACCCATGGCAGCATTCGCCCAAGGAGAAATATTGTGGTAAGAGCATATGAGGTATGGAGTGGGTTTCAAATTAGTGCTGGAGGGGCGAGGTGAAGGGAGTGAAAGATGGGGCTCAACCCCCCCTCCCCATGGATGTCTGGGATGGAGTATGCGGATGAATTGGGCAAGAAGAAGCCATGATTGTGAGACAATTATCCATCCCGATCGTGATATTCAAATTAAGCTTTACGCTTTTGGCCTACCCCCATACCGTGCAGAAGGATGTTCATAATCTGGCAATCACATAAATGGAAGATGCAAGTCCAGCCTAGCGGCTCTCAGAGGGGTTCAAATCGCCAGGTTTATATCGTCCGTCTTAGAAATTACTGACTCAGTTTCATAATGAAAAGCAAGCTCTGAGCTGGGCCCTGGTGGCTCACACCTGTCATCCTAGCTACTCGGGAGGCTGAAATCTGAGGATCATGGTTTAAAGCCAGCCCAGGCAGGAAAGTCCGTGAGACTCCTCTCTCTAAGAAATCATCAAAAAGCCAGATGTGGAGCTGTGGCTCAAGCAGTAGAGCACTACCATTGAGCAAAAAAGTTCAGGGACAGTGCCCAGGCCCTGAGTTTAAACCTCAGGACTGGCACATGCACGTATTTGCGTGCATGCGTGCACACACACACACACACACACACACATACACACACACACAGAAGCCAGGGCCCAAGAGAACGTGGCAGGAGAGTGTCTGAGGGAAGGAAAGAGCAGGCTGCTCTAAAAGTGGATGGCCTGGAACCTTCTACCAAGACAGAGACCACGGAAGCACCTATCATTAAATGTGCCATTGTAAATCTCTCCACCCCAAACAGTGGCGAGAATTAACTTCCCGCCCTAAGCCCCAATGTTATTACTCTGGCTGTGCTCCCTAGACTTAAGCCCTCCTACACTTTGGAGCATCCTAAATCAGGATTAAAGACAAACCCGTGGGGCCTGGCCTGCGCTGAGCCCCTACACAGAAACCAGGGACACCTGTATGGGGACGGGGGGGGGGGCAGAGGTCACCCTGCAGCACATTTAGGGGGGGAGGGGAGGGCATGGGGGCGGTGGCCCCTCATCCACCCGGCCATGCACTGTCCACCTACCCTGTTGCACATGACTAAAGAAGGTGGCCCAATTGGAGAGTCCGTGTGCGGTAGGCTGGGGGGAAGAGAGGACTAGCCACACACAGCAAGCTGCCACTCGTGGCTCACGCCTGTCATCCTAGCTACTCGGGAGGCTGAGATCTGAGGATCACGGTTCAAAGCCAGCCCAGGCAGAAAAGTCCAGAAGATTCTGATCTCCCACGCACCACGCAGAAGCTGGAAGTAGAGGTATGGTTCGAGAGGTAGAGCGCCAGTCTTGAGTGAGAAAAACTCAAGGACAGCGCTTAGGCCCTGAATTCAAGCCCAGCACTGTCAGTATATAAATACATACACACAAACATATAGAGATAGGTATGTATGTACACACAGAACACGAAAGGAAAGTTCTGAAAGTTGTCAAATGAAAGCAAGCTAGTTGAGACCATAGCACTGGGAAAACGGCACAAGAGTAAAACATGGTATAGATACAGCAATATATAGAGATCAAAATATAAGTATAGATAAGTAGCTATAGATAGATATCTAGATACACAAATACATCTCTGTATATATTTATATACAAATATCTATAAATATATCTGTAGATATGTATAAATATGTAGAACTGTCTATACAAATAGAGGTAGATATAAACATAGAGAGACGTATAAATAGAGAGAGAGATACAGTACCTAGTCATCTAGGTCACCTTGCTCCATCCTGTTGTCAGTGGAATGTGGTTAAGGTAAATCCCTCCACACCTAGTCACACTGGCAGGGCCAATTTAAGTTTCTTGGAACCCTGAGGGGGGTGGACTGGAAGTCCTGCTGGCCATGGGCAGTAGCCAAGGAAAGGGGTCCCCTTCCCCATCAGGTCCGCCACACACCCCGCTTTCACAGTGGGACTGGGAGCAGGTGGGGGAGGAGAAGCATCAGCAAAGAGGACTCCCCCCCCCAGACACACACCCTTCCCCCCCCCCACCTGCCAGCCACACCAGGACCCCTCACGCCAGGAAACTGAGACTTTGACCCATCCCAGGAGACAGAGATAAGGAAGAATCCAGCCCTGGACACCTGCTCCTCCATCGCCCTCCACCATACCACCCCCTTCCACCCCCCCACATCCCCCCCCCCCGCCCGCCGCCTCTCCTCACTTAGCTCTAGAAGAACACTCCAGGAAGAGACTTCATCCCCTCCCCCCACCCCCACCCTCTGTTCCCCCAAATCACACCTGCAGGGCCCCTTGAGTGATTCACTCACCCTAGAAAAACCAAGCAGACTAAAGAAAAACACACAGCAGAGACTGAAAACAAGACTTTGTGTTCTGACCACAACCTCCACACAACCCACAAACGGGGGTCACACCTGCCTGGCTAAGCCCAAACAGGTGCTTAAAAAAAAGTAAAACCCTTCAATAAAACCTGGAGTTTCTATCTTGCCCATGTAATTGTAACCCCTCTGTACAGTATGTTCACACAAAAATAAAATTGAAAAAAAAAAACAAAACTGGAGTTTCTAGGCCTCTATAGAAATTCCATCCATCAGATGAAGAACGGGGGAAGAACACGGAACAAATGTGGCTGGCGCCCGTAACCTTAGCTACTCAGGAGGCTGAGGTCTAAGGATTGAGGCTCAAAGCCAGCCGGGGCAGGAAAAATCCATGAGTAATCACAAAAAAAAAAAAAAAAGCCGGAAGTAGAACTGTGGCTCAAGTGGTAGAGCGCTAGCCTTGAGCAAAAGAAGTTCAGGGACAGTGTCCAAGCCCAGAGTTTAAGCCCCAAGATTAGGGGAAGAAAAGAATAAGAAAAAACAAAAACAAAAAAAAAAAACAAATAGCCAAGTACCAATGGCTCATGCCTGTAATCCTAGCTACTCATGAAGCTGAGATCCAGAGGCTCACAGTTCCTAGATGGAAACATACCTGTGATTCCTTTTCTAATGGACCTAGCAAAAAGCAAGACTGGGGGCATGGTTCAAGTGGTAGAGCACCAGGTAAACAAGCATATGGCACTGAGTTTAAAAGCCAGTACTAGAAAAAAATACAAAGTGATATATTCATATAATGGAATATTGTTTGGGTTTTACAAGAAATCACCCCCAACACGTGTTAAAACAGGGATACACTTGAAAGACCATGATGAGCGCTACGCTTCTTCCACAAAAGGACAAATATTGTTATGATCCCATTGGCATGAGCTTCCTGGGAGACCCAAATTCACAGAAAAAGAAAGTAGATGGAAGTGTCTGGGGACTGGGGGAGGAAGGGAAAAGTAGGGAATGGGAGAAAAGGAGTATTTCTTGGGGACAGAGTTTCGGATGTGCAAGACGAAAAAGATTTCTGGAGACCAGCTGCCTGCTCAGAAATGGTTAAGATGATCATTTTTATGTCATGCATATTTTGACACAATTAAAGATTTTTTTTAATCGCTGGAGAGGAGCCACAGAAAATGAGTGGCTCACACGTTGCTGAGGAACTCTAAAATGGCACACCCACTTTGGAAAAACAATTCGACAGTTTCTTAGAAAACTCAACACGCCACTACCATCTGACCCAGCAATTGTACTCTTGGGCACGGATCCCGGGGAAATGGAAACTTCTGTTCACACGAAATCCTGTACATATGAGTATTCTCAACAGCTTTATTTGTAATCGATCGAATGGAAACAACCCAGATTCTTTCTTTTCTTTTTTTTTTTTCAATGAGTAAATGGTTTAAACAAATTCTGGTGCATCTAAATCCTGTGATAGAACTCAGCAATACAGAGAATAAGATAGGGCTGGGAAAGTGGCTCAGTGGTAGAGTGCTTGCCTTGCACGTAGATCCCCTGGGTTCAATTCCTCAGCACCACATAAACAGAAAAAGCCAGAAGTGGCGCTGTGGCTCAAGCGGTAGCGCTTGCCTTGAGCTGAAGAACTGAGGACAGAGCACAGGCCCAGAGTTCAGGCCCCACAACCCACAGGAAAGAAAGAAAGAAAAAAAGAAAGAGAGAAAGAAAGAGAGAGATAAAGAGAGAGAGAGAGAGGGAGGGAGAGAGGGAGGGAGAAAGGGAGGGAGGGAGGAAGGAAGGAAGGAAGGAAGGAAGGAAGGAAGGAAGGAAGGAAGGAAGGAAGGAAAAAGAATAAGACACCATGTGCTGGTGGCTCACACTAGTACTCCTAGCTACTCAGGAAGCTGAGAATCAGAGGATCAGAGATAGAGGCTAGCCCTGGCAGAAAAGGCCACTAGACTCCATTCCCAAAATAATCAGCTGAAAAAGCAGGTCTGGAGGCATAAGAGAAGGAAGAAAAAAACCCAGCCTGAGCCACGGGTGCTATTCACCATCATTTGAAAGCTATCTTCATCGGTTTTGTGTTGCTGTAACAAAAACACCCGAGCCTTGGTACTTTATAAAGAAAAGAGGTTTGTTTCACTCAGATCTGAAGGTTCAGGAGCCTGGCACTGGCTTTTGCTAGGTTCTGAAGACTGCAAGGCCACAATGGCTTCATAATTCTTGCAACCAATCCAGAACCAAGGGACAAGATTCACTCCCACGAGCCAGCACTGTTCCACTCAGGAGGGCAGATCTCTCAGTACCCAATCCACTACCATGGGGTTCCATCCCCATTGGATCTACCCGCCTCTGCCCGGAGATCTGAGCATCTGCCTGCAGGACAAACCACAGCAGTGAATTCAGGCCCCACACATTCACTCCCTCCGAGTTTCTGTGGGTCCCAGCTCAGAGAACACATGGCTCGTGGTCTTGCTTGACCCTGCTCAGTCATCCACTCATCTGGAGTTCTGTGGTCGCTTAACCAAGCCTATTTGGTGGTGGGCAAACCCAGTTAGCCAAGTGCTGTCCCATTTCAGGCCTGTGGGGGTGAGACTCACATCTTCTTGGTAGATGTAATTGACCGAAGGACTTGGCTTCTTGAGACCATACTTAGTCCCTGCCACGTGGCAGTGTGGTACCTTCCAGGCCAGGCCTCTCTGAGGCTTGCTGTCTTTTTCTTTTCCCTTTATCTCTTGAGTTCGTGGCTCACACTCAGAGCCTGGCATGTGCTAAACAAGCACTCTACCCCTCCAATCACTCCTGGACCTGTTACCTTCTACATTGTCCTGCGGGTGTTTGTTTTTGGTTTGGGGGTTTGTTTGTTTGCTTAATGCCAGTACGCGGGGGCCTCTCCTTCTTACCTTACCACTTGAGCCATGTTTTCCCACCCCGGCTTTTGATCGTTCATTGGCGATAAGAGTCTGAAGGACTTTCCTGCCCCTGGCTGGCTTCGAATCATGATCCTCAGACCTCAGCCTCTTCAGTAGCTAGGATGACAGGCGTGAGCCACCAGCACCTGACTCTGCACTTGATTTTTGAGATCAGAGTCTCCTTCCTTAATATTTGGCTCAGACTGGCGTCCAACGCAGCTGCAGGGTGACCACCTGGATCCCACAGGACAAGCCTGCTCTGCCTTAGTGTGGACACCCCAGCCCCCTGGTGGCCAACAGGGGACACTGCAGCTCACTTCCTGCAGCCCGAGACCTCAGAAAGCGCCGCTACCTCTATGTACCACTTGTTCGATACATGCAGACCTATAATAAACTACATCAGGCCCAGCATTAGTCACCAATAATAACGTGTGGTACAAGTAAAATGACTGCAACCATATGTATTAGTGGTGCATTGAACATTTTGAATTGCTTCTTTCTGGCACTTGAATCTGTATGTTTGTCTCCTGGTTCATAGGGATGACAGAGACAGAAGAAATAAAACTGGGCATAAAGGTAGACAGCTGTATGGATCATTTACCGTGTTCTTAGATGCTAAAGCTAGATATGACTTCAGAAGAATAGAATGAGTGGGAATAGTGATGAAAAAGAGAACACAATTTTCATGATGGAATTAAGTATTGGAATATTTTGTAAGTAGCCAGGCTCCCGTGGTTCACACCTATAATCCTAGCTTCACGGGAGGCCGAGATTCAGAGGATCCAGGTCCCAAGCCAGCCCAAGGAGAAAAGTCCATGAGACTCCTTCTCCAAACTAACCAGCAAAAGTCAGGACTGGATGCATGGTTGATGTGGTTGAGCACCACAGTTGAGCAAGCAAAGCTTAGCAAGCTAAAGACCCCAAGTTCAAACTCCAATAAGGGAAAAGAAATTGTAATGTTTTCTGCACCAGTGAATTTTTTTATCATTTATGACCAGATACAACGTTTGATCATAATATGTACAATTCATCATTAATTTCCATAGCTAAGTATGTTAAGAAGCTATAAATATTAGAATCACACAATCAAAAGGCAAAGACACAGAGAACATCTTGACAGCAGAAAACGAAAAATGGTGACTCACATCCCCTTATCCTAGCTACTCAGGAGGCTGAGCTCTGAGAATTGTGGTTCAAAGCCAGCCTGAGCAGAAAAAAAGTACACAACATTCTTATCTTCAATTAATCACCAAAAAGCCAGTGTGACTGTGTGGCTCCAGTGGTAGAAAGCTAGCCATGAGAGAAAAAGACCAGGAACAAACATTGAATTCAACACATTGAGTATCCGCACACACCAAAAGGATTTTAGTAATAAATCAAGTTTCTACTGTCTCTGTGAAAACCAAGTTTTCTCCCAACTGTAGTGAATTAAAAATATACAAACAGCTGTTTTGATTCAAGAAAGCAACCTTTCTTATCGTTTGAGCACAAATCTGTGAAAGATTGTGTATCGGCCTAATTGGTAATTCTGTTGAAATGAAGGCAAGCAAAATAAGTTTTACAGAATAAATAACAAGTTCATGAATTATGACTTCATTATTCATGCCAACAACACCGACCCCTCAACAGCACATTCAGACATGCACAATAATTAAAGCCAGCTATCTATGACAACTTGCCAAGTCTTCGTCAACTAAAAACTATAATTTGACGCACATTCCTGTATGATCTTTACAAAGTTAGACACATGGTCCAGGGGTCCTGGCTCCTGTTGCTTTAAGAAAAATGCCTGGTGAGTTGGGGAAAGCTCAGTGGTACACACACACACACACACACACACACACACACACACACACACACACACACACACACACACACACACACACACACACAGGCCAGCTGCAGAGACAATCCACAATTCACTGGATTCTATTGGCTTGGCCCTTAATGGCACCCCCTTGTGGCAGCTCATTGCAACAACATCACCTTCCCGTGGCAAGGTGATGAAGTATTCCTGGGCTTCCTTCCTTCCTTCCTTCCTTCCTTCCTTCCTTCCTTCCTTCCTTCCTTCCTTCCTTCCTTCCTTCCTTCCTTCCTCCCTCCCTCCCTCCCTCCCTCCCTCCCTCCCTTCCTTCCTTCCTTCCCTCCTTTTCTTTCCTCTTTCTTTCCTGCTTTTTCTTTTCTTTTCTTTCTTGCAACAGGTGAATACCAGACAGATTAATCTTGAAAAACAGTTTACATTCTGAGTTGTGCAGTAGTTTATATTGGTTAAAAAGATATAGACTCAGCTGAGCACTGGTGGCTCATGCCGGTAATGCTAGCTACTCAGGAGGCTGAGATCTGAGCATTACAGTTCAAAGACAGCCTGGGCAGGAAAGTCCATGAGATTCTTATCTCCAATGAGCCAGCTGCAAACAGGAAGTGGTGCTGTGGCTCAAAGTGGTGGAGCACTAGCTTTGAGCAAAAAGAGCTCAGGGATATGGCCCAGGCCCTGAGTTCAAGCCCAGAAGCTTGTGTGTCTGGCTGCAGGAGCGGGTTGAGCCTGGATTCTGGACCAGATCTGGGCTGGAGCTCAGGTCCATGACTGCTTGGCAGGGCTGTTTTCTCACGTCAGGAACTCAGGAGCAGCTGCCATGCCACAGCGACTCTGATAGAAGCTTTGCCTGGCTCCAGGCAGTCCGCAAAACCTCCCCATTGTGGCTCTCCTTCCTTTCTTCCCTCTCCCCTGCTCTCCTACCCACTCCTCCTTAGAGTGGCTTGGATTTTCCTGCCCAGGCTGGCTTGGAACTGTGATCCTCAGAGCTTAGCATCCTGAGTAGTTAGGATGACAGGAATGAGCCACTGGTCCCCAGTGCAGGGGCAAGACACACACGGCGGGTATTACTCATAAACGATGCATTATGGAAGGCAGGTGTCAATGGTGATTCCTTCCCTCGGCCCTTGCTGTGTGCTGACCTAGTGCACAGTAGGCTGCCAATGCCAGCACTGGCTTCAAAAGCAGGATTTGTCAAGAGTTGCTACCTCTATGGGGCATAGACTTGCATCCTTACTACAGTGAGAAACTCTGCGTGGTAGTAGTACAATAGGAGAAACTGAGTCTGAGTTACATCTTCCAAATATCTAAAGAAACTTAAGAGACAAATCTAAGTGCAATGTGTGTGCCCATTTGGATTCTAATTCAAACCGCTCATCAAATATATACATAGACTGAGCATGGTGGCTCACACTTGTAATCCCAGCTACTGGGAAGGATTGACATTTAAAGCCAACGTCCAGCAAAAAGTTAAAGAGAGGCAGGCACTGATGACTTACACCTGTGACTCCAGCTACTAAGGAAGCTAAGATCTGAGGATCAAGGTTCAAGACCAACTCAAGCAGGAAAGCCCATGAGACTCGTCTCCAGAAGTGGAGGCATGGCTCAAGTGGTAGAGCTCCAAGCTTGAGTGAAAATACTTATGCAATAGCATCCAGGCCTTGTGTTCAAGGGTCAAAACCGGCAGGGAAGGAAAGAAAGAAGGGGAGAAGGAGGGAAGGAAGGAAAGAGGGAAAGAAAGAGGGAGAGAAGGAAGGAAGGAAGGAAGGAAGGAAGGAAGGAAGGAAGGAATTCTTGTGGTGCACTGCTCCAGTAATGGCCTCCAATGGATTGCTCTCATTTCCATGTTATTTGCATGTCCCCACCCACATCAGTTCTGGGCTTGGCTGCATGACTTGTTTTGGCTAAGGAGACATTAGCAAATAGGATGCAAGCAGAGACTTGAAAAGTCCTTGCACACCGGGGCTTGCCTTCTCTTGCCGCTGGGAAGTCTTTGGCGGACACCACCACGGGAGCAAGCCCAAGCTAGCCCTCCGCAGAGGCCATGCGGAGCGTGGAGGCTCCCCGCCCAACCGCCAGGCCCGCGGCGAGTGAGGTCATCAGAGCCAGCCACCAGCTGACCACGTACATGTGAAGAGCAAAGACCAAGTCCACGGAAGAACCAGCCAGCTGATCCCAGACCCAATTGTTCACCTGCAGAACAATAATAACCCAACACTGATTGCTGTTTGAAGCCACTAGCAAAGAGATTCATAATGTAATTGTAAAGTATGTACAGATAAAATGACAGGTGTTGGGGATGGGAAGGTGGCTCAGTGGTAGAGTGCTTGCCTCGCATGCATGAGGCCCTGGGTTTGATTCCTCAGCACCACATAAGCAGAAAAAGCTGGAAGTGGCGCTATGGCTCAAGTGGTAGAGCACTAGCCTTGAGCTGAAGAGCTGGGGGATAGTGCCCAGGACCAGAGTTCAGGCCCCACAACCAACTCCCCCCAAAAAAAAATTGTTTAAAAAAAATTTACAGGTGTCTGTGCATGCGTTCCTGGGCTTGGGGGAGGTGTATGGTAGACTTTGGCCTTTGCTGATATTTATTGAACTTGAAGGCTTGGATTTGCTATTTTTCCCTACCTTAGGTTTTGTTTGAAATGGGAATTTTGTAATAAAATAAAATAAAAGGAGCCAGTGCTATTGGCTTACACCTATAATCCTCGCTAGTCAGGAGACTGAGATCTGGGGATTATAATTCAAAGCCAGCCAGGGCAGGAAAGTCTGTGAGACTCTTATCTCCAATTAATGGCCAAAAGCAAAAGAAAAAAAAAAAAGCCAGAAGTTGAGCTGTGGCTCAAGAGATAGAGGACTAATCTTGGGCACAAAAAGCTCAGGGACAGTGCCCAGGCCTTGAGTTCAAACTCCAGGACCAGCACAAAATAAAACCAAATAAAATAAAATAAGGAAGAATGAAAAGAAGAGGAAAGAGCTAATTCTTACTATCTACTAACAATGACATGAAACACTAATTTGATGATGATGATGATGATGATGATGATGATGATGATGATGATGATGATGATGAGTGAATCCAGGCTTGGCATAGGTTAAGAAAGTAAGTTCTCTAATGTCACACAGCAAAATCCTAACAGAGTTCCTTTCGCATCAGGGCTTTTCTGTCTTGTAAGTCACACCACAGGCTCAAAGTCTGGAAACTTCTATAGGAGAAGAAGTATGGATAGAGACTATCATTTCCTTGACAAAGTAATAATTTCTCTTCCTTGTGGCAGATCTAACATGTGCAAAGATGGTGACGTCTTCAATGACAAATGATTTTTGTTTATGGGACATATTCATCTACTGGGGTACGGGAAGGAGCTATAAGTTTTATGTGACAGTGTGTAAAAAGACACACCGGGCCAGGTGCTGGTGGCTCATCCCTGTAATCCTAGCTGCTCGGGAAGCTGAGATCTGAGGATGGTGGTTCCAAACTAACCCTGGTGCAGGAAAATCCATGAGAATCTTATTTTTAATGAACCACCAGGAAACCAGAAGTAGAGCTATGGCTCAAAGTGGTAGAGTGCTAGCCTTGAGCAGAAAGAGCAGAGGGGACAGCACTTAGGCCCTGAGTTCAAGTCCCTTGACCAATGATAACAACAACAAAGATGAACAGGAAGAACTTCCCCCTCCAACTAGCTCCAGCGTTTCCCACACAAGGGCTGGTTCTGGGTTCAAATGTGAGAGGTAACCAGGCCACGCTATCATGTCCTACAGCAGCAATACTATAACCTCACCTTCAAGACCAAATATCTCCAACTTGTCTCTTTCCCACACACCCCAAAATGAGCAAAGCTTTCATTATTCATCAAATGGGGGCCGATGAAGCACTGTAATTATCTGTCTATTGCCCGGGGATAGGTTGAGAAGAGTTTAATCAGACATTGCTATGTGAAGTTGCAGTCTGCGCCTGACCATAAACAGACATTAAAGAGGAGGGTTACTTAATGGAAAAAGAAATAAAAATTAAGGGGAAAAAAATTCCAAGTCTTCATATCCCTGAGAACTTCTGAACCTTAGAACTCAGCGAAGAGGTAAAAGATGCTAGAAGGCGATAACTGGGCCTGTAACCAAAAAAAAAAGCGCAAATACAACAAAGTTTAACTAAATTGCAGTATCTCTCGTAACCGAACTGGCAGTGAACCCTGCTTTGCTTTTTTCTAGGGAACGGTGTTCACCCACAGGCTGGCCCCACAGGGCTCTGTGTTTATGTTTGATGGTTGGTCTGACATCTTCAAGCCTTGGAGCCAGTTGGCAGAGCTTGGTAAGATCTGCATATCACCCAGAACAGGAATCAGCATCGCTAGCTAGAGCTCAAATCCTGCCCAGCAGATCACTGTAATTATATAGAAGAATTCTGGGTGGGTTGAGGAAGGGACTCCAGTTCCCTTCAGGAGCCTGAAGGGGAAAGGGTGACACCCCCCCCACCCACCCAAATCCCTGAAGATGGTGCACCAAGTGGCTCATGCCTGTAATCCTAGCTACCCAGGAGGCTGAGACCTGAGTGAAGATCACAGTTCAAAGCCAGCTGGGACAGGAAAGTCGGTGAGACTCTTATCTCCAATGAACCAACCAAAGGTTGGAAGTGGAGCTGTGGCTCAAGGGGTAGAGGGCCAGCCTGGAGCACAAAAGCTCAGAGATAGCACCCAGGTCCTGAGTTCAAGTTCCAGGATTGGCATACATACAAAAGATCATATTAGCTTTTCATTTAATTTCCAGATAAAAGTTTTCAAAACAAGGTATCCCAGGTAGACAGACTGAAGTCTCACCAGCCACCATGTAGATTCATAGCGCAGAGTACCCAGGATGCATCAGTGCTAGATGTAGATTCATAGCCAGAGTACCCAGGATGTATCAGTGCTAGATGGAGATTCAAAGCCTGGAATACCCAGGATGCACTACTGCTAGATGTAGACTAATAAACCAGAATACGCAGGATACATCAGTGCTAGATGTAGATTCAAATCCTGGAGTACCCAGGATGCACCACTACTAGATGTAGACTCATAGCTGGAGTACCCAAGATGCACCAGCACTAGATGTAGATTCATAGCCTGGAGTGTCAGGATGTATCAGTGCTAGATGTAGATTCAAAGCCTGAAATACCTAGGCTGCACCAATGCTAAATATACCCCAGGAACTATGATGCTGGGAGCCTGGGTGCCTGCGGACATACTTGCTGAACACTGGGGTCCCCAGGGATGGGCATGTGAGAGTCCTCAGCCCCTCAGACACTCCTGTGTCACAAATAGAAGCTCAACTCAGCCCGGTGCTCATGGCCATGAAGGAGGTGCACAACAGGCAGGGGCCTACAGCTCCAGCCGTGGCCACACAAAGATGCGGGGCATAGGGGAGAGATGTGGAAAGTTTCCAGGGCAAGGTGCAGCCCATATCCAGTGATGGGAAATGGCTGAGGAGGAGGAGAGCTCCTTCTCAAGAGTGCTCAGGACCTGACCATCACCGAATGCTACAGGACAGGACATGGCCAGCCCAGGCATCCTAGACCACAGGCTCCGCTCCTCCGCCCTTGTATGGAGGTCTGCTGCGGGGAACTGGCATACTCTATACATTCATTCATGTATGTATGTATGTATGTTTGTATGTATGTATGTTTGTATGTATGTATGTCATAGGGCTTGAACTCTGGGCCTGAGCGCTGTCCCTCAGCATTTCAGGTCAAGGCTAGGGCTCTACCACTTGAGCCATAACACCGCTCCCAGCTTTCTGGTGGCTTATGGGAGGTAAGAGTTTCGTGGCCTTTCCTGCCCAAGCTGGCTTTGAACCACAATCCTCAGATCTTACCCTCCTGAATAGCTAGGATGACAGATGTGAGCTACCAGCACCCAGCCTATTTTATTTTATTTTTAGTGCCTGTACTGGGGGCACTCAGAGCCTGAGCTGTGTCCCTTAGCTTTTCCACTCAGGGCTGGCGCTCTACCACTTGAGCCATAGCCCCACTTCTGGTGTTTTGGTGGTATTCTGGAGATTAGCATCTCACAAACTTCCCTGCCTGGGCTGGCCTTGAATTGCTGTTTCAGACGTCAGTCTCCTAAGTAGCTAGGATTACAAGGGTGAGCCACAATACTCTGCTCTCTCAGTACGCCGTGGCCTGTCCTTGCTGTAGGACAGTGACCGGTGTCTGCATTCAGACCTCAGGCCACAGAAGCAGGACCCTGTGGACAGAGTGGGGTGGCTTCACAAGGTACACGTCACCCCTGGAATTGCCCCTCACCCAGGCTGATCTGGGAGCCTGTTTTAGGGATTAAAGAATCATCTGTGAAGGGCTGGGAACGTGGCTCAGTGGTAGAGCGCTTGCCTTGCATGCCTGAGGCCCTGGGTTCGATTCCTCAGCACCACATAAGCAAAAAGAAAAAAGCCAGAAGTGGTGCTGTGGCTCAAGTGGTAGAGTGCTAGCCTTGAGCTGAAGAGCTGAGGGACAGCGCCCAGGCCCAGAGTTCAGGCCCCACGACAGGACCCCCCCCCAAAAAAAAGAATCATCTGTGATTACCTGATTTATGAAACAGTACCCCTCTGTACATCATCTTCATTATAACAATTTTTTAAAATATTTAATTAGTGCCTGGCATTGGTGGCTCATGCCTGTCATCCTAGCTACCTAGGAGGCTGAGATCTGAGGGTTGTGGCTCAAAGCCAGCCCAGGTAGGAAAGTCCGTGAGACTCTCCAATCAACCACCAAGAAACTGGAAGTGGCACTGTGGCTCAAGTGGTAGAGTGCTCACCTTGAGCTGAAGAGCTGAGGGACAACGCTCAGGCCCAGAGTTCAAGCCCCACAACCAACCAAAAAAAAAAAAAATCACCTGGGAATAGCCTGGAGGTGGCTGAGGCTGGGGCTGGCACTAGGGACTGGCAAGGTCAGGATGTCACGGGAGGAGGGAGCTGTGCAGCCCCCAGGGTGGAGACCCTGGGGTGGGGGGGCACGGAACCCTAAGTCCCCTTGGATGTGATCCTGCAGCCCAGCAAGTGCCAGCTCGGGGTGGGGCAAACAGTGTGAGGGGACCCCATCCCTGCCCCCAGAAAGCCCCCAATTCCTATCCCTCACCCCTGGAGCCTCCACACACACACCTTCCCTATGGCTTCCAGGGAGGGGCCTCTATGAGAGGTCATCTAGGAACTTTGAGAGGTTTGCAGGAGGAAATGCGTGGTCTGCATGGCTCGGATAGTGTTGCCTGTGGGCTCTGAAATCAGAGCTCCTTGGACGTGGAAAGGTCGTTGTATTTCATCCTCTCCTTCCAAAGTTTTGCAGAAAAGTATTTCTCTGTTCCAGACTACTTCATACCCTGAACCTCTAGGATATAGAGTAAAAAGCCCAATCCCGTAAACAAATCCACAAGCCAGGCATGGTGGCTCACTCCTATCATCCCAGCTACTATAGGAAGCTGAGATCTGAGGGCTGAGATTCAAAACCAGCCTGGGCAAAAGAGTTCATGAGCTTCTGATCTCCAAAAAGCCTGAAATGGAGCTGTGGCTCGAAGTGGTAGAGGGCTAGCCTTGAGCACAAAAGCTTGAGGACACTGCCCAGGCCCTGAGTTCAAGCCCCAGGACTGGGGGAAATACAAAACTCCTGAAGGCTCCTTAGACCCTTTCCCAGGGGTGGCTGGCATGGCAGGTTGCTGACAAAGATTGTCTCTACCCTGGTGTTCATCACTGCCCTACAGAGGTGCCTGGGTGTGCAGCCACATCCGGGACCTTATTGTAGTGCCCACGCTGTCTGTGTGGCCAGGGAGGCCCTGGGGAAGGAGGGGCTGGCGCTGCCCCTCAGGAGTCCTGTGAATTTCCTCCATGGCCCCAGCCCAGGCTTCATGTGTAAGAAGGTCAGGAAATGGTCAGCGTCTTACAGGACTGTCTTAAATTATTTCAGCCGCACCGAGGTATTTCAAAGTCAGACCAAATAAACATTTGCATCTAAAAAAAGGCAAAAAAAAAAAACCAACCAGGGTCATTTGAAATCGAGAAGAAAGAATTTCCCATGTCCCCCAGGGTGTGGTCAAGGAGGGGTTTGCTTTGGTTTGGGTTTGTGTCTATGCCAGGGCACATAGCTCAGCACCCCCCCCCCCCTTGCCCAGGGAGGGAGGAGAAAGCACTTTTTTCCCCTTCTTTTCTTTTTGCTTCTTCAATAAAATGTGAGACAACCTAAGTTTCCTGCCCCTGATTCGCTCAGTGGAGTCACCCCAGGCCCCCTGCCGCTGTCAGGGACAATATCTTTAAAGAGTGTTCTGTCTGCCTTTCCTGAGACACCAGCTGTGACCAACCAGATGTTATCTGCCCAGCAGGCCCCAGGGAGGAGGCCCACAGCATCCTCCACATGGTCCCATAGCCCCCCTCTCCCTCTCTGGAGACATTTCCTAGCATCCTACCTCTGTGTGTTTGGCTCAATGCCTAGCAGACAGGAGCTACCTGTTTTCTGCAGTCCAGATTCTTCACCGTTTGCTGACACAGCAGGAAGATGACCCACGTTCAACCTAGATGAAGGTCCAGGCCAGAACCTGACCCTGCTGGCACCTTAGACCTCAAAGTTCCACCCTTGGGACTATGAGAGATTAACATCCATCGTCTACAAGTCACTCTGTATATGGCTCTTCATTACAGCAGCACAAGTTGACTAAGACAGTATAAGAATGTCCCCATGCCAGCATGCTACTGCCATCCATCCACACTGCATCAAGTGGGTGGTAGCTGATGCTCTGAGGTCTTCCTCTCCTCACCAGCCATCTCTGTGGACTCTCACCTCACGCAGGGTCACAGCAGCCTCAGATTCTGCCCCCTCAAAGCCTCCACCCCTGCACCTCCACCTCCCCATCCATTGCCCTGCCTGGGAAACAAAAGAATCCTGAGTCCACCCTTCTCTTCCTTCAGGAAGAAGAAGGGAGATTCTTCACAATAAATGACAATGCCTTGGTTATTAAAGAAAAGGCTCAAGCTGGACTCTGGTGGCTCACATCTGTAATCCTAGCTACTCAGGAGGCTGAGACCAGAGGACTGCTGTTCGAAACCAGCCTGGGCAGATTCTTATCTCCAATTAACCACCAGAATACCAGAAATGGCACTGTGGCTCCAAGTGATAGAGTGCTAGCCTTGAGCAAAAGAGCTCAGGAAAGTGCCTAGGCCTTCAGTTCAAGACCGACAAGGAAGGAAGGAAGGAAGGAAGGAGAGAAGGAGGGAAGGGAGGGAAGGGAGGGAAGGGAGAGAAGGAAGGGAAGGAAGGCAGGGAGGGAGGGAAGGAAGGGAAGAAGGAAGGAAGGGAAAGAAAGAAGGAAGGAAGGAAGGAAGGAAGGAAGGAAGGAAGAATGGTGAGTGGCCTCCCAGGAAGCCTAGCTAAATTACACATACCACTCTTGCCATGTGACTATGAGGGGAACAGCCATGAGAACGTGGTGGTCATGTCCTCATGTCTGGATACTTGCTCTGAAACACTGCCAGATCTCAGGGAGTTCATGGCTCTGAACCAGACTTCCTGCCCAGATAAGCCCAGGCAGAAGCAGAAGGTGGGTGAGCCCAGATCCCAGGGGCAAGACTGGTCCCCTTGGCTATTTAAGGCTCAGCCGCCTGGTGTCACCCTGGCGGGTGCCGCATCCCCTGTGCCCACCACGACCAGGGATACGCAGCGTGGCGGGCGTGGGGAGCTGGGAGAGGCGGCTCTAGGGTGCGGCTGTTACATCTGTTCTCTTACTGCTTTCATGAGGGGCGATCTTATGATCCTGCGGGGCAGGTGATCCTCAGGTGGTGGATTTTGGGGACTTGTCTTCCTGGAAGTTCTGAAAGCGGCTCTGAGCCCCTCAGCACCCCTGGATGGACCCCACCCCACCCCAGGCCTCTTCAGCACCCCCGGAGGACACTTTAGGCTAAGTCCTTCCTTCTGTGGGATGTTCTGTGCCCTGTGGAGCAGCCCTTGTCTGGATGACCTCTAGAGGACACAATTGTCACCACTCCCTGACCAGGAAACCACCACAGTAGGTTCCAGACTTTTCCTCTCAGCCAGCTTGGATCAGAGCTAGACAGTCATCTCTCCTTTTGAGAAGTTAAAAAAAAAAAAGAAAAAGAAAGAAAAAGAAAAAAGGAGAGAGAGAGGAAAAGAGGCTCCGGTCACAGCGTGGCTGCCCAGAGCTTCTGGTAGGAGCAACTCAGCCAACAGCATTGCAAGCGCAACCAGACCGTGTGGCCTTGTACACCATCCCTGCCCAGGCAGAGCTGGATGTGGGTTTTCCAGGGACACCCAGGTTCACCGTATTTGTTTCATGGAAGAGCTGCTGGCAGCTTTGTTCTCAGGTGGGCCTTGGGGGCCTGCCCAGGTGGACGGGGCTCTGTCTGTCCATCCTCTGTCTGTCTGTCCATCTGTCTATCTGTTCATCCATTTGCCTGTCCTCTATGCTTTGTCCAGCTTCCTCCCCCTTCCCTCCCCCCCCCCCGCCCCCACTCACCAGTCCTGAAGCCCGGCTGCAGTGTACACTTCCCAGAAGGCCCTGAGGACCTGTCCTGGTGCCTGTCCCCCTCCCCCAGACCCTAGAACCCACAGCCATGCTCAACCCATCTGGATTTATTTTATTTTATTTTTATCAGTCCCAGGGCTTGAACTCAGGGCTCAGGCACTGTCCCTGAGCTCTTTCACTCAAGACTGGTGCTCTATCCCTTTGAGCCACAGCACCGCCTCTGGTTTTCTAGTGGTTCATTGGAGATAAGAGTCTCATGGGGACTTTCCTGCCCAGGCTGGCTTTGAACCGTGATCCTCAGATCTCAACCTCCTGAGTAGGTAGGATGATGAGCGTGAGCCACTGGAGCCTTCTTTACAAGGTCAGGAGCTCCTGGAGGTTTAAGGGCAGGGGGTTGGTTTGCCCCTGCGGCAACAGAAGGAAGAGAGCTCTCTTCTCAAGGGTTAAATCCCCACCAGCGCAGAGCAGCTATCTCCCCTGCCCTTGTGCATTCAGCCACCCCAATTCCATCATGCCTGCTAAGTGTATTCCTCCCAAAGGCAGACTTAATTTTGAAGATGGCTAAAAGTAATTTGCTAAGTCAGTGGACAGGTAATGTACGGTGTAGAGTCGTCACCAGCCACACAGGTCTCAGCTGCCATCTCTATTATTATGCACGTTTGCAGTTGGCCACACCTCTTTCCCCTGCCCCTGGAGGTGGAGAGAGGGGTGGAGCACAGCCAATTACATGTCCTCCATGGCCTCATGCTTGGCTAGAGACTCAGTCAGGCACCGATGATTGGCAGGTGCTCTGAACTGAGCACGTGACACCATCCGCAGGCTCTGTGCCTCTTGCCAGGCCTGTGTGGGCAAAACAGAACTCACCCTGGGGGCAGAGCTCATCCCAGGGGCTTCCCAACGGTTCCCATCTTGAGCATAGTGGTCCCACCCTGAACTCAACGTTCTTCTTCTCCCAGCATCCCCAGTTGCCATGGCAACCGTGGTCACTCCCATTTTCCTGGTGGGAAGATGGAGATAAGAAAGTGGTAGCAGAGAAGAGGAAGACAGGACCCAGGGACATGTGAGGGCAATGAGAGACATTTGAATCCGGTCCATCGGTTTGATTCTGGTAGCCTAGGTGGTTGAAGACAGCTGGTGTTACAGAGAGACCTGATGAAGTAGGATGGGAAGGTGAAGGCAGGGGGATGGGTCCAGACTCTGGGTAAACATGCAGTGGGAGGGCTGGGAAGGTGGCTTAGTGTTAGAGTGCTTGCCTAGCATGCATGAAGGCCTGGGTTCAATTCCTCAGTACCACATACACAGAAAAAGCCAGAAGTGGCACTGTGGCTCAAGTGGTAGAGTGCTACTTGAGCTGAAGAGCTGAGGGAAAGCACCCAAGCCCTGAGTTCAAGCCCCAGGACTGACAAAAAAAAATGCAGTGGGACCCTGTTTCTGTCCACCATTCCTCCCCAGACAAGCCTGGCGATTGTCCTTTACAGAAAATGGAGCAGGTAACTCTGGGCACAGGGATCTCAGGGGCAGCAGAAGGAAGTGTAGGACTGTGGCCTGAGAGAGGATGAAGTATAAGAGGAAAGACCTTATATCTACTTCAAGGAGAGCCCCCAACATCCATTTCCTCACCTCCAGAAAGTAGAACCCCTGGAGCAAGTAAGTCTCTAGATCAGGGACTCAAACACACTTACATATGAAAGATGCCTTACAGACACCTCTGCTTCAGCTACTAGCCTACTGCCAAAGCCTGCCAACAACACCATTCAAGGAGCCCCCGGGGTTGCTTCTCCCTTGGACGTGCATGGATCGTCAAGAATCTCTGAACTCTCAACGTGGAGAAAACAAACCACACACAGGAATTTGAGAGAAGGAAGCCAAAGCTCAGAATGGAGCCACAGTCGCTCAAATCCCTAGGGAGGTGAGACAGGAGAGGAAGAGTCCATGAAATCACAAGTAACTGCACAGCTCATAGGCAGGCAGAAGGCAGAGTTGAGGAAATCTCTAGGAAAAAGATAAAAGAGGTTAAGAATAAGACATGAAAGACAACCAGATGACAGGAAGTATCAACTAAACAATGCAGTGTTTTACTAACTGGAATTATAAGGGCAGAGGCCAAAGGCTGGGAATGTGACTTAGTGATAGAGTGGTAGAGTGGTAGAGTGCTTGCCTAGCATGCATGAAGCCCTGGGTTCAATTCCTCAGTACCACATAAACAGAAAAAGCCAGGAATGGCATCGTGGCTCAAATGATAGAGTGCTAGCCTTGACAAAAGAAGCTCAGGGACAGTGTCCAGGCCTTGAGTTCATGCCAAAGGACTGGCAAAAAATAAAATAAAATAAGGGGAGAGACTAGAAAATAAAAGGAGAAAAAGTAGTCAAAGAAATAATACAAGAAAATTACTGATTAAGTAATGGCACTCTACAAATGGAAAGAACTTGTTAACATAATGCATTGTGGGGTCTTCTGTTGTTGTTGTTGTTGATGATGATGATGTTTAAAGCCTATGAACCAAGTTGTATCATTAGCCGGGTGCTGGTGGCTCACACCTGTAATCCTAGCTACTCAGGAAGCTGAGATCTGAGGATCACGGTTCAAAGCCAGCCTGGGCAGGAAAGTCCATGAAACTCTTATCTCCAATAAACCACCAGAAAACTGGAAGTGGCACTGTAGCTCAAGTGGTAGAGTGCTAGCCTTGAGCTGAAGAGCTGAGGGACAGTACTCAGGCCCAGAGTTCAAGCCCCAAGACTGAAAAAAAAAAAAAAAAAAAAAGTTGTATCATTAATCAAACCCAAAAACATCAAGGGCAAAGAGAAAATCCTCCCATAGTTTGGGAGGCCAGGATACAATGCATGCAAAAAATGGTTTAAGGATGAAGACTGACAGTAGAAATTTTAACTGCAGCACTGGATGATAGAAGATGATGGAAGAGTACTTTGGAAGTGTTGAGGGAAAGTTAGTTTCATTCTAAGTTTCTATACCTGGAGGAATTATCTTTCAAGGATAAATAAAAATTAGCTACTCAGGAGACTGAGAGCTGAGGTTCAAAGCCAGCTCAGGTAGGAAAGTCTATGAGACTCTTGTCTCCAATTAACTACCAAAGAACCAGAAGTGGAGCTGTGACTCAAGTGTTAGAGTGCTAGCTATTCTTGAGCAAAAATCTCAGGGGCAGTGTCCAAGCCCTGAGTTCAAATCCCAACAGTGGCACACGCACACACGCGCGCACGCACACACACACACACACACACACACACACAAAGCATTATCTCTAGTTTGTACTTTTACATTTTCATTCGTTTTCTCTCAGGAGACAGTGGGATTTCTGCTCAAACAGAGCAAACAAGTGACTCAGGAATGAAGAGGGTCCTAAGGAGCAGATGGCAGGAGATGTAGCCCATCCGAGAAGCCAAGTCATGCCCCATGGTGACAGAGGCAAGAACAGATCAGGCCTGGGAGGTAGAGGGAAGGGCAGCCTGTTAAATGAGCCGAAATACTAGAGTTTCAAAAATGTCAGTAGGACAGAGTTAGCCATGAGGGCAATGAAAACCAAGTGAATTAGAGGGAGCATGTGGCTCAGATCGGGGCTGGGGGTGAATTAGGAGAGGGGAATCACATTTGTCAGACTCAGACTGGTTCTGTAATTAACATGATTTCTTAGTCCCAGTCATGTAAATGCTATTAATTTAACCTAAAACGAAAATATCCATTTAACATTTGTTGGTGGACTATGTCAAATCTCCCATCATTATTATAATAAAAAGCCTGTGTCCAAATAGAAGTGAAAAAGAGATATCTTTCCTTATTTTTTCCAGAAAGCAATTGTGTGTGTTTGTGTGTGTGTGTAAGCAATTGTGTGTGTGTGTGTGTGTGTGTGTGTGTGTGTGTATGCTGGTCCTGGGACTCACAAACTGAAGGCCTAGGTCCTGTCCCTGAGCTTTTTTGCTCAAGGCTAGCCTCTACCATTTGAGCCACAGCTCCACTTCCAGCCTTTTGGGTGATTAATTGGAGATAAAAGTCTCATGAACTTTCTTACCTGGGCTGGCTTTGAACCCCAATCCTTAGATCTCAGCTTCCTGAATAGCTAGGATTACAGGTGTGACTCACCAGAGCCTGGCTAGAAAACAATTGTTTCTTTTTTCTTTTTACGAAAACTGTAGGCCATATCCCCTGGAGAATAGAGAATTTAAGGAGGAGCACAATAGGCCAAGAGTGACCAAGTTCCATTGTAATCTTAAATGATTTAGACTGTTCCCTCCCTGTGTGAGCTGCTTTTCTAAAACAAAACAAAAGGAAATGGACAGGAGGCCTCTCCACCAGTGAGATGTGAGTACTGGGTAGTGCTTAGCTACCGGGGTATATAGGACACAGAAGTCACAATCCGGTGGGTTTGAGGAGCCAGTGGGAGCCCTTCTCTCTTCGTCAGGAACTCCGTCCAGTTGTTGCAGTTGCATCTATTGGTGGAGAAGAGTTCCTCAAGAACATCAGACATCAATGCAGGGATGGATGCACCACAGAGATGATGGCTTAGGAAAGAGGGGAAGTAAGTTAGGGATTGTTGAGGAGGGACTGGAAAGGCTCTAGGACCTTAGACAAATGATGTAAGTGTCACCCTGGCAGAGATACAACAATGTTGGGATTCCATCTCAAGCCAGAGAACAAAGCTGTGAGGCTCCCTCATGTGATGGCCTTGTCCTTTCCTCTTGTCTTAGTTCCTGTTTTTGGCCCATGTTGGGCAAAGGACAGGGGGCTGCTGTGCCAGAAAAGGCAGAAGGGAAGACTGGAGACCGAGTTGTGGTTATGGGTGGACTTGGAAGAGCTACTTGCTCTGGAGGTCCTTGTGCTCCCGGTGGGATTCCAATTTTCACGTCTGCATCTTTCAACCCTCATCCTTTAATGATAGAATAATAGAATTCTATTCTTTTTAACTATCAAATGCATGGGCTCATCCATTCACCATTTCCCTCTTCTTGTCTCATTCACATTTCTCCCTTACAGTCTTATCACACCTTTTGGCTGTACATTCTATGTGTTTTAGTCCTTTGACTTGTAAGCTCACAGAGAAAGGCTCAATGTTGGTCCATGGCTTGACCTGGGAACGTGGAGCCAAGGAATAGATGAACCGGAAGAAGATAGGAGACTTCCGGTTCTCTGCCCTGATGAGGGTTTACTCATTCAATCTTGCATTTCACATAGGTTCCCCACCCTAAGCTCAGGGTGGGAGGAGGAGGGGGGTTCACACCTTGAATGGAAATAGAAAAACCCACTCATTCCCTGTGAAACTGGTGGGTCTTCATAGAGAAGAGAAGACTTAGGTTCGAAATCTCACCGCCAACACCTAAATCACAGATGCAGAGGGATAAAAGGCATCATAGGGAGCCTGAACTTGCACCTTGAGGAGGGCAGCAACTGGGGGTAATTCCTGCTTGTCACTGAGATCCAAGAACAAAAGGGCTACAACCCTTATTTATCTGCAGGCTAATATTAGCGAGCAAGACTGTTCATTTACTTTCTTCTCGCGAATGTTGTTAATGCTTAAGGGGAAAGAGTAAAAAAAAAAAAAAAGATGGAGGCACACACCCCCCCCCCCGAATTAAAAACAAAATAAAGACAACCTCCTGTGATACATTTCTGTGCCAAGCAAGGTATCTTCATTTTGGGGAAGAATAGAATCACCCAGAAACAAGTGTCTAATTATAGCCCAGCCATCTGCAGAACTAAAATAAGGATGATTATCAACACTATCTTTCAAGTTTTTCACTAAGTCAGAACAATTTGCTAAAAATAAGCGATACTGTATCCGCAACGCCCCCAAACAGTGTGTGTTTTCCCCATCCCCTAGCCTGCCAGCTCCCCCCTCCCACCGTGGGGAGTGGGAAGCCCAGCTGGGGGCTGCCCTGGCCTTCATCCTGAGCTTGGTCATTGGGCAGTAGAAAGTCAGGGTAGAGGGGAAAGCTAGGACTGGATTCCAGCCTGCTGTGGAGGACCTGGGCAGACCAAGCAAAGGGGTTGAAGCATGCTGGGTTCGCGTCTAGATGTCAGAAGCCACTGGCTCTTGGTCGGGAGCCTTTGAGCGGTGCACCACCTTGTTTAACCCTTCACGGCACTCCATGGCTACCACGGGTGTTAGAATTCAACAGTTAGGGTCCCTGCCTCCGACTTAAGTAGGTGAATAGGGTGGACCCTCACAACGTTGTCTTCGGGATGATTTCCTTAGGGTGTGGACACTAGTGCTCATTTAGTCCATTTTAGGGTAGTGATTTTCACATTGAATCCTGGGGCTTCCTGGGTCCGGGTGCTCTGATGAGAGGCTGATGGAAGATGAGAAGATGATGTCACAATGACATGAGCACGGGCCTCTTTCTTACAATAATCCGCTCTTTCCAGAGCTCAGGGGTCTCAAGGGACCTAGCTTAATCCATTCCAGTGACCTGATTACCTCCCCTTAGGCTCTGGGAACCAAGCCTCAAACACTAAAGCTAGATCCAAACCAGAGCATCTCCCAACTCCTCCCCTACCAAGCCCTACTAAGCATCCTTCTTCATTCTTCCTTTTTTCTTTTTGTTGATTGGGGGGGTTTGAACTCAGGGCTTGGGCACTGTCCCTGAGCTCTTCAGCTTAAGGTGAGCACTCTACCGCTTGAGCCACCGTGCTACTTCCGGTTTTCTAGTAGTTTATTGGAGATCAGACTCTCACGGACTTTCCTGCCCAGGCTGGCTTTGAACCATGATCTTCAGATCTCAGCCTCCTGAGTAGCTAGAATGACAGGCGTGAGCCACCGGTGCCCGGCCCTTCTTTCTTAACGGCAGGAAGTCTACGATGGCGATCCCTCCTCTTTCATTAGCAGGAGTTACCCATGGTGCCTGGACTGCTGGACCATGAATGAACAGGACACCCCTCTGAATGGTGTAGGCTTTATCATCTGCTCTCCAGAGAATGGATGCCTTAGAGGAGGACCAGTGATACTTGTCCCTTCCTGCTCTTGTGGTCTAGTTGCCATAGCACCACATCTAGGCCTCCAGGTGCTACTGTGCAACATCTGCACTGTCCCATCCCCTTCCTGCTGAGAAGATAAAACTGGGAAAGTCAACACAACCCCAGGGCAAAACTCCCTTTTGTGGAATTTGGTTCACCACACGGGGACTCCAGTTGCTGCTTATACTTCCCTCTGAGGGTGCAGCAACCACAATCCATGGGCTGCAGCCATGGCTTACCCAAGACCCTAGACTTTCTAAGAACCCTATGGAGCTCATACCTGGGATCCTAGCTACTCAGGAGGCTGAGATTGGGAGGATTGGGAATTGAGGCCAGGCTGGATGAGAAGTTCTCCAGCCCTCATCTTAACTGATAAAAGTTGAACACAATAGCAAGCAACTGTTATCCAACCTTGAAATGGCATTAATAGGTGGATCGTGGGTCCCTGAGAGACCCTGTTCAGAAAATAGTGCAGGCAAAGACAACTAGGCTCTGTTGGCTGGAGGGGGCGTGGAGGTGGGAGGTACTAGAGGGAGGAGGTTGGGCTAACAGGAGGGTGAGTGAGGATGAATGTGGTCAAGGTGGTTTGTGTGCATGTATGAAAATAGAACCATGAAACCTGTTGAAGTGGGCCCCAGGAGGGCTGTAATCTCCAACATGGCAGCAAGCACCGATGGCTCACACCTGTAATCCTATCTACTCAGAAGGCTGAGTGAGATCTGAGGAGTCCAGGTTCAAAACTAGACTGTGCAACTCTTATCTCCAATTAAACACCATAAATAAACAAGACAGAAATGAAGCTGTGTGGCTCAAATGGTAGAGCACCAGCCTTGAGCAAAAACAGCTAAGGGAGAGGGTCCTGGCTTTGAGTTTGAGTCCCACTGTGCGCGTGGACACACACACACACACACACACACACACACACACACACACACACACACAGAGGAAGGAGAGAAGAACATCTGTCCTGAGTGGATGGCAGTTGGATCACAGGGGCTGGGCATTCAAAGACATCCCCTTCCCCAGGTGGGTATTCTCCTGGGAGAGGCGGCTGCTTCCTCAGCAATTGTAGCCCCAGCGGAGATGGTGCTTCCTCCCCAACCCACAGCTAACAGGCCAGCCTCTTCCACCACGCCAGCTTCTCCTACCACCCAGATTCTCCCACAGTCCCAGCTTCTTCCCCAGGCCCAGAATCTCCCACAGCCCCAGCTTCTCCCAGACTCTCCAACAAGAGGGCTGTGATCTGAACTTCCTGGGAGAAATCCTCACTCCTTAATGTGATAGTAGTAGGTGTGGCCCATGGCCAGTGATGAGTCCATGGGAGTGGAATCCTCAATAACTAGATCAGCGGCCTTGTTAAAGAGACCTCTCACCCCTTCTACCTTCCACCATGAGAAGACCCAGGGAGAAGATGTCATTTAGGATCCAGGGACCCTAACTCAGCTCCTGATTTGCCAGTACCATTGGAAGTATCACTTGGAGTGGCTTGGGGCAGGGAGGGGGCACAGTTTGTTGGGGACCAGAAGTTGTTCCAGCTCTTTGCTACCTTGGTAAAACTGAGGTCCACGTAGATAGTTGGGTGTGGGTGTGGGGTCTGTGATTTTCCTTGAAGAGAAAGAATGGGAATGATAAACCACAGGAACAACAAGGGGGAAAAGGAAGAAGAGAAGAAAGAGGAAGAGACAGAGGGGAGGAGAGGAAGAAGAAAATGGACCCAATGGCTTGTTCAAAAGATTCTGCAAACTGGGCATCAGTGGCTCACCCCTGCCATCCTAGCTACTCGAGAGGCTGAGATCTGAGGATTGAGGTTTGGAACCCGTTTGGACAGACAACTCTTTTTTTTTTTTTTAATTTAATTTTATTTTATTTGAGAACATACTGTACAGAGGGGTTACAATTACATGGGCAGGATAATGCATACATTTCTTACCAAGCATTGCAGCCTCCTCCTTTGTTTACCCTTCACCTCCCTTCCCAGCCTCCCCCCTCCCTCCCACCCAATCATACCCCCCCAACCCCCCCCCAGGACAGACAACTCTTATAGAGTCTTTTGCTTATACAGAAGGGTTACAGTATATAGGTCAGGTAATGAGTACATTTCCTTTTGAACAGTGCCATCTCTTCTTACCTCTTTCTGCTCAAGTACTCATTCCTCTGTGGTACCCTCAGGATCTCCGTGCTGGCTGATCTCCTGCAAAGGACACCAGTTACACTGGATCAGATCCCCCATGACTTCATTTTAACTGAATTACTTCTTCAAAGGTTTTATCTCCAAATACAGGCACATTCTGAAGTCTTGGAGTTAGGAGCTTTCAATGTATACTGGTTTTGTTTTGTTTTGTTGGTTGTAGGGTTTGAACTCAGGGCCTGGGTGCTGTCCCTGAGCTTTTTCACTCAAGGCTAGCACTCTACCACTTTGAACCACAGCGCCACTTCTGGTTTTCTGGTGGTTCATTGGAGATAAGAGTCTTACAGACTTTCCTGCCCAGGCTGACTTTGAACTGTGATCCTCAGAACTAGTAGCTAGAATTACAGGTGTGCGCCACCTGTGCCTGGCTTCAGTGTATGCCTTTTGAGGGACACAATTCCATCTGTAACAGCCCTACATGGCCCCAGTACCATGCTGTTCAGGAGGGCAGGGGCCCTGCTGGGCTATGGAAGGGGAAAGGGGGTAACCGGAAGAAGGACCTACAAGTAGCAGGTCCCTAGAGACTCAGGTCATGTGGGCACCCCTGGGTAGGGAAAAGGAGAGCCACTGAGGCACAAGAACAGCCCCAACTCCAAAGACTAGTTGTCAGTGATGCCAATAGAAGGTGCCTTGTCAGCAGTGAGCCCCAGGACCCCAGGGACACATGCACAGAAGATGTGGCGTCAGGCCCAGGCTCTCATGCAGGATTCTAAGCAGAGAGAAAACAGGCATAGAGTACTCTGCAGGGAAAACTGTCAGAGGCAGATGAATGGGACAGGGGGTCTGGGACACCCGGCCTCAGTGGACCACTGATAGTCCAGGCTGCTCTGCTGTAGAGGGGGGCTGTAGAAGCTTAGGGGCCTGGTTCACATTTCCTGTCCAGCCATCTCCCCCTGTGTCACCTTGGGGACATATCATCCAGCCATCTACCCTCTGGGTGACTTTGAGCTATGACTGTCCAAGCACCATTTTTTTTTTTTTCCTTTTTGAGATCTGATAGGTTTTATTTTCAGAAAAAGTAGTTGAACCACCAGGCACCAATGGCTCACACCTGTCATCCTAGCTACTCAGGAGGCTGAGATCTGAGGATTGCGGTTCAAAGCTAGGAAAAGTCTATGAGAACCTTACCTCCAATTAACCACCAGAAAACCGGAAATGGTGCTGCTGTGGCTCAAAGCTGTAGAGTGCTAACCTTGACTGAAAAGCTCAGGGACAGCATTCAGGCCCTGAGTTCAAGCCCCAGGCCTGACCAAAAAAAAAGTATTTTAACCAAAATATAATTTTTATTAAGTTGTTTCCTTTCTTTCTTAAATTTACTTTACTGTTATTCTAAAGGTGATGTACAGAGAGATTAGAGTTATGTAAGTCGGGTAATGAGCACATTTCCTTTTGTACGGTGTCTTCCCTTCCCTCAATCTCTCCCAGACCTTCCCTCCTGTCTCCACCCACGAGTTGTACAGTCACTTTCATTAGTGTCCAGTGAGCTCCTCTGTTGTACATGTTCACCCTTCTTCACTCAAGTTCTGCACCCTCCCTTCCCATCGTCCCAAAGATAGATACATGAGTAAACTATACAGAAAGAAAAGAAAACAGAAATAACAACACAAAAAAAGAGATCTCTTGTTTCCAAATCTTGGAGTTCATATCAAGATATGGATATATAGATAGATATAGATAGCTAATGTATTTTATATAATTATAAAGAGGCAGTGAGATTAGATAGATAGACAGATAGATAGACAGATAGATAGATAGATAGACAGATAGATAGATAGATAGATAGATAGATAGATAGATAGATTGATTGATTGATAGATAGATAGATAGATAGATAGATGTATTTTATATAACTACAAAGAGGCACAGAAGTGCTGAGCCTTTGTGTTTCTCTCCTAAGAGTATCCTCTTTTAGCCAGGAGCCAGCGGCTCATGCCTGTAATTGTAGCTACTCAGGAGGCTGAGATCTGAGGATCGTGGTTCAAAGCCAGCCCAGGCAGGAAAGTCTGTGAGACTATTCTCACAGTTTGCCGCCAAACAGTTTGGAAGTGGTGCTGTGGCTCAAAGTGGTAGAGCACTAGCCTTGAGCAAAGTAGCTCAGGGACAGCGCCCAGGCCTTGAGTTCAAGCCCCATGACTGACCAAAGAAAAGAGAAGAAAAGACACAGCCCAGCATTACCCTCTGTCTCTGTCTTCATGAAGTCCCTGGCACATTTCAGGTTTCCTGCAGGACTTTGCTTGGGGAAAATGTTTTGCTGGAGTGGGAAGTGGGGAAGAAAAGAGAAATGGGAGAGAGAGAGAGAAAGAGAGAGAGAGCGCGGCCGCCTGCGGCTCCCTTGGAAGTCAGATGTGTGTGACCAGGTTGTCTTCAGGACATGGCTTGGGTGTTAGGAAAACCTTGAATGTCCTCATCCTGTCCCGCAGCTCACCAGACTTGTTGGTATCTGACAAAAATCACGAAATACACCAGCTAAGTCTGGAGCTGTTCTCTCTAAACATAGCTCATGTAAACACAGCTTCCTTGTGATTTTGGAAGGCACACATATACGCATATATTTCCATTAAACGATTTAGGGTCAGGGCTGTATATTCGTGTGTGTACCTGTGTGTACGTGTGTTGTAATGTGGTATGAATGCATGTTGTGACTGTGTGTGTGTGTGTCATACCCATATTTTTCTGGGATCTTTATTTGGGGAGGGGTGCGCTAGCATTATTTTAACTCAGGGCCTTGTACTTGGTTGGTAGGTTTTCTGCCACTTGAGCCCCATCCCCAGCTCTTTTTTTTTTTTTTTTTTTTGTCGGTCGTGGGGCTTGAACTCTGGGCCTGGGCGCTGTCCCTCAGCTCTTCAGCTCAAGGCGAATGCTCTACCACTTGAGCTACAGCGCCACTTCCGGTTTTCTGGTGGTTTATTGGAGATAAGAGTCTCACGGTCTCTCCTGCCCGGGCTGGCTTTGAACCGCGATCCTCAGATCTCAGCCTCCTGAGTAGCTAGGATTACAGGCGTGAGCCACCAGCGCCCGGCACCCCCAGCTCTTTTTAGTCGGTTCTTTTCCAGGCAGGGTTTTGCTTTACTTCCCACCAGGGCTGGCTTTCAACCATGATCTTCTTCCTTCCCACCATGATCTTCCTCCCTCCACCTCCCGAGTAGCAGTGATTACAGGTGGGAACCACCATACCTGGTCTTCATGGGGCCCACTCTGGATGTGGAGATTTCGTTTCTACAGTGTCATTTGCCCCTGCACCCACCAGCCATGTTGGATTGACCTAGAAATAGCACTTCGTTCAAACTAGGCCAAGCAGAACCCCCACCTCAGGAGTATGGACGAACGGTACCAGGAGATCCTGGCTCCTTTAACGTAGATACAGACTTGCAGAGACTCGGGAAGTCATTTTTTGCAGGTGGGGTCTGGACAGCACACTGCCTTGAAGGGCTCTCCACAGATACGCAGCAGTTCGGTACTGGTGACTCAGGCCAGCTACTCAGGAAGCGGAGATCTACGGATCAAAGGTCAGAGCTAGACAGGATAAGAAAGTCCGTGAGACTCTTAGCTCCAATTAACCACCAAACAGCTGGAAGTGGAAGTGTGGTTCAAGTGATAGAGCAGCAGCCCTGCGAGGAAACAAAAGCTAGTGAGAGCAAGAAGCCCTGAGTTGAAGAAAAAGAAAAGATGTGGCTGGAAACGTGGCTCAAGGGTAGAGCACTTGCCCTGCATGCATGAGGCCCTGGGTTCGATTCCTCAGCACCACATAAACAGAAAAAGCTGGAAGTGGCGCTGTGGCTCAAGTGGTAGAGCTGAAGAGCTGAGGGACAGTGCCCAGGCCCAGAGTTCAGACCCCACAACCAACAAGAAAAGGAAAGAAAAGAAAGAAATGCCACTGTGGGAGGAGCACCCTGTACAACCTTCTAGTTCCCTGGGTCCAAGACCCACCCACCAGCCACATCCTGCCCTGAGCTCTCTGGAGTGGGGGTGGGGGTGGGGGTAACTTCCTCCTCCCAAGTTCCTTATTTCTTACAATGCCAGCTAGAATTGGTTACTTGAAAGAAAAGAAAAGAAAAGATCTATATCATGCATAATTTGACAGTACCTCTTGCTGTAGAAAACCTGGTCTAGCTGGGCCCCCTGTGGCTCACCCTTGTAATCCTAACTGATCTGAGGATTAAGTTCGAAGCCAGCCTGGGCAGGAAAGTCCATGAGACTCTTATCTCCGATGAAACACTAGAAAACTGGAAGTGGAGCTGTGACTCAGAGTGGTAGAGCGCTAGCCTGGAGTGGAAAAGCTCAGGAATGAGCACCCAGGCCCTGACTTCAAGCCCTACAACTGGCCCCTCCCCAAAAAAACTAAATAAATAAAAGCTCAAGAACAGTGCCCAGACCCTGCATTCAAGCATCAGGGCCAGCAAAACCATAAAAATTAAGGAGAATAAGTCTCCATTGGGCAGCAGGTGTGTTCCTACCCTGTTCTGGCTTGTCACTCTCTTTCCTGCTGCTCAGGCTCCACCCACATGGCCCACACAGCCTGTGTCCCCTCTTCCCTAATTCCCCCCTCCCCTCTCCCCCTGATCTGCTGGGGGCCGGTCTCTGGGGATCAGGCCCCCCCACGTGCACCCCTGGGCTCCCTTTCCTTGGGCCATCTGCTCAGCACAGACTCAGAGAAGCCAGGCAAGCCTGTGCCACCTGCCCAGGGAGGAGCAGCCTGCCTGGCCCGGCGCCCAGCCGGCCTTCCGCAAAGGCTGCTTGAACCGAAACCTCTGTGGTCGCAGGCTCCAGAGCTGGTCCTCCTCCTGGTTCCCACGCCTGCCCCCCAGTCACGAGGCAGACAGGGGTGACCTGTGTCCCCATCCGGTTACTGGCAGGGACCTACCACTGGGGGATCCTGTCTGTGTGTGTGTGTGTGTGTGTGTGTGTGTGTGTGTGTGTGCGCGCGCGTTGGTTCTGGGGCTTGAATTCTGGGCCTTCCTCTCTTGTTTCTCACTCAAGCCTAGTAATCTGCCACTCAAATCACACCTCCACTTCGGCCTTTTTGTTGGTTCACTGGGGAGAAGAATCTCCTGGCTTTGCCCGCCTAGACTGGCTTCAAACCTGAATCCTCAGAGCTCAGCCTCCTAAACAGCTGGGATTGTAGGTGAGAGCCAAGGCACTTGGCTGAGCATTTGGGGGCAGGGTGAGGCCTGAGGGCACCTGTGTGGGACTTGCAGGAATGGAGCCTCAAAGAACAAATGAAATCCCCTTCAAAGGCAGCCTGTGACGGTGCCCGCCTGTAACCCCAGCTACGTGGGCCATGTGAACGGAGGATCAAGATCTGAATCCAGCCCCCGGGGTGAAAATATGTGGGGGACTCTATCTGAAAAATAACTTAAAGCTGAAAAGACTGGCGGTGTGGCTAAGGTTAGGAGAGTGCTTGCCTAGCAAGAGTGAAAACCTGGGTTCAAACCCTAGCACTGCAGAGAGGGGAGGGAAGGGGGGGGGAGGACAGAGTGAAGGAGAGGAGAGGAGAGGAGAGGAGAGGAGAGGAGAGGTAAGAGGTTGGGAGGAGAGAGGAAAGGGGAGGAGAGGAGAGGGGAGGGGAGAGGAGAGGAGAGGTAAGAGGTTGGGAGGAGAGAGGAAAGGGGAGGAGAGGAGAGGGGAGGGGAGAGGAGAGGAGAGGTAAGGGGAAGAGAGGAGGGAGGAGAGAGGGAAGGGGAAGAGAGGAGAGGGGAGGAGATGGAAGGAGAGAAGAGGAGGGGAGGGGAGGAGAGGGAAGGAGTTGGGAAGAGAGAGGAACGGTAAGGGGTTGGGAGGAGTGAGGGAAGGGGAAAAGAGGGGAGAAGAGGAGAGGAGAGGGGAGGAGAGAGGGAAGGGGAGGAGAGGGGAGGGGAGGGGAGGTGTTGGGAGGAGAGAGGAAGGGGAGGGGAGGTATTGGGAGGAGAGAGGGGAGGGGAGGAGAGGAGGAGGGCAGGGGAGGGGAGGGTTGGGAGGAGCCCGGGTGGGCAGGGCGTGGCTGGCTGTCACAGGCTTGCCAGGGCTGGGGTGGGCCTCACTGTCCCCAGGCCGGCCAAGTGGTGCCTCCTTAGGTGAGCAGTGTCCCCTGGTGTCTTCAGAGGGCAGCTGGTGTGAGGAGGAGAGAGACTGGGCTGGCATCACGGGGTGGCCAGCCCAGCCGGGTCTTGCTGTTGGAAAGGGCCGATGCCATGGTGCCAGGACTGTGCCCGGTGCCTTCCCCACTTCCCCATTCGAGACGCCAGGGGCCGTAAGGGAGTGAAAAACCCGGCACCTGCCTGGAAGCGGTGCCCATGTCCCATGTCCGCAGCATGCTAATCTTCTAGAACACTCCTCAGCCAGCCCTGCCAGGGGCTTCTCAGGGCTGCGTTAGGGTGTCCACAGGCTGGGGTGGGGCAGCAGGGCCCAGCCTCCTGGTCTCCGGGTGTTGATAAAGTGGAGAGAGGCTGGCACCACATTCTGGCTGTCGTTACGCCGGGAAATAGAGCCTTGCTTAACTCTGGGGAGAAACCACAAGAGGGGAAAAAGTAATGTCACAGCAGCTGGGCTGAGGACCTCACCTCTCGCTCAGGGCCTGGGTGGCCACTGCAGTGCTAAGGTTTATTAATTTTTTTATGATAGTATAAGTGCACAAATCCTCCTTCTTTTACAAAAGATTGAGAGCATTACCCCCCTGGAAACTAGTGAAATGTTGAAACACACACACACACACACACACACACACACACACACACACACACACGCACACACATATACTTTTTTTTTTTAGTTGGTCGTGAGTTTTGAACTCTGGGCCTGGGCGCTGTCCTTCAGCTCTTCAGCTCAAGGCGAGCGCTCTACCACTTGAGCCACAGTACCATTTCTGGTTTTCTGGTGGTTCATTGGAGATAAGAGTCTCACAGACTTTCCTGTGCAGGCTGGCTTTGAATCTCAATCCTCAGATCTCAGCCTCCTGAGTAGCTAGGATGACAGGCATGAGCCAGCAGCACCCGGCAGTATCCATATTTTTATATACTTTAGGTCTAAAGACATTAAGTTAGTAACAGGTGTGTCTTGCGATCATTGTTGTGCTATTTTAAAGGTACACTAGTTCTTTTCGAAAGTAGCAAAAATGATGTATGCGAAAAGCTGCAGATGTCACCCAACATGTCTGGAGGCAGAGTCCTTTAAAAGAAATATTATATTTGAGTATCACCATTCATCTGGGGAGGGGGAGTAAATAATTTTCCTAATTTATTGATATGGGCTGATACCAAAATGAATGCAATCAGTTGAGAGATGTGAAAATATGAGAAGAAAAAGAAGATTTGCTGGCTGGGAATCTTCTTTTTTTTTTTTGGTCAGTCATGGGGCTTGAACTCGGGGTCTTGGTGCCATCCCTGAGCTTTTTCACTCAAGGCTAGCACTCTGCCACTTTGAGTCACAGCTTCACTTCCGGTTTTCAGGTGGTTCATTGGCGATAAGAGTCCCACAGACTTTCCTGCCTGGGCTGGCTTTGAAGTGCAATCCTCAGGTCTCAGCCTCCTGAGTAACTACGACTACAGGAATGAGCCACTGCACCTGGCTGACTGTGTTTTGGTTCTTTGTTTTGTTTGTTTAAGTTCCACAAAGGTCTGGCCTTTCCAGAGGAAGCATGACATTTGTTTAGGGACCGAACTCAGGGGGCCTGGGCTCCCCTGTTGGTCAGCTCTGCTCTCTGGGCAGCCCTGCCACACCTGCCCCAGAGCTGGAGACAGAGGAAGATGCCCAACACTGTGGGCATGGGGCACGACTAGATCCCATGGGGATCTGCAGGTGTGCCCCGGGACCTCACATTCTTCCACTAAGGTTTCACCTCTTTTTTTTTTTTTTGGTCCCGGCGTGAGGCCTGAACTCTGGGCCTGGGCGCTGTCCCTCAGCTCTTCAGCTCAAGGCTAGCACTCTACCACTTGAGCCACAGCGCCACTTCCGACTTTTTTTTCTTTTTGCTTATGTGGTGCTGAGGAACCGAACCCAGAGCCTCAGGCATGCAAGGCAAGCGCTCTACCACTGAGCCACCTTCCCAGCCCAGGTTTCACCTCTTGATGTTCCCACCATAGCTGATGGTGCTTTACATGCATGAGCGAGCCTTCAACACAGACTGTGGAAGACATTTAAGATCCAAATCAGGCCAGGTGCCCGTGGCTACTCAGGAGGCTGAGATCTGAAGATTGAGGTTCAAAGCCAGCCTGGGCAGGAAAGTCTATGAGACTCATCTCTAATAAACTACCAGAAAATCTGAAGTGGTACTGTGGCATATAGTTTCCAACTGTTCACTGTATAGATTTCTTGTGTCTGTGTGTTCAAAGTGAGGGATCCACCCCACCCCCGCTCCCCATGCCCACAGGACTGGGGGAGAACATCGCCCTGAATGTTGGCATCTCAAAGAAAAGCTCCAGTCGGGCGTCCATGGCCTACGCCTGTAATCCTAGCTACTCAGGAGGCTGAGATCTGAGGATTGAGGTTCAAAGCCAGCCCGGGCAGGAAAGTCTGAGAGACTCATCTCCAATAAACGACCAGAAAACTGGTAATGGCGCTGTGGATCAAGTGGTAGAGTGCTAGCCTTGAGCTGAAGAGCTCGGGGACAGTGTCCAGGGCCCAGAGTTCAAGACCCACAACCGATAATAAAAAAAAAAAAAAAAGAAAGAGAAAGAAAGAAAGAAGAAAAGCTCCAGGCTTCCTGAAAAGGTGGGAGCCATACAGCAAAACGATTGACAATTGCAGCTTTCAAGAGTAACTACCCCAGTGGGGTTCAGGGGGCCTCTTTGCCTAGCACTTAATAGCTACTGACTGCGTCATCCCAGGGTGAAGGCCTTGAGCTGTTAGCAATTATGCCAGCATGTCTCCCATCTGTTAATAAGTAGGTAGGGGGAGAAGACAAAAAGACTCTGCAGGGTTTGTCGATGGAGCTCAAAGCCTAGTGACACGGAGAGAAACTTCCAGGAGCCTGAATAGTTCCACGAAGGAGAGATCCTCCTCTTCCGTGAACTGCAGTACCTGGAGACTGCTCCCATTCAGGGAACCAAGGCCCTGCTTTGCTGGCCATTGTCTGTCCACAGCCATTCCTGCGTATCATTGCTACCGTGTGTAGGAGCCCGCAATGATCAAGGGAGCGAAGACTGCCCAGGCCTATGTGCTCACTAGATCCCCAAATCAGGAAGCCTCATGCCTCCTGGAGAAACATCAGCTTACTCTTTACCTGTCATCCGGCCCAATTCCTGGGCACCTAGGCCTCTGTCCACATAGTGTAAGAAATCAGACTGAGGTTGTTGTGGCTCAAGGAAACTCAAGTTAACCACATAGATGAACCACCATGGCACTGGACAGGTGCTGTAAGCTACGAGTAGAGAATGCAGGAGAATGGAAAATGCTAGGGAAAGGGCTTGGAATAATAACAGCTTACTCCACATTCAGACAGACAGCCAGATTTAAGACTCTGGAAGTGTATGTGTGTGTGTGTGTGTGTGTGTGTGTGTGTGTGTATGCGCATGCATGTGTGTGCACGTGAGCACGCGCATGCACACACGCATGCACACATGGGTGAGTGTATAGGATTTGAACTCCTTAGCTTTTTCACTCAAGGCTGGCACTCTACCACTTGAGCCACAGCTCTACCTCTGGCTTTTTGTTAGTAAGTTGGAGATAAGAAGAATCTCTCAGCTATTTTTTTTTTGGGGGGGGGGGTGGGTCAGCCTGGGCTATCTTTGAACCAGAATCTACAGATCTCAACCTCCTGAGTAGCTAAGATTATAGGTATAAGCTACTGGTACCCAGTTTGGGGGATTATTGGGGTGCTCATGGATGTTCACTCAATGATGTCTTCATGGTGAGGTTGGGGTTCAGTTCACAGAGGCAAGTCCTCATGAAGGGACAGACACCTTTCTTGAAGGAGTAGGTTAACTATGGCAGCCCTCGATCCTTTTCTCTTGCACACTCATTTACACACCTGTCTTCTCACCTGGTTCAACCTCTGCCATATTACGATACAGCTCAAGGCCCTCACCTGATGCCACATCTGGTCTTGGACTTTCAAGTTTGTTAGTTTACAAGACCATTGTTTCTTTTTACCTTCCTTCCTTCCTTCCTTCCTTCCTTCCTTCCTTCCTTCCTTCCTTCCTTCCTTCCTTCCTTTCCTTCCTTCCTTTCCTTCACTCCTTCCTTCCTTCCTTTTTTCCTGTTCTTTCTTCCTCCCTCTTTCTTTCTTTTTTTCTTTCTTTCATGCCACTGCTGGGGCTTGAACTCGGGGCCTGGTCCCTGACCCTTAGCTTTTTCAACCAAGGCTGGCAATCTACCACTTGAGCCATGGCTCCACTGTCAGCTCTTTGCTAGTAAATTGGACATGAGATTCTTGTAGACCTTTTTGCCCAGGTTGACTTCAATCTATGTTCCTCAGATCTCAGCTACTGAATAGCCAGGATTTACAGGTGTGAACTACTGATGCTTGGCGCAAAACCTCCTTTTCTTTTCTTTTTTTTTTTTTTTTTTGAGTCCGGTCGTGGGGCCTGAACTCTGGGCCTGGGCGCTGTCCCTCAGCTCTTCAGCTCAAGGCTAGCGCTCTACCACTTGAGCCACAGCGCCACTTCCGGCTTTTTTTCTTTTTGCTTATGTGGTGCTGAGGAATAGAACCCAGGGCCTCATGCATGCAAGGCAAGCGCTCTACCACTGAGCCACCTTCCCAGCCCATTCTTTTCTTTTCTTTTCTTTCTTTCTTTCTTGGTCAGTTGTGGGGCTTGAACTCTGGACCTGGGCACTGTCCCTGAGTTCTTCAGCTCAAAGGAGAGTGCTCTACCACTTGAGCCACAGTGCCACTTCCAGTTTTCTGGTGGTTAACTGGAGATAAGAGTTTCACGGACTTTCCTGCTCGGCTGGTTTTGAACCCTGATCTTCAGATCTCAGCCTCCTGAGTACCTAGGATGACAGGCGGGAGCCACAGGCCCCCAGCTAAAAACCCCCATTCCTTTAGGAGGCATCTTATCTCCGATTGTCCTCAGACAATAGACTCATGACTTGGCCAAAACTCACATTCAGTTTGAGAGTTCAGCACAGGGGCAACAGCTGGACCTAGGCGTGACACGGGGGACCAAATCACAACCTGGGCCACGCTGATGTTAGTGCCCAGGGGTCACGCACGAGTGCAGACAAGTCAGGGTTGGACCGCATGGGCTGAGGGCCAGGTGTGCTCCCCCCCACACCCCCCCCCCCCCCCCGCATTCCCCCAAGCTGATCTCTTCTGTGTCTGTCTCTGACTTCTCTTGAGGCTGAGAGGTGAAGGGACTTCTCTGGATATTGAGTCTGCCCTCGGGGCTCCCTGGCCTTCACCATAGTGTGACCTTTGGTATCTAGAAAGGGATGGAGAACTGTAGTCCACCCAGCTCTGCTATTCCAGGATCACTAACACAGGCCCAAAGGCCACCTGGATTGCAAAGCTTGATGAGAGGGTCCAAAAGTCATCTCAAGCCACCTGTAATTCTCACTACTCAGGAGGCTGAGATCTGAGGATCACAGTTCACAGCCAGCCGGAGGAAGGAAAGTCTGTGAGACTCATCTCCAATGAATCACCAACAAGCCAAAAGTAGAGCTGAGGCTCAAATGGTAGAGCACTAGCCTTGAGCAAACGCAGCTCAGGGATACTGCCCAGGTCCTGAGTTCAAGCCCCACAATTGGCCCAACAACAACACATAAATGGAGTTTCACAGACTTTCCTGTCCAGGCTGGCTTTGAACCATGATCTTCAGATCTTAGCATCCTGAGTAGCTAGGATTATAGGCATGATCCAGCTCCAAAGAAGTCTTAAAGTCTCTGCTATGACCTGCTCTTCCCTTGCAGGTGAAGCTGTTTAGTCTCTCTCTCTCTCTCTCTCTCTCTCTCTCTCACACACACACACACACACACACACACACACACACACACACACCCTTGGCCCAGAGCCTGGACAGGTGGGACAGCCAGCATGCTTCTCTGCCCCCAAGGAGAGGAGACTATTTTAAGCCCACCATCAGGTTGGATAGATTCTGCTTCCACAAGAGCTTTTGCCGGTAACCCTGGGAGCTCCATCTGCTCTGGGGAGCAAGCTGTAAGCTCCATCAGATGGTTCCCCCACACCGAAGCCCTCTGTTGTTTCCTGGAGCCTTGCCTGGTCTGGGCCCTCCTGTGGCCACGCCCTCTATCTGGCTTGGGAGATCCTTAGTGCTCTGTAGAACTTGGGAAGTTCTACTGGGAATCCTTCCCGCTGTGCAAACAGCCTGTACCAGGCACAGCGCTGGTCCTTGGTTATCCTTTGATCCTTTGGAACCCCCGGGGAGGTGGCAGGGGATCAGTATGATTTTAATCCCATTTAATAAATCCACAAGTCTGGTTTACAGAGATTATATAACCCTCCAGGCAGATGAGGCGAGCAGTAGAATGGAGGTTTGGATGGAGGCCTCCCCACCCCCACCCCCACATGAAGCTGAACAGGCCACCATGCTAAGTCCCACCCATCCCCTCAGCTAGAAACTGCATCTCAGGTCTACCTAAATCCAAATAACCTTGGAAGAGAAGGACACAAGAACAAGCACCACCATGCTAAAGCACTCTGAAATCCAGGCCCTGCAGCCACCTCCACCCCCAGCCCCATCCAGGCCTCAACCTCCTTCCGTCATCAAGCCCAGTCTGGGTACTGACGGCTCACACGTGTCATCCTAGCTACTCAGGCGGCTGAGATATGAGGATTGTGCTTCAAAGCCAGCCTGGGTAGGAAAGTCTGTGGGACTCTATCTCCAATTAATCACCAAACAAAACAAAACCCAGAAGTGGAGCTGGGGCTCAATTACTACAGCACTAGCCTACCACAACACATATGCAAACCTCCTGAGCCCTGCATTAAAAATGCTAAGGGACTAGAGTTGGGGGCGTGGCTCAGTGGGTAGAGCACTAGGCAATGGGGAAAAGTGTCAGAGACCAAGTTGAAATATCCTGATCTCAGACAAGAAAAGAAAATACAAGAAAAGGAAAAAAAAAAGCTAAGGGACAGTGCCCAGGCTCTGAGTTCAAGTTCCAATATGATCATACACACACACACACACACACACACACACACACACACACACACACACACACACACACAGGTTGTTTGTTTGTTTGTTTGATTGGCCAAGAGATAGTTAAGATCAGCAGTCATCCCCTTACAGGGTAACTGTTCGGGTAACTGCTGGTGGCTCACACCTGTCATCCTAGCTACTCAGGAGGCTGAGATCTGAGGATCGCCATTCAAAGCCAGCCCAGGCAAGAAAGTCCGTGAGATTCTTGTCTCCAATTAACCACCAGAAAACTGGAAGTGGTATTGTGGTTCAAGTGGTAGAGCACTGGCCTTGAGCTGAGGGACAGCACCCAGGCCCAGGGTACAGGCCTCAAGACTGACAAAAACAAAGAGTTTGAGAGCTCCCCCATTTCACCCTGGAGGCCACCCCTACCAGATTGCTCCTGGCTCCTGATGGTTTGGAAGCCCCAGAAGATGATAACTGAGCCCTGAAGGAGATCAGGCCCTTCCCAAGAAGTCCCAGGGGCCAGGCCTGTGGGGACACATGAGATCAAGTCATGGTCCTTCTACTGCTACCTGGCTGGCAGGAAGCAGCTGGGCTGGAAGCAGGGCACTGGGATGTCATGGGATGCAGGAAACACACGACCTTTACAAGGCTGCTGGAGTGGACTAGCCCTGCCCAGTAGGTCTGTGGCAAGTTTGGAGGAAAACCATCGGCAGATAGAATCCAATATAGCAGCATTCTGTACCCAGGGGACTGACCACCATGCCCAGGTCCTTTTGGATAAATGCCCATTACTGCTTAGTCAACATGAATACAAACCCTCCTGAGCCCCCTGCTCTTGCAGGGATGGGAAGAAATACCTTCCCAGAGGGATGGCTGTAAGCTAGGCCCTTCATCTGAGTCAATCCATTCTACCCAAAACACTACCCCTGACAAGTATGAGGGATGGGTTGGGTGGAGAGCTTGTGGTACTGTAACAAAACACCTGATGTCTCAGCTTATAAGGAAGAAAGTTCCTTTCACCCAGTTGTTTGGGGAATGTGCTCAAGGATGGCCCTCTCCCTTATCCTGGGGTCCCACCCTCCTTTCTCCAGCAGCCTCAAGACCCAGGCCCAGGCCAATGACGTTGACTGTTTCTGTTTGTTTTGTCTGTCATGGGGCTTGAACTCAGAGTCTAGGTGCTGTTCCTGAGCACTGCTGCTCAAGGCTAGCACTCTACCACTTTGAGCCACAGCTCCGCTTCCAGTTTGGGGTAGTTAATTGGAGATAAGAGTCTCATAGGGACTTTATTGCCTAGGCTGGCTTTGAACTGGGATCCTCAGATCTCAGTTTTCTAAGTAGCTAGGATTACAGGTAGTGAGCCACTCATGTGTGGCTTGATGTTAGTGATGCAGATGGACTTAGATATTATGCTGAGATAAGCCAGTCCAGTCACAGAGCAAAGAATCCTGTAGAAATCCAGTCACATGGAGTATCTAGAGCAGTAAGACTCCCAGAGAGAGGAGGATCGAGAGTGGAGGTCCCTGGCTGGGCTAAAAGGAATGAGGAACTAGTGTTTAATGGCTTCAGACTTTCCATTTTGCGGATGAAGGATGGTGATCTCTGTACAATAATGTGAATGAACTTAATGTCACTGAACAATGCACTGGAAAAATAGTTTAGATGAGGTAGGCGCTGGTGGCTCACACCACTGGCAATCCTAGCTATTCAGGAGGCTGAGATCTGAGGATCCCAGTTCAAAGCCAGCCAGGGCAGAACAGTCAGTGAGACTCTTATCTCTCGCTGGAAATGGACGTATGGCTCAAGTGATCGAGTGTTAGCCTTGAGTGAAAAAGCTAAGGGACAGTGTGAGGCCCTGAGTTCAAGCACCCCCTCCCCCAACTAGTCCTGCATTTTAAGCCAGAGTTCCTACATCCTTTTCTTTCTTTCATTCCTTTATTTTTTTCTGTGCGGGTCCTGGGACTTGACCTCAGGGCCTGAGCACTGTCTCTGAGTTTTTGCTCATGGAATGCACGCTACCACTTGACCCATAGCTCCCCTCCCGCCATTTTTTTTTTTTTTCTTTTGGTAGTTTCTTGGAGATTAGGGTGTTATGGACTTCCCTGCCCAGGGTTGGCTTCCAACTGTGATCCTCAGATCTCAGCTTCCCAAGTAACTGGGATTACAGGCATGAGCCACCGGCAACTAGCTGCACACTCTTTTCTTAGGAGACAAACCACTAACTGTAGCCAGCCCTTCAGCAGCATGAGCCAGCCCCAATCTCTCCTCTTCCTACCATCTGACCTTCTTCATTAAAGGTCCAGTCCTTGTCTTCCCTGCCCAGGACTCTTTGCAATAACTCAGTGGGCAGGTGAAGCTCTTTGAGCTCATCAAAGAGATTGCTGTGATTTTCCAAGAAGACGGATCCATTCTGGAAAAGCTTGCTGGGAACGGAAGCCACACTCTGCCCTGCAGGCTGGGTTTCTGTAGCTCGGGTGGCGGCCATACTGATTTCCCCACTGCCCCATTTTGGCCTAGACGCCGTGCTGTCTTCGTCACCTTGGCTGCTGACTCAAATGAGGTCAGGTGATCACCCGTCCCCATCTTGGGGGGACCATGTCTGAAGTTCCTTCTCTGCGTTCTTCTCTCTCAGCGTGTAACAAATGAGGTTGATCATCCCCACCCCCGCGAAATAACAGCCAGTACCAGTAATCCAAACAAGGCTGGGATCTCTGCCATCTGCCTGGGGCTCTGGGAGCCCCTTGGCTGGTCCCTGGCAGCCCTACATCCCATCCCCCCCCTGGGAGCTGCCGGGTCCCTGGGGACCCATCTGTGCTGTTTGTTTGGGTGAGAACTCTGTATTTATAGCTGCCTTGCAGGCAGGCGAACCCTCCACAGAGGGAAGAAAGGCCTGCCAAATGGGAATCAAGCAGCATCTGGGCACATGTTTCCCAAGACACACACACACACACACACACACACGCTCTCCAGGAGGGGGAAAGGAGGGGTCCAGGCCTTCCCTATCCCCACCTCCATCCTGCACCCCATGTCCTAGAAGGGAGGGCAGCCCCCCTAATCATCTCTCCCTTGGCTCCCTGGAGAAGGAGGGGGTGGGGGAACACAGGACGCTTGTCACAGATCACATGCTAGGGTGAGAGCAGACCTGAGGCTAGGGCAGAGGGGAGTGATGAAAACAAGTCTTTGTCAGAGCCTCCACTGCTCACACTGGGCTTGTGTTTCTTGCTTCATGACAATTGGGCGAAACATTAGCCTAGGACATCAATTATTCAGATTTTCACTGTAAGGGCAGATCATAGCAGCTCTGACCTGCCCTCCCTCTTTCCCTCCTTCCTCCCCCCCCACCATCCCTCTACTCCACCCCCCACCCCCACCCCTACACACACTCAGAGGGAACCAGGTCCAGAGGGCACAGCTCTGGGGACTTGGAATCTGTAAGAGGCAACTTAAAAAGATGCTTTTGCTGGATCGTGTGAATTCACTAAAAGAAGCTGCCCACCCCCCCACCCCCAACTCTGGCATCAGCGCCCTTTGATCTGAGCTATTCTCTGTTGCAATCACCTTGTTTGCAGGAGGGAAGACAAGAGTCAGGGAGAGATATCTTATGTGGAAGGCAAAAAGGCCCTTCCTACAAGCATTGTCTTCTTATCATCTTAAAGCAAACAGCCCCTACTCCTGGTCTCCTGGTTCCTGTTCTGTTCCAGTAATAAAGAGATAACCGTTCTCCAGAATTCCTCCAAGGACAAAGTCGAGCGACTGGTCCACCAGCCACACCTGTGACCCGGACTGTTTTAACTCTGCAGCCCTTCCTCTCCCCCTGCCTCCATTTCTCCCTATTTAACCTGAAGCCAATGTCTGCACCCCCAAAGATGGCAGATGACGTCCAGAAGTGCTGTCTGCCCATGCATGGCTGCCATGAATAAACCTCCTTTCTCTGCCCTTCGCCATGTCTCTTTCTTTGGCACACGGGAGTAAGCAGTCAGATCTAATTTGAGATGCCTGGATTTTAGACCTGGGATTTAAAATCCCTGTTTCAGCTTCAGGGGCTGAGCCTCAGCATCCTTAGACCCACCTCGGAGCCCATCAAGCACAATCCTGCTCTAGGGGGCACTGGCCAACATGCTTTTATGGTTCCTCCAGGCGTTTGAGATAGCAGGAAGACATACCTAGAAAGTTCTATAGGTCTCAAGGAGTCCAGTCCCAGGCATGCATACACTTCTCTCAATTTGTCTATTTGTCTATCAGCCTGATCCCTCCCCCTGCCCAGCAGTCTTTCAGCCCCTGGAGACCAAAGCATCGTGCGCATGCCCAGCAGTCTTACAGCTCTTGGAGACCAAAACATCCTGTAAAAACCCAACAGTCTTTCAATCCCTGGCGACCAAAGCATTGTGCTCATGCGCTTGGACTGCGTTCATCCCTATCACTCGCCCTTCTCCTCTCTAACAGAACAATTCCCTCTGAGCAGTATTTACTTTCGCCCTGAGATTCTGATTGGCTGTGTGGCTCACTGTCATTCAGTTCAGAAGGCTTTCCAATTCTCTTCGTTATTTCTTCTTTGACCCGTTGAATTTTTAGAAATATTTTCTTTAACTTCCACACACATTTGGGATTTCTCCAGACATCTTGGTGTGATTGATTCTTTTTTAATTCCTCTGTGGTTAGAACCATTTTTTTTTTTTAGTGTAATCTCCAGCCCCCTCTCCCCTACTTATTAAATAGATTGAGGTTTGTTTTATGGTCTATGTTGGTGTTCATGAAAATAATGTACCTTCTACGGTGAGGGATATGAAAGGTTGCGTGAAGGTCAATGGGGTCAAATTGGTTGATGATGTTATGTTTCCTTTAACAGTGAGAGATTTCAATACTCAATAGTGCTGGTGGCTCACACCTATAATCCTAGCTACTCAAGAGTCTGAGATCAGAGGATCGTGGTTCAAAGCTAGTCTGGGCAGAAAAGTCCATGAGACTCTTTTTTTTTTTTTTTTGGGTCCGGTCGTGGGGCCAGAACTCTGGGCCTGGGCGCTGTCCCTCAGCTCTTCAGCTCAAGGCTAACACTCTACCACTTGAGCCACAGCGCCACTTCCGGCTTTTTTCTTTTTGCTTATGTGGTGCTGAGGAATCGAACCCAGGGCCTCAGGCATGCAAGGCAAGCGCTCTACCACTGAGCCACCTTCCCAGCCCCTCCATGAGACTCTTATCTGAAAGTGGCACCAGTGGCTCAAGTGGTAAAGCACTAACCTTGAGCAAAATGAAGGTCAGGGACAGCGCCCAGGCCCTGAGTTCAAGCCCCAGGACTGGTCAACAAAAGCAAAAACAAAAACAAAACAAGTAAAACAAGAAGAAGGAAAGGTTTTACATGTTCACATGATGAAAAATTAATAAATATTGGGTATGGGTAACACATGCCTGTAATCCCAGCATCTGGGAGGCCAACATAGAAGAATCTATCAGTTCATGGCCTCTTTTGAAATTCTCACCAAAGGTAACTGATACTACTTGGTATTTGTCTACTGGTTTATTCCCCCACCAACAGACACCTCCACCATTCCTCTCTGTAATTCAGATAGTTCTGAACCTCAAGTTCATTGCTTTTTCTTCAGGCATGTCTTACTTTTGTTGACATATACATATACGTATAATTTTGTGTGCCAATTCTGGGGCTTGAACTCAGAGCCTGGGCTTTATTGCTCAAAGTTTGTGCTCAATGGGGCTGGGAAGGTGGCTCAGTGGTAGAGTGCTTGCCTTGCATGCCTGAGCACCACATAAGCAAAAAGAAAAAAGCCGGAAGTGGCGCTGTGGCTCAAGTGGTAGAGCGCTAGCCTTGAGCTGAAGAGCTGAGGGACAGCACCCAGGCCCAGAGTTCAGGCCCCATGACCGGACCCAAAAAAAAAAAAAAAAAAAGTTTGTGCTCAACCACTTAAGCCACAACGCCACTTGGTAGCTTTTTGGTAGTTTATTAGAGATAAGAGTCTTAAGACTTCCCTATCTAGCTGGCTGTCTTCCAACTGTGATCCTCAGATCCCATCCTCCTGAGTAGATAAGATTACAGGTGTGAGCCACTGGCATGCAGTTTTGTTTTGTTTCTTTTTCTTTTTTCTTTTTTTTTTTTGGTCCGATCGTGGGGCCTGAACTCTGGCCTGGGCGCTGTCCCTCAGCTCTTCAGCTCAAGGCTAGCACTCTACCTCTTGAGCCACAGTGCCACTTCTGGCTTTTTTCTTTTTGCTTATGTGGTGCTGAGGAATCGAACCCAGGGCCTCAGGTATGCAAGGCAAGTGCTCTACCACTGAGCCATCTTCCCAGCCCTGTTTTGTTTCTTTTTTTTTTTTTTTTTTGGGTCCGGTCGTGGGGCCTGAACTCTGGGCCTGGGCGCTGTCCCTCAGCTCTTCAGCTCTCTACCACTTGAGCCACAGCACTACTTCCGGCTTTTTTTCTTTTTGCTTATGTGGTGCTGAGGAATCGAACCCAGGGCCTCGAGCATGCAAGGCAAGCGCTCTACCACTGAGCCACCTTCCCAGCCCTGTTTTGTTTCTTTTTTTTTTTTTTTTTTTGGGTCCGGTCATGGGGCCTGAACTCTGGCCTAGGCGCTGTCCTTCAGCTCTTCAGCTCAAGGTTAGCTCTCTACCACTTTAGCCACAGCGCCACTTCCGACTTTTTTCTTTTTGCTTATGTGGTGCTGAGGAATCGAACCCAGGGCCTCAGGTATGCAAGGCAAGTGCTCTACCACTGAGCCATCTTCCCAGCCCTGTTTTGTTTCTTAATCTATAAAATTAACATGCAGGGCTGGGAAGGTTGGCTCAGTGGTCAAGTGCTCGGCTAGCATGCATGAAGCCCAGGGTTTGATTCCTTAGTACCACATACACAGGAAAAGCCAGAAGTGGTGCTATGGCTCAAATGGTAGTGCGCTAGCCTTGAGCAAAAGAAGCTCAGGGACAGTGCGCAGGCCCTGAGTTCAAGCCCCAGGACTGGCAAAATAAATAAATAAATAAAATAAAAATAAGTTAAATTAAATTAACATTCAGTTCAGTAGCTTTTTTGTCTTGCTACACAGACCTATGAGTTTTAGTTCCTGCATAGATTTGTATAATCACCACCTGAGCTAAGGTATGAAGAAATCCATAACCTCTTAGACCTCCCCTGTTACTCTCTTTGTAGTCAGAATCTCACCCCAATGCCTGTGAGCCTCTTATCTGTTCCTTCTCCCCAGTTTCATCATGCCACATAAATAGAATCACCTGTTGTATTACTTCCTATACCTGCTTCAAATTCCTTCAAGGCTCATCAATTTGGACTGTTTACTCTGAGCGTGTATTCATATGGCTATTTATCTGTTTACTCATTGAAGGATATTTGGTTATTTCCAGTTTGGGGATGATTATAAAAAGAGCTGTTATGAACATTCGTGTACATGTATAAACTTACATTCTTAATGTTCTGGGAGTAAACCAAATGAGAAACTGGATTTTTGAGTCATATTATAAATAGAAAGCTAAATTCATATAAATATTCTAGTGGAGGTGTGGGCCAAGTGGTATCTCAAAACTGGCTGCAAGTAACAAAGAACCAACTGGTTGCTATTTCTTTTTATTCTTCATGTCTTTTTGTTGTCGTGCTGGTACTGGGGCTTGAGCTTAGGACCTCATGATCTTGCTTAGCTAATACTTGCTTAAGCTAGTACTCTACCACTTGACACATAACTCCACTTCTGGCTTTTTCTTAGTTAATTGGAAATAAGAGTCTCTCTGATTTGTCTCCCTGGGCTGGTTTTGAATCTCGACTCTCAGATCTCAGTCTCATGAGTACTAGGATTCTAGGCGTGAGCCATCAGTGCCTGGCGCTTTAATGCTATTTTGTTCTACTCGGTCTGTCTATACTTCAAGGGCCTCTCTGGGGCCTGGGTGGTGAGCTGCCTTTTAGCTCAGTTTCCAAACCTGTGATGTGCCTGTTCAAGAGACAGATGAACGCACTTGTGGTTCAGAGACGAGCCAGAAATGCACATACAACTCTGTGGTATGAGTCTCTGGACCTGAGCTCCTCCTTCTCTGTCATCTCCTCCCAACTCTCCACCTCCACATCCTGGAGCCATGAAGCCAGGACTTCAGCTTTCCATGACCGTGACCACATCCAGTGCTAATCTGTGGGTAGACTCAGAGCACATGGTAACAGTGAGACTTTGTCTGCTCTTGCTACTCTGGCTCTTACAATGGGAAAGAAGGACTCCTGTTCATTAGAACTTCATGAATCCAAGCTCAGAGAGACAATCAGGTGCATGTTTTCTTTCATATGTGGAAGCTAGATCTAAAATACCCCAGGGCATGATAAATTTTATAGGACTGTATACTCACATTGAAGGAAGAAACATAAAGGTGCAATGCCTAGGTACTTCTGATCATATAAAATAATATTTATTGAAATGAACTCCAAGAAATGGAAACAAGAGGGTTTTTTCCCCTTTGTTGTTTTTTGTTTTCTTTTCTTTCTGTCTTGTTTATTCATGTATCTGTATTTGGGCAGGTAAAATGGGCACAGAAATGAAAGAAATAAGGGTGAATAATGCAGCAGTGGTACTCACTAGATACTCTATGGAAAATGAACTTTACAACTTGTGGGTGGGGACGGGAGGGAACAATTGGGAGCAAAGGAAGGGGTGATATTGTCCAAAAGGAAATGTGCTCTTTGACTCATGTAACTGTAATTTTTAAAAAGCTTCAAGCATCCTCCCAAGACTGCCATCATGGTCGTTGTATTATTGCTTGGAACATGGGAAGCAGAGACCAGAAAAGTAGACGGGATTTTCTCACTCCTGCTCTTGAGGCTCTATCTAGAAGTTATTTATAAAGTTAAAAAAGGTCAGGTACCTCACACCTATAATCTTATCTACTCAGGAGGCTGAGATCTGAGGATCATAGTTGGAAGTCAGCCTGGGCAGCAAAGTTCTTGAGACTCATATCGCTAATTATTAGCAAAAATCCAGAAGTAGAACTATAGCTCAAGTGGTAGAATGCCAGACTTGAGTGAAAAAGCTCAGGACAGCATCCAGCCCCTGAATTCAAGCCCCAGGAAACAGATAGACAGATGTATACATCACACGCGCACGCACATGCACACACACACAGAGAAACAACTTTATGCTGTTCTTACTTCTCTGATAAGTTTATATTCATTTGATTTTTCAACAAAATGCCGCAAAGCATGTTCAAATAAAGCACCAATTAAAGAACGCTATATTGTACAGATAGTTTTTAAAGGCAAGTTATAAAAAGACAGGCAAATTGTAGTCAGAAACTTAAAACAAAAGCTAGTTCTATTCTGTGAATATGCTTAATTATTTAAATTTGACCCTCTTGGCAGCTGGGGCAAATTAAAAAAAAAAAAAAAAGAAGGAAAATAAAGAGTATTACAAAGCTCTTGCTATCTGAGTTCCCCGTTCTTACGGGAACCCCTGGGGAGTGGATGTTTGTCTGGATTGAGAGCATTTGGAGTTCAGGCCAGCGATTACGTGGGTATACCATGCATATTAAATAACACTTTGCCAGGGCTCCAGGCAGCAGCAACCCATTACCAAGTATGTTAGAGGGATTTTTTTCTTTTGGTCATGAAATATGTAAATATTCACACTGAGTCTTTATCCTAATAACTGACCAGGTCAGATTTTGTCATTCAGTGAATTTACCACAACCTTACGGAAAAGGGTCTTGGTTTTCAGAAATATTTGGATTTTGCAATTGTGCATGAGAGACTCCGAGCCTGTAATAGAACCTGTTAATTAATCTCTAGGGAGGAGAGAAATGTTGTGTGTGGTTTTTTTTTTTTCCAAGTTCAGAAATCTAATACCATGTGGACTTTAAGGATATTGCACAACAAAATAAGCAGGTTCACCAATAAACACTTTACAGATAATTTTTTTTAATTCAACAAATTCTCCTAAATGCTATCGGATGAGAATCTGAGGCCTACCTCCAGGACAAGAAGGAGGGAGGGTGCGCAAGACAGAGCCCTGGAAGAGAGATGGACTCCATCCTTCAGGTACCCACTGTGGGAGTGGGGTACAAGCTCAATCCCAAGGGCTTCTTAGGGGGCTCTGCCATCCACCACTGGCTGCAAGTAACAAAGAACCAGGCTCCAACTGGTTGCAGCCTTTAGCATCCAAGATCTCATGCAGGACGCGTAGAGACAGGCTGGCATTCTGTGCCCAAGTCTGGGGCATCTCTCTGGACTTGACCTTCACCCTTGGCCTCCTCAGGTTGCAGGCTTGTCCTCTGCTGACAAGATGTAAGAGGAAGAGGCTAAATTGTCATGTTCTGCAGGGCAGAACTCAGGGACCACCAGCAGATGTGTGTGTGTGTGTGTGTGTGTGTGTGTGTGTGTGTGTGTGTGCATGCGCGCACGTGCACCAGTCCTGGGGCTTGAACTTGGGGTCTGAGCTTTGTTGTTCAATGCTAACTAATGCTCTACTGCTTGAGCCACAGCTTTACTTCTAGCTCTTTTCTTTCTTTCTTTCTTTTTTCCTTCCTTCCTTCCTTCCTTCCTTCCTTTCTTTCTTTCTTTCTTTCCTTCCTTCCTTCCTTCCTTCCTTCCTTCCTTCCTTCCTTCCTTCCTTCCTTCCTTCCTTCCTTCCTTCTTCCTTGCTTGCTTGCTTTCTTTACTTCTTTTTTTTGGTGATTCATTGGAAATAAGAGTCTCCAGGGCTGGGAAGGTGGATCAGTGGTAGAGTGCTTGTCTTGCATGAATGAGGCCTTGGGTTCGATTCCTCAGCGCCACATAAGTAGAAAAAGCCAGAAGTGGCAGCACTGTGGCTCAAGTGGTAGAGCGCTAGCCTTGAGCTGAAGAGCTGAGGGACAGCGCCCAGGCCCAGAATTCAGGTCTTACAACCGACCAAAAAGAAAAAAGAGTCTCTAGGACTTTCCTGGCCATGCTGGCTTCGAATTGCAACCCTCAGTTCTCAGCTTCCTGCGTAGCAAGGTTTACAGGCGTGAGCCACCAGCAGCAGACTTTTGCTGGGATCACCTCCCTCCCATCAAGGACAATGAGAGTAGAATGATTGACAGGGAGCGTTAAGAATTGTTCTGAGTCACATGGGTAGATGAGGCCTGTGTCACAGAAAGCCTCATGGGAATGCAGAGAATGACTGCTGGGCTGGCCAGCTATTTGAGGAGAAACATGGGGAAGATGAAACAGAGGGAAGTTATTCTAAGCTCCCAAGGGCTAAGGGTGTAAGAAGAGGAGGTGATGGCTACCATGGCATGTGGGCGAGTGGGCAGGAGAAGAAGTTGCCCCTACAGCAGGAAGAACTTCCTGGGTTAGCATGGAGACCCAGCTCAGGCAGTGAAGTCGAGGACAGAGCGCTGTACCCTTCAAGGCTGTAGGGTAAGCGCAGATCTACGACCTGGGCAGGGAAAGATAAGCTGTGTTCCTTCTGAGAATTTACCCAACCATTCCATTCTCTATAGACATCAAAGGGGGGGGGGTTATCTCGACTTAATTCTGATAGGATTTAACATGACAACATCAGATTCTACAAGCTTGAGAGCTCAGCCCCACAAGATTGCCCGAATCCAGACTCCAGTCACAAATCTAAATTACAACTTGTACTCCAGACACACCGGCTATATATCAGTGAGCATCCCAGCCAGTCTATTCAAGAAAACTCTTTAGTTACATCTATAGGTTTATTTAACACATTCATGTAGTGATGGGGATTGACTCGAAAGGCACACCTATGCAGGCAAGTGTTCTCTTGCCCTAATAGATATGAGAACAGATACAGGTGAAGAGAACAGGATGGAAGAGACCCACATGGCAAGGTAGGTGGGAGGGGACAGGGCTCTTCTGGCCAAGCCCTCCCCTCCAGGCACCTCCCTGTATTAGGCAACTGGAAGCCTTGTCCCACAGGCCTGATTCATTCTTCCTTGGCCACAGATCAATTCAAACCTTCTTCTCTTCTGTCCTCAGAGGTAAAGGCCGGGGCTGAGAATTCCCATCATCTAACCATGTGATGGGTTCCCTTGGCAACCAGCCTACATCCAACAGTCGCCTCATTCGTACACAAAAGCCACATCACAGCCGGACACTCACAGCTATAATCCTAGCTACTCAGGAGGCTGAGAGCTGAGGATTGTGGTTCAAAGCCAACCTGGGGCAGGAAAGTCCATCCATGAGACTCCTCAACTAACCATTAGAAAACCAGAAGTGGCACTGCAGTTCCAAGTGATAGAATACTAACCTTGAGTGAAAAAAGGCTCAGGGACAGTGCCCAGGTCCTGAGTTCAAGCCCCACGACTGACCAAAAACAACAAAACAAAAACAAAAAACGAAAAAAACTTAAAAACAAAGTATGGAACATCCACTTGGAGGTCCATAAAGAAGAGGAATAAGGTGGCCAGCTGTGCCCCGAACTTAGTCCAGGGATCTGCTTCCTTGTTAGTGGGGGCTGTGTGTGTGTGTGTGTGTGTGTGTGTGTGTGTGTGTGTGTGTGTGTGTGTGTGTGTGTACCAGTACTGGGGCTTAAACTCAGCACTTTGCACTGGCTTGGATTTTTTTCCCCTCAAGGCTGACTCTCTACCATTTCTGGCTTTTTGCTGGTTAATTGAAGATAAGAATCTCTCAGATTTGTTTTTCCCAGCTGGTTTTGAACCTTGATCCTCCGATCTCAGCCTCCTGAGTAGGAGTGAGCCACCAGCACTGACTTGTGAGGGCCTTTGTGGGTTTGTCTCTTAGTCTATGAGCAATTCAGGCAGGCCAGGCCCCACAGGAAGGAGTCAGGGGCTTGGGAGAGCATCTGTGTTGTTTTTGATCACATGTGTTGCCTGTACTTCTTGAAGTGAAACCTCAGGATGGCGGAAAGCCCTGAGTTCAAGGACTTCTTTTCTCCCCTCAGTCAAGTTGGCCCTGGCTGAGGGCTTGAGTCCCAATCTCTCAAAAGGAAAAGCAAGGATGAGGGAGGCCAGGGCTGGAGCAGGCCCAGGACCTGAGCCTGTCCCAAGCCAATCATTCACACAGAGAATACTAGGCTGAATCCAGAATCCAGAGCCTGGTAGCAGAGCCAGGGACTAGCAACAGACACAAAGGGACCAGGCCTTGATGTTGAGCTGACGTCAGATGTCCAATGGGAACACGTGCCCCTCCCCCCCCACTATCCCTCCTGGCCTGGCTCCTGATGCGTGGGGTCAGAAGAAAGGATGCAGAGTCTCTGTGTGGAGGAAGGCAGCGGGGGGCACACCCGTCCGGCAGCCGCCCACCCTCGGTGGTCACATGCTTGGCTTGCCAGGCCAAGACCCACAATGCAGCTTTGTGTGGCAGCTGGCTTCAAACACGCGTGAGTGTCTGGGGCAGCCCTGGCCCGCCAGTAATGGCCGCCCTTGGAAGCCAGAGATGCCAGGCTGGGGAGGGAGTTTGTGCCTTGCCAATACCACTAGGGCTGGGGCCAGGTACTCTCCAGGAAGCTCCCTCTGGAAAGGGGGTGGGTGGTGAACTGGCCTCTGGCCAGGCTGCTTCTAAGGACAGCCAGGATCCCAGAGGGCTGTGGGATCCCCCTCACCCCCACCCCAGTGAACAGTTCAGTCGGACCCACCAAACATGCTCAGGGGTTCCTCCATAGGCTTCTAACCCCTGGGGAAAATGAGACTTTGCTAATGTAAAAGGCTGTTGTTTTTTTTATGTGTGTATCAGGCATTTTTAAAAGGTTAAAAAGTGGGCTGGCAAGATGGCTCAGTTGTAGAGTGCTTGTCTTGCATGCATGAGGCCCTGAGTTCGATTCTGCAGCACCACCTAAGCAGAAAAAGCCGGAAGTGGTGCTGTGGCTCAAGTGGTAGAGCGCTAGTTTTGAGCTGAAGAGCTGAGGGACAGCACCCAGGCCCAGATTTCAGGCCCATGATCAACAACAACAACAACAAAAAAAAAGGTTAAAAAGTGTATGTGGGGGGGCTGGGAAGGTGGCTTAGTGGTAGAGCGCTTGCCTTGCATGCCTAAGGCCCTGGGTTCGATTCCTCAGCACCACATAAGCAAAAAGAATAAAAGCCGGAAGTGGCGCTGTGGCTCAAGTGGTAGAGTGCTAGCCTTGAGCTGAAGAGCTGAGGGACAGTGCCCAGGCCCAGAGTTCTGGCCCCAGGACCGGACCCAAAAAAAAAAAAAGTGTGTGTGTGTGTGTGTGTGTGTTGGTACTAGGGCTTGAACTCAATGCCTCACACTCTTCCTTGGCTTTCTTGCTCAAGGCTCTCTACCCTTTGAGCCACAGCTCCGCTTCCAGCTTTGAGCTGGTTAATAAACATCTCACAAGACTTTCCTGCCTGGCTGGCCTGGCTTCGAACCATGATCCTCAGGTCTCAGCCAAGCCAGGCAGGAAAGTCTGTGAGACTCTTACTTCCGTTGAGCCCCCAGAAAACCAGAAGTGGTGCTGTGACTCAAAGTGGTAGAGAGCCTTGAGCAAAGGGGCTCAGGGTGCAGGCCTGAGGCTTGATTCAAGCCCCAGGGATCAGACCTTGTTGTTGTTAAATACCACGACCTTCACTCTACCAACACAGCAACTGATGTCCCTTGGAGGTCAGCTACAGCCAGTCCAGTGGTCCGCAGGGCAGTTTCCCAGGTTGAAAGGCTGGAGTTGGAACCAGGGTGGAGAAATGGCCTTCTTGTTCTTCTTGATCATTATTTATTTATCTGGAAGGTGCTTTGCTGACCAGAACTTAGAGCTATTTGTAAGCATCTCTGATAACAACAATCAGGAACAAAAGAAGGGCTGCCCCCTCCATCCTCTATCCAGAGAGGCGTCGACTGAACTCTAGGTCTTCTTCCAAGTTCACTCCTGGCCTATCTCTTTCTTAGACATCCCTCTGAAGGAGGGTCAGATCTTGATTTTACAGGTGGGGAGACTGAGCGCCAGAGCCCCGCCTCCTCTGGTTACAGCGGTGCCACGCTGGGGCAGTCCCGCTGGCAGGGGCCCACGGCCCCTTCCTGTGCTCTGGGCGCTGCCCGCTGGTTGAAAATTACAACTGCCTGCTGTTGCCATGGTGATGGGCTGTGTTATTCCATCCTGCAGAGAGCTGTGTGCCCCATGTTGCCCGATGGTCTATTTCTGCAGGAGAAAACCTCAAGTCATGCATGCGCACGTGTGTATGCGCGTGCAGACAGGCACGTGTGCATGCCTATGAACGGCCCTGCACAATTCCTACCACGCCCCACATCTTCTTTGGGCTGGTGGCCCCTCTGCTGAAGCTAAGACTCCTTTGAGGTATCAGCCCCATTCCTTTCCGAGGACACTTTGTGTGTGTGCATGTCTGTGTGTGCACATGTGTGTGGTGTGTGTACATGTGTGTGTGCACGGGTGCATGCACACCAGTACTGGAGCTTGAACTCAGGGCCTGAACACTCTACCATTTGAGCCACAGCTCCACTTCCAGCATTTTGGTGGCAAATTGGAATGTAAGAGTCTCACAGACTTTACTGCCCCGGCTAGATTCAAACCATGATCCTCAGATCTCAGCCTCCTGAGTCGCTAGGGTTACAGTGTAACAGGACATGGCTTTCAGGCCACAGACACGCTGAGCAACCATGTTGCTAACCAACCGGCTCCCCAGAAGGTCAGATCTGTGCAGCAACACTGACAGAACACATAGGTTTTTATTTGAAAGCAAAACATTCTGTCACAGGGGTAGATGGACCATCGTCTCTTTCCACAGGCCCTGTGGATAGATGTACAGCTGGGCATGGCTCACAGTTCCCATCTCTCCTTGTTACAAACAAATCTGCAAAGAATAATCTTGTTATTTTAACATAAGCTATTTTACGCATGGGAGAACATTTGGAGAATAAGTTCCTAGAAGTAACATTATCAGGAAATGAGTGTTGAGAATGTGCCAAACACTGACCTCAACGTTTTGTCTACATTATTTTATTTATCTATCTGTGGTCCTCTGCTTGTCCTATAGCAAGCAAATGGAACTCAGAGAGATTTAAAAACAAAAACAAAAACAACTTTACAGATAGGTGGCTCCTATCTGTACATCCTAGCTACTCGGAGATCTCTACCGAGATCTGGAGTATGACAGTTCACAGCCAGCCAGAGAAAGACAATTCTGCGTGAAAGTGGAGGTGTGGCTCAAGTGGTAATGTGTTAGACTTAAGGGGGGGGGGAGATCTTAAGCAAGAGTGGGAAGGCCTGAGTTCAAGCCTCAGTACTTGCCCCAGTAATTTTTTGGTGGTAGTGGTGGTGGTCGTGGGACTTGAACTCTGGGCCTGAGCACTGTCCCTCAGCCCTTTAGCTCAAGGCAAGTGCTCTACCACTTGAGCCACAGCACCACTCCCGGTTTTCTGGTGGTTCACTAGAGATAAGAGTCTCACGAACTTTTCTGCCCAGCCTGGTTTGAACCATGATCCTCAGAACTCAGCCTCCTGAGTAGCTAGGATGACAGGCTTGAGCCACCAGCAATGAACATCTGATTTGTTTGTTTGTTTGTTTGTTTTTGCCAGTCCTGGGGCTTAAACTCAAGGCTTGGGCTCTGTCCCTGAGCCTCTCTGTGTTCAAGGCTAGCACTCTACCACTTCAGCCACAGCACCACTTCTGCCTTTTTCTGTTTGTGTGGTACTGAGGAATCGAACCCAGGGCTAAACGGATGCTAGGCAAGCACTCTACCACTAAGCCACATTTCCAGCCCTGCATAATTTTTTTAAGTAGAAAGAAAGAAAGAAAGAAAGAAAGAAAGAAGGAAGGAAGGAAGGAAAGAAGGAAAGAAAGAGAAAATTCTGCAAGATTCCATCTCCAATTATCCAGCAGAATGCAGGACTGGAGGCACAGCTCAAGCAAGACAGCATCAGCCATGAGCAAGCAAGATGAGTGTGAGTTCAAGTTCCAGCCCAAAAGAAAGAGGGAATTGGAGAGGAAGGAAGGAAGGAAGGAAGGAAAGAAGGAAGGGAGGGAGGGAGGGCAATTTAAACTTGCTGGGTGAAGGTGGCTAATGCCTGTAAGTTGTAGCTACTCAGGAGACTGAGATCTGAGGATCGTGGTTCAAAGCCAGCCCAGTCAGGAAAATCTGAGACTCTTATCTCCAATGAACCACCAAAAAGCTAGAAGTGGATTGTAGCCCAAGTAGTAAAGTACTAGCTTCATGTTTTAAAAAAAAAAAAAAGCTCACCAACAGTACCCAGGCCCTGAGTTCAAGCCCTAAGATTGGCACAAAAAAGGGGGTGGGGGGAAGTAACTTCTGAATTCACCTCTGTGGTAGTGAATGGGGACCTGGGTGGCCTGGATCTCAGAGTCCTGAGCTGATGGCTCAGCCCAAGGGTACCTCAGGGCCTGCCAGGAGATCTCCCAGCCTGCATTCACGCAGCCTGGTCTACAAGCACCGTCCTACAAGCAAGGCCAGCTACGCAGTTTGAGATGCCATCCTTTGGCATCTGCTTTTGTTTCTCAGTGCCTTCTTGAGTCTCCTCGCTTCCTGGCCAGACTGGAAGTCCCTGGGAGTCAGGGCCGGATCCTGGGCACAGTTTGGTGCCAGGCCCAGAGAAAGACAATGAGAGAAGCCAGGGCGGGTGCAGGGATCCGGGAGCACACGTCCCTGCGCCTTCAGGGGATGGATCGCTTCATCTAAATCACAAAGTGGTTAGCGGCCTGGTACCCTCCGCCCTCATTTGCATGACAAAAGTGATTGCCAACGGCTCTCTCGGGCTTTGTGCAGCCTCTCAGCCTCCCTCCCTCACAGCCTGCAGAATTGTTTCCCTACCCAGCCACCCAGGCAAACAAAAGCCACATTGTGAGGCCGGCTGCAGCTGCCAGCACCTGCTCCCTGAGGCTGCTGCTTGTCCAGAGCCTAGGGGCTCCACAGGGCATCTACTGGGCCCTGACCCGAGACACGGTCAGGGTTACACCCCAAGTCCAATGGGAAACGTGCCTGGTTCCGAGGCCTGGAGAGAGATGGTCCAGTCTGAGGGATGGAGGATTTCCAAGCTCGCCCATGACTTAAATGGGAAGAATACTGCACTTCGCAGAGATATGCATTGCTCACCTGTCCGACTTGTGGCTCACATGGAGAAACTGGCTCAGAGAAGTCAGCGGCTGGTGCAGCATCACACAGCAAAGCCACCGTTTGAAGGATTCTGCCCTGGGCCTGCTCCTTTCTTGAGGATCTAAAATCTCCATTATCTTTTTTTGAGCAGCTGAGGCTTCTGCTTCTCTCCTTCCCACCCCTCACCCCCCAAGCCCCAATTTCAGGTTCCCACCTGCTGCCCTCAGCACTGTAGACAGCTCTCTGCCCTTGCCAAGCCCTGTGGAACTCAGTCATAATCAGACATCACCCTTCTGGTGGGGTACTGTCCTCTAAACTTGCAGACTCCCTGACTCTCTAAGCACAAAGTTGGGGGACCTAGGCTGCTTTTGCAAGTTTGTCCATCATTTCTGAATTCCCTCACACACTCCTATGTTACCCACAGAGCCCTGATCACACCTCCCCTGCCCCAGAAGTTCCCCCTGAATTCATCTCTGTGTGTGTGAACTGGCATCTTGTTATGAGATACCATCTAGTCCAGGAGCCTCACCTTCCAGCCTCTGATCAGCCCAAAGGACCCCACATTAAGATCCATGAAGCGACTCTTGTCTTCCTGGAGAGATATTTAATGATGTCTGTGTCGCCAATCAGCTGATTAGCAACCTTAATGACACATTGTTAAGTAATGGGAACATTATTGCTTAACAGTTTCAGGGATTAGAATGTGGGCATCTAAACTGAAGGGAAGAGGGTGGATGGTACAGGGGGCAAAGGCACCCTGCACCCAAGAGAGCCCTTGAGCCATTCACGTAAGGTGTTGTGGGGCCAGCACCAAGCCTTGAGTTCAAATCCCAAGACTGCCTGAAAAGAAAGGAAGGAAGGAAGGAAGAAAGGAAGGAAGGAAGGAAGGAAGGAAGGAAGGAAGGAAGGAAGGAAGGAAAGAAAGAAAGAGAAAGAAAGAAAGAAAGAAAGAAAGAAAGAAAGAAAGAAAGAAAGAAAGAAAGAAAGAAAGAAAGAGGCAAACAGACATAGATGGGAGATGAAGAGAGAAGAATTAGCCTAGCCAATCTAGAGCACTGGCCAGTCTGATAATCGTCTTGCTCTTCTTCTTTCTACTTCTCTGAAAAGCTGAAAACTTGTGAAGTGAAACATTGAGGAAGCTGAGTGCCAGTGGCCCACACCTATAAAATTTTAGCTACTCAGGAGGCCGAGATCTCAAGATCAAGGTTAGAAGCCAGTCCAGGCAGATTATATCCCAGAGACTTTTATTTCCAATTAGCCAGCAAAAAAAGCTCAAAGTAGAGGTATGGCTCAAGTGGAAGAGTGCCAGCCTTGAGCAGAAAAAGCTAAGCAATTTCATGAGGCTCTGAGACCAAGCCCCAATACCAGCACACACACACACACAGACACACACACAGACACACACACACACACACAAACACAACTCGGCATTGGTGGCTCATGCCTGTCATCCTAACTACTTAGGAGGCTGAGCTCTGAGAATTGTGGTTCAAAGCCAGCCTGGGTAGGAAAGTCCGTGAGACTCATCTCTAATTAGCCACCAGAAAACTGGAGGTAGAAATGTGGCTCAAAGTGGTAGAGCACTAGCCTTGAGCAAAAGAGCTCAGGAAGGGCTGGGAAGGTCTCAGTGGTAGAGCGCTTGCCTTGCATGCATGAGGCCCTGGGTTCGATTCCTCAGCACCACATAAGCAAAAAGAAAAAAGCCGGAAGTGGCACTGTGGCTCAAGCAGTAGAGTGCTAGCCTTTAGCTGAAGAGTTGAGGGACAGGCCCAGAGTTCAGGCTCCACGACCAGACCCAAAAAAAGAAAAAAAGAAAAAAGAGCTCAGGAACATCACCCAGGCCCTGAGCTCAAGCCCCATGACCAGTAACAACAACAAAACAAATAAATAATAATAAAATAATAATATAAATAAGTAAACATATAAACATGTATATATTTTATTGTCTATATATATAAATACATATTTACATAGAAATTTTTATGTACTTTATATAAATAAAATAAATAATAATAAACCACTTAGGGGTACAATCAGGAGCTGTTTGCTCCTCTGTGGCCCTGAGTTCAAGGGTATCCTGGACAGTCCTGGCTCTCTCTCCCAGGCTCTGTCCCTTCATCTTTTCTACCAACTCTAGCCCCATGCAGAGCCCTTCCTGGCCTAGAGAGAGTGCCTAACCCTGTGGCCACCTCCATACAGAGCAAGGATGTGGACTCTATTCCAGATGTGTGCAAGCTCTGGCTTCCAGGGCCTGCTCTAATTCCTTTTTTTTTTTTTTTTTTGCCACTCCTAGGACTTGAATTTAGGGCCTAAGCACTGTCCCTGAGCTTCTTTGTGCTCAAGGCTAATGCTCTACCATTTGAGCCACAGTACCACTCCCAGCTTTTGCTGAGTAGCTTATTAAAGATAAGAGTCTCAGGGGCTTTTCCACCCAGGCTGGCTTCAAACTCCGATCTTGAGATCTCAGGAAGTTAAAGCCTCCAGAGTAGCTAGGATGATAGGTGTGAGCCACCGATTCACTTTTGATTCCTCCTTTCCCTTTTCTTCTTGTTCTTTCTTGAATATCAATAGCCTTGATTGAGCTGCGGTCTCTAGCCTCTGCTTTCCATATGAAAGAAGTTTCATACCTCAGGCCAAATACAGAGATTTAAACAGAGAAAGAACTAGCTCCTAGTACAGTATACCCTGAAAACATTTTAAATCAGTTTGTTTAACAATAAAACCAGGGCTTATAGTTACTGACTCAGTCCACATACCAGCCTATACCGGAAGCCCAAAGCCTATAAACCTAGCTGAATGGACAGAGGACTTAAGGATTGAGCTCTGGTCCCGTCTCCCTCCTGTATCACAGGTTAACAAGCGGACCACGTGTGTGTTCAGGTTGAATGGTGTGACGTGACCACGTCACGGGTCCTGGGTGGGGGTGGGTGTTTCCAGTCTCACCTCTTCTGGGGTTTCGTGATGTCCGACTATGACTGGTTTTCACTTTAGCTCCAATAAACACAACAAACTGCGTTCTTTGCATCTGACCAGTTCAAGCCAGCCAAGCTCCATCCTAGGGTGCAAACAGCCAAGACTTAAAGGGAGTTTCGGCCCACACTATTCACAGCAAATCTTCCCAATCCCATTAATGGGAAGACTCATTAGACAGGATTCCCTTGAGAGCCAGGAACAGGCCAACCTCGCTCTTATTTAATTGATTTGATAAATCCCCACATTAATTAGCTGGCTTCCCCTAGGCTGGGGGAGGGGAGCTCCCATTGTGCAGTCAAAGGACCTCAGGCAGTGCCCGGATCTCTACATCTCTCACTCGGGGAGAAAGTCTCTTGGCCATTTTATCGCCTGGAAAAGAAGAGGGAACTGCAGGCTGCTTTCTTAGTTCCTGTATGGGTCCGCTGAGTGCTGAGGTGCTGGGGTTTCTTGCTGCTGACTTTGGGCTTGGCAGAAATGGGACTTAAAGGAATGCAGTTTGGCACCTGACCTTGAGCATCAGTCAGAGAGAGGGTCATCTGTATGAAAGGCAGATGACCAAGGGAGCAGAGGAGGGGATACACAGAAGACCCAGCATTTGTCATTGAGATCAGAGGCCCTCCCAGGTCCTCCTGAAGGAGGATGGGGTACCATGCCTCTTAGGGAGGAGGAACCCTGTACTCTGGTCCGCCTGGATGGACCATCTACCACTTTAACCTGCGGTACCTCACCACAGACATTCTAAAGCATCTTGTGATGTCTTTCTTTCCCTTTCTTTTTCTTTCTTTTCTTTTTTTCCTTTTGGCGGTTCTGGGGCTTGAACTCAGGGCCTGGGCGCTGTCCCTGAGCTTCTTTTTGCTCAAGGCAAGTACTCTGCCATTAAGCCACATCCCCAGCCCCCAACACGTGGGTTAGTTTCTAACTACAATCCTCAGACCTTAGACTCCTTAGTCACTAGGGTTACTGGTATGTACACCCAGCAGTTTTAACCAGCCCTGAGCCAAACCTTAGCCAAGACCTTATCTCAACAAGCAAACTGGGCATGATGGTAGGAAGTATAGGAAGATCACAGGCCAAGCCAGTTCTTGAGATATGAAAATGTGAAAGCCTATTCAAAAAAGCAAAAAGGGGCAGGGCATCAGTGGCTCACACCTGTCATCCTAGCTACTCAGGAGGCTGAGATCTGAGGCTCCTGGTTCAAAGCCAGCCCGGGAAGGAAAAGTCCATGAGACTCTTATCTCCAATAAACCACTCAGAAAACCCAAGTGGCACTGTGGCTCAAGAGTTGAAGAGCTGGGGGACAGTGCCCAGGCCCAGAGTTCAAGCCCCACAACTGACAAAAAAAAAAGGACCTGAGGGCATGGGTGAAGTGGTGGAGGATCTGATTATCAAATGAGAGGTTCTGAATTCAAAACTCTAACACCACCAAAACGTTATTTTTTTAAAAAACTCTCCTATTTCCCTTTTTGGTCATTATGTTTTTTTCTGTTCCACTTTCATGGAGTTTTTTTTTTGTTTGTTTTTCTTCCTCAGCTTTCCAATTCTCCTATCAAAGACTTTGGCATTTATATTTCTGCTTCTTTCTCTTAAATCTCCCAGAACTTTTTTATGTTTTCTATATGCTCTCTTTTTATGGGCAGTGATTTTTTTTTTAATTTCCCTAATGATATTATTGGTAGTTGGGTTGATTTTACTTCTCTAAAACGGTCCCTTTCCTCCAAATTGCTTTTAAAAAAATCTATCATGGCTTTGTATTCCACGACACAGGCTTTCCTGAGCTGTTCGATCATCTCTGGCTGCCCACTCCTATTTGCCTGGAAAGGACTCTTAGACTGATGTGCGTGACACCATGTACCATGTAGCCTTCTCCTTAGAGTGATATGGCTGTTTATCTGGAGAATTCCAGATATCAGAATATTTCGGTGGTGTTCCCTTTGGGATTGGATTGATCCCTATACCCCTCCCCCCAGCAAACCTCTTACAGTCTCTTGGCTCCCTGGCACCCTGAAACCTATTTGTTCATGAACCTTCTAGGGGGAAGTTTTTTCCCTGCCTAACTCAGGACTTCATTTTCTCAGGTGTGCTAAGCATTTTAGTATGTGATTTCTGTCTTTCTTGCTTTCTCCATCCTTGTGGATTTCTGCCTTTTAACCAGTGTTTCAGAGGCTCCAAAAGAAAGTTAAAGTCAAAGCATGCTGTCCATCCATCACCACACAGACATCTCAGCCATCTATAAGGTTTTTTATTCTCTTCACTACCTAGATACATCTTGATCTTCTTGTTCCTGCTGTGGTTTGCTTCTGTTCTTTCCATCTGAAATTTGATGCACTAACTCTTCTATCTACATCAAATCCCAGGTAGCAAGGAAAGCAAGGACCAGTAGCAACTAGGGAGATGTTCTCTGATGAACTACAGCTGAATCTTGAAGACATTTCCATCTGGTTAGAAGCCCAAGGGTCCTATAATCCTCAAATGCCCTGGTGAGTAGATTACTGAGCAGCCAGCCAATGGGCTAAGGTTTGTTTTGTTGGAGGTATTGGGGAATTGAACTCAAAAGAGTCTTGAGTTTGCAAAGCCAAAGCTTTACCACTTGAGCTACATGTCCAGCCCCCAGGCTGAGTTCCCTAGGCTTAGTTTCCTATTCAGAATGTCACAGGCAGCCGAAACTTGGGGGAACCCTTGGACAGGAGCAGATCAGTTGCAGAGTTCCCTTGACCCAGGCGGTCACCCCCCAGAGCAGTAGCTCATGCTATAGGAACCCAAGGACTACCACTGCAATCCATTGTATGCAGACCCCTAGTGGGTTGCTATATGGTAGTAGGAAGATTGGTTCAGTGTATCTTTTTTTTTTTTTTTTTAATTTTCCCAGTCCTGGGGCTTGAACTCAGGGCCTGGACACTGTCCCTGAGTTTCTTTTTGTTCAAGGCTAGCACTCTTTTCCACTTGAGCCACAGCACCATCTCTAGCTTTTTCTGTTTATGTGGTACTAAGGAATCGAACCTGGGGCTTCATGCATGTTAGGCAAGCTCTCTACCTCTAAGCCACATTCCCAGTCTAGGTTCAGTGTTATCTTTCCTGGCAGAAGACTTCTCAGGGGCAGGGAAGAAATGTGTGGCTGGTAAGGCAGTGTAGGGCCAGCTCCTTCCTAATGAAGAAGCGACTGATTGTGGCATGTGGTAGAAACAGAGGAACATTCTGAATCATCACTTGGTCAGGACACAAGACTCTTAAATGTCATCAACACAATCTGTCTGGAAGAAAGATGATTGCTTTCTGCCAAGTAGAGAGAGACCCTTCTCCAGGTCTCGACCCAACTCAGTCAACTCTGTTGTCTCTCTTAAAGTCAGCAACTCAAATTGTTAAGAGAATTTAGTGTATCAGTTACAAATATCCAAATGTTGATGTCTAAGTTTGCAATTCAACATAACATGCAAACCTCCAAATGGCTCAGTTTCCAGCCCTTAGTAACCTGGAAGTTCAAGGCTTTTTTTTTTCTTTCTTTTTCTATTACTTAGGCTCCAAATTAATTCGAAGAGAATTTAAGCTCCTAATTCTGTAACAGCAAGAAGACTCCTCCCTTGTGGTCCACTGGGGGTACAATGCCTGAGGTGTATGTGTGTGAACTTTATTTCCTCGTTTTCATCTCCGTTGGCTTACTTGTTTCAAGATCCTGCGAACACAATACATGAACCAGAGGCTGCATGCAGACCAGGGTGACTGAATCACTGGGTCACCAGCCACAGGAATCCCCAAAGGGCAACGCTGTTTGTGTGTGTGTGTGTGTGTGTGCGTGCTAAATTCGGGTCCCAAGAAAGAAGTTCAGCATGCATCCGACTCCTTGCTGAAGGCCAGGACCCAGAAAAGAGCATGGAAGAGTGTGGTGTGTGTAGGGCACGTTGGCCAGGCCCGGACAGGGAGGCCGCCGGAGAGGCGCAGCCCAGCATTTCCTAAAGGGAGAGAGGAGGCCCAGACAGTGGATGGGTGGGGCGCTGTGGGCGGGGTCCTCGCAGCTGGTGGCTTTTGAAGCCTCCCCCGGTGGCGGTGGGAGAGGGGCAGCCTGGAGAAGTTGGCAGCCGGCCTGGGGCGGGAGGAGGTGGGGTGGGGTTGGGGGAGGAAGGGGCCCCGCGTTCCCTGCACAGTGGCGGCCCGCCGCCTCGGCACGTAGTTCACTCCTGCAGGCACATGCCACGGTCGGGCACGTCACCCGGGCGGCCAGGTTAGCCGCCAGCCCGGAGGCCGGGCCTGCTCCGGGGGTGACCCGACTTCAAGGGCAGTGTGGCCGTGCCCTAGATCCTTGGCCGCCCCAAGACAAGTCCGGGTGGGGGTGGGAAGCGCCCCCGATCGTGACCTGGGAAGCAGCCCAGTCCCAATCGTGATCTCTCTCTTCCTGCCCGGGCAGCGTCGATGCCCGGTGACCGGCACTGAAGAGAGCGTGGAGACGGCCAGCTGCCCCGGGCTCCGGGCGCCGCCACCGGGAACCCGGCAGCGGTGGGGCGCGGCGCGGCCCGAGTGAGTTCCGCCCCTGGGCGAGGCCGGCGGCCGGGCGAACGGCTGGAGCAGACACGCCTCCTCGCCCGCCCGAGCCCCTCGCGGGCGGGGCCGGAGGGACAAAAGGGTGCCCTCCCGTGCGAGCCCCCTCGGCCGCGGGGCTCCGGGCACAAAAGCGCTGGCAGGGAAAAGCCCGGCGGGGTTCCCGCTGCGGGAGCTACAGGCGACGTCTGGGGCGCGGCTACACCCCGGACCCGCCACCCTCGAACGTCGTGCGTCAGCGTGTTCCGCGCCCAGCTCCAATTTCCGCCCCGCCTCCCGCCGACCAAAAGGACACGCCTATTGGCGCGTTCAGGCCCACGGCCCCTTTGGAGGCTTGGATTGGCCTGACTGAGTACTCACGGACCAATGGTATCCGCCCGGGGGGCCCTCGACCACGCCCCCGCCGTCCTCCCAAGCACGAGCGCGCGACCGGTCAGACTCTGGTGCGCGCTCCAGGTTCCCCGCCCCCTTCGCGCGCGCTGCTCCGGGCGGCCGCTGCCGCCGCTTGTAACCTGCGCCGCCAGGATGTGGCTGGGGGCTGACGTCGGGTCCAGATGTGGCCCCGGCCACGCCCACCCCCGGGGTCGGGCCGCCCACACCGAGCCGCGGCGCGCACGGAGGCTATCCCGCCTGCCACAATGCGCGGGGGGAAGCTGAGGCCGCGACTTGACGCGATCGTCCTGAACGTCGCCACCCGACATCCTTAGGACAGGCCGGCCCCGAAGCCGCGCAGAGATCCGCCCCCCCCTTACCTCCTACTTCGTCCTCGTTTCCCTTCTTTCCGCCCCCACCCTCCCCTCCATGCGCTCACTCTCCGGTGCCCGGCCGGGCGGGCGCCTCGCGGACGCGGAGCCGCGCCGGTGACGGCAGAAGCGGCTGCGCGCCCAGCCTAGCCCAGCCCAGCCCGAGGAGAGGGCGCGCCGCGCCCCCGCCCCCCGCCCGCTCTCCGGAGGCCGTGGGTGCGGATGCGCCGCTGACGACTCGCAGCGACCAGCACTGTCGCCCTCCCGCCCGCCGGTCGGAGCCCGCAGCATGGCAGCCGCCGCCTATGTGGACCACTTCGCCGCCGAGTGCCTGGTGTCCATGTCCAGCCGCGCGGTCGTGCACGGGCCACGGGAAGGATCGGAGCCCCGGCCCGAGGGCGCGGCCGCCGCCGCCGCCGCCGCCCCCACCCTGCCCCGCGTCGAGGAGCGCCGCGACGGCAAGGACAGCGCCTCGCTCTTCGTGGTGGCGCGGATCCTAGCGGACCTCAACCAGCAAGCGCCCGCGCCCGCCCCGGCGGAACGCAGAGAAGGCGCCGCCGCCCGGAAGGCGAGGACCCCCTGCCGTCTCCCGCCGGCACCCCCCGCGCCACCCCCAATCCCGGAGCCCGCTTCCCCGGGCGGAGAAGGCGCCGCGGCGGCCGCGCCCCCCAGCCCCGCGTGGAGCGAGCCCGAGCCCGAGGCGGGGTTGGAGCCGGAGCCGGGACCTGCGGGGAGCGGCGAGCCCGGCCTCAGACAAAGGGGTCGGCGGGGCCGGAGTCGCGCCGATCTCGAGTCCCCGCAGAGAAAGCACAAGTGCCACTACGCGGGCTGCGAGAAAGTTTACGGGAAATCCTCGCACCTCAAGGCGCACCTGAGAACTCACACAGGTCAGTGGGGCAGCCCCGGCGCCCCGAGCGCGCCGGCCGGGGACTGCGCGAGCGGCCCGGCCACGCCCCCGGCGCTGCCCGCCGGGCACGGGGGTGGGAGGCCCGGACGCGGGGCAAGGTCGGGCGGTGGGCGATCGGGGCCTGGCCCCTTCCTTCCCACCCTCCACCCCGCATGGTTTTCCGAGAGGCGGTCGGCCTGGTTGCCGCCGCCGCGTGAGGCGGGTCCGGGTTTCTCGGAGTCGGCGCCCGCCGGGCGACCGCGCCCCCGCCGGGCACGCCCCCTCCCGGGCGCGCTCGGGCGGGGCCGCGGGGGTGGATGTCGTCATCCGGGCCGGGGGGGGGGGCGTACACCCCGCCCAGACTCGGGGTGGGGAGTAGAGGTGGCCAGGGCAGGTGCGCTTGGACTGGGTGGGGGGGCTGCAGGCGTCCCTCGTGGTGAGGGTAGAGGAGGGGGGGGGGACTGCCCGGGAGCCCCGACACCCGGGGGTGGCCGATCTCTCTACGCCGGGCTCCTCGCCCTCCCCTCCCCCGCCCACCGGGCGCGCGCCGCCGGGGAGGGGAGGGGAGAGGCGGGGCCGGCCCCGGCGCGCGGCGGGCGAAGTTCACGCGGGGACAGGGCTCCCCTTCAGCCACTCGGCACATTCTTCGCTCTCCTCTTCCTGTAATTTTTCCAGCGCTCTAAGGTTTAATTTGTCGTAACCAGAGCCTGCGGCGGCGCTGGCCGACGCGGGGGGCAGCCCCGGGCCCCCCCTTACACACACACACACACACACACACACACACACACACACACACTCACACCCCAGGTCCCCGCCTGCGGCTCTTTGTAGGAGCCCCCGCCCATCCGGCCGGCGGGGGCGCGCCCGGCTTGGCGGGGGCTCCTCGGGCCAGCAGCGCTTTCCAGGCCTACGAGCGGCCTTACCCAATACCCCTAGGTATCCACCGCCCTCTCCACGGGGTCCACCCCTCACCTGCCCCGGGGGTGGGGTGGGGAGGGCTGGATGGGAGCCGCCCAGGGCACCTGCCCCAGGGCTGGGCATCCCGCCCCCTCTAATCCACAGGCGCCCCCCCCCACGCCCCTCAGGGCGGCCCTGAGCTTTTGCGCGCGCGTGGTCCACGCTTCTGTGTAAGTTCCTCTCCCATCCTCCCTCCCCCGGTTTATTTTGGTTTTGTTTGGACCCAAAGATGCACACGTTTAATCGACGGCAGCTCTCCTCCCGCCTCTGGGTTTAAAAGGAATACTCCACGTCCCTTGTCACCCCCCCACCCCGGCTCGGCGCGTGGAGGAGGCAGGTTCGCGGCCCGCACGCAGGATACCGTTACCTTGTGATCGGGGAGGGGGGGGGGTGTTGGGCCTTCCCGTGGGTAACCTGCGCGCACGCTGAGTCAAAAGCAGAACCCGAAACCGAAGCCTTCCCGACCCCGGAGCCCAAGGCCCTTTTCTCGCCGAACTTGTGAAACTGCAGGTGGCCGAGGCCGGCGGTTCTGGGAATTAACTTTTCCCTCGGTGGGTGGCCGACCTCCCCCCCCCCGGGTCCCAGCCCCCCCCCCCCGCAGCCGCCGCCCGCACCACGTGGCAGGTGATGGGGTTGCGGGGGAGAGAAGGCCAGGCCGGGGAAGAGGGGAGGTTCGGCCGCCGGGTGGGTGTGACACACCGTGGAGGTGGGGCGCAGCCAGGTCCCTAACCTGGGGGACCCTCGAGCGTCCTGGGGAGGGGGGGCCCCGCGGGGCTGGGGCTGCGGCCCGCCCGGGGCGCCTGGCGGGCGGCCTGCGCTGCTGGGCGGGGAGCTCGGCGGTTGGGAAACCCTTTCCGCGGCCTGTTTGCAGGCGGCTTCCCACCCGACAGCAACCAGGGAGCCGACGGGGTGAACTGCGGGGGAGTTGGGCGCGGGGCGGGGCGGGGCCGGGCCGTCGTGGGGCGGGGCGGGCCGGGGCGATCTTCCTGATTGGTTCGCTCGCCCTCTCGGGCTCGGCTGGCCCCGAAAAAGCCTCTGCCCCTAGCCTGGAGGATTGGGGTGCTGGGGAGACTCGGAGCGCTTCTCCCGCCGTCGGGGTGCGATCCAGCCCACCCCGGGGGAAAGGAAACCCCAGGCAGGCAGAAGATGGGAGCCACGTCGAGCGCAGCCTCCAGCTCGCTCCCTGGGGCCGGGAATGCGCTCCGCCCTCCAGGTGTGCGAGGACCCGAGGGGTCCCGCCTCCCGGGCGGAGGCCGGCGGCGCGGCCTCGGGGGAGCCCGGGTGGGAAGATCGCCGACTTCTCTAGGCCCCCGGGTGCCGATCGCTACCCGGAATCCTCGCCCGGAGCTGGGAACTGCCTTCTGCGTGCCACCCGTAGGGCATCCCGCGCACCTGTCTCCCCGGGGTGTCAGGTTCTGCCCCGTGGTCCCGGGCACTTCTGGGAAGCCCAATTCCAGCTCCTGCCCGGAGGCGCAGAGCTCAAGTCACAGGCCTTCCCAAGGAGGAGGGCTTGGGGGGGGGGGGAGGAAAAGGGACAAGCCGTCAGGCTGGCCCCAGGAAATGACCCGAGACGCCCACTTCCCTACAGACCTGGCTCTGAGGTGGCTGTGGTGTGTGGTTTGTGGGCCATCGAAGTATTCTGAGGGTCCGGCTCTCGGCAGGCCTTGGTTGAGGTCATGGCCACACTTTTCTCCTCCACTAGGAACTCCTCCACCCTCCCTGAGGAACCATGGCGATGTTGTGGCATGTGTGTGTGTCCGTCTGTCCGTCTGTCTGTCTGTCTGCGAATAAATATTAAAACCACTTTAGCAAGCAAGGGAGTCAGCAGCTCTGTTTACCTCGGTGACCAGGACTGGCTCCCAGACCACTCTGCTGCCAGGTGATAGCACCCCTGACCACTGCGCCAGTATCTGGGACAAATGAGGCCCCGCGAGTGAAAACCCTTTGAGAAGTGCAGGGGTCCCCAGGCCAGGGCTGTCTCTCTGGTCTCCTTCCCCCACCCCCCCAACTCCAGGGACAGCTGCTAGCCAAGAGCAGTGTCTTAGCACTAGTGGTCCCTCCCACTTTCCTAGTAGTCATTGGGTGCCTGATTGCCCTGTCACATTTCCGTAATTGTTGGTGTTAGGGCAAATGCCCAATAAAACAATGAAATAAACATTACAGCTTAAGCCACTTGTTTGTTTAACAGGAACTTCTCAGCCCAGACTTGGGAAATACACTAAGCCTGGCATTAGGTAGTAGTAGGATCAGGTAGGTGGACATTTTGAGGGAGGGTAGGGGGGATTGCATATGGAAATTTGAGGACTTCCAGAGATTCCAGCTTTATCTTGGGAAATGGCGGGGTTTGGTGGCCCTCAGTGAAATGGTCAGATACACCATGACTACGTTCTCCCCTATTTGTTCCCACAAAGAACTGTTTTCAGCATGATGCAGTATCGTTTCCCTTAAGGTACAGGGAGCCGTATCATCTCTGTAAGCCTCCAGAGAAAGGTGGACGCACTTCTGCAGACTCTTGAGTGAGGTTGGAGAGCCTCCTGTTTATTGTGGAATCTTGTATATTTGTACTGACTGGCCCAGACTGTGATCCTCCAGTTTGTACCTTCTGGGTAACTAAGATGGCCGAGGAAGACCATTCTTGTTAGCCATTTCCTGTGATAATTTGGGCGAGGTTATTCTGACATGTTTCCTGTGGCCCTTCTTGTTCAGGTAGTCTGTGATACAGCCACCTAGGAAGGCAGCCAATCAGAAAGCAAAGCCAGGTTCCTTGATGCCCAGCACAGGTCTAGGGACACAGCCAGGCCAGCAGCTCCTACTCCTGCACTGCTTCTCACCAGGCTACCTCCTTGTGAAACCCATCCATGCAGAAGGCTGTGAGCAGAATGCTTGCAGGTGCCCTCCCTGGCTAACTATCACTACTCTGCGCCTGCGCCCCGTTTTTCCAGACCTGATTCACGTGCACGCTTGCCTGTACGTCCATGGAGACATTTAAAAAATGCATGAGTAGGCTTCCAGCAAATAGATGCCACTACAGCTTTCTGTTTGCTTCCTTTGCTTAGAGGAGACAGCTTTATTCTTTTTCATGGCTGTGCAGTGTTCCAAGGTGTGGATGGTTTTTTGGTTAGACTGTAACTTGTGTAACCTCCAGTTGTGTATTGAAAGGGCAGCCATATTGCTGGACTCAGGTGACACTGTTGTGTGTCTGACTTGGTACATGGGAGTTGGTGTTCCTGTAGGATGGAAACCTGGTAGTATGATTAGATTACATGGAGCAGTTCTTGATCCTCTCCTGTACTGAGGGAGAGACTCACTGTCTCCTCTGACTTTGTGTGTGTGTGTGTGTGTGTGTGTGTATGTGTGAGATAGAGAGAGAGAATACTAGGATTAGAGTAAGGCCTCAAGCTTGCTTGGCACGCACTCTACCACTTAAACTATACTCTCAGCCCTTTTAGCTTTAGTCATTTTGAATAGAATCTTGTGATTTTTGTATAGAATGCCCTGGACAGTAATTCTCCTGTTTATACCTTCTGGGTAGATAGGATAGCAGGCATATACCTCCTGGCCCAGCTTTATTGAGTGAGATTGGGTTTCAATAAGTTTTTGCCCAGATTGGCCTTCAACTACAATCCTTCCTCTTTCTGCCTCCTGAGTAGTTGGGATTATAGGTGTAAGCCAGCATGCCAAGAAGTACTGGAGTTTTTTTTTTTTTTTAATTTACTGTTATTATAGAGGTGATGTACCAGGGATTAGTTACACAAGTCAGGTAATGAGTACATTTCCTTTTGTAAGGTGTCTTCTTTTCCCTCTCTTTCTCCCAGTCCCTCCCTCAGTACTGAAGTTTTGAACCAAGGGTCTTGAGCTTACTAAGAAGGAGCTCTACCCCCCTGAACAATGTCCTCCATTCTACCCTCTTGACTTGTAAAAAAGCTTTTACTTTGGCACTCTGGTATTGTCTATACATTTATCTGAATTAGGGAAGGGAAGGAGACCAACAGAATGGTGAGACAAAGGACAAGGGGGAATGAATGCAACAGTGATACTCACAAGACAATGTGTTGGAAATGATCTGTACAACTTGGGGGGGGCATTAGAGGGGGAAGGAAAGTTGAAGAAAAATGAGGGAAGGGGTAACAAACTTGACAAGAACTGTGCTCATTACTTATGTAACTGTAATCCCTCTGTACATCACCTTGACAAAAGAAATAAGTAAATAAGTAAAGATTAAAAAAAAGTTTTTAACTTCTCCTTTTGCACTTAGAATCAGGGTCCGTATTGGGACCATTTATAACAACACCCTGCAAACCACTGATCCTGTGTGCAGGGCTGTCTGTCCTGCCTGTGCTTAGCTGAAGCTTGCCGAAGTCTGGGAGCACTAAGTGATTCCTGGGGGGCTGGGGTAGCACCAGGTCCCTCTTCCCTCCCTGGCTGCAGGCTGCCCTCCTGGTGGCAAGGCAATAGGTCTGAGCTCTCACTCACCCAGAGGCCTGGAATCCGGGCCAAAGAGGAGATCTCCAGACCTTCAGAGAAGTAAGTACCTGGGAGTCCACCCACCACAGAGCTGAGGCAGACTCTTGGCCCCCTCCCTCGTGTTTGCACCTTGCATCCTGTTTCATCCGGTTCTTGGGGGTGAAGCAATTCCTAGAGAGTTGGGTGGAATACCCATATTCTAAAGGTGTGGAGGAATCAGGCTCAGTCACTAATATGCATTGGGGTGTGTGTGTGTGCACACGCGCGTGTGCGTGCATGCATGCGTGCATGCGCAATGCACCTTTAAATATGTTCCTGCGGGACAGGCTTGGGGCATTTGTGGAGAGGCTTGGCGTTCTCCTCCTGCAGTCCTGAGCCTCCTAATGGCGATAGTGAGATACCAGCAGTGTAAAGTGCTTAAGAAGGCAGTTAAAATGTTTCTTAAAATAAAAACACTCAGCTCTCAACCATATCTAAGACCTCCAGATTGCGTGCGAGGGGCCTGGCATTAGTTTATACAGGGTTATTTAATCTGCAAAAGGGAACGCAGGAGATAGGCCCCCGTGGTTATCTTCTCTGCACTTTGTTTTCTTCAGTACTGAGACGTGAAGATGGAATTTTATGTCTGCCAGGCACACTTTCTACCTCCATCCCCAGGCCTCCCCCCACCCCCTCCATTTTGAGACAGGGTCTTGCTAGGTCGCCCAGGCTGGGCTTCCATGTCAGCGCTACTGTTAAATTATGAATTCTCACATAAGGTACCGAAGGCTCACCTGGGTCAGGAGCGTGACCCAGGTCTCACAGCAAAGGAGGGTGGAGGAAAGTTTGCACCTAAGCAGCCATGCTCAGTTTGGATGGACCCAAGTTGTACTCTTTGCCACCCTCCTCTCTGAATCTGCATTCCGTCCAGGTGGCACATTGAGCCAGGTTCTCCTGGTATTAAGAGGGCTGCATGTTGCTCCCACATGGTAATATAGTAGACTACTGCTATAGTACATCCATTCCTCGCCTAGATTCCCTTTTCTCACTTTCCCCCTTCCTCTCCTCTTTCCCCCCTCTCTCCTTCACTTCCCCTCTCCTCTTTCTTCCTCTCTCTCTCTGTGCTGGTCATGGGACTTGGAACTCAGGACCTGGACACTGTCCCTTAGCTTTTTTTGTTCGTGAATAGTAACTCTCCCTTGAGCCACACCTCCACTTCAGGTTTTTGCTGGTTAGTTGGAGATTGAGTCCTTCAGATTTGTCTGTCCCAGCTGGCTTTGAACTAAGATTCCTCATATCTTGGCCTGCGAATAGCTAGAATTTCAGGCATACTGGTACGGGGCCTTCTTCTGTCTTTAAATATTAGGTATGATGTAGTAGTCTCTGTCCAGTTTTCCCTAGTGACTCCTTGAATGTTACATCCCGGGTCTGGTTAATCACACATTGCATCTGGTTGTCCCGTCTCTATGGTTTCCTCTAGTCTATAATGGGCATCTTTGAGTCATCTGTTAGGTTGCTACTTGAAGGATGGAGGCCGGTTGTCCTGAAGACTCTGCTACAGTCTGCATGGATCTGATGGCTGTAGAGCTGCAGCTTACACTCTCCGGTCAAATGACACAAGCGATGTTGGGTGCACTCCAGCTATAGCTGAAGGTGGTGGTAGGGGGTCCGGCAAGGCGAATTTGACCCCTTGCTGGATTCAGAGCCAGAGTGGTGTGTCCCTGCTCTAGTGGGACATTTCCTCTTGATAATAATGCATTGTGCTAGGGCACACATGCACCTGCCATCTTTATATAGTTGCCCACTTGTATGCCCGTGGTTGGTTTTTGTTTCATTTTCCAACTTCATTGACTGGATGTGTTGGGGTTTTGAGATGCTGCATTAGAAATCTTTTACAATCAAAGGACAGCTTGGGGGGAGGGCTTAGGCATGCTCTCCCCTAAACAAAAAAGATACCTTCATTTTACTTTGAAGATGTTTCATTTAGAGCTAGCTCATGGGTCGTTGTTCTTGGTCAGCCCGGACAGATGCTACTGCCACCGATGCCCTTCAGGTCCTGGTGAATCTCTCCCAGGCCCTCATGAAAAATTGAGTACTGGTCTGAGCCCACGCACCTGAGGCGGTTTTTCTTTTCCTTCCACGGCCACAAATGGGGTTATTTTCTTGAGAAATCGGCTTCCTGTTAATGTGAGAATCAATTTCCCTCCGCTTGGTGGTTCAGAAGCAGGCGTGACCAGGATTGGGGTGCCGGAGACAGCTGCCACACAGTCCCCAGCGTGGGAGGTGCCAGCTCTAGAAGGCTTTGGCCACTCCTGTTGCATAGTATAATGGAGGCGTGAACGCTGGCTTTTTAACTCTTGGCAGGAGTTGGCAGGAATTGGACAGTGGGCTGGTGTTAGAAGATAGAAATGTTCACTCACGCAAACACTCTGCCCTTTGGGGACACACATACACACACGTATATACATACGTGTGCTGTACCCAGGCATGTGGGCAATACGCAAATGAGTTGATTTAACTATGCATGTTTCATTTACATACGTAAACAACAGGGTGTCATCCAGACCTACAACATGGCGGCTGGTTGCATCCTCTGATTTCTAGTTCTGTTTCAGTTCTTAGGGTCCGCCCACACCCCTAGCAACTGTGCAGACCAGCTGTGTGTGAGTCAGGTTCTTTGGGGGAGGCATGGGGTTCCCTCAGTTGGAATGAGAGCTGTGACAAAGCTGCTCCTCATTTGCCCCACCCCCAACCCTCAATTCCCTTGCTGCTTGTAATGGTCTGACTCTTGTGTCTCCACCCTGTGTAGGTTCCCCTCCTAGCTCAGGACCATGAGCACCATTTGCTGTTGGGTAGCGTGTGTGTGTGTGTGTGTGTGTGTTGGGCTAAGTGGGGCACAGTATGGCACCAAGGGCCAGAAGCACAGCCTTAACAAGTTCTTTCTTCTTATCTACACTGTCATGGACAACCAAACGGAGGGTACTTTTCCATATTTTTTGGTGGTGGTGGGGTGGTCTGTTTATTATTCTCCTTTTTTTTTTTGAAGTTCATCATACAAAAACACTTGCTAACCAGGAACTTGGCCACACTCTGTGGCCATGAGCCAGTCTGTCCCAAGGTGACCTGCTTGGAAAAGCTCAGAGGCTTGATACCTCAGATTAAATGTCCCTGTGTGGCTGCCACAGGGGTGTGGCCTGCTCCCCATGGGTGCGTGACCCTTGTCCCTGGGGCACAGGGCATACAGACTTACCTCCTTGGGGCTGGAGCCCAGGGTGCATCATGAAAGAGCTGTGCAAGACATGGAGCTTGAATTTAGAGACCCTCCCTTGAGCTTGGTGGGGTGTGTGTGTGTGTGTGTGTGTGTGTGTGTGTGTGTGTGTGTGTGTGTGTGTGTGTGTGTGTGTGGCTTAATGAGAGATTGCATGAGTAGCACAGTAGGGGTGTTCTGAGTTTGATCCCCAGCATTAGGAGGAAAAACCAAGCCATTCACTGAAGAGCTCAGTGTCTGTGTGCTCCTGTCTTAAGGGGGCATCTGAAGATGGACCTCTGCCATATGCCAGTCCCTGTGAGCACAGGCCAGTTGTAAAGAAGTGTGGCAATGGATAGAGCGTTACCAGCTCACCCTGTCCCCCACCCAGGTCTACAGCTCAGATGAGGGAGGAGACAGCGTATTGATGATAAAGTAGACTGGCCAGTGGCAAGAGGTAGCCTCCTCACTCCTTTTGGGAGGGTTGACAGGGGTGTCAACCTTCTGTGTTCCAGCCTTTCTCCCATACAACAGTCTGTGAACATGGCGACATACTCAGAGGATTCGGGGGCAGATCAAGGTTCTTAGGGGCTAGAATGCCTGCTGGGGGAGGAGTTAGGCTGTGGAGTCGGGGAGGGGGGACACCCATCAGTCCCTCCTGGAAATCTTTCAGGTATGTAAGTGGTCTAAGGAGGCTTGAGTCCTTCTTCTTGGGCCACACCTGCATGTTTGTAGGACGTACGATAAAGCCAGGAACGTTCTCCTATAAATTCCTTCCTTTGCACAGTCTCTTCATCTGCCCTCAAGTCTGTTATGTGTATATGTTTGCTAAGAAGAAAAGGAACTTGGTTTGGAGCTAAAGGTAGAAGTTAAAGCAAGTAGAGGAAGGTTGTCCAAAACATTGGGTGCCTAGTGGCTTACACCTTTAATCCTCAGTACTCAGGAAGATGAGATCTGGGGGTCACCATTGGAAGCCAGCCCATGCAGACAAATGCACGAGACTCTTATCTCTAATTAACCAGTAGAAAGCTGGAACTGGAGCCCTTGCTCATGCGGTAGAGCATCAGGAGTGAAATAAGTAAGCCAAGCAAGAACTGGAGATCCAGAGTTCAAGTTTCACTATCCCCTCTCCCCCCTCCCCACCCCCAACATTGGGGGAAAAAAAAAAACAAAGAAGAAACTTGTGTGACTGCCCCCTCTGGCAGAGGCCAGCAGGGCAGGCCAGGGCCTCACATGCAAGGGATGGTCAAGGTGAGTTAATGACAGAGTCCTCAGCCTTGTGAGGTGTGCTAAAGTGGCAGCCTGTGGTCCTTTGGCAGGCTCCCCACCCATCTTGGTCCTTGGACTCGGCCTCTCCGCTTTTCTAATCTGCTGCTCCTGCCTCCCCACCCCCACGGCCTTGCCTGGTTTGCCCACTGGCAACTGTGGCTTGTGATTGTATCCGGAAGTTCCTCTCCTCACAGAGGTCTCGCTCAGAGAGATTCAAACGTCCTGTCCCTTGCATGCAGCGTGGCTGTCTGAGGGAGGGTTCTGTCTGTGAGTGTTCTCTGTCACGGGCATGGCGCTGCTGCGTGGGCAAGAAGAGGGGTAGTTGTCTTGAATTACTATAAGGCCTGCAAGACCAGGTTGGCATCTACTGGACGGGCTGGGTGTTTTCCTACGGACAGACGATGCCAGTCTTTTTTGTGTGCTGGCCTTGGGGCTTGAATTCAGGGCCTGGGTGCTGTCCCTGAGCTTTTTTGCTCAAGGTTGCCACTCTACCACTCAAGCCATAGCTCTACTTCTAGCTCTTTTTTTTTTTTTTGGTAGTTAATTGCAGATAAGTTGCACCAGCTCTTGCCCAGGCTGGCTTCAAAGTATGATCTTCAGATCTCAGCCTCCTGCGTGGCTAGGATTACAGGCGTGAACCATCAGTGCCTGGTTATGCCAGTCTTTTATGTTCACTTTCTTGGAGCTTTTTTGAAAGCTACAATCTTTACTTACCTCTGTCTGATTTTTCTCCTCGCTCTGAATGAAGAGCACATTTATCACTGTACATGGTCTCAAAAGGACAGTCACTTTTTTTTTTTTTTTTGGGGTCGGTCGTGGGGCTTGAACTATGGGCCTGGGCACTGTCCTTCAGCTCTTCACCTCAATGCAAGTGCCCTACCACTTGAGCTACAGCGCCACTTCCGGTTTTCTGGTGGTTTATTGGAGATAGGAGTCTCATGGTCTCTCCTGCCCGGGCTGGCTTTGAACCGAGATCCTCAGATCTCAGCCTCCTGAGTAGCTAGGATTACAGGCATGAGCAACCAGCGCCTGGCAGGACAGTCATTTTTGTGTATGTGCGCGTTTATGTGCCCACATGTGCATGTGAGTATGAATGTGTGTGTGTGTGCGTGCGTGCGTTCGTGTACACACGTGCGTGCGAGCTTGTGCCTGTGGTCACCCGAGCAGCCAGCTCTCAGGACAGTGGTGTCTCTGGACAGAAGCCAGAGGCAAGATGTCTGGGGGGTGGTTCAGGCACAGCACAAATGTTTTCTGTTCCTGGTGCCTTGAACCTTAGGGGGTTGGGGGTCACATCTCTGAAAGGCTGATTCCCTGCTCCAGAAGGAAAGTGGGGAGCACTGTATGCTCAGGCTCAGATGGAATTGGAACCCTGGAGCCTGCTCTGTAGCTCTCCTGTCCTCCATAGACTGAGGCCTAGCAGCCTCTGTGGAGTCCTTGCCTGGCCTGGTGAGTGTGAGACCTGCGCTCTTCGGCTCTCTGCCTCTGGGTTTGGCCTGGCTTTACTCTCTCCTCCTCTTTGTTCTGTGAATCTGGGCTGTCTAACCAGCCTTCAGGATGAGCCAGCCAGGAGAGAGGCTGCAAGGAGGGCTGGAGGAGGGAAGAAGAAGGCTCCTCTCCTTTGTGTCATTAGGCAACTCAGCTGTGGTGAGGGAGGCTGTGGCTTCCTCCTTCCGCCCTCAGGGGACACCCTGGCACGAGTCCCGTGGGGTATTAGGAGGAGGTGGCTTGGTTGGTCGCCATCGGGGTCCTCCTACACGGCAGAAGTAGAGGTAAACATTGGGTTGCCCTGACAACCGAGCTGCTCCCCCAGCTCCCAAGTGCTCTTTGGGAGAGAAGTTCTCATTGTCTCAAGTTTCCAGGATGGGTTTCTATTTTGATGATTTTTTTTTTTAATTAGCTAGTATGACTAAGATACCAAAAAGCCTGACCCGGTTCCTATAATTTCTTAATAAACATTTATATTCGCTTTATAGGAGGTGCGTTTCAATGATTCATTGACTTTCTCCCCTGGGACTGTGGCAGGGCTGGGTGGGCAGGAGCAGCCCAGAGCCTCTACCCCTGCCCCCTGCCACTGACAGCTGGCAGAGCCACAGGCTTGGGGAGACCTGGCCGAGGTCCAGGGACTTGGGAGCGCTTACGTAAACACCACACCAGGATTTTATTGGCTTTGAGGCTGATTAAGTTCCATGGAAATTTTTGGGGGAGCGAGTTCTCTCCTCCACAAGTGTCCAGGTGCCCAGAAGTGGAATTCCCAGAGCCTAAGGGCCACCTGCCCACCCCAGGCCCCGCCCCCTGTCCCAGGTCACGGTGTGAACTTGTTTTCTGCCTCTGTGCAGGTGGTATTCCTGGCTCCCCCGGGGTCCTTTCTCCCCCTCCCCTCCCCTCCTCTGGGAAGGTCCCCGTGGGAATGTCCCAGGCTGTGGGTGGGACTCAGCCGCAGGTTCTGCCACCTCAGCTCCTGCAAGGCTTCCCTGCTGTCACTGGAATTCCCTTGTATGGAGTCACCTGCCACAACTAGGAGCCAAGCTGCCTGTTGAAGAGAACAGGCTCATTCATGGGTGGCCAGTAGGGCTGACCCAAGATTGCCCTGAGGATGGTAAGTTGTGAGCCCCTCTGCACAGCTGCCCCAGGGCCATTTCCCGTCTTCATGATGGTAGTCCAGGGCCTGCCAGGCCCTCCTGCCCATAGCAAGGAGGGCTGAGCTATCTGCTGGGCTTGATGCTGCAGCATCAAGTCCAGTCTTTTGTGTGTACCAGCCAGAAAGCAGCTCCCTGCCCCTCCTACTCTGCCTAGCCATCACTACAGGAAATGTCCAGATTTGCTCTGTGTGTGTGTGTGTGTGTGTGTGTGTGTGTGTGTGTGTGTGTGTGTGTGTCTGTGTGTGCGTGCTCGCGTGCGCGTGCACGCTAGTTCCGAGGCTTCAACTTGGGGCCTGGGTGCTGTCCTTGAACTTTCTTTTCTTTTTTTTGTTGTCGGTTGTGGGGCTTGAACTCTGGGCCTGGGCGCTGTCCCTCAGCTCTTCAGCTCAAGGCAGCACTCTACCACTTCTGACTTTTTCTGTTTATGTGGTGCTGAGGAATCGAACCCAGGGCCTCATGCATGCGAGTCAAGCACTCTACCACTGAACCACCTTCCCAACCCCCCATGAACTTTCTTGCTCAAGGCTAGTACTCTACCACTTGAACCATAGTTCCGCTTCTGGCTTTGTTTTTGGAGATAAGGGTCTCAAGGACTTTTCCTGCCTGGGCTGGCTTTGAACCCTGATCCTTAGCCTCCTGAGTAGCTAGGATTGATTGCACATATGAGCCATCAGCACCCGGCTTGCCATGTTTGTTCTTAATTAATTCTTGGGTGTGAGCTTAGTAGCTTTTTCAAATTTCCTGGAGTGCTGGATGGTGCTCTTAGGGGTCCAGGCCCCAGGTGGAGGGCTGTATTGGGGGCCCCTTCTCTACCTGGATGTCTGGCAGCCATATTTCATCCTTTCCCTCTTTGTAAGAAACAGACCTGCTAACACAATCCTCTTTAACAATATATGCAGAACTGATTGATTTGATGAAGACTCTATAGTACTGAAGAAAACACTCAACTTGAAGATACTGATACAGTATTGAAGGTCCAAAACACAAACACATCTGGGCACTTTGTGTTGTTCATCTTGGGCTTTGGCTTTGGGCTTCCCATTGCTGCCTCTTTCTGGCCTGCTATGTGGAAGTTTGGCTCCATAGATGTATTCTCTAAGAGCCTCTCAGTGTTTGATTTTTTTTTTTTTTAATCAGAGAAAGACTTTTTTGTTTGCTTATGCCTTGTTGTTTAAACAGACAGACAATATGGCATGTTGAGGAGGGTGCCTAGCTTTGGAGGAGTGACAGGCTGAGCAGATGGAGGAATGGACAAGGTACCTGGGGATGTGGCGATTTGTATGCAAGCTGTGTGTGAATGTGTGTGTGTGTGAACTTAAAAAACTGAAGGAACAGAATATCAGGCCTTGCGATATTGGTCATAGACTTTTTGAAGGGAAAGACAATTCAGAGTTCCTGCTTTTTGTTTGTTTTTTGCTACTGAGGCTTGAATTCAAGGTGTGTGCACTGCCCTTTAGCTTTTTTTGCTCAAGGCTGGCACTCTACCATTTGAGTTGCTTCTGGCTTTTTGCTGGTTTATTGACAATAAGAATGTGGCTAGATTTTCCTGCCTGAGCTGGCTTTGAGCTGTGATCATCAGAACTCACCCTCCTGAATAGCTAAGATTACAAGTGTGAGCCATTGTCTGTGAAATACTCATCTGGAAGGTGCAGAGGGATGACCGGGGACGGGGTTACCAAAAGTCCATACAGATTGCAAGGTTCTGTAAGCATCCTGTGGTTGCTATGGAGACCTTGTTGCTGGGTGCTGAGTTGTGCTGACTAGGGAAGGCCGGTCCCATCTCAGGTGAGCCTCATCTGTTACCAGGTTACCAAGCCCTCCCAGGTACCAGCAGGTTGTACCTAGCCACACTAATTACCAGAAGCAGCTGAACTGAAACCTCAAGGGGAAAAACTTGGTCACCACTCCTGGACAAGGGAGTGGGCTGAGGGAATCTCGTCCTGCAGGTGCCCACCTCCCCTTGCAAGGTCCAGACGCCATTTGTAGCTGCAGGTCTTGCCAGCTGAGAATCAGGCATCCTGTTTTCACAGACTAGCTCTCCGCCTCCCCTCCACCTCCCCACCCCTGCTCCAGAAGTACCCCTTGGGGGTGGAGCCCTAGCCCTCTGGTCTCTGCTGAAACAGCATCCTTTCTTTCTTTCTTTCTTTCTTTTTTTTTGTCGGTCATGGGCCTTGAACTCTGGGCCTGGGCGCTGTCCCTCAGCTCTTCAGCTCAAGGCTAGCGCTCTACCACTTGAGCTACAGCGCCCCTTCCGGTTTTCTGGTGGTTTATTGAAGATAAGAGTTTCACAGAGTTTTCTGCCTGGGCTGGCTTTGAACCGAGATCCTCAGATCTCAGCCTCCTGAGTAGCTAGGATGACAGGCGTGAGCCACCAGCGTCTGGCTTCAAGCAGCATCTTAAGACACGAACAGCCCAGGGAATCCCATTAACCAGTGCTGGCTATTTTTATGGCTTGCCTGGGCGTCTCTGGTTTTAGCAGGCATTCTACTTCTTGTTTACAGGAGTAACTGCTTTCTTTTCGTGAGTTTTGGGCCATCTGTGGTCGATTTCTACATTCCCCCCACCCCCATCCCCCCGCCGCCCTTCTTTCTGTTTTTGGAACAGCCATCCTGTGTTTGCAAATATGAAAACTGTTTCCTAAAGGGAAGCACGGAAGCATTCTTGAGGCTGGGCTCTTCAACTGTGAACCATGTATCTCAGTACCCCCCCCCCCCCCCCCAGCCTTCCATCTTCTTGTAAGTGTCTTTGGTATGAAAATGCTTCCTGTGTGGTCTGAGGTGAATCTCTTGAATGACAATAAATAAGAGCATGGCCTTCCTCTGTCTCTCCCCACATCTGATTGTTCCTAATCATACCTGTGCATGTGCCACCATGTAGAACCCACTTACTCGGTGGAGGGGGGGCGAGGAGGCTCTTTCTAGGGTGTGAGGTTTCTTGTCTTCCCACACTAGCCAGGCCCTTTTGCTTGGACACAGGAAGATACTGAAGCTTAAGTGCATTTCCGGGCCTTGCTCATGTGATCTTTCTTGGGGTGGGGGGGAGGGGGTGTTTCTCTTCTGCAGTGGTGCAGCCCCGAACCAGGGTGGAGGAGCTGTCCTCACCCTGGGAAAGGAAGCAGTGGCAGGGCCCACGGTAGCCATGTGAGGATGTCTTGCCGGCGGGTGCTCTGATCATGGGTAGAGAAGCAGAGGCTAGAGGCTCACGCAGGATGGACTCCTACCTCCTCAAGGGGATCTTGCATCTGCCGTGTACTGTCCCAGGCCTCTGTGCTCCTCGGCACCTCTACAGAGATGCGGGGAGCTCTGCTTCCAATCTGTATAGTGAAGGGAGAAGGCTTGGAAACCAGGGACCTCCAGCTCTGCCCTTGTGTGAGGACCAGCAGGTGAGGCTGGCAGGGACAGCCGTTGGTCAGCACCCTGGTGCAGTGTAACTCGACCTGGATTTCATGTTAGGAGATGCTTACCAACCATGGAAAATGGCCTGGAAAAGCTTTCTGCTTAAACTGCTGAGCCCCAGCCAGCTCCCACACTCCCAGCTGCCCATACCCCAGCAGGCTTGATCTTGGTCCCCCCTGCCTTCCTAGGTCCTGGGGGGCTTCTGACTGTGCCCTTCCCCCGTGACCCCATGGGGAAGGTCTCTAGAAAGGCCCGAGGGTACCTTGGTCTCTAGTGCACAGTTCGGCATCCCAGGTCTCAAAAGGCTGGAAAAGGGCTGAGGCTTCTGCCTCAGTGTTGGGGAGACTGGAGGAGCAGGCCCAAGGCCAGCCCACTTCAGCACCTCTTCCTGCCCACTCCTGTCCCCCCAGGACCTTGTGTGGCTGTGTGTAGCCTGTCCTTCCTGCTGAGGCTTCACGCGGTTGCTTACAGAGGCAAATGGGCCACACATGGCCCCTGGCACCTGGTCAGCAAGTGTGCACATACCATACTTGTGCACAAATGGCCTGGCTGCCAGCAATGACTTTGGCCCTGGGGGATGCCCGTTCCCTCCCCCTCCCCCATCAGCCCCTTCTAGTTAGCCAGGTACCTGTACTCCAGACTTGGCTCCTTTATGCTCTGGTTGCTGGTCTTGCTCCTCACTTCTCTTCATGGCCCCCCGCTGGATGTGTCACCCACTTCTTAGGAGCTGAGCTGGCCCAGCTGAAGGCCGGGGGCGGGGGAGGGGGGGGGTTGGGGAGGCAGTGTGGCTGGCATGGGATTGTCCTAAGAATGTGAGGAATGAGCCCTGGTTCTGGGCTCAGTTGATTTTTTTTTTCCCCTCCCTAAAAGCATTAGAACCTCCCCCCCCCTTTTTTTTCTTTTTTTCTTTTCTTTTCTTTTCGTTTTTTTGGTGCCAGTCCTGGGCCTGGGTGCTGTCCCTGACTTAATTTGCTCAAAGCTAGCCTTCTACCACGTGTGTGTGTGTGTGTGTGTGTGTGTGTGTGTGTGTGTGTGTGTGATTAATTAGAGATAAGAATCTTACAGACTTCTCTGTCCAAGCTGACTTTGAACCACGATCCTCAGATCTCAGCCTCTTGTGTAGCTCGAATTACAGGCATGAGCCACCAGTGCCCAGCTGCATTAGAACCTTTTAACAGAATCATATGGAATACAGGATGGAGATGAACAGGGAAGGATCGCTGGCAGGGGAAAGGTATTGTGATCATGCCCAGGGCTGCCTGGCACTCCACTCCCTCTTTCCCCCACAGTCTGTGGCCAGCTGGCTGTGCTGTCTCTAGACCGGTGTATGGCCCTCTCTGTCACTGGTGTGGAAGGGAAGGAGGCCAAATGAGTAGCTTAGAGACTGAAAAACAGTAGCGTGCGGGCGGTGGGCGAATCCTTGGGCTGGGAGAGCAGGATTTGAAGGGAACTAGGGTCAAGGATGGAGGAATACGGGCCAGTGGTGGGGTATGGCTGACCTGATCAGTGGTATACACTAGACCTGGCTTACTAATGTGATGTTCGTGGGGTGTGAGTGGTCAGTTCTAGGGCTGTTGATGCGGGGTTTCTACATTTATGTTCTGCGTGCCAGGTGGGGCCTGGCTATGGCTGGTGCTTCTGTTCCTGGAAGACAGGCACCTGGTGGGCCTGTCCTACACACTGTCCTGTGGGACTGGAAGGTCCCGGTTGCCGCTCTAGCTCACCCAGCCTGCAGGTAGGCAGGCAGTGTCTCTGGCCCACATCCTAAGAGAAAGTCCGTGAGTGACTGTGTGGGGTGGGTGGGGTTGAGCAGGCGTGGAAGGGAGCGCCTGTGTCCTGGGTGCTAGAGGCACATGAGTGCTCAGAGCAATGCCCCTGCCGTGTCCTCGTGTACTGGGGCAGCGCCAGGCTGGGAGCCCAGGGCTGTTGTGAACAGAACACTGGGTCAGTGATCTTGACATTCTGGGAAAAGCTCCCATCGGCGGCGGCTTCTAGAAAACACCCTTTTTTCTTTTCTATTTTTTTCCTCCCTCTGAAACGTGTAGCCTTCCTTCCCCTACGGAAGGACAGCTTTCCAGAGAGGGTGTCCCTCCCTGGCCACAGAACTCCAGGCAAGCAGTGCTTGTTCCCTGACCGCCGCCCCCCAACTCTGTATCCCTTGCTGTCCATATTGGATCACCCTGGAACCCTTAGCCTGAGCACCCCCCCCCCACCCCGCCCCACAATCCTCATTCCCAGGACCCAGCTTGGCCTTACCTCTTCTTCCACCTCTACATCTTCCTGGATTCCTGCTCAAGTGGCACCTCTCTGGGCCCAGGGGCTTCTAGACTAAAGAGTCCAAAGCCTCTTGCTGCCCCTCACTATTCCAGCCTGTGCCCAGGGGCATAGGGTGGCTCAGCAAGTCTGCTCTCTTTCGGAACAGCTGTTCACATTTTACGTAGGCATCACCTTCAACTGGAAGAAGAAACGAAAACGAACCTGCTGTCAGCTCTTTCAGTTTCCCTTGGTGGCAGAGCAGGGCTCCCATGTGCACCTGCGAGGGCTGGGAAGGCCCCTGCCTTACCCATGATGCTCTGTGTTCTAGGGACTGAGAGAAGTTCTGCTGCCGATCTCTCAGTAGCTAGGGCTGGATAGGGGGGACAGAAGGTGGGAAAGAGAGAAAAGGGAATAGCACTGATTTGGGAAAGACTATCGCCTCCTGGTCTGTGGGGCCCTGTGGCAGCCTGCAGGTGGGGTGGCCTTTGAGTTGAGACCCACACCATAACACATGGGACACGAATGCGTGTTCTTGGCTATCCTGACGTCACACCCCAGAGGAGCCTCTCTTGTTTGTGTCCTGGATCTCAGCGCTTGTGTTTCCTGTCTGGCTTGGCCACTCCTTGTGACCCTGCCCTCCCTCGTCCAGGATGCTTGGTCTTTCTGGACACATTCATGTCTGAAGGCTGGTGGCAAACACTGGGTTATTTTGCTGGTGGAGGAGAGGGGAAAATGCCCAGGACTCTGGAAGTAGGGTACCGTATCAAGTGGGAGTCTGAGCTAGCCTAGTCTCCTATGTCTTCTGTAACACCTGACATGTGCTCACATGTGAGTCCATGATACACATACACCGGTGAACACATACACTGGTGGACACATTTTTTTTTAAATTGAGAGTGGTGCATTTATTGCAGATGTCTAGCTAATACAGAAATGCCCAAAGAGGGTGGAAGGCAGCTTTTTTTTTTTTTTTTTTTTTTTATTGTTTTTGCTGCTGGTCCTGGGGCTTGAACTCGGGGCCTGTGGGTAGGTGTGGGCCAGGGCCAAGATCAGGGAGGATGGAGGCCGGCTGGAGACTTCAGATCCCTGGGGTTGCCTCAGGCCTGTTTCTCCTGGGCCTAGGCAGGAGGGTGGGTTCCAGCGTCTAGTGAACTTGGGTGTGAATGAATGCAAAGCAGCCAAGTTCAGATGTCCCTGGAATTCCACATGAAGTTAAATGGTAGAATGTGATCAGCCATGTGTCCTTGGCTGAACCAAACATACTCAGGAGACTTTGGAAGCTGCCAAGTTCTCATAGCAGGCTTCGGAGAAGTGAACATTTTTATGGTTTGGTGTGTTCTCAGCAGAGAAGCCCCTGAGGAGGGATGGGTCCCCCGGCCTCCGCCATCCCAGGACTTACAACGTGACACGTGACTCCTGTTCTCAAGCTTGTGTGCTGCAGAGTGGGAAGGGGTCGGGATCTGCTCTAGTCCCTGGGACATCATCAGCCCCCTGGACTCAGATCCTGCACAGATAGATGAGTTTTTGGTTGGGCAGAGGAGGGGGTGAAGCCATCCCGACAGCCACTCAATCCCTAGTAGTCTGTTGTTCAGAACCTGGCTTGGGCTGAATGAGAGCAGCTCTCTTAGCCAGGTGGGTGGACATCTATCTGTGCACTGATCTCATTGCAGATCTCAGAAGTGCAAGTATGTCCCATTCTAGGCCAGGGCGCTCTGGGGAAGTCAATGCTGTGATCTCTTAGGTTCTGTCTACATCCAGTGCTTAAAAACTGGCTTGTAGGACATTAAGCCTTGGATCTTATCTAGAGTAAAGTTGAGGAGACCCAAGGCTTGGTTCTTTGCACAGGCTTCACCTGAACACTATGTGTTCAGAGAAGGCTTAGTTGGGTGCACGAGGTGGCCTTGGGCCTAGCCCCTCTGATCTCAGTGGAACCTTGGTCCAGCTTTCAGGCCACCAGCATCTCAGTGCACCTTGGGTCTAGAAGGGTTGCCAGTGGAAGAGGCAAGACCCAGCCAGCTCTGAGATGATCCTATGGCTAGGCCAGACCCCGGCTTGCCACCCACTGGCCAAGGTTCCATCAGGGTGTAGCAGTAACAACTTCTAGATGACACAGAGCCACCATTCCTGGATCGTGTGGCAGATTCCAAGTTGAGTCAAGGTCTGTTGTCCAAGTCAATCAGAAGGAAAATGCATGCTCAGCCCACACAATATAGACTCACTTTGGACATGCTAGGATGGGTGTGTGTTCCCACTTCTCTGTAAGACATTGCCTTGCTGGAGAATTCTTGCATTTGATACTGTTTTTGATGTAGATTCTGATATAAATTCAACATGTTAATGAAAGAAACTGAAAAGTATGAAGAGAAGAATTAATCAGGAGGGAAATAAGTAACTTTAATGGTGGGATTATTATTAGAATTATTATTGTTGACTATGTAAGGAATCAGACCCAGGACCCTTTGGATGCTAGGTAAAGCATTCTACCACAGAGCTACAACCCAGCCCCATTTCCCCTTATGCATGTTGTAGTATTAAACTTGGGATTGCCCATTGAAGTCATTTTCTGTTCTCCATTTTATTGGCCAGGTGCTTGTGGCTTATGCCTATAACCCTAGCTACTCAGGAGGCTGAGATCTGAGGATCGTGGTTAAAAGCCAACTTGGCCAGGAAAGTCCGGGAGACTCTTATCTCCAATGAACCACCAGAAAATTGGATGTAAAGCTGTGGCTCAAAGTAGTAGAGCGTTAGTCTTGAGCAAAAGAGTTCAGGGACAGCACCCAGGTCCCCAGTTTAAGTCTTGTGACTAACAAAAAAAAATTATAATCACATTCTTTTCAAGGTACTAAGTAGATTCTAATTTGTGTGCTTATCTATTTATTTTGGTCTGCTGGAAATAGAAGTCAGGGGCTTACCCATGCCAGGCCAGTGCTCCACCTCTGAGTCTCACCCCCCCGCCCCTAGCCCGGCCTTTTGTGGTTACCCTTTATGTCTTTATGAGTGTTCATCTCAAAGCCTTTTTCTCAGGTTGGATAGCTCTGGCATCCCCAGCGATTTGCTCTTCTGACGCCATCAGCCATCCCTCTTTATTTTCATAGAACTCCTGGGAGCCAGCAAAGGAATGTGGGCAGGGGAGGCGGGGGAGATGGGTTAGTTGTCTTTTACAAGGACAGAATGAGGGGGTTACCCAGCAGCAAAACATAAGTATATCCTCCTCTTAGTTGGGGGGGGGGGTTGTCATTCTTAGATGTTGAAAGGTTTTGGGGGTAAACAGAAATGGTTGCTGAAGTGGGTTCTAATGGAGGGGGCCAGACTCACCCTTTCCCCAGGAACTTCAGCCTGGAGTGTGGTGTGGGTTTCCTCCGCCCCTCCGGTGCCCTTCAAGGTCCAGCCTCAAATACGCTGGTCCTGAGGGAGGTGGGCCTGGCCCTCAGGCCTGGCCTGTGATAGCTCAATGCCTGGTGTCAGCCAAGCCCATGGCTCTCTGTCCTTTTGGCCACAGTGTCAATGGGGTAGGGGGTGGGGCTCTGTATACCCCAGGGACCGGACTGTGGAAGACACCTGGGCTCTGCGACCAACCTCACAGGCTTCCCCAGGTTGTCTGCATTCTAGATCCCTGATGGCCCCACCAAGGACAGCTGGGGTCAGTCCTGCCTGGCCTAGTGTGAGCTAGCCACACGCCCTGCGCCCCGCCTTCTCCACTAGCCACGAGGTCAGGCTGGCAGGCTGGGCGACCGCTGAGATTAGCACCTGTGTGCACTGTCGCTTGGGGTGTTTTTGGCTTCTGGCCCTGGGCTCTGCAGGCCGCCCCTCCTCCCCGCCACTCTGTACTTGGTGTACTCAGGAAGAAGAGGAAAGCCCTATTTGAGTTTTGTTTCTCCTTTTTAAACTGAAACCAGGATGCTTCCAGGAAAATAGTGCCCCCCCTTTTACCCCCACCTCCCCCTACCCTTGCCTCATGTACAGGAAGCTGCCTTCTAGCCACCGCTCTCTCCCAGGCCTGGTGAACCCCTTCTCAAGGTTGGGGGCCTCTACAAAGCCCATATACTTCCAGGCTCCCCGTGTACCTCCCACTCTGAACTAAGCCTCCTGGCTGCTTGATTGCCTTTGAAGTAATGCCCAAGCTGAGTTGCCTGAAGAGCTGGGCAGGAAGTATGGTGTTTCTAGGTCCCCAGCCGGGGGTACCGCTGGAGAGCTGACCCCAGGGCCCTGGGCATGGGGTCCTCTAAGGGTGCCTGTGGCTTGGAGTTGTGGAGAAGGCAGTTCCTGACACTCAGCAGCGGGACAAGGCCAGTCCGCTCTCCCCGCTCTGCCACCACGTGGCTGGCCTGGACACCAGGCTCCGCTGCTCCAGTTGTGCAACCTGCTCAGCCTGTGGGGGGGCCTTCAGGAGGAGGAAGGTGGCGGCTGGGAACTGGGCTCAAAGTGGCTCCGCCCCTTGCTGCGGCTGCGCAGCCCCGCTTCCTCCTCACTCTCTCTTGGTGTCACTAGAGGGTTGTATTTGGAGGCAAGAAGCAGGTGGCAACTCCCAACAGGGCACCGAGCCCTGACCCCGTGGTGCAGTTACCAAAGGCCTTCCCCAGCAGTGGTCCTGGCCCAACCAGGAAAAGGAGTCTCAGTTTGGGGAGCCCCCCCCCCAAGGCGTCTGTAATTGCAGCTGTAGGTACCCTTGCGCTTCACTCCTGGGTTGGACCTCCTTGCAAAATGGGGGCACCCTGGTGGGGATGGGGAGTTCAGGGGGCTTGGCACTGACTGCGTCCCCACCATCTGGGCCTGGCCCAGTGTCAGGCCTGGGTCCCGCAGGGGGGTTGGGCTGCATCCAGAGCTGTTTTCGTTTTCAATTCCCTTTATTGCTGAAACACCTCGGGCCCCGCAGAGAACAAACTGTTGTCCTCGGCTGACCTCAGATTCCTGGCCTCAATTGTTTGCTGTGTGCTAATTTTAGCTTCCGATCATTTCCACCCTTATCCTTCCCCCACCCCAAAGGGAGACACAGACCAAGAATAGCCACCGGGAAAGGGGGGCAGCCATAGTAGTGGCCAGAGTTCCCTCCGCGATCTGGCTGGGTGCGGCGGGCAGCCCCTTGCTGCTCTGCGTGGAAAGTGCAGGCTCCCCGGGGTAGGGAACCCCCCCCCTCCCTGCCCCAGCCTCCAGAACCCTGCATCATCTGGGCACTCCCAGGCCTTGGAGAAGTGGGGGTGCCTTTGAGTTTTCCTTTTAAGTACAAACCAGGCTGTTCCTAGGAAAAGAGCCTACCACCGCACCTCGTTTCCCCCACGTCCCCCCATTCTGCACATAGGACCCCCCCCTCTCCCACCCCCGGCCAGGAGTCACCAACTTCACAGAAATAGTGAACTCCAGGATCTAAATCATACTCTTGGTTAGATGTGGCATTGGTGACAGCCAGGCCCAGGAGACATATCAGGCTGAAGGACCTTGGCATGTCCAGTGCGCCCCCCCCCACCCCCGCCCCGGGGTGGCCTCAGAGCCAGCCCCGCTGTACCCAGGCCCTGCCGCGTTTCGAAACTTCCAGCGTAGACAACCTCAGAGAGATTCTAGGGTTGGGAGGAAAATCCCAAACACCCCACTTTCCCTCTTACACTTCGATTAGCTCATCCACGCGTCCTCTCCCAGCCTCCCGACCTCCTGCCTCGCGAGTTTTTGAAGAAGATCTCAAACATTCTATCGTTTGAGGTTGAAGGTGCCATTTAAGGATTGCTGCTGGTGCAGTGTGAGTTTGATCCCCATATCCCCTACGAGGGAAGGGGTGGCTAAAACAAAAAGCTATGAGAGACTCTTCTCAGTGTCTCAGCCTCAGGAACAACTAGTTATGGGTAGAAAGTAGGCAGTCAGGAAATCGAATCAAACACAATCAGAAGTGGTACAGAGCTGAGCACTGGTGGCTCACGCCTGTATTCCTAGCTGCTCAGGAGTTTGAGATCTGAGGATGGTGGTTCGAAGCTAGCTCGTGCAGAAAAGTCCATGAGACTTTTTATCGTCAGTGAACCAGCAGAAAGCCAGAAGTAGAGGTGTGGTTCCAAGGTGGTAGAGTGCCAGACTAGAGTAGAAAAGCAAAGCAAGAATGTGTGAGACCCTGAGTTCAAGCCCCAGTACTGCCCCCCCCCCCAAAGTGCTACAGAGGTCACACAGGTAGATAGGAACGGGTCCAGCTGCTGCACAAGAAATTTTCCCTTGGGATGATCCCTTCACCTTTTCCTGGAGCCAGAGAGACCGGATGTCACCTCCACACACCTTGGAGAGGGGGGAAGATATATATATATATAACAAGGCCTGCTCCCTCCCAAGAGCCTCCAGAGAGGCTAAACTAGCAGAGAACTAATTCTCCCAGGAGAGGCTGGGCTGCTGAGAATAGCCCACCCTTCCCATTTTGTGAGTTATTTTTAAAATCTTCCGAGTGGCACACGCAGTAATACGTGCAAGTCTGTAAGGACCAAATTGTTCTGCACGTTTTATTATGATGAACAGCCCCCCCCCCCACTTCCCACTCTTCTCCTCCCCCTCCCCCTTCCCCCATGGAGGCTACCTCTCCCCAGGAGGTCCTGCCAGCTTCCTGGGCTGCTTCCTTCTATATTGGTATTTACCTTCCTATCTCTGCACAACCTGCTCCTGGGGCCTCCTTGATGTGCACTGCGAGGGGGTTTTATCTCTGGATTTCTCACTTGGCTAATGAGGATGTGGCTCCTGGTAGAAGGCACCCCTGCGTGCATCTCCCGATAAGAGGATCTTCAGGATCGGCTTAGGTCGGCATTCTGCACCCCCACCCCTGCCCCCGGGTGCCCTTTTTAGTGTCTTTTTTTGTTGTTGGTGGTGGTGGTGGTATTGGCTCCTCCCCAAACCTCCCCGCTCTCTGGAGGTGCTCTGCCTGCTAGTTGCTAAGACTGGATCCCCTTCATCCTTTTGTTGGTAGAGCCCTCCTCCTCTGCTGCTGCTAAGGAATACACATAGTTTCTCCTGTCAGAAAGTGTCTCCATCCTAGCCCCCTTCCTTCTTCTCCCTCCTCCCCCGCCCTGCCCCCCAAGTAGTGCTGGGGGCACCTCCAGTGCTCACTTACCACTTGATTCTCACTTACCCACTTGAACTCTGGGCCTGGGCGCTGTCCCTCAGCTCTTCAGCTCAAGGCTAGCGCCCTACCACTTGAGCCACAGCGCCACTTCCGGCTCTTTTTCTGCTTATGTGGTGCTGAGGAATCAAACCCAGGGCCTCATGCAAGCCAGGTAAACGTTCTATCACTGAGCCACCTTCCCAGCCGCCTGTCATACTTTGTTTAGATTGCCTCTGTCTCCTGATTCCAGCATTTGAGCTCTCGGGACTGACCCTCACATTTTCCTTATCTTTTTCTCTTGTCCATTTCTCTTCCCACTCTTGTTTCCTTTGCCGTTTTTAGGGTTTCCTTTCTACCCTGCTGTTGCTGTTCTTTCTGCTCTATTTTCTCCTGTTATAGTATCACTTTCCAACTTGGATTTTAGACTCTTTATTTTATTTGATTTTTTTATTTTAAAGGCTCATCCTGGTGTGTGTTTTTTTGCCAGGCCTTGTCTTATCTCTGGTGATGGCTGCATCTCTAAGGATCTTATTAGCAAAAGCTTTGGAAGTACCCTTCCTGCCTGGCCTCTGCTTTTCATGCTCTGGTTCTCTGGCAGGCTCTGAGTTGTCTGTCAGTCCCTGGTGTCTGCTAATGCTACTCAGAGGACAGCCAGCACCACGACTGGGCTCCTGCAAGTGGTCTCTTAGGCCATTTCCTTCCAGGATTCCCTCCTAGAAGAGAGTCTTCTTCTGCATCCGGGGATGGGATGAGATTGGGGTGGTCCTGCCTGTGGCAATCAGATCTGGGTGGTCAGGAGTTGCTGGGGTGGCAGCATGGAACAGGTGAGTGGTTCCCCAGCCCCTGTGGAGGAGGCTGGAGGGGGGGACCCCAGGTCCATACTCCTCTTCTGCTTTGACCCTCCTACAGCCAACCTCTGACCCAGCAGGTGCAGGACAGGCAGGCAGCTGCGGAGGTGTGTATACTGCCTGCCCCTCTTGCTAAGGTCCAGATACCTCCCTCTAACCCACATCTGTTAGTGAGGCTCCCTGTCATCATCCTTGCCCCTTTCCCTTTTGCTTTGTCTGTTAAATCCTTTTGTTCTTTCATGTTCATGAAACCTGGGCCTGTGAGTGACCTTCCACCTCTACCCAGAGTTCCTGTTTGGCTGGCTTTAGGTCCAGCTTGAGGTCTAGAGAGGAAGGAGAGGGTGAGGAGTGAACCAGGCAGGGGGTGATGAACACAGGGGACCTGGCCCCTTGTCAGCAGCCAGCATCCTCCCTTTGTTCTTTTCTAGCCGTGTTTCCCGGAACTAGTCAGGGCTACACCCTGGGCCTTATTCTGGCAGTAACTGAAGACAAGCTCCCAAGAAGACTGTGGTTCAGGGAAAGGAGGGACCCTGGCCTGAGGTTCCCAGCCTTCCTTTTCTCCACTCAACAGGTCCTGGATATGAACCATTCTGGGCTGGTGTAAGCAACCCCAGGAAGCTGCCACAGGCCCAGACTATTTGCTATTTCTCTTCAGTCTCTGCTGATGTGCAGATCTGGCCATTGCCATCCCATGATGCACAGAGGCACCTGCTCCTACAGCATTGGAACATAAACCAGGCAGAAGGAATTTATTTGTTGTGTGCCTTCTCACCGTCAGGGGAATGCAGCAGTGGTTTCTGAGGACTGTTTTGGCCAGAAGTGGTTCCCAGCATCCATCCTAGCTGCAAGGGAGTCTGGAAGGAAAAGCTTTTTTTTTTTTTTTAAGTAAAACCTGGGCATTGCTGCTCTAATTAAAGTCACTTTGTTTGGATAAAGAAGACCTGGAGAACGGTGGCTCAGCCAATAACATTTTCTGTTACTGCTGGTTTGCTGGCTCTTGTGCATAAGTGTTGGAATCCCTGATCAGACACACGTGTAGTTGGCAAAGATGACCACGCTGAGGTGCCCCTAACGCATTTGGGGCTTTCCCCAACATTTATACTTTTCCCCATCAGTTGAGGCTGTTTGTCGTGTTTACTATCTGAGCGGTATTGTCTTATTGTTCAGGAGTAAAGCCACATGACCATTGTGGTGGTGGTGGCCAGAAGTGCGTGGACTAGGCTCTGGGCTGGCTGTGTGTGGTACATTGTCTGGTCTGTAGTTGCTATGGCTACTCGGGCTCCTCCTCCAGCTTTGCAGACTTTCCTTGTTTTTTTCATGACCATGGCAGTTTTGAGGAGGACTGGACAAGTATTTTGTAGAATGCCCCTCAATTTACAACTGTCGGACGTTTTCCTCTCTGTGTGGCTGGGCTTGGGGCTTTTTGGAAAAAGCCACCCCCCCCCCGGAAGTGAAGCACCTCACTGATCTGTGGGAGATCCACAAGACATACGGTGGGGATTGACATTGTTACTCACGTGTCCCAGCCTGGGCCGAGCCAGTGTCCTTTGACATATTCCGGCTTCCTGACTCTCTGGCAACCCTGGATGTTTCAGGCTTTAAGTTGCACGTTTCCTGTCCCAGACTTCAAACCAGCCATCTAACAAAGAGTCCTGCTTCTCCTCATTGGAGAATGGGATAAGTCTGAGGTCTCTGGTGCAGGGCATGCTCTGCAGATGGAGGTATCCCCATCAGTGGAAAGCTGGGAAACACGTGCATGTACACTGGCCATTTATTTGTCCTGTGCCTTTCCCGATTTCTGTTCTGACCCAGCCATCTGCCTGCTGAGCTAAACACAAAGCCACACCGAGGTCTCAGACTCGGGCCTACCTCCGTATTGACCCATACACACCCCTGAGTTGGGGGCTTCCACACCTGAAGCATCCCCCGCCCCCACTGATCTCTCCAGCACACGTGGGAGCCAGGTGTGGTGTCAGACTGGAATGCAGGTCACAACACCCACAGTTGTCCCAGTTACTCTGAGCAGCTGCTTCCTCCACCCTGCGCGGCGGTCACGTGACTCATTTGTATACAGTGAGAGGCTCTTGCCACAGTGGGAGTTCCAGCCTAGATTCCGCGCCCCCCCCCCCCCTTCCTGGTAGATTTTGTTTTGTTTCTGGGTACTGTGAAGTGCATTGTTAGCCATACTTAGAGTTGCTTCTGTTGTTATTGTTGTTGCTGCTGCTGCTTCTTGTACTCCCAGCTTCTGCTTTTGAACTTGGGGACCTTCCAGGTGTTTCTGTCAGGGCCCCTTTCTGTCTGTATAGCAGTCCAGGGGATGGCTAGCACCAAGCTTCGAGATGGTGAAGGGAAGCTCTGTGGGCCCAGTGCGGTCTGCGGCATTTCACCTGCTCCCCTGGAAGGAAGCAGCTCCAAGCGTCTCTTGGGAAGTAGTTCTCTCTCAGAACAGAGAGAGCAAAAATGGAAATGATTGTTCTTTGGGTTCAGCTTGCCACCCACTTGTGGCCCTGATCACCCGGAGGAGGGCTTTTCATGTTGCATTCAGGGTTCTAGAATCTTCTGGAGTAGGTTTTATCTCTCCCTGTATATCCCTTCAGTAGTAACAAGTAAGGGGGTGGGGGGATGGCTCAGAAGAGAAAGGAAGGTGGGGGACCCAGGACCCCAGAGACCTTGGCTGAGTGGCTTCTCACCTACTACTGGAAGAAACCATCGGTCTTTTCTGATTACTGTTTTAAAGGGGGCCTTAGAAAATGGAAACTTCCAGAGGTGTTTTCTAACCTTTAGCACAAGGAGGCGAAAACACTGTCCGGAAATTCCTGGCATGTGGTCCTTTTTGACCTTGCCAGGCACATGTGGCAGCGCTTGCCAATCAGAGGTCAGGGGTTGCTGGTTCTGTAGGAGCAACCCCAGTTGTGAGCTGGAGATGGGGTGCCGTGTGTGTGTGTGTGTGTGTACATAAGTTAGGGAGAGCGGTCCAGTTGGTAAACCCAGGAATGCCAGCAAGGATGATGGCGCAGGAATCTGGTCTTTCTGAGATAACCCTTTTTTTTTTTCCTGCAGTAAGGCTGGTAGCACATGCGTTTCACGCACACATTTGCACAGCTGGCTTCAGCCTCCTGGTTGGTCATCTGTTGGCTTTGCCGTCTATGTGAATAGACTGGTGGTAAGGGACCCTTGTCTGTGGCATCGGAGCACATTGGAGAGTTGGCGGCCCACTCCATGCACTCACTCGGCCCCTGCCCACCCTCCCCCCAGCAGAGGAAGTCCCAGTCTAGGGAGCTGGAGCAGAACACCAAGGAGCCCCCCTCCACCCTCCCACCACAGGCATCCACTGGAGAGGGGCAAGGGAGTGAATTAGCAGGCCCAGATAGCCTTGAGTCCTGGGGTCCCGTACAAGGCTCAGGAGGAGTCGCTTCCATTCTAGCCCTCCTGGGGGCCAAGGGAGGTAATGTAGAGGGTGGTACCCACTTTTTTCCTTCTGGCTGCTAGCCCAGAGGTCAGTTCCCTTGGGGTCCTCCCCAGCATGGACAGCACAGGGCATAAGAATCAGGGTGGAGCGGAGTGAGAGTGGCTCACACCTGTAATTCCCTCATAACTTAGGAGCTGAGATCTGAGGATCATAGTTCCAAGCCAGCTCAGGCAGGAAAGTCTGTGAGCCTCTTTATCTCTTAATGAACTACCAAGAGGCTGAATGAAAGTGGGCCTTGTGGCTCAAGTGGTAGAGTGCGAGCCTTTAGTATAAAACAGGCTCAGAGATGGTGCCTGGGCTCTTGAGTTCAAAGCCTAGGACCAAGACCCAGCAAGAGAGCCACAGACAGGCTGTGAAATAGTCCACCCAGGCTTTGTCCCCTGAGGAGAGGCGGCTCCTGACCAGAATTCCCAACATTCCCTAGAGGGCTCAGGGGCTGGACCGAGGGCTACTGGCCCCCCCGCCCCCCCCCCCCCCCCAGACCAGCCTGTCCTGTGCACCAGGTTTTTGAACAGGATGGTTTTCTTAGAAGACACATGGTGTGAACTGCCAGTAACCGGAAGCTGCTAATGGTCAGTGGGCCCCACAGGCTCCTGAGGGTGAAACCTGGGGTGCTTGCCTCACCCCCCTGCTGGGTGACAACTGTGGAGGCCCCTGGGGTTGGCCTGCCCAGACACCAGGGCCGGCTAGACCGAGTCAGATAGGCCGCTGGCTTCCATGGCTTCTCACCTCCTGGGATTTGAGTGTTTGGACAGCAGGCCATGGCAACTCCAGCGGCACTGTGGGAACGGCCTGTGTGCATTTCTTCTTTCTAGGGGAAATCTGGGCTCCAAGGACCAGCCCTGGGGGGCACATGATCCTGGTGAGGTCATTTGTCCCCTCTGAGATGGCCCCACACTGACATCTCCCTCCCCATGAGGGTGGTCCCCTGAGCTGCAGGTGACACGAAGCCGCCATCCCGGCTGTGGCTTGCCCCTGCCATCCGTCAGTGACATTTAACAGTGTGGGAGAGAGGAGGTCGCTGGCCCAAGAGGCACCCAGGGTGGGCCCCAGAGAGGAAATTGAGGCTGGGGAGGGGAGGGAGACAAGGAAGAGGAAGTGGGGCACAATGGTTGCTTAAGAGGCAGAGAAAAGGCGGGCCCCACCCTGCTACCCCTGGAGTCCTGGGGTGCAAAGCAGGGGGGGCACTGCTCTTCCGGGCTGGCAGGTGACAGAAGGACTTATTTGTCCCCACCTCCACCATGCCACACCCTCTCCCAGAGGCCCCCAGCCGGTCACCTCTTCAGCAAAGGCCTTGTGGGCCACCCCAAGGGTCTGTGCCAAGGTGTGGTCAGTTGAACTCTTGAGCACTCTTGGACTCTTGGACAGTACAGTGAACCAGAGCCTTCGAGAGGCTTCTCCACACCGTCCACTTTACCTCCCCTCCTCCCTCCCTGGCCTCCCTCCCTTCTCCTTTCCTTCTCTATTTTTGTCCAAGAGAAAAATCCCCAGAAATAGGCAGCACTCCTGGTGGCCAAACACCTGCCCGGCCACCCAGGTGGTTTTCCATGGAGGGCGGTGGGAGCAGCTCTTGGGGCAGGAGTTGGGAGAGCGATTATTCAGGAGTTGGGGGGAGGGCCCTCCCACACACTTTCGGAACCCTGAATCCACAGCTCTTCACGCTTTTGCCGATATTTGTCATCTATAGCCTTGTTAGTCTTTTATACCTACTTTAAATTGCCTGTCAGCCTGTTTATTGGGGCGTACCCTTCAATAGGTCCATTTGTTGGGGAACCCAAGGGCTCTGGAGCCTTGCCCTGGGGGACGTCTCCTAGAAGGAAAGCCTGTATTTGGTTGCTCTGTTTGTGTTTCTCATACTGTAAGCCAACATACTGGGCCCCCTCGCTTTACCTCCCGTGAGAATCTTCCCAGGTAACCACTGGGAGGACATTTTTAAGAGTGGCTTTTGGGTGGTATTGTGCAGAACACAAGGCTGTATGTGCCGCCTGGGCAGGGGCTTGGTCAGGGAGAAGGAGGATTTCATGTTTGATTTTTGTTGTTGTTGTTCTTTATTGTGGCCTAGGGATGGAACTCAGGGCCTGCCACATGCCAGGCCAGAGCTCTACTCTGTCCAGATTGTGTGTTGTTATCAGTTCTGGCTAGCTAGCATTTTCTAGTTCGGTATGGAATTTGTTGTTGTTGCTGTTGTTGTTGTTATTGTTGTTTAGGCAATACATTTGTGTGCTTTAAAAATCCCAAGGTTAAAGTCATTTTTCTGGGGGAAAGTTCTCGCTGCCTTCTTTGTCTTCCATATGCTCTTTCCACCCCCAAGTGACCTCCATTGAGCAGCGTTCTGCAGATGAGCACACATCTGCACGGTTACCTGTCCTGTTCTGGGCCTGCTTTTTCCCCCACTCTGTGGTCCGGCCTGGCGCTCTTTTCAGGCCAGCTCATAAGGAAGTCCTACTTCCTTCACATAGTATTTCATCACATGGGTGTGTTTCTGTTTTGTGATTGACTTCACCGTGAGCTGTGCTCAGGCTGTCTTGGAGGGTCGGGCACAGCTCACATGTTGTAAGTGCACAGGTGTACCTGGAGGTTAGATATCGCCAGTCCCTCTCACTGGCAAAGTATTAGATTCCTGGGGCCCTGGGCTTCACTCACCTGATAGAGGTTGTATTTCAGTGGGGTTATTTTGCCTGCCACTCCTGATGGGGGAATTTGGAAGCCACTTGTATTTTCCTTCTTATAAGCTGCCTTTACGCATTTTTCTTTCTTTTCTTTTCTTCCTAGTTGGCATTCCCAGGGTTCACATCCAGGGCCTTGCACTCACTTGACTTGATCGCTTGGCCGCTTTAACACTTAAACCACATCGCCACCAGCCCATCTTTCTTTCCTTTCTTTTTTGCATCAGTACCGGGGCTTGAACTCATGCTTGGCTTTTTTTGCTCAAGGATAGCACTCTCTACCACTTGGGCTACACCAACACACCCAACTTTTTGCTGGCTAATTGGAGATAAGAGTCTGAGTTGGCTTCAAACCATTTTCCTCAGGTCTCAGCCTCCCAAGTAGCTAGAATGACCGCGTGTAAGCCACCTGTGGTGCTTCCTGGCCCATTTTTCCACTGGGTGTTTTTTCTTCTAATTTCCATGAGACCTTTCTATATTGAAAATTAGTCTTCAGTGATAAGAATTGCACTTGTAGTTTTTTTTTCTGTTTGTCATTTCTCCTGGGCCTTTGTGTGTGCTGACTCTGTCCACTGGAGGATTATTATGCTTCTACAGAATCCACAATACAGAACCAAGTCCTTTTCTTTTATGGTTTTGGACTTTGATTTATATTGAAATAACTTATGTCCTAGTACTATAAAACAATTTTCTCCTGTTTTCTCCTAGATCATGTATTTTTATTTTTCATGTTTTTCAATCTTTGGCAGACTTAGATTTCTTTTCCATTTAAACATTTTTTATCCAGTATATAAAAGTTGTACATACTTCTAGAGTACTGTGTAATGTATGGAAACCACTTAAAATTTATCCTGGTGTAAGATGTGAAGTATGGCTCTAACCTTCCTGACAGATACCACCTGAACTTGTCCTAATACCTTTCTTTGAAGGTCCTTCCCAGGGTTTGAGATGTCACATTGTCTTCATGCAAGCGTCATTATCTTTGCATCCAGTTCTCGTTCCTCTCACTCCACTGACCACTTACTAATACAATATGTTATGGGTCTGGACACCCCCATCCCCTCCAAAAAAAAACCCACATTGTTCTTCATTTTGCAGAATTTTTCTCTGCCTGTGGGTTAAATTTTTCCCTGCAAATGTCAGGATCGAGTTAGCCTAGATCAAATCGCAAGGAAGCAGAACTACAACAGAAATGCCTTCTTCCAAAAATATCCTTGCGTCCATTTGGAGAAATGCAGAGCTGCACACAGGGCCCCCAGTGGATCCTGAGGTCCTGTGACAGCTCTTAGGTGTGCGTGGCTGGGAGGAGTGGGCGACTAGTGTCCTGGGATGGGCAGGGGCAGGGGCCAGGGCCTCCACGGCAGGCAGCCGTTGTGCCCTGGCTTGCTGAAGGACGCTCCTCCCAGAGCCCCTTGGCCTGCAGTGATAAGAGCATCTCCTAGGAGCACTCCTGTGCTGCAGACACCGCCTGCCTGGTTCTCCCACCTCGCCCACATTGTGACTGAGAGAGGCAGGGTGAGGCCTGGGGCCCGCGAGCCTGCTTCCTTCCCAGTGAACATCTCCCAGGCTGCGGGTGATGGAAAGGTCTGATGGGGGGTGGGGGAGCAGGTCTCTGCCCTGGCTCTGGTTCCGCCAGACTGTGTAGAGATACAGATGCCAGCTGAGGGTGGGGCCTCTCCTGGACCTTGCTTCCTCACCGGTTCAATGGTGGGGTGGGTAACAGCTTCCAAACTGGGAGGTTGTTACCTGTGTGTCCGCACCCCTGGCATTTGTGGTGACCCGCAGAGTAGCTCAGATGATCTCCTAAGGACTTGGGAGCACAGGCCTTCCTGGCACCCGCCTCCCCCCCCCCCCCCCCCCCGCCTCCCCCCTCTCCCCTGCCCCAGGCTGCGTGGCTGGGTTTGCCTGGAGGTGATCGTGTTTGGCTGCGGGCTCCTGGCACCTGCAGAAGGGGGTGACTCCTGTGATCCTGGACCACCCCCATGAAATTGAGGGGCCCATCAGCATTTCCAATACCCCCTGGTCAGACAGGCATCTACCCCCCCTCTCCTCAGGGGTGGAGTGCGATGGTCTGCGCCCCCCCCATAGATGCTGCCCTGACTAACCCCTGATCGCTGTCCCACCCCACCCCCATCGCTGTATATGCTGTTCCCCCCCCCCCAGCTGCGCGCGGGGAGGACCCGCGCGGTGGCCGCCGCAGGTGCTGCGGGCCCGGAGCCCCACCTACACCTTGCAAGGTGCTGGCACCCTGGCTGCGGCTGGCGCCGGGAATCGGAGCGCGAGAGCCGGGCAGAGGCGAGTTCGAGGACCGGCCCCAGGAGCTGTGAGACGGGCCAGCCCGGCTGCACTTGTCCCCGCGTGCGGGGGACGGTGGGCGGGCCGGGGGCGAGCCCGGGAGAACCGGGCTTGGTGGAGGAGAGCGGGGCCCGCCTCTCCCTCTTGCTGGGAACACGCCGTTCCCGCCCAGGCCTGCGGCTTGGGCAAGAGGCGCTGGTGGGACGCGGTGTTCCCTGATAAGATGAGGCAATCGCGCCCGGCCCGCCGCGGCCGGCGAGCAGCGGCACCGGGAACATTTATGTAACCTCGGGGGCCGCGCGCCAAGCCCCGCCCCGCCCCAAGCCCCGAGCCCCGCCCACAGCGCCGCAGCCAACCACAGCCGCCACCCCCGCCCCGTCCCAAGGCCTGGCCACACCCACGACGCCACAGCCACGCCCCCTGGCCACGCCCCTCCTGGAGCGTCACCCCACCCCGCGTGCCAGGCTGTGCCCTGCCCGCCCCGACACCACACGCCACCTTGCAAGCTTCACCTCGCGATATCCCCCAACCTTCCACCTGGCTTGCCGCTTCAGGCCCACGTGGGGTGCCTGAGACCCCTGTCTGGCCCCTCTCCCAGACTCCCACAGGGTGTGTATCCCCCCTCCCCCGCCCCTGCACCCAGTCCTCACAGGGCAGACCCCAGTACCCTCCTCCAGGCCCCCATCCCCAGCCCGTCCCGTGTCCACAGCCCCTGCCTTCTTGGGCCCTCCTGGCATTGGACCCTGGGATCCGGAGTGTCCAGACCATCTCGCTGCACGGGAGGGCTGGTGTCACCTTAGGGAGCTAGACTGGGTTCTCCCCCTCCCCCGACCCCCACTGAGGTCTCTGCCATCCTACTGCTGCCTCCTTGCCAGTGCCCAGGAGGGGGACCCGGCTTGTTTTGTCCTGTGGAAGGAGGTGGGCTCATAACCCCCCCCCCCCCCAGGCCCTCCTCTGCCCATCTCCCTCTGGGATGCTCCCTGAGCTCTTTCAACTCAGCCACTCCACCCTGAGGTCAAAGAGAGGTTTCAGGGTAAGGGTGGGAGACACCTGCAGGCGCTGCAGTCCTTTCCAGGGGCTGTGGACCTACACCTTTCATTTAACAGCTGGAGATGTAGCTCAGCAACTCCTGCTTAGCAAAGCATGTGACAGCGTTCAAACCCTAGTGCCACCAACAAAAGAAAACAAAACACCTTTCCATAACAGTGACACCATTTGCTCTTTGTTCTCCCCAACGAGTAACGTGGAATATTCCAGAGGCTATGTGATGTGTGATGACCTCACTCACCCTCCTGGACAGCTACTGGAATCTGTGCTTAGGCTTAAGAATTCTTTAATTTCTAATTTGATAAATTTCAACTAACTTAAAATAACAAAAGCTCTTCGGGGACCTCGCTGATCATTTGCATGACACTGCCCTGCAATGGGTAGTTTTCTGTACCCCCTTGTCCCTCCCATCTTCTCTCTCTGATTGGTTCTTGTCAGCATCCCAGGTGCTGCAGTAATGTTGCTGTTTGTGGGTCACGCTGGCACTCCATGCTGCTTCGGCTCAACATGAGCCATAACATCATTCCTAGATCTGCTAATTGGCTGCCACCTCTGCTGAAATAGCTGGTGAGAGAGAGCGCACGCGGGGAAGGCTCACACCTGTCTAGGTCTGGACATTGAGAAACTGTGGCTCACACCTGTAATCCTAACTACTGTGGAGGCTGAGCTCTGAGAATCCCGGTTCAAGAAAGTCCATGAGACTCTGATCTCCAATTAACACTCCCTGCCGCCCCCCCCCCCCCCCGCCCCTCATAGCTGAGAGAGAACTGTAGCTCAAATGGTAGAGTGTTAGCCTTGAGCACAAAAGCTAAGACATAGTGCCCAGGCCTTGAGTTCAAGTCCCAGGTCCAGCCCAGAAACAAAAAATCCACCACCTCCCTCTACCCTGATGCCATCTAGGAGAATGGATTAAGGTAAACAGTAAGTTTATTCGAAAAGGAAAGGAAAGTAGCCATGAAAGAAAATAATGAGGCCCCAGGGATCTGGTGAAGGGCTGGAAGAGGAGTCCAATGGCATCCTCTCAAGAGCGGTTTATAGTACAGGGATCCTCCCATGTCTCCTCCTCTGAGCCATGCACCAATTCATTAGTGGCTTGTGCATGCGCCACACCCACTGTTTCCATTGGTTGAGTGAGAACCCAGGGAATTATGGGAAAAAGGGTTGAGTAGGAGCTCAGCATTATGGAAAGAAGAATCAGTTGGAGTCCAAGGCACTGTGGGAACAAGAACCACCATGATGGGACACATTACCTGCCACGTGCTATGTCCAACACTTTTTACCTAACATTCCCCCTTCCTCAACCCCAGCAGCCCATCTCCTGGGATGGGACAGCTTTCTGCATTCCTGACCTCAGATGGCCCATCTATCATTCTACCCACATGAGTGAGTGCTCCCCGGGATAGTAAGAAGACAAACCCCCAGCAAAAGCAAAGCGGAAAGAGTTCGAGTTGATTCCCAAACTCAAATCTAAGAAGATCCAGTTGATGAGGAAAACAGACCAACGTTTAGGAGTGCACGTGGAGTGCGTGCCAAGCCTAGCACAGAGCTGGTTGTCTGCAACTGTGACTTCACTGTGGGGACCCCTCCCCGCCCCCCCCCCCCCCACCGCCGTATCTGTTTCCTGTGTCACTCATCACACCTGACCACAAGCTGGGTGGCTACGAACAACAGAAATGTACTCCCAAAAGTTCCTGAAAACGGACGCCCCAAAAGCAGGATGTTGGCACGGGGTTGGTTTCTTTCAGGGAGAACCCGGCTTCTCCCCTGGCTTCTGGCACTGGCATTCCAGAGTGTTCTGTCACCATGTCTCACACACCTCTGGTCCTTGTGACCTCATCTCAAGATCCTTAAGTATGTCTGCCAAGGACCCTTACCTCAGGTTAGGTCACACATGGTTCTCAGGGAGGTAGGACCTGGGTATATCTTTTTGGGGACTACTGCTTGCTCCTCTGCAGGCAGTAAGGAGCTGGTCTGGGGTGGTACTGTTAGGACGGTGGAGACAGAATCTGAGGCTGCTATGTTTAGTGCTGGACCATTTCATGGTGGACTTCCCCAGACTCTCGATGACTAATGCACTCAGTGAATCGCAAGGAGTGGAAGTAGTGAGACTTTCTTCCCTCCGTTATTGACGAGCATTTTCTTTCCCCTGGAACCAATTAGTACTAAATGAACGTGGTTTAGAAAATGTTTGGGCTAGACAGTTAAAGAATTATATTTAAACCTTGCCTTTTATTGTTGTTGAAGGCATAAATACACATGATTTTTTTTTTAAAATTATGACTAAAGGCATCTCATGCAACTCCACTCTCCAGGGACCAATACGTCTCTTATTTATGTGAGGTGTCACTATCATGTGATTTTCGTCTCTATTTTGTTTATTTTAGTGGTATTGGGGTTTGAGTTCTGGGCCTCACACTTGCTAGACAGGTTCTCTACCACTTGAGCTGTATCCCTAGTCCTTTTTGCTTTAGGTATTTTATTTTTCATGCGAAGTCTTTTTTTTTTTTTTTTTTTTTTGCCCTGGCAGGCTTGGATTGTAATCTTCCTCTTTATCCCTATTGTATAGCTGGGATATCGGCATGCCATCCCACCTCATGCTTTTATCATTGAGATGGGGTCTTGCTAACTTTATGCACAGAGTAGTCTTGGACAGTCTTCCAGATCTCTGCCTAACTGGGATTACAGGCATGAGCTACTGTGTTTGATTGTACTTGTTATACCAGTGTGAGAAAGGTTGTATTCGGAGGTGCCAGGCCCCACCCCATTGGTTGTTCGTGAGCCGTCCGTGTGATTTTTGTGGTGGTTTATAGTTGATCTGGGTAAATGATGGTCTGTCCCTTGATTTGAGCAAAGGATGGGAGCAAAGAACAGAGTCCTGATTGTAGTCAGCCTCTACTGACCCCCCCCCCCCCCCCCCCCGCCACACACACACACTGGACCCTGCCTCCTGAGCCCCCAGGGCTTGTTCTTGGCTAGGACCCTTGTCAGTCACTGTGCTTGAAGCCCCTGCTCTGTGGAGCAAACAGGAGCAACAGGCTGGTAGCTGTCCAGCCTGGCTTGCTCCTGGAGATGCCAGTCTGATTCCCTTATGCTATAAGATTAAGGAGAGTCAGAATTGGAGCTGGGATCCCTAGGACCTGTGTAGGGGCATCTGGACTCACGTAGACTTGGAGTATCAGGGTATGATCCTGTGCCCCCCCCTTCCCAGGGGCTGGGGACAGGAGGCCCTGCATGGCCATACTGGATGACTCTGTGTGTGTCTGTGTGTCAGTAATGGGGCTTGAACTCAGAGCCTGGATGCTGATCCTGCGCTCTTTCATTCAGGACTAGTGCTCATCCATTTTGAGCCACAGCAACATGTCCAGTTTTCTGGTGGTTCGTTGGAGAAAAGAGTCTCATGATCTTTCCTGTCCTGGCTGGCTTTGAGCCAAGATCCCCAGCTCTCAGCCTCCTGAGTAGGTAGGATGACAGGCGTGCGCCACCAGCTCCTAGCGTGGATGACGTTCTTAGGGATGCTCCCTGATAGGAACCTGTGTCATTTCATGCTGGGACCTGTCTTGTGCTTCTCTCCCATCTGTGGACGCAGGGCATGGCCCGCCACACCCGGCCACAGCGGCTGGCAGGCCGGGCCTGGGGTGGGGTGAGGAGCAGGGGGTGGAGGTGGGGGAGTCTCGGCGATGGTGGGCAAGGTCGCCGCCCTGGGTGGCACCAACCCTCACGCTCTGCCCCTGTCACCCACAGGTGAGCGGCCCTTCGCCTGCAGCTGGCAGGAGTGCAACAAGAAGTTCGCGCGCTCCGACGAGCTGGCCCGGCACTACCGCACGCACACCGGCGAGAAGAAGTTCAGCTGCCCCATCTGCGAGAAGCGCTTCATGCGCAGCGACCACCTGACAAAGCACGCGCGCCGCCACGCCAACTTCCACCCGGGCATGCTGCAGCGGCGCGGCGGGGGCTCGCGGACCGGCTCGCTCAGCGACTACAGCCGCTCCGACGCCAGCAGCCCCACCATCAGCCCGGCCAGCTCACCCTGAGCACCCGCAGACCCCTGCCCCCACCCCTCCTGAGCCCCCTGGCCAGCCCCACCTCCCACCCCCCAACCTGACCACAGCCATGAGCACACCGGCTCCCTCTCCTCCTCCTCTCGGCCCTTGCTCCCTCCTTTGGTGAGAAGAAAGCAGAGTGAGAACTCAAGATGTCCACAAAACAAACAAACAGAACACTTTTCTTCACCTCAGGTGTCAAAGTCAATTTGTAAAAAAAGAAAACAAAAAAAACAAACAAAAATAAAAAAAAAAGACAAAAAAATAAACATAAAACCCACACCACCCACCGGTCGCACAATAGAGATAACCCACGGAGTTGAGATTCAGCGGTGTTGAACCCCCGTTTCTCAGGGATGGACGCGGTCCTCTCCTGCCACCTTCGTCTGTACATAGATTTGCACTCTGGAATCGTCGAGAAGCTTTGGGAACACACTGGAGGCGCAGCAAGCCAACCTCACCTGGTCAGGTGGAGCTGAGTGGCCATTCTGGGAGGGAGGGGAGGGACAGAGCCCCGCCCCCACCCCCTCCCCACTCCAGAAACAGATGTGGTCACCGACCTTGGTGACCCCTAAAAGTGAGGCCTGTGTCGGCCTCTTCCTACCTTCCCACGCGCCCAGCCTCAGTCTCCTGCCCCAGGCCTGGCGTGGGACCCAGGTGGGTCTGAGAGATGGGTCTCCTCAGAAGGATGCCTTAAATTGTACCAGGCCGTGGGGGAAGCAGGCCCTCTTGGAGGGGCCTGCAAGAGAGATGCATCTGTCCTTCATAGCCGGACCTCCCTGCCTCCAGGAGCACTGGAAGCCAAGATGCAAGTCCAGGGCAGGGGTGCCATTGCATGGCATAGACCTCCAAGGAGACAAGGCTGGGGGACCCATCGCTCGCAAGCCATGTTCTCTGACCGGAAGCTGGAGCCTGGGAATTCTGTCCTACGATGATTCCAGCGAGGGATGTTGGTGCTGCGTGCAGTTCCAGAACTCTCCTGCCCAGGGGAGGCTGGAGAGGTGCCTTGGTTTGCAGCCGTGGGCAGAGAGCCACGGGTGCACGTGGCCGCCGTCCCTGCGTGGGCCAGCGCGGGCACACTCCTTGCCAGAACTTGGGACTTTGGCGGGAGTCGAGCCACGGATGTGACGGGAAACTGGACATTTCTGTCTCCTCCCCCCCTACCCCGGGGAGCCCCAGACAGAACATTGTGGGAAACGCTTTTCTTAGACCTTCGTGCCCCCTGGGGTGCAGGCTTAGCACCTGCTTTTCCCTTTTCTCTCTTCTGCCTGCCCTGCCTGGGAGGCCACACTGGGCCCACAGTGCTCCGACGCGAGCCTCGTCGGTGAGCAGGAGCAAGCGGGGTCGTCCCCTGTGGTCCAGCGAGCTCCCTCGCAGACCATCTGGTGAAGCCCCCAGACACCACCTCCCCTCTTTCCCAAGAGGAGGGGTCTACAGATGCTGGGCTCCAGGACAGAGTATACATGTGTGTGTATGTGCGTGTGTATGTGTGCGCGCACATGCGTGCGTATGTGTGTATGTGCCTGTGTGTTTTTGTTGGGCGGGTGGGTTTGGGGTGGACTGGGGGGTATCTCGCAGAGATCTCTACTTTGAGGGAGAGGGCCAGCCCTGGGGACTCAGAAGGCCATAGACGGCCCTCTTGGGCCTGGAGTGCCTTGGTTGTAGCCATTCTGCTTCTTTGCAGCCCTCACCCTAGGGTAGGGTGCGGCACAGAGAAATCAGAGACCAGGCCCTGGGAGACCAGGCCCTGCAGCCTCTGGTCGCTGTGTCACGTGAGGTGTCCCTTCCTAGTACTTGTGTCCGTTTTGAGAGGCTAATGCATGCGGTAGGTGCTGAGTCGGGTCGCGGCGTGGCTCCTGCCCGGGGTTGGGGACGGTGGCTGGAGACGGTGATGGTTGGACGCAGAACCCGTGGTGGGCCCTGTGGCCTCCGGGCCCGTCACAGCCTTGCGCGTGCGTCTGGTCCGGGTGTGAGAATGAGCTATGTGGTAGGGAGAAGAGAGCCGTGGGTGCTTCGGGTGTGGCCTTCTTCATACCCAGTTCCAAAGTAAGGTCTCTTCCCAAAGTTGTTCTTGTGTGAGGCAGGGTGAAGGGGGGGGGGGGGGGAAGGGAGCCACACTCTGAACACATTTCATGTCTCAGGAATTCACATTCCAGGTTCAGGAATTTTATTCCAAAGTCCTTTGGTGCACCACATCCATGGTTTTGAAGGCAGAGAGGGAGCAGCGAGTCTCCATGGGAGAGCCCGGGGGGTGGGGGGGGGGGGGGGAACCCCCGTGGGAGGGATCTGCCCACCGCATCTGAGAAGGATGTTTTGCTAACTCCACACCTATCTGCCTGCACATAGGAAAGGAAGAAAAAAAAAAGAAGGACTCTAAACCCAGTCATCTTGGAATAAAAGAAAGAGCTGGTTTGTTTTGGAGTGGGGGTGGGGGTGGGGTGGGGGAGGGGAAGTGGGCGTAGGCTGTTTCCAAAGAGAGCACTTAATTTAATTTTTCCTCTTAAAATGACCCAGGGCTGTTCCGTCTGATAGATGGAAGGGTAACATTGCCTTAAAACAGAAATATGCAGGCGTTGGCTATTTTTGGCAAATGAGCGTGTCTTCACTCCCAAAGCAGTTTTCCTTTAATGGCCGGGAGCCGTCTCTCCAGCCATTGGGGCCTGGCCAGGGAAGTGGGGCCTGTGCCCCCCTCCCCCGCCAGACCCTCCCAAATCATCCAGGGGCTTACATTCATCTCATTGAAGTGGGTGTGGTGGGGGATCCATGAGTCTGGGTGTGTGGGGGGAGTGAGCAGGTTTCCATCCTATCATGTGGGCGAGGGGCGCCTTGTAAGGAATGTCTTCCTAGTCCGGGTAGCTTTCGAGGCCTTTCCTTTGTATAAATTCGGGTCTTGCGTGCTAGTTTCAGGGGACCTAAGGGGGTGACAAGTCAAGCCTTCATGGGGGGGGAAGGGTTTGCTGACTTTAGTTCTGGTGGGGGTCGGTGATCTTCATCTGAAGGTCACCGTGTTAACGTGAGAGTCTCCCCCCAAGAGCCTGAAAGTGATAACATCAGCTGCCAGGGGCTGCAGCTCACACACAGCCCAAACCGGAAAGCCCCTGTTCACATCAGCCATATTCGGGGAATGGCTTTCTGCTCCCCGATGTCTACTGAATCCTACAGCCATACTGAAAAGCAAGAAGGACACACCGGTCCTGGCCATGAGGCCCCAGGGAGGCTGCTCTCCTGACAGTGCTATGCAGGGATAAGCCACAGATGCCCGGCCCGGGGAGGGGGGGCGTGGCCTGGGAGGTGCCCCACCCCCACCCTGTCCGCAGCTTTATGCTGAGGCCAGCTTCAGGCACATGTGCCAGATTCACCACGGGGCAGCCTCCAGATGCCACTGCCCACACCCTGGTGACCCTCCCGCCTAGCCATGGCCCGGGTAGCCATTCACACCAGCAAAGGTGATGGGATGGAGGGTGGGGGGGTAGAGGCACAGGGGTCTTCCGTGGTCCCCACTTCAAGGGTGGCAGAACTGGGGTGGGGGGATTTCCGCCTCCCAGCCCAGTGTGTTGGGAAGATGTCTCCCCACTTCCTTGCCAGGAGCAGGTGCTGCGGCGGGCAGGCACTTCCGGGGGACCGCCTTGGCTGGGCCGATCCCAGCAGGCAGATGGGGTCTGAGCAATCGTGCATCCTCGTTTCTCAGCTCCTGCCTGTGGCTTACCTGACAGGTGTCACTGATTTTTTTTTTTTTCTCTTTTTTAAGCCTATTTTTGAAAGGTCACGTAGTGAGAAGCAGGGCTGGAGGCTGGGGCCGGCCGCCACGTGACGGGTAGGAAATGCTTTGTAGGTCACCCACATCTTTTGTTCTCCAAAGTTTCCATGTGAGTTTCCTGGTGAGCCTATCTTCCCAAACGAAACTCCAGATGGGGGGCTGGCGGTTTTGACATCTGGATGGCCCCTGGGGAAGGGCTCCGGTCCTGTGAGTAATTTTCCTGATTCAGAGGCTGCTCGAAGGCTTGTCCTGGACACATTCCAGAGAGTTCTGCACCAGAACTTGGTTGGATGCACAATCCGGCTTACTACTGATAGCCTGGACACCTTCACCTAAGCGGCTCTTCCTGCTGCAGGCCGGCCCTCCCTTGCCAGTCCCAAGAAGGCTGGGACTGAGTTGCGGCAGGAGCCCCTGTGGCCAAGAGGGGAAGGGGTGGGGGGGGGGCAGCTTGGTGTCTGTCGAGCACCCCACCCCTCAGCTGAGCTTGGCCTGTAGCCATCTTGCCCGGCCTGGCCCCCACATCTCCTACAGCTTTAAAAACGGCCTCTTTTATTTAAAATACCAACAGGATGGGAGCCAAGGCCTCCCCTGGCCTGCTCCATACATTCCAGGGGGCGGGGTGCACCCGCAGACTTAAGGGGTCCCCCCTCTGGGGTCTTCCTACCCACTGGGTCGCAGAGCTGAGAAGAGGCGCCCAGGGGGTGCGGGCAGCCATCATCCCCTGAGTCTGTCTGCAGATCAGGGCGCTGGCTTTGCCCCTAAGAGGCTCAGGGTACCCAGTGTTTGGGTGGGGGGAGTCTACCCCCAAGGATGCCAGAGGCTCTGCGTTATTGGGGGGGTCTGGCTTGCTGCAGTGCCTCAGGTAACCTGGAATTGCTTCTGTGCTTGTGTTGGGTCCCCAGGTGACCCCTTTCCCACTTCCAAAATCATTGTGGAATTTTCTGGAATTGTTTGCCAATCCTCCCCCTCCCCCCCCCCCCCCCCCCCCCGGCAGAATGCAAGGGTCCAAGACCATTTCCATCAAGTTCTCGTTCTTCCTTTACTGTAGGAACTTTTTGTTTTGTTTTGTTTAACCAGCTCCCCTCCCCACACCCAACCCCATGCCTCGGAAGGCCGCCGTCTACCGCCCGGATCACTACAGTGAAGTATTACCGTTGTACAGGTCCCAATCTGGCCTCGGCTTGCTCGGATAAAACTTTGTATGTATTTTGTAAGGCATAGATTCTATATTGTAATGATGTCCTATGCAAAAAGAAAAAAAATAATGAAATTGTAAATTTTATTGTTTTAACATGTATGCATGTTTAGTGACGTTTACATTTTGAAATAAAATTTATGATTCCTTATTTTACTCGCCTGTACTGTTATCTATCACTATATCAAATACCTGAGATTGTCAGTTTACAAAGAGAAAGGTTTCGCTGGATATGTTGACACATACCTGTAATCCCGGCTACTTGGAAGATGGAGATATGGAGGATTACGGTTTGAGGCTGGTTGGGAGATGGGGGTGAGGGACCCAACATCGTTTTCAACCAACAAGCCCTGAGTGGTAGCGCCTGCCTGAGACCCCAGCTACCCCAAAAGCATAGATAGGTAAGAAAAACACAATCTGAACCCTGCCCTAGAAAGATGTCAGATCCTTAGTGGGTGCCTGGGACTCACCCTTGTCATCCTAGCTACTCAGAAGGCTGAGATCTGAGAATCACAGTTCAAAACCAGCCTGGGCAGGAAAGACCATGAGACTCTTATCTCCAATTAACCCCCCTACCCCCCCCCCAAAAAAAAGCCAAGGCCTAGCATGCATGAAGCCCTGGCTTGGATTACCTAGTACCACATACCACATACACAGAAAAAGCCAGAGTGGAGCTGTGGCTCAAATGGTAAGAGTGTTTGCCTTGAGCAAAAGAAACAAAGGACAGTGCCCAGGCCCTGAGTTCAAGTCCCAGGACTGGCAAGAAAAAAAAAAAGGCCAGAAGTAGAACTGTGGTTTGAAGGGTAGAGCACTAGCCTTGAGTACAAAAGCTCAGGGACAGCTCCCAGGCTGGAGTCCAGGACCAGCGCGCGCACACGCACACCACACACACACAGATCCTATCTAAAAAATGTGAAGTAAAGATGAGTACAAATATGGCCCACATTGATAGAGCCTCCACCTCACTAGTATAAGGCCCTGAGTTCAAATCCAGTTTCTGCATGGATAAATAAATGAACAAAGAAGTGGGTAAGTGTATGTTTACTGTGGTTCCAGTTCATGGTCCTTGTGTAATGAAGCCAAGTTGCCCAGGCTTTGAGTTTAAGCCCATGACTAGCACAAAAAGGTCGGGGGGAGGAGAGGGGTGCCATACCACCTCCAATGTGCGGACAGATGAGAGCAAGCTTTAACCCCTGGGCCTTAGGAAGATAGCAAATATTCACACTAGAGCGTTCCCATAGAAACCTGCACTTCCTCCCCGTTCAGCGGCTGTGTCTGTTTCCAGGTGCCTGCTCTACCCAGTCTAGAAAATTGCCTGCATTTCTAGCCACTGAAATACCTGCCATTTCCTATGGCCTGAGTCCAAAGGACATTGTCCCAAGAACAGGCCTGGACCCCTGGGATGGGGGTTAGGGGACACCTGTGCTCACTGGCTGCCCCCAGAGGCCAGTAATGAGACAAGCAGTCACCTGGTCTGGCTTTTCGGTTGGTGCCCACTCACTGCCAGCCCGTGGGAGAAATTACCGGTGTGGTCTGCATCTCTGCCCTCAGCCTGGAGCAGATTCAAGATGGCGCTGAATCTGCACCTGTTGTTTACCAGGTAAATGAAAACCACCAGGAAACTCACACCATAACAAATGAGCGGGGGGTGGGGGTTGGAGATGTAGTTCAAGAGGTAGAGGACCAGCTAATGACTGAAAGCATCAGAAACAGAGTCTGTGTCCCAGTCTAAAACGAGATGATGATGATAATGATGATGTCGATGACAAATGGAGGCAGAGGCCAGCTCTTCCTGGCAGTGTATCAGAGGGGAGGGAGGATGTGATGTCTGTGCACGTCTCCATGCTGAATGGACAGGAACACAAGCACACATCTTCAAGCTTTGCCCTCTTTGAGACATTTCCTTAGAGTTGGAGGCGGGGGGCGGGGGGGGTGGCGCGGGGGGGGGGGGGTGGACCCACTGTGGGACAGACCGCTTCTGTAAGCAGTACTGTCTAAAGATGTTCCCAGACGCTTTCTAAAATTGACAGGAAGTCAGGTGCTGGTAGATCATTCCTGTAGTCCTTGCTACTCAGGAGGCTGAGATCTGAGGGTCGAGGTTCTAAACCAGCCCTGGCAGGAAAGTCAGTGAGACTCCAATCTCCAACGAACCACCAGAAAATCTCAAGTGGAGCTGTGGCTCAAAGTGGAAGAGCTCTAGTCCTGAGCAAAAGAGCTCAGAAATAGCACCCAGGCTCTAAGTTCAACCCCCATGACTGACTAAACAACACAAACAAAAAAAATAGTATGAGACAATGTCTAGGTATCCTGTGTTCAAGCCTCAGTACTAGCACCAAAATAAAACAGTAAAGGATTGGAGGTATGGCTCAAGTAGTAGAATGCAAGGCCCTGAGTTCGGCCCCAGTGCCACCCACAAAGCCAAACAAAACAAAACGTATCTCATTAGTCATGATGTCACTGCTGAGACTGGAAAGGTCACTGTGAGTTCCTGTTCTGATTCCTTTGGAAGACTGGGGGGTCTGGGGCCAGCATTTACTGAGTCCCGTCTCAGGAACTGGGGGGAGGGGAAGATCAGCCTTGACTGCTCCTCAGAAGTATAGGAGGAAGAAAACACTTCCTCCAACAAGCACGCACTGGATTTTACTGATTTTCTTTTTTTGGTCAGTCTTTTTTGGCTTTTTTTAGTGGTTCCTTGGAGATAGAGTCTTATGCACTTTCCTGCCAGGGCTGGCTTTGAACCACAATCCTCAGATCTCAGCCTCCTGAGTAGCTAGGATGACCGACGTGAGCCGCTCTGGCTGAGCTTTCTCCCTTTCTTCTTGGAAAGCCCCAGTAGGCAATCATGGGAATGACTTAATTCTCATCATCTCCCAAAGGCCTCACCTCTATAAATACCATGGGTGGGTTAGGTTTCCACTCTCTTAGTACCTCCCCGTGGAGGCTGAACTACAGCAAGAGTTTGAGAGGGGACAACATACATTCAAACTCAAAGCCGGTCTACAGTGTGGCGGTGTTCAAGCAGATGCTCGCCAGGAATGCTGGGAAAGGCTCTGAGTTCTGGAAAGGAGTCTGGTGACCAGCAGCAGTGACCAGCGATCTTGACCAGCCACAGTGCTTTCCCGGGAACTCATTGGGCCCATCTCCCACTTCCGTCTGCCATGCTGTGGTACAGGGCTTGCCTCTGGCACACTCCTAATATAAAGCATGGCACCTTTATTCTCTTACAGGTCCAAGGGCTAGAAGTCCAAGCTGAGTCTTCCAGGGCACGAATCGAGGCATCTGCAGGACTAGCTCCTTCTAGAGTCTCAGAAGTGACCTGCACTCCTTGGCTTGTGGCACTTCCTCCCTTCAAAGCCATCCGTCTCTGCTCTTCTCTGACCTCCTACCTCCCTCTGATGAGCAGCCTGTGATTGCTTCCTGATAACCCAGGACTGTCCCCACCTGTCCAGCCAGCCTGTCCGCTCCTCCCTATAGCTCCTGAAATGAGCCTCAACCCGGGAACATGCAGGCGTTGAGTGATTTACAATGGTGTTTTGGAAAATGGTCCTTGCACACTTCCTCTGCTGTTCACAGCGACTGCCTGCTTCTTGTCCATCTTCTACACCCCGCCCAGTACTGGAGCTGGAACTAAGGGCCTGGACACTGTTCCTTAGCTTTTTCACTCAAGGCTGGTTCTCTTCTCTACCACTTGAGCCACAGCTCTACTTCTGGCTTCATTGGAAGGTTCATTGGAAGGTAAGTGTCTCATAGACTTTAAACTACAAATCCCATTTCTCAGCCTCTTGTGTAGCAAGGATTACAAGCTTGAGTCACTGGCATATCTTTTGCTTTTGTTGTTGCTATTTAAATCACAGACACCTCCAAGGCTTCTCCAAGATCTGACTTCCAGCTTGCAGGACTGGCACTCAGAGCGGAGAGGATGGCGTTGTACCCTTCCCACCATCATCCAGGGTGTGTTCAATACTAACCTTCTACCCAGGAAGAGAGCTGCTGCCGGTTCATGAGACCTGAATTCTAATGAAAACACAAACCCCCAATCTAGGGGGTGATGCGTCTGCTAGGGGGGCAGGGTTGACTCACACAGCACCTCTGGGCACTGGGGACAAGCTACCGCGGGGGAAGGGAGTGCAGATCCAGCAGAAATCACAAAACTTGCACCTGCATTTGTGTGAATGCAACAGTTGTTCATAATAATGAATAATAAAATGAAAGGAAGAATCGCACGAGGTTCAAAATGGCTTATGTGTCCAGGAAGAAGACATTGGCTTAGTGAACTACAGGATATCCAAAGATACCCTGACATGAAAAAGCAGAAAGACCAGGTTACAAACCGCAGTGAGGTGTGGGGTGGCTCACACCTGTCATCCTGGCTACTCAGGAGGCTGAGACCTGAGGATCTCCGTTGGAAGCCAGTCCAGGCAGGAAAAGTCCGAGAGACTCTTATCTCCAACTAATTACCAGAAAAACTGGAAGCAGAGCTGTGGTTCAAGCAATAGGGTGCTAACCTGGAGGACAAAAGCACCAGGATAGCATCCAGGCCCTGAGTTCAAGCTCCAGGACCGGCCAAAAAAAAAAGGCTCTGGTGTGTGTGTGCTAGTTTTCATTAGCAGCAGCCTGTGCTGACACGAATACCTCCCACAGACCAAGAATATAATACCACCTAGGAAAGATTAACCCTCAGAGAGGTCCCAGGTGGTGTGGGGGTCAATATTGCACAGATTTATTAGAAAGATATGGTTGCACAGTGGGTTTGTTTTTCCCTTTCCTCTGTACTTGCTTGAGGTGTGACATGTTCCTGTTTTTCAAGGCAGGTGCATGGGGTTCCTGCGTGTTACCCGAGCCTGTCCAGGCTGCCTGCAGACCATTTCTGCCATGTGGATCCTGAGAGAGCTGCTTGCTATACGCCCAGGCTGCTCCCCTGCACCAGGCAGAGCCATGCTCCAAAGTTTGGGGACCCGCCAGGGAGTCTGGCATTGAAATCCCAGCACTGGCTTGGACCCAGGCCATGGAGCGATGGAGAATATAAATAGAACTGCTCTGGCTCCGGCTGGAGAAGAGAGAGACCGCACTTCTTGCTGAGAAATCTCTGACACAGGGCGCATCTGGGTCAGGACAGGTCAGTGCCCCGGGCAACAAGGGTCCAGTCACTAGCTAAGGGATCTGCAGGCTCGGGTGGGCCTTTCTGCTTCTCTTTACTCTAGCTATTGGAGCACTGGAACCCGATTTCCTCCCTGTGTACAACAGGGTAAAGAGCACATGCTCTGTATGAGCTTGGTGTGGTCGGAAAACAGATGGACATCAACAGTATTTTTTTTTTCCTTTGCGGGCTGTGGGGCTTGAACTCAGGGCCTGGGAGCTATCCCTGAGCTCTTTTGCTTAAGGCTAGTAGTGCTCTACCATTTTGAGCTGCAGCACCACTTCTAGTTTTCGTAATTAATTGGGAGATAAGAGTCTCACAGACTTTCCTTCCCCGGGCTGACTTCAAACTGTGATCCTCAGATCTCAGCCTCCTGAGTAGCCAGGATTACAGGTGTGAGCCACCAGTGCCTGGCATAAAAGGGCCTCTAACTCTAGCTACTCAAGAGGATGAGATCTGAGGACTGAGGTTTAAAGCCAGCCCCAGGCAGGAAAGTCTCCTAGAGTCTTATCTCCAATTAACTAGCAAAAGGCCAGAAGTGGAGTTATGGCTCAAACAGTAGAGCACTGCCCAGGCTAGCTTTGAACTACAATCCTCAGATCTCAGCCTCTTGAGTGGCTAGAATTACAGGTGTGAGCCACCAGCACCCAGGTATTTGTTTTAAGGGTTTCTTTGGCTAGTCTCTTTTTTTTTTTTTTTTTGGGTCCGGTCGTGGGGCCTGAACTCTGGGCCTGGGCACTGTCCCTCAGCTCTTCAGCTCAAGGCTAGCACTCTACCACTTGAGCCACAGCACCACTTCCAGCTTTTTTCTTTTTGCTTATGTGGTGCTGAGGAATCGAACCCAGGGCCTCATGCATGCAAGGCAAGCACTCTACCACTGAGCCACCTTCCCAGCCCCTGGCTAGTCTCTTAAGTGTCAATAAAATCGTAGAGCCGGGCGCTGGTAACTCACGCCTGTAATCCTAGCTACTCAGGAGGCTGAGATCTGAGGATCGCGGTTCAAAGCCAGCCCAGCCAGGAAAGACCGTGAGACTCCTATCTCCAATAAACCACCAGAAAACCGGAAGTGGCTCTGTAGCTCAAGTGGTAGAGCGCTTGCCTTGAGCTGAAGAGCTGAGGGACAGAGCCCAGGCCCAGAGTTCAAGCCCCATGACTGACAAAAATAAATAAATAAATAAAATAAAATCTTAGGGCTCCTGTTTTGTACTTTATGAGCATTTGATATGAAGGATGAGTACAGCAATTACCCCTCCCTTCCTCCACCCTTCGTACACTGGAAGTATTTAAACTCTTTGGATATTCTCCCTGAAATTACAACAGGGTCACACTGTGGAGGCCAGGCTGGCCTTGAAATCCTCCTGTCTCAGCCTCCTGAGGGCTGGATTACAGGTGTGTAGTACTCTACTGAGCTGCTTACTCCCTCCAGTCTGCCCTTGCACCTTTGTTCAGTGTAGATTCCACTGCCCACCAACCGCTCCTCCCGGTGGCCTTCAGCCATTTCCTTGTGCAAACTCTGCCGATAATAAAAACAGGTTCCAGTAATTCGGTGGAGGCTGAGCCCAACAATGGGATGCCTTACTGCAGAGCCAAGTCCTGTCCCAGGAGATCGCTCCTTCTTTGTGAACAGCTGTGCTGTTCAGGTCATGGGGGACGGAGAAGTGTCAATCTTTGTGGGGCTGTATCACTGTTGGGGTCCTGGTTTGTAGTGACAGAGCATGGGAGGAGGGGGAAGGCAGGCATGGGGGAAGGGAGAGAGCCCAGGCCAGGAAGTCCTGGAGCTTTCCAAGGCTCTAGTAAATTCCTGGAATTCACACACTGCTTGCCCTGAGGGTGTGTGTGTGTGTGTGTGTGTGTGTGTGTGTGTGTAAGTCTCATGATTTTGTCTGGGCTGTGATGTTGAGCAAGCACTCTAGACAGCCGGTAAAGGGGCAGGAAGACCCTGGTGACCTGGGGTCTCATGACTCCTGTAACTCTGCTGCTCACAGTGACTGACCAGGGCCCATAAGAGAGGACCACACCCTGTGTGTCCTGTCTAACCCCCAGTGCGGTGGCTCTGCCCCGCCCATCCCTGTTCCAAGGTGGCAGGGAGGGCCTCTGATGGCCCTCTGCAGAGACACCTCCCACTTGGTGACTTCAGAGCTGGAGTCGGCCTGCCTGCCTGCCTGCCTCCTTCCTTTCTTTTCCTTCTTTTTCTTTCTGTGCCTATACTGGGGCTTGAACTCAGAGCCTTGTATTCTTGCTTGGCTTTTTCACTTACTGCTGATGCTCTACCCCTTAAGTCATGCCCCCAGTTCCTGCATTTTGACAGTTAACTGGAGATATAAATCTCACAGGCTTTCCTGCCCAGGCTTGCTTTGAATCTTGATCCACAGATCTCAGCCTCCTGTGTAGCTGGGATGACAGGCATGAGCCATCCTTGCCTCTGTTTGTGCTGTGGCCTCCTCCTCCTTTTCTTCTTCTTCTTCTTCTTCTTCTTCTCCTCCTCCTCCTCCTCCTCTTCCTCCTCCTCCTCCTCCTCCTCCTCCTCCTCCTCCTCCTCCTCCTCTTCCTCCTCCTTCTTCTTCTTCGTCAGTTGTGGGATGGGACTTGAACTCTGGTCGTGGATGCTGTCCCTCAACTCTTCAGCTCAAGGCTAACACTCTATCATTTGAGCCACAGTGCCACTTCCGGCTTTTCTGCTTATGTGGTGCTCAGGAATTGAACCCAGGGCCTCATGCATGCAAAGCAAGCGCTCTACCACTGAACCACCTTGCCAGCCCCTGTTTGTGCTTCTGACTTTGTGAATGTCTTCATATTAGATTCAGGCTGAGAACCACCACCACCATCACCATCATAGAATAAAACAATGCTATGGTTTGAGTGATTATGAAGGTTGCTGCATTGATCCTTACACATCATCAGAAAGGGGGAGGACCTGGATCTTCTATTTCTAGGGGAAAGGGAAGGGCAGGGAAGGGAGGAAGGGAGAGAGAGAACAGGGGAAGAGAAAAGAAAATGGAAAAAGGAAGAGACTGAGATATCACTAGGTACACTGTTAGAAAAAAGTAAGATAGAAAATAGTGCTTAGAAAAAACCCCACTACTACTCGTGTAAGAAAGTAGTGTTCACTAAAAATATTCTATCTAAAAATATTCTACTATCTATCTATCTATCATCATCATCTTCATCATCATTTATCTATCTATCTGTCCATCCTTCTCTATCCTTTACCCTCGATACAGGCTGAGGGGATTTGGGTAGAAAGCAGGTTTCTCCAAGTGTGTTGTTTTCCCTGTAATTTCATTGAGTTACAATTCAACCATTTCATGTATGTTCGTAAGTGGATTTTAGTAGATTCACAGCAGGGCACAGTCCTACAATCCTCTAGCCCTAGACAACCAGTAATTTACTTCCGGAATCTGTGGATTTGCCTTTTCTGAATACTTCATAGAAATGGAATCATGGGCTTTTGGCTTTCTGTGTCCGGCTTCTTCCATACAGCACAATGTTTTCAAGGCTCACACATGTCCAAGCATGTCAGTAGTTACCCCTCACAGCTGAGGTATACCCTGTTGTGTGGCAAGATCTTTAAACATCCATCCACTGATGAATGCTTGACTGTTTCTATTTTTGGCTAATATGAAGGATACGGTAATGAATCTCATTTAAGTGTTCTTGGGTGGACATGTTTTTGTAGCTAGGAATAGAATCACCAGGTCATAATGAAAAATCTATGTGGTTTAACCATTTCATGAACCATTTCTGTGTAGTTCTCTTTTTCTACATCTTCCCAAACCTTGCTGTCTCTGTTTGGACAATAATCTCTCTCTCTAAACTGGGCCTGTAATCCTAGCTACTCAGGAGATTGAGATTTGAGGATTTGAAAATCAAGGTTCAAAGCTAATCAGAGCAGAAAGTCTGTGAGAATTTGTGTGTGTGTGTGCACATGTGCGTGCGTGCGTGTACTGGTTCTGGGATTTGAACTCAGAGCCTGGGTGCTGTCCCTGAGCTTTTTTTTTGCTCAAGGGTAGCACTCTACCACTTGAGCCATAGTGCCACTTCTAGCTTTTTCCTGAGTAGTTTGCTGGGGATAAGAATCTCACAGACTTTCCTGCCCGAGCTGACTTCGAAACACAATCCTCAGATCTCAGCCTCCGGAGTAATTAGGATTACCGGTATGAGCTATTGGTACCTTGCTCTATGTGACTTTTATCTCCAATTAACCATCCAAAAGCTGGAAGAAGAGCTGTGACTCAAGTGGTAGAGTACCAGCGTTGAAAGAAAAAGCTAAAGGACAGTACCCGGGCCCTGGGTCAGGCCCTAGGACCAACACAAAAAACAAAGCAAAACAGAATGTGAATGAAAATCAATCATTCCTCCCAATTTTAATTTGGCTGAATTTGTACATTGAATCTTGTCAGGGAGAACACACTTTCAAGGGAGTGCCACATAGGTCCTCCAGAAAACTGGATTCCCAAATTTCTTTCTTTCTTTGGTGGGTCCGGTCATGGGGCCTGAACTCTGGGCCTGGGCGCTGTCCCTCAGCTCTTCAGCTCAAGGCTAGCGCTCTACCACTTGAGCCACAGCGCCACTTCTGGCTTTTTAAAAAAAAATTTTCTGCTTATGTGGTGCTGAGGAAACAAACCCAGGACCTCATGCATGCAAGGCAAGCACTCTACCACTGAGCCACCTTCCCAGCCCATGGATTCCCAAATTTCTATTGTGATGGTTAGGTGGGCTCTTGGAAAGGTAATTAGGATTAAGTGATATCAAGAGAGTCACCTCCCTTCCCCTGGGATGACTTTGCTGCGTCTCACTGTGTGATGTCCTCTGCTGTGCGTGCTACTTGGGTAAAAATGCCTCCTATTAGCAAGAATGTGACCCAAGAAGATGGAAGGAGGGGCAGGTGAACTCTTGGTTAGAGTCTGGGCCACTTCCTGCAGAAGCCACGCCCACCCCTGTGTGGACAGGTCAGGGGTTGCAGAACACTCTTTCTCTTGTCCCTGCTCAAAAACTTAGTGCTGTTTTTGAAGAAAAGATAGGAGACACTGAGGCAGGTCTGCAAGGACAGGTGTCTCCAACCTGTCAGCCAAGGGAGTTCCAAGACCTCACACCACCCATCTGCCTGCCTAGCGACATTGAGGGTGTGTGAGGGGGATATGTAGACAGATGAGGAGATCTTAGGACCAGCTGGGTGTGGATTGCAGACAAAGGAAGCTGATGGGAGCTCTGGAACAGACTTTCTGGGGAGAAGCACTGAGAGCTCTCAGGAAGAGGATGCTGGGTGGTGGATGGGGTGGGTGGGGGAGTCAGGTCTGCAGGAGGAGAAGGGAAAAGTCTCACATCCCTGGCTGGCCTCAGGATCTTCTGGAGGCGGGATACAGACAAGAGTGTCTGATTCAGGAAGTCTGTGCAGAGCCTGGGTATTCCTGCAGATGCCCCATGGGCTCAATCAGCTGGTCCTGATGGCCTGAAAATCGACTGCATCAACCTAGCTGCCTCCCTCCCTTCTCTTCATGAGAAAAGGAAGGAAGCCAAGGGGATGGCTGAGCCCTGGCTAAGCCTGTTAGGAGATGAAGATGCCAGGGCCTGGGGAGGGATCTGGAGTTTCTAGTGCCTCCTAGTGGCCACCAAGGGAGAAGACCTTTGTCCCGTCCCACCTGGGGCCCTGTCTCAGCTGTGCATGGGTGCCCAACCCTGTCCTACAGGCTTCGGTCTCAGGGCAGCAGGGGGTTCTGGGCCCCCGAGACTCGGGCTTACCTCCTAACCGAAGAGGGGGACCAGGTGGCAGGGTGCGGCAGGATTTCTGTACAGAGTCAGGAACTACTGGGGCTGAGAGGCCAGTGGAGCAAGGTCTTCCGAGCGATGCCCTTGGGGGTGTCCTTGGAGAAGAAAGAGGCCCCTGCTCCGCTCACGACGCAGATTTGCTTCCCCACAATGCAGATTTGTAGGTTTTTTTCGTTTGAATTTGCAGGTTGAGCCTCAGAGATTTGAAACTGACCCGCGCGAAAAGCAAGGGTAGAAGGGGTCATGCCCAGGCTCCGGGAGGCAGAGGGCAGACAGGGACAGGGCAGTCAGGCTGCGGGACGGGGTCAGGCACTGCCCACCCAGCCTGCCCCAGAGGCCAGGAGCGCAGTCAGGGCAGGCCACGCCCACCAGCAACCACGTAGGCCACGCCCACCACCAACACGTGTGCTAGACCACACCCATCAGCCAACCACGTGCTGCAGGCCCGCTGAGCTCTCCAGGCCACGCCCACCATCCAACTACACACACCAGACCACGCCCACCCGCCAACCACATGCCCCCTGTCAGCCAACCCACCAGCCACATGCTCCAGGCCACGCCCAGCCACTAGTCACACGCTCCAGGCCACGCCTACAGTGCTCTGTGGTCTGGGACCCTGGCGCCTCCCGCTCCCCAGTGGCCTGTGAGTGTGGCTTTGGGCCAAGAGGCCCAGCTGGGTTGGTCCTTCGATGTCATCTGTCCTCAAGGGAGGGATGCTAGGACTTCCGTGTCCCACGTCCTACAGATTGTCTGTTCTGGGAGGTCCCCTGGCGCCCATTTTCCTTTTAGATGAGGTCTGTTTCTTGGGTTTCTTGAGCTCTGACAGCTGCTAGCCATCCCTGAGACTTAGTTTCCCTAGCTCTAAGACGAGGTTTGTGTTCAGGAATAACATCACCATCACCACCACCACCATCGCCATCACCACCATCTCCAGGATCATGATAATCATCATAATCACCACCACCACCACCACCACCACCATCATCATCCTTGACTAAACCCAGGTGGCCAGCGATTCCTTCCATCATCAACATGGGGGGGTCGGAGGGATGAAATCCACAGGAGTGGACTTAAAAGGAGACTGAGCTAGGGGCCTCCCTTCCCCCCTCCTTCCCTTCCCTAAGCCTTAGCCCCAGGACCTTTGGCTCTTCCAAGGAAAACATCCTGGGAGCTGCTTTCTCTCGGCCAACCTTGAGTAAATTTTATGTAGTACTGGCGGCCCCTCCCCCCAGTCTGTAATTAGTCTAATTAGGTGTCTGCTGCTCACGTCTGTGCTTAGGGCTCCAAGGACTACCTAGTAATTTACCTGATCTCTCTGATAAAGCCTCTGCCTGCACAAGTTCTCACCACAAAGCACCCTAGGCTCAGGGTGGGGCTGTAATTGGGTGTTGTTTTCAACACGCCCCCCACTCTACCACCCCTTAGGCCTAGCAAGCCCAGTCCTAGTCCCAGGGGACGGAGATGTGCAGGGACTGAGCAGATCAAGTGTAGGTTGGGGCCTCTGACCTTAGCGGGTCCCGCCCCCCAGCCCACACCTCAGCTCCTGCCAGCTGGAGGATTCTGTGGGTGCTGCTCGGAGTAAAGAGTTACCCCCACCCCCACCCCACACACACCGTCTCTGGACTTTATGGCCTGTAAGGTCACCAGGTCTTTAAGCCACGGGTCCCCAGGCTCCAGTACCTTATCAGTAGTCTAAGTGCCTGGGGGCTAACTTTGGAATGGGATTCCAGGACCCAAGCAGGAGAGCAAGGCCTCCTTGGCTCCTACCACCACCTCTTTCCCACCGCAGGCACCCTGTGGGCGGGCAGGAAGAGTCCACAGCCCGGCCAGGAAGCCTGGGCCAGCCCTGCAGTCGCTGAATGCGCTATCTCGCCCACGCAACTCCCTTTGATTCACTGGGCGTGGCCAGGTGGCTTTTCCCTGGAGACTGTGCCTGGGGCTTCTGAATCACTTGGCCAAGGGACCCTGGGTGTTCCTGGCAGAATGCGGGAGCCTCACCCTGCCTTGCCTGGGGAGGTCAATGCCAGGCCCTGTGGAGGAGTCCACATCTCACTGGGCAGTTCCTAGAGTCCAATCTTGCCCCCAGAGGGGCTGGACTCCTTTTGAAAATAAAGGCCCCCTCAGCCCTGCTGGTAGGGGAGTTGGTGTCTGCATTGCCTTTTCTGTAGACAGGTGTGCCAAACCATCAGGAGAGCCCTGTGGATTCCCAGAGTTATCTTCCCCTGTAATTGCCCAAGACCTGCCCTAGGGGGCCTTTGATGTCCACTGCTTCAGGCCCAGGCCCAGGCCCACACTCCAGCCTGTACCTGACGTTCAAGGGACTCTTCAACGAGTGTTAACCTTCCAAGGCTGGGGCAGGGTTGTGGTGTGCCCTGATCAGTCACAATGGATGGGTGGACAGAGGAGTCTCAGCCACTGGGAAGTAGGGTCCTGTGGCTCAGATTTCTTTGCCTAGTCTGTCTGAGTGGCTGATCCACACAGAGAGGCTGACAGCCACATCGGACCCCCTGCACCTCCCTGGTCTCTCCAGGGCCCTTGTGCTTGATGATCCTTCAAAGCTTCCTCTGTTTCCGGTTGTTGGTGGCTCACACCTGTAATCCCAGTTACTCAGGAGGCTGAGATCTGAGGATTGTAGTTCAAAGCCTTCTGAGGAAGGAACGTCGTCCATGAGCTTTTTTTTTTTTTTTTTTTTTGGTCAGTCATGGGGCCTGAACTCTGGGCCTGGGCGCTGTCCCTCAGCTCTTCAGCTCAAAGCTAGTGCTCTACCACTTGAGCCACAGCACCACTTCTGGTTTCCTGGTGGCTCGCTGGAGATAAGAGTCTCACGAACTTTCCTGCCTGGGCTGGCTTTGAACCGTGACCCTCAGATCTCAGCCTCTTGAGTAGCTAGGATGACAGGTGTGAACCACTGTAGCCCGGCTTCTGTTCACTTTTGTGCTACTATTTCAGTCGGGGAGGAACAGTGAGCATATTCAGATTGAGCAGCCGTTATTTGAAATGCTTGGGACCAGAAGCGTTTTGGATTTCAGCTTGTTTTCATTATTATGCTAGATGATGATCTAGGGTGGGGAGGGGACCCAAGGCTAAGCACGTGACTCATTTATGTCAATTTCACACACAGTGGACCCTTGGTGCCCACGCAGCCTTGTGGATCCAAGATGCTCTTTGTTAAGGAAAAGCCATAGATTCTCAGGATGCAGCTCAGGCCTCTAAGACTATGCAGACGAACCTACCTTGTAGAAATAGGGATGAGCATCCATGACGAGAAACCAGTTAAGAGTAGGCTGCACCACTGTCGCAAAATTTACTATGGTGCACATCAACCCTACACAACAAACCTAGATCTTATTTCACGCTCTTTATCTCAACTACTGCAGATGCTTGATTTATTTTCCCACAACATTGCCCAACTTCCACTAAGGACGTGCCACCTTTCAACAAATCTAAAATTTGCACTTTATCACTTAAATGAAGCACATTGCCCTATTTAATTAATTAATTAATTTATTTATTTAGTGCATTCTGGGCCTCATGCTTGATTGTTCACTCAGCTGGCACTCTAACCCTTGAACCACTCCTCCTCTTCTGGCTTTTTGACAGTTAATTGGAGATAAGAGTCTCACACATTTTGCTGTCTAGGCTGGCTTCGAATCTCAATCCTCAGATCTCAGCTTCCTGAGTAGCTAGATTACAGGTGTGAGCCACCAGCACTCAGCCTCCAGAGTTATACTCTTTCCACAAAAATCCCTTAGTTTTAGTTGTATTTTAGGGAGCCATTTGCCCTTCCAGACTGGCCTGAGCAGGGCAGGGGATGAAGTATGTCATGGGTTTCCTTCCTGCTCCTAGGGAAGCAGAGATCTGGAGAAAATATGGCTGTGCCTTGTACTCCTTGATTTGAATAAGATCTGTGATTCTGTAAGAGCCTGTGCTAAGCCGAGCACCAGTGACATACCTGTAATCCTAGCTACTCAAGAGGCTCAGATATGAGGATCGTGGTTCAAAGCCAGCCTGGGCAGCAAAGCCCTGTGTGACTCTTATCTCCAATTAACCACCAGAAAACTGAAAGTGGAGCTGTGGCTCAAGTGGTAAAGCGCTAGCCTTGAGCCCAAACTCTGAGACAATACCCTGGCCCTGAGTTCAAGCCCCATGACTTGCCAAAAACAAACAAACAAACAAAGTTAGCCGGAACCAGGGACCAGTACTGAATGGGAGCCACCTGGTTGGGTGGGCTGGGGCCTTCCCAGAGGAATTCAATCCCATTAATGAGATTACAAGGGAGATACTGTATATTATGCCCATTTTATAAAGGTAGAAACTGAGTCCCAGAGATGGATGGCTTGCCCGGACATACCAACATAGTCAGCTGAACACGGTACTCCATCTTCCTGGTTGGTGGCCAGGTTGGGCTTCCTCACAACATGGTGGCTGGTTTCAAAGGGAATTTCCCAAGAGCATCAGGCCCAAGCAGCCTCTCCCATTGGGATCTAGCCTAAGAGGTCACATAGTGTCATAGTATTGAGAGTGTGAGAAGGCGGACTCCAGTCCTACCTCTCAGCAGGATGCAGAAGTATCTTTCTAGACATATCCAAGCCATGGGACCTCACATTAAATGACTTTGGAAAATGCAACCTGCCCACGGGGCATGAGAGTGGTTGACACCCAGTGTCCCAGACTAGGACACAACCCTTGAACTCTATGACTTCCTGTTTTCTGGGAGGAGGGCTGGGAGATACAGTCTCACTCAGAGCTGTCAAGAAGGACACAGAAGGCCGTAATGGACAGCGAAGCCAAAAGTGGAGGCGTGACTCAAGTGGTAGAACACCAGCCTTGAGTGGAAAAAGCTAAGGGGCAGACCCCACTTACAAATCCTGAGTTCAAGGCCCACACAAAGGTATTTGTACAAGGCCAGACACTGCTGGCTTACGCCTGTCATCCTCACTACTCAGGAGGCTGAGATCTGAGGAGGGCAGTAGTTCCAAGGCAGCCCAAGTGGAAAAGTCTGAAAGCCTCGTTTACTTGCAATTCATCAGCAAAAGAATGGAATTGGATATGTGACTCAAGAGGGTGAAGCTGAGGGAGAGCACAAAGCCCAGAGTTCAAGCCCCAGGACCTTCTTCCAGCTTTGGGGAGGAAGATGAAGTTTAGAAACAGGGCAGAGATTGGTGGCCATCCCAAAGAGCCACCACTGGGTAAAGAGGCCCAAACCAGGGCTCGAGGGACCCTAAAGGCCATAGAAGTGAGGCTGGGTGGAGACTTCAGGCCAAAGACTTCTGGGTGGTCCCAGGTGACCAAAGCCCAGAAAGGCAGGGAAGGAAGACTCCAGGGCCCAAGGGATGCATGCATCTCTGAATGTCAGCAGGCTGTCCCAGCAGTAGCTGTCTTTCCTCCTCCCTCCCCCCTCCCCCGCCCCATCTCCTCCAGAGTTGGGCTTGGAGCTGGGGAAGCAAGCCCAGGAGCCCAGAACATACTATCTCTGCAGCTCATTAGTCTGGAATTCTCTCCAGCCCCGGCAGGCGCTCCCCTGGGATTTGTAGATGGTTCTGGTTCAGCCAACAGCAGTAAATGGGCCTTATCAAAACACGCAAAGCTCAAATGTGGGGGGGAAATACTTTCAAAAACACATTGTTTACATTGGAGGGACCGCGTGCACGGTTGTTGTGAATGGTTTGCTTTCTTTTTTTTTTCATAAGCGGCGAGGCTAGCATCACTGGCTCCAGTTGAACTTTGAGGGGGGGCAGGGAGGAGGGGGGCAGAGCCCTGGGGACAGAGCAGGAAAAACAGAAGGAGGGGAAGGGCAGCTATGAGGACTTTGGGAAAGGGTGTGTGGCTTCCACTCACTCTCCTCCGCTCCAGGACCGATCCAAAACGACAGGCTCTACTCCCAGGGTGTCTGTGCAGATATAGCCGCTGGACGCGTTGGTCCATCCAGTGGCTTTTCTACGTGATGACATGGGTAAGATTTTGCACTCAGATCGAGTCACATTGGATCAAGCCAGAAATTGATCAGAAAAGCTAGTGAATGGAAGGAAGCCAAAAGTAGCATCACAGAGATGCTGGGGGATATATTATATCATAAAATAGGAACCAGAATGCAGAGAAAGGAAATTTCCAGGAAATAATGATGATGATGAGCGATTAAAAACATAACCTGGGTGCTGGTGGCTCATGCCTATAATCCTAGCTACTCAGGAAGCAAAGATGTGAGCATGGTAGTTCAAAGCTGGCCGGGACAGGAAAGACTCTTATCTTTAATTAAGTGCCCCTCCTTCACCTGGAGCTGTGGCCCAAGTGATTGAGTGGTAGCTTTAACTAAAAAAAAGAAAAAGATCAGGGGCAGTGCCCAGACCCGAGTTCAAGTCCCAAGACTGGCACAAACCCAAACCAAAACACCAGCGTTCTGCTCTTCCTCTTCTTCTCCTTCTCATATTCCTCCTTCTCTTCCTCTTCTTCTTCCTCCTTTCCTTTTTCTTTTGCCTGGTAATAAGGCTTGAACTCAGGGCCTTGTGCTCTGGCTCAGCTTTTTTCACTCAAGGCTGGCACACTATCACTTGAGCCACTTCTGGCTTTTTTGTTGGTCAACTGGAGATAAGAGTCCCATCGACTTTCCTGTCCAGGTTGGCTTCAGACCTTGCTCTCAGCCTCCTGAGTAGCTAGGATGACAGGCGTGAACCAATGACATCTGGTTTTAGCATCACCTTGATCTGGCTCTTCCTGAACTCTAGAACTATGAAGAGCAAGTTTCTGTTGCTTCTAAGCCATCCTGTGTATGGGGCGTTGGGTTACAGCAGCCCAACTGGCCTGAAGCATCTTGCTAAGACATTGAAGTGCCTGTGGGAAAGAGGGTTCGTTTGGTCTTTTGTGGAGACGAGGAAGTCTGGCACCCTCTCAAAGGCTGCCGGTCACTGTGACTCATTCCACACACACAACTCAAGCCAACCTTCCCAGGAAGGGGAGAGGCCTGTGGAGTAAACAGATCGGGGAGACAAAGGGAACTCTTGCCAGCTGTTGATACGCATTGGTTTTGTCTGTGTACATAAGCAGGGGACCAGGGCACACAGCCCACCCAGCCACCATGATGCTGAGGGACCAGATCCTGATGTTCCGCTGGGTCATTTGCCCTGGCTGCTGGATGTTGTGTGGGAAGCCATGTTGGACCCCAGATGTTTTTGTCTTCTCAGGAGAGTTTTTGGACTTTCCCCCCTGAACTGGCGTTACGTAGGCTCTGTCTGACCTTGTTGGGTCTTGCTCTTATGATTTAGGAGGTAGGTTTCAGGCATGGATCATTTCCAGGCTAAGTCCAGATTGCCCCTCAAAGACTGTCCAGTCCCCAGTGAGCTAGGACGTGTCCAGGGTGGAACACAGGAGCCCACAGAGGAACCCGCACTGGCCAGGGTCTCTGCTTCCTAGACTTGAAGCTGTTTCTTCACGCACTCTACCACTTTGAGCCTCAGCTCCGCTTCCCTGTTTTCTGGTGGGTCATTGGAGGTGAGTGTCATAGAGTTGGGTGCTGGTGGTTCACGCCTGTCATCCTAGCTACTGAGGGGGCTGAGAGCTGAGGATCAAAGTTCAAAGCCAGCCCAGGCAGGAAAGTCCATGAGCCTCTTAACTCCAATGAACCACCAGGATGCCAGAAGTGGCGCTGTGGCTCAAAGTGGTAGAGAGCTAGCCTTGAGCAAAAGAGCTCAGGGACAGGGCCTAGGGCCCAAGTTCAAGCCCCATGACGGACCTAAAGTAAATAACTAAATAAATAAGTAGCCTCCCAGCCTTTTCTGCCTGGGCTGGCTTTGAACTGCAATCCTCACATCTCAGCTTCCTGAGTAGCTAGGATTGCAGGCATGAACCGCCAGCGGCCTGGCTTGGAGCCTCTTCTATGGGTCAGCCTCCATGCTTAGCATCTGATGCCTGATCTTTTTTTTCTTTTTCTTTTTTGTTAGTCAGTGGGGCTTGAACTCTGGGCCTGGGCGCCATCCCTGAGCTCTTCAGCTCAAGGCTAGCTCTCTACCACTTGAGCCATAGTGCCACTTCTGGCTTTCTGAATGGTTTATTGGAGATAAGAGTCTCAAGGACTTTCTTGCCTGGGCTGGCTTTGAACAGTGACCCTGCGATCTCAGCCTCCTGAGTAGCTAGAATTACAAGCCCAGCTGATGCTTCATCTTGACTGGCCATTTCCAATCAGCGATGGTGAGAGGAGGCTTGCCTACCTGGACAGACAACGGCCGATCTATATAGTAAGATGCTTGACAAGGGACAGCAAGGTGGAGGGACTTGGAAGCTCCATGGCCTTAGTGCAAAGATTCCCAGCCAGGGTGGTGGCGTGGAGCAGAGGAACGGGGCAGAGGCAGAGAGGAGTGGCAGAGACGCAGCCCACGAAGGGAGGGGTGACTCGGGATGCTTGCCCCCTGTGAGGTTTCCTCAGAGGTTCCCTGTGGCGTTTGGTCTTTGTCCTTATAGACGCAGGCAGGAACTCATACCTCCTGCTCCAACCACAGCCCCTGCCTCCCGCCCAACACCAAGCAGCCGTCTACTGGGCACCTTCCCAAGCAGCTGGTGTCTAGACAGCAGACATGGCCCATGCTGAGCAGAGGGTCTGGTTGGGACATGGGGGGGTGGTGGCGTGTGGGGTGGGGTGTGTTTGGGGGAGTACTGGCCAGAGCTCCGTCGGAAATGTGGTTCAAAACCACAGTCAGGGGCGGGTTTGTCAGAAAAAAAAAAAATCCCTCCCTGAGACATTGCAATTCTGGCTCCTTCGATCGCCAGGCCACTTCCTTCCTGTGTGTATCTTAGCCACACTCGGGGATGGGAGGGCTGTGTGTGTGTGTGTGTGTGTGTGTTTGCTTCTTTGTTGTTGTTGTTGGTCGTGGGGCTTGAACTCTGGCTTGGGCGCTGAATGTTTGCTTCTTTTACGTGTTTGTCTGGGTTTGGTTCCTTTGAGCTGCTGTAGGCTCTGAGGGGACGATTGCATCTAAGGGGCTTTGGGCCTTGTTCAGGATGCTAGCGTGGGCTTTGTGCAAGGTGGAAAGAAGGCCACAGGACCATGGAGGAAGGGTTGTTAGTTCACCATCGGAACTCTTGACATGGGATGTCAGGATTCTCACAGCGGCGTCAGGTAAGGCAGCACAGGGGTGGAAGTGGAGAGAGGCCGCCCAGCTGGCCAGGTTCCAGCCCGTGCCCTTTCCTACGGGGGACACGCCCTCCTGGGACTCCCACCAGCCCAGACTCCGTCTCCGGCCCCCGCAGTTTCCATCCTGTGCTAAATATGTCTGACAGCTTGTTTCCTGAGTAACCAAAGGACTTTTCCTTTTCTTGAAGTAAACAGGAGAGAGCTGTGAAAATATCTTTGACCCAGAGGAGGCGCTATGAGACACATGACAACCTAACACACACACACACACACATGTGCAGACATGTGCATATATGCACAGGTGTGCATGATGCATGCATGCCCGAGGAGATGGACATACTTGATGCCTATAATGGAAGCTATTTTCATGAGAAAAACAGCCTCTTGTGACAGTCTGTGTACACACGTCTGTGTGGATGTCTATATATGCCCACAGATCTCAATATACAATGACTTGATCCAGTACACGTGATATGCATTTGTAGAAATCACACTTTGAATTTTGTGTGTGTGTGTGTGTGTGTGTGTGTGTGTGTGTGTGTGTGTGCGTGCCTGCTATTCCTAGGGCTTGAACTCAGGGCCTGGGCACTGTCCCTGAGCTTTTTCCTTCAAGGCTAGCTCTCTTTCACTTGAACCACAGTTCTACTCTGGCCTTTTAGTGGTTGATTGGAGATTGGTGTCTCATGGGCTTTCGTGTCCCAACTGGCTTTGAACCACAATCCTCAGATCTCAGTCTCCTGAGTAGCTAGGATGACAGATGTGAACCACCGGCACCCAGCTACTTTATATGACTCATAACAAGCCAATCAGAAGGTCACAGGGTCTCGGAAGGTGAGACAGTATAGTTATAGCCTCTGTGGCCAAAGCAGAGCTGGACCTCTAGCCTTGGCTGTTTGGTGATGGACATTTCAGCCAGGCCCTGTGAGCTGCAGGGCCTCCTGTCACCTCTAGGGGGCAGTAATTCCTCACCAGCCTGATTCTCCAGGTGTCTTCCTCTCCCTGGCCACCACAGCCAGGGTGGACGCAGCGGGGCCGATCAGCGGCCTCAGAGGACAGCCCTTCCCTGAGACTTGCCCAGCTCTGAAGTGAACTGTGTGGGAGAAGCCACGCCCTCGTTGTGCTCAGTCACAAAGCTTAGGCATGGTTTGTGGCGGTGGCTCATTTGGCCTGTCTGACACCTTCGTGATCTTTGGGGCCGGTGTGAGGCCACCCTGTCTAGTCCTGTCTCCAGTCTGTCCACCCCAGCAGTCTCTCTGGATCTGTGCCCCTGTTTCCCTTCTGTGTTAGATATTCCTGGGCTCTCTGAAAAAGATGCGAATTTGAGAGGTGTTTCAAGGTCAAGAATAATTTATTTGTGAAGTTGATACATAATGCTGGGTGTGGTGGCAGAAAGCTGTAATCCCAGCTACTCAGAAGGCGAAGGGAGGAGCCACTTAGTCCCAGGTTGTCCTGGCAAAAGAACAAGGTCCTTTTCTTTCTTTCTTTTTTTTTTTTTTTTTTACTTTTTTTTTTGGTCCAGTCGTGGGGCCTGAACTCTGGGCCTGGGCGCTGTCCCTCAGCTCTTCAGCTCAAGGCTAGCACTCTACCCCTTGAGCCACAGGGCCACTTCTGGCTTTTTTCTTTTTGCTTATGTGGTGCTGAGGAATCAGGGCCTCAGGCATGCAAGGCAAGCACTCTACCACTGAGCCACCTTCCCAGCCCCTCTTCCTTCCTTCCTTCCTTCCTTCCTTCCTTCCTTCCTTCCTTCCTTCCTTCCTTCCTTCCTTCCTTCCTTCCTTCCTTCCTTCCTTCTTTCCTTCCTTCCTCTTTCTTACACGTGTGTACTCGCCAATCCTGGGGCTTAAATCCTGAGCATTGCCCTTGAGCTTTTTGCTCAAGGCTAATGCTCTATCACTTGAGCCTTAGCTGTACTTGTGGCAGGTTTTTGTTTGTTTGTTTGGTTGGTTGGTAGTCAATTAACCATAAGAGTCTCAAGGAAGGATTTTCCAGTTCAGGCTGGTTTCAAACCTTGATCCTCAGATCTCAGCCTCCTGAGTAGCTAGGCATGAGAGCCACCAGTGCCTGGCACAAGGCTCTTTCGGAAAAGCAAAATAAAAACAAAACAATGGCGTGTGTGTGTGATTCAAGTGGTAGAGTAGATATTCCAGACCCAGAGTTCAAAAAGTCCAGTAGCACCCAAAAATACATATGTACACGCACCCATCCATCCATATACAGAGCAAAGAAAAAACGGTATCAGTTTAGGAGAGCCACATACTGTTTTTGATATCCAAATGTATTGGGACAAAGTGAGAGCAAGCTAATTCACAGTGCTGCTACTTAAAATTTTTTTTAAGGTACTCTCAGCAATTTGGAAATATGTGATACATTGTGTATTCTGTCCAACTGAAATTGTGTCTCCTTTGGTTCACATCCCTCCAATCCCTCCCAGCTTCCCCTCCCCGCACCTCCCAGGCCTCCGGGCAGATGTGGATCTGCTTCCTGTGGGTTTCTCTCACCTGAGCATGGGCTGGTCTTATTTCCCAGCCAAGCACCTCAGCTTCCACTGGGCTATCTCCGTGGGACTGTTCTATCTCCCGGGCGGCCGGCATGTGACACAGGCAGGTGGGTGCAATCCTGCCCCTTACACTTTTGCCTAGTGCTAGATCTTGACTTATTTTGGAATGACAGGTGGCCTCCCCTGCCTGGAGCCTCTATACCTTCTCTTGTCATATGAACAGAACAGCTCGACAGCAAGACTGTCTCAGGGAGACCAAGATCCTCTGAGTCTTGGGGGGGGGGGGAACTGAACACCCTGAACAGCATCACCCGTGCAGGGGCTCCTGCTGCCCAGATGTGGCCGGCCTGGCAGACAGCAGGAGCCAGCGGCCCACAGTGACCACCGGGGAAAACCAAGTCAAAGTTAGCTCAGCCTCAAGGTCAAGTTCACAGCCACCTGTCAGGAAGGGCAGCCGCTGGTGGGATGGGGTGGGATGGAGGATGGGGAGGTGTCTGAGGATTGGACCCAGGCGATGCCCCTCAGCGGTTCCTCACGGCTTCTAAACTCCTCCGGCCATAGCTCTCCTGCCCCCAGCTCCATCCAGACCCCATGTTGAGACCTGGGAGGGAGGGGATCGGTTTGCAAAGAAGAACCATCAACAAAGAACCAGAGAAATAAATAATTGAAAGAGGAGGTGCAAGCCGGGCTCTGGTGGCTCACGCCTGTCATCCTAGCTACTCAGGAGGCTGAGATGTGAGGATGGCAGTTCAAAGCCAGCCTGGGCAGGAAAGTCATCTCTAATTAACCCCTCCCAAACCGGAGGTGGCGCTGTGGCTCAAGCGGTAGATCACTAGCCTTGAGCACAAAAGGGCTCAGGGACAGTACCCAGGTCCTGAGTTCAAGCCCCATAACTGACCCCCCCCCCAAAAAAAAAAGTGCACTGAATGTAAGAAAAAGCCAACGTGAGGGCTCTTTGATGTGGTTTAAATGGCCGCAGGGAATTCACAGGTAACACTGGTGGACAGCCATACCACCATTACACTCACAAATCTGCACATTGCGGGGGGGTTGGGGGGTGGGGGGTGGGAGTGGGGGCGGGGAGCTAGGAGGAGCTATTTTGGAGACCCGGAAAGTGCTACTCCTCGGAGTCTCTGGGGTTGGCATAGGCGGTGGGGAGGGGCAGTCACATTGGCAGCCAGGATCCGCAGACCATACTGACTCGGGTCATTCTGTTTCCCAGAGCTCAAGGCAGCTAGGATCGGGAAGCTGAGGTTCACAAAGCAGAAATGACCCGGGAAAGCAGTCCAAAACGATGAAGCAGGGGAAAAAACCAACAGGACAGCTTTAGATAGAGGCTCCCTCACCACACGGCACAGCCGGGGCCCGAAGCCCAGAGTCCTCACTCACGGACACAGGGCCCAGATGCTAACGATCTGATCCATGATCAGCTGCAACAAGCCCTGCTGGGCTCCAGCTGGTGGGGATGAGGTGCAGAGAGAGGCGGCTGTTAACAGCGGGGGCAGGGAGCCTATGGCCGCTCCACGGCCTGCAGTGGAAGAGCAAGCCTTAGATGACGGTGGGGCTGAGGGCGATGATGACAATGGTGGTGGTGATGTTGATGATTTTGTGGTGCTGGGTATCCAGTCCAGGGTCTCATGCAAGGTAGGCAAGTTTACAACCATGGAAACAGCTATTTTTTTGTTTGTATCAGTCGTGGGGCCTGAACTCTGGGCCTGGGCGCTGTCCCTCAGCGCTTCAGCTCAAGGCTAGCGCTCTACCACTTGAGCCACAGCGCCACTTCCGGCTTTTTTCTTTTTGCTTATGTGGTGCTGAGGAATCGAACCCAGGGCCTCATGCATGCAAAGCAAGCGCTCTACCACGGAGCCACCTTCCCAGCCCCTGTCCTTGAGCTTTTCTGCTCAAGGCTAGCACCCTACCACTTTGAGCCACAGCGCCACTTCCAGTTTTCTGGTGGTTCCCTGGAGATAAGTGTCACAGACTTTTCTGCCTGGGCTAGCTTCGAGCCATGAACCTCAGATCTCAGTCTCCTGAGTAGTTAGGATGACAGGCGTGAGCCACCAGTGCCTGGTCATCTCATTGAAAAGTAATCCCCCCTCCCCCACCTGGTGCTTGAAATCACAGCCTCTGTACCTTAGTTTTGTTTGTTTGTTTGTTTTTCTCAAGTCTGGTGTTCTGTTACTTCAGCCCTTGCTTCACTTCTGGTTTTGTGCTGGTTAATTGGAGAGAGTCTCACGGACTCTTCCTGTTTGGGCTGGCTTCCAAATACGATCCTCAGATCTCAGCCTCCTGGGCAGCTAGGATTACAGATGTGAGCCACCAGTGCCTGGCTAGGTTTATACTTCATCTGATTGGAGAAATACTCCTACTCCTGGAGGTGGTCTAGATGACGCCTGACAGAAGCCTTTTTCTCTTGAACCATAAAGATATTCTCAGATGGCAGTTGACCAAGAACACAGGAGGGAGTGGGTAAATGATCAGACCAATCAATGCTTTTATAAATGTGTTACTTTTATTGAGTAGGCATCAAGCCTCTCTCTGTGTCAAGTAATGGAAAAACTATATCACATAGATTACAGAGCTATTTTTTAACCTGAGATAATATTTCATAAAAGAAATTTAATTCAGCTCTTCTGTTAAAAAAACTGCAGTAGTCATTACTAGAAGTTTTCCAAAATGAAAGCAAGATTGACTATATATTGCAGAAATTGGGTTAGTATTTTTATTTTTTTGGTGTGTGTGTTTGTGTGTGTGTGTGTGTATGTGTGTGTGTGCTGGTCCTGAGGCTCAAACTCAGAGTCTGGGCTCTGTCCCTAAACTTTTTGTTCAAAGATAGCACTCTGCCACTTGAGCCACAACTCCACTTCTGGCTTTTGGTGATTAATGGGAGATAATAGTCTCACTGACTTTTCTGCACAGGCTGGCTTTGAACCTGGATTGTCAGATGCCAGCCTCCTGAGTCCTTAGGATTACAGGTGGGAGTCACCTGTGCCTTGGTTTAGTATTCTAAAGGATTAGATCACCTGGAGGAGATGGTTTTTGACCAAGAATGGATGGGTAGACAGAAAAGGATTTTGCATTGGAAAAGAGTATTTGAATTAATGCTCGCAGGTAGGAAAAGGTTCTGAACAACTTGATCCAAGTCCTGTGATTTAGCATTTTTTTGTTTTTTAGAGAGCACATTTTTCTAATTTATTTATTTATTTTTCTGCTTATGTGGTGCTGAGGAATCGAACCCAGGGCCTCATGCATGCAAGGCAAGCACTCTACCCCTGAGCCACCTTCCCAGCCCTCGCATACATTTTTGATGCGATGTTTTCTTCTGCCATCCATGGACAAAAATAAACAGGGGAAAAAAAGAAAGATCTACAGAGAAAGAAGGAACAAATTTCTGACATTGTTAGACCACATAACCTGCTTACAAGACCAAGTAAATACCAGGGCGAGGTGTATACCCCGTGCTATCACTGGCTTGAGTGACCTCTGTTCCAAGGATGGTAGCCGGAGCTCAGGCCCTGCCAAGGGGGCAGAGAAGGGTCACCAAGGAACTTCATCCCTGCTTGGTCTCAGAGGAGCCCACTTCGTGTTCTGAGTGTCCCTGTGATCGTAGGACTGGACCCCTGGTGGGAGAGGTGAGCCCCTAATTGACCAGCAGCTCTGCTCTGTCCAGGGTAGGTTCGCCTCTGGGCAGTGGACCCCGCCAGGCAAAGAGGCTGATGTAGGGCCAAGGCCTGGCAGAAACAGGTGCCCAGTCTAGCTGGGCAACACATGGAAGAGCAAAGGTCATTTGGTTAACAGGAGCGCAGAGGCCCACACGCCGCCTACTGAGCAGCCACATGGGGGTGATGGGAGAGATGCCACTCCTGCAGGGGACCCAAAAGAATGGCAGCCAGAGAATAGGTAGCAAAAATATCCACACACGTGGCCTAGGAGAGAGAGGAAGCCTCCAACGCAGGCTACAGGAGGACACGGGGCCTAGACGCAGTGGATAACAGTCTTTTTCTTTTGGCCAACAGCTCAGAGGAAAATGCATTTTTGGCCCAAAGACCTAGAAAGGGAACGCCAAGGTTATAGGTAGTTGTGAAAAACTCCTTGGAAGAAGAAGAGGAGGCGGGGCGTCGAAGGGGCCTGGGCCCAAGGAGGCAGGGGCTGCTGGCCTGTGTGACTCCATTGTAAAATGACTCGGGGGCTCAGGGGCGGGGCCTTGGCTCTGGGGGTTCATCATTTGTCTGCTCAGCCCTCTTCCCCAGCCTCTCATCTAAGTGACATTTTCTCTCCTTCTGTGGTTCTGTTCTGTGGAGAATCCCCCCCACCCCCCCGCCTTTGGTCAGTGATGGGGCTTGAACTCAGGGCCTGAGTGCTATCCCTGAGCTCTTTTGCTCAAACCTAGCGCTCTACCACTTTGAGCCACAGCTCCGCTTAAAGGTTTTCTGGTGGTTCGTTGGAGATAAAGAGTCTCGCAGTCTTTCCTGCCTGGGCTGGCTTTGAACTGTGATCCTTCCGTCTCAGCTTCCTGATAGCTAGGGTGACAGGCACGAGTCCCTGGTGCCCCCCTGGGGAAACAGGTCTTTCTAGTGATCAGGGCTAGGCCATCCAATGCCACCATACTGGAAAAACCAAGAACTGAGAACCTCGGGACCCATTGGAAAGCCTTCTCCAGAATGGCTCAGGTGGACCATGACATCTCCGAGAGGGATGATGGGAAACCAGCCTTCCCTCTGCTTGATCCCAAGTACCCCTCCCAAAGAGGTGAGCCCCACACCTGCACGAGAGGCCGGTTCTGCCTGCTCAGGCCAGGTTCTCACACACAGAGATGGAGGGCCGGCCCACATTGCCATCTTGGATTGTCAGCCAGGTGGGTTTGTTTGCATAGCTAGGAAGATTCTCGATTTGATGGAGGCTGAAACGGACAGTTTTAGGGGGGACCTTAATACCCATGCAATCATTCCTTTCTTTCCTTCAACAGATTATTTATCCAATGCCAAGTAAGTATCAGGCACTGTTGTAGGTACCAGGATATAACAATAGGGTGTGACACCTACAAAATTTCCTGCCCACATGGAGCTTACATTCTGTTTTGTGTGTGTGTAACACAATGAGTAAATGAGTAGGTCATACATACAAGGGCTCACGGGAAGGAGGGCATGGAGTTCACAGGAGAAGGTATATGGAGGGTGGGATGTGTCAGATTTTTAAATACAGAAGGCCTGATTGAAAGGTGACATTGAAACAAATAGGTAGGTAGTAAAGGGTGAGCCGTGACTGTGCCAGGTGGAGCATGTGCAAAGGTCCCGAGGCAGGCGAGTGCAAGGACATTCTGTGGTAGGAACACTCTTTGCATGGTCGAGGCTTTTATTCTGGGGTGGGATAAAGTAGTGCTCTGATGTTTTGGAGATGTATTTCGAATTAGCTGGCTTTGCTGTTTGTCTTTGTGACATGAGCAGATTGCTTTGATTTGGGGGAAGATTCTGCCTACATGGACTCTTAAAACCAACCGGTACTCTTCAACTCTGTGTTAGATTTATATCCTAAAACTGTTCTTTGGGAAGAAAGCAAAAGTAGAAGCAAGATGTAGCATTCTGTATATACACAATTAGGGTTGATAGGAGCCTGTTTAAAACAACAGCCACGAAATTGTTTTTGTAAGACTAAAATGATAAAATGCAAATTTCAACAAAGCATTTGACAACACCAACGGCAGCAGCAACAACAACAATAATAATAGAAGCCGTCAAATCCTTAGCATGTGCAGAGATGATAGCTTTGGCGCTGCTCCTGAGGATCTTGTGTGTTGAAGATGGCGGGGCCTGGCGACCTTCTTCACAGGCCACAGACTGCTGAGGGGCCCTGCCAGGACCTGTCTCTCCTCTTTTGCCTGGGGCCAGGAGTGGGGAAGAGGAAGACCGAGTCTTTCTGGAAAGAAGAACCCTGTAGAGCTGCATGATCCTGTTTGTGGAGCTGAGAAGTGTGTCACCGGGCCTGACCCGGAAGTGATTCTCCAGCAATGGAGGCCTCCTGGGTGGGGGGTGAGGGGTGAGGGATGACCTGCCCTGGGATGGGCCTACCCACCCCTTCCTGTGAAAACCAGGAGGCACTTCAGAACCATGTTCCGGGCCTCGCAGAGTGGACATGGGTCTGAATGAAGCAAGAGGAAAGCTGAGATTACCGCCCTGCAGAGCCACACCCCAACAGGCCAAGTACAAAGAGGAGTTAGGGTCAGTGGAACCGACCTCTGGGCCCTTCCTCCATCCCTCTGCTCAAGTACAGTGGCGTCAGACTCACAGGTACCACCCTGCCTGCGCAGTGGGGCCCAGGCTAGAGCTGGCTGGGTGAGCCGCCAACACAACGTTGAAAACACGAAAAGCCTCCCCTAACATGGGAAAAGGACTACGTCACAAAGAAAGGGACCTGAAATGTGCCATGGATGCCTTCAGATTTCACTCCAGGTCACAGTAAGCAAAAATGACACCGAATGGAACTTGCACATCGTTTGGGTTGTCTTATTTGCTTTGTCAGCCCTGGAACTTGAACTCAGGGCCTAGGCCCTGTCTCTGAGCTTTTTCTGCTCAGGGCTAGCACCCTACCACTGTGGGCCACAGCGCCACTTCTGTTTTGTTTTTTTTTTGCTGGTTCATTGGAGATGAGTCTCATAGACTTTCCTGCCCAGGCTGGCTTTGAACCATGATCCTCAGATCTCAACCTCCTGAGTAGCTAGGATGACAGATGTGAGCCACCAGCACTGGGCTTTATCTTGCACAAATTTCCCACCAGTGATTAGGTACAGTCCTCCCCCTTTCTTCCCCCTCCTCACCAACTTGAAATACAGTTTGCTAGGTAAGGATGGTTTTTGCAATGTGTAATGGTTTGCAACATAAGTGTATGGGCTGCTAAGGGAAGGGGTATTTAGGTACCCCAGCCCCAGGCCCACGCCTGAGGTATATATCTGGTTGGGGGTCGGGGGGAAGGCATGGAGAATCCCTGTCATTTCATTCCACCGTAGTTCCCTGACCTACACTGTGAGAATGAACACATTATTTTGGAAACCATGACATTTTTAAGGCAATAGAGCCACATGACCCTGGGTAACAAGAGGTAAGAAAAGGCCCTTAGAGATGGCATGGATGAGAGCTCATTCACCAGGAAAGGTCCAAAAGCCAAGAATGGAAGAAAAAAAAAAAAAAACCAACCCAAAACAAAACAAAACAAAACAAAAAACCCAAATCCAAAAACCAAAAACAAAGGAAAAGCCAAGCTCTATTAAAAACAGACATTATCTGTTCCCACTTTCAGGGGGGTATTTGTACACACAGCAAAATAAATAATAAATAACAATAAAAAGCAGTTAAGCCTTTTTTTTTTTTAACCAATCCTGGAGCTTGAATTCAGGGCCTGGGCGCAGTCCCTGAGCTCTTTTTGCTCAAGGCTGGTGCTCTACCACTTGAACCACATAGCTCCATTTTGGGCTTTTTCTGTGATTAATTAGAGATAAGAGTCTCGCAGACTTTCTTGCCCGGCCTGGCTTTGAACTGCGATCCTCAGATCACAGTCTCCTGAGTAGCTAGGATGACAGCAGTGCGCCACTGGTGTCTGGCTAGCATTTAAGTCTTGAATCCACAGCAAGCACAGCCCTTTTCCCCCTCAAGGGACCACAAGGGTATGAATGCTGCCCGGCCACGTTGTGAAATAGAAGACACCTAATTTCTTCTGGTAGACTTTCAACTTGGCTTGTAAAATTTCAGTGGAACATTGTAAAACATCTACAAATAGAATATACTAGAAAGGGGCTGGGAATGTGGCTGAGTGGTAGAGTGCTTGTCTAGCATACATAAAGCCCTGGGTTCGATTCCTCAGTACCACATAAACAGAAAAAAGGTGGAAGTGGAGCAAAAAGAGCTCAGGCCCTGAGTTCAAGCCCCAGTACTGGCACCGCTCCCAACAACTGACTCAAGAGGACACATGTACAGGAAATGTGACGTCAATATTTGAAGTCACGTCTGGGAACCTTCTAGAAACATTGTCCTTCCCAGAAGTGGCCAGATCCGAAGGGGAACTATATTCTCCCACCAGAGCAGCCGGCAGGACCTTCTGCATCCCCTTTCCTGCACCACAAAAGAGCCCTGAAGTACAGAGCTCATCCGGGAACTCTGCGGCCCAGGTGTGACCACAGCATGGTTGCTAATAATTGCCGTCTCCGGCCTGCTGCACCATGACGGTCTCTGGGTAGGGACCTCGTCTCATGAGCTCGTCCGAGCCACGTGAAACATGCTGTGGATGAACAGATAGCTGGTGAATACCGCGTCACAATGCGCCCTCTCTTCCCAGCTGGGAACGCTGTTTGGAGGCAGGGGCTCTCGCAAGGGACAATGGCTGCTCTTAACCATGTGGACTGAGCCACATGGGTGTGAGCTCCCGGCAGGGGCCACGCTGAGGCTGGGGCCCTTCCACGCGGCCAGAGGAGCAAGGCTGCATCCCGGGTACACCCCAACTTGTCGGGGTGCATGTGTCATCAGAGGGTGGGCTGGGTGAAAGTAACTTGGATCTGGGTCACCGTCTATAATATGTATATACTTTATACACAGTCGGTATAGAGAACATTATACTAGGTAGAGTATATACATATATACTGTACATATTATATATACTTTATTATATAATATATACTGTGCTATACAAGGTATATGTAATATACCATATATAAAAATGCATACAATATACTGTAACCACAACATGGTTTCTTATATTGGTTTCTAATAATATGATTTCTAGTAATATGCTATCTGTATATTATATGCAGCATATATTATAAAATATATAATTACTATGATATATCATGTAATATATGATATACACTGCATAATATACATATATAATATATATCTATTACATAATGTATATTAGAATATACTATATATTATGTTATAGTATATTTTATACAGTATATATTATATAATATTCTTTTGTTAGGTTTTCTTCCATTACAATGGACTGCTATTTTTTAACTTTCATTTTTATTGTCTTTATGTAGTTGTACAAAGGTTTCAATTCAACATGTCAGTTGATGGGTACAATGCATTTTGTTCAGTGCAATAGACTGTTTTAATTCTTTTTGTCTTAAAAAAATAAAACCTGGCAGACAGCAGGAGGAAGAGAAAAGATTTGCATATCCAGTTTTAGACATTTCCCGTTGGCTGTTTTCACATTTAAAATAAGAAACGAACCAAATGTGCATTGATGTCTCCTTGACCTGGGCATCTAAGTGTTTTTTTTCCTGAATGTGCATTGAAGCATTAGGAAGTTGTCTGTGTCGCTGATCAGAGCGATGGTCATGAATCAGGGCTATCTACAGTGCCAAAACCACCTGTCCCACAGCTTCAGAGCGTGAAGCAGCTGTCTGGCATGATATGACTAAAAGAATCAGTACAAGCTGGGAATCAGCACACCTGTCATCATGGCTACTCAGGAGGCTGAGGATCATGGTTCAAAGCCAGCTTAGGCAGGAAAACCTGCGAGACTCTTATCTCCAATGAACCACCAGAAAACTAGGAGGGTGCTGTGGCTCTTAAGTGGAAGAATGCTAGCCTTGAGCAAAAATGCTCCGGGACAGTGCCCAGGCCCTGAGTTCAAGCCCCAGGACAAAAACAAAACAAAAATCTGTCCAGCTGGTGCTGGTGGCTCATGCCTGTAATCCTAACTACTCAGGAGGCTGAGATCTGAAGATGGTGGATGGAAGACAGCCACTGCACACACATTCCAGAGCCTCTTATCTCTAGTTAACCACTGAAAAAGCCAGATGTGGAGCTGTGGCTCAGGTGGTAGAGTGTTAGCCTTGAGCAAAAAAAATCCAAGTAACAACATCAAAAGCCCCTTAGGAACAGTATCTAGGCCGTGAGTTCAAGCCCTAGCATTGTCTCACACACACACATCAAAAGAACCAGTCCAAATACAGCTGCCACAGATCCTCTTGATGAGAGATGTTTTCTAAACGACTTTTTCCCCTTTAGTAACAACTCCCCCCCACCAAAAAAGACCCCCCACTGGTCCTAATTAGGGATATGAATATTAGCAATCATCACACATCGAAACTATCTTGTTTGGCACGAGAAGTACAACCTTGAAACTATTTCTTCAAGATTCCATTCCACACATAATTTTCATTGAAGAACCCACGTAAGCAAAACTCGATTCAATTATGGCACACTCCCCGGGCTGTGCAATAGTGACCATCCACAGCAAAAACAAACACCACCACAAAGAGGAATTACACAAGGAGATAATCAGTTATTTTATTATAGTTTGCCAAGTAAGTAAAAAAAAAAATCCCCTCCCCATCTTTTTTTTTTTTTTTTTTTTAAAGTTTTAAACTTTTTTGCTTTTGCTGCTCTTTATGTTGGAAAGGGGGGTGGGGAGGAGGGAGAGGAAGCCTTCTTTCCGGAGAGCCCGGCTCAGTTCAGCTGGGTGAAAGAGAGGACCCACTTCCTGAATTCTCTGAGGATACGCGGACCCGACGGAAGCCAGGCGCCTTCTCCTTTCTGAGGATTTCAGGGGGCACTGATCTAAAGGTGTGCCAGCATCCTCCCCTCTTCCCTTAGGGAGGCGGGACGGGTCCGCGTGGTTCTTGGCCAAGGTTGGGAGTCTCCAGAGGTAATTGGTAGGAAGAGGCTGAATATTGCTGTTCAAAACAAGGGAGCTAAGGACACAGTCTCTGGTTTTGATTTTCCTCAGGAAGTGTAGGAGGCACCAAAAACAAAAACAAAAAAACAAAAACAACAAAACAGTGACCAGGCTGCCCCCCTTCCCTGGGGTGGGGGAGCCGGAGGGCCGCGACTCCCTGCCCGGTGGAGGCGACCCCCCTCGTTCGCAGGGAGCCCCTTTACCTGGCTGAACCCAGATGTGGTGGAGGTGGGGTGACTTCCTTCCTTCAGCCCTTAACTTTTGGAAATTTGGGGTGTGTGTGTGTGGCCCCGGCCAGGTTCAAAGCTGCCTAGTGGGGGCTCAGGCCCTTTTCTCTGCTGGGGTTGGGGGGGGTGTCCATGTGATTCCACTCCCTACGGGGGAGCCCCTAGCCGACACGGGTCCACTGTGGGGTGTCTTGGCAGGAGGAATGGGGGCAGGGTGGCGTGTTTGCTCCCCGGGGTGGGGGTGGGGGTGCCCATCCGCATCAGGAGTTGCAAACTTGGCTCTGGCCCCCCCCCCCCCGTGTCGCTTTGGAAACCGGGTGGGCGGCCTCCGCCTCACCACGCCCTGCGAGGTAGGTTGTCCGGTGCCTGCTCTACCACGGCTGGGATGGCAGTGTGTGAATGGGGTTCGAGCCGGGGGTGGGGGTGCTCTGTGTGTGGGGCAAGGGAGGTTTTATTTATTTTTTTGCTTATGGAATGAAGTGGTGTCATCCTAAAGGGCCACAGTGCGCACGCGCGCGTCCTGCCCGGTTCAGGTGTCTGTCTGTCTGTCTGGACGTCCGAGGTGTGTGCGTGTGTGTGGGGGGGGGGGACACAGCTGGCAGAGGCTCCGCCCCAGCCGGAGCCGCGCTTGCGCGTTGGGGCCTCCCCACCCTCCCCCGCTGGGTGCTAACCAAAACGCACGCGTGGGGATCGCTGTCTGGCAGAGGTCGGAAGAAGAAGAAAAGGAAAGAAGAAGGAAAAAAAAAGGGAAAAAAATAAAAGCATGTAAAACACTCCCTTCTAAAAACAAAGGGCTGCGAATTTCTTTATTTTTCTCGTATAGAGGAACAAAAATACTCTTGCAATGGCTGTTGAGTTTCCACAGGTACGAGGCAGATGCTAGGCTAGCAAACCCACTTTCCAACAGTATGACTTATTTCCTATCCGTCTACTACCTGAGTGGCGTCAGTGTAGGTTCAGGCACCATTAGGAACGTTTACCAAACACGTACACGGGGCACTGACAAGGAGGAGGCGCCGGCCTTTTCGGTGGACCTGGGCATGTAAAAAAGACACACCGACAGAATGGGGGGTGGGGAGGGGGGGAGAAAAGAAAGAGAGGGGGGGGGGATCGTGGCGGGGGGGGGGGGGCGCTCAGGGCCGGGCCCCGCGCGTCTCGCGCCGGCGCCGCAGCTCCTCGCGGTAGCAGTAGGAGCAGTAGTGCTCGGTCTCCGCGCGCCCGTAGAACGCGCAGTTCTCGCGCTGGCACCGCCGCTGCGCCGGCCCGGGCCCCGCGCGGCCTCCGCACTCACCGTTCGAGCGCGCGGCCGGCGCGTCGGCGTCGGCGAACTCCAGGCCCTCGCGCCCGGCGCCGAAACCGTTGGTGTAGGTCTGCGACTTGTGATCGGTCGTCCCTGGGCCGGTCCCGGTCACGCCGGGGAGGGTGCCCGGCACGGCGCGCGCCAGCGACTCCACCGTGTTGACGGTGCGCAGGGTGGTGGTGGTGGCGGCGGCGGAGGCGGCGCGCGCCGGGCTGTAGCTCTGCGACGACAGCGATCGGTTCTGTTGCGGGTACGTGGCGCACGGCCGCAGCGCGCCCACCGCCGGGGCGCACGCCTCGTCCCGCGCGCCCGCGGCCTGCACGTGGATGACGCTCTGGCGCGCGGGCGCCGGGGGGCTGCGGCCGGGGAGGGGTCCGCTGGCGCCCGCCCGCCGGTGGCCGCCCCCCGGGGAGGCCACGCCCCCGCCCGCCGCCGCCCGCGCCGCCCGCGCGCCCCCGGGACTCGGGCGCTCTTTGAGTTTGAGCACCAGCTGCGTGGGTTGCGCGGCCGGCGGGCCCGGCGACGCGCGCTCCGCGGCCGGCGCGCTCTCGGCCTCCGGCTTGCGCGGCGCCCGCTTGGCGGTGGAGGTGACCGGGGTGGTGGCGGCGGCGGTGACGGTGGCGGCGGTGGTGACGGTGGTGGCGGCGGCGGCGGCGGCAGCGGCGGCGGCGGCCGCCGTGGCGGCGTCGCGGCGCCGCTGCTCCTGCTCGGCGCTGAAGCGCTCTTGCGCGCTGGTTAGGTAGTAGCCGATCATCTCCTCGTGGAACTGGTGCCGGTGGCTGGTGAGCAGCAGCCCGGCGAAGATGAACTTGCGCTCGCCCTGCATGGCGGCGCGGAGGATGTTGAGGCTGAGCTTCACGTCTGTGCTGTACTTCCACGCGTCGCCCCGCGGCCCGCCGCCCTTGTCGGCCGGCGACGCGCCCGCCGCCTTGTCCGTGGGCGACGGCGTGGTCTTCTCCGACGGCGACGTGCTCGCCGACGCGCCCGACTCCTCCTTGCTGCCTTTGCGCGACTTGCTCTTCTTCTCCTTGGCGCGCTCCGCCGCGTCGCCGTTCTTGCCGTTGGCCGAGTTGGCGCGGCCCATCTTGCCGTGCACCAGGCCGCCCAGGCCGCCCATGTTCTTCTTGAGCTTGATGCCCAGCGTCTTGCTGAAACTGCCCAGCTTGTTGGCCACGGAGTCCGCGCGGGTCTTGTCCTTGTCCTTGCGCTGCTTCTCCTTCTCCTTGTCCTTCCCGTTCTTGCCGTTATTGCTGTTGGAGTTGCTGCACACCGAGTCGCGATCCGAGTCCAGCGAGTCGGCCAGGGACTGCACGTCCTCCCCCGCCGACGCCGTCGGGGACTCCGGCTGGGCCAGGGGAGCCTGGGGGAGGAGGGGAGGAAGGGCAAGGGGGGAACGGGGTTAGCTGTCCCCACGCGGGCCCGGGTAGTGTGTGGGTCTGTGTGTGGGTGTGGGAGCCCCCAGAGGGGGAGCGGGGCGGTGGTGCGTGGCACGGGAGCCCGCGGGTCCCCGTCCCGCTGCCCGAGCCGGGCCGCGGGGCCTGCGGCCGCCCGCCGAGCGCGCCGGCGCCGACCCTCGCCGACAGCGCCATCTAGCGGCCGAGCCCGGGCTGCGCTCACTTGACCTCTGACTCTGCCATTCGGAGCCTGGGGAAGCACGGGCCGAGCGCCCCCGGCGCCTCGGTACAGTGGAGAGGGCAGCAGGACCCGCCTCTGGCTTTCCACCCTTGGCCGTGCTGTGTGCGTGGCCCCACTTTGAGACTAAGGGATGGTGAGCCACTCCAGGGGTTCCGATCTCCGTTTGGGAACACCGAGTGCTAAGTTGGGGGGCTCGGCGGGAAAACTGGAGGCGTGGGGGTGGGGTGGGGTGAAGCCGCACCAGGTAAGGACCACGCCCGGGTGGAGGACACCCGCTGATGGGGACCAGCCAATCAGAAGAGGGCAAGGCCTCGTGGAGCGCGGCCGGGGCCAATCAGCGCGGGGCGGAGGTGGGAGGCGGCCTCACCCCCTCGCGGGCCGAGATTCCTTCCTGCCCACCGCGGCGCGGCTGGGCCCGAGGGTCAGGCCGCCAGCCCGGCTTGTCTGACACCTCGAAGGAGCGGAGGGGGACAGTTTGCGGGGAGGAGGCCTGGGGAGGGGCCGGTGGGAGGCAGCGATGCTCCCTGGGGGCCGGCGGGGCCCTCGCCAGGGTGGGCTGCTGAGAACTCTCCATTTGGCCTGGCCAAGGGTCCGGCTCGCTGCAGCGCGGACCTGGGTCCAGCTGCTCTTAGATCCAGGGCTGCCCACGCCTCGTGCCAGGGCCGGGAAGGAGCATCCTGGCACACCGGAGTGCTCCAGGCATTCAGTTGTATTCCAGTCCATTCCTCTGTGTGTGTGTGTGTGTGTGTGTGTGTGTGGTGCGCACCGGGGGCTTGAACTCAGGGCCTAGGCGCTGTCCCTGAGCTTTTCTGGCTCTAGCACTCTACCCCTTGGGAACCACAGTTCCACTCCCGGCTTTTTTTTGGTGGCGAATTGGAGATGAGAGCCCCACAGGCTCCTCGTGGACTTCGCTGCCTAGGCTGGCTTCGATCCTCCATCCTCAGCCCCCGAGGAGCTAGGATTACAGGTGTGAGCCACCAGTGCCCAGCCTTGGGCCACCTCGGAGGCGGGCTCACACCTGTGCCCTTGGCAGCTGCGGGTGGGAACCCCGTGGGGCCTGATGGCTCCCGGGTGAGGGGGGCAGGGGGGAGGGGGAGGGCAGTGCGTGCTCTGAGCAGGCGGCGCAGACACCCCGGCCCCGGCGGCGCCCCGCCCGGCCTGGCTTTGGAAGCCGGTGTCTGGGGAGGGGATTATTTGCCAGCACGCCTTACAGATCCCTCTCCCTGGGAGTTCCCCGCGGAGATGACACACGCAACAGGTCGGTACTTAAAAACGTGAGTCACCCTCTGCGTGGGGTTGGGGAGCAGCGCCCACCCCGCAGGGGGCAGCCTCCTGGGGTAGGCAGGTGGGCCGCGGGGAGCGCGCTGCCCCGGCCGGGCCGGGCGCGGGTGGGGGCGCCGCAGGCTGGCGCTCTTGGATGCCGGGCTGTGCCAAGGGACCCCCCCCCCCCCCCCGTCTATAATGAGTTCCCCTCTGCCGCAGCACACCGTGTTCCGATGCCAGCAGAGATAGTTGGGTGGTGTGACTTGCCTGCGGGGTGTTTTCGGGGTGGGCGTGTTGATTCCCACCCTTCGGTAGGAGAGCACGAAAACATAATCCCCTGGCTACGCGCGCCCCGGGTTCCCACCGCTGTCCCCAGCCAGGGCCGGGGGCGCTGGCCACGCCCGGACTTGGGGCGTCTTTGCCGGGCAGCCAGATGGTGTGGGTGTGGGGGGGGGGACGGGGGCGCGGGGAGCCCCGCGGACGGCGCACCGTGGCCAGGCCGGCGCTGGGCCTGGGGTCGGGGGTGGGCGCACGCGAGTCTCACCCGGGTCTCCGAGGGGATCCGGACCCACGTCACGTTCATGTAGCTGTGGAGAAGGTTCAGCTTGGCTTCTAGCGACAGGATGAAGCTGATGTAAGAGAAGACTGAGTGAAAAGGCCGGAGCTGGCCCCCGGACGGACGCACGGACGGACAGACAGCGGGCGCAAGGAAGGACAGGGCGGCCTTCTCCGGGGGAGCGCCGGGCCGCCCGCCCCCTCCCCCTCCTCTAACTCCTTCCCCTCCTCCCTTCCCCCTTCTCTTCCTCCCCCGGTCCTCCCCGGCCTCTCTCCTCCCCCTCCCCCTGTCCTCTCCCTCCCCTCCCCCTCCCCTCCCCCTGTCCTCCCCCTCCCCCTGTCCTCTCCCTCCCCTTCCCCTCCCCTCCCCCTATCCTCTCCCTCCCCCTGTCCTCTCCCTCCCCCTGTCCTCCTCCTCCCCTCCCCTGTCCTCCCCCTCCCCCGTCCTCTCCCTCCCCCTGTCCTCCCTCCCCTCCCCTCCCCTGCCCCCCCCCAGGGCGCGGGGACGGGCGGGCGGCTCTTACTGCGCCAGCCTGGCGTTGTCGTTGTCGTCTTTCCCCCACTCCCAGTCCTTCCCCGGGTCCACGGCGAAGTGCAGCGGTAGCAGCTTGTGTTCCGAGTCCGTCAGGGGGATCACGGCTGCAAGAGAGGAGACACGCGTGGCGCCCAGGGCCAGCTGGGAGCGGGGGTGGCTCGGATGGAGGACCGGTGTCCCCGGGAGACAGGCGGAGTGGAGCGCGGGGGAGCTGGAGCTGGAGACCACAGGCTTCCCAAGTGGTAGTTACAACGGGGAGCTTTTTTATTTTTTTGCTCAGGGCTGGTTGCTCTGCACCCCCCCCTCCAGCCTTTTGCTGGTTAACCGGAGATGAAAGTCTCATGGATTCCTCCCCCCCCCCCCACCTTTGAACTGCCATCCTCAGGTCTCAGCCTCTGGGGTAGCTAGGATTCCAGGTGAGAGCCACCAGCCCCGTGCTAGAACTGCGATGATATCTCCAAGAGCAGTTGGAGGCTTCATCTGGACCCTGGGTATCTTTGGATCTGCTGGAGGGCGGGCGCCCTTCTAGGCATCTGCCTCTGTTATTTCTAAGGGGTGTGTGTGTGTGTGCTACACTGGGCCCGAGCACTTTGCCCCCTGTGCGTGGCCTGCTCCCCTGCCCAGGGCGTCAGTGCCTGGGAACTAGGCAGCCACCCGCCAAGAGGAAACTCAGCGGTGCTGGGAACAGATCAGCGGTTTAACCAACACGTCCAAAAACCAGGGAAGGAAGGGAAAACAAGAGGCAAGGGAGGTGTCCTGCAGGTGTCTGCTAGGAGCTCCTGAGCTGATGTAGGACCCAGAAAGGGGGCGGGCAGGGTCCCTAATATCTGCTGGACTTCTTCTAAGGACGCTGTCAGGAGTCAGCAGGAAGAAGAACCAATACAGCGTCCTTCTTGGGGGCCTCCACCCTCCCTCCTGACAGGGAGAACTCCCAATACTGGCTTGTCTGCTAAGAAAACTGAACATTTGACTCAATGCTGCCCTCTAGTGTCACTCAAGAGAAATAGCACAAATGACCTTTCCCTCCCCCATTCTCACCCCAAATGAGGTCAGCCAGAGCAGTGCAGGATCTGGTTGGGGGAGGCTCTGCCTTGATGTGTCCACTCTTCTGGGATGGACACACCCAGAGAAGCCTGCAGGGCCAGCTCAGGGGCCGGCTGCCCTGGGGGTGATGTCCAGGAGTCTGTCCCGTGGTTCCACAAGTCACTACACAAGCATGGATGGCTGGGCCTGGCTTCCCACCCGGGAGTCGGGGTGGGTGAGGCAGAGGCTTTTCTTCCCTGTTCACTGTGGCCCACGTGCTAGATCAGCACAGCTCCCTGAAGTCTGCAAGGACTACTCTGAGAGTCCCAGCTGAAGACCCAAGAATTAACATTCCAAATACCCATCTTGTCACTCTGAAAACAATCAGGCAGTGTTAGACAGTAATAATCTGTTGGAGGCAGTTCTTGGGGGGGGGGCAGTGTGTGTATTTCAGGTCTGGCTGTCAACCTCCTTCGGGGGTTGAGCTATGACTGCACCCTCCTGCCCCCTGCGCCCTGGCATCTGTACCCAGGGACTGTGACGTGGGAAGGTGGTGGGGCGTGGCTAGGGCTGAGGATACTCGCCCCTCCTCCCTTCTCCATCTGTGCTGCCTAGAGAAGGTGGCGACAAGGCCACATGCGTGGGTCTTGGATCCCTGAGGGGAGAGGAGCTGCCTGTCAGCCGGGAACACTGGTAACAGACTTTTATCTGCGTTAGAGCCCAACCTCTTCTGTATGAAGTAATGATCTGTTCCCGTTTTGATTTGTTCCCGATAAACTAGGCCATCTCCACACCCCCATCTTCCTCACCTTCCTGTTCAAGGGGCTCAGGGGAATTCTGATCCTCAGTTGCTGTGCTGGAACCGAGGTGCTGCTGGTCTCAGCAACCAGGAGGTGGTGAAATACCTTCAGGTGCTAGTGCCTGCCACCTCCAGGGGTCCCCGCTACCTCTCAGGCCCTGGGCAAGATGCTAGAGGTATCTGTTGGAAACTGGTTACACTCAGGAGATAAAACCAAAGCTTTCTGGGCTGGGAAGGTGGCTCAGTGGCAGAGTGCTTGCCTCACATGCATGAGGCCCTGGGTTCGATTCCTCAGCACCACATAAGCAGAAAAAGCTGGAAGTGGCTCAAATGGTAGAGTGCTAGCCTTGAGCTGAAGAGCTGAGGGACAGCGCCCAGGCCCAGAGTTCAGGCCCCATGACCAACAGAGCTTTCTTAGCTGGGTGCTGGGGCCTCACTCCTGTAATCCTAGCTACTCACAAGATCTACTGAGATCTAAGGATTGAGTTTCGAAGCCAGCCTAGATAGGAAAGTCTGTGAGAATCTTATCTCTAATTAATTACTAAAAAGCCAGAAGTGGATGTGAGGTTCAAGTGGTAGTGCTCTAATCTTGAGCAAAAAAGCTCAGGGACAGTGCCCAGGCCCTTAGTTCAGGCCCCAGGACAGACAGACAGACAGAAACACACACACACACACACACACCACCACCACCACCACCACCACCACCAACAACAACAAAAAACCACAAAGAGCCGGATACTAGTGGCTCATGCCTGTAATCCTAGTGACTCAGGAGGCTAAAATTTGAAGATCGCAGTTCAAAGCCAGCTGGGGTAGGAAAGTCTGTGTAATTCTTATCTCCAATGAACCACCAGAAAACTGGAAGTGGTGCTGTGGCTCACAGTGATAAAGTGCTAGCCTAGAGCAAAAAAGCTCAGGAACAGTGCCCAGGGTGGGAGTTCAAGCCCCATGTTGACAAAAAACAAACACTCTCCCCCCCAAAGCCTTCTAATCTCTGCAGAGGGCAAGCTGTTTGCCAGTTGGAGGGCTCCAAGGACCTGTACTAGGGAGGATGCATGCTAGGGAGACCCCCAAAACAGGCTTTCCTCATGAGTACTGATTTCACTGAGCATTTCTGTCATTCAGGGTGCAAGGTGAAAATCCCCATTGGAAACCTGGCCTCACCCAGGGAGAGGTATAGCCAAGTGGCAGACTGCCCTCTGGTGGCAGCTATTAAGAATAGCAGATGCTTTCAAGAGTTTTGTTTCTTTTCTTTCTTTTTCTTTTCTTTTTTGGTCTCTCTGGTATCTTTTCGCCCTGGAAACATATAGGCACAATTTCAACCTAGCTTGAACATAGTCTGAATACTTATTTTCTGAAGAAGAAGGAGCGTTTTTGTGTAAGACATAAAAAGCCATGTCACCATTACAAGGCAAATTCACAGCTTGTCTTAAACAGACCAGAGAGCAGAGGCTCCAACATAATTCAGCTAGCTCAAAAATCTAAGGACAAGCAGATGCTTTCAAGGAGAGACAGACATGAGCTTAAGGGGGTGGGGTGGGGAACTCAGCTAGAGGTCTGGAGGAAGAATTCAGCTAAAATAGCTGAACTTGTAAAGGAAGAATGTGGGCCAGTTAGACAATATAGACCCTGGCGAGTTAAGACATAAGAAACTTGCATGCTCTGACCCTGGGCCTCACCTGCTGTTCACAAAGAAGATGGACAAGAACTCTATGAGAGTGTCTCTCAGGTTCTTGTCCTCTGCATTAAGGAAGGAAAGCTTCTGGGGCAGAGGTTGAGCTACAGGCACCAAGTTCATTGGGACAGTGTTCTCTTACTGCTCTGATGAAGCACATCTGTCTGTCTTAGACAGGTGTAGTATCTCTATGCCTTAGGAAGGATGACATCCTGCAGCTGTCTTGACTAGACTGATTCATACCTGGACACTAAAAGCCAAATAATAGGGGTGTGTGTGTGTGTGTGTGTGTGTGTGTGTGTGTGTGAGAGAGAGAGAGAGAGAGAGAGAGAGAGAGAGAGAGAGAGAGAGAGAGAGAGAGAGAGACTTTTCCAGGAGTAAAAGCGATTTACACCTCAGTCTTACTATCTTTTAAGATGGTGACTAGCTTTTAAAACAACAACAACAAAAAACTATGAGGAATAAGAAAGGAAATATATAAAACACAACGCATTGATAAGACACAAAGCAGTGGACAGAATGAACTTCAGATGTGACACAGGTGTTGAAATGATGGGCAGACAATTAAAAATAACCAACAGAGCTGGGCACCAGTGGCTCACGCCTATAATCCTAGCTACTCAGGAGGCTGAGATCTATGGATCGCCATTCGAAGCCAGCCAGGGCGGAAAAGTCTATGAGACTCTTATCTCCAATTAGCCACCAGAAAACCAGAAGTGGTGCTGTGGCTCAAGTGGTAGAGTGCTCGCCTTGAACTGAAGAACTCAGGGAAAGCACCCAGGCTGAGTTCAAGCCCCACAACCAACAACAACAACAACAAAAATCCCGAACAAAAAGTAACCAACTGGTAAGTTAGAAGCTGACAGACAAGGTGGATGCCATGGAGGATTTGATGGTTGGTTGCAGCAGAGAGGGGAAATCTCTTACAAGAGAATCAAATGTGAGAAATGAAAACCTAACACAACAGAGCCTAAGAATGGCTTTGAGGGGTTGATCATTGACTTCCCACAGCTTAGTAAAGAATCTGAACATCAGGATGGGTCAATGGAACTCACCCAAACTGAAATACCAAGAGGAAGAAACAAGAGCTGAGGGCAATGACCAAGAGCCTAAGGTCTGTGTGAATGTAGGCCCAAAGGAAGTGTGAGAAAACAAGACAGGAGAAATGCTCAGATTAAGAATGACCTGCAGCCTGGCGCTGGTGGCTCACCCCTGTCATCCTAGCTACTCAGGAAGCTAAGATCAGAAGATCACGGTTCAAAGCCAGCCCAGCCAAGAAAGTCCATGAGACTCTTATCTCCAATAAACCGCTCAGAAAACTGGAGTGGCTCTGTGGCTGAAGCGGTAGAGCGCTTGCCTTGAGCTGAAGAGCTGAAGGACAATGCCCAGGCCCAGAGTTCAAGCCCCGTGACTGCTAAAAAAAAAAAAAAAAAGGAATAACCTAGGAATTTCCAAAATTACGTAGCTCACATCATGGGTCTAGAAGCTGAGGAAACACCAAATATGTAAAATAACAATAAGACGTCTTTATGCATAGCATCTTAAACCTTGTGAAAACCAAAGACAAATAGAGAACATTGAAGACAGAAAAAAAAGACACATACTGGCAAACAAAGGTAAGTACAAGAGATTGTGTGTGTGTGTGTGTGTGTGTGTGTGTGTGTGTGTGTGTGTGTGTGTGTGGTGTGTGTGGTGTGTGTGAGACAGAAGATACCAGTCTTTTAAGGGATGAAAGCAAAGCCTGCTGATTAAGAATCTTATACTCATCCAAGATAAAAAAGCTTTTATGAAGGAGACATAGAAAGGGTAAATGTTTTCTCTTACATATCCATACATATATATATATATATATATATATATATATATATGTAAGCATATGCAGGGTCATATATATCTATACATATAATTATATACAGCTACAAATGTTAATTTAAGTATGGTATATGCATGTGGGTGAGGATTCTAATAGTGTCACTCCTTTGAACAATTAAGAGTTTGACAAAATGAGTATCAGGAAGCTGGAATATGTGTTGTTGGTGGGAGGGGAGGAGAAGGGAGGGAGGAGATGAACGGAGAGAGGGAAGGTGGGCAAAAATGGTCATAATATTCAATGTACACAGGTGAAATGGTATTAGGAAAATTTGAGGGACTGGGTGGGGCCGGGACATTGATCAAGAAGCATTGTACTCACAAACTCATGCTGAATTCAAACTCCTCTGTACAACTACTTAAAGATAATACGTTAAAAAAAGCTTTCTCAAACAAAAATGAGTAAGTTAATTCCTGTCAACTTACACTAGAGGAAATGTTAAGAAGAAAATTCTTCAGGTAGAAGGATTATGGTATCAGTTGAAACTTAAATGTTACATAATTAAGGATGATGGAAACGGCTGGGTACCAGTGGCTGACAACTGTAATCCCAGCTACTTAAGAGGCTGAGATCTGAGGACCATGGTTCCAAGCCAGCCTGGGCAGAAAAGTCCATGAGACTCTTCTCGTCAATCAACCACCCCAAAGCCAGCAGTGGAGCTGTGGCTCCACCGATAGAGTGCTAGCTGATACCCTCTCCCCAGAACAAACAAAAGGACAAAATACACACTCATGAATACACACCCACATATATGTGAAAGGGAGCAGATAGTGAAGTCTCTCTGAGAGTGGTGGACTCATTTGTTTGGTACTTAGATGAAACCTTGTCGTGGACGCTGTTATTTATAGAGAAAACATTTGCACGCATGTGCGTGCGCACACACACACAGAGTCATTTCATGCAAGACCCACGATTGCTGGGCGTACAGTGTGTACACAGCTGTGCACCTGGAGGCGGTTGGCCAGTCCCACTTCCTGTCCTCCTCCTCTGCCCTTCCCAGGGCCCGGCCCCACCCTGTCCCTGCCTCTCAGGAGCCAGGTTGTACCTTGTTCTCGTTGCTGGTCTCTCTGCTCCATGGACACGAGGGCTGAGAAATGTGCTTGATCGTAGGCCAGGACCAGAGGGGAGCAGTGGCATCGGTTTGGGGGCACCTCCAAGGGCAGGTAGATCCCTCCGAATGGGATGGGTGCAAATGCTGCCGACACAAGTCAGGGGTGAGGGCGTGAGGAGGGACACAGACCATGTGAAGACCAGGGTGGGGGTGTTTCCATGGCGACCTATGCTGGGCTGGCCGACTGCCCTGAGACTCACACAGAGCCCCCTGGTGGGGACAACACTGCCATCCAAGATGGCAGTGCACTGACGGGCATCGATGCCCTACCTGGAAATCTATGATTTCTGGGACCTATGTCTTTCTTAGGATTCACTGAAATGTGTGCCAACAAAACTGTATGTATGCCGGGTGCCGGTGGTTCATGCCTGGGATCCTAGCTACTCAGGAGGCTGAGATAGGATCACAGTTCAAAGCCAGCCTGGGCAGGCAAGTCTGTGAGACTCTTATCTCCAATTAACCACTCAGAAAACTGGAAGTGGCACTGTAGCTCAAGTGGTAGAGCACTAGACTTGAGCTGAAGAGCTCAGGGACAGCACCCAGGCTCAGAGTTCAAGCCCCACAAACGACAAAAAACGACAACGAAACTGCATGTGTGCTGGGTGCTGGTGGTTCAAGCCTATAATCCTAGCTACTCAGGAGGCTGAGATCTGAGGATCATGGGTGTGTGTACATTAGGGGCCCAATCCCTGCAAGGCAGTCCCTGCTCCCACCAGAAGGATAAACGAACGAAAAGCAAAAACAAAGCAGAACAACCCCCCTCCCCCCACTATCCCTCTCCCCAAACCCAACCCATCACTACCACCAAGAAAAAACCCCCAAACGCTTGGAATGATGGGAAAGATGCTCAGTGACCCTCTGGAGCTTAGGCATCACGTGCTGCTAGCTGTTTTCTAAGAGGAACTTTCTTACCTTCTCCTCCTGAGTCCCTCAGCATTGTGTCTGCTACCACGACTATGGGACGTCTTAGTATGTGGGCTAAGACGAACACGTGGAACTCCTCCAGGCTCTCGTACACGGGATCCTCAGAGTTGTCCACACTAGGGAACAAAGCAGAGCAAGGCCATCACTGGTCCAGACCGGGAGGGGAAACACAGAGGACTCTGTAGAGGGTCTGAGCTCCTCTTCCTCAGGATCCTATCTCCACAGTCCTGAGCAGCCATGTCAACCTAGGCCAGTAAACACACCATCTACCTACCCATGGTGAATGCCAAGTCCCAGCTCCCTAGCTCTCTTCTAAGGCAGGATGGACTGGAGAGCGGTGAGGGTGAGGGCCGCCATTATGACGAATCTCTGTACGTAGCTCATCAGAGAGTGTGGCAGTTGGGGCAGGGGTGTTTCTCTGGGGTGTTTAACAAGGGTACAGTGGGGCCTGGCAGGATGGAGTCTCTTCTCCTGCTCATCTCCACGCTATACAGCATAGACTGAAAGCATCAACCCTCAGGACTCCAGGATGCCAGGAGCATTAGAGTCTGACTGGTGGCATCCGTGATCATGAACGCCTGAGGAGTCTTTCAGGAAATGCCCAGATGGAAGGAAAGAGGAGGCCTGGATTTCAATCCTGAGAGGTGGCGGAAGGAAGTGGCTCAGAACGTGAGATCTGTCTATGCAGGCCCTCCCCTGCATGGGTCCTCCTGGCTCCTGCTGGGGCTTAGGGAAAGAGAAGAGAAACTGCACCCACCCTCTCCGGGGATCCTGTCTTCCAGCCCAGGAGACCACGAACATGAATGGAGTTCCTCTGGGAAATGCTGGGCTGCTTTAAGGATCTTTTGTTTTCATTGTGACTTGAAGCCACATTTTTAAATAAATAGGGGAAAACTCAAACCCAGCAGCCAGAGTCTTCACAGCCTGGCGTGTACAATGGCGCTGTGGGCATGAGCAGTCACAGGTCCTCTCCAGTGCATGTGGAGCATGGGCACGCTTGTCCTGAAGTGTGCTGCCACCTTGTTCAGAATGTAACACTTGCTATAAGAACATAGGCCAGTCTCACAGTGTAGCGGGGCACCAGTGGCTCATGCCTGTAATCCCACCGATTCAAGAGGCTGAGGTCTGAGGATTGCAATTTGAAACCAGGTTGGACAGAAATGTTGGTGAGGCTCTTTTACTCCAAATAACCACCAAAAAGTTAGAAGTGAGGCTGTGGTTCAAGTGGTAGAGTGCTAGCCTTGAGTGAAAAAGCTAAGGAACAGTGCCCAGGCCTTGAGTTCAAGTCCCAGTCTGGTGCACATGCGCATACACACACAAACAAAAAAAGAAAATGCTGCAATGCTAATACAAAGGGATGTTTGAAAGCTACAATCTTTCTGTCGTCTATACGTGGCGGGGCGGGGAACCATGTTCTTACAACTCTTCTTTCAACACTGTTCTAGGCTGAAGGTGTCTAAAAGTTTGAGGTGTCCTTTGGGGAGCACAGGGGTAGTACTTACCCCCCTCCAGAGCCTCCGTTCTTGCTGAAGTGCGTCCGTGGCTCGCTGGATGCCAGCTTTAGTAGCTCAGTCCACTCTCGCTCCCATTCCTCTTCTGTGTACACCAGCCCTGACTGACGCAGAGGGAGATGGGCTCAGTGGGGGGGCTGGCACTGCAAGACCTTACCATCCTGTCTCTTTCCCTTCCCAGGTAGTCACAGTGGATCACCCATTAGGACCCAGGATTGATGCATCTATCATTGATGGTTCCCTCCCTTGCTAGGACAGTGTGTTTTCAGAAGCCCCATTGAATTTCAGAATTGTTGTAAGTGTACCCATCCACAGTGGGTCATTTCTGGGGGCAGGGATGAGAGAATATTAGCTTGGGGGCTCAGCTGCAGTATAGTGACCCAACCAATGGGAGAAGCACTGAAGAGAGGTGCACCCAGTAGGGAAAAGAATGAAGCAAATCTATTGGTTTATCCATCCATCCATCCATCCCTCCATCCACCCATCTATCCATTCCTCCACTCATCCATCCATCCACCCACCCACCTACCCACCCATCCATTCATCTGTCCATCCACCCACCCATCCATCCATCTGTCCATCCACCCACCCACCCACCCATCCATCCATCTGTCTATCCACCCATCCATCCATCCAAGCACCTGGCTGGGGGCTGACCAATGAACAGTTTACAGTGGCCAAGTTCAGGCAGAAAGCAAGCAGAACTTCTCCTAAGAAAGTAAAGGGCTAATGCCTACTCTAGTTAGGATGACCAGCATTCTCTCTCAATTGAGCTCACACACCGAGGCTGGGGGGGGGGCCGATGGCTGTCACTGACAGAGACCACCATACAATTCCTAATTACACCAGCATGGGAGGTGTCTACCAAGGCTACGCCATGGCCACGGGACTCCTCTGATATGGGCTTCAGTGGAGGAAGGCCTTGCTCATCTCAGCTGAGGACAGACTGGGATTGAGAGAGAGCCAAGCTCTGGACACCAGGGAGGCCAGAGGCTGCACCTGGTGAGGATTCCGGACTCCAGCCAGGCCAGCGGGCACCAACCTCTTTGTTCTGCTGCGTCTGCTGCCATCTCCACCTCCGCTTCAGGGCTTCCCGCTCAGCGCCCGTCCTCATCATGGTGTACAGAGCTTTCCGCAAAACCAGGTCCCGGTCATGAAAACCCCACATCCCTGCAGCCAGAAGCCATGACAGAAGAGAGAGAGGGGGGGTGGGAGAGGGAAGGGGTTATGAAGAACGGGCAAGTCTGGGCCGGTCGGGCTGGCCTGCTGTATCTGTACACTAACACTGGATAGCAGCGTTAGTGAGCTATTTAGTTCTCATTGCTAGATTGCAATGAGGCAGTGCCTCCCTCTCCTAGCAGAACAATATCGGACAAGACAGCTGCTGCTTCGCTCTGAGACCTGTGGCTACCCACCCTCGCTACGCCAGCTTGCTTTGAGAGATGCTATGCTCTCCGTGCAGGTCTTGTGTCTGGGTGACAGACTGCCTCTGGGGACACGTTGATGACATGCTCTCATGTAATGCTCCACTCCAGGATTGCCACTGGCACCCTGGCTTTCTCCAAGGACTGAGGATCTGGTGCCCGAAGCCCGAAGGCTTCTCAACTCTGAGAAACAGTGCATCTGTGGATAGCTCTGCATACATCTGGACCAGGAGAGGGAGCTTGCCTTTCAGGAAGAGGGTCTCCTTGTGTTGCATACTAAAAAGATAAATAAGTCATCTATGAGTGAATGCTCTGCACAGCTGAGACGTGATCAAGAAATGCAACCAATGGGAGGAGCATTGAAGAGAGGTGCAGCCAATAAGGAAAAGAATGAGGGAAATCCATTCATCCATCATCCATCCACTTATCCACCTATTAATCATCCATTCACTTACACATCAATCTATGCATCTATCATCCATCCATCTATCCACCATCTATCCGCTTACCCAGGCATGCATGAATCCATCCTCTATCCATTTATCCTTGCATCCATCTATCCATCCATCTACGCATCCTACCATGCACCCATCCTCTATCCATTTGCCCATTCATCATCATCCATCCAATTACCCATGCAGCCATCCATCCATCCAGCTTCTATCCATCTATCATCCATCCACTTATCCATCCATCTGTGCATGCATCCATGCATTCATCCAAGGTGCTGGGAATATGCAGAACACACATTGTAAGAGAGTGCGAAGTGAGCCAGCCATTAAATGATCCCATAATATATAGTGTCAGCACCTAAAAGAGAGACAAAGCAGATGAAGACAGAGTGGGTGTATTTGTTAATGGAATGAATGGGTGGAGACACCAGAGCCAAGGAGGGAATGGGTGAAGGAAGGAGCTCAGCTGCCATCTCAAGCGACTGAAAGGTCAGGGACAAGGCTCTGTCTAGAGGGTGGCCCATTTAGCATACTTGAAAAAGGCAAGAGGGAAAGGTAGCTAGAGCCAGGATGGTTGAGATGAGGCAGAGAGGAAACAGAGGATTTCAAGTGAGCTGGGAGGTTCCAGAGGGTGTGACCGGAACTGCGTCCTGTTTGTAGAGGCTCAGGCTGCCAGTGATCCCTAGATGTTCAGTAGCCAAAGATTTCTGTGGGCTGAGTAGCTGCCCAGGCTTTGGTCTTTCTATCTAGGACAGATGGCTTATCCTCAGGCCTCGATCAGCTGCCTTCCGGGACACTCCAGGCACCTGCAGCTCTCTGAACGCAAGTGCCTCTCACATACAGAATCTCCTTGTTTGCCTCAAAGCTTTGCTCCTAGCTCAGTGACAGCAGATGTTCAACAAGCGTGTGGTGACTGGTCAATCCTGGTTCTGTGGAGTTTAGCTAGGCCAACACAAAATGGAAGCAAAGTGAAGGCTGAGTACCCTTTTTTGAAATGCTTGGGGCCAGGTGTTTGGATTTTAGGTTTGTTCAGACTTACGGGTATAGGATCAAAGTCTAAGCGTGAAATACATTTGTTTTATTCTCCCCAAAACATTATACACAGAGCCTGAAGGTAATTTATGTTTTAATAACTGGGTGAATAAAATAATTTTGTGGCACAGATTTCTCTACCTGCAGGATTTAGTTGGCACTCAAAAAAAAGTTGGATTTTGGATTTTCAGATTAGGGTTGCTCCACACGTACTAGGATAAAAAGATCAATGGCGTATGAGCTACACATTAGCACTCTACCACTTTGAGCCAAAGTGCCACTTCCTGTCTTCTGGTTGTTCATTGGAGATGAGTCTCATGGACCTCCCTGGGGTTGGTTTGAACTGCGATCTTTAGATCTCAGCCTCCTGAGTAGCTAGGATGACAGGCGTGAGCCACTGGCACCCATTTCTTTCTATCTTTCTTTTTTTTTTTTTTGTATTCTTACAAAAGGCCCCGACAGCCCTGCTGGGCCAATGGTTCGTGCTCTCCTGCAGATACCAAGGCTGGAAGGAGGCTTTTCCTTCCTAGGCTGGGAGGCCCATCATGCTCCTGGAAAAACACCATCGGGTGTTGCCACAGTGGCACAGGGCCTTTGCCCTCATGTGGTGCTGGTGGGGACAGCGACTCTATATACTGAAGTGTCTCAAGGATAAAGCCATTGCCAAGTCCGAGACTTTGCAACAAGGTTGCTGTTAGACACATATGAGATAGTCCTTCCTTTTATAATCCTTCTCTAGGGTTTGTATAAAAGTAAAATGTATCCAGTCATAGTAGAAATGTTAGTAATCCTAGACATTATGATGATTAACTACTAAAATCATGTTTATTTTTTTTAAAATGAGAATAATAGCATGGAAAATTCTCAATAAAACTTTAAAGTAGCTACATACCATGACAATTATTATCTGTCAATTCCAAGTAAAACTATAGGAGTTGGAGGCAGTTGGTAGAGTGCTAGCCAATAAGCAAAAGTGGCAGGTACTGAGTTCAAGTATCATCTTGGACAAGAAAAAAAGTAAAAGTATATATTGAAAGAAAATTTAAAAAAATTGGATTTTGAGCATGAATACAGTTAAGGATTATAATTGCACTTGAAAAAGTAACAAAAGACCGGAAGGCAACATATCAAATGTTGAAAACAGACAGCACTGAGTACGTAGGATTAATGACTTTTACTTTCTTACCACGGTCAGTGTCCAGCACTTTTGAATGACAATAAGTGAATGTGCTAGTTTTGTCATGGAAAGGAAGCAGCAGAGGGCTGCCTTTGTATTTCTCTTCACTGCAGCCAGGCCCATGCAAATTTCCCTTGTTTCTGGTCTCCAGTCTCCTCTGGGCCTGACCCTGCCTGACCCTGATGCATTTTCCTCCAAACCCTTTTGGGTCTCATCTCAGCCTACCTCTTGTTGAATGGGCTTCACTACAGATCTAAGCAGAGGTCTGGACCTGGTCTGCTCACAGTGCCCCTTAAAGCTACATTTACTTGGGGAAGTGAGGTTGACCAATAAGAAACTACACTTTCCTTTGAGTGACAAAGACTGTCCTCCAGGACTGATGAGGCACAGCTGGCCTGATACCTGGGCCTCTGGTACAAATCCAGATTTGCTATCAAAATAGATGCAGCCTTATGCATGTAAGGCTGGGCCTACCAAAGATGACTGATTTCCGGAAGGTCACTATGACCTTGGTCTCTCTTTATATCGCCAAATACTGTCATCCACACCAATCAATTCTTATCAAAATCTTAGCAAGATTTTCTGCAGAAAGGATTATTAATAATAATCTGGAAGTGTATACATCAGATAAGCAGAAAGAAAAGCATTCATACCCCTTAGATGGGTAGTGAATATACTTAAAAAAACATTAAAGTTACCTGGTGGAATGGCTATTTATGATCCAAAAGCTCACATCTCTGATGGGAAGGTTGGGGATGTATCTTATGTATATTTTGACTGTGTCAAGTCTCCTGGGATTTACCCAAGTGGTACCTATACCACTCTATGCATTAATTTATGTTCATTGTAGACTGCTCTCAATTTGGTAACCCCATAACCAACCAGCCTTGCTCAACCTGATTTTTAATGCACTATTGATTCCTGCCTCTCTCCTTTGTATAGTTTCCCTGCCTGGAATATTCTTTTCTCTTTTCAACTTTTTCAAGTCTTACTAAAGATTCTGCCTCCTCCAGGAAGTCCTGTTTGATGCTGTAGACGACTGTCTCTAATTCCCATTTGTTTGGCTCCTGCTCACGGGCTGTATCTATCAAGACAGGGATTTTCTCATGTGAATTCAGTCAGATGCTTGACCAGAAGGGCCACGACTGTAGGCTCTATTCCAGAGGACAGTGACACTGGGACTCGACTAGCCTGTGGCTGTATTTGAAGCCCTGCCACGCTCTGCTGTGCCGTGACGCTTACCCAGTGAAGCGGCATGTAAAAGGCAGTTCCCGTCCCCTGTCGTGGCCAAAGGAAGAAGCCGTTTACAGCTTGTGCACACAGTGGACCACCAGTTCAGGCGACCTGGAACAGAAGCTCACTTTAGAACAGCAGCCCAGAAAAGGCAGGGACCAGGTGTGTGTTCTGCTCCATTGTGGCACCCATCAGCGAATGCCAATGCGGAGGCTACGCTTTCTCAAGTAAAACAAAGATCACAAGGATGGGCAAATTCAGGAGGCCTTCTTTTGCATCTTGAGTTTTCTAAATTGTATCTGACAGAAACGACATTTGCAACATTGTCTGTATATCTCAAAGTCTGTAGAGTAAATATTTAAGATAACTGTATTATGAGGAGCAAAAAGACAGGTAAATGTCCACACCAGGCGATTTTAATGAGGTAGATCTAGGTAATATGATATCTAGAACTGCCATTCAAAGTGCTACATGAAAGTTAACACCCCCAAACCAGTTTTAGCAGGATTTCATTGGACACACGTGCAAACCAAGCACTTGGGAGGCTAAGGTAAGAGGATTGAGAGTTTAAGGCAAGTCTAGACTACATAGCAATAACCCTGTTTCAAATAAAACAAAACAGAACAAGGTGGCCCCACAACGCCATCCAATATCCTCAAGAAAATAGTATTATCTACTATCAAAACGAGATGAAAAGGGTACAAATATATATATATATATATCTCACGGATTTGCTGCCCAATTCTTAACAAAATGTAAACAACTAGCATGCAGCAATATATACAAGTAATAATACACCATGACATAGTGGGATATATTCCAGGGATGAGAGGTTGGCTCCACATTTGAAATTGAGTCAATTAAAATAACTCATCCTACTGATGAACTGCAGCAGGGAAAAAAATCACCTAATCAAAATAAGGAGGAAAAATCCATGAATAAAACTCTGGTAAAACTAGGCTTAGAATGGGTGTCTGCAGACCACTTGTCATCCGAGGTACTCAGGAGGCTGAGATCTGAGGATTCAGGTGTAAAGCCTGTCTGGGCAGGAAAGTCTGTGAGACTCTTTTCTCCAATTAACTATCAAAAAGCTGGAAGCAGGACTGTGGCTCATGTGGTAGAGTGCTACTCTTGAGCAAAGGCAGCTCAGGGAGAGTGCCTAAGCTCTGAGTTCAAGCTCCAGGACTGCCACTCCCCCATCCGGCTCCCCCAAAACCACCCAAAACTAAGATTAGAAAGAATTTCCTCAACTTGGTAAAGAACATCTACAAAGGCAATACAGCTAACATAGCAATAATGAAAGACTGCATACTTGACCTCTGTAAGGATGGGGAATAGGAAGGGTGCTTACTCACATTATTATGAATGCTAGAAATCCTAGGCGGTGAAACAGGTAAAAACAAAACAAAACAGAACAGAACGCTAGTACAGATTGGAAAGGAAGGAATAACATTATCCTTATTTGCAGATGACATGATGGTTTATGTAGAAAATCAGAAGGGAAGGATAAACAACTTATAATAATAGTAATAATAATAAGCTAACTTGTACAGTTCATACACATGAATTATATTTCTAAATATACACAAATGAATTGTATTCCTAAATACTAGCATTGAATACATGGGAATACCAATGAAAATATAATAGCAGCACTAAACAATGACTTGGGTATTCTCTAAGATAAAACATTCAGCATTTGAATGTTGAAAATATAAAATTCAAGTGAAAAGAAATTAAAGAGTTAAACAAATGGAGTGGCATACAACTGTTAATAAATTGGTGTGTGTGTGTGTGTGTGTGTGTGTCTGTGTGTTTATGTGTGTCTGTGTGTGTATACACTGGTACTGGGGCTTGAACTCAGACCCTGGGTGTTGTCCCTGAGCTGCTTTTACTCAAGGCTAGTGCTCTACCACTTGAGCCACAGCACTACGTCTAGCTTTTCTGAGTAATTTGTTGAGGAATCTCATGGACTTTCCTGGCTGTCTTTGAACCATCATCCTCAGATCCTGAGTAGCTAGGATTACAGGCTTGAGCTACCAGCACCAGGCAAGAATTATTAATAAAACATGTTAAATGCTTTCAAAGTAGAAACTGTGAAAGATGAAGTATAAATACCGGAAGCAATACTTGCAAATTAAGGCTCTCAAAAGTGTATTTAGAGTCAGAACCAGTGAGTTATTGCCTCAATAACTCACCATGTTGCCAAAGTTTATAATACAAAACCTTGTTGATGCTTTGTTTAACTTGGATCCCTACCTGCTCCCCAATGCTTTTTTTAAAACGGTTAATATTTAGTAATTCTGGTTTAATGTGAAATGGTTTTATTGGCATAAAGTAGCTATGCCCTTAAGTCTAGATGAAATGTATTGAAATGAATGTTATGAAATTAAGATGATATAAAGACGCTAATGTGTATGCTAACAATTGGTATATTCTTACCACCTGCAAATCATCTTATTTAAACGCTAAATGAGAAATGCAATTAAGAGCCTTAATTAACAGTACCACCGGATGGCCTGCAGGAGACATGATCAGAAATAACATGCAATCACTTAGTAACTTCTCTTTCTCTGGGCTGTGGAATAACAACCTGTCTCACCTGACTTTTGAGATGTCTTTTTATAAACATCCAGGCTAGGAAGATATTAAAGTTACATTGCCACAAAGTAAAAGAAAATGACAAGATTCTTGCCTACAAAGACTTAAAACCTACTGGAGTGTCTGGCATGCCTGCGAGCCTGACACATTTAATCTCAAAGTAGGGTGTCCTCATTCACCCCGAGAACTGGATCTGAGCAGCTTCTGACAACAGCCAAGGGGAAATGGGGGAGGGAGTGGCGGTGGGGAGGGGGAAGGGCATGCGCTCAGGCAAGTGGTCTGCATTTATGAGGCAGGTTGATCCAAAGCCATGTTCGCTGATGGAGCTAAGCCCCTCTGCGGAGCCCATGGGATGAATATTGACTGGCCCACCACCATCCATGCCACTACAATGCCTTTGCTGGGGACTGGCACTGTGTGGCTGAGCTCTATCGCCTGACCCGTGAGATGAACTGCTAGGAAGGTATTGCTCGTTCGTCTAACTGAACTGTCAGCTAAAGGCATGTGTCTGACCCAGTCATAGCCAGGCTGGGTCTCCGGATGGAGCTAGAGGGGAAGGAGGACAGGAGGTTGGTATGTGGGTTCTTGAGCAGTCAGATCTGCCATGAACTTCCCTGTTTTCAGATGGGAGTGTGAGGGTTGATGAATCCGTGGTTTAAAGTCCTTGCTGGCTGGGTGAGTGTCTTCCTGCTTACTGCACAATCAGCCATAAATCTACAATATTTGTGTGTACGTGGGGGTGGGGGTAGGGAGTGAGGTGCACAGAGAAGGAAACAGGCTCAGAGACCACAACGTGCCAACGGTCTATTGTATCCTGGCAGGAGCAATTGTTCACCCAGGACCAGATCATTTTGGGAGAAAGGCTGATCTAATATTCAGTTGGGAGTGGAGAGTTTGTGGCCAGCCAATGTTAGTTCCCTGAACACTTGCGATTTCAAGAACATTATTCTTTAATAAGGAACAAAAGCGGAACTGGAACAAGGTCCAAATCTAAGTGTTCTTGAAGTCATATTCCTGCCCACCAAACTTCCAAAGGATCAGAAAATTTCCCTCTGCCACTGTCTTTCTCCCCATCTCTCTCCCTATTCTTCATTCTCTTCCTCCTCTTTCTCTTCCTTCTCTCTTCCTGCTCCTCTCCTTCTATTTTCTTTTCCATGAAAATTGTAGGAGGCACCAAGACCAATTTACCCATCACTCAGAATCTGATGGGTGTCAGCCCTCTCTCATCTTTTCCTTTTAAAGCGGTGTGAGGGAACATAATGAAACAAAAGAAGCAGTAAAGATGAAGTTCAAGTTCCCTCCACGCACTTCCTCCCATTTCATTCTCATTCTGCCTTTGAATTCGGTCATGTTCTCATGATATCACAGGAAGTTAATAGTGAAAAACACATTATACACTCAAATCTTCAGGGCGACGATACTCCCAGGTGCTGAGAGGCATATGCTGTTCACGATGCTTATTCCTCTGCTCCTGGGTTTTGGGGGGCTTTGCCTTTGCTTCTCCCCCATGGAAGGGAAGTGAGGACTTCTGTTCCTCATACAAGCACTCCAACAGCATACTAATTGCTTCTCTCCCATGTCTTTTCTCTCCCCACCTCAACCTTTGATTATTTCTTCCCAGTCTGGCTCTGTTTCTGCCCTAGTCTGCATGTCTCTGTTTCCAGTGTTCAGGTGCAGCAGGCTGCTCCCCTTCCAATCCCTGTAGGATGTACAGATAGGTTGGCAAGGCCACAGCTCAGGCCTCTCCTTGTTCTAGCCCCTCTGCCTGATACCAATATCCACAGGTGAGCCAGGCTCCTGGGGTCCCTAAGTGTTTACTTGAGGGAGGGAGCTGGGAATTAGCCCTGTTGGGTCATTCAAGACTGGGCTATGGAGCTGCAGGTGTAGCTGGGAGGGGCACTTGCTAATAAGCAACCAATGCATCAGGCCCTGGGTTCCATCACTGCAATAAAAAGAGTAAGAGGAGGAGATGAAGAAGAAAAAAAGAGGAAGAGAAGAATAAGATACATTGTTCAAGACAGCTAGCTATTATACAGAAAATTTGCTTGAAAATAGAGGAACTTTCCCTTCTTTCCCTGCTTTCTTCTTTCCTTTCCCTCTTTCTTTCTGGAGGTACTGAGATTTGAACTGAAGGCCTCATACATGCCAGGCAGGCACTCTATTACTTGAGCCATGTTCCCAGCACAGTCGTGTTCTTCAAAAGGGGCTAGACATAATGACCAAATGTAATACATGGAAATAAAACTGCCAAATGAATATAGACTAGGTATTAGCTAGCTTTGCTAGAGTAGTGCTAATTTTCTTAATAATAATAATCTGGTCACACTGGAGAATATCCTTATTTTAGAAGACAGATGCTTCAGTGAGTGAAGTATCTGCAATAAACATTCAAGTGGTTCAGAAAAATGCATTTATGTGTGTCTACAAAATTCCTGTTGATCTGTATCTTTTTATCTCTGTTTCCATACATATATAAAAAGGTAAATGAAGTGTGACGAAATCCTAAAAATTGCCAATTCTTGATGCAGAATGCGGGGGTGCTAATCTTTCAGCCTTTCTGTAGATTTGAAAAGGTTCAAGTTGAAAAGAACACTGTGTGGGTTTGGTCCACAGCTCTAAGAGAATGAAGGCATTCTATTCTGGTGCCAGTGACAATTTCTGTGTAAATTAACTCATTTGTCTTGATTCAGTTAAGAGATTGGTTAAATTTAGTTAAACATACTTTGGGGGAATCTAATGGATGCAGTTACTAGTTTGGCTGGATTCTTTTCCCCTGCATATCTATAAATTAAATTGGAATTTCTTGCTTATAACATTAAAATTCTCCAGAGTCACAGAGCCTGAAACTCATGGAGATTTCTCCCACAGCATCACATACCTATTCCCTTAACATCTATGGCAGGCAGCATTAATACATCACCACACATTGCATGGCAGACATGCTAATCAATCACCACTCTTCCCACAAATGAGGTAGTAGACCTAATTATCCTTCTCAAGTCAGAGCACCATGCAATAATGGCCAGTTGTTTCAAGTTGTCAAGGAGGATAGAATGAATTATTCATCCATTAAGTGGGCTTTGGAAAACCCACTGCAGCAGAATCTGGGTTGTTTACCACAGTTAAGTGTAAGTGGGTAAGCACTGAGACCCTGGGACTAGAGAACTTGGCCCAAATCTCAGTTCTATCACTTAGTTTATTCTCCTTATACAAATTATTTAACCTTTCCTTGTCTTAGTCCTTGAATCTGAAAATGAAGAGTAATTGTAGTACTACTCTATTGGAGTTTCAGTGAACTCTCTCTAATATTCAGAAGGTATTGAAAACATCAAATATGTAATTTTGTTATAATAGGTCCAAAAACTTTTTTTGGTTGGTTGTGGGGCTTGAACTCTGGGCCTGGACACTGTCCCTTAGCTCTTCAGCTCAAGGCTAGCCCCCTACCGCTTGAGCCACAGCACCACTCCCAGTTTTTCTGGTGGTTTATTGGAGATAATCTCACGGACTTTCCTGCCCAGGCTGGCTTTGAGCCGTGATCCTCAGATCTCAACCTCCTGAGTAGCTAGGATTACAGGCATGAGCCATCGGCGCTCAGCTCAATAGGTCCAAATTTCTGTGTTAAATAAAGTACTAGGGCTTGAACTAAGGGCCTTGAGCTTGCTCAGTTTGTTTGCTCAGCTGGTACTCTATCACTCAAACCATGTCTCTGGCCCTGCTTTTTGATAGTTAATGAAAACACAAAGATTTTTCTGTCAGGGATGGATCTGAATCTCCATCTTCTAGATCTTAGCTTCCTGAATAGCTAGAATTACAGACACGAGCCATCAATGTCTGGGTATGCTAAGGTCCTTCTTGGGGTAAACACTGTGTTCTGTCCAGTGGTGAGACAGCTAACTAAAGAAAGCGGTGCTGAGAAGTGGGGATATTGTGACTAATTCTGAACATGTGGGAGGAATTTGGAAAAGTCTGGAGTTGGAGACTAGGGAACCCCTAGGATGCTGTAAACAGAAGGTAAGGGGTGACTCTGGTGGGAGCTCAGAAGACCAGACAGGAGACAGAAATGAGGACAGTGAAGACTGCTTAGGAGTTTTCAAATGCTCTACCGGGAACTGGACGAGAGGCTCTTCATTCACATTATAACCAAGAGCTTCTCTACCTTTTGCCTGGGCCCTAAGACTTTGTGAGAGGTTCAGTTGAAAGGTATTGGTCTAATTAATTTAACTGAGGAGGTTTCAAGGCAGCCTGTGGTTCAGGCTGTCATATGGAGATAGACTAGATGCTTTTGACGGTGAGCGATGGATAGGAGCCTTGGGGGAAGGGGCAGGATTGGCATGGTGTGTTTTGGTGTCAAACCGACAAGAATGAATTTATGATGGTTAATTTTGTCTGGTGTCTATGAGGGTTAATCCAGACAGGATTAGCTAAAGGCAGGGGATGGCCCATCCTGAATGAGGTGCTATAACATCCCATAGGCCAGGATGGAATAGGCCAGTGAACACAGGCATTCATTCTCTTTATCTCTCTCTCCTTTCCCCTCTCCCTTTTCTTCCTCTTCCTCTTTTTCCTCCTCCACCTCCTCCTAATCTTTCCCTCCCTCTCCCCCTCTCTCCTCCCCTTCCTCTTCTTTCTTCAGCTGCTCCTCCACCTCCCTTTTCCTCCTTCTTCTTTGCCTCTCATCCTCCTCCTCTTCTTTTTCTTCCCCTCCCTCCTTTTCCTCTCTCCCAGCTGGCATTCATGCAATGAGCTATGCTGCCTTGCCATTTCTTTCCCACATGGAGTTTGAGATTTGAAATCACTAGGAATAGAATTCAACCCAAATATGCGCGCTGTGTCTGACCACAGCATTCTGCAATATACCGTTTCAAGTGAAATGGTTAAAAGGGACACATCAGGAAACTGGAGAAATTTCCCTTGCTCGCAATAGAACCAACAGGATTTGCTCTCTCAACCTGGAGCCCTTAGCATAGCAGGATTGTTATCCAGTAAAGACCACTGTAGTTCTGGAAGGCAGACTTTTACAGTGGGTTCCCCAATTTCACCCTCTGGAATTCACCTCTGTGTAATCTCCTCCCCTTGAATGTGTGTGTGTATATACACACGTGCACACCCACGCATGCACGAACGTGCGTGATCATATATGGCTTTTATAATCAGGTTACAATGCAGGGCCGAAGGAAGGATGACGTAAATAGTTGATCAAAGTGGAGATTGTCTTGGGTTGGCCTGACCTAACTGGAGAGCTCTGTTTATAAAGAGTTTAGAGATTAGAGAAAGGGGGGGGGAGGTCAGAGGGATTTGGAGAGAGCAGAGAGCAGAATATATAGGTAATATAGGGGAGACAGGCTGGGCTGGTAGTAGTAAGTTTTTATAGGGGAAGAGAACTACATGGCAAGAAGCAGAGTAGGATAGTTCTAAAGACAGACAGACAGACAAACACGTCCCCCCCTTTATAGTAACCAGTATAAATTGCTTTGATACAGCACCCCAAGAAAAGAAGGGACTTGGCCAGAACAGGTGTCTGTGTGATTTCCTCCTAGAACAGCATGCCTTCAGTACCCTAGCCCAGGGAAGACTGCCTTCTGGGGGTCTCTCAGTTGCTGTGGAAATGGGGTATGCCCAGGTGATGTTCTATCCGTGATGGGCAGCTTTCCTGGGCCTTGCAAAGAATTCTAGGCTTCTATTGTGCCTTGCTGCCCTTGTGTAAGTGACAAATCTGCTTCATGTCATCTGTGTGTGGGTGCTGAGTCTCACAGCTGGGTCTCTCAGTCAGTCTCTAATCTAGAGTCCCTCCATCCAACAGCTAGCAAGAAAACGGAACCACACTCATTCATCTGCAAGGAACTGGATTTTGCCAACAAGCCAGAAGTGGATCCTCCTCTAAGGGACTCTGGATGAGGATACAGCTGGCCAGTACCTTGATTTCAATCTTGAGAGGCTGATGTGTACTAACTTCACTGCTGACCCACAGAAGCAGTGAGATGATGATACATTTGTACTGGTTTACGCTGCTCAATGTGGGGGGTAAGTTGTTATGCAGACTTCAGATGAGTGCTGTGTCCTTTGCCTAAAGGACATTCTGATGAGAATTCTGTCCATTCATTTCCCATCGCTATCCCAGGAGTGCGTAGGAGTGTCTAGGATGCTTGCCTGTGCTCATGCGGCTAAGGAAAGCTATACACAGAGAGACATCTGAGCTCAGAAAGACAAGTAATGGCACCTGGGGGCTTTGCAAAGCACACCATGGCCCAGACTGCTGTAAACACCACACTCATGAGAGGAGGCAGGGTACCTGCCAGAGTAGCAGACTAGTAGACTGATTTAAGCTGGCTTCTGGAAGTCAAGGGTCTTACCCAGCTGACAGCGTTCCTGGGGCTGTAAGTGAGGTACCCTGGGAGGCCAACCCAGCAATGGCAAACGCCCTTTGCAGGACTAAAAATGGTTCAGTGTTGTTCCAACATCTCCAGTTAGAACCCAGAGCAAGATACCACAAACAAGGGCATTCTGCATGCAAAGGTAGGTAGAGAAAGGTTCGTGGTTCTCTGCTCCTGTTCTTGGCTTTGGCGGGGGCTCATTCATGTCTCATAAAATCATTTCTCTTAGGAGCTGTGAGGAGAGCATAGGAGCTGGAACCGTGAATATCTTAAAAAAATAAACACCAAAAACAAAACCCCCAGACCCTGAGCTCCTGCAAAAAAGACAATGGCAGGCAAACACCATCAAGGGAGGCTGGTGGTTTGACTTTGGAGCGATTAGTCATGTGTTCTGACTTTTCTGAGCTACATTCCTCCGATTCATACAGAATAATAGGAACCATTAATTTCGGCTTTGTAACTGAGGGGTAACCACACAGTTTAAAATAGGATGTCATTGTACCAATCACCCACAAAGACACTTTCCTGAAAGAAAACAAAACGTGACAGTTTTCTATGAGAGAGAGCAGAGAATTCTTGCCCTAAGTATGACCCCGTGATTTCCTTTTCATATAGCTGGAGTGCACCTCCCCACTCCAGGACCATTTAATTCTCCCCTCTCCAGGCACTGCTGTGCCTTGCATATCCTGCCGTGAGAGTTGCCATCCTGGGGGAAGGCCATGTTTTGCTCCCTATCTTGCTCCTTTGTGTCCTTGGAGTTCCTTGGAGGCATGAACCTTGTGTCCTGCTTCTTGCTAGCCCTTGCTGGCAATGATAATTAATAGCACACAATAGGTCCTCAATAAGTAGTTACTACATGAATGATTATAAAGCTTGAGAAAATGACACACTTCTGCTTAAAAAATATCTATCTAGGGCAAAAAGTAAAAAGGAAGAGAAATAAAAAGGAAATCACGCTAATAAAATAAAATACAAGGGAGATAAAGGCAGCCATGTGTCCAGCGGTTACTGAGTACATAGCTTTGGGTAAACTTCGGTGGCAAAGTTTACTACGTCATCGTCATCACGTCACAGGAAAGACACCGTCACAGGTAAGTCTCATGGGGGTAGCTTGACAAGGACCACACTGTGGCCAGTCTAGTTCTAACATGTGAACCCCGACTTCAGTTCTCCCGAAACCTGGCCTGGTTCCTGTGGTTGGGGCTGTTTAACACCATGCCAAGTCCACGGAGGCACCATGGCTGTCCCAGACCCACTCACTTGGGGATTCTGCTGTCAATGACAAGTAAAGGTCACTCCAATGTGCCATGAGGTCAGAAGACAAACCTGAAACAGGTTTGTGTGGAACTACCCTCAGGAGCAAGCTGCTGTCCTAAGTCGGAGGTCAGTGGAAGCTTAGGAGGCTTAGGGAAGGAGCCATGCTATAGATTAGATCTCAAATACCCTTCCTTCAAAGGCTTGCTCCCTAGATTGTGGCACTGATGGGAGGCGGTAGAACCTTTAAGAGGTGGGACCTAGGGGGAGGAAGTTAGGTTATTGGGGGAAAGGCCTTGAAGGAGATATTGGGAGCTGGGCCTAACATTTTTTCTTTTTTCATTTCCTATTTGTCATGAAGTGTACAGGCCTCTTCCCCCATGCATTTTTACCATGATAGGTGCCATAATAGACCTGAGGCAACAGACCAGAGCAAGCATGGACTAAAAACCTTTGAAACTGAACCAAAATGAAGCAAGACTGACCAACACAGGAGGGCAGGCTATGCGGTACTGCCAGAGGGGAAGCTACTTCTTGAGCCTCCTCTACAAAAGCCCTGTGTATCCCTGGTCCTGTGTACCCCTGAGTCCCTCAGCCTCAGTAGTCAGAACCACTGGTCAAGTCCTAGTGCTCAGATTCCCTGACTTGCTGGCACATTTGGCAACATGGTTCACTCCCTGCTTGAAACACTTTCTCCGTGTTTCAGTCTGCTGTCAACCTCTGGTTTTAACTGATTTCCAGGCCAGCTGTTTTCCATTTCTTCTGCTAGATCCCCTTTCTGTTCCTGAGCCTTCCATGCTAGAGCACTCCAGATCTGAGTCTTCGATGGTTTCTCTTTTCTGTCCCTGCTCCAGACTGGTGCATCCAACTGATGCTCACTGTTGTACGGGACATGGTGTGTGGGGGGGTCTTTTAAGGAGCGTGTCCCATTACAGAGATCTCACTATACCTTGGGAACTGACACATTCATACTGTTGGCCCAGATATCTCTCTAATTCCAGATTTGCATGTCCAATGTGAGAAGATATGTTCTTTTTTCCTTTCACTCAATGTTTTTTTTCTTTTTTTTCAAATCCAGAGTCCTATAAATAAGATTCCATATAAACAGCTCATTCATAACGCTTTCAAGACTTAACCACTAAACAATTAGAAGGAGGAATATATACTTTCCACCCAGCAATACTGGGCAGTTTTCTCGGCTCACTGTTTTGAGGTGGAGCTCTGTTTTCCCCAAGGATATTGATGGTGAAGGATGTGGGGAATGAACAGCTGCTGTCACTTCGGTGTGGTCCAATTTGTCACTCAGATGAGGTGGAGGGCTGAGACTTCTTAGTACAGAAAGGGTCCAAAAGATGAGAAAAAGAGAAGTTAGAGAGGTCGGGTGGGTGGCAGGATCAGGTTCGTGCCGTCCAGAGCTTGCCTGGCTCTGCAGAGGAGGGCAGTGCACCTGTGCACCTTCCTTGCTTCTCAGTGGGAAGGATGGAAGAGGCCTGGCAAAGTCCTAGGATGCTTTTCCAAGACAGAACCCTGACCTTCAGACTCCACTGGTGTCAAGACTGGCTTCCCCAAGGCCTCCTGCTAGTATACAGCAGGGGGGTTCCCTGTTGCTGAATGGACTAGGATTGCTATCTCTGGGATCACATCTCTCCATTCTCTCAATGTGCAACACTATCAACTGTTCATGCACTTCGAATTTTAACTCACTAAGTTTGAGTTTGGAAAGGGTGGTTCCCAAGGTTTGAAGAAACCTCAGAAGGTTGAAATCAAATGGTGCCTCTTTGGAACGCTAATCCAGAAGTAGAATAGAAGTGATACAAAATGAGTTTACGATACAGGACTCTCCCTTTATCAGTGAGGGTACATGTTCCCGGACCCCCATGGATGCCAGGGAAAGTACCATGGGAAATTAGGATAGCACTGAAACCTATACAGATAGTCTCCCTTCCCTCCCATACCTATGATGACTTATGGATTGGGCACAGTAAAAGATTATAAACATAATACAGATCAATGATAACATACACTGCAATTAAAGTTATTCAAAACGTGTGGACTGATTAATTCTGGAAGTTTCACCATTTAGTATTATACTACAAGTAACTGACACCTCAGAAAGTAAGACTGTGGGTAAGAGGATCTACTTTATATGAAAAAAAAAACAACAACAGGAAAGAAAGATATTTTAAAGAAATAAAGGCTTTCTTTGGGTGTGACAGAGCTGAGGGAGAAAGCCGACCCACACACTCCAGGCTCACCCTTTCGCAGGACTGTGAGCTCTGATTAAAGGAGATTCTTGGGTGAGTTCAGCTACCATCCACACTGTCATCAACCATATATTGTGGAGCTTCAGCAGCCCTGAGCTATTGCTGTGTTTGACTGAGACTCGTGACACTTGTTTTCTTAACCCATACCGACTTGCCCTTCTGAATAAAGTGCACTGTCTGAATTAGTCACATGGGAGTGTCATTAAACAAGGCCAGTTTCCACAGAGAGGGATTGAGATGAAGGCCAACCTCCCCGGGTTGTTCAGTGTTTGTGGATCAGCAGACAATGGTGGAGATGCCAGTCCCTGGGTTGTTTCTGATGGCTGTGCAAGTAACTGAGATAACAGTTTGCCCTTACTCATGAGGCCTGGAGCTCCAACACAATGACTGTGGATGTGGATCCTGTTCTAAACCCAAGCACCTTCTTCACAAAGCTTCCTGGGTCCCTGTTTCCAGAAACAGGTGAATTTACTAAGGTGACCGTGAGTGGCATGACTTTCCTCTGAAGATCCACACCTACCCTCAAGCCCAGAGTATTTCTTAGGTTTGATCAATTTTCCCTGGGGAAGTAAGATGGAGAAACAAGGTTCCCTTGGGGGAGGGGCTTTGGATTTAGGAAACAGGGAACAAGAAGTCAAGAGATTATGGTACCATGCTCATCGCTCTGCAACCAGCAAACACTGGGCTAGAACACAGCAGGGGTTGGTATAAGCATGGAGAATCCTACTGGGAACTGCCCAGGACCTGAGAACACACATCTGTCTCCATGGAGTCTGGGGAAGGTGAGCCTGTGGTTGAGCCACTCACCTGCCTGCTCCAGAGCTACCATGGTGGCCTGCTCGATCAGGTCCCGCTCGATGAAGCTCCTGAAGTCTTCACTGTACACGCTCAGGTCGGGCAACTGGAAGGTGTAGATTGGCATCTCCAAGGGGAACTGCTCATTGTTGCACTCATTCGCCACGTGGGACCGGGCCAGGGAGACGATAGCTGAGCTGGCGTGGGAAATACCCCGGGAAAGGCGCTTCTCTGCAGGAAAGAAGAGGAAAAAGGCAGGCACGGGGATCAGTGTATGTAAGTACACACAGACACATGAGCAAATACGTGCAGTACACACAAACATGTGCAGGTACATCCATATGCATAGGTACATACAGATATACACAAGTGCATACATGCATACACATGAGCACACTGCATACAATATACGCATAAGACCCCCATATACACTGCACACCAAATACACACATGCAAGCACACATACAGATGCATGAACATAAATATGTGCACATACCCAAGTCCTGGATATACATATATACAACACAAAAAACCACATAGCTCTGTGTACATCCATGGCATACATGTTTACAAAGTATATAAGACATATATGCACAACATTCATTTATGTACACAGATACTAAACAATATACAGACCTATACACATACACATATACTAGACACTATACAGACACACAAACCCATACACACGTTTATGTACTGCACTGCACATCATCCACATACTTCGCCCACAATATGGATGTACATACACTATACAATGTATACTGCACACATTATGAATTCACCTGGAGCACTGCAGACATATGTGTTCACACATGCACATACTACACATGTACACCTGCACACCCATATTCTTCCTACAGTAGCCCTTCTAAGCTGGTGCTCTACCATTTGAGCCATGATTCCAGTTCCCAGACATGGGTGAGTTTACTAAGGTGATGCTGATAAACTCCTTCCACCTGAACATCCCTGGACACAAGTACGACATCGCTGCACATGCTTCCCTTATGTCAGCACTTTTCCATCTCTTAGTATGAGGCGGAATCTGGTCTTGCTCTTTCTGAGCTTCCCAAGCAAGGAATGAGAAATCTAGTGTGGGATTTTCCCAAAGTTCTATGTGTTACACTGTTAGGAAGTGAATCACTTTAAAACAGTAGGCATGCGCTCTCTCTCTCTCCCTCTTTCTCTCTCTCTCTCTGGTCGGTTGTGGGGCTTGAACTCTGGGCCTGGGCATTGTCCCTCAGCTCTTCAGCTGGAGGCAGGTGCTCTACCACTTGAGCCACAGTGCCACTTCCACTTTTCTGGTGGTTTTTATTGGACATAAGAGTCTCATGGACTTTCCTGCCTGGGTGGCTTTGAACCACGATCCTCAGATCTCAGCCTCCTGAGTGGCTAGGATTACAGGCGTGAGCCACTGGTGCCCTGCATGTTTGCTTTCTTGACACAGTAAAAATATATTTAATTGGCTGGGTGCTGGTGGCTTACGCCTTTAATCTTAACTACTCAGGAGGCTGAAATCATCAGGTTTGATGCCAGCCTGGGCAGAGAAGTCCCCATGAGACTCTTATCTCCAATTAAAACACTTGAAACCGGAAGTAGAGCTCTCAAAAACTGGAAGTGGAGCTCCAAGTCGTAGAGTGCTAGCCTTGAGTAAAAAGAGCTCAAGAACAGTGCCCAGGCCCTGAGTTCAGGCCCTACAACTGTGTGTGTGTGTGTGTGTGTGTGTGCGTGTTATATGCAAAGTCGTGCTTTTAGTGGCCGACATTTCACCTAAATGAGCATTAGTAAGCATATGATGGCTTTGTTATCATAAGGATTTTTTTTTTTTTTTAGCAGAAGCTCTCCTATTCTGGTCAGGAAAGCAGGATCACTGGTGTTTGAGTGAGATTATTGCCTAACCCCTGTGGCAGATTCCTGAATACATTGAGTACTAAGAATACCTATCTCATTTCAGACTAGTCTGCCTGCTCTCTGGTAAGGCTGCTTATCTGCAGCACAGCCCTGATGACAGCCCTAGCCACAGGGCAAATCCCCACTGGTGCCTTCCTCCCACCAGAAGCTTTCTTTGGTCTCACTTGTACGTTCAATGGGCAGAAGAGGCATTAAGGTAATTCTATCAACATAGACTAGCAAGCGGAGGCTTTTGATCCTGTGGCAGGGTAGTTTTAAATCCAAATTTAATTCTCAGAAGCCTCCAGTTATTTGCCCAGTCAAGTGAACAGAAAAACCACACAAGAGAACTTATTTCAGAATGGATGGTTTCGATTCAGATCCATGTCAGTCTGAGACAATGTGATTAAGTTGTTTTGTATTCTGAGGAAAAGCAAAAAAGAAGTCAAACCACAGAGACCATCAGAAAGAAGAGAAATAGAACCAAGGGCCTGGCTAGTCTGTCCGATGCTCCTTTGGTTTCCTGTATTTGGTCCAAGGGCAGAAGCCAAGGAGATCCCACGGGTTCTGCTTCTTGTAGACCATGCAGAGCTTACAAGACCTTTTTCTAGATCAGAAGTATTGGAAGTTTCTGTCTTTCTTTTTCTTTTTGGTGCCAGTCATGTAGTTATAACTCAGGGCCTAAACACTATCCCTGAACTGTTTTTTGCTCAAGACTAGCACTCTACCACTCTAACCACTTCTGGCTTTTTGGGTGCTTAATTGGAAATAAAGAATTTCATGGACTTTCCTGCCTGGGCTGGCTTTGAAGTGCAATCCTCAGATCTCATCCTCTTGAGTACCTAGGATTATAGGCATGAGCCAACAATGCCCAGCAAGTAGTTTTGGAAGTTTCCTAAGGAGAAAAGAAAATTGTAGAGAAGGCAGCAAGAGAGGAAAATTTGAACATCAGTGCAAACATTCAAGGCCAAGCTGATATTGGGTATGTATCTGAAAGAAAGGAAGTCAATATGTTGAGATGTGTACAGTCCCATGGCATTGCAGCACCATTTGAAACAGACAAGGTATTGAACCTGCCCAAGAGTCCATTAAGGAAAGAATGAATAAAGAAAATATGGTATGTACATATAAACACAATGGAATACTATTTGGCCATAAAAAAGATAAATGATGTTATTTGTGAGAACACGGATGAACTTGGGAGAACATCATGCCAGGTATAAAGTGACAAATATCACATGACCTCATTTGCATGGAAAGGCGAAGTGAACTTAGAGAAAGAGTGAGAGGAACAGCGTGGTTACTAGATAGAGTATGGAGATGGAAAGGGGAAGAGAGATACAGAGAAGTTGGTGATTGGCTACAAAATTACTGTTAGGCCAGGCGCCATGTCTGTAATCCTAGCTACTCAGGAGGCTTCGATCTGAGGATTGAGGTTCAAAGCCAGCCCAAGCAGAAAAGTCCCTGTTGAGACTCTTAGCGCCAATAAACTCAAAAAACGGAAGTGGTGCTGTAGCTCAAAGTAGTAGAGCACTAGCCTTGAGCAAAAGAGCTCAGGTACAGTGCCCATGCCTTGAGTTCAAGCCCTACAACTGACCAAAAAACAAACCAACAAACAACAGAAAGAAACAACCTACAGTTAGATAAGAGAAATAAATTCTAGGGTTCCACAGCACAGTAGGGTAACCATAATTAGCAATTATTTGCTATTTCTAAGTAGCTAAAAGACAAGATTTTGAATGTCTCCAGCTCAAAGAAATGTAATAAATATCTGAGATGGATATACTAATTACTCTGATTTGAGTATTATATATTTTATACATATTTTGGAATATCCCACTGTAATCCCATAAATATGTATGCCCATTAGGTGTCAACTGAAAATAAAAACAATGAAAAATAATCAAGGCTCTCTAACTTAAGTGCTCTCTTCCCACACTCCCGAGAAGAAGAAGACCAGCCAGAGCACAGGGTGCTTGCCTTTCACCTGACATGAACTATTAGTAGAGACAGCTGATAGCCACAGGCCCCGGAGCTCACAGGAAAACAAGTAAAAGGTGAGGAAGGCAAGCACAGTTTAAGAAAGTTCAGGCAGGGACTTAGTGGTAGAGTGCTTACCTAGCATATATGAAGCCCTGGGTTTGAGACCTCAGTACCACATACATAGAAAAAGGCGTAAGTGGCACTGTGGCACAAGTAGTAGACCACTAGCCTTGAGAAAAAGAAGCTTAGAGACAGTGCTCAGGCTCTGAGTTCAAGCCCCAGGACTGGCAGAAAAAAAGAAAGTTCACACAGTAATCATGTGGGGAAGGCAGAGTAAACAGACCAGACTTATAAGTGAGTCTAGCACACATGTTCAGAGAGGTAAAGAGAATATTAGACACTAGTAATGGCAAAAATTTAATTTGGAGGGGGCTGGGAAGGTGGCTCAGTGGTAGAGCGCTTGCCTTGCATGCATGAGGCTCTGGGTTCGATTCCTCAGCACCACATAAGCAAAAAGAAAAAAGCTTGAAGTGGCGCTGTGGCTCGAGTGGTAGAGCGCTTGCCTTGAGCTGAAGAGCTGAGGGACAGTGCCCAGACCCAGAGTTCAGGCCCCACGACCAGACCCAAAAAAAATTTAATTTGGAGTGAAAGAATGTTCACTTATGATAGATGCATGGGAAGAAATGAATGAGAAGGAGGTCAATGCAAAGAGATCAAAGGAAACAGTTGGGAGTGGGAATTTTTATTCCACTAAATAAAATATGTATCATATAAACTCTTTTAGGTACTTTGGGCCTTAGGAGATTCACCATGTAGAAGTATTTATTTTTGAAAGTAATCTTTTAAAGAAGACTTTCTCTTAGTACAAGAGAAATGAACACAGTCATGTGTCTGTCTCCTGTAGATGGAACTATGTTCTGAGAAGTATCTAACAGCATGAACTGCATGGAGTGTGCTTATACACACCTGGAGAGCCTAGCTCGTGCTTACACACATGGATGGTCTAGCTCAGGCTTACTTACACCTGGATGATCTTCTTTGTGATTACACACGTGGATGGCATAGCTTGTGTGTTTATACACCCTCAGAGTAGACAAACAAGGTAAAAAATCACAGCAATAACACTTGATGCTGGCAAAATAAAGGGACACACCCAGGGTTCACAAAACACAAGAGAGTGGAGACACTTTTTTTTTTTGTTGGTCATGGGGCTTGAACTCTGGGCCTGGGCGCTGCCCTGTGCTCTTCAGCTCAAGGCAAGCGCTCTACCACTTGAGCCACAGCGCCACTTCCTGGAGACACTTTTATAAAGAAATTTTGAAGTTAAAAATCACGTGTGCTGCCACGGCAAGCCTACATTGGGATGCTAACTGATAGGAAGAAACACACCCATATAGAGGATTGATAAAGTTTGGCATGGCTTGTAGTGGTAAAAAGAGGTAAACAATAAAAACCCAAGAAAAGTCAGGATGACCATTTTTATAGCAGTTCCCCAAATGAATGTATATTGTATAATAAATTGCAGCTATTAAGAGTATAAGTTCATGGCCAAGTGCAGTGGGTCATGTCTGCTGATCCTAGCTACTCAGGAGGCAGAGAAGACCATGGTTCAATGCCAGCCTGAGTAAAATGTTCATGAGACTGCTGTTTAACCAATAAAAAGTTGGGTGCTGTAATGCACACTTGTCATCTTGGCTACAGATTAGTGTAAAAAGGAGGATTGCAGTCCAGGCTTTTCCTGGAATAAATGGCAGACCCTATTGGGGAGAAAAAGTAAAAAGGGTTGGGGACATGGCTCAAGTGGTAGTGTTCACTTGACAAACATAAAAGACCGAGTTTAAGCTCCAGGAGTGCAAAACGGAAAAAAAAAATCCCAGTGATATATTGCTCATGATGTATTGTTCATGATCATATGGACAGTATGTTTATGACAAGTACAATAACCACTTTGCAGAGTATGATACATGTTTGACATCAAATCTTTACATTTTGACTGAACCTAGCAAGAACAGGAGGAATCATACCCAAACGATCTGTGAGATTTGGGATGTAGGGAAGAGAAAAAAGTCTACATTTCCTGCTATAGCTGTGGATGACTTCCTTTCTTACAACAAATACATCTGCATCTTGTGACGAAAAAAATAACACAGAAGACAGAACAATGACTACGATATAGAACAGATTTGTAGACTAAACGGCTTGGGCAATACGTGAAGAAACTCGAGGTGTCTGGTCTGGAAAAATGAGCACACCTGAAGGAATGCCAGTCTTTAAGGATGATTGGTCTCAACCTTTTTGCTTTTCAGGGGCACTAGAAGGAGTCAGGAACCAGTGTCACTAAGAAAATGTCAGCCCATTGGGAGGAACGAGGCACTGGGGGTGGCAATTTGTCATGACCCTGCTTGCCTCTGCTCCTCTCCCCCAATCTGCCTGCATGCTATGGTGCACCATCCCGGGCAGCCATGCCTACGCTCAGCCTCTTAGTCAGTACCTTGGGCGATGTCGTCCTGCCTCTGCAGGCAGGGCCTCTCCACCTTGTGCGCAGGCTGGGCTGGCTCTCGCTCGGGCTGCTTGGCACACCTCCCTTCGTTGAACACATGTGGCAGGTTGGCTGTGTGTACTTGTCGGAGTTGCTCATAGTCGCTTAGTGCAGCTGTCAGGTCCCAGTTTTTACCTGTGGGTAAGGAATGACAAGGAATGGTAGGATCAACACATTGGCAATGGCTTCATTGTAGAAATGAACTGTGGTGTCCATTAGCATGGTAACTAAAAACCTTCCCAACAGTAGTTCTCAGGTTTTCTTCCCCCAAGTGTTGATTGCCTTTTGGGCATTCCCGACAAGTAGTATTTTGAAACCCGTAATTGATGACTTTCTCAATGTGTAATTGTATCGTGTGTGTGTGTGTGTGTGTGTGTGTGTGTGTGTGTGTGTGTGTGTGTGTGTATGCCATTACTGGGGTCCTGAACTTAGCACCTGGGTGCTGTCTCTTAGCTGTTTTGCTCAAGGTGGATGCCGTACCACTTGAGGCAGAGCTCCACTTCTGGTGATTTGGCGGCAACCTAGAGATAAAAGAGTCTCAGCAGGATGCTGGTGGCTCATGCCTGTAACCCTAGCTATTCAGGAGGCTGAGATCTGAGGATCATGATTGGAAGCCAGCCCAGGCAGCAAAGTCCATGAAACTCCTATCTCCAATTAAACATAGAAAAATCTATAAGAGGAACTGTGGCTCAAGTGGTTGGTAGAGCACTAGCCTTGAGCAGAAAGGAGCTCAGAGACAGAGCCAAGGCCCAGGGTTCAAGCCTCAGGACCAGAAAAACAAAAAACCAAGAGTCTCCAATTTGTCTGCCTGGGTTGGCTTTGAACCTTGATCCTCAGATCTCAGCCTCCTGAGTAGCTAAAATTACAGGTGTGAGCCACCGGCTCCTGGCCCCGGTGTCCCTTAAACTGCCGAGTTACTAAGACACTGCCTTTGTTACAAACTCTTGGCACACCAATCCTAATTTCTGACTGAGCAGTGACTTAATGAACAACCTCCTTGAAGCTCCATCTTGTAGAATGTGGAGCATGATTTTCAAGGCTGCTTGACTTTGGTGTCATTCTGTACTGCAATATTAACAAGCTCTAATAAATGTACTTTTTTCCTGGCTCTATACCAGGTTGATTTTAAAGAACAAAAAAATAGAGTAAAAAGGAAAAAAACATTCCCAAATATTTGTTTTTGGGGGTGGAGGGTGAAATTTTGCTCAGATTAAAAAAATTTTTTTCTTTTAAGCTTGATATGGGCAAAGCAGAAGCTTGGCAGGCATTCTCTTGCTGAGAGCCCTACATGTGGGCAAGAGTTCATGAACCACTCATTGGTGTGGTGGCTGACACTTTCTAGCGCTAGAGGGAACTATTCTGGTGGCTAGAAAGCAGTGTGGGAGCAGATTCCTTATTTTCAGACTTGGTGGACTTCTAACAGGGAGGAGGAGGTATCAAACTGAATCTGATTCCAGCTAGACATCATATGCATTTTGAAGACAAATAATCTAAAGGTTAGCCTTGAGCTAGGAGTGTTTCCCAGTGGGAGAGTGCTTACCTAGTATAGAAGGCCTTGGGTTCCATCTTTAGCACCACACCAAGGGGTAGGGGAGAAGCTTAGTTTATTTTTAAGTAACAAGTACAATCTTCTGTCCTGGTTGACTCTGAATTGCAGGTGTTAACTATACTGATTAGTTTAATTTTGAATAATGGGCAGTGTGGTTCCCTATGTCCCACATTTGATAGGTTTCAAGGCCTATATACTATTAAACCCTAAGTACACTGCGTTTGTCTCATAGATACCCAAATTTAATGCTTTTCCCATTTTAGTTAAGCACGCATCACACACTGTAGCTGAATGCTTATAGTGTGCGGTGTGACAGCAAAACTAGCACAGATTTCTTATTCCTTCATCTGTTGAAGATTAAAGGGGACAATTTACTCTCTCTGCCTGACTCTTAGCACTAGCTTGAAGACTCAGGCTGGAATCTATGCATCACCCCTCCTGGTTCTCCAGCTTGCTGACTGCAGATCTTGGGACTTGTCAGTCTTCATAATTGTATAATCCAATTCCTTACAATACTCTGACCTCTCACCTATGTAATATATGTGTACACATATATATGTATGATGTATGCTATCTATGCATGTGTGTAACTCATAGGAGATTCCCCTATATTAGATCCTGAATCAGAGTCTCCAGGCCAGAGAATTCTAAAGGGCAGCAGTGGTTTTGGGTCACAGCAACATAAGCTCTGTCTTCTCAATGGCCAGCACATGCTGGAGGAGTGGGAGTAGGTTATGCAAATCAGGCAGCACCTGATTGGTGGAATTCTGATTGCTTGTGTTATGCTTACAATAATTGGATAAGGCTGGGAGGACACAGCTCAGTGGCTGAGCACTTGCCTGGTGTACATGAAGCACTAGGTTCCATCTTTATTACCATAAAAATAATTGGCTATGCAAAAATTGAGTTTGGGGATAGCAGGCTTTTAAACTGATGGGTGAAAAAAACAACGGAGGGAAGAGCCAACACATGGAATCTATACTCGGCTTGCTAGCACAGGGTCAGCAGGACCCAAGACACCTTCTGTGTTTTTAGAAAATACACAACTCAAATTCACTGTATCTGATCTTGAAAAAAACAATCATTTGATTTCAAAGAAAAATGAATGTATGCATTCCATCACACTGTGCCATCCACCCTGACATCTGGGCAACACTGTTCCTACAATGGTCTCAACGAAGGTGGAACCTGCTAGAACAAACTGTCAGGGTGCAGGGTGTAATTATTGAGAGGCCCGAACTCCTTCTCACCGAGCTGAATCTTCCTAGAAAGCCAGCCTTGAAGCTACCTATTGAAGTCAGAAGCAGAGTATGGACCCAGTTTCATTAGCCCAAGTACTATAGTTAGTAGCTCCTAGAGGAAGGCCCATGTATTAAATGCTTGGGAGCTATTGGGAGAAGGTGGAAACTTAGGAGGTCAGGCATAGTGGGAGGTCTTTAAGTCACTGGGGACTCACCCATAGGGGATTGTGGGATTTTTCCCTTCCCCCACGTCTGTGTCCTGGTTGCTGAGGTAAGCAGTTTTGCTTGCTGCCTCACTACCAGTCCAAAACAAATGGGGCCATTTTCAAACTGGAGCCTCTAGAACCGTGAGCGAGCCTATCACCTTTTCTCTTCATAAATTAATCACCTCAGCTCTTCTGTCCCAGTGATGAAAAGCTGACTAGCATAGTCAAGTACAGTCTCCAGGCATATAATCTTAAAATGGTGCTTCACAAAGAATCCAAACACCGATTTTTTTTTTCATAAAGCCAAAGAAGGCTAAGTTAACTGTCAAAGTGAATCGGGTCTTGAAGATTAAAATGTGGTTGAGATTGGCAGCAGCTGGATTTATTAGGACCCTGCATCCCTAGTGTCTCATCTACCCTGGTGTGGATGCCCTATGAGGTAGAGCTCCTGCACAGTGCTTGAGAAAGACATCTCTCCCTTCAGTTAAATAGTTGCAGTTAAGAAAATTCCTCCTGCAGCTTTTAAAAAATGAAATCAGGCTAAATCCTGAAGATCAGAGAAACAAATCACTTCCTGTGGCATGGACATTTGCCAACTTAGTTCTCAGGAGAAGACTTAATTTGTCACTCCTAAAGAAAGCCTTCCAGCTCTTTCCATTCAGTGCTTATGTACCAGGAAGCTAGCCGCAGAGACTGTTGCAAAGCACTGTGGTCTAGGCCTCACATCTGGGCCAAGGACTTCCCTGGGATGCCCGGAGCCCTGAGGAGAACTGGTTCCCAACAGAGCCATTGGTCTGGCACACCAGCTACACAGCTGGCTGTGGGTGGTCAGCCCAACCTGACAGAGAGAACTGCTGGGTGCGGATGCTTTCTTATGCTTGTTCGGAATCAAAGCTGGAATTCTATGTCTGCTCAATAGTGAAGTTGTAGCTGTATGGAGATCAGGATTGAGGTGAGCTGTGCCTTGTTCCCCCACTTCCTAGATTGCCTAGCAGGAGAAGAGAGCACCTGGCAAAGCAGGTGTGGGGGATGACCCACAGTGCTGCATAAGGTCTGAGGGCTGGGAGGCCATGTCCACCTGGGAAGCCAGCGTCTATCCAGAGGCTGTGTCCACCCACGTAAATGCCATGCCCACACATTCAATGGACAGTTCAGGGGGTGCCTACTTAATGGAGTTCTATGACTTATATAATAAATAATTCCCTAATAGGATGACTTCTGGCAGAGACTCCCCGATCCCTCCTCCCCCCCCCCCCCCCAGCCCCAAATTAGGAAGGGCATCCTGAAGGTCCATCACACTGGGAGGCTGCAGTCTCTGAAGCTGAACTTCCCAGCACAGCCAGTGCTGGGGGCTATGTGGGGTGGGACCGTGGTAAGGATGCAGGATGTTGTTTTGAGAGACGTAAGACCATTGGCAGAAAGAAATGCTCTGACATTCTTTTGACTGAAAACAAAAGTGCTGTGGTATTCTTTGTAGGCTGTGGAATGAATGCCCAGATGTGCACTAGGCACACACTCATGTAAACATCAGCATGAGTGGGATCCAGCCCCTTTGTAACACGATCAGCATGGCTATCATGATCATGCCCGCCCCCCCAGTCAGTCCCTGGGATCATTCTTTATTTCTGACCACACACTTAGTAGCACAAGCTGATTATCTCATAGTTTTGGAGGTCAGATGTCTAGAGGGCGCAGCTGGTCTCTCTGCACTGAGTTTCACAACGTGGAAGTTAGGGTGTCAGCAGGACTGTGGTCCTTTCTGATGCTCTAAATGGGGAGCCAGCTTTCAGGCTTGTTCCCGTTGTGGTAGGAGTCCCTTCCCAGGAGGCGGGAGCACTGTCTCTATTTCCTTGAAAGTTGTCACCCAGAAGTCCTCATCAGCTTTCAGGGGTCACCTGGCATCCTTGGTTTATGGCTTCTTCTTCTTCTTTTTTAAAATCAGTCTTCTCAATTTTAGCTGCCTGGTGGTACCGGAGTTTGAACTCAGAGCCTTGTACTTAGCTTGATGTCATTTGAGCCATACCTCCAGCTTAGCTTTCTGTTGATTAATTGGAGATGAAGTCTTACAGACTTTTCTGCCTAGACTGGCTTCAAACATTGCTCTATATTTCAGTCTCCTCGGATTACAAGCACGAGGCTTTAAAAAAATGTGGGTTTTATATTTTATTTTATGTTATTTTATTTTTATTATTTTTTGAGCCACAGCGCCACTTCCGGCTTTTTCTTTTTGCATATGTGGTGCTGAGGAATCAAACCCAGGGCCTCAGGCATGCAAGGCAAGCGTGGGTTTTATATTTTAATGTTTCTTTCCCTTCTCTTCTTTCCTTCTTCCTTCCTTTCTGTGTTACGGATCAAAAACAGGGTCTTTCACATACTGGTCAAGCACTTTATCACTGAGATCTACCCTTAATTCCTCTAGAATCCCTTTGAAGGTAAATTATATATATGGCAGATATGAATAACATTTTTTACAGATGAATATGCAATTATTCCACCAGCATTCATTGGAAAGGTTAATCTTCCTTCTGCACTACATTATTTTTGTGTGTCTACTATCCATCAATTGTACATGAAAATTATAATAACACATTTCTCTATGTTCAAAAATATTTTATGTATATATTCATGATTTACATGACATTCTGAAATACAAGGTAACATGCTTTTTTTAAATTTTTTTTTTTTTTGCCAGTCATGGTGCCTGAACTCTGGGCCTGGGCACTGTCCCTTAGCTCTTCAACTCAAGGCTAGTGCTCTACCATTTGAGCCACAGCACCACTTCCAGCTTTTTCTGCTTATGTGGTGCTGAGGAATCGAACCCAGGGCCTCATGCTTGCAAGGCAAGCACTCTACCACTGAGACACCTTCCCAGCCCCGGTAACATGCTTTTTGTAATCAAATAAATAAATACATTCACCATTTCACAGTTACCTCTGTGTGTGTGTTTAAAGCACATAGCAAATTCCTAGCTTAAAATAAAATATTATTAGCCCTCGTGATATACATTAGACCAGTTTTGGATATGATACATTTATTTATTTATTTAGTCTGTCGTGGGGCTCGAACTCTGGGCCTGGGCCCTATCTCTCAGCTCTTCAGCTCAAGGTGAGCACTCTACCACTTGAGCCACAGAGCCACTTCTGGTTTTCTGAGTGGTTTATTGGAGATAAGAGTCTCACAGACTTTCCTGCCCCGCCTGGCTTTGAACCTCGAGTCGCAGATCTCAGTCTCCTGAGTAGCTAGGATTATAGGTGTGGGCCACCGACACCCGATTTATGCTACTTTTATAAGGAGTCTTCTTATCAGGCTTTGTTAGCTTTCCAATTTTCTAAAAAATATTCTAAATATTTTCCCAGGTTGATTTGTTTCCTTGATACCTTTGAATTTCTGTATGATGTTGAAAGTTGGCTGGTCAGTTTCCACCAAAAATATTTTTGTTTGAGACTGATTTGGAAAGAATAATACTGATGTGATCCATAGACATTTATCACTATTTTCATGTGTGTGTGTGTGTGTGTGTGTGTGTGTGTGTGCGCGCGCGCACACACACGCCATTCCTGGGGCTTGAACTCAGGGCCTAGGTGCTTTCTTTGAGCTTCTTTTGCTCAAGGCTTATCTCTTAGCTGCCACTCTACCACTTGAGCCATGCCTCTAGCCTAGCTTATTTGCTGGTGAATTGGAGATGGACTCTTCCGCTCTGATTTTTTTCTGCCAAAGCTGGATTTGAATCACGATCCTTCAGGTCTCACCCTCCTGAGTAGGGAGGATTACAGTTATGAGCCACTGGTGCTCAGAAAAAAAAAAGAGTATTTTTTTAAACTTCCGTATCTAATGATTCAATATGAAGATGTACAACTGACTGCTGTATATTGAGCTTGTATCTTACAGTGCTGTTAAACTCGTTTATCAGTTCTAGTAACTTTCAGTGAATTCCACTGGGTTGTCTCCTCCAGTCATCCCATCTTTTGTAAGGATAATAAATTAGTCTCTTCTTTTCTAATGAGGGAGCTTTTGAATTATGCTTGCTTGTTTGACTGTGGTGGTTGTCATCTGCTAGGAAAGGGTGAACATGACATCCTTGTCTTGTTCTTTATCTTCGGGGGGAAAAAGCATTCTTTTTCTCACTAGTAAATTCCATGTAGGTTTGTTTGTTTGTTTGTTTATTTGGTGTAAATAGTCTATAGCAAGTTAGAAAAGTTTCCTTCTAATTTTTATAGTTTCCTTCTAGTTTTCCAAGTCTTTTTGTTTTTGGTTGGCTGTAGGGCTTGAACTCAAGGCCTGGATACTGTCTCTGAGCTCTTTTGCTCAAGGCTAGCACTATGAGCCACAGCGCCACTTCTGGTTTTCTGGTGGTACATTGGAGATAAGAGTCTCATGGATTTTCCTGCTCTGGCTGGCTTTGAACCTTGATTCTCAGATCTCAGCTTCTTGAGATTACAGGCATGAGCTACCAGCGCCTGGTGTTTTTTTAAAAACTGGAACCGAATATCAGATTTTGTCAGACTATTGAAATATTAATGTAATTTCTATTTTTTAACATGGAAAATTGCACTAAATGATTTTTTGAAGGCTAAATTAGTTTTGCACTCTTGGAATAAAACCAACATGCTCATGATATGTCTTCTCTTTATGTTGCAAAATTATGTTTGCTAAAATTTTGTCTGTAGTGTTCACACTGATTTTCATGAAGAATCTTTATCTGTAGATTTTTCCCCTCTTGGTATTAGGTATTCTGCCTCCATAGGATGGATTTTAAGTACAGCAGCTCTTCAGGTTTCTAGAAGAGTCTGTGCAGAAGTGGGGGTACTTTCTTTTTTTCTATGTGTGGTAGAAATTACGAAGCTATTTTTGTCTTCAGGTTTCTTTGTGGGAAGGTTTTTATCTATAGCTTAAATTTTCTTTAATAAATATAGCCATTTACTTTTTGCACCTTGAGAAGAATTTATCAGTTTCATTTATGTTGTTGCATTTATTGACACAGAATTGCCCTTAATCTTTTCTTATAATCCATTTAGTGTTGGGAGGATCTCCCCTCCTCTCTTTTATTCTTCATATTGGTCATTTGCATCTTCTTTTCTTCTGATTATCTGGCATCCATTTTTTGGTTTTAATGAGTTTCCCTATCACTGTTGTTTTCTATGTGGCAGACTTCTATTCTGTACATTTTGTGTAGTAGCTCCTTCTGTATGGCCTGGATGCTGTCCCTGAGATTTTTTTTTTTGCTTAAGGCTAGCATTCTACCACTAATCCACAGCTCTACTTATGGGTTTTTGGTGCTTAATTGGAGATTAGAGTTTCAGGGACTTTCCAAACTGGGCTGGCTTCAAACTGTGATCCTCAGCCTCCTGTGTAGTTAGGATTATAGGTGGAAGGCACCAGCATCCAGCTTTTCTTTCTTTTCTTTTACTTTCTTTTTTTTTTTTCAAGACAGGGTCTCACTATCCAGCCCTCAAATGCATCATTCTAATGTCAGCTTCCTGATTGTTGGGAATAGTGTAGGCATGCACTGACATGCTTGGTTCCCTAATCTTTCTTCATCTGTACCATCCAATCTGCTGTTAATTTTACAGTTTATTTTTTAAAAATCAAAGGTGCTGGGGTGTTCATCTCTGGGAATTCAATTTGAGCTTTCAAAAAAACCCCACAAATCCTTCACTTAACAAATTGAATGTAGCTGGGTGTCAATGGGTTATGCCTTTAATCCTGGCTATTCAGGAGGCTGAGATCTGAAGATCAAGGTTCATAGCCAGCCTGGGTAAGAAAGTTCAGAGACTCTTATCTCCAGTTAACCAGCAAAAAAGCCAAAAGTGGGAGTGTGGCTCAAGTGATAAGTGTGCTAGCCTTGAGCAAAAATTCTAAAGATAGCATCCAGGTCCTGAATCCAGGCTCTACTATCAGCAGAAAAATTATTTTTTGAGTGTGTTGAATGTAAATGCAATAACTTTCACACACTCATCTGATAGTTTCAAGACCTGTACAGTTCCACTTGGGTTCTGACAGAATAGTTTCTCCTTATTATGGGTTGGGTTTCCTGGTAGCTTTTGTGTGTGTGTGTGTGTGTGCGCGCGTGCTGGTCCTGGGATTTGAAGTCAGGGCCCGAGTACTGACTCTGAGCTTCTTTTGTCTTCCCTCAAGCCATAGCTCCATGTCTGGCTTTTTGGTGGTTAACTAGAGTTAAAGAATCACAGACTTTCTTGCCTGGGCTGGCTCTGAACCACTATCCTCAGATCTCAGCCTCCTGAGTAGCTAGGATGACAGGCATGAGCCACCGGCTCCTGGCTCATTCCCGGTAATTTTTAATTGGGTACTAGGCATTATGAATTTTACATTGTTTGGCACAAGACTTATTTATATTCCTTCAAAAATTATTGAGCTGTGTTCTGGAATGTAGTTATGATGTAAGAAAATAGTTTGATCCTCTTGGGACTGAATTGTAATATTTTCTAGTTGTGATGAGAGTTTTTGGGCCAGGCTTATGTATTCCGCATTATGGGAGATAGAGCCTTCAAGGTGTGTCTACATTTCCAATTTGGTGGTTGAATTGCAGGCACTTTCTTGGCTCTATCAGCACCAGGCCTGGTTCCTTCTAATCCTCTTCTGGGCTTTTCTCCAGCCACACACAGTTTCCTCTGGGAGACTTATCAGCACACTGCTGAGTGGCAGAGGGAGTCCTCTGTGCTTTGCTGACGTCCTCTGTGTGAGCAGCCCTGCCGACGCCTGCTCTCTGGCCAGCGAGCTCCAGCGTCCTAGGCTCCAGGACGTTCCGCTCTGTCTCCTCAGGCCATGTTGTCTACCATCTCTGTCTGGGCCCCTCTTTTCTACATACACTCTGCAAACACTCTGAAGACAGGAGCAGAGCAGCTGTAGAACTCTCCTGGTTTGTTTACAAGCCCTTGGGGATAACCTCTTTTGGCTAATGTACAGAGTCTTGTCTATCCTTTTGTCTTTTTTTTTTTTTTTTTGGCAAGGTGTCAACTTTCCGACATTCCATTTTGGTTGGAAGAAGCTTCCTGGCATTATTATTATTATTAAAAATTTTATTAAGGTTACTTGCTTCCATATGCAGAAGCTGTGTACATCCTTTGCCCAGCTTTTTTTTTTTGGGGGGGGGGGGGTCAGTTGTGGGGCTTGAATTCAGGGCCTGGGTGCTGTCCCTGAGGTTTTGCATTCAAGCCTAGTGCTGTACCGTTTTGAATCACAGCACCACTTCCAGTTTTCTGGTGGTTAACTGGAGATAAGAGTCTCAGGGACTTTCCTGTCCTGGGCTAGCTTTGAACCAGGATCCTCAGATCTCAGCCTCCTGAGTAGATAGGATTACAGGTGTGAGCCACCAGTGCCCAGCTGCCCAGCTTTACTAATAATGAATTCATGGCTAATCTGCTTCAACTGTCATTTACTTCCCCAGTGCCACCATGAGATCATGTTATCCACTGATACTTCAGTTTATATCCTTTTCTTCCCATTGCTACAATTAAAAAAAAAAAATCTAAAAGTAATTAACATTCCTGAGAATGTTAATGTTCAGTAATGTTCAGTGGTCAGTCTTCCTGAATTATCTCACAAGATTGATTTTTATAGTTTGTGTGAATCAGCGAACAATGTGCCCACATTATCCCTCTGTGAAAGATCTCTGAAGTCTCTTAAAATCTCTAGCATTGGTGGCAAATGATGGCCCATAGACAGGCTGCTTGTTTTTGCTTTTTTTATAAATAAAGTTTTATTAACACATAGTTGTCCACACATCAAGGACAGGATCTTTTCTTCTTCCTTCCTGGACTATTCACTAGGCGGCTGCAACATCAAGATTTGGCTTAAATGAGAGTTCTTAATAAGTAGCAGCTTCCTTTTTCCTGCTTAATTAAAGAGTATTTTAAACTGATTTCATTTTCCACAGCTTTTTGTCCTGAAATAATTTATGCATGACTCTGGTTTGGAGCTATGATACCTGGTTCTTCTGCCAGGGCCTCTGCCCTTCTGCTCCTGCCCTCTTCCATGAGATTCAGTTTTGTGTATATGAGAGGGTCTACTCTCCGTAGGTCATTTTTTCTAGGCTGGAGCTCAGGTGACAGGAGAGGGAATGGACTCGTGCTTATTTACCACTGAAAGAGAACTGATCTGATGGCCTTAGTCAGTGGGGAGGATTCTGCCCAGGCAGACTCCCTGAAGGATGCCGAGGTGCATGTGGTTGGCCTTCCAGGGAGGAAGTGTTTAATTTCAAGCAGTCAAGACAGAGCAGACTTTTGAGTCAAGCCAATAAAACAGGCCAATGATGGTGCTTAAGTTACAACTTTCCCTAACAGAAAGGAAACGAGGGAAATAAGAGCTACTTAATTGATCACAACAACAAAAGGAAACTCACCACAAATGGTACCAATGGGTTTCAGTTTGTTTTCAAGAGTATTTAAACACACTCATCTATCTAAAAAAAGAATATCAAGTCTGATCAATGAAAGGCTATTTATGGTTTGATCATTTCCTGTCAAAAATGTCTAGACTTTAATTAAAAAAATTTTTGGATCTTCAAATAGTTGTGCAAGAAGGTTACATATAACAAGTCTATTTAAAAATGTCTAAGCTGGGCACTTGTGGCTCACACCTGTAATACTAGCTACTCAGGAGGCTGAGATCTGAGGATCACGGTTCAAAGCCAGTATGGGAAATAAAGTCTGTGAGACTCTCTCCGTGAGATGCTTTTATCTCCAGTTAACCACCAGAAAACTGAAAGTGGTGCTGTGGCTCAAACTGGTAGAGCACTAGCCTTGAACAAAAACTGCTCAGGGACAGCACCCATTCTCTGAGTTCAAGCCCCATGATCACCACCCACCCACCACCAAAATGTCTAGTTGGCATGCAGTGGCTTAATGGTAGAACATGTGCATAGTGTACACAGGCCTTGGGTTCAATTCCTGGCACATGTGCACGTGTGCGCATGCGCGCGCGCACACACACACACACACACACACACACACACACACACACACACACACACACACACACACACAGAAGCCTATAATCCTTAGCTACTCTAGAGGCAAAGATCAGGGAATTGAGATTCAAGACCGGCCTGGGCGGAGAAGTTCTAGAGACCCCATCTCACTCAATAGCTGGATGTGATGGTACCATCTTATCATCCCAGTTATAGGGAAAGTACACAGTTGGGTGCAGTGGTGCAATCCTGTCATCCCTAGTGACACAGAAGCACAGTTAGGAGGATCGCAGCCCAGAACCACTGAGGCATAAAAGGCAAAAAGAGTCTGAAGGCATGGTCCAAATGGTACAGTGCCTGTCTAGCATGCATGAGGCCATAGGTTCTATCCCCAATACTAGCAAAAAGAAAAAAAAAATAGTCTGTTGTAACAACAGAATTCTCCTCACTGGGGACAAAATAGTAGGAAGTGCCCAATGGGTAGGCTCATCTTGGTTTGTATACCTTCTGACAAGGCAGTGACAGCCCTGGTCAAAGGCCATCAGACCGCCCATGTCTTCTGTCTCCTGCATGAGATTCAGTCACCAGGCTGCTCATGCTTCACAGAGATCCTCTGATCACAGCTGGATGAGATTGGAACCATACATTCTGGTGAAATGGTAGAGAGAGGAAAGGAAAGAGAGAGAAGAGAGGAGAGAGATGGAGAGAGAGAGGGAGTGGGAAAGGAAAAGAGAAATGGGAGGAAGAGAGAGGGAGAGGAAAGAGAGACAGAGGGAGAAAGAGACAGAAGGAGAATGAGAGACAGATGAAGAGAGAAGTGGGAGAGGGAGAGAGGGAGAGAGACAAAGAGAGGAGAGGGAGAGAGATGGGGGAAAGAAAGAGGGCGAGAGAGGGAATGGGAGAGGGCGAGGGAGAGACAGAGCACTCTAGTCACATATACCTGGTATTTGTGGCTGTGAGATGGATTGCTTTCATGTTAATCAGAAGAGTGAGCACTCTGGTGGCCACCCTGTGTGTGCTTCACCTTAGGGTGATTTGCAGAGCCAAAGCATCTCAGGTAGCCATGGACATGGTGGTCTCCAGGTAGAGATCCTCTGGGCTCTTCCCACCTCCGCCACCTCTGTCAGATACATGGAAAGCTTCCTCATGCTGCTATGTCTAATTGAAGAGATGGAGTCTTGCTATATGGTCCAGGCTGGCATTGAATTCCTAGGCTCAAGTGATCTTCCTGCTTCACACTGAGTAACTGGGACTACAGGTATGTGTCATAACCCCTGGCTCTTTCCATATATATATATATATATATATATATATATATATATAGTGAAAATAACGTTCAGAGGGGTTGCAATTACATGGGCAAGATAATGAGTACATTTCTTATCAAGCATTGTTGCCTCCTCCTTTGTTTCCCCTTCCTATCCCTTCCCATCTCCCACCCCCTCCCCCACTCCACTCCCCCTAACTTAGTTGCCATTGTTTCCCTTAGCTTTGCCAATTCCACAGGAAGAGTCTGAAAAATAATTATTGTAGGGCCATGTGAAATGTTAGCTTCATGTCAATAGTTTTTCTAAATGCGACCTGGCCATACTGCTCAGGAATTTTTTTCTATGGGTTACAATATAAGTGAGACACGTGTTTGCTGAAAGAATATTTTGGTAGAGCTACAAAAGCTGATCAAGATGCGTTGTATACATAAACTGCTTTGTTAAATGGCAAAAAAATTCAGTACATATCCTAAAAATTAAGAACTGAAGGAAAGGGTGGGTTGGTTGGGAGGGGTGAGAAGAATGTTGAATGGGTGACATTGATCAAGATATATTGTGTTTATAAACTGCCGTGTGAAATGGTAACTCCTTTGTACAACTACCTAATGACAATAATAATGATAATAAGAATAAATAATAATAAACCAAAAGCTGAACCTCACTGTTACTGCAAATGAATGTGTTGCTTTCTCCCTAGGTAGGGAGCAGACACTTCATAAACAACTTGTGGGCTTAGCTCCCACTCAAAACATCTTCCTAATTAACTCCTAATAGATGGCTGGTGGCCAGACAGAGTCTAGCACATGGTTGTTAGCTATAAGGTCGCTGTTTTTGAATACTTTTTGCAGTCTTCCAGAGTATGATTTCATGTGAAAATAAGCTAATTAGCCACATCATAAGCGGGTTTACTGACACATTCCTCCAGTGATTAGTGAAAACTTCTGATTTTGTTCTGTACATGGAGTGCTGTGAAGGTCCAGAAGGGCTGTGGATAAGAGGCCACCTGTTAGGTGACTTGGATTTGCAAAAGTATTTCAGGGACATGAGGAACTTCAAATGCTGGTTCCTAATGTGTGGTGGTAGGTTCTGCTATGTTCTGATCACTGCTTCAGGGGAATTAATTGGCCTCAGCTTACTTTCTAAATGCCTCCTCAGCTATGTATCATATACTATGTCAATAGTAATAAATTATTAATATATAGTATATTAACATAATATATAGTATTTTATGTATTAGACTATATAGTATATATTATATTATGTATTATACAATGGTATCATATAGTATACACTATATTAATTAGTATATATATTATATAATACATATAACAATTATATAATATATAAATACCAATCTATATAAAATGCTAGTAGTAGGGTTTGAACTCAGAACACGGTGTTTGCTCAGATGATGCTCTACCATTTGAGCTATATACCTCCAGCATGGCTTTTTGCTGGTTATTTTTGGAGATGGAATCTCTCAGACTTTTCTGCCCAGCTGGCTTCAAACTGCAATCCTCTGGGCCTCAGCTTCTAGAGTAGTTAGCAGTAAAGCACCTGGCTGAGGTATCACATTTAAAGAGCTTAGTGTCTGACATGTAAGTGTCCTTATACGCTAGATCTAGAAGAGAGCAATTCAGAGGCTCCAAACACAAGGGCGTGTTGAGGAGAGAGAAATGCTAACTACCCTGGATTGGATTCATGCACATTGGTGCATGAATTCATGGCATTGGTGTCATGCCATGGGCCTTCCAGGTTCAAGAACCATGAGGACAAGTAATCCTCTGTTCTTTATAACTCTCTGTCTCGGCACTCTGCTATAGCAGCAGAAAATGGACTGAGACAGGGGATATCACAAGTTTTTGGGACACATCTGTTTCATTTCAGGGCCTCTTTGGCCAATGGTGACATGAAGGAAATGGGAGGTGGGGAGGATTACCTTCCATTTGGGGGTGATCTGTGTTTATTTTTTGTTGGACTTCCTGTATCCTGTTGTCTTAACCTGTCTCCTGATTGAGCTTTGACCATCAAGGCAATTTTTGTTTTTATCAGTCAATTTTTTTTTATCAGGGCCTGGATGCTGTCCCTGAACTCTTTGGCTCAAGACTAGTGCTTTACTACTTGAGCCACAGCTCCACTTCTGGTTTTTTTTAGGTGGCTCATTGGAAATAAGAGTCTCATAGACCTTCTTGCCCAGGCTAGCTTCGACCTGTGACTCTCAGCTTCCTGAGTAGCTAGGATTGCAGGCATGAGCCACCAGCACTGGGCTCAAGGCAGTTTTTTAAATCCTATAGACAACCCCCTCTTATCCATTATTAGATGTATTATTTGTACCCTCCCAGCACATTTTTCTGAGGCCTGCCTAAGAAAACATTACATTTTAAAAAGCATTGGCATTTACAGAAATCTTGATCCAAGTAGCTTGATGTCTCAAGGAACCTACCCTCCACGTGGAATCAGTGGGATCAGCAGGCATGCCCCAGTCCACGTGAGATGAGCAAGTCACCTCTCTCCCATTGTAGTCATGACAACAGATTAGCTATTGACTCACTCTTACTATAAAGGCCATTATCACAATGTCAGAAGATAGTCACTAGCTCATGCCTATAATCCTAGCTACTTGGGCAGCTGAGATCAGGGGGATCACAGTTATGGGCCAGCTTGGGCAGAGAAAGTTCAAGAGATCTCCAGCTCCACAGGAAAAGCTGGGCCTGGTCTTGAATGCCTGTTACTTCAGCTAAGGCAGGAAGTACAAATAGGAGTGTGGTAGCCCAGGCTTACTCAGTCAGAAAAGCAAGCCTCTATCTCAAAAATAACCAGAGCAAAAGGAACTGGAGGCGTAGTTCAAGTGGTAAGAGTGCCTGCCTAGCAAGCATAAAGCTCTGAGTTTCAACCCCAGTAATGCAAAAAACAAACAAAATCCCCAAACAAGCAAAAAGCAAAACAACCCCCCCCCCAAGCCCACAAAAATATCAAAGGGCAATAATTGTGGTGAAGATGTGGAAGAAAGGGAACTCTTGCATGCTGTTGGCTGTAATGTAAATGAGTGCAGCAATTTTGGAAGACCATATGGAGTATGCACGTAAGAGAGTAAAAGTAATTACCACGATTGGTAATCCCACTGCTGGGTACAGATCCAAAGGAAGTAAAATCAGTATGTGGAGGAGACATCTGCACTCCTGTGCTGATCGAAGCAGTATTCACAACAGTCAAGATAAGAAATCAGTTCAAGTGACTAGCAACTGACGAATGGGTAAAAAAGCAGGTGTGTGGGGGGGGGTACACAGGCACAGTGGAAAATTATTGAATCCTGAAAAATGAAATCCTGTTACTTGTGACACCATGAAAAAACCTGGAGGGTTGTATGTGAAGTGAAACAAATCAGGCATAGAAAGACAAGGACCACATGGTCTTGACTCATGCAAGGATACCAGTATTCTTAAAGAAAAAAAAAATGTTAAAAAGAGTGGATGTGAAGTGTTCTCACTACGGAATGGTAGGTTAATTATCTAGGGATAAGCACTGTGTGATGTGAATATATAAACACATACATCTATGTTTACCTATGTATACTTTAAAACAAGTATACCTATGTATACTTGGAAACAGTTTTTGTCCATCAGTTTACAAATAAATGTAACCAATGCAGATGAAGGAAGGAGGTCACTATCAATGCCACACAGACCTAGTGGGGACTTTGTCCCCTGTCCTCATGTCCCCATGTGAATCAGTGCAGCCTCAGACCCAGAAGTGGGTGTTTATTGCTGAAGGAGTCCTCCAGCAACTCCCAGGAAGCAGCAAAGAGATCTCTCTTGCTCAGGAAGTGTGTGGAAATCCCTCATTCCTATCCTTTTCTTTTTGTCTGAATCTTTCTACCCCACCACCCCTTCCTCACCCCAAGTACTCTGGGTCCCGGACCTCAAGAAATTCTGTGACAGCAATTGTGGGGGTGTCTCTGGCTGGGGGAACTTTCCTCTCCGACCACATGATCTGTGGTCGCTAGAGGGCAGAATAATTCCTTCATCTCGTCTCTCCCTGGCTCCTGACTGCCCGCTGTAGACAAGTGAAGTAGGAAAATAAGCCCCTGGGATGGAACTGGAAATGTGGAGTTGGTGGTAAGAGATTCTGCAGGTGCTGGAGTCTGAGAGAGCGAACTCTTTAAAGCTGTTCATGAACTCTGAGCTGCACCGGTTGGAATATGATGCTGAAAAAGCAATGTGTAAATGGGCCACAGGCCACTGTAAATTCACAGAGTGGCCGCTAGGAGGCTCTCCAGGGAGACAGAGTCAAACAGAGCTTCTCAGCCTTGATATAGGAGCTATGTTTATGTCTAAATTCCAAGATACTTTTATAAAACAAAGTTAATGAGGTTCACTGTAAGAGCCAAACAACAAAGAGAACCTCAAATCATAACTTTCAAAATATCTTGTATGCAATTTAAGTTTACTTGATATCCCAAACTTAAAAATGCCCACAAAACACATAACCAGAGAAATCTTAGTAACTGCATTAGTATGAAACACTCTCAAAAGTTTCAGGAAAGAAACAGAAGATCAGAAGAAGAACCAAGTAGAAAAGTTAGATTTTTTTTTCTCCAAAAACCAAATAAACACAAAGGAAAATGAAATACTCCCTAGAGGTCTGAATAACAGAATGGGGATGGCGGAAGAAAGAGCTGGAACATTTGTGAATAGATTGGTGGAAATGATCTAATCTGAACAAGATGTGGAAAAAAGATTGGGGGAGGAAGTGAATAGTTCAAAGAGGAGTGGAGGAAAGTGTGGAGCAGAAAAAAATATTTAAAGAAGAAGCTTAATGGTAGGAAGATAACCATCCTGTTAAAGCCAGTCATCATGAATGGGCTACTATGAAAGAGCTGCCATGAATGAATCGCCATGAAGGTAGCTGCCACTCAGGACAGGAGATTTCCTTTTCTTGAAATTTCTCTGCTAGAACTTAGTGGAAAAACCTGCATGCTCCTGGATTGGGAGGATCAACATCGTGAAAATGGCAATACTTCCAAAGGCTATCTACAAATTCAATGCGATACCTATCAATATTCCAACCTCATCCTTCAATGAAATAGAAGAAACAATCCAAAAATTCATATGGAACAATAAAAAGACCCCGAATAGCAAAAACGATCCTTAACAGAAAGAACAGTGCTGGAGGAATATCAATACCAAATTCCAATCTCTACTACGAAGCCATAGTAATTAAAACAGCTTGGTACTGGCACAAGAGCAGACCTGAGGACCAATGGAATAGAACTGAAGACCCAGATATGAACCCACAGACCTATAGCTATCTAATCTTCCATAAGGGAGCTAAAAAAATAGAATGGAGGAAAGACATCCTCTTCAGTAAATGGTGCTGGCAAAATTGGTTAATCACCTGTAGAAAACTAAAGCTAGATCCTTATATATCACTCTGCACCAGAAACAACTCCAAATGGATCAAAGACCTCGAAGTCAAAGCGGACACTCTGAAAACATTACAGCATGGAATAGGAGAAACCCTAGGGCTCCTTGGCACCAGCCGAAATTTTCTTAAGAGAGACCCAGAAACACAACAAATCAAAGAAAGGTCGGACAAATGGGATTGCATAAAACTGCAGAGCTTCTGCAAGGCAAAGGACATAGCTAGCAAGATAATAGAAAGCCCACGAACTGGGAGAAGATCTTCACTAGCCATACAACAGACAAAGGTCTCATATCTAAAATATATTTAGAACTCAAAAAATTAAATCCCCCAACAACTCCTCAAATGAACAACTGCCTGATAAATAAGTGGGCTAAAAACTTAAAAAGAAACTTCTCTGAAGAGGAAATAAGAAAGGCCAATAGACACATGAAGAAATGCTCAATCTCTCTAGTCATTGAGACTAATCAACATTGAGATTCCACCTAACCCCAGTTAGAATGGCTATAATCAAGAAATCTAATAACAACAGATGCTGGAGGGGATGTGGCCAAAAGGGAACCCTACTGCATTGTTGGTGGGAATGTAAACTTGTTCAACCACTTTGGAAAGCAGTATGGAGGTTCCTCAAAAGACTCCACATAAAGCTCCCCCATGACCCAGCAATCCCACTTCTGGGCATTTACTCAAACGACCACAAACAAGGCTACCAGCACAACTATGTTTATCGCAGCATTATTTACCATAGCTAAGATATGGAACCCACCCAGATGCCTCTCATTAGATGAAAGGATCAAGAAAATGTGGCATATATACAAAATGGAATTCTATGCCTCCATCAGAAAGAAAGATATCACCCCATTTGTTAGGAAATGGAAAGACTTGGAAAAATTATATTAAGTGAAGTAAGCCAGGCCCAAAGAAACATAGGTCCCATGGTTTCCCTTATTTGCAATAACTAGTATATGTCTAGGACAAGCAGAAAAGGTCAAAAGCTATGTACATATGACCATATAAGATGATGTTAAGCGAAATGAACCCCGAGACAGGGACACAAGTGGTTTTTTCTTGTTTGCTATTGTTTTTTTAACATACTTATAATGTACTATGTGATTTTTTTGTTTCTTTGGTATGTTCCTCTCCCATAGTGTAACCCCTGTTTTCACTGTATTTGAATCTGTTGTCCTGCATCTTGTATATACATTTTTCTAATTTGGGGAGGGGAAGGGAAAAAACAAAATGCTTACATAGGGATACAAGTTGACCCATTGTAACAATGAGACGTACAACTATGTTGAAAATGAACTTTACAACTTGGTGGGGAGGGAGGAGTTGGGGAGGGAAGAGATGGTAGGGGAAAAACAAAGGAGGAGGTAACAATACTCGATAGGAAAGGTACTCATTACCTTACTCATGTAGTTGTAACCTCTCTGTACAATATCTTTACAATAAAAAATATATTAAAAAAAAGAAGAGGCTGAAAGGTAGGAAGATAACCACCCTGTGGAAGCCAGACACCATGAACGTGCTGCCATGAATAAGCTACCACTCAGGACAGATTTCCTTTTCTTAAAATTTCTCTGCTCCAGAAGTATAAATTACAAGGTGCAGAATCAGTAAATAGTCAAGTACCAGTATTTGTCACAACTTCTAATGTTCACAATCACTGTGTGTGTGTGTGTGTGTGTGTGTGTGTGTGTATGGAGGTGCCAGAGTTGGTATGGAGGACAAAGGTAAAGGGTAAAGGGAGAAAGTTTCCTTACATCTCACAGGACGTAGGGAGGTCCAGCCTCCTTCCTGGTAGAGGCTATTGCATAATATGAGTGGGAGGTGAGATTCACATATATCACAGACATTCCCTCAACTCATTTTATTCTCAACTCCAAGTTGGTTTGGAACTATGGGATTTCCTCATCATCTTAGCTTTCCATCAGATTGAAAAGCTATCCTCATCTACATGCATCTGGAGTAATTCTTCCTTAAGTGATTGTGCTTCACTAGTTTTGAAAATTGTAACTTAAACATCTCGAGCAGAAAATATTAAGAAAAAGATCCTTCCTTTCACTCCGTGGTCCTAAGTGATACTGGGCTCTTCCGAGTTTTCTGTCTATCAACACCGTCATTCCCTCCCCTTCTCCCCACCCCGCCCCCCAAAAAAAAGGAAAAAAAAGAATCAAAGCTGTACTAAGTAAATCCAACTTAGAGACTGAATCTGACCTTTAATATCTAGTCTGTTTTGATCATGGCTGAGTAAATATCTGAGTAAACAGGATGTGCATTTTTTGTTCACACATCAAATGGTGCTTTTACTTGAAAAGACTGAAATGCGCTTTGATTTCTTTTTGTGTTGGTACAGAGGTTTGAACTCAGGGCCTCTTATTCTTGCTTAGCTCTTTTTGAACAAGTCTAGCACTCTACCACTGGAGCCACACCTCTAGTTCCCATTTCGATTTCTTGCTGATGAATTATTTCCAACTATCTTATGGACTATGAGGTTATTTTTTTCCCACCATAACTTTAGCCTAAGACATTTTTTTTTGTCTCAGCTAAGAGTCATAAAATTGAGATGTTCCATTAAAGTACTTTCTAGAATGTTCTTATAGTTTCTAATCCACCCAATGTATTTTCTTTCAACATGATTACCGATACATTTTTGACTGAATATCTTTAAGAGTTAACTGGTCTGTGCTTTATGTACTTTTATTTTACTGCAGAGAGCACAGTGATCAATAGATCACACAGACCAGAATCACTAAATCATTTCATCTCTCATGAACATTTTCTTCCATTTTGGACACGGCCAAATACTGTGCAGGTAATATGACTGTCAGGTCATGGAACTCTTTAGCCCTGGGTGGGAGAGAGGTCAGGCCTGAGCGGGAGGTGGGGAGTTGATGAGGAGCTCCATTACCTTCCAGCAGATCTCTAGCCAGACCAGGTTCTGCTCCCGTGGACCGAACAAAGTCTGACAGGACTGCGTCCATATCAAGCGTCATAGGATCATGTAGAAGTGCTGCCCAGCACTCGGCCGAGGTGGGGTTTGGAAGCAGGCTAGAAACCATCCATCTGCAAGAGACAAGAGAGGGCATCTCATTATGGAGAGCACTGGACCTGAGAGCAGCCACACATGGGCAGCGAGCTACCGCCACCAACTTTTGAGCAGCTTTTGAATTGCTTTGGGAGGATGGCTGCTGCATTCCTCATGGAAGATATTCCATTATAAATATCCAACTAAAGTATCATTCCTCTCTACATGCCAGCCACCTCGGGGTGCTAGGGTCTGTATGTCTGTGTGTTTTCTCTGCCCTCCACTTTATATGCCGGGATCTAACCTCAAGGTGACATCAGGAGGCGGGGCCTGTTGGAGGTGACCAGGTTGTGAGGGTGGAGGCCTCATGATGGGATTCGTGCCCTCAAAAGAGCGATCCTTGCTCCTTCTGCCATGTGAGGACAGCAAGAAGGTGCCATCTGTTAGCCAGGAAGTGGCATATAACAAACATGCTGGTGCCTTGATCCGGGACTGTAAGCCTCTAGGACTGTGAGAAATAACTTCCTGTTGTGTTTAAGCCTCTTGGTTTGTGGGATTTTATAATAGCAGCCCCGATGGACCAAGGCAAGGGAATATTACTAATGCCAAAGTCTTCCATTTCACCTGTCAATTCTAACAACCACCAATAGGGAAAGAAAATAAAGACTGGATTGTTTGAAACAATCAAACATATAGAGAGGGTAAATTTAGCAAAATGAGATTTCTAATTCTCCTCTGAGTTATAGAGACATGTAACTGCGTTAACCTCCCCATTACATGCATTTCCCTACATCCCTAAGCCCTCCTTAGGCTATTAGGAGAGACTCTGGGGTCAGCAAACTTGCTGAAGATGACTTCTAAAATTAATCTGCTGTCTCCCTGAGAGTTATCATACTCAGGGTAATAGCCCAACAAAATTCACAAGGAAGTCAGGTTTCCTAAGAACGATTACAATCAGAGGACTAAACTGGCATCCAGGAGCTGGACTACGGGCTGTCTGCAAGAGCCAATTGCTAGGGAAAAGCAGCCTTTACCAGCAATACAAGGGTGGCTCTTATCAGTAAAGCAGTCTGGGGGACCACCACTGGTCTCAGTCATGGCTGATAAAGTACAAGTGTACCCCACAGCGTGCAGATGAGAGAGAGGTCATCACCCCTATGGCCCATAGTAGGCCAAATGTAGTCCTCTACTTGTTTTTGTAAATGAAGTTTTATTGGAACACAATCACGTCTTTACATAATGACTATGGTAGCTTTATACATGGTTTGCTTTGGTAGTAAAAAGCTCCAAAAAAACCATACCCCTGAACGTATTTACTTACTATTTGGGTCTTCATAGAAAAAGCCTGTTGACTCTAAGAGGGAAACCTTTATGCTAGTGGGTATGTCATTAATTTTTCACCCTGTGAGTGAGTTTAAGTTTCCTCTATTGGTGAATGGCCTTTGTTTCTTCTTAGTGATAGCTACAGCTGGTCTGTGCTCAGTGGATGGGCTCTGCGGCACTTGCTGGAGCTTTAGAATGAGCATGTTAGTCTAATTTGAACCCAGATTTACCTATGACCAGCTGTGCCAGGTTGGTTCAACCTCTCAGGTCAACCTGTGCCTCTGTCAGAAGGCAACAAATAAAAGAGGCTCACGTCACGACAAAGACCAGAGGAGCTATGCCTTTGGGCAAGGAAGGCTGGAGTCTTGGGCTATCCATTGCCATTACACCATCTTGCACACGGCTACCATCTGTTTGGTAGAGTTAAAAAGTAAGAATATGATTTGACCTGATGTATAGGGTACCAATTAGGAAATTGCCTTCTTCCTTCCCTCCATTCACTAGAACTTCGGCCCAGAGAGTGTCTTCTTTGGTCACTGCCACCTGGGGGAGAAACCAGAGAACAAGGTCTTGTTATTCTCCTTATCTTAGAGACCAGGCTTGGGTGTCACATGGAGAATGTGCTTTGTTTCCTTGATACAGGAGTCTGCATCTGGGGCGGGGCCAACTGCTCGACGCAGGCCCTCTGCCTCCCGGGGTGCTCCAGGTGCTCGCTGGCCAGCTGGCCTTCACCTCCCACATTTCACTGAGCAACTGCATTTCAACGAGTGTACAGTGTCACATTATCGAGCTGTCAGAAACGTTACGAGTAATCATCACATCAGTGCATTCAATCTCAGTTACCGTGGTAAAATGTATATAATGTGAAATCTACCATTTAACGATTGTAAAGCTCACAGTTCAGCGAGATTTCGAGTGCTTTCCCACTGTTATGCAGTCATCACCGCCATCTCTCTCCAGAAGGGTTTCATCTTTCTGAATTGAAAACATTTTATTAAATCCTCCCTTCTCCAGTCCCTGGCAACTTTTATTTTGTCTCTGAATTTGATGACTCTAGGTACCTCATATAATGGAATCACACAGCGTTTTCCTTTTGTGTCTGGCTCATTGCATTTAGTATCATGTCTCTTCAAGGTTCATCCCATTGTTATAGCCAGGCTCAGAATTCCCTTGCTCTTCAAGTCTGAGTGATATTCCATTCTGTGTATATGCCACCATCCAACCACTAGGTTCATCTGGTTGCTGGGAATCATGAGATCTCATCTGTTTGGTGACCCTGATGGATATCTACCAACAAAAGATTGAAGACTTGTACTCACATCTATTCTCTATCTGTCCCTAGTGCAAGGTACATGCAGATGAAAGAAAGGATGTGCTTAAAATGAATGTGGCTAGAAGCTACTGTGCAAATCTGCCTCAACACGTTGCTCTTTAGTCTAACACTGCTACCACTACCACAGCCAAGACCTCACTTTTGTACCCCCAAGATGATAGGGGAGCAGCTGCGTGAATGGAGACCCTGGATCCTGATCTCCTCAGGCCTTCACCCTGCTGCTCCATGGCCCAAGTGTACTATTGTGCCTTGTTGGTTTTAGTGGCTCAGTTTCCATGTCTAGCTTCTGTTTCTTTGCCTACCTATTCATCCTGGCATTTTGACAGATTATCTCTGAGACTTGGCATCCAACCTGGGGGTGTGGGGTGTCAAGTTGTCTCCCTGTGACTTTGTGAGGAAGCAGCAGCACTGTGTGGGGACTAGGGATGGCTCTGGAATCAATCCTGGGGCTGAAGTGTCTTTGCTATTTACTGTCTGTATGCCTTAGGCAGGCTACTTTGCCTCTCTGTGCCTGTTTCTCAAGCCATATATATGGAATAATAATAGTATCACAGGGATGAAATTTTAGGTATTGGGGTGTTAAAGTGTATGGGTCCATACACAATAAGCACCAGCCATTGCTGAATTCTCTGCAAGGACCCTAGATCTTCCCTTTTCAAGTGTCCACTGAACACATTTTTTTCTTACACCGTTTTCCAGAGTCTGGAGTTCATTGATGGCTCCTATTGTGTCTTGTGGCATTTGTACCTCCTGTAAATTTGCACTTGATGAGATGCAGGCTTAGTTTTGGGCTCATTTTGGTACTATCTTTTCTATCAAGTGGTACTGAATGTTTAACTATCTCCGCTTGTGATAGAAGCAGCCACTGATGAGCATTACCTACAACAACCATCAGTTCATTATGAGCGGCACAGACTGATAGTCGAATTGCTTCCTTCCTTCTCCATTTATCAACTGGAATTCTTACATAGGAAAAAAACTTGCACTCATCTCCATTTGGTCATTCAGTGACAGATTTCAAGTAGAAAAGGCAAGATAAATGCTTTGTTTACCACCTTTCACCTGATTTTATTGGATGAATTGGCACGTTAGGTTTCTCCAATGATTGTCAACTTGTTTCCTTTCTTTAAAAAATGTCCTTTTCACTGAGTGCTGGTAGCTCACACACTTGTAATCCTAGCTACTCAGGAGGCTGAGATCTGAGGATCAAGGTTCAAAGCCAACCCAGGCAGGGAAGTCTGTGGGACTTTTATCTCCAGTTAACCAACAATAAGCAAGAAGTGGAACTGTGGCTAAAGTGGCAGAGTGCCATTCTTGAGTGCAAAACCTAAGGGACAACATCCCGGTTCTGAGTTCAAGCCCCACTACCAGCACATGCACGTGCATGCTTGTGCGTGTGCATACACACACACACACACACACACACACACACACACACACACACACACACACACAGAGTTGTTTCCAGTGGTAAATTGCTTCCTAGCATACGTAAGGCACTGGGTTTTATCCCAAGCAGGCATTGCAAAGAAAATCATTTTGTACTCATGGATTTGAACATGTTTGACACATTTCCATCCACCCAATACATAAGTAGTTGTCATCTTAACTGGTAGTTCAATTTGTCTCTTTTTATCCAATGAGAGCCTCTTCTAGGTGACTCCAGCATCCTGGGCCAAGTCGCCTTGACCTCAGTATGGCCATCAAGGGGTGACAAGATGGTTCAGACTCCTTCTGTCCATTATGTCAGATCTAGAATCTGACATTTCTTCAAGGAACCCTGAGTCTTCTTTTTAATGAACATGTTGTTATTATTATTTTTTAAGACTACAGTCTGGGAGCTTTGTGTGCCCAATAATACCAGATTAGTCACTGTTTGTAGGATCTCCTAGTGGATGGAACCATACAATATGCTTGTTTCAAGACAAAATACCTCTTGTATGTCTTCAAATCAAATGGAAGACTTCAGGGTTTTTTCAGTCTCACTAATTGTTTTATACATGGATTTTCCTAATCCTTATTTGAAAGAATACCAGGGATGACAGAATATTATACCATTACTCCTATGATATACACAATAATAAACCACAAATACCAATATGACAATTACTACAAAGCTTCAAGCTTGCTGCTTATTTATAGTATCTATTTCTTTGGTCTTAAGTATATCCCACTATGGAGAAATAAATAAACTAATATATTAAAAAAAACCCGAAACTTTGGGCCAGGCACTGGTGACTCATGCCTGTAATCCTAGGTTCTCAAGAGGCCAAGACCAAAAGGATTGTGGTTTGAAGCCAATCTGGGCAGACAGATCTGTGAGACTTTCTCCAATTAACCGATAAAAATCCAGACTAGAGGTCTGGCTTTGCACTGTGATCTTCAGATTTCAGCCTCCTAAGTAGCTAGAATTGCAAATGTGAGCCCTAGCTGCTTGCCTGAGCTTTTGAGTTTTGAGCAATTCACAGGTGAGAAATACTTTTTCACTGTATTTTTAATCTGCATTTCTCTTATTATATGTGAAATTGAGCATTTCAACAATGCCTAAGAACCTTTACCATTTGAAGTTTTACAAACTAATTGGTTCTCTAGCGAATTCCCTCATTCAAATACTGTTTCGGACTTTTTTTCCCCACAAGTATTACTCATTATATATTCAAGATAACAATCGTTCCTCTAGAATAAATTAGGAATTGATAAAAAATCTTTCTGTGATTGATATCTCTCCTCTAGAATAAATTAGGAATTGATAAAAAAAATCTTTCTGTGATTGATATCTCTTTATGTAAGTGTTAAATTCAGCTTGTTAAATTTTAAGATGCTTTATGTTGACATTGTTAGTTTTATCCCCACCTTTGCTCCTCAGCTCCACTCATACCTGAGCTCTTCCCCGCCCTAGAGATCACGCCATACAGCTGGCCACTCCCTCTCTCTGCCCAGATCCACCTGTGAACACATTTACCCCACTTGCACCCCCCTCCCCAGACCTACTTGCCACTGGGATAGGGACAGATGCCATGAACTCCCTCTCCGGGGGAGATATGGCCCTTCTAATAAACCTTATAATAATCTTTCTCCTGTGCCTGCCTGCCTCTGCGTGGTCCCCTGGGATGGTCGGGAAGGATTCCTACAGATGTCATGCATTAGACGAATCTATGAGTTTATGTGCAACTGTTGTCAGGTTTTACAGTTAGCATTATACCCCTAAATAAGAAAGCTCAAAGTTTTCTTTTCCTGTTCAGCATTCAGCAATTACATGAGTAGTACTGGGGGCATCTGGTACTTGGATGCTTGGTGGATTTCCTAGAAAAGCAATTGGTTTTTTCTGTTTCTTTTGTAGGTGGAGCTCTCCTACAACTTTAACTTTTTATCCCATGGGAATCACTCTTTTACAGAGACAGTAAGTTTCTATCTCTATAGAGGTCAATTTAAAAAAAAAATGCCAGTCCTTGAATTTGAATTCATGGCTTAGGTGCTGCTCCTCAAGCTTTCTTGCTCAAGGTCAGCATTCTACCACTTGAGCCACAGCTTCATTTCCAGCTTTTCTTTTGATTTTTAACTGGAGATAAGAGTCTCAAAAACTTTCCTTCCTGGGGCTGGCTTCAAATTGAGATCCTCAGATCTCAGTCTCCTGAATCATTAAGATTACAGGAGTGAGCCACTGGCGCCCGGCATAGGAGTCAATTTCATAAGATTGTATTTCCTGGAGATTTATCCATTTTCAATAAAACCGAGTTAAAATAATTAACTATTCAAAAGTTCCCACAGGCCAAAATCTTCTCTTTATCTAAGTGAGAAAAATAAAATTCTAGTAACCACAGAATATTCTCAAATAACACCGCTGTCCTATGCGCTTTCTGGGTAAGGTCACCCCTCATATGGATGACAAGTCCACAGGGTGAGTACCTTTGCTCAACTTTACAGAAGCTCAGAGATTCCAGTGGTGGAGTTAGGATTTACACGCATGCCTGCTTTGATCCAAAGGTCACCACTGTTCCATCAATGTTGTCCTTTTACAACGCAACAGTGTGTTACCAAAACTTCTCAGGCTAAAATGCCCCGTGCTTTGAAATACATTATGTGCATAGACGCATGGTTGGAAGGAAAACATTTCCTTACTTGGTCCTGTTTCACCTTTCATGATTTTCTCTCAGTATGGAAAGATGGAACAAATACTTCTCTGAAAATATGATTATTTGGGGGTAACAGGATCAACCGAGGTCTTCTCTTGCGAGTGCTGAAATGCTTGACTTACCAATGTCAAATCGAATTCTTCCAGGGCTCTTAAAAAGAGAGCAGGTATATACCTGTCATCAGAGCCCCGGGCTCATCACAAAGAGTTAAAAGATTGCTCTTGCCGTGTCACCTCCTGCCTTGAACTCACATAAAGATAAGACAATTCTTAAAGGATCCATGAGGAATAGCAATTATGAATTCTGCAGAAAAAGACGACTCGAAGTGAACTTCATAGGGGCATGAAACATGGCAACATCTGTTCTGACTAATAAGAACCACGACCTTGTAATCATGTAACATATTCCAACTCTGGAGTGCACACCTTCCAAGGAGTCTGGTGTCAGAGGCATTACCTCATTCTTGGAATCTGCAGCAGAGATGCCCTGCACCATTCGAAACGTCTAGTGCTGGAGGGCGGGGAAGGCTCCCTTGTTTTGGAAGATTTATGTTTTTATTCTCTAGGCTCAGAAACGTAGCTGTTACATAAAATACGTGTCTGAATCAGACCAGTGTGCCCTCAACAAAGGCTTAAAAGGATCCAAACAACTCACTAATCAGCTTTATACTTCTATTGATTCTGTCATTTTATTCCACTTTTTATCTGGCTAAAGATACAAGGGGAAAATAGCCTGATAGGTCCGGTCCTTTTCAAATCTTCCTGCTGTCACTGTCAGGTGAGGGAATACCTTGAGCAGCGCTGCTGTCCTCAGTTTACCTCCTCCTTCTCTGTGAGACCTTCCCTGGAAGGCAGAGTGCATAGTTTTATTTTATTTACAACAAATTGGAATATATCATGTGTTAACTAAACATGCGGAACAAAAGGAAAGTGAAAATCCTAAACCTGACTTTCTACTCTAGTCTAGAGGCAGACACGAAAACCATAAATCAACTAAGGTTGGAATAAATAAGAAGTGGAAGGTATGGCTTGAGTGGCAGAGCACTAGCCTTGAGTAAAATTGAAGCAGTAGCTTGAGGCTCTGAGTTCAAGCCCCACTACCGTCACACACAAGGAAGAATATTGGAATATATACAATGATGTTGTTTATAAGCAACTGCTTTGGCACAGGCAGGGTTTCTGAAGTGTAAGGTTTTTGTCTCGAACTGGTTTCTTTTCAAGATGGAATTAAGACATGCCTCAGACTGTTTAAGAAATAGCAGAAAGTGTGGGTATATTTTGAGATTACTTGTGTACTGCTCATCTTATTTCAAAGTCACCTTATGTAAATACACTTTACTCTATTCGAACTAGCCAATCCCAAGCAGTTGAACCTGAGTTCAACCAGTCTGAGCAAAGGGGCGGGGCCTGCTGTGTTAGGTATAAATAGCGGGGCAGCCTGCCTGTTCTTGTCTGCCAGATTTTGGGCTGATGGTGCACCCTTCTGCAGAAGTAAATGTTGCCTTGCCAGAAAAAAAAAGTATTGTTCATAAGCATATCCATCAGAATTTGAGAACAGTCCTCTCACTCTGTCAGATGATATAAAGAAGGCTAAAATGAGGATGTTTTGGTGGTGGTGGTGGTAGTCAGTGTTGGGGATGGAACCAAGGACCTTGAACAGTCAAAGTGAGCATTCTGTCACTGAGCTACCTCTTCATACCCAAATGAACTTTTATAAAAGTTTCTTTCTCTTTCTCTGTCTGTCTGTCTGTCTGTTTTGCTAGACCAAACCTAGGTCTTTATGCATGCTACGCAAGTGCTCTATCACTGAGCTACAGCCCTGGCCCCAAATGAATTTCTGAGAAGCAGTTGAGGAGGTTAAAAAGGGACCTTCTAGGCTGACAACATGAGCAGAGAATCAAAGACCTCTGCATGCGTAGGAGGGCTGGTGGCTATGAAGGCTGTAGGTAAGCCCCAGGACCAGCTAGCTGGACTATCAGGTTGAGAAGCCATGATGGCCTTAAGTCCAGTGAGTGTTCCTGAGGACCGAAGTGACATGAACCATGTGAGCTCCAGGAAAATGAACAAAGGTGTAAAGATTTTGGTAGAGAGTAAGGGATGTAAAGCTCTAGTTTTTGGGGTTGCCCCGTCTCTACCCTCCAGCCTACTGCAGGTAGAACCTTGGCTTGTCAAGGAACAGTAGAATCCATGCATTCTAAAGAGGGTAGACAGCATTTCTAGCACCAGCAATGGTATCAATGGTCAAAGCCACTCGAGGGAACTCTCATTGCCTTGGGATCTCCAGTATCAATGTGGCCATACTGGGTGATTCAGTCTACCTGATGGAAAAGGACATCAACTGGGTCTGGTTTATGAGAAAGCATCTGCTCACCTGATAGAAAGGGGCATGCTGAACTGGAATAGTCCTTTTCCCACATTGGTTTCCCTCACTTTTTTTTTTCAGCCACTGGGCTTGAACTCAGGGTCTAGATGCCATCCTTGAGCTTTCCTGCTCAAGGTGAGTGCTCTATTACTTTGAGCTACAGCTCCACTTCTGATTTTCTGGTGGTTTACTGGGGATGAGACTCATGGAGTTTCCTGCCTTAGCTAGGTTTGAACCAGGATCCTCAGATATCAGCCTCCAGAGTAGCTAGGATTACAGGTGTGAGCCACCAGCACCTGACCCATTCTTTGTGTTTTAAGGAAGGGAGTAATTGGAGATAAGAGTCTGATGGACTTTTCTGTCCCAGCTGGCTTTGAACCAGGATTCTTAGATCTCAGCCTCCTGAGTTGCTAGAATTACAGGCATGAGCCACCAGCACTTGGCTCATTCTTTGTGTTTTAACGAAGGAAGTAATAACTGAAAGTACACTCACCATCTTGTAATGATGGTGTGTGAAGCATACCATGATTGAGTGGAACAGAACCACCATCCCCATGGTATCACTGCACATCTGTAGTATCTTTGGGCTTCTATTTTTGCATATAAATGGTATGTTAGAATGTATGTCTCATTAAAAGATGAAAGTAGATAAGTAGGAAGTCAATATGCAAAGGTGACAATGGAACCAGGTAAATTGAGGAGAAGGCTGGGGTTGGGAGAGATGGGACAGAATTTTGAAAGAGGTGACACTGATCAAGATGCTTTGTACTCACATACCAGATATGTTGAATTGAAACCCCTTCGTACAACTACATAAAGATAATAAAAAGCAAAATGAGGAAAAATTATTTATAGATATGGATGTAAAACTTCAAACAAATGGTGAGTGAATGAGCTCAAGTTGTAGAAAAAGATGTACAAAGACACAGAAGGTCTTGAAGCTTCAGAGACTGCCTTGTCTTGAGTCCTTCGTGGCAGAGGTCACTGAGTAGAGGGAGGGGAGTGTGGTGAGGGTGAGGGGTGATGTGTGGGAGTTCTTGGATTGGCCGAAGTCATCCCTGGATTGCCTCACTCCAGACTCCCATGAGAAAGAAGTTCCCACAGTCCTGATGTCAACGTAATATGGGGAAAAACTGTATGTTCATCTCAAAAGATGCCCCAAAGCCCACATTTGCTTATTATACCAATTCAAAACAAACCAGGAATAGAAGGAACTTTCTTTGACTTACTAAAGGCTATTGATTCTAAACTTATAGGAATAAGCAGACCTAATAATGAAGATTTGACAAGAGCTTCCATTAAAGTTCAGAACAAGGGTGGGGACAAATGAAATTTTTGAATGGCTGGACAAGGTCATCACATGAAAATCAATACTTCTTCCAGATGCCCAAATTAGCCAATGGAACATTCTGAAAACAATAAAACAAAGATTCATTTTATAGTAGCCAACACCAAAAGAATGTTCTATAAATCAGATAGAGGAAATGATGATAATAAGAGACACTTATTTTGTTCTTTTTGCAGAAAACAATAGTTCTTTGCGGAGGGATAGAAAGAGAATTTAGTGTACAGATGGGAAGACTATATTTTAAAAGATGGCAGTCCTTCTCATATTTATTATAAATTGAATGCATTCAACACAGGATTGTTCATTGAGAAACAGTTCGTAAAACTTAGGGAAATAAATCAGCAGGAAATTCTAAGACACTTTTGGTAAGGAACAAAGGAGATGCAGAAGTTGGTTGTTTTCATCACCATGCATGAAAGTACTCTGATAAAGCTGCAGGAAGAAAGAGTCAGAGCTGTGTGGAAGAGGAAATGCAGGTCTGTGCATATGTGTGCATGTGTGTGTGTGCGCATGCACACGTGTCTTTATGTGTGTGCATGCATGCATGAGAGCATGTGTGTGTTGTGTGAGACAGGAGAAGGACCTTGTATATAATCATGGATGATGTCCTTAATGTCCTAGCCAAGACACAATCCCTTTCTTCTTCATTACCAGAGAGTTACTTTCCTCCATGGCTACATCATTTGCAGCCGCTGTAACAAGCCATGATTAGTAAGTGAATCGTGACATTGCTAATCTTTGCTCTCACAGTTTTGCTTCCATCCAGGTGGACAGTACTTATTTTTTCACAGCTCCTGAAAAACCAGAGGAAGTCTGCCAGACTCCTTCTGGCAAATATTTCGCTTTCCTAACAAAAGGAAGGCATGCATAAAACCCTCCTTTTTTCTCCCTTCACCTTCAAGTGAGGTGACTTGAGAGCCTGTGCCAGTCTGAGACTATGAGAGAAATATCAAGAGAACTTCAAAGTTGTTGCCCGACATCAACAAGCAGCCATGTCAATGACAGCACTAGCAACAGAATGTCCTAGGAAAATGTCAAAACACATCTTCAGTGGAGTCTCTGATGGTCTCCTCTGTCCTTTGAGGCTGGGTGATGGCTACTGTTATAATCTGTGGGGGAATGGCGGGGGGAATCCCCAAATCTATGGGAACTCTATGGAGAAATACCACACTACAAAATAAGCTAGAAATACATTTGGAAAAGGTAGAGTTATGATTCCCTGCATCGTGGCACAGGTCAACAAATTCTATGGGGAATACTTAAGGGATGGAACTGTACTTTACCTTATTTATTTATTTTTATCTCTTAAGGATCAATATTGCAAGCATATTAGAGAGGAAACACCTATATGTGGGCATGCTGATAACCTTGCGGTGGGAAAGTATGTTTTTCTTCCTTTTGCTACTGTATCATAGAGCTTGACATAGAGGAGGGCCTTGATCCCATCTGTTAGCTTCCCTCCCTCCTTCCCTTCCTCTTTCCTTTCTTTTCCTTCTCTCCTTCCTTCATTTCTCCACTCTTAAAATCAATTGTTATTAACAGAACCCTGGCTGAATGTTATAGGCTACATATACAGCCCACATCAGGAATGGTCTCTACATTCTAAGGCCACCGGGTCTGATGGTTAAAACAATTAAAGGAGTAGTTGCTTCCTCTAGGGCTTAGTACTATGAGAGAGACATCAGGGTGAGAAAGTTGTGGGACAGTGAGGAAAGGAACGAGGCAGGCTGTGAAGATGTGATATCCCATCTGCAAACCACAGTAGGACTAGATATTGTGCAAAGAAGTACAGGGTTGGGCTTTATGTGAGTGTATGTGTATGGGGTAGGCTATGGGCAATAACAGCAGAGGCAAGCGGACAGAGGAAACAAGCATATGCACAGACTTGGAGAACATTTCTCCAGCAGGGAGAGCCGCAAGGAGTTTAGTAATTTCAGATGTAAGAGACCAAAGATGACCTAGAAAAGTGGGTAGATGTACTGTTCTTATGCATTGTAAGCTACCACAGTTAAGATACCAGTTGTTTCCTAATTCATTTATGAATCTAATATGATCAGAGTCATTATCCCAGCAGGATAATGCTTTGTAGATATAAGCAATACAGATTCTAATATTTGTATGCATAAATGTGAAGTAGGTTAGCCATAACAATATTGAAAAATAGCAATGTTGGGGAACTTATAGTACATGAATTTAAGATGTCATATAAACCTATAGTACAAAATAGGTTTAAGGTTAGACTCATTTATCAATAGGGCAGGAAACAGGGAACTGATTTTTGGCCAAGGTACAAAAGTAAATCTGATGGAGAAAGGACAGTCTTTTCAGTACATGGTGCTGGAAGAAATGGACATGAACATGCAAACTATAAAATATGATAAACTCAACTTCCTTTTCATACCTATGTAAAAATCAACTCTATATGGATTAAGCTCTTATGCATGTGTGTTTTGGTATTAGAATGTGATTATATACATGTAATTTGCTTTGTCTGTGTGCACGTGTCCATATGATCTTGTAGCTGTGTAGGAGTGTGTGCTTACGTGTATAAGCTTCTGTGTGTTAGTGTTATGAGTGTCTATGTGAGTGTCTACACTGTTTGTGAGTGAATATACATGCATGTGCACGCAAATATGCCTCAGTGCATGTATATACACGTGTGCATGTGTATATGCACATGCTTGTGTGGATCAGTATACAATGTAAGTGAAGGAGTTTGTGCACATGTACACACATGCATGTGTGCACTATATACATGTGCGCGGCATACATTTTCATAGCCGTGTGAGTGGTGAAGGAGGAGGTGGGGAAGTGTGTCTAACATTTGGACAGAAGTTCCTGTGGGCTGAGCATTTACACTTGGAAATTTCCAGCCTACTTACAGTAAGTGGAACCGTGAGAATAGATGCAGTAGCTGGTTTCCATTTTTTAAAAAAAGAATTTAAATTTCATATGCACAGGAGAATTTCAGCTTTGGAGCTTTTTAATTGACTCATCTTAGTTGAATATTTACATATGTCAGTGACTGGTAAAATTCAGTGTTTAAATATCTCTTTCTTCAAAGAGAACAAGCCATTTTATATAAATGAATGAATGAATAAATAATATATTAAAGGCATCCACAAACATTCATCATTATGACTGACTGAACATTTTAAGCAGATACCATCAAGATAGATGGATTTTTAAGAATCCAATCAGATTTCTGGCAATTTTAGGAACTAATAGGTGAATCTATTAAATGTTTCCTTCTTTGTTGAAAATTTCACTTGTTAAGTCATTAGAAACACCTGCACAAACACAAATCTGGGCAAACATTCTACAAAGTTTATTTGCAGTCTCTGGGTCTCCTTTCCTTCCTTCCTTCCTTCCTTCCTTCTCTCTCTCTCTCTCTCTCTCTCTCTCTCTCTCCTTCCTTCCCTTCTTCCTTCCTTTATTTCTTTTCCAGTCCTGGGGCTTGAACTGAGGTGCTGGGTGCTGTCTCTGAGTCTCTTTATGCTCAAGATTAGTGCTCCACCGCTTGAGCCACAGTGCCACTTCCAGCTCTTTCTCAGTAGTTTACTTGAGATCAAGAGGCTCATGGACTTTCCTGCCCAGGCTGGCTTCAAACCGTGATCCTCAGATCTCAGTATCCTGAATAGCTAAGATTGCATATGTGAGCTGCTAGCACCTGGCTTTTGGTTCTCATTTCCGTAGTGAGGATAGCACTTCTCTTTGCATGGGAATTTGGTAGTGATCCCACTACAGAAGGCTGGTATAGAGTGAATACTAAGAAAAAGGCTCTATATGGCTATTACTGATGATGGTATTATCTACGTATTTACTTGCAAGTATGTTTTTCAGCTAATAACCTTGGGAACCTAATAAAACCCTCTGGAGTCCCATCCTTCAGAAGATTTGCTCTTGATAACTTGTGTGTCATTACCAAAAGAACTCATAATTCCTAAAAGGTTATTTCTGTAGTGGACCTGATGAATAGGAAATATAAGCTTATGGGATCATCTGTTTAGGTCTAGAAAGAAACTGCATTTTTAAGCAGAAAATTTATTTGTCTGCACTCCCCTGAGGAAACAATGGGAAAACCAATTTCATTCAAACACTAGGCATTGGCTCCAGACCAAATAAGAATCATTGCAGCTCTGGAGGAAATAGTCTCAGCAAGTCTGAAGAAATTGGCTTTAACAAAGAAAAAAACTCTTTTGTTTTTGGCCAAGGATGGAGTATTTCTTTTTGAACTGCACATTGTCCCTACAAATAAGCTGCTTTCAATTTCAACCTCTAATCAATGGTCAAGGATGTAATCATAGGTACTGACAAGGGGGACTAAAATGGAACAGAAAGCAAGAAAGAACAACTAATAGAAATGGAGAAAGAAGATGAGAGATGTAATAAAAGATATGTACGGGACTTGGTCAAGAAGCTCAAGGTCCAAGTGCAACTGATAATATAAGTTCTATGGCTATGGTTATTAGGTATCTGTACTGTGAAACTAAGTAGCTTCATGTTTAGAGACTTAAAACAATGTATATGAATAATCTCACAGTCTCTGTAGAGGTGGGTGTCCAGTTCAGGATCTGTCACAAGGCTGCACTCCTCATGTGGTCTGGGGCTGTAGTCTCATCAGAGGGCTTGGCTGATGTGAGCACTGCCAGGATAACTTTGGAGGGTTATTGAAATAAGAACTTCAGTTCCCTGATACATAGACATTCATGCAAGGGAGATCACAAAATCACAGCCCTCTTTATTAGAAGAATCCCATGAGAAGTAAGAGAGTAGGTGACTAATGGGAGGGCATTGTCTTTGTGGTCTGGTTTTGAAAGTGATGGACCATTGCTTCCATTAAACTTTGTTCATCAGCCAAACAAGTCACTAGGTTCAGCGCCCACACAAGGCAGGGGTGGCCCAGGGTAGGATGTCAGAAGGCAGGAAGGAATGTTCAAGAGCCTGTTAAGACTGCCTGTTAGGACTGCCCTGATGGAATCTACACCATTGCTCAAGCTTGCCATGCAGGCCACCTTATTTTACTCCATGGTTACTGAAAAATTTATCCCCAACTAGACAAAGGGAAAATGTGGATTAAAAAAATTTCCCGATATCCTACTGGAACACAAACTAATAATCCTGCTGGATCTTATGCTGATACTCTTGAGACTCATCATAAATATCGAACAATTCATAGTTGACAAACATGCAAAGAGTTATCATCCTCTAAGGTTAGAGGTTAGCCTGCAGAACCTAATTTATTATGATTCTTATTGCCTACTAAAAAGCTGAGCCCAAATATGTTACCATTTTTATTGCTTCATGCGGATGTAATTTAATTTAGCACCTCATTTCTCTATTTCTTTCCCAACTGACTATAAATCCCAGTTACTCAAATGTTCTTAGTGACAGACAATTTGCCTTCTTGTTGGTTCCCTTCTGAATGAATGAATGAAATAAAGTTTGGTACATGCTAATACATGATTTTTATCTGAGAGCTTCTGCTTGTTCTAGAAATGCCCACAGCATACAGAGGGAATTTGCACAGCCAAACAATGATTGCAACAGGAATTAAAATTAATTTGGAAGTCAATTGTTTATAAGCTTCATCTGCTCATATAATCTTGAAAAACTGAAGGTGCTCCTTAGGGATTCTCAGGGGCACAAGGACGAGGTTCACTAGTTCATCTTAACTAGCCAGTTCATCCACTCATGCATGGAGATGTGTGTCTATGTGAATGGAAGGGCTGTCTCATTCCAGAAGATTTGAGACCTGCCCTGGGGTATATGTGTCAAGCCTTGTGTGAATGTCTACTTATGCTCTCTTATGGCAAGACTGTGTCTCTTTCCAAGGCTGCATGCCAAGACTCCAAAGATAAGTCCTCACTACCAGGACTTTCTTAACTATGTCTGCAAACTCACTTCCAGAGCTCTGCAGAAGAAAGTGAAGACAAAGTCCATGTATATGTTGTTTCCAGAAGAGAGACATTCAGAGTGTGACCATTATATACTTCAAAGCATCAAAAACCAAATGCTGTCTTTGAACTCCCCAGAGAAACTACATGGACTCTTGGGCAGGACCACAAGGAACTGCTACATCCTGGAAGATACCATAACTCCAGTGAAAGCCTCAGAGGGAATTGGGGATCCATAGAGTGGGCCCAAAGAGGAGCAGCAGTGGGAGGGGGCAGGGCATGGCTTTAGGTTACTGCGGTGATGGAGTTGAGTCCAAGAAGGGAGAGCTTAGGGCAGTGGCCATCAGCTGAATCTTGAGCCTCCTGGGGACAGACACAATTAGTTCAAGGTGACAGGCATGGGAGGCTTATAAGTCATAGACTGTAAAATTCCCCGATTGTCTATACATTCTTTCCTGAAACACATTTGTGGGGAAGCTGTCTTTCCTAAGGACTGCTCCAATGTGGGAAATCTCCCAGCTCTGCCCAAAGGCAGAGTCCTGCCATTCCTCAGGTCAGGTCTCTATATGAAGCCTCCTATAGTTCATCTTATTAAGAGATCCTTTTATTTTTTTTCGTCAGTCTTGGGGCTTGAACTCAGCTTGGGCAGTGTCCCTGTGTGCTACACACACACACACACACACACACAAGCAAAGAATGTGACAAAGTGAACAGCAAGTGAATTTTAAGCACAAAATTACAATGAGGTTGTAAGGCAGTGTTTTTGTGATGGTTAGAGGGTATCTCCTTGTAAGGCAGTGTTTTTGTGATGGTTAGAGGGTATCTCCCAAGGGCTTATGTGCTGGAAACTTGGTCCCCAGTTGGCGGTGCTGGGGTGGGCGAACGTGTAAAGGGGGGACCTGGTGGGAGGTACTTGGGTCAGGAGGGAATGCCCCTTGGCAAGGATTGATTCTGGTCTTGAAGAGTGGATTAGTGCTGAGAGTAGGTTGTTATAAAGCAAAGACACCCAACATAATTGCTCCTTTCTGCTTCCCTGTCATATGGTAATACAGCTGGGTGTGGGGCTTGCTAAGACATGGTGGAGGCTTGCTAGGATGATGCTGGTACCATGTGGTTTGAGTCCTCCAGCTACCAGAATCACAACCCAAGTGAACTTCTTTATGCCTCAAAGTATTCAGCCTCAGGTTATTTTGTCATAGCAACACAACATAAACTAAAATAGGGATATGGAATAGAAATACAAAATTAAGGAGTGAACAAAAAGGTGTACATTTTTAAGGTATGGGAAGAACCTGGCTGGCCATGTGTTTTAAATAGAATGAAAGGGATAATATATATATATATATATATATATATATATATATATTATTGTCTATTTATTTAAAAATGAGCAGAACAACTCTATGTTGAAATGCTATTATTTATGGCATACTGAAAATGACAAATGGGTTTCTATTTAAATTTATGATGTATATGTTTGGCCTCAACTTCAATGTACAGGTAGGGACTCAGGTTAGATCAGGGAATGTCTGGGGTCACAGGGGCTCAGTCAGCTACTTATGCAGCACCTGAAGCTCTCCTAAGTTCCCTTGCGCTCCAGAAGAACAGGCTGCAGTCAGTCTAGAAAGGTCAGGAGAACCCACAAGGACAGAATGGGAGAGATCAGCTAGGATGAGGCAGATATGAACAAGATATGTTGCTTAGCTCAGGTGTCCAGTGGCACAGGGCCACAGAAAGGCTAGTCTCATTCTCCAGCCAATCAATCTAGAATGCCTGGGAGGAGGCCCTTGGTAGGCATAAGCATGTTTAACTCTATGTAACCTGCTGCAAGAAAGCAAGGGAAAGCAGACCTATAATTCTGAATGACAGCTTTCAGGACTGCCCTTAGGGGACATGGCTCTACTCACTGCAAATTAATCTCACAGTCATTTCTTGATAACTAAGGGTGTATGGGAGGGACAAGCCCTTATTTGTCTGTGATGGACAGAGGGAAGGGAAGTGGTAGAACCTTTAAGAGGTAGGGCCCATTGGGAAGAAGTTAAGTCGTTGGCAGAGTGGTTTTGAAGGGCATTTGGATCCCAGCCTTCCTGTCTCTTTGCTTCCTAGCCACCATGAGGTGAGATGATTTCTACACAGGTCTCATAAGAGATCAGCCATCCAGTTATTCCTCAGCCCATCCTCTCAGCCCCTGATAATTCACAGCCAGAACTTAGAAGAGCTAGTCACAGGCTCCACACCCTACAGCAGTGTGTCAGGCAGTGGTCATTTTTAGTCTCTTGAATTTTATGAGGACTCTGAGGGATTGTGATTGGAGGTGCTTGCTGAAGGTCATCGAGCTGGTGTGTACATATGAAGACAGTCTGATTTCAGACTCCTTTCTCTGTCTCAGTACACTCCCTTGTGTGGTGATGTCACAGCTGAGACAATGTAAAATATGAAGGACTGTGTGATAGGAAAGAAAGTCTGCTGTTCTGATTATCTATGAGCTAAAAAGTACAATCTAACCAAGAAGGGATGCTAAAACCACTTGATGATGACTAGTTCTGGAAGAAAATATTCAGTGTCTCAAAGTTGGCTTTACCAATTAATTACTTATTAATTATAGAGAATAAAAAGGGAGTTTGCTACAGGGAAGCTCAGGTAGAAACTACTTTAGCCAAGAAAATAAATTATAAATAAAAGGTTATATACTATAGTATGCTACAGATATGCTGTTTAGCTAAATGTAAGACATTTTTATTCAAAACTGAGGAAACAATAAAAGAAATCTAGATGGTGAAATGTTGTACAAAATAACTGACCTAGATTCTTAAAGTTTTTAGAGTCTTCAAAAATTTCAATGGGGCTGGAAATGTAGCTCAGTGGTAGAATGCTTGCGTAGCATGCATAAGGTCCTGGATCTGATATCCAGAACTGCAAACAAACAAACAAAAAACACAAACAAAAGCAGAGTTCTGTATTTTGGTTTAAAATGAAAAAGACAGAATTAAATTCAGTAAATGACACTAAGTTGAATAATAGACAAGAAAAATAGCTACGATTAATATTTTCAGAACAATGAAGGGAATCTGAATTGGTACAATATTTTAGACAATATTCCTTTACTAGTGTTAAATTTCATGGTGATATGTGTTCTAGTTCTGTAGAGGAGATCCTTGCCAAAGAATATCATGATGTCTGCAACTTCCTTTCAGATGCTTCTGATAAAAATAATTGAACAAACACATGCATGTAGCATCAATACATATTTACAAAATGTGTGTGTGTGTGTGTGTGTGTGTGTGTGTGTGTGTGTGTGTGTGTGTGTGTACATGTGGATATCTGGGAAATAACAAATACTTGAGCTTTCACAGTTCTATGCTCTCAATTTTTTTTTTAGCTTTAAAGTTTTGTCATAATCAAAACAATGCATCAAGGTAAATAAAAAATTTTGCTTTATATGCTTTTTTTGTGGGTTTTTTTGGGGGGGTCTGTTCATGGAGCCTGAACCCTGGGCCTGGGAGCTGTCCCTCAGCTCTTCAGCTCAAGGCTAGTGCTCTACCACTTGAGCCACAGCTCCACTTCCGGCTTTTTTCTTTTTGCTTATGTGGTGCTGAGGAATTGAACCCAGGGCCTCCTGCATGCAAGACAAACGCTCTACCACTGAGCCACCTTCCCAGCCCAAATAAAAAATTTTGTTCCAAGATATTTGTATGGCAAAAGAATCATTATATTAGGATGTCACCTGGATGGAGATTGTATTTTTGGATGGTTACTAACAAGAAACTTTAAAAATAGAAAAGAATTAGTGTTTTTTGTTTTTTGCCTGTCCTAGGGCGGGGAACTCTGGGCCTGAGTGCCATTCCTGATCTTCTTTTGCTCAAGTGGTAGCATTCTACCACTTGTGCCACAGCTCTACTTCTGACTTTTTCTGAGTACTTTACTGGAGATAGGAGTCTCATGGCCTCTCCTGCCTGGGCTGGCTTTGAACTGTGATCCTCAGATCTCAGCCTTTTGAGTAGCTAGGATTACAGGTGTTTATTATTCTAAACTCACTTTCCAGGGCAAATTAAGAAACATTTCTTAATTTTCTGATCAGTTTTGGTGTTTGGGGGTGACATTCTGGTTTTCTGCCTCCAGCTCTGTGCTTGCAGATGTTGAATGAGTCCATTCTTCTAGCACTGTCCCCAGGACCTCTCAGCCAGAGGAGTACGGGGTCGGGTCGAGCGGGAGGGGAGAAGGGGTGAGGACATACCTCTGGATTCTGTAGAGGTGAATGGCAGTCAGGCAGCCGGGTAGGCAGGGCGCGGTCGCTGCTGGAAATGTCCCATTGGTGCTCAGTGAAGGCGGGCAGGTGAGCGGCCCCTGAGAACTCTGGAAAAGTAAAGAGGGGCACAGTTCATATGGTGGGGATACTGCAGGGAAACTGTAACTCTATGTGTGTCACTGGAGGGACTAGAATAACATGACGCAGCTGCTGTGGAAAGCAGTCGTTCTGTTCTTGTAGTTTAAAAAACAAACACCAAAGGTTGGGAATGTGGCTCAGTGGTAGAGTGCTTGCTTAGCATGCATGAAACTCAGGGTTCAACTCCTCAGTACCACATAAACAGAAAAAGCTGGAAATAGCACTGTGGCTCAAGTGGTAGAGCACTAGCCTTGAGCAAAGGAAGCTCAGGGACAGTGCTCAGGCCCTGAGTTCAAGCCCCATGACTGGCAAAACACTACCATCACCAGAACAACAACAATAGCAGCAACAACAGCAAATTGCCAGGCTCACACCTGTAATCCTAGCTACTCAGGAGGTCGATATCTGAGGATTGGCAGTTCAAAGCCAGGCCAAGCAGAGAAGTCTGAGACTCTTATCTCCAATTAACCACCAGAAAACCAGAAGTGGAGCTGTGGCTCAGAGCAGGTAGAGCAGTAGCCTTGAGCAAAAAAGCTCAAGGACAGTACCTGGGTACTCAGTTCAAGCCCCACAACTGGCCGAACCCCCCCTCCCCCCCCCACCATGTATGGTCTAGCAGTCTAACTTCTAGGTATGCAAACCTAAAAGAACAAAAAGTTAGGCTTGAATAGATATTTGTAAAACCATTTTCATAATCTAATTACTTACAATAGGCCGCAGGTGGAAAAAGCACACATTACCACTGATGGATGATCAACCCAATATGGTTTATGCATACGGTAGTATATTACTCAGTATTATAAAGAAAGGGCATTCTGAGATAAGTACCACCCCGGAGGGTTTCCCGAGTTGTCCTGAGGGCTTTAAGAGAAAAGTGGATTTCTCAGAAATGGGCCTTCATTCAGACATCTGATCTCTCAGCTCCTTCCTAGCTGTGGCAGGAAGGCCATATTCAGATCAGGTGTGCAACTCTGCTGCCTGCTGCCACCCAGTTTTCTCTCCGGCTCTTGACTGCCAGCAAAACTTGCAATGTGTTCTGGCTACATTTTTCAGGAAACCTAAATTCAGAAAAAAGTATAACCATTTCTGGAAATAAAGAGGAGACTCTCCTTGTACCATATTGTATGGTGAGTCCAGAATACATCCGGAATGAGTTATATAAAAGATTTGGAAGGCTGAAGTGCTTCAGAGAGTGAACGCTCCTCCCATCTAGAAATGTAAAGAAATTGACATGGATTTAAAAATATGACTGACTCAGGAACAAAATGACAAGGAGGGGCAAGGCTATGGGCCAACACTAAGGAAAGGATGAATGTCTGGCTTGCACTTTAATCCCAGGGAGCACAGGAGTTGCCCTGTACAATAGTCCTCCTGTACCTTCATTGAGGCTGGGGTTGCAGCTCTGGCAGGCTGGGCTGGTGCCACACCCTGCAAGCACTACAGGCAGCACTACAGGCCAGGTGCCCTGGCCATGGCTCTCACTTACATAAAATTATACATTCACAGTCGCTGGGATTAAGAATGGAGTTGGGTGATGATGGGTATAACACAGGGATGCTTGGTGGATAACCTCAATATCCTGATTGTTAAAACTGCACTGGAGATCTGAAAGATGCCCTCATTGGGAGAGACTGGGTAACACGTACGCTAATTTCTTAAGAGCTGTATATGATACTTTAATTATTTCAAAGTAAAACATTTAATTAACAAATACATTGATCTTCCCTACTCCTAGATACCTTTCCCTTCCCTCCCTTCCTTCCTTCTTCTTTCCTGCCTCCCTCCCTCCCTCCTTCCCTCGTTTCTTTCTTCCTTTTTTTCTTTCTTTGCTGGGATTTAAACTCAGGGCTTTGTGCCCTCTTGGTTTGTGTGCTCAATTGGCACTCTATCATACCTCCAGTCAGTCTTTTTTTTCTTCTGGTTATTTTGTAGATGGAGTCTCATAGGCTTTTCTGCCCAGACTAACTTTGAACTAAGATACTCCAGATCCTCCTCTTGAGTGACTAGGATTATAGGCATCAGCAAAATGGTGCCTATAATGGTGACATCAGGAGAATGGTTGTTGAGGCCAGCCTGGGCAGAAAAGTCTGCAAGACTTCATCTTCAATTAATCAGCAGAATGCCAGGCTGGAGGTATGGCTCAAGTGGTGCAGTGCCAGCTATAAGCAAGCAAGCTGAGCAAGTATGAGGCCCTGAGTTCAAACCCAGATACTGACAAACACAAAAAGGAGAAAGTCTGGCTTTTAAATCTCTCTTGCTTCCTTGTCTTGCCATGTGCTCTCTCTCTTCTCTGTACATTCTCCTATCATGATGCCACCATGTTGTAATGTAGCCAGGGGTTCTTACCAGGGCTGGGCAGGATCCTGATACTGTTCATACACCTCCAGAACTATGTGTTAAATACCTCTTGTCTTTATAAATTACACAGCCTCAGGGGTCGCATTCTAATAACAGAAAACAAACCAATGCCCATCTACGAGAATAGTATAATTATGCAATTAGTTAGATTCTTAATTCTTTTAGTAAAAACTCACACTTTTTATTCTTTTTCCTTCTAGTATGCTTTCTTATGGCATGAAACAGATATAATATTTATGAAGTAACAAAACGAGCTCAGGACCAATTCCCATCCTATCTGATTAAAGGATTTCCTAGTGTACAAAGAGCTTCACACAATCGATAATTGGAAAGAACAACAGCCTGAGAGGACTTGTGGAAAGAAGGAAATAGGAACAGCTATACAGGATATGAAGAAATGAACCACCTGCCACCTCTCAGGCGGTCAAAGAAGCACAAAATGAAACCGACTTTTATGTTACATAAATCTCCAATGAGATTTGCAACACTTGAAGCGAATCTCAACCAGCCAGCGGTGGTGAGACGTGTGGAAATGGAAACGGGCACTTCCAACACTGAGGGTTGGGGGGTGCGAATTGCAAAAGGCAGCTGTACCAGCACACGTGCCCTTTGAACCACATTTTAGGATTTTTTTTCCCCTACAAAAAATTACGAGTTCTAGTAAATAAAAATGATCTACAAAAGGCTTTACCTCCTGCGTTTATTTGTGATAGTCAAGTCTAAACATCACCCATAAGGGAACAGTGGCGAAAACTCCAGCCACATTGCATTGTAATGAGCAGGCATTTAAAATGTTTACTCCTTCCTTCCTGAATCACATTGCCTCTGCAGCTTTTCCTTTAAAGCTGACTTAACATGTGGATCAAAGAAACCACAGATCAGGTCCCAGTCTCAGTGCGGTGTTCACCTTTCCTGACCTCCACAGCCACAATACAAGTCTAAGAAATCAAGGCTTGGTGGAGACAGAGGGAGCAAGTAAGCAATTTTTAGAATTCCAACAGCTCTATTAGCATTTCAAGGGCCTTTGAAGGGAGACCTGAAATCAGAAGCCACATCAAATAATGCTCCTATCTTCCAAGGGCCAGAGGTGGGGCTCAAGATTTGATGATGAAAAATGGAAAGCCTGGATGTTTCAAGGGGGAGGAGACAGGAGAGGACCTGTGTGCCCTTAAGGCTATGACACTGGTCAAGAGAAATGTCAAGGGAGGAGGATGGAGAAAATAAAGGTCTAGACGAGGGTTATACTGGATCCTCTCTTGGACTGTGGAGGAGACTGAGAAGAATCTAATCAGAAGTCAGGAGTACGGGGGAGTTTAAGAAGATATTCAGGAAAGGGAGGACGAGCATGGAAGAGAGAATCAGGAGCTAGAGGAAAGGAGGGTAAGAGGGAGGCGGGAGAGGGGAGTTGGGAGGAAGAAAGGGATGGGGGAAGGGAAGGGAGGGAGAGAAAATGGAGTAGAAAAGAGAAAGAGGGATCTGTGTCCATAAGATCAGGGACCTGGAAGTCCCCATGTGTTCCTGGGGAGGCCTTTGGGCCAGATCTCCTGGGTGTGTATAAGCCTGTTTGGGCAAAAGGCTGGAGGTGAATTAAGCCCTTGAGACTCAGAGCTACAAGACCATGACAGAGAGGGCAGATGACTGCCTTCCCCTCCCAGGCAAGAGTATGCTATAGGAAAGGATGGTGCTCTGCCAGGCACCAGCAGAGCGTTGCTCTGTGATCCGTAGCCTGTGCACTTGCACGGGCACGCACACAACCCCACAGTGTGTAGGGGCACTTGGTCTAAGGAATAATGATAGTGAGGAGATTTGTGCACACCACATCATCATGGAAAGAGCCTTGCAGCTGTCCAGCAGGGTATGGGGTCAGGTCACCAAAGGGAGGCAGGGATCTCTGAAGAACTATGCATTCTCTCTAAGGCAGGATCAGTGATTTCAGAGTATGGATGACACTGAAAGGCTGAGGTGAGACCTCTTTTTCCCTTGCCACTCCAGACATGGGGGGAAAGACAAGGTGGAAAGATAAACTTCATTTCTTGACATGTCTACCTGTGTTGTTTCTATATGTAATCTGCTATCCAAGAAATACTGTGCAGCTGTATAAAAAAGTGTGCATGTATAGTCACATAGAGATGATACATAGGTGGACATATATCTGGAAATCTATAGACTTTTCCAGAAATATATCCTTAACTTAGGGGAAGAAAACATGTCACAAAGGAATACAGCCTCAGCCCTTCTGTAAAATACAAGGAAACAGAATAAAGACCTACAAACAATCCTGTCTATGGATATAAAGAAAAGTGGATAGAAGGTTTAATTGTGTCCTGGCTGTCACAATCACACTGGGAAAAGACAATTATCAAAGAAAGAGTCATTTGTTACTGTTATGTACTAATTTTGTAATGAAAATAAGAAAAAGCTGTTATCAGTCAGAAGCTTTTTAGTGATAGTTTAGATAATTATTACTTTCATACTTGTTCTTTTCTGACTTTTTTCCTCTCCTAGTCACTTATCATTTTTGAAAGCCATGTATTATTCTGTAATCAGAAAAATATTGACATTAAAAATTCACACAATGGGGTTCTGGTGGCTGATGTCTGTAATCCTTGCTACTCAGGAGGCTGAGATCTGAGGCTCATGGTTCGAAGCCAGCTAGGGTAGGAAAGGCTGTGAGACTTTCATCTCCAATAAACTACTCAGAAAAATCCAGAAGTGGTGCTGTGGTTTCAAGTAGAGTGCTAGTGTTGGGAAGAATCAGAGAGCATGCAGGCCCTGAGTGTAAGACTCACGACTGGAAAAGAAAAAGAAAAAAAGATAAAGCAGACACATTAAGGATTTTAGGACTTTGTTTCATTCAAAAGCATCATACAGAGGGTGGAAAGGCAAGCCACACCTAGCAAAATGATCTTTAGTGATCCATAGAATGAAGACTAAATGAATACATGCAGAAGTTAATAAGAAACAGACAATTCAGTAGAAAAGTGGAAAGGTATTGAACATGTATTTCATACGTAAAGGGACATGTGAATGGCCAAGAATCAATGGAGTTTCTCAATCCCATTAATCACCAGTGAAACTGAATTAAGAAGACAATTAGATGCCCACTGTAAAGGCTAAAATTACAAGCACCAAAAATACCAAATGTTGGCAAAGCAACCAGAGCCCTCCTACAGGGCTGGTGAGAATGAAATTAGTATGACAACTTGGAAAATCTGCACAGCAGTATCTCCCAAAGCTCAGCCTACACATTACCAAGAGATCCAGTAATTTCAGCATTTGGTACATATATAACCACAATGTCCACATGTGTGTTGAAAGGCATGGCAGCTGCTACTTACAGCAGCATTGTTCACACAGTTAAGAACTAGCCCCAGAGACAACCAATGGACCAGCTGGATTACGAGGATCTGTGGATAAACTGAGTTAAAATCATATGTTCACAAACAGCATGTTAATAGCACAGTATGAATGGATGACCTGCTGGTACATACAAGACACATACTTCAGATGGAGCACCATCAATGTGAATATCTGAAATAATTCAAAATCTGAAACTTTCCCAACATGACAGAACACCATAAATGGACAATTTCATACCTGACTTAATGTAATTGGTCATCATCAAATGCAGATATACTTACTTCCAGACTATGTGGTACAAGATGCATACGAGACATAACTTCATTCTTTACATTGGGGGTCCCATCCCAGTGTAGATATGCAGATGTTCAATAAAAGAGAAATTATCCCCAAATCTGAAAACACTTCTGATCCCAAGCACTTTGGATAAGCGATATTCAACCTATATTTGATTCCGTTCATGAAGTTTAAAAATAGGCAAAAGTAATTCGCAGGCTAGGGATGCTAATTGGTAGAATGAAGGGAGGAGAAAGGAGGCAGACTGAGAATAAGCATGGGCGAAGATGGTTGATTATGAAGGCATATTTAAATCTTGATTATTCACAAAGCTGTACATTTTGAATGTGTGTTTTTCTATGTGCATATTATTTTCCAATAAAAATCTATGAACCATAAGAAAGCCTTCATGTATAGCTTTTAAATAGGCTTCCAAGGGACTTCTCTAACTCAACTTCTGTCTACACACATTATAAAAAAAGCCTTTCTAGCATTTGGCTGGACATTTGCTGGCTTGTTATTGATTGTTTCATTCAGTTTGAATGTTTCTACCCACATCAACAAACCACGGTCTTTCTCTGCCTCCAATCCATTCTCAACCTAGCCTGAAAGGGCTTTAAAAGACACAAAATATATCATGGCGTCCTGTGCTTGAAATTCAATGATAGTTTCCCACTTTATTTGAATAAAACCCAAACTTACTCCAAAACTTCATTTGTCTTGTGCCTCCTGGCCATGCCCAAATCTCCAGACTTCCCTGGTGCATGGCTGTCCAAGGCCAGCAATACAGGATGGGATCACCAACAGCTGTCCTAGAAAGGTTCACCTGTAATCCTACTCAGGAAGCTGAGATCTAAAGATTCTGGTTTGAAGCCATCCTGGACAGGAAAGTCTGTTAACTATTATCTCCAATAATCACCAAAAAGCTGGAAGTAAAGCTGTGACTCCAGTGGGAGAGTGCCTGGCCATAAGTTTTTATGATGTTTTTAGTATGTCTGCATTTGATGGTGACCAACAGGTCATGTAATACATAAAGTCAGATATAGAATTGTCCATTTGTGGGAGAGTGCCAGCCTTGAGCAAAAAAGCTAAGGGACAATGCCCAGGCCCCGAGTTCAAGCCCCATTACTGGTGTGCATACCGTCCCCCACACCACATGTTTCCCAAAACCCCCCACAAAAAACCGAAGCGTTCCTAATGGTATGTCTCCTCATAGCTTTGTGCAATCTGTGTACCTCAACCTGAACAAAGACAGAATCTTGAGAGGGTCACTGTTTTGCTGGAAGCTGCCCGAAGGCCCACGTTTTAGAATGTGCAATAAAGGTTGTAGATTAAATCACACACACACACACACACACACACACACACACACACACACACACACACACACACACACACACACACACACACACACACACACACACACACACACACACACACACACACACACACACCTCCATAATGTGGTATGAAGGTCCTTCTTGGCTAATCATATCTACTTCATTTATATTTTTTAAAAAACATTGAAATAATTTTAGATCTACAGAAAAGCAACAGCAATAGTATAAAGTATTTCCTTACACCTTACAACCACATCTTGGGCATTTGTTTTACATTCTTTCTCTGTATGAGTCAAATCTACAGGGCCTGATCAAGTTTCATCCATTGTTATCAGTTTTCTGTTGCTAACAACACAGTACCACAGACTGGGTGAGTTGGAAAGGAAAGAAGTTTATTTTGGCTGATGGGTTTTGAGGGTGTAAGGTCCAGGAGCATACATCAGATGGGAGCCTTCTTGCTGATAGTGTAGCATCTGACTGGATGAGAAATGAGGGGCATGGATGTGCGTATATGTCTATGTTTGGGCCTCTAATAATTCTTCACTTTGATGACTTTGCTCAATGCTGAGAAGCCCCCAAAGACCTCACCTCCAGGCCCCATAGTAGGATTAAGTTTCCACTCTCTTAATACCTCACAGTGGGGATCAAATTTCAACATATGAGCCTTGGGGCACACTCAAGCCAGTCCCAAACCACAGTACTCCTTGTCCCAACAAGGTCCTTTGTAGCAAAACGATTTTTTTTTTTTGTTCTGGTTCAGGATCCTCGATTGAATTTTATTCTCACATCTCTGTTTTCAAAAATCCTAAAGTTAGCCAACCACCAGTGGCTCACACCTGTAATCCTAGCTGAGATCTGAGGATTGAGGTTCAAAGCCAGCCCGGGCAAGAATGGCTGTAAGACTCTTACCTCCAATAAACCTCCAGAAAACCAGAAGTGGCACTGTGGCTCAAGTAGTAGAGTGCTAGCCTTGAGCTGAAGAGCTGAGGGACAGTGCCCAGGTCTAGAGTTCAAGCCCCATGAACGAACCCTCCCCCCCAAAAAAAGAAATTCCTAAAGTTTCTCAATGTTTCATTTGAAGACTCTGGTGCACACACTTCAGTATGATGTCCCTCAGGTTGGGTCTGTCCTGTGATGGCTTCACAATAAGACTTTGTCATATGCTTTTGGTAGAAAGACCATGGAACTAACACTGTGTCCCATTGAATACAGAGAGGCATGTGACATTGATTCTGTCCATTGATTTGGTCATTTTGATTTCTTGATTAAGGGGATGTCCATATTGTTCTCGTTCTTCCAGTAAAAATTACAATGTTTTCCATTTATTGTTAGTATATATCCTGCAGGCACTACTTTGTATAAATATTCCATATAAATAGCCATTTTTCACGGACTCTCCCCCTATTGTTTTTTTTTTTTGTGCCAGTCCTGGGGCTTGAATTCAGGGCCTGGGCATTGTGCCTGAGCTAAAAGCTCAAGGTAGTGTTCTACCACCTGAGTCACAGTGCCATACCTGGCTTTTTCTGAATAGTTTATTCAAGATAAGAGTCTCATAAGACTTTCCTGCCTGGGCTGGCTTTGAACCACAATCCTCAGATCTCAGCCTCCTGAGTAGCTAGGATCACTGTGCCTGGTTTTCCCTGCTGGTTTTTAGCTTAATGATATACTTATTTGTAATAATTAGTACTAATTTTCTAATTCCTTCTTTCCTTCCAAAGAGAGCCTTCCCTTATCCCCTATTTATTTTTCCACTCATCCATTTTTTTTTTGTCGGTTGTGGGAGCTGAACTCTGGGCCTCAGATCTGTCCCTCAGATCTGAGGTAGCACCCTACCACTTGAGCCACAGTGCCAATTCTGGTTTTTTTTTTTTCCTGCTTATGTGGTGCTGAGGAATCGAACCCAAGGACTCATGCATGTGAGGCAAGCACTCTACCACTAAGCCAACTTCCCAGCCCCCATTTTTTCTTTTAAATAAACACAGAGACATATTTTTTCACTATGAATCATTACTTAATAGGTAATAATCTTTATTAGAATTATTAGTTGGACTATCAAATTTTCTCAGTATTCACCCTATATGCTCTCTCATTCTTTTTTTTTTCTTCTTTTGGTGCCAATATTGGGGCTTGAACTGAGGGCCTGGGTACTGTCCCTTAGCTTTTTCACTTAAGGCTGGTGCTTTACCAATTGAGCCACAGCTCCACTTCTTGAGGTTAATTGGAGATAAGTATCAGACTTTTTTTTTTTTTTTGGGTCTGGGCTGGTATTGAATCATGATTCCCAGATCTTAGCCTCCTGAGTAGTTAGGATTATAGGTGTCAGCCACCAGCGCCCAGCTGGTTTTTGTTATTGTTGTTATTACAGTCTAAGAGATACAAATATGTCACACTTCTCTCTGATTACTATGCTCCTCCCAGCTCTAACCTAACCCAGGGCCTTGCACACACCACTTAAGTGTACTATTGTTAAGCTACATCCTACTCTCTCCACCACCTTTTATGGCATCCATGTTTTGCTGGATGATTCCTATTATTTTTTTAGCCAACTTAGGTTTTTCTAATCTTTTTTTCTTGAATCTTCTTATCATCACCTTCCCCTCATCATCCGGTACTCTGCACTATGCTCACTAGCTTAAGCTTAAGTCTGTGACTTCAATTTGTTTCTCTTGTAAAGTACCTACCTTGTTCCTATAAGAATCTCAACACACAATTGGTGAGTAAGTTAATAGAAGAGACAAAAGAACAAACAAACAAATAAAAACCAGCGGAAATTATCCAACTCTATGTAACTACCACTCCAGAGGGCTCTGTATATTAGACCAAACCTATCATGGTGTGATGATTATTGTTTATACTCTATTTTTTGTTGTTACTTAAAATTACTCCAAAGGATATACTCCAGAAGATATATATATATGTATATATATAGTGTGTGTGTGTGTGTGTGTTTTGTTATAATTTGCATTTTTCAATTTCTTCTTAATTGTTCATGTGATGAAAGTTGTAGCATTATATTTTAAATCTCGCCTTCATTTTTGGCTCCAAGGTACTCCTCTACTTTCTTATGAAGGTGGATGTGTGATGTACATCGCAAACTAAACCTGCCAAAATTTAGCTGAAAAGTCTATTTCTTTGCAAACCAAATCCTTTTGCAACCCCCCCCCCCATCTCTAATAAGAGCAATTGCACTCTTCCATTTGGCCAGGCAGAAAGATGTAGGAGTCATCTTTAGGATTTTTCTTTTCACATCCCACATCTGGCCCATCGGTGAGTTCTGGTTGGGTTCTAAATATAATTTGAAGATGGAACCGCCCACTTCTCAATGCTCTCTGCCACAGTCCCTGTCCAAGAACCATCCTTCTCAACCATCCTCTGACCTGCTGTACTGCATCCGCCTCCTCACAGCTCTCTTGGCCTGCAGCACGGTGATATTCCTGCCCTGCAATGTGGCTCCATCTGTACTTTATCTTAATGGAGACAATAACCATGCAAACGTATGAGTTACAGTGTGATGTTTGATATAGGCATACACTGAATGGCTTTCCCATCTTAGTGATAAGCATATTCATCAAATTCAGCCATTGTTTCCTTGTGGTGGAACATTCAAAATCACGTCTTCTGGATGTTTTCAAATATACATCCTTACTGAATATACACCCTATTGTGCAATGGACAACCAGACCTAATATCCACTAACTCTTTTTTTTTTTTTTTTTTGGTTGGTGTAGTGGCTGAACTCTGGGTCTGGGCGCTGTCCCTCAGCTCTTCAGCTCAAGGATAGTGCTCTACCACTTGAACCACATTACCACTTGCAGCTTTTTCTGCTTATGTGGTGCTGAGGAATCAAACCCAGGGCCTCATGCATGCAAGGCAAGTGCTCTACCACTGAGCCACCTTCCCAGCCCCACACTGATCAATCTCTCTCTGTCCCATTTCCTCCCACTCCTCCTGAACCTCTTTTAAATCATGACTCCACTCTTCAGTGGGATTGACTTAGATTCTGCAGCTGAGGGAAAACATGTGATGTTGTCCTTTTTGACCTGACTTATTTCACTTACACCATGCTGGTTGCAGTCATGTTCTTACAGATGGGGGGACCTTCATCATTTCATGGCTGAATAAATATTGCAGAATGGTCTTATATGATCAAGTCTTTCTCAGAACTCTCCAGTAATGTTTTCCATCATTTATGTTTCCACAGTCAAAGTCCTACCACACTTTAAAATGCTCTGAATGACATGGTACCCTGTTCAACTCTCATCCCCTACCCACTCACCCTACTTTTCCTAACATCCCCTCTGATGTTTCCTGAAATTGCCAGCATGTGCTTGCTGCAGGCCTCTGCCATGGCTCCCTTCTTTTTATTTTATTTTTTTTTTGGGGGGGGTCTGGTTGTGGGGCCTGAACTCTGGGCCTGGGCAGTGTCCCTCAGCTCTTCAGCTCAAGGCTAGCCATAGCACCACTTCAGGCTTTTTTTTTTTTTTTCTTATGCGGTACTGAGGAATCGAACCCAGGGCCTCATGCATGCAAGGCAAGCGCTGTACCACTGAGCCACCTTCCCAGCCCCTGACTCCCTTCTTGAGATAGTTTGTCTCCTGTCCTCTATGTCTCCTGGTCTTTTATTCAATTATATTTTGGTGCTGGTCCTGGGGCTTGAACTCAGGGCCTGGGCACTGTGCCTGAGCTTTTTATGCTCAAGGCTAGTGCTCTACTGCTTGAGGCACAGCTCCATTTCTCTTCCTCGTTTTCTTTTAGCCAACTCTTGGTGAGGTTTCCCCAGACTTCCTGGTCTAAGTGTGTCACTCTCACATTCCTTGTACTTCAACTCTCTTCTCTGCTTTGTTTGCTCACTAACAGCCCACATACTACATATACATCTTGTATTTATTGTCCATTTCTAAACACAATTTCCTTAAGGACAGGGATTTGTCCATTGAAATGTAGTGCCTAGCACAAAATAGGCTCATAATACAGTAAGCGTCACTTAAAAAAATTTATACACCTATGTGGCTTTTACTTTTCTTCTTTCCTTTTTTCTTTGGTTTATTCCCTTTTGTTACTGTTTTTGATTTCTATCCCCTTTGTCTTACATATAAGTTTCTCTGATTTGGGGAGGAGAAAGGGAAGCACAGAAATGATGGGACTGGGCTGGGAAGGTGGCTCAGTGGTAGAGCGCTCGCCTTGCATGCCTGGGGCCCTGGGTTCGATTCCTCAGCACCACATAAGCAAAAAGAAAAAAGCCGGAAGTGGCGCTGTGGCTCAAGTGGTAGAGCGCTAGCCTTGAGCTGAAGAGCTGAGGGTCAGCGCCCAGGCCCAGAGTTCAGGCCCCACGACCGGAGCCCCCCCCCCCCCCCAAAAAAAAAGAAATGGTGGGACAAAGGTTGAACTAATTCAGCACAGACCCACTAGACACTATGCTGGAAATGAACTATACAACGTTGGGGGCAGGGAAGTTGAGAGAGGAAAAACTGGGAGAGAATGAGGGAGGAGGTGAAACTGTTCAAAAGGAAATGTACTCATTACCTCACTCACGTAACTATAACCCTTCTGTACATCATCTTTACAATAAAAGTTTAAAAAATGAAGTTGATGCCAAGCACCAGTGGCTCACACCTGTAATCCTAGCTACTCAGGAGGCTGAGATCTGAGGATTGTGGTTTGGAGCCAGTCTGGGCAGGGACAGCCATAAAACTCTTACCACTAATTAAGCACCAGAAAACCGGAAGTGGAGGTGTGGCTCAAGTGGTAGAGCACTAGCCTTGAGCACAGACACTCAGGAACAGTGTCCAAGTCCTGAATCCAAGCCCCAGGACGGGCACACGCGAAAAATTGAAATTCAATGAGTCTCACACTTCAAAGATGCCTTTTACTTTTGTCAAGATTTTCTAGTCAGTGGAGCAGTTTGCAAGATACCCATTTTCCTCTATCATTGGAATCTACAGCATGTTTTCTATGTAAAAGGTAAAATAGCAGGACCTGAGTTGCTCTTGACCCCCAAAGTTAGTAAAATTGTACATATCTTAAACGTCTCTAAGCAAATCCTATTACATTAGGTTATAGACCGGACAGGCTCTTCAGTGTCCTTATTTGCCTTTAAGCCAAGGGGCTAACGTATTTTGTATTCCAAGTTCAGTAAATGCAGCTGTTTTTATTAAAGCTTAATAAAAATGCAAATGGAAATATTAATAGCAAGTTAATTGAAACACTCCAAACCAGAGAAGGAATTGTAGAAGAGTTTTAAATTATTCTTAAGATGAGAGCAGAAGGGAGGAGAACGATTTTCCCAGTGTTTGGTAGACTGCTTAAGTAAGTGCCATCTGTGACACAATCAATAATTTATCTCCACATGATCAGTGTGTATGGGGTGTACATGCCACACATGCATAGTGTGTACATGCAAGAAAGTGTAGATGTTAACTTGTGATGTGTATATGTGTGTGTGGCACAGGTGTGGGTCCATGTTGAGATCAGAGCTGATCTGGGTGCAACACTCCAAAATCAGGTGGCAGTTGATTTCATAGCTGGGCGAGAAGCATTGCAATGTCATTGCCAAGTTTAGGAGAAGTCAGAGGTGATGTCTGGATTACAAGAATACAGAGCCTTTGGGTCACTACTGTGTCCTGTGCTGTTAAAATCCTCAGGAGATTCCTTGTGCATGAGTGATCCTATTCTTTCCTTCATCAAGATGGTTTCTGTAGGCAGGTATTGGTGGCTTGTGCCTGTCATCCTATCAGGAGGCTGAGGTCTGAGGATCCCCGTTCAGGAAAAATAGCTCATGAGACTCCTATCTCCAATTAACCAGTAAAAATCAGAACTAGAGCTGTGGTTCAAGTGATAGAGGCCCCGAGTTCAATCCCCAGTACTGGCACTTAAAAAAGAAAAGATGGCTTTTGCTCTCTCCTCTTTCATAGCACAACGTCAAGTCACAGCCAGCCTTTTAACGCATTTTTAAAGAGTCAAAGTTAAAAATCAGGTTATAAAATACTCTATCACTCATCTTCTCCAGTATCACTTGAGAAAGACATTAAGAGCTTTAATAGCAAAAGAGTGTAATGATTCTAAATCAACTTGATTATTATTTGCTTTCCCTTTGCTGCCCATCAAATTAGACTTTTGCCTTAAATTAATGGAGTTGGTTGAAAAAAACCACGAGTGCATCACACAGAGAAGCCCAATGATACCAACTACACACAGTGTAGCTATTTTCTCTAACTCAACCTGAGCTTCTATCTTTTTCATCTGATTTCCCACATCTAGTGTCATATCTGACTTGAAGGGAGTGGCTCCAAAAATTCTGTTGACTGGGGCCAGTACAGCTATGCATTTGGTGGCTGTCACACAAGGTTTCTTGGTAGACATTCCTGGATCTCTGAGAAAATGGGCAGTTCCTCACAGAACAGTATCCGAGGGTCTGGGAACTAGCTCCTAAAGCTCTTGTGAGCTGGGACTCACAAAGGTGCTCTTCAGTATACTTCTGGCTGCGATGCACAGTCACGAAGCCAGGAATGACAGCTTGCACAGAGCAGAGAGCTCATTGAGGAAATGAGAGGCATGACAGGGAGAGACCTGGAGCTTCCGATTTGAAGATGGGTGCAGGAAGGAACACTGTGTTTTAGGGGAGGGAGCTACGGAGATGCCACCACTTGGGGCCTAGTAGGAGATCGAAGAGTGAAATTTTGCTAACAAGAATTATAGTCTTGTCAGAATTCTTTTTTCTTCTTTCTTCCTTCTCTCTTCTTCCTCCTCCTCTTCTTCTTTTTCCTTTCTTCCTTCCTCCTCTCCTCTTCCTCCTCCTCCTCCTTCTCCATCTTCCTCCTTCATTCTTCCTTCTTTTGTGCTGGTCCTGGGGCTTGAACTCAGGGTTTGAGTGCTCTCAGATTTTTTGCTCAAGAACAGTGCTTTACTACTTGAACTACAGCTCCACTTCCAGCTTTTTGGTGGTTAATTGGAGATAAGAGTTGTCTCATGGCTTTTTCTGCCTGTGCTGGCTTTGAACCACGATTCTCAGACTCCTTCCTGAGTAGCTAAGATTATAGGCATGAACCAATGGTGCCTGGCCTCTTCATTGCTATTAAAAAAATCAACTAAATGATAGACAATCTCTGTAAAAACACACTATGAAAAGCAAAGTCTTCCTTTGCTGGGATCCACTCCCGATAGCAGAAGAATTCAATTAAGAGCTTGTCAGGATCTGGCCAACAGCTGCTGGCACCAGGCCATCATGGAGCCCTGTTAGGATGCAGGAGGCTCAGATTTAAAGGACTCCAAGCACCAATTGATCCACTCCTGATCTTACAGATGGCAAAGCAGGTCTTGACAAGGTAAGATGACATCCCAGGGACAATGACATACACAAAGGAAAGTGGCTGTTAAAAAGGAAAACTCTGGGTTCCTAATCTGAGGGTCCAGGCAGCTAGCACACAATCCCCCTGAGCCCCTGGACAGCTTCATGGTTGAGAAAGAGAACAGAGAAGATGCTGCTAGCCAGTGACTTCCAAGAGTGCCCCAGCGCTGCTGTAAAGGCTAAACCTCCCCAAGGACAGTGGCCCCACTTCAGAAGGCAGAAAGTAGGACAGTGAGTGGAAAAGTCAGGAGAGCAGAGCAAGAAGAGCTGACAGAAAGAAGGTAAAGATGGGGAGAGTCCAGTCAGAGGGGGAAAAGAGCCTACACGAAGGCCACAGAGGTGTCTAAAACTTGCTTTTAATGAAAAGCACTGACTATTGATTTGGGCTCCTGAATTAACTATAAACAACAGTATAGGTTGACATCCTTGCCTCCATTTTGTATCTATTTCTCTTCTATGCCCTTTGCTCTACAGCCACTTTGCAATCACCTTGGAAACTTGGAAGCAAAGTTTGGATTAGTCAATCAAAACCAAGCAATAACTTGTCTATGACAAGGGACTGAAACGATCTCTAAGAAATGAAAAAAACCATCCACTAGGCAACAGTTCCTGGTATATTCTAACCAGTGATGACAGTGTTGGTAACAATTTCTCCGGAACCTCTCTCAACAAAACATGGACCAAAATAATGCTCAACCAGGACTTTTAATAATTATGCATACTTCTCTCCCTGTGCCCCCAGTTCTTTGTCTATAAAACCTAAAGTTCATGTCTGTACCTAGAAGACGGGTGAAGATGAGCTGAAGTATTGACATGGTGGTACTGTGTGATAAAAATCTTTCTCTGTGAGGGAAGGGGTGGGTAGGGGAAGGATGGGTGAGGATGTTGAAAGCGGTGACACAGATCAAGATATATTGCGTTCATCAACTGCTTTGTTAAATGACAACTTCTTTGTACAACTACTTAATAATATTGATAAAAAGAAAAATCAATAAAATCTTCTCTGTCTTCCATCATGTCTTTTTATCTGGTGTGCAGAAGACACTGTATCTGGTATGTAGAATTCATGGAGTTTGGAATTGGGATCTAAAAACTCTAGTATCAGTTTTGGTGAGCCAGTCAGGAGAAAATGTACCACTTAGCCATTTGCAGCTAGTGGACCTGGTTAGAGAGGAAGGATGGAAATTGGTTCTCTGTAACTGCTGGGATCATTATAATTCCTTTTTCCCCCTTGGTATGGATGTTTGAACACCAGTATAATACCTCTTTAACCATGCTCTAGCCTTTGCACTTTTTTTTTATTTTCCCACTTTGACCAGTATCAGCTGTGTTTTTTTTTTTAAACCACTATTGGGTGAGGCAAGAAATACAAGGGAATTTAGAGGCCTTTTGAGTCCCAAAGTGCACAATTGGACCTTGTGTTTCTTGTCATTTGAACAGGCCATTTGTTCTGACAAAGAAGTTTGAAATTCTGTGATTGTTGCTTCTCTGTTGTTTGAGTTCTTTGGGACTATTTTGGGCTTATGGTATTTGTTTTTAGACAGAAAAATGGGGAATTCTGCAGGACTAATAGTAAATAGGAAAGATTCAAGGTATGGAAACCAAGGTGTAATCTCTTGTAATTTCTCTAAAAAATGAAAAGCACTAAGCCTATGTTTCCCTCTAGAGAGAATTCTAACTGATCCATCTACTAAAAATGAAAAGGGGGAAAAAGCAAAAAGATGATTTGTTGAAGAGTGTATTGTGAACTAGTATAATTATTTTTGTATGTCATTTTTTGTATGTCGGTTATACTGTATCTATAATGATGGATTTGACAGAGGCTTAAATTCTGATTGCAGCTGCAAGAGTCTTGTTAGAGATCAAGTCTTGCTTTAGCTCCCAGGATAAAACCTCACAAAGGAATCCTAATAGAATAGTATTGGACAAAACTCAATCTGCTATTGGAATTTCTAGAAATAATTAACCACTATACTTGTGGCCCCTAAATTATAGTTTTGCATTATCTTTAGCTCATGCGTGTTTTAGTCTGGGCATACCTAATGTAAAACCTTCGTGCATGTGTGCGCATATGTGTGTGTGTGTGTGTGTGTGTGTGAGAGAGAGAGAGAGAGAGAGAGAGAAAGAGAGACAGAAAAAGAGAGGGGGGAGGAGGGAAGGAGGCAGGCAGGCAGGCAGGCAAGGAAGAGAAAGAGAGAGAGAACATCTTTAGGATGATCTTTTTTTTCCCCTTTTTTGGTCGTGGGGGTTGAACTCTGGGCCTGGCACTGTCCCTCAGCTCTTCAGCTCAAGACTAGCGCTCTACAATTTGAACCACAGCACCACTTCTGGTTTTCTGGTGGTTTATTGGAAATAAGAGTCTCACAGACTTTCCTGTCCAGGCTGGCTTTGAAATGCAATCCTCAGATCTCAGCCTCCTCAGTAGCTAGGATTACAGGTATGAGCCACGGTTGCCTGGCTAGGATGATTCTTACTGTAAAACTAATGTAGAGACATTATTATGTCCTTCCTACCCCATCTTCCTTTGCCATTTCTAAGAAAAATGATTTTCCAAAGCTCTTATCTCAACCAGGTGGAACTAAAATGAAGTTATTCAAGAATTAATCCCCATGAGGTGCTAGTGGCTCATGTCCATAATCTTAGCTATTCAGGAGAATTGGAGGTTTGAAGCCAGCCAGGTTAAAAAAATCTTTAAGACTCCATGTCAAATTAACCAGCAAAATGCCAGACTGGAGGCAGAGCTAAGTGGTAGAATGCCAGCTGTGAGCAAGAAAGCCAAGGGAGAACATGAGGACCTGAGTTCAAGTCTCAGTACTTGGTGCTCTCTCTCTCTCTCTCTTTCTCTCTCTCTCTCTCAAATTTAGAATTGAAGCACAAAAGAATTTCAGACAGTAATCACTATAGTCCCTGCTAATGTCTGATTGATGTGAGCACTCCTTGTGTATTATAGATAGTACATTATAGATAGTATAATACACTATTATACATTATAGTGTAACATACTATATACTATATTATATTATATAGTACAATACACTATAATACATTATAGTGCATTGTAGATAGCAAATGTCTCATCACTGATTCCTTGTCTTTTTGTTTTTTTTTTTTTTTTTAAATTCAATTTCATTGTCAAGGTGATGTACAGAGGGGTTACAGTTATGTATGTAAGGTAGTGAGTACATTCTTGTCGAACTTGTTACCTCCTCCCTCATTTTTCTCCCAGTTTCCTTCCTCCCAGTTCCACCCTGGGTATTGTATATACATTTATCTGAATTAGGAAAGGGACGGGGGACAACAAAATGCTGAGACAAAGGAGAAAGGGTGAACCAAGGCAACAGCAATACTCACAAGACAGTATGCTGGACATGAACTTTTTTGTTTTTAAATGATGGTTTTAACCTATAGATGTTGAAATTTTAATACATAAAATCTACGCTTTTTCTCTTTTTTAGATCCTGGGTTTTATTATTTGGAAAAGCCTTCCCATCAAAATGCTGTTCTCTGATTATTTTTTTCATAGTTTTGTAGTTATTATTACATTCACACCTCAACACAGCTGGAATTAGCCTTTGCGTATGGTATGAGACTTAGGGGATTGCTTCCATGTGGATTACCAAGTGTTACTACACGGTTAAGTGGTCTGTCTTTCCACTAGTGATTTAAAGGTAGCCCATTTAGTGCACACTATGCCTCTGATGCTATCCTCAGGATCCCAGGAGTAGGTGGCAGGCAGAAGCTGGGTGGAGCAGATGAGGGTGTTGAGGCTCTGAGTTTGGGTATCCCCGATGCACAGAATGGGAGCCTCCACAGAGACCGAGCTCTGCAGTTACTTTTGCACACCGTATAATCTGCACTTGTCACCCAACAGGTGTGGGCTCCTATGACCAAACTGACCTTTTACCTGAAGCAATGATCTCTGATGATTGTTTGGAGGACCATCCAGACACAGTAAGAAAAACTGGATGTGATGGTTCTGGGGAAAGAGTTCAGGGGTAGTTCTTTCCATTGAGCACCTACAATTAAATCAAGAGCTAAGGATGGAGTGGGGGGGGGGGGCACAAAGCCAAGAAATGCAGCCTGTCTGAGAAGTCTCTGAGAAGAATGCGGGTGCAGCCACTGGCACCTTTGACTCAGTACAATCCAAAGCAGAAGTAACTGGAGACCTCAGTTTCTATGGAATTTCCTATTTAGTGAGCAGCAGAAACTTAATCTCAGTTCCTTACAGCCCAAAGCCTATTGAGCAGCAGAGGAAACATGAGCCTCAAGTAGCAGAGAGCCAAGGAGTGTCCTAGACTTAAAATGAGCCTGCATTTCCCTTCCAGCCTGCTTAAGGTAGAAAGGTGAGAAAGAAGCCAATGGCCCCTCTGTCTCCCAAACCATAGTTTCCAATCCTTCCTCTCCAAAGAGCAAGGAGCCAAGCCTCCTGACTGGACACAGACTGATCAAGGGCACAGGCCCTCAATGCCTATGTCCAAGAGAATTTAAAGATTTTTATTGCCAGTGATGGTACATGTCCCTAGTGTTCTACTTTATGAATGGGAGTGCTCACTGCCATAATTTGGTTCCTGTCCTACCACTCTGTGTGTGTGTGTGTGTGTGTGTGTGTGTGTGTGTGTGTGTGTGTGTGTGTGTGTGTATGGTGTAGGCTAATGTCCTTATAGTCTCCAGTCCATAGGAATTGTATCTACATCTTACCTGGTAAATTCTGAGTTTCATTAAGAAATCCTTGGCTTTGAGGTAGATGAGAGTTTAGGATGGTCCTCCTGGGGAGCAATTAGATTTTCATAGTTGTATGTATACATAAGACCAAATCAAATGCTTGGTGACCAGCAGGGACAGGCAGTGGAGGGCATTAATGCCCATTTTTTCACCTGTTTCTGGGCATTCAGAAGAACTGCATTTATTTGGCTCACCAAAGCTGCACAGGGACAGGAAACTTGCTTTGCCCAGTGAAGCAGGAATTGAGGAACATGTGTCATTTTGGGTGGATGCATTTAGTCATGGGTGCTCAACATCTCTAGTCCTGCCCTTTCTCCTGCAACCAAGTCTGGTGATGTTGCAGACAATAGCTGTTCCATCTGCCTGGATGAGACTGGCATGGAGCAAGCTCCAGCTGCCCTGTGTCCTAGGGCCTAGGATAACCTCTTGTGGTGTAAGCTAGGAGATTTGGTGTCTGTTTGTTACTATGTCTAACAAACTAATGGAACATATTTTCAGTTGATCAAGCCAGTATCCTAGGACTCCATTTTGTTTTGTTTTCTTGATGGTCCCAAGGTTTGAACTCTGGCGCTTGCAAGGCAGGTGTTCTACCACTTGAGCCACACTTCCTAGCCCGTTTGTGCTTTCATTACTTTTCAGATCAACTCTCCTATTTCTGATTCTCCTACTTGTACTTTCCATGTAGCTTAGATTGAAGGAGCCATGACACCTAAGTCACTGGTTGAGATGGAGGTCTCACTAGCTTTTTGCCTGAGAGGCCTTAACCTATAATCCTTTCAATCTCTGCCAATCTCTCCAGATTACTATGGCTTACAGGCATGAATCATTGTCTCTGGTCGCTGAGAGTCAGTTCTGATCTTTCTTCTCTGTTGTTAGGCTACCAGTGACTTATTAATGGGATTCCAACCTTCAAGTTAGCAGCCAGTCTACCTGCTTCTCCCCATCTTCTATCCAGCTGCTCCAGGTGTCTAGCACATAGCAGTTGAGCTGATACTTCACTTCTGCTTTATCTCCACTCATTCCAATCGATTCTCTACTTAATAACCTGTATGAGCTTTGAGGTTGGCCATGCCTTTCTCTTACCTTTAATTTTTGAGTGGCTCCTTTACTTAAGGACTATGATGGAAGCTCCTCTCCGAGACAAGGACACAGGTGACCCAGCCCCTGGCTAGCTCTCTGTTTCTCCACTCCACTGCTTCCCATCTACTGCTTCCCTAGGCACTCTGGACCATTCCTCCTTGGCTTGATCTCTCCTTAATGGACTCACATAAATCCTTGCTCAAAGGCTTTCCCAGGCTAACTGATCCAAACTAAGTCATACCTGCATTTTCTCATAGAAAACATGTCTCATCCCCGACGGTGCTGCCTCTTAATAGTAACTGCATGCATATATGTTAATTTCTTTAACCCTCCTTATACTGTGAGCTCTAGGTAGGGGTGGGCTGTGTCTGGCATTATCTGTTGGAGAGCCAGTGGTTGGCACAGTGCCCAGTAATAGACACAACAAAGCACAAATGTGTCTGTTATTGAATAAATAAAATGCCTGATGCCATAGCTGTGATGCCACACTGATTGGAGAAATGAACATTAACTATTGGGCTTGACTTGTATAACTGCTGTGCTACTGACTTCATAAGAGAGAAAAGATAATGGAATTGTAAGTTCAGTGTCCAGCACACAAAAGGCACCTGGGTATGGATACCATTGGTCAAATAATTTTTTGCTCAGAAATAACTCTCATCCAATCTATGGCAATCTGTTATAGCAACCCAAGCTAACACAACTCCCTGTATTTGAATCTCTTGCCTTTCATTATGTTACATCACACTTCTTTATTTCTTCTGGGCAATCTTTATCCTGCGTAATGCTAGCTCTCTTCCTTTTCTAATGGACTAGATGTGGACTTCTGTCATACTTGCTTGCTGGAGTTCATCCATTTCCTTGTGATGCTTCAAACAGACCCTACGAGTATGAAGTTGTCTACTTCATTCTCAGTCTATCTGGGGGCTAAGTTTGATTCCTGTGAAGGGATAGTAAGGTGGACTTGGGCAGAGACAACCTAGGGTAAATCTCAATATGCTGTTAACTATGTAGCCCTGGGTAGGATACTTGGGATTTTTTAAACTTTAGTGTTCTCATCTTCACTATCACAGTGTGTCCATGGATTACTGCCACCCCTAAACCATGAGCCTATGGCTCAATCAGAGAGGACCCCATAGCATCTTGCAGGAGGAACATGATGGAGTAAATGAAGGAAGAGGCAGTGGGGGTCAAGCATGGCTAAGTTCCAACAAAAGATGCTTCCTCAGTAAAGAACAATTAAGCAGAACCTTGGTCAAGTTTCTGGAATGTCAAATGAAAAAATACAAAACACAAACATAAAATATCCTTAGAGTAGACTCAGGACTTCTCTTCTCCCTAAGAAGTAAAATACTTTTTTTTACTCTCAAAGTTTCATTAGATGCATGGTACCAAACTGAAGACAATGATTTGTGGCATGAGTTTGCAGAACCATGGTTTAATGCCCAGACATTGGTTTATTAATTTTAATTATTGGTAATCTCTGTTTCATCAAATACCATTCAATTGTGTATATTCTGTACTTCTCTCAAGGGAAACCATTTTCTGCATTCCCATAGTGTTCTTCTATATTCAGAAGTTGGAGGTTGGGCTGGGAAGGTGGCTCAGTGGTACAGTGCTTGCCTCACATGCATGAGGCCCTGGGCTTGATTCCTCAGCACCACATAAGCAGAAAAAGCTGGAAGTGGCGCTGTGGCTCAAGTAGTAGAGCACTAGCTTTGAGCTGAAGAGCTGAGGGACAACGCCCAGGCTCAGAGTTCAGGCCCCATGACCAACAACAACAACAACAAAAAAAAACCCCCCCAAAAAAGAAGTTGGAGCATATTTTCTGATTTTGTACTCTAAAACAGCAAGATAAGCACATAGAAGTTTATAAATATGTCTTTATTTACAGTTACTAAAACTTGGGAGCAACCAAGATGTCCTTCAGTGAGTGGATGGATAAGTATTTGTAGTAAGTTCAGACAACAGAATATTACTTAGCATGAAAAAGAAATGTGCTATTAAGCCATGAAAAGATATGGAGAAAACTTAGATGCAAATAACTAAGTACAATAAGCCAACATTAAAAAAAAATGAATCTTACAAAGAGGGGGGGAAACCAATGCAACAGTGATATTCACAAGACAATATGTTGGAAATGATCTGTACAATTTGGGGCTGGCGATGGGAGGAAGGGAAAGTGGGAGAAAAATGAGGGAGGGGTAACAAGTTCAACAAAATATATACTCACTACCTTACTTATGTAACTGTAACCGCTCTGTGTATCACCTTGACAATAAAAGTAAAAGAATAAAAAATCCCTGAATCCTATATGGTTCTAATTGCATAACATTATGGGAAAGACAAACTATGCAAATAGGAAAAAGATTAGCGATGACAAGATTAGTAAAGGGGTGGGAGGTAATGAACACATGTAAGAACACAGGAATTTGAGGGCAGTAAAACTGTTCCACATGAAACTATAGTGTTTGATGTCTGACTGTGCCAGTCAGTTTTCTGCTACTATAACAAATACCTGAGATAATTAATTTGTAAGGAGAAAAAAGGGGTTTGGTCTATGACTGTCTTATGTTCGTTTGGGCAGGAGTATGTGTTCGACTCATTGCCAGGAAGTAAAGAAAGACAAAGATCAAAGGACTGGGGTCCCATTATCCTCTTCAAGGGCAGGAGCCCAAAAACATGAATTTCCCCTCAGGGCCACACCACTTAAAGGCTCCCTGAATCTCAATAGTGCCACCTTGGGGATCCTGGCTTTATCACAAGGACCTACAGGGGACACCTACAATTTGAACCATAGCAAGGAGTGTTGTGATTTGTTCAAACACCTGAAAATTACACCACTAAGAGTGAACCATGTGTAAACCGTGCACTTCTGTTGCCAATTGCAACAAATGTACCCCTCTGATGGAAGATGTTGATGGCAGAGGCTGGTGGGAAGCATGTGAAATTAGACTGTACTTTTCAGTGAGTTTTGCTGTACCTAAAACTGCTCTATAGCATATTTAAAACAGAGTTAGGGGGGCTGGGAAGGTGGCTCAGTGGTAGAGTGCTTGCCTTGCATGCATGAGGCCCTGGGTTTGATTCCTCAGCACCACATAAGCAGAAAAGGCCAGAAATGTTATTATGGAACAAGTAGTAGAGCACTAGCCTTGAGCTGGAGTGCTGAGGGACAGAGCCTAGGCCGAGAGTTCAAGCCCCACGACCGACCAAAAAACAAAAACAAAAACAACAAAAAAACCCAGAGTTAGGTAGGAAATTATTCCTGATGAAAAATCTAACTACACAGCCACATAAACACAGACATTTCCCTTCCAGCGACACTTCTTCGACATGCTCTCATCCTGTGGCAAGAAGAATGCCAGACAGGAAAAGGTTGAGACAGGAGAGAATACACAGCAGCCCAGCTTTCTCTTCTAACTTCCCAGGAATTTTTACTTTTACATGTAAAAATAGCCTGCTAGACCATCCCTTTCGCTTCTCCCATGACGTTGGCTTCCTAGGTTCATTTTCTTTACTCAGTCTCCCAGACAAAACTCTTGGGGTCAGTGGGACATTTTTAATAGTAGTAAGCAAGACTCACTAACGTTATAGAAGTTGCTCCTTGGTATATGGTTTGAATTGCTTTCCATTAGGGAGGATGGTGAGAACAAGCAGGTTCTAGAGAAGCTCTATCTGGCCCAAGGGGAAGCCAGGGTTTAAACAGTACATCCTGCCTCCTGATTAAATGCATTTTTAATCATACCATGTTCTGTACTTGTATTAAGGAAAGGGCACATTTAGATGTTTAACTATAGCTTTGATAAGCTATAGTTAGGAAGCTGTTTATAACATATGGTTGAAAGAAAGATCAAAAAGTGGTTGGTAGAGAAGTCCATCCCAGTTCCCAGGAAAATTCACACTGGATTTTGGCAGTCAGTTTGTACCTGACAAGGTCTTTCCTTTCCTTTCCCTCTCTCCCTCCCTCCCTCTCTCCTCCCTCCCTCCCTTCCTCTCTTCCTCCCTTCCTCCCTTCTTTTTCCTTCCTTCCTTCCTTCCTTCCTTCCTTCCTTCCTTCCTTCCTTCCTTCCTTCCTTCCTTCCTTCCTTCCTTCCTTCCTTCCTCTCTCACTTTTGTGCTGGTACTGGAACTTGAACTCAGGGCCTAGGTGCTGTCCCTTAGCTTTTTTGCTCAAATTTGACACTATATCACTTGAGCCACACCCACATTTCTGTCTTTTTAAGTGATTAGAAATAAGGGTCTAGGGTTTCTTTTCTAAGGGAAGCAGATGAATCAACAAATGATACTGAATTAGTGGAATGGTATAAAGTATTAGGAAACTAGATGCCATAGTAAGGAACTGTTAAAAGAGGGTAAAGGAGAGGTAATGAGCTGAGAATGGGTGAGGACTTGTTTGATGGGACACATAGAGAAAGGATGTGGTAGAGGCACGTTTGATGGGTGAGAAGTTGGTGAGCAGGACTAAGCAGAGCCACCGAGGCTGAAGAACCACAGGTAGACACTTGGCTCTGAAGTGAGGTATGTGGAGCCCAGGCCGAGCCAAAGCCAAACCTTTGGGGGCACCGGGAGCTCCATGGCATTCCTGGTTATTCTTCTGTATGAGCCTAGGAGTCGCTGCAGGCTTTGGAGACAGAGGGGTAGTACATATGCTCAGAGGTTCCCTGTGGTGGCTGCTCAGAGAGCAGATGGCTGGGGGGAGGGTGGGAAGTGGGAGGAAGAAGAGGAGCTAGGAGATGAGTCAGGAGGCCCTGTCTCATGCTGAGGGAGGAGGAGAGTCCAGTAAGGATGGTAGGGTGGGGGTATCGAAAAGTGGCTGGGTCCTCATTATATTTTGAAAAATCAATTTTTAAAAAATAATCCAAAAGAAGGAAATAAACAAGAGAAGGAAGAATCAGAAGATATGAAACAGACAGTAAGAAATTGATAGAAATAAACACAAATATGCCACTAATTAGATTAAATGTAAAGAGACCAGATGCTCCAGTTAAAAGCAATAAATTGGCAGACTGAATACAAAATTCAACTATAGGCTGGTTATAAATGACATCTAAAATACAAAGATACAAAAAGGAGAAAAGTAAAAGGGAGGTAGAAATATACTAGGTAAACTGTAACATCAGTGACGAAAAAGAGCTCATGATGATTAAGTCAGATGAGATAGTCATAGAATATGGAAGATTTGACTGTACCATTGACAAACTTTATCTAAAACACATACACAATCGATCTCCCAAGAACTGCAGGACACAAGATAATGTTTAGTACAAGGGGACATTTAGTACGAATGGACATTTTAAACATCTATCATACTCTTGGATATAAGGAACATCACACAAATTTCAAAGGATAAAATTGTATAGACCATGTTTTCTGGTCATACTGTAATTAAGATGGAAAGATAATTATAAAGTCTCCACAATGTCAGAGGGGTCAGAGGACTAAACACAAGCATGAAAACAATCTGTAGGATTTGCCCCTGAAGCAGAGGAAGTTGGGATGTAGTGTGGGAAAGGGTATAGAAAAATAATTTAGCTAAGCATTTCTTCATGTGTCTCACTTGATAATCCTAGAAATAAATGGTGAACATATAGGTATTCGTTGTACTATTTTGTAGATAATTAACATTTTCCACATTTCAAGGTTAGTGTAAGTTAGACAAAGTTGGCAAAAATAACTATGAAATGAAAATACAATAATAGCACAAGAGTCAAAAAGTAAATCATAACTGAAATACTTTGGCTAAAAGATAAAATACTTATAATTTGTATGATATAATAAAAGAAACAGGTAGAGGAAGTTTTATTGCATTATTTGTATATATAAAAGAAAAAAAAGAATTATAAGCTTATAAACCAAGTATCTAGTCCAGTGAGTTAGGAAATAATAGCAAAATAATACATGGGCCGGGCACCAGTAGCTCATACCTGTAATCCTAGCTACTCAGGAGGCTGAGATCTAAGGATCGAGGTTCAAAACCAGCCCAGGCAGGAAAGTTCAGGGGACTCTTATCTCCAATAAACTTACTCAAGAGAAGCCAGTCATGGCACTGTGGCTCAAGTGATAGACTTGAGCAAAAGCTCAGGCACAGTGCCCAGGCCCAAAGTTCAAGCCCCAGGACTGGTGAAAAAGAAAGGAAAAATAAAAGCATACAAAAAAAATTACAAGGCAATAATAAAGATCAGAAATAAAGAGCACACAGTAGATATGATCAACAAAATCAACCATTAGGTTTTTGAAAGGAAGGATACCGGATTAAATGCTTTCTGAGCTTTAACATGCAAACACTCTACCCATGAGCTATTTCCCACACCCTAGTTTCTTGTTGAATCAGCTACATGCTGAGCCACAAAACATGCCTCAGTAAAGTTCAAAATGCTGAGACAATACAGAGTAAGTCTTATGACAACAATGGAATTATCAAGAAAAGCTCCAAATATTTAGGAGCTGAATAACACACAGGTAAATAACTCATGAGTCAGAGGGGAAATTACAAGAGAATGTAGGAGATATTTTAAACCAGAAGATAATGAATACATACATTTTTTTTGGCAATGCCATTACAACTGTGCTTTGACTGAAATTCACAGTATTGAAACACACACAGGTAAAAGGCTTAAAAAAATCAAGTATTACCTTAAGTATATATGAAAGACAAGCAAATCAAGTTCAAAGTCAGTTAAAGGAATGAAAAAGAAAAAAAAAGGTATAATAGAAGATAAAGAGGACACCTCTAAACCCAGTACTTGGGATGCTGAGGCAGAAGGACTGTAAAGTTCAAGGCCAGCCTGGGCAACAAAGCAAGACTTTGTCTCAAAAGAACATTAACGATAAAAGAGACAAATGTAGTTCACTAAAAAGGTTAATAAGATTGGGCAACAGTAGTTAGACCGGTGAGGGAGGTATAGACTGGGGAGAGAAATGTCTCTGACAGGCTCTTGTGTGAAATGACTAGTTCTGGGCTGGTGGAATTATTTTGGAAACTTTAAGAGGTGGGACCTAGCTGGAGGAAGCAGGGGACTGGGGGTATACTACTGAAGGTTATACTTGTTCCTATTCTTTCTCCCTCCCCCCCCCCCCCTGCTTCCTGTCTTCCATGAGAAAGAGCTGCTCTGCCACACTCTGCATCATGACAGAATAGAACGTTGGAACCCATGAGAAAAAATAAAGTTTTTCTGTCAGGTGTTTTGGTCATAGCTATGCAAAAGTAAGTTATACAGAAAAATGGTACCAGAGAAATGGGATCCAGCTGCGACTTACTTGACCCTTTGGTTCTTAAAGCCTTTGGAACTAGTTTGTGAGAGGAATTGGGAAGAGTTTGGAAAAAAAAAAAAAAACAAACAGACTAGGGAAAATCCCAGGATGCTGTAAGCAGAGCTTGATGGGTGATTCTGGTAAGCTCAGAAGACCAGAATGCTGATAGAAATGCAGACAATAATGATTGTGCTCATGAGCTTTTAGGTGGAAATGAGGATTCTATTGGAAACTAGATTAGAGGCTGTTCATATTACATTCTGGCAAAGAATCTGTCTACATTTTGTATGTTTCCTGAGCATTGAAGTGAGGCTGCATTTAAAAGTAATGGACCAATTAATTTGGCAGAGGAAATTTCAGACCACAGGCTGCGGCATGGTTATTGCTGGCTGCTTTTAGCCAGGTTACAGTGAGAGCAGGGGGAGGGTAAGCAGGAAGATTTTATTTTTAAAAAAATGTGCCATATGGCCAGAAATGGAGTAGGTTTAAGGTAGCAGTGGTTTAAAGAGATGAGCACCATTTTAAAAAGAAATGAAGCGTTTTGAATGTGGACAGTAGAAAAGATGTTAGGGCATAGAAATAATTGGCCAAGCACCACCCATCTTAGGACCAGGGTAGAAAGGTATTAACTCATTTAAAAGACTGGGGTATCCTGTATACAGAGGGCTGCTTAAGGCCATGCAGGGAAATGGTTTCCTCAGAATCAGCCACGTGGGGCACTTAGCACACATTCACTGTGAGCACCAGAGCATCTCCTCCCAGCCTGTGAGTTCCTCAGTGAGACCAAGTAGGAGGAGCTCCAGAGAAAGAGGTATTATAGTCAGTCATGCTGAATCCAGGGCGAAGCCTTCCCCTGTTACATTCCTCAACAGATACAATTGTTTTCTAGATATCTAAAGTCTTTCCCACTAACATGTTATTGTCGTGAATGTTTCAAATACAAAATGTTCATTTTAACAATGAATGAATGAGCTAGGTGCCTGTGGTTCAGGCTGGTAATCCTAGGTACTCAGGAGGCTCAGATCTGAGGATCATGGTTCAAAGTCAGCCTGGGTAGGAAATTCTGTGAGACTCTTATCTCTAAAAATACAAAAAAAAGCCAGAAGTGGAGCTGTGGCTCAAGTGGTAAAATGCTAGCCTTGAGTGAAAAACAAAAACAAAAACAAAAAACAATTCAGGGAGAGAGCGTAGGTCTTGAGTTCAAGCCTCAGGACTGGAACCAAAAACAAACAAAAAGGAATCAATACAAGATGCTGGATATTTCTGATATTAGGTCATGAAATGAAAAGGGAAACATATTTATCCTCTTCCTTGAGTATGCTTCCTAGGACTCGGAATCTGCCATTTCATCCAGCATCATGGAGGCTCGGCTTCTAGTCCTTGGTAGAGCAGCACAATCATTCCAAAGAAACTCGCCTGCCTGGGAGGGAAATTGCAGTAGAGCTTTTTCATGAAAGCCATATGAAGCTCAATGTGGTGGTTCATGCATGTATTCCTAGCTCCTGGTGAAGAATGGTTTCAGGTTAGACTGGGGAAACTATACCAGACTCCTATCTCAACCCATGGTTCAGATTGGATCATAATCAAAATAAGGCCTCACTTTTTGTTGGACCACACAAGAAGCGAGATCCTACTAAACACCATCAGCTAAGACAAAAAGGGGCAGGGCCCAACTAGTAGAGCACCTAGCTGGCAAATGTGAGGCCCTGAGTTCAAACCCCAGTTTCACTCCCGCAAAATGTCATTTAAGAATGGAGAGCCACGCCGTGTGTCATTGTGAGTCTATTTTTGCCATGGTGATTGTCCAGTTTTTCGAAAGTCCCAAACCAAGTCAGCTGCTCACCAGCTTCAAAAGTCTTCTTGTATCTTTTTCTCCTTCTTCTCTGCCATTTCAGACTTTTCTGCAGTAACAGCTTTGTCCCTTCCTAGTATAGTAGTCTCCTCCTATCCAGATGACATCATTTCATTCTTCTTTTTGGCTAAGTAATACTCTGTGTGTGTGTGTGTGTGTACACGTGTGTGCATGTGGACACGTGAATAGCACTTTATGCGTTCATCAGTTGATAGGCACCTGGGTTGATTCTATATTTTGGCTACTATGAACAGAGCTGCTATAAACATGGGTGTTCAGGTATCTCAACTATATGTAGACTTGCGTTCCTTTGGATGTAGGCCCAGGAGTAGCATAGCAGGACCATATGGTGGCTCTATTTTTAGTGTTTTATAAGAATTTCCATACTGGCTATACTAATTTCTATTCCCACCAGCAGTGTGTGAAGGTTCCGTCTCCCTCCCCACCCCCATTTCCTCACCAGCATTTGTTGTTGTGTGTTTTCTTAATGGAAGCTATTCAGAATAGGGTGAGATCCAACTTCCATGATGCTTGATTTACATTTCCTTTATGGCTAAGGATATTGAACATTTCTTCATGTATTTATTAGTCATTTGCACAGCTAACTCAGTGTCAGATTCTAAGGCTGACACATTCAGGTAAAGTCACTGCTGACCTACGCAGTCAGCATAGATTCCAGAGCATGTCATCCTTACCAGATCTGCAGACAATGGCAACCAGAAACCTTGATATCATGGTCCCTGTGGGTGGCAGACATCAAAATTCCTGGAAGACATCAGTTTCACACCGAAGTCCCTGTGTGAAAACAGGGGCTGGGACCAACCTCCAGGGAGAGCCCCCCAAATATGAAATTCTAGCAAGATCTAATGCAGATCTAGAGACCACAGTTGAGAATGTATCCCACATATATTTATAACAAGAGCTCAGGACTCCTCAAAGAACAAAGGTCTACTTTTCTTAAAAATACGATTTTTTAATATTAAGAGAGATTACAAATTCCTAAGTCAGGTAATGAGTACATTTTTGGGGGGGACAATGTCCCTCCTTTCTTTACTTTTCCCCCAGTTTCCCCCTCCCATTCCTGCCCACAAGTTACACAGTTCATTTTTCACATAGTATATACTGTACAGTATGATTGTTAGGTTTAATTTTTAAAAAAGGAATGAAAGATAGAAAGAAGAGAGAAATTAAGGCAGGGAAAGAAACAGGAAGAGAGAAAAAATTAAATAGGTGATTTCAATGAAAAACAAAACATACAACTCCGTCCCCTCCCCCCCCCCCCCCCCCCCCCCCCGCCGTTTCCCACCTCCCTGAGGTCTTGTGGTACCAAGAGTGAGCTGCTAGCCAGCCAATGTCACTGCAGCAACTCGGATGACACAACTCATTCTGGAACTCTGTAGACTCTGAGCTGGTCGACCTCAGTGCACTAAAAGTGGTGTTGGTGGCTGTAGATGCTGTCTCATGGTAAACCCCAGTGTAGTCAGGAGGGACTGTCCTTCACTTACAGAATTGGAATGAGAGAACTTGACAATGGAGACTCTCATCAAGCTGCCGTTTCGCTGGAGTATTTGTATCAGAGACAGCATTCTGAGGGAAATTAGAGCTGAGTTCCAGTTCTGACCCCTCAACTACTTGCCAAGTGATTCACTGGGTCCCTGGGAAGTTGAACCATACTAAACTTAAGAAGTGGGTTGATGATTTCTCTGGAAGTGCTTCTCACAGGTTCGATTCTACTATTGTACCATTGGCTTGCTTTCTATCTCCTTCTTCTGAGTAGAGGAGTCAAAGAAATGGCTATTTCTCTGTTTCTAGTTGATAGAATGGGAAATGTTCAAGTGAATAGATACCTGTAACACAGACATGTGATGCGCAAGGTACCAAATGTCCCAGACCCTTGCCAGTGTCTAAAAGGTTTTCTATTCAGCTTTGTTTCAGACTGTTCTGACATGGGTTTTCAATGATCAACCATGAAGTGTGTTCTATAGAATTAAACCTTCAAGAGTATGGTGTCCAGTTGGCGCCTCTTACATTTAGAAACTTTCCTCTTGGCTTTACTGAGACCTCATCCTTTCCGGTTCCTCTTCTTTCCTCATATGGGATGTGGAACTCCGTCTGGGCTGTTTCTTGTCTCTCTTTGTATTGTTGTTAATGCACTCATCAGATAAGGCTCAGTATACAAGTGAAGCTGGGGTCACAGCCGTGCTCCTAGCTCTGACAACTCACTGGAACTTGGATTTCAACATCCAACTTGGTTCTGACATTCTCATGAATTTTCCAAGCAATATCCTCCAACCAGCACTCCTGACTTCCTCCTCTTCCTCTTCTGGAATTAGCTCCCCTTCCCTCCTTAATAGATAGCACAGCATCATCCACCCAGTTTTTCAAGGCAAGATTTCCACTCCTCTTTCCTCAGCTCTGGCACACCTGGCATATGAACCTTGTCTCTCCAACTCTCATCATCTCCCCATCAATATCTTATCCATTTTGCTTCTGGGTGACTGGGTGACTGGTTTCCTGGCTGATACCTGTGTCCACTCTGATTAGATTTGTTCCCCCCCACCCCACAGCAGGTAGGTTTTTCATTTTAAAGCCTAAACTAGACTCTATCATCTCCAATTTTAAACTGCATATCATCCTGGGTTTCCCCAGCTCTACTTTGCAACATCTCGGGCCAGCTTATTGGTTCCAGACCAAGTCACTTACTATGTTAACCTGCAGCTTCTGGCAGCTGCTGTCCCCTGGCTTTGGCACCTTACCCTTGGTCCAGTTTCCCTTTGAATATTTTCCCCTCTGAGATCTTTATTTCTTCCTCAGCCCCAAACTGCTGTATGCCCATCCCTGTGGCCTGTTTTAACTCTGCACGGAGCTTATCACTGCCAGATGATGTTCTTCACTCTGCCTATATGCATCCTGTCTCCCTCACAAGCTTCTTAGCACAGTACTCATCTATATGATTTTCCTGCAGCCTCAGGGCCTGGGACAGGAATTGGACTCCAGAGGAGCTCAGACCACAGTCACTGGCATCCCAGTGTTGGACATGGTAGCAAATCTCCAGAGAATTCTGTGCAGCCCCCAGGCCATAGACCTGGAGAATAAAGCTAGTGGCCCAATGTCCAACAGGCATGGGTACTGTGAATATTTCTGTCACAGAGAGGAAAAGAGTTATCTGCCTTCTCATGTTAATCCCTAGACATACAATGTCGCACATGGAACCAAGTGGCAGATGATTTGTAGACAATAAAACTAACCACAGAACCAACTGCCCCCCCCCCCCACAACTGCCCATGAGAGAGCTGTGGAAACTATTTTACAGCTCTCCCATACCTCCCCTGCAGTGGTAAGAATGTCATTTTGCATAGCCAATAAGCTAAAAAGGCAGCCTACAAAATGGGAGATTTTTGCCAGCTATACATCACAAAGGGCCTAATATCAAGAGTATACAGAGAGCTTAAAAATTAAGCCCTCAAAGAACCAATAATTCAATTAATAAATGGGCTAATGAATTAAAAGGAGATTTCTCCAAAGAAGAAGTAAAAATGGTCAAAAGACACATGAAGAAATGCTCCACATCTCTGGCTATAAAGGAAATGCAAATCAAAACAACCTCATCCTCATTAGAATGACCATTATCAAGAAAACATACAATAACAGATGTGGCCAAAGAGAGAATGCTAATACACATGATAAATGTAAATAAATACATGTACATAAATGTAAACTTGTTCAGCCACCCTAGAAAGAAATATGGAGGTTCCTCAAAAAAGGAAACAGAATCATCCTATGATCCAAGAATTCCACTTCTGGGCATTTATCCAGCTCATCACAGACCAGGATACAGTAAAGCTAGCAGCACAACCATGTTCATTGCAGCACTATTCACCATAGCTAAGGTATGGAATCAGTCCAGATGCCCTTCAGTGGACCAATGGATTAAGAAAATGTGATATATACACACAATTGAATTTTACTTATCCATCAGAAAGAATGATGTTATGCCATTTCTAAAGAAATGGAAAGACTTGGAAAAAATTATATTAAGTGAAGTAGGTCAGGCCCAGAGAGACAGTGGCTGGATGTTTTCCTCCATATGTAGAAGCTAGAATTAGCCTTTTTATAAACATATAAATAAACACATTGGGTGATAGGCAAGTGTTTACATATGTATTAACTGAAATATGGTAGATTCAAGGGAAAACTCAAATAGTATAATTCCTAGAAAGGCAAAGTCAAAGTCCAACAAAATGAGCACCAAGAAACATTGCAAAGGGGGGGGCACAAGGGGAGAGGAGAAGAAGGGAGAGAAGATGGGAAGAATAAAGTCAATAATTCTATGTATATACTACAAAATTTAAAAAAGTAAGGGAAGGGATGGGTTGGGAGGGATGGATGAGAATGGTGAAAGAGGAGGCATTGATCAAGACACATTTTATTCACAAACTTCCATGTTAAATGCCAACTCTTTTGTATAACTACTTAAAGATAATAAAAAGAAAAAAAGTCTTTTCTGGAGGCAGGGTCAAACTTGTCTTTTTCACTCCTGCTGCAGTGGTCTTTAGGCTTTTTGATCTCTCCGTCTGGGCTGATTCTGGCCTGGTGATAACTATTTCCTGTCTGAATTATCCAATTTGTGATGAAGAAGGCAGGCAATCAGCTGAACTTCAGTGGGAGAGGACTTTTTTTTTGCTATGGGGAGCCTACATTGTGGACAGGAAGGCCATCTCATTTCTCTTCAGTCTATGTCTTCCCATTCGCCAGAGGGGTGCTTCCTGCCCAGACCTGGCCTCACAGTGGCCTCTCTACTTTTAATCTTCCATCTCTTCTCTATGGTTCATTGTTTCCATTTTCCTAAAACATTCTACTTCAGTAGCACAGAGTAATTCATTCACAGCAGAATGAAGAATTTATGATTAATGAAGGCTATACTGGATAGTACCAACAGGCAGGTGACAGATAGGAAGAAACAGCTATAATATCAAGAATGTATATGCCATAGCTTCATATGAACTAAACATAGATATATTTTCTTCTTATCAGCAAATAACAATTCTGGAAAGGGCAGTGGGGGTATATCATCTTATTTATTCCTCCTGAATTTGTCACTAAAGATACCAAGGGAAGTCTTAGCAGAATGAACTGTCCCATGTACCTGTGATATAAAACATCACCGAATTTTCCAAAGTACATTTCTCTAATTAAAGATGTAGAACAATTACTTTGGTTTCCTAGGTTTAGGGATTTTCCTGCTTTGTAAAACACCTAATCATATACTTAGCTTGTTCTTTCCATTTGAGCTCCTCTTGATTTGAACAAGTTCCTTATGTATTAATTTCTTGATATTCAAACATTTCTTTCCAATTCATCACTTGACTATTGATACTCTCCAAGGTAGCCTTTGTTGATCAGAAATCCTTAATTTTGATGTGATCAAATTTACTATCTTCCGACTTAAAATTTGTATTCTCAAAGGTTCGTTTAAGAAGTTCTTTTTAATCCTTTCTCGATTAATTTTACAGATTTATCTTTCAGAGTTAAGCTTTTATTTTTAACTTTTCTACATGGTGTTTGGTGTGGATGCAAGTTCGCTTTTTAAATATAGTTTTTCTTTATATAGTAGTTCTGCTCTCTATAAAATGTTCCTATATAGAAACTTTCCTTATTGATTTGTGGTTCTATCTTAATGCATATTAATTTCCTGTCATGCATAAGTCTGCTTCAGAGTTCCATGGGCTGTGTTGTGGGCCTTTTTGTACTTTCCTCAACACCACAGTAATTACTACAGATGTGTGGTATATCTTAAAATATGCCAAAGTAAGCTCTCTTTCCAATGACAGCTATTTCTTTAAAAGGATCATTCAATGATAATTGCACCAAGCAGAAAGCAATGTTATAATCTCAGTGACATATTCAAATATCCAAATAAAAAGCAGTCTTTTGTATGTTTGTTAATACTGATCATCCTTGGTAGAATATGGGGAGAAACTTGTTAAATGTGAGATGCCTTTATTTGCTGGCTGGCATTGTTTTAGAGGTTGAAGACTGAGCAATGAGGAGAAAAAAGAAAAGAAAAGATCTTGCCTTTATGGAATTTGCGCTGGAGCGACAAGTATCAGGGGACTATCCCCACTACTTCTCTTCCCAGCCCAGTGTCTAGGGAATACTTTATCTAACAGGGTTCTGTGTAAGAGCCCCTAGGAGCTCTTCAAATAAATGGATGTGTTAGGTGAAGAGAGCCAATTTTAACTTGTGAAGAAATACAATACTATTGAGGTTTATAAGCAACTCAGATGCATGAATCAATTTACTCAAGATTTAATTTTGTAAAAAGCCAATGTACTTAGCTTAAGTGAAATCACAGGTTATCTCCTTCCCCCCACCCCTCTAGTCTAGCCATTGGTCTGTCTGTGAATAAAGACCTATAGAAATAAAGATATAGTGATTACTGTTATGAATTGTCCAAGTAATAATATCATTGAGTTATTTTCATTATGATTTTAACACCAAAACTGAAACTATTCTTTGAAAATGTTTTTTGGGGACTAAAAGAAGTTTAGATAAATTCAGATCTTCCTACCCTTACTTATATGAGTTAACTGTTGGGTTAACAGTTCATTTGAAGCCATGAAAGAAGAAACAGACTTTCAGTGGGAATGCTCTGCAGCTGGCTGCTCTCAGTCAGTGGTAAACACATGGTGACTGAGGGTGTTTTTTTTTTTCCTTAAACTTGGGCTTGAACTCAGGGCCTGGGTGCTGTTCCTGAGCTTATTTTGCTCAAGGCTCGCACTTTACTCTTGGAGCCACAGCTCCACTCGTGGCTTTTTTGGTCATTTATTGGAGGTAAAAGTCTCATGGACTTTCCTGCCTGGGCTGGCTTCAAATCACAATCTTGAGATCTCAGCCTCCTGACCAGCTACGATGATAGGCATTAGCCACCAGTGCCATGATTGTGCCATTAGACCTTCCTTGTGGGATGGCTCATAAACAGTTCCAGAAAACCAGGTTCCGACATTCTCACAGGTTACAGCCACTGCAAATATCAAGAGCTAGCCTGGGAGGTTGGTTCTTCCCAGGAGATTTGGGTTGAGAGAAAATGGGCTGATGGTGATGTGTAAAAAATGGGAGCTTCAGTAAATATACTACTTATGGCCTGGATAATCCCCTCAGTCTGTCTGAGGGGACCAGGGCAGTGGTCAGCATTCCACCAGGCAGTGTGTAAAGGATGGAGTAGAGAGTACCAGGCTTCGGCACTGATTTTCCTCTTGCTAGTTGCACTAATGTATCAAAAAAGAACCGAAACTTCATCAAGAATGACCAGGAGTAAACTTACTCCAATCCCATAAGTGCCAGAAGTAGACTTAGTGGATGCCAGTAAGACCTCTGACGACTCGCATCCCAGCAAGGAAACAATAGGACATCCACCATGCTGCTCTGTTTGCCTGGCTAGTGGTGCCCATGAGCCAGCAGGAGACCCAGAAGGACGCACCACAGAGTGGGTAACTGATGGGAAAACAGAGTGATAACAGAGTCACTGATGTAGAGCTCTCTGCTTGCAGAGTCTCTTTGCTAGTGAGCAGAGAGAAAGCTTCTCCGTATCTGGAGAAAAGTATGACCTCAAGTCTCAAGATCCCTACCTACAGAAAACCTACACAACACCTGGCACAACAGACCCCAGGGTGGGGGTGGCTGAAACTCTAGGTAGTGGTAGGGGTTTTCCAGGAGGGGACAGAGTACCAAGTACCTCAAAGAGATAGCCACACATCTGTCTGGAGGAAGTGCTGTATGAACAAAGAGATCTTTTTTTTTTAAATTGTGAAAATACTGTACAGAGGGGTTACAATTACATGGGCAAGATAATGAGTACATTTCTTATCAAGCATTGTAGCCTCCTCCTTTGTTTCCCCTTCCCATCCCTTCCCATCCTCCCCCTGCCCCCCCCACCCAATTCTCCCCCCTCCCCCTCTCCCCCCACCTCCATCTCCCTACTCCCCCCCCCTCACCCCGCACCAAAGTTGTAAAGTTTGTTTTTGACATAATGACTTGTACATCTCATTGTTGCAATGGGTCCACCTGTATCCCTATTTAAACAATTTGTTTTTCCCCTTCCCCTCCCCAAATTATACCGACATCAAATACAGTGAAAGCAGGGGTTATACTGTGGGGGAGAGACATACAAAGCAACAAGGAAATAATCTTATAAATGTGTTAGAAACAATCGCATGAAAGAAAAAAAACATTTGAATACATATCTTAGGGTTCATTTCCCTAACATCACCTTATCTGACCTTTTCTGCTTGACTCAGACATATACTAGATATTGCAAATAAGGGAAACCATGGGACCTATGTTTCTTTGGGCCTGGCTTACTTCACTTAATATAATTTTTTCCAAGTCTTTCCATTTCCTAACAAATGGGGCAATGTCATTCTTTCTGATGGAGGCATAGAATTCCATTGTGTATATATACCACATTTTCTTGATTCATTCATCTACTGAGGGGCATCTGGGTTGGTTCCATATCTTAGCTATAGTAAATAGTGCTACAATAAACATAGTCATGCTGGTAGCTTTAGTGTGGTCTTGTTTGTAAACATTTGGGTAAATGCCCAAAAGTGGGATTGCTGGGTCATAGGGGAGCTCTATGTGGAGTCTTTTGAGGAACCTCCATACTACTTTCTAAAGTGGTTGAACAAGTTTACACTCCCACCAACAATGCAGTAAGGTTCCCTTCTGTCCACATCCCCTTCCAGCATCTGTTGTTATTAGGGTTCTTGATTTTAGCCATTCTAACTGGGGTGAGGTGGTAGCTCAATGTTGTTTTGATTTGCATTTCTTTTATGGCTAGGGAGGTTGAGAATTTCTTCATGTGTCTATTGGCCATCCTTCTTTCCTCTTCAGAGAAGTTTCTCTTTAAGTCTTTTTTTTTTTTTTAATTTTTTTATATTTCTTTCTTTTTTTGGGGGGGGGGTCCGGTCGTGGGGCCTGAACTCTGGGCCTGGGAGCTGTCCCTCAGCTCTTCAGCTCAACGGTAGCGCTCTACCACTTGAGTCACAGCACCACTTCCGGCTTTTTTCTTTTTGCTTATGTGGTGCTGAGGAATCGAACCCAGGGCCTCAAGCATGCAAGGCAAGCGCTCTACCACTGAGCCACCTTCCCAGCCCTCTCTTTAAGTCTTTAGCTCACTTATTTATTGGGCAGTTGTTTCTTTGAGGATTTGTTATTGGGGGATTTAATTTTTTGATGAACAAATAGATCTTGAGTCAGGAAGAGTAGTGGGTGATTGGTTGGTTCTTCAGAGAATAGCCCAATATGGCTGGGGTGGGACTAGCAAAGATGAGGCAGAAAGAGGCATTTGGATAGAAACAGAGGGCTGTGTCGGTCTGTAGGCCATGGAGGGAGTGAGCATCTCTTTTGATCCAGACAGCAGCCTCAGGATTATCTAGCTTTACTCTCAATGTGTAGGTGAGAAAATTGCTTTTGGTTAGGGAAGCAAGATTCCATATCTAGGCTCCTGGATGGTGGAGCTGTGTTATGTGTTCACTGTGGGTGTTCACCAGCATTCACAAGGCAAAGCCATAATGTTACTGTGACTGTGTTTGGAGTGGGACTTTTATAGAGTAATAAGGTTTACATGAAGCCAGGAGTAGGAGCCTCCATGAATCAACTTACAAGAAGAGGAAGCTCTCTCTCCCTTCTATGTGCATTCATGGGAGATAGACCACATACAGACACAAAGAGAAGGCTCCCATGTGGAAGTCTAGAAGTGGATCCTCTCAAGATACTGAATTTACCAACACTTTGACCTTGGATTTCTAAGTCTTCAGAACAATACATAAGCCATCAGTCTTTGTTTTTCTGTGGTGACAGCCTAAGCTCAGTATGACAGGCAGGAATCCAGATCTTTCTGGCTTACATTTAGCTTTTCCCCAATGCCCAGATGCTTGGCCCAGGATGTGGGGCTTCCTTTAAGCCAAAATGTCACAGGCTGGAGGAGGCCTGAGGGCTGAAGATACAGGTGGAGCGCCATGGGGTGCTTGCTTCACACACACAATCCAAGTTTTCCTGCAAGTTAACCACAGCACCTATATTATTCTCTGATCTCAGAAACACCACCTTATTCACAGGAGCAAGGAGAGTGTTTATTACTCCAGAAGCTACTGGGAGTGAGTAAGCTGGCATGAGGCAATGATTCAGGCAGAGATCGAGCATGCCAATAGGAGCATAAATCCCATTTGTGGCCTCATGATTATTAATAACCCAAGGGACTAGGTGTACACTGAAAACACCCTGGCGTATGGACAAAGTCCCCTGTGCATATCAGCTTACCAAATGGGAGCTCCAGATATCAGACCAAAGGGGCCTCCCCATTGATGTTGGGGACTCTTCTGTTGCCTCACAGAATCTACCCAGCATTGAAACAGCTAAGTTCATGCTCTTAATATTTCAACTTCACAATACATTGGACACATTTTATCTCATCTCATCCTGGTAACAATGCCTGATAGATAATACTCAAGGGAAAACAGGCAGAAAGTTATAGAAAAGAGATTTAAACACAAGTTCACTGTTCTCTCCCACCACTTAGAACAGCCATCCAATCATTTATCAATCCATCCATCTTCCTAACATTGACCCACCAATCCAATTATCCATCCAATCATCCATCCAACCACCCATCATTGACTCAGCCATCCAATCATCTGTCAATCCATCCATCTACCCACCGTTGATCCCCTCATTTAATCATCCATCCATCATTTTCCCACCCCCCAATCATCCATTCATCCATCCATTCATCCACTTATTTATTGATCCTACCACTTACCTTATGTATTCTTAAGGGGATAAGCTTGGGAAAATAGGCAACACAGATCCTCCCTGAAGAAATAAAAGCTTATCAAAGAAGCACATGAGACAGTCTTATGTTTTCATCAGGACTGAAATCCAGAGACACAGCAGGGCAAGGTCTCAAGAACCTTGCAAAGAACTGATTGGACCCAAGTGATGGAGATAGGTTTGCAAGAGATATGAAAGGAAGGAAGAAGTCCAAAGAACATGTCTGAGCCAAGTAACATCTCCCACCAAAATGATGGGGCAGGCCTACCTTATTCCCTGTCCATGCCAGGTGCCTACAGGAGCAAAAGCCTTCTCAAAACACACAGGCAAGCTGGTTCTTTGAGTGTACCCATCAACCCAGCAATGTCTCCAATCACTCATCTCCTAACCTAGAGACATAGCCCTGCCCACACCAATCCCAGCATCATGTGGCCTTCTTTGTCTTCTGCTCTGGCCTCTGTATAGACTACTCATACTTCTCAAATGAATCATTAGTGTACACTCATGTTTTACACTGGAAAATAATGGTCACTAACTCCAGGAAGTCCTTCAGATTGGCCACATTCATTCTATTTCTTCTTTCTACATTCACCATTTTTTTTTTTTTTACATTAGAGTGCTCACCATTCTCACCACCAATCTGGTAGAAATACAAGGTGGGGAGATAACTGAGTATTCTGTGCAGAGTGTCTCAGCGTTTTTGTTTTTGTTTTAGCTCAGGACCTCAAGAGAGGCCTGACTAAAGAATGAATGGGCAGACAGATGGACAGGTATTTCCTGAAGAAGTTTTACCTCTGGTCAGCTGTGCCTTGGATGCCTCAGATGTGGGAGGCAAAGAGTAGGGAAGTGCCAGGAATACTACTGACAGGAACAGAGTATGGGCCCGGTTAGTACAGGATGGGCTCCCATGGAAGCTCAGGGGGAGTGTGCTCCCAAACAGAAGCCCCAGAGGCCAGCAGAGATCTATTAGACCTGAGGCTCAATAAGATACATGCGTGTTGATCCAGCTATGTCTGTAACCTGTGCCTGGGGACTTGGTGAACTCCTATGTGCTCAGTACACTGGGCACAGGAGTGTTGTGTGTGTTCTTGGAGGCTGGGAGTTCTTGAGACTTGAAGTCACCAGGAAATGCATCCAGAACTCAGTAACGCAGCTGGTAGAGACAGAGCAGTTCACACCATGGTCTCCTTGGCTGGTGGCAGCCCAGACCTTCCAAGGGCTACCCTGAGATCTCTTGCTTTGGTTGCGTGGAGCTGAGCCTTCATTCAGTCCATCTTCCCATTCACAGGTCTTACTGTCAGAGCTAAGACAGAGAAGCTGGAGAGGAAAGCCATCTCCAGCTCCAAGGAGATTCAAGGGTGGGTTTAATTTATTCTAAAGCCCCTGATAAGCTGGTAGCTGAGCTCCATGCCCTTCTCATAGATTCTCCAGAGCTTATCCCATAAGCACAAACATCTTTGGGAACCCACAGGCTGTAGACTTGTCACAGACCCCAGAGATGGACTCTTGGGACTTCTCCATGTTGAGCCAGAAACACACACACAAAAAACAAAAAACTCCCTGCCCCCTCTCTCTCCACCCCCCTTAATGCATAGCATTGCCCAGCAGCCTCATTATTTGAAAAGAAAAGAATCAGGTTTCCACAAATCGTTCTGGGAAGCAGATACCACCAGGAACTCCACACTGCAATCATTTCTAATGAACAATTACTGGAGCGTTCACCACTAAAACGCAAGTGGGATGATGCTGAGCCAGCGGCAGGCAAGCAGAGCTGAGTCAGCCTGGCACTCCTGGGCAGCAGGGGCCCAGGTGCAAGGGCAGAGCCTATAGCTCTAGGAGGAGGAGGCAGGGCTGGGGGGGGGGGAGTAGGTGCTCTGTTCTACATGGACCAGGATAACCAGGACAGGCATTGACACAAAGTTCCCTGCCTTACAGCAGCAGCCCTGTGGCTAGCTGCCCCATTGCCAGAACCCAGCCCTTCTGAGGGCTGGGACTACCAGCTCTGGCCTCATCCCGGCCAGCAGGGGCAGTATTACTACAGATGTAGAAACCTTCTCTGAAAATGTGGAAAATGGTGATGTGGATCAAGATGCATTGTAGGGGCTGGGAAGGTGGCTCAGTTGTAGAGCGCTTGCCTTGCATGCATGAGGCCCTGGGTTCGATTTCTTAGCACCACATAAGCAAAAAGAAAAAAGTCGGAAGTGGCGCTGTGGCTCAAGTGGTAGAGCGCTAGCCTTGAGCTGAAGAGCTGAGGGACAGCGCCCAGGCCCAGAGTTCAGGCCCCATGACCGGACCCCCCCCCCCAAAAAAAAAGATGCATTGTATTCATTGTTTAATGGCTACTCTTTTGTACAAGTGAAGACAACAAAATAATAACAAGGCTTACAATTGCATTTTTTGTTGTATTAGTCACATTTTCAAGTATCATTAAAAAAGTTGTCAGAAAAAAACCCCATCAACTTTGTGGGAGCTAGGACTGTGTGTGTGTGTGTGTGTGTGTGTGTGTCTACAGGCAAGGTGAGATTTCCTTTCCTTTCCTTCCATAACTGAAAGCAAGAGAAATCAGGATGTTTTTCCAATACTGAAGCTATGATGTGTGACTGATTGTTTTCCTATAAATAAGTTTCTACCATAATATTATAAATATGGTAATGTGATGTTTATTTTAAATGTAAATTATAGACTACCCATGATACACCCCCCCAATCTCTCCAAAATGTCATCACCCACACAGCATAGGTTCAAGACTAGCATGTATGTGCTTCCACCCCAAAATCACATGTGTCCCACTTCAGTACCCCAACGGCTCTATACTAACAGTGTACCTTTTTTCATTTTGCTATGGCTTTTTCAATAAAATCACAAAAAAGTGTAATATGCAACCTCACAATATATTCATTATTCATTATGCCAACAATCACACTGGAGGAATATTTACTTAATGTCAAAATTCAGCCTGTATACACACACACACACACACACACACACACACACACACACACACACATTTGAGGTCTGAGATTAAGTATGCGCTGTAAGGTTTATTGACTCTCCCACACTGTTTTCACAGATTGGTTTATTTTGTATAATAAACCAAAGTCATAGATGTTTTCTTTGCTTCTTCTTGTTTTTAAACCCAGTCTTTGGAAGGCAGAGATTGCTTCAGGTTTAATTCTTTAGGCCTGAATCCAACCCATCTGGGAGCTGGTGTGAACACTACATGGGATTGTCAGGCCCTGCTGGGCTCTGGAGGGAAAAGAATCCCCAGAAACCACAATCAGGAAGAAGGCATCATCCCCAGCTTCTGAGTACCTCCTGTTGACTTTTAGGCTGAGGGAGAGAAGGATCAATAGATAGGTCTGTTTGCTTTTATGGGCAAGACTTTGCTTAAGCATAGCATTTTCAGGCAAATGCAAATAATACAGTTGAAAACCACTACCTTACATACCCAATGATCATGTCCTAGAGAGGGAGACAGAAGCTTCTAAGCCCACCATGGCCAGGTCATTCCATAGCAAATGGCAGACAAAGACTATCATTTTCTAATTTTTCGACCAGGAAATATTAAAAAAAAAAAGCATTGTCTCTATTCCACACATCCTGCTGCCTGCTGCTTAGTCTGCAGGAATAAAACCTCTTCCTAACTCTCAATCCTTTCAAACGCCTTAAGTGAATTGTACAACAACATGTGACCATTTGCTAAAATGTCATTTTTCTTTCAATTTTTCTCAACTCACAAAACATTGCTTAAAAATTGTGTACCACATTCCAGGCTTGTTACTTACTGTCCTGAAGATACTGATGGCTCAGATTACCCTGCAAACACACCATCCACCCACCACTCTGTGCTTGGTGACCAAACTGCCCAGCAAGTCTCATGAATGCCTCTTCTCTTTTTGGAGAGACTGTGGGGAAGTCAGACTCTTTACCTTTTAGTTTCCTTTTAATTGATTTGATTTTTAGCGTCAATTTGGGATACAAGAGGGCTTTATTTTGATATGTCAGATATGCATACTTGTTCAGACTCACCCCTCTATCTCTCTCCCTCTACCCCTCTTCCCAAAGGAATCTCAACAAGCTTCATTGTTCTGTTTCTACATATAAACTCAAAGTATTTGGACCATATTCCCTCTTCTTCACCCTCTGTGTTCACTTTCCCCATTCCCCCTAGTACCTCCACCAAGGACCTGTTTTACACTCCTGTTGTTCATACATACACACACACACACACACACACACACACACACATATACATATACATACATACATACATATATATATATATATATATATATATACACTTAGAGTATGCTAATTATTTAGGGGTGTTTAACTACAGCATTTCATAATGCACGTACAGTAATTTAATCAGATTGACCCTTATTTGCTATTTTTACTTTTTCCATTTCTACTAGCCCTCTCCCATCATTTAAGAGCTTTCTGTGAGTTTGTGTTATCTTCACTAACAGGTACATGGTATTTCTAGATTGTTCACCTTCTAATATTCTCTTTTCCTTCCCCATTTAAACTTCCTCAAACAGTCCCACAATTATAAATATATTCTCTCATATATATATTTATACACATAGTCATATATACATAATTCTGTGTTTATATATATATGTTTATCTTTTAAGTCTAGAATTCACATATAGGAGAAAATATACAGTTTTGTCTTTCTGGACCTGGCTTAAATTTGCTTAACATGATGACCTATTTCTCTGCAAATAATATATATCATTCTTCATGGCTGAATAATACTCCATCATGTATCTATACCATACTTTCTCAATCCATTCCTCAGAAACACATGATAAAATGTTCAAAATCCCACATTAAAAAGGAAAAGAACATCAACATGACATTCAGATTTCATCTCATTCAATCAGAGTGGCATCATAAACAACACAAACAAATACTGGTGGGGATGTGGGGTAAAATGATCCTTATATACTGCTGATGAGAATACAAAGTAGTGTAACCACTACGGAAGTCAGGAGGTTCCTCAAAAAAACTAAGAGACAGGTACTATATAATCCAGTGATACTGCTCTTGGGCACATAACTGAAGGAATGAAAGTCAGAATACAGCAGAAGCACTTGCATGACCATGTTCATTGTGGCAATATTGATAATAGCTAGACCCTTTTTTAATTAGCCATCTTGTCCCTCAGCTGACTCCATGTGAAACAAAATCTCCCATTTCTTTTCTACTCATGGTACAGAGCCCCATGGCTGAAGTCACAGCCTTTTAATTATAACTTGAAAGCTCAGCTGTCTGAGGTCTGTCACCCTTTGCTCAGGAAGTTTCCGTAGCTGCAGTGAGTCACATAAGTGTCCTCCACTGAGACCATCTGACAGCAGGGCTCTTCTGCCAGTGACCTCCACAGTCTTTGTGGGGTCCAGAGAGGAGAGAGGCCAGTGGAGACTCAGAGGATGGATAATGGGCACTAAAATACAGTTGGAGAGGAAGGATTCATTTCAATGTTCTTTATAGCACAGTAGGGTGACTATGTATTTTTTCCTTAATGATATATTCTAGACTAATTGGAAGAATCTGAAATTTCCCAACATTCTGAACTGATTAATGTTTAAAGAGCTGGAAATGCTAATTGCCCTGATTTGGTTATTTAAATTGTATACATGTAGCAAATGACCCATTATGCCCTATAAATATGTACACATATTATATGTCAGTTAAAATATTAAAAAACTTAAAAAGAAGTACATGAGAGAAAAAGCCTTGAGTTCTCACCTTGAAGCAGTACAACACAATGGGGCTTGCCTGCTATAGAAACCTGAGGCTTTTTTGTGGGTGCTGAGAAGGGGATGATTGGGGGAAAAGCTTAACCTCTTTACTTGGATATAATCTAGACGCTTCTTTAAGCTCATCTGAGTGGAGGATAACTGGAGTAAGAGATGAGACACACACGGTTTTGCCAGAAGTAGATGAATATAATTTCATTTGTGAATATAATTTCATTTTCTCCCCTGATTCTCCAGTGCTGAACAACTGTGTCTGAGAAAAGCTCATCCATGCAACCTTAAATCAACCTTAAACGCTGACATGGCTCTTGCTTCCATGGTTTACTGAAAGCTCCTGAGGCCCCCAACTGACTTCTGAAAGTTGAATTTCCTAGGATAGAACCAGGAAACTCTCCCTGCCCAAAGCTCAGCGCCAGCTTTCTGCTCCTTCCGGTCTTCCCTCCCCATGGTGTCCTCCTTACTCCTTCCCTGTCTTTGGACAGGACCTCGGAGTATGGCACTTATGGGTCTGGGCATCACTGTTGTATGGACACGCCACTCTCCTCCCCTCACGATGAGGCCCAGGGCTGGAGCTCAGAGCCAGACCGAGTTTAGGGTGCTGTGGATTTGAAGGGTAGGGAGGTCCTATTCCAAGCCACATGAAAAGTTCCTTGCCTGGAGAAGTCATCATGGTGGTGACTCCAAGATAACATCCCTCTAGGACTGGACATCACCTGCAGGGACATCCAGGACCAGCCATAAGTCTGCAAAGTTTTAGCCCCTCCCCCAGGCTTGTACAGAACACTTCAATTTAAACATTGATGAGCTACTTCTGTGAGCTTCTAGAACTGCTCACAATGCACAAAAGTGACTGCTCACAAAATAATGGGCGTGATATGTAACAACTGCCCATAATAATCCGACCAGAGGCCAGGGAGGCAGTCAGGCTTCAAAAAGCATCTATGTACCGAGGCATTTGAGATGCCTTTGGATGAGCTGAACCAAAGAACTTCCAGGAGCCACCCTTAACCTTATCCTGCCTGCCTCCCTTCTTACACAGCCTCTGAGAAGGTGGTAGCAGGCTGAGTTAGCTTCCCACCGGGAAGGGAGAGTCTAGGATTGGATGGAAGGCTGGTGGACAGCTGCCCAGAGGGCCACCATCCTTGACTCTGCCATGGACAGAAAGAGTGTTAAGGTAGATTTACAGTAAACTGAAAAATGACTGCAGATGCAGACAACCTTTTATCTGTAGAAGATGAACAATGCAGCCACAACCTGCACTGACAGGCCTCTGAAAAGACAGGCCTGGACTCCTCTTCCTGGTGCCCACTACCATCCTGGACGCAGTCCACCCTGTAGGGGCCGGTATAGTAAAAGGGGATAGCTTGTGTCATGGGCTGGCATCTGGGAAGCTGGGAATCCACACCTCGATGGGCATTTCTTGCATCTCTCTCCTGAATGGACACTAACTTCCCCTATCTACAAAAGCATAAGCCCAAAGAGGACATGGGAATATCACCTCTAAAGAAACGCAGAGGATTGGTAAAAGGTTACCTGTCTAGGAAAGTGAATACATAAGAACTGACAGATTTATATTTGTAAAGATTAATAACAGGTGATACTCAAATGAAAACGATGCTCAAATCCAAATGAGTACCTACAAAAAGAATTATTAGAACAAGAGAAGGGGTGCTTCTCAGGCTAGCATTCCCAAGTCCCCTCAAGGCTGACAATTCAGAGATGGCTGGAGGCTTCTCAAGCTCTCCTTCCTCAGAATCCAACAATAAAAAGAACAAATATCTAAATGCAATCTATTGACATAAATCAGTGAAAAAACATTCTCAGCAACCAAGCTTGGAAAGAGAGTCCGTCAGAGGAATGTTTCCCAGGCTCTCCTGGTTTTGTAAAATTGCCCATATTAACATATTAATTAAAGTAGGTTTTAAAGAAGGTTTCTATACGGAAATAAACCCAAAATTTTTAGAGACTTGGACATTTTCTACAGGTTTAGGAATTACATTCCAACTAACATATCATGATCACAGCAATGAAGCTGTGCATTGTTTTATGCAAAACTCTTGGTTTCCAGTCTCTAAACCTCTTGAGGTTCATTCACTCCAGAGAACTGAGATAATTTTCTAGTGCTAGGAGTTTGGGTATGATTTTTTTTTTGCTTGTGTTAACACAATTTTCTGAGTTTCATTCAACCTGAAAAGTGTGTGGCTCTTCTCGTAGGAACTGCTGTATCTCTGGACAGGAACTTTTCCCTGGAGTCTCATTTATGTGCCTTCCCGGAGTTTAAAGAAGCACATTTGTACCCATCAGAGCTTTTTCTCATGAATCTGTAGGTCTATCAATTTTTACCAGCAATACATTTAAGAAGAGATGATCTTAGCTAACCTCTCATCCTCACTGGAAAATGAGTCAAGCTCAATTTGAGTCAGTTCAGTATATCAAACAAGGCATTCAAGACTTGTGTGATTAAAAAAAACACCTATTTTATTTTTTACTTAATGTCTAATTGTTCTATGGAGACCCTGTAGGTGGGAATAGTGAGGGCCCAGCCCCAGTGCACCCAGTTGACCACCGAGGCCCTTTGGTGTAAAGCCTGAGCCCTCCATTCCTCAACCTCTGCGCCTTCCTCAATTGCCTGCATCCACATATAGAAAACGAGAGACAAAGTTATCAAAATATGCTATCAATGACCACACAGCAGTTTACAATCTAAGAGACATGAGTTAACCCCGGAGAAGTGAGTTTCTCATTAGAAAGGCGTTGCTGTCACCCTGACCCTGTCCTTGGGGAACCAGCTCTGAGCACATGGCCTAAAACTCCCGGGGGGGGGGGGGAGGGAGAGGATCGGTAGTGCACAATGAGCACTGCCACTATCTCCACTCCTACTCCATTTCTCATCCTCACAGGTGTTGTGTGTGTGTGTGCATGTGTGTGTTTGCTTTCCCAAAGAGTGAGGCCTGATGTGCCACCCAGCCTCCTTCCCCATTCTCACAGACAGATCTCAAAACAGACCTGGGCAAATTCAAATCCTTTTCTTGTCAGTTCCTTTGTGCTGGGCAATGTGTAAATATTGCCTTATTCAGTCTCTATACACATTTAGTAGAATCAGAGGTGAAACTGAGCTGAGGGGCTAACTTGCCCACCTTAGCTTCAGCTCAGAGAAGTCTCCCCACCACTGAATGTAAGCTCTACACTGCTCCCCCATATGATGCATAGTCTTACAGGGAAACTCGGTGACATACACACACACACACACACACTCACCAGTCTTTTCTTCTTGGTACTAGGGAGCAGTATGTTGCAATTGCTAGGCAAGCACTGTGCCACTGAGTTGTATCTCCATCCTGGACCTTACATTCTTATGGAAGTAAAACCAGCGTTAAGTCATACACCCAAACAAATAAATACAAATATATCAGAGAGAGTGACCCTCACAGGCTGTTGGCCGTCTCGAGCTCTTTTACCTGAACTTTTACCACAAATGTAATAGAAACCAACCAATCAGAAAGCCTCTGCTACCAAGACACTGCTTTGTATTCAATGGTCCCTAGACTCTCCCCTGCCCATGTGTGCCTATCAGTGCCATCTCCACTTGTCTGTGGAAGCTGTTGACACACCAGAGGGTAGTCTTCGTACACAAAAAGGGTTGGGAAGAGAGAAACTCCAAACATAACATTGTATTACACAAGTGAGCCAATAAACGCCCAGATGTGATCAGGTAAAAAGTTTTCAGCAGAAAAATGAAGAAAAGAAAGCAAATCTCTAAATGTACTCCAACGAGAACAAGGCAGGAATGTCAAATCGTCAGCAAGTGGCAGGATAAGAAGCATGAAAGCCAAGAAGTCAATCAGTGAAGCCATCTTCCTACTTGAGTCAAACCAGGCCCTTCTGCTCTATGGCCCCAGTGTGGTGAGCTACATTTCTCACAGTACTGTCAGGCATCTGTAACCATGCTCAGTATCTTCTCAGCAGAGACCCCATCCAGAAGAGCACTTGCAGGAGTCCCTACTGAGAAATGCTTTTCAACAACAGTATCGGTGGAAGCAGAAGACGGTACGATTCTGAGGCCCAGCCTGGGTATGTGGGTTGATTTCTTCATTTAATCCCACCTTCAAGTCTTGGTCAGTCCCAGCCCTGGAGACACCTAGGACCTTATTTTTACATATTTAGGAATTTAGAAATAGGAGAACCTGGTGTTTGTTTCTTTGTTCACATTTTGTGGCTACTCTTCCACTTTAAGAACACCGGAGCATGAAAACCTCTGTGCCTTGTACTCTCAGCAGGAGCCTATCTGGAGATGCACTAAAGCCCAGCTGAGAACTCCACTATCATGAACTTGCAATTCTTATGCTGAAGCATTAAGTCCCAATGTGACTGTATTTGGAGATAGGCCTATAAAGAGGTACCTAAGGTTAATGAGTCATAAGGCCCTAACCAACTTATAAGAAGAGGAAAAGAGAGCAGGTTGTTCAGCTTTTCTCCAAGTGTGTACAAGGAAGACAATATAAAGACACAGTGAAATGTGGCTTTCTACAAACCAGTTAGAGGGGACTCATCAGAAACCAATCTGCACACCTAAATATGGGGCTTCTTAGCCTCCAGAACTGTCAGAAAATGAATACCTTGCATTACTTCATTGTGGCAATCTGTGCAGACTAAGACAATAACCACCTGAACAGGTAATGCCAGAATCCTCTCTGCTCACTGCTACAGACACATTTCAGTAATGGCTCTGGACTAATCCATGGTGGTGAAGACTAAAAAGTCAGTCTCTCTTCTGTTATGTAGTGTCTGGCTGCTTAGGCATCTGAACCCAGGAGGCTCTGATCCTCAAGGACACCCAAAAGGAAGAGAGAGAACACTCTCTGATGAGGAAGCCCCTGGTATAATGAGGCACAATGGCTCAGGAGGCCTGAACTAGGCGCCTCTGGACAGTGTGCCTCCAAACTCTCATCCTGGAGCAGGTCCTAGGATTCCTATGGAGCAGGGAGTCTGCAAGTTGGCTGCATTAAATATCCACGAGGTTGTGTAGGGTGGGTGCATGGATTCCACCTCCTGTCTCGGTCCCTACCATTAAGGGTAATTTAAATTACATTTGGTGGAAAAAGATAATAGCATTTCTGGTCAGACAGAGACAGTGATGGCCGCAATTCGGACAGCAGGATGGAAAGAGGCAGACTGAGCGAAAGATGTTTGGGCAAACTAGGCTTGTTAGATTGATTGGACATGTGTGTGTGTGTGTGTGTGTGTGTGTGTGTGTGTGTGTGTGCACATGCATGTTTGTGGCAGAACATGTATGTATATGGTGCACACGAACACTTCTGGGAAGATACAGGGTCTGTGATGTAGGCTTGTGTGGAATTTACTGTGTATGTATTTGTCTGTGTGTGCATGTGTATGTACAATATGTATGTGTATATGAGAGTTGTGTAGCACTGTATTATGTGCCTGCGTATTTGTACCTATAGTGTGTATATATATATATATATATATATATATGTATATATATATATATATATATATATATATATATATTGTGTGTGTGTGTGTGTGTGTGTACAGGACTAACAAGCTCTCTGCTCCACTCCTGGAGTTCTCAGGTTGGGTAAAGGGCAGCACAGGTGTCTCCCTCTTCCTCCCACGCTGGCAATGGCTACCTCCTGCCCTCACCTCACCAAAGCATGTAGAGTACATGGAGGGCCTCTACCTGCCCAGTGCTATGAGCTGGCTAGGATGCCCCCTGCAGGCAGTGGGCCTGACCAACCAGGTTCTCCTGGACTCACCTGCTTTTCCGTTTGGGCTTTCTAACTGTGCACACAGCACTCAGTCAGCCATCACTATAGTATTCATCCTACCAAGCAGGAGAGCGAGTGTGAGGGGTCGACGGCCCTCTGGCCAGTGCCGACCGTAGGGTCATTCCTGAGGGGGAGCCAAGGAAAGAGCAGAGCTAGGGGGTGGTGGGCTGGGTCAGCTGTCTTGCCCTTCCCAGTCTTCCCATGGAGGGGTATGGTGCTGACTGCACTGAGACCTCTGTGCTGGTCCCTACCCAGGCCAGCTTTCCACAGCCAATTCTGGGCGAGCACTAGCGAAGACACTCATACTGCCCTACTCCTCACTTCTACCCAGTGTTTAGAGCCTCAGCTTGAAAAGGCACTGCATGAACCTTGACCCTCCGCAAGTCCCCGACTCAGTGCCTCATCCGAACCAGAATGTTCCACCCGACAATGTCCCTGGACTCACTTCCTCTCCACTTGCACCTGACCCCTACCTCCCCTCCTCCCCAGCCCAGCACACTGACCTGCGGACTTGGACAGTCAGAACAGCAACTGCCCTTCAGCCACACCTTCCCACAGCCACATCAGCCACGGTGAGGTAATGAGACGGAATTTAAATGACTGTCTGCTGCCCTTGCTGGAGGAGAGAAGAAAGAGCCCTGGGAGGAACACCATGGAATGGTTAATAGCAAGTCCCAAGCAAATGTGATCCCAGAAGCCATTTCCTGAACCAGGGAAAATTGCCCAATATCATTCTTTTGTGCCTGAACAAGTCCCAGAAGAGGTGCTGCATGGAAGCCTATTTCTGGGCTTCAAGAGCCCTCACGCCAATGGCTGGAATGAAAGATATCTAGAAGGTAGGGCAGTTGGGCCAACTACCATGAAGCCTGTACCACCCCTACTTCTACTCCCTGTTGTCTCCAAACACATCATCTTTTAGCTGGGCATAGTTATCTGGGCATAGTGGTGTGTACTTATAATCCCAGTATTCAGGGACTGAGGCAGGAAGATCGTAAGTTTGAGGGCAGCCTGGGCAGCTAACCTGGTTCAAAATAACCTGGGCTACATTTGGAGACGGAATCCAAAAAAAGACACAAACCAAACCAAAACAAAAAGGAATGTGACCATATGTATGATATAACTACTAATGTAAAAGCCAGGTCTATTGATCATGATCCATAAACGACATCACAAGCTTGAGATCTCAGCCATGTGCCCCTGGTCCTCAAGGCCTTGGGAGTCAACATATTCAAGTCTTAACACACAAGTGGCAAATGTCTAACCTACAAGACCTCAGGTGTCATTTCTAAGGGCACTAAGCTTTTCTCCATATAAACACGTAAGCTTGAGCACATTATGTGTGCTCTCTCTCTCTCAGGACCCCACACCTAATTTCCCAATGTGAGAACCACCCCAGTGATTTGGAGAGCCCATCCTGAAGCAGAGGTAAGATAGAAGCAAGACATCTGGGAGAGAGCCTCTTTCAAACACCTGGAGTCACAACACAATGTGACTCACATGTGGCACATGCTCTAAAGCATGCACTTGAAAGATGGAGTAAGCCCGGGGCATGCCCTCTGGCTGTGTGCAGTCAATAACACAAACATGGACGTGGGGGCCCATGGACCAGACAGAATGTTCTATTTGCCTAGCACAGCCAGCCTTGTATACAGTAGGCACATAGTAAGTTGTCATTTCTAAGGGACTAGGAAAGGAAGTGACTCTGTAACTATGTGCACCATGTTATAATGATTTCCCAAAGGACATGCCACGCAGCTTTTTGACGTGAAGCATCACTACTGTATTACCCTAAGATCAGGCAAATCCTGTATTGCACATACTGATTTCCGCATCAAAAGCAGGTATGAAAATGTATGTAGAAATTGGGTATAAGGGAAGGCACTTTGGTCGAACTTGAGGAATGCTGGTTTCTCTGTGAGTAATCACATTGGTGGGTGGGGAGGGTGAAAGGGGGCTTCTCAGAGCTTTGGATACGTGAACAGATGACACGATACAACTATTCCCAGGGCTCCTGGATCAAGGAACCTAATTTTATGTGGTAATAGAATGTAATTTAACATCATGAACTATAACTTGGGAAATTTCCAGTTTCACCATTCCATAGAGGTTTCTCGTTTCCAAAATGCTTCTGTACATATCCCAGTCCAGTTCCTGCCCCTTGCCATGACCCTGGGACAATGGTCAGGAGACTTTGCTTGTGTCTACTTGAGAATGTCTGAAAACAAATTCCATAATTAGCAATTCCAGGAAACAACCAGAGAAACCATCATGAATCTTTCACTCTAAGACATGGGATTAGTTGGATAATAACAGAAAAATAGAAAAGAAAAAAAAAACAAATCAAGAGAGAACATCAACCCTCTGGACTAGATAGATGTCCTGAGGAACTGGGACCAGTCAATACAGAGCAGCTCACTTCCACAATGGCATAAGTCTTACTCATGCAGAGCAGCCAGTAGGGTCAGCGTCCTCACTCCTCGCTGCAGGCTAGTAGAGCAGACCACTCTTAACATTAGCATCACCAAGCAGAGGGTGAGAGAACTCTGAAGGATCACATGCCAACCATTTAACACTTCAGACAGCAAGTGACACCCAGCCCTCCCGCTCACTGCTCTCCAGGCAGAATCAGGTCCCTGCCCCACCCCCAAAGTCCAGGACTCAGACCTGCATCCCATGTGCCACAGAGGCAGAGAGCTGAGTGCTGACAATGGCACTGGGGATGGCTGGGAGTGGGGAGGAGAGGAGAAGCCAGATGCAGCCCATTCCTGTGACACATCCTAACATCAGCACTACTCAAGGGCAAAGAGGACCTCAACACTTAAGAGAATGGAAGTGTAAAAATACAGCCAGGCAAAAGTGCTACCCATGTTTCCCATTTTCGCATAGCTATGGATCTGTGCCCATATTGGCCACGTGTCTAAGTGTGAACAGCCTACATTGCTGAGGCTGAAATGAACTCCTGACCTCAGGATCCAGATCTGCTAGGCCTCATATCATCTGTGCCAACTGTCCTGACTTTCAAATTCCAGGGTGGCTGCAAAGGAACCACTCAGCATTCCTTGTCCCTTAATACAGCCACTCAGAGTTCCTGAGCCCTCCTCCCCCAATCTCCTGCTGCACATCCCCACCCCCCCACCCAGAGGCACCACGTCTAGGCTTCCAATTGCAAAAAGCCACAGAATGTGCAAACTCCCCTCCAAACACCCCCTTGTCAGAACATTTGTGATGCCTGGCAGTAGCAACAATTACAGGCCTCTGATTTAGGAAGAGAAACATGCCCAAGCAGAGAGCTGTGAGTCAGATAGCTCCCAGCAGATTCACCTTGTTGTGGGAAGCAAGAGCCTGTGTTGTTCCTTGGTCCTGAATGGGGGTGACCCTTCACATCTGTTCTGCCGGCTCATCACCATAGCCACCCCTCCAGGGCAGGCAGGATGATGCACAATCATCCTTCCTTACAGATAAGTAAATACCCATCCAGCAAGGAACTAGTTCAAGGTCACTTGGCTAATGTGTATGTGAGTTCCCTGGGCATCCAGTGTGTCTCGGGCTTCTGTCAAGGCCTGAGAGGGACTAGAATGTCCTGTGTGAGTTTACCCAGACCATGGCTGCTAGGACCAGAAGGAACTTGATCCGGTTTGTTGCAGAACAGAGCACCAGGATATGAGGAGGGAAAAGCAGACGGGATGGAGCAGGCTGGGGTCCCCTCCCACTACATTCCATTATCTATTATCCCATGGGGTCAATTTGTAAGTTGTGTCATAACACATAAATGTACATATTCTGTAAGATTAATGAACAGTGTGCCTCTCAGATATTAGGTATATGGTCTAACATCGGGATTTTTCTGTAGCTTATTCTCTCTGCTGCCAGGACAGGTCTTCTGGAAGGAAGACCAGCAGGCACAGCAGGTGAGAGCTAATACCATTCTCCATACTTCCTATACAGGCAGCTGCGGAGTAATGGAAATTAAACACACGTGCTCTACCACAGAGCTACACCCTAACCCTAAAAATTTCCAAAGCAAGTACGTAATAAAGGACAGAACCTGAACTCTGTTGTTATGCATTACAAATGGATTAAAAGCCCTTTGTATTGGACAAAATAGTTTGGGGAAGGGGAATAAAACTCAATCTATGGAAGCATATGAGTCAAAGTGGGTATAAGTTAGGAGAGGTATGAAACAGTTCTAAAAAAAATTAATAACTCTAAATTATCTGAAGAAAAGCTTAAAAGTAGAAGTAGGGCTCAAGTGTTCAGGTGAAAATGAAATATGACTAACATGATCCATACATTTGTAGTGCTATAAATTTTAAAAAGTCTAGAATCACAGATACCAATAGTGGCTGTTTGGGAATATGGAAGTTGGAGGTTTTAGTTTATTTGCACTGCAAATCTTTCTCTAATGTGATCAAATTTTTTTTATGTTTTTTATTGTGAAAATTATGATCAAATACTATGCATATAATTTGTGCATTTATTTTCCATCTAAATGTACCTATGTTTGCATGTTCATGTTTAATATTAAGTGCTTACAAATACTAAGCAACATAGGTGAAATTTTTTTAGTTTTTAATTTTTATTTTTGACTGAATTTTTTTATTGTGAGAATATTGGTGAATTTATATATTACATATTTGACTTGTATTTTGATGAGTAAGATGGCAATCTCATTATATATGATTTGTGATTGTCTGCTTAGGTATCTAGGTATTTTAAATACCTAGTCTCCTTTGATCTTCACCTCAACATTATTTATATTATTTGTCATCATTTACGTGATAGATGATGGACCCTGAGGCTGAGTAAAGCTCTTGCTTTGCGTGTCACCTGCAGAGGATGGTTGTGGAAAGCCTGCTCTTCTCCCACTCTATCCGTATGCACTCATCTGCTTCTGTTGACCACTATCATATCACAGGAAGCAACAATGGAAACTTAGTGGCAGCAAAATACAGACATAAGTCAATATAAGCAGACAATGGAGGATATAAATGACCACTTAGTGGTAACAGTCTCTCTCTCTGTGTGTATGTACATGTATTATGTGTGTGTTTCACACAGACTCTGGACATTTATTTCTCTTCACCCAGCTCTTTGCCTCCCTTCTTAGCCAGTGACCCAGCCCAACACTTTCTGGCAGCTATAACAGCAGAATTCAATTCCAGGTGCAGCAGGTTGGTGCCACCCAAGCTGTACCAGGGTCCTTAATAACAGATATACTTCACTTAAACATATGCTTTGCCCATTTAATGTGTGAATTAGTCAATAATTTTTTTTTGGTCCGGTTGTGGGGCCTGGGCATTATCCCTCAGCTCTTTAGCTGAAGGTTAGCACGACACTTGAGCCACAACACCACTTCTGGCTTTTTTCTTTTTGCTTATGTGGTGCTGAGGAATCGAACCCAGGGCCTCACGCATGCAAGGCAAGCACTCTACCACTGAGCCACCTTCCCAGCCCAATTAGTCAATAATTTTGATGGTAGTGCATCCATTATGACAACCTAGTTCTAGAAAATTCCTACCACCTTAAAAGAAGCACTGTATTACAGTTGGCTTCCATTCCCTCCAAGCACCCAATCCTAAGCAAACCATCAATAATCTACTTTGTGACTCTATAAAAATGAGCTTACTTAATTTCATATAAATTGAACTATATAAGTAACCAGCTTTTGAACTGTTTAATTTCACTTAGTCTATTTCCAAGGGCCAGTCACACTGTAGTATCTATCAGTACTTGATTCTTTCCTTCCTTCCTTCCTTCCTTCCTTCCTTCCTTCCTTCCTTCCTTCCTTCCTTCCTTCTTTCCTTCCTTCCTTCCTTCTTTCTCTGGTCCTGGAGCTTGAACTCAGGACCTGGGTACTGTCCTCTTTGTGTTCAAGACTACTGCTCTACCACTTGAGCCACAGTACCACTTCTGACTTTTTCTGAGTAGTTTTATTGAAGATAAGAGTCTCACTGACTTTTTTTTGCCTGGGCTAGCTTCAAACCGCAATACTCAGATCTTAGCCTCCTGAGTAGCTAGGATTACAGGTGAGAGCCACTAGTGCCTGTCAATACATGATTTCTTTACATTGCAGAGTCAACGTGTCACTGTGACACAATGTCTAACACATCATTGTGCTATTGGATATTGCATGCTATTCATCTGCTCGTCAGCTGATGGATATTTGGATTGGCTCTCCTTTTTGGTTGTTACAACTGATGCTGCTGAATATGCATGTACAAGTTGTTCTTCATTTCTCTTCAGATTATAGAATTGGAATTGCTGGATCATATGGAAATTCTGTTTACCTTTCTGATGAACTACCAGACTGTTTTTCAAAGAGATGCACCATTCTGCATTCTTACCAGCAATATGATAGTTCCAATTTTTGCACCTCATCACCAACACATCTGTTTCTTTTTTTCTTTAAGTCTCTAGGTAAATATCCTATTGCATGTGATGCTTACCCTCTTGTGGTTTGGATTTGCATATCCCTAATGTCTGATGGTGGTTATGCCCTGCTTGGACATTTGTGTATCTTCTTTGGAGACATCTACACTCAAGAGTTTTCATTATTTTTATTTGGATATTTGTCATTTATAACTGAGATCTAAGAGTTCTTTATAGACTCAGGATAGGAGCCCCTCATGAGATGTAATTTGCTGATATTATCTCCTGTTCTGTGGGGTACCTTTCACTTCTTTGAAGTTATTGCTTGTAGCATGGAGTATTTTATTAGGATGTGCTTCCCTGTATCTACGGTTTCCAATTGTAGCTGTGTTCTTGGTGCCACAGAAGATAGTAGTAGCTTTCTGAAGAAAGGAAGCTGCTGGTGGTCATCTGTCCCTGTGTGGCTGAGAAGACTCAGAAGGGAGAAAGCAGCAGGGAAAGAGAATGACACTGTCTCACAGCCAGAAACAAAGCCATTTGGGGCAGATACTGCCCTGGGGTTCACAAAGCATTTCTCTCTGGGGAGTTAGACCATCTGCCTCTTACTAGGATTCCTCGGGACCCATGTTCCTGAACTCCAACCATTCATTCAGTTTCTGCTGCTCACCAGTCTAACGGAAAAAAAGAAGTAACCAAATAACAAGAACAAGCGAGACTCTAAGCTGGTGCCAATGAAGGACTTTCATAGCCCTCAGCCCTCAGTTCAGCTACTCTGTCTCTGTGGACAGAGAAAGGACATCACGAACACACTTCTCTTCACTTGTAGGGATTCACAGTAAACTTCCTTTAAACAGTATGCTGCAAGTATCAGTTGTAGAGACTTCCTTACATAAAAGAGAGCCAGGTGCCAGTGGCTCACATCTGTAGCCCTAGCTACTCAGGAGGCTGAGATCTGAGAATCATGGTTCGAAGACAGGCCAGGCAGGAAAATCTTTGAAATTCTTATCTCCACTTAACTAGCTTAAGTGGCAGCGTGCCAGCCTTGAGCAGCAAAGCCAAGTGAGAGTGAGGTCTGAGCTCAAGCCCCACTACTGGCAGAAACAAATAACAAAAACCAAAAGCAATCAGACAAAAACCCTCCAAAGGGCTAGATTTGAACTTCAACCCTCAGATCTCAACCTGACTACTTAAGATTACTAATGGGATTAGTAGCTAGGATTATGTGAGTCACCAGTGTCTAGTTCCTACTTCTGTATTTTGAGATGAAAGCAGTCCAAAGAACAAAGAACGTTTTAACTTAGGACTCTAAATGAATTTAGTTGGAAATGGTACAAATCTAAAAAACCCAGGTTGGGAATTAATTCAATTTTTCAGAAGAAAATGGCCTTAAAGAAGTTGCCTCTCTGCTTTCTCGGGTATTTGCCACCCCTCGCCCCATTCAAAGTCTTACCTTCTCGGGAACCATACCAATCAAATAAACTCCACAGAAGCTTCTCATTTTAGGTATTAGTAAACTTCTCATGTCTTTTTCTGACTTTAAATTAATGTGTATTTGACTTTAATATAGTGCTTTACTTTTATTTTTGGCAGAGTTATGGTTTTAAAAGCAACCCATAAAACAACAAGAGTCAATGGCATGAACTTCCTATGAGTTGAAACAACTTCAAACAGAGAAGAATTACATTCAGCCAGGTGCTTGTGGTTCACACCTGTAATCCTAGCTACTCAGAAGGCTGAGAAATGAGAATCTTAGTTTGAAGCTAGCCTTGATCAGGAAGTCTGTGAGACTCTTATCACCAATTAACCTCCAAAGAGCCTGAAGTGGAGGTATTGCTCAAGTGTTAGAGTGCTATCCTTAAGCGTAAAAGCTAAGGGATGGACAGCATTCAGGCCCTGAGTTCAAGCATAGTACCAGCACCAAAACAAAACTACAACATAAAAAGGGAACTCTGTTCAAGTTCATGGTGGAGTTTTGTCAGATGCCTTGAGCAGAACAAAGGAGAATGGAATGGGGCGGGGGGGGGGGGGGGGGAGGCGTTTATCAGATATAGAGGGACAAAAGCCTGACCACCACTGCTAACAGCCAGGCTACTTCTTGCTGGTATTTGATTCCTGATTCTATTATATATTTGTTGGGCCAATCACGATGATGCCAGGAAAATACTTACTATGGGGGAGCAATTAAGTATACAGCATAAACTCTGAACACACTTATATACCTGACCCAAGAAGTGTGTGAAAGTTGTTATCTGTAGTGTATGGATGCTAATTTAGGCAGCATCCTAAAAGGGTGAATGCAAATAGAACTAAGGGGAGGATGTGCGGATGAGTAAGAATCCTTCTGGGTAATTAGATGCTGGCAGGACTAATGAAGTGTCATCCCTGTGAAGAGAGTGTGAGTGAGCAATGATGAGGCAGGGTACCCAGTGTTCCTGGGAGGGGCTTGACCCCCACCCAGGTGTAAAAACTTTGCTGTGCTCATCAATGGCAGAATAAAAACATTCATATTTCACCAGGTCTGCTATCATGTCCACCAGCCAGAAAGAGACAATCTTGTTAATCTGTTGCTACCTAATTTTGCTGAAGTAAACTATTGCTAAGCCAGATATGGTGAGGCATACTTGTTACCCCAACATTCTGGAGGTAGAATCAGAAGGATTTCCGGTTCAAGGCTAGCCTGGGGTACAAAATACGACCCTGTCTTAAACACAACCAAATAAATAATAAATTGCTCCAGAATTCTGACCTGCTTTAACTTCTTCACTTTCGCCTTGAATAAAAATTTCACTAGGAAAGCATTTGTGTGTGGAAAAGCTAGGTTGCCAGATAAAATACTGAGTGTTTAACAAGACTTGAATTTAAATAAACAATAAATGTTTTAGTGTGAATACTTGGCAATATTTAGGTCAAGCTCATACTGGAACATGATTTGTTATTCTTCCAAGATTGGAATTTAACAGGTCAACCCTCATTAGCATTTTTATACATCTGGCAACTAAAAAAAATACCAGCTGGTTTAACCTTCCTAAAACCCTCTCTGCTGGTGTCCACTGAAAATGTAGAGCAAAGTGGAAGTGGGCAAAAACATCACTGATTTTACCTGTAAACAGAAAGCCAAAGGCAGCCAGGACTAGGGGCAATCATGAGTGAGAAATGCCATTATTATATACCACTGCTTTCTAGATTGTATTTCCTTTTTGTTCTTTCAATCACCTTATTCTTTGGACCTATGTTTAAATATTTTATACCTATACATAGGCATGTAGAGATAATTAAATCAAAACTGAAAACATATCCTCTGTTATCACACTCCTGGAAAGGCAAAACTATTTTTTTTAAAACAAAATAGAGATTTATAGTTTGTGTCCAATTGAAGCCACAGACCTCAAATGAACTCCAAAAGTGATTTGTGATGCTAACATTTCTAAATGTTCTTTTTTTAGTCATCTCTCTAAATTTTTTGTGCCAGTCCTTGGGTTTGAACTCAGGGCCTAGGTGCTGTCCTTGAGTGATATCAGTTCAAGCCTAGCACCCTACCACTTCAACCACCATTCCACGTCTGGCTTTTTGGGTGTTGAGTTGGAAATAAGAGTCTCATGGACCTTTTTTCCTCAGCTGGCCTTGAACCTTGACCCTCAGATCTCAGCCTCCTGAGTAGCTAGGATTATAGGTGTGAATCACTGGCACTTGGCTATATCTCTACATTTTTAAAAGCTCTTTTTAAATACTTCCTCTAGTATATTGTGATACAGATGTATTATTTTACAATTATCTCTGGGACAGGCTAAAAATACAGAAACCATCCCTTACTCTTGGGAGATACATTCCAAGGCCCAAGTGGCTGTCTGAAAGCCATAGATAGTACCAAGTTCCTAGACATTCTATAGATTTTAAAAATGTATACATATCTATGATAAAGTTTAGTTTATAAATTAGATACACTATGAGTTTAACAATAATACTACTATCATTCAAGTGACAAAATTTAAGGCTTCCTTAATCCTGGAACTTTCTACTGAATTTTCTAATTTAAAGTCTCATATTTAAAGTCTTTAATCTATTTTGAATTGGGTTTTGTATATGTTGTGAGGTAAAGTTCCAATTTTATTATTACACATTATGTATGTAGATATCTAGTGTTCCTAGCGTCATTTATTAAAAAGATTTTTCCCCACAGTGCATTCTTGCCACCACTATTGAAATGTTTGTGTTTTTGGTTTTTCCATCCTGTTTCTTTGGTTGATGTGTCTGTTTTCTTTACTGGTACCATGCTGTTTTAATTATAATAGCTTTTAGATATTTTTCAGTCCAGGAAATATGCCTCCTCTAGTTTTGCTCAAGACTTGTTTCAACTATTCAGTGTCTTTTGTAAATATAAATTTTAGGTTTTCTTTTTCATTCTTTAGGCTTTTTTCATGTTTTAGTTTTCTTCTTGTCATTGTATAAATAATGACAGGGATTTTGATGGATATTGTGGTAGCGATCTGTGGACTGCTTTGGGTAGCAATTCTTTTAACATGATTCTTCTTTTTTATGAACATGGAAAATCTTTCTATTTATTCATGTTTTTTTCAATTACTTTCATAAATGTTTTATAGTTTACAGTGCAAGGATCTTTCTTCTCTTGGTTAAATTTACTCCTAAAGGTTTTATTTTGTCTTAGCCTGAGAAATAAAAAAGTACTAGGTGAAACTGTCTGTTAATGACATGATCTAAAAACATAGAAAACTCCAAAAACTCCACTAAAAACCCTGTTAGAAAGGATGAGCAAATTCAGTAAAGGAAGTAAAGGAGGTTACAAAAGAAACACATGAATGTCAGCAGCATTTTTATACACTTGGAAAAAGAAATTAAGATATAATCCCATTTACAGTAAGAGCCAACTAATATCTGACAAAGTTTAAAAGGAAATTCAGCTTTACAAAAATAGTACTGGAAGAACTGGATATTCGTAGGCAAAAGAATCGAACTTCAACTGAAACATCATACTTTATGTTAAAAAAAATCCAACAGGAGCTGGGCACCAGTGGCTCATGTTTGTAATCCTGACTACTCAGGAGGCTGAGATTTGAGGACTGGCATTCAAAGTTCGCCTGGGAAAGAAAGTCTGTGGGACTCTTATCTCCAGTTAACTCCAGAAAACGGGAAGTGGATATGTGGCTCAAATAGTAGAGAATGAGCCTTGAGCTAAAAGCTAAATAAGAGTTCCCCTGGCTTGGAGCTCTCTTCTCATCCCACTGTGCATCCTGCTTCCATATTTGGTGTCTGTGGGTGGGTTCTTGCTATAGTAAAAGGCCCCAAGGCATTGGCACTTTAGGGAACAGGACAAGTGGTCACTTTCCTGTTTCTACTGCTATTCCTTCATCAGCAGGATGGACTCTTTTTACTGGGCAGGCTAAGCACATGAGGGTCCTGGGACCAGATGAAAGTGTGCCCTATTGTGAATGACAGGATTGGGGCCTCACAATGACTCTATTTTAAGCTCTAAAGGGAAAATAACCTAATTTGAGACTCTCAAAGAGTGGAGCCAGACATAACCTTTCAAAGACATACCACCTGCTGAAGCCTGCCCTGGTATCCAGCAGCACATGCACACAAACACGTGCTAGCAGTCTTGATTTCTCTTCAACAAGCTTCTGTGACTGTATTCCAGAGACCTACCAGCTACAGCAAAGCAAGAAGTGGAATAAGGAACTAAAAAGCTCTGAGACATCTGTCTATGTAAGGATTTTTCATTACAAATTCCAGCATTGAAGTAGTTGTGGAGGTGGGAGGGAAGGGATGGTAGGGGAAAATCAAAGGAGGAGGCAACAATGCTTGATAGGAAATGTACTCATTACCTTGCTCATGTAACTGGAACCCCTCTGTACAGTATTTTTTACAATAAAAAACGTACAAAAAAATTCCAGCATTGACCGTCATCCCCTTATCCTCCAAAAAAACATACTTGTAACTGGATTGTGATGAAAACTGTTACACTAGGGATGGGATCTTTTTTTTTTTTTTTTAAATTAAACTAGAACTGGGACTTGAACTCAGGGCCTCATGCTCTCCCCTGACTTTTCTGCTCAAGGCTTGCACTGTACCACTTGAGCCATAACTGCACTTCTAGCTTTTAGCTGGTTTACTGAAGGTAAGAGTCTCATGGACCTTTCTATGTGGGCTGGCTTCAAACTGTGATCCTCCGATCTCAACATCCTGAGTAGCTAAGATTCCCCCAGGACCAATGGGGCTAGAGCTCTTAAAACAATACTAAACATGTTGCCTGCTTTCCTGAGAGGCATCTTTTATAGACAAAAAAGAAGGACACAGGTGGTAAGTTAGCAAACCTTGAGTTTTTGTTGTTGTTTTGCTAGCACTTTATAATTTGATCAGTCTTGGACTCAACTATGTGCACAAAACACAAATGTTCTTATAATAAAAAATGACTTACTGAGACTAGTATTTCACATTTAGAAATTGAAGACACATCTAGAAGTTTCTGAAATAATTATAGACTATTACAAAAACAAAACTCAAAGCTCCTTATCCAAACAATGGTAGTTTATTTTCTATAAAATAGAAATATTTTCTATAAAATAGAAAGGTGAGAAAGGTGGCATTTGCCCCTTAAGGAGTTACTGAGCTTCCTTCAATGGTGACTGTATGGTTGAACTTAAAGAGTTCTTTCCAAGGTTTTTGTTCTTTTACGTTTAATGAACATTGGTACTCATGGAAAATATAATTTCATGGTTAACTTTTAGAAATTACTACAATGAGCTAGAACTATGAAAATCAATTCTACAACCAAAAGTTCTTTTTGAATATTTAGAGTTCACATTATCTAGTTCATCTCAGTCTAAGGTGATAATACCATATTCAGAATGCTTGAGATTAACAGTGTTTCACATTTCACATTTTTTTAAAATCTGAAGTATTTGCTTATGTATAATGAGCTATCTTGGGAATTGGACCCAAGTCTAGATATGAAGTTAATTTATGTCTTATAAAACCATATATATATATATGTATGTATGTATCCTGAAGGTAAGTTTACATGGCATTTTTGGAGCACCTGCATTTTGGCTGTGACACAACATATGAAATCAGATTTGGAGTTTTCCACTTGTGGGTTCTTGTCAGTACTCAAAATGTTTTGGATCTGGAGCAATTCCAATTTTAGATATTCAGAGTCAGGATGCACAACCTGAACCAGAGTTTTTAAAAATAAATTCCTAAACAACTTCTTTGAACTAGTACCAACTGCCACAGCAAAGGAGTAGGCAAAGTCCCAGGATTATCTGGGTCTTGCATCTATAGGGCTTCCTGATAGTCATGTTTTGCTGCTAAGGCATATTGGCATAACTGAGTGCCCATAGCTCATGCTTGTAATCCCCATTACTCAAGATGCTGAGATCTGAGGATCACAGTTAGAAGCCAGCCAGAGCGGGAAAATCCATGAGACTCTAATCTCCAATTAACCAGCAGAAAGCTGGAAGTGGAGCTGTGGCTCAAGTGGTAGAAAGCTAACCTCTAGCAAGTAAAAAAAATCTAAGAGGCAGCATCTAGGCCCTGAGTTCAAACCTTAGTACTGGCATACATTTTCTTAAAAAAAAAAAAAGAAATGAGAAGAATCCCTACATCACCTTTATGATAACAACAAATATTTTTTGAAAGAAGAAAGAATCTTGTCATTGTGTTAACAAAAGTTGCAAAGACAAATGTTGGCCGAGCACCAGAAACCTATTGTTTAGGCAGACCCAGCAAACTCACTGTAAAGCACCTACCTCTTACTTATGTACCTGGTACAAAGGGAAAGGGGCTGTGGTATAGCTTAATCTTGTAATCCAAACCTCTTTTCTTAGGCAAGTACAGTATCTGGCGAAGGCACTTTATGTGAACTTAGCTTCATCATCTGGACAAGAGGACAATCCTGCTTCCCTTTGCCTTGGAGAGTATATGAGAAATGATACGGATTTCAATTCAAAGCAGCCTCAGAAACACAACTCATGGGTGTCCTCAGCTTCTGAAGCTGTTTTGAGATACTAGTACCCAGTCTAGCTTCTGGAACCTGGGAGACAAATGAACAGTGACAAGTCAGGAGGTTCCCTCTGTCCCTTTTCATCTGTACAACTGATTCCTTTCTTGCCACCAAAATTGGCTTGTCGGGGACAGGATGAGCTGTTGGTAAATGACACTGACTTACCACAGTGGGGAAAAAGTTAACTGAGTTGTCCAACAGGCACCAAAATGAAAGGGCCTCATATAAATGCGGAACCGCTATAAAGAGCAATACTCAACCCCCAGCTTTCTATGAGTAGTATAATTATTTAAGTGAATTTGGATCCTTGGTTGACACACTATCAAGCCCGAATGTATTCAATTGCCACCATGACCTTATTCACTGTATCGCATGCTGGCTTCTACAAGTTGGAAACCTATTTTCAAAGAGCTAGAGTAGGTCCTAAGTTGAAGATATGTGTAACAAGAACCCACTCAACAGAAGTATGTCAAGACATTCACCAAAAGACATGATCTAGTATGGCCAAAGCCAAAGGTTTGCAAGAACCCAGGCTGGAAGCTAACTGCATGACCTGTCATCTGTGTTGTGTGTTTACATAGCATTGGGAACTAAGGAACTACTATGACATTCCACACAGGATCTTCACAAACCTCACACATCTGGAGAATGATGGGAGACAGAGGAAACCATATATACTGAACGGCCCCTTGTGCACGAAAAAGGTAAGTATGAAAAAGGTAAAACAAGTCTGTGGTCAGAAGTGAGGACTGCAGGATCTCAGGCTGTGATGGTAGACAGGGGTGCACGGGGTCCTGGCATGATGACACATACTATACGTGAATACACAAGGTATGCAGTTTGTAAACATTTATCAAATGCATACTTAGTACCTTCTATATAATGTTATACTTCCATGAAAAACTGTGCAATCAGGGCTGAGGGAGATCCTGGAGAAAGCAGGCAATACAGGCTCTGCTCCCAGGACTTGCTTCTTCTTATCAGTTAAGCTTGCAAGAGGACCGATTTTCACAGCCAGGAGTGAGGACAAGCTCTTCGGATGGCTAGAATCAGCAGATACTATGTATGTATGTTACATGTATGTGTGTGGCCAGCATTGAGGGAGGTGGCAGAGAGGATACTGCAAGCCAGTGATTCAGTCATGCTACTTAACACCAATCCACTCTGAGTTCTGATGAGATTCGTGACTCTCTCCAAATTTACTGTGACTCACCTGTGATTTCCTCAGAACTCTGACAAAATCCTGACCTACTTAGGGCCAGGAAAAGTGCCTGTCAGTGACACCGCTGCTTCCCTATTTAAAGCATGTCTCCCATGACTCAAGCACTGTTAGAGCAGATGAAAATCCCAAGCTCATTGCTGGACCCAGGATTCCCAGACATGGGATTGCATGTCTGTGTGACTCTGAAACCCCTAAATGCTAGTGCAACATGTATCACAATCAATGCTCTGGGCCAATGTGTGGGAACCTGCTATGCATGAGTACCCCAAAAGTATTGTTCCCATCATCTGAACACCCAACCCCACATAGCTGCAGTGCTATGCAGGCCTTAGTCCCACTCTGTAGCAGAGATGTCAGAAAGAAGGAACAAGCCACACTGGTTTTCTCAGTCCTCACAGACCAATCATAGAACCTGGGGGGCTGGTTACCAGTTCACCCTCTTGTTGGCACAGGTGGGACACACACAGGCAAGTCCCTCGGATGCAGGAAACAGGTATCCCACCTAGAGTCAGGAGAAATTTCTTCATGACAAGAAAATTTTAAAATTTTTTCCCCCAAAACATAAAAATTACTATCAAGTCTTAATTAATATGATCTCTTCAAAATATGTTTTGACAAGACTTGGGGGTGGCTCGGTAGTACATCACTTGTCTAGCGTGCATCGTGACGTGCTGAGTTCCTTCCCCAGCACTGCAAAAGAATAAATAACACAAATTCTGACAGTGATTTCCCCCACCTATGCTATTTTTAATTGAATTTTTACAAGTTTGATCAAAAGTCTGTATGATTTCCATGTTATGTGGTTACTGCTGCCTCCCAGGTCCAGAGGCAAGGCAATGAGCAGGTTTTCCATAAGCTATAATGGCCTAGCCCTTAACTGGCAGAGCCCTTGCTGAGCCTAATAACAATCGACAGACACTGGCTATGTTACAGTCATTATTTTAGGCCTCCTCTTCCTCCTCCTCCTCCTCCTCTTCTTCCTCCTCCTCCTCCTCCTCCTCCTCCTCCTCCTCCTCCTCCTCTTCTCCTTCTCCTTCTCCTCCTCCTCCTCCTTTTCCTTCTTCTTCTTTGTTCTGCCTATGACTCAAATGTAACAAGACAAGGACTGGCAGGGCCAGTCTGTGCCACAAAATGTTAAGAAGCCCAGGAATGCACATCTGTGCTCTGCACCAAAGCCATCTTCCAGGCCTGCAGTGCTCGAGAGGATTAAGGTCATTCCCAGTTAAACCCAGCCCCCGTGAGGGCTGCCTTTTCAGTCCAGGAGGGCTATGACCTCAAGGGAGCAAGGAAACTTTCAAATTAGATCTTACTAATCCTTTCTTCAAAGTCCACCCAAAGTTCCAAGGACATAGTCACCTTGATGGTAAATCTGAGAGATGGAAAGCAGAAAGCAGTGAGCTGTAATCAACCCATCACTTGAGGACATCTTCCATACCTTTCCGGACACAGCGTTCTGCTGAGTCCCGGGACCACTGAGTCCAGGAGGACCAGGTGGCTAGAAAGGCCCTGTCAACTCCTTCCTGTCCTTTAAATCCCTGCAGCCTGGGGGCCTACAGGCCAGCACAGAACACCACAGAAAAGAAAACCAAGAACAGTAACCTCCGATGCCCGCTTGTCCTTAGCTTTCTGCTCCCCACTCCCATCCCCCATACAAGTTTCCTCTAGTATTTCCTGGGTCCTCACACACAACTTGTGGAATTTCCACTGTCACATCCAGTAAAATGCCCCCCAAAGGTTGGGGATTCCTACACAGATCATTTTGTGAAGTAAAAATACATCAAAGATGAAAACAAACACTTCCAACTTCCACAAAGGCAAAGACCGGAGGCCAGGCAGCCAGGTGGATCCCAAGAAAGGAAGCTGGGTAAGGAATGTCCTGTCCTGCCAGGAACTATACTCAGCCCTTCCTGACTATTGGGCTCCTGCGCAGTGACTCAGAGACCATCCTGTGGTCTCCATGTTCCGACCTGTGAGCTGGAGACACAATCATTCCCCCACACATCTTAGGAGAATTAGTGCACAATGCATGGGGGAACCAATGTGCCCATGGTGGGAAGGAGCCTCTTGACACACATTCCAACTTTCCAGCCTGTGGGAAGTGCCTGCCTCAGTGGCAGGTTCCTGAGTCAGCCCAGAAAGTGGCTGCTTTCTTGTCATTCAACACCTTCCTGTGGTCACTCTAGTGCTTGTTTTCAACAAAAGTTGGATCCTCAGCCATGCTGATTGTCCCTGGAAAAGCACCAGACATTTTACTTTCATAAGAAGACATAAACTGGTTCCTTGATGAATCTACATACAGCTATGTCCTATGCCCTGTACTTCAAATGAAAGAGGCCACAGCTCCTTCCCCTACTCCTGAGCCCTTGTTCAGCCTCAGGTTTCAAACAGATGGGATGGACCCAGGCACACATGGGAAACCATCTGGTGACCCTACAGGGGCAGCCTGAGAGTCACACGCACCCTCTACCCGGTTCTGTCCTTTGTGATGTGGCTGAATGCTGGGCTGGGCAGCATGATGTACCTCCAGCAGACTAGGAGACAGCTCCAGGCAGAGAATCACACAGTCAGTAATGACTGCATTTTACACATCCCCAGAACCTAGCCAGCATGCCGAAGCCCTCAATTGATAGCAGACCTAAAAGAGGGCACTATGAGTTTACAACATCTGGTGCTCTTTCTCTAAGACCCTTGTAGTCTCTCCTTCCCTGACCTTCCCAGACCCACCTCTAACTAGCCTTGTGTACAGGAGAAGGTAAGGCCAGTCTGCAGACCCACTGTGGCAAAGCTCTCCCTATGTAGGAAGAGAAGAGTCCAAAATGCTAAGCACAGTGAGCCACAGACCTGGAGCCCAATCAGAGGCAGCTCTCAGGATTGCAGTCCCTGGAGTGTGGGATCCCTCATTCCTCTTGCTTCTATCTGCTCCTTTCCCTGCCCCTTTGCCAGGCAGGCCACCCGCACACCTGTAACTCCATATCTTCTCTGTGCATCTCCATCTTTCCAGCCTCTTTGCCCCTCCTACTGGCTTCTACTCTTTCTTTTCTTTTCAATTATTCTCCTTCAGTAGTTGTGCAGAGGGGTTTCAATCCAGCATGTTAGTTTGTGAGTACAATCCATCATGGAGGCTGCCACTCCTTTCGTCATTCTCCTCCATCCCTCCCAACTCCACTCATCCCCTCAATTTCCCTGGTTCCATTTTCACATATGTACATTGAATATAGCAGGACTGCACCCACCCATTCTTCCTCTCCATTTGTCTGCCCCGACTCTCCTTGACCTAATTCTGGCTTCCTGGTATTCGCTCTGTGAAACTGTGAGTTAGTTGTTCAAAGAACTTACACTACTGGAATCTTCCCCTGCATCTACTATACTTTAGTTAACATGTTTATGTATATGCATGTGGCCCATGTGTTTACATAAATATTTATAATTTAGATGTATAATTTAAAGAAAACATCATTTGTCTTCTCCTCTTATAACCTCTTCTCCTTTCCCCAATTTGAATCTCCAAGGAATGTTGCTTTCAGAAGTAATATCAACAAGACCCCTTCCCTGTGGAGTAAGCTCTTAGCACCACATTTAAGATTAAAAAAAATGTTTACCAGTCTTGCCCAATTTTTTTTTTTATAAAAGGGCTTGTGGAAGAAAGCTACAGAATTAATTATAAACATTTGGGGGTATGCTTCCATGGATTGAGTTCAGTAAGCTGGAAGTAGTATGTGTTGCAGAGATGAGAGAAAAATGAAAATATTAAAGAACAGGAAGAGAGAGAACTCTCTTGAAGGAAGAGGACTGGGCAGGACCTGTGGCTGGTGATGACCTGCCAGGCTGCACTGGAACAATTCAGCTGCTTGGCCTGGAGCATGTCCCCAGCAAAGCCACAGCATCCGCCCTTGGTGAACCATCAATCAATATTCCGTGTACCAGCCACAGCATATTCACCGAATGCAGGCCATGCAGCCACTGAAAAGCTGACCCGAACAGGATATTTCATAACATGGAAAGGGCTCAAGAAACAAAACAAAGTGAAGAGAAAAACCAAATTATATGAGACCTTGGCATGCACGATCGTTTCTTGTGACTTGTTCTAGAGAGTACTTGCTACTGGTGTGAGAAAATAAAATAAGGATTGTTGAATGAATGAGAGATGACACAGGCCAAGGGCAAGTAGATTTAGCAATGTATGAAATACAGAGTTAGAGGCAATAAGGAGCTGAGAGATGACATCAGGAGGATGCTTTAGATTGTTATCTATGCTGGATGGGGCTCCAGGAAGCCTGAGGGCACCCAGCAGGCCCTACTATTGCTGGACACTCTGTGAGTGGGTATATGTATAAGGAAGCCAGTGCCGTGTGTCAGGTAGGTAAAGAGTGTCAGCAAACCTCCTTCCAAGAATAAATACACCATCAGGGCTATGTGCTACTGAAAGTCTTACCTTATTCCCAACACAAAGGAATGCAGCATCCAGTGTGGACCATTGTACACACTGCCTAAAGCCCAGCATTTGCTAGAAAGGAGTAAAGCATTGCAGAGACATAGTGAAGAGACAGATGCATGTGGGCTCTTCCATTAGAGACATTCTTTGCTGTCAGGAAAAGGGGGTTATGACCCAAGGTCGTAGTGACTTTGTAAGACATACCTGGTTCAGGGAAGCAATAACATGACTTCAGACTCCTAAAGCTGTGTATAGGAAGGGAGTTGGTGAGCAGTACAAAGCTTTAAGAGGGCACCGATTATGATCTCAAGAGTCCTGATGTCAGGACTGTGTAACAATCACCACGAGGAAGGCTCCCCATAGGTGAGATTTGTGAGGCTATAAAGATCCACAACCTGCCCTTCAGGGCTAGAACCCTAAATGCAGAATATGCTGGAGAGTTCTTCTGTGATAGCTGGCCATGGCTCACAGGTGCGGCCTTCCCACCTACAGATGCTGAGTAGGGACAGGTAGGGAAAGGGTTTCTGGAGGGGAAATGGGGAAGGTGGGTGTTGTAGGAGAGGTAGGACTGGAATCCTGAAGGGAAAGTACTCAGGAAGGAGTGAGGGAAGACAGCCAGGTGCTAGGGTATGATTGGGATGAGGGCGGTATGCAGACCAGTCTTCTTGGAGGGGGGTGAGGGGGGAGATTCTAATCCTGAACTTGTAAAATGTTCTATGCTTAAAAAAGTTTTCTATAATCGAGTTTGAACAAGCTAAGAAATCTCGGATAGATCATCTGCATAAAAGGCTTTGGAATATTCCAGCCTGTGATGTAGTGGTTGCCTGCCACCCTTCTCTGCCCTGACTCAGCAGTCTAAGGTATCATACTGTCCCTCATCTGAAGATTTGCTTTCTGGTGTGGCCGGGTAGCACTGAGATTTGAATTCTGGCTTCTCGATGGCTAGGCAAGCACTTTACTACTCAAGTCACGGCCCCACTCCCTAAGATTTGTTTTTTTCTATTTATTTTATTTTATAATTAAGTAGTTGTACATGTCAGGATATGAGTATAATGCATCTTGATCACTGACCACCAAGATCTGGAGTTTAAATTTTTTTTTTTAAAATACAACACAAAGAAGCAAACAGATGTCCAGAAAATGAAGCACACTGGGCCATGATGGTCTAGTAAGTCCTTTCCTTCATCTAGCCAGCAGAACTCCCCAAAGGGACAACATCGGTCCAACCATGGCTAAGTTGGAACATTGTCCTCTGAACTCTTTCATGCCTTGGCGCACTGATGTGCCAGCCCTACACCATCATTCCATGGTTCCACTTTCCAAGTCATTCCCAATTTTAAAGCACTCCATGTAATAGGCCCAGTGGGCCTGTGGTATGTGGTTGATTCTTTCTTGATATCCACACTTATCATGATCTCTGATGCATATAAAGTAATTCCATAACACTCACTGGGAGGCTGACAACAGACACACAGATAAGAGACACGGCCAAAGGTCCTTCAACTCAGAAAGCCACTTGATATCCAAACCTGCCCTCTCTAGGAGTCAACATTCAGTGTGGCCCATAGTACCTTTGGGGGCCTGATAGAAACAATATAGCCTCACTTACAAAACATGTAAAGCCTTAGGGTAGTATCAAGTGACAGAACACAAGCAGCAGCACCTCTTTAATAGATGAGGCCTGAAGACCAGACAAACAGGAGGAGACGGCAATAACTCCCTCCCCACACCAATAAGTTCAAGTGATAAATGATTCCTCAGAGAATGTAAAATAATGCTTTCAGTAATCAATCCAAACACTTCAAAAAGTGATTAAAAACCTTAAGAAAATAACGACACTATTAAAAAGTCCAGAGAGATGGAAAATGAAGAGAATCTATGCAAACCAAGGATCTCCCCAACCCCCACCCCTGCAATGGGTTTGACATAGATCAAACAGATTAGAGAAGTGGAACTCAGCACTGAAGAAAGTATAAAGAATAAACTACAAGGAACTAGAGAAAGGGAGAATAAGAGAAAGAGACAATGGCCAAAAAAAGAGGAAGACAGGGATAAATGCAGTTATAAATGAGAAGGGAAGAAAAGAAAGACATAATTAAAGACAATCTCTATAGAGCTAACAGCCAGTATATCCTAGAATTTATGTCAGGTGCGACGAGTCTCCCGCTTGAGGGGAACAAGAGAAGCCAACAGATGCACATCTCATTTTATCTTCCTAGGTATCCAAAGATCAGAGGGCTTCATTTTCCAAGCTCCCAAACACTTATGCAATGTAATATAGGACATGGTCTTCACCAAATACCAGGTATCTGCTCTCCCTCCACATTTTCAACAGCACGGTGATGGAGTTGATCATTTGAGCTGCCTCTTTGTGTTCTGCTGACTTCCAGTCTATAGATGAACTAGGATACAGCCCTCATGGTTTCTCTGAGGCCATAGTCCACCAATTTCTTACTCCATGAGCGACAACTCCTGTATGCTCTTCAAACTAGAAAGCAGGTAGAGGAAGGAGAAAAGTTTTGGATTTCCCCTTGTTGTTTTTTAAGGCATGGCAGATTTTCTTCAGAAACTGAAGACAAGGAATCTCTTTCTCTTCTATAGTACTTGCTGGCTGGTGCTCCTGGAGTAACAGATTGAAGATGCCCACAGAAACAACCCACAGTGGGTTTTGTTGTAGCAAAAGCTAGATCTACTTATTTTGTGTGTGGGGGGGGGGAGGGTGCTGGACTTCTCACTTTTATATTGGAAAGGTTGAGAAGTTCTGCAAACCAAGGGTTTTTAAAACACAAAACGCTTTTAAAAGTATTTAAAACAAACAAATCTTAAGTTATTGTGAGTAAACTTTCAAAATATAGGAGTCTTTAAATTTGCAAGTACAAAGAGCTTATACAAAATACATAAGGACTACAATTGGAGGCAAGCTTGAATAAAACACAAGAAGACCACACTTCAACCAGTATAAGCTGGGCACGGTGATACATATCTGTTACCCCAGTTCACAGGAGATCTACGTAGGAGAATCAAAGTCCAGGCCAGCCCAGGTAAAAACACAAAACATAAGATCTTACTTGCAAAATACAAAGCAAAAAGGGTTGAGGGTTTGGCTCAGGTGGTAGAGTACCTGCCTCACAAGTGAGAGGCCCTAAATTCAAACCCTAAGGCATTCACCACACCCAAGACAGTACCTACATACATCCTCAGCATAAATGACTAATATTTCTGGGGCTGGCTTGTTCTACATGACATGGGCATGGCTGGTTCATCTGTCAAGTGGCAATGAATACTGGATACCTGCTGCACTAGAAAATATAGGTAAAGCACTTGGCAATCAGTGATAGCTACTCTTACTGCTTAGAGATCATTGAAAGCAATAGATATTGATGGTTCAATTAAGTGAGTCAAGCAGCAAATGTTAACTCCAAGTTTTACAGATTCACCTCCAGAAGCCAACACGGGTCCCAAAGACTCAGATAGGTGGTCACCATGCTGAGGTAGAGTGCAGGATCAGGGTTAGAGGCAGACAAAAAAGGGAACAGATGTCCACTGTGGTACCTGCCACCCTCCCTACCCTCCAGGCTTCTGTGCAAAGAGGGGCCAGGGCGGCTCTTGATGCTGCCAAATCTCTAATACAATAGCTTGTCTAATATAACAGAGGGCTTTTGTGGAGAAGCATTGTAGGATAAAACAAAAACTCTACTTGGGAAAGGAACCCCAAAGTTACTGAACAATACCCAGCCCCCATGCAAAATGGTGACCTGTTTTTGTTTCTCAAAGCACAAGGTGTCCTCAAAAATTATAAGCAAACTCCTTCATCATCCATACACTCATCCACCAGACAGCGGCTTCCTGCCTTCTAGTGAACAATTTACTCCTCCACACTTTTCTTTGAAAGCCCCTAAAACAATGAAAAAGGAAAGGGAGAGCAAGGATTAGAAAGATAAATATATTCCACCCCCAATGAATCAAGGATATAGACACAACCACAAACCACAAACCACTGAGGATGTACCAGAAAGTGCATTCAGAAAGCCAGAATCCACCTTCTGACTCTTGAGGCCGGACTAAAGTCCTGCTGGAAGAAGCAGCCTGGCCCGAATATGGCTGATCATGATAGACCTTAGGGATATGGGAGGAGGACTCCTGAGCCTGCGAATTCCACCTCGCTCTGAAAAAAAAGAAGACAGCAGATGCCAGACAGAAACACAAAGGCTTGCTGTGAACAACACACAATTTAAACTCTGGCATTTGGGAACATGGCCTGCCTTGAGCAAAGGATATTCATTTGGAGGAAGCTTATTTCAGACCACAAACTTGAATCAAGTGTGCACAATGCCCTAACTTCCCCCTTCCCCCATTTTCTAACAAAAACCTGACCATATTGTCTAAAGCCATAGAATAATCAGGGTGAGGAGTCAGTGTAGTAAAAGAATGTGAAAGAGAAGCAGCACATGCAGGAAGGAACTAGTGAAGATTCTACAGCAGTACATTTCTCACCATCTCTGTTACTTTCCTATCATTGCTGTGACAGGTTACCACAACTGGGTGGTTTAAAAAGGCAGAAATGCATTGTCTTAGAATTCTGGAGGCTAGGATTCTATAATGGGTCTCCCTGGGCTAACATCAAGATGTTTGGAAGGGCAATATGCTTCAGGAGGCTCCGGGGAGGATCTGATCTTTTACTTTTTAGAAGCTGGTGTTCATCCTTGGCTCATGAACCCTTCCAAGAATCAAATCCTGATCTCTGACCCAATTACAGTTCCTTTTCTAACCATGACACCTGCTTCCCCCTCTCCCCCGTCTCTTTTTCCCCCTTGGATTACCTGGGACCAACTTGGACAGTCCTAGATTACTTCTCCCCTTCCATAAATGACCTAAAACTTCTTATTTGCAACCCTCCTTTTTGCCATAAGAGGTAGCATGGCATCCATGGGTTCTAGGGATTAGAACATAAACATTTTTGTATGTGGGGTCATTATTCTGCCCCCACCCTAGGCAAAATGTTTCTTCTTGACTTTTCCAGCTTCTAAAGGCAACCACATGCTTTTGATTACGGTTCTCTGCCTCCACCAATGTCAGGCAGAGTCCTCAGATGGCCTCTCTCTAGCTCCTATTCCTTTCTCTTCTACCCGTGTGTGTGTGTGTGTGTGTGTGTGTGTGTGTGTGTGTGTGTGTGTGTGTGCATGCGCGTGTGCTTCCTGAGTCTTGAACTCAGTCCGTGTGCTGCTCTTTGCTTAAGGCTACCACTCTTACCACTTGAGCCACAGCTGGGTAATTTATTGGAGAGAAGAGTCTTATGGACTTTTCTGCCAAGGCTGACTTTGAACTTTGTCTTAGATCTCAGCCTCCTCAGTAGCTAGAATTACAGGCATGCACATCAGTACTTGGCTTCCCTTCTACTTTTATGAAAGATCCTGCTGATTATACTGAGCCATGTAATAGATAATCCAGGGTAACTTCCCTATTTTAAAGTTGATGATTTATGACTTCGATTCCACATTCAAATTTATTTTTTCAGTTCCAGGATTCTTCTTCCATGCAAGGTATGACAGTCACAGGTTCTGGGGATTAGGACTATTGACAGATTTGGGGAGAGGGTATTATCTTGCCTACCATTTATGCTTAAAACAGAAAAAAAATCAACAAATAAATTATGAACAAACAAGAGGTTAAGAAATAGAGAAATGAAGATCATAGGAGTAGAGGTGAAAACCACATCAGAAGCAACTAATAGAATGAAGATAGCCAGAGAGACAAGAAAATAAAATGGAAAAGGATATGAAATAGAGTTTATCAGAGATGACAGACACAGACACAGAAGGAACAATTTATGTATAATTAACTTTCTTGAACTGTTAACAAGAGAAAGGCCAATGTCATAGTAGGAAAAAATATGATATAAAATGACTTTATCCATTGGAAAGATCCTAAGTTTAATTTAACTGAAAGTGATACAGAAAAGATCAGCATCCAAGATGATCTTAGCAAAGTTGGGGAAGTGAAAAAAGCATATGAACAACTACATAGAAAAACAGGTTGGCTTTTAATTCCATGATAATGTTCAGTGTTCAAGGACAATCGAAGTATTTCTATATAGTTTTTTAAAGGAAATAGTGTGGCTCAAGAACTTTACAATCAGGCAGTAGATATTTTCAAGTTTGCAAGAATCTGCAAGAGGGTGTCATGGGATGAGAACAAGGGATGAAGAAAGAGAGTAGGGGATTAAAACAAACTCTACAATAAACTGCGGATCACTGAAAAAATAGAATGGGGGAAAATTCCTCAAATATCTACCACCTTCTGTAACTACCAATCAAAAAAAGTGTAATCTGAGATTCCTTAAAAAAAGCACTGAGGATAAACAACTGGAAAGTAAGGTGAGCTAAAGAAAAGGTAAGTTACATGGCTTTACCAATGTAAGGAATTTTAAGTGGAAAAATAAGAGAAATGGATGAGAGGCCAAGGAAGTACTTACTGGCCTACAACTTTAGTACTTCTGCAAGGCATGCATCTATTTAGGCTCTAAATACATAGCAGTAAACAACAAACAAGATTTCAAACAAGAAAGCAATCAAACAAGTACTGCACAGATTTCCCCTAACTTTACAAGCAATGAATGGAGACTGGAATAGTTCTCTGAAATCCTTATTCTCTTCTTCCTGAGAACCCACATAACTGTAGCTGTGTCCCCCAAGTGGTAAGGGAGTGAGAGGGACACTACTTCCCACGCACCAGTGGGGCCTGCTGTGGAACTACTTCCTGGGAAGATCTGCCTAATAAACACTAACCCAGGTTCCCCAGCAAAGCCAAGAAAGAGATTTCTGAGGAACTTTCACACTCCAAAGGAATAAGACATTCCTTGGAGCATAAGGGAATTCTTCACTACTAAATAAAGTTTAAGTACTTTCTTTACTATGAAATAAAAACTTAACTGAATACTTTTTAATTTGAAACAGCAATACTATAGACGATAGCAATATGCAGTACACATTATATCTGAATAAAGGTTTAAACATGGAAAAAAAGATGGCATATGCTTGGACATACACAGGATGATTCTAGAAGAATCCATAAGGAGCAATAAACAGTGGCTGCTTCTTGAGAAATAAATGGGAATCTGGGGTTGGAAAAATGGCTCATTTTTTTTCTTGAATTTATTCTTTTAATCTGTGCAAATATTAGCTTTTCCATGAAAATAGAAGAAATGAATATGAAAGGAAAAATAACCCAAAAATGAATATAGTTTTGCTTTATACCACTCAAGTAATGTCTGCTGCCTTTTTGCATACACGAGAAGGAAGGCTGGAGAAGATAGAGAGGTTTGGAAATTTCTGTATTAGTTTTGTAGACATTATTATATTTCATTTTTCCTTCTTTATTTTCACTTTTGTTTGTGGTGCTAGTCTTGGGGCTTGAATTTAGGGCCTGGATACTGTCACTGAGCTTTGAGCTCAGGGCTAGTTCTCTACCACTTGAACCACAGCCACATTTCTATCTTTTATTTGTGGGGGGGGGCGTAAATTGGAGATAAGAGTCATATAAACTTTTCTGCCTAGCTGGCTTTGAACCATCATACTCAAATCTCAGCCTCCTGAGAAGCTAGAATTCCAGGTATATACCACCAGTGCCCAGCTATCATTAGTGTTTCTTAAAGAAAAGTTTCTCCAAAGTGGATACTTATATTGGAAACACTGATAGCAATGTGGAGCTCATTCAGGATCACTTTCTGAAATCTCCCAACACACACACACACACACACACACACACACACACACACACACACACACACACACACACACACACACACACACACACACACACCCCACAGAGGTTTCAATAACCTTTTATGAGCTTCCTTGAAAGCAAAGAGCAGGAGTACATATTGGCATTTTCCCAAAGGATCCAGGTTGTCTTTTATGACTCTAAGCTCGTCTATCTTAGAGAATCAGCACCCAATGTACTCTGCTCTGGCGCTCTAGTCAGTTTGCATCTGGTGACCACTCAACCTTCCTTTCTCAAGTGACTCTAAGAGTTGTCAGTGAGGAGCTGCCATCCACCATTGTGTTCTCCTCACAATGCTCCTGCTGGGCTCCTGATCCTAGCCTTCTAGAACTAGAAATGGAGGTAGAGAAGTGACACTCCTCTCCCAGGTAGCTAGTGATGAGGCACGTCTCAGATCCAGCTCTTGGCCCAAGTTGCTCCATCCATCCAGGAAGGGAATGGCAGTTTATGCTTTGACCCCATGGAAAGTATTCAACGACTGCCAACAAGTACCACCCAGGACCTGCTGTTACCTGTGAGTCAGGTGTCACAAGTGGAGACACCGAGTCCAAAAGATGAACCAACTCAATGAAGGATTTACATCTGGAGGCAGCATAACTGGAAAATGAGCCCAATGTGGGTTCCTTCAACCTTGGGCAGGATTTCTCAACCAGGTGTGGCCCTAGCACTAATGAGAAACCTCAGGATCTAGGTAGGATCCTCAACTCTGGACACTGGAGGCATGCAGGACTGTTTTGGGGATTGGATGGGTGGGGGATGAAGCCAAGGCAACCAGGGCAGACCTGCAACAGAACCCACTGCATGCAGAGACCAGTAGAATGACACTCAGAAAACTGGTATTGGCCAAGTTCCTGGAAAGTCTCAGAATGATCAAAAGGCTTAGAAACAGGGACTCTCAAGAATCATTGGCCAGTGGCAGAGAAATGGTAATTCATGGTAGACATGTGGCACAACTGAACAGAAGAAAATCACCATGTCAAGTCTGATTACAACTGTCCCTTGGCCATAGTCAGCCCATGGAGTCTAGCATCAGCCACTTGGGTCACTCTCCTCTGAGCCCAAGGTAAGGTGTGAACTCATGTCTCTCCAATTTCCACATACTCCAAAATGGCTTTACTTTTATTCAGTCTTTCTGTATTCCCTCCAGGTTATCATTCTTGCTTCTGAATGGCATTTGGAGAAATGAAGACTATGTTGAGCAGATGTGTTGCCTATAAGTTTGCAAGGTGCAGTACCTTTCAAGATGAAGAAACTGAAGCTGGGGTTGGATGGCCCACTTCCTCCCAAGGGTGTCCCTGGGCTATCTTACCCTTGCCTGGCTACCATGGTGGGATTCATGCTCTCATCTAACCATGCTCTTCTCACTCGAGGTCTACATTTATTGCTACCCTACCATTCTGAAAGCTGGCCAAATACTGTCCTGCTTTTCCTCATGTCACCAGAACTTAGCCCAGATCTGCACTTCAGGAGTTCCATGGAGGTAAGTTGGTGGGGACAGACATTCCTTTTTGGGGTGCCTATTATGTTCTTCTTTGCTGATTTATAGAATGCTGCCAAGAATCCAGGGCAAGAGGCTACTGCCCATCTCTAGGCAAGATGAGGAGCTTGCGATTAGAAGTATCAGGGTCTAGGGTTACCTCTGCTATGGGTTTGGCAGCTTTGGAAATTAGACAATTGGTCCCATCATAGAGGGAAGCAGATGGCCGATGGGCTTTTCATCTTGGAAAACATCTGTTTCTCTTCCTCAAGCAAGGAAGAGTGGACATGAAGAGCACATGCTTTGGAGATGTGGGTCTAGGATTGGTTCCAAACTGTTCTTCCATATCCTTGGCCATGACTTTTCCTCTCTCTAGGGCCCTAGGGATCTCCTGTACCCAAAAGGGTGGACATGTAATCGCACATCTTTTCTTAGCAATGCCTGTACTTGACTTCCTCTAGAGTCAGTCCTACACCAGGCCTCTGAAGCACAACCCAGGAACATTCAGAGCTTCAGGATGAGGCAGGAAGGACCATGGGCTTTCCATTCTAAGTAGGGGTTTTTCTTCAGCCTTTAACACTGAATTGTGAATCCTCATTTTATTATATCCCTTAGGATGGTTTAGTTCATTCTTGAGCAGGACAGAGAATGGAGGGGTGGGGAGCAAGGAACAGAGAAATAATAATGAACTTTAATTACTTAAAATAAAAAGTTCCCAGCAGTACTTTTATCTAGAAAGCATAGTTTCCTATTCAATATCCTGGGGAAACCCACGTGTGTATTGCTGTGCCAGGGTACTGGTCTATTACTGTAACTCAGGTAGATTTCATTCTCTTGTGAAATGGAAGTAAGCCATCTTGCTCAGGGACACACAGGTGAAGTCTGAGGGACTCCTGGGACACCCTCAGGGCAGGTAGGTGATCAGAAAAGGTGAGGAGGAATCAAAATGGCAGATGGTGGATGGCCAGCATAGTCACTGGCCAGAGTAGTAAAGATGTCCAGGGAGGCCCACACAGGGCATTAGACCTGAACTCCACAGTCTCATGGTGCAGTCATGGATGATGGAGAAGGCTTCCTTCAGTGTGTCTCTGCAAAACCAGACAGGGTAAAATGGTTGGGGAGAAGGACTGCAGTTCTACCATTATGTATGTGTGCAAGTACCCAGAGGCAAAAGAGTGGGACAAGACTTCGTAGGGCAGAGGTTAGGGACAGTTTAAGAAGCCCCCTCGTGAGATTTAAGCTAGTATCTTTCCCCACAGGCATCTTACACTAGAGGTGCTGCTGCCACAAAAGATGACATGCCCAGGGCACAGGAAGGTGACGGTGTGATGGTTTCTTTTAGGTGCAAACTTGACTTGATGAAGGGATGCCTAGAAACTTGATAGCACCTTCTTTCTCAACGTATCTGTGAGTGTGTTTCTGAGGAGTCTGGTCTTATGTGATCAGACTAAGTGGAGAAGATGCACCTTCAATGTGTGCAGGAGAGAAGGAAAGGACAAACGTGTATCCCATTCTCCTGGAATTGGTAAGGTTAAACAATTAACCTTCTCTGTCATTTTCTTTTTCCCTTTCACTGTTCTCTCTCTTGCAAAAGTTGCCCATAAAGGACCTGACCCATCATAGAGATCATACTAAAACAATGGCTCATAATTCAGTGTTGAGATTGCTGAAATAAAGGCTCTCTTTTCTTTGGTTATACTGAACTCTATATTCTCTGGCCTTAGACTCTACTACTTAACATCAGCAACCACTCATCTCACCGTAGCCCTCCAAGTTCTTAGGGCTTCAGTTTCTGAATGAGAATCAGCTTCCTTGGTGAAGTCTTTGAAATGGTACTGAGCCAAGCCACCTGCAACCTAGTGCCTCCAACTTGAGGATGGCCTATGGTGGAACCACTCAGCCTCTATAATCTCACAAGCAAATTCTCCTAATAAATCTCCTCTCATTTATTCACCCATGTATCTATCCATCCATCCATCCACCCACCCACCCATCTATCCATTTATCCATCCACCCATCTATTCATCCAATCACCAATCTACCTGTTCATATAATCATCTATCTATCCATCCTTCCATCTATCCACCTATCCATCCATCCATCCATCCATCCATCCATCCATCCATCTACCCACCCATCCATCCATTTATTCATCCACCCATCTATTCATCCAATCACCAATCTACCTGTTCATCTCTTCACCCAATCACCTATCCATCCATCCTTCCATCCACCCATCCACCCATCTATCCATCCATCCATCCATCCATCCATCCATCCATCCATCCATCCATCCATCCATCCATCCAATCATCTATTTATCCTGTTGGTTCTGTCTTTGGACTCTGATTTTAAAAGAAGGCAAACATAACGATGTGAAATAAGGGCTGGGTTATCCATCTTTACTTATACACCCCAACTCTGTACATACCATCAGCTTCCCACTCAGCCAACTGCTAAGCATTAGGGTTTGCCATTATTTTAAAACACAGGTTGAAAAATCCCTAATCTAAAATCTAAACTCCCAAACTATTTGAACATGGACAAGATACTGCAAGCAGAAAATTCCACACCTGACCTCATTGGGGGTACATCACCATAAAAATACAGGTGCACTAAAAATACTGTATGAAATCACCCCAGGCTGTGTGTGTACGATGCACATGAAACATAAATCTAAAAGACTTGAATCTCACTCCCTACAATAGCTGATTGTTATCTAAACATTGCAAAATCTGGAAAAGAAATCCAAAGTGACTTTGGTACAAAGCATTGAAGATAAGGAAGATTCAACTTGCATAAGAAGTTAATATAATCAATTGTTTTAATCAATCTCAACACGTTTGTCAGTTCTTCCACCATGAATTTTCTTCTTCCCTGAAGAATTATTTCAAATATGACTCATTCATGTGACCTTTCACTGTCTCTTTCATAATATTAATATTTTCCAGGCAGTACAACTAATGTGTCTTATTTTTAAAAAATCTATTGTGAAGTAATTTGTCTTATCAAGGAGATGTAGCCATTGACCTCTAAGGCTATATGTATTGTTTGTGATATATAGAGGGGAAAATAGAAAATAATTCTTCTTAGACTATATACTCTGGTGTATGACAAGCAAGCACCATTCTAGAAAATCAGTAAAGAGTCTGGGTTTTTTGTTTATTTGGCTGGCTTTCTTATTTGCAACCCAAACAAGCAACTTCTGCAGGGAGAGAAAATTCTAAATGTTTTAAATTTTGTATAAGCAACATTCCCAGCTACAATGCTTCTGAACTCATGGGAACTAGGCGATTGTGGAAAGAATAATTAAATTTCTAATTTTAATTCCCATAGGGCTATTAAGTGCACTTACCAAACATGAATTGAGAGACTGATCTGAGCAAGGTACCTCCAAGATGTAACAAGGGCTAATGCATTGACTTCTCCTGGGCCTGATAGTCAGAGGGCCAGATGCTGTCTGCACAACTCATCTGTTGTGTGGACACACATAGCAAATATGTATGGAGATGCTCAACCATTCTCCTCAACATGGAGATGGATATTATTAAGAGATACCTAATGTTTCCCACATATTCTCTCAATCACATCATCATCACATCTCATGCCCCCTTTTCTTAAAAATAAAAAACTGTACTTTTCTCTTTTGGTTCTGGGAATCAAACCTAGAATGTTGCACTTGTTAGGCAAGTGCCTTGTCACTACTGAGCTGCATCCCAGCCCTAACCTTCCTTTTGATTAGTCAGCACATTGCAAGAGCTAGGAAATTACTTTGTACAGAATTATGGAGTTAAATGGGATATCAGAAAGCAGACAGCTACATATCTCCAGTTTAATGCGAAAATTAAGACCTAGAGGATATATCTCGAGGAGGAGAGTGATTGGAAGGAAGCCTCTGGGCTTAACCTCTGTTTCTCATCCCCTGACTGGGCCAGATCTTCTGGTCAGCACTTCACAGGCATGGAATCTGATCTATCTTGCCCCAAGAAACCCCACATGCCCACATGGTAACTCACCTGTACCTGAAGCCTCTGACTCCCTTAGTGAGAATACTATAAACTAGACCCATCCACGTTGGTAGAAGAAATCTTTAGGAACCCCTGTTGACCTCATCCAGTTCAAATGGACAACCCTGGTGAGGAACCTGGGCTGAAAGACTATTTGCCTTATTTGATAACCTAGAGTCAACTGGGCACTCCCAACCAAATAGACCTGAGAGTTAAGGTTATGAACAATACCTCAGATAAGACAAACTGCCATCAGGCTAATCAGGAAATACAAGGAAGAACTTCAGCCCCATCCTACAACTCCTGGACATGTGTCTCTAAGAGACCCACTTTGGCTTTTCAATCTGCCTGGCCCAGTAACTTCAGATTCACAGACAGCTTAAACAGACAGTTAGAGCTTTTTCACTCAGCTTAACAAGCAGCAGCACTTGCAAGAGATCCATGATTTTCTATGTCATGCCAGAAATGATAAAGAAACCTCTGTGCCCTTAACCATAGTCAAGCCAGTGATGAGGGATGCCATGTGATCTCGACGCTTCCAACTTACTCTGGGAACTTGTAAAGGTAGAGGCTCAGGGGTGGGTTATGATGCAAACATTCACTTTGCTGTTTACCATCCCTGGGCTATAATGATGGGACTACCCTGGCTAGAAGGACCTCAGGTCACAACTGTCCACCAATACCATTCCCTCCCTGAAACCTCAAGACCTTTAGAATACTATTCTCCTTCCTCTCACTTACCTCCTAGATTTTCATGTAAAGGAATAATTAAAAACAACAACAACAACAAGGAAAGTATGCTCAGTAATGATCCCAGCAATGAGCCCTTGGGGGCCTGTTATTCCTGTGTTTAGCCAGCATGGAAGAGACATAGCCTGAGTCTCACAGTTTGCCATCTACTCTGATTCAGAACTTTAGCATTGTTTAACAGAGCTGGCTAATAACTCTAACTCCAATAACTGCGAATCTGTACAGGCCCTCTTTTTTTTTTTTTTTAACTCACACCTCCTTATTCACTGCAAGAAAAAGTCAAAGTGAATTTATCCAATCAATGCCTTGAGTGACAAGTGCAAACTGCAGCCTACATTCAATTGACACAGGAGAGAGACTGGCCTACTGGTGAGACAGATCTATTCTGTCTTCTATTCCTGGTGGTGGAAGACTTATCCATCTTTAGAATTTAGGAATTCCCTGAAGATGCTCTATCGTCTGATCTACCTCCATAGCCTGCACAAATGCCAGAAAGATACTCTATCTTGAGGACACTTGGGATTATACACAAGGTCACAGAGCTGGCCACCAAATCCAAGTCACTGGCAACCCACTCCATTTATTTTTACTGTTTAGTGATCGTTCTTTCAAGAGATGGAATGGTATTATTTACAAGGCCAGCAAACAGCTCATACATTTAAAAACCAAAAGCTGCCAGGTACCAGTGGCTTGTGCCTGTAATCCTAACTACTCAGGAGACTGAGATCTGAGGATTGTGGTTCAAAGCCAGCCTGGGCAAGAAAGTCCGTGACACTCTTATCTCTGATTATGCACCAAGAAAGCTGGGAGTGGCTGCATGTAGCTCAAGTGCAAGCTTTGACCAATGAAGTTCAGGGACAGCACCCAGGCCCTGAGTTCAAAACACCAGAGTGGTACAAACAATCAATTAAAAAAACCTTCCCCCAAATGTGATGTTGAGAGGATTTTTTTTTTAAATTTAAGCATGAAAAATTATACATGCAGTTATGTTGCTGCTGGGGTTTGGATGTGTATCCCACAAAGGTTTACATACCGGAAGCATGGACTTCAGCAGTGCTGAGGTGGTAGGATCTTAAAGAGGGAATATGGGGGCCAGGTAAGGCGGCACTTAGGTCATTGGAACAGTTGCCCTCAGAAGGGATTATTGCAGCTCTCAAGGAGTGAGTTAGTTCTTAAGAGAGTGGTTGTTACAAAGTGAGGTCACCCCACATATTTGTCCCTTCTGCCATACTGTAACACACTGAGGGAACCTTCACCAGAGGCTGACAGACAGAGCTACTCAATGCCACATTTACATTCTCCAAAATGAAATAAAATTATTTTTTTAAAACACATATTTCCCAGCTTCAACTATTTCATTACAATAGACAAGACAAAGACATGCTTCAAAGAATGGGAGAAATAAATGAGAACTATGGCAAGGTGTTTGGCCTCCCCACCCAATCTAAAAAAAAGGGGGCATTGCATTAGTTTTAGGAATGGAGCCAGGGGAGGTAGGGCACAGCCTGTCCCTGGATACCATGCAGTGGGCAGAACTCCACAAGGACGTGCCCTGAGCTTGTGTCTGAACCACAGATCCTGATATAGGCAATTCCTAACCCAGTGGCACAGAGATGAGGCAGGAGACTCGTTTCAGGATGGTGCGTCCTCTGGGTACAGCAGACCTAGGGTCTTCTTCCTCCAAGAATAAGAAGGAAGCAAGACCAAGGAAGCCAGGTTCAATCCAACAGGCAGTACTAGGGACAGACGTGTGATTCTACTTCATGCAGCTGGCTTCTCTCAAGTGAGCTCCTAAACCTTGCAGCAGTAATGGAGAAACTTAATCTTAGCTCACCAAGGGATGGGGTGTATGTTCCACTGTCGTATGAAATGCATGCTAAAAAAACCAATACTGAACAGGCAAGATGAGTTGCAAAGGTCTAATTTTATATTTGATAAAGCAGTACAAGATTGCATCGTGTTCACATATAGCCACTTGGACATTAAATTTGCCCCAGCTTTGTAAGGAAAACTAGGTAAGACATCACTCCTTTCAAATAGAAAGTATTTCCTTGGGAGGAAAAACAGAAAAAATCCCTTAAACCTACAAAATACATTTACTTTAGACTTATCTGCTTAAACCAAGAGAGATATATGTAAAACCTGCATTAGCATAAATATGTATTTGTCTTCTCAGAAGGTGAGATGGGATAAAGCCTAAATCTGTCATGGCAAGGACTGTGAAGTAGCAAAATGTTACCAGATAAAGTCCTGGAGATATGGGAGGTTAACTCTCTCCCTGTACCATGTGGAACCTGGAGCGTAAGCAAGCCAGGCCTCAACCCGAGTAGCCACCTGTGGCTGACATAGGGTTCACACTTTCCCAATCTCAGTTCAGTCGCCTCTGCCACCCTGTCCAGAGATACTATATGCAAACCAGCCAGCTAAACATGCTTCTATAACACAGCTAATTAAAAGCGCTGCATCTAATAGGGCATCCAGGAGCTTGGAGCCCTGGGGCTCTCAGTCCTTTCCCCATACTGGTACCTCTACAAGCAGTGACTTCTGAGCTGGTGAGTCTTCCTCTTCCTCCTTCCCATTCTCCTCCCCTTTCTCCTCCCCCTTTCCCCTTTTCCCTCCAGCTTCAAGCAAGTCATATTCTAAGTAAAACATTTTGTAACACCTTTATTACATACCATGATAAAGAAAGAAAAATAAAATATTTAAGTTAGAAAGGGGAAAAAAAAAACAACAAAAGCAGCATCTAGCCTCTCCTTCAATTGCAGCAATTCAACGGCATGTTAAAACTCAATTCTCCTGTCTGTTACTATGAACCCAAAGGCGTGGTTTTGTCATACTGTTCAGTTCGAATCCATGCTAAGACCATTTATTCTTGGTCTGATGCACAAACTCCCTGTGAGACAGCATGGCCTATCAATGAACAAATATTATTCTTTCACAGTTGGAGGGTAAACTATTCTCCCAATTAAAAATAAAGGAGATTGGCATGTTTTACTGTATTGCCTGTGAATCGCAGGATTCACTCTCAGTAAGATCTGTGGTCACTCTCAGTAGAAGAAGGCTGCAAAGGAAACTTGGTGACACGTATTTCTATGTCTATGGCACTTTCCCCAGGGCCATTTATTGTGTTCAAAGTGAAAAGCTTGCTTCTGCACATAGCTGAAAAAAATATGTTATTCTCATTAGATCTCTTGAACCAGTAATTTTGCTTTCCAGCCAATTTCAAAGGAAGAACTTAGGCATAAGCCCAGTAAATAGCATCTAGATCAACCTAGTCATGGCATCTAGTTCTCTGGTAGGGCATCTAGTAGACACGAGGGCTCTGTTAAGAGAGAAGCAGCTCTGATTTCTAAACTAGACACAGCAATAATCATCTGAGTTGTGGGCAAGGTCCATGGCAGCTCACTGAGGTGACCCTCAGGTGGGAGCTGACCTCCCTCAGCTCCATTCCTTTGAAGAACTGCCTCTCAGAGATCGCATGGTTGACTAACCAGGCACTCGCTTTCAGCTTGATTACGCACAGCACAGTTGCTTCCTTTCTCCTGTTCTAAGGGGAAGTAAACCTACATTGATTGAGCGTTACTTTTTTCCATCTGAAAAACACTATGGGCTATCAATCTGGCAAAGGGATCAAGGAGTCCTCCCCCCCACAAGAAGTATTAAATATCAATGAGGAGTGAAAACCAAGGGCAAACATTAAGGGGTGGACTGCTCTGGTTGGCATGGTCTTGCCTCTACCAGTCCACAGGCCTAAAGGTCCCTGAGGTCGACTCTCTCCTCTACAAGCCAACACTCTCACTCCCTCAGTATTGAGAAAGCACTGAGTGCTCAGACTCAAAGTGTGCTAACAGTCAACAGCCACTGTTTAGGATGTGGAGCCCTTCAAGCAATCTCCCTGTCCTCTTGAGAAGTGGGTGCACATTTGGGATGCTTCCAATCTGATCACTGAAGGATAAGCCCCACTCTTCAGTTTCTATCCCTTTGACACAGAGGAGGGTAGATCGAGAGAATAAACACAGACATACGCACATGTGTGTTCACAGATTTACCCTCTCTCCCCCACACAGACACATACATACACACTTGGCAATCCCCTCAACAAGGCAGCACTGGTGGAAACCCTGTCAAGCCAAACTGAGTCTAGCACGCCCCCTGCTGGCCTGGCAGGAGCTGACTCAGCCTTTATTCTGTGGGCCTCAGACATGGATGAATGACCTTAAGATTTAGAGGAAACACAAAGAAAAGACAAGGCTATTTGGTCTACCTAGAATCGAAACACATGACAGTCTAAACATAAAAGAGTGAAGAGGCTTTCAACTGATTTTTAAAAGAAGCGTTTTAGGAAATAATATTTTTAACCCCTAAAGATTTAGTAGAAACACTTGTATTTCACGAGCACCATGATGAATTAAATTTAAGACAAAAAATTACTGTGACTCTTCTCACAGGTTTACCAGTAAGGGAAAAAATGGATAGATATACCAGAGTGGTTTCATAGACTCAAATTTCTAAATGTTCATAGTCCAGAGCCCTACCAATCACTCTTCTTAGCAGAGGAGACTTTAATTATGTGAGAGTCTCAGTTACCACTTAAGAGCTCAAATTTAAAAGTAACTGCATACAATAGGAGCAAAATCACAGAACAGCACATATGTGGAGCCAATTCTGCTACAAGACATCTCATCCATCTCACACTGACATTCCACTGTGAATAAATATGATACCACCAAAGGTCAGAGGCCAATGTGCACCAGGCTCATTCAGAAGAAGGTGCTCCTTCCTCTCCTTCACCAGAACTGGGGCCCTCAGGAGTTACTTCCCAATGGACAATGGCCAGAACTTATGCCTAGGTAAGCCATGCACCTGGAAAAAATTTCGTATTTATCAACAATCACCTCCCATAATGTAGGCTCTGAGTACCAAGGGTCTACAGTAAACAGTTGTTTCTAAATCAGTCCAGGGTTCAAATGCTTCACCTTCCTAACCAGCTTCAAACTTTCTGTGATAGGGTATTAAATTCCTTGCTGACCCAATATGATCACACTAATAATTTAAAGCACCCTTATTGTAACCAATTAGGAGTTGTCATTAATTATTAAATACAAAAATGTCAATACTTTTGTCCCTTCCTTGGCTATCCTTTTGATACAATAGGCTGAAGTAGATGTTCAGTCTGTCTTGGAAAGGAACTTACTTCTGTTCCCATAAGAGTTGGTACTAATGGCTCACTCAGAGAATAAGATGGTGATGTGTTGGCTGGCATTTGGGGAGGATTTCTCCCCCTACATGTTGATGTGTTGTGCAGATCCTACAAGCGCTGGACCCTCTTGGGGTGTTGTAAAGGTCTTAGAGCCTGTTAGGATACACAATGGCTGGGAGGGCTTTAGGGAAGCTGGTCCCCTTTGTCGGGGGTGGGGTGAGGTGGGGGGATGACTCTCTCAGGCGTACTAGAGAAGGAGATTCAGAAAAAAAAAATCTGTGGATAGGCTCGAAGCAATCACAGCCTGTTAAGAGTTAGACCCCACTGCCTGCCTTTCCTTGCTTCCTTAAATACAAGCTTTATTAAATCATGTTTCCCTCTTACATGTCACTCTCATTTACAGAGATAGGGCAAGAGTTACAAGTATCTGTATGGGGTGTATGTACATGACTTTCTCCTGGATCTGTGAGCTGTGATCCACCTGGGATCTAACAAGTTTCCCTTCTGCTACACTTAAAATCATTCATTTTTCAAGGCAATAGATTAAAAAACAACCCCCCCCCCAACAAAAACCTATTAGGTGGGATTTCTTTTTTTTTTTAAAGCTGAGAGGACGTTTGGCCAATCCATTTTTTTTTTTAAATTGCAAATCTTCTCAGAGGACTGCAATAGCTGCACCCGGCGGGAGGAGGGTACACTTGAACGGTGGTGTCCAATGAAGGAAAGTTTTAGTTAATGATGACATCACTGACATCTCCCAAATTTAAAGGAACACTTAAAGCACGGCAGATTGCAATTCCCCCCCCCCCCCACACCTCCTCCAGTGAGGAGATTACTAAGGAAAGGCCTCCGGGTGCACAGCCAAATGACATCAACGATTCGACTGGTGTCCAGCAAAGACTCAGCCAAACCAGCGATCGAGCGGCGCGCGGGGCCACCACCGGGGCCCACGCAACCGTGGCCGGGGCGTCCAGCTGGCGGCCTCGCGCGCTATTCCGGACCGGCCTTTGCATCCATCACCCCCGGATGGGTAGGCGGGGGGGTAGGGGGAGGAGATCTGTCAGCGCGGAGGGACCCCCCCCTCGGGGGCGCCCACCCGGAGGAAGGGATCGCCCTCCTCCCCCCCCCCCCCACGCCTGTCAGCACGTTCCAGTGCGGACAGCGAAAGGACCGGGAGGAGACAGCAGCCCAGACCCAGCGGGAGCGCCGCGCCCTGCCGGGAGAGACGCCCCGCGCTCGCCGGGGTGGAGGGGGGAGGAGAACCGGAGCCGGTGACCCGCGGCGCCCACAGGGTCCGGAGCGGAGCCCGCAATGCAGACGGCGCCCTCGCCCTCCTCCCCCTTTCCCCACCCCGGTGCCCTCCACCCCGACCTCGGCGCCCAGCCGGCCTCGGGAGCCGCTCCGCCGCGGAGCCCGGGACCCGGAGTAGCGGGGCGGGGGGGGGGGGACCCCGCGCGCCGGCCCGGGCGCACCTGCCCGGTCCGCGGGCCCGGCCCGGCCCCGCCGCCCGCCCGCCCGCCGGCCGGCAGCACCGCGGCCAGCGCCGCCTCACCTGCCGCGCCGCGCCGCTCCGCCCGGCTCGTCCGCAGCGCCGCAGTCGCTGCTACCCGACTTCCATTTTCTCTCGCTTTAAAGGAAGAACCCCCCCCCGCCCCCTAGATCAGCTGTTTCTCGCTCTCTCGCTCGCTCGCTCGCGCCCGGGCTCGCGGCGGCCCCCTCCTCAGCTGCCGCTCGCGGTCCCCGAGAGGGGGGGGGGTAGGGGGGCGGCCTCTCCCTCCCCCGCCTCCTCCCGCGCGCCGCTCCGCCCCTCGCGCCCCTCAGCTCCGCCCGAGGCCGCGCGCAGCGCCCGCCTCCCGGCTCCGCCCCCTGACGTCACCGGCCCCAGCCGCGCCGCCCCGCCTTCGCCCGCCCCTCCCACGTGAACGTGTATGTGTGTGCGCGCGCGCGCGCGGCCCCGCCCCGCCCCAGGTTGGGACTGGGACACGCCTCCTGGGCGCGTGTGCTCGCCAGCCCTACCCACGCCTGCCTGCGTGTCTGCCTCGGTGTTTCCCACCCTGGCCATCATCCTCTTCTGTTCTCGCTGCAGGATCTGCATCCATCCTGCCTTTTCCCTGTTGCTTGCCCTTGCCGTCTGCACGCACCTGTCTGGTTTCATCCTCAGGGCACGCTCACCACTCCGAAGCATCCCAAACTTCTAGCCGCTCTGGGCTCCACTTCCGTGCCCTTCTCTGGGGTCGACGCCTTCCGCCTAATGGGACAGCTCCTAAACTGACCCTTCTCCCTTTCTTGCCTTCTTCATCCTTTCTTCAGCCCATCACTGAAGACCTTTCCCCTGGCTGATGCCAAGTCCTGCCTGGGTGTAGCCACAGCCTGTCTTCCCCAGCAAGAGTGTTACTTGGCGTATATCACGCACCGTTCAGATGTGTTACTTGCATTTCTTTTTACTTCTGGTTTAGGGCTTGTGCTTGGTTTTAACACTGTGCTTCAAAGTATTTGGTTATCGGTTTGGCTCATTTTTTTTTTAAAAAAGTAATATTCAGTGCAATGGACTTTGTAAAAAAAAAACCCACAAACCTGTGCTTTTAAACAATTTGAACAGTTAGAATTCATCACCCGGGGCTGGGAAGGTGGCTCAGTGGTAGAGCGCTTGCCTTGCATGCATGAGGCCCTGGGTTCGATTCCTCAGCACCACATAAGCAAAAAGAAAAAAGCCGGAAGTGGCGCTGTGGCTCAAGTGGTAGAGCGCTAGCCTTGAGCTGAAGAGCTGAGGGACAGCGCCCAGGCCCAGAGTTCAGGCCCCATGACCGGACCCAAAAACAAAATTAAAAAAAAAAAAAAAAGAATTCATCACCCAACATATTTCTAGTACTGTTTCTTCCCAGCCACACCCTACCCCAAGACCCACACTTTCACAGATACTTCATTGTTAAAGTTTTCTTCTCTTAAGGCTGTCATGTAGATGGAATTATACTGTAGGTAATGCATGGAAACTGACTTCATTCATTCACCATTATGCCACTGAATATTAAGAGTTCTTTTAATTGTTGAGTACTGTGATGGCTAATCTTGTCAACCAAATTGGGATTGTGAATGGCCTAGGGGATTAGTAGAGCACACTGTGTGTGTGTTTGTCAGGAGATGGGTTCCAGAAGGACTATGGTTTCCCATAGACTGGGAAACCTTGGTAAAACAAAAGGGGACAAAGAAGTATTCTCTCTGCTCTTCTCACCTTTCCTCCTTCTCCCTTTTTCCCTCTGTTCCCTGCCCCCCCCCCCCCCACACCTTTCAACTTCCTGGCTGCCATCATGTAAGCTAGTCTTCCACATCTCCTTTCTCTATCTACACACACACACACACACACACACACACACACACACACACACACACACACAGTGATAGTTGGAAACCTTAGTCAGAGTAAATCTTTCCTCCAACTTGTTTCCATTGGGCTTTTGTCACAGTGACAAAAGGACCAGCTAGGCAAGTTATTTGTACCACACTTATTTAGTCACCTATTGAAGGATATTCCGTTTAGAGTGGTTTTAACATTTGCATGCAGGATTAATGGTCCAAGTTTTCAAATTAGTTGGGCAAGTAAACACACGCGTATGTGTATGTGCCTAGATTTACAGTGGGATTGTGTCCTGGTAAGTCAAGATTCATTTAATCATCTCTGAACATTGTAGCTTAGCAAGCAACATAGTACCCTGTGATTTAGCTAAGGCTCCTGCTGCTGTTGAGCATTGTGAAACTAGCATCAGAAAAGACCAAAAATCAAAGTACTGTACCTGCTGAATGTGTGTCTGTTAGCATCATTGTGAGAGAAAAAGACCATAAATTCAATCATTGTACGTTGAGGACCACCTGTAAGAATGTGTACTGTGTGTGTGTGTGTGTGTTAGAGTGTCTTTGTGTATATGAATTTAATGTTGGATATTTGGTATTCTGAAGATGAGTCCTATATGATTACAGTTTTACTTTTCAGTTTCCTAACAAAAAATAATGTCAAGCATCTTTTCTGTTTGAACATTTGCCATTTATATATCTTTTGGGTAAAGTTAATCTCTTTCACCCGTTTTAAAATTGAGTTTCTTATTTGTTGAGCTTTAAGTCCCTGGGAGAGAAATGCTGATGTGTATTTTGAAATATTTTCTTCCAGTGTGAGGCTGATGTTTTGATGTTTTCATTTTCCTAACTGTCTTTTGCAAAAGTCTTTAATTTTAATAAAGTCTAACTTAACTTTTAATTTGTGTTTGACTTCAGTCCAGAATTTTCCCTTGTGCTGGGTAGTCACTTTGATTCATACCCTGGATTTATTTGGGGTTAGTGAGGGATGCAATGTTATTTTGTTATAACTCCTGATGCCATGAAGTAAATTATTATTATGGACTGTTATGCTGCTGCCTTATTCATATTAAAGTCAGGACTGTCATGTGCTATATTCTGAATTAAGACTTGAAAGGGGTAACCAAGTAAAAATGAATTCGTTAGAGTGGGTACTGATCAACATGACTGGTGTTCTCACAAGAAAAGGAGATTTGGTATTTGGATAAAGGTCTAGGAGAAGATCAAATGAAGGTCCTTTCTCACAGTGACCACAGTGAGAAGATGACCATCACACGCCAAGGAGACAAGAAGAAAACGACCCTGCTGGTACCTTGATCTTAGGCTTCTGGCCTTCAGAACTGTGAGCAAGTAATTTGTGTGAGTTTTATTATGGAAGCCAAGCAAATGTCAGTGATCATTTTTCTGCATTTTCTTCCAAATAGTCTGCCCATGGAAAATGTTTGGCTATCTCATCTAATCAGATTGTTCAATGACATCAAATGCCTAAAACCAACATTTAAAAAAGTAGCCATTAAGGTGTCTCATCAATCTCTATGAAAAATTTCCTACATACCTCTTGGGAAGTTTATTGGGAAGGGTGTTTTTATATCACTTCTCCCAGAAGGTTCTTACTCGGTTAATAATGGCTTGATGTACAGAATAAGGATTCCAAAGGTGATGTTTTCTACCACAGGAACAAGCAGCATCTGGAATGGTATCCTTGAGTCTAAATCAGGAGAATCCAAGATGGAAGCACCCAAAGGAAACTCCCACAGAACCAAAATGGTAGCGTGGCACTTGGTAAAACTTGATGGATATGTAAAGGTGCCAGGACAGTTAGCTGTGATGGGCTGTGCTTCTAAAAATTCCTATGGTAGACCCCAGTGTGTATATTTATGATGTTTTAATATCCTAGAATGTGTAGGTCACTCAGTAATTATGAAGAATTTGCTCCAGGCCAGCCCTTCCCTCAAACATACTAAAATCTAAGGAAGTACAAATGCCTTATATAAAATGGCACGAACCTTGCACAGAGCCTTCATAGCCTCCCACTCTCTCTAAATCATCTCTCCATGACTTATATTACCTAATAAAACATAAATGCTATGCGAATAGTTGCTGTGCTGTGTTGTTTAGGGAATAATGACAAGAAATGTGCATTTGGGGCGCAGGCAGTTTTTTTTTTGCCAGTCCTGGAGCCTGAACTCAGGGACTATCCTTGAATCTTTGTGTTCAAGGCTAGTGTTCTACCACTTGAGCCGCAGCTCCACTTTCAATTTTTATTGGAGATAAGAGTCTCATGGTTTTTTCTGCTCAGGCTAGCTTCAAACTACGATCCTCAAAATCTCAGCCTCCTGATTAGCGAGGATTACAGGCATGAACCACCTGTGCCTGGTTCTTTTTTTTTTTTTAATTAAAGAGAGAAATGAGATCAAGGGCATACCCTTTGCCTTCCAGCTTGATGACTGAGTCATACCTTTATTCATGGATGGGTAATCAGAAAGACTATTGAAAAATATGGCTGTCCCTTTGTATCCATGGGAGACTGGTTCCCAGATATCTCACAGAAACCAAAGTCTGCAAATACTTATGTCCTTCTTCAAAAAGGCGTAGCATCTGTACCTAATTTCATACATCCTCCTATGTACTTTAGAACAAGTCTATGGCTTGTGACACCTAACACAATGTAAATGCTGTGTAAATAGCTGTCATACCATATTGTTTAGGTAATAGTGGCAAGAAAAATGTCTGAACATGTTAATTATGGGTGTATTTTTTTCTGCAAAGTTCCAACCCATCGTTGGTTGAACCTACAGGTACAGAAACTGAAGATATGAAAGGCCCAGTTCATCTTCATACAAAAATCTTCCAAATCCTTCCTCTTTCCCTATCCCTAGATATTCCAAGATCTATGATTACAGGAGTCCCCACAAACAGCTTCCAACACCACTAAGTAGTCAGGACTGGCACCTCCAACAACTATCACATAGGCTTCTCTCAAAGTTCTTAAGAGAACACAAGCTTTTCAAGTAACCAAGCTTACAGCACTCAATTCAAAAGCCAGGCCATTGTAAAGCCCTCTCCCGATGCATTTCAACATACGCTTCATCAGTAAGCAATAGTTTGGTATACAGAAAAAGCCAGGTTATTATTTCATTGTTTTAATTTTTCATTATATTTTACATAATGAGACAGGATCTCATTACGTAGCTCAAGCTAGCCTCTGTCTCACTATGTAGTTCCAGATTGGCCTTAAAGTCATGATTCTCCGGCTTCAGCCTCCTGAGTGTAGGCAATACAGGTGTGACTCCTAATGCCCAATTACTCATTATGCCCAATTTTTTTTTTTTTTTTTGGCATTGTACCTTTGTGTGTCCCTTAGCCTTACTCTTAGAGGGACATTAGTCAAAACCCATTGTACAACCCACACACAATAGTGTAGCCCAGAACCTGTTGCATGGACCAGGCACAAAAGAGTATAAAGACAGTTTGTGGCTCAAAATCTACTCGTAGTATTTCAACACTGGACTTTTGAATTCAAGCCTGAAACAACAGTCTGCATTATTTAGAGTTTAAAAATTCAGGTCCTAAGCTCAGTGTATCACAGGCTTGTCATTCAAGCTATTCAGGAGACAGACAGGAAGTCTGTGGTTTGAGGTCAGCTTAGGCAAAAGTTAGTAAAACCCTGTCTTAAAGACAAGCTATATATGATAGAGCATGCCTATGGTCCCAGCTACTTGGGTGATAAAGGTAGGAAAATCATGTTTTGAAGCTGCCCTCAGGCAAAGTTAACACCAGGCCCATGCGGGGGTGGGGGGTGTAAACCAAAACTGAAAGCAAAGCATGGATCATGTGGTAGAACCCTTGCCTAAGGATTCAGTTCAAGCCCTAGTACTGCCCTCTCCCCAAATGTCAGACAGACCCTGTGAAACAATGTATATTCTTTTTAAGTCTATTTTTCTTGCTCTGAAAAGTAGATGAAAATTTCCTGGACTAGAAGACCCAAGATTATAAGAGGATACAGGAAGAGATGGCTCTTACCTCCAAACCTGGGAAGAAGGCAGGTAGAAATGGCAGGAAAGGTAGGGCAGAATTAAGAAATACAGGGAACCTTGCTTGGTTAAAAGACCCCTGAATACCCCCGGCTATACAATCCTGTGGGCTGATAGGCACATAGGTTTCCCAGTGTCAGGACTAGGGCTGTGAGGTCCCTAAACTCTCTGCAACAGGTAGCCAAATACAACAGGTTCTCTTTATTGGCAACAGTTGGCTCCTTCCAGGTTCAACTAGCTAGGAGCATGTGGATTGACAGCATCCTGCACACTGATGGCCACAAGGGATGCTGCCTCCTCTGGAATGATGGGGAATAAAGAAATGGAGGAAGAATTCCTCTCTACTCCTTCCCCAAAGCCATGACCATAAAGAACCATCCAGAACAACCGAGAGGAGGAATGAGGCACTCCGCAGGGAGGAAGCCTCAATTTCCTGGAGTTTAATTTCTGCCTCAGGTGGAAGGGAGCTTAAAAATGAATTATGTTGCATAAACATGAGGTTGTATTTCTTTAAAACTTTGAGATTCGTACCCTACTACTTTAAAATAATTATTCTGGAAGGTGATTTTTAAGCACACAAAAAGCAGAGTGAACATTATTACTAGCATTTTAAAGTACAAATAGATATAATACCACCTGTAGGGGAAAATTGTAAAAAATCATTGAGTGGATATTTTACTACTACAGGAACAGTAAAAACAAGCAAGGAAAGGCATATAAAATTTTTCATCATTTTATTTATTCTTACCTCAAAAATATAAGTGAAAATAAAAAATCCATTAGACTTTCATATCTCAATAATAATGTGGAGAACACTATTTTTTTCCTACATAACCTATAAAACCCCAAATAAGAAATGATCTCCTTTGTTGGAAAAAAGTGATGAAAATTCACATTTTTTAAAAAATACCTGGAGCAGATGGGGAAGATCACCAAAAAGACCTGTTGGGCTTTGGAATCCTTTTTTTGCACTTGGATGTCAACAAAGAGAAAACAATTCTTACTTAAAAAGAACTAGGTTAGATCAGAGTCACAATCCTTGTGCAGAAAGGCATCCCTTCTGAAGAGCTTACAAATAACTAGCAAATAGGGATCACAAAATGCACACAGCAACTGAATGAAGAAGATAAACCAGGATTACTACCCGTGTGTTATCCAGACAATTCCTGCAACGCCCAATGAGAACAAGCAAGAACCAAGCTCCCATTTCTTATCTGACTTCCAGTGTTCCATGCTAGGCAGGGGACCTGATGCTTGTTCCAGATTCTCAGTTGTTAATGCCATCTCAAAACTGTCCCTGCACCTTAATGTTCTCTGCAGACTTACATCCTATGGCCTCAACCCAGTTTATGGACTATGCCATGGCTCTGAGGTTAGTTAAGAGATAGTTGGACCAGAGAAACAAAAGGAAGTTAGGTCTAATTTATAAATATATTTACAAACATATATAGGGTATATCTGTGTAGATATCTATGCACAAATGTGTTAACTAAAATATGGTATTTTTCATGGTGTAAAACTAACCTAGAATCTACCAGATTGAAACCCAGGAAGCTAAGATATAGGGGGTGTGTGTGTGAGGGATGAGTTCAAAGGGAGAGGGGCAGACAAATGGAGAGAGGAATGGTGGGTGAATGCAGTCATAATGTTCAATGTACGTGTGTGAAAATGGAACTAGGGAAATTGAAGGGATGGGTGGGGTTGGTAGAGATGGGGGGAATGATAAAAGAGGTGACATCAATTAAGATGCCTTTTACTCCTAAACAGGTGTGTTGGATTGAAATGCCTTTGCATAACTACTTAAAGATGCATATATATATCCATATATATATATATGTGTGTGTGTGTGTGTGTGTGTGTATTTTTTGTCGGTAGTGGGGTTTGAACTCAGCCTGGGCACTGTCCCTCAGCTCTTCATCTCAAGGTGAGCACTCCACTGCTTGAGCCACAGCACCACTTCCTGTTTTCTAGAGGTTTATTGGAGGTAAGAGTCTCATGGACTTTCCTGCCCAGGCTGGCTTTGAACCATGATCTTCAGATCTGAGCCTCCTGAGTAGCTGGGATGACAGGTGTGAGCCACCAGCACCCAGTTCTTTCCCACCATCTTAACCAAGATGCTTAAGGCTTCATTGAGGTCTGCAGCATTACTTGCTGTGATTGCCTTGCTGGCTGGTCTTGGATTGACACATCACCTTAGACAAGCACTGAGAATCATTCCTAGAGCTCTCCAAAGGCCACCAGGACAGATACTCATTCTCCCAGCAGGAATGGAAGTTCTCCGGAAGGACTGCACACATCCCAGGCCACCTCATTTGCCTTACATTGTGGACTTGTGGTAGACCTTTCGCAAGCATATGGGAAACATAGTGGAGAGAGAAAAAGGTAAACCTGACATCATTCTGGCTTCTGGACCTCTTAGCTTTCTTAGACAACTACAACAGGTTGGTTCAGGTTAGTTCATTTTTATTTTTGGCATCAAATATCTAGACTATCAACACACATACAGTTACTTTATGACAATAGTGCTCTCTAGTCTTGTTTTTACTTCCTACACATTTTATTATTACTTGTATTGACTGTGGGGTTTGAACTCAGGCCCTGAGCTCTGGCTCTGTCCCTGAGCTTTTTCACTCAAGGCTAGCACTTTACCACTTGGAGCCAGAGCATCATTTCCGGTTTTCTAGTGGTAAATTGGAGATAAGAGTCTCATGGACTTTCCTGCCTGGGCTGACTTTGAACCGTGATCCTCAGATCTCAGCCTCCTGAGTAGGTAGGATTACAGGAATGAGCCACTAGCACTCAACCCTTCCTATACTTTTAACTGTATTTTTTGCTAGCCAAATGCCTTGCCATTGAGTTGCTTTCCAGTCCCCTTCTTACACTTTTAGTTTCTTAAGATCAATTGTGGCTCAAAAGTATTAGGTGCAATCTTGCAGAAATAAACAATTAATAAATGTTAAATAACTTTCATTGTAATGTACTGCATATTAGTTTTTCTATGTTAGTAGTTACTATTGCTAATCTCTTACTGTGTCTAATCTGCATATTAAACTTTTTTAATTTTTAATTTTTGGTTTTTTTAATTGTGAAAATACCATATAGAGGGGTTACAATTACATGGAAAAGATAATGAGTACATTTCTTATCAAGCATTGTTGCCTCCTCCTTTGTTTCCCCTCCCATTCTTTTCCATTTGCCCCACCCCCACCCAGCCCCCCAAAGTTGTAAAGTTTGTTTTTCAACATAACGGCTTGTACATCTCATTGTTGCAACGGGTCCACCTGTATCCCTATTTAAAGGATTTGTTTCTTCCCTTCCCCTCCACAAATTATACCAACATCAAATCAAGAAAATGTGGTATATATATACAATGGAATTCTATGCCTCCATCAGAAAGAATGACATTGCCCCATATTAAACTTTTATCTTGGGTAGGTATGGGAAGAAAGACAGTATATATAAAATTTAGTACTACCTCTTGTTGCAGATATCTGTGGAATGCCTGGAAACATATTTCATTCTGATGAGGGGATTATTATAACTCACTGCCCAAGCATTATTCAAATTTGTAGCATGATTTATACAGCAAGGTTAGATAAAGAAATGTGAAGAAATATAATATCTTTCCTTTCTGCTCAAATAAGCTATGCTTTTCTTAATGAGCCAAGGCAAAATGTAGATTAAACAAGATTCATAACACAGATTAATCTAGAAGACCAATACCAGAATATGACCCTTCAGATAAACTATCATTTCTCTTTGGGCTTAAAGTGATAACAATGGTTAGTTCCAGAGAATAGAATCAAAGATTGTTTTTCACATAATATACCTATCATGAGACAAAATATGGAGTGTTAGGATTCTCATCTTGCTGCAGAAGAATCTGGATAATTACCCAGGGAAGTTCCATGGCAAGTCATTTAAAGCTTTTGAACTCATTTGCCTTTTTTTTTTTTTTTTGTGGTGCTAGTCCTAGTGCTTGAATTCATGGTGTGGGCACTGTACTTGAGCTTTTTTTGTTCCATCACTTGAGGCACAGCTCCACTTCTGGCTTTTGTGTGGTTAATTGGAGATAAGAATCTTAGGGGTTTTCCTGCCCTGGCTGGATTCAAACCTTAATCCTCAGATCTCAGCCTTTTGAGTAGTTAGGATTATACGCATGAGTCACTGGCGCCCAATTATTTCTGAGAGGATTGTGTTATTATTTTGCTTTCAGATGGTAATTTCCATATACAGATACAATCCAAGTACTTCAATGTATTTAGAAAGGTAAGTAATAAAAACTTTGCTGAAATTCCAGATCATCATCATCATCATCGTCATCATCATCATCACATCATCATCATCAAATAATTACTAAGTATTATCCTATTAAAAATAAGTTTAATCTCTCTATTATGGACTTGTAAGAATGTTAAATAGATTTCAGGCACTGTATTTATTAGCTAAGAATGAATAACCAAGAACCTCAGACAGACAGTGTAACTTAACCAACAATGTTTTCAATATTCTAGCAGTAGAGTGTAGGAGCAAGATGCTGTCCGGTTTGATGTCTGTGATACCCCCCGCTTTTCTTCCCCCCAATGGCCACATTCTCACACTATGTACTCATATGCTCTTTCTCTTAGTGTGTCTGTGTCCAAATATCCGTATTAGGAAGATGCCAGCCATATTGGCTGATAGCACATCCTAATGACCACATTAATTCAATTTATGAACCTCTTCAAACACCCTTCCTCCAAATATATTCCTGTGGTGCTCCGTCTTAGGATTTCAATATATAAATGTCAGAGGCATACAATGCATCCCATAACCATCTTTCTAAAATTTCAAAATGATATTGGAACTAAAAGAATGTAGTGTCACAAAAGAACATATTCTAAATTGAAAAGTACAGGTGACATCATCTTGGGTCCATTTATTGCGGCACTTCATATGCTGAAGTGTTTGTCACTCTATACAGAATATCATTATTTTGCCTATCTATTTTAGAGGCTGGGGTGGTAGCTCAGTGGTATAACATATTTAACCTCAGGTTCATTCTTCATTGAGGGTGCACACTCATGCATGTGTGTGCACATGTGCACACACACGCACACACAAAGCACCACCTCACTTTGCAGTGTGCTACGCCTTCTGTCACTTCCAGCAGACAAGAATTCAGTATCATCTTCTCACAGATGTCCTGGAGCACAAGGAAGTCAAAAAGCTGTGGCAGAATGGAAATCATGCCTGTGGGGTACAGCCACAAACTCTCTCAGGCCACGGAGCATGTGAGGGTCCTGATCTTTTCTCACAGAATTTTGTTGTTAGCAAGAGAACAGTAATGCATATATCACCATAAGTTAGTGTGTGTATTGCATTAACATATTGTTCATGAACCTAATACACACACACACACACACACACACACACACATATTCTTTTAAATAAATAAATAATTTCTTTTGTCAGTCATGGGGCTTGAATTCAGGGCCTGGGCGATGTCCCTAAGCTCTTTTGCTCAAGGTTAGTGCTCTACCACTTTGAGCTACAGTACCACTTTCAGGGTTTCATTGGTTAATTGGAGCTAAGGGACTCATGGGGACTTTTTTTAGGGGGGGCATTGCTGGCTTTGAACTGCAATCCTCAGGTCTCAGCCTCCTGAGCAGCGAGGATTACAGGTGTGAGCCACCAGTGTCAGGCTCATTAACCTATTAGTAAGCACAAAGAATGTATGTTAATCATTTATTTAGTTCATTAGACACTCTGACCTCAAAAGTCACTTCACCAACTATAAATAGATTTATTTGATGCTGAGTAAAGCAGTTACCTCTTTGGAGTCTCTTTGTGCCACCCAATATCCACATTTTCCACATGAGAATAATATCTATCTGCCTCTAAAGAAGAGGAATGATGACCATGGTGGGTGTGGCCTAAGATCATGCTCCATAAAATGCAAATCACATAATAAAGATGGTTTCCTAGCGGGTGACAACTGATATGAGCACTGTGACAATACAGGGCACTCTTGCTGCAGAGAAAATCATGGATCTACTCATTGCGAAAGGATCCCTACAGACATGAGTTGTGGGGTAGCACAAAGCTTCTGTCGTGAAGAATTGTCATTTGATTTAAATTGGGCAAACAACCTCAGCTAGCGCTGTCACTCACAAAACAACTGTAAGTCATCTGATGCTTGCTGGCAGGTCCTATGGAAGGTTGCTGACAACACTTTCATTACTAGGAAGTAAGTGACCCCAGATAGCTTTGTCTGGCAAATTAGAAGCTAGAGATTGGCAGAAGAAAAAAATAAGAGTGAGAGGGAATGCATTAGTGGAAACTTTCTGAGAAAATTGCTAATATCCTAGGCAGAACTCAAGGCAAGTGCTTACAAGCCTGCATATCTTCCTTTTCCCTAGGAAGTTTCAACAAAAGATATTCCAAATCCAGTGGCACTAAATATATTGTTGTTGTTGTTGTTATTAAACACACTACAGAAATTAAGAAGATAAGATTGAAACTCAAAAGGCTATTAAACTGGAGATCACTGAATAAAAAGTATAGGCAAATGGTGTCTTTTGTATTAACTGATGATGTTGAGATGAATGTAGTCTAATTCTGCATAGGCAGGTACCAGAAAGGCTTGTTTCTTCTGTTACTTTTAGTTTTGACACTTGACCTTACAGCTATGTGAGTTGCAGGACAGCTCTTGTTTCCTTGCAGCTAACCTGGTGCCAGCTTGAAGACAGGGCCCGAGAATGCCTTGGTTTAAATGAGAAGATGGGAGTTGAGCAGTACAGGCTCTATTTAGCACAGGTGATGAATCTGGATGCTAAGGTGGGAGCTGTTTGCCTTACCCTTGAGTGGGTCACTCTCTATCCACAGGTTGCATGTTAAAAATATCTGAAGGCTACCTTCTGTGTGTAAGGCACTGGGCTAGGATTCAGGTGGTAGAGACACAGAGGAATCTAAAATCTATTGTGTTGGTGTAATAAGATGTTTAGAGAGTGTGTGGTAGGATAAGGAGATGTTCTGAAGAGACGTGTTGATATGATGGGTCTCCTGGAAACTGACCTTTGAGAGCAAGGGGTTGAAAGATGAGTGTCAGTTTGACATTAGACTAGGAAGGAAAGGTTGAATCACTGAGTGGATCTAGGAACAGGAGAGCTCCTGAGCAAATTGGGAAATGCTTTACTCGGCTTTAACTGGAATCGAAAGAGAGCTAAAGCAGAGATCTGAAATAGAGATCTCAGACTGCCAGGTTGAACCAACAAGGCTAGAGGATGTCATAATAAGTTATTCCATTCACTTTTGCAAACAAAAATTAATGCAGATATTGCTCTCAGTCATTAATTTCATTGGTGTTCGATTTCATTAAATGTTATCAGTTTGTTAGCAATCTAATTTGTGCTTAACAAAGCAGTAACTAATTTCAATAAAGACGATTGACATGTCATTTATGGGTATATAATTCTATATGAACATTGATATAAGTTTATTCATGTATTTGTAAGTATTCAAAAACAGCTCCTATTTTATAGGCTAGTCATGGAACAAATAGTAAAGAAAAGTATATTCATCAGTTACTCTCACACCTTAATCCTTTTCTGCTTCTGTGTTTTCTCTTTGCTGGTGGAGGTGATTGCAAAGAGGAGGTGAGAAGGAACACAAAACACTTCAATATCACCTCCTGCTGCCTGAATAAGGTCACCAACATTTGGTAAACCATTTCCGCTACTCAGTCTTACACATAGTGAAGCATTAGATGCATTGCATTTTTTTTCTCCCAAAGAAGTTAAGTGTATCAAGGAACAGGCACAATTAAACTTGTTACAACAAAATGCCTGAAAAAAGCCTCAAGACCAGATTCAAAAAGAGTACAGAGCAACTGGGTGCTGATGGCTCGCGTCCGTAACCCTAGAGGCTCAGGAAGCTGGGATCTGAAGATTGTGGCTCAAAGCCAACCAGGGAAGGAAAATCTGTGAGACTCTCATCTCCAATAAACCATCAGGAAGCCAGGAGTAGACTAGCTCAAGTGGTAGAGTGCTAACCTTCAGGAAAAGAAACTCAAGGATAGCGCCCAGGCCCTGAGTTTAAGCTTCAGCATACACACACACACACACACACACACACACACACACACACACACACACACACACACACACACAGAATACAGAGTAATGAAGTCTGCCTAGGATGAAGGAAAAGAAGAGATATACAATATACATGTAAATAATAATTCTCAATGGAGTATGTATTATGTGTTAGTGAGATGGAGGAACACAAGAACCATTTCTTGCTAATAAGCTTGACTATCAGTACATTATCTAGGATGACCTTTTATTCAGAGGGTGCTGTGGTAATTCTTACTATAGCCACTTTATATATATATATACATACATATTACTGTATATATAATGATACATATAATAATTATGTAATACATGTTATATATTATAAACACATTATATATTAGTATATATTATATAAGATGTATGTAGTCATATATTACATTATATAACATTATATACCATGTATAACATATTACATAATATATGCTATATACAGTAATTCTTATTGTAGCCACTATATTTCTAGAGAGAGAGAAAGAGAGACAGAGACAGAGAGAGACAGAGAATATGCTAGTCCTAAGGCTTGAACTCAGGGCCTGGCACTGGCACTATAAGCAATTTTGCTCACGACTAGCATTCTGCCACTTGAGCCACAGCTCCACTTCTAGCTTTTTGGTGGCTAATTGGAGATAAAAGTTTCACAAACTTTCCTGCCAAGGTTGGCTTTGAACTGTGATCCTCAGATCTCAGCCTCCTGAGTATCTCAGATTATAGGTATGAGCTACCAGCACCCAGCTTACTTCATTTACATTTTAAGCACCTGCAAGACTACAGTGAAATGAACTCCCTCTTAATCAGCCCTACAGAGAATGAATAAATACATACATTTACCCTGCATGCAGTAATTGGCTGTAAAGCATTCCATGATCCTTTCATTAGGATGATGAGATCCAAAAATAGATACCAAGGGATGTTTATTGGACTAATAAACTCACCTGAGGTATAAAAAAATTCCTATAAATGCAGCAGTTGGAAGAAATTTGTTGAGGATCCTTGTGTGTGCATGTTCATGTGAGTTTTGGAGGAAGTAGAGGGGGGAAAACGCTGGAACAAATTCATTTTATCACTTGCCTTACATCCTTCTTTGGAACAAAAACCAAACAACATAATTTTCCCACTCTGGTTATAACCCTTGAGAGTGCTTCTCTACTGTTCCTTCCATTGCTCTGCTTTGGGATCAGACTGCATACATCTAGTCTCTGTGTTTCTATGGAGTGCTCTAAGCCAACATTGCCAGCCATATTCATGCTGTATCATTCTCTTTTCCTTCCTTATAATTGTATGTTCAGAGCTCTGAATATACCACTAGTGTGGTTGTGAGGATTTTGCACCTTTAAGATTCCACTCTAACACCTTACTTGGTGTTCACTGCGTGGTTAAGAAGTAAAACACAGAGAGAGAGAGAGAGAGAGAGAGAGAGACAGAGAGAGACAGAGAGAGACAGAGAGAGACAGAGAGAGACAGAGAGACAGAGACAGACAGAGAGGAGAGACAGAGAGAGAGGTGGGGTAGGGTATGAAGGTCTTAATCTTTCCTTTGAGAGCATGCCTTCAATGACCTAAAGACTTCTCATTAAGTTCCACCTCCTAAAGATTCCAGCACTTTCCAATGGCATCATCCTAGCAACCAAAGCTTTAACAAATGGGTATTTGGGAGACATTCATTGTCCAAACTACAGTAGAATCCTCAGTGGACAGAGAATAAGACAAGAAATTAACATTGGTATAAATCCACTGATCTTACCCAGTGTCCTGCTTTGCATATATTCATTTGTGAAGGTTTAAGTATGCGTGGTTAGTCTGATGCAATGTCTCAGGTGTGATTCATGAATCCCTATCTACCAATTCAGTCAAGTTACAGAACTATTCTATCATTTTGTCCCTTTTTCTTTAACACCTACACTCTTCTGATACTGTCCTTCCATTCCTAATCCTGGGAACCACCGCTCAGTTGGAATGACTGTAAATGGTGGGATTTGAATTTTGGTGTCTGCATCACTGTTTTTAGTGCAGAGAAATAGCGAATTGATATTGTAGTCTACAACATGGCAGAATTCACTTGCTCATTCCAGGAATTCCTTTATGCATATCCCTTAGAACCTTCTATGCAGCGCATCGTGTCATCTACAATAAGACTGAGGACAGTCATCATGCATCTGAAATTAACTAGGTTTCATATGCTTCAATGGCAGCAATCAGACTCTTCCTTCAAAAAGGGATGGAGTCAGGTTCTGGATGGTGTTGGTAGCTCATGCCTGTAATCCTAATTACTCAGAAGGCTGAGACTGGAGGATTTAGGTTCAAAGTCAGCCTAGTCCATGAACTCTTATCTCTCATTCACCACCAAAAAGCTAGAAGTGGAGATGTGGTTCAAATAGTAGAGCACTAGCCTTGAGCACAAAAAGCTCAAGGACAGTGCACAGCCCTGACTTTAAGCCCCAGGACTGGCACATACACAGAAAAGAATGGGTGTGAATTTAAGACTCACATCTCTCTGTTTCTTTGCTTATTCACCAGTTTCCAGTGGTTAGAAAAAACGCTTGAGGTTTTTTGTTTTTCATTCTCAACCCAAGCTGTTTCACAGGATTCTGTTTCCCTCCCTTCCCCCTACATCCTCCTCCTCCTCTCTCTCTCTCCTCTCTCTCTCTTACTCACTTGCTCTCTCTCTCTCTCTCATCCTTTTACCCCAACCCTATTCTTCCATGTACCGAACTCAAATTCACAAAGGAAGTGAATTTATGATACATATAGATTAATCAGCCTTGAGGGATTTTCTGGATTTGAATCCATCATGCTGGCCTTTACGCTTCTTAAAGATTTAGCTCATTTTTCCTTATCTTCTCAAGTCTTCCATGCTTCTGAAAAACTTATTCTTTGAACTAGAGACGAAAGCACCTGCAAGTTCTTAGGTTCCCCGCCCCCTCCTCTGTGCTCTTGCTTGGCTTTTTCATTCATGGATGCTGGTTTATCATGGGAGACAAACCCCTGAGACTCTTATTGTGGACTTGATTGCATGAACTGGTTTCAACCCAGAATGATCAGATCTCAGCTGCCTGAGTAGCTAGGATAATAACCTTGACCCACCAGCACCTGGCAATTCCTTTTTTACTTGTGAAACAGAAATGTTCTTCTGTCCTTGGAATGGAACACATTAAGACACCTTTGCATTTCAGTCCTTTGATGGGTGTCAAATACGATGATTTGGGATAAATTGACTTCATTTGAATTGTGTGAGTAACAGCTCTGTGCTATCTTTTACATCATTGTCATGAGGTAGGAATTCCACTAGTCAATTTAACTAGTGGTGTCACCCACAGTTACAGAATCTGGGAGCTACTGGATTAGTTGTTAACAGGATTGAAAAGGAGAAGGTCATGATGACTCCTGCATTATTTTATCTCCAACCGTATGCATTTTCTCCAAAGTGTTCTCCCAGATAAATATATTTATGTGTATCTCAGACACCCCCACAAGTCAGTGAGGTTTTAGTTATTATACCAAGTCAGGCAGTTCTGTCTGTGAGCCAGGGCTACAGTAGGACATCTAATGATGTTAGAATTTAAGTATTAGCTAAATTCTCATCTCTCCATCGGAGAGTAAAGCCACCAATAATTAGTGTGTTTTGCTCCACAGTTTGTACTTCTTCTAGATACCGTTCTGAGCCGTATAGATATTTTGACTCTTTAGGCATAAACCTCACATATCAACATTATAAAGCAAGTGTCTTTATGATGTTCATTTTAAAGCACAAATACACAAAAGAATTTAGCCAGGCACTGGTGGCTCATGCATGTAATCCTTCAGGATGTCTAGCACCTTAGTTTCCGTCTCTGAATGCTGTAATAAATGATTTATAGCTTCTGTATACAGTTTTTTTTCCTTTTTTATTACAGAATAAATAAGATGCATGGTAGAGACCAAAATAATAAACTCCTGGGTACTAACAACTCAGCTTCAAATCACTGAGGACATGGCCTGTGTTGCTTGATTCATTTCTCCCACTGCCCACTCTCCTTATGATGTTATTTCCAGTTAGCTCATAGGTATTTGCATGTCACTCAATTTATTTCTACATATATAGCTTTTTTCCTTAATATGACCATAACAACACTCAATAGCAATTTCTTTTTAAAAAATATCTTTATTATCATTAAGTAGTTGTACAAAGGAGTTGTCAGTCAAGCACTGGTGGCTCACGCCTGTAAACACTAGCTAATCAGGAGGCTGAGATCTGAGGATCATGGTTCAAAGCCAAGCCCGGGCAGAAAAGTCTGTGAAACTCCTTTAGCCAATTAACCTCCAGAAAACTAGAAGTGAGTGCTAGCCTTGAGAAAATAGCTCAAGGACAGTGCTCAGGCCTTAAGTTTATACCTGTGATCAACAACAAAAACAACAACAGCAAAAAGGAGTTGCCATTAAACAGTTTATAAATTAATTTCTTAGTATCACTCAGTAGCCAGTCCATGTTTGAATTTTGTCAATTTTATCAAAGATGTTATAACAAGTTCTTATAGTTAGGATCCACAAAGGACCCAAATATGTCATTGGTATATCTCAAAATTCATTGACAGGTTTCCTTATCTTTTCTATGTCTTGCAAGATATTTGTTAATGAACCTGCTTTTTTTTAACCCTAAAGAATTTTCATGCTCTGTTTTTCTGGTTGCATTTTTGGTTATTATTATTTAATTAAAAAATAGATAGGTGGTCAAATATAGTCTTGATTAGATTTAGGTTCAATATTTTTTGCAAGAATGCTATGGTAATATACTCTTCTATTATTAAAGAGACTTCTATTTTCTGAGTTTTTGGTAAAATAAACATTCAATGGTGAGTCAGATGTCATCTGGTAGTTATTTATTTATTTGTTTATTTTTGGTGTGTGTGTGTGTGTGTGTGCGCGCCAGTACTAGGGCTTAAACTCAGGGCCTACACTCTTAGCAAAAGCTAAGGGACACTTGAGTCACACTTTCACTCCTGATGTCTTGCTGGTTAATTAGTGATACAAGTTTCACAGACTTTTCTGCCTGGGCTTGGCTTTGAACCATGATCTCAGATCTCAGCCTCCTGGGTATCTAGGATTACAAGCATCACTGAATCAGGGATGCCAGTCTTCAACTAATAAATAGCTTTAACTGCCAGTGATTACCTTTACTTCACCCAACACTTCATCACAGGCTTGAAAAAGCTGGATCTTTCTATGTTCCACATTTTTAATTCATTCTCTATAAAGAAGTCTATGGTTCTCAGTTTGGGTTACCACAAGTTAGGAGTCACAAGGCAAAAGAGGAGAAGTGTGCATGCTGCATGCGGCCATCACCCTGATTGCTCACATTCTGTTCTGAACCCCTGGCTCTGTCTAAGGGGTGGTACCTGGGAGTCTTGGAATAACATCCAAGGGCGGGAAGGTGTTGATAGTCAAGGGTGGAACTGAATTCTGCGTCTCCTTTCCAGTGTGCATGCTCTTCACATGCATCCATACACCTGTGTTGACATGTGCCCCTCCCCCTGGCTGCTGACAACCATCCCTTCCTCTAATCCTCCAGTGCTGGTGAGGGTCCTTCTACCCTTCCCATTATGGGGACCCCCACCCCCGCAACGCTATTTGATTCTTTGTGGTTTCCTTGCATACACACTGCCTATACTTTTGCTACAGTTCCTTTATTAAACCTCAAATTTTACAATTTGTGTCATCTGTTTCACATCAGATGGATTACCTTTGCCACTGCCTCCTCCTCCTCCTTTTCTTCTTCTTCTTCCTCCCCCTCCTCCTTTTCTTCCCCTTCCTCCTCCTCCTCCTCCTCCTGTTTCCTTTTTATTTATTTTTGCTGCCTAACGTCAGTTAGGCATGAAAGGGAATAAATCCTCCATCCATTCTATCAATTCTGCAAAACAGAGTAAGACTTCTTCTATGGGCATCTCATATTCTGCATGAGCTTTGAAGGAAGTGGTTGGGGTAGCATTTTCTTCCGTATGTGCCAGATCCGGCTAGTTATGTTATGTTGTTCCTTTTATATCATTCCTATTTTTATGTTCACTAGCTCCTTTGTCTTATGACAGAGGCATATCAAAATATTTCATTTTGATGGTTGATTTGTCATTTTTTTCCTTCTACATTTTTTTTTTTTGGTGCCAGGTATTCCAATGCCATACTTCGAAGGTTGGTTATTGAGGGGTGGAGGCATGACTCAGGTGGTAGAGTGCCAGAGAATGAGCAAAACATCAGGCACTGAGTTCAAGGCCTGGTCACAGACCAAAACTAACTAAATATATAAATAAACAGATGCTTAGAAGTTTGAAAATGTTGAAATCTTTTTGATGAACTAATTTTTTGAATCAATATGAAATCTTTTCTATATTTACCACTTTCTTTCAACTGAAGGTGTAACTTCTTTAATAAGAATGGCACATTACTTACCTGGACTGTCTTTCAAGTCTGCTGATAACATATTGAGGTTTTGGTTCTTAAGTCTCAAACTCTTTTTATGCTGATCCTGAGACTTGAACTCAGGGCCTAGGTGCTGCCCCTGAATTTTTTTCTTCTTCTTCTCAAGGCTAATGCTCTACACTTGAGCCACAGCATATTTCTAGCTTTTTGGAGGCTTATTAGAGATAAGAGTCTCTCAGACTCTTATCTGAAGCTGAGGCTGGCTTCAAACCACAATCCTTAGAGCTCAGCCTCCTGGGTCTCCAGGGTTACAGGCGCGAACCACCAGTGACCAGCTTGCTCTTTTTAAACGGGAAAGTTCTGCATCTCACTTTCTTACCATCTTTTAGATTGAAGTGATTTGTCTTATTTCAAATTTTCCCTCACTTGAATCTGTTTCTGTTTATATATTGAATACTTTAAAAATCTTCAAATGCCTATATCACATAACAAATTGCAGAATTACTCATCTTTATCCTCCTGCTGAATAACAAATATAACTTTGAAATCCTCAGCTCCAATCAGTTATCTCTTTCGCTAGTGGTCTTCGAACATCATCTAGCGTTTTAGAATTATTTAATATTTTATCACTTTTGCTTAGATGTTACCTATGCTATTTTTTTTTTTTTTGGTCAAAGTATGTTCCTAAGAAACGTTTCTACTTCTCAAGGTTACATTCTGTGGTAATCTTCTGGTAGGTAGCATGCATCTTTATTGTTTTGTGAAAACAACTTATCTCTCTTTCCTGGAAAGTCTTTTTTTTTCTGGGTACAGAACTCTATACTGACAATTCCTTTTAGGACCCTCAGTAGAGTACTTTGCTTTCTAGTCTTCTTATGTCATTTGCTGCTATTGGCAGATAGGTCAACTGTCATTCCTGTTGTTTTCCCCTTGGGTTTAACCTGGCTCTGTTGTCTGGTTGTTCTTAAATCCATGGTTTGATTATTTTATGTATTGAGCGTACATTCTTTGGTTTAAGATACTTCACAGTTCTAATTTTCTAGGTCAGGGTCTTTCATTGATAACCCATAGCACTTCAGATATTACTTCTGCTTCATCCTATCTCCAAATTAGACATACATTTCACTAGTTCATGTCTTCCTCTTGCCCTTCCTTTCTTCCTATCTCTCTGTGTTGTCATCTGAAGAATTCCTTTGTATTTTTTTCCCTCCAGCTCACTAGCTTGTAACTTCAACTGGCCTAACCTGTGGTTTTAAATCATCCATAGAGTTTCCGTTTCTTTTTGAAATATATATTTAAATTTTTAGTATCAAGTAGTGGCACATAGAGATTATAATTCCATAAGTTAGGTTATGAGTTCAGTGCTTCTTGATAAATCATTCTTCTTTTTCATTCTTCCCTCTTATTAGATTTTCATCTCTGGGATTTCTCTTTGGTTCCTTTTAAATGGGCTCTATTTTACAATCTGGCTCTTCGTTCATCCAACTTTTAGGTCTGAGCTCATATTAAATATATTTGTTTCATTTTTTATAGACTCAATCTAGTATCTTCAAGCTTGATACATTAGACTCTGAAGTATGTTTTGCCTACCGACTTGCATTTGTGATTCCTGCTTTCTCCTAGATTCAGTAATTTCATTGAGCTCTAGTTCTCTGAAACTGTGGGAGTGTGTAGCCATGTGTGCTTAAAGCATTTACTTACAGAGGGGATTTGCAAGGAGATCTCTTCTCTGAGTTAAGCCCCTTTAAGCAGGAGGTGGTTTCTGGTATGCCCACTGAGGAGGGTTTGTTTACCTTCCCATTCAGCTTTCTGAGCCAGATCTCTCTGCTCTTCACAAGGTTTGCATGAGAAGACTTATATTAGGGGTCAGGACTATAGCTCAGCATGTAAGAGTTCAAGGTTAGACCCCCTCCCATCACTGCAAATAAAATCAACAACAAACAAAACAGAACCAAGAAAACACATGTTTTAGACCAAGGATTTGCAAACCTAGGGTTAGAACTCCTTAGTAGCTCCCACTCACTTCAGTGGATCACAAGCAGAATTGTAAGAAGTAGATCAGAAATGATACGTGTGAATGAAAAATATATTTGATTGTCTCACACTGAGGGTGGCTTTGTGAAATGCTCACATGCATGTGCATGTGTGTATGATTGTGTGTGTATGAGCACTGGGTAAACATCTGAAGTCGGACAAATAGATCTGTGGGCCTGCCAGAGCTCAGGACACATTACCAGGACAAACCTAGCTCCCTGTGGGTTTGTTTTCTTCTGCTTGACTACTTTGTATCACTTAAGATATCTTTATACCTTTAGGTTACAACATTATCTTCCACAGCCATCTCTTAAACTTTATTGCTTTGCTTTATGCTTTAGATCTATAATTCACTAGGAGATGATTTTAGGTATATTGCAGACTAGATGTATAACTTCATTTTCCTTTGTAACTATCATATGATCCTTGCACCATTTATTAGAAAAACCACACTTTTCTCACCATTCTGGACAGCACAATCAGAAACCACACATACACACACACACACACACACACACACACACCATCCTATATTCTCAACTGTTTGATTGTTCACCCTTAGGGTGTACAAAGAGTGTCATTTTTCTCTCCTTATGGCACCTGTTACTCTTTCCCTCCCCTTTTCTCCCCCTCAGTGGATTTCTCATAAACTGGCTTGATTTGATTCCAGCCAATGTGGCTTAGACTAGCACTCTACCACTTGAGCTATAGCTCCATTTCTGGTTTTCTAGTGGTTAATTAGAGATAAGAGTCTCATAAACTTTCCTGCCTTGGCTGGATTTGAAGCATGATCCTCAGATCTCAGATCTCCTGGGTAGCTAGGATGACAGGTGTGAGCCACTGGTGTCTATTTTCCTGCTTTTAAGAATGCTAAGATTGACTCGCTATTGGCGGGGGGGGGGGGGGGGGGGGGGCGCGATACTGGAGTGCTGCCACCACTGTAAACTCTCTGATTATCATTCACCTCAAATTATATTTATATTCAAGAATAATTAGTTAGCTCTACCTTTTTAAACTAGAAATTACAAAACTGTGAAACTCTAAGTTGATTATTTCTTTTTTATTTATATTTTATTATGAAAATACTGTACAGAGGGGTTACAATTACATGGGCAAGATAATGAGTACATTTCTTATCAAGCATTGTAGCCTCCTTCTTTGTTTCCCCTTTCCATCCCTTCCCAGCCTCCCCCTGCCACCAAAGTTGTAAAGTTCATTTTCAACAACTTGTACTTCTCATTGCTGCAATGGGTCCACCTGTATTCTTATTTAAATGACTTGTTTTTCCCCTTCCCCTCCACAAATTATACCGACATCAAATACAGTGAAAGCAGGGGTTATACTGTAGGGGAGGGACATACAAAGCAACAAAGAAATAATCTTATAAATGTGTTAGAAACAATCGCATGAAAGAAAAAAAACATTTAAATACATATCTTAGGGTTCATTTTCTTAACATCACCTTATCTGACCTTTTCTGCTTGACTCATACATATACTAGATATTGCAAATAAGGGACCTATGTTTCTTTGGGCTTGGCTTACCTCACTTAATATAATTTTTTCCAAGTCTTTCCATTTCCTAACAACAAATCCTCAAAGAAACAACTGCCCAATAAATAAGTGGGCTAAGTTGATTATTTCTTATGTGCTTGTTTCCTGTAAAGACTTGATAAGAAATGTACTCATTATCTTGCCCATGTAATTGTAACCCCTCTGTATGGTATTTTCACAATTAAAACAAAAGAAAATGAAAAAAATATACAATTTACACAGAAAGGTAAGTTAAATGTATAATTCTATTTTTGTTTTTGTTTTTGGATGGAGGTCAGTGTTAATAGAAATAAAATAGTACCTTAGTTACTTCTACTGGTGACTGGTTGAGATAGATTTTTAAAAATTTTAAAAATATTTCAGTGTTTTATGAAGCTTAGAAAGATAGATGGATGATAGAAAGATAGATGAAAGATAGATGGATAGATTGATGGGTGATACATAGGTAGGTAAATGGACAAACAGATGATAGGTAGGTAGGTAGACAGACAGACAGACAGACAGATAGATAGGACACAGTTTAGTCAAGGTCTTTTTAACTTTTGGGCACTGAAATGGTTCTTCATGGGCCTCAAATTGACTTTCATGTCCTTTGACATAATCAAATTAGTCTTTGCTGGCTTACTTGCTGGGTGGTGTACAAGATGTCCCAGATTTTTTTTTATAGTTTTTGTACCAGTTTTGTAATCATCCCTTTCCCCAAGTATCCTGTTGTTTTTTTTTAATAGTAAATAACAGAGATGACAACTTGTGTTTCTGAGTTCATATTTATTACATGGCCATTGCTTCTAAGCCTTGGGTGAACAGAACTATAGGATCCATATACTTGAATGAAATGAGAGCTACAATGGAAGAATCTGTATGAGGAGTTCTAACTCAGACTGGAAACCATGGAATTTCTACTTGTTACATTAGAGTATTTGCACATGTATATTACCTTACAAAACTCTTCTAGAATTCCTTTAGTTGAATGCATATTATCTCTGGAAGGATATGTAGATAAAAGACTGTGATTTGGGGCTCCTTAAAACAATGTTTCCTATCGAGCTTACACAACCATCTTCTACATAGTCAGGACCAGACAAGTTGGTCCTCATTGCGGGGACATTAATCTTACAATCAGCCATAAACAGTGCTGCAACAAATAACCTTACACATATTTCACCTCGTCTATGCTCTGGTGTGCTTTCAAGATAGATTTCTAGAAGTAGAATTCCTGAGGGAAAAGACACAGACTTTGTCTTGCTTTTCCCAAATCCCTGTGTGGGGGATGGAGATGTTTTATATTCCCTCATTATACAACAGAGAGCTGCAATTTCTCTACAGCCTCACCAACAGAGGGTATTTTTAGTTGGGACTTGCCAATCTGATAGGTGAGAAATGGTACCCAGAGGAGTTGTAATGTTCATTTTTCTTATTGTAAGAACAGCTGAACTCCTCGGTGCACAAGATGTGTGCTATTAAGGTGAAGGAACTGAACTGGGGGGAATGATACCCTGTAATTTTGAATGTGGACATGTGGAAGGTCCATGATGAAGTTGGGGGTATTAAATTCTCAAATTCTTTTTATTTTTATTTTTTAAACAATTACCTTTAAGTACAAGGCGGTGTACAAAGGAGGTGCCATTTAATGAACGCAGTTTAGGAATACAATACATCTTGATCAGTGTCCCTCCTTCAACATTCTCGCCGCACACCCTTTCCCTTACTTTTCCTCATTTTCGAGTTGTGCAATGAATTCTTGACTGCTTTCTTTCCGATCCCTTCATCTCCCCTTGGCCCCACCTCCTCTCCTGCAGGTAACCCTTTCCTGGTGCTTATTTTGTTGTGATTCGATTTAGTCTTTCTAAAAGATTATACTATTTGAGCTCTCCATGGAGTCTATTCTACTTCAGTGAATTCATTTGTAACCACTTGCATTCTGACCAACATGTTTACTTAGAGATTTATAGGCACATTCTATCTACCACAAATGAGAGAAAACATGCAATGTTTCTCTGGGTCTGGCTTACTTCAGTTAATAATTTTTTTTCTAAGACTTTTCATTTCCTTACAAATGGTACAATATCATTCCTTCTATAATGGTGGAGTATAATTCACACACATATTTATCATATTTTCTCTATCTATCTATCTATCTATCTATCTATCTATCTATCTATCTATCTATCTATCTGACATTTGTCCATTGAGAGGCATCTGGGCTGATTCCACATCTTGGCTGTGGTGAATATGAACTCCCAAATTCTGATGAGTTTTTTTTTGTTGTTTCTTTTTGTTTTGGCAGCAGGAATAACATCCCCCAATCCAAGGTCAGTGGTCTCTCTCCTTCCACAGTAATACCTCATTTCCACCTCAGTCTGAGAGGATTATTTATTTATTGTTATTAGTAGCTGTATAAAGGGATTATAATTCCATAAGTTAGGTTATGAGTACGATGTTCTTAGTCAAGATCACCCCTTCCTTTTTCTCCCTCATTTTGTCTCCCATCCTTACTGAGAGGATTAATTTTATATTACTTCCAGAAATGATAATGACCTCCCTCATACAAGCAAGACAATGCTGTGTCTCATAGTAGCTAACCCCATCCAACTTTCTTGATGTTTAGACCAATAACCAGATTCAAGTCTCAGAAAATCCCTGCACAGGTGATAGAGAGAAGGTATATTCCACCCAGAAGAAATACTTTAGATTTCAGCCATGTGCTGGTAGCTCAAGCCTTTAGTCTTACCTACTCAGGAGACTTGAGATCTGAGGATCGTGGTTCAAACCCAGACCAGGCAGGAAAGTCTATGAGACTCTTATCTCCAATGTACCACCAGAAAACTGGAAGTGGAGCTATGGCTCAAAATGCTAGAGTGCTAGCCTTAAGCATAGAAGCATCAAGGACAGTGCCCAGACCCTGAGTTCAAGCCCTATGAGCAACCAGAAAAAACAGCAACTCTATTTAGATTTCTAATTTGCAAGCAGAAATTTTAGGACCTGTGTAAAAATGGATTTAAAAGTTGTAGGAGAATGGCGGAAGGAACATAAAGTAGGAGCAGGTCAGATTTCCTGATTTGAGTCCTGATTGGAACAGAGATTGAGCATTTAATTTTATGTGTGTGTGTGTGTGTGTGTGTGTGTGTGTGTGTGTGTGTGTATGTGTGTGTGTGTGTGTGTGTGTGTAAAACAATTTCAACAGTTGGGTTCTATCGCTTAAGCCTGGACAAAAGATGGCCTACTGTGAGAGGAACTGGAGATGCTCAGTATCCCTTAGTTTAACACAAAGGAGAGGTTTCAAAGACTCAGGACTTAGCAACTAAAACCTAGTCATTCCCACTGGGAAGGCCCAGAAGACAAACTTGACCCGCGTGTTGAGAGGTAGAATAGTGAGGAGAGCCCCAGCATGCTTGAGGCCAGGCGTTACACAGGGAAGAACAGTCACACGGTTGGAAAACTTACAAGCAATGGAGACAATTGGATCCCAGGATGGCAGAGACCAAATGGTCACCCTCAACCACCAAGGCAAGGGTGGGTATATGGTTTCTGTTATGGACCGGGGAGTCAAAGAAACAATGAGAATGGACTCTCTGGTGTAGACCTATGGTATTAATGAGTAAATCTGTCTATGAAATAGACAGGAAACTCATTCAATTCTTAGTTGGTCTGCATAAGCAGAAAAATGCCTGGGTTGTGTGAACAAAAAGTGTGCAACGAAACATGGCCCTTCAATGTTGTTTACAAAACCAAGACCCCAGGCCCGTGGAATACTACTGAAAATTCATACTGCAGATTCATCACTCATTATTCCCCAGGGAGGTGAGGGGCAGAGAGACTTATATCCTTTTTACTACAGTGACTGTGCATCGCACAGAATGAAATAATCAGCTCTTTGGGGAATACTGCATACTGGCGGTGAACTGACAGTAACTTCCAAAGTCCTAAAACATTACCTTCACCTCTTCTCCTCCTCCATAGCTCTGACTCCATCACGGAGTTATTTCTCCAGTTTTGGAAAGCATAATAGACATCCTTGATAGCCCATAGAATCTCCACATTGGCCCCTTGGTCTGGGAAGTGAGGAATATTGTGGAGAAGATTACGTGGAAGCTATTAGAGCTCCGGTAGAAATAAGGAATCAAAAGCTATCTCTGAGCCAGGCTGTGGTGGATCATTGCCTGTAATCCTAGCTAAGCAGGAGTTTGAGATACAAAATATTGAAGTTCGGGGCTGGGAAGGTGGCTCAGTGGTAGAGCGCATGCCTTGCATGCCAGAGGCCCTGGGTTCGATTCCTCAGCACCACATAAGCAAAAAGAAAAAAGCTGGAAGTGGCACTGTGGCTCAAGTCGTAGAGCACTAGCCTTGAGCTGAAGAGCCGAGGGACAGCGCCCAGGCCCAGAGTTCAGGCCTCATGACCGGATGCAAAAAAACAAAAAAACCCCCAAAATATTGAAGTTCAAAGTCAACCTAGGTAAGAAAGTTGGCAACACATCATCTCCCAAAACAAAACGAAGCAAACACACAGCAAAAAGCTGAGCTGGACAATGTGGTTCAAGAGGTAAACTGTCACCTGCGTAAACAATCTGAGCAAGGGCAAGGTTCTGAGCTCAAACCTCAGTACTAACAAAAATGCATTTTCGGTATCATTATTCAGACATTCCTTATTTAATAAATCATACTTTCCTTTGCATCTTTAAACAGTGCCCTTCAGTTTTATGCATGTACTTATAATGGCTGCATTGACGTCTTTGTTGAGTCTGTACAACTGGACTCCATTAGGAAGTTTCTATTGTCCGATTTTTTCTCCTTTTCTTGGTGAAAACTAGATGATGTGAGCTCATACACCTATCACCACAACTTTAGATTTAGATCTCACTCCTGTACTCTCCCAAGTTCTTGTTTCTGCCTTGAAAATATTTTGTTAGCTTATTTATAGACTTGTTTATGTCCAACAAGTTTATACTTGTTCATTCTCCTCTGCTGGTTTCCTCCAAAGTATGCAGCTAAAGATATTCAGGCTCATTAAAAAAAAGACCCAACAATCCAACCCTGTTCATATTTTTATGTCTGGCTTCCCAAGGGATGGGGGTGTGGTCACTGAATTTGTATATCCTAGTGATCCACCAGTGAACAGAGGTTGTACCTAACCTTCTTGATGCACTAAGGATGGAGAGTTCTGTGTCTGAGAGAAGAAATGCCTTCAATCTTCAGGTAGTGTACAGGACTTCTTTGGCCTCTACTTCCTGCTTCCTGACTTCTGAATAAGAAATTTAATCTTTCCTTGCAACACTCAGAGATGGGAGGTATCTTAATCTGTTTTGTTCTACCTCTAATAGAAGAGTTCTTTTGATTTCTGAAGAACAGAAGTACATTTCTCACAGTTCATATAGTTGGCAAGTGTAAGATCAAGGCTCCGGCTTCTGGTGATAGTCTCAAGCCCTGCTTCCCAGATGGCATCTTGAATACTGTATCCTGGGAAAAGGGAGGGGATGCTAGGACTGCATACACTAGGAGAGCTCTTTACACTAGCACTCATCTTAACCTCACTACCTCCCCTACTAGGCTCCACCCTTCCCCCTCCAGCACTGTTGCATTGGACATTATGTTTCTGGGCAAACAGTCAGATCACAGGAGGAAGATGACTAGGAAGCTCACCAACTTATTTTTTTTCTTTTCCTCCTCCTCCTCTCCCTCTTCCTCCTCCTCTTCCTCCTCCTCATCCTGCTCCTCCTCTTCCTCTTCCTCCCCCTCCTTCTCTTCTGTTTCTGCTTCTTCTGGTTCTGCTTTGCCTTCCTGCTTTTGTATGTGGTACTGGAGTTTGAACTCAGGATTTCATGCTTGCTAGGCAGGTGCTCTACCATTTGAGTTACACCTCCAGTTCTTTTGCCTTCGTTATTTTAGAGACAATCTCACATTTTTCCCCTGGGCTAGCTTACACTACTGTAACCCTCCTTTTTATGCTTCCTCCCACAGTTAGAATGACAGATTTATGCCACCATACCTAGTTTTTCTCTTTAGATTACATGTTTATAGATATAGATACATAGATATAAATATAGATATTGGCCTGGGCAGGCCTAGAACCATGATCTTCCCATCACAGATTCCCATGAAGCTAGGGATGACTGGTGCATACAACCGCATCTATATATTAGCTGAAATGGACTCTTATAAGCCCCCCCCCCCCCGACATACCCTGGCTAGCCTTGAACTGTGGTCCTTCTGATTTCTGCCTCCTGAGTCACTAAGACTACAGGGATGTTCCACAGTATAACCCTGATCAATTTTTCAATATCAATTTCTTTCTTTAAATTTAATTTTATTGTCAAGGTGATGTACAGAAGGGTTACAGTTACATACATAAGGTGGTGAGTACATTTCTGGCCAAACTTGCTACCCACTCCATCAATATCTTTAAAACATAGCTATATAATCTTCTCTCATAAGTCACTTGTAAATGTACCTTTCAACCCTAATATTCAATGTTTCAAATAATGTTCACAGGCACTTCCTTTATAAAAACTTCATTCATATTTACCTTTTTAATTTAAACAACCCAGATTCGTGTAAATATTCTATTAATTTATTGTGGTCAAGGCCAGAAATCTACAAACTCTGACAAAGCGCTTTTAGACTTAGTTTCTTCTCAATCTCCAACATGGAGTCACACATGCATAGTAGGTACTCAGTCATGCTGGCTTTAGTAGGGTTTGCCTTGCTTCCTGGAAAAGACACATTTCGTGATTTCCATTCCTCCTCTTGGCCAAGAGGCCTTAATTCTTGGAGGGCCTGTGTATCTCTCACATTTTCCAGCTTATGCCTGGGAACATTTGTGACGTGTTAGTCATCTCATGGAGAATAGGATATAGCTGTCATTTCTCTCCTGTAAAACCCTCCCTTCAACAAGATTTATTTTCAGAACGGTGTGAAAAGAGACAATTTCACAGGCAACCTTGTGAAAATCCAGTCATTTATCAACATGTAGGGTTTAAATGCTCCCAAGCGCCATCTGGCTGCCGTGTCCACCAGGGGGCGCTCACAGAGAGGCAGCTTCCCCTAACCCAGCCTTTATGTTATAGGGCGGACTGTGCCATGTAGTTGCTTGTCTGCCAAGATCCCCTCACCTGTATCCTGCCAAGGGAGAGAGATCCAGTGGTCACTAGATCTGGGAGGGAAGATTCCATCCATCTTTGACTCTGTTAATGTCCTGACAGCCAGGGCAGTTGGCTATTCTGGGCCTCAGTGTCACTATCTTTGAATGGAAAGTGGCCAGACTTCACCATTCCTCGACTTCTCCCCAAATCAGATCAAGCAAAGTTCTCTTTGCCCTTCAAGCCTGGAGTCTGAACAGAAAAGGAGTTGGCTGTCTTCCTCCTCCACGCTCTAGGACTGCGCACACCCTTGGATGAGAAAAGCTGGGGGTCCCGAGTCTGAGCTGCCATGTTGCCCACGGCTCTGCTCATCAGCTGGGAGGCTTCACACCACCTCCTCCACACCCACCCACCCGGAGTTTCTATAGCAACTTTCCCAGAGGAATTTCCAGGGCTACAGATTCTGTTACAGTAACCCAGTGAGGGAAGAAAGTACCTTGTGAGGAGGGGCCCAAGATCAGCATGGAGGAAGGGAACTCAGAAACCCTAGCAAGGCTATCACAGCTCTCCTGGGGAGAGGCACTGGGCCAGGATGCTGGTCTCGTCCTTTGCCAGCTGCTAAGCAACAGACCACTCTCCCATGGTTCCTGAGCATCTCTCAATAGGTAATACACATACCACAAGAGTGATGTGTGTGTGTGTGTGTGTGTGTGTGTGTGTGTAGGGGAGGGGAAGGGTTGGTGTCAGGGTCTGCAGCCTTCTCATTTGATCTTTCCTGAGAATTAGGACAGAACCAGCCAGGTTTGATTCCACCTGGAGGGCTGTCTGGGGGGTGTCTATAGAATAGAAATGAAATTCTACAAGCAGATGGTTTTGATGAAGACAGAAAAATAAGACTCTGAGAACTCTCCAGCCATGAAGATGCTGTTTTGATGGTGAATAATGAATGACCCAATGTAGATCAGTAAAGGTATCAGCTAGCTTTTAAGTGATCTTCGGTCCTCCCAAGGAAAACCTTTCAATGGCACATGGCAGCCCACCTTATACAATAAACATCCTGAAACCCGTGATCTGCCCGCCTATCTCTTTATAGCCAAGTACTATGAGCAGTAGCAATTTATTCCAGCAATGAATCCAAACACTAAACGTCCTACACAGTCCCCCCATCCCCATCCAGAGAGGAGGAAAATGAGATGCGAGAAAGCTTTGCTCCTGATTGGTAAATATACCAGCAGGGCAGACAGGGCCCAGGCACCACTGTAACCATTACTGTGGGTCTTCAAAAGGCGACAGAGATGTCTCGGGGAGCGAGTTAGGAAGACTGGGCTTGGCTGGCGCAGTGGCACGTGGTTCTCTAATATATGCACAGATGACGCAGGATCCAGGCCTAGGACCAATCACAAGCCAGGGCAGGAGTGTACAGAGGGCAGTGGGGATAGAAGAGGTGGAGATTAAGCCATGGCCTATCTGAGGTCTCTCTGGAAAGCCCCCACTCTGCTCTGACTCAAGCACATGGTAAAATACCTCCTCTTAGGCTTTTCAGGGGATTAAATAAGTTGAGAAATCATTCCAGCTCCTGACAATTATAAGAAACTCTTGTTATTGGTGTTTTGTGTCACTTCTAGGGCTTGAACTCAGGACTAAGCCACTCTTCCTTAGCTTTCCTGCTCAGTTTACCCCTCCACTGTTGGCTTTTTACTGATTAATTGGTGATAAGAACCTCATTAGCTTTTCTGCTCATGCTGGCTTTAAAGTTCCAGCCTCAGCCTCCTGAGTAGCGAGGATTACTGGCGTGAGCCACCAGTACCCAGCAAGACAACAATTTTAATAAGTAAAAGCCTCACACTCTGGAAGCTGCCAATTAATCCAACACCATAACCTTTGGGGCTAATGCTAAAGAGTTGTCTGTGAGCTGGGTGTTGGTGGTTCACTCCTGGAATCCAAACTACTCAGGAAGCTGAGATCGGAAAAAGTATGGCTCAGAGTCAAACAGGCCAAAGTAGTTCAAAAGACTCTTATTTCTAATTAATCAATAAAAAAAAAAAACCAAAGTGGAGGTGTGGCTCAAGTGGTAGAGTGGGCCAATCTTGAGTTGAAAAGCCAAGTAAGAACGTGAGGCCCTACGTCCAAGCTCCAGTATACACACACATACACACACACACACACACACACACACACACACACACAGAGTTATTTGTGAGTGTAAGAATGATTGGATGACTAGATTGCTTTGGGACATTTCTCTAAAAATTCTCTAATAAAAATGTGTGTTAGTTGTTGGGTGCTGGTAGCTCGTGCTTATAATCCTAGCTACTCAGGAGGCTGAGATCTGAGGATCACAGTTCAAAGCCAGCCTAGGCAAGAAAGTCTGTGGGACTCTTACCTCCAGTGAGCCACTAGAAAACCAGAAGTGGTGCTGTGGCTCAAAGTGGTAGAGCACCAGCCTTGAGTAAGAGCTCAGCAACAGTTTCCAGGCCCTGAATTCAAGCCTGAAGACTAGGGAAGAAAAGTGTTAGCTTATGTCACAGAGAAGCACTTGAAAGCCATCCTCATGAGCCACATTGAATGAAACAGGCCTTCATCCTTGCAGTCAGAGGCCTTAGGGAAGACTGACCATTCCCACATCCCTTTGGCTCACCGTGGATCGTTCACAGCACTGTGAAGAACAGGAGAGGATCTGCCCATGTTCTAGGACTCACAGCGGATTCCAAATGCTGTCTTGGATTGTGGAGCTGTGGTTTGTGCTTCCAGCAGCATGGATGGGATGGGGCCAGCCCCTGTGTTGTGTTGTCCTGCTTGGATTCCTTGGGGCCCTGTAGTTGGTCTTCTCTGAGCCTCTCTCTGGCCTGGTTTTGCCTCTGATAGCAACTTCAGCTGACTGCACCCAGGTCTTTGCCTGCCCTGCTCCTGCGTTCAGAGGACAAAGCAGCCCTTGGCTGAGCAGGTTGGTTGTTTACGTGCGATCCCTCTGAGGGATGACTTTGCACAGACCTCAGCCTCCACACAAACGTGTACATACCTACAGAGGTGGACTGATGGATAGGTTGTCTTGTTTATTCCTGCATTGCCAAGGAGAAAGAGCCCCAGGGCTTTGTACATTCAGAGAAGATATTTGTAATATACATCTGACTAGAACAGAAAGCTTCGAAAGACTTTCTAAAGATTAATTACCAAAGGACAGAAAACTCAAAGGAATGAGGAGTTGACTTAAATACGAGCATCCGGACCCTCGTCCTTGTCATCCTAGCAACTCAGGAGGCTGAAATCTGAGGATTGAGGTACAAAGCCAGCCCAGGCAGGAAAGTCTGTGAGACTCTTATCTCCAATGAACCACCAGAAAATGGGAAGTGGTGCTGTGGCTTAACAGGTAGAGTGCTCTCGCCTTAAGCTGAAGAGCTCAGGGACAGTACCCAGGCCCAGAGTTCAAGCCCCACGACCCACAAAAAAAATCATTACTTAACCTAAGATACTATGCTTAAGCATTTCAGTTGTTTTCAGGGATTTATTTTCATCAAATTTGTATTCTCACTTGTTAATTTCTGGTACTTATGTAATGCGATGGGGCCTGCTTACTGCAGTCCTTGCTTTTACTCTGGACAGCTGGTTTTTCTTCAGATGTCTGGTGATGTGTTTTGTACATGAGTTAAGGAGAAGACATAATATTTGGGATGTTTCTAGGCTGTTAGGCTTGTTGTGCAGTTCTGTCAATATAGCTCATCCTAATTTCTTTTTTTTTTAATTTGGTGAGTGACAGATGTAGGCTCCTTTGCTCACACATGAAGGAGAAAAAACACGCATTTGATTTTCAACACCAACAGGATGAGTCATGATGTTGCTTGAAATTTGAGCTCTTGAGTGTGTGCATGAGTGTGTGTGTGTGTGTGTGTGTGCGTGTGTGCGTGTGCTGGGAAGTGGGGCTTGAACTCAGAGCCTCTCTCATTCATACTCAGAATTTACAATCAAGGCTGGTGCTCTACCACTTGAGCCACACTTCCTCTTCAGGCTTTTTGCTGAGAATCTCATGGACTCTTCTGCCTAGGCTGGCTTTGAACCCCAATCCTTAGATCTCAGCCTCTTGAGCCACTACAGAGATTGGTCCTTGGCAGTTAGCCAGGGAAGCAACTTAATGAAGAAAGGTTTGCTTTGGTTTCCGTCCCACTGTCCACCCAGAAAAACAGGATTTTGTCACCTCCTCTGTCATCTCTTTGTCACTAAGGTGAGAGAATTCAGAGTGCCAGGTTGCCGGCTCTCTGCAGTGCATCCAATTTTAACAAAATCCATTTTCAGACACGACAGAAGTGATTTGCTGCTGGCTCTGGTATTAGAGTCCCTCATTCTACTTTGTCAAGCTCCGTGTGCATGGAGGGTGACAGTTGCCCCTGAAATCATTTGAGTCCTATTATTTTGACATTTGAAACCCAGCAATCCTAATGGAGTCAGTACTTGGTGCTAAAGGATTACCATCGGGGAAGACTTGGTGTTTAAATGGAAAACAAAGTATCCAATGAAACCACAGTCTTGTTGAGGAAAGCTGATTGCTTTCCTCAACAAGATAGTATTTACATCAGTAGCTTGACACCATAAAACCAGTCTCCTCTCAATAGCATTTTTATTAGCAATTTAAAAAACAAAACAGATTGGAGCCACAAGCAAGCCGGTTATGGTGGCACATGCCTGCAATGTCAGCACTAAAGGAAGCTGAACAAGAAGATGATGAGTTTGAGACTACCCTCGAGTCTTGTCTCAAAAATCTAAACCCGCCTAGCGCCAGTGGCTCCTGACTATAATCCTAGCTACTCAGGAAGCTGAGAGTTGAGGATCATGGTTCAAAGCCAGTCCGGGCAGGAAAGTCCATGAGACTCTTATCTCCAATAAACCACTAGAAAATTGGAAGTGGCGTTGTGGCTCAAGTGGCAGAGCGCTTGCCTTGAGCTGAAGAGCTGAGGGACAGTGTCCAGAATTCAAGCCTCACTACCTACCACCTGCAAAAAAGAAATGTACTCATTATCTGACCTCTATAGCTGTAACCCCTCTGTCCATCACCTTTATAATAACAATAAAAAATTTAAAGGCCCTAAACCCAAAACCACGACAAAGATTATAGGAGCTCAAGTAGAATGATTACTAATGTAATCATTTGTCATGACTGAGAAACACATACACCGGGTGATTGATCTTTTTCTGTATCAAAATATGCATCTGAAGGTAATGTAGAAAACAATCACTAAAGAAACCCTTCCAAGAAATAGATTCAAAATACTATTTAAAAAAAAGTTGAAAATGGGGTTATTAAATATGTGTTCGTGTAAGCTGAATGCCGTGGCTCACACCTGTAATCCTAGCTACTCAGTAAGTCTAAGATCTGACGATCTTGGCTGGAAGCCAGCCCAGGCAGACAAATTTGAGAGACTTTTAATTCCAGTTAATCAGCAAAAAGGTAGAACTGGAGGTGTGGCTTGAGTGGGAAACCACGCTCTCTCTCTCTCTTTCTCTCTCTCTCTCTCTCTCACACACACACACACACACACACACATGTTCATGTAGCCTTTAGGAAAGCAGAGAAAAGAAACCAGATAGAAACTGTGGAACAAACAAAAAATTAGAAGGTGGACTTAAGCCTTAGCATATCAATAATTACATGGGTGTTGTATTGTCTAAATAGATGTTAGAAGACAGATTAGCTGAGTAGATTAAAAAATAACCCAACTATCTGCCACCTGTAAGAAATGTACTTCAAATTTAACAATAGAGCTAGGCTGAAAGAGAGGAATGGAAACACATATTACTTGTATACATTTTTATTTTTTAGTTTTGTGTATGTGGTACTGAGGAATTGAACCCAGGGCCTCATGCATGCTAGGCAAGCATTCTACCACTAAGCCACATACTCAGCCCCACATTTTAATTTTTAAGGCATGGTCTCACTCCCTAAGGCTAGGCTGTCCTTGAACTTGCTATTGTAGCCCTCCTGGCTTCAAACTTGCAATCTTCCTGCATCATCTTCTAAAGGGCTGGGATTCTAGGCATGTACCACGACTACGTGCAAAAGCTGAAGTGGGTGTACAAAATCATCAGGAGTTAACCATAGAGGGAAAAAATGATCAAAAATGGAGAAGGGAATTTCAATATAATGGTGGAAGGCAGAAATGAAAGAACTTAATTAGTTTCCTGCAGCCCTTTGATAAAACAAGAATCCAGTCCCTTCTGGCGTAGGCATCTTTTAAAGGTCATTTCTTAATACTGTGGGGATTGATTAATTAATCTGTATTGGGGCAGACACAAACATGAAGCGATAGCCACATTCACAGGTGTTAGGTTGAGTCTCTGTAGTCCAGATGGGATTTTCTCACCCTGGAGGCCAGAAGGTGATGGTTGGTGGTCTCTGCGTTGGCTTGCTTGCTCTCAGGGATTATGGTCCACTACTCCAGAGGGAAAACGTGTCCTTCAGTCATGAGCCAGTGGTGGACGTGGTTCTATGTGGTCACCTCTTGTCTGCCTACAGCCAGAGAGGGTGGAGGATTGGCACAGCCTTTTCTTGTTGCTTTCCGCAGCCACCAGAAAAGCAGCGCACACACCACAGACTCACAGGAAGAACAAACCAGTGACCCCACGCTCCTGGGAGTCATTATACTGCCATCTCCTGCCTGGAACAGGCATTTGCTGGGGTGTGGCAGAGCGGCATGCTAAGTACTGTTACTCAGTACCTGTGCTAAGTACCTTTGCTCAGTACCACACCTGTGCCAGGCCAATTCTGTGCTTTTGTTTGGGAAATTGCCTTCACATTTAATGGGGGGGAGGGAGGGAGTTGAGGCTCACAGTTTACTGGCTTAGGGGTTTTTGCCTCTTACAAAGTACAGGGCTGCCCTTGGAGGCTACCTCTGGACATAAAGCAGGGCACAACTATCCCTGTTATCCACAGTTCTGCTTTCTACACTTAACCATGCCTAAAACTATTATTCATCTTTTGTTTGTCAAGAGAGAAAGACCATACTCACATACTCATATACTATTATGATAATATATTGATTTAATTGTTCGTGTGTGTATGTGTGTGTGTGTGTGTGTGTGTGTGTGTGTGTGTGCGTGCCAGGATTAGGACTTGAACTCAGGACCTGGGTGCTACTCCTTAGCCTTTTTGCTCAAGGGTGGCATTCTACTGTTTGAGTTACAGCTGCACTTCTGGCTTTTTTGGTGTTTTAATTGGAGTCTCACCATCTTTCCTGCCAGGGTTGGCTTTGAATAGCAATCCTCAGACCTTAGCTTCCTGAGTAGTTAGGATTACAGGCGTGAGCTACCAGCACCTGACAATGAATTGTTCTATTTTAGTATTAGTTGTTATCATGAACATCTTTACAACACCTAGTTTAGGAATTCATAGACATGTATGTATAAGAAAAAATGTAATATATACAGTTTGTACTACCTCTGCGTCAGTCACTCACTTTAACACTTAAAATGTGTCCCCCAAATTGGGGGCTACCATATACTTTTTGGAGGGGTTGGGTAGCAAATAACAGATCAAATACTTGCAGTGCTCTCAGAAAAGATTTTTATTTTAATTTTACTTAGTTTAATTAATTAATTGATTTGGTCACTTGTGGAGCTTGAACTCAGGGCCTGGGTGCTGTCCCTGAGCTATTTTGCTCAAGGCAAGCACTTTACCACATGAGCCACAGCTCCACTTCTGGTTTTCTGGTGGTTCAGTGAAGATAAAGAGTCTCACAGACTTTCATTCCCAGACTGGCCTCGAACCAGGATCCACAGATCTCAGCCTTCTGAGTAGCTAGGATTACAGGTGGGAGCCACCAGCATCTGGCTCAGAGTAGCTCTTTTAGATGGACGTTGTCCATCATGCTGAACTAATTCTAGAAAGACTGAGGCAGGTACCTGGGACCTGCTGGCTGGGACAGAGAAGGTGGGCCTGGGAGATGGGGTGAGGTTGGCAGCTTTGTTTCCCATATTGGGAGACTTGGAAAGGCTTTGCAGGTGGAATCATCCCCCAAAAGCTGTGAGTACCCTAGTTCTGCAGATCGGGACTCCCCAGAGGGCTGGTGAATGGCCAGGACTCCTGTAGAGTCCTCTGAATTATGGGTTCTGCCATGGGGCTTCTGTTTGTTCCCCCAAAGTACCACTAAAGCTGCCCTGGACCCTCAGGGAGGCCCCCGGTGAACAGGCCAGCACTCACAACGGAGAGCCTGAACGGCTCAGACTGCTGCTATCCGTGCTGGAAGAAAGGATGTGTTCAATCATCCCACTCATGGGCTCCTGGGCTTAGTGAACTTTTTCCCAACTCAGGTTTTTCCATACAAGCATGCCTGGCGCTGATCAAGGTCACTGAGCCTGAAGGACAAAGCATCACGTACACTGCCTCTGAGCCTGGAAGTTATTGACTTTTCTACCAGGAAAAGCAAAACAAAATATACAAAAATCATTCGGAACTGCCTAAGATATGTACTACAGTAGCCAGATTCTGGAGAGGTTATTTTTGTTGGGGCCGAATCTCTGGATTTTTTTTAACGAAAAATGTAATTTCCTTTTAATCTGGTGAGAGTCAGTTGCTCAGGTACCTTGCTCTCTGATGCCATCTAGTGGCCCAATGTTTCAAATGCAAATCTGAAAGTGCAGCTGAAGGGAGGAAAAAAGGACTTGGAGGGAAGTTGGGTCCTTGCTTTTCTGGGTGTTAAGAGCATGCATTGGTATAAGACCTGTTTTCACTGTATTTGATTCCGGTGCCCTGCATCTTGTATATACATGCCCTGCATCTTGTATATACATCGTTCCTAATTTGGGGCTGGGAAGTGAAATAACAAAATGCTGAAATAAGGATTCAGGATGACCCATTGTAACAATGAGATGTACAAGACACTATGTTGCAAACAAACTTTACAACTTGGGGAGGAGAGGGAGGAGTTGGGGAGGTGAGGAGGGAAGGGATGGTAGGGGAAAAACAAATGAGATAACAATGCTCAAGAGGAAATGGACTCATTACCCTACTCACGAAACTGTAACCCCTCTGTACAGCATTTTTACAATAAAAATACATACCAAAAAGAGAAAAGAGCATGCATATCTAATGCTCATTCCCTTGACCCTTCCCACTTGCCGCTTCTTCATCAATCATTCTCAGACCTTGCTGGTTGAAAATCAAAATGGAAATAATTAGCAACATTTGCCAACGTTTCATAAGCCTTTTGCCCTTGGACCCGAGAAACTCCGCCAAGCTATTCCTGCAAAAGAAAAGAAAAGAAAAAGGAGATGCAGAATTACATTACTTTACACTGCAGAATCATTTGAAGGTAGTAAAAAAAAAAAAAGACTCAGAAAGACTCCAAGGCCTAGCAATAGGAGACAGATGGGCTAAACTGAGATTTTCCACTCTAGGAATTGCAGCAGCTTGCGTAGGCAGTTGGGCCATAGCACCAACGGCTTGAGGTCCTAGCTGCCTGTCTATATCTCTGCCATATGTATTTCTAAGGGCCTGGGCTTAGGGGCAGCTGCCATCAACAGCATAGTTGGCTACTTGGCACAAGAGAGGGAGCGCATAGTTAAGGATTCTTCTACTCCATTGCTCAAAGCCAACTTTGTGTGCTGACTTTTTCCCTGGCCTTGTGGCCTGCCCATGCTCCTACTGTGTGCCCACCCTGTGTACTTACCCTTGTGTGTCTGTTTGTGTGTCTAGCGTGGGTACCAGGCATTGCGTGTGCAGGTTTGCTTATCCAGTATTGTACAGCCAGCCTTTGTGCCCTCTCTTGTGTGAAATGCTAAGGAGAAGAAAATGCTGGGTGTTCTGATTTGATCAGCAGCCATTGTGTACACCAGAGTATCACCCTACAGGCCATAACTGTGTATAGTTGTTGTATGTTAATTAAACACACACACACAGAGAAACACTAAAAAGGAAGGAAAGCCTAAGCTCGCACTGGCCCTGTGGTGGCCCACAGTCTTACCTGGAGACCTGGAGGCTGTTGTGGGACACTTGTGCTGTACCAGCCCTGCCAACCTGAGGGGAATTCTGGAAAAACTCCTCTTCAGACTCCTGATGGATTCTCCCACCTCCAATCTACTCACTGCAACTGTATGGCCTAAAGAGTGATGATCCTTACCATGGCCACTAGGGGGCAGAATTACTCTCTGTCTCAGAGCATTGGTAATCACAACTGAATTAGACAAGGGATTCCAGCTGGACAGTGCCCCGGGGACCCTTTCTGTGAGGACGTGTGTGTGTGTGTGTGTGTGTGTGTGTGTGTGTTGTAAACAGCCCAGACCCCCCTGACCCCTATGTAGAAAGAAGGGGGCTCACAAAACAAGGGAACTTAAAGGTGCAAACTCATTGATTAAAAGAACACAACAAAAACAAACACTTAAAACTCTTCAGGCATCCTACACTTTCAGACTTAATCAGAGAGAAAAAAAAGCATTTAACTTGGACAATTGGGCATTTTAATTTTTAACTTTTTTTTTTTTTTGGGTCCGGTCGTGGGGCCTGAACTCTGGGCCTGGGCGCTGTCCCTCAGCTCTTCAGCTCAAGGCTAGCACTCTACCACTTGAGGCACAGCACCACTTCAGGCTTTTTTTTTGCTTATGTGGTGCTGAGGAATCGAACTCAGGGCCTCAGGCATGCAAGGCAAGCACTCTACCACTCAGCCACCGTCCCAGTCTTAATTTTTAACATTTTTAAAAGAAGACCTTGCTATGTTTTCCCTGATGACAGTAGTGTGCCATTTTCCTTCTTAGCCAGTCATTTCCATCCCTTCCCTTGGTACGAGAGACTCAGCCAGCTGCCTTCTTTGGGATTCTCTGAATAAAGACAGTCCTGTTCTTTTCTGGATTGCTCTGGTTGGAATGCGAAGCAGATGGTGCAATCCAGTGGGGGAAATCTAGAGCTGGGAAGTTCTTGGCTGTCTCTTCTTCTCACTCTTGCTGGCTCTGCTATGGTTCTACCCTGTGGCTCCTTGGCATTCCGGTGACTCCTTCTAGCCACTTTAATACAGATGCAATGTCTCTTTCGGGAAGGATTATATATGTGTTTTCTTTACATTAAAAAAAACAATTTAGAGCCTGATGAGAGAGTACAGGCATCCAATCTGTGCCCTAATCTTGATTCCTACAAGGCTTAGATACATGTCCTAGTCATCTTCAGAACCCACTGCCCTCCACACAACCATTCCTCTGGTTTCTAAGCTCAGCTGAGAACCCCAATAGAAAAATCAACGGCCACGGTGGTGCCCACTTCACTGTGAGATTGCTGTGAAACTCCTCCCTTCAAAGGCCAAGGAAAGAGGATCGTAGCTGCTGGCTGTTGTTGCTTCTGCAGGGTTGTGAAGAGCAAAGATGGTGTTCCTTGCAAGGACTTCACCTCTCACCTTCTGCACTTTATGAATCTGCAGAAAGCAGTAGATTTCACAGCAGTTCATCAAGATGGAGGAGGTATGGGGGCTATATTGTATGGCATCTCCATGATGGATTTCCTGAGCTTTCCAATGCAGATTTAAAAAAAACTTAATTGTTACTATGAAGGTAATGTTCATAAGTCTTTTTTATTTTTTGTCTAGCCCTGGGGCTTGAACTCAGGGCCTGGGCACTGTCCCTGAACTTCTTTTGTTCAAGGCTAGCACTCTACCACTTGAGCCACAGCGCCCCTTCTGGCTTATTCTGTTTATGCAGTACTGAGGAATTGAACCCAGGGCTTCGTGCATGCTAGGCAAGCACTCTACCACTCAATCACCTTTCCAGCCCATGAGTACATTTCTTTTTGGACAATGTCACCCTTTCCCTCACTCTCTCCCAGCTTTTCCCTCTCACCCCCACCTAAAGTGGTAGAGTTCACTTTCCATACGGTGTCTAGTGAGTTCCATTGCTGCATTTGTTTATCCTTTCTCTCTATGTCTCCATTTTTGTGCCCCTTTGCCCTCCCAAAGACCTATAAATGAACAACAGAGCAAAAAGGAAAGAAAAAGAAAAAAAGCTTTAAAAAACCCCACTTGTGTCCATTTCCTTGGTTTGATTTCAACAAATGTTGTTTTGTATGATCCGATGCACACAGACATTGAGCCTGTCTGTTCTTCTCCTAAGACTATCCTTTGGTCTCACTGTGTGTGAATGCCTTGAGACCTATAAACTTTGCTTGCTTTTTGAAAACAAATTAATAGTATATCATTTAGCACATGCTTAGTGATGAGAATGAGTGCAATGTTAGCCCTTTGTCTTAATGCTTTGCCTTTTGGGGCTTTTTAAAATTTGTTTTGTTTTAAAGTGCTATGATTTCAGTTTCTTTGTGCAAACCACTGTAAAAACCTCTTATGAATGCCTGCTAGTCTGTTTCTGGGCAGGGTGCAGATCAATGAAAACATCAGGTATTGAAGAAGGACCTGATTTCTCTCCTCATATGCTTCTAGAGAGAATGAGCTTGTTCTAAAATTCCTTAGTGTGGCTTAGGGGCTTGCAGGTAGACAGAGGTAATTGTACAGCTAGAGACAGCCTGGTGTGTTCTGGGATCCACTGGAATTTTCATGCTGTCTTAATAATCCTGGTGATTTGGTAAGTGGGTACCCTTAGGGGTTGGAAAAGGTGAACAGGAGTCAGCTCCTAACAAACGTGGTAGAATTTAAATAATGGAAGAGCTTAAGCATTTAGACAACATATTGAATTTTAACATCGGACAGGCCACGATGTGTTCAAAAGGGGAGAAAGACTAGGAGGAGGCATCCAGGAAATGGAGACCAAGTAGATGTGATGGAATGCATTTAATTCATGAAAGTTAATGGCATTACTCTTGGTGGGAGATGAAGCCGGAGTGAAGGATGCAGGGATGGAGAATGGACACAGATGCACAATGGCCCCTTATTGATTAGAGCGAGGGTTCAAGAAGAAGAGGTATCAGGGACCCCTGGCATGCATGCAGGGGGAAGGGAGCATCTAGAGTTCAGAAGCATCTAGAGTTCAGATGTCCCGCTGGCTCTTGTTTTTTTTTTTTCTTTTTTGGATCCATCTTGGAACTGTGTATCTGGTCACACATCCTCTTACCCAGGAAATCTTCCCCTCCCCATGGGCAAAGGGCAGGAGACACTGCTCTTAGTTTAGTAACAATTATGGTAGCAATAGCATTATAACAGCTTATCCCCAAATTCTGCTACTTAGGATGCTGTGTGCACCAGCCTCGGGCTCCTAACCTCATTAACTTGGAAGAATTGGGTCTGGGCAGAGGGCTACATTTAAGCCACTGACACAGTTTTGTGCTGTGACATTAATGGGGGGATCTGGCAAACATTTATTTAGCAGTGCTGCCAGGCCACGGGCTACAAGAGAGGCCAAGGGAGTCTAAAAAGTATAAGCAAGTGAGGGGAAAGCTTGTTCGAATGGCCAGGGATGCGTGGATCATTGAGTGCCTTCCATACTGGGAGGTGGGTTATGCTCTAGAAGGAAATTCTTATTGGCTTGTACAGGGAACAGTCCCATCCTCTCCCCTCATTCCTCTCCTGGGAGCTAGTAGGGACATCATGAAAGCCAGGGCCTCTCAGGGGTTTGAATATCATGAAGTCTCCTCTCGCTCTATTTGCGAAAGGATAATGCTCACCTCATAAAAATGTGGCCACCCAGAGAGACCCTGACACTGCTTTCTAATTAGGGAAGAAATGCTGACAAAATTCAGGCAAAGAACCCGGGCAGGGGGATCTTGACCCTGGCTATGCCTTTCAGCGAGCTGCCGAGCAGTCAGGCCCAGTCATTAGGAAATTACAGGCTGAAGATTAGCCGAGGAAAGGCAGGAAATTGAATGAAGCCACGGGAAAGCCACCAGGAGATTATCGTTCAAGCTGTCAGCTCGGAGAGGCTTTCGAAAGGTAGCCAGAAAGCAGAGCGGAGGTAAAATGGGACCCCCTCCTGCCTATTCCAGGCAAATAGCTCATGGGAAGGAAAGGAACTTTCTAGAAAGGTCTCCTTCCTGGAGACCTTTTTTTTTTTTTTTTTTTTGCCTGTTTGTGGCTCATTCAGAATGCAGAGTGTGGCTCCAGCTAATCTATAGTAAGCAGACAAGATGAGAAGACTTGGCTTGGGAGCTAAGTATACACATCAATCATAAAAAAAGCTCCCGCAGAAGTGCTCACGGTGAATGATAGACCATCCCAGTGTGGTGGACACACAAACAGCATCTGCCTGATGCTAGATCCCACACAAGGGCGCAGCTGTGCTCTGTGGAACATGGGACACACTTCACAGGACACAGGGTCAGCTGCCATCTCCAGAGAGCCCCCTGCCAACAGACCAAATCCTTTGGCAGTATAGGAAGTGAAACAAAGTGGGGATTTTCTGGGGGGGGGCGGGATCATCGGATTAGGGCAAAATGAAGCAGGTGACTGCTTTGGGCACATGTCTCTGAGCATCTCAGAAACACATCTGTCCAGTAGCAGAGGCATCTGATGGACTGGCCTGAACAACGTCTGGACTGTGCTTTCTCTTCTGCATGCTCTGAACTCATTCTTCTCTGCTCCAGACCGTCTTCTCTTTGCTGGGATCATTTGTTTCTTAAGGCATGTCCAGGCAATGGCGTGAAGTGATGCTAGCCACGTGGGTCTGGACCAGCGTGTTCTCCATTGTTCCCAGTGCTGGGAGCTTTGCGTCAGTCTCTCTGGCTCTTCTCAGGCTGGGTCTTTTTGTCAGTGAGAACAAACACTGTCACGTTTGCTCCTGTTCTTGTGGATGACTTGACAAAGGGTAGAAGATGACAAGAACAGATCCTTGGAGGTCATGTGACCCTGGCCCTGTCAATCACCCAAGAAAACAACTGGGGGGGGGGAGAGGGGAGGAGCTGTGTGTGAATCAATGAGTGTGCTCATACAGGTGCCTGGGTTGTATGCCTGGTTTAGTTCAGATGAAAGGAAGAAGGCAAAGTTGGGACAACTGTTCCTTTGGTTCGCAGATTATCTTTGGTGAATTGGTTAAAATTCGACAGAGAGGGTGGGCAGGTGGCTCAGTGATAGAGTGCTTGCGTTGCAAGCATGAGACCCTGGGTTCGATTCCTCAACACCACATAAGCAGAAAAAGCTAGAAGGGGCACTGTGGCTCAAGTGGTAGAGCGCTAGCCTTGAGCTGAAGAGCTGAGGGGCAGCACCCAGGCCCAGGGTGTTATCTACTGATGTTTGGATGAGGGTTCTGCTTGTATTTATTTTCATCTTTCAAACATTAAATCTCTTCTGGAAACATTCTCACAGGCAACACTCAGAAAAAGTGATTTGATCATAATCTGGGCATTCCATAGCCCAATCAAGTTAACACATAAAATTAACCACACACAACAAATGGATGCTGTTAATATCAGAAGATTCTAGAGGAGAAGAGAAGGGATATACAGGCTCAAGATCCTATCATTGACTTCACTCAAGACACTAGAGGGACTAACAGTTGAACCAGAGAACTTAGTTAGGATTCAGACTCTGGCCTTTGCCTCCTTCTGTACTAGATGTGCCGCAGAGAGTCCTGGACATGCTAATTCCCATCAGGCCTTCCCGGCTTTGCTGAGGCTGCCTTTTTTCTCTCCTGCTCTGTGCAGAGATGAATTCTGCATGGGCTGCTGAGCAAAGTGATTGAAGTCGCACTGATATGCACAGCTTTCCCGCCTGCCAATGGGAGTCATACAGATTCCAGTTCTGCTAAGGAAGCGGAAGATAACTTGAAGTTCTGTTGAACTCAAGTCCCTTTTAGAAGGAAAGAACATTTAAGTCAATTACAATTGGATATTCTTGGCTGTTGGATGGCAGCACATTCGCGGGTAGTGAATACTTGACTTGCTTCACGGCATAGAAAATGGCTTGTTTCCGGCTCATCGACAGCTCCATGGCTTTTGTAATATGATTAAGCAAGGCGTCAATGTAGCACAGCGCATGTGCAATGTAATGACACCCTTTTGCCAATGTACCAGGAAGTGATCTGTGTTCTTGGAATAGAAAGCTGAGAGAGGTGGACAGAGCAGACTCTCAATGTCGCCGCAGTCAAAAGAGGCATTCGACATTGTAAGAGCAGAGATTAGAGGGCAATCGATGCTTCTAAAAAGTGTTTGCAATGGAGGAATAGTCTAAGGTAGTGGGGAGGCAGACTTTGACTAAAGCTTGAAGCAAAAACTAGGTGGTCATGATGACTGAATCCTGCAGTATATTTGGAAAGTGCATGGGTATGAGGGTGGACAGGCAGGGGAGAATTTCAGCAATACAGTGCATTGAAGACAGGCAGAGGGTAGAAAGAGAGAACGTGTTGTGTGTAGTATAGCCATAAGCCTAGTAGCAGCATCAGGAAAGTTTGTAGAGACAATGCCACTCTGAGCTTGAGCCTGCTATACAGGAGAGGAGAGGCAGATGCGATGGAACTTTCTAGAACCAAAATGACCAACCGGGAAAGGAGGAGATAGAATACATCCCAGAGATTTGGCTTGGAGATTAGGGAAAGGATTGTGTCTCTCCCTGAGACAGAAGACAGAGACAGGATTTGAGGAGACAATGGTGTGTTCATTTGTCCAAAACACAGACACCTCAACTTAATATTTTAGAAGAGGCCCACAGAAAAATTGCATGAATAATAAAAAAATCCTGCCACCTCCTTCACCCCTCTCTCCCTAATTGTTAGACACTTAGTTATAATCCACTGACGAAAGCAAGGAGAAGAATCCAGATGTAGCACTATTGTCTAAACTCCAGACTTTATTCAACTTATGCTCAAGATTCACCAGGTTGAGTTCTGAGTATATCTGAGTGCTAGTGGAGACACACACACACACACACACACACACATACACACACACACACACACACACACACGCACACACACACACACAGGGAGGCTATTCAATGCCTCAGCACATATAACAGGATTGTTGCTTATCTTTCCACCAGTGGTCTATCCTTATTTCGTTTGTCTTTTTAGTTTATTGTTCCTCCTCTTCAGTGCCATTGTAGTTAAGCTATTGTATTTATTTTCTGCTGCTAATACCAGAGTACCACAAGCTAGGTAAGTTATGAAAAAAATAGACTCCAGGTCCAGCTGGTCTCTCTCGTGTCTGTGTGTTCATGGGAGAAGAAGGAGGCTGTTGTGGGAATTCTTAATCATGGTCTGTGTCTCTTCTTGAGTGAGTTTTGGGGTGTGTTTTCCTTGTGAGAGTGTAGCTTTTTTCCCCACTCCAGGTTGTTGAATGTCGTTGGCTGTGGATAAGAATCACCAACTCATGCAATATTAAAATCCATTATCTGAGGATTCTGGTGTCAATCAGAGAAAAACTCCATTATCTTCATTCTGTGTTCATTATCCCCAAACTTGGCTCTATCAACTATTAGCTATACTGTCGCTATTTTCCTCTTAAAAGGATAAATATTAATTAATAGCGATGTAACAATTCAATTGTCTCCATGGCTACCATTTGCTCCATGAGTTGGCATTTTAGAACTGAAGTCTCAAGGATTCAAGACATCTGGAGATCAAATTATGCTGCATGGCCTAAGAGATCATGATGGGTTCTGATCTTGGATTTGAAGAACATCTTCTGCCTAGTGGATGTAATTTCTGATTTATGTTTTAAATGCATCAACCAAAATATGGTTGATTCAAGGGGGAATTCAAATAGTGAAATTCTTTACAAAAGCAGAGTTAAAGCCCAACAAAATGAGCATCAGGAAATGGGTTCTTTTTTTCTTTTTATCAGTTGTGGGGCTTGAACTCAGGGCCTGGGCTCTGTCCACGCTGCCTTTGTGCTCAAGGCTAGCACTCTACCACTTGAGCCACAGAGCCACTTCCCGTCTTTGAGTGGTTCATTAGAGATAAGAGTCTCATGGAGTATTTTTTTTTTTTTTGGCCTGGGCTGGCTTCAAGCTGTGATTCTCAGATCTCAGCCTCCCATGTAACTAGGATTACAGGCTTGAGTTGCCAGTGCCTGGCAGGAAATGGGCTTTATAAGGGGTGAAATGAAGCCAAGGAGAGAGAGGTAGATAAATGAAGAGAAATGGAAAGGGGTAAGTTGGTAAAAAAAAAATGCAGTCAAAAAATGCAAAGTAGGCTGGGGGCCGGTGGCTCATGCCTGTAATCCTAGGCACTCAGGAGGCTGAGCTCTGAGGATCACGGTTCAAAGCCAGCCCAGACAGGAAAGTCCATGAGACTCTTATCTCTAATAAACCACTAGAAAACCGGAAGTGGCGCTGTGGCTCAAGCAGTAGAGCACTCACCTTGAGCTGAAGAGCTGAGGGATAGTGCTCAAGCCCAGAGTTCAAGCCCCACGACCGACAAAAAAAAAAAAAAAAAAAAGCAAGGTACATCCTACAAAATTAAGAAAAGTAAGGAAAGTGGTGGGTTGGGAGGGATGGGTGAGAATGTTGACAGGGATGACATTGATCAAAATGTGTTGTATTCAACAGACTGCTTTGTGAAGCGGAATCCCCTTGTACAACGACTTAAAGATAAAATAAAATAAAATGCGTCGTTCGCCTAAATAGAGAAAAAAATCATACCATAAAAATCAGAAATCATAGAATCATGGACTCTGAACAGTCATCAATCCTGGAATCTGGAATCTGCAGGCTGGTGAGAAATGATGTTTGCACTTTATGTCTGGATTTGTACTCGCCGAATATTGAGACGACCCCTATGCCAAAGCTCACAATTATTCGGTCTGGAAATGTCAGATTTGAGTCAAATATTCTGTGGCTATAAATAAGTAAGTCCTGAAAAATTCAGAGCCCTCAAGTCAACAGTTCTCAAAGATGAAGTTGGGAATGCTGGCATAGTGGCCTCATACATCATGAGAATGTGACGATGAAGGTCACAAATAGCTACTGCTGTCCCTCAAGGATGCATACAGCAGCAATATCTCACTGTTAGACGAAGTCTCTCAAGGACCTGTATATTACAAGTGTGGAGGGAGAGCAGGAAGATACTAAGCATTTATTCTTCATTAGACACATAGCAGTTGCTTTATAGAACTCATCCAGTGTTGATGGATTAAGAGTACTCCAGCCTAACAAGAATGCCATCCAGGTTCAGCTGGGTCTCTTCTGTCTCTGTGCATTCATGGGGAAAAGAAAGAAGATATTATGAAAACTTCTAGAATGGCCTTTGTCTCTTCCTGAGTGTGTTTGGGGCTCTTCCTTTCTTGTGATAGCATGATTTCTCTCCCTCACCCCTCCATATTGTTAAAATAATTTTTCTGTTGCAGTGCCTAGTCATCTGTGCATAAGAATTGCCAAGTCATGCAATATTAAAACCATCCAGTTGCTATCCGAGAATCCTGGAGTCAATTAGAGAAACATCATTCTCTTATCTTTATTCCGTGTTCATTATCCAACAGCTTGGCTCTATCAATTAATACCTAAATGGTATCCATTCTCCTTTCAATGGATAAATAACAATGCCAAAGCAAATTTCCAACTCTCTTGGTGGAAGACATTTCTTTAATGAGTGGCATGTTAGACCTGAGTTTACTTGGGGAAGGAATCTCATATATTTGAGGGGTGAGAAATGAAAATCAAGAGTGATTTGGTGCTAAAAGTCAACTGGCAGATGCCAGAGTCAAGATTTGTAACTGAACATCTGTATGTATGATCAGCTATTTTAAAGTATTTTTATTATATTCTTTAACATATAGTATCTTCTCATATTTATGAGGGTATAACACTACATTTCAATACATATATAATGGTTAAGGATCAGATCATGGTAATAGGCATGCCCGTTCATTTCTTTGTGTTGAGGGCAGCACTCAGAACTCTATTAACTATTTTAAAATATACAGCTAATTGTTGTCAACCACAGTTATCTTATTGTGCTATAGAACATTAAGAGTTATTCCTCCCATTCAACTGTACCCCGGTTAATTTCTTTCTCCATCTTCTCTCCCCTTTACCCTTCCCAGGATCTTGTAGCCATTGTTCTTTTCTCTACTTCTCTGAACTTAATTTCAGGGACGCTTTAACATACGGCAATAATAATAGGGGAGGGAGAAAGATCATCTTCTTTCTAGCCAGGGTTCCATTTCAGCCACCTGCAAAACCTTGTCACTGGCCCTCATTCTTCAACACTTCAGGAAAACAAAAGCAGACTCACTGTGCAAACAATCTTCTGTGGATTTATCTGAGGACGGAACTATCCACAGAGTGCTCCCCTTCTTCTTTTGCTTAAATCCCAGGATCTTGGTGGGAGAGGGTCAGTGGGTCTGGAATACATGCTTAGGAAGAATCACCTGTGGATCTTTATAAACTTGCAGAGCCTTGGCTATACCCAGACTAGTTAAACTGATGTGTCAGGGTGCATCATGGGAATTTTTTAAAGCTGTCCTGAGGATTCGAGTGGGAAGTAAAGTTTGGGAGCTTATTCTGAAATTTGTGTGCATCAATGGTTTTGTGGCTGGTTAAATGGTAACCCCTTTGTACAGCTACTTTAAGGAGCCCCTTGTTAGCAAACCTCCCACTTCAGATTCCAAGGAAATAAGCCTGTCTTACTCAATACCCACCAGGAAAATTTTTCTCCTTACAGGCTGTACTTTAGTCCTGTGGCAATCAGAATGGTTACCTTCTTGCCATTTCTATTCCTAGTCCATCCTCTTTAGACTAGGAACAGAGATCACAGTGTCCTATGTACATTTGTCCTCCCAGAAAAGATTACAGATAGTAAGAAACTCTGTGATCCACATGTCTAGTCAGATGATACTATCCTTAGCACTGGATGAATTTGTGAAGACAATGAGATCCAACTCTAGTCTTTCAGAAATGATGACAAAGTGCCATGTATTGTAAAGAGCCAGAAATATTTAGATGGGAACAACTTTGGCTTGCTTTCAGCAGTGGACCCTGTGCAATTTCCCATTCTTTTCCACCTCCCAACTCTCAAATGTGAAAGGAGAATCTTTGACTGTTGGGACTGTCATAAAGATGAATTTATATTGCCTACAGAAGCACTTGGCACAACATAGGGCCTCTCTCACTACTGGATTTAGACAGTTCTGTCTCTTTGTCCTCAGTCATCTGACTGCTCTTCCATTGACCATTGGTTCTACTGTGGTTGAAACAACAAGCTAGCTGGATCTGGATATCCCAAAGCCCTCCATCAATCTCAAGTCTCTTCTGTAATCCAAACACAGGATCTGAGATCTTATACCGTAAACCCGAATCATCGATCTCAGTGCTAATGAAATATAGGAAAATCGCTTTCCCCTGGAAGACGGCTGAGAGGTCACCATCTTGTTTTCCCCTGATGGATTTTCTGTCATATTATATAGTAATGTTCTCTTGGGTGGTGAGATTACTGTCTTCCCCAGAAGAATGACCATCTTTGTAGATGTGTTATCCAAGTCTCCAGCCAAGCTGCAAGTTTCCTCAGAGAGGACTTTTCCATCACTTCTGCTGCATTTTTCACTAGTTTACTACAGCTGAAAAGAATTAACTGGTTGGTAGATCTTTGTTTATGGCACACTGACAATCAGTCTCTACAGCTCCTTTTGTGTTATTTCACTCACTTATTCCTTCAGGATGTGAGTGATTCCATTCTTCTTTATTCGTCAGCCCATTTCCACTCTACTGCTCTTGCTGACCTTCACAATGTGCAGACATTACTGCTAGAGAAAGGATTTTTGAGCCATTTTATGCATTGATTATTTCATAATGCATTCCCCCGTTATCTACATGTAGATGCACATAGGAGTTATATATATGGTTTATTAATAACCATGCTTTTGGCCATTAACTACACAAATATGAATTTGTATACATGGACAATTTACTTTGGTGCTGAGACTTTCACTGTGCATATACATATATACACATCATTACACATCTTTGTTAGACAGGGCACCTTGATTAACCCTAGCTCCTTGCTCTCATAGCCAAAGTCTGCTTATACACACAGCAGTAAGATTTTCTTCTTCATTCTATTGAGAGGTATTCTCCCTGGTTTTCAATCTGAAGAGCTTTCTCACATTCCTAGTCCATTTTTTTCTCCTCTTGGCTGTTTGACCTTTTCCATGCACATTTACAAAAGTGCTCTGTCTGTTCTAGACACAGAAAAGGGCGAAGCTTAATCTGTCATTCCTGTGTTGAATTGATCTTCATGAAGCAGAAGTCACCAGATCTGAATGCATCTAGCCTAGCTTTGCTTCCCTTTAGTGTACCTGACTTTGAGATCTTCATGAAGATTTTCCTTGGGCTCACAAAGGTCTTCTGACCATCTCCTAGGAGTTTAGTGGATTTTCCTTAGACTTGTAACTTCGTTGCTATTGTGTTTTGCACATGTGTGTAAAGGAGGAACCAGTTTTATTTCTCAGAGAATCAGTCTATTTAATCAATACTATTTGCCAAGTAACAGCGTCTCCTCACTGGAAGGACATAACCACTGCCATTCTGTGTTCCTGTGCTACATGTATAGGCTGTTCCTGTTCCTAGGAACACATATTTATATTTATATGTATATTTATATTGGGGGGGTCATGGGGCTTGAACTCAGAACCTAGGTACTGTCCCTGAGCTATTTTGCTCCAGGCTGGCACTCTACCACTTTGAGTCACAGCACTACTTCTGGTTTTCTGATGGATAATTGGAGATAAGAATCTCATGGACTTTCCTACCCAGGCTGACTTTGAACAGTGATCCTCAGAGCTCAGCCTCCTGAGTAGCTAGGATGACAGGTGTGAGCTTGTAATTCAAATTCTTTTGTGTGCTAGATCTGGAGCGTGTACTCAGAGCTTTCATGCTCTTTTGCTCTATTTGGCCATTTACAGTTTTTTTGATGGCTAATTGGAGATGAGCATCACAGACCAGATTGCTTTGACTAACTTCAAAATACGATCTTCAGATCTCAGCTTCCAAGTAGCTAGGATTATAGGCATAAGCTATTGGTACTTGGCCTGTACTATTTTTTTCTTTTGAAACAGTGTCTTCTATACCATGACTTTCCTGCCTCAGTCTCCTGATTGCTGGAATTACATGTATGTGCCACCACAACTTGTCCAATAGGTTCTTTTGACATACGCTAATGACCTTAGCTCATAATGAGTTTTTAGAGTTTCTTTAGTAAGTTATGAACTTCTATAATCCATTAAAAATTTTTCCTAAAGAAGATGATTTCTGAAAGCAAGCCTGGTTATTAGAATAAAAGCTAATTAGATAGGTTAACTTGGCAAGATAATCTGAAAATTTAAAAAATACAGTTAAATAAGATACAAAATCCAGGGGAAAAATAGCATGAATATGCTAGATTTTTGAGTATGCAGGTTTAATTTATGTGTAGAAATCCCCTGAAATCAAAATAAAGAGGAAAAGCAAAGCATCTGTATACAAGAAGAAAGCAAATGAGATGACATCCATTAAGAGATGTTGAAATACTTTAGAAGTGGGGAAGAAGATGGAGTCATGATCTCAGAGTTACTACTCCACAGGATACTAAGTGCCTGTTGGCAGTGAAGTCAGGGAATAAAACAGAGAATACTGGCCCCATGGAAGAAGAGCAGGATGCTTTTAAAAATCACCGAGAAAGCCAAAATTCTTGTAAACTAAAAATGTGATGGGCAAACCAAGATATTTGATAAAGAGGCAGAAGACAGAGTGCCATTATTCTCTCAGAGAGTGGCAAAAAGAAAAGAAAGACCGATGAACTATGAGGAAAATGATCAATTTGGAACATGGGAGGGCCAACATCCAAACAATTGGGATTACAAAAATATGAGAACAGACAAAACAGAGGGGAGTAGGGGTGGGGTGGGGAAAGGAGCAATAAAGCTGGGAATGTTTCTTGCTTGCTCAATGAAGGTTGGTAGGATGCTTACTTAGTATGCACAATGTCCTGGGTTCAATTTCCAGAGAAGAGATAGAAAGGAAGAAAAGGAGAACGAGGAATTAGAGGAGAAAGGAAGGGAGATGATAATGAAATAATACTAGAAAGAGCATCAGCATTTTAGAACACAAGTCTCCGGAGCCTCATACATAGAACAGGGACCTAACACAATGCAGAAAAGGGAAATAGAAGAAAAATAACCACTGCCAGCCTGGGCAGGAAAGTTGGTGAGATTTTTATCTCTCACTAGTCAACAAAGAGCTGAAAGTAGAGATGTGGTAGAGTGCCAGTCTTTAGCAAAACAGGTAAGGGACAGCATCCAGGTTCTCAGGTCAAGCCCCAGTCCCAGTACACATTTGAAAAAATAATATTATAAACAATCATTGAAAACCTAGTTATAATATTAAGATGAAGTGGTAAATCTAATTTTAAAAATTCTTGCAATCCCAAATTTGAGACCATAAGAAAGAAAAACATTGCAAACATCAATTACAGATAGAAATACTGAGATAGTGATTGAATTCTCCCTTTGCCCCAAAAGCTGCAGACCCAGGCACTGTTATATAGGAAAATTCTACCGAACATCGAGAGATCATGCAGCTCCTATTTTGCAAAATCTGAAGCAGAAAACAGAACTTGAAAAATAAGCTTTCAAACTCATTTTCTGCATTAACAACCTTGCTACCAAAACAGAGCAAGGAAATTATGAGCAAGGAAAATGACAGACTGATTTCACGGGTGAACATACATTCAGAAATCAGAGATGGAGTGTAAGCTAATTAAACCCAATAGTGTAATTTTAAATTAATGAAACAAAATGACTATGCATGTAGTGTTTATCCCAGGAAGGTAAGAATGCCATCAGACAAGATACCACGTTGGATATTATTGCTTTACCAGGAAATCTCCCAGTGCAATTCATTCCTCACATGCATGTGAAGAAGAAAATCACCTGATAATTTTCAATACATTCATAAAAATCTGATTAAGAATTTCAATGCTGTTTATATTGAAAACCTCATAGAAGAAGAAATTCCAATAATACTGTACAAGGACAAACATGACAAACATAGCAAAAGTTGCCAAACCAAGGTCAATGCACAGAATGAATCACATTCGTTTAAAGCAATAACTACCACAAGTTAAAATGCAATAGAGCAAGTCTCATTTTACAATGCCATCTAAATCTGTAAAAAATATTTAGGTTAATCCAACAAAAATCACTGATAAAATATTCATAGGGGACAGAAATCTCTGCCTTTAAAGTCTGGCTTTTAAAATTAAACTTTTTAGTGATAGTTGCGGTTTCACTTGCAGTGGTAAGAAATATTTTACAGAGAGGTGGTGTATTTTCTGACAATTCCCCCCCCCCCAGTGGAAACATTCTGACAAATTATTTTACCCTATCACAAGCAGGAAACACACCCGGACACAGTCCACTTGCCTGAATCAGATTTCTCAATTTTATATGTATGCACTGATTTCTGAGCCATTTTATTGCCTGTGTAACTTTGTGTTTCCACTATCACAATAAAATACAATTTCTTGCCAGGCACTGGGTCCCACAAATTATTTGGCAATCCTGCCTGTGATTACTTTTTGGAAATTCTAGCTGGCCAGTATCTTTAGGCAGCTGGCGTTGGGATGGGGTTGCTCTGTCTTAATGAAGTCAGGGCAGGAAAGTCTCAGTAAGGTCTCAGGGCCAGAGCAGATCCTGTTTTATAAACTTAATAATAAGTAAACTTCCCTTCCTGGACAAAGCCCACACCGAGAGGAATCAGTGTAAGAACAGCATCCAAACAGAGCTTGAATTGGGCAATAGACACAGAGTAGGAAAAAGGCCAGAGACAGGTTTCAGGAAGTGCTCTGGTTGGAATACCATCCATACCTCTCTCCAAAACTCCTTCTAGCATTTACCAAGAGGTGGAAAATGACTCTGATAATGGTGCTTACCTCTTTGGGGTATGAAACAGGATTAGATAAAAGGTCATCAGAGTAGAGCCCCATGACTAATGCTGATGGCTATATAACAAGAAGGAAGTTAAAGGGGTCACCTCTGTGTACACACACACACACACACACACACACACACACACACACTGCATGTTTCTCTCCATCAACTGCTTTGTTCCATCTCAGGACTCTTCCAGCAAGAAGGACATCACCAAATGTGGAAAAATGACCTTGATCTCAAGAACTATGAACTAAAACAAACTTCTCTGTAACTTAACCAGTCTGTGATGCAGTGGTATATGCCAGCACATTGGACTATTGATTTAGATTCTTTCTGAAAGCCAAAGGTCATATTTTTTTTTTAACATCTCAAAAATGAGAGGAGTCAGGATTCAAACAAGGGAGTAGAACTATTCATCTCTCTCTCTCTCTCCCTCCCTACTCTCCCTTTCTCTCTCCTGCTCTGTGTGTGTGTGTGTGTGTGTGTGTGTGTGTGTGTCTAGGTCTGAGTGTCAGTTGAAAGCGTGAGCAGAGGAAAGCATTTGTCAGGCTGTTGTCTTTCTGGTGTCTGAAGTTCATGGCTAGGCGATGCGGAAGGGAAGCTGTCTGCACAGCTGGAGCAAGAACAGGCCGGAACTCAGGGATGCGTGCTGAAACCTAGTAAAGACAGACCAAAATCTGTGTCAGATCTTGCTATTGATTTCAGTATCCCACAGAAGCAGCCAATGGCTGCTTGTTACAGAGCTAAATACATTCATAGCCCAACCTTTGAAAATACTGAAGTGGGTGCTGGAGAAAGTAGAATCCAGCCTCTGCTTTGAGCCAACATGCATGAGTCTTTAAATGGCTAATGTTTCACTTCCTCCTACCCAACATCCTGTGGGGGCTCTGTCTGCAACAGCCAACCACAACAACAACAAAGAACAAAAACAACAATAATAGAATAACTTGAGGGAAGGGATTCTGGGAAACATAGCTTGGCCCGATTGAACAGACTTATTGCAAAAATCAGTAACCTGCTAATCAGGCCTCCATCCTAAAAGTTTAAAAGAACTACTTTAATGTAAAATAAGTAGTAGGAAATGATGGGGGCCATGCAAAGATGTGTACAGAAAAAAGAAACAAACAAAAACTTAAAACCTTGCCGAGAAAGGTGTATCGATGGAGGGGTGAAAAGATGCCAACAGATGAAATCTGTATCTCAAATATTTTTAAATGATTGTTTTGAGATAATGGATACCAGGAGGAGAGCCAACCACATAAATTAGACAATAAGAGTCAGGGGTAAAATATATTTAAACAGAGCATGGTTTAGTCAATAACCACAGGACAATTACAAATAATCACAATAGGTAGGGGCTGGGAAGGTGGCTCAGTGGTAGAGCGCTTGCCTTGCATGCCTGAGGCCCTGGGTTCGATTCCTCAGCACCATGTAAGCAAAAAGAAAAAAAGCCGGAAGTGGCGCTATGGCTCAGGTGGTAGAGCGCTAGCCTTGAGCTGAAGAGCTGAGGGACAGCGCCCAGGCCCAGAGTTCAGGCCCTGTGACCGGACCCAAAAACAAATAAACAAACAAACAAACAAAAAATCCAATCACAATAGGTAAGGTCTCAAGAAAATGTAGAATAGAGAGATTATTGACTAAACAGAAAAGATAAAGGATTTGAGAGAAAAATGCTCTTGCAAATCAGATTAAAAGCAAAGTACTGGTAAAAACAGAAATCTGAAACAAGGGCAGAACGTGAATACTAAACACTATAAATTTTTAAAAAGATTACCCAAACCAAAAATTTAAATCAGAAAATTAAAGGATATTTGCATCTTTGGGAAAAGCCAGTCTCGAGCAATCAACATCATGATGATATACGATTAAAGTATTCAATTTTAAAGTAAAAGAAAAAATATTCCTTGGATATCCAGGAAAAAGAAAAACATGGAATAGAAAACCTAATATAAAGGGAAAAAAATTAAATTAGCATCATACCTTTCAAGAGCAGTACTTTATGCCAGGAGAAAAGAACTAATATAGCTCAAGATACTCTAATTTTTAATCAATAAGCCAAAGAGTTTTGTATCCAGACACAGTGACTTTGAAGCATACAGGGAGCAAGCTGTCATCAATATGCAAAAATTTTAAGGGGATATTTTCCATGAATCATTTCTTAGGAATGCTCTGAGAACAGGCTTTGAATAATGAGATTACTGCAGGGTCACTGGCACTAAGATTGCAATGAACATTAACCATGCACCTCCAAATAGAAATGAGATGAAATACGAGCCATGGGAGCAGCATACAACACGCAATAATTGTGCGCCTTGACAACAGGCAAACGACTAAACTTTCTGAAAAGAAAAAGAGAAAACGGAAAACATATGCAAGGAGTATTTTAAAAATACTTCATACTGATTTTATTTGTGGCTATTAGTAGCCTGAATTATGCTTTGTTTAATATTCAATAAACTCAATAATGAATACATGTATTGCTGCAACTTGATTATGCTCAGGACCTTTAAAAATAACGAATTTTAGGAGCTGCGAAGTTAAGGTAATACTTTATAATTCTGAATTGTAACTGATGGGATAGTTTATTACAGATAGATCATCAATAGGGAGATAGACCATAAAAAGATAGATAATAGATAAGACAGACAGATAATAGGTAGGTAGAGGTAGGTAGATAGATAAATAGACGGGTGATAGGTAGATAGAGGATAGACAGTTGACGGTAAGTAGAGATAGATAGATAACTAGATAGATTAGATAGATGGACAGAAAGATGACAGATAATCTTAAATCTGTTCACCAAAGAGATCTAACATCAACACTCACAGATAAGAAAAACTGGAATTTTAGAGAAATGATTGAGATGATTGATTCTAAATATAGGGCAGGAAATATAGAAACTGAGCAAAAGAGCTCAGAATATCATTTTCTAACAGAGGATGGGGTACCAATTCTTAAGATTATGTTCAAAGGCCGTAGAAGTTCACCTGAAGTATCTCTCCCTCACCAAAGACTGAACAATTTGAGCCTCTGTGAACATAATGGCCATAATCAAACCGATTGTGCAGGCATAAATCTGTGAACCCATGGTTCACAGATGGACTCTTAGTCAGATTTGCCAGATAGGATGAAATGTGGGAAGGGTTTCTCAGAGGAACTGACCATGGCAGAGAAAATAGGAAGCGGCCTAGACATGTCTGAACACATTGTTGAATGGAAATGTATGTCTGCTCCCGCTTGAAGGAAGGAGGGTTGGAAGGCTGGGTGGAAGCATCTTAGATTGCCAGGCAGGAGTGTTCAGCAAGGTCTTCGGGTGTCCTTGAGCCAAAGCTGGTTCAGGAGGGAGCACTTAGCATCATCTCCTAGCAGCATGAAGCTGAATGTTCAGAGGTGTGACCTCAACACCACAGGGAGATGGATTTCATCTTTCTGTGGTTGTGACCTCTGGTGAATGATGCTCTGTGAAATTAGAAAATTAGAGGTCTGCCCCCTCTCTCTCTCTCTCTCTCTCTCTCTCTCTCTCTCTCTCTCTCTCTCTCTCTCTCTCCCTCTCTCTCTCTCTCTCTCTCTCATACAGAAATAGAGAACCTTGAAATATTACAAAGGAGCATCTGCATTGTCTTTCTAAGCCAACTATGGCTGCAGAATGAAATGGCAGCTGTGAGGGCAGATTTTACAGAAGAAGGAATTATGGAATTGGAGCCATCAGCACCATTTCTCAACACCTACACATTAAAGATCTATGTATTGCCCATGAAGAAGCGGTGGCTGCTACACACCAGAAAGGAAAAGTAAGTAAACTTTATGTGCCTCTTGATAACCAACATGCCAGCACTAACAAAGGCATCTTCCTCTCAAGTAAAATCTGAATCTGATTAAGTGTATTGGTTCAGCTGCTCATAGGCAGAGAACCTAGAGGGCACATGGCGATGCAAGCTATACCACAGGAGCACTGTAGAATCTTCACTCAACAATAACAACATTAAGGATAAAAAGATAGTGAGTTTGGTGCTGGTGGCTCACACCTGGAATCCTAGCTACTCAAGAGGCTGAGATCTGAAGATTAAAGACCAAAGTCAGTGCAGGAAGAAAAGTCTGTGAGACTCTTATCTCTAGTTAGCCAGCAAAATAGGTCAGAAATGAAAGGCGTGGCTCAAATGGTAGAGCACCAACCTGGAATGAAAGAGCCAAAGAGAGCAGAGATTCTGCTCCAGTACTGGTACACACCACACACACACACACACACACACACACACACACACACACACACACACACACACACACACACACACTATACAGAATGCTAACAAATGTGTTTAAGGCTGTGCTAAATCGGTGTTTATGACTCCTTGAATAAGCAACAAAATTACAATGAAAAGGAATCAGGGATGCCCATAAAATCTAGGCTGTTAATACTTTCGTTAGGGGAGTTTATGGTCTATCTTGGGAAGGCATCTTAAGCCTCCTGTGTTTGGTGCTTTCTCATTTATGGGTGAAGTTGTAAGGACCCCCCTCTCTCTCTCTCTTTCTTCCTCTCTCTCTCTCTCTCTCTCTTCCTATCTTTGTGCCAGTCCTGGGGCTTGAACTCAGGGCCTGGGCTCTGTCCCTGAGCTTCTTCTGCTCAAGGTTTGCACTCTACCACTTGAGCTACATACAGCTCCATTTCTGCTTTTTGTTTTTTGGGTTTTTTTTTTTTTTTTTTTGTATTTTAATGGAGATGAGATAAGGAATCTCATTGACTTTCTTGCCCTTGCTGCCTTCAAACCATGATCCTCAGATTTCAACCTCCTAAGTAGGTAGGATTATAGACATAAGCCACCAGCTGCCTAGGACATTGCTCTTATACTTCAAGTAGCGTATTTGTTCTGAACTGCTTTCTGTATTTATATGGCTTTGACCAGGAAAAAAATATCAAAACACGAGTGGAAAACAAGGAAATATACAGGAATATATATATGGGGAAATTCCTCTAACATTTGCAAATGGGTTTCACTTCTCAGAGAGCATAATCAATCCCAGGTGGGATTTTTCCCCCTCCCTTCATTGTGTGGGTGTTCTTGAGTTTGTAATCATAAAACTAGATAGTTTCCTGGTTTAAAAAAAAGAGTCACTTCAGCAAACTGGGAAGTGGGAGCAATAGCAGAGATTAGGGCTTAGGAGGAAAAAAAGCTATTTATCAGTGCCTGGACACAGCCTTAATATGTGTGTATATAGCTGGTCATATTCCACACACTAAAGACTTTCAGACCTGAAATAGTGCACAGAGCCACAAACATAAAAATTTATTACACACAGGTTTACACATCTAAATGTAGAAGGCAACATGGTAAGCTTCGTAGAAGAAAATGTACAGGAATATCTTTCTGACGGTAGAGAAGGAAAATATCCCTTAAATAAGACACAAAGGGCACCAGTTATAAATGGAAAAAATATATAAATAGGATTAATATAGAGATTAGCGAGTTTTGTCGGAATGCATTTCTCAGAGACGAAAATGAATCCACAAAGCGGAGGAGGATAATTGCAGTATGTTTTCCAGATAAACAGCTCCTATCCGGGAGGTGAAAGGAATTTGTGAACTCAGACAGATACATCAGTGGGAAAAAAGAAATTCTGCCCAATAAAATAGGCAGAATATTCTCAAGATGGTTCACCAAAAAAAAAAAAAAAGATTGAGTGCAGGTTGCTCATGCCTGTAATCCTTGTTACTCAGCAGGCTGAGATATGAGGATCACAGTTGGAAGCCAGCCTGGGTAGGAACCCCTATGAGACTCTTATCTTCAATTAACTACTAAAAGCTAGAAATGGAGTTGTGGCTCAAGTGGTGGAGCACTAGCTAACACAAAAAGAGACCAGAGGCCTGGCTCATTGGAAGCTTCCTGCCTAGCACGAACGTGGTCCCAAGTTCAAACACTGATACTGCCAAAAAAAAGAAAGAAAAACAATGTAAAATAGCTTCTTTTCATAGGATGGGTACCAGTTAGGTGTGGGGGGGGGGGGTAAAGGGGTGTGTGTGGGGAAGTTGGTGAATATGGTTAAAGTATTCTATAACAATGTATGAAAATAGAACAATGGAATATGTTGAAATTATTCCCAGGAGAGATGGGGGGATAATGGGAAGTGCCAAGATGAATTTGATTGTGGTATGTGGAATGCATATATGGAATCATTACAATGAAGCCCCATTATACAATTATTATGCTAATAAAGATACAGGGAAAGCATGCTTTAGACATTTCCTCCAGAAGTAAAACTATAGGCTGGGTGCTAGTGGTTCACACCTGTAATCCTAGCTATTCAGGAGGCTGAAATACAAAGATTGATGTCCAAAGCCAGCTCTGGGCATGAGACTTTGTCTCTAATTAACTATAAAAAGTCATGGAGCTGTGGCTCAAAGTGGTACAGCAGTAGCCTTGAGCATAAAAGCTCAGGGGCAGCACCCAGGCCTTAAGTTCAAGCTTCAGGGTCAGAGAAGAAGAAGAAGAAAAAAAAGTAAAACAATAAATGCTGGAGAGGATGCAGGGTAAAAGGAACCTCTATACAATATTGGTGGGAATTTTCAAATAATGGCTGCACCATTATAGAGGTAGGACTCTAGATGGGAGGGAACTATTAACCAGAGTACTTATAATCCATTCCTCCGGCCTAGCAGAGAGCCTAATCTTGGTCAAAACACATAGAAGATCTTGGCCGATGAAATGGACAGTTAAGAGATTAAACAAGGAGCCAGCAGGAGTGTTCAAAAGTATACTGACTTTGGATCCAGATCACTTTTAGTATAGTAGGCCTGGTTTGTCAGGAATGTTTATTGTAAACACTTCTGCAATTTTAAAGTATGGGCTATCTGATTTGCAGGGTATAAAAGCTGAAAAATAATCAAACCCAGAATGCTTTCCTAGGCTAATAATTTGTTCTCTATGCAGCTAACACTCATCTGAACATAGACAGAAGTCACTCTGCGTAGGAACAGGAGACCCAGGAAGCAAAGTCAGAAGACTGGGGGCTGCCTAGAAATGGAGGTATCTTTTTTGTTTTTGTTTTTGTTTTTTTTAGTAATCGTTAGTGAAGCGTGGTGGTAGACAGGACTTGAATTTTGCGCAAGGCTAATCAATAATATGGGTCTTTGCATTGAGTGTAAGGTTAATTTAATAATTCAGAGTGATTGCCACTGAAAATATTCATGCAAACAAAGGAGCAAACATGCCATCTTAATAAGTGCTTTAAAAGCATATGATTCTACATCCAAACATGATATTTAAAAACTCCCATCTGAGTAGAACTAGAAGGAAATTTTCCTCCTTATGAAATAGATTCCCCTCAAAGCAGAAAAAGAGCAGCAAAGAAATAATACAGCTAGGGGCTGGGAAGGTGGCTCAGTGGTAGAGCACTTGCCTTGCATGACTAAGGCCCTGGGTTCGATTCCTCAGCCCCACATAAGCAAAAAGAAAAAAGCCGGAAGTGGCGCTGTGGCTCAAGAGGTAGAGTGCTAGCATTGAGCTGAAAAGCTGAGGGACAGCGCCCAGGCCCAGAGTTCAGGCCCCATGACTGGACCCCCCCCCCCCAAAAAAAAGAAATAATACAGCTAATACTGCTGTGAGTTGAATTCTATTGCTTCCAAACAGATGCACTGTATGTCCAACTACTGATACTTGTGCAGGAGAACATATTTAAAAATAGGGCGTTTTGCAAATGAATTAAATTAACATGACTTGTCAGTTTTTGTTTTGTTTTGCTTTTAGTTTTAACAAAAAAATTTTTTTGTCAGTATGGGCTTGAACTCGGGGCCTAGGTGCTATCCCTGAGCTTTTTTTGCTCAAGGCTAGCACTCTACCACTTTGAGCTTTAGTTCGCTTCCAGTTTTCTGGTGGTTAATTAGGATAAGAGTCTCACAAACTTTGTGGCCTAGGTTGCCTTTGAACCTTGATCTTCAGATCTCAACCTCCCAAGTAGCTAGGATTATAGGCGTGAGATACCAGTGCCCAGCTTGCTTTTAGCTTTTTGACACAGGATCTTCCTGTTTACCTCAGGCTGCCCTTGAACTCCTGATCCTTTAGCCTCAGCCTGCAGAGAGCTTTAATTATAGACACATACCACCCTGCCAGGCACTAACATACAACATACAAGGACACAGGTAAAGATTAAGGATGATGTCAGTGCAAGTCATGGAACAGCAAAGATTTCCAGACAGAAGGCAGAAAAGATAAGAATTCTAACCAAAGTCTCACATACAGATCATTTTGACATCTTGACCTCAATAGAAAAAAAATTTTATTTAAGTTTATATGTCTTAAGCCACCAAGATTTTGATACTTACTATGGAAGACCTAGGAAATGAATTATGGAATAAAAATGGATATAGGATATCAAAATTACTAGGAAGCAATTAAGGCAGTACTCATTTGGAAATTTGCATCTTCCTTTGCTTACGTTTGAAAGGAAATCTAAAATTAGTATCTCAGTGTGCACCTTAAGAAATGTGTGAAAGAGAAGCAAATTAACCCATAGAAAGTAGAAGGTGATAATAAACATGAGTAGAAATCAATAAAAAATAAAGTTGGGAAAATGAACAAAGCAACAATTTGTTCTTTGGAAAGATTAATCATACAAATTGATTAACTCTAGCAAGTGTAATTGAGCGCAAAAACAAAAGGGAAAACAGAAATTACTGAAAGCAGGAATGGAGAGAAGGTGTTAGTATATGACCTAATGACATAAATAGGAGAAAAAGTAAATAAATATGGTAAACAATGTTTTGCCAAGAAATCCAATAACATAAACAAAGTGGAGAAAATTTCTTGGACACAAATTAGGAAAACTTTCCCCAAAGAAACTCTGAATTTTATGCTGTCTAGTAGACAGATTTGATTTTAAAACAACAAAGACAAATCCTCGCCTATGTGTAAATCTTACCAACATTTTAAGAAGAAATCGACTCGTGTTTTCAGAAAACAGAGGAGGAGTAAGCACTTCCCAATTTATTTTGGACCACCATCATAATTCTTGGATAATATAAGGCAATAACCTGATAATAAATGAAAATTATAGAGCAATATGCCGCAGGAGTACACAACATAGAAAATTCTTTTAATATCTACTGGCAAATTAAATTCAACAGATGTCAAATCCATGATCAAGAGAATTTGCAGTTTGATGTTTTTCATCAATATTGAAAAGTTCTCAGCATTTATTCTGAGATATTTCTTTCCTCTCATATTCACTCTGTGGTTGATGAAAGGCTCTTTTATTCCTTGAAGACCTGGGAAGGGGGTATGTGACCAGGAAAGTCATGGAAATTCTTTGATCATGATGTGGGAGAGAAAACAAACAGTGTTAAACTACAGAATTGCAGATTATTACTATAGCTCTAATAACCTACCATGATCAACAGTTTCAAAAAATATATTTTTTGGATGCTAGTCCTGAGGTTGGAACTCTTGAATTTTTTTTTTTACTCAAGGCCAGTACTCTACCACTTGAGCCACAGTTTTACTTCTGGCTTTTCTGATGGTTAATTGGAGATAGGAATCTTGAGGACTTCCATACCCAGGCTGGCTTTGAACCATGATCCTCCTATGTCAGCATCCTGAGTAGTTAGGATTACAAGTATGAGCCACCCCTGCCCTGCTCAGCTTTTAACCATACTAGTTGTATAGTGTTTTGTAGATTGTTTTATTGCAAATGGTGGTGCACAAAATTTCCTGACTCTGCTTGTGAATTTTGTTGTACTGTTTGCCGATGAGGGCCTTCATTTGAATGCTTTATGGTTTTGTTTGTTTTTGAGCTCATTTTCATGAACACTGTCCTTTTCTTTTCTTTCTCTCTTTTTTTTTTTTTTGGTCCTGGGGCTTGATCTCAGGGCCTGTGCTCTGTCCCTGAGCCTCTCTGTGCTCAAGGCTAGTGCTCTACCACTTGTACAGCACCACTTCTGGCTCTTTCTGAGTTTATTGGAGATCAGAGTCTCACGGACTTTTCTGCCCCAGCTGGCTTCAAACTGTGATCCTCCTATCTCAGCCTCCTGAGTAGCTAGGATTATAGGCATGAGCCATCTGCGCCTGGCTCAACACTCATTTTCCTTCGGAGTGTCAGTGTGTTTCCTCCAGTGAATCCTTGAATCCCAACCCACATGGAGATGGCACTGGAACTCTATTCTTAAGCCTTACAACACTGGTGGCTGATGTGTGTGATCATCTGCTTTTTCCCATCCTCTATCCAAACCAAAACTATATTTCCTTCCATTTCCCTGGGAAATGTGGAGGGGAATTTCTTTTTCAAGCTCAGATTTATGTGAGTCTCTACATTCCACTTCTCCATCTTCCACAGGCACAAGGTCAGGTTCTCAACCTGGAGTAGGTTCAAGTTTCAAGATTTTCATCTTTAATTCTATATCCTATGTCTGCCTTTGATCTTAGCTATCATAGCAATACCTGCTTGGAATTTGTTTCTGGCTTTGGTCTTTTTAAAGTATGCATTGCTTTTTCTGTGATGTCTTTGTTTTTTTTTTTTAACCTTTTCTTTCTTTTCTCCTTTCCTTGCTATTTATTATCTAAACAATAATATATTTACAACATTTATTTATAACATATAAATACTCATAAATAGAATACCTTATTTATTTCTGGTAGTCCTGAGATTTGAACTCCATCTTGCTAGGCAAGTGCTCTACTGCTTGAGTCTGGTTTATATGACCATGCCTGCCCTACTGTTTCTTTTGCTAAGAATGGGCGGGCCAGTAGAGCCTGCATAGCCCATTTGGCTCTACTTCCAGAATTTTCTGTAACTTTCTTTATTCTACAAGTGAAAAAAAAACAAAACAATCAAACAACAAGAGTAAACAAACAAAACCCCCAAACACAGCTTCTTACCACATATATTAAAGCCTACACTGATGGTTTGAGTGTGCATGTGTCAGTGAACACAAGGGAACTTGCTTCAAGGCAAACAAAAACAACAACAAAATCCCAGTGACTAGAAACAAACTCACACGTCTATGTATAGGCATGAATGATGGGGATTGGAATTTATTTTTTCACACTCATCAGTTAACTGCAAACCACTGGCTTGTGCTTATGGGTCTTTGAATGGCGGCAGAGTACAGGCATACGTAAGTACTTATTGACTCGTCTCATCTGAAAATGACTTATTACACTAGTTTTGTGATATTATGGGGCGCAGTAATCATGTTGTGATTTGGGTGTTAAGTGTACTGCCACATTCACGCACACTCAGACTAAAGGAGGATACTCTTTAACACTTCTGACCATTTAAAATATACTTATTGCAACGAGTTCCCGGAAATGGAAACATATTGGTTTTTCATTGTTATTGTTGATGGTGGTGATATTTGTTTTTGCTTCTCTGTTTTGTTTTGTTTGTTTGTTTTTCTCTTTTTGGGAGTAAAGGGAGTGCAGAAATAGAGGGAGGAAGGATGAGCAAATGCAGAAGTGGTACTCACCAGACACTGGAAAATGAGGGGGAAACTGAGGGAAAAGTGAAGGAAGGAGTGACATTGTCCATGAAGAAATGTAATCATTACCTCACTTATGAAACAGTAACCTCTCTGTATATCACCTTTATAATCATACAATTTCTATTAAAAATAAATAAAAAAATGTAACACCAAAGCTCACATGATGAAGGCTTGGTCCTCAAGCCCTACTGTTCGGAAGAGATGGGCTCCTACGAGGTCAGACCTCATGAATGGATTAATTCTATAAATGAATTCTGTAAAATTAATTATAAGTGGATTCTCTTGTGATTAATTTATAGCTCACTCAGCTATCGGGAGATGGAAGAAAGTTTAGAAGGCGAAGCTTACAGCCCTGTTTCTGGTTTTCTGGTGGTTAACTGGAGATAAGACTCTCACAGACTTTCTTGCCCAGGCTAGCTTTGAACTGGGATCCTTAGATCACAGCCTCCTGAGTAGCTGATATTATAGACCTGAGCCACGAGCGCCCACCAATCAACCTTCCTTCCATTCATATTGTTTACCTCAGGTATTTGGTGACACAATAGAAAGCTGACTGATAGGCATGGTAAGGAATCAGTGCTGGTTTCAGAAACAGGATCCCAATGGCCACCTTGGAGAAGTGAGTTCTCCGGACTTCATGTTCCTCCATGATGGACGGCCAGACTCTCAGGGGTTTGCAGGATGCATACAGCAGAGTGAACCCTGCCATTCACAGTGGTGTGTTAAGGAGAATCTGCCAGTCTGCACCCTGCATTCTGTGCATGGGTTTTATTTTTTTATTTCTCAAATTCCTTTTTGCTATCAGTTCACTTTTTTGTTCTTTTTTCTTTTTTGTCAGTCATGGGGCCTGAACTCTGGGCCTGGGCACTGACCCTCAGTTCTTTAGCTCAAGGCTAAGTGCTCTACCACTTGAGCCATAGCACCACTTCGGCTTTTTCTGCTTATGTGGTGCTGAGGAATCGAACCCAGGGCCTCATGCATGCAAGGCAAGCGCTCTACCACTGAGCCACCTTCCCAGCCCTCAGCTCACATGTTGTAGTCCCTAACTTTACCAGCTCTCCCCTTCCTGTGACAGAACACACTTCTGAGGCCTCAACTGCTCCATTCTGTATGAACTATTCTTCCAAAATCTCAATCTTTTAGGCTCTTACTACATACATTGTGTGTGTGTGTGTGTGTGTGTGTGTGTGTGTGTGTGTGTGTGTGTGCCAGCACTGGGGTTTGAATTCAGCCTGGTGTGCTTTCCCTTGGCTTTTCTGCTCAAGGCTGGCACTCTATTACATGAGCTACTTTGTAGCTTCTGTGTGATTCATTGAAGTCATTGTCTTTCCTGCTTGGGCTGGTTGAAGACAGCCATTCTCAGATCTCAGCCTCCTGAGTAGCTGGGATTACAAGCATGAGTCACTGGACACTCAGCGTCTTAGCACATGTATTAAAGCCTACACTGACCGTTTGAGTGTGCATGTATCAGTGAACACACAGGAACTTGCTTCAAGGCACTTGAAGGAAAGGGAAACACAATTTACTGCGGTTCTTAAGCAAATAACTAGGGCTCAGTACCTCATTTCTACTGCTGGGATCTCTGCGAGCTCCATCACTTTTACGTGAACCTTTTACTGGTTCCTAGTGTCAGATTAGAGTGCCTGTGTTAGTTCATGAGCTTGGGCATTGCCCTTAGAGGTTCACAGATGCTTGGGGTCTGGGAAAGCGGTAGACAGCGCCCCCTATAGGATTCAGGGAATTCTGCACACTTCCCTTTCTGCATTCAGCTTCTGGGAGTCTGCACTCCTGACAGGTTTGTCCGTCTTTCCTTCCTTCCTTCCTTCCTTCCTTCCTTCCTTCCTTCCTTCCTTCCTTCCTTCCTTCCTTCCCTCCTCCCTTCCTTCCTTTCTTCTTTCCTTCCTTCCTTCCTTCCTTCCTTCCTTCCTTCCTTCCTTCCTTCCTTCCTTCCTTCCTTCTTTCCCTCCTCTTCCTTCCTTCCCTCCCTCCCTCTCTCTCCCTCTTCTTCCTTTCTCTTTCTTTCTTTCTTTCTTTCTTCCTTTCTTCTTTTTCTTTCTTTCCCTTTCTCGGCCCTAGCTACTCTGGAGGCTGAGATCTGAGGATTATCTGTTCAAAACCAACCCAGGCAGGAAAGCCTGTGAGACTTATCTCCCCAATGATTTACCAAAAAAGACCAGAAGTGGTTCAGGTGTGTGGTTCAGGTGGTAAATATAGCGGGAAGGGTGGTGGTGGTGGTGGTGGTGGTAAAGGACAGGGCCCTGAGTTCAAGTCCCAGTACCTGCACGATACAAACACAAAAGGCCTAGCCGAGACCAAGTTTGGGCTGTCCAGCCAGCCCAGCTAGAGATCGGAGTGAACTTCCCAACTGTCTGAAGTCTCCGTGGAAAGAAGAGAAGGGGCCTTCTTCCATCGGGGCTCCAAGCTCTGACATTCGCAGGCCTTTCCAGAACGGAGCCCAGACACCCAGCGAATGGCTGGAGGGCGCGCTTCCTCTCTGGATCCTGGCACCGGGGCTCCCAGCATGTACTGGGGTGGGGGGGGCAGAGACCCCACCTCCCCGGCCCCGCCCCAGGAGAGATGCGCGGGGGGGGGGGGGGGGCGGGAGAACCACTCCAGAATGCTGAGCCTCCCCAGCGCGCACGCACGCAGGCGCGCCCCGGGGTCTGCTGCACGCACGTAGCCGCGGGCTGCCATTCCTGGGGGGGGAGGGGGGAGGAGGCAGCGGCGGCGGAGGCAGGAGGAGGGAGGAGGGAGGAGGGGAGGGGGGGAGAGGCGGGGGCGGGGCTCGTCACGTGGGGAGGCGCGGGGGCGGGCCGGGCTGGCGGGGACGCGCGCAGCTTCTTTAAAGGCGCGGGAGCGGAGCTGGAGAGGCGCAGGCCGGGGCTGAGCGGCGGGACGCGCGGGGCGCGGGGCGCCCGGGCGGAGGGCGGGGGAGGGATCATCCCGACCCAACATGCGCGGCTGGCGGGGCCGCGTCTGGCTGGCGCTCGCCGCGTCCTTGTTCCTGCCAGGTAAGGAAATCCGTCTCCGCCCGCTGCTTGGCACACTTCTCCGCGGCGCGGGTCTCGGGTGGGTGGGCGCGCGCGCTCGGACCGCACCAGCTTCCCCCCCCCGGGTCTCTGCCTAGGCGACGGGGTCGGGGGTGGCGGGTGGAGAGGGTGATCTTTGTGCCGCCTCGCTCAGCTCTTCTTCTTTTAAAGTGTCCCTGCAAGGCGAGTTCCAGAGGAAGCTGTACAAGGAGCTGGTCAAGAACTACAACCCCTTGGAGAGGCCCGTGGCCAACGACTCGCAGCCGCTCACCGTCTACTTCTCCATGAGCCTCCTGCAGATCATGGATGTGGTGAGTGCGGACCCGGGGTTGCAGGACTGTCCGGAGCCCGTGGCAAGGGGGGAGGGTGGGTTGTCCCCTGGACCCCCGGGGGGCATTCTAGCTGGTCCCCCCCAACCCCACCCCGTGACTCCAGCCTGCGGGTGACCAAGCGGGGCTCCATCACCCCCTCCCACCCCCCACACCCACACCCAGCCACCTGTGCGTGGCTGTACTTGGCTACCGCTTGTCTGTCCCTCCGCTTAGGAAAAACTCGGGGCGCAAAGTATCCGGATCTGGGAATCAGTAGCCAGAAACGGATGGTACTCCGGCTTTTCCCAGGCAGTTCGGCTACTTCTAGACTCTTCTGGATGCATTTGGCGTTTCTTTGGGCAGGGGGCGGGGTGGGGGGGGGCTGAGAAGTCTGTCCAATCAGAAGTGGGTGTTGGGACTTCTCTCCCTCTCCCCTCACCCACCTCCCCGCAACTTTTGGATGATGGACATTTTTTGTTTGTTTGTTTAGCTTCCTGGGGGGGGGGGGGGTCCTGCTCAGAATCCCAGATTTCTCACTGGAGACATACGCATAGCATAGCATGAGTCCTATTCCGGCAGCTGACACCCCAACCCCGGACCCCTTGTGCCATCGCCCAGAGCCAACTTCCACCGTTTGAGCTGTGCATTCACGCAGTCATTCTATCTTTCGTTCTTCCAGACTGTTTTGAATGTTCAGTTGTCACGGGTAGATCTTTCTGTACAACGGTGCTTAACAAAAGTGTTTAATGTATTCTAAGTGGATGTGAGTGGCCGGTCTGAACAAGGCATTAGTTCTTTTTTGAAGCAGCCCAGATGGCGGTGAGGTGGGGTCCCTTTGACGGTACTCATGGGGAGGGAATAAAGTGGTAGGAAGGAAGTATGAAAAACAGTCACAACTCCCAAGCAGGGGATGCGAAAAGCCACCAAAAGGCTTTTAGGTTGAGTTGACAGGTGACATTGGGTATTATGACAATTACAGAAATACAATCACGGTGACAGATGGCTTATTTCTTACACCAGTGTCAAATGTATATTCTTGTGAACAATTTCCTGAGTCAAATATTAGATGCAATACTATGATAGGTGATAATGTGGGAAAAAAAAGTTACCAGGGTGAATGTAGGAGAAGAGCGTGGCGAGTGTAGGTTACAGGAAAGGAGGAAGTATGGAGGTTTTGAGTCAGGATAGCAGAAAAGGAATTGCTGGCATGGAGTGGAGGGAAATGGAGTTGGGGGGTTGGGGTGGGGTGGGGAGGAAGGCAGGTTCCAGGCATGAAGTGGGGGGAGGACTTTATAGAGCAGTGCCCCTGTTTCCTTGCAAGATTTCTATCTGTCGTCTTGGTAACTTGTGGATGCTTTTGCTGGTCCCTAGCAGGTTGGTCTGAAGCAGGTTTGCTTAAGCATCCTGAGGCTTGACTTCCCTGTGAACACAATGGACTGTGTAGTTTCGATTGTGATACGTTAAAGAGGGTAGAGACAACTTTGGCAATATACCTCAAAATACACTTCATGAGGATGTTCGTTTTCACATGAAAGTACCTAAGGAGGAACCAATAAGGCAGCTGGGCTCACACACTTGGAAAATGAGCCCCTACTTGTCCTGGTCAGCCTTAGCCAGTGCTGGCCATGTCATCCACAACAGCTTCTGGGGGGGGGGGCTGGCCTTGCTCTGGCTAGCTCGAGTATAACAGCACGGGGCCATTCAGCTGAGTAAGTAGAACGGGCTTCCAAAGGCGATGGCACACCCTTTTTGGAGAAGAGACTACTCTCCACTCATAGAGAAGCTGTAGCATTTTACCCTGGGTCCCTCTGCCTATTGAAGATACTCTTAAGGAATTTGACTAATACGAAACATGGCTCTTAAGGGGGAAATTAAAGCCTATGTGAGGATTCGTGATGTGAAAAAGTAAAATATAAAATATCAGGTTACAAAATATAACAAGCCCGATGCTGATAGCTCATGTTACTCAGGAGGCTCGAGGATCTGAGGATCAAGGTTCAAAGCTAAGTCAGGCAGGAGAGTCTATGAGACATTTATCTCCAATTAATCACCAAAAAGCCAGAAGTGGAGCAGTGGCTCAAGTGGTAGAGTGCCAGACTTGAGCAGAAGTAGCTAGGGGACAATGTCTAAGTGCTGAGTTCAAGCCCCAGTACTCTCTCTCTCTCTCTCTCTCTTTCTCTCTCTCTCTCTCTCTCTCACACACACACACACACACACACACACACACACATCTTAACCACCAAGTGGCATTGCCACTCCAGTGTTAAAGGGGCAGGTAACAAGATGGCCGTGGGCAGCCAGATGTCATGGAGAGCTTTGGGGAAGGGTCTTGCTCTCACCTTGGCCCTCAGTGTAGCTGTGAACAAGCACATTGAGCTTCCCAGTCCAGCAATGCTTCTTGTTTGTGAAGTGGCCTTGAGAAAAATACTTGTTTCCCTCTCTTTAAGCCCTGTGTCCTCATGTGGAAAATGAGACTAATCATATCCACTTCATGGGGTTCTGAGAGGATTAAAAAAGAGAAAGTGTTTGTCACACACGGATGATTCACTGAAGGGTTGCTCCATCTTAATTACGTAGCTACTCAACGCAGGGGTCAGGAAGCCTATGCCTAGAAAGGTTTGGTCCAAGAGCCCCAGTTTGCTGGGGGGGGTGCAGCGTGGTGATGAGAAGTCATCAGCATCACCCAGGTCTTTTATCCACTCAGCTTCTGCTGCCTCCTTCAGATCTAGCAAGTTCTAGCAGAAGAGTCAGCTTAATCTACTTAAACTGGCTGAACTGGAACAGATTGAATGTGACTGTCCTAGGATCCTGGGTGAGAAGGAAGTCTCTCTATCAGGCAAAACAACAACAACAACAACAAATGCATACATTTGAATTTCAGGTCTGCCTGCTTCTGCCAGTCTTGGAAACAGAACCAGATCTTTCCAGCTGAAAATTTAGCACCCTGGACAGAGACATCTGGCTCTCTTAGGGAGTCTTAAGGTGGCAAAATCTCAGCTGGCGCTAATTCAGTTCTGGGATTTTTTTTTTTTTTGCCCATTTGTATTAGGCTATTTTAAGACCATTATTATTGCTCCCTGAAACCTTATTATCATTCTCATTCCCACCCCCCCACATTTGTGCGTGTGTGTGCAGGTCCTGGTATTGTTCCTGAGTTTTTGTGCTTAAGGCTAGCACTCTATGACTAGAGCCCAGCTCCACTTGCTTCTGGATCTCTTTTGTTGTTGTTGGAGATAAGAGTCTCATAGACTTTTTTATTTTTTATTTTTTTACTAAGGCTGGCTTCAAGCCATTATACTGAGATCTCAGCCTCCTGAGCAGCTATGATTACAGGCATGAGCCACTGGCATCCAACCTCCCTCTGCCCCCTCTTTTGTCAGTAATGGGGCTTGAACTCAGGGCCTGGACATTGTCCCTGAGCTTTTGTACTCAAGGCTAGTGTTCTACCACCTTAAGCCAAAGCATCACTTCCAGTTTTCTGGTAGTTAATTTGGATCTAAGAGTCATGGACTTTCCTGCCTGGGCTGGCTTCCAACTTTGATCCTCAGCGATCAGCCTCCTGAGTAGCCAGGATTACAGGTGTGAGCCATTTACCCTCGTTATAAGCAGAGATTTCCTGGATAGAGTAAAAGGAAGATGGCATATGATGCTACATGTTTTATTTTCAGCAAAGATCACTTATTACTTCCTGAGTTTATTTTACACATAGTTGTTGGGCTCCTAGACTTTGTTAGCTTTTGAGGTGACTAATTAAGGGATGATTTCTGCTTTGGAAATTCGCATGATCTGGCAATGGAAACTAGCATGTAAGTGCAAGGTGACATGTAAAATTTAACAAAACTATCTTTACAAAGGGCTCTATATCGGCGGAGGGAATTTTCAAATGCACTGGTTGGAGGGGCATCAAAGAAGTGAGTGGATACATTTGTGTAGGTGAGTATGAGTTTTCCAGTAAGCAGCTTTCTAGGTAATGAGAACAGAGAGAGGAAAAAAGATGAAAATATACTGTAGAGAAGGTTCACTCAGGTCCTGATGGATGTTTGCTGCAGGTTTTGCTATAAGACTGTTTATGTTTATTGAGAAGTGCCAAAAGAGGTATATATAACATTGATCACGAATGTTTTACCAGACCTTTTGTTAGTCTGTGTTCTAGAAATGCCCCTGAGGAATTTCCTCTGAAAGGGAATGCTAGTGTGTAAGGGGTCTTGACTATCTCTGCCAAATTCACATTTTTGCCCAGGGCCCTATTCTGGGTATTTCAAGAGAGCATGAGGAAGCAATAGAGCAGGAATTGTGTGACCCACCAGACCAGCTTGCTGCAGCAGATTTTCCTAGAAATGGAAACAATCCAACCATTATATTTGTATTAAATCCAAGAAGTATAAATTATAAATTAGGATGAAAAAAATGTGCATATATTTTAAAGACAAACCATGACTCTTCAAAGGAGTTGCTTTACCCCTGTGGTCCGTGCTAGTTATTCCACAGGCCCCAAGATGAAGGGTCAGGTAGAAAATGGGCAGGTATGTGGAATTCCTGAGCAGGAGAGGGAAGAGCCAAGATCTGTAGAAGATATTGATAGCAGTGAGCATGGGGCAGAATAGAGAAAAGACAAAAAAGTGGGCAAGAGGTCTTTCTCAGTCAATTTTCTGTATCTATGACCAAAGAGTAGAGATTGGAACATTTAGAAGGAAAGGTTAACTTGGGTCCTTTGTCCTGGAAGCTAGAAAATCCAGCCGCTGCCCAGCTTTTTTTTGGGTGTGTGTGTGTGTGTGTGTGTAGAGGGAGGGTCTTGGTGCTGTTTGAATTCATAGCAAAAAGCAGAGGGCAAGTATGCACGTATAAAACAGGCCTGATTTTATAACCTGTTCTTGGGATAACCAGTCAAGTCGCAGGAGAATTAACCCAGGATTTTGGGTGGGGGGAGAAGGCAAAGGAAGGGAGAACCGATGAATGGAAAAAGGAAGAGAGGAGATGAACGCAGTCTTAACATTCCATGTACATATGTGAAATGGAGCCAGTTAAGGGGCTGGTGGGAGGTGGTGGCTGGGAGAGATGGAGGAGAATGGTGAAGAGTGACATCGATCAAGGTGCATTGTCCTTATCAACGGATGTGTGAATTGAACTCCTTTATACAATGACTTTAAGGTAATAAGCACGTGTGTCCATTAAAAGAGAGAAAGAATACGTAATGTGATAGATAAAAGAATCCACTCAGTTCTTGATGAAAGAAAGCCCCTCCGTTGGTGAAGGCTCTGCCTTTAGGACCCATACATCGTCACCCAACACTGCTGTGCTGAGGAATTATAGTCCGTGAGCTTCTGGGGAGAATTCTGAACCCATAGCAAAGTCAAACTTAGGACAGCCATTGAGGGTGGGGTAGAGAAGGGGGTAAGTTGGAGACGTGTTTTGGATTGGCTAGCTATGCTGTGCACACCTGCACATAGAAACAGCACTCACATGCATAGCTTACATTTGCTCCGTGATAGCACCTTTATGATCCCCCATGACTTTGACTAATGGTGATCATTAATTGACCTCACCGGTTTGTCACAGTGCTGAAAATGAGATAATGCCAAAGAAATCATCTGGAAGCGAATGCAAATGAAAGGTTCTCATTCGCCTGCAATTTTCAAATTATTCGTCCTCTCTGTTTGTGTCATGTAGTCAGCCACACGGACACATACATCTAAAGGCCATTCTAGCAAGTGTGGATTTGCATAAAATAAATGTATGTCAGGAAAATATGTCCAGAAGGCAAGGTGTTTAAAGTGAATAATATGAATCAATATATAATTATGCACAAATATAAAGCATAATTATGCATGCATGATTTGGGGGGCTTTTATAGATTTGGGGATGGCAGAGCTAGCTCTCTGGGAGGTTTAGTCACAGACCGTAAGGCCATGCATTTAGAGTTTGCTGCTATGGAAAGCAGGCCTGGTTGTGGAGCCTGGCATTCTAAGAGGTTGGGTTTTCTCTGATTTCACTTTGGTGGCCCTCTGTTGAGGTTCATCACATTTTCCATTTGGTGCTTTTTCGGCCTATTTAAAATGCCATAAGTCTAAATATTATCAAATATTACTTACAAAAATTACACTCTTAGGCCAGGCACCAGTGGCATACACCTGTCATCCCTACTACCTAGGAGGCTGAGATCCGAGGATTACGGTTCAAAGCCAGCCCAGGAAGGAAAACCATGAGACTTATCTCCATGACCACTAAACAGCTGGAAGTGGAGCTGTGGCTCAGCTAGTAGCGTGCTAGCCTTGAATACAAAAGATCAGAGATAGTGCCCAGGCTCTGAGTTCAAGGCCCAAGATGAGTGCGTACACATACACACACACACACACACACACACACACACACACACACACACACACACACACACACACACACATTCTTAGAACATACTCTAGGAAGAAACGTCCAAGGTTAAAATTGGGTTATTATCATAATAATATTTTCTTTTTTGGTGCCAGTCTTGGGGCTTGAACTCTGGGCCTGGTGTTGTCCCTAAGCTTTTTGGGGGCGGGGGCTTAGGATAGACCTTCACAACAAGGATGTATTTCATCCACAATGTTCAAAGTGCCCAGACTGAGCAACCCTGCTGTGAACCCAGTGCCACATTACAAGTTTTTAATCCATTTAGGGGTTGAAAAATGGAGAAGCCAACTTCAGTCTCTACAGGGGCTAGTTCCTGCATATATATACTACGGTGTGACCCTCTAGGAAATTTACTAGACTGTTCTTTCTCTTCGGTGAGCCTTGAACTCCTATTTTGTCCTTCAAACATGTTTACAGCTCTGGGAGCGTATACCTACAGCATTCTTTTATCGTTAGGGGCTGAGAATTATGGGTGCTTTTATTCAAGGAGTCTTTCTTGTAAATGCTCACTTTCAGGACTCCCTCTGAAGGTGTTCCCCAGAGAGAGGAGCTCTCCCTGCTCCTGTTTCATCCCTGACATGCTGCTACAGGAAGAGAAATGATACTGTTGTGGAGAGATGCCAGTGAAAATCTCCTCTCTCATTCTCTCTCTCTCTTCTTTATTAAAAAAATCAGGATTAGTTTGTATCTTTCGGAGAAGGAGAAAGGCATTTGCTACCTTCAGTTTTGGGTGCTGTGAATTACATTTAAGGCTTTCCTGAACTGCACACACTACCCCCCCCCCCCCTCCCCTTTATTTGGTGCCGCCTTCTGACAGCAATTCCCATGCAATTCATTTCACTGAGTCCCTGAATCATTGCTGACTGCTATAACAGTCAAAGTAATTTCAGGATTATCATAAAATGGTATGTTTGCATACATATTGCCCATGTCTATTACCCTTAGCTCTGATTGATATATGTGTATAACAATGTGATATCTCTCTCTCTATATATATATGTATCTATAATCACAGCATACATTATTCAGATTCAAGATATCAAGCTAAAAGTTATAGCAGAAGCTTTGGATCTCAGCTATTGGCAAGCCCAAAGAACTAATATGAAATTCGATAGAGGCTTATATAAAATCGAGTGTGAGAAATGGATTCGAGAGAATGGGCTATAGGAAAGGCCCGAGGCTGAGGCTGGCCAGGGCTGAATCAGATGGCAGATGCATTAGATGACTTGTCTCCATTGCAGGTGGCAGAGGGCCGAGGGGAGGGAATTGCAGTTGTCATAGTTAATGAATGCCACCTGTGAGCGACACTCAACTTGGGACATTTACTCTTGGATCACCGAAAGCAAATTGTCTGTAAAGATTCCCGTGTGGTGGAAATGAGCTGGTGTTGCTGCTCCAGGGAGAGAAATGTAAAGAAAGAAAACTAGGTTGCTTTATTTTGTGGAGAGAGAAGGCAGGGGGTGGTGTAGCTTTTCCAGTTGTCTATAAGTTTTAGAGTTTGTGTAATGCAATAGTAAGGTAATGTGTCTGTTCTAAGAAGCTCACAGAGAAAGTAGATGATTGGCTGAGGATTTCAATTAAACAAATGAAACCCAAAGTTTTGAGCTTCCCCTCCCACCCCCAGGTCCTAATTCCAAGAGTTTTACATGTCAGAGCTAGGCACTCTCATAGATGAAAATTGAAGAGAGACGGTGAAGGACAGAATAAGGAGATTTATTAACTGGCATGAGCATACTATGGGGTGATAACAACCATGTTTGGGGGTACAGATATGAAGTTTAGGTATTATAGGCAAAGTACTGGGCATGGGAGAGCCAAGTAAGCATAATTACTAAGCATTGTTGGTCTAGGTATGGCCTCATTTGGTCATTATTTCAGTGCTTGTTGTTAGGGAAAATCATACAGACAAAGAAGAGAAGGCAGGGGCTTCAACACATCAGATTAGAATTTAATCATCACAGCCATGGGACTCCATGTAACAGAGTGGGAGAATCAAGGAATGGGAAATTTTGGTGGGGGTGGTGGTTTAGGGTTTTAAAGAAAAAGTACAAAAGTATTTGAATAAAAAATGAGTCTGAGTTAGATGCTCGTGGCTCACACCTGTAACTCCTAGCTGCCTGTAATCCTAGCTACCCAGTAGGCTGAGATCTGAGGATCATGGTTCAAAGCCAGCCCCAGCAGCAAAGTCTGTTTCATCTCCAGTGAACCACCAGAAATCCTGAAGTGGCACTGTGGCTCAAAGTGGTAGAGCACTAGCCTTGAGCAAAAGAGCTCAGGGACAGTGCCCCGGCCCGAGTTCAAGCCCCAGGATGGACCTGGGGGAAAAAAGATGCTATTGTTCAGTCCTTTTCTTCCTAAATTCCAAGGTAAGCGCAAAGTGAATACAAAGAGAATGAATTCGGGTAAAGACCTACAAAATGGAGACAGGATTTCTTCTGGTTCTCTCTCTGTCTCTTTTTTCTCTTTGAATTCTGAGCCTGGGTGCTGTCCCTGAGGTCTTCAACTCAAGGCTAGTGCTGTACCACTTGAGCCACAGTGCCACCTCTGGTTTTCTGGTGGCTACTTGGAGCTAAGAGTCTCATGGACATTAGTGCCTGGGCTGACTTTGAACTGTGATACTCAGATCTCAGCCTCCTGTGTAGCTAGGATTATAGGTGTGAACCACCAGCACCCAGCTTCTAGTTCTCTTAACTCATGGGGCCAAGTGAGTACACAGGGTGTTTCAGATTAAAAAAAAAAAGAAAGTAAGAAATGGGGAAAATAAAACTTTTAAGCACCTCTTATAAAATTAAGCTTAGGCTGCTTTCTGATTGAGTATATTCATACATTTGATTCAATCATTCAAGCTAATAAAATTTGCAATTACAATCAGTAGTCAGAAAGCATTAGTTTGCTATCTGTGTTCTCTATAAAGAGGTTCTAATGGTATTTGAAGTGATCACTAAACCACCATGAGGCTCATAGATGCAAGTCTCATTTTGGAAGTTCCTCCTTAATTCTGTTGTGAAAATTGGAACTGTAGCTGGTTGTTGGTGGCCTGTGTCTGTAATCCTAGTTACTGAGGAGGCTGAGATCTGTGGTTCAAAGCCAACCTGGGACAGAAAGTCCTTGAGACTCTTATCTCCAAATAACCACCAGAAAACCAGAAGTGGCTTAACGTGCTAGAAAGCTAGGCTTCAGTGAAAGAGCTCCAGGACAGCTCCTAGGCCTTGAGTTCAAAGCCCCAGGACTGGCATACATACATACATACATACATACATAGTACATACATACATAAATTTAGACTGTAGTGTAATAGATACTCATGAAATTGTGTAGTGTCAGAAACAACCCCATGAGCTGTCACAAAGGAATTCAACCCATCTAACCAAATATATCACCACTTAATACAGCCCTCCTTTCTTCCAGGACAAAACTGTTCATCTGATTTCAAGCACCAGAGTTTAGTGTTAACCTTCTACAGAGTGGTTTTTAAAAAAAATATAATGTTTACTTTTTGCAATTGCTGGGGATCAATTCTAATGATCTACCTCTGAGTTATACTCCTAAGCTGGAATATTATATGCAAGTGTACATTTTGTACTCTATTGGATCTGACTGTTTATCTTTGCCAGTCACCCAAGTGGTTTCCGGCTACTATTTATTTTTTTTTATTATACACGTGTTACAAGATTTTTTATTATATTGATGGATATTTAGATTGTTTCTAAATTTCCTCTATTAGGAAGAACACTGTTATAATTATTCATTTAATGATATGAGATGTACATGTCTGTCTCTAAATAAAATGCTTCTATTCATCACTGTTTGATTTAGAGTTATTTCTAACACCTGGAGACCTACTGATCCTGAAAAAGATTTAATTCTCCCTTTTACTCCTCCTCTGCACACTTACTACACTCTCCACATTTCTCTGAAAAACATTACATAATCAATTTGGACAAAATTAATCTATAACATTAAAATTTATGAAATCACTGTTCACATCTGAACAATATGAGAGGACTATGATGTGTTAGTAGGCTATGATAATTATTATTTTCCTTGGAGTTTCATTATTGTTTTTCCAGTTGTAAGATTTTTTAATGTAATAACAATATTTCATTCTTTAGTTTTACAGTACAGATAGCTGTGGGTCCTCCCTCCCTCCCTCCCTCCCTCCCTTCCTCCCTCCCTCCTCCCTTCCTCCCTCCCCTCCCTCCCTCCCTCCCTCCCTCCCTCCCTCCCTCCCTCCCTCCCTTCCTTCCTTCCTTCCTTCCTTCCTTCCTTCCTTCCTTCCTTCCTTCCTTCCTTCCTTCCTTCCTTCCTTCCTTCCTTCCTTCCTGTTTATTGCTGGTGATTGAACCTGGGACCATACATAGGCTAAGTAGGCACTGAACTACACCGCTGACTCAGTTCCTTTTTCACTACTTTCTAGGCAAATGCTCTGCTTCTTAAGATATATAACACCAGTCCTTTTGCTTTTAGTTTGTTTTACAGATAAAGTCTTCTGCTTGTGCCTGGGCCTGACTCCTCCTTATTCTTTGCTGATAGTTGGGATTACCAGCATGTACCACTATACTTAGTCTTTTGCCTGGTTGACCTTGAGCTCTTAGCTCTTGTATTTTGGAGAGTATTTTGTTAGTTTTTAAAATCTCATGAAGATCTATAATCCAGCCAGAATTGATTTTTATCTATAAAGACGATCACCTTTAAGCAGTTGAATGAGAATCTTGTCTGATGATACGATGATTTTGTTTTTCTAGAGTAATTAGATTACCATTATGAGAAATGAATGATTGTCAATCATATCATATTTGGGCATCATATTATTTACTATGCCTGTGCCCCAACTGGCATTTCCATTATTTAGGAGTATATATGAAGTGGAGAATGTATTGGTTCTGGCAGTTTTTAATATAAAAAAACGTTGAAATGGCCCACATTATTTACAGAGCTCACAATAAAGAGGGCTTGTGGGAAACCTTGGCTTCTGTCCTGAGATTTCCCCATACTGTCTATTCCCATAAGACAGCTACTTGTAAACATCCTCAAGTATTTTATGCCTTATATTAAACAGCTTGTATTTTTATGCCTTTTATTAAAATATCAAACATTGAGTGGGCACTTGTGGCTCACACCAGTAATCCTAGCTACTCAGACTCCTAAGATCAGAGTTTGAGATTTCAAAGCCAGTCCCAGCAGAAAAGACTTCAGGACTCTATTTCCAATTAATCGGCAAAAAAAAAACCCTTGACTGGAGGAATGGCTCAAGTGGCAGAGCATCAGCCATGAAAAAAAGCTGTATGAGAGTGCACAGCCCTGAGTTCAAACTCCAGTAGCAGCAGAAAAGCACACGAAGGTCAAAACAGTGTAAACCCCTATTAAGATTAAAGTGCTTTTATTTGACTGTTTGGGAGGGGTTTTGTTAAAAAAAAAAAAGAAAAAGAAAAGGTCTAGATAAATTAAATTTAACAGTTTATCAAAGCAAAGGATAATTCATGAACCAGGTAGCACTCAGAACTGGTAGAATTTCAGAAGCTGCACCCAGCTGTGAGTTTTTGCAGGCTAAGTGTGAAAGTAAAGAAAAAAGAATCACTGGATTGTTTAGGTGTTCACCTTATTGGAGTATGGTGTGATTAGTTGATTACCTGTGATTAGCTGAGCTTTGGCTGCTTGTGGTTGGTTGGCTGAAAGTTAGCTGTTATACTGGTAAAACTTCTTTCTTGGGTTTTTTAGGTTACAATTTGATGCGTAACTTCAGACTGAGGATCTGCTATTTAGCATCTTGTTTATAAGGAAGGGCAATATGTCTTTAAATCACAGTAATGAGGGTGGATAGGTCATCAATGAGATGGAGACAGATTTGGGTGTTTTTTATTTGGCTTACAATATACTCTGAAAGAAAATCAAAACAAAAATTTTCAAAGCATCCCAGAAAGCAAAAACTTTTTATAATTTTTAAACTAATTTCAAAGGCAGTTCTTAAATGAGAGTTGGAGTGGGTTTAACTTGCAAAAGCCTTGACTCAGTATTCAAAGCTTATCTATTAAATAAAATACCTTATAGATTTTAGAAGCCAGTTGGCCAAGGGCTGGGGATGTAGTTCAGAGATAAAACATTTACCTAACATATGCAAAGCCCTGGGGTTTCATCCCTGGAACTGCAAAAGAAAACAAAAATCAACTTTTCAAGAGCTCTTAGGACCACATTTACTGATAAAGTTTTCTTTTGAATTAAAATTTACATGTTTCGTAGAATGTAGCTACTCTGAAAATGTGTGACAGGATCACTCTAGGACAGTATTTTACATTTGCAGAAGATACCTGAAGAGGAAATTGGACTCTTTCCTCCCTCTTATCTTTGGTCGGTCACCATGGTGAGCAAACCTCCTACACTGAGCCATCAAGGTGGTCCAAGATGGTACAGGATGAAACTTATGCCATCATTTACCACCGCTCCCTCGGGTCCAACCATGGACCCAAACCAGGACTATAAACAAACCTTTTCTCCCTTTACATGGGTTACCTCAGGCATTTCATGACAGTAATGGAAACTGTCTATCAACCAGGATTCTTCTTCCATGACACCACCTGCAATAGTCGCAAGTCAAACCATGTGTAAATGTCTTTCTCATATTAGATAATTTCAGGCAGTTTGGGATATTTCCAGCATGAAGATCTCTCTCCAGATCTGGCTTTTGAGACTTCCCTCTCCATATTAATGGCATTGTGCTTTGTGACTTCTGATGGAGTAGAACAAGCAGCAGCGGCTGTTCCCTCCATGGCTGGGCCCATGGAGCCGTGCTTGCGGGATCATGGCCCCAGGAACAAGAGGCTTTGGGGTTTAGCTTTCTGTCTACAGGGTGGAGCACCACACAGCTACTGGGAATTCCTCCTGGCCTCCTTTCACTCAGAACAGGACAGGGCGATTTGGATTTTCCATTCTGTTCTGTCCATGGAACGATTCGTGCAATGACAGTGAGCCAAGGCAGTCCTTTGACAATAACCATCAGGCGTGCATTAAAGCAGCAGTGGACAGATGGCCCCTCCATTGTTTCTGACAGGGAAAATTATGGGCAGTGGATTGAAGTACAAACTGGAAAGGAATATTCATGACAGGAAATGTGTCTCTCCAGTGGTGTGTTGCATCATGAAGAGCAGCTGGTCATTGATGTACCCGCACAAAGGCAGCTCTCTCCTGGCTGCCTGGGTTTTTCCAAATATCTCTTGAAAAGCACACCCCGAATTAGAAAGAAGTACCTTTGAAGTGCTTGAAGCTTAGTCTCAGAAAGAGGAAATGAAGTTCAAGATAGGATTCATCGTGAAGCTTTTTCTGGGCTGAGAAGATTGCACCGATTTCAGAAATAGGTGCTACTCTTTTGGGAGAGAAAATGAGTTTTTGACTTTATCATTAAGTCTGTGAGGGGATCTGGAAAGGGTGGGGGGGTCCAACCAGGCCGAGCTAGCATAGATGGGTCACCCCTGTGAGTCAGGAGCTTTGCTGGTGTGACTTTAGGTGTGTGGATCTCCCTGTCTGTGTTTGAAATGAGCCATAAAACAATACAATCTATTTGAAACAATATAATGGACTTGAATGCTTCAAGGCACCTACATTTCTTATCTCTCTGTTGATGAAGGGAGATGATGTTACATTGTAATCACTATCTTGTGGGAGTGGAAAACATCTGAACACTTGAACCCAGTCTACCTTTGCATGGTTTTTTTCTTTAGGTGCGAGATCTTTTTTTAAAAAATAAATTTTCTGCATTCACTAAAAGTTAATCTCTTTAAGTAGGTGGCTGGGGGGATTTTATTTTCATCCCGATGTACTGATTTTTGCCCTTTGGTATTTGGTATCTTTCACTCCATTTTAGCTCTTCTCTCGGATGCTATGGGCTTTGAAAGCTTCACTGTTATGGGACATGGAGCAACCCCAGGTTCACAGGCTCAAGTACCTCTCACCCTAGGCCCCAGGATGTGCCTTTATGCAGAAGCTCATCAATGGGAAATTATATTTGGAAACATTGACTCAAAGTAGATAGAGGAATAAATTCTAATTTGGTTCTGATGGAAAACTCAAAAAGAGAAACTGAGTAAATGCGTTGTATTAGTATGCAGAAAATTTATTATTATTATTATTGCTATTAATTTAAAATAGCATGATGGAGTTGAAGGAAGGCATAAGTACTTGGATGGAAAAGCTCTACCATGTCCTTCAGTTCCAAGTATGATTAAAAAAAAATAAACCCTCAAATTCATCCAGCAGAATAGTGAAAAATCGTTCTCCAAAAGAAGGCATGTGTAATGATCTCTGTGTCATTGTCAACTACAGGATTGGAGAAGAGAGTGGGGCTATAGTATTAAATCACCAATAGAATTGTTATTCTGGAATTCACTGCAAAGCCAAGTAGAAAAAGAAATTTCAGATATGAAGCTCTCCACCCACAAATCTGTTACTCCAAATCGGAAAGAATGGTAGTGTGACACGTTCCATCTTACACTGCAGCTAACACAAGCCCCATGAACACTAAGTGGAGTGGGAGATACAAGTGGCCAGGGTCCAAACAATGTTATTTAGCCTAATTGTCAATTGCCGGTCCGTGAAACATTAACAGCAATCTGCCACTCAGATTTTACATTTTCTCATTGAGGAAACGAAGCCTAGGAAATACACATAAAGACAATCAGGAGCTGGGAGCTCATGCCTGCAATCCTAGGTATCTAGAAGGCTGATATTTGAACGTCCATGTTCAAAGCCAGCCAGGAAGACAAATTTGACTCTTCTCTCCAGCAAAAGAAAGCCAGAAGTAGAGGTATGGCTTGAGTGGTAGAACACTAGCCCTGAGTGAACAAGCTAAGGGATAGCACTGTAGAGAAAAAAACACTGGTAAAAATTAAGGGAGAAGTAGAAACATTCACAATGATAGCTGGAGGACTCTACACTTTTCTCTCAATAACTGAAAGAAGTCACAGAAAGCTCAACCAGAGTACAGACAAACTAAATGATATCACCACTTGTTCAATGTTCCGCTCAAGAGAACCAGAATATATTCTTGTATTCTTATTTTAAAGGTGTATTGAACAGGCACAAAGGCACATCATAATCTGGGCCCAAACTACCACACATTTACATCAATGGAGAGTAATTTTTACAGCCTTGAAACAAACTGGAAATCAGTAACAGAAGGACAAAAAAAAGTGTGTGTGTATGTTAGGCAGTTTTCTGTCACAATAACAGAATAACCTGACATGGGTCCTTAGAGAGTGAAGTGAGCCTTGCTATGATTTGCACTTGTGTACATTGAAATCCAAGATTGGATAGCCCCCTTTGTGTGCGTGGGAGAGCAAGGACTTGTCTCACAAGTAAAAAGAGACTTAGATACTGAGCTCTGTCTGCAGTCTTTCTCAAGGTTCTGCCCAATGACCTAAGGGCCTCCCCCACCAGACTCCAGCTCTTTATAGATCCACAGAACTTCCTGATGCTCTTCTTGGAAGCAATCCTTAAACACATGGACCATTGAGGGAAGGGGATACAAACCATATTCAAATCATAGCAGCATCCAAAGGTTGAAAAACTTTAAAAAATGCGTATACGTAATTTATGGATAAAATTAGAATAACTAAGTGACATTTCCAACAATGGACACGAACTGTCACATATTTAATTTTGTGGGGGCAAAAACAAAACACCAGGGGAGGAAAATTTGTAGCCCTGAGTGCATGTGTGTTAAGGGAAAAGCCAGCTGGTGCTGGCACATCTGTAATCCTAGCTACCCAGGAATCTGAGGCCTAAGGAGCGCAGTTTAAAGCCATACCAGGCAGGAAAGTCTGTGAAATTCTTACCTTCAACAAAAAGCTGAAAGTAGAGGTGTGGTTCAAATGAGAGAACACCACCTTGAGCAAAAAAGCTCAGGGACAGCACACAGGCCCTAAGTTAGTTCAAGCACTAAGACACACACACACACACACACACACACACACACACACACACTTTAAAATCCCATCTGGAAAACCTAGAAAAGGGAAAAAAAAAGAATAAAAAGAAAACCCAAAGCAAGAATGAAAACTAATGACAACAGTGGAAAATAAATAAAATTGAAAACAAGCAGTTGAAAGCCAATGAAACTTAACACTTGGTTCTGTATAATAGATCAGTGAGACTGACAAAGCTCAAGCAAGATTAATGAAGAAAAAAAAGAGAAAACATTTATATAACCAATGTCATCAATGAAACAGGATGTAAATATGTCCTGCACACATCCAAGAATAATGAGAGAACCACGAAGAAGTCTATACTTACAAGTAGGATGATTTAGATGAAATGAATCTATTCCCCAAAAGACAAATGATCACAAATCATTCAATATGAAATAAAATCCCCGTAACCATGAGAGAAACCAAAATTGTCATTTAAATCTCTCAAAATTAAGCCTGGGCCCAGAGGAGTTCACTGAATTTCTCAGATGTTTAAAGAAAGAATTTTAATACCAATGCTATATCATTGCTTCCAGTTAGGAGCTAACTTATGATGAAAAATCAGTCCAAAAAGTACTTAAAAAATGAAAGATGGGCATGGGTGTAAGTTAGTAGTAGAGAATTTGCCTAGCACAGATGAAATCTTGAGTATGAGGTGATGATATGCAGCATTCAAAAACAGAGGCGGGCCGGGCACCCGTGGCTCACTCCTGTAATCCTAGCTACTCAAGAGGCTGAGATCTGAGGATTGCGGTTCAAAGCCAGCCCAGGCAGGAAAGGCGGTGAGAATCTTATCTCCAATAAACCACTCAGAAAATCGGAAGTGGCGCTGTGGCTCAAGTGGTAGAGCGCTTGCCTTGAGCTGAAGAGCTCTGGGACAGTGCCCAGGACCAGAGTTCAAGCCCCAGGATAGATCAAGAAAAAAAAATAGAGGAGGATGGGAGGAAAGGGGAAGAGAGGAGAGGGGAGAGGAGGGAGAAAAAAAGAGAGGGGAGTGGAAAAGAGATGGAAGGGGATTGGAATTCAACAGTACAGAAAAAAAATCATACACCATGATCAAGCTGGTTTATTGTAGGGAGGGATTGGAGTCTAGTTTAATATTTGAAAGCCAACCAATATAACAATCACACAATTTTTTAGTTACAGAGAAAGCCTCTGACAAAATTCAACACCTATTTGTTGTAAAACTGAGAGAAAACACAGGCAGAAACAAACATCTTCCACCAGATAAACAACACCTACAAAAAGCTGCGTGGATGTGATAGGAAGAGAATCAATAGAAAACGATGCAGATGTGTTTACTGGCATGTCTGTTCATCAACCCACTGCTGGAAATAGTAGCCAGTTCGCTAAGATCAAGAAAAGGAAATGGAAGACATACAAGAAGTAAAGGAGGAAATAAAATTGTGATTATCTGCAGAAGACATTGTCAGCAGAGAAAGTACCTCCATCCAAATCTACACACGCACACACACACACACACACACCCCTAGCATAAGTGAGTTCTTATAAGGTTGCAGGATGCTAAATTACCACACTGAAATCAGCTCTATTTCTATATACTAGCATTCAATGTGGGCAGCAAATTAAATATATATATTGCTATTTACAGTTGCTTGTAAAGAAGAAAGAAATGAGGATGAGAAGAAGAAAAGACTTCTTTATCTGCAAGTCTGACAGTTATGTTCTGGATTTGTATACTGTATTATAAAAGCTGGATTTGTATACTGGATTATAAAAGCTGATGACAGAAATCAGAACAGATCTAAATAAATGGAAAGACATAACATATTCATGAATGGACGGCTCAACATAATAAGTACAATAAATATGTCAGCAGTCCCTTAACTGATATGCAGGCTTAATGCAATTTTTATCAGAACTCTTGTTAAAACGTCTGCAGATAGACACAAGGTTATTTAAAAATTTACAGGGCAAGACAAGAATAGCCAAACACTTTTGAAAATGTAAAGAATCATTCCAATGGATTTTAAGATTTATAATCCCAGATTGTGGTATAAGTAGTATAACTAATATAGAGATCCATTAATACAACAGAGAACCTAGAATTAGATCTTCAGAAGTGTAGCCAACTGATTTTGATACGGGACTAAGGATGTAGCTTGAGTAGTACTTACCTGGTAAGCTCAAGGATTGCCTTTCCAGCAAACTTGGTTTATAGCAATTGGGTATCAATTATATGATTAGATTATTAAAACTTCTGTTATAGTATTCTCCTCCTCCTCCTCCTTCTTCTTCCTCCTCCTCCTCCTTCTTCCTCTTCCTCCTCTTCCTCCTTCTCCTCCTCCTCCTTCGTCTTCTTCTTCCTCTCCTTCTCCTCCTTTTCCTTCTCCTTCTCCTCCTCCTTCTTAGTTTATCTCTTTCTATTAGATAATTTCTATTGATCTATTTCCTAGTTTACTCATGCTTTGTTCTGTCTTTCCTATCCTCTAGTTGGGCCTATCCATTTAGAGTATTTAAAGGTTGCTCTAAAAGGTCAAATAATTCTTAGTAAAGAAGGTTAGATTTAAAAGATGTAAGAAAAATATTCATTGTTTTTTTTTTTTAAATTTTATTTTATTTTATTTGAGAACATACTGTACAGAGGGGTTACAATTACATGGTCAGGATAATGCATACATTTCTTACCAAGCATTGCAGCCTCCTCCTTTGTTTACCCTTCACCTCCCTTCCCAGCCTCCCCCCTCCCCCCCACCCAATCATACATCCCCCCTCCCCCCCCTCCGACATTGTAAAGCTGGTTTTGACATGACATTTTGTACTTCTCATTGTTGCAACAGGTCCACCTGAATCCTTAAACGACTTGTTTGTCCCCGTCTCCTCCACATGTTATACTGACATCAAATATAGTGAAAGCAGGGGTTACACTGTGGGGGAGGGACATACAAAGCAACCAAGAAATAATTTTATAAATGCGTTAGAAATACATGCATGAAAGAAACAAAAACATTAAAATACATATTTGAGGGTTCGTTTTCCTAACATCACATTCTCTGACTTTTTCCGCTTGACTCATACCTATACTAGATATTGCAAATAAGGGAAACCATGGGACCTATGTTTCTTTGGGCCTGGCTTACTTAATATAATTTTTTCCAAGCCTTTCCATTTCCTAACAAATGGGGCAATGTCATTCTTTCTGATGGAGGCATAGAATTCCATTGTGTATATATACCACATTTTCTTGATCCATTCATCTATTGAGGGGCATCTGGGTTGGTTCCATATCTTAGCTATGGTAAATAATGCTGCAATAAACATAGTTGTGCTGGTAGCTTTAGTGTGGTCTTTTTTGTAAACATTAGGGTAAATGCCCAAAAGTGGGATTGCTGGGTCATAGGGGAGTTCTATGTGAAGTCTTTTGAGGAACCTCCATACTGCTTTCCAAAGTGGTTGAACAAGTTTACATTCCCACCAACAATGAAGTAAGGTTCCTTTCTGTCCACATCCCCTCCAGCAGAAAAATATTCATTGTTGAAATAACCAGTCAGATAATATTTATATCTCAACAGGATGAGAAATTTGGGGATCACAGAAGAGAAGATAAATAATTCTTGCTGGGCACTGGTGGCTCATGCCTGTCTTGTTTACTTGTTTGAGGCTAACCGAAGCAGAAAAAATTCTTGAGTTCCTATCTGGACAATAACTAGAAAAGCTGGACACCAGTGGCTCATACTTGGAATCCTAGTGGTTGAGGTTCTTAGTCTGAGGATTGAGGTTTGAAGCCAGCCTGAGGAGGAAAGTCTATGAGACCTTTATGTACAATTAAGCAGCAAGCAGTGGTACCATGGTCGAAGTGGTAGAGTGTGAGCCTTGAGCAAAAACCGCTAAGGGGCAGCATTCAGGTCCTGAGTTTAAGCCTCAATACCATTACACACACACACACACACACACACACACACACACACACACACACACACACACACAGGGAAGGGAAGAGAGAGATCAGAATGTGGAAATGTGGCAGTATTTGACTACTGTGTCCCTTATTTGTTTTTTTTTCAAATTTTTTTATTGTGATTAAGTGGTTACATAAGTTCCCAAATTTCACAGTATTGTGTGATAGTGATGCTTAGTTAAAGTCACAAACACATTCTAATTTTCCTGGAGCAAATTGTCTATCATGGTCTATCACATTTATGAGTTCTATGAGCTTTGCAATACAGTTATTTCTTCCACACTGGGTGGTATGTACATTTCTTTTGTTTTGCATAGCATCAGCTGTTCCCTCTTTCCTACTTGTTCCCTCCCTCTCATCGCTGCCATTGAGTTGCTTAGTTCATTTTGATCAATGTCCAGTGCAGCTGATGGGTCCTGCTGTTGTATGTTTTTCCCTGATTCCCTCTAGTTCTGTGTCATCCTCCTGGTTTCCCTCCGGTGTGCACATATATACCATACATGTGATCAGCAGCTTGGGGGTTATTTAGTAGTGATTCGACCAGATGAGTGGAAGTCCTTTGTTTCTTAAGCCTTTATAATTTTGTCGTATCACCTTACATTTTGGATTTAACATCCACTTATCAGGGAGACCATGTGCCATTTGTCTCTTTGCTCTTGGCTTACCTCGCTCAACATGATTTCTTCTAGCTCCATCCATTTCCCTGAAAATACCATTATTTTGTCCTTTCTAATGGCTGCATAATATTCCATTGTGTATAGATACCACAATTTTGGATCCATTCATCTGTGGTGGGACATCTGGGTTGTTTCTATATCCTGGCTATTGCGAACAGTGCTGCAATAAACATGGAGATGCACGTGTCCTTGTATATTGGTTCCTGTTGTTTAGGGTAGATGCCTAGAAGTGGTATGACTGGGTCATAAGGGAGGTCAATCTTTAGCTTTCTAAGGACCCTCCAGACTGCTTTCCAAAGTGGTTGTATAAGTGTACATTCCCACCAGCAGTGTAATAGGGTTCCTCTTTCTCCACATCCCCTCCAGCATTTGTCGTTGGCTGACTTGTGGATGTGGGCCATTCTTACTGGGGTAAGTTGGTATCTCAGGGTTGTCTTTATTTGAATTTCCTTTACAACCAGGGATGGTAAACATTTCCTCCTGTGTTTCTTTGCCATTTTTATCTCGTCTTCTGAGAAGTCTGTCTTTAGTTCCCTTGCCCATTTGTCCCTTATTTGTAAAATTGATGCTAGAATTAATCCAGTGAAAGGAGAGAACATGAGCGCAGTGAATGACAATCTGTTCCTTTAGGAAGGGTCTAGAAAGACTTACTTAACCCCCTCTCCCCCCATCTCAAGGCAGCCATAGATCCCATGTCCTTGGAAATGCTGAAACTACTTTGTGAATTTCTTGGACTCCATTTGCATTCTTGTTTCTGTTGGGTCGAGTGTTCAAAGGCAGAAAAGATGGCTGTTTTCCCTTCTGTCCTTGTTGCTTCTGCTCTGGAATGGAGAATCCAATTATCAGGTCCCCAGGCACTGATACATACCCCAAAGGAAAAACTGACATGAGACTTGGGAAGTTCCTCTTGAGAGACTAGGGGGTGCTGCGGCATGAGGGAGGGTAAGAGGGGGCTGGGATGGGGGCCTTGAGGTGTGAAAAAGGATACAGAAGAATTTCTCAGTGGCACTGTAGTGAGAGCTCTTGGGTCAGATGATAAAATACCAGAGAACTGTATTGTCCCCCCTCTCTCCTGGGAATGTCTTTTTATTGCATAACCTGATTCTCCCTAACAACCTGACTATGGAATCTGAGTTCCAGCAAATGCATTGCTTGGGTCAAATTGAAAAGTAATAGATTGTTGGCCTAGGTTATAATAAATACAGAAATAGATGCCATTTATTTTGGTCCCTGAGTTGATGGAATGAGGTAAGGAAGTAGAGGCTGTGGAATAGAAATTCAGTGGCGATTGTCGCATAGACCGGTCTATGCTGACTTCCTTCTTCCTAAACACTTCAGAGTTTCAGGGTTTATACTAAAAAAAAAAAAATCCCTGACAGATCAAGTGGTTTCTACTTAGCAAGCGGTCATTTAGGAAGGAGGTTATTACTTTGGAAATTTATGCAGACTATTTAATCCCATTACAAAAAAGTAGCAAAGTAATTCTGCCCTCGATTTTTGTGATAGGAACAGTTGTTTTTTTTTTTTGGTAATTGGGATAGTAGGCTTTATGGCATGACACATCACGGTACATCTCAAAAGAAAAGAAAGCTGTGAATTGTGTGAATTTGGTTCATTTAGCTTCTCATTGTTCGGGGTAAAAGAGAGTATTTAAATATACACTGAATCCAAATATGTTCTGTCTTAGAAGAAAAATGGGATTTAGGCGTAGGGTTTATTTCTTAGTGTCAAAACTGTACAGTGATTACTTAGAATAAACTGCCAAGATATTTTTGGACACGAGTAATTTATTAGCTTTCTGCAAGATTGTAAGAGAAGGATTGGAGCCTAGAGATCTGGAGATAACTCATTATTTATAGATTTCAATGAGAAACAAAAAGGATTTATAAATACATTTGGGAACTGTAAGTTTAATTATATTTTTCAGAACTTAGAATCTTCCTTCTGATAGACATATGAACTAAGGCTGTGCGCCAGTGGCCCAGGCCTGTAATCCTAGCCACTCAGGAGGCTGAGATCTGAGGATTGAGCTTTGAAGCCAACCTAAGTAGAAAAGGCTGTGAGATTTGAGATTCGTATCTTCAATTACTCACCAAAAAGCTGGAAGTGGAGCTGTGTCTTAAGCCATAGCTTAAGGGGGGAAAAAAGCCCAGGGACAGTGTCCAAGCCCTGAGTTCAAGCCCCAGGACAGGCAAAAACAAACCAATCAAACCCAACTTTCAGCCAGGTGCCAGTGGCTCACACCTGTCATCCTAGCTACTCAGGAGGCTGAGATCTGAGGATCGTGGTTCAAAGCCAGCCTGGGCAGGAAAGTCTGTGAGACTCTTATCTCTAATAAAATCACAGAAAAAGCCAGTAGTGGCATTATGGCTCAATGGTATAGTGCTAGCCTTGAGCAACAGGAGCTCAGGGACAGTGCCCAGGGCCTGAGTTCAAGCCTTAGACCCAACAAAAAATAATAAAACAAAAAAATTAAAAACTAACCAACTTTCTCTCCATACATATCTATAGCTATATAAATATATAAAAATTTTATTAATTATTATATTTATTTAAATATATAATAAATCACACACACACAAATCACATTTTCTTGATTCATTCTTCTGTTGTAGGGCACCTGACAAGTCTTTAATAACCATGAACCACCATACCGGGCACTGTGGAACTGGGCTATAGTGACAGTGGCTGAGGAATCTCCTTAGGTTACTTACTTGACTTCAGCTCTGCTGACGGTTCATGCTTATGCTTCTGAATATGGTAGTCACGATGGCAAAGCTAGCACCCACAGTGACCCATGCCCATTCTGTTCTCAGCCATTGGCAGCTCTTTGACTTCTCTGAGGGGATACACTAACAATGATTTTCTTAAGGGAGGGTGCTAGGGGGCTGGAATTCAAGGTCAAGAATAAGCTAAGTGTACAATCTACCCTGAGCTGCAGGGTATTATTGTCATTGTGTCTTAATACCTGCCTTTCCATTTCTGTTGTGGTGAACTAATTTGTGCTGTGCTAATTGCAAGAAGGTTTCCATGTTGTACCTCACGTCATTCTTGATTAAGGAGTATATAAGACAGAGAGGCTACAGATGCTGATAGTTGGCTTTTTTTCCTGAGTTACACTTGATGCTCTGATGTCACCAAAATGGAAGCCACTTTTTCTCCAATTCTTCAAATTTAACAATATACTCTTCTAGGCTATTGTGCTGAGCCTTCTCTGTGTACATGCATTTTGAGCTGTCAGAAAACATAGACATTTCTCTGCCTTTCAGGTCATTTTTGAAAACATCAATGTTGATTCTAGTAGAAATACGCCCATTTAGCATTTTAATCCTATCTTGTGTTTTTCAAATATGAGAGTGCGACTTGGAGAGAAATTGCCAAATTATCAGTCTCCCTTCCTTCCTTCCTTTCTTTGTTTCTTTCTTTCTTTCTTTCTTTCTGTCTGTCTGTCTGTCTCACGTTTAAAATTTTTTCACATTTTACCTTACAAAGTAAGAGGTTTTAAAAAGTAGAGTGGCATCTTAAATTTGATGAGACATGAAAAAAATTATATAAAGGATGCACAATGTAACTGGGATAATCCATTTTCTCTTAAACTGTTCTGAGTTAAGCAGAATCAATTTTTCTACTATTCTTTTTAGTGCTGGTCCTGGGGCTTGAATTCAGGGCCTGAGAGCTGTCCTTTAGCTTTTTCTGCTCAAGGCTGGTGTTCAACCACTGAAGCCACACCTCTATTTCTGGCTTTTGGGGGTGGTTAATTCGAGATAAGAGTCTTGTGAGCTGGGCACTGGTGGCTCACGCCTGTAATCCTAGCTACTCAGCAAGCTCAGATCTGAAGATCATGTTGCAAAGTCAATCCATTCAGGAAAGTCCATGAGATGCTTACCTTCAGTTAACCACTGGAAAACTGGAAGTGGGGCCGTGGCTCAAAGTGGCAGAGCTCTAGCCTTGAGCAAAAGAGCCCAGGGACAGCATCCTGGCCCTGAATTCGAAGAGCCCAGGGACAGCATCCGTGCCCTGAATTCAAGACCCATAACTGATCCAAAAAAAAAAAGAGTCTTATGGACCTTCCTGCCCAGGCTGGCTTTGAATCATGATCCTCAGATCTGAGCTTTTGTGAGTAGCCAGGATTAGGAATGAGCTCTCTTCCAAAGTGCCTGCAGCATTTCTCATTTCCACCTAAGGTATGTGAGTGTCCCTGACATTCTGCACTCCCCCCACAACTTTCACAGTTCACTGTAGCCCTCAGAAGGATGTGCAGTGGTAGCTCTGTGTTTATTTGCATTTCCCCGATGACATGGGGAGGGACAGCTTTTCATCAGCTTATTGGCCATCTGGACACTTCCTTTGTGAGGTTCTTGTCTTTTCTTCTGCCTTCTGTGGAAATTGTACTCTTATTGTTGATTTCTTCTCCCCTCTGTATTTTAGATGCACATTCTTCTTTTTTTTAAAAAAAAAAAAAATCAGAGATGTGATTTTTGCAAGATTTTTTCCCCCTGTCTGTAATTTATCTTTTCATTCTGGTAACCGTGTCTTTCACAGAACATTTGTTTAACTTTCATAAATCCAATGTACTAGTGTTTTTCCTTTGCCTGCATTATCATGCCTCTGGTGCTATGTTCAGAAAACCCAACACTGAAATCTGTACCTCAGATATATCTAAGTCTGTACTTTCTTCTGCTTTTCTCTCATTTCACATGTTCCCCGTAAGCTTATGATCCATTGTGATTTGATTTCTGAGGCCAGAGTAAGGTCCAGGTTTAGGTTGTTTGATGGTTACTCTGCTGGGTGCTCATACTTCAGGCATCTATGATTTGTATTTGTCAAATAAATTTGACAAGTTCTCAGCCACTCAAGCATCTTTTTTCTTCTGTGGATCCAAGTACACATAGATTAATATGTTAATATATACCTTTTGGAATTATACTGCTGTTCTTGGATAAAACTATTCAGGTTATGTTGTTATTGTTGTTATGTCAGTTATAGGGCCTGGGCACTGTCCCTGAACTTTTTTTGCTCAAGGCTGGTTCTCTGCCACTTTTAGCCCCAGCATCACTTCTGGTTTTCTGGTGGTTAATTGGAGCTAAGAGTTTCACAGATTTTCTTACATGGGCTGGCTTTGAATTGTGATGGTCAGATCTCAGCCTCCTAAGTAGCTAGGATTACAGATCTGAGCCACTGGCAGCCAACAAAGCTATTCTTTTTTCATTTTTCTTTTTCTACTCTTCTGTCCTTTATATTTCAGTTTATGAAGTTCTTCCCCCCCCCACACACACCAGACAAAGTCTTACTATGTAATTCAGACTGGTCAAAATTCAATGATCTTCCTACCTCTACTTCTTGAGTGCTGGGATTACAGCCACTTCTGATGTTTTCAGTGACAAATTGTCAAGCTTACTGATTTTTTTTCCCCATAGTTGTGACCCATGTACTCATGAGCCCATGAAAAGCTTTATTTTTCTTTTTAAAAATGTTTAAAGGAAATGTTGGCATTCAGCACGTTACATGCAGGTGTTCTTTATTCCTGTGGCAGAGTTTTGACATCTCACTTCCCAGTGATCCTTGCCTGGATTCCATCGTTCTGTAGATGATGATATCTTGTAGTGGCAGGTTCATTCTTTCCACCTCATTAAAGAATTAAAAGGCAGGAAAGTGTTTAAGGTAAACAGAGTAAGTTGATTTAAAAGTGAAGCGAAAAAGGTGAACAAGTGCAGCAGCGGTACTCACTGGATGCTATGTGGAAAATGAACTCTACAACTTGTGGGTGGGGGTTGGGAGGGAAAACTGGGAGAGAGCGAGGGCAGGGGTGTGACCTTGTCCAAAAAAAGAAGTGCACTCTTTACCTGACTTATGTATCTATAACCCTTCCGTACGTCACCTTTCTAATAACAGTTTTAAAATGCATGGAAAAGAAAAAAAAGAGAAAGGAGCAGAAACTCTCCATCAGGAGATGGCAGTAAAGAGGAATCCAGTGGAGCCCTTTCCAAGGGAGGTTTATATAGTATGGGTCCTCTCCTGGGCTTTGCATGCACCACCTTGACTCTTTTTATTGGTTGAGTGGGCACCCAGGGCATTATGGGAAGAAAACACGTTTGAGCAGGAGCCCAAAGCACTATGGGAACAAGAAATGCCATAAAGAGACAGATGTTATCTACCTAGTGTGGTGTCCACCATGTTTTCTCCCTGTTATCTACCTCACAGTCCCCTTTCTCTCACACTGACATCACATCTGCTTTTTGTATGTTCATTTTTTCCTTTAGCCCCTGAACATACTTTCTCTCATCTGATCGTTCCAAGTGCTGTTGACTGGCTTTAAGTTTCTAGTCATTTCTTCTGTCATGACCAGAAACGTCCCTTTATAAGATAATAGGAATTGAGGCAAGCACACCTTTGCTGTGACCATTTATATGGGTTCGGCCATAGTTGGCTTTATTGAATGCCAGAGGTTTCATATGCTTCTACTGCCTGCCTTTGTTTCCCTTCTTGACCTGAGCCATCAAAACCCCCTTCTTCAGCGAGGAAGGCTGGAGCTTTGGGCTAGTGGTAAGTGGAGGGATGTCCTATAATTGGTGGTTAAACCCTTGTCTGTTACTGGGCCTGTGTCCTTCATGAGCATAAGGAGGTATACAGCTCTTCTCTTCCTGAAGTGACCCAGAAGGCCACAGAGTGCTGGAGTGGAGTATGATAACGATCTGGAAAAAGCTGGACAGTGGCTTTCTTATGAGAAGTTTCTGGGGAGATCTGTTTTTGCTAATGCCTTCTTTGCTTTTAGCAAAGCCCCAGAGCAATCCTGTGTGTTTACTAAAAGAAATCTGTTCATCACAGCTCCTGGAGATAAAAGCCATAAAATCTTGGGAGCTTCCAAGAGACTCTGGCCCTTGGGCTTCTTGCTTTTGCTCAGCAGACAAAAATCCATCACCATTGCCAGGTGCTACAAGTTTATGGCTCCCAAAGCTCTCTGCCTCAAGTACGCACATCTTGGCTTCACTTCTGCGTTTCCTGCTCTTCACATTTCCCTGTGTGCGATGTCTACCCCTGTTGGGTCCAAGAAGAGTCATTGATTTCTCTGTTTGCTCAGTGTTCAGTGTTTCCCTTGTAAGTATGGAAGTGATTCATTCTAAGCTTGTTGCATCTTGGAATTGAAAAAAAAATGATTCGGTTTTATTAGTTTTTGATTCATCTTTTTGTTTTTTTTTTTGAGGACCTTATATATCCTTAAATGGAGGATTACTTGGTTAATCCTGGAAAGCTCTTTCATTATTTAAACTTTCTACATTAGAAAATATGTGCGTGCGTGCGTGTGTAATCTTTACTGTTACCCTTTCCCATCTTTGGGGTTTTTCTTGTTTGTTTTGTTGTTGTTTGTTTTACTAGAACTGAGTTTGAACCCAGGGCTTGCTTGGCAGGTGCTCTACCAATGGAATCGTGCATCTAGCTCCTTCCTGTCTTTTTGTTTTGTATTTTTGTACTGGAGGTTGGCCTTAGGACCTTGCTGGTCCTCTACCATTTAAGCCACAGCCTTCTACTTTTAGCTTTTAGCTGGTTAGTTGAAGATAAGAGTCTCTGGAATTATCTTCCCTGGCTGGCTTTTATCTCAGCCTCCTGAGTAGCTAGGATTACAGGTGTCAGCTCCTGGCACTCAGCAGTTTTCTTTTGGTTGGTCGTGGGGCCTGAGCTCTGGGCCTGGGCACTATTCCTCAGCTATTCAGCTCAAGGATAGCACTCTACCACTTGAGCTACAGCACCACTTCCAGCTTTTTTCTGCTTATGTGGTGCTGAGGAATTGAACCCAGGGCCTCATGCATGCAATGCAAGCACTCTACCACTGAGCCACCTTCCCAGCCCTCAGCAGTTTTCTTGTATTTTTGATATTGTTAATACATTTAATCATGTTCATCATGTTTGAATCTTCCCTGTCTCTGTTTGTAGGATTTATTCCTGCTCACTTGGTTATTTTGTCTCTGATACAGGGAAGAATTCTCATTTAGGTTTCTCTGGTATTTCTCTTGTTGGAGATTTTTGGGTGATTTTTTTCTTGCTGAGTTGTTCCTTTTTTCTATCTCCCACTCATATTTCACTTAGCATATTTTATATTTAGCATCAGGAAGACATGATCATTACCGTTTCTGGCAATGATCATTTTTGTTCTTTTCTTTTGTTCAGTTTGCTTTATTGTTGCTTGTTGTTGGTGCCACCAAGTTTTAGAGGCCTAGAACAACTTGTGTGTGTGTGTGTGTGTGTGTGTGTGTGTGTGTGTGTGTGCTTTTGTTTTATAGAACTGAGGTTTAAACCCAGGACCCTGTATTCACCAAGCAGGTCCTCGATGCTGTGAGCCTCACCCCAGCACCACCTGCTTCCACGTGCACACACGCGTGCTCACGCACACCCACACCCACATCCACACCCCTACTTATGGCTCTAGTCATTTTTCAGGTAAGGTACCATGATTTTGCTCCAGGCTGGCTTCTGTCCAAGATTCTCCTTTCAGTGGCCCTCTAGTGTTGCTGGGGCCTACTACCCTACCTAGCTTATTGATTGAGATGAGACCTTGCTAATTTTTTTTGCCTGGGCTGGTTTCAAACTTCAGACTTTCCTGATCTCTACCTCCTGTATAGCTGAACTTCCAGGTATTGTGCTAGGTAGAGAACCATTTCACTTGCAGAAGTTCCCATAGCTTTCAGAGTTCCTGTGTTTTATGGATCATTTGTATTTGAATTCTCTATCAGGAGGAAGGCCACATTTTCCCAGGATGATAGCTTACTTTTGGACCAACTTCTCTTATTGTTCTACCAATGGTTCTTCAAGATGGCAGTACCACATGGGTAGATGGGGCCAAGGACTTTGTGTGTGTGTGTGTGTGTGTGTGTGTGTGTGTGTGTGTGTGTGTGTGTGTAGGGTTGCTCTGAGCTCCAGGTAGGCACTGGACAAGCCCGCTCTGAGCATGCCAGGGCACAGATAGGATACCCCAGCTTTGGTCCATATGCTTATAATGTTCTTGCTAACGTCCTTTTGAATTTTGTGGGTGAAGCTTTTCCTTGCTTTCTTGTGAGTCTAGATTGGCATTTAAACAGTCATTGTACTTCAGCACTTGTGGGTGTTTTATAGCATAATAGCTTTCAGTTTTTGGAATCTGCCATTCTGTGAGATGCAGAAACTGGTTGTGTGTCGCTTGGGACCACAGATTCCCGTGTCAGATGGCCTGTTCCTCAGGTGAGCTGCAGCTGTGGGGGCTTCGCATCTCATCCTGCCTCTGCCTCCAGGCTGACTTCATCTCTTTATGTGTTCCCTCTGCCCGAGTCATTACCTCATGCTCTGCCTTCATTCCAGTAACTCAATTTTTAGCTGTGTCTATTTTGTTATTTTCTGTTTCTAATTTATTAACCATGTATTTGTGTTATTTGGGTTTGCAGTTTATTTATTTAGCTCTGACATCCTCTCTCTCATTTTCGATGTGTTATTTTGTTATCTTGTTTCTGAAATCGCGTTTAATTTGATCCTAGTCTTTATTGAGTTATACTATATAACGAACTCCCAAAGAAGCAAGCTCTTCTTTCTTTGGATTTTTTTTCCAGATACTTTGTATATTAGTTTTGCCTGTCAGTCTGCCTTTCTTTGTTTTAGGTTTGCTACTTTGTGCTGTTTATTTAGGTATACATGTATTTATTTACTTATTACTTTTGTACCAGTACTGGGGCTTGAACTCAGGGCCTTTCCATCTCACTTGGCTTTTTCACTCAAGACTGGTGCTCTACCACTTTAACCGTAACTCCACTTCTGCCTGTTTGCTGGTTAATTGTCAATAAGAGTCTTAGGGACTTTTCTACCCAGGCTGACTTTAAACCTTGATCTTCAGAGCTCAACCTCCTGAGTAGCAAGGATTACACCTGTGAGCCACTGGCAACTGGCTCTTTATTACTTTTCTTCCTTATTCATAATCATACTTTATTCATGTAACCATATTCAGTTTTTTAATTTTGTTCACAGCTTACATTTTCATAATTCTTATTTTCAATGTTACTAGAGGCACAAATTATTTTTATATTATTCCTTTCCTAGGATCTTCACTTATATTTTTTCTTCTTTTTTATTAAATCAATAAATCTGTGTTTTTTTAAAATATTGGAATCACCAGATAAGAAAAATGCAGGAAAAATTACTGCTTCTCAGTCTTGTTTATAGGGATATGAAGAGGGCTGAAGTTTTGGAGCAGGTTCTGGTGTGACATCATGTAATAGCTTAGTGAAGTGCACTGCACATTTAAAAATGCAACAAGAAGTTTGGAAGCCAGATGTGAGGGGTTCATGCTTGTAATTGTAGCTACTCAGGAGGCTGAGATCTGGGGCTCATGGTTCAAAGCCAGCTCAGGCAGGAAAGTCTGTGAAGCTCTTATTTCCAATGAACTACCAAAAAGCTGGAAGTGGAGCTGTGGCTTCAGCATTGGAGTGCTAGTCTTGAGCAGAAAAGCTCAGGGACAGCGCCTAGGCCCAGAGTTCATACCTTAGGACTGGCACCAAAAACAAAAGTTAAATATTTAGATATAAACATGTACTGAACGATTATGGCATCCCACAAAGATAGGCAAGTTTTTAGATATCAATTAAAATAAATTTAAATTAAGATAGTAAGGAAGCAGATAAATACATCCTGGCTTCTTATTTCATTTGCAGATCTTTTCTGTCAGGACACCTTTCTTCTAGGAGGTCAGATCTTTGATGGCCTTCTCATAGAAGAGCCTTCTGGAGGGTTCCTTGGGATAGCCTGGTATCTAGTCCACTTGAGCAGCTGGGCACGCTCTGTTTGTAAGACCTTCCTGGGGGTGTCTGGCTCTACTCCACATTTGCTTTTAGTAAGGTGACACATGCAGGCTTTGTGTATACAGAGTAGCAATGTCTGGCAGCTGTTAGTGTGGTTGATGGCTTTCTCTCCTCAAATCTTTCTGTCACCACTGTTGTCCAACTTGTGACATCCCCACTCAAGGGCTGCCTTCTTCTCTGTTAGGTTCCATTCTCGTGACCTCATGGATTTCAGTTCCTTCCAATCGAGAGCCTGAGATGGTGATCAGGAAGCATTTCTCTTAAGGAAAAGGAATCATGCTGCAGTTGGAAGAGTTGGCAGTGCATTTGACTTCATTCTAGCTCCCTGGAAAGAGATAGCTAGGTATGGGGGATGGAGTCTACACAGCGGGATCTAAATGGACACTGTGTGTGTGTGTGTGTGTGTGTGTGTGTGTGTGTGTGTATGTGTGTGTGTGTGTGTGTGTGTGTGTGTGTGTGTATGTGTGTGTGTGTGAAGAGCTTTCCCAGGAGATTGAAAGTAAGTATATATCTGTGAATTCTGCTATAAAGGAGGTTTCCAGAATCTTAGTAGAGAAATAGTAGAGCACCTTGGCCAAATCCTCAGCTATCCAGCCTGCTGGATAGCTGGCTAAAAAACAGATTACATCTGTCCATCTGTCCATCCACCCACTTATCCATCCACTTATCCATGTATTTATCCATCCACTCACCCATCCATCCACCCATCCATTCATTCAACCATCCAACCATCTGACCACTATGGAAATTACATGTTGATCTCTAGGCTTTTTAAGTCTGATTTCAGGAAGAATAAAAACACCGGACCATTGGCACATAGTACCAGTGACCATTGGCACATAGTACCAGTAACCATTGTACGTAAAAAGGCGATATTGAAATTCTCTAAGTCTTTTGAGTTGTGAATATATTCCCAAATTTAATTTTACATGTCTTTGTTCTGTTTGAATGCCTTTCTGTGAGCCTATATTACCTTGATCATAAAATTAAATTTGGAAAGACATCCACAATGCTCATTAAGAAGTACAAAAAAGTATGGTCATAGATTATCAAAAGGTTCAAATAGGTTACAAAATATATATGTGTGTGTGAGAGAGGGAGAGAGAGAAGACAGAGAAGAGGGAGAGGAAAAAGAGAGCAGAAGAGAGATAACAGAGGGAGGAAGGGAAAAGGAAGAGAGAGAGAGACAGGAAAGACATATAAGATGAACAAGAGAGAAGAGATGAGGAAAGAGACAGAGGAAGGTAGAGATACTACAAAAACATAACCTGCTTCAGAGGTAGTAATCAGCATTATGTTCATCATATCTTCTATGGCAAAGTGCTTGTTCATTTCTCACCCATTTTTTCTATTGGATTATCTACCTTTTCCTGATTGGTTCATATGAATTTGTTTCTTAATCTGGATACACGTCTTTGCCAGCTCTAATGGGGTGCTGACTCAGAGGAAATCACAGACCATCCGTTTATTGTCCTGTAATGGTAGGATGGAAATAGGGTGGATGAGATTAGATAAGTCATCCTTGCTGAAAACTATGGATTTATGTCATCCAGAGGTCGTTTCTGCAAACAAGGATTCAGACATGGCTAGATCTATTGCTCTGTGTTTTATTTTCTCAGCTTCTACCCAAATGCAGCAGAGGAAGGACAGAATCAACGAAGGAAGGAGGGAGAGAGGGAGGGAGGAAAGTAATGAGATCTCTGTACAATGTCATTGAGTAAGGTGTCCCCATAACTTCCAAAAGAATAATTGCTGTAGAAATGCAAGATAGTGTATTACCCATCATAGAAACAGTTGTACTCTAAATCAGGTGCCCAGTTATTTAGAAAGATGGATTTAAAAAGAAAAAAAGCCCATGGTGACATAAATCAAAGCCTGCTCCTCTCCTGCACGCCCAGATTTAAAAAAGAAAGGAATGAAGGGAGTGAGGCCAGTTGACACTGGGGTGCTGCGTTCTGCTTGACCTTCCGGCTCCATCCCGGGCTGTGTGTGATCCTTGTCTCTCCCGGAGCCCCTGGAGGCTGACAGGAGTCGTGTGTCTTGCAGGAGAGCTCTGTGGGCTCAGTGACAGATGCTAACATCACATGACCTTCCACCGATTGGACGGTCTCTCTCCCCTCGCCCCTCAGCTCCACGAAGCACTCGGCAGCTTTTTATCACTCCTGATTCTCAGGAGAGAGACCATGAAAAGCCACAGAAACAAGTACCTGCTGCTTGGAGCCTTGAGGGGCTTCTGCCTGCATGGCTTCTGCTCCTCTGTCAACCAAAAGTGCTGAAACCAGTTTCAAAGAGCTGTGAATGGACACTTCAGCACCCCTTACATTCATACGATGAAATCTTCATCTCCTTGAAGATGGGGTTCAGGAGGCAAGTCCTTAGGGGAGGGACGGGGATGTGAATGAGGCTAATGTCCTTAGAAAAGAGACGGATATCAAGTCAGACACAGGTGGCTCATGCCTATCATCCTAGCTGAGGCTGAGGTCTGAGGATGGTGGTTCAAAGCCAGCCCAGGCAGGAAAGTTCATGAGACGCTTATCTCCAGTTCACCACCAGAAAACCGGAAGTGATGCTGTGGCTCAAAGTGGTAGAGTGCTAGCTCTGAGCAAAAACAAAGTTCAGGGACAGTGTCCCAACCCTGAGTTCAAGCCTCACCACCAACCAACATGTATGCACACACACACACACAGACAGACAGACAGACAGACAGAGAGAAACCAGTAGATCTGTATTAATTCCCTTCTGCCCCGGTATATGAGAAGACACAGGGAGAAGATGACATTTATGAATGAGGAAGGCCTTCACCAGACACCATCATTCCTTCATGCCCCCCTCCCCCTTCCCCTCCCTCTCAGATATCCAGCACCTGTTGAGAAATCAATCGTGCCTCCGGGTTTATAGAGAGTCATAATGAGCCAAGAAGACCAAGCTACATGTCCGCACTGCCTGTCCACCTCTGCCCCCAGACCCCATTGGGTGCTGCTTCTCAGGGGCCTATGCTGTCATTTACCCAGAAACCACTGGGCCGAGGAGGGAAGTTTCATCCCCCCACCCCAAGAAGAATCCCAGTGTTTGGCCCGCGTGGCCTCGTGCTTGTGAGGGAAGGGGTGCAGAGGCCTCTTCCTCCGGATTCTGGTGTTATTAATGGGTTCGAGGCTGCTCAGGAGGCTGGCTTCAGCCTCTGCGCAACTACTTTCCTGAGGGAGGAACTGGCCCCCCAGGTGGGTCTGTGACCCAAGTGGGTCTCCCTTGCAAGTTCTGCTCTGCCCTGAATAAATGATCTTGTGTGAGAGGCCAGAGTGACAAGTGTGGACCACTCTCCATCTGCAGGCCCCTCAAACACAGGGGCTCTGTTGCTTCAGCGTTAGCTCTACAACTATTTCCTGCTTCAAAAGATCCTGCTCGTGAGGTAAGTGAAGCTCAGAGAGACAAAAGGCGCCTGTTTTCTCTCATATGAGGAAGCTAGATCTGAACTACACAGGACGTGATAAATTATGCAGGACTCTAGACAGTCACACACAGTGAGACCAATGAAGGATATTCTCAGGGGAAGAGCACAAAGACGCAAATGCCTATGTGCCTCTGACCATATGAAATAATATTTATCCGACTGAACTCCAAGAAATGGAAACAAGAGGTTTTATTTTCTTTGTTGTTGCTTTTATTTTCTGATCATCTTGTTTGTTCATTTATCTGTCTTTGGGAGGGTAAGGAGGGGGGACACAGAAATGGAGGGACAAAGAGTGAACAAATGCAGCCGTGGTACTCACTGGACACTATGTAGAAAATGAACAATACAACTTCAGGGGGGGGACAGGAGGGAAAAACGGGGAGACGGCAAGGGAAGGGGTCACACTGTTCCAATAGAATTGTACTCATGATCTGACTTAAGTAAATTGCAACCCCTCTGTACGTCATCTTTGTAACAGGAAAAAAAATCAGAACTGAACATTTAAAAGGAAGCAACAACAAAAAACACACCCCATCTTGATATATCTTATTTTGGAGAGAGGAGATATATTTTCTTCCTTGAACTAAATTGTAGTTCCTTTTGAACATCCTCCCTGGCTCAAGATCCCCTGGAACATTCTCAGATGTTTTTGCCTGGGTACGTTAGCCCTGCTGAGGGTTGAAGCTGACTGCTGGTTCTCGATGCAGAAGACTGACAAGAAGCAGGAGAGGGCCTTGGGGAGCCTGGCATGGGAGGATTCAGGAAAGGCTGCATCTGGGAAAGAAGTGTGTAGACAGTGGTGGGCAGGTGGTGGGCTTAACTGTTATCACCTTTCAAGCTCACTATTGTTGTGTGAGCTTTGAGGTAGGGTTGGGAATTGGACAGGAATACCCACTGTCCAGGGGACAAGTCTGTAGATGCTGGGCCTTACCTGAGGTCACAGACGACAGCAGTGTGGAGATAAGGTCACCTGGATGGGACTTTGGCAAGTAGGACTGTCACTGAGGGTCAAGGGGCAAAGGCTCAAGGCTGGGACCCATAGGTATTGTGAAAAGACCATACAGGCCAGGCTCTGGGGCTCATACCTGTAATCCTAGCAACTCAGGAGGCTGAGATCTAAGGATCATGGTTCAAAGCCAGCCTGGGCAGGAAAGTTTGTAAGACTTTTGTCTCCAATGAACCACCAGAAAACCAGAATTGGTGCTGTGGCTCAAAGTGGTAGAAAGCTAGCCTTGAGCAAAAGCGCTCAGGGACAGTGCCCAAGCCCTGAGTTCAAGTCTCAGGGCCGACCAAAAAACAAGCACAAAGGGTCATAGAGAATAAAAAGACACCAGCCCTTGTTAATCTGGGTAAAGTCCACCTCCCCATCAGCCTCCCTGAAGGGTCTTGCTTTTTCCTCTGTGACCCTGGTCTCTCTACTTAGAGACCCATTGCCATTATATGGTTTTGTCCTACCCCACCCCATCTCATGTTCCAAGAAGAGCTCAAGAGCAGTATTCCATTCCCTGTGTACATATGGGACTAGCATAGCGCTAGAGACTGGAGGTGCTCAGTAAATGTTGACGGAATGAATGAAAACTAGGTTGGATGAGAACTAGTTGCAGGGGTTACAGTATGATAGAGATTTGATTGTGTGTGTGAGAGAGAGAGGGGGGAAGGGAGGGGGAGAGAGAGAGAGAGAGAGAGAGAGAGAGAAAGAGAGAGAGAGAGAATACATTACATGCAGCAGGTGGATAGGAAGTGAGAGGTGACAGTGCTTGGCCAATGGGAGCTCCAGACTCGGGAGGGGAGGAGGGAGAGTCACGTGGAACATGGCAGCATCCTTCCACCGGCTTCCTCTGGGAGCCTCCACAGAGGCTCTCTCTGGCATCCCTACCCTGCCAGGTGGTGTCTGGCTGCTGCTTGTTGATTACAGTTTGAAACCGTGAGTTGGTCCCATGCTGCTATACCGGTGCAAAAACCCAGTGTCGTTCTAATGAGCTTTCTGTTCATTGGGATGGTGGAAAGAAGAAAGCCTTTTAATTAGATTGGTAATAATTGAGCTCCCAAACCACAGAAGCCTTTCTCTAGAGAGAAGACACAAATGTAGCTTAAAAAAAAAAAGACAGAAAGCAAAGACTCCTAAATGGAACCCTCGCTAATTCTAAGTCCATTAAAACAACAACGGCTTCTTAATAAGTTGTGGCAGCGGAGAGACATCCTGAAGAACTTAGCAACACTTCTCCATAATGTCAGAGACTGAAGCAAAACCAGAGTGTACCTGGGTGGGAAAATGGATGGCTCCATCAGAATCCTTTGCTCAGTACAGAGCACAGACAAATGTTAGCTTGAAAACTATTTCCTGCTTTAATAAAACATCTTGGTATGTCTTATTTTGGAAAAGGAGACATATTTCTTCCTCTAATTAAATCGTACTTGCTTTTGAACATATCCCTTGGCTCAGGACCTCTGGAACATTCTCCCGTGTTCCCTCTCCTGTCTGTGGGAATTACCCAAGCTTGCTCATTTCCTCTTCAGAGTGGGCAGCTAGATAAAGGGGGGCATCCCTGCCAACTCCTGATATGTTTGCCATGTATTTAAATTTTCACAAGGAGTAGCATTTAATTCTCATTTGCACCCCTGCCTGCAGACCACACCCTGGCAGATGCCGTGTGCTTTCTGCCCATTAGTGAGACAGGCCATGGAGTTCTTCCTGTAGTGACTCAAGGGCTCAGCTTCTGGGCAGGTCTTCATGAGGACATTTCATAGGTACATTTCTTGGACAGCATCAGTGGCTAATTTATAGAGTCCTTGAAGGTGGAATTGAGGTGCCAAGTGGAATAGCAGTGTTCTCAGTAGAATCATTGCATGAATTTCTCACAGTGTGTTTTCCATTGACTGTCCTAGGCTTGACTCCCCCAAGGCTGGTTGCATCTAAGTTGGGAGGAAAAGTTGGATTCGAGTCTACTTTAGGTAGTGTTTTAGTTAACTCTTCTAGCACTATGACAAATGACCCAGATAATCAAACTTATAAAGAGAAAAAGGTGTGCATTGGGCTCACAGTTTTGAACTTGCTGTCCATTGCTTTGGACTTGTTGTAGGCAGCACGTGATGGTGGAAACATGGGAAGTGAAGCAGCTTTCCTTCATGGCTAAGAAGCAATGGAGAAGAAAAGAAGGAGCTGCAGTTTCATTGTCTCTGTCAAGGCCTCACTACCAATGACCTAAAGACCTCTAAAAGAGGTGGAGCTTCTTCTACCATCACCCGATAGTGTTAGCTTGGCACCAAGCCTTTAACACATGGGTCTTTGGGAGACACTCAAGATCTAAACTTTAGCAGAGGGCCTTTTGTTTGCACAATGCCTGAGTTCCATGGATGGTCCACGGACATGACACCATGATAGATAGAGTGGCCACATTCAGATAGGTGTTGTGGAAATGTCGGAAAAGTGAGTTCTAGAATCAGAAGGATCCAAGGGTGAATGACTCTTTTGGAAAAGTGCCTGCCTTTCTGTTACCTGGATAAGGAGTTACCGTCCATGCATGGCAAGGTTTCCTGATAGAAGATGAGAGACAAAACAGCCCTAAGCCCTCAGGGCCAAGACACAACCATGATCCCCTCAGTAAATACCCTTGGGACATGATGGGCAGCCATGTCCCAAAGGAATGCCATGCCTCTTTTTCGGGGGGAAGGAAAGCATATAATACATTTGTTGAGAAGGATATAAATTCTAGTCATAAACTCAACTGCAAAAAATTGGAATTGCACTCAATTTTTTAAAGTATATAAATTATAGAAAAAGAAGGAGGAGGAGGAAGAGGAAATAGAGAAGGAGGAGGAAGAGAAGGAGGAGGAGGAGGAGGAGGAGGGAAGGGGAGGAAAGAGAAAAATAGTCAGGTCCTGAGCAGACATCATTTCTAGATGCTAGGGCTGTTTGATTTTAATTTTCTTCTTTATTCTTTGCCGTCCTTTGTAAGTGCTCGATAATAAATGTGTAGTACTTTGGAATAAATAGAAAAAGTTCAACCCTGGGGAAACGCTGCTGGAATATATTTGGAAGTTCTTGGAGCATTCCAATTTCCACACATAACAATGATCCCAGTAGTCAGATTCCTACATGAATAATTATATCATGCCTCCCTTTGTAGAGCACATAAACCACGTTTATGCTGCTGGTATTTATTTATTTATTTATTTTGCTTTGAAGGATGAGAAGAACCAAGTTTTAACCACCAACATCTGGCTGCAAATGGTAAGTGAAACAGAATGCCTCCCGTCTGCCCCCCCCCCCGCCCCCCGCCTCTGGTCTGTTCTTGCCTCTGGTTTGTTCGTGTTTCTGGTTTGTTCTTGCCTCTGGTCTGCTCAATGCTTGCTTCTGAGATTCAAGGTCAAGAAGGCAAGGAGCTGGCCCACCAGCCCCTTGATGCCACATGTTCCAATCATAAATACTGGGGACATGACATCACAGACTTACCACAGTGAATCCACAAAGACCTGTAGGTGGTTGAAAACAAACATCAGGGCTTGGTGCAAGTGGATATCCTAACTGCTGTGTGTGTGTGAGTTGGGGACATTCCAAAACCATGTCATGTTAAGACAAATCATAACATGCAGGGCTGCACGTCAGTGAGCACAACCTGTCCTGTAGCTGTTCCCTGGGACCCAGCGGCAGTTGCCTGGTGCTCCGGATCCTTCTCATGGTGGGTTAGAATCAGAATGTGGGTTCCTAAGCCGGAAGCCTTTGCTGTTGTTTCCTCAGGCAACTCCTGTGAGAAGCTTGGAGGGCTATAGAGGTTGGGCATCCCTAATCCCCAAATCCATCATCTGAAATGCTCCGAAATCCGTAATCAATACTCGCGTAGGAATATTGATTGCCAGCCTGCCACTCAAAAGATTTCCGATTTCTTGGAGTATTCCAGATTTTAGATTTGGGGAATCTTTTTTTTTTTTTTACATTAGGGATGCTCAGCCAGTAAAGTCTATGCAAATATTTCAACATCCATAAAAAAATCACCCAAATATGAAACATTTCTGACCCAGTAAGGGCATCTCAGCCTGAATGCTTGGATTTTTTGTTTTGCTTTGTTTTTACTTTACTTTCATGATTCTATTCTAAATTTAATTAACTGGGAAGGATGCCACACTCATCAAATGGAAACGATGGGAATTCGAACACAAAACTGCCCTTTCCTATTTCAGGTAGACTCTAATTACCATAATAATTCTATGTTCATGTCATTCATTTAAGATCCATATAAAGTAAATCTTTCTTTGGTTATCAGGTGTTATACACAGTTGCTTTTTCTCTTTGTACCTGCCTTTCTTGCTTGCTTATTTTACTCTTCTTTTTTTTTTTTGAGACAGGGTCTTGCTATGTAGCTCGGGCTGACCTCACACATGATTGTCCTGCCTCAGACTCTGGTGTGCTGGGATTATAAGTGTGCACTACTACAGCCATTGTGCACCTGCACCTGTAATCCAGTTCTCCTTTAGGATTTGTCCTGTCTGTCCAGTTGCAAATAATTTAATACTTGTCAATCTTTCATTCATGTGCCCCATCTTGGTTTTTTTCTCCCCTCAAATGTTATTTATAGCCGGTCGCTGGTGGCTTACGCCTGTCATCCTAGCTGCTCAGGAGGCTGAGATCTGAGGATCATGGTTCAAAGCCAGCCTGGGCAGGAAAGTCCGTGAGACTCTTATCTCTAATAAACCACTCAGAAAACCGAAAGTGGTGCCGTGGCTCAAGTGGTAGAGCACTCACCTTGAGCTGAAGAGCTGAGGGACAGCACCCAGCCCCAGAGTTCAAGCCCCACAACTGACAAAATTTTTTTTTAAGTATTTAAATAAAAACAATTCTTTCAAGCCAAGCACAATGGCTCAGGCCCATCATCTCGGTCATTTGGGGGGAAGAGGTTGGGCTGAGGCCCAAATGGGCCAACACATTAACGAGACTCTGTCTCAGTCAATGAACTGCACATGATGTTGGATCACAGTCTGAAGGCTGGATCCAGGCAAAATCATAAGACCTTTCCTTGAAAAATAACTAAAGCAAAACAGCATGTGGAAGGTATGACTACAGTGGTAAAGCATTTGTCCTGAGTTCAAACCCCAGGGCTGCCAAAAAAAAAAATACCCAAACACCATATTTTTCCCTCAGGCTAGAAGGATTTTCATATTTTTTCTTGTGGGCTGATTGAAGATTGCTGTTATGGCTAACATAATTCACCAAGGTGACAGAGATTATAAACTTAGTACATAAATCATTAAACACTTTTTAATTGGAAATCCGTGCTTGTGTCAACCACAGTTAATTTACATACCCACAGGTGATTATTTTTTATTTCTAGAAATTAAAGGACAATAAAATTGTCACCTACCAGCTCTACTACAGTTTTATTCATAGACCCAGCAACATGTGGAGTCAGTAATGAGGGATTTTGTTAAAGCAATGTTATTCAGTTCTTTGAATTTTTTCCAGATGATATGCTAGGAACAATGGTGTTTTCTTCAAGTGTCTCGGGCTGACAACTTGATTGGTTTCCCCTTCATTTTTGTTGAAAGCAAAAAATTGGAAAAAAAAATAAACCCATCTCACCTGGCTGGGTGTGGTGGTGTCCACCTGTAATATCAGCACTCAGAAGGTTAAGGAAGAAGGATGGTGAGCTTGGGCTACTGAGTGAGACATTGTCTCACATGAATGTGCAACAAACATACCAAAACTGCACTTTGCAAGTGTCCATCACATAATTTTTGTAGTCATTCTCACACATTGATATTGGGGTTGGACCCGAGTTTGGTTCTTTTTTTTTTTTTTTTAATTTGAGAACATACTGTACAATTACATGGGTTACAATTACATGGGCAGGATAATGCATACATTTCTTACCAAGCATTGCAGCCTCCTCCTTTGTTTACCCTTCACCTCCCTTCCCAGCCTCCCCCCTCCACCCAATCATACCCCCCCCCCCCCACCGACATTGTAAAGCTGGTTTTGACATGACATTTTGTACTTCTCATTGTTGCAACAGGTCCACCTGAATCCGAGTTTGGTTCTTGAGTCTTTGCCCAGAGATAAAACATGAAGGAAAGCCAGACAACTAGTAGCTCATCCTACCTACTCGGGAGGCTGAGATCTGAGGATTACAGTTTGAAGTTAGTCTTGACAGGGAAGTCTGTGTGACCTTCATCTCCACTTAACCACCAAAAAGCCAGAAGTGAAGCTTTGGCTCAAGTGGTAGAACACTAACCTTGAGCAAAAAGCTCAGAGGTAGGGCCTTCCTGGGCCCTGAATTCAAGCCCTAGGACCAACACACACACACACACACACACACACACACACACACACACACACACACACACACACACCTTACTGACCTACTCAGTCCACATTTGGGAGCACCTGCTATGTAGATATGTGAAGGTATCTGAAAATCTAAAACCTTTACCCCCTTTCACGCATTTACAATAAGGCCTTGTAATGAACTCATTTAAAGAAAGGTTAACCACTAAGAGATAATAAACGTTTAAGGAGATGCAAAGGCTAATTAGTGTGATTATTTCACATTATATTATATCTTGAATTATCTCACTAAACTCATACATATGTATAATAAGGGTCAATTTAAAGAAAATTAAGTCAGAAAAAGTAAAGAGGTGAACACAGGAAGGGCATGGGGTCCCCAGAACTAGAGCAAGGGTTCAGCTTGCGGGTGGACTCAGGGTGTCACAGTGCTCTAGGAAAATGGGAGGCAAGGAAATGCCCAGAATCTTCTAAACAGGAAGATTGTTCCATGTCCCAGCCTTAGCTGATGTTTGAATAAGCCAAATTCTTTATGAAGCTGGCTGATAGCATTGATCTGGAATATTCTTGTCCCCACTCCTGCATTGTGTGTGTGTGTGTGATTGCACATGTGTGTGCTGGTACTAGGACTTGAACTCGGGGGCCTCACACACTCTAATCTGCCTTCCTTTCCTTTCTTTTCCTTTCCCTCCCTTCCCTTTCTTTCTTTCCTCCCTTCCCTTCCCTCTTTCCTTCCCTCCCTCCCTTCCTTTCCTTCCTTCCTTCCTTCCTTGCTTCCTTCCTTCCTTCCTTCCTTCCTTCCTTCCTTCCTTCCTTCCTTCCTTCCTCCCTCCCTTCCTACCTCCCTCCCTTCCTCCTTCCCTTCCTTCCTTCCTCCCTTCTTCCCTTCCTCCTTTCCTTCCTTCCTCCTCTCCTCTCCTCTTCTTTATTTTATTTTTGTTCTGTTTATGGGATCCTGAGCTTGAACTGAGGGCCCAGGAGCTGTTCCTGAACATTTGTGCCCAAGGCCAGTGCTCTACCACTGAAGCCACAACTCCATTTCTGACTTTTAGTGATTGGTCAGAGAGAAAAGTCTCATGGACTTTCCTGCCTCCGTTGGTTGGCTTCAAACTGTGATGCACAGATCTCAGCCTCTGAGTAGCTAGGATTGCAGGCATGAGCCACTGGCTCCTGTCTTGCCTTGCTTTCCTGATTATAGTTGGTATTCTATCACTTGAGTCAGGCTTCCAATCCAGTGTCGTGCTGGTTATTTGGGAGATGGAGTTTCATGAGCTTTTCTCCCTAGGTTGGCCTTGACCAGTGATTCTCCAGGTCTCAGCCCCCTGAATAGCTATGATTACAGGCATTCCCAGAAGCTTGAGTTTAGAACAAAGCAAATAAACCTGAGCCTCTGTGCCCTGCCCGAGCCCTACATTTCAAGAGTGACAACCCTGGTGTCTTAGGTGGCCAAAATGTGGACACAGGGGTTCACAGGTATCCCCAAGGGAGCCATAGACGCTCCCCTGGGGCTGTTTAGAAAGAGGCATGTATTAATTTTTGGTCTTGCATCCTTTGGCCTGGTGATCAGCCTGGCCTGCCCCTGCCCGAGTGAAAACACAGGCAAGAAGCAAAGAAGCTCAATTTTGAATTTGAACAGGGCCGGGTTCCAGGAAGCAGAAATGAGGGCAGGAGGCGGGATAGTCAGAGAAGAATTCCCCACCCTGGCTTTTCTACTCCCTTCCATTTCTTGCTGCTAATTTCCACATAGGAAAATCTGAACCAACAGAATCTCCTCTCCAGAGTATTTAAACTTTGAGGTCTTTTTTTTTTCCTTTTTGGGCTATGCCACTCAGAATGAAAGGCAGAGAAGTAAGAAGAATGGTGGGGGGGGGGGTAAAGAAATGGAATTCTCTTTGACATGTTGATTTTATCTTTTTTTTTTCTTCGCCCAGTTGTCCTTGATTCTTCTAGCTTGCAGAAGCTGAGTTGCCAATCTTGCCACTTACCTCTGGCCTCCCCTCAGAGGGAGCAGCCAGTGATGGATTTTCTGGGAGTAGAGAGGGCCTGTCAGATATGATCTGATTTAATGTATGATAACGAATGACAGGAACCATTTCTCTTTCTGAACAGACATTGCAGCCATTCAGAGATTTGCATTAACTATTTTTTAAAAATCTCCCTTCTATTCTTTTGGAATATTGACGATTTTCTCTGTCGTTGGATGTCCTAGCCTTCCTTTATTTATTGTCTATTTTTAACCTCCTCATTGTAATTATGGCACTAATAGCATTCGCATCCAAGAAGATTAGATTGTACAACCCTAATTGTTGCTGAACTGTTTCCTTTTTTAAAAATTTCTGCATTTATTCTCTCCAACGCATGGAAGTGACCGCTCATAACATTAGCAGGCCTGGGCTGCGAGGGTGCTGCTAGCATCGGGGTGGGCATAGGTGAGTCAGCCGCCATGTCTGGCTAAGAGAAGGAAGCGTTTGGAGTCAGGATGGAGGAGGCTCACTTTCCTCCTTTCAGGTCAAAATGGTTGATTGGAAGAATTTTCAAATAAATGGTTAGATGTTGATTTCTGACACCAAATATGCGGTGTCTTCTATGGTAACCAATCTTATTTTGTTATGTGGGCCAGTACTGGAGCTTGAACTCAGGGCCTGGGTTCACTCACTTGCTAGCTTGATCGCTTCCTTCCTTCGTTCCTTCCTTCTTTTTCCTTCCTTCCCTCCATTTCCTTCCTTCTCTTCATGCCTCCCTCCTCTCTCCCCTCTTTCTTTCTTCATGGGGCTTGAACTCTGGGCCTGGGTGCTGTCCCTCAGCTCTTCAGCTCAAGGCGAGTGCCTACCATCAGCAGTGCCGTTTTCTGGTGGTTTATTGGAGATAAAAATCTCACAGACTTTTTCTGCCCAGGCTGGCTTTGAACTGCGATCCTCTGATCTCAGCCTCCTGAGTAGCTAGGATGACAGATGTGAGCCACTGACACTGGTGAATGGTCCTTTCTTTGACAAAGGTCATCGGGAACCTAAAGTAAGACTTGGTTCTAAGGCCACAGGCTTGTGAAGATCTCTGGAGTCCTGGGCTGTTCTCCGTTTTCCCCTACTCTACCTCTCATGGCCAAGGCCATGGTGCCTCCTCCAAGCTCACATCTCAAATTGGGCTTCTAGAAGTTTCTTGAGGTTTCTCTTGCAGTTCACAGAAAAATGGAATTCATTTCTACAGCCTGGAATAAAGTGAATTTTATTTGTTCAAAATCTCCTCATAATGAAAATTTAGAAAGCACCACAGTCACTCATTTGGCAAGGAAAACCTATTACTTCAGCAGGAGAGGACCCAGAGGTGTACAGAGGCTTAGCATTAGCTTTGGTGCTTGTCATCCAAAGGTGGCTAACAGTGACAGCAAAGGCTTTAAGTGTCATTTTTATGCTATTCATGCTCATTTCAAAAGGGATTATTTAATTCCCATTTTCCTTATATTTTATAGATAACGGCTCAGTTATGTAAATAAATGTCTGGAAGTCTTTTTGACTTTGAACTAGCCTAAAAATAGTCTCTTACAAGAAACAGAAGTAAGCCAGGAAGCAAAATGCTACTAATGGCGGTTGTCTCTGTGTGTCAGTCTTGGACAGATCACTATTTGCAGTGGAATATGTCAGAATATCCAGGCGTGAAGAACGTGCATTTCCCTGATGGCCAGATTTGGAAACCAGATATTCTTCTGTATAACAGGTAAGCCTATTGGATCCATAGAAGGCAAATGATTTTATGCTTGCATATAAGTATCAATCATATATGAATATTGTATCAAACACTGGCCATATCATCTATCCTGTCTGTCTCTCTGTCTGTCTATCTATCTGTCTGTCTAGCTATCTTTTTTTGGTTCCAGTACTTGGGCTTAAACTTAGGGCATCCATGGTTTTCTACCATTTGAGCCACAACTCTACTTCTACTATTTTACTGTTGGAAATTGGAATTGAAAGTCTCATGGAGTTTCCTGCCCAAGTTGGCTTCGAATTGTGATCTTCAGATTTCAGCCTCCTCAGGAGCTAGGATCACAGGCATGAGCCACCTGCACCTGGCTTATTATAATTTGGAACCATTGTTCCCTGGAAGGCTTTCGAAGGGACCAGGCTTTTGGGAAGCAGCTTTGTCTCCCTCTGCTGGTACTTTCCATGTTTGCATTCAAGCTTGAGTTCTATACATTGCCTGAAATGACCCTATATGAGGTACATAAGGGTTTTGTCTGCTTTGTTGGGTGCTGTGAATGCAGCAATCTACAGTCTACAGCAGAAGGGGCTCAACAAGGGGTGCTCAGCTGTACTCCACAATCTAGACCTAGGATCTCCTTTGAGTTGCTCTATATTTGTGCTTTGGGAGAATTCTGTTTGGAACCAGGGCTGAGTTTCAAGAACACTAACTGCTCAAAGAAGCATGCTGACCAAATTCTTTACAATTTTCCATGGTCATGTAATATCAATAGACACCCATGTTGTTTACAATAGTCTTTTCCCCTGAGGGCAAGAAATAAGAGATTGATTCATGAGTTAGTCAAGGCAGTTGGTACACACACACACACACACACACACACAAATAGCAAGTATCTAGGCAGGGTATTTTTCTAGAAGCAATGAAATGTCTATGCCAAACCACATAGTTAAGTAAAGGAGTCTAGAGAAACTCTTCTCTATTCTGAATGGTGATGACCAGATTAATATAAAGGAATGTGTAATCACTACAGATGGCTGCTGTCTGTACTTCTGTCTGGGGAGAGCGAGCCAGGAGCCTGAGCTTCTCTGACTCAGAGAAGAATGTGAACACATCCCACTGCCCATGGGGGCCAGTCTAAGATCCCAAGAACCCTTGGATCTGCCAATATGTCCATCCTGTACTTTGTACAGCCCAAAGTCGAGACAATCCGCTTTCTTACACCCGAGTTGCCATTTGAGCCATCCTTCCTTGGAGTGACTGGGTCTTTTCTGTAGAAGAAATATCTTCTTCTCCTTTGCTGTCACTTGTTTCTGAAATAAAACAAGCCGAGCATTGAGAAAAGCTCAGAGTCGGAGTAAGTGATCCTTGCTTGAATAGATGAAGCCTAGGAGATTACTAGGGTGGACTGCATCTCATCCGATGTTTCCTGGGAGGTTTGGGTTGGATTGTTGGAGTTGCTGTAACAGAGGTGGTGTACCACAGAGCATTACCGACATACATTTATTTGCTCACAGATCTAGAGGCCAGAGAATCTGAGATCTGGGTTTCTCGGTCTTCTGGCTGTACTTCCACATGACCCTTTCTGATTGCATTTCTGTATCTTAATCTCTTCTTCAAGGACACCAGTCAGATTGGACTAAGTGACCACAGCCTGGTGAGGTCACCTGATTTCATTATTCCTTTAGAGGCTCTCTCTCCAAAGACAGCCTCCTTCTGAGGTCCTGGAGGTAAGAATGTTAACCTGTGACTATGGAGAGAAGGCAATTGCGAGCTTCTCAACGGGCCTCCGAGTTGCCTGTGTAAAAGCAAGTGGTTAGAGGAGAATTTCTAACCTGGATATACAGTTACTCTAAGTATAAGCTTTTGCCATCATATCTATTCTCTCTACAGCCTTTAGGTCTTAGCTTTCCCCTTTGCCAAGGGTGGAAGGTGCCAGCTTCCACAGAGTTGGGAAGGGCAGATCTGTGGCTGTGTGGGACAGTCATAGCATGATTCTTGGCAGATACCAATGTTGAGAAAGGCAGCTGTGTTTCAAGGTGTCATGATGCAGGTTTCCACTTTGAGGTAGATGACAATTTCACTATTTTAGAAGAAGAGCTATTCTTCCTCATTCCCAGTTTATGTCCTTTGTCTCCGATCAAGAATAAATGTGATATCATGGGAGAATCTCAGGAATGAGGCCAGAAGGAATGGGTTGTATATGTATGTGTAAGATGATTGACTCCAAAACGTAAACGGTTTGATGATCTCAACATTCTGGCTAATGGAGAGTTACTAATTTTTTTCCTATAGAATTAAATTTTCAAGGAACAACGATACAACAGTCTCTTCCTGTTGTACGACACCAAGAAATAATGCCACCCGCTCTGTGCCTGGTCCAATTGTGATGGCCCAGGAAATGTTCCCCTTGTAGCTCCTCTATACTTCCAGTTGATTTTTCTCTCTGTGTCCTTGTGCATCAGACTCTTTTATGGAGCCTGCTGAGGCTGTCTTGGTTGCTGTTTTAGTTTTTCTGAGTAGAGGGACATCGAACCTGTTTCTCCTTTCGTTTTTCTGGGTTCCTGGGACATGAAACCTGTCTTCGTTTCTGCTTTAGTCTTTCTGATTAGTGGGACATAGAATTTGTTTCCTGATGGAACTACTACATCTGTGACTTGCCTGCCCGAGGAAGCACAGTTTGGAATGAGCAAGATCAGCACACTATGTAAGCTGGCTTAGCGTAAAGCTATCCTCATGATGCGGTGGGCTGACTGGGCCCCACGTGACCAATTCTCTGCACCCTGTGAACCCTACACCCCTCAGGCCCTGATGCTTGCCACCAGGGCTGGAGGGCTGATAGAGATGCTGACTGTGTCTGGGAGTTTAGCCAGAGTTGAGGAAGGGAACCACTTAGATGGTCTATCCTTTGCACAGTGCAGGTGTCCCCAGCCTGGCCACTTGGGATGCTTTGAGAAGAAACAATGTATATGTGTTTGTGGGGGGGGGGTGCTGCCAGGCAGTTTAGGCACTGAGCTTGGGAGTCCCAGTATAGCTTTCCCTCTCATTTGATTGGTCAGTGTAGGGTCCAGGGGAGGGACTGTCAGCCCTGCCTTTCTTCAGGGCACTCAGGGAAGGACAGGAAGACACTCTCAGAGAAGACCAGCTACCTCAGGAAGTCAGACTATGATGGTGGTGGTGGTGATGGTAGGGCAAAACGAAAGACCAGCAGGCAAGCATGATGAAGATACTGGCTACACGGAGTATTCAGCACTCTGAAGTTGGTCAGAGTGAGGGGATGAGGAGGCCAGTTGCGGGTTACAAATGTGGACTCATGATGCCTCACCTTGCAAGGCCCCCAAATACGGGTGGAGACACCCACCCAGTGTCTATGCTTGCCCACCCTTCCCCAGACCCACAGCTGTGTCAGTCCATTCATTGGCACGCCCTGACTTCTTTCCCATGGTGGGTGTTTCCTTGGGTTGCTCCCCACTGGGTGAAAATTGATCTCCCCTCTTTTCCTCTCTCAGTAACTCTCTCTCAGAGAACCTAGAGAACCCTTTAATACATATTTTTGCACAGATGACATAGAGGAAGGGAAGGGAGAGGGGACATAGAGGAAGAGAAGGTAGGGGAAAAATGGAGGAATGGAAGGAGGGAGGGAGGGAGCATACAGGAATGACTTAGGAGAAGGAAAAACCAAGAGTTGGACCTGCCAGAGAAAGAAATCATATTGGCAACTCAGAAAATATTCAACTGTAAAATCGTCCCCGCATGACCCCTTAAAATAGCAGGTAAAACCTTGTCCTTACTAAGAGCCTGACCTGATATTCTGTATACATGGGGATCTTAAGAGATGTGAGTTTAATATTTCCTGCCAGCTTCCAAGTAGGCCATGTGAACACTGAGTGCAACCCATAGGTTCATTAGTGGATCATTAATATCATTAATATTAATACCCTCAAACCCCTCAAGGAAAAGGGTTAAAATGTCGTGAGCCACATTTTTTTCCTTAAGGGCATTGATTGTCTCTGGCAATGTCACACAAACACATCTCCTATTTCTCACTGCCATCCGTTTGCTCTTGGTGCCCACGTGTGAGACACTAATGGTTTTATTTTTGAGGTTTTTTTTTTGAGATGGAATGCATTTTCTGTGCTTTTGAAGAGGCTGGGGCATTGCAAAATAGCTATCTCTGCATCATTTCTGAAATGGGCTACTGTATTTCCTTGATGGATGGAGAACCCGTTCTGTGTTGTCGGCCAGCTGGCCAGGCTGCTTTGAGGAGAGGATGGGCATTCATTAAAAAAAAAAAAAAAAAGGAAAAAGCTTTATCCAGTGCCAAGCCCAGAAGTTTCTCCATCACTTAATTCTGCCTCACTTGAAGGCTTCCGATCAAGGATTTTTCTGCACACCATTTTGTTCAAAGTGAGTAGCAATTATGGACGGCGTGTCCTGACTGCTGCCCCTGCTTTCAAAGGAGTTAAAAGCCTTGCTGGAGTCAAAAGACAGGAGAGACATCTGAATCCTGGCAGTAGCAGGTGACCACCTCGAGCTTCTGTGGGCTTCTTTGCTTTTGGGGATGCTTGGTCCTGTAATGGTAATAATAATAATATATTCTTTTTTGTAGTACTGGGGTTTGAACTCAAGGCTCTGCAGGTATTATACTGTCCGAAAGAGCTTTAGGTCCTCTTTGCTCAGGTTGTTGTTGAGATAGGGTCTCGCCTGGATCATGATCCCCCTATTTCAGCTTTTTAGTGTAGCTTGGATAGCAGAATCAAACCACTATGCCCATCTTTCTTTTTTCCTGTTGAAATACAATATGAACTCTTTGTGTCTGGACTGGCCTTGGAGATTCTTGATCTTCCTGATCACAGCCTCCCAAATAGCCAGTATTATAGAAGTCAGTCACCACCCCGGTCTAGAAATCAGTTTGGATGAGCACCGTTGAGAAACAACATGGAGTATGAACCACCCCTTTCACACTGTGCAAAAGCTAGGCTACCTTTGCACATCGGCAGATTGCTGTCTTTCCCGTGAACCTGAAGATGACACAGTGTGTGCCGGACAACGTGGGGGTGAATTCTGCAGGCTCCAGCCTGGAAAGAGCTCTCAATCTCGCTCATTAGTGAGGTGCCAGTGAGACAGAACTTCAAATCATTGCCCCAGGGTCTTAGGTTTAGTGTAGTTAGATTACTTGGGTAGTGAATCTGGGAAGCACTATTAGAAGAGGGGGAAGTGAGAAAGAGAGGAAGGAATCCAACATAAAGCCCAATGAAAAGCAAACTAGAACCCTAGGGCACATTTCCTGTGGGATTTGTGTGTGAGATTTCCTGGAGGAAGTGGGGGTGGGAGAGTTCCCCGCTAGCACATGGCCACAGGGTGAGAATTACCTCCAAAAGCTCTGTCCGGCCTGCCTGTCACATGGACCCAGGATCCTCAGAGGAGGCTCGTGTTTGGGCCTTGGCTAGGGCAAGGACCATTGTTGACACGGCTTCCCACAGCTTAGATGATCCAAGCCATTGCATCACGTTCAAGTCCTTCACACCTGTGCACCTTGGACAAACCAACTTCACTTTCAGCAGGGTGCCAGACGGGCGGTTGGACTTGATACACACTGGAGTGTTCTCAGCCAGAGGAGAAACATGCAGGCAGGTAGGAAAACTAATGGATGGTGTGTGTGTGTGTGTGTGTGTGTGTGTGTGTGTGTGTGTGTGTGTCCTGGGCTTGAACTCAGGGCCTGGGTGCTGCTCCTGAGCTTTATTTTGCACAAGCTTAGCACTTGACCTCTTGAGCCACAGCTTCACTTCTGGCTTTTTACTGATTAATTGGAGATAAGAAGAGTCTTGTGGACTTTAGGGCTCAAATCATGATCCTCAGGTCTCAGCCTCCTGAGTAGCTAGGATGTAGACAGGTGTGAGTCACCAGTGCTGTGCCAGGCTTGCATCTTAGTTGGGGGCCACCTATTCCTCCTCCATGGGCTGTGATCTATTCCCTGAGGTACCACACGTGTCCCCAGGTATGTGTGGAATGGCATCTTAAGGACCACTTAGACTGGCATTGTCATAGTTGATAGCTACAGTACCATGGTATCTGAGGACCAAACCAGATGTGCTGCTGCTGTTCAGTGGTCCTAATGACTGAGATCTTGGGGAGTCTGAGAGGAGGGCTGAATACTGATGGGGGTTGTTTGGGGATGTGACATGGAATTTCCAGGTAACAGTGACAGTTTCCCTGCTGTTAATCTCAGAGAAGCCGGCGCTAGCCTTGTCTTGCTAGTGTATCTGTTCTCTGGTATTCAATCCGACCTAATCTTTGGGGAGGCTGTTGCTAAATAACATGGGTGGAAGCAGGGGGAGCAGCAGCTTGTTTGTCAGATGAGAGCGGAGCCAGACAATCTATGTTTGCATCTCCAAAAAAAAAAAAAAATCATCCCCAGAATGAAGAACGGTCCAGCTCAGCCTCACCCGCAGTTCTCCGCGGCTGGCCCTATTTGGTTTTCATTTGTTCAACCAATATTGAAGGAAGGGATCCCACACTGTTGTTATACACAGTTATCAGATCCGAGGATACAACCGTGAACAAGGCAGACCATACACCCTGACCTGGAGGAAAAGAGATGGAGACAGCATGGGCAAGGTTATAACAGGTGCTTCCAGAGCGGTGGGAGGGACGATGGAAGCTGAGGGCCCTGAGGGCCAATGCCAGATGAGGAGTGAAGCCCAGTGGCGATTCCTGTAGAATCAGGAAGTGGGTATTTTTGCCAGGAAAAACAGCCAGGGCAGAGGACTGACAAGAATACGTGTGAGAGACTCGGAAAGGCAAAAAGAAGAGGCCACAGAGGCAGCTGGGTGTCTCTGCTCTGCTAAGCCTGTGACCCCTTGATGGTGACCATTGTGTAGTAGACTCAGCCCATGGAGAGTCTTCAAACTATTTTTCACCTCTGTAAGTTCAGGAAAAAGTGCTAGCAGAGCAAATAATTCTAGTCCATTGTGAAACACCTGGGTGGTGTCTGGTGGAAACATTCCTCTGAAAACAAATCAGCCTTCCTGGCTGTGCCTAAGTGTGCCTTTCTAGATGTTTCTTAGATTGATTTGAGCCCATGCTAGTCTCTTGTTAATGGATGAGTTCAAGGCTCTCTTTAGATACGTGTCCGTTTTAATGTTTGTGCAAGTATCATGGTTTTAACTTTAAGAAAATGTGTCATAGTTTGATCATCCTGAGGCCGGAATGCGTTTACCTAGATCTGCTCTGGGGTCAGAAGGTATCTGTGGGTTACAAAGGGAATTAGGGTAGGGGCCACAGCCAGTGGTCAGGGAGAGGATCAGAGAGAGGACGGAGCATCAGGACCAAGTCTTGGTGCCTTGGCTTTGGGCAGTGACGGGGCAGGGAGAGGCACTAGTGCTTCTCTGGTCCTTTCCCTTGATTCCTCATTTCTTCTTCCTTTCATTTCTCTCTTGCTTTGTATGATGATCAAAGCACTTATTTCACTAGGTGCTGGTGGCTCAGTCCTGTAATCCTAGCTACTCAGGAGGCTGAGATCTGAGAATCGTGGTTCAAGGCCAGCCAGGGCAGGAAAACCCAGGAGACTCTCATCTCCAATAAACTACTTAGAAAAAGCCAGAATAGGCACTGTGGCTCAAGTGGTAGAACGCCACCCTGGAGTGAAAAGAAGGAATAGCACCTAGGCTCTGAGTTCAAGCCCCAGGTTCAGCATAAACACATAGACATACAGACACACAAATATTTATATTCTCCTTGTAACTTGCCATCAACCAGTTCCTATCAGATGATAGATCTAGAAACTATTCTCCATTCTTCTTTGCTCGTATACTCACTCCTCCAAGCCCATGGCAGTGCGTGCCTTTTGCTTTCATTATTCTTTCTCATATCTAAATAACATGAAAAGGGGGTGGGAGGGAGGGAAGAAATGAGAGAAGGAGAGAGGGTAAAGGAATCTGTGTCATCGGCCCTCACTGTAAACCCAGCCATCCACACTCATGCCTGTAATCCTAGCTACTAAGGAGATTGAGATCTGAGGAGCCAGGTTTGAAGCCAGCCTGTCTGTCTGCCTGCCTGTTTGTCTCTGCTGTCTGTCTGTCTCCTTGCTCTGACTTCTGAACTCTTGGCCACTCTGCCTGCCTCAGTCTCCAAAGGTGAGCTTGTCTCTTCTGGATATTATTCTCCTAGTGGCTCACCTTTTAGTGACTTTTGTTCATCACCTTCCTTTTCTTTGACTGAATCCCTTGCCAGCTATTGCCAGTCTGGGAACACTGCTTCCAGGGGACTTGGACTGTGACAACTCCCAACATGTGCAAGAATGTGAGCGGTATTTCCAGCAGAGTACCAGATGTAGCCAGAGGTAGAGGTTCCCTTTGCATCTGAAGGTGGGGGGTGGGGTAACAGCACCAGGCTAGCTTCTTTCACACATGTGGCATCAGGCCAGACCACAGAGCAACTCCCTACAGCACCCTTTCCCTCCCCCTGCAGCCTGAGGGCTATAAAACCCACTGTGCCAATAACACAACGATCAGAGATGAGCTTATTGATCTTGTGGCATTCAACACAGAGCCAAACAGAATCTTAAGGGTCGGTGTCATAAATATGTGGGACAGGAATTCAATGGGAAATTTGGCCATCGTCATGAGCTCCCCGAAGGTGAGGGTATGGGAAACACACGGTAAGATTAAAGTCAGCCAGCCCCGTCTTTCCCTGAACCTGCTGCGGGAGCTCCTGGGGGTATAGAGTTGTTTTGCTGTTGCTTGTAGCAGAGCCCACACAGCCCTTCTGGCTCAGCAGCTGGTAGAGAACAGATAGGGTTATAGTCCTGTAGCTTACAATGCCTGCCCATGTTACAGCTCCACTGCCAGTTTGCTGCCACTATAGCTTTCTCCTTTAGTTTTTTTTTTGTCTGTTTGTTTATTAGTGTATTCATTCACATACAAAGTGATCATTCATCTTTGTCTGTTAGGTTGCCAGTCGTACTTTAGTGGTCAGGGCTTTTGATGATGGAGTTTTGTGGGCCCTGTGACCTTGTTTGAGAATTTAGTACTTGTTTGCTTTGGGGACTGGAGAAAGACTGTAGTTATACAACCTCTATACATAGAAGTCATATTTACAAATGCCCCCCAATTGGTTGCCTCTATTATAATTCTTTGGAATGGTGACATTCTGATTGGTGAGTCCCACAGCATCCTGATTGGTTGTTAACTGCTGTGTGTGTTGAATGTTGACCGTGTGTATTTGCTCTGAGCATGCATAGTCCTCATATGTGGTTTTCTAAAGACTGGCCGCATGCTTTCATTTTAGTAAGCTTGGAATGACATACAGTAATTTGAATATTTGGTAAGAAAAAAGTCATTCAAAAAAGCATTCTGCTAGTAAAAGGAGTAAAACCTCAAGATTTGGCAAGATGAGAGTCTTAGTCATCTTTGGGGGACTTTCTCCCAAATGCACTTTAAGCAAAGCATAGTGTGTTTCTTTTCCATCTGCAGAGTAAAACTTGCTCACTGGAACAAATGAGAAAGACGATTTGTCTGCCCATGTTGGAACCTTGAGCGGTAGAATACATAAGAAAGAACATTGTTCCATATCAGGTAGCGCAGTAGACTAACCCGTTTCATGTTGAGATTCATAAGGATAGACAAATCTGACTGTCATTTTGAGAAGACTACCAACATGAGACTACTCCTTGAGTTCCTGTGGCAGAAATCCCTCTCGTATCTCTGTCTCAACCTTTCCTCCCCCAAGACGGTGGGTCTTTATACCCTGGGCTGCACTCTGATTAGTTGCCTCTATTATACTTGTTTTAAATGGTGACATTCTGATTGGTGGGTCCCACAGCATTCTGATTGGTTTCTTTTTGCAAATTCTTTCTCTCCTCAGTGTCCTATTCCCTAGGAAAGGGCAGGGACAGGATGTTTTGTTTCAACTTGCAAGGCCAAGATGCTCTCCAGAGATCCTGGGTCCTAGCCTGGATCCTGGATCTGTGCGTATCAGGTATCTGCATGAGAGGAAGCCATATACAATTTGTGGATGAGGCATTAGAAGGGAATACCTCTCCTTGTCTTCAAACTTCAGTGACACACAGTATAGACTCAAGCGGAATATGCTCTACAGTGTGCCTCAAAACTTCAGAGAAACTGAAGCATTGATTATACACTTGGGCTGGTGCAGGTATTCTACTCATCTAGCTCAGTCACTTTTGCCGGGGGTGGGTGGGGGGCTTAGTGTAAGAACCTGCACTTTTAAGAGGCATCTACAGGCAGTAAGTAATCACTTTTCCCTGAGTGCTGCCATCTGATTTGATATTGTGATCTGGTCTGACTCCTCCAAGCACACAAGTGAGGAAAATTGCTTTTGCGAGGAAATGGCTTGTTCACTCAGGACCGAGGTTGGACAACACCACTTCATACTTTGCCCTGCCCTTGACAGCCACTTTGTAAGTGTCACAGAGAACATGGTACAGAGCAGAAGGGGACAGACAGGCATCAGGGGTAAAACAACTTAGATTTGGAAGAAACCGGCTCTGAGAGTTTTGCCACATGGGTTGGATCAGTCCAAGTGTTTGCTTGGGGTCCTGTAATAACTGTTCATTGGGGTTCTTATTTCTATTTTTAGGAGTGACTTGGTTTTGACTGTTGGTGGTGGCACTTACTTGTATTTTCAGCTATTCAGGAGGTAGGGATAGCAGGTTCACTTGAGCCCAAGCATTGAAGGCCAGCCTGGGGATCATAAAAAGACCTTGTCACCAATGAACCAAGCAAGCAAACAAGTAACTAATCCATGATTTGGTTTAGACTATAATTGATGTGGCTTCCTTCCTTTAGATCAGGCAATCTGTCTTGGTAGAATTGTCAGATTAAGGCCTGGGGAACCAAGTAAATCAGGCCAGGGCATGGACTTTGGGAAGAGCTGGGGGCAGATAATCCTGGAAGGGACCACGTGTGGCAGACCCACAACACATCTGCTCTTAATTCAAGGGAGCAGGTGAAGCTGTGGGGGTGCGTGGCCAGAGGTGAATGTAATCTAAGGAGTTCACATCAGCCTAGACAGATGTTTTCTCTGAGAATCTACTCTGACTCTGGCCTGAATCATGCATGCTGCGGTACTGTGAAATTTTAGGACATTTGGGTGTAAGGTTTCTATTCCTCCTAGGAGCCAGAGAGCTTTTTGGAAGAAACCTGGCATACTAGTTCTACCTAGGTTCTACCACTGAACTGCACCCCTATCCCTGAAGACGTTTGAGGTCCAACTCATGTGGAAAGAAGACTTTTCAGAGCCTCTCTCTGTTTGCCATAGGCAGAACCTCTGGGGGAATGAATGATTAGGTCATGAAGGTGGAACTGTTTACTTCCTCGTCTCTTGGCTAAGTGAGGATATGATAAGATGGTATCTACAAACCAAAAGCAGAATCAGACACTGGATCTGCCAGGGCTTTGGTTTTTGTTTTGTTTTGGGGTTGTATTTGGGGGAGAGCAGTTACCATCAACAGAACTGTAGGAGATGAAAGATTTGTTGTACAATCTTCCTAGTTGATAGTTTTCTATTACACCGGCTGAAAATGATTGATAGGTGATGTGATGGTGAATCTTGATTGTCAACTTGACTAGGTTGAGAAATGCCTGCAAAAATGCTGAAGTATTCCCCTAGCTCTATCATCTCTATCACCTTTATGGCCTCTATTGTCCCTATCTGTCATTTTTATCTCTATCATCTCTATCTATAATATATATCATCTCCCTATCTCTATATTAATATATATCTATGGATATATCATCTCTCTGCCTCTCTCTCTCTCTCTCTCTCTCTATATATATATATATATATATATCATCCCTATCTATCCATCTCCATTAATATCTATATAATCTATAAACATAGCTAGGCATTGGAAGCTCACATCTATAATCCAAGATACTCGGGAAGCTGTGGAGCTTTCCCGTCATCCCGGGCAGGAAAGTCTGTGAGATTCTTTTTTTTTGGGGGTGGGGGGTCGGGTCATGGAGCCTGAACTCTGGGCCTGGGCGCTGTCCCTCAGCTCTTCAGCTCAATCAAGGCTAGCGCTCTATCACTTGAGCCACAGCGCCACTTCTGGCTTTTTTCTTTTTGCTTATGTGGTGCTGAGGAATCGAACCCAGGGCCTCAGGCATGCAAGGCAAGTGCTCTACCACAGAGCCACCTTCCTAGCCCCTGTGAGATTCTTATCTGCAATAAACTACTCAGAAAAAGCGAGATGTGGTCCTGTGGTTCAAATGGTAGAGTTCTAGCCTTAAGCAAAAGAAGCTCAGGGACAGAGCCCGGGTCCAGAGTTCAAGAACCAGGATCAGAAAAAGAAATCTACACACACACACACACACACACACACACACACACACACACACACACACACACACACACGTTTATCATATGTATGTGTATTTATACAATCCCTGGGCTTAATGGTGAAAGCTACCCCTAGTCAAACGTAAGAGTGGCACAGTGCTTGCTTAGCAAGTACAATGTCCTGGGTTCAATCCCCATACAATATAAACATATACCATTAAAATAAGAGCTTTAAATGTTATAAAGAAGAGGCAATGGTATTACTTTTGGCTGAAGATTCGGCTAATAAACCTTGAACTAATAGAAGGTTTAAGCAAAGACCACATATGAGCTGAGAATCTCTGCAGAGGGCAATGGGAAGAAAGGATCTCATCTACTGCATTGCCCAGCTGGGCTCCCAATTTCCCTGTTTTATGCAGGGGAGGGAAGAGGCCAGGGAGAGCCTAGCAGGTGAGCTAGGCTTCTGCACCAAGTACAAGGATGGAGAGAGGGCCCTTGCCTTGGCATTCATCATTTACTTGCAGGCTGCTCGAGGGTTTCTCAGATTCAACTTTTGGAGCCTTGTCAACCTTGTGGGTACTTGAGAGACGAATGCTCTTCTTGACTCTGCTGACATCATTAAGGACTTCTCAAGCTCTTCTTAGCAACGTAGGCCTCCATTTCTGCCTCCTCTCACAGGGTCTGAGAGGGCAGGTGCAGACCATAAAGCGCCCGTAATCTGCCACCTGCAAGTGGTCCCCTTGGATCAAACTTTGAAAGATTCGGCCCTGCTGGGCATGAATACTAGCCTGCACTCCTTTAATTAGGTGGAAACTGGGAAGAATTTGGTGTCTGGAAGCTGTGAATTTCAGCCCAAGTACTAACCTCAATTACATTCTTGTCTCCCTCCTGCTGTCCTGAGAAAACCAACTGAATGATGAATGGGGTCTGCACCACAGGACTTTTGGCTAAAGAATCATAGAGACCTCGACTTTTAAACCATCTGAGTGCTTATTCCAAGCACTTAACTAGTGGATACTTCTCATTTTGCCTGTGGTTGCATCCATAATAGACAACTCTAATGAATTATTACAGGATTCCATATGCATTTTTAGTTGGTAGGGGAGATGTGTGCTACCTCTGACAGAGCAATGTTCTTAAGGAAGCAGAAGATGGATAATCTCTACTTTATATGGTCTTTTGAAAGGCCAGCAGTATGAACCAGTTTGGGCAATTCATGGCTTCCTGGAGACCCGAAGCTGATGCCATCTGGCTTTGAAAGTTGTGATTCTTTCTGATCTCATCAGAAGGGTACGGATATCATCATACTCTGTGTTGTGGATTTGTGGACCTCACTTGTCATGAAATCTTAGCTTCAGAGTGAGGACAGGGCAAAAATGACTTCATAGTGTTACTGCATTTTATATATTAGCATTATTGTTCTGTAGTTGTACAAAAGGGTTTCAATTCAGCATGTCCATTTATGAGTATGAAATACCTCGATCAGTGACACCCCTTTCATAATTCCCTTCCCCACCACCCAAATAAGGATTTGGCTGGGTACCAGTAGCTCACACCTGTCATTCCAGTTTCTCAGGAGGCTGAGATCTGAGGATCATTATTCAAAGCCAGCCCAACAGGGTTCATGAAACCCTTTATCTCCAATTAACCACGAAAAACCAAACCAAAAGAATTGGAACTGTGGAAGGCAGAAATGGAGCTGTGGGTACCAGAAGTAGAACTGTGACTCCAGTGGTAGATACAGCACCAGCCTTGAGCACAAAAGCCAAGAAACAGAGCTAAGACCCCATGGCCATGTGTATGGCCAAGTCAAATTACTGAATTTCTGAAACTCACGAAACAACTAACTTTCATAGTGATTTTTTGTTTTGGCCCCCAGAAACATTTTCATGAGCATTTATTCCCTGGTCCTTTTCATAACGATGTTATAGCCCATTAAGATGTTTTTTTCTATCTCTCCATTGTTGGATTGTTATGGTCTGAATGTAAGCTGTCTCCTCCATCCACCCACACACACAGGCTCAACTCTTGGTCTCTAGCTGCTAGCGCTATTTTAGGAGTTGCTGGAGATTTATCTAGCTGGGCGAAGTAGGTCACTCAGGGAGGGTCCTAGGGAATCATATCTTTCTCCAGGGCATCTTTCTGTCATTCTTTCTGTTTCCTGCTCTATCATGGGGTGAATGGCTCTTTTCAGTCATGTTTCTTCCTGCCTGAATGTGCTACATGGGATTAAGAAACCATGGACTGAAAGTTTGAGCGAAATAAATCCTTCCTCCCTTAACATGGCTTCTATCAGGTGTTCACAGCAGTGAAGACGCAGCTAACACATGGATGATGGGCAAGTGTGTAATATGAATTTATTCTTGTTGGGACTGCGATTTGAACTCGGACGAGGTCCGGTGCTTGCTTAGGCAAGCGCTCTACCAGTGGAGCTTGGTCTCCAACCCTTTTTGTTTTGGTTATTTTTTCAGATAAAATCTCTCGTTTTTGCCTGAAGCTGCTCAGAGATTCTTGTACATTTACTTCCCATGTAGCCGAGATTACAGGCCTGTGGTACCATGCCTAGCTTAATATTTATACTATTTTATAACTTTATCTTGACATTTTTATACATCATATGAAATTGAAAAATAAGCACAGGGAGACACACGTTCTTACACTTCCTGGTAATTTTTTTTTTTTTTGTGCTGTTCTGGGGCTGGAACTCAGGGCCTGGGTACTATCACTGAGCTTCTTTTGCTCAAAGCCAGCACCCTACCATTTGAGCCACAGCTCTACTTCTTTTTTTTTTTTGGTAGTTTTAATGGAGATAAGAGACTCCCTAACTTTCCTGCCTGCACTGGCTTTGAACCTTGATTCTCGGATCTCAGCCTCCTGAGTAACTAGGATAAGTGTGAGCCACCAGTGTCTAGCATTCAGTGGTAACATTTTAATTAAATCTGGTATGATACCAAAACCAAGAAAACTAATATTGGTATGGTCCATAGATCTCAGATTCCACCAGTTTTATGTAGATGCATTTGGCCGTCTGTGTATAATTCTGTGTAATGCCATTGTCCTTGTAGATTCATGCAGCCTCCACTACTATTTTAAGACCTAATTATTTGTTTTATCCTGTATAAAGCTAACACACTACCCTTTAAAACTGTGTTCCTTGTTACTCTAGCCCAAGAAAACACTAATAAATGTCTCCTTTGTGTAATTATGCCCTTTTCAGAATATTGAATACGGGGACACAGTTGACTACTTTTATTTTTAATTTTTGTTTGTTTATGGTTGGTCATTGGGTTTGAACTCATGGCCTGGGCACTGTCCCTGTGCTTTTTGCTCAAGACTAGTGCTCTACCACTTTGCACCACAGCTCCATTTTGGGTTTCCTGGTAGTTCGTTGCAGATAAGAGTCTTATGGACATTTCTGCCCCAGCTGGCTTTGAACTGCAATCCTTAGCTCTCAGCCTCCTGAGTGTCTAGGATTATAGGTGTGAACCCCCAGCCCCCAGCTTCATTGCCTACTTTTAGAGCCTGACTAAGTAGTGGTCTATGATAGGGATTTACTGCAGTAAATCATCCATTCGCCCATTAAGAGCTGCTTAGAATACTATTACAAATATCCTGACTGCAAACATTCTTACAGATGGGTGTGTATGTGTGTGTGTGAACACAAGTTTTCATTTCTCTGGCTACATGTCATAAGAATGCATTTTCTAGGTTGAATAAGTAAGTAGCTTCTTGGTTTTATGAGAAAATGGCATTCCCTTTTCCAGGGTGTTTGTGTAAATTACTGTGCTCTCTTTCCTCACATACACACACAACTTTCTCTGCAGCCTTACCAGGATTTGCTCCAGTTCCTACTGTTTTTTTCATTGTAGCCACAGGGTATAGGTGTGTGGTGATTATCTATGGCCCACAGTTTCTCATTTCTCAAACCGCTAATGATGTCCAGTGTCTTTTGGTTTTTGTTTGCTGTTTGTGTTTCTGCTTTAATGAAGTATCTGCTCAGGACTCTCATGCACTTTGCTGTTTGAATTGTCATAGGCTTTGTTTGTTGTTTGCTTTTAGCACTGAGATTGTGCTTTCAGCTTTGTTAGATTATGTTTTATACATGTAGGTCTTGGGTTGTGTGCAGTTATGGTCTTCTGGCAGCTTGTTATTTCATTTCCTTAAGAGGATATTAATGGAGTAAAATCACTTTTTTCTGATGTGATTTTAATAAAATTCCAATACATCTGTCATCTATCTATCTATCTATCTATCTATCTATCTATCTATCTATCTATCTATCTATCTATCTATCTATCTATATCTATCCATCCATCCCTATCTCTAGCTGTCTACCATTTACCACCAATTGATCACCTTATCTATCCATCATCTATCTCTATTTGTATAGCTATCATCTATTGGCAGTACTTAAGTTTGAAGTCAGGGCTTCATGCTTAGCAGGCACATACTCTACTGCGTTAACCACGCCTTCACTTCTAGTACATCAGATTATGTTTTTGATGTCATGCCTAAAGACCTTGATCTAAGTCCCAAGTATTTCCACCATCTTAAAAATTGTATAGTTTAGCCAGGCACTGGTGGCTCATGCCTGTAATCCTAGCTGCTCAGAAGGCTGAGATCTGAAGATCATGGTTCAAAGCCAGCCCGGGCAGGAAAGTCCATGAGACCACCAGAAAACCAGAAGTGGTGCTGTGGCTCAAGTGGTAGAATGCTTTCTTGGAGCTGAAGAGCTGAGGGAGAGCATCTACGCCCAGAGTTCAAGCCCCACTAACAATAAAAAAAAATTGTATAGTTTTAAATTTTATATTTGAATTTGTTGTTCATTATAAGTCCATAATTGTCACTTATTGAGCAATATGTAGGGTGTAAATCAAGGATTCTCTTTCTCTCTATAAATTTCCAAATATCTGAAGTCCATTAATTAAAGGGCTGTATTTCTTCTCTGAATTGCTACATGTCTTTGGCAAAAAGTGTGGGTCTACTCTTAGGTTTTTTTGTCTGTGTGTGCCTATACTATTGTACTTCATTTGTTTTAGCTCTGTAGTAAAGCTTAGCATTGAAAATAATGCTCCCTCCACTGTGTGTGTGTGTGTGTATGTGTGTGTGTGTGTGTGTGTGTTTGTGTGTGTATGTGTGTGTGTGTGTTTGTGTGTGTGTATGTGTGTGTATGTGTATGTGTGTGTGTGTGTGTATGTGTGTGTGTGTATGTGTGTGTGTGTGTATGTGTGTGTGTGTGTGTGTATGTGTGTGTGTGTGTGTGTGTGTGTGTGTATGCCACTACTGGGGCTTGAACTCAAGGCATGGGCATTGTCCATTAGCTTTTTTGCTCAATGCTGGAACTCTTTATCACTTGAGCCACAGCTCTAGTTCCAGCTTTTTTTGGTGGCTAGTTGGAATTTTAAAAAATATGTCATCGACTTTCCTACCCAGACTGGCTTTGAACTGTGATCCTTAAATCTTAGCCTCCTGAGTAGCTAGGATTACAGCTATGAGCCACTGGTAGCCCGTTTTCATTGTTTTTATTTTTAACAGTTGTGTTTGTTTCAGTTCTTTTGTCCAGTCTGTAAATCTCCTCTGGGTTTTTGATAGAAAGGTTATAAAAGCCAATATCAATTTGGGGATAATTGACACCTTTACTGTGCGGTCTTCCATTCCGTGATACAGGCGGCTCACTCTCTTTTAAGTCTCCCGTGATCACTAGCATTTTTTACTTTGAAGCAATAAGTTCTGTCCATCTTGCCATATTTGTGTTAGATTGCTTCCTTCCTTTTCAGAGCAGTAATAAACATCGCGTTTCAGTTTCCACATGTTTATTGCTTGTATAAAGGCACACGAGTTTAAGTGTTGGTATTTTATTTTCTGATGTTGGTGTATGAAGTTTTTATTTTTGTCTTCGGTGAGGATTTTCCGCATAAACCATCACGTCATCCGACATGATGTATTTCCTTTCAGAAGTACATGCCTTTTATGTTACTTCTTGCCTAGTATTTCCAGTGAGTGTTTATATAATATTTATCTTGTTTAATATGGGTTGTCTTTGTGGTGGTGGTGAAGTAGTGCTCTCGATATCTGCTTTTTTTTTTTTTTTTTTCCTTTTTTGGCTTCTTTGGCAGCGGGAGGGCAAAAATAAGGCACGGGGAGGAAAGATGAACAAATGCAACCATGATATCAACTATACATGATGTGGAAAACAAACTATGCAGCTGTGGGCAGGGATGGTGGGGGGTACAACTGAGGAGAAGGAAGGAGTGGCATTGTCCCAGAGAGAAATGAACGCGTCCCCTGAATTGTGAAAACTCACCCTCTCTGTACACAACTTAATAATAACAATAAAATTATATTAAAAACCACAAAAATCTCAGGAGAGGTACAAGGACTTGAACTCAAAAGCCTCATGCTTCTAGGCAAGGTGCTGTACTGCTGAGCCATCCCTCTAGCCTTTTTTGTGCTCTTTGTTTAGGAAGTGCTAAGGGTTTGATCTAAGAGCCTGGTGCTTGTGAGACTGAGTCACGCTCACAGCCCTGTTTTTTGCTGGATATGTTTAGAATTAGGGGGAGGGTGTCTCCCTTCCTTCCCGAGTTTGACATGAGCTTTGGTCTGCTTATTGCAGGGTTGTCTTTCCTGCTGGGGGTCACAGGTACAGCTTAGAGTCTTGAGGACTTTTGGTCCAGGCTGTCCTAGAACTGAGATCCTTCCAGACTCAGCCTCCCACATCAATAAGCAGGATGCCAGTCACTTGCCACCTCTTTCAGCTCCAGGTTGAAAAAAGGAAGCCAGGTCTGGCTTACAGCCAACATGACCCTTTTCATCTCAACCTGCAGTCTACCTAGGATTATAGGTGTGAGTCACTGATATCCAGCAGGTAGTTCCTTTTTTCCTTTTTCTTTTTCTTTTTTGTCAGTCGTGGGGCTTGAACTATGGGCTTGGGTGCTCTTCCTCAGCTCTTCAGCTCAAGGCAAGTGCTCTACTGCTTGAGCCCACAGCACTGCTTCCAGTTTTTTAGTGGTTTATTGGAGATAAAGAGTCTCGTGGACTTTCCTGCCCAGGCTGGCTTTGGTTTTTGGGTTTTTTTGTTTGTTTGTTTTTTGTCGGTCGTGGGGCTTGAACTCTGGGTCTGGGCACTGTCCCCAGCTCTTCAGCTCAAGGCGAGTGCTCTACCACTTGAGCTACAGTGCCACTTCCAGTTTTCTGGTGGTTTATTGGGGATAAGAGTTTCACGGACTTTCCTGCCCGGGCTGGCTTTGAACCATGATCCTCAGATCTCAGCCTCTTGAGTAGTTAGGATGACAGGCATGAGCTACCGGTGCCTGGCCCTTTTCTTCTTTTTGACTTACAGATTATTTCTAAACTTGGTAGTTTCTAAGTATTTGTAGGTTTCCTTCTTGTCTTCTTGCTACTCATATTTAGTTGAATACCCTGTCCTATATTACACGTTGTATGATTTCACTTTTTAAACATTTCTTGAGGTTTGTTATGCCTCAAGATATAATATACATACATATATATATATATATATATATATATATATACACATATATATATCGAGAGAGAGAGAGAGTATTTTGGTCTATACTCCTGAGATAATTGGGGGAAAAATGTTATTCCTGCATCAGTGGCCAGTTTTCTAAGTGCCAATTAAATCCTATTGGTTGATGGTGTGTTAAATTCTCTTATATCCTTAGTGGCTTCCTGTCTAGTTTAGTTGTCCTGACATCAGTTACCAAGAGAAAGGTGTTGAAGTCTTCGAATGTAATTGTGCATTTGTCTTGGTATTATTACTATTTTTTCATTCCTGTCAGCTTTTGGTGTATACATTCTGCAGCTTCCTTGCAAGAAAAGCTTCTTTGATTGCTGTGTCTTCTCTATGCCTTAAGCTTTTATCACTATGTAAATTTACATCTGTCCCTCATAATTTTCTTTGCTCGCAGGTCTACTTAATCTGATATTCATGCAGTCATTCTTGATTTTTTTGAATAATATTTGCAGAATGTCAGTTTTCTCCCTTGCCATCCTGTGGGAATAGTTTAACATTATTTAGGATTCCTTTTTTGTTTTGATAGGTTTTTTTTTTTTTTGTATCAGTTCTGGGGCTTGAACTCAGGACCCAGGCACTGTCCCTGAGCTTTAGTGCTCAAGGCTAGCACTCTACCACGTGATCCACAGCTTCATTTCTAGCTTTTTGTGGTTAATTGGGCATGAGTCTCATGGAATTTTCCTGTTTGGGCTAGCTTCAAACCACAAGGCTCAGATCTCAACCTGCTGAGTAGCTAGGATTACAGGTGTGAACAACCTGTTTCTGGAAAGTTTTTATGGTGTTTTTGAGTCTGCTTCTTTGTTCATCTGTTGTAAGTTTGCTGTAGGTATTCCATTTGACACTTATCACCATACTATAGCCTTGCTAATACCAACATCTTCCACCGATTCAAGTGTAAAATGTTATCTTTTATTCCTTCCAAGAGCATCCCTAGCACATTTTTTCCCCAAGTAATTTTGCTGGCAGCAAATTTTGTTAGTTTTTTTGCATATCAGAAAATGTTATGATAGTTCTTCATTTTTCTTGAAGGGTGTTTTCACTAGATACAGAATTCTGGGCTGATAGTTACTTGTTCTTAGGACTTAAATTTTTTTGTGTGCCAGCCAGCCTTGGTAGCTCATTCCTGTAATTTCAGCATTTAGGAGACTGAAGCCAAAACAAAACAAATGGAGTTGGGAAGGACAGAAGAGAACTATGGAAGGGGTTATAGTGGTCAAGATGCTTTGTACTCATAACCCAGTGTGTTGAATTAAAACAGATACAACATCATGTAAAAATTGATAGAATAAATAGCATTAAAAAATCAGAAGAAGGCCAGAGATGGGCCATACCTTAAGTGGTAAAGTGTTTGTTTGGTATGCGGAAGGCCCTGGGTTAAATCTCAAGTACCATAAAAAATTAAGTGAAAGGAAGATCACCAAACCAAATCAAATTTCAAAAAGTGAGAAAAGGACCAAATGTAGTTTACAACACATCTTTGAGAGAAAGGAGGGAAAATCAAAATAAATAGAATTGGGAAATAGAGACATCAAAATCCAAACCTCTGTGCAGGCCTAGGATGTCAGGTGAGACACAGATGGAAAAGCAGAGGCAATTTCCGAATGAGTCAGGCAAGGCTAACAAGATGGGAAACAGGAAATAATAAAGAGTCAACAACATGATGACATCTAACACTTCTGTGGGGCCTCTAAGTGCCACATCCCATTCCAGATGCTTTGCCTGGATGAATCACCTTCTGGGGAAGTACCATTCTTGTTGACAGATAAGGCAGTAGCTCCCTATCCACCTGCAAGACAGGTGATCCTACCTGTCCTGATTTACTAAGCATTGTGGAAGGCAATAAGAGAAAGAATGTAGAGTGTTCAAGGAAAAGGTCGTTTAAAGAAACAAGTGGAAAAATAATATACATGATAAATAATTTATTACAGTGGGGCACTGGTGTCTCATATCTATAATCCTAGCTACTCAGGAAGCTGAGATCTAAGAACTATGATTTGAAATCAGCCTGGTCAAACAAGTCTGTGAGACTCTTATGTCTAATTAACCAGCCTTGGAGTGATGAAGCTAACAGAGAGCATGAGGCTCTGAGTTCAAGCCCCGCTCCCACCAAGAATGTATTAAATTCTTATATGACAAGGAATCAAGCAGGTATTCTAGTCAGTTCAATGGAAAAGCCAAACCAGTACAAATTTATAGGGTGCAAAGGGATTTGTAAATGGATACAAAACTTGTTTGTCTACAAGGGCAGCAAGTCAGCATCCTGCCAATTAAATCACTCCCAGACAAGTCAGAATTTATCTGTCTGTCAATTCCTTTCAATCTTCAGGCGGCTGCAAGTTAGCTTAGGCCACAAACAGGGTGACAGAAGTGAAGTTAGATCTGCGTGTGCATTGAAACAGTTTTCTCTACAGAAGCCATGTTTCAAAAATAATGGCTGAGAATTTAATAATACCGATGAAAAACATAAATCCTCAGATTTTAGGAGACACAACTCTGAGGGAAAATGTGAAATAAGAACCAAAGAAATAATGTGCAAATAAAGCTGCAAGATGCCCAGAGCCAAAGAGATACTGAACACAAATTGTCAACCTAGAATTTTGCGCCTAGTGAAGCCATTCCTTACAAGACATTTTCAAGGAAAAAGAAAGACTAGTTTACCCTGAAGAGATTACAATAATATAAAGTGACCTCCCAGGGACTGGTGGCTCACGTCTCCAATCCTAACTACTCTAGAGGCTGAGATCTAGAGGATGGTAGTTTATGACAAGCCTGGTGGTTCTGGGAAGGTGACTCAGTGGTAGAGTGCTTGCCTTGCATGCATGAGGCCCTGGGTTCGATTCCTCAGCACCACATAAGCAGAAAAAAGCCAGAAGTGGTGCTATGGCTCAAGTGGTAGCACGCTAGCCTTGAGCTGAAGAGCTGAGGGACAGCACCAGGTCCAGAGTTCAGACCCCACAGCTGGACCCCCCCCAAAAAAAAGACAAGCCTGGGAAGTAAAATTTGCTAGACTCCCATCTCCAAAATAACCAGCCAGAAAGCAAGGATGGAGGTGTGACTCAAATGGTAGAGCACCAGCTGTGAGCTAAAAAAGTGTTAGCCTGGTATTCTGAATTCAAGTCTCAATGTTTGCACAAAACAGGGGGTGGGGAATCTTTTAAATAAAAAAATACAATGTAGACAGATAAAGGATGTTTTAGAAAGAATTAAACACCCAGGAAGCAATTTAGAAGAAAATAAGGAAGACATACACAAAATCTATTAGTTCTAACAGGAGTTTGTAGCTACAGACAGGCACTTAACACCTAGGGTCTTATGTATAGAAATTTGTGCCAGTAAGTTTAAAAATTTAGAGAATAGTATTTTCTATTTTAAAAAATAATAGAAAAGGTTGGGTGCTGGTGGCTTATTATGCCTGTAATCCTAGCTATTCAGGAGGCTGACATCTGAAGATTGTGGTTCAAAGCCAGCCTGGGCAGGAAAGTCTGTGAGACCCTATCTCCAATCAACCCCCATTCTTTTTATTTTTTTTGGGTCCGGTCGTGGGGCCTGAACTCTGGGCCTGGGCGCTGTCCCTCAGCTCTTCAGCTCAAGGCTAGCACTCTACCACTTGAGCTACCATGCCACTTCCGGCTTTTTTCTTTTTGCTTATGTGGTGCTGAGGAATCAAACCTCATGCATGCACGCAGGGCCTCATGCATGCAAGGCAAGCGCTCTACCACTGAGCCACCTTCCCAGCCCCTCAACCCCCATCCTTGAAAAAAAAAAAGCCAGAAGTGGAGCTGTGACTTAAGTGGTAGAGCCCTAGCCTTGAGAAAAGAAAAACAAAAAGCTTAAGGACAGTACCCAAGTTCTAAGTTCAAGGCCCAATACCGGCATCAAAAACAAAACAAAACAAAAACTCTGCAGCTATATGTGTCTTCCAGTAGTTTAGGGATAGAAAAAAAACATAGACCTGGCATTTGCAAATGAATACAGACAAAATTTAAATACCCATGAAAGCAGAGAGAAGAATGAAATGGATCCCAGTGCAGCCATCCCTGGCTTCGCGGTTAGCAGTCCTCAGCCAGCTACAAGACCTGGCATCGCGGAGAGGTTACAGCACAGTGGTAACTACTGGGCATGTGCTGAGCTGCATTCATCATTGTAGCCACTTGAGTCCCTGAGTTGCTTTGGACACTGAGTGTTTCAGAGGGACTTCATTGATGCAAAGAAGGTCTGGCTGTTGCCACCTGCCACCCCATTGAGTTACTAGGGTTGATTTGGTTAATGTGGCTGGCTTGGTGGGTGTTACTTTCCTCCTTCTCCCCACTCCATGTGTTCGTGATCCTTCCCAAATCTTTGTGCCTGGTTGATGATGACAACTCTTTCCCCCTAGAAGAGAACTACTCATAAGCCAAGGGTTAGAGAATAGTTTGTGCTCTTCAGGTAGAACCTGTAGAACGGGCCTCAGAGGGGTTGCGTTTCCTGCCACGGAGAGCTGTGTTCAAATTCAGTGTTTTGCAACAGGGCCTCTTTTTACAAGGCAATCTTAGCACCTGCCTTCATGTTCTGAACAGAGAAAAGTAAGTATTAGCGCAAATTTGTCACCCAAGTTTACTTTGTATGTTATTTGTTGATAAAAACGACAACAACAACAACCCAGCTTGCCTAAGGGAGAAAGAATTGGAAAATTACCATCGTGAATATTCAGATTTGGATTTTTGATCACAATCGCACTGTGAGAATAGCAAGGATTTCAGAATACTATTTGGATCAACAGTAGCCACAGAGCCACAGGCGTGACACTGGTGAGCTGTTGCTAATGGCAACAGCTCATCTTTTTTTTTTTTTTTTTTTTAGCCCATTCTCCTGGAGAATTTCTTCAGTGAAATTGATCTGAATACCTACAAGAAGATCTTGTAGGGACTGCTTTATTTTTTTAATCTTTCAGAATTGTATCACTAATCTAACAGATGTCATAGTATTCATTATGTATATGCCTAGAAAGCTGGGTCCCTGTGGCTTTCACTTGTATTCTAGGTACTTAAGAGGCTGTGACATCTGAAGACGGAGGGTTGAAGCCAGCCTGGATAGGAAAGTCCATGGGACTCATCTCCAATTAACCAGCTTAAGTGATAGAGTGTTAACTTTGAGAGAAAAAGTGAACAGACAGTGTCCAGGCCCCGCATTCAAGCCACAGTACTGGCAAATAATAATAATAATAGTAATGTTTTAAAATACATCCTTAATCAAACCCATACCGTTTTACAGTGCATTTTTCTCTCTCTCTTTCTTTCACTTTCTCTGAATCCCTGTTCTCTCGTGAGATCCCTAACTCTCTCTCTCCCTCTCTCTCTCATTTGGATCTCCCTTCCCTGGCCTTGGCTTAGATCATAGCCATGCCTTCTATCTCCAATTTAATCTAAAAGTTTATTTCTCCTTTCTTGGCTTTCACTCTCTACTTTCTGAAGCTTGTCAAGGTCATCCACGTAGGAAAGAGACTCTGAAGCCTTGTGTGCCTGACAATGCCTTTCTTTGCCTTCATGCTTGAATAGTTTCTTTTCTGCTGTATGAATTCTCTTTGTGTTTCTTTGGAGATTTCTCTCTCCCTTTCAGCCTCCCCATTGTCTCCTGGCGGAGCTTCTGTTAGTGGCATGAGCTCTGCAGCAGCTCTTGTCATTTGTGCTGTGTGTGTGTCATTTCTGTCCTATTTGTTGTCTGTGGTGCTTATCAGCCCAACTTCCCATCATTTATCGGGGAATTATTTCATCAGTCATGGCTTTAATTCCCATATTCCTCTCCATTTTTCTAATTGTCATATTCTCTTGAATCTGGAGGGAGGATATTACTTTTGTGAGAAGTCATTTTTCATTCTTTTCTTCGGTAGTTGCTATTTGGATCTTCTGGGGGGGAAAATATGTCTAGCCAGGCACCGGTAGCTCACACCTAGCTTATCTGAGGATTAATGTTCGAAGCTATCCTGGGCTGGAAAGTGCATGAGACTCTTATTTCCAATTAACCACTAAAAAGCCAGAAGTGGAGCTGTGGCTCAACAGTTCTAGCCTTGAGCAAAAATATCTCAGAGATGGCATCCAGGCCCTGAGTTCAAACCCCAGGACTGGCACCAAAAAAAAAAATATGTATCTTTGATTATATATCTCATGGTAATGATTGATCACTAATCTCTGGTGATTCTGAGGATCTCAGGCAGAGAATGGGGTTTTTTGGTTATCTGCTGTGAATAGTGAGATTTGACTGGCTGTCTAGCTTTTTGTGGGATTGCTTGTGTTTATTTGCATGTGCAGCTATCTTAAAGATAATCAGGATTTGCTTTTCTATTTGTTTGTGTGCCAGCACTATAACTGGAACTCAGGGCTGGTGGCTGTGCTTTTAGCTTTTTCACTCAAGGCTGGTGCTGTACCACTTCAGTCACTGCTTCACTTCTGTCTTTTTTGGTGATTAATTGGAGAAAAGTGTGTCTCAGATTTATCTGCTTGGGCTGGCTTTGAACTATGATCCTCAGATCTCAGCCTCCTGACTAGCTAGGATGATAGGTGTAAGGCAATAGTGTAAGCCAGCGTGCAGGATTGGTTTTAATTAGGTAAATGGGCAGACCTACAGAGAGGAAAGTGTATCATTAAGGAACACATTTCTACTTGTCGTTTCCTAAAAGCAAGAAACAGAGCATACCAAGAAGCAGGGCGGGGCTTGGCGGAAGTACTCATGTGATCAGGAGGCTGAAAGGACTTATAATAATTCCAGGATCTTTCTTGTGGTTTCCCTGGGATGGAACAGGGAAGGCTGGGTAAGACTGGAATCATGTCAGCAGGCTCTGGGGTATGGGAGCTGCTCCCACATGTGCCTGGCTAGTGGGGCAGGTGAATTGCGGCCCTGAGTGTTAAGAGCCTGGTGGAAAAGCAGTTTAATTAGGGTGTGGGCTCTGGATGGATGGATTTGTTATTTGAAAGGCACTCCTGAAGGAGTTGTTGGCTGTCTCTAGGAATTGACAAATCCCAGGAGCACAGTCTCTCACAGCAGAAGTCAACAGATCAAACACAGAAAGTACATGTTGTGGTTAACACAGGCTGCCAGTGTTAATTGTTGCTTTTTCCTTCTAATCCCCTCTCCTCCAATTTCCTCTTTTCTCTCTCTCCCCCTCCTCTTCTCTCCCTTCCTTTTTCTCTCGCTTCTCTCCTCCTCCTCTCTCCCCTTCTCTCCCTTTTTCCTCCTGTGTCTCCTCCTTCTTTCTCTCCTCTCTCTCTCTACCTCTCTCTCTTTCCCTCTCTCTCTCTCTCCCTCTCCCTCTTTTCTTTACCCAAGTTGTAACTCCTGGCTACAGAAGGTTCTCACCTAGGTACAGATGGAGCAGGCATCCATCTAAAACATCCTCAAATTAGCATCTTTGTATAGACTTTTTGTATTATATACTCTGTATATTACAATCCCTTTGTCTTCACTGACTGTGGGTCTGGATCCCCTCCGGGGCTTTGCTGGTATCCAGCTCCCTCCCTCCCTGTCCTGCAGCATCCATCAATCAGGATACCTCTGTCAAGTCCCAGCTAAGTGTGGACTGCCTTCAGGAGACTTGAAACAAGAGCTCTGAACACAGCAGGTTCAAATCTCTACCCTCTAGGGCTGGCAGGGTAGCCACAAGCCAATCTCTGCTCCTTATCTCTGGCACAAATGGAGATACAATGACATTTCTTTCACACTGATAGCTTACCAGTGGGCTTTTGGATAGGATCTTTGTTTTGTACACATAATGAACACCACCACAGCAAACTCTGCGCTGAGCAGACTTCCCAGGTAAGTCCCATTGGTAATTCCAGACCAGGTATAAGGTTGTCTGGGTACAAAGATGGACACACCAGAAGCTGATGCTCTTCTTACTGGTGGCACAGCAGATCTAAGGGCCCCAAGAAACCCACAGCCTGACTCATGGAACCCTTTTCCTACTTCTAGTGCTGATGAACGGTTTGATGCCACCTTCCATACTAACGTCTTGGTGAATGCTTCCGGGCATTGTCAGTACCTCCCTCCAGGTAAGATCTACTTCCTGTTAGAAGCTTTCAAGGAAGTGTGTGTGTCATCTGTCCTGATGGCTGCCCACCCATGCACAGTGCATCTCACCCTTACCATTTCTTCCCCTCAAATGCCTTCAAATGTCTCCTCAAGTTGGACCGATTTCACTATTGCTTTGGTCTTAGAATCCTGACTTTGGATGGTCTTTGCCAACATTTGTCATTTGTTCTTACTTTTCTGTCACATATGTGCTCCTTAAAGTCAACCCGACAGATGAAACAAGTCTCCGTGAATAGGTGACTTCCAATTCTCCTTTTCACTTGTAAATGTGCTAACTGAGCCCTTTTCCTTCCATTTCAGTCCACAAGCCTGATCACCAGACCACCGGGTCCTCCATTTCTATCTACCATTTTCCTCCTGGCTATGCCTTAGTGTCTTGGTAGATCTTCAGGATCTGAGACATGGTGGGAGTTGGGCACCATGTTTTGAGTTCATACAATTCATGTGCAGATTAGAGAGTCATGGTCCTATGCTTTCAAAAAAGAGTTCATGAAGGGTTTGATCCTGGATCTGGGCTGACTCCTTCTCAACTTCCTGGTGGTTAAGAGCTTCCTGAACTTCACACGCACGCACACACACACACACACACACACACACACACACCATTTCTGTGGGTCTCACCAAGGCTCTGAACTACTTGGTGCCCAAATGAGGCCTGGAAAATTGCAGTTTCATGACTGAAGTGTGTGTTTTAGTATATGGATCTTAGTAGTTGGATATTCATTGTTTTTAAAATTCTCATTTAATTTTTTTTTTTTATTGAGCTGGGAAGGTGGCTTAGTGGTAGAGCACTTGCCTTGCATGCTTAAGGCCCTGGGTTCGATTCCTCAGCACCACATAAGCAGAAAAAAAAATAGCCGGAAGTGGCTCTATGGCTCAAGTGGTAGAGCGCTAACCTTGAGCTGAAGAGCTGAGGGACAGCGCCCAGGCCCAGAGTTCAGGCCCCATGACCGGACCCCCTCAAAAAAAATTTTATTATCTTTAAGTAGTTGTACCAAGGGGTTTCAAGTCCACGTGTCAGTGTGTGAGTGCAATGCGTGCATCTTGATCACTGTCACCCCTTGCATTGTTCTTCTCCAATAGTTGGATGTTAATACTTGAATTTTTTTTCTGTTTTTGGATGGTGTGGAAGTTAAAAAATTTTTTTTGCATATTCTTTTGAAGAATTAGCTTCCCCAGGGCCACTTCCTGCTCAGAAGAAATCTGTGTTACATTGCCTGTGTGTGTATGCGCACGCATGTGCACCCCCCCCCCATCAATCTGTACCTTTATTCATGCATCCTCTCCCTTCCTCATCCCACAACAAAGCCGGCTTTGCCTTCTGCTTCCTTGTTTACTTGCTCTTCCTGTGAGCAGATGATAAGCCTCAGCAGACAGAATCTATGTGTGTTTACCTTAGAATTTATCACTCTTCAACAGCATGGGACGTGTGTGTCAATAAATGAATGAATAAGCGATTGCACCAGGCAAAGACGGCCCAGCCCGCTAATGGGAAGAGGGCCTCAGCCATGGTTTGCAGATTCCTGCGAACACATAAAGTCATAGCGTGAATCAGAATCACAGGACCTTATGGAGATACATAGTTGACAGTATTTCCCCACCATGGTGCTGAGGCGGGGTCAGTGTTTGCAAGGCCCTCAGTCTCTTCACTTCAGCAGCAGAAATGTGCAGAAGGCCAGTTTACCTGTTCCAGTCATGCCTGGAGCACCTGCAGCATTTTTCCTGAGCAGGGAAGAACACCAGACACCAGAAAGTAGAATGGGCTTAAGGGTTTATCCAGTCTCCTTCTTGTGACCTAGAAAATCCATTTCTACCTTACTGGGGCCCACAGTGTCTTGTTTTTGCTTTTTATTTTCTTCTTGTTTTTAGTGAGAAGTCTTCCTTTCATCCAAGAATTCTCTCTTTGCCTTAACTATCATTTACCTACCACCTCCTACCTCCCTTTCAGATTTTCTTTCTAACCCCTTCATCTGTTTTTATCAATTGATCTGAGATTTTTTTTCTTTTTGGTTTATATTCTTCACGTTTATTACTTACAGTCTGAAGACATTCATGGAAACGCAAGCTTATAGAGTCAATTCTTGGGCAGGAAAACCCTGAGAACATTCTCCTGCAACAGAGACTGTCACCGTGTTTGGATTTTAAATGACGGTGAAGCTGTGGCTGAGCTTCTTTCCTAGGCATTTTCGAAGGAAGAGAGAGGAGAGAAGAAGGAAGGGGAAAAAAGGAAGGAAGGGGGAAAGGGAAGGAGGGAGGAAAGAAAGTATGGGGACAAGAAGGGGAAGAGAAGGAAAGGAGGGAGAGAAAGAAAGTGGGAGAGAGAAATAGAGAAATAGGAAGGGAGAGAGAGGGGGTGGGAGGGAGGACGAGGAGGAGGAAAGAGGAAGGAAGGGGAGGGAGGAAGAAGGAAGGCGGGAATGGAAGAAGAAAGAGTGAGGGAGGAAAAAGGAAGAGAGAAATGCAGTTTGTTCTGGACAGGTGTGCTTTGGTTTGATGGGGTGTGATGGACCGGAGTCATTGCCACTTTCTTTATGGGCTTCCATACCTGTTTCCTGATGGCGACTGTCACGCAACGCAGGTATTTTCAAGAGCTCCTGCTACATCGACGTCCGCTGGTTTCCCTTTGATGTACAGCAGTGCAAACTGAAGTTTGGGTCCTGGTCCTATGGAGGCTGGTCCTTGGACCTGCAGATGCAGGAGGCAGATGTCAGCAGCTACATCCCCAATGGCGAATGGGACCTCATGGGTAAGCCTAGCCAAGATGCCAGCCTTGTAGAATAAAAGAGAGCTGCATTCCTCCTTAGAGGAGCTTGGGATTCTCTATTGTCCTTTGCAGTGTGAGCATTTGCTGAACTTGGCAGAGCTCTGGATTGTTTACTGAGCGCTCCAGGGTGAGACACCAAAAACAATTAGCAAACACATTGCTTTCCAAGAGAAACGAGCCGCCATATCGCCGTGCTGAGGATGTGTTTCAGCAAGTCAGTGCTGGCGTCGGCACCGATACACAGATTTGCAAATCAGGAAGTGCAGATTCAGCCAGGCACTGAACCAGCACTGCCAAGGGGGAGATTTGGGTTTATAACAAATAGTGTGGCTGGGAAAACGTTGGCACTGGGTGAGGAGGAGGGGGGAAGAAAGGGAGGAACCCAAGAGGTGGTTGGAAACCAAGGCAAATTTGAGTGGTCATAAGTTTGCCAGTCCATTGGCATGTCTGGGCCGGGCATCCAACTGGCCATTTTCTCAAAGTGGCATTTCTCAAATTTTGCCAAGTACCATTTGATTGTGGGACATTTGTTCTTTCTGGTGGAATCAGCTCCCACCATGATGTTCTGTGTGGCAATCTACCCACCCAGCAAATCTCTAAGGCTCAGAGAAGGATTTGGTTCTCAATGCTCTTGGGTCACACAAGAGAATTGCCACGACCCTTTAGACCGATTTTGTCAGTGCAGCTTTGTAAATGGAGTCCCTGTATGGTGGGTAATACTCAGAGTGTGTTGTTAGGAAACTTTTGACCATTGTGTCATGATTGGAAATCCACAAACTTGGCTTGCTACGCAATCACTGGGTGATACAATCTTACCAACCCCCCCTGTTGTATATTGGTTCCTTCTTTGACAGACATATCATTATGTGTAAGTCACACCCATAATTACACATATAATGATATAAAACTGGCTGTGTATTAAAGATGACCATATAGTGATAAATGATACAGGACTCTAGGTATTCACACACAGTGAGACCAAAGGAAGATATTCTTAGGGGAAGAACACAAGGGTGCAATGCTTCTGTGCCTCTGATCACATAAAATAATAGTTATTAAGATGAACTCCCAGGAAATGGAAGCAAGTGGACTTTCTTTTTCTTTGCATTTTTGTCTTTTGTCTGAACCTGGGGCTCAAAAATGGAGGGACAAAGGGTGAGCAAATGCAGCAGAGATACTCAGAAGAAACTATTTTGGAAATGGACCATACAACTTGAGGGTAGGGATGAGAGGGAAACACTGGAAGAGAGAGAAGGGGTGACATTGTCCAAAAAGAAATGTACTCATTACCTGACCTATGAAACAGTAACTCTACTGTGTATCATCTTTATAATAACAATAAAACTTTATTCTAAAGAAGAAAGCCAGGTACTTCCAGTCCCATCACCAGAATATCTGCCAGTTTGTCTTTTTCTTTTTTCTTTTTTGATTGGTCATAGAGCTTAAACTCAGGGCCTGGATGCTATCTATCCTTGAGCTCTTTTCCTCAAGGCTAGGGCTCTACCACTTTGAGCCACAGCTCCACTTCCTGTTTTCTGAAAGAGTCTCGTGGGCTTTCCTGCCCTGGCTGCCTTTGAACTGTGATCACTCATCTCAGTCTTCTGAGTAGCTAGCATTACAGGCATGAGCCACCAGCACCAGGCTTGCCAGTTTGTCTTTAAACAGCTCTTTAACAATCCAACAAGGGTTGAAGAAAACTCGCACATACCCATTTTTTCAAATCACTGAACAGACTGACGTGACACGATCACATGCAATATCTACATTGGAACGGACAAAGCCACTGTGTGTTCTGACCCCGCTTCTTGCCTTGCCCCTCTGTCCCACGCAGGAGTCCCAGGCAAGAGAAGCGAAAAGTTTTACGAATGCTGTAAAGAACCCTATCCGGATGTTACCTACACGGTGACCATGCGTCGCAGGACCCTCTACTACGGGCTCAACCTGCTCATTCCCTGTGTGCTCATCTCCGCCCTGGCCCTGCTGGTCTTCTTACTTCCTGCAGATTCTGGCGAGAAAATCTCCCTCGGTAAGTGACCAGGCCCCTTCCTTGAGGTCAGCCCTGCGGTGCTTTCTATGGACCACGTAGCGGTGACATTGGGGGACCCCCAAGCCTTCTTGGCTCACCACCTCTAGGTCTCAACCCCAGGAGTTCCTGACTCCTCCTCCAGCCAAGGTGGACAGATGTGTCCTCCTAAGAAAATACATCGGCATCCTGGGATTGTCTAGTCCTGCATAGGGGAGGACACACAAGGGAGAGACTTGATCTAATCTCCTCTGAGGGGCCTGGACTCCGCTTCATCCTGTTTCTTGGCGGCAGCTGGTCAGCCTCTGTTAGGAGTAGGGGACAGTGTAGCTCAATGATCGACTTGCATCGGTAACTTGGCGACTCTGAGCAATGTAAGAAAGGTTGTTTCTCATCTACAAAGCTAAAGATTTTGAATGCAATGTGTTTCTTTATTTCTGGTGGTCCTGAAAAACATACATCCTTTACGATGCAGTGGAAATCATTTGCAAGCCTCTGATTTTCTGGGTACAAGGCTCAGAATGTTCAATAATTTATCCAGTCACACAGCTAGGAAGGACCAAAGTCACATTGGGAAACTCGGTCTCCTGTGTGTGTGTGTGTGTGTGTGTGTGTGTGTGTGTGTGTGATTCACTCAAGGCTCCTGCTCTACCATTTCAGCCACAACTCCACTTGCATTTATTTTTTCCTGCCTAGGCTGGCTTTGCTCCTCGATCCTCAGAGCTCAGCCTGCTGAATAGCTACCCAGATGTGAGCCCCTGACACCTAGCCAAAACTAGTTCTTCTGATTGCACACTTTCCCAATCTTACTACGAGAATCTCCCTCAGCAAAAGCATCCAATAAAGAGCTGGAGAGGTAATTGGGTGGTGTTAATCCTTTCCAGGTCCTGTGGTTCTTAGACATGTCTCCACTGGGGATTCTTGGGAGCTCTAGAAGGTGACAAGGACCACAGAAATATGCATGCCCCCATGTGAACAAAACGCACATATCCGTCCCTCAGCCCAGTACCTCCTTATATTCCCTGAAACCTAGGTCAGGAGTGAGGTCAGGTAGAATTTACCTGATATTACCTGGCTATTTTACCTAAGGAACTGCCTTCCATTTCTGTTTCAGGGATTACAGTCTTGCTGTCGCTTACTGTCTTCATGCTGCTGGTGGCCGAGATCATGCCTGCAACTTCTGATTCAGTGCCCTTGATAGGTAAGGCAAGAGATGGAACCAGTCATTATTTTTTTCATAGTACTGGGATTTGAATTCAGAGCCTTGTGTATGCCAGGTAGATTATCATTTGAGTCATATCCATTTTTTTTGGTGTAGTTATTTTCTGTTAAGGTCTTACATTTTTGCCACCCTGGCTTTGCCTGAACCTGTGATCTTTCTCCTACCCATAACCTCTTACATACCTGAGATCACAAGCATGTATCCTCAGATCTGATTGATTAATATGGGGTCTTTCTGGTCTTGAACTGTGATCCTCTTCATGTCCACTCCCAAGTAGTTTGGATTACAGATGTGAGCCGCTGCACCTAGACATGAGTTTGACTCCTTTTTTTTTAAAGAAAAGGGTTAGAGAGAGCTGTGGATTTCTCGGTAGATGAACTGTCCATGACTCTGGATCTTTACTGCCCCCTCTATTTTCTCCTAGAACTATTCAGAGTGACCCATGACATTTGCTTATTTAGGCCCAAGTAAGACAAAGGACATGGCCAACTTTGTGCTTTATGTTTCAGTTGCGTGAATGGCCGCGAGTGGAGTCCTGTACCTATCGTGCCAGTATTTGGGAGGCAAAGTCAGGAGGTTCACTTGAGCTCAGGAGCACAGACAAGGCAACATAGCAAGAACTTTTTATCCCATTCATGCTTACTTGATAAGCCAAAGATTTTACGATCCGACACTCATTATGTTAACGAGACATCGCTTTCCCACTAACCTTTCATTAAAATCAAGAAGTACACACTGTAATTCCTAATCATTCTCTCCTGAGATACATTGATGTTTCTGTATAAAATAAGAGATTGGGGCCAGGTGCCAATGGCTCATGCCTGTAATCCTAGCTCGTCAAGAGGCTGAGATCTGAGGATCGTAGTTTGAAGCCAGCCCCAGCAGGAATGTCCATCAGAGTCTTACCTCCAATGAACCACCAGAAAACCAGAAGCAATGCTGTGGCTCAAAGTGGTAGAGCACTAACCTTGAGCAAAAGCGCTCAGGGACAAGAGCGCAGGCCCTGAGTTCAAGCCCCACTACCCACGAAATAATAAATATAAGTGAGTGGTTGAATACAAACAGAACACAAAGGATTTTACCATGAGAGGTATAAGGCACAATTTCTACCCAGGAATGGATGACAGACACAAGAGACAATCCTAGCTGTTTCTATGCACCTTTCTGGATGGGCTCATGCAAAAGAATGCTCAGCTGGGCTGAGACTACATCCGGGCTTACATTCCTGGTTAGAAAGCAAGCTAATTGTGAGGATGGAGGAGACAAGATCATTCCATTGGGTGTCACATCTCCTGTGGGAGTTGCAGCTCCTATGTGGCGGTAGGATGTCATGTCACGTTTCTGGGCTGTTCTTTCCCCTATAGCTTACTTTCTAGCATGACTGCACTGTAGGCTTTGACCATAAGAGGAAGGGGTTAGCTTCACCTCTGTGTCCTGTGATGTGGGCATTATGAGGGCCCTAGGATTCACCTTGAGTCTGTTTTCTCCACAGCCCAGTACTTTGCCAGCACCATGATCATCGTAGGCCTGTCGGTCGTGGTGACAGTAATTGTGCTCCAATACCACCATCATGACCCCGATGGCGGCAAGATGCCCAAGTGGGTATGTTCCTCCCCCTCCTGTAGCCTCAGAACCTTCCCAAAGAGAGGCTCTCATAAGGTTTTTTAAAAACCATCCCTCGACTAACATCATTCCATCTCACTTTACCTCTGCCTGTCTCTGCAGCAGATGCAATCAACATGTACATGCTCTTTGGTGTCTATCCCATAATTTTTGTGTGTTTTGTTTTGTTTTTGGTGTGTGCATACTGGTACTAAAGCTTGAACTCAGGGTCCGGGATCTGTCCCTTAGCTTTAATTTTTTGCACAAGGCTGGTGCTTTACCACTTGAGTCATAACTCTACTTCCAGCTTTTTGTTGGTTTACTGGAGATAAGAGTGTCATGGAACCCGGGCTCTGGTGGCTCACCCCTGTAATCCTAGTCACTGAGGAGGCTGAGAACTGAGGTTCCTGGTTCAAAGCCAGCCCGGGCAGGAATGTCCCTGAGAAAACTGGAAGTAGAGCCATGGCGTAAAGTGGTAGAGCCCTAGCCTTGACCAAAACAGGCCAAGGACAGAGCCCAGGCCCTATGTTCGAGCCCCACGACCAACCTAAAAAAAAAGTCTCATGAACTTTTCTGCCTGGGTGTTTTTGAGCACTGATCCTCAGATCTCAGCCTCCTGAGTAGCTAGGATTACAAGTATGGGCCACTCAGTACCTGGCTTGGGTTTGAACTTTGAGCCTCAGATCTCTGCCTGAGTAGCTAGGATTGTAAGCATAAGTCCTTGGAACCTGGCTACTGTGGCATGTTTTAATCTGGCATTCCAGGGAGGACTCCTATACTGGTGCCCTGTACATTCTGCTAATACAGGGTTTTTCTAAAGTACTGTGTTTTTATACACCGTGGAATTCTGAGAAGCAGTAGGAATCAGAAGGTGAGAGACCAGCAGGAACATGGTTAGAGTTTCAGCACTCAACAAGGAACCAAAAGAATATGAAACAGAGCGAGCTGTGCATAAATACAGTGGTCCTTCTGTCTATAGGGGATGGGTTCCAGGGTACACTGAAGATACTGAAATCTGCAGATATCGGAGACACTTATATAAAATAGTGCAGTATAAAGCCTACGCCCCTCTTTCCATGAACTTTAAAACATCTCTGCGTGACATATACCTAACACAATGTAAATGTTGTGTAAATCGTTGCTATGTTGCATTGTTTTAAGAAATAAGGCAAGGAAAAGTCTGTACATATTCAGTAGGGATGCGGGGTTTTGTTTGCTTATTTGCTTGTGCTGGCATTGGGGCTTGAGGTCTACACTTCCTAACCCCAACCACTGATTCTCACTTGCCTTTTTCACTCAAGACTGGCACTCTCTTTATAGAAGCACCCTTCCAGCCTCTTTTTGGTGATTTATTAGAGATAAGAATCCTCATAGCCTTTTCTGCCTGGGCTGGCTTCAAACCATGATCCTCAGATCTCAGCCTTTTGAGTAGCTAGGATCGCAGGCTTGAACCATCAGTACTTGGCAGAAATTTCTTTTTACAAACCCCAGTTGTTCAAATGTGTGGAGGTAGGATCCTGGGATGTAGATGACTTAAACATACGTAAATTCAGTACCTTTGTGTATATCTACTTGCATCCTCATAAGCCCTAATACTCATAAGCAAGATACCAGCCCACCTGGTACCCTGTGTATTTATATGAAATTTTGTCTCTCTACCTATCTCTCTGAGGCAGGAAAGCCACTCCCCTGCTTCGAAAGCCAAAAAACCAAAATTAACATTTTTACATAAGGAAATCTGGCTTTGATTCTTTCTATTACCATTTGCTTGAATTCCCTCTTTTTCTTCCCAGGATTGGTTTACAGTAGCACAAAAGCATAAAACACTCATTCTTTTAAGTATTTTGATGGATGTGTAGAGAAAGGCCTGGAAACACAGAGACACAAAATCGTTTTGATGACCTAGTGGCATTTACTCTTCCAGGAAAAAAAAGGGGGAAGTGGGGGGAATCTTAATTAAAAGCATATGCTAATTATAAACTTCTTCACACAACAGCTTGTTAAAACCAGTGGGTCTGCAATAATGTAATGGATATACATCACTCTCTCTTTTTATATAGTAGGCTGCATTGTTCTTTCCATTCTGTGTGTGTGTGTGTGTGTGTGTGTGTGTGTGTGTGTGTGTGTATGAGAGAGAGAGAGAGAGAGAAACAGCCTCAGAGGGACTCTTATTATGATCTGATGCTATGAAGAAGATACTGCTGGGTGCAGTGGCATTATCTGACATTTGAACAGTCAGAAACACAACGATAACCTAACAGAAGAGGTTAGAGGCACCGTTTGAGAAGTGCCAGGAGGATAATTTCATCTTTGGAGATGCTTTGGCCTTGAAAGCTAATGATTCAGGCCCTAGAATTCAAAATAGACTTGGACACGCAGATTCTTCCAGCTGAGTACTTGCCTCAGGGCACAGACCCCTACAGTGGAAGTGCCCAGGCCTTGCTCAGCTCTAACCTGAACAAATGCCTCTGGGGCTAGACTCACGCACAGTCCAGGAGAGTCTCCCTGGAGATCTAGCCCAGGCTAGACTCACGCACAGTCCGGGAGAGTCTCCCTGAAGATCTAGCCCAGTCTGAGAGAGAAGGGTTGGGCTAAGTCATGAGAATCTTTCTTTCTTTCTTTCTTTTAACTTTTTTTAATTCTTTTTTTAAATTTTTAAAATTTTTTTATTTTTTATTGTGAAAATACTGTACAGAGGGGTTACAATTACATGGGCAAGATAATGAGTACATTTCTTATCAAGCATTGCAGCCTCCTCCTTTGTTTACCCTTCACATCCCTTCCCACCCCCCCCCACCCCCCCCCACCCCCCCCCACCCCCCCCCACCCCCCCCCCCTCCGCCACCAAAGTTGTAAAGTTCGTTTTCGACATGACAACTTGTACTTATTGTTGCAATGGGTCCATCTGTATCCTTATTTAAACGACTTGTTTTTCCCCTTCCCCTCCACAAATTATACCGACATCAAATACAGTGAAAGCAGGGGTTATACTGTGGGGGAGGGACATACAAAGCAACAAAGAAATAATCTTATAAATGCATTAGAAACAAATGCATGAGAAAAAAACATTTAAATACATATCTAAGGGTTCATTTTCCTAACATCACATTATCTGACCTTTTCTGCTTGACTCATACCTATACTAGATATTGCAAATAAGGGAAACCATGGGACCTATGTTTCTTTGGGCTTGGCTTACTTCACGTAATATAATTTTTTCCAAGCCTTTCCATTTCCTAACAAATGGGGCAATGTCATTCTTTCTGATGGAGGCATAGAATTCCATTATACAAAATGGAACCCTTTCTTTTTTTTTTAATCCCAGCTTCTGTTTTTGGAGGGAGTTCCAGTACTGGGTGTTGAACTCAGGGCTTTGAGTTCTCCTTTAGCTTTTTCATTCAAGGTTCAAAGCTCTATGACTTGAACGACACTCTGCCACTCCTGGCATCTCTTTGTCTTTTTTTGGTTAATTAGAGGTAATCTCCCAGACTTTCTTGCCAAAGGCTGACTTTTTGAACTGCAATCCTCAGATCTCAGCCTCCTCGGAAGTAGTTAGGATTCCCAGTGTGAGCCACCAAGTAGCTGGCTCACAAGGCTGTCTTTCTTAGAGAGTTTATTGTCAATTGCCCAGAAGTTATAATTCAGCAACAGGCTGGCAGGGCACGGATGGCTCACATCTGTCAATCTATCTACTCAGGCTGAGATGGGGGGATTGTGCTTTAAAGCCAGTCCTGGCAGGAAAGACCTTGAGACTCTTATCTCCAATGAACCACCAGAAAACGGGAGGTGGTGTTGTGGCTCAGAGTGGTTGAGCACTAGCCTTGGGCAAAAGAGATCAGGGACAACATCTAGGCCCTGAGTTCAAGCCCCAAAGCGGGTAAAAATCTGCCTAGATTTTTATTCTCAGCGTCCAATTTGTCTTAACCTTTATAATGAGTGAGAGAAGTCTGATCTCTCTTCCTCCAGCCTCAGTCCTAACGAGTGAAGCCGACCTTCCAATGGGGAGGTGGGGGGTGGGGGGTCACCATGATGGTCAGGATCAGCCAGTATCCACTTTTGAGCAGCCCCTGTCATTTCTGCAGACCAGAATCATCCTCCTGAACTGGTGCGCGTGGTTCCTGAGAATGAAGAGGCCAGGGGAGGACAAGGTCCGGCCAGCCTGCCAGCACAAGCCGAGGCGCTGCAGCCTGGCCAGCGTGGAGCTGAGCGCGGGCACGGGGCCCCCGGCCAGCAACGGCAACCTGCTGTACATCGGCTTCCGAGGCCTGGAGGGCGTGCACTGCGCCCCGACCCCCGACTCCGGGGTGGTGTGCGGTCGCATCGCCTGCTCCCCTTCGCACGAGGAGCATCACCTCCTGCACGGTGGGCAGCCCCCCGAGGGCGACGCCGACCTGGCCAAGATCCTGGAGGAGGTCCGCTACATCGCCAACCGCTTCCGCTGCCAGGATGAGAGCGAGGCGGTGTGCAGCGAGTGGAAGTTCGCCGCCTGCGTGGTCGATCGCCTGTGCCTCATGGCCTTCTCCGTGTTCACCATCATCTGCACCATTGGCATCCTCATGTCCGCCCCCAACTTCGTGGAGGCTGTGTCCAAAGATTTTGCCTAGGGTTGGCATGGTCCTGTAGACGTGGGAAATGCAGAGGCCAGCTGGGCGGGTGGAGAATCTGGTGGTGGAGGTGGGGTGGGGTGCTAAGGCTGCAGCAGCATTCATCGTGAGGGTTCTGGGGGGTCCATTCTGAGGGCGGTGGGTCCCCTGGCTGGGTTTAGTCACAGCAACACCGCAGCCAGAAGTTCTGTTCAATCCTCTTCTTTTGGTTGATTGATTGATTGATTTTTTTGGGGTGCGGGTGCTGAGGTCTGGAACTCAAGGCCTGGACACTCTTTCTTAGCTTTTATGCTCAAGGCTAGCACGCTACCACGTGAGCCACGCAGCTCTAACTTCTGGCTTTTAGGTGGTTCCACTGAAATAAGAGTCTCATCAACTCTTTCTGCTAAGGCAGTCTTTGCAGATCCTCAGATCTCAGCCTCCTGAGTAGCCAGGATTATAGGTGTGAGCTACCAGTGCCTGGCTTCAATCCCATCCTTATGCATATGGTTGGCCGCTGAGAGGTCGTGTGGCTGATTTGTGCACTCTCTGCGGAGCTGTGCAGAGGGGGTTGGGCAGCTGCGGGGTCAGGAGAGGCCTGTCCAGTTGGCTCTGCGTGTCTGCATGTCATCTGCTACTTGGCCCACATGAAAAATTCAATATTGTTGTTGCCTGTGTGCAAACCTAGATTGAAACCAAGCCTAATAAACACACTCATTAAGTCCGTTCCAATAATTGACTCGTGAAAGGAAAACAAACCAAAAACCAAAAAACCAAACACATAAAACCAAAAACACCTTAAACTAAAAACTTGTGAGTTTTTCTACAATTCCATCTTTTTTTCTCTCTCTCCCTCCCTCTTTTCCTCCCTCCTTCCCTGTCTGTCTGTCTGTCTGTCTCTCTCACTCACTCTCTCTCTCTCTCTCTCTCTCTCTCTCTCTCTCTCTCTCTCACACACACACACACACACACACACTCAGTTTTATGTCATTTAGGAGAGAGAGAAAGAGGAAAGCATGGTCTATAAAAGATGCTTTTATCAGCCCAATTTCTGCTAATCTACACAGTTTTGTGTCAGTTCTAATCTAGGACCAGGCCCAGTTAACTGAGTCTCCAGAGGTTTCAGAAGACTCCTGTGTTTCCTGTTCTGTCTGAGATGGAACTGAGGAGTTCCATCCTGCAAAACACAAAGTACAAGTAAGAGAAAAATGTCACCAGCCCGCAGAAATAACTAAAGCTAACTCAAACCATTCCTGTGTGTTTAAAAAATAATGATGCATTTCGTGTATCATGTGTGTTGGAGCTGATTAGTCTTAGAAGCGCATCTAACCATACAAATACAATCTGCAGAGTGGACAGGCGCCTTGGTCTGCTCCCCATATGTCAGGCCCAGGGGGTAAAAGCTTGGATCCTTTGGCTTCTTGATTAGCAGGAAATGGGGAAGGGGCTGGGACTTGGCTATCTCCTGGACTTCCCTGTCCAGGCTGGCTCGTACCTTGGATCCTCAGATCTCAGCCTCCTGAGTAGCTAGAAATTAACACCAGTGAGATACCTAGTACCTGGTCAACTTTATAATGTTTAAACCCCAGTGGTTAATCAGAAATCCTTTAAACAGTCTAGCTGAAAGTCGTCGCTTTGCCTCTTCTCGTTCTTATTTTTAAATGAAATCCAGGGGTAATTCATAAGAGAAAAACCTCTGCTGTTCTATTGTGTTAATCCAGTAAATTCTCATGAGCTGGAAACTGCATAAAAGGTGTGAGAAGCAGGGGGGGGGGGGAGATCTGTAATTGGTTTCTAGTCCCTGAGATACGGAAGATTAGTTTTTCCAGAGTAAAAGAAATTTCATGTACTTTTCCAGCCCAGCCTTCTCACTCATTTCTGGATCATGCGTATGAACTCATGTGCACTGGAAGAAGATAAAAGTTCGTGTGTGCTCTGTATGTGTTTGTGTGTGTGCAACATTGTGTGTGTGTGTGTGTGTGTGTGTGTGTGTGTGTGTGTGTGGTGTGACTTGAGACTGTGTTTATAAGAAAGTGGTGAATCTGGAAACTAGCACAACGCTGGTTTAGATCAGGGTCAGCCCCAAATTCACACCTTCTACTTGGGATGGACAGGTGACACACGGTATTTTTCTAGTTTTCTTTCTGTCTTTATTGTATTCCCCTCAACGTGTTTAGAAACAAACAGAAGTATTTTGCTATAGAAATAGAATGCTTTCTTTCTACTGGTTAGCCCCAGAGTTGATCCTTACTACATTTTTTGCTTTACAAAAGAAAACTTTTCAAGGATTTATATTTTATATGGAAAATACAGGTGAAATTAAAAACAACAACAAAGAAAAGTAGTTCATAACTTGGCCACCTGTACAAGTATTCTTTCATTTATGAAAATAGTAATAAGGATTCACTGTACACATAGTTAGAAAAATGGACATAATTAAAAAGTCCCTCTTTGCTTTCTCCTTCCTCTTCTCTCCTCAGAGGAACTCTTTTTGGAAGAACGGGAGGGAGGAGTCTAGAGAGGGAGACAAGGCAGGGTGGAGGAATGCTACCTAACACGATTGCTATATGAAGTACTTCTACTCAGTGCTTTGTCTTAGTATCTTTCCATCCCTCATTTCCTGAATGAGTACTGGCCTACCTCATCCGTCTTCCTAACTGCTTCGCTGCCATTGTTTCTGTGGACTGTTATTTATTTGATGATCTTTTACTGGTGAACATATAGTTCCTTCTGCTGTTGATTTTTATACACAGATCCAGAGTTAGCATCCTTCTGTGGCTATCCTGTCATGTTTTCAGTGAATATCTTGGTACACATGAAGAGAAGAGACTGTGTTTAGAACAAGAAGATTGAGAAATCAGGAAATTTGAGGGTATGGTCTTGATTTATAGCAGGGCCATCCTAAGACTTTCTCCATTCTATGTGGTAGGGACAAATCACACACACACACACACACACACACACACACAGAATTTTCTTTTCTTTTTTTAAAATTGAAGTTTCCAGAAGCAAGTAGATTGATTGGCAAGTAGAATTGGAATTGTCTGTTCAAGATGCACTGTATTCATAAACTGCTTGGTTGAATGGCAAATCCTTTGTACAACTACTTAAAGATAAAATGAAATAGTTTTAAAAATGGAATTGTTGGAATTCAGTCTATGTGCATTTGAATTTTTGACAACTATGGAAAGATTCTCCTCCAGAAACAAATCCCTAGAATACAATTATGTGTTGGGTATTTCCAAATTAAATTTGTTTCCAGTCTGGTAAAAAAAAATGATATTGCACTGTTATATTCTGCTTTAGTTCATTTTTACTAAGAGTGTGGTTGAATATCTTTTTAAACTGTTTTTTGGTAGTCTCAATGTTTGTAAAATGTATATCTTTTACATGATTTTTAGTTGGGTAATTTGGCTTTTTCTTACATTTGTTTATGCACATCAGGGACTTTCTGTTTTATGTCTTGAAGTTATTTTTTTAAGTTATCACTTGGCTTTTGATGTTGTTTATTGACACATACCAAGTTTAAATTTTCTACGTTGTCAATCTGTATTTTTCCTTTGTAGATCTTAAGATTAATTTCCAGTTTTTACAAAAGCCTTCCCTATTCTGAAATTACAAATAAACGTACTCATGTTTTCTTCTAAAACTTTCTGGTTTCATTTATTTGTTGTCATGTCTTCTGACTTCCCTGAGTTTAATTTTCATGCAGGAAATGGAAGTAAAGATCATTTTTTCTCCAAATCATTATCAGCCATACCAACAAAGTATTTATTAACAATGCATTTCTATAACTTGATAATAATTTTCCCCACTTGTTAAAATGTTACTTTATTTGTAAACTAAATTTCTTAACATGTTAGGATTTCATTCTGGTCTATTAATTTCTCTCTCTCTGAATGTCATTAATTTTTAAAGCTTTATTCATATTCATAGTAATATTTTCCACTCAATATTGGCTTTTCCCTCTTTCTCTGTCATATGCATTTATTTTTTCAGAATTGGAGTCACAATGACTTTATACATCAAGTCTTTCTATTCAGGAGCACTGTAGTCTAGGCATGTGTTCAAGTCTATTTTTGTCATTCAGAATGTTACAGTTTTGTTCAGACAGGACTGATGAATTTCTTGTCTTTAATTCCTGGATGTTTGGCTATCATTTTCACTGGGGTGACTTCCTCTAGTTTTGTTTGCTAAATAGGAAATAGGGTTTTTGTGTTATTGTCATTATCACCACTATGATTGTGATTTCTCACAAATTTTCTAGGATTTTCTCCCCCTCTCTTCCATTGTCTCTCTGCTTTCTCAATCCAATTGCATTTGAGCACAGTGTTAAGTCATAGATCCACAAGGCATAATTGTTTTGTTCCTAACATCAATGGGATGTTTTAATGTCTTGCACAGCTTTATTTGTATGAAGACATGCATTTTCCTTGTCGTAATAAAACAGTATCACCTGGCATTGTGGCTCCCACTGTAATCCTAACTACTCAGGAGGCTGTGATCTGGGGATCACAGTTGAAAACCAGCCTAGGAAGGAAAGGCTGGAAGACTTACTTCCACTTAACAAGCAAAAAGCCAGAAGTGGAGGTGTGATTTAAGTGGTAGGGTATCAACCATGTCTGGAAAAAGCTGGATGAGAATGCCAGGTCTAGAGTTCAAGCCCCAGCACACACACACACACACACACACACACACACACACACACACACACACACACACACACACACACACACACACACCCTCCCTCTCTTTCTCTCTCTCAAACACACACACCCAAATCCATGTGTTTTCTCAAAATATTTCTGAGAAGAAATACGGATATTATCTTTTTGTCAAAGCCTTTTTGGTATCCATGGAGATGGTCAGGACCTTTTTCCTTTGTTCTAGTGGAGTGTTTTATCATGTTAATAGGACTGTGAAGACTAAATCATTATATTCCTGAAGTGATCCTTACTTGGTATTATGATTTTTGCTATCAATATTCTTAATAAAGATGAATCGTTTGTCAGCTTGTTTCTGTGTTCACCAATGGATTCAGTCAAATGTGAATGAAAAATACCTGAAAAAGAAAGTTATATCTGTGCTGAACATATACACACCTTTGTTTTCCCTTGCTATTATTTCCTAAATAAAACAATTGAGTAGGCGCATATTATTTACATGATACTAGATATTATAAATAATTTAGAGAGTATTTGATATAAATGGCAGGATATATGCAGAACACATGCAAATCCTATCCTATTTCATAGGAAAGAATTGAGCTTGCTTGTATTTTGGTACTTATGGGAGGTCCTGGAACCAATCTGCTAAAAATACTAAGAGATGATTCAACTTGGCTTTAGAATAGTCTTTCTACTTAGGTTTCAAAGGAGCTCTATTATGTTTCTAGCCTTGAACCACAATCCACCAGGTCACCAAGTAGCTACACAGCTAAGACTATGGGTGTGAGCTACTGGTACCTAAGCAACAATGTCCAATTCTTTTTCTTCTATTTTAAATCTTTACCTTGAATTCATATTAGATTGCCATTACAACAAAGCCCATAGTTTTCCTTCTCTAGTAGATGCCTAGAATGTCCTTTCCTGCTCTGTGGAGAAAAACAAACAAAAAAAAAACCCAAGCTGTGTAATTGGGTATTGGTGACTCACACCTGTAATCCTAGTACTCAGGAGGCTGATAACTGAGGATTGTAGTTTCCAGCCTGGAAAGAAAAGTCTATGAGACTCTTATGTCCAGTGAACCAGGACAAGGTTGGACTGGACCCTACCTCAACTGATAGAGTGCTGGTCATGAGTGAAAAAAAAAAAAAGGTGGAATAAAAAGCTCAAGGCACTGAGTTCGAATTCTGGGGCCAGCACCAAACAAATAGAAACTTCCAAAATATAAACCAACAGTGCTGCTTCTGTCAAGGTTTTCCCACAGTAGTCAATTCTCCAACATCCACTGAGGGTCTCGCAATCTACTGAGTTCTGGACACTAGCTGCACACTTAGGGCACACACAGGTGAAAGGCTCAGTCCTTCAACACCGCACCCTGCCACACTGAGTGCTGAGCCGAGCACCGTTGGCTATAGTTACTAGAGTCACTCAGGAGGCTGGGACCTGAGGAGCCTGGTTTGCATTCAGTCCAGGTAGAAAAGTCTGTGAGGCTCTAATCTCCAATTAGCCCCGCCCCACACCCAAAGCCAGAAGTGGAGCTGTGGCTCAAGTGGCAGAATGCTAGACTTGAGCAAAAATGCTCCGGGACAGCACATCCAGGCTCAAGCCCCAGTACTGGCACAAAACACACATTCACACACACGCACAATACAAGTGGTAATTCTAGGTGATTATGTATGTATGTACGTAGGTAGGTAGGTATGTAGGTATGTATGTATGTATGCCTCTGATTATATATGAGAATATATAATAATACATTATTTCACACATAATTTGAGCCACTTTTGTGTGTCAGGGTACTGAGATTTGAACTTAGGGCCTCACACTCATACTTGGATATTTTGCTCAAGTTTGCCACTCTACTATTTGAATCACAGCTGCACTCCCAGCTATTCTGGTGCTTAATTGGAGATAAGAGTCTTACAAACTTTTTCTGACTGAGCTAGCTTCCAACAGTCATCCTCAGATCTCAGCTTTCTGGGTAGCTAGGACTACAGGCATGATCCATCTGTACCTGGCTGAGCCATTTACCTTTAGATTTATCTAGGAGATGCATGGACATTTTTATTATAGCCAACTTCCTTCATTTTAATATTTTAAATTCTATCACACATCTTCTGCATCCTGTTAGGGAGTTTCCTTTCCCCTTTCCCGCTCCTTTGGTGTCTCTATCTTGCTTTCATTAAGTTGGAAAAATGTACTACTTTCATGTTATACGTGGTTAGAAAACTTTACAAAACATGAACTTGACTTTACCAACAGGACAGCATCTATTATGTTTTCAGTTCTCATCACAACCTCCACATATTATTTAGCTATCTTTATGTCTTTAGTCCTTCTGCAATTTCCATATATATATGTACATATATATATATATATATATACACACACACATATATATATATATATATACATGATACGCTTTAATGTTTACTGGTTTAGAACTGTATTGGATGATGCCCATGGAGAGAAAATTGGAAGATGTTGACAAGGATGCGAGATTAACTCACTGGGTACACAATCTTTCTCCTCTGATTTTGATCACTGTGATTACCTTGGTTAATTTTTTGTAAATCACTCTACAAGTTATAACATTTACTTCCTGGAAATTCATTTCCTGCCCTGATGCCTGAAGTATAAAACTTTTATACACATAGAGAGTTTTCTGTCTTTGTTCTCTTTTGGACTGGTGTATGCTCTGCGGTGTCTTGCTTCTCTGGTCTTTGTGCAGATCGGAAACTTTTCCACTATGTTGCTCACTTGTTCCCTGAGTATGGCCTCTTTACTTCCCCTGTGGTTCTAGGCTGAGTGTGTATATACAGAGATACACACATGTACATATATATTTATTTATACACATACATGCATTTATACACATACACATATTTGGATACAGATACATATTTATACACACACATATATATTCTCAAATGGTGGCATTTTGAGTCTCTCATTTGTTTCACTTTTTATTTCCCTCTACCTTTCAACTTTTTGTTTATTGCAATCGGTTTCTCACTAAAGTTCTTATGCACAGTGTGGGAGTCTTTCCTTTTGTTTACTCATTTATATTTCTTTGCAGATAGAATCATCCATCTTCCCCTGCCTTGATCCATCCTTCTCTTCAGATCACCTATAATATGTAAGCCTGGCTGTCTTCCCATTTATTTTCACCTTGCTATTGGTTAATTTGAGAGCTGGATGCGGACCTTCTATTTTGTCTGAGAGAGAGGCGGCTCTGCAGTACTCTTCCCAGATTCTCTAATGATTCTTGCATGGAAGGCTGACGAGTTCCTCTGCATTCTGCTGATTGGCTAGGTTTCTGAGAGGAAGGTCAGCTTCAAGGTTGGAGGGCATGAACATTCCTATTTAAGTCTTCTGATGTTCTGGGATCTGTTCCACAACATTTTAGGTATTACTCTGGGAAGAGAGCTTTGTTGCCAGCTATTTCTCTACTTCAGCATAGAATTCTGGTGTCTTACATCTGAGAGAGCTGGTTATTCATCTCTCTCATGGTCACCTTTATCCTAGCAGTGTTTTCCAAGCCGTGTCCTTAAACCCACCTCTAGTCAGCACAGAGAAGACAAGACAGCCATCCAGCTGGCTGGTAGTTGGTGGGATGGGAAGGTGGAGCACTCAGATGCATTCCGACTATGCTTCAGAGATGGGGAGCTTCATCCTATTTGCTTTCTGTCTATCCCAAAAGCCCTGGTGATGCCAGGCGCTGGGGGCTCATGTCTGTAATCCCAGCTACTCAGGAGGTTGAGATCGTATGATCATGGTTTGAGATGGACAATCAGCCCAGACCGGAAAGTTTGTGAGATTCTTATCTCCAATGAAACACCCCCAAAAATCTAGAAGTGGAGTTGTGACTCAAGTAGTAGAACATTAGCCTTGAGCACAACAAGCTTAGAAACTGCCTAGGCCCTGAGTTTAAGACCCAGGACCAGAACAAGAAAAACAAACGAAGCCCTGCTGGCTTTTCTGCATCTGTCAGTATCCTTGGAGGAAGAGTGGATGGACTTCTGTGCTCCTGGACTTTCCAGACTCCCCTGCCCTGGGTTAGAACTTCTTATTTTAATCAACTTCACTTCAAATTAGCAGTCTAGGTTGGGGAGAGGGGAGCAGGTGCAGCTACTCCTCTGTGGATGATGGATAGGGTTCCAGGATCACAAGTCCATCTTAAGTTGAAAATATCATCAGGGAAAAAATGCATTTCATGCACCCAACCTAATACATTTCCCAGCAGGGCATTGCAGACCTTGGGTAGACCTTGGGTGGTAGTGATTTTCCTTTCATGGCAGAAGGATTGACTGGGAGTTAGAATAACTCACCTGAAATATGTCGTGCTTTCTTCTGAGCTGAACTGTGCTCCACTTCCAGATTTATAGTTGACATCTCAACTTCTGGAGATTCCCAGGGAAATAATGACGCTCTGAGAAGAGATAATGCAAAGACATCAAGAAGACCACCACATCCAAACTATGGTGAGGGGTTGCACAAGGACCAAGCCTCGCAGACACCCTCATCTTAGACTGTTCACTACACCTCTGAGAAAATAAGTCATGTTGTTTAACCACCCAGTCTCTCCCGGCATTACAGCAGCCAGGGCCACAGGTGAGAAGCCCCAGCTTTGGGCAGTCCTAGAGGAGATGGTACTGGCTCGGCTAAAACCAGAAAAGAACACTGAAACCAGCACTCAGGACTTCCTCAATCTCACACCGACAGTGATGTTTACCAGGCCTCCATCTCCTGGCACAGCTGTGTTCACTTCTGCAGAAATGGTAGGAAATGGAGTAAATGTCCTAACCGTGAGTATTTGGAATAGGTAGAAATGAAGTATATACACGCTGGTGGCCTCCCCTTCTTCATTCAGAGGTGCTGTCTTTGGTACCTGCAAACTTGAGTTTGGGGCTGATGATCCTTTGGTTTTGCTGGTTTCAGGGTTTGAACTTAGTACCTCATGTTAGCTGGACTTGTTGGCTTGGGTGGTTCTCTACCAACTTGAGTCATGCCTCTGGTCCAGCATTTTGCTGGTTATTTTTGGAGATGGAATCACCTTTATTTCTCTGCTTGGGCTGGCTTCAAATTGAGATCCTCTGGATCTCAGCATCTGAGTAGGTAAGATTACAGGCCTGAGCCACTGACACCCAGCCACCACAATTAAATCTTTAACACCATGGTTCTTGAGACACTAGTGATCTCTAAAATCCCTTTTTAGTTTGGGGCAAAGATAAAGAGCTCGGCTGAGAATAAAAAAACCCAAGGGTCATGCAGTTAGAACTTCTCAGGGTATAAAAGTCTCACCCAAAGCTTACATGGGTTTGTGATTTAGGGGGAAAAAAACTCTTTACAGTATTTTCTAGATTCCAGGCCTGTTCCCACTACATCTGTGCAAAGAATCAGTACAGAGGATAGAGCTGGGCACGGGTGGCTCACGCCTGTAATCCTAGCTACTCAAGAGGCTGAGATCTGAGGATTGCAGTTTGAAGCTCAACCCAGGCAAGAAAGTCGGTGACACTTTTATCTCCAACTAACCACTATAAAGCTGGAGTAGGCTCAAGGGCTAGGGCACTACCCTTGAACAAAAACAGCTCAAGGACAGCATTTAGGCTCTGAGTTTAAGCCAGCATAGATAGATAGATAGATAGATAGATAGATAGATAGATAGATAGATAGATAGATAGATAGATAGATAGATAGATAGATAGATAGATAGATAGATAGATAGATAGATAGATAGATAGATAGATAGGCAGGCAGGCAGGCAGGCAGACAGACAGACAGACAGACAGATGGATAAATAAGTATTAAATAAAAGTGAATGGCTAAAAGGATCTATTGAGAAGCCAGCATAGAGTACTACCTGGAATACAAGAAGGGCTTGAGAATATCAGCAACCCAGCAGGATCCAACCCCAGCCCTCCCACATCAGGATGAGAACTTCTTGTCTCAGCCTTCATCACCCACAAGCTTCCCTTCGGCACACTCCTCCCGCCTCCTGGATGATGGCGTCCAGCCACACATCCTCTAGTGAGGAGAAAGAAAAAAAAAAAGGAGAATTTAGAGAGACAGTGTCGGTCGTCTCTCCCTTCGCGGCATTTTCCAGAAAGTAAATATTGAAAAGCATATTTCAATTTTTTTTTTTAAAAAAAGAGGAGATTCAGCAGAGGTTCAGGGAGGCGCCTGGTGGGATCCTTCGAGTAAGGTGATCGATCACACATGAAAAACAGCTGAGACCACTCACAGAATGAAACTCTGCCGAGTGCCTAAGACAGTGAGAATCACCTCCCCGTGGTGTTGGAAGGCTGGTGGCCAGCTAGGTGGAGCTAGCCTTCGGGTGTGGAGACAGTGAGATCAGCCTGGCAGGGTGACAAATGGTTTGGAAGGGCATGGCTGAGGGGATGGGGTGGGTCTGTCCCCAGGAGGGAGTTAGGGGCTGCCTTCCATAGAGCCAGTCACTCAGAAGGGTTGGGGCCATGGGGCAGCATGGTAGACGTGCCCTGTAGGGGGATGGATTTGCTATCTCTGCCCTCCTCCTCCCCTCCCTCCCCCAATTAAAGAATTAAAAGACAGAACGTTGTTTAAGGTAAACAGAGTAAGTTTATTTGAATGTGAAAGGAAAGCCAATGAAAGAAAGTAGTGAAACTCATCCATTCAGAGAGAAACCCAAAGAGGATTTGGTCTCCTCTCAGCTTGGCACTGATTGCTTGATGGCCTGTGCATGCGCCACCCCAGCGCTTTTCATTGGTTGAGTGGGCACCCAGGGCATGATGGGAACCCAAGGCACTATGGGAAAGAGAAATGCCATGATGGGACACGCGTTGTCTGCCAGGTGTTAGATCCCACCATTTTCTTTAACCTTCACCTGCTTAACAGCTCTCCTTTCTCCTCTCTCTCCTCTCTCTCTCTCTCTCTTCTCTCTCTCTCTCCTCTCTGTCTCTTCCCTCCCCCCCAAAGAAGACCAGGAGGTGTCACTATGCACTGTGACTTCCTGCTATTGTTTCCTAGAGAAACAGAGAGCCATGGAAGGCTCTAAACTGGCAAGGGTCGAATTTAATTTCTCTATGGATTTTTGAACCCAGATAACTGGGGGATATAATATCCCTTCACTCCTGGTACTCTAGAGAACATTTGTGTGTGTGTGTGTGTGTGTGTACCATGTTGAGGTACCAAACATGACTGATAGCAGGAGCTGGATCATCCCCCCAGAGTGTGAGATACATAGGCCAGATAGGGAATGAAAGATGGCAGCCAGTAAGACGAGGTTGAGGTATGACTAGCTTCTGATCAAAGCTGAGGCCAGAGGGACATAGAAGCAAGAATGTCGAAAGAGAATTTTGCAGCATTTTCTAGGAGTTTATGATACAAGGCCTCTTCATCTTCCCAAGTGATTATGTTTCTAACCTTTGGGAGTTAGAACTTTTTCTCCCAGTTTATGTGCCAGGGAGGCAGCAACCATGCCAGTGAACTATGCCAAGCTAAAAACTATTCTACAAAGAATGGATACACAGACATCTAGCTACTGCAAGGAATGACATCGCCACCAGCAACAGGAAGCAGATGCCAGCCCAGCAGCTAGAAGGAAAGGGCTGAGATTCTCTAGTGCTTCATTTCGTTCAAGAGAGTTTGTAACTGTTGAAGATTTTCTTTAAAAAAAATGATAGCAGCTCCTTTAAGGGATAATTTTCAACATCTGACTCATCTCAGCGTTGGTGGAAGTTGATTGTCTTTCTCATTCAAGTCGTGATTTCCCTGCTTTGTGGTATGATGAGGGGTTTTCGGTTGTGTTGCGGACATTGTGTCTGTTGTTGCCTTTAGGAGACTGTGAATCCTGTTTAAATCTTTTACGTTGTAATTTTTCGTCTCTGTTGTGTTATTTTCCTCAGCCTGGTTTATCTGATGAACCGGAAGCTCCTACCATCCCTGTTGATACTGTCCAAAGAGCAGAATGAATTTCCCTGGCTAAGAACATGCCAGTGGGACACTAAGAACTCACACAGTCTGAGGAAGATGCTTTCCAAGTGGGCAAGGTTGCAGCTACCCCACCCACCAAGTATTTCTTTTCTTTCTTTTTTTAAAATTTATCTTTTTCTGCTCATCTTGGGGCTTGAACTCTGGGCCTGGGCGCTGTCCCATAGCTTTTTCTCAAGGTTAGCACTCTACCACTTGAGCCACAGTGCCACTTCCTGTTTTTTCTGTTGTCAATTGGAAATAAGAGTCTCACGATCTGTCCTACCGAGGCTGGCTTCAAACCGTGATCCTCAGATCTCAGCCTCTTGAGTAGCTAGGGTGACAGGCGTGAGCCACTGGCCCACCCGGCTAAGTATTTCTTGATGAGAGTTGCTTAAGAGTGTCCATCCATCTCTGACATAGTTGTTCTACCAAAAGATTGCCTTGCCCTCAAAGGGAACAAGTACCGCTGCTGACCGGTAGAGGGCTCTGGGGAAGTTCCCTTCTCTTGGGTGGGAGCTAGGGCATGCTCTCTGGCCGTGTTTCATCCCTTCCTAGAATCCTAGCACAGCCCTCCTTTCCTCTGATCACTGCTCTGAGCTCTCCTCTAGTTTCTTTTTGAGTCATCCCAGCCTTTGGTTGTGCATAGACCAGCAAGGCTGCCTCTGTCTGCCTTTAAATCAGCAATGAGAGCAGGCATTGTGTCTTTGTCATGGACTCAGAGGTGGGAGAAGGCACTTCCAGAGGTAGTTGGGGCTGTCTATGGAGTAAGTGAAGCCCGAAGTTGCTTTCACTGGTGTGTCTTGTGAGCAGAAGGTGAGCCCTCCCAAAGGCATTATCTTGGTGCAGACATGTTCTGTGGTAGAGACATATTTGGCTACCCAGGAGGTCAGACATAGCCAGCCTCATGCAGTCTCACGAGATCTGGTGTAGTGGGTTGTTGCTCCTCCATTGCAGATAGTACAAGATTCAATTGCTTTCAGCCCCAAGATTATTTTGTATTACCTGTCCTTTATGTATCCCATGATTTGAAATGTCATCTCTTCCAAATTAATTATTTTCCAGAGTTTCTAAGGAAAGGAGTGTGATGAAGCATTTTTCAATCACAATCCTGCTGTAAACAAGAACAGAAAATGCAAAACTCAGTCAGAGGTTGGCTTGGTTATTACTGCTTTGATGAGAGAGAGAGAGGAGGAGGGAGGAAGAGAGGAAGAGAGAGAGAGAAAAGCCTTAAGCAGGCAGGAGCCTCCTGCAACTCCCAGCTGGGCCTCCAGTCTCTCCTGATAGAGTAAACAACTTCAGAAACAGGACCAAAATCAGAAACAAGACCACCTTGCTTCCAACCTGAACACAGACATAACAGGACCTTACCCAAACTGACATCCGCCTGTCCTTTCCACGTGTGTGTGTGTGTGTGTGTGTGTGTGTGTGTGTGTGTGTTTTGCCACCTCCACTGCTGATTTCCTTCTAGAAGAGATTAACTGAGATACTCCAGCCCAGCAGATTCCCTTACTGACCTCATTGGATCCAGAGCAGAGCCTGACTTACCTGAACCCTCAAGCTGTACTGGGGTTCCACTACCAGGGGGGAAGATATGGGGTGGGTGACGGTCTAATGCCTAAGTGTCTGACCCATGCCCTGGCATCTCTCAAGATAGAGAACTAGCTAATCCTGGCAGAGGCTTTGTGGCTCTTGTTTGACACTTGCTCACTTTTTGTCTACCTTATAGTCACTCCAGCCTGACCTTGTGGTCTCCCTGGAGTCTCACCAAAAACAAACAAACAAAAAAAGAGTTATCTGGCTCTTCCCATGGGAAGTATAAACCCAGTGCCGAACAACAGATACTAGGAAAATCAGTTCATGATTTTTTTTCTGACAGATCCTGGGCAGACAGATTTGCCCTGACTCAGGAGGGCAGCAAGTCCTTAGGTCCTACATTGAAACAAAAGAAAATCTGAACATGAGTCACAAAAATTAGAAAAGGGGGCTGGGAATGTGGCTTAGTGGTAGAGTGCTTGCCTAGCATGCACGAAGCCCTGGGTTTGATTCCTCAGTACCAAACAGAAAAGGTCAGAAGTGGTGCTGTGGCTCAAGTGGTAGAGTGCTTGCCTTGAGCACAGGGAGGCTCAGGGACAGTGCCTAGGCCCTGAGTTCAAGCCCCAGGTCTGGCAAAAAAGAGAGAGAGGTGGGGAGGAGGTGAGGGGGGGCTATAGAAATAACTTACAATAAACCTGGAGAATTCAAGCAAGAGAAACACCTTCCTTTATAGTTCTGGTGGTCAAAAGTTCTACAAACTCAAAAGTGCTGAGAGATCTGATTCCTTCTGGAGTCTTGAAAGAAGAATTTGTTTTTCTTCACTGTTTTTAAATGGGAAATCAAGAAGGAAATGACCATTTACTGAGTTAAATGGTTTAAATGTTAATTGGGCACCACTGTGACTGATTTCCTCTGTCTAATCCACCTACAATCTGGGGAATTATCTCTTTTGACTCTCATTTTACAGGTGGAGAACAGGAAATTGGGAAGGTTAATTAATTCCTCTTAAGACTGCAGAACCAGAAGTGATGCCCCTGAATCTGAACACATGTCTCTAGGTATCAAGCCACAGCTTTATTTCCAGCTTTTGACTGGCTAATTGGAGATAAGAGTCTCTCAGGGCCAGGGCCAGGGGTGCAGGGAAGGGAAAGAGGAGCTAGCTCTGAATGCCAACCCTCAGATCTCAGCCTCCTGAGTAGCTAGAATTACAGGAGTGAACCACCAGTGTCCCTACACTGGCCTATTTTTATTTATTTGTTTGTTTTGGTGTGGGAAGGACTACATTTAAGCATTATGTACGCTAATTACAGTGGGCTGTACCATCTGAATGGCAAAAGAACCACAATTTTCTGGTTCTTTTGGCAGTTTGGGTCAAGATAAAGAGGTTTGGCCGTCCCAGCTCTGATCAGAGGGTCAGAACAAGAGGTTGAGATTGAGGTACTTAAAAATTCTAGAGTCACTCTTGTGTAACACCTGGACAGAAACACTCAAGCTGAGGTCAGGAGAAGTTAATCTGCACAATTTGACTTTCCAGAACATAGGACTATCCGAAGGCTGAAGAATATCCTAAATCAAGAAATACATAGACAGTAACCAGAGTCATTCACTAGCAATGTTAGCACGGGCATGGGGCTCTTATTGCTTGGAAAATTGAGAAATGAAGCATTAGAACTTAATTTGGGCCAGAGGAGAACACATCAGACCAAATGCCTGGACATCTGCTTGAATTCTGCAGATTTTTCCCATCAGCAGTTTTGCTCTGTTTGCATTTACAAAGTCACCAAGTTGCCTGTTATCCCAGGCTTCATTTCCTAAGCTGACTTCCCAGTACCATGTCTGGTGAAGTTGCTTGAACACAAATTTGTCAGAATATGAATGAGATGCATGACTCGTGAGATATCATGAATAATATGACAATTATCACACCAGGATCTGACTTAGCAGTTCATTTGGCTTTGCTATAAGCAGATTTCTTAAAAGAGCTCAGATTCCTGGCCCAGAATGCTTTTGCTAGAAGACTGTGCTCTGAATAAAAGAAAAGCAATAGTTTTGAATTTTTCTTCATGGACCAGTCCTCAAGTGAAGTCAGAATCTGAGCCACTGTTTAGTGCCTCCTGTTAAAAAAAATCATCTCTCTTGTGCTAGTCATTGAATTATGGAAACAGTTCCTGATGATGCCCTATAATGGATGCATAGATCAAGAAAACACGGCATATGTATGTGAAACACACACCCATATGCTATATATGCATATACAATAAAATTTTACTCCTTTATCAGGAAAAAATAAGGTTATATCATTTGCAGAAAAATGGAGGGATCTGGAAAAAGTCGTGTTCCGTAAGAGAGACAAAAGACATGTTTTCTTTCCTAGGTGGAAGTTAGATCTAAATCATAGCATCTATGTAAACATATACAAATTCATACACCTAGACACATAAGCAACTAGACAAAAGTATGTGATACACAGGAGGATTGCAATGGTGCAACTCCCACAGACCACTAACTTCTAGTTTAAGCAAATGAATACAGGAAGCTGAAAGAGAGGTTGCTGGGAGAGGAGAGGTCAAGGGGAGGGAGGGAAGATGAATGGAAAGAGGAGCAGTGGATGAATGCAGTCATCATGTTCAATGTGTATGAAAATGGGACCAGGTAACTTGAGAGGATAGGTGGTGTTGGGAAAGATGGGAGAAAAACAATCAAAACGGTGACACTGATCAAGATACATCATGCTTATGAATTGAACATGTTGAATTGAAACCTCTTGATACTACTTAAAGATCATTATTATTGTTTTTTTAAAAAAAAACATATTCTAGTGTGAAAGGATCTAGGGCAGGGGTCTCTGCAGAGAGTAATTTTTGATGACAAGGTCAGCGAATAATGGTAAATGTGTGTCCTATGTGCTCCATAAAAGGAAATCATTGAATTTTCTGTCTGCTTAGCAGTGTCGTGTGGTAACGATGAGCAAGAGGCTTGCATTATTTATGGGGCACTTTGATAACTCAGCAGTTTATGGAGGATATATGAAGAAAGGGAGCTCTTTTATCATCCAATAAAATGTTGCCTTACAACTCTAGCACTGAACTTTGTAGAGAAGGAATTTGTGGATTATCCGATGGCCAAGGAGAAAGGAAAGACTGGCCCACCTGGCATTCCAACTAACTCCACAGCCTTTATGGTGGTATCTGTGTGTCTGCTGGCTCTGTGAGCAATGCATCCAGAATAAAAGATTTCTTTCACCAGTTATAAATTCTTCCCAAAGCAAAAAAAATATCTATCTTATTAAAATGCTGTGAGTTCATCCGTGTGGGATTTTGGGTAAAGGTAATTTTGGACAAGCCACTGTGTATTGGTAATGAAAACAAAAATGAAGTCAGCCCTCTAATGGGAAACTGACAGGCAAATAAATTAATCTCCAGGTTCTCCAATTTTAGAAAATGATCTAAGACAAAACGTGACCATACATGTTTTTTTCCCCCCAAGTTTAAAAAAAGAACATGAACCGAGCACAGATAGCTACTCAAGAGACTGAGATTGGAGGATCATGGTTTGAAGCCAGCTTGGGCAGGGAAGCCATGAGACTCTTACTTCCAATTAACTACCAAACAACCAGAAGTAGAGGTGTGGCTCAAGTGGCAGAGCACTAGCCTTGAGCAGAAAAAGCTAAAAGACAATATCCAGGCCTTGAGGTCAAGCCCTTGTATCATTCCCACCACACACACACACACACACACACACACACACACATACACACAAGCATGATCTCTACTAATAATTAGAGCTCCTTCCTCTGAGCTTTGCTCCCTTGACACTTTTAGGAGTGGAAAAATGCGTAAAATGCAGCTCTTGCAAGTCTGTTCTTACCATCCCATGTGTGGCTTTAGGGATGATTTGGTATAACCTTCACTTCCAGTACAATGCCAAGGAGGGGATGAGATTCCAATAACCCAAGGCCTATGGTGACATTATGATTCAATTATCACCTAAGCCTGCTGGGAAAGAAATGCCCATCGCAGCCCAGATCTTGAGCGTGTCTCTTGACATTCACGGTGGGAGTGAGTGCCAGGCCGAAGGGAGGGATGTACTGACCATGTGTGCTGTGTAGAAATGCAGCCACGGGCAATGTGGCAGGCTCTCGGTAAACTCTCGGCTCCTGATCTGACGCGCGGATCCCACAGCCTCTGCAGACCCCACTTGACTACCAAACATCTTGTTTGCCTATGGTAGAGAGGGCTGCTGTAAACCAGACTCTGAATTTAATTGAGTTTAAGTTCCATCCTTGCCCTTGTGTGCAAGTTAAGCCTTGACTGTGGTGTAAATGATATCATAGACTTGAGTTGAGACACCTAAGCCGGGCTGTGGTGGCTCACGCCTGTCATCCTAGCTACTCAGGAGGCTGAGATCTGAAGATCATGGTTCAAAACCAGTGCAGGCAGGAAAATCTGTGAGACTTTCACCACTTAACCACTAGAAAACCACATGTGGAGCTGTGGTTCAAAGTGGTAGAGTGCTAGCCTCCAGTGAAATTGCTCAGGAACAGTGACTAGGCCCTGAGTTCAAGGCCCATGACCAACCCCCCCCCCCAAAAAAAAATAGAATTGGGAACACCAACATGAATTCATAGAAAAGTGGGAAATAGTTGTGTGTGTGTGTGTGTGTGTGTGTTGGTCCTGGGACTTCAACTTGGGCCTGGGCACTGTCCCTGAGCTTTTATGCTCAAGGTTAGTACTCAACCACTTGAGCTGCAGATCCACTTCTGGCTTTTTAGAGGTTTGTTAGAGATAAAGTCTTGTGGATTTTCCTGCCCAGGTTGGCTTTGAATTTCACTCCTCAGATCTCAGGCTTCTAAGTAGCTAGGTTTATAGATGTGAGCCATCAGTGTCCAACTTTTCAGCGTTTTTTGTTTGTTTGTTTTGTCAGTTGTGGGGCATGAACTCTGGGCTTGGGCACTGTCCCTCAGCTCTTCAGCTTTAGGCTAGTTCTCTACCACTTGAGCCACAGCACCATTTCTGGCTTTTTCTGCTTATGTGGTGCTGAGGAATCGAACCCAGGGCCTCATGAATGCAAGGCAAGCGCTCTACCACTGAGCCACCTTCCCAGGCAGTGGTTTTACAAGGTTACTTGTCACCTGCATGAGCAGACCAGAAAAGGCAGAGTAAAGAGGATGGGGGGAGGAGGGAAGAGAGGCTTAAATATCAAAGATGCTATGTTTTCATGTGTGTATATGTACATGCACATGATATGAATATACAGAGGATGTATTTATATATATATGTATATATTTATGCATATATATATATCCATATACTATGTGAGTTTTTACTTAAGTCCGGTGATTTAGTTAGAAAGATAGTTTGAAATCCATCTTCTGTTGCACCGCATGAGGAAAGGTATAAAGGTAAAAACAGAGAGATGAAACCTAGAGCTAAAGAAAGCAAGAATGTTTGACTAGTACTCCAAGTTTCTCCGTGGTGAGGTTTGGTTCCCTGAAGTTTGTCCTTGCTCAAAAGCTAGAGCCAGGAACTTGGGGGACCAGGATGAATCATTATTGCCTTTCAGGTCTAAGGCTGGGCCACGCCCTATAGATTATTTTTTTATCCCCAGGACTCTCTGGTGAGGGGAGACCTCGGTGTGGCTCATAGGACTAGTAGAACTTCTGCCAAGGCGGTCACTTCTGGAACCTTTTACTGGAGCAAGGCAGAGGTGGTGCCTCGGGGCTGCTCTGCCTCTCGCCGAGGAGCCACAGTCTCTGGTGGTTTCCTGATGTGGTGCAAGTTATCATCACAGGGATAATGACGGTGCAGCTTGCTAACACGAAGGCCAAGTTCAGTGGCCCCCACAAGTACTGCTGGTATCGGCAACTCTGCTTTCTCATTATGATCTCATTAAAGAATAGATCTCACACAGCCAGCCCAGGGATGCAGAAAAACCAGTATTTTAAAATTAGGAGAATACTCTGATTTATCATTATTTTTTTCTCCCTAAATTATATCTCTCCAAGGGGGGAAAATACATACATATATATGTATATATATATATATATATATATATACATATATATGTGTGTATATATATATATATATACATATATATGTGTGTATATATATATATATATATATATATATATATATATATGCCTGAAGAAGATTCTTTAGGGCAGGGGATTTCTTTGGCAGATGGAGGTAGGTCAGACTTTGAGCATGCGCCTTACCATCCCATCTCCCCAGGGTAATAGGAGCTACCATGCTGCTTTATAAACGAGCACATTGAGCCTCTGGAACCACATGGGTCTCTCCTTGATTACAGCCTGCCTGGTACCCATCAAATCCCTGCAACCTTTCTGAATATGAAGAACAGCAGGTGGGCAAATATGACTTCCTGCAGCCTCAAAGACCAAACAGAAGTTAATTTCTCTTTCTTTGTAGCAGATATATTTTTTAAAGAGCCTCATACACTTTGCTAACATCTAGAAAAAGAAAAAATGGTCTCAGTCTCTACCTGCATAGAATTTGCTGTGTGATGAAATGCCCAAACTTGATCCAAGGGAAAAAAATTGCTTTATCAAGTTTAGAAAATATTTTAATGGACCTAGAATTCTTTTGAATTGAGCAGGGACAGCCCTGGCCATCTAAGGAGCTCCCCAAACTAGATAAGGTTTCCACACTTCCTTCAGCTACTAGGTGACTCTTTGTACTCATTTCCAGGTGTTTCATACAAAATTTTCTATCAGCTTTTGAACTGCTTTCTTAGAGGTCTTATCCCCAGTAGCATGAATATTTAAAATAATTAGAAATGTAGCTGGGCACTGGTGGCTCATGCCTGTCATCCTAGCTACTTAAGTGGCTGAGATCTGAGGACTCTGGTTTGAATCCAGCCCAGGCAGGAAAGTCTCTGAGACTCCCAATTAAGTATCCAGCAGCCAGAAGTGGAGGTGCACTCCAGTGGTAGAGCTCCAGCCTTGAGCAGTAAAAGCCAGGCGAAAGTACAGATCTTGAGTTCAAGCCCTAGGACTGGCACACACACACACACACACACACACACACACACACACACACACACACACACACGAAAAGAAAAATACAACTTTATAATTTAGGGAGAAAGAAACAGAAGGCATAGTATAGGCAGGTTTCATAGTATAGGCAGCCCTGTTGTTTGTAGTTGCTTGCAATGATCTACTATTTGTTTCCTTTGGCAAGATCCTCATGTAGAAGATACCTTTTCCCAGAGCCACATTTCATAGGTAATGAAGAGAAACGTGGTAAAAATGACCTCAGAAGCTCAGAAGTAATACAGAAAGGCTCAAGGTGTTACTTAGGCCTCATTTGTTTTCAAATCCAAATGCTACTAGCCCTTAGCCGGCACCTTAAGTGCATGCAGAATGATGCTTTTAAATTACTGCCGACTACTAGAGTGGAAAGGAGAAGAGAGCACACAGACCAACATACAGATGTGGAGGGAATCAAACCTGCCTGAAATCTATAAACCTGACCCAGAACTCTCTGCTCGCTCCAAGTTGTAGAAAAAAGAGTACACAATGCCAATATCAGGGACTTTGGCATCCATGGCCAGGAAACATTGTAACTAGAGATTTTAGTCCAGGTCTTAACTCTAGGAGTCCCACAGGTAACATCCAGCCTCTTGCCCTTAGAGAGCAAATAAAAAGACATAGAAAAGCAGAAATAAAAGTACTTATTTCATGGAAGCCATGGGAAGTCAGCACTTTAGTATATCTTCCACTATCTTTGAGATACAAATATGCTCTGTACACTTGGACAGGGGTGGGGGAGGGAGGTGGAGTGGGGCTGGTTGGTCATGCCTGTAGTCTTTTACTCTGGATAGGTTCAAGATGATCACTTTATTCTGTTTGGGGAACAAGCAAAAAGTCAGTCATTGCACTGTATGAGAGGAAATGTACCTGACTCATGTAATTGTAATCCCAATGTACATTACCTTTAGAACAACAATAAAGTAAAAAAGAAATTAAAGTCAGCTTGGCACCAGTGACTCATACCTGTAATCCTAGTAATCCTGTAATCCTACTCAGGAGGCTAAGATTTGAGGATCATGATTCAAAGCCAGCCTGGGCAGGAAAGTCTATAAGACTCTTATCTCCAATTAACTACCAGAAACAAACAAACAAACACAGAAGTGGTGCTGCGCCTTGAACAAAAAAGCTCAGAGTCAGCGCTCAGGCCCTGAGTTCAAGCCCTCTGACTGACATAGATGCCTTGATGCTGGTGGGTGGTCTGTCTTGAGCTGTTGGTATAGTGTTGCCTTTTTGCCATAAGACAGTAAGAGGAAGGCATAGCTTGTCTGAGAGGCAGAGTCCCTAAGATGCTTCTCCATAACTCCTGTCCTTCCTGGCTGGCACCCAAGGTGATTGCAAAGCAGAGAATGGCTCAGATCAAAGAAAACATTTGCAAATTGTGGGTCTGGGTTGCCCAGGTTTTATCCTGCTTTTAGTGCCTTTGGGAGCCCAGCAAAAGCAGCTCTTACAGCATCTGAAAAACACAATGACGCAGGAATGTGAACATAAAATGCCAGGATACTTTTCTTAAGGCATCCTCCCATCAGCCATTGCTCCAAAGATGGAGGTGGTGACTTCTTTTGCTCTCTTCAAGTCTCCCTAGATCTGCCTTCCTCTCTCTGGAAGGAAAGGTGAAGAGGGTAACACAGGCCTAGAGAAACAAAGGCACATGTTTTCTCCCATATATAGAAGTTAGATCTAAATTATTAGCATATATGACAAACATATACAGGGCTATGTGCATCTCTACACAACCCAATAATAGATGCAGGGTTGATATACTCAGATAATATACTCAGAGTTACACCTGTAGGCATTACTCCTCTGAACAACTAACCAACAGTTTAACAAATGAACACCAGGATTCCAAAACATGTTTTGGGAGAGGAAGGAAGTAGACAGGAGGAAAGGAGAGGTGAGCAGCTAGTCAGTATATTCAATACACATATGTAAAAATGGCACTCTATAATTTGAGGGTATGAATGGGATTGAGAACCATAAAAGGAGTGACACTGATCAAAATGCATTGTACTGACAGCCTGACCTATGCTTGCTTGCTACATCAATACTTAAGAACTGGCTATAGAAATTCCAGAATAGGAATTCTGATACAGTGATGAAACCAAACCTTCCAAACTGATTCTTTTAAAGAGATTTGTTAATCTGAGTCAGCTTTCTAAAGGCTTTTCATTTTGGGCCTTTGAACTTCATGGTAGAGCTAGAGAAGGGCAGAAGCTACTAGTGGGGCAGAGAGCTTATCTGATATTTTTTTCTTCCCTACAGACTTGGAAAGCAAGTAGAAATGAACCAGCCTTCAGAGACATGAGACACTATTTCAATTCCCTGAAAAACCAGCCTTATACCCCATCATTTGTGAGCTGAGAAAGGGTGACAGCAACAGAATGGCCTGTAAGGACTTTGGTATTCAAGCTAGCAGACTCCGTACGAAGAATGCTGAATGAGGCAGAACTTCCTTGGAATAGTGTTGAATCAGTGAATTTCAATGAAACAGCCCTCCGAGGCATAATATTTGGTGATTTCAGCCTGCATTATTTATTGACTAGTGGGGAGTTTGTGGGCTTAACATTTTATTATTATGGCACTGGGTCATCGGAGAAAGTTGTAGCCACTGAGCAAGCTCCCTAGAAGTACAGTTTCCAATTATCAGCAGTGCACAGGGAGTATTGGATAAAGTCTCAGTGTGTCCCTGGAGATAGATAGAAAATACTGGGTCTTCTTAGAAATCAGTGCTCCCTGGAAGTGAAGAAAATCCATGTCTACTTCTCTCTTTGATGATGATGATGATGATGGTAATAGTGAGAGGTGTGTGTGTGTGTGTGTGTGTGTGTGTGTGTGTGTGTGTGTACGTGTGTGTCTTTATACTTTCCCTTGGCTTTTTTCATCCCCGCTCAAGGCTGTTCCTCTACCAGCTGAGCCATGCCTCTACTTCTGGCTTTTTTTTGATAGTTCATCATAAATAAGAGGCTCATGGACTTTTCTGCCTGGGCTGGCTTCAAATGGTGAACCTCAGACCTCAGCCTTCAGAGCCTGTAGGATTACAGATATGAGCCACCAGCACTGGTATTTCTTTGATGATATTTTAAATTCTTTTCCCATGCCTTTAGATCTATGCAGGGCTGGGAAGGCCACAATGTAGGACCTAGGGAATAGATTTGGCCATATAAATGAGTTCCTTCTGCAATCATTACATGACCCAAGATGCCTAGCATCAAGTAAAGCTTTCTCTTTGAAGACTACAGAATCAAAAATAAAAATGATTCATGCCCAAAGGGACTTTAAAAGACAGTGAATCTATGATACAAAGTTTTCTGAAGATTTAATTTAGCCCTTTAGAAAACCAAAAAATAAAATTAAAATACTAAAATGACCCAATGCCAGTGGCTCGCCCCTGTAATCCTAACTACTTGGAAGGCTGAGAGCTGAGGATTATAGTTCAAAGCCAACCCTTGCAGACAAATCCTAGAGACTCTTAACTCCAATTAATTGAGGGGGTAGGAAGCCAGAAGTGGATGTGTAGTTCAAGTGGCAATGTATCGGCCTTGAGTGGAAGAACCAAACATAACTACCATCTTCTACTACCCATTCTGTATCGATTTAGTTATTTTTATTATCTTCAAGTAGTTTGTACAAAGGAGTTACCATTCAACAAATCAGTCTGTGCACACAATCCATCTTTTAAAATTGTACTGTAATTGATGTTCAGAGGGCTAACAGTTACATAAGTCAGGTATTGAGTACATTTCTTTTTGAACAGTGCCACCTCTTCCCTCATTTTCTCTCCCAGTTTTTTCTTCTCACACCCTCCCCGACAAGTCGTATAGTTCATTTTCAGCATGGTGTCTAGTGAGTATCACCACTGCCTTTGTTTACCCTTTGTCCCATCATTATAGAATGTATCTTGATCCATGTTAACTCTTTCATCTTTCTCTCCCATCCCTCCCCAACCCTCCCTCTCCTCTCAACTTTCTTAATTTTTTAGGACATGCACTAAATTTGAGGACTGCATTCTGTAGTTATTTTACCCTCAGCGAGCACTTCGTCTAGTCGCAGCTCTTTACCTGCGCTCATGAATCAGACTGTTCTTGAGGAAACTAGACCATTGGATTGGTGTTTTGTACTAGTGTTAACCGCCGGGCCAGGTAATGTGAAAATATGTATTAAGGGATCTCCCGTATTCCAAGCATGCTCCTCTTTACAGTATCTGCCATAGAGCAGTCATCCAGTTCCTCCTCAATGTTCAGCATCAATCATTCCAGCCAGCAGTTGATTCAGAGACATAAGGAGTCCCAAGGTGGCAGTCTTAACCTCCAGTTTAATGGGTCACCATGATGCTTCCTAGTGAAAAAAAAAATCCCTCCCTCTAGGATCACAGCCTCTAGAATGGCAGAAGATAAGGGCATGGAGACAGAGAGAAATGATTTTGCTGATAGGTTATTAGGGGTTAGAGTGAGTGGTGTCACTCCTATATCTACTCCCTTGCTTTCTTGGATCCGAGAATCCTGGCCGTGGGGGAAAACAGCTGCATGTACAGATTCTTCAAGAGGCTCCAGGGGTACTTCAGGCATTGCCAACTTGCTGGTACTGTACAGACCCATTTGACTGTTCTGTTGATTCAACTGTGTCAGCCTAAAATAAACAAAATGTAGATAAATACGTAAGACAATAGGATAAATGGATGGATAGGTAGATGATAAGATAGACAGACAGATATAGATAGATAGATAGATAGATAGATAGATAGATAGATAGATAGACAGACAGACAGACAGACAGACAGACAGACAGACAGACAGACAGATGGGCCTACCTCACTTTATTTGCTGGGAAAGGAGTTCCTGATCAGAAACAATGCCATATGGAATACTACAGTGGTGATATTGGAATGTCGTTGTAAATCCTCAGATTATAATTTGGGAGGAGCATTGCATCCGGGAAGGCAAATCACTATCCCAAGGAAGTGTTTATTTCAGTAAGAACAGGAGGCTGCCACTCACAGAATGGAAGCAATTTGATGTCATTGATTTCCACCAGGTAGCAGGCTGATTACCCTGGAGAATGACACTATATTTGAGCAATCAGTGTTGGTCTCTGTGGCTGGGAGTCAGTAGGGGCCATAATCAGGTCAGGCTTGGTAAGTGGAAGGCCATATTGAAGAATCAAGTATAATTTCCTTTTCTTTTCTTTCTCTATCTTTCTTCCTTTTCTGTCAGTCCTGGGCTTACTCAGTGCCTGGGTGTTATCCCTGAGCTCTTTTGCTCCAGGCTAGTGTGTTTTGAGCCACAGCACCACACTTGGTTTTCTGGTGATTAATTGGAGATTTGAGTCTCAAGGATTTCCCTGTCTGGGTTGGCTTTGATCTCAGCCTCCTGGGTAGCTAGGATTTATAGGCATGAGTCACTAGCACCTAGCTCCTCCTCCTCTTCCTCCTCCTCCTCCCCTTCCTTCTCCTCCCACTCCTCCTCCTCCCCCCTCCTCCTCTTCTTCTTCTCCTTCTTCCTCCTCCTCTTCCTCCTCCTCAACCTCCTCCTCTCCTCTTCTTCTTCCCCTTCCTTCTTCTTCTCCTCCTTCTCCTCCTCCTCCTCCTCCCTCTCCTCCTCCTCTTCCATCTCCTAGTGAAAAAATATCCCTCCTCTTCCGCCTCCTCCTCCTCCTCCTTCTTTTTCAAAGAAAAATCTCTTGCTTCCATTTCCTGGAATTCATTCTAATAAATATTATTGTATACGATCAGAGGCACATAGGCATTGTGCCTTTGTGTTCCTCCCCTAAGAATATCCTCCTTTGGTCCCACTGTGTGTGAATGTCTAGAATCCTGTATCCTTTATCCTGTTCCGGTGTATATTAGATCTAGCTTCCACTCATGAGAGAAAACATGTGCCGTTTGTCTCTCTCACTTCCATTTCTATCATAGAAAGAGGCTATGTGGTGCTGCCCAGTGTGGAAGCTGGAAAGAAACTGACTGTAGATCTAGAATAAATATCCCAAGCCCTTCCGGAAGCACCCTATGTGAACATGGAGACAAGACACAAATATCCTCACTTTTGTCCCCATCAGAGAGGTCTCTGGATCTACCTCTTCGTTGTTACTGATTTCCCAATATGCTTCTTCTTACTTCCTGACCATCTGGCCCAGGCATTGGTACAGCATGTGCAATCATAGATAAATATAAGTCTGGCCATTTTTCTCTTTACAACTGAAAAACACATGAGATACACTGCTTGGATTTCAGCTCACTGGATGATTTCCCCTCACCATTGTCTTCAAGAGACTTCCCACAGAGGGACTGTAAGAACTGTGGCTGCCTGCACTGGAGCAATGCCTACATATTACACAGAACCGCCCACAAACTGGGCCAGGGGCTTCTTTACCTCAGCTACTGATTATAAAGAACTCTTGACGAGGCCCTAAGTATACCAAGGAGAAAGGAGCCTACATAACATAACGGTACCATGACTAGTGAGACCATTTCTTCACATCATCTTAGCTCTATGTCTTCAGAGCCAGCTCAGACCTGATCTTGTGTGTAATAATCACCCTATTAAAAATAAAGTATTGTTGAGTGTCAGTGGCTCACACCTGTAATCCAAGCAACTCAGGAGACTGAGATCTAATGATCAAGTTTCAAAGCCAGCCTGAGAAGAAAAAAAAAAAAGCTGTTGAGACTCATATCTCCAATTACCCAGCAAAAGAGCTGGAAGTTGAACTGTGGCTCAAGTGGTAGAACACTCGCCTTGAGCAGAAATGCCCAAGGGACGGGGTCCAGGCCCTGAGTTCAAGCCCTAGAACCAGCACTAGTGCACATGCATGCTTGTACACACACACACACACACACACACACACACATACACACACACACAAAGTGTTATTGTATATCAACTCTTCACACAAAGAGTGAGAAACTCCCCAGTTCTTGCTGGCTAGCACCAGTTACATGGAAACGATGTCTGTGATAATTTCAGCCTCTACAAAGGCCTAATGGAAAGCTATGTCTGAAAAGAGCAATCACAGAAGATGGAAGGGACTTGCTCAAAATCCTAAGACCCCTTCACTGTATTTCACCTATAAAGGAAACTAAAAGCTATGAAGTCCGCCCCCTCTGCACCTCAGTACCAGTGAGTCCTGCTAGATCAGGTGCCCAATGGGCAGCACAGCCTGGGCTATAACCTGAACCTGATGATGGAGTCTTTTCTCAAACCTGGCTTCCTCAACACTAGCCACTTTGCAGGCACTAGTGGCTCATGCCTGTAATCCTAAGTACTCAGGATGGTATGATCTGAGAATCTAGTCTGGGCAGGAATGTCCGTGAGACTCTTATTTGTAATTAAAATCACAGAAAAACCCAAAGTGGCTCTGTGGCTCTAGTGGTAGGGTGCTAGCCTTGAGCAAAAACAGGAGCTCAGGGACAGCACCCCAAGCCTAGAGTTGAGCCCTAGGACCAGCAGATGACAGACAGACAGACAGACAGACAGACAGACAGACAGACAGACAGACAGACAGATAGATAGATAGATAGATATGTAAACAGTACAATGTTGTAATGCCCCAGTGTGATGTCTCCTGGGAAGAAAAAGTAACAAGTCACCCCTGAACTTAATTATGACATCAGCTCTGGAGAGCTACCTTGAAGAAAGATATTCAAATTGTACTTCTACTCTTGCCACCTGCCAGAAAACTGGTCCTGGCAGGTGTTTCTACTAGGTAAAAGAGAAGGAAAAAAAAAAAAAAAGAATTTCCAGGTCATTAGCTACATCTCAAGTACCAGGGGAATGTGTTAATTTGCTTCAACATTAAACCCTACATCTGGTAAAGCAGGTGCAATTAGAACCACTACTTGATTAAGCTTGTGATAATCAGCTATCATTTTCCAAATCCATCTGTCCTCTCATACCACACCAAAATGGCATACCCAATTAGAGTTGTGGTAAGACTCACCCTCTCCCCAATCCCTGCATCCTCAACTTCTTCCCGATGGAACAAATGTCAACCATCAGTCTGGAAGGGCAGTATTGCTTTGGGTTTGCTACTGTTGGGGTATAGGCAACTCTACTGGCCCTCCACTTGGCCTTTCTCAGAATAGGCCTCATTCTAGGCCAGGAACCAAGGTGAAAAATCGGCCGATCTCTTGTTTTCTCTTTTCTGATTTCATATCTGAAAATGGGAAATAACGCTCGGATAGGTCCCGTGACTCCCATGAGTCCCTGGCAGTCAGTCAGGAGCCCAGACCCCAACGATCACTTAACACCCTGAAGTGCTGCTTCTGATTGGGGGAGGGAGAGGGGCTGATGGCATTCTGTGTCTCCTAAATTAGCAGAGCCATTGTCCCCCAAATGTCTGACTGTCTCCTCTTCCCCAAGGCATAATCACCCTAGCAAAAGGCTACAGCAAACCTTTGCTGTGTCCTGGGGTATTTCCTCTAGGATATTTCTCCTCTCCTTCATCTAGAGGTTCTTTATGAATTATTGAGGAGTTGTTTATATGGTTCAGGTGAGAATTTGTTACAGTTGACCTAAAACTCTTCTGCCTGCACAGAGGAAGAGAGACCTTAGCAGACTTCCTTGTATTTCACATCTTGTCTTCTACTCTATTCCAAAAGTAATGAGACCAAACAGGCCGTGGGCATGGTGCAAGTGGTAGATCACCTGCCTAGCAAATGCAAAGCCCAGGGTATGCTGAGGAACTGCCATTGAGTGCTTCACTGTTTAATTCCATGGCTGACTGAGGCTGCCCAACACAGCTAGATCATTGTGCTACTGATGAGCCTGGAGAAAGACTGAAATTCAAAATTCTCTGGATGGTTGTTGTAAATGATTTTCTCATCATAATAAAATCGAAAATCATTCAATCATGGCCTTGTAATTGGGAGACTCTCTCTCTCTGTATGGCTGTTATCAACAATGTTGGGATAGGTGATCACATGAGTTCCTGATTGAATAGGTGTGCAGCTATCGTAGATAGATGTTTTAGTCAGAGTATGTGATTTGTAATTTTTGACAAATTGCTATAACAAATTGCACGGACACAGATCAGTATGAATGCACCTTGTCTAATTGCTGGTCAACTCTGATTACTAAAGTTGTATGTCATTAGTTTTATTCAGCATATCAGCAGGTTCTTTTTGTTGTTGCTGTTGTTTTTTGTTTATTTGAGATAGGATCTAATTTATGTAGTCCAGGCTGCATTCGAATTCTGCCTTCTTGCTTCTGCTTCCCAAATGCTGGGATTATAGGCATGCTCAACCCTGTCCAGCTCTAATCTGAGTGGTGCTGAATAGGTGTTCTTGTGTGGTTTTTCTGTACACTGCAGTGTTTTTGCCATTTGCTCCTTTTTATTGAGAAATAGATCTCTGTTCTCATATATGAAGGTGATAGCTATCACTGTTTTACAGGTAGGCGAGAGGCAAATCTATTTTTTAACCTCCTATCACTTCTTTTCTACTTTAATTATACTTTGTTTCAAGGAAGAATGTTGACATAGATAATTGGATCTATAATTTCATATTTCATACTCTAAAATTCCTTTCTCATTCTACCTCTTAATGAAACATTGTCCTGCTTTTCTGGTATTTTCAAGTTTTGTGTTTTTTAAGAGTTGTGACAGATTCTTCAGGATTTATTTTGTGTGTCGCGTAAGCTAGAGCACCAATCTTTTTTTTTTTTTTTGCTAGATATAAAGTGTCAACCTCAAGGATATTGAATAATCTATTTTTTTCTCACTCACTTGAAATGTTGCCATCATAATTGACTAAGTGCCTACACATACTGGGTTTTCTTTATGGATTTTTTTGTTGATTTCTTGATTTATTCAACAGTACAACAATCTTTTAATCAGTGAAAACTTCAATAATATATTTTAATATCTGAATGGGCTTTCTACTCTCATTATTTTTCATATCTATCACTTTCTATTTATTTCCCTTGAAAATGTAGAATCAACTCATCAGTTTTCAAAGGAGAAGAAAAGGCCTACTGAATTTGTGTGTGTGCCAGTCCTAAGCTTGAACTCACAGACTGGGCACTGTCCCTAAGCCTTTTTTGCTCAAGGCTAGCTCTCTACCACTTGAGCCACAGCTCCACTTTTGACTTTTTGGCAATTTATTGGAGGTAAGAGTCACAGAGTTTCCTGCCTGGGCTTGTGTAGCTAGGCTTATAGGTATGAGCCACTGGTGCCCTGCTCCACTGAATTTTTTAATTAGCTCCAAATTACAGGTTAATGTGAAAATAGCTAGCATGTAATTACTCTCTCTGTTAATCTGAGAAATTGTGCATAGCTCTCCATTTGTTTAAAACTTTTTTTAAAGTTCCTCCATAGCAGCAACAATAAGTTATTCTCAGAAAAATATTTAAAATATTTCCCATTTTAAAATCTAGTGTCTTTTTTTCTATTTTTTTTGACCACCACATTTAATTGTATTAAGCTGCAGTTTGATGCTTTTACATGTGAATTTGTGTGTATGTGTGTGTGTGTATGTGTGTATGTGCCAGTCCTGAGGTTTGAACTCAGGGTCTGGGCACTAACCATGAGCTTTTTCATTCAAAGTTAGCTATCAGGTGAGCCACAACTCCATTTCCAGGTTTTGAGTGGTAAATTAGGGAAAAAAATCTCACGATTTTCCAGCTCATGCTGGCTTTGCACTGTGACCCTCAGATCTTAGCCTCTTGAGTAATTAGGATGACAGGCCGGAGCCACCAGCAGCCAGCTCATGAAAATTTTTGTACAGTTCCTGAACTGAATTGTCCTTTAACAATTGATTCCCTAGGGTTGTCAAGACACATGATCATAGTAATTGCAAGAAAAGGTTCTGCATGTCTTTTTTTTCTATCTATATCAATATTCATTTTCATTTATCTATTTACCATCAACCTATATTTTCTGTGTGCCAATACTGGGGCTTGAACTTAGTGCCTCATACTCTTGCACTTTGCCTTTTTTGTTCAAGGCTGGTATTCTACCACTTGAGTCGCACTTCTACTTCTAGTTTTCAGCTGGTTAATTGGAGGTAAGAGTATCATTGCTGGGCTGGCTTCAAATCATGATCTTTAGAGCTCAGCCTCCTGAGTAGCTATAATTATAGTCATGAGCCACCAGCACCCAGCTGGAATATTTTTTAGTGAATTCCACCACAATAATATCCAATAGTTACAGCAATACTTGATGTTTCTTTTTGTTTTCTCCTTTTAGTGGAAATGCTTCCAGGGTTCTTCTACCAAGCAGAATAATGGATTTTGGATTGAGAAATATACTACACACACACATACACACACACACACACACACACACACACACACACACACACACACACACACATCTGTCATAATTTTAAAAATAGTTACTCTGTAAAATCAAGAATGAGTCTTAAATGTTATTGAAACACATATTTTAGCATTTGTAGAAGAGATGACCCTATTAAAAAATTGTCAGCTATGGGGCTTGAACTCAGGACCTGGATGCTGTCCCTGGGCTCTTTTGTTCAAGGCTAGAGCACTACCACTTTAAGCCACAAGTCCACTTTCAGTTTTCTGGTAGTTAATTGGAGCTGGAGCCTCAGATCTCAGACTCCTTAGTAGCTAGGATTACAGGTGTAAGCCACGAGAGCCTGACAGATTTTTCTTATTTTTACTTAATAGGAGGCATTATATGAATATATAATCCATTAGATAAATGCACTGACAATATTGAACTGTCAGGATATTATGAAACTGATGCTGTGTTGCTGACTTATGTTTCTATTTTATTTAAAGCATTTATATTAATATTTATAATAAAGACAGATCTGTATCTTTTTTGTGAAATCTTGGTTGGGATTGCTATGGATTTTGTTTTGTTACAAAGAATTAGAATATTTCCTTTTTAAAACTTCTGAAGAGGTTAAATATCACCTGCATTTATGCAGTCATTAAAAGATTGATACTTTCTTTGTGGAAAAAAACTCTAACACAAAGCCACTTTGAAATTATGTATTAAATACCTTATGCACTTTTAAAACTTTTGTGCTGGAAGTGAAAAATTGTACAGGTGTGTTTATGCATCATTATGAAATTGAAAATTATTAGCTGTCATCATCCTAAGTCAGGAATCATGTGTGTATTTGTATGCATTATGTGTGCATGTGTGTATGTTAGTAGGAATTTTGATGAGGAAAGAAAGTAAGTAAAAATCATCTTGACATGAAGTTGATTTTTCTGAGCAAATTCCTGCCTTCTTCCTTTCAGTTTCTCTTACATGAAATGGATGGAAGACAAAAGTGGAATCAGAAACTTTAGTCTTACTCGTTTTAAAAGGAGTGCTTACAGCTTACTCTTTTAACAGTATCTGTACTGAAAAGAATATGGGATACTTCAAAAAGCCTTAGTTCACCATTGTTTATCAATTAAAAATCTGTTCTCATCTACTCAGGAGATGAGATCTGAGGATTGTGGTTCAAAGCTATGCCAGGAACGGAAAGTATATGAATCTTATCTCCAGTTAGCCACCAAAAAGCCAAAAGTAGAACTGTAGTTCAAGTGCTAGAGCACTAGCCTTGAGCCAAAAAGCTCAGAGACAGTGCCCAGGCCCCAGTACCAGCATGCTCACACCCATGAGCATGTGTGCATGCACACACACACACACACACACACACACACACACACACACACACACACACATCTGTGGGAACCCAATGGGAAACCTTTCAAATAGGCCCCACCTCCAGTTCTTCTGAGCCTACCTAACTGGACAAGGAGAGAGATAAGGCAGGGAGAAGTTGTCATTTTAGGAGAGAAATAGGAATTGGAAATAGCTTAGGAAGTCTTCTCATCACAAAGTTCAGAACTGCATTTACAGCCTTACCATTTCATCCCTTTTTCTACGTAAATCCAACAGCTGGGACAGGGAATATTTCCTGTCTGATTCTTACTTTTACTAATGTAATTACCATTACTATTTGGCCTTTCAGAACATTGCTTTCCACCGAGCTCTGGTTTTTCAGCTTTATTGCAACATAAAGACAGTGCTAGGCATGTCCCAATGTCCACCAGCATCAACTGCCACATGGATGATGAATCCAGCCAGTGATTTGTTGTCCTTCATTTGTTTCCCATAATGAGCACAAACTCCCTACCACATTCAAATAAAAGCCCAATTACATCTCCATAGCTACAAATGCTATTACCTTTTTGTCTGGCTATAAAAGTTAACGAGTTTCCCATTGCTTTGCAAAAGTTTAGAAATAAAAAGCTTCAGCGAGATGCTACATAATGAGCAGTCCACTCTGCTGCTGTTTTTTTTTCTTTTAGGACCAAAACTCTCGATTATTTTACCCTTTACTGCTTTTAATTTTAGAATGTGGCTTGCTTTGCATTATTTTTCTTCACTTTTTTTTACATAAGTAACACAAGGGCATTAAATATAACTAAACAGCATTGAAGAGGATTGCATCAAATCATCAGAAGAAAGCTGAAGAATGTTTTTATGAGCTACATGTTTTTGGAGGAGATACACAAGGCTGACAACCTAATAAAAAATTTAATAGGACACACTCACCCATTTGCCATAAGCTTTCAAGGTCTGTTGTAAGTAGAAGAAGGCTGGAAACTTCCAGAATGGATTCTCATTTCTTCCTAAACAACTCAGCTTTATAATATACTGTCTGTCTCCTCTTTGTGGACATGAACTGATTATTGTTTTTCTCAGTATTGCTTGATTTAAAAAAAATCAAGTTAGTCTGAATAAAGGAAAGCCAAAATAAGTATCTCTAGAAATTTAGACTTTTTTTAGGAGGAGAAATTATTTTAAGAGTCATCATGAAGATAAATGGCTCATGCCTATAATCCTAACTACTCAAAAGGCTGAGATCTGAGGATCCCAGTTCAAAGCCAGCTTGGACAGAAAAATGTGTGGGGCTCTTATGTTCAATTGGCAACAAAAATGGGGGGGTTGCAAATGGAGTTGTGGCATAAGTGACAAAGCACCAGCATTGAGCAAACAACAACAACAACAAAAAGAAAAAACAAGCAGGAGCATAAGGCCCTGAATTCAAGCCCCAGTACTCACACACACACACACACACACACACACACACACACAGAGGCATGCATACTTAGTATTTGTTCTTTTGTGTATGTGGTGGGGGGGGGATCATGGGGCTTGAACTCTGGGCCTAGGCACCTTCCCTCAGCTCTTCAGCTCGAGGCTAGCACTCTACAACTTGAGCCACTGCACCACTTCTGGTTTTCTGGTGGTTTATTAGAGATGAGTTTCACTGACTTTCCTGCCCAGGCTGGCTTTGGACTGTGATCCTCAGATCTCAGCCTCCTGAGTAGCTAGGATTACAGACAGGCGTGAGCCACCAGTGCCTGGTTTTTAGTATTTGTTCTTGCTGCAATTCGTGCATCTCTTATTTTACCAAAGAGGAAACTGAGACTGATATCCAGTACGAAATGGTCACATACGCATTGGTTCATATTCTGCACAGAGCACAACAGCAGGAAAGATGGATGGATTTGAGCCTGAGATGCTCAGGAGAGTGCTTTGTGAGCAATTAGTAAGTATGGAGCAAAGAAAAAAAGAAAAAGAAAAGAAAAAAAAAACCAGTTGGCTCAATTTGTTTCATGTGCAAACTATACTGAGTCCCCATGGAAACACCAGCATCTTGCTAGCGGCTGCAAGTTCAAAGGCAAAGACACTGGCTGATTGTCTTTGGGGCTTTCCTCCCATAACTAGAGATTAGAAGTCATAATGAAACCAGTAAGTCAGCTTCAAGGACTCATTAGAGAAACTTGCTCTTGCTGAGCATGAGAACAGAGGCAGTGTAACTCAAGGGGGATTTGAAGTTGAGCTGGAAACGGAGAGCTGTTGGGGTGAGCCTGGATGAATGGGACAGCAAGGACAGCAATATTCTTTAAGCTGGGATTTGATCATGTATCTTGCACATGAGTGTGTGAAGATGACCCCAGGACAAAGGGAGGAGGTAGCAGGTGTGACCATTCCTTCTTTAATTTTGCTCATGTACCCAGGGAATGCAGTCATGGAAAAGTTGAAGTGGAGGGGTAGTTGCCATGACATTTGATTTTGTTCTAATCACCCTGACTTGCAACCTGCACAAGAGTTTAAAAAGTTTCCAAGCTTGCTTGATGCTGGTGGTGCGAGTCTAATCCAAGGTATTTGGGAGACAGGATTGGGGTTCAAAGAAACATCTGTGAGACTGTTATCTCCAGTTCACCAGCAAAATTCTAAATGGAGGTGTGGCTCAAGTAGTAGAGTGCCAGTCATGAACCAAAACATAAAATAAAGCTCACAGCCAGGTGCTGATGGCTCGCATCAATAATCCTAGCTACTCAGGATACTGAGATCTGAGGATCGCAGTTAAAAGCCAACTTGGACAGGAAAGTCTGAGACTCTGTCTCCAATTAACCATCAAAAAAATCTAGAAGTGGCACTGTGGTTCAAAGTGGTAGAGTGTTAGCCTTGAGAAAAAAAAAAAAAAACAGCTCAGGGACAGTGTCCAACCCTGAGTTCAAGCCCCACTACTGATACACGAGAGAGAGAGAGAGAGAGACAGAGAGACAGAGAGACAGAGAGACAGAGAGACAGAGAGAGACAGACAGACAGACAGACAGAGACAAACAGAGAGAGACACAGAGACAGAGAGACAGAGACAGAGACAGAGAGAGAAAGGTGAGCACAAAGATCCATCATAGAGAAGGAAGACACGAAGTGATAACACCCAGAGAAGATGGCCATGAACAAGACAAATAGAGAGACCCTGAGACTTCCTTCCTGGCACAGAGTTGGATGGAACCAACTTTGCCAATACCTTGATTTTGAACTTCTGGCCTCCAGAACTTTGAGGAAATATATTTCTGCTGATGAAGCCACTCAGATTATAGCATTTTGTCATGACAGCATAAGAAATCTAATATATACCCTGTAATATCCAAATTGACAGTCCTCAAGGAAGTAAATCGATTGACCAATGAAATCACTGATTTTCAAGGCAATTTTAAATAAAATAGTACTATATATACAATCATGCACCAAGTGATAAAGGTTTAATAAACACTTGCTAGCATATATGAGGGTTTGTATCAAATAGCTTTGGTTAATATAAACCTTTATCACCTAGATTTGTGTAAATACACTATTGCATTCACACAATGAGAAAAGCCCATTTCTCAAAAGGTTTTCCTGTCATTAAACTATGTATTATTTCTGGACTTGCAAAGTACTGCTGGGCAATCAGTACAAATATGTTTCCCTTTTGCTGAAGGATTTTTATTAAACTAATTATATAATTTACAAAGTTTCATAAAAAAGCAAAATATTATAAAAACTTTTAATTTTTTTTGAAAATAAAAAGGTCCGGAGTCGACAGCAAAATTGCTTCTTCTTTATAGTACAAATAAAAACATGTTTCTGATACACTGGCTGAAAAGAAATTCATACTATATTTTGCCACTGATGGTTGCAACATTGCATTTTAATGAGTAGCCTCACAGTTAACGGAAGCATTTGTTTAAAAGCCAATGCAACATTTGGACCCTGAGAAATCAATTGACCCATTTGAAAGAGGATAATAAAATTTGTTGTATATAACATGAAGTTTTTTTTTTAAAAAAAGCTCTTGGATTACAGATGTGTCCTAGCCTTGCTTCTCTATTAAATTCTTCATCCTTCTAAGTCTGGGAGCATTTTTAAACTTCAGCTTGACTTCCCAGCAGTCTGAGTTAATTTCAGAAAGCCTGCATCTGTGGCTGGAAGGTTTTTAATGGTGACTGGCTTAAGACCAGTGACTGCTCCCTGGCTGTGCTCTTCAGTCCCATTATATACAGAAACATCTTCTGTGTATTCTGAATTTCTTTCTTTCTTTTTTGGCTATAACACTGTCATCAAGTGCGCTCTCTCTCTCTCTCTCTCTCTGTCTAAGTACAGTTCATGGAGGTCTAGAGCTGTCTGGATCACACTGAGCTGTGATTGGCTTCTTCTCTTATCAGTTCCAGGAGGCCACAGGGCAGGGGTGAGAGGTGAGGGCAGGGAGCACTGTCCCCTTCTGCCTGTCATAACAAGGCCATCTTCCCTAGGGAAATGGTCCACTGGAAGTAAATGAACCCCCCCTTCCTACCCTCCTACTCCAACCCCCCCTTTTTTCCTGGGGACTATCATAGAGTAGAAGTGGCATTGCATTTGGGGAAAAATTGTGTAAAACAGAGAATCTTGTGGAATCACAGTTTGGAAGTTGCATCTAGTAAGGAAATGCAGCCATTCCCTCTCCCCACCCCCATCCCCTGATCTGTAGCTCCCCCTCCCCTGGCTATATTTACCCATGGTTAATCACAGTCCAAACGTGCTCAACAGAAAATTCTAGAAGTAAGGAATCTGTGAAGTTGTAAGTCAATTTTTTTTTATCATACTGCATTGCTACATTGTTTTATCACTATTGTTTGTTATTCTGCATAATTTGTTAAACTCTGTCACAGGTTCACAAGAGCAAGCATAATATATATACATTTACATATATATGTATATAGGTATATACACATATACACCTATACATATAGGTACATTTATATATGTGTGTATATATACAGATATATATATGTGCGTCTACACACACACATATGTACACATACTGAAACAGACATGTGTATAGACTGGGTACTATTTACAATTTCAAGCTTCTACTGGGAATCTTGGAACGCATAAGGAGACGCTGAATGCTGGTTGTGATCTTTGAAAGTGTCTACCACAAAATTTCAGTTTATATCTGGGAATATCTTGGAGAGATGTTCATCCTTCTTCCTTAATCTGGTGACATACTCGTTATCAACATAAATGTCTTTCCTTTTCAAATCACATAGTTCTCCTATAAGTCAATTTCTTATGATATTTCTATGAGCAATTAAAAAAATTGACTATTCCAGGGACCCAGCAGAACTCATGTATCAGGTCACTAATAGTCTTTCTTTCTCAATCTCTCTATTCCTTTTTCTTATTGTTTTTCCTTTGTCTCATGTGTGTGTGTGTGTGTGTGTGTGTGTGTGTGTGTGTGTGTGTGTGTGTGTGTGTGTGTGTGTATCCCGGGGCTTGAACTTTGGGGCTGGATGCTGTCCCTGAGCTTTTGTGTCCAAGTATGTATGGCACTGTACCACCTGAGCCACACCTCTACTTCTGGCTTTTGTGTGGTTAATTAGAGATAAGAGTCTTCATGGGTTTTCCCCTGCCTCCAACGCCTTTGAACTGTGATCCTCAGTTCTCAGCCTCCTGGTTTAAAGGCATGAGCCACCAGCCTAGGCTTCTCTCTTCCTCCTCTTCTCTGGTAGTGATACTGTGGATTGAGCACTCAAGGACTCAGTCTGGATAGGCAAGTCTATCACACTTAATAGGCAGATGCTCTGCAACTTGGGCCACCCCCACTTCCCAGCCCATCTACTACATTCTTATTCTCTGATCTCTGATGTGAGTTTCATTCAGGATTGCACAGAGTCTTATGCCCATCTAAGGGGTGCTGCAGTTTCCATCAACAGTGAACATAAATGGAAGGGGGAAGTGAGGAGATAGACACAGGCAGGCTGCCTGGGTGAGCTCATCTACGTGTTTTCCCAGAAATCATCTCACCTCTTGCACTGTGGAGGAATTGGTCTCCACAAGTCTACTAGGTACATGGAAGCTGAAACATGGCTACGACTTTATTAATCACTCCACTTTCAAAAGTTCCTCTGTTGCTTTAAAAATAACAATTCCTGGCCAGCCACAGGTGGCTCACACATATAATCCTAGTTACTCCAGAAGTGGCTCAAGCGGTAGAGCACTAGACTTAAACAAAAAGCTCAGAGACAGTGTCAAGGTCCAGACTTCAAGCCTCAGGATCTCTCTCTCTCTCTCTCTCTCTCTCTCTCTCTCTCTCTCTCTCTCTCTCTCTCTCTCTCTCTCTCTCTCACACACACACACACACACACACACACACACACAGAGTCCCTGATTCTGAAACTTGAACGACCAGCATTTCAGCCACAACTGAGGAAAGGAAAAGTCAGTTTTTGTTTTTTCATTCCTTAAAAACAAAATCAACAATCACATGCGTTCGATCACTAGAGATCTAGCTTGGACAGTCTGGAATTAATGTAAAAACCTGGAAAGAAGAAAATGAGATCAACTTGCTCACTGATAAAAGTGAGTTCTTTGCTGACATATAAATTCAGTAAAAATTATTTTACACCACATGGTAGCTTTTGTTGTAAAAGCAAAGAGAAACAAAAGAACCCAAACAAACCAAAAAATACTACAGCAAAAATGGACACAAAGGGAATTCTTTATAAGGAGAAGTCTGCTAGATCCTCTTTTAGTTTGCTGTGAGTCACTTTGCTAGGTTCAGACCCACATGAACCACACCATTCTCAACTGTAGGCAGACCTCCTGAATCAATGCTAAGAGGGTCAAGAACTCACTTAGCAAGACAACTTGTGTGAAGAATGACAATTTCGCAGTCTGTGCTGAATGACTTGTCACCCCTGGCTTACGTTTCAACATCTGCTTTTCCTCTTCTGTTTTATCTCCAGCTGAAAAATGACTCCAGACCACTAGAAGTTGCTCCATTTTCTGTTCATCGTCTTTCATACATTCTTCCATGTTCGGCTGAAGTTTCACATCATCTTTCAAAAGATTTGCATTTCTCTTTCCTTTGAAAGGGCCAGTAAAATTAATTTTCTCATTTAAGATGGGATAGTGCTTGTGATAGAGTTTAAAATGACAGACCAACCAACGCAAAGAAGAATGTATGCTGGCTTCAGTGTCTGTTACTGCTGAATTTTATTCACCTTACTAGAGATTGTAGCTTTTAGGTACCTAAGAAAGGCTACTTTCTTTGATGCTAGACAATCCTGAATATTTTATCTATTTGAAAGCAGTTCAGTGACTATTCTTTAGATCTGTGGGCAGCATCAGGAAATACACATCAATTAATTCAGACTTAAAATGCGTAATTATACAAATTTGTAGAGCATGATGTCACAATGCAAAATGTGTTGACACTGTGTAAGAAAGAAATCAGGGTAAACATTTCTATTTCCTAAGCACATTGAAAAACTTTTAAGAAATACGTAATCATTGGGAATGTACAATATTTCAAACCACCCATATAAAACGTCGTGATCAAATCCGAGTCATTCACCTTCCCATTACAGCATTCTTTGTGTTGGGAGCCTTCATGTCATCCTCTTCTAATAATTAGGAAAGAATTCGGTAGGCTATTGTATAACTAGGGCTTCAGGAATCGTTTCTGTCTGCCCTGTTTCCCCTTTCTTTGGCACAAGTAGACTGCATGTGAAGAGAAGGGGTTTAAATTCAATAGAGGCACAATTATCTAAACTTTTATTCTTTGAAAGAAATAAGGACACTGCATCTAACTGGCACCATCTTATCTTCATGGTAGAGACAGGGAAGTTCCACCTCCAGGGGCCTGAATTTCTGAGGCAGGGGCGGGGACTTGGGCAATAGGTTACTGCACCTGCCAGTCTTGGGTCATGATCTCGGGAGACTCTGGTGCTCCCTGTGAACCTGCCCACTGACCAGGACCCTATTTAGGCCCAGACCGGCCCAGGCACCAGGCTGTCATGCTTCCTGTCTCCGGGCTCTCCTCTGGTCACCATGGCTTTCCACTTCAGCTCTCCATTGGAGTTGATCTGGTTTGTTGGTATTGGTTTTTCTCCTTTTTTTTTTTTCCTCTCCTGCTCTCATGGCTCAGTTTTCTAACAGTGTTAAGTGTATTTGAGGGACTGCAGGTCTTTGAGACAGGAGTCCACCTGCAGTTGCTGCCTCTCCTATAAAGACTCTCAATTCAGCCTCTCAAAATGTGGCTTCTCTGTTTCTCACGACCAAATTCCCGTACAACAGAGTGCATATGTTATGCAGAGTAGTAATACTTAAAGGATCTGTCTTGGGTCACATGAACTCTGAATATTAAGGCAAAAATGAGCATATTGGGTCTTGAACAGTTCAATTTCTTAAAGCATCTTTATTCAGGGCTCTGTGGCTCCAGTCAGCAAGAGAGATACTTTTCTCTACCTCCAGCTCAAGAGAGATACTTTTCTAGCACAGGCTCATGCCTATAATCCTAGCTACTCAGAAGGCTGAGATCTGAAGAGCCTACTTTGAAGCCAGTCCAGATAGGAGAGTCCACAAGACTCTTATCTCCAATTAACTACCAAAAAGCTAGAAGCAAACATGTGTCTCAAGTGGTAGAGCCCTAGCCTTGAGCAAAAAAGATGCAAGAACAGTACACAAGCACAGAGTTCAAACTCCAAGAATGACACATACATATGCACACATGCACACACAAAACTACACACAGGTCCATCATGTGCCTTCCCAAGACAACTCATTCAGGACCAGCACTTAAAAGTGATTTTCTAATATCATCTAAGACACAGTCAACAGTCAGATCTCTTCAGTTGTGCCATGCATGACTTTTATTAAAGACTAGGAAGCAATCTGCATCTGTATATTATATATATATATATTATATTTTGTTAATGTGTCGCTTCACCATAAACAATTCTCTCTGGTTATTTTTCTTTTATTCACATCAGAAAAAAGACTAGGATTATGGAATACTTTGTATTCTGGTTGATTCTTTGTTTGCCATTCTTTGCACAATTGATAGATTAGATTGAAAACTTGTTTAGATTTGTACTAAATTCTTTTTTTTTTTTTTTTTTGCAAGAACGCAGCACCTGTGAATGTCACGTCACATGATCTCAGGAGACTTCTCACATTAAGAAGTCACTGTTAGAGACGTTAATTTGTTCACAGGTGTACCAGTCAGTCAGCCTCCTCCATCAGGACAGTAGGTTTTCATTGTTCTAGCCAGCCAGCTCTTGATGGCGTTACATTATGCAAACATAGGAGTATCTTATTCCCTCCAAATTGCTTTAGTGCTTTTCAACATCCTTGATGAGACTTGCCTGAATCACTGACTGTACTGTAGCACACAAACTGGTGATTATATTAAATATTCTTCTTTCTTTCCTCCTTCTCCCCTTCCCTCCCTCCTCCCTCCTTCTAGCCCTCTCTTCCTTCTTCCTTCTTTCTTTCTCCTCCCTTTCTCATTCTTTATGTCTGTCTGTCTTTCTCTCTCTTCTCTCTCTCCCCTCTTTCCTTCCTTTTTTCTTTCCTTCCTTCCTTCCCTCCTTCCTCTCTCTCTTCTCTCTCTCTTTTCCCCTGTAATGAAGATAGAAATGTTACTGAAAAAATATCAGTGATAAAAATATTTTCTACCCTACACTTGGCCTTCAGGCCTGCTTATGTTTAGGGCTCCTTGGCTGTGTTCCTAAGTCCTGCTCCAGAGATAATTTCTGAATCATCTTCAAGTTTTAAAGACTCTAAAACTCAGAGCCAGAATAGATGTGGTGTGTGTGTGGGTGTGTGGGTGTCTGCCTATGTGTGTACATGTATACATACACACAAATATAACACTTTATATTTTGAGTTTCTTATAATCTCATATGCACAGCTAAAAAATCATAGAGTGAGCCTTTAAATCTTTCACCAAGCTATCCTAGCTGCAACATCTTTTGTAACAATAATACAATATTTCAACCAATAGCAATGAGATTGCTATTAATTAATCTATAGACTTTATTCAGATTCACTTATTTTATATGCACTCATTTGTGTATACGTGGATATTTTTTCCATTCATTTGTCTTTTACTTGTTTAAAGATCTATACAACTACCACCACAGTTGAGACACAAAACAGATTCATCATAAATGCCTTTAGCTAGCCAAATGCATCTCCTACTGGTAACTCAGGGCGACCGCTAATGTGTTCTCTGTCTCTATAATTTTGTCATTTCAGGAATGAGATATTAATGGGGTCATTTAATTTGTACCTTTTAAGACTGGCTTTGGTTTTTACTCAGAGCTGTTTCCTTGTACTCAATCTAAATCTGCTCATTTTGACTGTTGGGACCATTTGACAGGGTTTTGCCTCCTCCCCATGAAAAAAATGTTGAGTAGTTTCTAGTTTTCAGTTATTATGAATCAACCTGCTACTACAAACATTTATACAGAGATTTTTATGTGAGTGTATAGTTTTTTTCTTTCTCTGGATAAGTGCCTAAGACTGTAATTCTAGGTTGTATAATGAGTATATTGTGTTTTATAAGAAAGTACTGGGGTCTTTTCCAACATGACCAAATCATGGCACAATTCACATTTCTAAGCAATGGATAGGTAGCTTAGTGACTCAGAACCGCCATGCCTTTTTTTGTGGTTAATTGGACATAAGAGTCTCACAGACCTTGCTGGCCATCCTGGCTTTGAACCATGGTCCTCAGATCTCAGCCTCCTACATAGATAGATTTACAGGTATGAGCCGCTGGCAGCTGGCTTCAATGTAATTTTTGATGAACATTTTTCTAAAAGCTGAAGGTGAGAAATTTTTCATGTATTTATTGGCCATTTGTATATCATCTTGGGAGAAGAATCCAGTTCATTTGCCCATTTATTCGTTGGGTAGTTATTTTCCTGTATGCTTTTTTTTTTCAGTCTGCTGTCTATTCTGGATATATCAGTCCCTTGTCAGATGAATATCAGACAAAGATTTTCTCCCGCTTTGTAGGCTGTCTCTTCACTCTGGTGATCATTTCCTTGGCTGTGCAGAAGCCTTTCCACTTGATGCTATCCCATTTGTCAATTCTTCCTCTTATTTTCTGAACTATGGGAGTGCCATTATAAAAGCTATTGACCAAGCTTGTGTCTATCTTCCTTATGATTTCCTTTAGTAGTTTCAAAGTGTTAGGTGCTACAGATATTTGAAACATATGAATTGATTTTTTTTTTTGGTGCAAGGTGAGAGATAAGGCTCTTTGTCTCAGTGTTCTACTTGAGAAACCCAGTTTTCTGAACACAATGTGTTTAAGAGGATATCTTTTCTCCATTGTAAGGTTTTGATGCCTTCATAGAGAATCAAATGTCTGGCACCTGCACTTTGGTGAGAAACACTCAAAGCATAACAAACAGGCCCTCAGCATTCTGTCTACTGCCGTGCATTGTCAGGCTGGTCTGTAACACTCATTTCCTTCAAGTTCTGGTGCCGCTGTATGGTTTTGGCTTTTTGTTAGATAATTCAGTGAGGCTTGATAACTTTGATGATGGGCAGAGGTAGACATGATTCACTGTTATGGCTTGAATCCTTTGTTGTAAAGGAGCATATCCCTTAAGATGGTGATGATCTATGCCTTAACCAGTCAAAATCTATCTGTACCTATAGCTATATATCATCTATTTATAGATTGCACTCTGTGGTTGGAACCACAATCATCAGGGCCCAAAAGAGTCTAAAGGCCCCATCCACAAGTGCATGCAAACTCATCCATTTATAGAATGGAACAACGTTTAATCACACGGGGCAGGGGGGGAGGGAGACAGAATAAGGTCATAAACAGATCTAGCGCAAGATTTCTTATGAGTAATGCTGGATCCTAGAATGCAAAAAGACAATAACCTCGAAGTCCACAGAGAGAAAATTGTTTTCTGTCTATAATTCCACACCTCGTCTCAAACTCCTGTTGGTAGGACATCACCAAAATAAATGCATTTCGGTCATTATAGATCTCAAATGTTTACCTTTTATGCATCTCCATCTTTTGCTTAAATAAACCTCAAATCTTTTTTGTGATCCTATGTTGGAAGAAAATAAACAATACGAATGACTGGCAATAAAGAACAATCTCAGGCTGGGCACTGGTGGCTCTTACCTGCAATCCTAGTGACTCAGGAGGCTGAGGATCACAGTTCAAACACAGCGAAGCAGGAAAATCTGTGGGGATTTTGTCTCTAAGTAACTACCAGAAAACTGTAAGTGGAACTATGGCTCAAAGTGGCAGAGGGTTAACCTTGAGCAAAAAGAGTTCAAGGGCAGCAGCCAGGTCCTGAGTTCAAGTCCGATGACCAACAGATAATACACAAAAAAGAACAATTGCAGTCAGATATGGAGGTATGTGCCTGTAATCCCCACACCTGGGAAGCTCAGGCAGGAAGACAGAGTATCTTGACCTAGGCTATTGTATTAGACTTTTTGCATTGCTAGACAAACTAACTGATGGAGACCACATGAGGCTTGAAGGTCTTATTTTGTTTCATGGCTTCAGAGATCTCTGTCCATCAAAGCAGGGAGGGGATGACAGAGCAAATCAAAGCATGACATCATGTCAGTCAGGACACAAAGAGGGGTACACCTGTATGAGCTGCCTTTTTCTTTTCCCCCTCTTTCTTTCATCTGGAACCCCAACTTATGTAATGGTGTTACCTTCCTCCCATTAAACCTGGTCTTCCATGTTTCACTCTCTCTGAGCAAACCTTTGCAGGTATAACCAGAAGCATGCTTTCATCATCCAGTCAAGTTGTCAGTCAAAGCCAGCCATCATGACCTTTTCGGTGTATCAATATGGACATCCTAGTTCTGTCTTGCATCCAAGTGTATTGTATTTGTATTTGCAGCGACCATCATCAACAGGATTGTGCATGTTCCTCCTCTTTCTTTCATTTTCGGTCCCTGATTAGATGAGAAAAAAATTAAACCAAGTCACAATAAACTTTAGAGTTTATTTAAGTAACCAATGTGATTCGTGGAGCAAGTAATTCTAAATAAAATGTAAATCAGAGCTCCACTGAGGGAACACAAAGTGGATGCTTTTATAGGAGACATTCAGAAGTAAAAAGGCATTTTGATTGGCCACAATTAAGCTGTTGACTTCTTTGACCTAGCTCGATGGAAAATGCCTACTTAGGCTATAGTACCAAAAAAAAAATCTACAAATGCAATAAAATGCCCATCCAAATTTTAATGACATTCTTCATAGAACCAGAACGAAACAATTCACAAAATTCATATGGACTCACCAAAGACCACCCCCTTCTAGGCAAATACTGAGTAATCCTGAGAAAAATTAGCAATGTGGAGCAAAAAGATCAATGCTGGAGGCATAGGATACCTGATTTCCAATTATATTACAGAACCATAGTGACGGCAGCAATGACAAAGAAGACATGTAGATAGAAGTAAGGATACTGGGTTTAAGCAATAGGCCCTGTTCTTCTAGCCATCCTGATGCTGTGATGGGAGGAAGGGGCTTTCCACCCATCTCTGAAAAGCCTACAGGTAAGAGAAGCCATTCATTGGATTACAGATGTCATGCTGTTAAGCCTCAGGAGAGCTTTTGCTACCAAGAATGCTCGTCCTAAATGGTTTGATTGGCTCTCCTCTAAGAATCTCCCTATATGGAAATTGTGAGGCATATCCCCTATCTAGAAAGTTTAAGTTGACCCCTGAGCTACTTCCCCAGATGGAAAGTTCTGCTTGCATCTGAATATTCCCATATAAGGTCTCTTTTTTTTAAGGCTCAGTCTCTACCCCAAGCATGTGGTTTTTGTCTTTAAAAGCTTTGTTGAAGCTCCATTCTGGACTGCAGGTCTTTGACACAAAAAGTCCACCTGCAGACGCCAGCTCTCTAATGCCACCTCTGAAAAATACGGCTTCTCATTGTTCACAATAGCCAGGATATGGAAACAACCAGATGCCCCACGACAGATGAATGGATCCAAAAATTGGGGTATCTATACACAATGGAATATTATGCAGCCGTTAGAAAGGACAAAATAATGGCATTTGCAGGGAAATGGAGGGAACTAGAAGAAATCATGTTGAACGAGGTAAGCCAAGAGCAGAGACAAATGACACATGGTCTCCCTGATAAGTGGATGTTAAATCCAAAACATAAGGTGATATGACAAAATTAAAAAGGCTTAAGAAACAAAGGACTTCCACTCATCTGGTCGAATCACTACTAAATAACCCCCAAGCTGCTGATCACATGTATGGCATATATGTGCACACCAGAGGGAAACCAGGAGGATGACACAGAACTAGAGGGAATCAGGGAAAAACATACAACAGCAGGACCCATCAGCTGCACTGGACATTGACCAAAATGAACTAAGCAACTCAATGGCAGCGATGGGAGGGAGGGAACAAGTGGGAAAGAGGGAACAGCTGATGCTCTGCAAAACAACAGAAATGCACATATCACCCGATGTGGAAGAAATAACTGTATCGCAAAGCTCATAGAACTCATCAATGTTATAGACCGTGATAGACAATTTGCTCCAGGAAAATTAGAATGTGTTTGTGACTTTAACTAAGCAGCACTATCCTACAATACTGTGAAATTTGGGAAGTTATGTAACCACTTAATCACAATAAAAAATTTGAAAAAGAATAAAGAAAAAAAGAAAAATGTGGCTTCTCTGTTTTTTAGCGATTGAGTTCAGGTACCACTGATCAACAACATAGAATAGAGGCCCCAGAAATAAACCTACGTAGCTCAGCAAGGGGCTGAAAAACATACATAAAAGAAAAGACAGCCTAATCCACAAAGGTTGCTGGAAGAACAGGTCCCACATTGAAGATGCAAACTTGACCCTTGACTCTCAGTCTGCACACCAAAAAAAAAAAAAAGATTAAAAATGCATCAAAGACCTTAACTTTATACCCGAAACTTTGAAAGTACTATAGGAAAACATAGGCAAATACACATCAAGGTAACAGCACAGGCAATGAGACATAGCTCAGGAAATAAGAGCAAGAATTGGAAAATGGGAGAAACAGACAAGAAGACTAATGGCACAGAAGAACCAGAAATAAATCCATGCAGCTACCGCCAGCTCCTTGTTTTTTGCTTTTTGTTTTGCTGTGTGTGTGTGTGTGTGTGTGTGTGTGTGTGTGTGTGTGTGTGTGTGTGTTTGACAAAGGAGCTCAAAGTGTACATTGGAGGAAAGAGGGTCCCTTGAAGAACTGGTTCTGGGGAAACAGGATGAGCACATGGAGAAGACTAAAATTAGATTCCTGTCATTCATCCTGTATTAATATAAGTTCAAAAATGGATTGAGGATCTAAGTGTAAGGCCAGAAATGTTGAAACTACTACAAAGGAAAAAGAATAGGGGTGACTTTTGAAGCAGTTGTTGTCACAGGGAGGAACCTCTGGGTTGGAATTCCGCTAGCTCAGCAGATAAGAGCCAGAGTGACGAATGGGACTGTATTAAACTAAAATGCTTCTTCACAGCCAGGGAAATAGTTGCTAGGCTGTAGAACTGGGCTGTGGGATGGGAGAGCATCTTTTCCAGACACATCTGACAATGAATTTATAACCAGAATAGACAGAGAGTTCAAAAATCTAAACTCCCAGCTGGGTGCTGGTGGCTCACACCTGTCATCCTAGCTACTCAGGAGGCTGAGATCTGAAGATCGTGGTCCAAAGCCAGCCCAGGCAGGAAAAGTCCATGAGACTTTTATTTCTAATTAACCACCAGAAAACCAGAAGTGGAGCTGTGATTCTGAGTGGTGGAGTGCTAGCCTTGAACAAAAGAGCTCAGGGACAGTGCCCAGGTCCCTGAATTTAAGCTCCATGGCTGCTAAAAGGGGAAAAAAAACTAAACTCCCAAAGAATTAAACCCTAACTGATAAATGTATAAATAAACTGAAGAAACAATTCTCAAGAAGTAGAAATGACCACCGAGGAAATACAAATCAAAACAAGATTCCATTTCATTCAAGTCAAAATGGTCATCATCAAGAAGTCAAACAGAGCCAGGTGTCAGTGGCTCATGCCTGTAATCCTAGCTACTCAAGAGGCTGAGGATTGTGGTTCAAAGCCAACCCAGGCAGAAAAGTCTGTGAGACTCTTATCTCCAATAAACCACCAGAAAACCGGAAGTGGTGCTGTGGCTCAAGCAGTAGAATGCTCACCTTGACCTGAAGAGCACAGGGACAGCACCCAGGCCCAGAGTTCAAGCCCCACGACCAACCAAAAAAAAAGAAGTCATACAGTAACAAATGTTGCAAAGGATTCAGAGGAAAAAGGAACCCCAATACACTGTTGGAATGAAAACCAATGAAACTCTTGTGGAAATTAGTATGGGGAGTCTTTTTAAAAATAGAACTACTCCTGGATCTAGTAATGCAACCATTGGATATTTATTGAAAGAATATGAGTCCGGCACCAATACCACAGAGGCACCTGTGCACCGTGTTCCTTGTGGCCATAGTCACAATAGCCAAGTTATGGACACATTTCAGATACAACCGATGAAGGGATCAAGAAAATATGGCACATATACACAATGGGGTATTGTTCAGCCATAAAGAAGAATGACATGGCGTCATTTACAGGGGAAAATACATGGAGCTGGAAATCGTCATGTTCAGAGGAAGAAACCAAACTCAGAAACACAACTTGCAAAATAGAGTCTGGAGGTGTGGCTCAGCCAGGAATAAGTAAGCCAAATGAGAGTACCAAGCCTTGAGGGTAAGACAAGCATGCGCATACACACACCCACACCCACACATGCACACCCACACGCACACACCCCCACACACATGCACACACACACACACACACACACACACACACACACACACACACACACAGACACAGAAGGGGAACTAATTGGAAAGAGGAAAGGGATCGGTGGAGGTAGAGACAGAGGGAAACAGAGAATGTAATGAAGGCGTAATAATATGACCGAATACATTATCTACATGTATGAAAATGACATTGTTTTGTACAATTAATAAATGCTAATAAAAATAAAGAAAACAACATCCCTACTTACATAAGCTGATTGACTTCTTCTGATGGGTTCATGTTTAAGTTCTCTTTTCCTTTACACGTAGGCATTTGCAAGGAATCGCTCAAGTGAAATTTGGCTTATGTTTGCACATCCAGCAGGGCTGTGGTCACTTCTGAGAATTAATTGGCTTCGTTTGCTCAGGGATTCTTCAGACCTGGTCTTTGTTTTAATGTACTTTAACAAAAGCAAACACAGAGGACTTAGGTCTAAGGACAGGAGTGTAAATGCTGAAACAGGGCAAATATTAAAGTCATGTCCAGCTACAGGAACTAGAAGCGAAGGGGAAAGAGGGGGATACATATTTTCTTCTTTTAGACTAGAGGGAGATGGCTGAGGGACAATCCACTCCATAGGGTAAGACAACGAGGCACAGAGAGTTCACTGAAACATTATAAAGACAGGAATGAGACAGGATGAAACTATGGAAATGGGGAGGGGCATGGAAAGGAGAGAAGATGGGAGCAGTAATGCAAAGTATCCAGTGGAGCAATGCAAGAAACAGGAAGCAAGATCTTCCTCTGAGCAGGAAGAACAGATGTTTCAGGTGGTTTTTTTTCATTCCTTTGTGTGGTCCTTGGGTTTTGTGTATCAGCATGCATTTTACTTCAGCAATAATATGTAGTACCAAGGAAAGTTCAGGAAACACATTTGGGTGACCCTGTGGAATGAGGTGAGCCTCAGCACTCCGCCAACCCCCTGCCCACCTTCTTCCCTGGCCCTCACTGGTCTCTTCCTCTTCTCATCTGTCCAGTGTGGAGCAGCTCCCTGTCCTCTGCAACCCTAAATCCCACCTTCCTGGGCCCAGTATGGTCCAATCTGCGTCTCCAGGCAGCTCCCAGAGACTTCCACATTGACTGTCCTTCCTTTATGCAAGGTTTCCTCATTGCCTTTCTCATCATCTCCTGTTTCTTCATTTCACAGAGTGAAGGGGAAAGCATCTGCCTACCCATTCCTCTTGGCCTCTGTTTATCCATAGAAGCCTGGACACAGGACCCAGTGGCTGGGCCAGGCCTTCCTGCTCCAAGTGCCATCTACAATGCCACCAACAAAGCACAATGAAGCACAGGAAAACCATCCTTTTATGGTAACAAGTCCTCCTATTTGGTGGTTGAACAGTAATGATATGGTGGATGTTTTTTTCCACAGACAACTGGCCTAACAACAGGGAAACTTGTACATCTCTGCACCTGCAGAGCCTCGACTTGGGCCTGCCATCAAGTCGATGCTCAGCCAATGCATGAAGCCCAAATCAAAAGACCCTGAGATTACTCGATAAAAACAAAGGGTTTTATTAGCTGTCATGGTAACTGGTCAGCAAAAACACAAAACCAATCCTGGGGCTAATTTTCCAAGTCAACAGAAGCATGACTAGACAGATAGCAGTTGGGGGAAAATGCTCACTGGCCATGAGAAGCTGTGGTGTTTTGGAATTTTGTGGAAAAGAAAACAGACATGACTTCCACTGAGGCTGTGGCTATAGTAGCTGTTGTAAGAGAGGTAGGAAAATACAAAGCAGAAACATCTTGGTGTAAGAGAATTGCCTGTAAGAGATTCAGTTGCTTCTTGATTGGTTCAATTTGCAAACAATTATGATGGCTAATTTTCATCAGGCAAAAAAATTGGAGCAGTGTTTGTTTTAGGTACTCTTTTTCACTTTGGAGATTTAGGGGGGGTGGCATCTGGAGCTGAAGGCTTAACTCCTATCTCTTTCCATTCTGCACCCTCAAACTGACAATTAAGTGTAGGACATCTCAGAATTATTTTTATCAAAAGATATCATTTTGGGCCCTGATGGCTCTTGCTTATAATCCTAGCTACTCAGGAGACTGAGTTCTGAAGGTCATGGTTCAAAGACAGCCCAGTAAGAAAGTCCATGAGATTCTTATCTCCAATGACCACTAGAAGACCAGAAGAGGAGCTGTGGCTCAAAGTGGTAGAATACTAACCTTGAGCAGAAAAGTTCAGGGATACTAACCTTGAGCAGAAAAGTTCAGGGACAGTGCCCAAATCCTTAGCTCAAACCCTACAAGTGACCAAAAAAAATTACTAATAATGAGGGCAGGTTGGCTCAATAAGGCTGGGGTGAATATCTTCCTAGCAATGCCCATTAATGATCTCTGGTCACACTTTCCATGTGAACAACTGAAGCCACAATTTCCAGGACACACTAGGAGATCTGTTTCCAACCTGGAGCAAAGTAACTTTGAGATGTAACTCTAAATCGACAGACAGCTTAACAAATACCAGTGGAGACTGATGTATATCAGCAATGATTGGGCTGATGGACACCTAGGAGAAAACCAGAAGGAGCTAGGAGCGACCATGACCCCTCATGTGCTCTGTAGATTTTGAATTCCTATTCTGATCACTATTTAGAAAACTATTGGAATAAAATAATCAAGCCAATGGACCTGGAAACTAGAACAACGTTCACTATGAAAATGCAAAGGGCCCTTCCATTTCGAGTTGGTCACCTGCTCTCCTACAGAACACATTGTAAACAGAGACTCCCAGTAAGGTCCTTGAACAGGCTTAGGAGAGATCAGCATGAGGCAAGAAAAAAAGTTAGTGGGAGCATTATAGGCAGACAGAAGTGAAGTCTAAGATGGGAGACCATAAACTCTCAGAGATAGAATCTTGAGAGAGGGGGAAAAAAGTGGTAACCTTGTACGATAACAGCATTGTGAGCTTCCAGAATGCCCAATGCTGAATCATGGAGTAAGGAAATAAATGCTTTTTCCAGTGACCATGAAACTAAAGGCTCTCATTTTGTTAGACAAAGGGTCATGGTCCACCCCTTTCCCTTTACAATGTAATAACTGGTGCTCAGGTAGGAATTTTACTGGCACTTTGGGTCTTGCAATTTGACTGACTCAGGTTGTTAAGTCAGCAGCAATTTTCTTTGGCCTTCACCAGCTCTGAATTTCTCACTCAAACCAGACAGGATAGGGATGACAGGGAGCATTAGTGAACGGGTTTCTAAATTGGCTCAAGCAGCCCCACAGCAAGATGTCCATATTCCAGTGGAGGAAGAGGAAAGAGCATCTCCTACATAATTCATAGTTATGGATGCCACCATCTTCTTTTAAAAATTGGTGTAGAATTCCTCATGTTCTTTCTCTGGTAGCTACTGGCACTTCAGCACCAACTAACCAATGGTCAACTGAACTGAAAAAATTCTGACCACATTTACAGTCAAGTTGTAAAGTTGTATGCTTTCTTTTCTTTTCCTTCCTTCCACAGCTCTGTTTCACAGGCTTGGTGTGTGTGTGTGTGTGTGTGTAACTGGAGAGAAGAGTCTCAGGGTTTCTACTTCCCAGGCTGACTTTGAACTGCGATCCTCAGATTTCAGTCTCCTGAATATCTAGGATGACAGGCTTGAGCCACTGGCGGGCCAGCAAGTTGTGTGTCTTCTGTAGGTAGTTACTCAGTTTACTTTTCTCATGGTGACAAGAAGAAAAGACCAAGTGTCGATTTTAAAAGAATGCCACGTGGAGGTCGTTTAGATTGAAAAGGAGAAAGTAGTGTTTGGGAAATGCAAACATGACTCCATGCTAACTAGAGATCTTAATTCTCTGTAGATGTTGAATTCCTATTCTGATCACTATTTAGAAAACTATTGGAATAAAATAATATGGAGAGCAATTACGGAGGGAGGAGCTTCTCCCCAGAAGGATGCCCAGGGCATACACAATCCCTTAAGTATAAAAACGATTAAATACCTAACTTTTTTTTCCCTCCAGCACAAGTTAAACAGTAACCAACCAGAGGAAGCTACAACACCGCTGATCTCAAGGTGAAATTAATTTTGTTACAATGTTTCCAGTTCTCAGAGGCTCTTCTCTCTACCCACTTACCCGGATGGATGGATGCATCTAAGGGGCCAAAGGCTGAGCTAAGGTTAGGCTTTGCCGGAGAGGAAGCTGCGGTGGGAGGGTGCCCCCTGGTGGTAGCTCCAGTTGTTCTTAAGCTTGAGAGGATGGAGAAACTCCTTGCAACCTCTTCTGAAGGATGGAAGCAGAGGCAGACCCTAAGTCCCACCACTTGCTTGAAACTCTGAGATTCTCTGTATTTTTACAGAACGTTCTGATTTTGTTTTTCAAGACCCTGCCTGATTCCCACAGGTCCAATGATCGTGGTTAGGTCTGTGTTGGTACCCTCAACCCCCATGATGAATGCTGACCAGGTGTAATGACTGGTAATTCCAGATAGAAACTTAACTGATCTTTGGAGTTCTGGATTTGACACTGGTTGGGTGACTCAGGTCAAGCTTAATTCTTGTCCCCGAAGTTAGGGAGTTGAGATACGAATCCTTGGGCAGCTGGTACTTGGCATGAACTGGGAAGGAAGAAGAGGGTGGTGGGGAGAGGAAAGGAACTTTGTTCTATATGTGCCAGGGCTGGGGCTTGAACTCAGGGCCCAGGCTCTGATCCTGATCTTTTCTTTGCTCGAAGTTAGGGCTCTACCACAGGCTCTACTTTCAGTCTATTTCCTTTTTTTCATAGTTAACCAGAAATAAGAATCTCACAGATTTTGCTCCCTGGGCTACCTTTGCACAAAGATCCTTAGATCCTGAGTAGTGAGGATTACAAGATGTGAGCCACCAGCACCCAGCAAGAAAGGAAGTTTTATACTCTAAAAGGGATGAGAACAGAAAAGCAAAAAGAATTGAACATTCCCAGACTGTGTATTTTCTAGATGTTAGCCTGGGTCTTGTGGTACCTGCTTGTGTTTGCTTCCTCTGACAGCAGAGGAGAGCGAAGAAGAAACTTCACTCTCAATGACCTATGACACCCCTCCCCCACCACATACTTGAGGTCATAGTCCTTCCCCATGCTTGTCTGTTACATGGTGTGGGAGAAAGTTCCCAGGGTAGCATCTGTAGGGTAAGGTTATGAGCCTCTTCCCAAGGAGCTCCCTGGGGAGATAGGAGTCTCTGCCTGAATAGCAGTCAGCCCAGCTGTGGAGATGTGAATGAACACACTCAGGTATATAGGGAAGAAGAATCATTTCCCCCTGAACTGTGACAAATAAGCCTGCTATGTCAGTTACCATGGTAGGGAGACACTAGTACGCCGGGCAGGGCAAAGGGCCAAAGGAACAAGAAGAGATAATGGGAAGAGAGGAAAGAAGAATGCAGGGAGTGGGATCCAGACAGGCCTTTCTGGAATAAGGATGAAGATGAATAAAGAAAATACAAAAAAGAAGGAAGGAAATGGGGGAATGTGGAAAAGACAGTTTGGGAAGGGAAAACTCTAGAAAAGGACATTGGTGTGGACTTTTATTTTGGTGTCTGTTTTTGATATGTTTTACTTTTATTACAGAGGTGATGTACAAAGGGGATACAGTTTTATAAGTCAGGGGAAGAGCCAGTGGCTCACACCTATAATCCTAGCCATTCAGGAGGCTGAGATCTGAGGATTGCCATTCAAAGCCTGCCCAGGCAGGAAAGTCCCCATGAGACTCTGACCTCCAATCAGCTACTCAAAAGCCAAAGTGGCGCTGTGGCCCAAGTGGTAGAGCGCTACCTTGAGCACAAAGGTTCAGGGACAGCGCCCACACCAAGTTTAAGCCCCACAGCTGACACTCACACAAAAGAGTGGATTTCTTTTTAGACCATGTCACCCCTTTCCTTGCTCTTTCCGTTTTTCCCTCCCAACTTACACATTGGTTCATTTTCAACATAGTATCCAGTGACACTGCTGCATTTTTTTCACCCTTTGGCCCTCCATTTCTTGGCCCCCCTTATCCTCCCAAAGACAGATAAACAAGACACAAACAAAAGAAAACAGAAATAGCAACAAGGGAAAAAACCTCTTGTTTCCATTTCCTGGAGTTCATTTTGATAAATATTATTTTATATGATCAGATGCATATAGGCATTGTGCCTTTGTGTTCCTCCCCTAAGAGTATTTTAGTATTTTAGTCTCTTAATTTCTTTCTTTCTTTGAGTGGATTTTATTTTAGGGGTGTGTGTGTGTTTGTGTGTGTGTGTGTGTGTGTTTGCAAGCTTTGAACTCAGGCCTAGGTGTTATCTTGTAGCTTTTTTGCTCATGGCTGATGCCCTACCAGCCCGGGTAGCAAAGTTTGTGAGACTTTTTTCTCCAATTAACTACCAAAGCCAGAAGTGGAGGTATGTCTCAAGGGGTAGAGTGCTAGCCTTGGGTTTTTTTTTAAAGAGAGGCGGGGCTGGGAGGGTGGCTCAGTGGTACAGTGCTTGCCTCGCATACATGAGGCCCTGGGTTCAATTCCTCCAGCACCACATAAGCAGAAAAAGTTAGAAATGGCACTGTGGCTCAAGTGGTAGAGCACTAGCCTTGAGTGAAAGAACTCAGGGACCGCACCTAGGCCCAGAGTTCAGGTCCCACAACTGACAAAAAAGAAAGAAGGAAAGAAAGAAAGAAAGAAAGAAAGAAAGAAAGAAAGAAAGAAAGAAAGAAAGAAAGAAAGAAAGAAAGAAAGAAAGAAAGAAAGAAAGAAAGAAAGAAAAGAAGGAAGGAAGGAAGGAAGAAAGAAAGGAAGCAAGCAAGCAAGCAAGCAAAGCTCAGGGACAGTGCACAGGACTGAGTTCAAGTCTCAGGACTGGTATGCACACACAGACACACACACACACACACACACACACACACACACACACACACTGTATAACTATGTGAGATGATGCCTATGTTCATTTGCTGCACTCTGGTTACCATCTCGCTGATTATCTATATCTCAAAACTCAGTATATAAATACACTCAGTCAAATTAACTTTTAAAAAACTTAACCATGATAGATGCCTTCAATATATACATTTTTTTTTTAAAAAGGAAAAGGAATGTGAAGGACTTTGGAAGAACTGGATATATAAGGTAACAGGATCATTTTATGAAAATGTCTGTTGGCTTACATCTGGGTGCATGTGAATTTTATTTTGTCTTCCTTCTCCGGCAGGCCCTGTGGGGTGATACCCAGGAGGCCAGAGCACCATACGCTGGCATTGGAGGATGTGCCTGGATACCCCATCCCTTCCATAATGAATTGCCATGCCTAGAAACTCTGAAACTCTTCTCCGTGAAAATCGTTTCTCTCCTCGGCCTAACCTCCTCCTGTGTTGAAAATGCATTATCCTTTCAGGTCTGGCATGCAAACTGTATTCGCCATGGTAGCTGCATAGCCCTGGCCAGGAAGCTCCCAGAAGCTGAGATTGAAACTGATTCCTGTATCTCATGGTATACACTTTTGACTCCTGGAATTTGCTCCCCCTGAGGCCACTGTCTATCTATGATCCAATTAAAGGGGTTTGGTGCACAGGATGAGGAGTGAATTCTGATCCTAGAAGTTATGCTGGCTTGATTACTTGTGAGCACCCTACATGTTAGCCTTCCTCCTCTCAGAGTTAGACAGCTTCGAAAGAACAGAATGGAACTTTCTGTATGCTCAGCTAGCTGATTGGCTGGCTATCTCTGGAAAAAAAGAGAGAGTGGGGAGGGGAAGAAAAGAAATTTGCATCATGTTTTGTGAGAAAGCAATACAAACCTATGTGTTGGAAAGAAAGAACACATATTTGAAAAGAATCTATTTGGGAAGGGTTCGAGATGCAGACAATTCACACTGTTTGGGAAGCAACATCAAAGCTCAACGAAATGAGCACTAGGAAATGGGTTCCGGCAAGGGAGGGGTTATGTGGGAGAGGGGAGGGGTAGAAGAACCAATGGGGGAAATGGGTAGAATGCAGGCAAGAATGCATTGTCTATGCCACAGAACTGAGAAAAATAAGACAAGGGGTGGGTAGAAGGGGAGGTGAAGATGTTGAAGGGATGCCACAGATTAAGATGCATTGTCTACAGAAATTGCCTTGTTAAATGGCAAAAAATTCAATACATAATCTAAATATTAAGAAGAGGGAAGGGGTGGTTTGGGCATGGTGGTAAGAATGTTAAAAGGGGAGACATTGATCAAGAGTCACTGTATTCATAAAATGTTAAGTTGAGGGGCTGGGAAGGTGGCTCAGTGGTAGAGCGCTTGCCTTGCATGCATGAGGCCCTGGGTTCGATTCCTCAGCACCACATAAGCAAAAAGAAAAAAGCCGGAAGTGGTGCTGTGGCTCAAGTGGTAGAGTGCTAGCCTTGAGCTGAAGAGCTGAGGGACAGCGCCCAGGCCCAGAGTTCAGGCCCCACGACTGGACCCCCCAAAAAATGTTAAGTTGAATGGCAACTCCTTTGTACAACTACCTAAAGAAAATAAGAATATATTGAAAGAAAGGAAGGAAGGAAGGAAGGAAGGAAGGAAGGAAGGAAGAAAGAAAGAAAGAAAGAAAGAAAGAAAGAAAGAAAGAAAGAAAGAAAGAAAGAAAGAAAGAAAGAAAGAAAGAAAGAAGAAAGAAAGAAAGAAAGAAACAAGCGTGGATCTGGGTACCAGTAGTTCCTGCTTGCAAATCCAGGCTATTCAGGAAGACTGAGATCTGAGGAGAGGTAAGAGAAAAATGAAAATCACATTACTGATCTCTGGGGAAATCTCCACTTGTCACCATGACTTTGTCTTTCCACCTGCATTATCCCAAGAGTAGAATAACGGCATCTAATCTGTTTAGCAACCTGCTCTGAGCTTTAATAAATTTTTCCATATTCATAGGAATGACTCCATTCCTGCACTGTCATTTATTTTCCTGAAAGCACAGTCATTCACTTTGGAGGCCCTATAGTTTGATGATCGTGAGAAACTTGTTTTAAAAAAGCCCATCTGGATCTGTTTCTGAAACTGTGATAATCATATTGGTTATTTTAACAATTAATGTCTGTCCTTATTCACCGGGAATTAATTCTTAGAAAACGTGTTGTTGTGCAAATTGATTGAGAAGTGGATAGCTCTTGCTGGGTCATTTGTTTTGTAGGTAATGAGTACCAGGGTGGTGCATTGGAGCTCCCATCTTGAGAGCATCCTACAAGTTACCATCTGGCTTCAAATGACTCACTTGAACAAACTCATAATACATGATGACCCAGCTATGTCACTGGACCATAAAAGATGTAGAATATATTATAAAGTATATCATAGCTGGGCACTGGCGGTTACTCAGGAGGCTGAGATCTGAGGATCAGGGTTCAAAGCCAGCCCAGGCAGGAAAGTCTGTGAGACACTAATCTCCAATAAACCACCAGAAAACCGGAGGTGGTACTGTGGCTCAAGTGTTAGAGTGCTCGCGTTGAGCTGAAGAGCTGAGGTATAGCACCCAAGCCCAGAGTTCAATCCCACAACCAACAAAAAAAGTATATTATAAGAGTTTTTTATTTATGCTGATACACAGAAAAGGATGGTGATAGTTTCCTCCATTTTCACCACAGATGAAGGCAACAAATGTGCCCACAAATCTGTGAATCATTTCCTTATGATGTCATTGTGTGAGCCATGATGACATACAAGAGACAAAGGAAGAAGGAGACTATTCAGTAAGATATCTATCCTCTAAATTCCATGTCGATTCAACTTCAATACCCTTTGAAGGTTTTTTTGTTAAAAGCTTTAACCGGTCATGAAATCTTCCACCCAAGCCAGATCTCTTTTCCTCTATGGCTCCCTGGGTAGGAAATGTGTCTGTGCCAGAGGCTTGGTGCTGAGCGCTCATGTGGCTGTGGAGAGGGCAGGGCTCTGGGTCTTGTTCCACACCTTAAAGCTCTGTGAACAAATTTGAGCAGATCAATTAAGTTTCCCATCTGGAACCAAATGAAAATGCTTGCCAGATCCGCCTTACATGGTAGTATAATTCTCTATGAAGATGGTTATTAAATTAAGGGGTGATGATTAAGACCAACTGGCATAACTGCTTGGGTTTGGTTAGCCTCCAGACATGATGAATGCTAAACTTGTTTAATTAGTTTTTCTTGCAGTGATTTGAAAGGCTGCTTTCATAGAGAGTTGGGCTCTGATTATACTTGATGTTGGGCCATGAGCACTGGTGCCTGGGTCTATGACACATTCACCTTCCTGGGGCTAACTCCATCCGTTACAGATACCCAGAAAAACAAAGCCAAGATGGTGGTAAAATGAGTACTTAGTATGGCAAAATCAGAAAACACAGGCTACATCAGTTTTACACACACACACACACACACACACACACTGCATTGTATTATATTAAAATTACAAATAATTCTCATTTCCCATTTGCTTCCAATCTACCTTTGTAAATGAGCATAAAATTGAACATAAAATTGGAGCTCAGTAAAATCTGCAGGTATTTTGGCTCCAGTCCGTCTCCTGTTGGGCAGGATTTTTCCTCAAGCTGTCAACATGAAAATTAATAAGTTAATTCTCTCCTTCCTGTTGCATCATGGAATACCCATTAACCAGAAGAAAGAGAGGTTGCAGAAGAGCAGATGGATGTAGAATGAAAAGACAGACAGAAGTGTGAGGAAACTCAGGCAGAAAGGAAGAGAAAGACAGCAGGGATATATTGAATTATTGACTCTCCCAGAGTAAGCACAAACTGTCCATTCCTTATCTTTCACCCTCATTTTGTTTTTGTCAATTGTGGGCCTTGAACTCAGGGTCTGGGCATTATCCATGAGCTCTTCTGCTCAAGGGTAGTGCTCTACCACTTGATCCACAGCGCCATTTCTGGGGGTTTTTTGAGTGATTAATTGGAGATAAGAGTCTCATGGGGACTTTTCTGCTTGGGCTGGCTTTGGATTGTGATCCTCAGATCTCAGCCTCCTGAGTAGCTAGGATTACAGGCGTGAGCCACCAACGCCTGGCTTTCATACTTATTTTACCAACAAGAAAATCAGAGCTTTGTTTATGCACTCAGACAGCAAGGCTATGAAGCAGGACTTTCTGTGATTTTTCTCATGCCAAAAATAAACCTTTTTATTTTTTTTGAGAAACTAGAGACCTTAAAATTCTGAAGTTCAGTGATAGCTAGTTGATAACTAGGTAGATCTGGTGCTGTTTCAAATGTCAGCATCAGTGATGACATTAATGATAATTATGATTATAGCAACAAAAAACTTCTTTTGAGTTCTGACTGTATGCTAAGCACTGAGTACTTTATGTGCTGGGTTTTATATGTATGTGTATATGCACTTACATGTGTGTGTATATGTGTGTGTGCATATGTGCATGCACATGCTAGCTAGTTTTGGGGCTTAAACCCAAGGCCTGTGCACAGTCCTTGAGCTTTCCACCAAGGTTGTTGCTCTATGGCTTGAGACACATTTCCAGCTTTTTACTGGTTAATTAGAGATAAGAGTCTCTCAGACTTGTCTACCCACGCTGTCCAGAGCTTGTCCTCTTGAGTAGCTAGGATTAGAGACATGAGTCACAGGCTCCCAGTGCTACGTTGTTTTTAATAAGATGAGGTAGTTGACAGAATGCTGTCAACCTTTTCATTGTCTGTCCATTCGACTCCTCAGGAATTGCATTTAATGTCCCTCTTCTACTGCCTGACAGATGTAGAGAAATATCAAATCTCCAGGTTGCCTCTCAGAGCTTTCACCTAGAAGTTATATGGGACCAGATGTCATGGGACACAAGTTCAATGCCAAAGCCAGACCTAATTTCAAGGGAAGCAGCTGTGCCTGGAAAGCAGGGACAGAAATACCAGTTGACAGGAGCTGTGACTGCCATACATATTAGGCCCTTTACTGCTCCAAAACTATTTTACAGCATTTTTTTTTCTTGTCGGTCGTGGGGCTTGAACTCTGGGCCTTGGCTCTGCCCCTCAGCTCTTCAGCTCAAGGCAAGCGCTTTACCACTTAAGCCACAGTGCCACTTCCGGTTTTCTGAGTGGTTTATTGGTGATAAGAGTCTCATAGACTTTCTTGCCCGTGCTGGGTTGAACCACAATCCTCAGATCTCAACTTACAGCTGTGAGCCACTGGCACCTGGCTCAGCATTTTTGTCGGTTGAGGGGCTTGAACTCAGAGCCCGGGCACTGTCCCTGAGCCCTTTCACTCAAGGCTAGTTCTTAATCACTTTGAGCCACTATGCTACCGGTGATTAGTCTCAAAAGCTTCCTGGGCTGGTTTTGAACCACGATCTTCAGATATCAACTTCCTGAGTAGCTAGGATTCAAGGCATGAGCCACCAGTGTCCAGCCAAATCAATATTTTACTGGAAAGCTGCTTAAACTACTCAAATTTTAGAGCGTTTTACAGCATTTTGATGGTTAATTGGAAATGAAATCCCTTGGTCTTTTTCTACTTGGACTCTTTTGAACTGCAGTGTTCCAGATCTTGGCTTCCTGAGTAGCTAGGATCACTGGCATGAGCTACCAGTGCCCCACTATTATCTGTACTTTTTAATTCAAGGACATGTAGGGGCAGATTTGCTCCCATGATCCAATGGCATGAACAAAATCCCTGTCATGGACAAAAAAACCTGGGAATATACAAATCTGCAGGCTGTTTCTCCTTTCACCATGTTGGAAGTGAGGTGTTGGGAATCTCTATGCATCAAGTAGAGAGTATAGATCTGAGTGTTCACACCAGCCCTGCCATGTTTCTGGCTGGTAGACTTGGTGAGTCACTTGATCTTTGAGGATTTTAGCTTGAAAGTGACTCTGCCCACAGCCTGTGTACCTCATACCAACCAAAGGTGATTGGGCTCTGAGAGTGAGGGAGGGGCTTACAAGCACCTGGAGAGGTGAGCTGTACAACAGGAATACCAGTGGCTGCCTGCTCTTCTGATGGCTACTTATTCATTTCTGAGCCTTTGATGAATTCCTGGGACCCAGTCAGTTGAAATGCAAGAGTTAAGACACCCTTGTTTTAATCTATCTAAATCACATGGGTTCATGGATACCAGATTTAAAAAAAAAATACTTGCAAGTAAGCTCCATTGTGAAACTTATCTCTGCAACCCCTCTTATTGCCTAGATCGTTAGTTCAATATAATGAGGAGCTGTGACTCAAGGGGTAGAGCACCAACCATCCATGAAAAAGCTAAGGGAAGCCCTCCAGGCCCCAAGTTCAACTCCCAGTACTCACACCAAAAAGTAAAATCTCAATGGTGTGAAATGAGGTTTTCTTGAGTTAGGGAGTGCTAAGAAGAAGTCCCTGCATGTACCTCTGTGTCTCCTTGGTGCCATCTTGTTTGTAGTCATTGATGATCCAATGGAAATTGAGCTTCTCCAGTCTACTAGTCAAGTTTTCTATACAGGCTCAGGGTTTCTCCGTGGATGGCTGGTCCTGTTGTTTTGGGTACCTGTGCTGAGGCAACATCTGAGTGGGGGTTGGAGACATGAAAGACCTAAGCTTCTCATGACAACCAGGAAGCAGGAAGAGATAAGAAAGGAGCAGAGTTTCATCATCCACCGTGAAGACACACCCTGAAGACCTAACTTCTTTCTACAAAGCACTAATTCCTGAGGGTACCATCTTCTTCCTATAGTGCCTAAGAGCTGAGGACAAAAATATTTATCACATGGAGATTTGGAGGACATTTAAGCCTTGGGCCATAATCAGTAGTATCTTGGTTTCAGAATAATAGAGGCTTAGTACACTAACCCAAACTCTCATTAAGTACTCCAACTATTGGTTTGGAGCATTCACATGACAGTAGGCTGATGAATCTGAAGTGACCACCATCATTTTTCTTTATTTTTAAAAATTTTTATTATAAAGGGGCTACAATTTACCTAAGTCAGATAAGGAGTGCATTTCTTTTTGGACAATGTCACCCCTTCCCTTGAGCTCTCCCTCTCAGTTTGACCACAATAATATTAATTGCTGGAGCTTGTTTGAGATATTCCTACACATTCTCTTTATTTCACCAGGAGTAACTCAGGCCCATTGGAAAAATACCATTACTGCCCTTCAGACCACAGTGGGCTGTGCGTCTTGATTTTTAGCTAAGTGCCTGACAACAGCATGTAAATCTTGATGGATAAGTTCATTTCCTAGGTAGGAACGTGAGTCCTTAACTAGGTCTCTAAAGAGTATTTGCTACCAGGTCATTTCCAAGTTGCTAAGCAATCTTCTGTGTCCAACCCTCAGTGTGCACTGCTGGGCCCATGCATCAAAAGCACCTATGAAGACAGATTTGCAGCTGTTGCTGAGACTGATGAAAGCTGCAAACAATGACATGGACAGATAAAGATGAGCAGCCACAGGAAAGTGAAATGAGATTTATTAGGTGAGAATAGAATAGCCAGTGATACAGAAAGCCCCTTAAAAGGCACACAAGGTGTTTAGCTTGGGCATGATTCATTTGAGATAGGAATGAGATTTCAGATCGGAGAAACCGCACACAAGTCAATTCTGTGACAAGTCTGCCAAAATACTATGATCTAATAAATGAAATTAGTTAAAAGCTGGCAATAGCTTCGTGGCTTTATCTGTGGATGTAGCTACAACAAAACATGTTTTTTTCATTCTTAATACATTCTTGGCATTCTAAATATATTTATGAACGTCTCCACCCTGTTGGATGTGGGGGGCTCATACCTGTATTTCTAGCTACTCAAGAGATTGAGCTCTCAGGATCTGGGTTCGAAGCCAGCCCAGGGAAGGAAAGTCTAAGAAGTCTAGCTGTGGCTGAAGTGATAGAACACTAGCCTTGAGCACAAAGCTAAGACAGTACCCAGGCCCCGAGTGAAAGACCCAGTTGTAGACATTTTTTTCAAGTGCAGACATCCTTGTTAACAGGGCCTGCACTGCTTGTATGCCCATCTCAAAGAGATTTGCTTAGCTGATCAGACAGTGCTGTCTGCTAAAGAAATCAGGCTCTTGGTTTTATCTGATTAAGTCCTGCAATACTAGATCCTGGCTCAGGGCCTTGGAGACCATGAAGACTCAATATCTATATTTGGAAAAAAATTAACAACTTCTTTCCCCCCTCTTATTCTTTGATTTCTTTCAAGGCATGAAGGGGAAAGTAGATATTACTAAGTGTCCTGGAATGAAACTGAATATGTTAGTCATCTTTGTACTTTATAGAAGAGTAAAGTCATCATAGTTCTTTGCATCAGACTGTAAACCCTTGCAAACAGGAAAACACCAGGAGAAGAATGCCTCAAGTCCTGCTTCCCATAAAGACATCCATGTTGTATCAGCAACCAAGAAACAGCCACAAGAGGAGAACCAAAATGCAGACCCTAGCGGCTGGAGGTATAGTTCAGTTAGTAGAGTGCCAGGCAATGAGCAAAAGCATCAGGTACTGAGTTTTAATCCCAGTCTTAGACCAAAATTTTCAAAACAAAATTCAGACCTCAATCCACTAGAGACACCAGCCTCCATCAGGAAACCACCATTTGCCCCTTGAAACAACAAATGACTCTTTTTTCATCCTTTTTAGGGATTTTTACAGACCATTTTACCAAATAAGGAACTTTCAGCATGTGGTAATAATGAGTAATTTTTCAAATGGGCTCTCAAACATTTTCCTTCAGCTTTAAAAAGACCTGGAATTAATCTCATTAATTATTGCTCCATACAATCAATGTCTTTCTCTGACAGCTGAAGAACTAAAGAACTTTGTCTTGCTCTTAAAAAGTCATGTTGTGGGCTGGGAAGGTGGCTCAGTGGTAGAGCGCTTGCCTTGCATGCCTGAGGCCCTGGGTTTGATTCCTCAGCACCACATAAACAAAAAGAAAAAAAACTGGAAGTGGTGCTGTGGCTTAAGTGGTAGAGCGCTAGCCTTGAGCTGAAGAGCTGAGGGACAGCGCCCAGGCCCAGAGTTCAGGCTCCACGACCAGACCCCCCCCCAAAAAAAAAGTCATGTTGTGATAAGGAGTTGTATTACAGTATATGCTTAACACAAAATAAAGTAGGTTCACCATGTGGTAAAAGTCTCACTAACATAATAATAAATATTATAATAATAGTAGTAATAGAGTTAGGCACTGGTGGCTCACTCCTGTAATCCTAGCTACTCAGGAAGCTGAGATCTGAGGGTCATGGTTCAAAGCCAGCCCAGGCAGGAAAGTCCATGAGACTTTTATGTTCAATTAACCACCAAAAATTCAGAGGTAGAGGTGTGGTTCAAGTGATAGAGCACTTGAATGAAAAAGCTAAGGGACAGTACCCAGGCCCTGATTTTGAGCCCCAGTACTGCACACTCACAAAGAAAAAGAAGGAGGAGGAGGAGGAGGAGGAGGAGGAGGAGGAGGAAGAGGAGGAGGAGGAGGAGGAGGAGGAGGAGGAGGAGGAGGAGGAGGAGGAGGAGGAGGAGGAGGAGGAGGAGGAGGAGGAGGAGGAAAGCTTTTTCTACAAATCCACATAACTTAATTTTTTTACTTTTTATTATTAGCTTTAAGTAGTTGCACAAAAGTTTCCATTTTAAAAAGCAGTTTCTGAATTCAATATATCTTGATCAATGTCCCCCTCTCAACATTTTCACCCATCCCTCCTTCCTCCATTCCTTCTCTCATTCTTCTTAATTTTGTAGGATATGCATTGGATTCTTGTCTGAGTTTTCCTTCTCTTCTCCACCTCACTCCTTTCAAGAAACTACTTCCTGATGTTTTATTTCGCTGAACTTTGATTTTGCCTTTCTAAGGAATTGCACTATTTGAGACCTCCCTGGAATCTACCGGATTTCAGTTAATACATTTGTATATACTCGCATCCCACCCAATGAATTTGCTTATAAGTATACAAGCTAAATCAAGTTAGAGTTCTGATACATGCCACGCGGCAAAGAAGGATGTAATGTGGCCTAAAGGACTCAGGAAAAAAAATACCTGAAGTTTCCCTCTTGGGCACACTAACTAGAATTCCCTCCTTTGAAGTGTAGGTTGTCATGGAAACTGGAGGGGCTGTGGAATTATGAGAATGGAGACGAGATTGTCATTTCAGGATCATTAAATTCATTACCAATGCAGTTTTATCTCAGTCCAACTTGGAGAGGGGTGCATTTGACTCTCAAGAGACAATCAGGATGTTGGGAGGTTAATAGATTCTATGAAGGCCAGTTCTTTTCTCTATTGTCATGGAGTTTTTGGACAAAGAAGTACTGGAGGAAATCACAGAGGGTGAAATCGATTTGGGGAGCAGAGTGAGTCACTGTTTGGGGAAAGAGTAGATTGGAGTACAGATGGGGAATTAAGACATATTGAGGGACAAGGAGACATTACAGTGATTTGAGTGGGGTTGTGAGATGAATGTGAATGAGACAAACAGGAAAAATATATATAATCAGACATACTGCACAATATCAAATGGGTATAAAGAGAATCAAGATATGTCACTGAGAGGCAATTGTGATCGCTCCAGCTGAGGAAATAGAGCACGTGGCTTTCTTAGTCTAAAGAAGAGCAATCATCTCAGGGGAAAAAAAAAGCATATCATATATTAAATCAAGAAGCCAGCAGGAGACAATTGCACATCATCATTAAGTTATTTGAACTTTCGAGGAGCAAAACATGTGATTCCATTACTCAGGTTACATTGGGATTTGAGAGGCAGGCTGAAGTAATTCGAGATTTTTTTTTCCCACAATCAATTCCAATTTTGCGAGGCTTAGAGGAGATGAGAATTCAATGAGGGGTGTTAATCCTGCTGAGAATGAAGTGGAAATCGTCCTCGGAATTTAAGGCTGATGTTTGAACATTTATTGAGTCAGTATGTACCCGGGCAGCTGCAAAGAAACTCCACAGAATCCCAGAGGGAAAGGAAAATAATCAGTTACTAAAGAAGAGTCACATCTTTGCTGCAGTCACAGAAGATAAACCTAGATTCTCACCTCTGCCTGGCATGCATCTCCATCCCACCCCACCCATGCCCCAGGTAAGCTGCAGAAACCACTGGATGGATGTTGGTACACCATGAAAATCTACTTCCTCTTCCTCCTCATTCACCTGTGGTGTATTGTGTTGCTTTGCTTTTTTTTAGCTAGATAAAATAGGCAAGAGCTGGGATTTAGCTCAGTGGGAAAGTACCTGTCTAGCAATGGCAGCATCCTGGGTTTGATCCCCATTACTAAAAAAAACAAAAGACAAAAAAACCATATACTTAATAAGGGTAATTAGAAGAGGTGACTGAAACTTTGTCAGCCAAGCATAAGATATAATGTATTTACTATGCCCTGTTCATCAGGCACACACAACTGTCCACTCTCAGAGCCATCGACAGTGACTACAGACATGACCGGACTGGACCTGTGTTCTCAACCCGCACAGAGTGGCTGGAAAGTGAGCTGGTTATTTGTGATTCTTGTCTCTCTCGTGATATAGCTTTATCCTTACTTTTCCTTTAATTTGTTTTTTCCTTCTGAATTTCAACTCCTTATTGTAACAATTCTGTGTGTGTGTGTGTGTGTGTGTGTGTGTGTGTGTGTGTGTGTGTGTGCAGGGCTTGGGACCTTGTACTCTTGCTCTTTATTGTTTATTTATTTATTGTTTATGTGATATCACGGAATCAAACCAAGGGCCTCATGCATGCTAGGTAAAGCACCACTAAGCCACATTCCCAGCCCATCATGAATTTTTGTCTGCCTTGGCTGACTTTAAACAAGTATTCTTAGATCTCAGCCTCCTGGGTAGCTAGGATTTACAGGTATCAGCTACCAGTGCCTGGCTTTGTAACAAACATATAATACAATACAATGTTTGCAGGAGGAAAAAAATATATACAACTAAATGATCTTTCTACTTTTATAATAACCAAAATCTCTTTTGCTGTAAATCAACATACATTAGGTTTTCATTTTTTTCAAACCTAATGATTTGTTTTCCAATTTGGAAGATCATCTTTCACCTACCATCACCCTTTGCAAGTTAAATAACCTGCAGTTATTCATTAGCTTTGGGAAATAACCTCAAGCCAGTAGCGTTTCCATGATGAGGCTTGCATCTTTCCTAGATGCACAGTGATGTGTAAGCCAGGTCCCGCCAGTTTTTCTGCTCTCACCCCCTGCCAGCCTCACACATGCTAGATTGCTTAACCAGCATTCCCTTTACCCACTCTCTTAATTCCACTCCTTCTGTCCAGCCCCGTTCATCTAATTTTTTTTTTGGTGCCAGTCCTGGAGGTTGAACTCAGGGCCTAGGAACTGTCCCTGAGCTTTCTTTGCTAAAGGCTAACACTCTACCACTTGAGCTCTACTTCCAGCTTTTTGGTGAATATTTGGAGATAAGTCTCACAGACTTTCCTGCCCAGACTGGCTTTGAACTGAGATCCTCAGATCTCAGCCTCCTGAGCAATCAGGATTACAGGAGTGAGCCACCGGTGTTTATCTCATCTAATATTTTTTAAATGCCAGCATAACTGTAGAATTGCCACCTGACTCCAGGCCCTGGAGCAGGGCCTGGGAAGCCAGATGATCTCAATTTCCACGGTGCCTTTTCAATTTCAAAATAAGCAAAGCCCCATTTGCTAAACTGGTGGTGCTTTCTATTTACTGACCACAGAGTATGGAAATGAAGCCCTTGTGAAAAGAGAAGCAGATTGTAGAGAGCAGCTGTGTCAGGTGCAGATCTATTGTACGTATTGGTAGAATCAGTATGATATTTGCATACAGTGTACATTAATCACATCTGGCAATGTTTCTGGTACCCCTGTACCTCAACATCTTCAAGTCTTCATCATCATGATTCCACTTTGGATCAACAATAAAGCATAAATTTAAAACAAGTGCAACAATATTCTGTAGTAAAAGGTATGCCCATGGGATCCCTCTCCCTTCTTTCTCCCTGTCCCCCTCTCTGGTTCTCTCTCAACTCTCTTCTTGGTCTGTACTCTATCTTTAGATAGCACTTGCCGGTTGGTATCCAAAACAATGAAAAGTGAAGCTACAGCTGGGCTATGGAGTGGAAGGGCTACTGTACCAGAAAGCTAAAAATTCATGTCAATAATTATTTTAAGGGCTGAGAGTGTGGCTCAGTGGTAGAGTGCTTGCCTAGCATGCATGAAGCCCTGGGTTCAATTCCTCAGTACCACATACACAGAGAAGGCTGGAAGTGGTGCTGTGACTCAAGTGGTAGAGTACTAGCCTTGAGCAAAAGAAGCTCAGGGCCTGAGTTCAAACCCCAGGACTGGCAAGAAAAGAAAGGAATTATTTTAATATACCATTTACAACTAATTATTTGAATTTCTAACTTGAAACTCCAAGCTGGAAATTTTGACAACTAAAAACAGAATTACATATTATCAACAAATATTTTTTTTTGGTCAGTCGTGGGGCCTGAACTCTGGGCCTAGGCACTGTCCCTCAGCTCTTCAGCTCAAGGCTAGTGCTCTACCACTTGAGCCACAGCACCACTTCTGGCTTTTTCTGCTTATGTGGTGCTGAGGAATTGAACTCAGGGCCTCATACATGCAAGGCAAGCACTCTACCACTGAGCCACTTCCTAGTCCCTATCAACAAGTACTTTTTAAAACTACTATTTATCATATGATTAGTCAGAGCCCAGAAATAATACTAAAAGCCTTTTGCTTTTGTTCCTCATACTAATTGAATATTTTCATGCTATAGAGAAGTAAACCAGAAGATAGAAAAGTTGGATAATTTTCTCATGGCTACTCGATGGCAAATCTGAGAAGCCAACTTCACCTTTACAGCATTAATATGATTCCAATCAATATATTCACTCTATAAAAGTGAGATACTAACTGGTCACACCAGTGTTTCAGGCTTATAATCCTCAATACAGAGGAGATTGAGATCTGAGGATCAAGATTCAAAGCCAGATCAAGTAGGAAAATCCATGAGAGTCTTATCTCTATTTAACCACCAAAGTCATAAGTAGAGCTGTGGCTCAAGTAGTAGAGCACTAGCCTTGAGCAAAAATAAACTCCAGGACAGTGTCTGGGCCCTTTAGTTCAAGCCCCAGAACCAGCACAAACATGCACAAAAATTACTGTTTTGATTTCTTATAGAATGTTATCTTTCTGTGCTATGCTATATGATTTGATTTTAATGTGCCTGTGCATCTAAATAAACAAGATAAAGGAATTGAAAAGATATATGGAATTCTATGCAGACAAAATTGCCTAGTAAACTTCTCAAAACAGGAGACATTTTTATGTTTATTAATGTATTTTCCATGTATATTCCAGACTGGAAGAGTTGGATGCCTTCGATAAACATTATTTATGTTTCCTGTTTCAAAAACATGGTCACATTCCTGCTGGATGCCAGAATCATTCATTTGAATATTTATCTTGCTTGTTGTCATCTCAGATTCTCCATGTTCTCTCTGCAAAGGTTTCCATAGCCTAATGTGCCAACGTGACTTCCTTCAGATCTGAAGAAAGATAGAGCAAATGTCTTATCTCTTATGGCTACTCAACCACAACTTACAACTCAGTCCTCAAAAGATGAATGATGGTTTACACAAGGGAACACACATCCCAGGTGACTCTGTGACTCAGCCACAATGAGGATTTAAAATAGCAAATGGTAATGCTTTATGAGATCAGTATATGGAAAAGACCTTGATGCTTAGAAACTTCACATCAGCACAGTCATAACTCTGTTTATAGCTGTCAGAGAAGATTGAAACCAGTTCTACTTCTACTCAGAATGTAGTAATACATTATCCACTCATGTATTTGGAAATACATATCTGACATCTACATCTCATGGCTACTCAATGGTAAATTTGAGAAGTCAACTTCAGGGATTTTTTTTTTTTTCCGGTCATGGGGCTTGAACTTGGGGCCTGGGTGCTGTCCCTGAGCTCTTTTGCTCAAGGCCAGCCCTCTATCACTCTGAGCCACAACACCACTTCCAGTTTTCTGGTAGTTAAGTGGAGATAAGAATCTCATGGACATTTCTGCCCAGGCTCTCTTTGAACTGTGATCCTCTGATCTCAGCTTCCTGAGTAGCAGGATTACAGGAGTGAACCACTGGCACCCGGCTGGCGAAAGTTTTATCTCCTGAAAAATAAAAATTTAAAGCCCTTACTACTGAGATCAATTTCTCAAAGGTAGATTATTTCACCATCCCTTGAGCCCAGCCGCCATCTTAAGAAACCTCCATGCTGGCTGACCACAGGAAGGAGGCAAAGGGAGTTTGGGATGCGAAGGACAAAATGTTTATCCATCAGAATCCATAGTGTCATCAGAGCCAGGAACGCCACGTGTAACTGTACCATACTGATATTGCATCGCAGAATAAGACACACAGAGGCAATGTCCCTTTGTATTCAGCAGTTGACATTGGGACATCCGTTCAGGTATTCCGTCAACACGTGTCAGGTGTCTCCTGTGTACGGTTGCAACCAGTGTAGTGAATAATAACAGAAGCAGGGAACAATTAATACTCACTGAATAACACATGGGGTGAATAATGGAAGTGAATGAAACAAAGCTGCTTTTGTTGGGGAGCCTGGATGCAACGTAATGACGGAAGTTGAGAGAATAGTTAGGAGATATTTGTAGGTGTCAAAGAAAACATCCCAGATGTTCGCCCATCACAAGATCCCTCTCCCACGCCTGTTCAACCATCCTGGCAGTCAGAAGCCTCCACAGCTGTGATTCCCCAATCGTTCACGTCATCTACTGTGCTGCTGGTACTGAGCCTTGAAGGAGCTGGGACCAAGAGGCCAACAGGATTTCAAAGCAAAGCCTCGGAGGCCAGGCAGCTTGACGCAGGTTCAGAGAGGCTTTAAAGCAAGCAGCCTGGGAAAGAGCCAGGCATAAAGCCAGGAGAAGAAAGCCAAGGATGGAACGGGGACCCTGGAAAGTTTGAGATGCAGGAATGTGACCATCTTCCTAAGGAAGCTTCAGGAAGTGGGAAAAATCAGCTTAAGGGAGTAGCTTTGCGTGCAAGGTCAAACCCCAGGAGTCCTGCATTAGCTCTAGCCCTCCCTAGGCTGAATACAGAGACAGAAGCGAGGCACAGAAGGGAGATCTATTCCATGGCAGATGTAGGAAGACAGCAATTCAGGATCTTTCCTGCCGTCTTTGAGGATACAGGCATTGGCCTCGGGTTAAATAGGGAGATTTAGGGGCAGGGGTTAAGAGAGGTATGCATAGTTAAAGCAATATGGAGTCAGACATGGCCTGGTTGACTACTAGCTCCATCTTTGTTGATGAAGGCCAGGCAAAAGGTCTATAGCTTTTGGCTGCTCTGTTCAAGATGATAAAAAGAAGTTATTGCCTTTTTCTTTCTTCCTTTTCTTTTCTTTCTTTGTTTCTTTCTTCCTTTCTTTCTTTTTTTCATGATGATACTTAGGCTTGAACTTTGGGCCTAGGTACTGACTGTCCCTTAGCTTTGTTGTTGTTGTTTTCCCTCAAAAGTAGTGCCTCTACTACTTGAGTCACAACTCCACTTCCAGCTTTTTGCTGGTTAATTGGAGATACGAGTCTCATGAACTTTTGTGCCGAGACTGGCTTTAAATCATGATTCTCAGCTCTCAGCCTCCTGAGTTGAGTAGGATTACAGTTATGTACCACCAGTGTGCGGCTGGTATTACCTTTCTGAAAGGTCGTTTGCTTTCTTTGTCATAAATACTTACTAATTTATCTTGCTTTTCTTGGACCCTAAGATGATTCTAAAGTAGCTGTAGCAGGAATGGCTCAGATCAGAAAGCTTAGAAGCAAAGTTGGGGGGTAAGAAGGGTGCCAAGTTTTTAATTCATTTACAAACAGCAAAACTATAATGATAATTATTATTATTACTTTTTGAGCTGTTCCTGGGCACAGGCCTTGGCACTGTCCCTGAGCTTTTTTACTCAAGGCTAATGCTCTACCATTTGAGTCACAGCTCTCCTTCTTTCTGGATTTTTGCTGATTATTTGGCAATGAGTCTCACAGATGGGTCTGGGAATGTGGCTTAGCGATAAGAGTACTTTCCTTGCATGCATGAAGCCCTGGGTTTGATTTCTCAGTACCATATAAACAGAAAAACCCAGAAGTAGCACTGTGGCTCAAGTGGTAGAGCACTAGCCTTAAGCAGAAAAAGATCAAGGACAGTGCCCAGACCCCGGGTTCAAGCCCCAGAACTGGCCAAAAAAAAAAAAAAAAAAAGACTCTCATGGATTTTCTTGCCCAGGTGGGCTTTGAATCATTATCCTCGGATCTGAGGCTCCTAAGTAACAAAGGTTATAGGCCTGAGCCACCCGCATCTGGCTCAAAAACATTATTTTCAGTTTCCTCGTACACAAGCTCTTTGGACTCATATTGTGTCAGAGTGTTCCCTGGATGCTGGATAGAGAACCACAAGATTTAATATTTGCTCTGCTGGGTTTGGGTCAGATTTTGGATTGTTTTCTCATTGATTTCCTGCTCTTCCCTTTGGGAAGGAGAATATTTACCCTGTGCCCTGGTATCTTGGAAGTTTGAGATTTTCATTTTGGTTGTCACTGGGGTTCAATGCTGAGCTTGCCTTGAGTCTCAGAGGAGACTTAGAACTCACCCTTGAGCAAATGATAGAATAGTTAAGATTTTCGGGACCCAAGGATGAAATGCATTTTTCACCGTGAGATGAACAGGCGTGCATTAGTTACTCCTGTTGAGCTGTGACTAACACACCTGAAAGAACTTCTCCGGAAGGGAATGATTTCTTTTGCTCGTGGCTGCAGGTGGTTCTGTGCTTGGCCCCAAATATGTGGACCAAACCACCACGCTAATGGTGGCAGTATTGTGTGGACGGTGGGGCCATCTCTTCATTCATGACAGATAGACAGCAAAGAGACAGAGAAAATGGATTCAGGACAAGATAACACCTTCAATACACTCACCTAGACATGTCCTTCCTCCAGGTTGGATCCAGTTTCCAGAATCTCACTAAATAAGTCACCTGCACAGCGATGGCTCTAATTCTCTGATACCAATTTCGGTCAGACTTGGTTTGTTTTGCTGGTTGGTGTTGTTTTGGGTGGTTCGGGGGATGGAACTCAGGACCTCACACTTGCTAGGCAGTTGCTTTACCACTGAGCTCTACCTCCAGCCTTGTCATAGTTGTTTTGTATCTCTGTGATGAATCCTTGGCGTATCAAGGGTAGGGTAGGATCTGTGTTGGCTCATGCTTTCAGAGGTGTCAGTCCACGGTTCTCATTGGTTTTGGGACCACAGTAAGAGAAAATATTAGGAGTTTGGGGCAGAGGATCTTAACTTCATAGAATAGAAGCAGCACAGACAGGGAAGGGGTCAGCCAAGACAAAGCCCCAAAGACTTATTTCCTCCAGTGAGGACTCACCAAATAAATCTTCCTGATTGTCTCCAAAGAGACCCATCACCTGGGGGGACCAGGCATCCAACATGGGAGCCAGTGACAGAGATTTCCTATTCAAACTGTTAACAATGAAACTTGGAGGTCTAAGAGTGAGGTTGTTACAGTTGAGTGCAAAGTCCCTCAAAGAACCACGTGCGTGGATTGTAGCTTGGGAGGTCATGACCTCATGATAGGGACTTAGATAAGGAGGCTGAGATCTGAGGATCACGATGCAAAGCCAGCAGGGCAGGAAAGCTTTTTATTTTTTGGTCACAATGACAAAAATAGTGGAGGTAATCCGTTTAGAAGGAGGCATTATTTATTTGGGTTCCTGGCTTCAGTTAATGGTCACTTGGCAGTGTTGCTTTGGGGCTGATGTTAAGGCAGAACCTATTGTTGGGAAGTAAGGGATAGGGCAATGATTCTCACCTCGAGATGGCTAGGAAGCAAAGAAGGGAGGAAGCGGGAAGATCTGGCTCTATTCCCTCCTCAGTAGCCACACTTCCTGGCACAGACCCTGCCTCCTGAGAGCCCCTCTGGATCTTTATGATACAAACCACACCCATGTGCCACTGGCTCACCTGTGTATAATCCTAGCAAATCAGGAGGCTGAGATCTGAGCACAGCAGTTCAAAGCCAGCCTCAGGTGGGGTGGGGGAAATATCCAGGGAATAAATACTGTTACCTTCAATTAAACAGCAAACCAAAAAAAAAAAAAGCAGGAAGTGGAAGTGTGGCTCAAGTGTGGCCTTCAGGTGTCCAGAAGGAACAAATGAATGAAAGGACAAAGTTGGTACAAAACCAGAAACGTCTAATAACTCTTGGGGTTAGAGAAAAAAATCTCAGTAAGTACTTGGGACTAAATGAAAATGGAAATGGAACTTATCAAAATTTATCAGATGGAGCCACACAAAAAAAGTGCTTAGCAGGAACTGTGTACATTCAGTGCCTGAAGGCATGCATTAGAAAGTAAGAATTAATAAGACAAATAAACTACATTGCTCCTTAGGGACCTTGAGAGAGAGCAGCAATTTAATTCTAAAGTGAATACAAGGAAGACCGTAATAGAAATTATAACATGTATCAGTAAATTTTTAAATAGGAAAACAATAGCAAAAGTCAATAAAATGTAGCATAACCGGTTCCTTGGAAACATAAATAAGATTGCAAAAACTACCACGCATAAGAGAAAAATTAGCAAGAGAGGAAGGGGGAGAGGGAGAATAAGAGAGAGAGGTTAAGAGAGAGAGATCAAGAATCAATCTAACATCCACAAAGTTATGCTCATAAATTCAAAAATGAAATAAACAAGTTCCCTCAATATACAAACTATCTCATCCAAGGAGAAACTGAATGGCTTCTATGTCCTTTTTTTAGTTAATAATAAAATCCTCACAAAACATTTCACTGGTGATTTCTCACAGTGAAATAATGGTTCTTTATATCTATAATCTTTTCCAGAAAATAGAAGCCAAGGAACGCTTTCCATCAGTCTATGATACCAGCATTAATCTCATCCTCAAATCAGATAAAGACATTACAACAAAAGAAAACTAAAGGCTGATATCTTTCATGAACACACAGACACACACACACACACACACACACACACACACACACACACACACCTTCCACAAAATATTAGCAAGTCAAACCCAGTAACGTCACAAAAAGAACAATGTATGCAAAAAAAATGGGGTCCATTTTTTAATATAACTAATATTTTAATATTTTAAATGTACCATTTTAATTTAATCACACTGGAATAGACTCAATAAAAAAGCATAATAATAGCATTAACATCACATCAAAGTGTTCACGGAAAGTATTCTATAAAATTCAAGACCTGCTCATGATGACAAAAATCTCCATAAAATAATGCCAACTCTGGTTTTGAGTTATGTACAGGTATAAATGCATGTTCATTGCATTGTATGTCATAGTTTGACAGTGGAGACTGTTAAACAGGTGAATTGGGGAATGTTTAGAAATTCTCTGTACCTTCTGCTAAATGTTGTCGTGTACCCAAAATTATTTTTAAAATAGACAAAAAAAATACTGCAAGTTAGGAGTGACATTCTCTAATGGAAAGAACCAAGCTGAGCACTGGTGGCTCACACCTGTAAACCTCAAGAGGTTGAGGTCTGAGGATCGAAATTCAAAGCCAGCCTGGGCAGAGATTCTTATCTCCAGTTACCCACTAGAAAACTGGAAGTGATACAGTGGCTCAAAGTGGTAGAGGGCTAGACTTGAGCACCCAGGCCCCAAGTTTAAGCCTCATGACCAAAAAAAAGGAACCAAGGTCATTAGAGAAATGGCTGCCTATAAATTTGGACATGAAATATACAATAGGTGTCTGGGACATCTTATATTGGCAGTAATTAATGAAGTGCTGAAAAGCAAAACAAGTAGGACTATAATGGTGGTAACATATCACCGAGGCCCAGGAAACAAACAAACCACCTCCCATTGAATGACGTAGAAACATTTGAAGCCATAAAAGAAATAGCATAGTATTGGATTGTAACATGATGTGTCAAATAAATATCTGTGTCTGCATACAGCTAGAAACTGCTGAGCAAACAAATCAACTGAGAAGAGACAATTTCTTTTTTTTATTAACTTTGTCAGTCATGGAGCTTGAACTCAGAGGTTGGGTGCTGCTGACCCATAGCTCTTTTGCTCAAGGCTGGCATTCTACCATTTGGAGCCACAATGCTCCTTCTGGTATTCTGGTGCTTCCTTGAAGATAAGATCTGATGGATTTTCCTGCCCAGGCTGGCTTTGAACCACCATCCTCAGATCTCAACCTTCTGAGTTGTAGGATTACAGGTGTGAGCCACCAGCGCCTGAGACAAATCTTTTATGTTTAAGAATTGCAGAAATCTGTGCAAACATTTTCTCTCAAGGTATTATCATAATGACACTTGGATGTGGGATGCTTTTATTGATTCAAAGACCCAAGTATGGAAAGATGGGAAAAGGAAGGTGGATGGGAAAACCTGGTAAACACAACACCAGTAGGCCGTCACATTCACCATCAATATTGCTGTTTTGCTGTAGTGAATCCTTGTGATCAATGTAATGAAAGTAGCACTTTATCTTCATGTCCTTCCTCCCCAAAACACACCTACTCAGTCTAACAATTAGACAAACAGCAGACAAATATAACTAAAGGGACATCTTATAAATTTCTCACCCATTATTCAATACTGTCAAGATCACCAAAACATGATCTAAGTCAGACTTAACAGCCAAAAAGAGCCTAAGGAGAGACAGTGGCTCCGATATGATGTAAAAGAACAACAAATATGACATCACCAGCAAGTGTCCTGGATGGGTTTCCCCCCTTACCCCCCCCCCCCATCAATCATGGGGCTTGAAATCTGGGCCTGGGCGCTGTCCTTCAGCTCTTCAGCTCAAGGCTAGCCCTCTACCACTTGAACCACAGCACCATTTCTTGTTTTCTGTGGTTAATTGGAGATAAGAGTCTCGTGGACTTTCCTGCCCAGGCTGGCTTTGAACCATGATCCTCAGATCTCAGCCTCCTGAGTAGCTAGGAGTACAGGCGTGAGCCACCAGTGCCCAGCTGGATGAGATTTTTGAGAGGTCTTTCTCTCTCTCTCTCTCTCTCTCTCTCTCTCTCTCTCTCTCTCTCTCTCTCTCTCTTCTTTCTTTCTTTCTTTCTCTCTCTCTTCTCTCTTTCTTTTTCTTTCTTTCTCCTTCCTTCCTTCCTTCCTTTCTCCCTTCCTTCCTTCTTCCCTTCCTTCCTTCCTCCCTTCCTTGCTCCCCTTTTCTCTTTCTGCTTTCTTTATTCCTTAACTACTCTAAAACTCTCCAAGTCTTCATATCCTATAAAAAGTTTAATTTTACTCATTTTCACTTGTGTTTTACTGCCTCTTCAGGTAAGAGATGACACAGAAGTAACTGAGAATTATTATCAGTGCATTCTATTTTAATATGGAGACTAGACAGTCAATATGAATACTACTTATCCATCCCAATATCTTGTATTTGAGTTCTGTCTGCAGCATTGTTTTTGCATTGTAGTACTTTTTGGCTTACAAATTTTATTTCTACCCGAAGGGCGAGTGAGAAACCTAATAAAAGCCCACAAAAATCGATGTCCTTTCTGCCATTCTAAGGATACAACACCTACCACAAAGAATAACACCTACCAGACTTGATTAAAAACGGCTTCCTTTGCCAACCCAGAGCTCCTAGGACTCAAGTTCCTGAATGTCTCTAGGACATGTTTGAGGTTTTTCTATTTCTTTCTCTCCAACTATTTGACCTCCAAATAGCCACTTGAATGTTATTCCTGTCATTAGTGCTATTCCTTTCCTGTCTTTGTATAAACATACACAGATGACAAATACATGATAAGGTTGATGACAGAGATGATAGATTATACAGAGACAGTAAGAAAGTGAAAGAAAGAACACAGATGAGAGATAGTAGATAGATGAATGGATCCAAACGTTCACAGATGGATAGACAGATGATAGATGGAATGATTGATGGGATTGGTTGGTAGATGGATAGACTGACAGAGATTGATAGATGGAGTAGCCTTCCCACTGTGTTGGATAAATTTTAAGCTTCTTACTCTGGCTACACGCGTGGCAGCCCTCTGGTCTCATCCATAACCCACTGACCATGACATTCACCAAATGTGTCACAATCCAGACACTAAGCCTTCATTTTTAAAGTAAAATTTTGTTACTGCACAAAGTAATGTACTCCTTTATATAAATTGCTTTCAGGATCCACTAACTTGCCTGATCATTCTTTGGAATGTGGTTTAGTGGTAGAGTGCTTGCTTAGCATGCATGAAGCCCTGGGTTCGATTCCTCAGTACCACATAAACAAGAAAGGCTGGAAGTGGTGCTGTGGGTCAAGTGGTAGAGCGCTATCCTTGAGCAAAAGAAGCTCAAGAACAGTGCCCAGGCCCTGAGTCCAAGCCCCAGGACTGGCAAAAAAAAATTTAAATGAGAAGATATTTTAAAAAATTGAAATGAAATTTAAAAGAGCTATTATAATTCCTATAAAGTTATTTAAATTAAAAGATAACTCATGTAAATTTATTGGCTATGAAAACATTTTATTCTAGCATTTCAATTTAGCTTTGAAATAATCACTTGTCAAATGTGCAAATGTGACCTTTTACAATCTTTAGAAAGATCCTTCCTTTTATTTACTTTTTGTTTATGTGGTACTGAGGAGTCAAACCCAGGGCTTTAAGCATGCTAGGCAAGCACTCTAAGCCATATTTCCAACTTAAAATGCTTATAACTAGACTCAGTAGCATGACCTTATAATCTCAGCGCTTGTATAACTGAAGTGAGAGGTTCTTTGAGTCTAGGAGTTCAAGACCAGCCTGGGAAAGATAGACCTTGTCTCAAAAAATGATCATTCAAGCCTGGCACTGGTGGCTCACACCTGTAATCCTAACTATTCAGGAGGCTGATCTCTGAGGATTGTGGTTCAAAGCCACCCCAAGCAGGAATGTCTGTAAGACTCTCTCTGTGAAACTCTTATCTCGGATTAACCACCAGAAAATTGGAAGTGGAGCTGTGGCTCAAAGTGGTAGAGTGCTAGCCTTGAGCAAAAGAGCTCAGGGATGGCACCCAAGCACCAAGTTTAAGCCCCATGACCAACAAAAAAATTATTATTTAATAAATTATTGTACAATAACTCTAATGTTCTTTTAGATGATCAGTTGTATCAACTTTGTAAATTTTTATCGAATATATTCATTTGGATAACTGTCACCCAATAAAATAAAGAATAACCTTTTTACTCTTATTAAGTAACAGGACTTAGTGGTGGTATAGCCCTGCCTCTTCCTTCAGAAGTGCGAGCCCGTACTCTGTGTATTCCCCTCAGTAAACATAGCTCTGTATGAAAAAATATTTAGGAGTGTGCCCATACATAAATATATAAGTTTAACAAGTTGAGTTTACTCATAAGTATATCAACTTTATACTATTTAGTATTTACAAGTGTACATTATCTGCCATGCAGCATGGTATGGTTTGTTGAAGAAGATCCACACGTAAATTTCTTTATATCCATGGAGACAGATATAAAGTAGTGCCAATTTCTATCTTATCATACATATATAGAAAGTGTGCACCATGTCCATGAGTTTTCTTTTTAATTAGCTTGGGCACTGGGAAGAAGAAAATGCCTTTGGTGGGTTGGGATGTGGCTCTGTAGCAAAACGCTTGCCTATCAAGTGCAGTGTCCTGAGTTTGATCCCCAGTACAAAAAATAAAACCTTACTTGTAGATATTAAATATGCCAAACAAGAAAAAGGAAAGCACAACGTAAAGAACCACCCACATTCTGGAACATTCCTTCATGCCCCGTGCCTCTGAGTGTCTCATAAGCAACTATGGAACCCAAAAACATCAAAGGCCTTTTCCTTCCTTCCTTCCTTCCTTCCTTCCTTCCTTCCTTCCTTCCTTCCTTCCTTCTTCCTTTCTTTCTTTCTTTCTTTCTTTCCTTTCTCTCTTTCCCTTTCTTTCTTTCTCTCTCCCTCCCTCCCTTCCATACCTCTCTCCCTTCCATCTCTTCCTTCCTCTCTTCCTTCCCTCCCTCCCTCCCTTTCCTCCTTCCTTCCTTTCCTCCTTCTTTCTTTCCTTCCTTCCCTGCCTCCTTCCTGCCTTCCCTCCTTCCCTCCATCCTTCCCTCCTTTCTTTTCCTTTATTATTTTGTATTTTATTTTTTGGTACTGGGGATCAAACTCAGGACATTGCACTTGATAGGCAAGTGCTTTGCTACAGAGCCACATCCCAACCCATCAAAGACATTTTCTTCTTCCAGGTGCCCAAGCTAATTAAAAAGAAAAAAAAAAACTCAGCGCACCTGGTCATGCTGCTCAAGTGGAGGATCGGCTCTCAATTGCCAACAGGTGGAACATTGCTTTAACCATCCAAGGGCAGAGGGCGCCCTCGTGTGGACGCATGCAGTCACACAGAAGTTGGATCAGAAAGTTCCCTGCATCGCCCTAGTGGCCACTTGAGGAGGGACAAGTGTGAATCAGGGGAGGCGTGACAGGCTTTTGCAGGGTTGGAACTGCAATGAGAAAAGCACGTGAAAACATGCGCGCCCCTGAGCTGTGGGCCTCTGGAGTCCTCACCCACTCTCCTGATCGGCTCCTCACAGGAGGGGAGCCCTAGCCAACAAAGGGTCATGAACACGACCTTCAAATGGAGTCCTGTGCCCACTCGAGCACCCCCACTCCCACCGACCCCACCCCAAATGGTGGTTTTCTTTCCCCCCCCTGCCAGACAACCTCCTGGAAGCATGCAGGATCAAGGTGAGTGGCATCGCTTTGGCTAAGTGCCGATACCTGAATGGAGATGGTTAACTGGGACCAGTGTGCATGCACATACACACACACACACACACACATGAAGCAAAGGAAGGTTAGTGTCACAGCATTGTTTGTTGCCAGGGATACCAATGCAGGAGCTGCAAATGCATCCATCCGTCCGTATCTATACCTATCTATGTGTGTATTCATATACACACATACCTACATGTATGTGTGCGTGATAGGTGTGTGTCTAATTTATAGTTGCGATACATACAGATGTATATACAAATGGATACACATACATTTGTATATAGACACACGTTATGTAATCAGGTTAATTATGTGTATCTCTCCAAATAGGAAGCACTCATTTATGGCAAAAACTCAGAATCTTTCTTCTAGCTTTTTGAGCTATCCAGTACAACACGCATTTTCCCCTGCCTTCCTGCTGCTGTTCCATCCGTGCCGGACCTCCCTACTGCTCTCCGACCACAACTGAGCACCCACGGACACGGCCTTCCTTTGTCTCCCCTAACCACAGCTCCCCTTTTGATCTCACTTCCTGTGAGATCAGTGTCTGTGATATCACGCAGTACTTATCCTATGTCTGGCTGATTTTCTCTGGCACACAGATCTCCACTTCCAGGACTCCTTACAGGGGGCTAAATAGTAATTCCATATCTGTGTACCATGCTATCTTTATCCATTCGATTCCCGTTGCTCTGAGGCTGTGAATAAGAGCTGCAGTGGACATAGAAATGCAGATTGTTCAACACAATGACTCGACTTCCTTTGGAGACAGGCTCAGTAATAAGAGACTACTTCCACATACTGTATTTCTCTTTTGTTGTGTTGAGGAAGCTCCACCTGTACTAAGGTACATCCCTACCATCAGAGTGCAAGGGTTTTCATTTCCCCACATTCTCCCTAGCACCTATCTTTTATCCTTTGGGTGATGTTCATCCTAATTAAGGTAAAATGCCATCTGGTGATTTTGATCACGTTTCTGATGGGTAGTGTGCCTGTGTGCATTGGTTGGTTGGTTGATTTTTCATGGTACTGGTATTTGAACTCAGGACCTTATGCTTGCTAAGTAGGCATTTTACCAATTGAGCCACACCTCAAGCCTAACTTTTTTTTTTTTCATTATGTCTCTTGACCGTATGTCTACTTTTTTTTTTTTTGGTCGGTTGTGGGGGCTGAACTCTGGGCCTGGGCGCTGTCCCTGAGCTCTTCAGCTCAAGGCTAGTGCCCTACCACTTGAGCCACAGCACCACTTCTGGCTTTTTTCTGCTTATATGGTACTGAGGAATCGAACCCAGGGCCTCATGCATGCGAGGCAAGCACTCTACCACTGAGCCACCTTCCCAGCCCAGTATGTCTACTTTTTAGAAGTATTTATTTAGATGTATTGACTGTTTTAACAATTTGTTTTTGTCTGTTGAGTTCTCATAGGTCCATATATATATAATATTATATCTTAAGTTTTTATTTATAAGCGTTTTGTGTTTTATTTAAAGAGAGAGGTGGGAAAGAGGGGTGGGAGAGAGAAGAGAGAGCTGGAAAAGAGAGAGAGCTGGGAAAGAGAGAGAGCTGGGAAAAGAGAGCTGAGAAAGTGAGAAAGCTGGAAAGAGAAGAGAGCTAGAAAAAAGAGAGAGCTGGGAAAAGAGAGCTGAGAAAGAGAGAGCTGAGAAAAAGAGCTAGAAAAGAGCCGAGAGAATATCTTAAGTTTTTATATAGAATTTTATTGTTGTTATTAAGGTATTGCACAGAAGGCTATCAATTGATTTTGTAAGTCAAGTAATAAGCACATTTTTTGGACAATGTCTCCCCTTCCTTTGCTTTCCCTCCAGTTCCTTCTCCCATCTCTCCCCCATCTCTCCCCCTAAGCTACATGGTTCATTTTCCACATTGTGTATACAGTGCATGATTGCATTTGTTCATCCTCCCTCTCTCTCCCTTTATATCTGAAGTTTATAGTTGCCACAAAAGCAGCGGCTAAGGTGTTTTTTGGTATACTTCTAATGCATGAAAAAGTTCCTCTATGTTACTTTATAGAAACTTTATTTTTACATCTTTCATAATTAGTTCTAAAGTTTAGCTAGAATTGATTTTTTATATCTAGCAGAAAGCTAGATTTAGAATTAATTGTTTTCTATGTGAATCTCTAGTGTATCCAGTGAAATTGATTGGAAAGGCCATTTTTCACTCCTTACACTGTAGTAATGAAGATAGATACAGGGGAAGATCGATAAAGAGACAGATTAGGAAGGCAGAAGTAGTGATCTATGCCTGTGATCCTAGCTATGCAGGAGGCTGAGATGTGGAGAATCACAATTTAAGGTCAGCCCTCCACCCCCACAGAAAAGAGTCTTTGAGAGTCCATCTCCAATTAAAAAGCAAAAAAAAAAATATTGGTTCGAGGGGTAGAGCACCAGCCATAAGAGGAAAAGCCAAGTGAGAGCGAAATACATGAGTTCAACCCTGGTTCTCACATAAAAAGGAAGAAAAAGGACAGGTGGATCTGAGCGGGTTGATGCTTTCTTCCATCCTTTAGTCTCTCCTTGTGCCAGTATCAATATTGTACATTGTTAATTAGAGAAACTTTAAGGCTCCTTATCCTGTGGGATGTGTCCTCCATTTTTATCAAAGATGTTCTTGGTTTTTCTTATGTCTTTACGAGATTCAACTTATAAATTTCTACAGGATACTGCTAGAATCTCTGACAATTTAATTGAATCTATAGATCAACTTAGAGAGAGCTGACATCTTTATTATATTGTGTGTTTCAATTCCACATCACGATACATTCCTCTAGAGACTGAGGTCTTTTAATTTTTTTTCGGTAATATTTTGAGCTTTCGAGTAGCTTCTTGCTCATCTTTTTCTTTCAGTTTTATTCATGTAGAACTAACCCAGAGCTGTGTGTGTAAATCTCTAGTACGCAACCTGATTAATTTTTAGAGATGCATCTATCTGGGTAATTATCATCTAGATCAAGCTAGAAAATACTATCTGCTCCCCTTGTAAACTCTCTTAGTTAATGATCCTCAACTCCTCTCACCTCCCTCGAAATACCCACTATTCTAGCCTCCATCAGCAAAGATCATGTTATTTATTTTTATTTTTATTTCATTTTTTGCTGATCCTGGGACTTGAACTCTGTGCCTAGGCGCTGTCCCTGAGCTTCTTATTCATCAAAGCTAGCACTCTACTCTGAGTAGTTTATTAGAGAGAAGAGTCTCACATACTTTCCAGCTGGGACTGGCTTTAAGTCTCGATCCTCAGAACTCAGCCTCCTGAGTAGCTAAGATTATAGGCATGAGCCACTGGTGCCTGGCAGGTTGTGGTATTTTCAGCCAAATGGAGGTGCTTGGGATAAACATTTTGGAACATGGCCTCTGAAGTTCATTTTTCTATCTGCAAAACTCATTTACCTCATTATGTGGTGCAGAGGTTAATGCTGTGTTGCATTGCATTTAGAGCTGCTAATGTAGCTACTTATATGGTCTATTAATAGAAAATTGGGTGGTTTCCAGTATTTGGGCTATTATGAAAAAGGCTGCTGACAACTTTGTTATATGTGTCTTTTGGTAGGTATAAGTGCTCTTAGGTATATTTCCCAAATTGATAGATAGATACCTATAGGCATAAGTTCTCTCTGGTATACAGTGTATGTAATAAAGTATCTCTTTGCATCTCTATCTTTGGAAATATTTCAAAGTGGTGTGCACTCATGTACAATCGAACAATAGACATGAATTATATGTTACACTGAGGGGAAAGTGAAGGGAATTGGAAAAGTTTTACTCATTTTCTATTTTGATTATTTTTATAGTGGTTTATTCCTTTTTTCCGTAACAGCTTATCAAAGTTCCTATGTGGTTTGCCTGTGAGTGTTTTTCTTAAATGAGCGTCTTAAAAATCTAATAATATGGGGCTCGGCTCTTTTTATTTTCATGATGCCCTTTGCTAAGCAGTTCTTAATTTTTCTTTATTTGTTTCTGGTACTTAGATTTGAACTCAGGGTCTTACACTTGCTAGGTACATGCTCGACCACTTCCACCACGTCCTCAACTGTCCCTTTTCCTTTAATGCCTTTTTATTTTGAAGACAAATGCTCATGGTTTTTGCCTGGGCTGGCTTTAGACCAGACCACACTCTCCTACCTACCACTCCTATATAGCTGAGATTAAAGGCATGAAGTGCCACAGCCATTAGATGGAGGAGGAGGGAGTCTCACTAACCTCTGTCTGTCTGTCTGTCTGTCTGTCTGTCTGTCTGTCTGTCTGTCTGTCTGTCTGTCTCTCTCTCTCTCTCTCTCTCTCTCTCTCTCTTCTGCCTACACTGATGTTATTATCCTCCTAAATTTGCTTCCCAAGTAGCTGGGATTACAAGGATATACCAGTCTCACCAAACCAGAAATTCTTCATTTCAATAATGTCAAATTTACCATCTTTTATAATTGTTGGTATTTTTGTGTCCTGTTTATAAAGTTTTTCTCCAAAAAAAAAAAATCCTAAACATTTGTTCCTGGTATTTTCTTCTAGAAATCTTATTGTTTCTCACTTTTTTGTGGTCCCTCCAGGTGTAGTATTAGGTAGGCATTAAGATTTGTTATGACGCAGAATGACGAAACAACATTGATTTATTATTGAGTTAATCATTTTCTAGTGAATGACACCCCTTCCTTTAATATAAATCAGATGAGGGAAACCATGGGACCTATGTTTCTTTGGGCCTGGCTTACTTCACTTAATATAATTTTTTCCAAGCCTTTCCATTTCCTAACAAATGGGGAAATGTCATTCTTTCATGGTTTCCCTTATTTGCAATATCTAGTATAGGTATGAGTCAAGCGGAAAAAGTCAAATAATGTGATGTTAGGAAAACGAAACCTCAAATATGTATTTTAATGTTTTTGTTTCTTTCATGCATGTGTTTCTAACGCATTTATAATATTATCTCTTTGTTGCTTTGTATGTCCCTCCCCCACAGTGTAACCCCCGCTTTCACTATATTTGATGTCAGTATAACATGTGGAGGAGATGGGGACAAACAAGTCGTTTAAGGATTCAGGTGGACCTGTTGCAACAATGAGAAGTACAAAATGTCATGTCAAAACCAGCTTTACAATGTCGGGGGGGGGGGGTATGATTGGGTGGGAGGGAGGGGGGAGGCTGGGAAGGGAGGTGAAGGGTAAACAAAGGAGGAGGCTGCAATGCTTGGTAAGAAATGTATGCATTATCCTGCCCATGTAATTGTAACCCCTCTGTACAGTATGTTCTCAAATAAAATAAAATTAAATTAAAAAAAATATATATAAATCAGATGACTGCAAATGTTTACACTGCTTTGCTATTTGATTCCAATAACTTATTGTTTCCATTGTGTTATAATCAAATTTAATTATTTCTCATTGGTTCTCATGTAGCTACAGTATAGAAAAGAATCTCCAGCTTGTGGGGTGTGTGTGTGTGTGTGTGTGTGTGTGTGTGTGTGTGTGTGTGTGTGTGTGTGTGTGTGTGTGTGTGTGGTATTCTGGGGTTAGAACTCAGGGCCAGTGCACTGTCCTTTAGTATTTTTGCACAAGTGGTGCTCTACCACTGGAGCCACAGCTCCACTTCCAGCTTTTTGGTGGTTAATTGGATATAATAATTTTACAGTCTTGCTGGGCGCCGGTGGCTCACACCTCTAATCCTAGCTGAGATCTGAGGATTGCGGTTCAAAGCCAGCCCAGGCAGGAAAAGTCCATGAGACTCTTATTGCCAATAAACCACCAGAAGACCAGAAGTGGTACAGTGGCTCAAGTAGTAGAGCATTAGCCTTGAGTGGAAGAGCTGAGAGACAGCGCCTAAGCTGAGTTCAAGCCCCACAACCAAAAACAACAACAACAACAAATTTACAGGCTTTCCTGCCTGGGCTGTCTTTGAACTATGATTCTCAAATCTCTGCCTCCTGAGCAAGTAGCTTTACAGGCATTAGCCACTCTTGCCCAACTTTGCAGTTTTACTGTTTTTAGTAATATTACTATCAGTATTGCACCTGCTACTTAAGAATTTTCTATTTCATAAAACTCTAGAATTCTTATTTATTAGTGTGCTTGGATTACATTAAATGTATAAGTCAATCTTGGGAGCAGGAGTTGCTCAACCCATTGTATTTCCCACTAGGATACAGTGAAGCCACCCGCGCAACCATGTTCATTGCAGCACTAGGCACCACAACCAAGATATGGAATTAGCCCAGATGCCCCTCAATGGATGCATGGATTAAGAAAATGTATTATATATACACAGTGGAATTTTACACACCCATTAGAAAGAATGATATTGTGCCATTTGTAAAGAAGTGGAAAGACTTAGAAACAATTATGAAAAGTCAGGTCCAGAGGGAAAAAGGATACATGTTTTTCCTTATATGTATGTAGAAGCTAGATTTAGATTATAAACTTGTAGGTAAAGGCATTAGGTGCAATGCAAGTGTACATAAATGTACTAACTGGGCTGGGAAGTGGCTTAGTGGTAGAGTGCTTGCCTAGCATGCATTAAGTCCTGGGTTCAATTCCTCAGTACTATATAAACAGAAAGAGCTAGAAGTGGCGCTGTGGCTCAAGTGGTAGAGGACTAAGCACTGGCCTTGAGCACAGCACAGAGAGGCTCAGTGACAGAGCCCAGACCCTGAGTCCAAGCCCCAGGACTGGCAAAAAAAAAATGTATTAGCTGAAAAATGGTAGATTCAAGGGAGAACTCAAGTAGTATAATTCCTTAGAGAGTGAAAGGCAAAGTCTAGCAAAATAAAACAGCAAGAATCAGGTACTTGAAAAGAATAGAGTGGATTCAAGGGAGAAAGGGGCAGATGGATAAAGAGGAGAAGATGGGAAAATGCAGACAAGAATCTAATGTATATCCTACAAAATTAAGAAGAGTAAGAGAAAGGATGAGTAGGGAGAGAGGGGTAAAAATGTTGAAAGGGGGGGACAGTTATCAAGAGATATTGTATTCATAAGCTGCTTTGTTAAATGGTAACTGCTTTGTACAACTACTTTAAAATATCTTGAAAGGAAAAAAAAAAGAGTGGAAACAAACAATCTGTACTCCATTTATTTACCAGCTCTAAAAAATGCCCACCGGTCGTGTTCTGAAACTTTCAAGATGGTTGTATTGTACATCATGTATTAAACTTATTCATAGGCGATTTGGTGTCCCTGGTGCTCTTATAAATGGTGCCGTAAAATTGCTTTTCAATGCCATCTTATAATTACTTGGTAGTGTAACAAAAGATGCAGCGCACATCAAAGTGCATCGGTCAGCAAGCAGCCGCCAATCCAAATCGTGGCTTTGTAGATTCCTCTGAGTTTTCTGTTTAAGCGGTTTATAAATACCAACCATTGGCCTTCATAATGGTGATTATTTACACTTTATATTTTCTTGCCCTTTAATGTAGCATAAAACATCCAGCACCATATTGAGCACAGGCTACACTAATAGACATTTCTGTATTACTTCGTCTCAAGAAAATTGAATACATCCCCTGAACTGTAGGGTCACACTTTCACATAGGCATTCTTTTCTGTGGTTACAAAACATCCAGTTTTATTTTTTAAAAGGATGGGGAAATGCTTTATACCACTTCACAATGCGTTGTTTTCAAACATCCGTAATTCAATAGAAAGTTGCTTTTAAGCTAATTAATGTATCGTAAGTGTTCCATAGAAGGGACAATACACCACAGGGGGAAAAAATGCCTGTACTTATTTGTATTACTCATAATAATTGTATAGATGAATGAGATTCACGGTGCTATTTCCATACACACATACAACGTCCATCCCTCTTCTCCTCCTCACCCACCTGTACCCTTCCCACACCCCCTGGGAGTCAGTCTTGTGTATTACATGGATATTGCTAATTTTTTTGTCATGGGCTTGAACTCAGGGCCCAGACACTGTCCCCAAGCTCTCTTGCTCAAGGCTAGTGCTCTACCAGTTTGATCCATAGCTCCACTTCGTTTTCTGGTGGTTAATTGAGGATAAGAGTCTCAAGGACTTTCCTCTCTACATTAGCTTTCAAAGCAAGATCAGATCTCAGCTTCCTGAGTAGCCAAGATTACAGGCATGAGCCACTGGTGTCCAGCTATATTTCTGTTCTTTATGACTTATAGACTTCTGCACCATCTATCTATCTATCTATCTATCTATCTATCTATCTATCTATCTATCTATCTAATCTATCTATCTATCATTTATGTTTAAAACTTTCTTTATTCATCTGTTGACAGCCATCTAGACTCATTTTCTGTATGTTTGCTATTGTGGATAATATTTCAATAAACATGGGTATACAGATTTTTCTCTCTGTGTCACTATCTGTCTTTTCTCTGACTCTGTGTGTGTGTGTGTCTGTGTGTGTGTGTGTGTGTGTGTCTGTGTGTGTGTGTGTCTGTGACTGTCTAGGTCTTTGTTTCTCTCTGACTCTGTCTCTATTTCTGCCTCTCTGTTTCTCTTTGACTCTCTCTATTTCTCTCTCTCTCTCAGTTTCCCTTCCTCCCTCACTCTCTTTCCTCCCCTTTCTCTACTTCTTTCACATGTCCTGGCCCATGCTAGGCAAGTGTTCTATCACTGCACCCAACCGTGGATATCCCTTCACTCTGTTGATTGTGTATTGGAATGGAGCCGGACACAGGACAATGGATCAGATAAGGGATAAGTATAGTTCTCCTTTCTGAGGAGCCTCCATACATAATGTCTGCATTAATTTCTATTCCCTTGCTAGCATTTCTGATTTTTTAGTTATTGATAAACATTTTAACTGGGGTGATATGATATCCCCATTAGCTAATAACTTTGAACCTTTTTCTCATATACTTAGTGGACATTTGTACTTCTTCTCTGAGACCTGTCTATTCAGATCACAGCTATTCTTTCTGATGATAGAAAGATTGTGTTCCTAATTAGCTCAGATTGTTTTATTATAAGCAATTGTTGAATTGCTCAAATGCTCTTTGTGGTCTGCTAGCTGATCATACGTCATCTCCTCTGTGCTGGAGATGAAGATGACCGCTCCTTTGTGCTGTGGCTTCTTTCATGTCTTTGTTTTTGACTTTCAACAGTTTTCTGCTGTGCTTGGAACACAGCAGGTGCTACCTGGGATGAGATTGCAGAGTGTCCACACTTAGGACTTATGGCAGCTGATTTAGAAAACATATGACAAGTGCTATTTCATTTTTCCTGTCTGTTTCATTATCCTGTTTTAGGATCCCTGAGAGAGGGTGTGTGTGTGTGTGTTTGTGTGTGTGTGTGTGTGTGTGTGTGTGTGTGTGTGTGTAAGAGAGAGACTGAGACAGAGAGAAAATAAACAGTGATGTGTTATGTACCTATGGCATTTGTTTGTGTATTTTTTAACCCTGTATTCTCACTAGCTTCAATCTGGACTGTTTTATTGGTATGTTCAAGTTCATTAATCCTTCATTTTTATGGTACAGTCCACTCTTCTAACTCATACACATTTTCAACTTTAATATTTTTCAATATTCCTCTCTGTTGAATTCACTTTTCCCTTCATTTTCTCCTTCCTCCCTCCCTCCCTCCTTCCCTCCTTCCCTCCTTCCTCTCTCTTTTCTCCTCGCTTCTGTCCCTCATGTCTGTCCTTCCTTCCTCTCCCCTCTCTTTTTCCTTCTTGCTTTCTTTCATTGCTTCTGCCCTTCTTTCCTTCACTCAGTACTGTGGATCAAACCCAGGGCCTTGCAGGTAATGAGCAAGTGCTCTACCACTCCATCCCCTTTCCAGCCTCTTACATTCTTCATTGTGTTCTACATTTTGTATATATCAACTACAATTACTAAAAGGATTTCTAATTTTTTCCCCCAGTTGGTCATGGGGCTTGAACTCTGGGCCTGAGCAGTGTCCCTCAGTTCTTCACCTCAAGGTGAGCACTCTACCACTTGAGCCACAGCACCACTTCCAGTTTTTCTGGTGATTTATTGGAGATTAGAGTGTCATGGACTTTCCTTCTCAGGCTGGCTTTGAACCATGATCCTCAGATCTCAGCCTCCCGAGTAGCTAGGATTATAGGCATGAGCCACTGGCACCCAGCAGGACTTCTAATTTTTAAATATAGGAAATATGGTACTATGAATTTCTAGATAGCAAGTGCATTTGTTCCCACTCTAGTTTTGTTTTCTTGAATTTGGTCCCTTTTCCTACCTAGTTCTGAGTTCGCCTCAGTGTCCTGTGCTGAAAATCTGCAGACAGCCCAGATGAAGGAGAACTCTCCATGGACTCCCACGTTCCCCTTCCTCCCGGGTTCTTTTAGTTCCGTTTACTTTCATTTTTGTTGTTTTGTTTTTAACTAGAAAAAAATTATTTTACTCATAAGCTGCTATGTTGAGTGGTAAGCCTTTTGTACAATTACTTAAAGATAATAGAAATACAGGTTTTTTTAAACCTTGAATGAACATGGGGGGGGAATGGGAGGGCTTATCTTAAACATTAGCACCAGCTGGGCACTGATGGCCTCCCCCCCTGTAATCCTAGCTACTCTGGAAGCTGATATCCGAGGAGGAAAGTCCATGAGACTTATCTCCAACTAACCACAATAAACTGGAAGTGGAGTTATGGCTAGCCTTGAGCACAAAAGGATAGCACTCAGGCCCAGAATTCAAGCCCCAGAACCAACCAAAAATAAAATAAAAGGCCCTTTTAAACCTCTTCATTCGAAGCTTCTGTTTCTGATGGGATATTCTCTAAATCAGTCATCTGAATGGATTGGGCTGAGATGACAGGTGAACTTCTTCATTATGCTTAAAACTAAAGAGTAAGCAAAGAAGCAGGCTGCCCAACACAGATTTGAAATAGCATTCTTCATCTGAATTGCTCTCAGCATTTGAAGTCCCTCTTCTGAAAGTCTAACAGGTGCAGAAGTTTGCCAGAGCTGCGGCTTCGGGCAGCTATTGTCTCTCAACAGAGAGCAAGCTCAGGTCAGCAATAAAGCAGAAAAGGCTTTTGCATGTTCTGGTTCTTCCGCAAAACGGAGTCCTTGAGTTCTTTGATCTGTGTTCACTACAAAGCCTCATCAGAGTTTCTTGCAAAAGCAAGAAACTTGCATTGGGCTTCTGGTGGGACTGGGGCTGCAGAGTGCCCTCTGCTGGCCACAGCTGGTGTCTGCAGGCCTCCAGCTTTCTAATTCCAAAGCTTTGCATTCTGTGGAGCTGCGGGGTCCTCTTAGAATGAGAGTGTTATCTTCATGTTAAATGTTTTGGTATCATGGGCTAAAAAGAACTCAACGGAACTGGAAGACAGTGTCTCACCTCTGTCATCCTAGCTACGCAGGAGGCTGAGATCCAAAGATTGTGATTCAAAGCCAGCCCAGGCAGAAAAGTCCATGAAAGTCTTATCTTCAATAAACGACTCAGAAAAAGCTGGAAATGGTGCTGTGGCTCAGGTGGTAGAGCCTAGAGTACAAAGAGGCTCAGGAACAGTGCCCAGGCCCGGAGCTCAAGCCCCACGGCCAACAAAATATTTTTAATACAGTAAATAGCAGATTACTTATTTAAAATAACTCAAAGGAAACAAAGGAGGACATAGGTAAGTAAAGAGTGGAAGACATAACACCTGACAGATCCCATATGGTCCAGCCTGGTGCTTCTTGCTCCAATAGTGCCCTGGGCTCCACGGTTGATTATTAAGAAGCTCACATGCAAACCCGCAGCTCAGCACTGAGGTTTAGGGTGCTGGGTGAAAGCAGGCTTCCCACGCCCTAGATTCATTGCATGAAGATTCAGAGCTCTTCCTGTGGGGTTTTAAATTCCTACTAGATTGCCACGCCTTGGTTTAACTTCAGAGGACAGGCTTACCTTTTAGATGCGGTGCTTCCTTCGCTTTTTCTTTCTTCTTTGCATAAAAGGAAATCTTGGACTGCTTATAATTGTGCAAACCAAATATAGAGGGTAGGGCATAGGAAAAGATGAAGAGCAAAGGCTCTCAGAGCAGACCTTTAATGATGCCCCATTTTCTTCTTCTCCTCCTCCAGTCAAGCCTGTCTGCTGTTCCTTCTGCACACCTTGGCTTCTGCTCTGGGTGGACCATGAGCGCATGCCCATCTACCATCTACTCCTTTCCTTCTTCCAGAAACTTCTTAAAAACCCTCATTTCCTAATAGTGCCAACAGAACCCCACCATGCCAACTCAGCTTCTTTTTCTGTTACAGCTGGAGTTTCCCCCACATTCCCTTCAGATCAGTTCTGTGGAAAGCCAGAAATGGGACAGTGTTCAGCCATACATTCAAAAGCCATTATCCCAAAGAGAAGACAAGTGATGTAAGTGAAATCGGATGAGAAAGAAACTTTAGAGATGCTAGGAAGTCTTTGAAACTCATGAAACAAAGTGATCTTTAGAAGGTATACAAACTCGGGCATAAGAAAAATAAACATGCCATTTATTGGAAAACAGCTGGAAATAGAGATGGCAGGCTAAGTAAAACAGGCAAAATTTATAAACTCAAACAATGCAAGCTTGCTCTATGCAAATCTGAAAATTTGAATAAAGGTATGAAAGTATCAAGGAACTATTTTGGACATGAATGGGTATCCATAGGAGATGATAAACAATGTTATGGGGACCAGTGAGAGATGAAAACAATGCATATATGATTTTAAGATGCAGATAGTTTATCAGAAACATGTTTTCTTAAAAATGAGTTCTATACATAGCTTCAGAATACAAATGGGCTGGGTATTGGCTCATACCTCCTAGCTACCCAGGAGGCTGAGATCCAAGGATCACCATTTGAAGCCAGGCTGAGCACACAAAAGTCCATGAGGTTCTTGTCTTCAATTAAGCACCAAAATAGCCAGAAGTGGAGCTGTGGCTCAAGTGGTAGAGCACAAAAGCTTGAGGACAGTGCCTAGGCCCTGAGTTCAAGCCTCAAAACCAACACACAATGTATGTATACACACACACACACACACAAATAAAACAGTGCCTTTAAAAACATTTTTTAATTGACAAAACCTTTTGTGGGTGAGGAGTGTAGTTGTGGGGTGGGAGGAAGGGATGGTAGGGGAAAAACAAAGGAGGAGGCAACAATGCTTGATAAGAAATGTATTCATGACCTTGCTCATGTAACTGTAACCCCTCTGTACAGTATTTTCACAATAAAAATGTATAAATAAAAAACCTTTTGTGTCTTACATACAACATGTATATTGCAAAAATGTTTATTGTAGCTTTATTTATGATAGCCATATCTGGGGGGGGGGGGAAGTTCTCTGGTTTGTCCTCTACTATAGAGCCATAATAACAAAGACAGCCTGGTACTGGCACAAAAACAGACCCAAAGACCATTGGAATAGATTAGAAGATCCAGAAATAAAACTACACCCTTACAGTCAGCTGATATTTGACAAAGGAGTCAAAGACATACAGTGGAAGAAACACAGCCTCTTCAACTACTGGTGCTGGGAAAACTGGTGGCCACATGCAAAAAACTAAAAGTGGACCCCAGCCTGTCACCATGCACTAACATCAACTCAAAATGGATTAAAGACCTTAACAGCAAACCTGGAACTCTGAAACTACTGCAGGACAGAGTAGGAGAGACACTTGAACTTATAGGCACAGGCAGGAACTTCCTGAACAGAGTCCCAGGGTCGCAACAAATTGGAGAGAGACTAGACAAATGGGACTACCTTAAGATAGAAAGTTTCTGCACAGTTAGAAACATAGCTACCAAACTAGAAAGCCAACTAATTGGGAAAAAATATTTACCAGCAATATATCAGACAAGGGGTTAACATCCAGTATATACAGGGAACTCAAGAAACTAATCCCTCCCAAACCTAACAAACCAATTACTAAATGGGCAAGGAGACTAAAGAGAGACTTCTCAGAAGAAGATATAAAAATGGCAAAGAAACACATGAGGAAATGTTCATCATTCCTGGTTGTGAAGGAAATGCAAATAAAGACAACCCTGAGATACCACCCTACCCCAGTCAGAATGGCCCACATCCTAAATTCAGCCAACCACAAATGTTGGAGGGGATGTGGAGAAAGAGGAACCCTATTACACTGCTGGTGGGAATGTACACTTATACAACCACTTGGAAACAGTCTGGAGGTACCTCGGAAAGCTAAATATTGGCCTCCCCTATGACCCAGCCATACCACTCCTAGGCATCTATCCTGAACAACAGGAACCTGTATACAAGGACACATGCACCTCCATGTTTATTGCAGCACCGTTCACAATAGCTAGGATAGGAAACAACCCAGATGTCCCACCACAGATGAATGGATTCAAAAATTGTGGTACCTATATACAATGGAATATTATGCAGCCATTAGAAAGGACAAAATAATGGTATTCACAGGGAAATGGATGGAACTAGAAAAAATCATCCTGAGTGAGGTAAGTCAAGAGCAAAGAGACAAACAGCACATGGTCTCCCTGATAAGTGGATGCTAAATCCAAAAGGTAAGGAGATACGACAAAGTAAACAAGACTCAAGAAACAAAGGACCTCTACTCCTCTGGTGGAATCATTACTAAATGACCCCATGCTGCTGACCACATATATGGTATATAGGTGCTCATCTGAGGGAAACTAGGAGGAGGACACAGAATCAGAGGGAAACAGGGGGAAACATACAACAGCAGGACCCATCAGCTGCACTCAACCTTGATCAAAACCAACGAAGCAACTCAATGGCAGCGATGGGAGGGAGGGAATGAGCGGGAAAGAGGGAACAGCTGACACTAAGCAAAAGGAAAGAAATGTACATATCACCTGATGTGGAAGAAATAACTGTACTGTCAAAGCTCATAGAACTCATAAACTTAATTGACCATGATAAAGACAATTTGCCCCAGGAAGGTTAGGATGTGTTTGTGACTTTAAGCATCACTGTCCCACAATACTGTGAAATTTGTGAAATGTATGGCATCACTAAATCACAATAAAAAATACTCTGGTTTGTCAGCAAAGGAATTAATAAGATGCGAGATGAGTGGGGTTGGAGAAGATGGAGGAGAATGATAAAAGACGTGACACTAATCCAGATGCATTATGCCCATAGCCACTCTTCTGATATTGAAACTCCTGCATACAGCTACTTAATAAAAATCACAGTAACATGAGGCATTGTTGTCATACACTAATATGTTGATTTGAATCCCTTTTGTATAACATCTTAAAGATCATTTAAAATCTAAAGCTGGGCACCAGTGGCTCACGCCTGTAATCCTAGCTACTCATGAGGCTGAGCTCTGAGGATCTTGGTTAGAAGCCAGCCCTGGCAGGAAAGCCTGTGAGACTCGTATCTCCAGTTAACTACCAGAAAATGGGAAGTGGTGCTGTGGCTCAAGTGGTAGAGCGCTCTCCTTGAGCTGAAGAGCTGAGGGACAGCGCCCAGGCCCAGAGTTCAAGCCCCATGACTGACAAAAAAAAAAAAAAATCTAGGATTTGTGGGGAATTATAAACCCAGGATGATCTCTAGAAAATGTACAGTTTTAAAACTTTTAAAGGGATACTTAACAATTACAAAAGAAAGACAGAGGTACCAAGAACAATATGAATGGATGCCCCCAACACAAAGTGACAGGTGCCAAGTGGTGCACTATGACATTCCATTTATGTATAAATTCTAGAAAAAAAACAAAAGTATTGGAAGATTGGAAGATGAAATATATCAGTGGTAACCTGGGGCTTGAAGCAGATGTAACAGCATGAAGAGATTATCGGGGTGGTAGTGGACGTATTCGATAACTGGTTTTTGTTGGTGGGAACACAAATTCTCTAGAACTTCCCCAAATGTATCCTTGCCACTGGTCCATTTTATACTATTTAATTAGGTTCTCAACAAGCTGTCAGTTAAGGGAATTCCCTATTGATGAGAGAGAGAGAGAGAGAGAGAGAGAGAGAGAGAGATAGGAGCTGGGTACTGGTGGTTCATACCTGTCATTCTAGCTACTCAGGAGGCTGAGATATAAGGATCATGGTTCAAAGCTAGCCTGGAAAGGAAAGCCCAAAAGACTCTTATTTCCAATGAACCACCATAAAACCAGAAGTGGCACTGAGGCACAAAGTGGTAGAGTGCTTCCCTTGAGCGAGAGTGCTCAAGGGACAGTGTCCTGGCCCTGAGATCAAGCCCCACAACAACTAACGGGGGGGGGGGGCAGGAAGGATGCTAAGAGAGCATTAAAACACAGCTCATCTCGGTCTCCTATTCCACAGATGAGAAATCCAATACTGGGATGATGGATGGGCTCATCATGGTGTTGTATGTTTGGTGTTCCGTCACGTAAGATTACGGTCTCTCCCTTATCTCCGTTCCTGTGCTACTGTGTAAGGACCTAAAAGATGTTTCTTCAAATAAATTCAGTTGTGCTTGAGAAAAGATGTTCATTGTATTTATTTCCTAGTATATGACAAGAAATAGTTCACGTGTCAGGACACTTGTTTGCGTTTCCAAAAAGCCTTATGGGTCAAGCGTGTCTATCTGCACAGCTCTTTCTTTCCAGGATCATGCATATCAAGAATAATGTTAATTGTTGAAAGAGCGTAGGACGATTTCTTTCTTTTCTTTCTTTTTTTTTTTTGGCTAAAGTCAACCTTGTCTCAAAGATTTGCATACACCAGAGGTTATAAACAGGGGATTCTATGTCAATCTGGATCAAAAGTGGCAAGCAAAAGCTAAATTAAACAGGATAACAAGGTCATGCCAATCATCTGTATTTAGTTACTTCAAAGGGGAATCTAGCTACTGAGGTAAAAAAAAAATCAGGAAATCAATCTGCCAAGGCACTTTTATACTATTTTTGGAATTATGGTTTTTTTTTTGTTAAACTTTAATATGAGAGAGGAAGTTTCACCTAGCTGTTGTTGCTATACTTGGAGAACACATGTCCAAATCCTCCTTCCTTCTTTCCTTCATTTTTCCTTCTTTTCCTTCCTTCCTTCCTTTCTTTCTTTTTATTCTTCCTTCCTTCCTCCTTCCTTCCTTTTTTCTTTCTTTCTTCCTCTTTTTTCTCTTTCTTTCTTTCTTTCCCTCCCTATTTCTTCCTTCCTTCCATCCTTCCTTCCTTCCTTTCTTTCTTTCTCTCTTCCTTTCTTCCTCTCTTTCTTTCTTTTTTTTTTGGGGGGGGGTCTGGTCATGGGGCCTGAACTCTGGACCTGGTCGCTGTCCCTCAGCTCTTCAGCTCAAGGCTAGCGCTCTACCACTGAGCCACCTTCCCAGCCCTCTTTCTTTCTTTCTTCCTCTCTTTCTTTCTTTATTGTGCTGGTCCTAGGACTTGAACTCAGGGCCTGGGTGCTGTCCCCAAGCTTTTTGTGCTCAAAGCTAGTGCTCTACCACTTGAGCCACAGTTCCACTTCCTGCTTTTTTTCCCCCACTATCTTTATCACATATAATTCCCACAACACCTCCTGTGAGATAGGTATTACTGCCCATCTTCCACATGAGGAAACTGAGGTTCACACATGTCCAGGGACACACAATTAACAGCACAGGTCTACCAATTCCAACACCTGGGCTCTTCTCAGACCATCCACGCCCTCCACCAGGAGGGTCAGAACACACCCTACTTGTGTGTGTGTGTGGAGATAAAATGGAGATAAGGGGCTGGGAAGGTGGCTCAGTGATAGAGTGCTTGCCTTGCATGCATGAGGCCCTGGGTTCAATTCCTCAGCACCTCATAAGCAAAAAGAAAAAAAAAGCTGGAAGTGGTGCTGTGGCTCAAGTGGTAGAGCGCTAGCCTTGAGCTGAAGAGCTGAGGGACAGCGCCCAGGCCCAGAGTTCAGGCTCCACAACCAGACCCAAAAAATAAAAATATAAAATGGAGATAAGAGTTTCATAGACTTTCCTGCCCAGACTGGCTTCAAACCATGATCCTCAGATCTCAGCCTCCTGAGTAGCTAGGATGACAGACAGGTGTGAGCCACCAGTCCTTAGCTGAGCCTTATGCAAAGTGATTGCACTTTGGATGCAAAGGTTTCAGTGTAAGTTCTTCCTCTGGCTGGGTAAGCATTAGCACATCAAATAACTTCTCTGGGATGCCATATCCCCTCACACATTGTGTGAAACGATGCTCAGAACTCTCTGGAGAAATCAGAACTTCCATCTTCTTTTAAATCTAGTGTGTAGCATACAGAGCAAAGAAAGCCCTCAGTGGAAGGCCCTCTCTGTAAGGACTGATCCAGCCACAGAGAGGCTTTACCGAGGGAAAGAAGATGTGGCTCTCGCCTAGAAAGAAGAGTCTTGTAGGTCAGCTAAAACAGGGACTAAATCCATTAGCGGTGAGATCTTGCACAAATGAGGTCAGTTTCCTATTACCCTCATGAAAAAGGAGATAATTAACTTGAACAGTGAGTTCGTTTGGGGCTCTACCCCATATGGGATTTCTCCTTATTACTTTGGGAGCTGGGGGGAAGGCAGCCCACCATGATGGGAGCCACAAGTCAGGAAGCCAAAGGAAGAGAAAGAGGAGGAGATGTGGTCCCATGCTTCCCTCCAAAGATCATGTTTCCCGTGACTTGAAAAATCCTCCCACTAGGCCCCTAATGGATCTCCCTTCCCCCCAAAGCAGCTCTCTAGGTGCCAAGTATCCATGGGACACCCTCACTCCTAAGCTCTAGCTGCGGTGGGCCAGGTTTTCTGGGTGTTCTGGGTTAACAATTTAAGTGGAGAAGGGTTTGGTTTTGGTTCCTGGCTCCAGAAGATTCGGGCGATGGTTGTTTGGATTCTTGTACTTGACCAGGGTGTGATGTTGGTAGAGAGCTTTTTTCTGTTTGTCTGGATTTTTTTTAACGGTCTATATTTTGTCTTTTTTTTTTCTTTTGGCACTGGGGATCGAGCCCAGGATGTTGTAACTTGCTAGGCAAGCGCTTTGCCACTGACCTATATCCCAGGCTTCATAACGCACCGAGGACAGGAGGCAGACAATGAGGGACAGGGAGGAACCAGTGACAAGATGCCCACCTGAACCCAGCCCCAGTGACTTTCTCCTGCCATACTCCACCTCTTAGAGTTTCCAGAAGTTTCTAAAATAGCACCTAGAGACTAAGACCCCCAATAGATAAGCTTGTAAGAGATACTAAGTATTCAAACCAAAATAAGCAGATCATCTTCCTGAGTCTGAGTTTCTTCTGAAAAACAAAAGACATTTAAGGCTAGTCTTAAAAAAACACGAAGTCTCTACAATAGCTGTATAGATCTCTGATCATGATTTCAACTGAGTAAATAATTAGTTATTGCTTTGCTAATTTGGATTTTTATAAGAACTAAACAATTAGTTGACAATGACTCAGACTAGGAATATAGGAATATATTGAATTTCTAAACCAACAGCTCACAGACACATGTGATAAGTTTGATATCTATAGACATATATACAGAGAGACCTATACATACACACACATACAGTCCACATACAGTGTGCGTGTGTGTTTGTGTGTGTGCATTGTTTGGCTAACATTGTGTCAGGTATCCACCAAATCAGCTTCAGTTTCTTGATTCACAATTAAGACAGTGAACATGGAAAAGCTGCTACAATTATGACTTGTTGCAATCTAACCACACAGGTTAAAAGGAGCCAGGCAAAGGTTGGCTTATGTCATTAATTCTAGCTACTCAGGAGGCTGAGATCTGAGGATCTCGGTTTGAAGCCAGCCTGAGCGAGAAACTTACAAGACACTTATTTACAATTAACCACCAAAAGGCCGAAAATGCAGTTGGGGCTAAAGTAGTAGAGTCCTAGCCTTGAGGAGAAATGCTCAGGGACAGTGCCCAGGCCCTGAATTCAAGCCCCAGCACACACACACACACACACACACACACACACACACACACACACACACACACACACACACACACTTAGTAAATATAAAGGGCGCAGGAGGAAGAGTGAAAGACAAATAAGGCACAAGCTTCCTGTTTCCTGTGGAATAAGGTGTGACAATGTAATTAGGGAATGGTGAAGGAGGAGCATTTCCCCACCTGGGATCCCAGGTGTTTGCTGTGAGCTGGACAGGTCGGCAGGGAACAGCTACCTGGATGTCTTCAATTGCCCGGATGATGTCCGTTTCTCAGGTTCCAGTTCTTCCCAGAAGTCAAAATAGGTAGTATGGCTGGAAGTCCCCACTCTAAATCACATTGTCAGCCCGATTTATGTCGTGTGGCCCAAAGCCTTGGATCTACAAAGAAACTGTAGCACGCAGGACATTCCAAGAGCCAAAAAGTTATGTCCAGAGGACCAGTACATTTGGAATGAGCACTTGGAATTGATCACTCCAAACTTGATGAATTAACCTTTTCTGTACAGAATGACACCTGAATGTGGTCTAGGTTGTTTTATTGCAAGGCAACCATTCTTGTCTGACTATACATATATATATATATATATATATATATATATATATATATACACACATTATATATATATATAAATACTATACACACTATGCATAAACATTATACATATTTGTACTATACATATACACTATATATACTATACATATATATGTTCATATATTTTCATATACCTCCCTTCCCAAAAGATATCAGTCTAAGTAAGCCTAACTTGAGAATCCAATGGATTATTAGATAGATTTAAAGAAACAACCAATCTACCTTAATTAGTTAGGGTTTGCCAGAGAAACAAAACTAATAATATATATGTATGGGGAGTGTGTGTGGGGGGGTGATATAAGGAATTAGCTGTGTAATTATGGAGGCTGACAAGTCCCAGGAACTACAGGTAGAATTGCAAGCCTGAGACCCAAGGAAGTTAATGATCTGGCTTGAATCTGAAAGCTGAAAGAATTTATGTCTGGATTCACAGGCAGGAACTTTCCCTTTTAATTTAAGGGAGGGTTGACATTTTTACTCTATTGAAAAATTTAACTGATTGGACAAGTCCCTATTACATTAAGGAAAGCAAGTTGAGCCAGGCACTGGTGGCTCACACCTGTAATCCTGGTGACTCAGGAGGCTGAGATCTGAGGATCAGGATTCAAAGCCAGCCCAGGCAAAAAAGTCCATGAGACTCTTATCTTCATTGAACCACCAGAAAACTGCAAGTGGCACTGTGGCTCAAAGTGGTAGAGTTGTAACCTTGAGCACAAAAGCTCAGGGACAGTGCCCAGGCTTTGAGTTCAAGCCCCATAACACTCTCTCTCTCTCTCTCTCTCTCTCTCTCTGTCTCTCTCTGTCTCTCTCTGTGTGTCTCTCTGTCTGTCTGTCTGCCTGCTCTCTCTCTCTCTCTCTCTCTCTCTCTCTCTCTCTCTCTCTCTCTCTCTCTCTCGGCTGTTCTCTGGTGGGAATTTTTCATTGTCTGAGCACCAAGAAGAAGAGATCAAGGAGAAATGAGAGTCCCATTCAGAGAGACAGAAGAGAAAGTGATGCGTGTCCAGCTGCCCAACCAGCTTGGAGCTGAGGGAGAAAATTCCTGAGAGGAAAGAAACCCCAGAGAAGTGCATTGAAAAGTTAAGACAGCCTGGAGGAATGGACATGGCTGAAATCTGCTCTTCCATCATGAAAAACATGGGCAAAAATGATCACATGACAGATCTCTGGAAATCAACAGGAAGCCAGCAATAAGGCTTCACGGAGTGTTTAAGCAACAATCTATGGCATGTTAACTTGTCCTGATTCCATCATGGCGGTCTGACCAACCAAGAGTGGTACAATGATTGCAATGATAATACTAGAATCAGCCCGGATGCCCCTCAGTGGACAACGAATGGATCAAGAAAATGTGGTATATATACACAGCAGAATTCTACTCTCCATCAGAAAGAATGATAGTGTACCATTCATCTGGAAATGGAAAGGCTTGGGAAAAAAATTATATTAAGTGAAGTAAGCCAGACCCAGAGAAACACGGGTTGCATGGTTTCCCTCATTCGTGGTAGCTAGCAGGTGCCTATAATTCTACAAGTAAACACACTGGATGGTTAAAAAAAATACACTGATACCTAGGAATTAACTTAACTAAAGAAGTGAAGGACCTCTATGATGAAAACTTTAAAATCTTGAAAAGGGAAATCAACACAGAACTTAAAAATGGCAAAACCTCCCATGCTCCTGGATTGGAAAGATTAACATCGTGAAAATGGCAATACTTCCCAAGGCTATCTACAAATTCAACGCAATACCTATCCAAATTCCAACCTCATTCTTCAAGGAAATAGAAGAGGCAATCCAAAAATTCATATGGAACAATAAAAGACCCCTAATAGCAAAAACGCTCCTGAATGGAAAGAACACTGCTGGAGGAATATCAATACCAAACTTCAAACTCTACTATAAAGCCATAGTAATCAAAACAGCTTGGTATTGGCATAAGAACAGACCTCAGGACCAATGGAATAGAATTGAAAACCCAGAAATGAACCTACAGACCTATAGCCATCTAATCTTCGATAAGGGAGCTAAAACAATAGAATGGAAGAAAGACAACCTCTTCAGTAAATGGTGCTGGCAAAATTGGTTAACTACATGTAGAAAACTTAAGCTAGATCCTTATATATCACCCTGCACCAGAATCAACTCCAAATGGATCAAAGACCTTGAACTCAAAGCAGACACTCTGAAAACATTACAGGATGGAATAGGAGAAACCCTAGGTCTCCTTGGCTCAGGCCGAAATTTTCTGAATAGAGACCCGGAAACACAACAAATCAAAGAAAGGTTGGACAAATGGGATTGCATAAAGTTGCAGAGCTTCTGCAGGGCAAATGACATAGCTAGCAAGATCAATAGAAAGCCCACGGATTGGGAGAAAACCTTTACTAGCCATACAGCGGACAAGGGTCTCATATCTAAAATATACTTGGAACTCAAAAAATTAAACCCCCCAACAACAAATCCTCAAAGAAACAACTGCCCAATAAATAAGTGGGCGAAAGACTTAAAGAGAAACTTCTCTGAAGAAGAAAGAAGGATGGCCAATAGACACATGAAGAAATGTTCAACATCCCTAGCCATAAAAGAAATGCAAATCAAAACAACATTGAGATATCACCTCACTCCAGTTAGAACGGCAAAAATCAAGAACTCTAACAACAACAGATGCTGGAAGGGATGTGGACAGAAAGGAACCTTACTTCATTGTTGGTGGGAATGTAAACTTGTTCAACCACTTTGGAAAGCAGTATGGAGGTTTCTCAAAAGACTTCACATAGAGCTCCCCTATGACCCAGCAATCCCACTTTTGGGCATTTACCCTAATGTTTACAAACAAGACCACACTAAAGCTACCAGCACAACTATGTTTATTGCAGCATTATTTACCATAGCTAAGATATGGAACCAACCCAGATACCCCTCAGTAGATGAATGGATCAAGAAAATGTGGTATATATACACAATGGAATTCTATGCCTCCATCAGAAAGAATGACATTGCCCCATTTGTTAGGAAATGGAAAAACTTGGAAAAAATTATATTAAGTGAAGTAAGCCAGGCCCAAAGAAACGTAGGTCCCATGGTTTCCCTTATTTGTAATATCTAGTATATGTATGAGTCAAGCGGAAAAGGTCAGATAATGTGATGTCAGGAAAATGAACCCTTAGATGTGTATTTTAATGTTTTTTTCTTTCATGTGTGTGTTTCTAACACATTTATAAGATTATCTCTTTGTTGCTTTGTATGTCCCTCCCCCACAGTATAACCCCTGCTTTCACTATATTTGATGTCATTATAACTTGTGGAGGAGATGGGGAAAAACCAGTTGTTTAAGGATACAGGTGGACCTGTTGCAACAATGAGATGTACAAGTTGTCATGTCCAAAACGAGCTTTACAACGTTGGTGCGGGGGGGGGGGGGCGAAGGAGAAGGATTGGGATTGGGGGGGAGAGGGGAGGCTGGGAAGGGATGTGAAGGGTAAACAAAGGAGGAGGCTGCAATGCTTGGTAAGAAATGTACGCATTATCCTGCCCATGTAACTGTAACTCCTCTGTACAGTATGTTCACAAATAAAATTAAATTAAATTAAAAAAAAATACACTGAGACATGGTAAATTACACAGGTCTCCGGGTACTCACACACAGTGAGATCAAAGGAGGATACTTTTAAGCAAGGAACACAATGGCACAATGCCCATGTACCTCTGCTCATATAAAAGAATAGTTATCAACATGACCTCCAGGAAATGAAGGTTTGTTTGTTTTGTTTTGTTTTCTGTCTTGTTTGATCATTTCTCTGTTTGGGGGAGGTTAAGAGGGACAAAGGGTGAACAAATGCAGCAGTGGTACTCACTCGGTACTATGTGGAAAAGGAACTCTACAACTTGTGGGTGAGGACAGGAGGGAAAAACTGGGAGAGAGCAAGGGAGGGGGTGACATTGTCCAAAAGGAAATGTCCTCCTTCCCTGACTTACGTAATTGTCACCCCTCCGTACAGCACCTTTACAGTAACAATAAGAAATGCATGCAACGGAAAAAAAAAGGAGAAAAGAACACAAAAATACTGGGTGGAATCAGAACATGATCTAAATGATCCCGAAGTTCCTTTGCCACAGAATTGCTCTTTGTTTGTCTGGTGTGGAAATGCATGATGACTACCTTCATTCCCAGACTGGAGACATGGTTCAAGAGGTAGAGCACTGGCCTAATGGGCACAAGGCCCTGGAATTCAAACCTCAGTACCACACACGTGTGCATGCATGTGTATACTCACACACACAAACAGAATCCTCACAAACTCCCCCTAAAAATGCTGACGATAGCCAGATTCTCGTGGCTCCTATCTGTAATACTAGCTACTTGAGAGGCTGAGATGTGAGGATTACAGATTGAAGCTGGCCCCATCACAAAATTCCGTGAGACTTCTACCTTCAATTAACCACCAAAAAGCCAGAAGTGGAGACATCATTCCAATAGTCAAATCCCAGTCTTGACTTTTAAAGCGAAAGGACAGTACCCATGTCCTAAGTTCAAGCCCAGTACCAGCACAAAGAAAAAGAAAAAAAAACCCAGCCAGGTGCTGGTGGCTCACACCTGTAATCCTAGCTACTCAGGAGGCTGAGATCTGAGGATCAGTGTCAAAGCCAGCCTGTGCAGGAGAGTCCTTGAAACTCTTATCTACAATTAATCACAAAAAAGCTTGAAGTGGGGGCTGGGAAGGTGGCTCAGTGGTAGAGCGCTTGCCTTGCATGCCTGAGGCCCTGGGTTCGATTTCTCAGCACCACATAAGCAGAAAGAAAAAAAAGCTGGAATTGGCGCTGTGGCTCAAGTGGTAGAGCGCTAGCCTTGAGCTAAAGAGCTGAGGAACAGTGCCCAGGCCCAGAGTTCAGGCCCCACGATTGAACCCCCCCTCAAAAAAGCTGGAAGTGGAGTTGTGGCTCAAGTGGTAGAACATTACCCATGAGCAAAAGGAATTTGGAAACAGCGCCCAGGCCCTGAGTTCAAGCCCTAGGACTGGCAGAGAAAGAGAGAGAGGGGAGAGGGGAGAATATGTATCTCCAGATAATAATGATATCCAAGGTCAGACTTGGGCAGCAATGGGATTCTCAATTATAGGACCAATTTCATCCTGGACTAAAGCTACTGGAAGGCAAAAGCCACTATAGTCCCAGACAGCCGGACAGAGACAGATGTTAAGGTATCCAAGACCACATGCAGGAAGAGAAGAGCCTGAGATGAAGCAATGGTGGTAGGAGGAAGAAAACAACTTTACCTGTGTGTTCCCCCTCTGCCTCAGTTGCTCTGGGACAAGCTAGAAACCAGGCAAAGCCATAAGAGCAATTGCAAACACGGCCACTGGTTGAGCGGAACCTGGGGTTAGTGTCAGCTTGGCCATTGGAGTTCACGGAGCCAGCAAGCAACAGCAAGCAGCAGCCTCTGACAGTGAACTTCCATCTAGTCTCTGTCTTCTTGTTCATCTGGAGTCAGAGACTATGTTTCAGCATGGAATTTTCTTCTAGCATGGCTTCTCATAGACTTGTCTTTAGCCTTTACATCCTCAAGGGGTAACAAATACAGACTGGCCTTTGGGTACTGGTGAATGGTTTTACTGTGCACATTTATAGCCCGGCTTCCATGGTTTGTTAGATCCCTGCATCTCCACAGCCTGGGATTCAAAAACAGATATGATTCTACCTGTGCCTTAGAGATCTCATAGACCAATGTGGAGGTCATACCCAGAAATACAGGATGCTACAGTTATGGGATATGAACTATGGATGACCAACGTCTAGACTACTATGGGAGATAAGAGGAGATAATGGATGGCTGAAATGAGGTAGGGTTTGGAGAAGGGAGGTCTAGGGAATTTAACGCAGGGTCTTAGTTGCTTGCTAGATAAGTGTTGGGCCATTCGCCAGCACTCTTGCTTTCATTTATTTGGCAGATTGGGCCTCTGGCTTTTCCTTGGCAGTATTTAGGACTGCGATCCTCCTATCTCTTGTCTCCTGAATGGTGTAAGCTGCCACACACTGCCCAGGATTATTCATTCATTTGTTTGTTTATCTTTAAGTAGTTGTACAACAGAGTTGCCATTTAACAAAGCAGTTTCTGAGAAACTCTTGATCCATGTCAATCCTTTCAACATTCTTACCCACCTTTCCCCTACCCACCCATTTCCTCCATCTTCTTTTTTTTTTTTTTTTAATGTCGGTCATGGGGCTTGAACTCTGGGCCTGAGTGCTGTCCCTGAGCTCTTCAGCTCAAGGTTAGAGCTCTACCACTTGAGCCACAGCACCACTTCCGGTTTTCTGATGGTTTATTGGAGATAAGAGTCTCATGGCTTTTCCTGCCCAGGCTGGCTTTGAACCACAATCCTCAGATCTCAGCCTCCTGAGTAGCTAGGAATATAGGCGTGAGCCACCGGCGCCTGGCTTCCCTTGCTCTTCTTAATTTTGTGGGGCACACATTGGATTCTTGACTCTTCTCCTCTCCATCCATCTCCCTCTTCCCTCTTGACCCCACCCCACCCCTTCCCAGCACTCACTTCCAGGAATTATTTATTAAGAATAATTTCCTACGTCTCAATGAATAGAACTTCTATGTCACACAAAATCCTCATTGCTCTACAAAAAGCATTGCAGGGAAATGCTGACGTTTGGTATTATAATGACTTTTTATTTCCTGGATCCATAAATGATTCCTGTCATGTCAGAGGATCATTAACTGATGCAGTGCCAAGACCCTCACTCAACAGTTTGTGTCTTTCCTCTGTGTTGAGGCAGTTCCTGGGATGTTGGCTAGGAACAAGGAAAGCTGTCTGCCTGGGTTCTGGGTGGATGGCTACCTGGAGCTACACCAAGATTTGCTCGAGCAAAATGAATGCATGTATTACGCCTCTGGCATATTTAAAATCTGCCATGAAGCCAGGCGCCAGTGGCTCACACCTGTCATCTTAGCTACTCAGGAGGCTGAGATCTGAGGATCAGCCACACATTCACACATACTTGTTGCCTTGCACAAATACATTGATACATTCAAGCACAGACACATACATTCCCCCAGAAACACACACTTTTTTGTGGTGGTTGTTGGTCAGAGGGCTTGAACTCAGGGCCTGAGCACTGTTCCTAAGCTTCTGCACTCAAGGCAAGTGCTCTACCACTTTGAGCCAAATCATCATTTCTGGTTTTCTAAGGAAAACACACACTTTTACACATAAACACACAACATTCACCAAGTGTCACATATTCCTACACAGATATGCTCACACACATGTAAACACGCTCATATAAATGCATTTTGATACAGACACACATGACATGTACACGCATGTGACATGCATGTTCACAGACATGTGTTATATACACAATACATGGGCACACATTTGCATACTATCACACTCACTGACAGGCACTGGCATGTGTGTACACTCACTCACCCAAATATACCCTTTTGCAAAGAGGCACACAGAAATAAGACCACGTGCATTGTCACATACACATATGCAAACGTTTAATCTAGGGAGCTCGGCTGGACTAAACCTTTATGTAATATTTGCACATAAGAGATACAGATTACGGATAAGAGAACCTTCCGCACTCTGAAAATAGTAAATCTTAACTCCTCTCAAATGCAAAGCTTCTCCTTTGTCAAGATGAGATCACAAAGGAAAATTACCGACCATGAACATTTCCTTAAGGCCATATATTGTCCAAAAAAAATCTTTTATAAAACATCCTGTTAAATATTTGTAAAAAAAAAAAAAAAAATTAGAAGTCATTTGGAACAATCTGTTGGGCAGGTGATAGTGTTATACTCTCATATGTCATGGATTCTGTTACGTGCTCAGCGATCTTGGAGTCAACCTGCGGAAAGTCCTCAGTGTTAAACGTCTCTGATTTCTCAGTATGGTTTGAATGAAGCTAACACGCTCCACACTAAAAACCACAAGAAGCCGCTAGTTTACGCAGTAACCAGCAGAGGGCGCCGTAGAGCGCTTGGCAAAATGAGAAATTACGAGCACTTGCTATTTCACGGGATGGCCACAAGAGGGCGAGGCGGACGCAGCCTTAGCACGCTGAAGCGAAGTGCGGGTGGTTTGCAGCTGACTGCTATGGACCATAGAAAAATCCTTTGCTGTTGGGTCCTAGGGTGGTTTTTTTCCCCAGGTTTGCACTCAATCCTGGACGGCTTTCATTTGGATTTGGGATCAGAGCTCGCAGCCTTCCCACGTGTAGATGATGGATTCTCCAAAATCCAGACTCAGTTAAGCAGATGCCAGGCTTCAGGCTGGGGCTCCAGGAAGGAGGAAGAGGCCAAGACAATTTAGTTTTGGTAACTTATGGATTGGCCCAGGTGATTCTTGCCCCTACCATTCCTTAGACATGAACAGTCTGAATCAGCTGCCTGTAGCTTGTGCCTGTAATCCTTACTACCCAGGAGGCTGAAGCCTACAGGGCTGTCAGAAAAGTCATAGACAGACAGCGCAGGCAGAAAAAGTCCTTGAGAGTCTGCCTCCAATTAACAAGCAAAAAGCCAGGCTCCAGTATGGCTCAGGTGATGAGCATCACCACCAGCAAGCTAGCCGAGCAAGCGCCACAGGAAGGAGAGAGGAGAGCTTGGACATAGGTATTAGTCATGATGGTCCTGTGACACACTGTTCCATCCAATCCTGTCCTAGCCTGCTCCTCAGCTTCCCACTATTATCAAGATGTCATCATTACCAAAACACCATCATAGTGTTTGCTTGAGACCCCCTTCTGGCAAAATGATGAGAGTAAGCTAGTGAATTCAGCTAGGACAAGGAGAGAACCAGGGCCCCAGTGGCTCCCGCCTGTCATCCTAGCTACTCGGGAGGCTGAGACCTGAGGATTGAGGTTCAAAGCCAGCTGGGTCAGGAAAGTCCATGAGACTCTTTATCTCCAATTAATCACAGCCCCTCCCTTTCCCCCACCCCCAAGAAAAGCTGGAAGGGTAGCTGTGGCTCACATGTTAGAGCACTAGCCTCAAACGGAAAAGGCTCAGGGACAGCACCAAGGCCCTGGGTTCAAGCCCAGGACTGGAGAGTGAGAGAGAGAAAGAGAGAGAGAGAAAGAGAGAGGAGGGAAGAAGGGAGGAAGGAAGGGAGGGAGGCAGGGAGGGAGGAGGGGAGGGAGGAAGGGAGGGAGGGAGGGAGGGAGGGAGGGAGGAGGGGAGGGAGGGAGGAGGGGAGGGAGGGAGGAAGGGAGGAAGGGAGGGAGGGAGGGGACCCAGCATCCAGTTGGGTTCTGTTGGACTCAAACGTTGCAAAACATAAAGAGAAGGCTCAGTGACAGCACAAGGTTATTCCAAGGGAAGGCCTGCAGAAGAGAGCGGGGGGGAGGCCTCTCCAACCCCAGCTGGCCCTCCCCGGCCTCTTACACACGAGCAGGATTTCTAATGAGTGAGAAGTACAAAGAGACTCGGGGTTGGGACTCCCTTCGTTTGGGGCCCCTGTGGGGCTGCTGCCGCCCCAGAGGGTCTGTTCAGGGGGCGGGGCGGGGTGTCTGTCAGTCAGCAGGCTCCTGGGGCCTCAAGTGGGAGGCCTCTAGGCTGATGGCACCCTTAGCCCTTCAGCCTTTTGTTCTCACTCCTTGTTGAGCGGGGGCAGGGGCCGCGCAGGCGCTGTGAAGGCTGTTCTGGGGACTCCTGTGAAGGAGGGCCGGCATGCAGGATGGGTTAGAGGCTGGAGTCTGTGATCAGTGAGCTTGGTTTTCTGGAGCTGGGGGGGAGGGGTCTGCTTTTAATGAGGCCTCTCGAGGAGGCGTTTATCCACATGTTTCTGAATAATGACCTGTGGAAACAAAAGGCTGAAAGCATTAGGAAAAAGGGATAAGTAGGGCTCTGGGCTGGACGCCTGAGAGGCGGGCCAGCTGGAGAGGAAGGACCAGCGGGCCCAGGAGCTGGCCATGTGTGCTCAGAGTCAGGAGACTGTGTCCGTGTGTCCTCTGCAGCCTTTAGGACAAGGGTAGTCTAGCTTACAAAGAAGCAACAGTCAAGCTGGCGCTGGTGGATCACACCTGTAATCCAGGCTTACTCAGGAGGCTGAGATCTAAGGATCATAAGAAAGTCCGTGAGACTCTTGTCTCTAATTAATCACAGAAAAAGCCAGAACTGGAGCTAGTAGCCTGGAACAGAAAGAGCTCAGGGGTAGTTCCCAGGCCCTGAGTTCAAGCCCCAAGACCGGCCAAAAAAAAAGCAACATAAGTCCTGTGTAAGAAGAAACAGACTCTCCCACTTCTCTGCTGCAAGTGTAACCCTGGAGGATTTTGAAGTAAAGCTGTGAAGGAATCTATGTGCCTCTAGGGTGAGTTATTGTGGTGAATATGGCATCTATTGGTGTTTGAAGGGCAGTTGAAGAGGTTGATGGTTTATTGGAGAGGCGGGTAGTGTTTACCTGCTATTACTGTACCCATCTTTAGACTTCTGACTGGAGCCAGGAGGAGGGCTTGAATTTTAGCCTTTTTAAAGTTTATTTATTTTTGCTGGTCCTGGTGCTTGAACTCAGGTCCTGAGCACTGTCCCCTGAGCCTCTTTGGTCTGGAGGCTAGCACTCTAACACCTGAACCACAGCTCCACTTCTGGCTTTGGCTGTGGTTCATTGGAGAAAAGAGTCTCACAGACTTTCCTGCCCAGGCTGACTTCAAACCACGATCCTCAGATCACAGCCCCGAGTGGCTAGGATTTTGCTCTTGTTTCTGAGGATGAGATGAAGGCTGTTAAGGGAAAGTGAAGTACTTGGGCTTCTGAGAAAACTGACACAAAGGGAAAGGAAGGAAGAAAGCAAAGTGTAGACAGACACGCTGGCTGCTAATTGGCTAGTAGACAATCTGTAACAGTTAGTCCCATGGAGGAAGAAGAGGCCAGGAAGATAAAGGCAAAACCTAAAATTAAAGTTAAACCATCCAGTGTAAGGTATTTTTTTAAAGTCATTCTTGGGGCTGGGAAGGTGGCTCAGTGGTAGAGTGCTTGCCTTGCATGCATGAGGCCCTGGGTTCGATTCCTCAGCACCACATAAACAGAAAAAGCTGGAAGTGGTGCTATGGCTCAAGTGGTAGAGCAATAGCCTTGAGCCTTGAGGGACAGCACCCAGGCCCAGAGTTCAGGGCCCACGACCAACAACAGCAACAACAAAAAGCCATTCTTAAGTCAGATGGGCCAGGACCAGTATCAGAAATTCCCGCCCATTGTAGTTGCTATGTCGGGTTGTGGCCCTAGATTAAATACTAGCAAGAGAGTGGCTTCCAATGTCTGAGCCTGTGATCTGATTTAAGGCCATGGTTGACCAGAAATGATAGTTGCTTTGTTGTAAAGACAGAGGAAATATCTAGCAAGAGGTATGTATGTGTGTATGTGGGTGTGGGTGTGCGTGCACGCACGTGTATATGTGTGCGTGTGTGTATCATTTGGAGTCGTGAAGTGAAATTAGAGGTACAATCCAACTTATATTAAATGGTCTTCCTGTACTATGGAGGGTCGTGTGTTACTGAAAATTTTGTTTCTTATGAAGATGCTTTCCTGTTGGCTCCTACTTCCTTGTTTGAAGGGTTTTTGTTACTCTTCTTTTTGTGTGTGCTGGTCCTGAGGCTTGAACTCATGGCCAGGCTGCTGGCCCTGAGCATTTTTGCTCAAGACCAACACTCTACCACTTGAGTCCCAGCACCACTTGAAGATTCTTTGGTGGTTACATGAAAATAAGAGTCATGGACTCTTGCCTGGGCTGGTTTCGAACCATGCGTCTCAGTTCATGGATCTGAAGTAGGGTTACAGGCATGAGTCACTAGCGCCTGGCTTGTTTCTGTTCTTCTTCTGGGACCTGAGTGACTCTTCCCCGATCTTTCTTATTTCATCCATTGTCCAGATGGGCTTTGCAGTCATTTGTGTGTTGTGACGTTCTTCTCATGGAGTCAAGGATGGAATGAGATTACAAAAGGACAAGATAGGTTCCCATGGGAGAGGCACGGGTCTGAGTTATAATCCCACTTATGCAAAGGTGGGGCATGGCAGGTGTCTGTGGAAATTGGTTATTCTCTAAAGATTTTTGGGGGGGGATGAGGGTTGGAGATACACATTATAAGTAGTTAATATTAAGGGAAGCGAACTAATCAATGTACCAGCCCTGTCTTTGGAATCTAGCAGAGTCCGTGAGGTGGCAATTGTATTGAGCATGAAGGTTTTACCAGGAGGGGCAAGGAAAGGTTGGGAGCTAGGTACAGCCATGTCATGGGGGTATCATAGTCCAGTCCTCTTGAGGCGCCCGGCAAGCATGTTTCTGTGGGTCCTGGGTGGAGAGGCAAGTCCACCGTGTATTTATGATGAATAATAAAAGGCTTTAAGGCCCTTATGTATGGCCTGTAGTCCGGGGTTGACAGGTGCAAGTTTTTGTGGTAGGGGTTAGGACTATAGTAAGAAAGAGTGGCATGGTCCAAAAAGAAATGTACTGTAACCTGGCTTATGAAATTATAACCCCTCTGTACATCACCCTTATAACTTATAACCCCTCTGTACATCACCCTTATAACTTAAAAAAATTTTTTTTAAACAAGACTATAGTAAGAATAAGCCAGGCACCAGTGGGTCACACCTATAATCGTGGCTAATGAGGTTGAGATGTGAGGATCACTGTTCAAAGCCAGCCTGGGCACAAAAGTCTGTGAGACTCCAATAAACTATTCAAAAAAAGCCAGAAGTGATGCTGTGTGGCTCAAATGGTAGAGCGTTAGCCTTGACAGGGACAGCACCCAGGCCTGGCAAAAAAAAAAGACTATATTAAGAATATTAAGCAGAATGATTAGAAAGTAATTTGTAAGGAGGATAATTCCTTAAAGATGCCCTGTAATCAAAACTCCTGTATTAAAGAAGGAAGAGATGGGGCATATGGAGAGGACAGACGGGACCTCACGGGCAAAGTCCTACATGAGACAGTGCAGAATCACGTGGCTCAGTGGTAGAGTGCTTACCTAGCACACATAAAGCCCTGGGTTTGATTCCTCAGTACCACATACACAGAAAAAGCCAGAAGTGGTGCTGTGGCTCAAATAGTAGAGTGCTAGCTTTGAGTAAAAGAAGCTTCGGGACCGTGCCCAGGCCCAGAGTTCAAGCCCCAGGACTGGCAAAGGAAGAGACAGAGGGTTAACTAGTTGTGGGCTATGTGACCTTCAACCCAAACACATGACCATGTGTAAGCTGGGCCTGCTGTCTTCTGGGGGAAGCGGGGGTGTGCTCTGAAGGCTGGAAGCTGCTCTAGGGGCTCAGGTAGGGAGAGCTGGAGCCCAGCGAGGGCTGACAGCAAGAGGGAAGGCCAGGTAAACTGAAGCTGGAGAGAAACTCCGGGGTTATTTTAGGATAATCCCCAGGAACCACAGCTGTGCCCGGTGTCACCTTGGACTGGGTCTTGTTTGTGTAAAAGTTGACTGTGTGGCTTTGAGCACTGTCTTCCGGGGAGAAGGTGGAGGACAAGATGAAAGAGGCGTCCTAGCTCAGTGCTGGTGGCTCACGCCTGTCATCCTAGCTACTCACAAGGCCGAGATCTGAGGATCAGGGTTCAAAGCCAGCCCGGGCTTACCTCCAGTGAACCACCAGAAAAATTGGAAGTGGAGCTGTGGCTCAAAGTGGTAGAGTGCTATCCCTGAGCAAAAGAGCCAGGGATGGTGCCTAGGCTCCGAGTTCAAGCCCATGATATGACCAACCAAAAAAAATGGGGTGGGGTAAGATTGAGTGGGCCGGAAGGAGTTTATGGAAAGTAGTGGGATCCAAATGGAAGGTTCTCAAGGCAAACTGTTCACCATGATGACAGTCAGAAAAATGTGATGTAAACCAGGAGAGCCTGGTGCTGTCCACCTTGGCAGAGGAGTTCAAGGTGATGGAGGGGGAGATTGTAGGAGTAGGAGTAAGGGAGAAAGGGGAGCCTGTTAGAGGTGGAGATAGGGAAGAAGAGGAGAAGGAGGAAGAGATGGAGAAGGGGGGAGGAGGAGGAAGAAAAGGAGGAGGAGGAAGAGGACGGGAAGAAGGAGGAAGAGGAGGAAGAAGAGGAGAAGGAAGAAGAGGAGGAGGAGGAAAAGGGGGGAGGAAGGAGAAGAGGAGGAAGAGGGGGAAGAGGAGGAAGAGGAGGAGGGGGAAAGAGGAAGGATGGGGGGGAGCCCCAGAGGCACTAGGAGTTTTCCCAGCAAGATCAAAGCCGCAGCTAGCTTTTGTTTTTTTCAGGAGGTGTGACAGGTGGACGCAGATGTCTTAGGCTTTATTTTCTTTTTTCCTTAAGCAAAAGAACTGGGTATGAATTGAAAGACTGACAGAGCGGGCGACACAGACAAAGGCTGGCTTTTTGTCTGCAAGGGAACAAAACCACTTTGGCTTGTGTTGGGGAAAGTCTCCAGATGGCGCTGAAATCTGCAAATCGGAAAGGCCCAGCTCAGACCATTTTTCGTTATTATCTCATTCTTTCTAGGGTGGCCCAGCCGGGCTCCCCTTTCTCCTTCCAGTGGACAGGCTAGGGGGCTTATTCTCTGTTCCCTGGCACAAAAAATCTCAGCACCACTGAAGGGGAGCGCTGAGGCTGATTTCTACAAAGCTATTTCCATATGAAACACTGACCCTGCTCCAGCAGAGTCACAGACACAAGCAGGCTGAAGGTTTGGGGGAGATAGGGCGAGACATATTTGCGATGTCCTGATAGGACTTTTATTTTTCACACATGTACGTACAGGCAGAACTAAGAATGAGCACCCTCCCCGGCCATTCCCACAACTTGAAAATGGAGTAACAAGAAGGGCACAGGAGGCTCAAACCTGTGGCCACTCTGGAGGCTAGATCTGAGGATGGAGGTTTGAAGCCAGCCTGGCCAGGAGTGTCTGTGAGACTCTCATCTCCAGTTAACCACCAAAAAACTGGAAGTTGGAGCTCTGACTCAATGGGTAGCTGTGGCCATTTGTGAGGGAAATAGCTAACAGACAGTGCCCAGGCTCTGAGCTTAAGCTTTCTCTCTCTCTCTCTCTCTCTCTCTCTCTCTCTCTCTCTCTCTCTCTCTCTCTCTCTCTCATGCACACACACACATCAAGAAAGAAAGAGAAAATGGAGTGACAATGGTTGTGTTTCATAGGATGTCACATGGAGGTCCTAACCTGATAGGGGTCTCAAATACAGCAATATCTCTCTTCTCTCTAAATGTTACTAAAACTGAGTATTACTGTTTGGTTTATGTTTTCATTATGATTAGTTGTCTTGTTTCCGGTGAGAATTTCTGTCCACCTATCCAAACAACAAAGCTCAAAAGCACTTCACAAAATGTCACTGATAAAGAAAAAAATTTCACTAAGATGCCCACAGCCAATCTTGGGGTCAACCCAGCAGCACCAGCTATGGCTTCATGAAGCAGCAGCAGGCAGAGGCCTGGAAAATGGATCAGCTCCCTCCCACCAAATCATTTATTTATTTATTATTATTGGTGTTGTTGTTTTGTTGGCCATGGGATTTGAACTCTGGACCTGGGTGCTGTCCCTGAGCTCTATTGCTCAAGGCTACTGCTCTACCACTTTGAGCCACAGCTCCACTTCTGGTGTTCTGGTGGTTAACTGGAGATAAGAGTCTCCCAGACCTTCCTGCCTGGGCTGGCTTTGAACCATGATCCTCAGATCTCTGCCTCCTGAGCAGCTAAAATTACAGGCATAAGCCACCATCGCCCTGCTTTAATTTATATTTTGTGCCTGATTTCTGGCTCCATTCCAGGTTGAAGTCTTAATGCATTTTGACTGACAACCTTTTTGAAATATGGAGACATGCTTTAGGCTCAGTATCTCATAACCTGTCATAATTGTACCAGGAATAATCTGTGCAACCTAGAATGAATGGGTGCACAAGGTTGTTATACATTGTGTCAGCAGTATAAATCATGTAACACAATTGTGGTTTTTACACTCTAGCTTCATCCCATTACTTCTCCACCCTCTAGTGGCCACAACTATTAATGCACTTTCTTAGGTTTTAAGCAAGATCTTTAAGATCTTTCAGTCAGTCACCTATGATTTTTTACAACTCACTTCAACAACCACCTAAAATATTAGGGAGCTTGAGACATTTTTTAAAAACCTATATAGGTATTTTGTGTTTTACAAAAGTCTTACAGGGCACCTGCGACTTACACCTGTCATCCTAGCTACTCAGAAGGTTGAGATCTAAGCATCTTGGTTCAAACCCAGCCTGGGCAGGAAAGTCCATGAGACTCTTATTTCCAATTAACTACTGAAAAGCCACAAGGGAAGCTGTGTCCCAAATGGCAGAGTGCCTTCTTTGAGTAAAAAAGCTAAGAGATGGTGCCTGGGCCCTGCCTTTAAGCCCCAGAATTAGCAACAACAACAACAAATAAAAGGAAAGAAAAGAATAAAACTAAATGAGAAGCTTTCCATCAACCTCCATCTCCAAAGGCCAAAAATACATTTTTAAGAAAAATCTTGTCAGTCAGGTCTGAGATTGTATAACACGTGGCCTCTATGTCTCAAGGGACTATTGGAGTCTCTTTATGAAGGGGAATGAGGAAATGGGAATCTTAAACATTATATTTGACAATCTCTTCCTGTCCCTTTCCTTTTCCTTTTTTTTTTGTGGTACTGTCCTATTTTTTAAAGATGGATCTATTTCCTTATTTTTTTTAAATTTTTGTAACATACAGGGGATATAAATTTTGCCTCTAAACATACCATTCGTGGAACCTTGCAAGTTTCATTACCGGTTTAACTCACTGCCGTGCAGGTGAAACATGTCCTACTTTTCTTACTGATTTCTCTGTTGCTCAGAGGTTATTTTGGTGAATGTTCCCTTGGGTTCTAACCGGGGACATTTGCTACATCAGCCACTTCCTCAGTTCTTTGGAACGTAATTCATGCATTTATGCAGTTCCTATTACTATTCTGGATGGACATATTAGCTTGATCATCTCCGGGGTTTTTTTTGTCAGTCATGGGCTTGAACTCAGGGCTTTTTCACTAAAGGCTACCACTTTCAGCGCTACTTCCCGTTTTCTGGTGGTTAATTGGGGATAATAATTTCATGAACCTTCTTGCCTGGGATGGCGTTGAACCACAATCCTCAGATCTTAGCCTCCTGAGTAGCTAGGATTATAGGCCTGAGCCACAGGTGCCTGGCATTAGTTGCTTTTATATGTGTTCTGATATTAAAATTGAAGTATGCTTCAAGATGATTAAATTCTATTAAGCACACTCAAGTATATTTGTAGCTGATTCTTTTCACTTTCTTTCTGTGAGTACTGAGACTTGAACCCAGGGCTCAGGTGCTGCTCTTTGGCTTTTTTTGCTCCAGGCTGGCATTCTACTACTTGAGCCACACCTCCACTTTCAGCTTTTGCATGGGTAATTGGAGATAAGCTTCTCAAAGTCTTTTCTGCCCAGGTTGGCCTTGAAGGGATGTCCCCAAATGTCAAGCCTCCTAAGTCATTAGGATTTCCAAGTATGAACCATTGGTGCCTGGGTTGAAGCTGAATTCTTGACATTTACATAAAAGTGTCTACATGTATTGAACTTTTCAGTATTTGATTACAATACAAACCAATCAGTGCATTTTTTATAAATCATGCCACTTTGGTTATCCTAAAAGTGAATAGATCATTTATACCTCTTTCTATATGCAAATTACAGTAATTGACTTTCATCGTTTAGTCAATGAGATCCGAGATGTGGATCCCTCAAAATAGCCTACTGTCCACCCTTCCCCAGGACAGGCTAAAGCAGCATGTCTGCCGTAATTATGAGTTGACACCTAGTTACCTTAAGGGCAGCAAATGAAGAGTGCAGACAAGACATAAAAATCCCTAAAATCAGCAAAGTAGACACACCAGCTGCCTTTGAATGCAATATTCCTCTTAGGAATAAAAGACTTTGCAGGCTGGGTGCCAGTGGCTCATGCCTATCATCAGGAGACTGATATCTGAGGATCATGGCTCAAAACCAGCCTGGGCAGGAAAGTTCATAAGATTCTTTTTCTTTTTTTTTCTTTTGTGGGTCCTGCAGTTTGAACACAGGGCCTAGGTGCTGACCCTGAGCTCTTTTCCTCAAGGCTAGCATTCTGCCACTTGAACCACAGGTCTACTTCCAGTTTTTGAGTGGTTAATTGGAGATAAAAATCTCATGGACTTTCCTGCCTGGGCTGGCATCAAACTGATCCTCAGATCTCAGCTTCCTGAGTAGCTTGGACTTACAGGTGTGTGCCACCAGTGCCTAGCTCCATCAGACTCTTTATCTCTAATAAACTACCAAAAAGCATGAAGTGGAACCGTGGCTCAAGTGGTAGAGCCACAAAAGCTCAGGGACAGTGCCTAGGCCCTGAGTTAAAGCCCCAGGAGAGGCAAAAACAAACAACAACAACAAAAACAAAAAACAAAAAAACAACCTTGTAAAACAAGACAATGTTAAAATACTTACACTTTCTGATATCAAAATTTACTACATAATAATAATAAATAAGATACTGGGACATCTATAGAAGGATAAAAATATACCACCATGAAGAACATTGAACATCTAAAAATTTACCCTTCAACTTATAATCAGGTGATTTTGCATTATATTCAAAGCAAGTCAATGTGGGAAGATGATCCAGGGAAATGTGGATATAAAATATACATGTTGTACTCCGAGCTCCTATGTTCTGAGGGACATGCCTCAAAAAAGCAAAAAGCAAAACAGAGGAAAGAAAGGCTGGAGTGGTGGCTCATACCTGTAATCCTAGCTACTCCAGAGGGCTGAGATATGAGGACTATAGTTTGAAGCCTGTCAATGAGTCCCTTAAGTCCCATTATTAAACCAGCAAAAAAAAAGTAACAGTGTAGTGTGGCTCAAGAGGTAGAATCTGAGCCTTAAGCAAGAGCAGTAGGCCCTAAATTCAAAACCACATACTGGCACCCACAGAAAAATAAAATGGCTAAATTAGAATCTATAATCCTATTCTGGGAGGATCACAGTTCAAAGCTAGTACAGGCAGACAAATCTGTGATTTTTTTTGTCGGTTGTGGAGCTTGAACTCTGGGCCTAGAAGCTGTCCCTGAGCTCTTCAGCTCATGGGGAGCACTGTACCAATTGAGCCACAGTGCCACTTCCGGTTTTCTAGTGGTTAATTGGAGATGAGTCTCACCTAGTTTCTTGCCTGGGCTGGCTTTGAACCATGATCTTCAGATCTCAGCCTCCTGAGTGAGTAGCTAGGATTACAGGCATGAGCCACCAGCGCCCAGCATTTTTTTTTTTAATCTTGATACTGGGGCTTGAACTCAGAGCCCAGATGCTCTCCCTGAGCTCTTTTGCTCAAGGCTAGTACTCTACCACTTTAAGCCACAGCACCACTTCTAGTTTCTGGTAGTTCATTGGAGATAAGAGTCTCTCAGACTTTCCTGCCTGGGACAGACTTCAGAATCCTCTATTAACAAGGCACCAGTGGCCCTTACCTGTCATCCTAACTGCTCAAGAGGCTAAGATCTGAGGATCCTAGTTCTAATCCAGCCTGGGCCCATTGTGATTATTCCTGCTCTTGGCCAGTAGAGGTGAAAGAATATAATTAGAGAGATGGTCTCTAATCATGAATATAGGACTCACATGTAAAACCATATGCATGCCTCATTCTGGACAGTTAGTTGCATTTAATCCTTACCCTCCCTCTCTCCCTCTAACACTGCCCAAATGTTTTCATTAAAGCATGTGTGCGCGCGTGCTGTGAAAGCAACTGCACAGAGACTCTGTGTGTTCTTATCCACCCTACGGCAGCCCTGAACTACTGGAATAAAAGACCAAGGGACCTTATAGGCAAACACCATTTTCAACCGAACCATACAACCACTTCTGAGCAAGTCTCTCTTTCTGGAGCTACAGTCTAGCCTCAGCTATGCAGTGCCATCTACCACTTCCCCTTGTCACTCAGTTCCCTGGGGAGTTCAGGGCTCTGCAGTCTGCTCAGGAGATGGTCTACCTCCCCTTCTTCCACTACAGCCTCCATACAGATCCCCTGTGCTGATCAGCCAGGAGATAGCTTTGTGGGGTCCAGCAGGGAAAGGAAGGCTCTGCTGAGCTAAGACAGGAAAGACTGGGGAACAGACCATCGATATAATACCAAAAAAAAAAAAATCAGAACAGGAACCTGGACAAAGGAAGTGAGAGAAAATTCTCTAAAGATTAACTTACTGAAGGTGACAAATATTTGCTTATTTTCCTTAGGAGGCAGTGATCAAATTATACATACACACACACATACACACATATATATATATATATATATACACACACACACACATACACACAAATATACATACTCATATTAACAATTATATACATACAATATATTAACAATTTGGAGTGTAAATTAGTCTTTAATAATATTCATGGGACTACCAAACTAATACACAAACATTACTAGTATTCAAATTAGGTTTTTGTTTTTTTTTGTTTAGTGACAATCGTGGGGCTTGAACTCAGCACCTGGGCACTGTAACTGAGCTTCTTTGCTTAAGGCTGGTGCTCTACCGATTAAGCCATGGTTCCATTACTGGCTTTTTGGTGGTTCACTGGAGATAAGAGTCTCACAGATTTTTCTGACCAGGCTGGTGTTGAACCACGATCTTCAGATCTCATCCTCCCAAGCAACTAGGGTTACAGGCATGTGCCACTGGCAGCTGGCTCAGAGGTGGGTTTTAAAAGCAAGCATTTTGCCCATCCTATCTTGCATAGCCTTGAGCATGTTAGGAAAGATTTTATTTAAAACTGTGTCTCTAATAAATCTGCAAAAATGCTAGATTTGAGCCAGGCACCCATGGTTCATGCCTAATATTATCATAGCTTCTCAGGAGGCTAAGAGCTGAGGATAAGAGCTGGAATTCAGCCAGGGCAGGGAAGTCTGTGAGACTCTTAGCACCAATTAACCATCAAAAAAAGTTGTGCTTGAGGAGATTGTATAATGAAACCTAATTCTGAACTGATACTATTCAAAACACTGGTTACTTGTCCTGTGCAGCTATTTCAATTATGCTTATAATTCAAAACAAAAATTCAGCTCCTCATCACTCTTGCCACAGATCACTTATTCAGAGGCTGCTGTAAGCTAGTGGCTGTTATGCTGGAGGGCACGTAAGTAAATTCTTCACAGAACATTCTAAACAATTGGACTGGGGCATAAAAAGAAGGTCACACATGATTTAGACACTATTGGGAATTTATCCACATTCAAGGAATAACAGGTTTATGCATAGATGGGGTACTGGTATTTGTTAAGTGTGGGGTTCATTACATTCACGTGGCATCTGCATTCCAAAATTCTTTTCTATTGATTAAAATTCTTTTCTATTAAGATTAACAGGACTATTAAAAGAATCCTTACTCAGCAACATATTTAGAAAAGGAAAAAAAGAAAAGTTTATTTCAGAGAGTTCAAGTGTAGCAGGCCTTAGGAAAGTTAGCATTCAAACTGCAAATCTCAATAACTTTGTAAAAGAGATGGTAAAAAAATAGCTACAATTTCCTAAATGATTTTTCAACTGATCAAGTTTGCCTCTAAAAAGCACTGAGCTTTCTGCTGTCTGATGGTGCAGCAGCTGCCAACTGATTTAGATCTTCCTACACAAAACACTAATTCACTTTATGTATGATCTTACTTTAATTTCTAGGATAACCAATTTAATATTTTAATCCACATCATTAATTTAAAATGTTTGTTTTTTATGAATATACTTATATATTACAAATACAGAGAGAGAGATGGATTTTCTATTATGTATAGCATTTCTGGCTTGTATCCTTGCTAAATGTAGCTATTAAATCCAATGGTTCCTCTATAAATTATTCCTAATTTTCTGCTGTCCAGCACTAATAATTTCTTTCCAATTATAATTTTTTGCCCTATTATATTCCCCAGGACTTTGAATAATAAGTTGAGACTCTGTCTTTAAGAGAAAGAAAACTACTACTAACAAATAATTTCATTTGGAGAATTATTTTAATGGCATGTGTAATTTATTTGTTATCTCCTGCTCAGTTTATCCCTGGTATCTTATTGATAGGCTTCTATGTATAAGACAATTTTCAAGCTTAATGGACAGACTCAGTTCCCAGTAACCTCTCACAATTTTTAGTGTCTCTTAGTAATGAATGATAACACCTTAAAACCTTCTGATCTTGAGGACTGAAGGTTTATTCTTCCCCCCCCCCCTTTTGTAAGTTCCAGCTGGGTATTTATCAGTTTCAATCACCCTTTCAAACAACAGCGGCTCTAAACCCCTTATTTCATGTTTACTTAAGTTCGCGGCGTTCGTTCCGTTTCCTATGTGCCAATCTGTCTTCGATGCTTAGGATTTGTTCTCTTAACTGGCACGGTACAGTCGGGGCTTCGTATGGAGCCCTTGGGTTATTCTATCACGGAACATCCAGACGCTTTCTCTCCGCAGTAAAAAAAAAAAAAAAAAAAAAAAAAAAAAAACCAAAAAAAAAAAAAAAAAAAACCAGTAAGCGTAACAGAGTCTCCGCCATCATCCCGCGCTCGCCGATCCCATCCGCGCCGCGATCGGAGGGAGCGCGCAGCCTTTCACCGCGGGCGCCAGCCACCCAGGGGCCCCCGCGATCCTCAGCCCCGGGATCCTCAGCCCCGGGAGCGCAGCCTCTGCGATCCTCAGCCCCGGGGCACCCGCGATTCTCAGCCCTGGGGCCCCCGCGATCTTCAGCCCCGGGAGCGCAGCCCCCGCGATCCTCAGACCGGGAGCGCAGTCCCCGCGATCCTCAGCCCCGGGAGCGCAGCCCCCGCGATCCTCAGCCCCGGGGCCCCCGCGATCCTCAGCCCCGGGAGCGCAGCCCCCGCGATCCTCAGCCCCGGGGCCCCCGCGATCCTCAGCCCCAGGAGCGCAGCCCCCGCGATCCTCAGCTCCGGGGCACCCGCGATCCTCAGCCCCGGGAGCGCAGCCCCGCAGGACGCCGCCCTTACACCACACGCAGCCGCGTCTGCGCCCGGGCGGCGGCACGGTAAGCGCTCGCGGCCGGGGGCGCGGCGGGGGAGTGACGATCGCGGCCGGGCAGCCGGCTGGACCCGGGGAGACGCGAGAGGAGCGAGCCGGCCTGGCGAAGGCCAGCGAGCGTCTCCATTCATTCATTGATCCGGCCCGGGGGGGAGGAGGAGCAGCTGCTCGGGAGACCGGGCGGGCGGGAGCGCGGCCGCTGCAGCCGCCAGCCGCGGACACAAAGGACACAAAAGGCTGCATTTGCATTTGAAAGGCGCTGCCGGCCGGGGAGAGCTCCGCGGAAAAGGCAGGCTTGGCCGAAAGGAAAAAGAAAAGCCCCGCACAATAGCGGCCTGGCCCGCAGCCCGAACGCGGCGGCGCGTGCGCGGTGCGGGCATGGAGGAAGAACAGTAAGTCCTCACACACGCTGAAAGAGACAAAGGCGGGCTCCCGTTTTTTATGAATGAAAGCAACCGGAAGTCGCCGGCCAACGCCCGGTTGATTGACAGATGACGCAAACCGTCAAATACCCGGCGCGCCGCCGACTCCGCAAATGAAAAGCTCCGCAGCGGCTCGGCGGCCACCCGCGCGGGCGGGGGCTTGGCGGAAACCCTGCCGAGCCGCCTGACAGCTGCTGACGAGCTCCGGCTGCCGCCGCCGCCGCCGCCGCCGCCGCCGCGGCCTCCGCCGCCGCCACCGCCGCCGCCGCCGCCGCCACCGCCGCCACCGCCGCCGCCGCTACTGCTGCAGCCTCGGCAGCCGCAGCCGCAGCCCCCGCAGCCGCAGCCGACCGCTCGCCATTTTGAAAAACCAATCGACCAGCCGGCGGGTGGTGTCGCGACCGGAAGCGCCCCCCTCGCCCCTGCGGCGCGGAACCCATGTTCTCAGGGGTCAGGGAGCAAGGGGAAAAGGTCAGAAGGGCACGTTTCCGCTTGGAAAATGAGTTAGTTCCCTTGGAACCTCGAGCTTCGAGCTTCGAGCTGAAAAGTCATTAAAACGTTCTAGAGAGGTTCTGGAGCCCGTCTGGGGGCCCAGGGATCTCCCATGGAAGATGCTGCAGCTCCCTCTAGCGGCCACGAGGCCCCAGGGGCCCAGGCACGTGCCGGGGCGGCCCGGGAGGGCGTGTCCCATCCGGGCCTTCCGGTGCCGGAACCCCCCGGGGCGTCTTCGAGGGGCGTCAGCGGGTCCCCGCGTGAGGCTTCGGGCCCGGCCTCCTTCCCGGTGGCCCCCGGGCCGGCCCACCTCCGCACGGCAGGCTGGAGGCAACCCGAGCCCGCCGAGGGAGGGCACCGACCCAGCTCGGAGCGGAAGAGGAGCCGCGACAGCTGGACCAAGCAGATCGTCTGCAGGTATTACCTCCATGGGCAGTGCAAGGAGGGGGACGGCTGTCACTACTCGCACGACCTCTCTAGGAGGCAGAAGGCCCGGGGGGGACGAGGTGCACCAGCTCAGGCCTCTGCCCGCAGAGGCCCCAGCACGGCTGCGCAGCGCGAGCCCCTGGCTCGGGAGACGGTGGCGGAACCCCCACCTGCTACCGCATCCTCAAGCTCCCTGTCTTTGATTGGCTCGGCTGCCGCTCGGGGCTGCCCTGAAGCCAAGGGAGACCGCGCAGGTCTGCAAGCTGCGGGAGGAGTGGCTGCCGGAGGCAGAGATGCAGGAGCTGCCCGCACCGAGCCCCCAGGTGCAGAAGGTGCCCGTGCGCAAGGCTGGGTGGGTGCAGCGGAGTTTGTTCCTGGACAGCCCTACCGAGGTCGCTTGGACCGTCCACGGGGTCCCATGGTCCGTCCACGCGCTCCCATGTTCCTCCCACGTCCTCCCATGGTGTTCCCCTACGGCCCCATGGTTTTCCCACTGGCTCCCATGGTCTTTCCTCATGGTCCCTTCGTCTTTCCACCTGCTCCCCTGGTCTTTCCTCCTGGCCCTCAGCTTCCTCTACCGAGGCCGGCGCCTGTGAGAGCGCAGAGGGCCGTGGATGCAGGGATGCCGCTTTGCCGCTACGCTGTCAGGGCCCATTGCTTTCGCGGGGATACCTGCCCCTACCTGCACGGAGATGCATGCGACATGTGTGGGCTACACACCTTGCACCCTGCGAATGCTGCTCAGCGGGACGAGCATTTCAGGGAGTGCATCGAAGCACACGAAAGAGATATGGAGCTCTCTTTCGCTGTGCAGCGCAGCATGGACAAGGTGTGTGGCATCTGCATGGAGGTTGTCTATGAGAAATCCGACCCCAAGGACCGCCGCTTTGGCATCCTTTCCAGCTGCAGCCACACCTACTGCCTCAGTTGTATCCGCAGGTGGAGAAGTGCCACACAGTTTGAGAACAGGATCAGTAAGTCGTGCCCACAGTGCAGGGTGCCATCCAGCTTTGTTATCCCCAGTAACCTCTGGATTGAGGAGGAGGAGGAGAAGGAGAAGCTTATCCAGCAGTATAAGGAAGGAATGCGCAATAAGCACTGCCGGTATTTTGCTCAAGGCAGGGGTCACTGCCCTTTTGGCGTGTTCTGTTTTTACAAGCATGAATACCCCGAAGGCTGGGGAGATTTCTATCAGAGGCCAGATGAAGGCGATGATGGTGGTGGTGGTGATGGTGGTGGCGGTGATGGAGGAGGAGGAGGAGGCGGCGGAGGTGGATCGGCCATCACTTACTGGCATCAAGTTTTGGAGCCTGTGCGGGTGCGAGAGGTCTACATGCCCCTTAAATGCCGCAAAAAGGAGCATGTCTTGTTCCGTCTGGCCAGTCAGTTGTTGAAGAAGTTTCTTTCACTGAGAGCTGATGTTTCCTTCTCTCATGATGAGCTGCTCCTGCTTCATTATCAGCTGGAAGAATATTTCTATTTCTACCTGTAAACCTCTCGCTGTCACCTGTGGTCTGGTCTCTGGAGGCTCTGTCTTCTGCTGTCACCTGCTTTTTCCCTCTATTGACTGAAACCTGTTGCTGTTAGAGTCTGTTGAGGAAACTTGACGCAGTGTTATTTCCTCTCTTGTTTTCTTGTGTATTACCTCTCCCCCATCTCTTCCCTACTACAGTTATGATGTGCCACTGTGTTAAGAAGTAACGAAAAAAAAGTCCTTCGAGTATTAGTTGGTGTGATTAATATTTCTGTTAGTTGATAGTTTGTCTGTTTCTAGCTGTATTTGCTCAGTTGTAGTGTTGTGTTTACAGAATCTTCTCACTGTGGATTCCTCAAAAGTAAATGTGACATAGTGAAAGACGTATGAATTATGGCCTTCTGCTACAGTAGAGCCTTAAGTCATGGCCCCTGGCAGGGCCCCGCAGCTGCTGTCTGCTGGTTTACACTGGTTTACACTGGTTTACACTTTTTCCCCTCCTCCAAGTGCACTTGTGTAACTTGTGGTTTACTTTGTGATTTGTGTCTTACTTGACCAAAATGAGGTGAATCTGTTTACATGTTTCTATCCTGTTCCGCTTGATGTGAAACTATTTATACTTGGAAATACATATTTAAGATGACACACATCTATGTATGAAGCTGTGTACTTGGAAACCATACAAACAGATATATGCTGTTTTATGTATGTGTTTGTGGAATAAATAAATAGATGAGAGCTGAAGGACAAAGGCTGGTAATATGGGTTACTGTGTTGATTCTGTGGATAATTTATTTGTCCCTGCACAGGGGTCTATTATTCACAGCTAGTGGAAAGAACTGTCTCCAATCTATTTCAGTGGAGACCCTGAAAGGCTTGAAAACCTGTCATTAGCAATTCTCCTGGTTGCATTAATAGATTGCCTATTATCACCAGTGAAGCAATGTATATTGTTGTGCATCTTACTATGCTTAGTAACAGCAAATCCTGCATTCAGATACTTAGTTATTTTCACTCAATGTTTATTTATTTATTTATTCATTCATTTATTCATTTGTGGGCCATGGGGCTTGAACTCAGCCTGGGCACTGTCCCTGAGCTCTTCAGCTCAAGGGTAGAGTTCTACCACACTTCCAGTTTTCTGGTAGTTAATTGGAGATGAGTCTCATGATGTTCCTACCCAGTATGGCTTTGAACTACCATCCTCAGCTCTCAGCCTCCTGAGTAGCTAGGATTAGTCATGAGCCACCAGCACCTGGGTTTCAGTATTAATTTATATCTAAATATCTCTAGGCTCTGCAGGCAAAGGGCTGTTGACAGAAGTTTTCAACATAATAATAACAATACTAAAAAAGGGAGATCAGTACAGTTAATAGAAGAATCAAAAATAAAAGAATGAACTATAGAAATTTCCCAAAGTGAAATACAATAGTAATGGAAAGCATATAATACAAATATGCCTGCATTAGATTATAAGTTTAAAAATAGAACTTAAAGGCTATCAGACTTGCTTCAAATAGTATGTGAATGCAGGGGAGGGTGGTTTAGTGGTAGAGTGCTTGCCTAGCATGCATGAAGACCTGGGTTCAAGTCCTCAGTACCACATAAACAGAAAAGACCAGATGTGGCACTGTGGCTCAAGTGGTATAATGCTAGCCTTGAGCAAAAGAAGCTCAGGGACAGTGCCCAGGCCCCGAGTTCAAGCCCCAGAACTGGCCAAAAAAAAATAGTATGTGAAATGCACACCTACAGAATACAATATAAAGCAGTGAAGGAAACAGGGTTATAAGCATAGTTTATATTAAGGTTGAACATTGCTGGAGATAAACAAAGAATGACATGTAAAGCATAATTCAGCAGGAATCTGTAACTGTTCACATTTCATACTCATAATAAAATTGTACTAGATGCACAAATAATTAACAAATACAGAATATGCAAAGTTTATATGCTTAATGTAGAATTTTAATACATGTTTTAGGAGAGGAAGGAAGGGAGGGAGGAAGGAATACAACTCACTGATTTCCTCACCTTGTAGAATGCTGTTTGCATCAGCTGCAGAAACCCATTCCCCCCCCTCCCCCCGCCCCGCCCCCTGTGGAGGAGACAGCTGGCAATCCAGCTGCAGAATTCCCCTCCTGGCATTCATGCTCTGGGCCTGCTTCCCAGGACATTCAGACTGCTCAGGCTATTCAGTAAGGCCCGCATGTTTACAGAATGAATGCCACATCCTTGAAAGTGATGAAGGAAATGTTAGCCTTGTGTGGTACCTGCTGTCCTTTTTCTCCTCCTGATGAGACAGTGGAGGAAGTTGAAACTGCTTGCCATTATGTGACCCATAGGTATGAGTTTGAGAACAAGGAAGGAAGCTCAGACAGTGCTTTTACAGAGAACAGGCAACTTGCCCTGCTGCTGCCTCTTCCTCCTCTCTCACAGAGAGCCGGTGTCAGATGGGCTAACTGAAATAATAGAGCCCCTGGAGATGTATGGGTTGGGCTGGGGGAGCAGAGCAGGAGCCAAGTTCTCACAGGATGCAGAGAGCCTGGGTAGTTTTGTCTATATGATATTTGTGTGGAAAAAATTCTTCATGATCTTTTGGAAATTGTGAATGTGAGGTACTAGGTACTAGGTACTGTGCTATAATGGGTACTAGGTACCATATCTTTTCTCTACAGGCTTCCACATTCTGACAGACATACACTGTCTATCATGTGTGGCTCCTGGTTCTCGGTGTAAGCACCTCAGAACTTTTCACTCCTTTTTTTTTTTTGGCTGTTCCTGGGTCTGGGCATTGTCCCAGAGCTCTGGCTCAAAGCCAGCACTCTACCACTTGAACCACAGCACCATTACCAGTGTTTTCTGTGATTAATTGGATAAAAGAGTCTCATAGACTTTCCTGCCTGGGCTGCCTTTGAACCAAGATCCTCAGATCTCAGCATCTTGAGTAGCTAAGATTACAGGCATGAGCCACTGGTCCCTGGCATGTGTGGTTTTTATTGTTTTGTTTTTTGTTTAGTTGGTTGGTTTTTTGGCCTTAGTGGGATTTGAACTCAAGACTTCACGCTTACTAAGCTGGCACGTGACCACTTGAGGCATGCTGCCAGCCCTTTTGCCATGTTTATTTTGGAGATAGGTTTGCACTTGGCCCCAGACCAGCTCCGACCGTAATCCTCTTTGTTGTGCTTCTGACTGTACATTGGATGACAGACCACCAAGCTCCACTTGTTATATTGACCATGGGGTCTCCTTCTTGATTCCAAATAATTCACCAGTAGAAAGACCTGGACACCTGCCTGTTTCCCTATCCATGAACAGGAAAGCTATTCCAAAAAAAAAGTGAAAAACTTCAGAGTAGGACATGATAGATCACTTTCAAAGACTACTGAGAGTTTCCAGCTTACTGGAGCCACAGTAGTGGCTTAGCAGTCAGGGAGGAGGTTGTGCTGAACCACTGGAAAGTTTGTCCTGCTCAGCACTGCCCACCCACAAGAAAGGCAGAGTTTTTATGCAACTAACATCTCACACCAGGCAGTCATAATGGAATTCAGGTTTTATCCTGGCATAATGGCTAGTAGAGAAGCTGGCCTGTGAGATGCAGAAAGGGAATCAAATCCTAACCACTCAGCAGCCACGCAGTCTCAGCAGATTACTTAAATTCACAATACCTTAGTTTACCAATCTGAGCAATGGGTACACTGCTCTGTTTTGCAAGATGGTTATGAGAATCATGAAGCAAAAGCGTGAACTGCAGCTGCCATTTTTAAGATGGCATTGATAAAAGAGGAATCTATGCACATTTAGGAGCCCAAGAAGCAATTTTACAAGCATATAAGTACTCCAGCAGCACTTTTCTTTCTATGAATCTGTGAAACTTGTGTTAAGCTAGTATTATTTTTGTAAATGAGGTGTTAGAGTAACTAGTACCACACAGCTTCAAAAAAATGATTTTTTTCAGCAAAAAAAAATTATCTCATTTAAACTAAGTGTGCTGGCTCAATTACTTAAAATACAGCAAGCAGGAAAAGACAGACTGAGCATCTGCGGCAGATGCCTAGTAGGGAAATAACAAATAAGATGATTATTTGTGTGAAAACAGTACACATTATTCCATTTCCAGCCCGTTCTGCAAAGAGCAGACATGGAAAGCCGCAGGTCTGAGTGAAATGTCCCCAGCCGCTTGCCTTAGGAGGCAGCAGCCAGCCCCTCCCTCCTGTCCCCAGGCACAAAGGATCGCAGCCTGCACAAAGGAGCTGGGTCCACACAAAGGAGCTCTGGCTGCACAAAGGAGCTCTTGCCTTGTGAGTGACAGCGTGTGTCAGCCCCGCCCCCAAGGCACTGGAGCTCAGCCCTGGGTCCATTCAGAAAACACCTGCTGCAGCAACTGTGATTTGCCCAGCAATCATCCAACTGCATCAACCACGCGTTTATACAAAAAGCAAATATGCCTAGTAAATAATCACACCCTTTGGAGATACAGAAACCAGGTTTTTCCCAGCCACTAATTTTTTTTTTTTTACTAAATCCCACAGGGTTAAAGATAAACGTCTCCATTCCACATCCGAGGGCAAGTCCTGTTCTACTTGCACCTTTAAAAACAACGGAGGATGTGATTTCTGCTTCCACAGCATAGCGTAGCCGTCACTGCAAACGTGGGGGCACGGGCTTGGGTGGGCTGAGGAGACAGACGCTTGGGAAATAACCCAGCACTAGGGCTGCGAATTAAACTAATTCACATCAGGATTTTTACCATGAAAATAGGGTGTTATACATTCCAGAACTGATAGATCCCTAATTAAAAAAAAAAATCGGCTGATCGATCACAGTGAAGTTATCCATTAAACGAAGAAATTAGAAGCGGTCCGGGAGCTTTTGTGTGACATAATCGTTAGGAGCTCAGTTACCATTTTGTAAAGGGGAGAATTTGAATTCATTCATTGACTCCATGCAGGTGAGGGGCAGTGAGGTTTCCCTGTAAAAGCAGGGACTCTTCACTTGACGTCAATGCCAGAGAGAATTTCTGGACAAGCCACAATGGGAAGAAAGCTTGGCTGAGCTTTGAGTGAGTAAAGCAAGCAGGCAACAGACAGACAAACAGAAAGGCACACTCTAACAGATGACAAGCACAAGACACACTCTGACAAGCAAGCAGAAAGCCAGAAGCACACTAACAGTATGAGGCTGGCTTCTCTGGGAGGGAGAGACACACAGCTCTTTGACATCAGGGGTATTTATAGGGAAGGGGTCTGACTTAAAGTTATGCAAAGGTGGGTGTTAATCTTTGCTCTTAATCCTTCTTGGTGTTATCCACTTTCTGAGTTCCTGGCTGTTGTTTGGGCATTCCTTCCAGGGAAGAATGCATCCTGCCATAAAACAGATGCTAATCCTTGAGTTAAGAAATGGTTCCATCTGGGCACTGGTGACTCATGCCTGTAATCCTAGCTACCCAGTAGTCTGAGGTCTGAGGATCATGGTTCAAAGCCAGTCCAGGCAGGGAAGTTCTTGTGACTCTTATCTCCAGTTAACTAGAAGTAGTGGCTCACAAGCCAAAGTGGTAGCTCAAAGTGGTAGAGTGCTAGCCTTGAGCAAAAAGAGCTTATGGATAGTGCAGGTCCTGAGTTCAAGCCCCAAGACTTAAAAAAAGAGGGAGGGAGAAAGAAAGAAAAGGAAGGAAGAAACCCAGTTACCTCTGTTAGAAGCAAAGATAGTGTTTTGTGTTTCTAAATATGTGTTTGTGTCTGCGTTTCTAGTTCCCTTCTGCAAGCCTCATTTTCCCTAGTCTGTCCTGCCTCAGTATGAGCTGAAAAATGCACACAGTAATGTACGTGATACTGCCATACCTGTGCTATGAGTAAAACTCCAAGTTTTAATAAGTTGTAGGCATTGTGTAAATAACAAATAGCATAATGAAATAGGTATACAGATCTGCAAAATTTAAGATGTCTATGTCCTGAAAGACACATATGAACAAACATAAGCAGAGACATTGAGGAACGTTAGAGCAAAATTAATGGATCAGGAATTAGAACTATTAACAGTTGCCTCTTGGGGGGACAAGCAGGATTGGTGCACAACATTTGTGTGAGAATATCAGCCTTATGTGGAACACATTTCACACAGATACCAAGGCCCATTTCATTGCAAATATTGATGCAAAATTGAGTGGAATATTAAGTAATAAAAAATAACATAAGCCAGGTACCAGTGGCTCATGTTTGTAATCCTAGATACTCAAAATGCTGAGATCTGGCAATCATGGTTCAAAGCCACCCCTGGTAGGAAGGCCTGTGAGATTCTACCTCCAATTAAACACCAAAAAGCTGAAAGTGAAGGTGTTACTCAAATGGTAGAATGAAGGGACAGCACCCAGACCCCGAGTTCAAGCCTTGGTACTGGCTCACCAAAAAAAAAAAAAAAAAAGCATAAGAGGATATAACTCATAAGGAAAATAAAGATGATACAGTAAGAAAACATGTTTGTATATAAAAGGAAAGAATCATACCAGCATCTTCATATAACTAAAAAAAATTCATAATCAGTATGGTTATTTTAAACATATATGACAAATATATGGAATTTAAATATAAGGTATTTACTTTGACTTAAAATTTATGTGATTATGTGCTGAGGTTTGAACTCAAGACCTTGTACTTGCTAGACAGGCAATCTACCTTTGGAGCCATGCTCTAAGACATTTTTGTTGTTGTTACTCTTCAAATTAGGTCTGACTTTGCCCTAGCCAGCCTGAACCATGAGCCTTCTATTTATGATTTCCAAGTATCCAGATGACAGGCACATCCCACCACACCTTGCTTTTTATTGCTTGAGATGGGCTCATTCATACTTTTGCCAAGGCTAGCTTCAAGCCTCAAGATTAGCTAGTCTCAAACCTCAAGATCTCTCATGTATGTTTATACCTAGAGAACTAATGATCAGATCTAACAATACTTATGCAAAAATTGCATACATGATAAGAATCATTTTGGTTTCAGTGGCTCAAGTCTGTGATCACAGACTGAGGAAGCAGCTAACTAGAGATCATAGTTCAAAGCCAACCTGAGCAGAAAATAACCAGCAAAATGCAAGGCAAGGAAGTGTAACTCAGTACGTAGAACAACACCCTTGCAGGCATAAGGCCCTGAGTTTAAACCCCACATGGCAAAAAAAAAAAAGAGAGAAGAGAAACAGAACTGAATATGTTAGTACTTTTATCACTTAAATGAATCAACATAAATAATCACAGTTGTAATTTTGATCCGGAAAAGTAGTTTCCATCTGTTCTCATATACCATTATGGGTTTCTATTAGTGTAATCACAATTTTAAAAAAATGAACAAAGATACTGGTGGCTCATGCCTTTAGTCCTAGCTACTCAGGAGGCTGAGATCTGAGAATCAAGGTTCAAAGCCAGCCCAGGCAGGAAAATCTGTGAGACTCTTATCTCCAGTTAACCAGAAAACAGGAAGTGGCACTGTGGCTCAAATGGTAGAGCACTTGCCTTGAGCTGAAGAGCTCAGGGACAGTGCCCAGGCCCAGAGTTCAAGCCCCACAACTGACCAAAAAAAAAAAAATAAAAAAGAACACAAAAGATACATCCATTCAAAGAAGTATGCAGATTTATCTCTTGGCAGATGATAAGTTGAAAATCCAACATATTTGGAATTCCTTAAGAAATTTTTTTAAAAAGTGGGTGCTAGGAAAATTAAAATAATAAACCATATTACAGCAAATACCATATAGGAAATATACTGAAAAACATATTTTTGTTAACAACAATAAGTTGTGTAGGAATTAATGTACAAGTTACCAAAAGAGCCAGGTGCCAGTGTCTCATGCCTATAATTCTAGCTACTCAGGAAGCTAAGATCTGAGGATTGCAGTTCAAAGCCAGCCCAGGCATGAAAGTCTGTGAGACTCCAGTTAACCACTAGAAAACAAAGTGGCACTGTGCTTCAAAGTGGTAGAGTGCTAGCCTTGAGCAAAAAGGCTCAAGGACAGTGCCAGGCCCTGAGTTCAAGACCTAACAACAACAACAAAAGTTTACCAAAAGAAACACACCTTGGAGGAAATAGTCTACTTAAAGTAGCAAAAGTATGCTCTGGTAAGTTTGATAGGGAAAGTGAACATACTACTGTGTGGATTATTTGTAAATAATATATAATAACGTGTAAATAGGTTATTTAAAACTAAAACATGACACACTGTCAGATTTTTAATGATGTTTGCCTGCCAGACAGAATGGTGTGCATCTATAGCCCTATTACCTCAAGATTGAGTGGAATGATTATTTGAGTTCAGTTGTTCAAAGCCAGCCAGGGCAGTATGGAGAGACCCTGGTTTAAAAATCAATGATCATTGGATGCTAGTGACACATGCCTATAATACTAACTACTCAGGAGCCTGAGACCTGAAGAGTGTGATTTGGAACCAGCCCAGGCAGGCAAATTGGCAAACAAATTGGCAAATTTCCAAACAACCAGCAAAAAGCCAGAAGTGGAGATGTAGTTTAGGTGATAGCGCACCAGCTGGGACTGAAAAGGCCTAATGAGAGCCCGAGACCCTGAGTTCAAGCCCCAGTTTTGGCTAGCACACATGCACACATACACATACACACAATCAGTCAAAAATCTGTCAGTGCTGGATGTCAGTAGCCTGAAGAAAGAAGTGGTGGAGTTTGAATCGGCGGATCAAACATCTCCCACTTAGGGCTTGGAATGTGGCTTGGTGGTAGAATGTTTGCTTAGCATGCACGAAACCCTGGGTTTGATTCCTCAGTCCCACATAAACAGAAAAAGATAGAAGTAGAGCTGTGGTTCAAGTGGTAGAATGCTAGCCTTGAGCAAAAGAAGCTTAGGGATAAGCCTCAGGACTGGCACACACACAAAAAAAATCTCCCAGGTAGACTGGTTGATTTTTTTTTTTTTCTTTCAGTTGTGGGGTTTGAACTCTGGGACTGGGCACTGTTCCTCAGCTGTACCACTTGAGCCACAGCAGCTCTTCCTGCTTTCTGGTGGTTAATTGGAGATACGAGTCTCACAGACTTTCCTGCCTGGGCTGGCTTTGAACTGTGATCCTCAGATCTCAACCTCCTGAATAGCTAGGGTTACAGGAGTGAGCTGCTGGCACCCAGCTGACTGGTTGATTTTTACATGAGTCTCACTGTGTAGCTCAGGCTTACCTCAAACTGTAATCCTGCATTGGACAGGAAGCTGGGATTATAAGCATTCGCTACCATGTTTGGCAGATGTAGCAAGGTTTATACATTTACGTGTGCATGTTTATATACATAAATATGTGAAAACATACACATATGAATTAGTATATGTGTGAATTGCTATGGTACAAGTAGCAAAAATAATCTGGGACTAATCAATGAAATATGTTGAGTGAGCTCAAAAGTCATCTAGAAAAGTCAGATTCACTGTCTTGTAGCCTACCATTCAAAAAATGCCTTTCTATAACATGTTTGGCAGAAATCATAAATCTTTCTTAATAAATAGAGTATGCTAGGTTTTGTTCGGAGGTATATTATCTCATTTAATCTTCCAGTTAACCTGAGGAATAGACTCTCTCATCAGCCCCTTGTGACAGCTGAAAGAGCTAATGTTTGGGAAGCCTGATTTTAGAGGTATGTCTGTGGCTATGGGGCCTCTTACAGTATCAGACGCCAGGGTCTGATTTCTCAGAAGAAAATCAACCATGAAGTAGGGCAAGAATTTATTTCCATAATATATAAAGTCCTCCAAGGAAACAAAAGACCAGTGACAACAAATAAACAAATACAAATAGAACTTAACACAGATCCAGTGCTTCCAAAATAGGAAAAGTTTTGAAGCATTGCTAATAACAATGCTTTTCAAAATGGTCTTGAAGCTGAGCACAGATGACTCACACCTGTAATCCTAGCTACCCAGGAAGCTGAGATCTGAGGATCACAGTTCAAAGCCAACCTGTGCAGGAAAGGTGTGTGAGACACTTATCTCTAATTAACCACCAGAAAACTGAAAGTGGAACTAAGGCTCAAAGTGGTAGAGTGCTAGCCTTGAGCAAAAAAAAAAGCTCTGGGACAGCATTCAAGCCCCATGACTGACAAAAATTAAACAAATAAAAAAGGGCTTTGAATTTTTCAATTTTCTTCATGTAATTTGTCAAAGACAAATAGTTGGTACATTGATCTAATTCAACACTCAGAGCCATATGCTGTTATTCTTCATTCTCTTTTTTTTCGGGGGGGGGGGGGTCCAGTCATGGGGCCTGAACTCTGGGCCTGGGCACTGTCCCTCAGCTCTTCAGCTCAAGGCTAGCGCTCTACCACTTGAGCCACAACGCCACTTCCGGCTTTTTTTCTTTTTTGCTTGTATGGTGCTGAGGAATCGAACCCAGGGCCTCAGGCATGCAAGGCAAGCGCTCTACCACTGAGCCACCTTCCCAGCCCTATTCTTCATTCTCTAGATCAGAGATTGACCAAAGTCAGACTGATATCCAAAAAAAAAAGAGTGGAGCCAAGACTTGGGTTGTTTAATTCCACAACAGCTGACTGGCTTTCTCCCATCCTGCCTGCCCTTTTGGTCTGGCATGATGGTGAGGGTTGAGCTGTCCCACGAAAAAAGATGTATCTTTTCATTGTAGGTACAAGGCTGAGAGCTGGGCACCCTTGGGCCTGTGGTGGAAAAGACCACTGGGCACTCCAGGCTTACCTCTCTGTCTCTAAAGAGGCCACTTGCCTTGCTATCGGAGCTTTCCCTACAGCCTCTGTGTACAGCTGCACCCATGCACTGCTTCTTCATTTCCTGGGCCAGTAGTTCAGCCTCCTTAACTGTGGCTTTGTTTGTCTCTTCTAACACAACACGGTCTTGCACCATAACCATCGCCCAAGTGGCTAACAAGGAGTTGGTCACTCGGGTTCTCTAAGAAACAGACACCAAGGCAGAATGATATAGACAAGCCAGTCCAGGATTACACCTGTAATCCTAGCTACTCAATAGACTAAGATCTGAGAATCACAGTTCAAAGCCAGTTGAGGCAGGAAAATCTATGAGACTCCATCTCCAGTAAACAACTCAGAACAAGCAGGAAGTGTGCTGTGGTTCAAGTGGTACAGTGCTAGCTTTGAGCACAAAGAGGCTCAGGGACAGTGCCCAGGCCCTGTGTTCAAGCCCCAGGACTGACAACAACAGCAACAACAAAAAAGGAGGGGGGAGGAAGAGGAGGAAGGAGAAGAAATAATGCAAGCCAACTACTAAAGAAATACAGAAATGCTCTTCCAAAGCACCTGGTTGTGTGGTGTGTGCAGCCTGCGTAGCCCTGCAGCCCTGACTCATGCTCCAGACCGCTCAAGGTCTTGCTGAAGGAATTTGCTTCTGTTACACAGCAGGGTCCCAACCCAGACCAACTGAGAGACAGAGGCAGCTGCCCCCAAAGGGGACACACGGGGTCTACAGGTGGCCATTAGCCTGCTGCAAGAAGTATGCACCAAGACCAGAAGCTTTACACCATCAGAAACCCAAATTTCTCCTTGTGTTTTGTGCTGGCACTGGGGTTTGAACTCAGGGCCTGGGAGCTGTCCCTTAGCTATCTGTCACTCAAAGCTGTGGCACTCCAGCCACAGCTCCACTTGCAGCTTTTTGTAGTTAATTGCAGATCAGGATTTAACAGTTTCCTGCCTGGGCTGGCTTCAAACTGCAGTCCTCAGATCTCAGCCTCCTGAGCAGCTAGCACGGCAGGTGCGAGCCGCCCCTGCACCCGGCTTCACAGCCTTCTTCGTTCAGCCTTGACGCAGAGGGTCACTGAGAGTGACCTGCGCGACGACCGCCCCGCACTGCCTAGGAGCGCCGGGAAGCGCGTCTGCCTGCTTCCTCTGCCTCCCGGCTCTTCCACACAGTCCTGAGAGCCAGCATGGCACAGGCTTCCTGTGCGCCCGCCAGGCGCAGCCAGCCTGCCCTGCTCCAGAAAGCCTGCCCGGTGCAGCGCAGCCAGCCTGCCCTGCTCCAGAAAGCCTGCCCGGTGCAGCGCAGCCAGCCTGCCCTGCTCCAGAAAGCCTGCCCGGTGCAGCGCAGCCAGCCTGCCCTGCTCCAGAAAGCCTGCCCGGTGCAGCGCAGCCAGCCCGCCCGGTTCCAGAAAGCCTGCCTGGTGCAGTCAGTATGCCTTGCTCCAGAAAGCCTGCCCGGTGCAGCCAGCCTGCCTGGTGCAGCGCAGCCAGGTGCAGCCAGCCTGCCCGGTGCAGCGCAGCTGCCCGCTGGCTCTGACCATAAAGATGGGCTCTCACGCCATCCTGCCCTTTCCCCAGCCTCTCCCCTCACCACCTCCTCCTTGCCGCTCCTCCTCCTCCCTGCCTCGCCCCCTGTCTCTTTCCCCTGCTCCCTGTCCCCTTCCCCGCTCCCCCTCCCCTTCCCCGCTCCCCCTCCCCTTCCCCGCTCCCCCTCCCCTTCCCCGCTCCCCTTCCCCGCTCCCCTTCCCCGCTCCCCTTCCCCGCTCCCCTTCCCCGCTCCCCTTCCCCTTCCCCGCTCCCCCTCCCCTTCCCCCGCTCCCCCTCCCCTTCCCCGCTCCCCCTCCCCTTCCCCGTCCCCTTCCCCCGCTCCCCCTCCCCTTCCCCGCTCCCCCTCCCCTTCCCCGCTCCCCGTCCCCTTCCCCCGCTCCTCCTCCCCTTCCCCGCTCTCCCTCCCCTTCCCCCGCTCCCCGTCCCCTTCCCCGCTCCCCGTCCCCTTCCCCGCTCCCCCTCCCCTTCCCCCGCTCCCCGTCCCCTTCCCCCTCCCCGTCCCCTTCCCCCGCTCCCCCTCCCCTTCCCCGCTCCCCCTCCCCTTCCCCGCTCCCCGTCCCCTTCCCCCGCTCCTCCTCCCCTTCCCCGCTCCCCCTCCCCTTCCCCCGCTCCCCGTCCCCTTCCCCCGCTCCCCTTCCCCCGCTCCCCCTCCCCTTCCCCGCTCCCCCTCCCCTTCCCCGCTCCCCCTCCCCTTCCCCCGCTCCCCGTCCCCTTCCCCGCTCCCCGTCCCCTTCCCCGCTCTCCCTCCCCTTCCCCCGCTCCCCCTCCCCTTCCCCGCTCTCCCTCCCCTTCCCCCGCTCCCCGTCCCCTTCCCCGCTCCCCTTCCCCGCTCCCCTTCCCCGCTCCCCCTCCCCTTCCCCGCCCCTCCCCTTCCCCTTCCCCCCTCCCCTTCCCCTTCCCCCCTCCCCTTCCCCCCTCCCCTTCTCCGCTCCCCCTCCCCTTCCCCCCTCCCCTTCTCCGCTCCCCTTCCCCGCTCCCCTCCCCTTCTCCGTTCCCCTCCCCTTCTCCGTTCCCCTCCCCTTCCCCCCTCCCCTTCCCCCTCCCCCTCCCCTTCCCCGCTCCCCTCCCCTTCCCCCCTCCCCTTCTCCGTTCCCCTTCCCCGCTCCCCGCTCCCCCCTCCCCTTCCCCGCTCCCCCTCCCCTTCCCCCCTCCCATTCCCCATCTCCCCCTCCCTTTCTCCTGTTTCTCACCCTCTTTCTTCTCCCTCTTCTCTTCCTTTCTCCTCTCCTTCCTGTCTCCTATTCTTTCTTCCTCCTCCCCCCTGCCCCCCAGCAGAACTTTCTGAGCTCGTCTGGTGCGCTCGCATGGCCTCGCTGAGCGCCTGCCCTCCCTGCCGGGGTCTGTAAGTGGTCAGTGCGGCCGGACTGGCTCGCGTGTGGCTGCGCTGCGGTGTCAGTGACAAGCCAGGATTGTCTGTGTGTGGCTGCGCCGCCTCTTCTCTCCCTTACTCAAACCAGACTCTCCCCCAGCCCCCTCCCCTCAGAGCAGAGGACAGAGGTCAGGCAAAAGACACAAATTTGCCTGTCAACCAGCTTCCTGTGAAAGGGACAGTGGTCATCTAGCCATTAAGCTGTGAAGACTAGAGTTAAAATGCCAGTTAAAATGTAGGTCCAGAATTTATAGCCACTATTCAGAGAGGAAAAACAAACAAACAGGAAAGTCATTACATGTGAACAGACTGACTGATTATCACCCTATGTTTTATACAGAGCCCAAATTACTGCTAGCCCCCACTGAAATGGGGCAGTTAACAGGCCTCACCAAAGACCCAAGTACCCATGATTTATTCACGGGCCCCAGCCTCTGGTCTGAATACTTACAGGATCATCAGCTCTCTGAACCACTTCCTCTGAAGGTTTACACTGAAAACATACATGCTAAAACATGCAATACAGCAGGGCACCAGTGGCTCATGCCTGAAATCCTAACTACTCAGGAATCTGAGATCTGAGGATCACTGTTCAAATCCAACCCAGGCAGGAAAGTCCCTAAGACTCTTATCTCCAATAAACCACCAGAAGAGCTGTGGCTCAAGTACTAGCCTTGGGGAAAAAGCTCAGAGATAACACAGGCTCTGAGTGCAAGCCCTAGGACTGGCACAAAAAATAAAATGTAATACTAAACAAAAGGCCGTGGAATGATCAGATGGTGGCAAAGAGTAGAAAGGAGGAGGCAGTGTCACCCTTATGTAAGCCCCTGTAATGATACGGCCTGACAGATCTGAGTTGGAGCTCCATGGGACACAGCCAGCCCTCCCTGGTCTGCATATCAGCCCACATCATGCAGGACAGGGGGCTCACAATGCCATTAGTAAAAACGAAGCCCATGGTTACATGTAAGGTCGCTTGCTAAGGGTCAGTGAACCCCTTCTCCTCTGCTTCACAGAGATAGAAGATCGCTCACACGCCTTTCCAGCACTGTTAGAAGTCTAAGCCCAAGTCACTGTCCCTCCAGGAATTGTAACAAATCAGCAGAAGAGATGTGTTATCACTTTCAGGTCTTTGCCAGCAAAAACAAAAACAAAAGAAAACAGTTCCTGTAAATAAGTGGCCTTGTAAAACCGTGGGCTGCAGTTCTCTGAGCTGCTGGTGGTCATCACATGCAAATGCAAAGCTGGGGACAGAGTGAGCTGCCTGGCTCTGCTGAAGGGAATGGTGATGTGAGAATTCGCCTCCCCCTCCCCTCAGCAGTGAGGACAGCCCAGCGGGAGCTGAGGCCAGGGCGCCTATCCTGCCATTCTGCCTTCTAGAAGGTCCCATGCCTGTGTCTCCACCAAGGGGCCCCATCAGACCACGTGTAAGGCCTCAACATATAAGAATAACTGTGGACTACCATAATGTATCACTTCAGTAAAAGCCCCAGCCGCAAACATTGACATTTATGATCAGAAAAGGCAGCAGGTGCTTTTGGCACTGCTATTGGCACCGCCAACATTTTTTACTAACTCCTGTTGACATGGGTCACCAAAGCCTATCGGATTTCCAGGAGACCAACACATGTTCATGTTCACACGGTTGCTTTTGGGATGCTTCATTCATGCCGCCATTGCACTGGTGATGCGAGACTCCCGGACTCTACAGGGGATGGCATGAACAGCCCTGCCTGCCTTTATTGTCTTCTGCTTATTCTATTTTTCTGTCTAGTCTGTTGTATAATATTCTTCTCTTCCATTTCATTCTGTTCTGTTATTTTTGTTGCTGTTGTTGCCTGTGGGGCTTGAACTCAGGGTCTGGGTGCTGTCCCTGAGCTTTTTTCTTTTTTTCCCCTCTCTCTCAAGGCTAGCGCTCTACCACTTTGAACCACAGCGCCACTTACGGTTTTCTGGTGGTTCATTCGAGATTAGAGTCTCACAGACTTTCCTGCCCAGGCTGGCTTCAAACCATAGTCCTTACGTGTCAGCCTCCTAAGTAACTGGGATCACAGGCATGAGCATTGGCACCCAGCCTACTTGTGTTTTATTCTTTCTGTTTGTTCTGTTTCATTCTGTTCTGTTCTATTATTGTATGCTGTGTATTCTGTTCTATTCCATTTTACAGGGCTGGAGTTCTCTAAAGGCATTCCCAGACCAGCAGTGAAGACCACCTTTTCCCTTTGCATGTCCCCAAGACATGTAGGGCATTTCAAACCCAAAGGCGCCCATGTCTCTCCCACTGTTTGTGCCATGGTGTGAAAGTTCGCTTCCTTCCCTTGCAGTGGGAATCACAATAGGAGCCTTTCGTTCACACCACCAGAGGCTTCTCATCCATTTCCCAGCCTAGACCTGTCCACAGCCATGTTAGAGCTCCCATTGGGGGAAATGCAGTCATAACTGGCTGCCCTCCAATATGGACCTTGGACGGCTCACCACTGTGCACCTCTTCCTCTCGGCTTGTTGGGGCTCTCGTTGGCAACAGTGGTAAGCACTGCCCCTCTCCTCCCCCCCCCCATGTATGATCCTGTAAACTCATTCTCCTCCTGCCTGAGGGTCGGGTGTTTCCAACTGGACAGCCAAAGCCTCCACGTGGATAGAAGTCCTATGTGCAGCAGAGGCCAGAACCTGGCCTTTCAGAATTGGAGGAGACGGTGGCTCAGTGCCCAGCCCCAAGCTGGAGTGACTTGAGAAACAATCAGAGACCATCCAGCCACCCTCCTCTCACCAGGCAGGATTTCTCCAGGACTCTCAGACTGCATGGTGGGAGAGGGGAGCCACTTCCTGGAAGTCCTAGACCCAGTTAGCAGAACTTCCTGCAGTTGGCTTTGCTGTGAGAGGCTCAAACTGGGCCCAGCGGGGCTTCCTATTTCTGTAGGCCGTTGGCAGTGACTGCTATTTGGGTGGACCAGTGGACATTAAAGACACTAGATTACAAAAGGAACCCATTCGGGCACCCCCCAGGTGCAAAGAGGAGGCCACAACTGCACGTTCCCCATTTAATCTCATCCTTCGAGACTTTTATTCTGGAAAACTCATCTCAATAGTATTGTCAGCAGACATAGAAATCACCGGGTTTGTACAAACTTCCTGAACATTCCCAGTCCTCCAGCACTGCCAACCTCCACCGAGGCCACACTTACTGGCTTACCAGGCACATTGCCAGGACATTCCATTAATTCCTTCTTCAGTGAGGCCCTGCACTGAAAAGTTGGGACCACATGCTCCCCGATTCAGCTTTGGAATTTTCCCCTCTCACGTGAGTTTCCTGGAGTGGATCCCAGCCGCATGGCACTGACTCATGGCCTTTGCCTGTAGCAGGTAACACACTTAAGAGAAAGCAAGCCTCAGAATTCTTCTAAAAGACACATTCTGAGGTGTTCCCACAGGTGGGTTCTTCCCCTAGCCTAACCCATAGTCATTCTTGTGGCTACATGCCCTCTCCCCCTCTCATGTTTGTCATCATTTCTCCAAGAGAAACGTGTTGCTGTCATGTCATATCCATCTGGGTGATTGGTAGGCCACATGAGCCTGCACACCCCCATAAAACTCAGCGCTGCGGTTTTGATTTCTCCACCATTCCACCAAACCCCACACCTGAGTGTACTGCTGCTCCCTGGTGAACAACAGAGGCTGAGTCTCACCTGAAAGCCCACCCTTGGCCATCCCTTGGGCCTTCTGTGTGATCATTCCCACATGGGGCTGGCTGGGTGTCACCCACAGATATTCCTGAGCTGTGGGATTTACAGGCTGGCTATACACCCCAAGCTAGGAACCAGAGACCATCGCCTCCCCTTTCAGCTTAGGCATGGTCTAGATCAACCTTAGAAGGAAGTAAGGAAATGCAAAATCACAGCTGGGAAGTACCAGTCATGTCTGGCAAACAATCCCCATCTGATTCAGGATGTTGGTTAATTATTAGCATAAGGCTCCATACCAGTGTGGGAAGCACCCATGAGATGAGGCTAAAGCAGTCTTGGTGTGGAAAGGGAATGCTCACAGTCAGCATTCATGTCTCCCCTTTTGGGTGCCCTGCCATAGAATCTCCTTGCCTCAGTACTGGCGAGGTGTACCATCCCCATACCCATTCCTTTACACAGTAGAGTATGTGAACACACTTCCCACACAGAGCCACTGAGTCACAAAGTAGATGGCGTTGGAAGACGTGCATCCATTTTGTATCAGCAGCTTACTGCACGAGGCATCATTCTTTTTCACCGCAGGACCCTCCCTGCGGTTTTCTAGAAGGGGAATGCCCTGCTGAATGTAACCAGGCTTAAATCCTTCGCTGAAGATTCTGCTCAAATGTCCCCAGAAGTCCTGTGACAAGGTAAAACACCCTAACCGCCCAGGGAAACCCCAGGGAGATACGCTTTGGATTGGCATGCTGTGTGGCCAATAGGTTGATTAGTCTTGGATGGGAAGCACAAAATCATCTGGGCTGGATGCACAAATCAAAAGGCCTTTGTGAGCCGTGCACTGGTGGCTCATGCCGGATCATCCTACTCGGAGGCTGAGATCTGAGGATCACAACAAAGCTCATGGACAGTATCCAAGTCCTGACTTCAAGCCCCATGGCCAGCACAAAAATAAAACAAGGTCTCTGTGCCTACTAAGGATCTGGGGGTAATTCATAGGTCTTTTGGGAGGTGGGTCCTCTGGAGCCACAGGAGGAAGAATCCTCAGGAAACTGCCTTGCTACATTTTCCACCTCCAAGTTTATTATTTTTGGATGGATCATGGGGGCTTGAGCTCAGGGCCTCGGTGCTGTCCCTGAGCTTTCCTGCTCAAGGCTAGTGCTGTCCCACTTTGAGTCACACCTCCACTTTTCTGGTGATTCATTGGAGATAAGAGTCTCAAGGACTTCCCTGCCTCTACTAGCTTTAAACCATAATCCTGAGTAGCTAGGCTTACTGGTATAAGCCACTGGTGTCAGCTTGTGAATTTTTTTTTGGTTGGTTGTGGGGCTTGAACTCTGGGCCTGGGCTCTGTCCCTGAGTTCTTTAGCTCAAGGTTACCGCTCTACCACTTGAGCCACAGCGCCACTTCCAGTTATCTGGTGATTAATTGGAGATAAGTGTCTTTCCTGCATGGGCTGGCTTTGAACTGGGATCCTCAGATCTCAGCCTCCTGAGTAGCTAGGATTACAGGGGTGAGCCACCTGCGCTCAGCCTCAATTTCTTTTTTTTTTTTTTCTTTTTTCATGGGGCTCGAACTCTGGCTCTGGGCGCTGTCCCTCAGCTCTTCAACCTAAGTCTAGCGCTCTAGCTCTTGAGCCACAGCGCCACTTCCAGTTTTCTAGTGGTTTATTGGAGATAAGATTATCATGGACTTTCCTACCAGGGCTGGCTTTGAACTGCGATCCTCAGATCTCAGCCTCCTGAGTAGCTAGGATTGCAGGCGTGAGCCATTGGTGCCCAGCTCAATTCATTTTTTATAAAAGTGTCATTTGGAAAGGATTCTCTTTGGTAAGTAGTGTTGAAACAAACGAATTGTTCTTATGCAGAAGTGTTAAATAAGTCCTTTATATCACAGACAAAAATCAAGTCTGAAAGGATGAAGACTTATGCATGAGATATAAATATAAATATGAGACGAAATTTTGTGGGGAAAATGACACAGAACCCTTATGCTTTTGTGCGTGTTGATACTAGGGCTTTAACTCTGACTTCATACTCTTGCTCAGATTTTTCGCTTGTGTTTGGTTCTCTGCCACCTGGGCCACATCTCCACCTTTTCTCTAGTTAACTAGAGTCTCATGGTTTTGTTGCCTGAGCTGGCTTTGAACCAAGATCCTCAGATGTGTCAGTCTTCTGAGTATTGGCCATGATTTTTCAAATCTTATTCAAAAGTTTCAGCCATATAAGTTAAAACAGCCAAGTACAATATATCAAAATAAACTTTGGGCCCAGCACCAGTGGCTCAGGTCTGTCATACTAGCTACTCAGGAAGCTGAGATCTAAGGATCATGGTTCCAAGCTAGCCCAGGCAGGAAAGACCGTGAGACTCTTACCTCCAGTAAACCACCAAAAAACTAGAAGTGGAGCTGTGGCTCAAGTAATAGAGATCTTGCCTTCAGCTGAAGAGCACAGGGACAGTGCCCAGGCCCAGAGTTCAAGATCCACAACTGACAAAAACAAAACAAACTTTTGTGTATGTGTGACTATGCTGGAGCTTCAAACCATGGCCTCTTACTCTCATTCAGATTCTACACCACTGGAACCTCCACTTCTGGCTGGTTGATTGGAGATAAAAGTCTCACAGACTTCTCTGCTGTGGCTGTCTTTAAGCCATCATCTTCAGATCTCAGACTCCCGGGTAACTAGGACTAGAGACACAAGCCCCTGGCACCCAGCCCATGTAATCCTTTAACTCAGTTAACACACTGGGAGACATACCATTTGTATGTTTCACATTATATAGAATTTTGCTTTGCTGTCCACAATTTGCTTTACTATATGTGCTCTTTAGTTGTAATGCCACTTTTTCCCTCCTTTTTATGATGGTGCTTTTACGTTCTTGTCCAAAAAAGTACTATCCTATGCCAGTGTTTTCTTCAAGTATATTTTGAAATTGGGACATAATATTCCTCCAGTTTTTTTTTTCCTCTTGGCTTAAGATGTTCAATAGCTAAAGAACTTCCCAGCCTACTGGCCATCATTTAGATGGAAATTACACCCACAATGAAATATATTTCACTCCAGTTACAATGACCATTATTGGAAAGAGATGAAAACAAACAAGGCAAGAATGGAAGAAATGGGGAATACTCATAAACCGTTGGTAGGAAGATAAATTAATGCTGCCACTTAGAAAGCATTTATAGAGGTTCCTCACCATACAGGAGGCACTGTTGGCTCTTCTCTGAACTCTAGCTATTTGGGTGACTGACATGCAGGATTGAAGTTCAAAGCCAGCCACAGCAAAGTCCAACAGACTTCCATCTAATAAAAAAAAAAAAAAAACACCTGTGGCCATGGTTCAAGCGGAAGCATGTCAGCCATGAAAGGAAGCAGACTGACCCTAAGGTTCTGAGCTCAAATTCTGGTATGGCCAAAACAATGACAAAAACCACAGTTATCAATTGATCCATCTCACAATCCCACAATTGCGTTAATAGATCCAAATGAAGTGACTTCAGAATGTCAAAAAGAAGGCAAGATGGCTGCACTCATTTTATTATACTGTCCACAGTTGTCTAGGTGCTGAATTATTGTAATGGTTGGTGGATGAATAAAAACAGAATGTGTGTGTGTATCTGTGAGTGGGTTTGTGTATGTACACACAATGCAATACTATTTGGTCATGAAAAGGAGGAAATTCTGAAATTTGTAGCAACATGGATGGATCCAGAAACCATAAGTTTAAGTGAAGAAGAAAAAAACAGGCAAAGGGAGTGACACAATCCATGGTTTCACTCATGTGGAATTGAAAAGGTATAAATTTGTAGGAAAAAATAAACAGCAGAACAGTAGTTACCAGATGCCAGGGCAGGTATAGGAGAGGGCGAGTGGAGAGAGGCTGGTTAATAACCAGGCACTCCTGAATCGCCTGTCACCCTAGCTACTCGGGGGCTGAGATCTGAAGATCATGGTTCAAAGCCAGCCCGGACCGGAAACGCCATGAGATTCTTATGTCCAATTATCTATCAAAAAGCTGAAATTCAGAGCTGTGATTCAAGTGGTAGAGAGTTAGCCTTGAGCAAAATAACCCTCAGGGATAGCACCAAGGGCCAACACACACACTATTTTTTATGTTAAAATTTCTTTCATTAGAGTAGTTTTCATTTCTCAAGACAGAATGACACAAATACAAGAAGCAGCACTTAGGGCTGGCTGGCACAGTGCATTATCTGCTCTTCCTAAAAGCACTAGCTCAGTCTCCAAAGAAGAATTACAAATCTGAGAAATGAGGGGAAGGGAAGGAGGTTTGGACTAGAGAATCTAATTAAACAAGAAAAATCAGTAACAAAATTATTATTATTTTTTTGTTCTTCATATCAGTATTAGCACAGACTCACTCTTTGAAAATCAGGGAATCTGTCTTTCAGACCCTCATCAAACGGTCTTACAATTCCAGTAAAGTAAGAGAATTAAAGGTGTTAACCAATTTGCCTCCGCTTGAAACACTGCAACAGGGAAGAATCATTTTGTTGTTCTCGTCCTGGGGCTTGAACTCAGAGGGTTGGCCCTTGTCCTTGAGCTTCTTTTGCTCTAAGGCTAGCACTCTACCACTTGAGCCACAGCACCACTTCTGGCTTCTTCCACGTATGCGGCACTGAGGAATCAAACCCAGGGCTTCATACATGCCAGGCAAGCACTCTACCCCAAAGCCACATTCCCAGCCCGCATTGCATTTTATTTTGCCAGCTTCTTGGCGTTCTTGGGCCTCCCAGCATGCTTCACATTGCCGTAACCAAGCAGGTCATGACGAAAGACAACAGTGAAGACGTCAACGCAGAGATGTAGGAAGACCTCGCCCACTCTGCCTTTGTCCCTTCAGCAGGAACTCCACACAACTGCTGGGAAGGGGCTATAACATCATGGCCGTACAATCCCCCGTATGCAAGTTGCAGAGTAAGAAATGGGGCAAATATGGACAAGTATTCGCAGACAAGCTCTGAAACACCCCCTTCCCCCAAAGGCAAGAAGGTCACAGCTCAGCAATCTAAGTATTCGGAAAGAGTCAAATACTTTGGGGGGGGGGGAATAATAACAGTTTTCTCTTTAAAAAGAGTTGTATTGTAAAGGTGATGTACAGAGGGGTTACAGTTACATAGTAATGAGTACATTTCCTTTTTTTTCTAGTAAACTATTTAAATATATACTTATATATATTTATAAATACATTTATATAATATATTAATCATACACGTAGGCACATGATGAATTATATAGGACTCTAGACTCTCACACAGTGAGACCAAGGGAGGATGTGCATAGGAGAGGTTGACAAAGGCTCAGTAGCCGTGTGCATATGATCATATAAAATAGTACTTTACCAAATGCACTCCAAGATAAGGAAACAGAGGCATCTTTAGTTGCCATTGTTTCTGTTTTGTTTTCCTTTTGTCTCATTGGTTTGCTTGTGTTTGGGAGGGTAATGGAGGGCACACAAGAGGTGGAACAAAGTGAACACATACAATGGTGAGACTCGACCCTGTGGGAAATGAACTGGACATCTTGTAGGTGGGTTCGGGAGGGGTAAACAGAGAGCGAGGGAGAGGAGACCTGGTTCAACAAGGATTGCGCTCAGGTTTCATTCGTGTAACTAGAATCCTCTCTGGATATCAACTCTGCAATAACAAGAAAATAAAGAGCCACCCTCTATGGTGTTTCCATCGCCTCGATAGGGCTTTGGGGCTGTTTCTGAAGCCCCATGACTTTTTTTTCCAGTCCTATCCCTTGAACTCAGGGCACTGTCCCTGATCTTCATTTGCTCAAGGCTAGCACTTTATCATGAGTCACAGCGCCACTTCCAGCTTTTTCTGTGTATGTGGTACCAAGGAATCGAACCCAGGGCTTCACGCATGCAAGGCAAGTACTCTACCACTGAGCCACCTTCCCAGCCCAAAGCCTCATAACTTCTTTGAATCTGGACAGGTACTGTCCGGGGCTGTCATGGGAAGCCAGGGCCTGTGCCAGCCCAAGATCCAGGAAGGAAGGCGATCCAGGAAGGAAGGCGCTGCTCGGGGTTCATGAGCAGCCCTTTCCAACAGACCTGAGCCCACGGGCCCACAGTCACCCACTCCATCCTCCCACCGTGGGAACAAAGCATCCGTGATGACCCCCACGCACTATTTTATACATAAAATGGAAGTGTTTTCTTGAGAATGTGGACCAGAACTGCTGGTGTGAGTGTAACTCCTCACAGTTAATGAAAACCACAACAGTGAGACCCACAGATAGCATCTCCACAAGCTGTAGGAATTCATTTCCTGTTTACCCAGAGGTCATTTCCTGTGTACCCAGAGGATTTGTGATCAACAGACTGAAGAGCAATCTGAACCCCTGTGTCTGTTTGCTTTTGTTTGTTGGTTTGTGCTGGTCCTCGGGCTTGACCTCTGTGCATGTGTGCTGTCCTTGAGGGTTTTTTTGGGGGGGGGAAGTGGGGAGACCTTCAACTCAGGGCCTGGGCACTTTTGTCCCAGAGCTTCTTTTGCTCAAGGCCAGCGCTCTTATCACTTGAGCCACAGCACCACTTCCAGCTTTTTCTATATGTATTACCGTGGTACTGAGGAATCGAACCCAGGGCTTCAAGCATGATTGGCAAGCACTCTACCACTAAGCCACATTCCCTTTTTGTTTTGCTCAAAGCTGGTGCCCTACCACTTTGGGGCCATACCTCCACTTCTGGCTTTTTGGTAATTAATTGGAGATACGGGTCTTGGGGCTGGGAAGGTGGCTCAGTGGTTAGGGTGCTTGCCTTCATGCATAAGGCCCTGGGTTCCATTCCTCAGCACCACAGTAATACATATAGAAAAACCTGGAAGTGGCGCTGTGGCTCAAATGGTTGAGTGATAGCCTTGAGCTGAGGGACAGCACCCAGCCCCAGAGTTCATGATCAACAACAACAACAACAACAACAAAAAGTCTCGTAGACTTTCCTGCCCAGGCTGGCCTCAAACTGCAATCCTCAGATCTCAGCCTCCTGGGTCACTAGGATGACAGGCGTGAGCCACCGTGGCACCCGGCTCTGCGTCCTTATGGTCCCACCACGTTACTTCACAATATACAAGTTACAGAGTTAACCATCTGCGTGAGGGTGGAGGGGCTGCACCGTACACACAGTGAGCTGTCCTTGTCACCACCTGTTCCTGCAACGGGACACCTGGGGGGGGGGCGGGGATCACCGTATTGGGCCCGGTGCCATGGTTCAAACTGTCATCCTAGCTACTCTGGAGGCTGAGATCTGAGATAGTGTTCAGAGCCAGCCTGGGCAGGAAAAGCTGTGAAACTTTCTTATTCACCACCCAAAATGCCACAAGTGGAGCTGTGGTTCGAGTGGTAGAGCACTACTAGCCTTGAGCATGAAAAGCTCAAGAACAGTGCCCAAGCCCTGAGTTCAAGCCCCAGGACCACCACACGCACACGCGCACACACACATACACATGCACACGAGCACACACACACACACACACACATGCCACCTTAATGGATGAAGGGTTGACTTGGGTCCTGGTCTTAGAGACGTCAGCGCTCGGTCATTGGGCTCTGTTGTTTCTGGGCCTGTGTGGAGTCCGGGGTCATGCAGGAGAGTGGACGGTGGGACAGCACTGTCCATGTCAAAGCTCTGAGGAAGCAGAGAAAACACGCAGGCCTCCCAGTCCAAGTACCGGAGAGCTCCCCAGTCCAAAAACCCAAGGGCTCCCCTGTCCAAGAACCCCGTAAGTTCCTCAGTTTCCTCCCCCAGCATGAAAACAAGCCAGACCCTACCATCCGCCAGGTGGCCAGTATGGCACCGGCCAGACCTGCCCTCCCTCCTTCCGGGACAGGCTTCCTCCAGGGCAGCCCAGCTCCCAGTGCCGCAGTCCCCTCAGTGTGCCTGTGAAGTGTCTATACACGTGCGTGTGACAGTCAAGGGACACGCTTCCTCCATGGGGAAGCCAGCCCATCTTCCCACAGGCAGCAGGGACCTCCCCTGTGCGGAGGTTCAGGGTCCCACCATCCCCTCACTTCTGAGCACCCACCACCCGGCCTAGCTGCATCTGGATCGAGCCCTCCATGAGTAACATCTGGCGGATGATTCAAACCCAGCCCATAGAAGACTACTACGCTGCCTTCAAAAAAGATTCCCTGCCAGGCACTGGTGGCTCACACCTGTAATCCTAGCTACTCAGGAGGCTGATTGCTCAAGGTCGTGGTTTGAAGCCAAGCCGGGTAGAATAGTAGATAAAGACTCTTCTTTCTAACTACCAAAAAGCTGGAAGTGGTCCAGTGCTGATATAGAGTTGAGCAAAAGAAGCTCAGGGACAAAGCCCAGACCCTGAATTCAAGCCCCAGGGCTGGTGCACACACATGGTACACGCACAAAAGATCCTCTCTTCTGCACCGATATGAATGGAATATGAGAACATTCTACTAAGTAAAGATGTGAGACTCACAAAGATGAATCCTAGGTAGTCCTGCTGTTTGAATATCAACCAAGAACAAAGATCAGATCGCAAAATGGGGTCACTAGAGGCTGGGGCAGGACGAAATGGCCGCCATTAAGTAATGCATACTTTACTTTCAGAATTGCTGCAGATAATGAGCTGATACGGTGGTGGATATGTTTGGCTCCATTTATTCATTCCACATGGGATTTATACGTCCTAACTGCTTACAGAAAGCAGCACCACGGTAGTTTGTAATTCATGCACCAGGAAGAAATCACAGGGAGAATCGCCTGCCATGATATCCAGGGTTTGCCTGAAGAAAGAAAGAAAAATCCTCAGGGAAATGACATCAGACAGTTGGAAGAGTCTAAACATTAGCCCTCTGACATAACAGGTGTGAGGTAACCATTTCACAGCTGTGTTTTGAAGGAAGCCAGGAGAACAAAGCCCTTGTTGTTAACAACTCTGGCTTTTCAGAGGTCCTGGTCCTGTAATCTCACATATGTTTTTAGCAATGTCTTACCTTAAAATGGTAGGCAGTTCTTCACTTCCCCAGCTCTGAGAGGGTCCCAAATGTGGGAGAACAAGGTCATGGTGTTACTGGCTGATTTCCTATTTTATTTACCGTAGATGTAAATGAGAATGTCCAATGTTCCAGTGTGATTGGTGATGGCTAAAGCAAACAAGACTCGAACACACATGGCCTCGTCTTTCATCTTCAGTATAGGGGCTGGAACTCAGGTCCTTGTGTGTGCTAGCCAAGCAGCATGCCACTGGAGCCATGCCCCCGGGCTTCTGGCTTTTAGTTTGCTTTCCAGGAGTTTTCCTGCTGACTTTGGCTATATTTGCCTCCATCCCCCAGAAGCTGGGACCACAGGCAGACACCACCAGTCTCAGTTTATTTTGAGATAGGGTGTTCCAGCTATGTGGCCTCTCTACATTTACTGCAAATGGCCGTGTGAATACAAGCACACAGACGCATACACACAAACATTCATGCACACAGGCTCCCCCCATTCATAGACAGCCACACGGAGACACATACCTTAATACACCCATACAGATCTCTACATTCACAGCCCCCCATATGCTAAAGCACAATTACATTCCACACAATCACATGCCTGAACACAGATGTCACAAGAATGCATGTACAAGAACATATAAAATATGTCCAGACACAACCTTAATAACATGCACAAAAGCATCTAACACTTTAGATGCCCAGATGAGCAGGGCGCCAGTGGCTGACACCTGTAATCCTAGCTACTTAGGAGGCTGAGATCTGAAGACCACAGTTCAACGCCAGCCTAGGCAGGAAAGACCATGAGATTCCTATCTCCAATAAACCATCAGAAAACCGGAAGTGGCGCTGTAGCTCAAGTGGGTAGAGCGCTAGCTTTGAGCCGAAGAGCTGAGGGACAGCGCCCAGGCCCAGAGTTCAAGCCCCATGACCAACAAAAACAAAAACAAAAAAACACCACACACCCCGACATACACAAACATACAGACTCAGTAACACACCTTTGCATGGATGAGTCCACATATAAGACTTACTTCTACAGATTCATGGACTGACCATCACACACAGGTGTTGCTTGTCTATATCAGGGCTGCTTTCCCAGCTCCTCATGACAGTTATCATGACAGTCACAGATGGTCACACACCATCACAACTCACATACTCAGGTGTACATACACACACACACACACAGAATGCCAGTACCTTCACACAGAAACATGCAACCATACAGTCATCAATGTTCTCTTCTTTTACACCCTTCCCCCCCCCCCCCCCCGGTGTTTTACCTTGCTGTACATCTTTTCTAGCTTATTTTCATACCAGTCTATTTAGAAATCATTATAGAAGCTCAAGAATTTTTTAATGTGAATGCATGAGTGTGAGTGTGTGTGTGTGTGTGTGTGTGTGTGTGTGTGTGTGTGTGTGTAATAGCTCACATCCATAATCCTAGCTACTCAGAAGGCTGAAATCTGAGCACTGCAGTTCAAAGGCAGCCCAGGCAGGAAATTCTGTGAGATTCCTCTATCTCCAATGAACCACCAAAAAAAAAAAGCTAGAAGTGGAGCTGTGATTCAAGGGGCAGAGAGGCCTGAGCAAAACCACAAAAGGACAGTACTCAAACTCCACTAACAGCAAAATAAGAGCAAATTTTGGCACTGAGGTTCAAAGTAGTAGAGTCCTAACCTTGAGCAAAAGACCTCAGGGACAGGGCACAGGCCCTGAGTTCAAGCCCCACGACTGACAAAAAAAAATACCCTTACAGGGGTTGGAGGCGTGGCTCAGTTGATAAAGCACTAGTCTATGAGCAATGAGCAAAAGTGACAGGTACTGAATTCAAGTCTGGTCTTGGACTGCAAAGGAAAGAAAAAATGCTCTTAGAGCACTTACAATACATACATATAAAATAAATTAATCCTCGACAGACGATTTATTTATTTATTGGAGTGATTTACAACTCCAGAAAAAAATCCAAAACTGTTCTGTCCTCAAGCAGTTTAGAGAAGGGATTCTCAACTTATACGACTACCATTGCATTTACAAAACGTGGTTCAGGGACCCCTTTCTGTATACCGGGTGCGTGTGGACCTGGTCTGCAGTCAGCCCTCATTTTTAAACTGCTTCGGATTTCTTGCCCTCACCAAAGCTGCTAGTTTACGTAGTTACCAGCAGAGGGCAGCACACTAGTTACAGCCTTAGTGAGACTGAAGAAGGGCTTTGCTAAGGACGAGGAAATACAAAGTGCTGCTGTTTCACAAAGTGGCCACGAGGTGGCAGAGGAGACCCTGCTTAATGACTGGAACTAGAGCCATAAGGCATGCCGTTCACAGCTGGAGAATATACAGTCTAGAAAGCCAGGTGCTGCTGCTTGCTGGACAGGAAAAATAATTCACACAGCAGGCAGACTGAATAGCTTCACAGCCTAAAATACTCTGCTCTATGTCCTATAAAAATTGAATTATAAGGCACCGGTGGCTCATGCCTTTAATCCTAGCTATTCAAGAAGCTGACATCAGAGAGTCAGGGTTCAAAGCCAGCCCAGGCAAGAAAATTTGTGATGCTCTTATTCCCAAGGAACCACCAGAAAACTAGAAGTGGGGCTTTGGCTTAAAGTGGTTGAGCGCTAGTTTTGAACTGAAGAGCTCAGGGACAGTGCCCAGGCCCTGAGTTCAACCCCCATGACCACCACCAACAACAACAAAATAAACACACAGGCCATGCAAATTTGCTCCTATATGTATTTCCTACCTCAGAAAGTGTTTTTTTTACAGCTTTTCATTTTTTTGAGGTCTGTGGTTTATGTTAGATTTTGTATAAAGTGTGAGGGTAACACCAAGATTCAGGATTGCAGTCCAGCGCTGGTGGCTCACACCTGCGATCCCAGCTAATCAAGAGGCTGAGCTCTCAGGATCACAGTTTGAAGACACCCCTGGGCAGAAAAGTCCCCGTGAGAATTATCTTCAATGAGCCACCAGAAAACTGGAAGTAGAATTGTGGCTCAAGTGGTAGAGCCCTAGCCTTGAGCAAAAGAAGCATAGAGACAGCACTCAGGCCCTGAGTTCAAGCCCCACAACCAACAAAAAAGAAAAAGATTCAGATTTACATCTGGACTGACATTTCTAGTATTCCTCACTGAAACGATTCTTTTACCAATTGGTTGTCTTCATGCTTTTACCCGAAATGAGTTGGAAATGTTTATAAGACATATCTATTCCTGGTTTTGGATAACAGACCTGTCTACTGTTGGTGGCAGTGCAATCCCGGTCACTTCCTGCTTCATCTTGCTCACTGTCACCTGCTGAACTTCCCGAGGGATCCTGGGCAGGGATCATAAGTAAAGACGTCCTGAATCAACCCCCCAGGGAATATCAGAATTCCAAGATGCCACTGCTAATGTATCTGCATCCATCTCCCCAATGAGGCGGACACCCAGCCAGCCCTTGACGAAGGATCATTATCCAAACCACAGTCTAATCGCCCTGGGGAGGCAATTAGAATCCCCAGGGTGGGAGGACCAGAAAAGAGCAATGTCAAGAGGCAACGCCTGGCCTGGGAAGGTGGCTCAGTAGTAGAGAACTTGCCTTGCATGCCTGAGGCCCTGGGTTTGATTCCTCAGCACCACATAAGCAGAAAAAGCCGGATGTGGTGCTGTGGCTCAAGTGGTAGAGCGCTCGCCTTGAGCTGAAGAGCTGAGGGACAGCACCCAGACCCAGAGTTCAGGCCCCATGACTGACTTAAAAAAAAAGATGAGCAAATAGTGTACGATATTAATTAATTAAGTTACTTATTTAGTGCCAATCCTGGGGCTTGAACTCAAATGTGAGCCATGTCCTTTAGCTTCTTTTGCCCAAGGCTAGCACTCTACCAATTGAGCTACAGATCTATTTCTGTTTTACTTTTATAGCTTAGTGAAGATAAAAGTCTTACATTCCTGCCCAGGCTGGCTTGGAACCAAATCCTCAGATCTCAGCCTCCTGAGTAGCTAGGTTTACAGGCATGAGCCACCAGTGTCCAGCTTTAGGATTTTTATTTGTTTGTTATTTTATGCCAGTGTTGGACTTAAACTCCTGGGTCTGAGTTTTTTCACTCCAGTCTAGCTTTCTACCACTGACCACAGCTCCACCTCTGGATTTTTTTCTAATACAGTGAAAATAAGAGTCTCACACACTTTCCTGCACAGGATGAAGGCAATTTGAACCGTGATCCTTAGATCTCAGCCTCCTGAGTAGCTAGGATTATAGGTATGAGCCACTGGCACTCATCGTCATCATCATCATCATCATTTTACCTTTATTAAAACATACTAGTTGTACATGTTTGGTGGTTGATATGGTCATTTCATAAATGGTTTAACTCTTCTTTAAGAATTTTTATTTTGCCCATCCTGAGGCTTGAACTCAGGGTCTGGGCACTGTCCCTGAGCTCCCTTTGCTCAAAGCTAGCACTCCACCACTGGAGCCACAGGGACACTTCCAGCTTTTTCTGTGATTAATTGGAAATAAGAGTCTCGTGGGCCGGGCGCCGGTGGCTCAGGCCTGTAATCCTAGCTATTCAGGAGGCTGAGATCTGAGGATCACAGTTCAAAGCCAGCCTGGGCAGGAAAGTCCGTGCAACTCTTATCTCCAAGAAACCACCAGAAAACCGGAAGTGGCGCTGTAGCTCAAGGGGTAGAGCACTAGCCTTGAGCTGAAGAGCTGGGGGACAGCGCTCAGACCCAGAGTTCTTGTCCCATGACCGACCCCCCCCCCCCCAAAAAAAATAAAAGGAGTCTCATGTTTCCCTGCCTAGGCTTGGCTTCAAACTGCATTCCTCAGATCTCAGCCTCAGGCGTGAGCCACTGGCACCCAGCCTTTAAGAATTTTGAGGTCTTGGAAGTTGGCTCAGTGGTAGAGTGCTTGCCTTGCATGCATGAGGCCCTGGGTTCGATTCCTCAGCACCACATAAGCAGAAAAAGCCAGAAGTGGTGCTGTGGCTCAAGTGGTAGAACTTGAAGGACAGAGCCCAGGCCCAGAGTTCAGGCTCAACAACCACCAACAACAACAACAACTAAAAAGAATTTTGAACACTTTTATTCTGTCTTTAAGATAGGGTTGGTATGGTAACTTGATGCAGCTAGAATGTGCAGTTACCAAACAGGTGTAATAAGCATATTGATCTCAAATATTAATTATTTAATTTCCTCTCTGTATGCAGAGCCTTTTTCTTTTTTTTGCCAGTCCTGGGGCTTGAACTCAGGGCCTGGGTACTGCCCCTGAGTTTCTTTTGCTCAAGACTAGCACTCAGGGCCTGGGTACTGTCCCTGAGTTTCTTTTGCTCAAGACTAGCATTCTACCCACTTGAGTCACAGCGCCATTTCCAGCCTTTTCTGTTTATGCAGTACTGAGGAATCGAACCCAGGGCTTCGTGCATGGTAGGCAAGCACTCTATCACTAAACCACATTCCCAGGCCTGTTTGGAGAACGTTTAAGTTATTGAAACATAGATCACAGGTTACTGTGAGTACCCCTTACCACAGTTACAGAAGTTTAAAACGGCGCCCCCTGGTGGAGTTTTGCACACCCCTCCCCCCTCCCCCCCACTCCTCTCTCCAGCATCTGGAGAGCACTTTTCTGCTCCTTTCTGCAGAGATCAACTTTTCAATTTCTGCAAATGCAGAGCAACAATTACCATTGTATTGGAAGTGGTGCTGTGGCTCAAGCGGTAGAGCGCTCGCCTTGAGCTGAAGAGCACAAGGACAGCGCCCAAGCCCAGAGTTCAAGCCCCATGACCAAAAAAATACCAACAAAAAAACCCAATTACTGTTGTATTTCATTGTCTGCCTTGTTTTGGTTGCTGACCTCCAGTCTCATCTATGGAGCTGCAAATAATAAGATCTCATTTTAAAAAAATGTATTTTAATTTCTTTAATTTCTTTTAATTTATTCCATTTTTTAAATGCTGTTCCTTGGACTTGAACTCAGGGCCTATGTGATTTTTTTGTTGTTGTTTTTGGTTTTGCTGGTGCTTTATCACTTGAGCCACAGTTCCACTTAGGACTTTCTGTGTGTGTGTGTGTGTGTGTGTGTGTGTGTGTTAATTGCAGATAAAAGTCTCACAGAGGGGCTGGGAAGGTGGCTCAGTGGTAGAGCGCTTGCCTTGCATGCCTGAGGCCCTGGGTTCGATTCCTCAGTACCACATAAGCAAAAAGAAGCCAGAAGTGGCGCTGTGGCTCAAGTGGTAGAGCGCTAGCCTTGAGCTGAAGAGCTGAGGGACAGCGCCCAGGACCAGAGTTCAGGCCCCACGACCGGACCCTCAAAAAAAAAGTCTCACAGACTTCTACCCAGCCAGAATTCAAGCCATGATCCTCAGATCTCAGCCTCCTGAGTAGCTAGGATTACAGGTGTGAGCCACCAACACCTGGCCTCACCCAATGTTTCTTTAAAAATAAAATCAAGTGGGCTGGGAAGGTGGCTCAGTGGTAGAGCACTTGCTTTGCATGCATGAGGCCCTGGGTTCAATTCCTCAGCACCACATAAGCAAAAAGAAAAAAGCCAGAAGTGGCGCTGTGGCTCAAGTGGTAGAGCGCTAGCCTTGAGCTGAAGAGCTGAGGGACAGCGCCCAGGCCCAGAGTTCAAGCTCCACAACAGGACCCCCCCCCCAAAAAAAATAAAAATAGAATCAAGTATGATAATCTATGGAAACTGTTAACCATGTCACTTTGTGCATTTCAGGCCCCCCCCCCCCTTACAAAATACTTGATGCTGGGTAATCTGCAAAGATAACTAGTTTACTTGGCTGCCAGGAAGACTAGATTAGTCCAGGAAGCGTGGCACAACTATCCCGTGGTTGCCCTGATCACCTGGCTCTATTACAAGGTAGAGACGTGGAAAACATCTGCGTGCAGAAGAGACTGAATAGGAAGGGGTGGTGTGGCTTTAACAACAACCACCTGTTGTTCTAACTGCTTTAACTACATTAATCCTTTCTCAGGGTGGGGCTTCCACCACCTAATCAACTCCCATTGGCCCAGCCCCTTAAAGTCCCACCATCTCAACCTCAAATCTAGGGATAAAGTTTGTACCACATGACTCTTTTCTTTTTGTCAGTGGTGGGGCTTGAACTCAGGGCCTGGGTGCTGTCTCTGAACTCTTTTTGCTCAAGGCTAGCTCTCTACCACTTTGAGCCACAGTGCCACTTCTAGTATCCTGGTGGTTCATTGGAGATAAGAGGCTAATGGACTTTCCTGCCTGGGCTGGCTGTGATCCTCAGATCTCAGCCCCCTGAGTAGCTAGGAATACAGGCATGAGCCACCGGCTCACAACATCTGAAAATCTTTTTATTCTATTTTATAGGGAGAACACAAGGCCCTGAGTTCAACTTCCAGTGCCAGCACAAGAATAAATAAATAATAATAAATATATAAGCTGAAGAATTCTTCTACATGACACCAAAAGCACAGTGCATATAAAGATAATCACTGTGCGCTGGTGGCTCACGCCTGTAATCCTAGTTATTCAGGGGGCTAAGATCTGAGGATCGCAGTTCAAAGCCAGCTCAGGCAGGAATGTCCATTAGACTCTTATCTCCAATTAGCCACCAGAAAACCAGAAGTGGCACTGTGGCTTAAGTGGTAAAGTGCTCACCTTGAGCTGAAGAGCTGAGGGACAATGCCCAAGCCCAGAGCTCAAGACCCACTGCCAGCAAAAAAATGAAAAAGATAATCACCAGGAGAAGGAAGTTAAGCCTAACTAAAAATTTTCTTTTCTCTGTAAAAGACCCATATTAAAGATGGAAAGCCCAACTACAAATTAGAAAAGAGTACTTGTACATGCCTAATCATGGACTCCTGTCTGGAATATTGAAAGAATGCTCAATACTCAACAATTTCAAAACAACAACAACAAAAAGTCATTTAGAAAATGAGCAAAGGAGAGTAACACAAAATCATCAAGGAGGGCCAACACACAAACCTTTTCTGGAATCCTCACTACTCAGGAGGCTGAGATCTGAGGATCATGGCTAAAAGCCAGCCCAGGCAGAAAAGTCTGCAAGACTCTTATCTCCAATGAACCACCAAAAAGTCAAAAATGGAGCTGTGGTTCAAGTGGCAGAGTCCTATCCTTGAGCACAAAAACTCAGGTCCTGAGTTCAAGTCCCATGGCTGACAAAAAATTAAATCAAAATCAAAATCTGGGCTTGGGGGTGGTTCTGTGGGAACATACTTGCTTAAGCATGCATGAGCCCCTGGGTTTGATTCTTACCACAACAATAATAAAAAGAAGCAGGCGCTGGCTGGCATTTTCATAGCAAATGTGTAACAGCTCAGAACTGGGGATAATACAAAATATTTTAGTAAATATCTTCTGTAAGTAAATATTTTAATAGTATTAAAAAGGAATTAACTGTTGACACATGCAATCATTTGGATCAATACCAAAGACATAATGCTGAAGGAAAATATTCCAGTCTCAAAGGGATAATCCTGTTTGCATAATATTCTTTATTTTCTTTTTTTTGGTCCATCCTAGGGCTTGAATTCAGGTCCCTTTGCTCTCCTTTGGTGTTTTCTGCTCAAAGCTGGTACTCCTTTCACTTGAGCCATAGCTCCAATTCTGACTTTTTTTTTCTGGCTCATTGCAGATAAGAAGAGTCCCACAGACTTTGCTGCCCAGGCTGGCTTCCAACTCGATCCTCAGCTCTCAGCCTGTTGAAGAGCTAGGGTGGCAGGTGTGAGCTGCTAGCACCTGGCTGATAATATTCTTGAAATGACAACAAAAGTGGTGATAGCCAGAGATCGGGCATGCTGGGAAAGGCTCAGGTATGGTTGTGCAGCAAGAGAGAAGTCTGTGGTGGTGGGTCAGTCCTGTGTGTGGACTGCGGTGGTAGGGACTGGTTTAGGAGCAGGGATAATATTGCTGAACTAATGATGTGCCTGTTCCAGCTTGATGTGGCTCCACAGCTGTATAAGATACACACATCTGGAAAAAGGAAACAAAGGATCAACCTGATTTCTCCTGCACAATCTCTGTAGCTCCCAGCCAAGCAAACACTCACTTTTCAACACAACATCCACATTCCTATTGCACATCTTGGGGCTGCGTCTCGATTTCAGGGGGAAGAGTCTGAGACGCAGTTGAGCACCCTCCCGCAGGTTTGCTGATTGGAGAAAAGGTCCTGGTGACCGGCGCTGGCGGGCTGTACTCTGCCATTGCCTGGGCTCTCAGCCATTCAGAAGCAGACACAAAGGCATGGGAAGCCCATGTCATCCACAGGGGGGCCAGCAGCATGCAGGACCCCAGGCCATTGGCACAGAGAACAGCATCTTCCTGGACACAGGAAGGTGCTTTCATTGTGTGGAAATAAGTTAATGAGAAGTGCTCCCCACTGGCATACTGTCTCTCCTTCCCCCTTCCTTCTTCCCCTCCCTCCTTCCTTCCTTTCTCCATTTCCCTCAATATCTCTTCCTAGCTCTCCCTCTCCCTCTTTCTTTTCTTTCTTTCTTTTTCTTTGTTGGTCAGTCATGGGGCTTGAACTTTGGGCCTGGGCACTGTCCCTAAGCTCTTCAGCTCAAGGCAAGTGCTCTACCACTTGAGCCACCACACCACTTCCAGTTTTCTAATGGTTCATTGGAGAGAAGAGTCTCACAGACTTTCCTGCCCGGGCTGGCTTTGAACCCTGATTCTCAGATCTCAGCTTCCAGAATAGGTAGGATTACAGGCGTGAGCCACCGGTGCCCAGCCTCTCCCTCTTTCTCTACCTTTTTTTTTGGTCTTGGAGCTTGAACTCAAGGCTTTTACTCTACCATTTGAGCCACAGCTGCACTTCTGGCTTCTTCTGGGATTAATTGGAGATAAGAGTCTCACAGACTTTTCCTGCCCCAGCTGGCTTCATACCTGGATCCTCAGATCTCCTGAGTAGCTGGGATTACAGGCGTGAGCCACCAGTGCCTAGCTTTCTCTACCTTCTTTTTCATATCTCTCCCTTCGTCCCTCTCCTCCTTTTTCTCCCTCCCTCTTTATTTATCATCTATTTCCTTATCTCACCCTCCCCCCCTCAGGTTGAACTAAGGGCCTTGAACTTGTGAGGCTGGGGCTCTACCACGTGAGCCTTGCCCCAGACTTTTTTCCTTTAGTTTTTGAAGGTCTCACCTTAATGTTCTGCTCATCCTGGATTGGGAACTTCCTACTTATCCTTCCTCTGTAGTTTGGGTGACAGATATTCCCTGTCACACACACATTTTTTAGTTTGTTTTTTTTTGTTGTTGTTGTTGGTTGAACTCTGGGCCTGGGTGCTGTCCCTGAGCTCTTCAGCTCAAGGTAAGCCCTCTACCACTTGAACCACAGCGCCACTTCCAGTTTTCTAGTGGTTTATTGGAGATAAGAGTCTCACGAACTTTCCTGCCCGGGCTGGCTTTGAACCACAATCCTCAGATCTCAGCCTCCTGAGTATTTTTTAAGATTTGACAGGTCTTCTTCTGAACTTATTTTTTGAGGGGGAGAGGGGCTGGCCTCCAACTTCAATCCTCCTTACTCCCCCCCCCCCTCCTGATTCCCAGGATCATGGGCGTAAGCCACTATACCAGCTTATATACCATCTGTTAAACATTACGACTTTCCAACGCTCAAAGGATTTGAGCATTACAAGCCTTCAGGATGCTCCTATTGCAAGACTGAGGATTGGATCCCTTCATGAGACTTGCAGTGGATCACTCTGAGAGATTTGGAACTAAGAAATGGCTTGAACTCAGGAGAAACTAGCTGGGCCCTGAAGATGGACACACAGTGGGTTTGTGTCCTGGAGAGTCTTTCTGAGAAAGCCAAACTTATTTTTTTTTTCTTACCTTTTTCTTTTTTCTTTTTTTTCAGTGGGCCAGGGGGCTTGAATTGGGGTTCTGGGTGCTATTGCTGAGCTTTTTTGTTCAAGGCCAGTGCTCTACCACTGAGCCGCAGCACCACTTCCGGTTTTCTGGTGATCAATTGGAGATAAGAGTCTCACGGACTTTCCTGCCCGGGCTGGCTTTGAACCACAATCCTCAGATCTCAGCCTCCTGAGTATTTTTTAAGATTTGACAGGTCTTCTTCTGAACTTATTTTTTGAGGGGGAGAGGGGCTGGCCTCCAACTTCAATCCTCCTTACTCCCCCCCCCCCCTCCTGATTCCCAGGATCATGGGCGTAAGCCACTATACCAGCTTATATACCATCTGTTAAACATTACGACTTTCCAACGCTCAAAGGATTTGAGCATTACAAGCCTTCAGGATGCTCCTATTGCAAGACTGAGGATTGGATCCCTTCATGAGACTTGCAGTGGATCACTCTGAGAGATTTGGAACTAAGAAATGGCTTGAACTCAGGAGAAACTAGCTGGGCCCTGAAGATGGACACACAGTGGGTTTGTGTCCTGGAGAGTCTTTCTGAGAAAGCCAAACTTATTTTTTTCTTTTCTTACCTTTTTCTTTTTTCTTTTTTTTCAGTGGGCCAGGGGGCTTGAATTGGGGTTCTGGGTGCTATTGCTGAGCTTTTTTGTTCAAGGCCAGTGCTCTACCACTGAGCCGCAGTACCACTTCCGGTTTTCTGGTGATCAATTGGAGATAAGAGACTCACGGACTTTCCTGTCCAGGCTGGCTTTGAACTGTGATCCTCAGATCTCAACCTCCTGAGTAGCTAGGATGATAGGTGTGAGCCACCAGTGCACGGCTGAAGCCAGACTTTAGATCCTAACAAACTACTTCTTCCCTGTAGCTTCCAAGACTCCAGAGCATACAGAACGGGTCTTAAATCCAAATAGTAGGGGCTTCTTCCCCTGCAGCCCTCCCTCCTTGGCTACTTCGGTTTTCAGCTCAGAACCTAAGGAAGTCTGCGACCTGTCCAGCAGAGGGCGCCCGGCGTTCATTTTTTTAGAGTTCCTGTTTGGGTTGAGCCACCTTTAATCTGCTGCAGCTGAGGGCTGAGGGAAGGCCTCAGGCTGAGGAGCACTGGGGTCTTCTCCTCCATGCTTTCCCTCAGCTTATGAGGTTTGCTCTCTGTCTGCGGTGACACAGAGACCAGTGGCCGCCCCGCTGCCCAGAAGGAGAAGGCACTGTGGGAAAGGTGGGAGCCCGAAACTGGCCACACCCATGAAGAAGGAACCACTGACCCCACAAAATGGGAAACCTTCCATAACTGGACAGCTGATGTGATGGGGAGAAAGTTCCCAGTTGGGCAGGGCAGACTGATCTTACAACTTTTGTTGTTGTTGTTGTTTGTTTGTTTTTGGGTCTGCACTGGGGGTTTGAGCTCAAGGGCCTGAATTTCACACTTGCTTGGCTTTTTCAGCTCAAGGCTGGAGCTCAGCCATGTGAGTTATACCTCCACTTTTGACTTTTCCCCTTGGTCACTGGAGATAAGGGTTCTCACAGATTTTATTGCCTGGGCTGGCTTCAAAACAGGGTCCTTGCTGGGCATCGGTGGCTCACGCCTGTAATCCTAACTACTCAGGAGTCTGAGATCTGAGGATCGAGATTCAAAGCCAGCTGGGGCAGGAAAGTTTGTGAGATTCTTATCTCCAATAAACCACCAGAAAACCGGAAGTGGTGTTATGGCTCAAATGGTAGAGTGCTAGCCTTGAGCTGAAGAGCTGAGGGACAGCGCCTAGGCCCAGAGTTCAAGCCCTATGACCAGCAAAAACAAAAACAAAAACAGTGAGCCAGGCATCAGTCTCTCACACCTGTAATCCTAGCTTCTCAGGAGGCTAAGATCTGAGAATTACAATTTGAAGCCAGCCCGGGCAGAAAAGTCCCCATGAGATTCTAATCTCCAATTAACCACACAAAAACCACAAGTGGGGTTGTGGCTCAAAATGGTAGAGCACTAGCCTTGAGTAGAAATTGCTTAGGGACAGCGCCCAGGTCTGAGTTAAAGCTCCATGACCAACAAGAACAAAAACATAAAAAATGCCAGATGCCAGGCTCTCATACCTGTAATTTCAGCTACTCAGAAAGCTGAGATCTGAGGATGATAGTTTGAAGCCAACCCAGGCAGACAAATCCAAAGACATTTATCTCCAGTTAACCTGCAAAAAAGAAAAAAAGTGGGCCAGGTGCTGGTGGATCACACCTGTAACCCTAGGCTGAGATCTGAGGATTGTGGTTCAAAGCCAGCTGGGGCAGGAAAGTTTGTGAGACTCTTATCTCCAATAAACCACCAGAAAACTGGAAGTGGTGCTGTGACTCAAGTGGTAGAGCATTTGCCTTGAGCTGAAAAGCTCAGGGACAGCACCCAGGCCCAGAGTTCAAGACCCACATCAGACCAAAGACAAAAAATAAGTGGAAGTAGAGCTATGGCTGAAGTGGTATTGCACCACCCTTCAGCAAAAATACTAAAGTAAAAGCATGAAGTTCTGAGTTGAAGCCTTAATACTGGCACAAAGAAAACAAAACATAGACATATATACTACTTTGTGTTTTCTTTCCACTAAAACTCATACAGCCTAATGTAAAATAATCTTCTACTGAAATCCTTTTATGGCTATCATATGCTGGTACATACTTGAACTACTGTTCAGATGTAGATTTTAAAACTGCTTTACAACCTATCATTTTGGATACGCAGTCTTTCATTACATCCATTTACATCAAATGTCAAGTTGTTTTCTGAGGAACCCTGTGGTTTTGAAACAGGATGGACTAAGGGAAAATGAGGTACAGTCATCTTAAAGCCATTACAGGGGACATCCCTTCATGAACTTCCCTTAAGATTCCGGGAACAAAAGTCATTTAAAGGGGAATTAAAGCAGGTAACTTAGGGAAATTAAGGCCTGGTGAAGGCAATTCAGAAATATGGTATTTAGCAACATAGAAATGCCATCTTCGCTTTAAAGAGAAACAGCAGGAGGCATGCTTTCCTAAGAGAGTATCCCTCACCCCAAGAATTAACACTTGGTCTGGCACGATGTATGCCTTCCTGAGAAAAATGCTTCCCCAAACTTAAGCCACCTCCTACCCTAAAATGCAGATAGCAGGGTGCCTCTTTATCTCAAGGGTAAGGATCTGTTTTATGTCAGGATGCATTCTCACCTAGAAACTCAGAAAGTAACACCAAGTGTGATTAAAGCAAAGACAAAGCACCTATCTTTACATAACTTTGAAGCCAGACCCCCTGCCTTTACCTTATAAATACTCCAACAGCCAAGGAGCACTCTGTGTGTGTGTGTGTGTGTGTGTGTGTGTGTGTGTGTGTGTGTGTGTGTGTCTTCCTGTAAGAGCACCCACCCTGCGCTAGAGTGTGCCCTTGCCGTTCTGTGTTTGCTTTTGTCTGTCTGCTTGCCTGCTTGTTTACTTACGAAAGCTCCACCACAGTTTTATTACCGTTGTGACTTGTCCAGAAATTCTATTCTGCAATCAATGGAAGTCAAGGACCCAAAGTGAAGAGTTCCTACATTTAAAGGGAAACATCACTAAACCTTAGCTCTGTCCAGGGACAGTCTTTTAGGCATCACAACCCTTGGATCACACAGTTTTGGAACACACAGTCTTCTCAACTTCCACACGCAATTCCCTTGACGATTATTTCTTTGCTTTTATTGCAGATTGCTTCCATCGGAAGGCCACAATGTTTTATTTCCTTGAAGATTCACTGACTTCGGGGTAAATAGTATTGCTTATGCTTTTTTTCAGATGAGTACATGGATTCAATTATTCATACTGGATGTTCATGCACTTTTATGCTGTTTGGTATGCCAATATCATTAATGGAAATTATAATACTGGTGGAATATTTCTGTCTTTAGATACTAAGGAAATCAGTTGTTTCTTTTCTTCCCCCCCCCCCCCCCCCAGTAGTGGGGCCTCTACTCCAGGCCTGGGAGCTGTCCCTGGGATCTTTTTGCTCAAGGCTAGTGCTCTACCACTTTGAGCACAACATCACTTCCGGTTTAGGGGTGGTTAATTGAGATAGGAGTCTCATGGACTTTCCTGCCTGGGCTGGCTTTGAACTGTGATCCTCAGATCTCAGCCTCCTCAGTAGCTGGGATGACAGGCTTGAGCCACCAGTGCCCAACTATTTCCTGTTTTTATTAATGCTCCTTGATGCTTTCAGTTCATTTACTTATAAGGGCTTTATTTTTCTCCATTTTATGGGAAAATGTTTGTGCTATGTTTATTTACCTGTTCACACTTTCAAATACTAGGTCTTAAATTTGTTTCCACATAGTTTCATCTATTTTGCATATCATCTTTATATTCTGCCTTCTGTTTTCTTAACATCAGCTTTCAAAATACCTAGTGCAATGTTTAGCTTATGTAGTTTTTCATTTGTAACATAGAAAATGCATTTTGTGGTTATTGTCATTTATGTCTCATAATTTGAAAAAATTCGAATTTGCATCTATTAATATGGAAGCTAGATATAAAATACTCTGGGACATGATACATCAAACAGGACTCTAGACATTCACACACAGTGAGACCAAAGGAGGATATTCTTAGGGGAAGAACACAAAGGCGCAATGCCTATGTGCCTCTGATCATATGCAGTAATATTTATTGGAATGAACTCCAGGAAATGGAAGCAAGAGATTTTCCCCTTTGTTGTTGTTTTGGTTTTCTTTTCTTTTTTCCTTGTTTTTTTTTTTTTCATTAATCTGTTTTTGGGAGGGTAAGGGGGAGCACAGAAATGGAGGGACAGAGGGTGAACAAATGCAGCCGTGGTGCTCACTAGACACTATGTTAAAATGAACTATGCAACTTGTGGGTGGGGACGAGCAGGAAAAACTGGAAAGAGCGAGGGAAGGGGTAACGTTGTCCAAAAAGAAATGTCCTCTTTATTTGATTTATGTAACTATAACACCTCTGTGCATCACCTTTATAATAACAACAAAAATGAAATAAATAAAAAAGAACTAAAAAAAGAAAAAGAAAAGACTTATTCCCATCCTGAGTTCAGAGGAGGACTCTATATGAGCAGCAGAACCAAGCTGGAGCAAAGCCAGCTCCCCCTGGCATATAGCGACAACGGTGTAGACTAAATCTCTCCAAATACTGCTCCACAAATACTGCTCAAGGTCCCCATGAGTAAATGGTTGGGAGAAAAACCATAGAAATGATTATAAATAAACTGAGTGGCTCACGCCTGCAATCCCATCTTCCTCACGGTTACTGACATCTAGGGTCTGATGTTGGAAGCCTGCCTAGGCAGACAAATCTTTAAGACTCCTATCTCCCACCAGCCAATAAAAGCCAGAGTTAAAGGTGTGGCTCAGGTGGTAGAGCATCAACGATGAGCAAAAAGACCTAGCAGGAGTGTGAGGCCTGGGGCTGGGAAGGTGGCTCAAGTGGTAGAGCGCTAGCCTTGAGCTGAAGAGCTGAGGGACAGCACCCAGGCCCAGAGTTCAGGCCCCATGACCAGCAAAAAAAAAGTATGAGACCTTAGCTGGCATCTGCCTGCAGCTGATGCCTGTACTTCAAACTACTCAAGAGGCTGAGATCTAAGTACCAGAGTTCAAAGCCAGCCTGGGCAGAAAAAGTCCGAGTCTCTTATTTCCAATGAGCTACCAGAAAGCCAGAAGTGAGGCTGTGGCTCAAAGTGGTTGAGCAGAAGCCTTGAGCACAAAAGCTAACAGACAGCATCCAGACCCTGAGCTTCATGGCTGGGGGCGGGCGGAAAGAGTGTGAGACCTTGAGTTTGAGTCCCAGTACTGACACAAGAGATTATATATAAATTAAAACCAAGCAAGAAACTGAGCTTCAGTATTGCTCTCTACTGGGGCATATATCATCTTCACTGAGTATTTGTTTGGTCATCAAAAATAACTGAAGGTAGCATTCAGATAGCAGGACTGAGTTTTTGGGGGAATCTGGGTACTTTGGTAAAAATCACCTTTGTCCAGTCAGATCTGGAATAAGTCCAGTTGTGTGAAAAACAAAAACAAAAAGATAACTTTAGCTCTGTTGTGACAGGAAGGAATCCAGTATCCAGTCTCTCCATATTTCCTGCCCGCCCCCCTCCCCAGGGTTCCCAATTGGCCAAGCTACAGGGCCTATGACCCTTGGATTGGCCTTGGGAAGGGGTTTCAACTTGGCCTGTACTATATGGAGAAAGAAGGAAGCATTGGGCGCAGACGTAGGTAAGGTTGTTAACCAAAGTCCTGATGCATGTGGCGGCTACCACCTGTACTGCTTACCATCTAGGTAAGACATAAAACTGCAGAAAGGGCCTTGGTATCCCTGCTACCTGCAGTACAGTAGCATGGCCAGTAGGTGGCAGATAAAACCCACAATTGCTACTAACCTCACATAGAATTTCCTAACCACACACGCATATGCCCATGTATTCGCATGTGCGCGTGTGTATACACACACACACACACACACACACACACACACACACAGGGGTCTGGAGTTTCTCAATTGTGACAAGGGGTAGCAGTGGAAATATGCCTTATTTGCAGGAAGGACAATGACCTCAGGGAAGTCCCTCCTCGTATCCTACCTTCATAGGTGTGCACATAGCTTACTCCCAAACACTTGGGCCAGTTTAGTCCCTCCCATGATTCTCTTCCTTCTGCCCCTCACACCTCCCTTACCCAAGAGCTGACCACACTCATTTAGATTCCTCCTCCCCTTAACCCCCACCCTAGTCCAGTCTACGTCCCAAAGAATTCCAATTTCATCAGCCTATCCTGCAGTCTTCAGGGTCCCTCGCCCCTCGACATCTTTCTTTTCCACATCTTTCCCACATCTCAATGGCTGCACTCCCATTCCTCCCCCCTCTCTGAGGGCCACAAGACTGACAAGCGGCCCTTTGTCCCTTTCTGCGTGTGGCTAATGATCTTGATGGATGCTAGTTGTTGGGGGGGAGGGGAATTTCCTTCTTCACATTATAATTTTATGGGCTTGCTGCTAACGTGTTTGTTTGTTTAACTTGGGGATTAAAAATCCAGCCAGATAGAGGTTCTTGGTGGCATATACCTAACTTGTGAAGTTTTACTTTGTGCTGACTGGGAATCTCATATTTTGCCACCCACCACAATCTACTTTCCTTGGAAACTGCCTGTACTATATTTTTAAATATATATATATATTTCTATTGTGCATAAATGATCTTGATCTTTGTTCCAATTCCAACAGTGTGATGTAACTTGGCTCCTAAGAGGGTAAGAATTAGAATAAAGACAAACACTTCCGTCTTATACTGAAAGAATATTTTATCTGTAGATATAGATCTTTAGATTTTCTCCAGATAATTTTTAAACTGACAAGGCATTTCACAGTCAAAGAACAAACCCCACCACAAAGTTCACACACGAACTGTACCAGAAAAAAGGGGAACAACAGTTTCACTCAGCGATTCATTTCACAAAATATGCGCAACTCTGATAAAAAACATAACACTGAGGATACATGACAGCAAACCATACATCTCATTGACAAAAAAAAAATTACAGAGGCCAAAAAGTACCAAAGAGAACAGCAGCCAGTCCCAATGAACACCACATAAGAACGTACAAAAAGCTTTGGCAAGGTACACGATCAGGTTGAAAACTTCAAGTTCACATCACGTACCACAGAACTGGATTTTTTTTATGTAAAAAAACCCCAACAGGAACAGATTACCCCTTCCCCCTCCCCCCTATAGTCTCTCTGTGGCCTCTGGCCCTGGACCCACTGGAATGATGTCTCTCTGTAACCCATCTTAGCGGGGAGCCGTGCTGCTGCTGGGCTCCTCATCAGATTCATTGTCATCGCCCTCCTCCTCCTCCACCACCTCCACCTCCACCTCCACCTCCACATCCTCCTCATCATCACTGTCAAACTCTGCCAGCGCCTCCAGGTAATGGAAGGGCCAGCTCTGGGGGTCGATCCTGTGAAGTTTGGCCAGGAACCTCAGGACCAGCATCTTGCTGGTCTCAAGGAATGCCCGGGGCCCCCAGAGGAGTTCGTACTCCGCTGGCTCAGTGCAAGGGATCCTCCTGTACTCCAGGTACTTGTGCCTCACAAACTCATCCGTAATGAGCTTCCTTGCATTCCCAAAGAGACCGGTGGTCTCCCGGACATCCAGCCCTAGCCGGAAGAGAAAATGAAAGATCAGACTCTCCCGGATGCAGTTGCCTTTCATGAAGATGAGGCTCAGCACCACCATCAGAAGGCCAAACTTGGGCCTGTCTAAGCAGGGAGCCACAAAACCACCCTGAGCCTCCCCCAGCTTCTGCATGATCACATCGGTCCGGCTTCTGGCACAGCCGCCCTTTGACCGACCAAAGGCACACCCCCGCTTCATGGTGGTAGTGTCGTCCTCCTCCTCCTCATCATCATCAAAGCACTCGGGGTTGTATTCTCGGAGGACGACATTTACCATCTCCGAGTGCTGGATGGGCACCTGGACTTGGTCACTGACCAAGAGAAATTGCACCAGTGGATCTGTTCTCCTATCTGAGGGAGACAATGGCTCCAGTGCCCCGTGGCGACCCCTCTGGGTGGCCCTGGATCCCTGAGAGAGACAGAAGGCCTCACTGATTAATGGCAGAGAGCAGTGTGGGCCTCTGCAGTGACCTGTGGCTCTGGAGGTGCTGGGGCCATCCACCGCCCAGCAGGTGCTGGGTGGTTCCCATCCACTCAGGATCCTGGAGGTATTGTTGCACTCCCAACCACTTATGGCACCAGAGATGTAGGGGTAGTCCCCCAGAAGCTGGTCAGAGCCCTGTCCCTCCCAGTAACACACTCTGGGATCCTCCCCAGCTGGCAGGCCCAGGAAGTCACACATGGCCCCCCGGCGGCCCCCCCTGTCCTCTTTAGGTTCCAGATGCTTCTTCTTCCGTGTGGCTTTGCACGGGCGGCGTGGTGGCTCCACGGTCTTGGAGTCCTCCTGAGCAGGGGCAGCTGCCACTGCCGCTGCTGCTGCCGCAGCCACCACCGGAGGGACAACGGCTGTGGCCATCGGGACAGGGGCTGTCGCCATGGGGACGGTGGGCACCCTCTTGAATGCCCTCGGGGCATTCACCTGGGGTTCTGGAACCCACTGGACGGCAGGCAGGGGTGGCCCCATGCAGGCGTATGGCCCAGGCAGACAAAAGGGCAGTGGCCTGGGGCCCTCAGTGGTGGCCAGTGGGCCTGTGAAGGCATGAGGAGAGGCAGCCCGGTAGTAGGAGGTAGATGGAGAGACCCTCGGGGTGGCAATGCAGGTCTCCGAGGTGGCTGACCAGTTCCTCCAGGCAGGTGGCAGGTGTGCCCTGGAGACTGGCATCGCCCTGGTAGCACTGAAGGTGGCAGCAAAGATCATGCGATCTTTGGGAGGGCCCTTTTTCTCCTTCGAAGAGGTCCCACGTTCTCTAGAAGAGCCCCCGTGCTCTCTAGAGCTAGAGGCCCTAGATTCTCCTCCTGGAGTCATAAATGAGCTAGAGGCACCCCTGGGAAAATTTGTCGCCTCTAGGGGTCCTTCGGGTTCCCCCTGCAGCATGGGGGGTGACCCTTCCCAGGATGGTTGCAGTTGCACTGTTGGCATTTCTGCCTGCAAGCCCGTGGGCTCGGCCTCCTGGGAGGGTAGCCGAGTCTGCCTGGCTTTTTGGGGGTCCTGAGCCCCCCGAAAGGGCTGCTGCTCCAGCTGGACCATCACGGGGGCCTGCTCCTGGGCCTCCTGGGTGGGCAGAGGCTGCCAGAAGTGACTGGGTCCCTCCTCGGCCTGCTGCACCTCCTCGTACTCCAGCGACATGGGCAGCTCCTCTGGCACGAGGACCTGGCCTTTGGGGCCCTGCCAGATGATGGATGGGCAGTGCACGGCCTCGGGGGCCTCCTCTGAGGCCTCGTCCTCCTCCGAGCTAGCCTCAGGGTCAGCCTCGGGGTCAGGCTGTGAGACTGGCAGCACTAACTGGGCCGCCTGGGGGCCAACGGGCAGCACCACGGGTCCCTGCAGCGCAGGTGGCGGCCCCTGGGCCTGCTGGGCCAGCAGACGAGCCTGCGGGGCCTGCCGCAGGGGTGGGGGAGGCGGCAGGGTGTGCCAGAGCTGCGGCTGAGACGCCAAGGCCTGCGGAGCCGGCCGGATGGGCATCTGGCGGAGCAGCGGCGGCGCCTGGCGCATGGAGGGCGGGGTCTGGCGCATGCTCGGTGAGGCCTGGCGGCCCGTATTCTGGCTCTGCCGCATGCCTGGGGGTGGTCCAGGGCGGATAGGGGTAGGCCCGGAACGCATGGCTGGGGGGGGCCCCTGGCGCACCGGGGGTGGCGGCGGGGGTGGCGGGGGCGGCGGGGGGGCCTGCCAGGCGATGGCGGGGGCCTGCCACGTGACCTGAGTGGTATGCCAGGTCAAGGGCGTGGCTTGCCACGCCTGGGGCGGGGCCTGCCACCCAGGTGTGGTAGTTTGCCAGCCGGGGGGCGTGGCCAGCTGCACCTGGGGCGGTTGGGGCAGCTGGGGTATCTGAGGCAGTGGAGGGAGCTGGGGAACTTGTGGCGGGGCCCTGACGACCTGAGACTGGATTTGCAAGATCAAGGGCTGACCGTGCGGGGCCCAAGTGGCCAGTGACTGGGCCGGGGGAGCCACTGGTTGCGCCATGGGCGCTCCGGACACCGGCGGCTGGATGATGGGCGCTCTGCCGCCCTGGGGGATCATCATGAGGTTGGAAGCCGGAGGCTTGGCCAGCGGGGCTCCCAGAGGCGGCGGCTGGGCCATCGGCGCTCCTGGTGCAGAAGGATGAACCATCAGGACTCCGGGCGTCATCGGCTGGGCCATCAGGACTCCTGGCGCCGTCGGCTGCGTCATCGGCGTCCCGGGAGGCGGGGGGTGCACCAGCGGGGTCACCGGCGGCGGAGGGTGCACCAGCGGGGTCACCGGAGGCGGCGGGTGCGCTATGGGGGTCCCCGGCGGGGGCGGGTGCACCAGCGGGGTCCCCGGAGGGGGCGGGTGCACCAGCGGGGTCCCCGGAGGGGGAGGGGGCACCAGCGGGGTCCCGGGAAGCCCGGGGTGGCCCAGCGGGGTCCCCGGAGGAGGGTGGGACAGAGGGGTCCCGGGGGGAGGAGGGGGAGGGGGCGGGGGAGGCGGCAGCGGGGCCCCGTGAGCCGCAGACGGGTGCAGCATGAGGACTCCCGGCGTCGGCGGCGGCGGCGGCGGCGGCTGCGCCAGCGGGGTCCCAGGAGGAGGAGCCGGGTGGATCATCAGGACTCCGGGCGTCGGAGGAGGAGGCTTGCCCAGCGGCGGCGGCGGCGGCGGCGGCCCCGCGAGCTGGGCAGCGGGGACCAGCGGGGGCCCCAGGGCGGGCGGCTGGACCAGCGGAGACCCGGCCGCCGCCGCCGCCGCCGCCGCCGCGGCCGCCGCCGCCACCACCGGGGGCGCGGGAGGCAGCGGGGCCGGGGGAGGCTCCCAGGCGGGCTGGGGCGCCGGCCAGGCGGCCAGGGGCAGCGCCAAGTCCAGGGGAGGAGGATCCCACGGGACGGGGGCCGCCCGGGAGGAGGCGGGCGGGGCGCGCATCAGCACGGTGGGGCGGCTATAGAGCGGCGGCGGCGGCGGCTGCGGCGGCTTGGGCGCCTCCACCACCGCCACCACCGGCGCGGCGGCCGGCGGCGGGCTGGCGGCGTCCCCCAGGCCCGTACTTAGCTGCGACATGTCCCGAGGGTGGAGGTGGTGGTGGGGATGCTGGTGGGGGTGGTGCGGGGGGCAGGCGGCGGCCGCGCGCCGCTTCCTCCGACAGCTGCTGCTCGGCCTCTTCCTCCAGCGGGACCCGGCGGCCGCGGCGTAGGTCGTCGCGGCCGCCGCCCGGTAGCCGGCGCCTCCGCCTCCTCCCGCCGCTGCTGCTGCTGCGTGCAGAGACCCGGAGGAGCCGCCGCCGCGGTGGGGATGGTGATGGGGATGGTGCGCGCGGCCGGTCCCTCCGCAGATCTCGGCCGCGAGAAGTGGGAGGGCAGGGGGCGCGAGCCCGCCCCTTCCCCGCCCCCGACCACCTCTAGTGGATAGGACCGAGGGGCGTCGACCAAAGTCCTGGCTGACATGAGATCCTTCCTCATTTTCTCCGCCGCCGCCGCTGCCTCCGGCGCCGCCGCCGGCGCCGCCGCCGCCGCCGCTGCTGCTGCTGCTGCTGCCGCTGCTGCCGGTGCCGCTGTCGCCGGTGCCGCCGCCGGCGCTGCTCCCCGAGTGCGCACCGGTCAGCTGCTGCTGCTGCTGCTGCTGCTGGTGCTGCTGCTGCTCCATGGCTGGAGCGCTGCTCTGCCCGCTGTGGAGCGGCGGGCACAGATTTTATGCTGTGCGGGGAGAGGGGAGGGGGGACCCAAAAGAGGCCCCGCGTCGCAGGACGGAGGAGGCGCAGACCACTAGAAACGCGGGCGAGGAGCGAGGGAGGGGGAGCGAGGTGCGCTTTGAGCTCAGAAATGAGGAGCATTGACGTAAGAGCGGCCGGGGAGGGGGGCGCCGCGCCCCGCCGCGCCGAGGTTTAATGTAGGAGAGGGGAAAGGAAGGGGGGGCGGGGGGAGCCTTTAGGATTCTGGTCTTGAATAAAGTCAGAAGTTTGGTTTTTTCCCCTCCCCTTTTCCTGTCTCCCGCGCGCGCGCCCGCGCTCCCATCCAGGGGGAGATAAACTAGCTTTGAAGGGGATCAGAGACAGCCGGGCACAGCTGTGCTGCAGACATGAGCTTTCCTCTAACCAGTTCACACACACACACACACACACACACACAGGGATGGAGGAATCCAGTGGAGCACTTCATAAATAAATACGTATAATTAGATTATTAAGGTGTGTGCACAGGGGTTACCTTTCCACAAGTCAGATCATGAGCATGGTTTTTTTTTTGTTGTTTTTTTTTTTTCCTTTTGGATAATGTCACCCTTTCCATGGCGTTCCTCTTCCTCCCTCCTCCTGCTCCCCTCCACACACACACACACACACACACACACACACACACACACACACACACACACACACACACACACACACACACACACACTTGCCCATAATTAGCTGTTCTGCAGGAACACAGATCCGGGAGCATGAAATGAGGGCCCTGCAGAAGAGATGTATGTTTAGTGTAAAACTCCTTGTGGAAGAATATTGGCAGAGACAGGCAGAGGGGGCGCGGGGGGGAGAGCACAGCATAGCGCCGATAGGAAGGAAAGGAGTGGTGGATTTTTATTTTTTTTAATGTGTCAGAAATCAATGACAGTCAACCAGCCTGTGGAATGTGAGAGCGGAGGGAATGAATGAGGGAGAGAGGTTGTTTTCAACAGGCACACCGAAGAAGTGCACAGAGAAGAGGGGAGGGGGGGGAAATTAAATGAGTGGAGGAAACCAACAGATCCAAACAGATAGAGAGGAGCAGTAGAAGAGGGACCAAAAAAAAAAAAACCCACCAAATTTCCACAGAAATCTACTTGATGGCTAAAAATCAGTTTTTAAGTCAGAGAGGTGAACAGATGAACAGATAAAACAGAAGCCATTTAAGCCATTGCGAAACTGCGAACTGCTTTCTGCCCAGAATGAAGTGACACAGTTTAGCTTAGTTTTTTGGGGGGAGCTTTCTTGGACATAGGAAGTAATAAATATTGAGAATGTTTCCTGTGGAAAGAGGCTATCAATATTGGCCTGGGGCAAGAGTCCAGAGTGAGAAAAATAAAGCCACAAGGGGGCAGAAGAGAATGAGGAAGGTTGTACCCCACTCCTAACTGACCCTTAGTATTGCTCAAATTGGGGGAATGAATGGATCAATAATAGAAGATACAGTACAGGCTCCCAATGTTACCAGGCTGTAGACAAGGAGAGAAGAATTTGGGATCAGGGTAGTATTTCCGTGATTTCTTGGCCATCGAAGAGATGTTTTCATTCTAGCAACTTCTTTCTAAAACTATGTGGCTCCCCCCCACACACACCCCCTCCCCTGATGATATGTCATTTCTGTGAAGAGCTAGACAAGGCTCTCTGGACCCCCAAAGCATCTAGAGTTGGTACCACTGTGTTTCACTCCTTGAAGCAGTGTTTTTGTTTTTGTAGTCAGATCCATGCAGAACTTGACTGTTGCATAGAGGCGATAACTTAGGGAACATCAATTCTAAATACATAACCTTACATTACCATCTTATCATCGCTGCCACATGGGCATTTATAACAGAGGATGGGTTGGAGGAGAATTCGTTTAGTTTTCAATGGCAGTTAAAGCATGCTTTTTTTTTTCTCTCTCTCTCTCTCCTACTCTGTCTCAAATGCATAAACTCATCAGTGATTAAGTTGGCCCACATATTGTGACAGATTTGACTTTTAATGAACCGTGCTGTGAGACATCCACGCGATCATTTGTTGCTAATAGGACCCGGGTACTTAGTACTGATAGCGCTCAATGAATAGCTCTCCCCCGCAAATCCATTCTGCGAAAAGAGCTCCGTTTATACCATCCAGCAACACAGGAGCCATAAGTAAAGGATTAGGAATTATTGGAGGAAACAAAGAAAAAGATGCAGGCGTATTTACAAGTGAAAGATAAACAATTCATAATTAGCAACGTGGGCTTTTAGAGAACAGTCTTGAATGAACTGGGGAGAGGAAGTGTGGGGGGAAATAAAAGGAATTAAGCATTTAGTGTTTGTGGAGGTGTTAATAAAAGGATGCACATCATATTTATCCTCTTTGGAAAATATATATCTTTTAATGCTCTCAGTCACAGGGAATTTGAGAGGTTCAATGTAGCTATGATTTTGTTTACACCCCCCCCAAATCTCACACACACACATACACACACACACACACACACACACACACACACCAGGAATCAAGAAATATACAGCCCCCTGTGTGAAAAACAATCCAACTTTAAAAACAACAAAATCCAGTCCATCCTGAGATTAGAGGGAAAATTTGAACCACAAATCCTAAATAGGTTTCCCCAAATCACTGCCTTTCTTGTGGAACTTTCTAATTCCCCATCGCTCTTCTATGTACATAGCTTTACAGTTCAACCGATCTGAGCACATATTGTCAAGATTTTCTTCCCTTTGCTCCTCTGTGAGAGAGCTTGAAAATTCAAGGTTGGTGTGGAGGGGCACCCCCAAAACAAAAACAAATGTAACAAATACAGAACATTTAGAGAATATTGGCAAATCTGTCCTCTCCTTACAAAAGACTTTTCAGTCATTTACTTCAATAAATTTACTTTAGTGTGCAAGGTAACTAAAAAGAATCAGAGGGAAAACAAAGTCTTAAAAATCATAGGAATAAGGAAATGGTTGATTTGAATGCAGTCTGGGGAATTGGCTCAGTTAGCTGATTGCATCTTAGTTCATATTGAGGGGCCGGTAAGAGGCTGTTGAGCGAAACTTTGTGATCAACACAGGATTTTTTTTTTTCACTCGTACACAGGTGTTAGTCCTGGCATAGATGTTCACGTAAGATAAGAAATTATGGTACTCACAAATTCTCAAGTCATATTGATGAAATGCCTTTTATTTTTTTAAAAAAAGAAAACCTTCACTCGATGTCCATTTTCCTTCTTCAAAGAACAAGCTGATGCAAGATCTTATTGTCTGTCCCATAGAGACATGAATATGGCAGTTTTTACTGCAATAAGTTGCTATGGTTGCATTATTTAAAATCCACATTGGTCATCGTTGATGCACATACAACTGAGCGGTCGCTTCTGCCTGGAACATGAGTGGTACGGGACTGTCATGCTGATTGCAGCAATGAAAAGGAAAAAAAAAATCCAAAGCTCTGAAAGACCCTTGAGTGTTCCCTGAACAGGCAGGCTGAACAGGAAGACAGACCAGGCACAGGAGACATCAGAAATAATATTTTAAAAAAGGTATTTGAAAGAACGCCATTAAAACGGTGAAAGTATATGTATTGAATAACTATTGTTTGATAAAATACCATCCCCAGAGCTTCATACACTGTATTGATGCATTCTTTATAAAAATCCATAAGCATTTGGCCTTATTTTGCATATGTCAAGAATTTAGACTCAGAAGGTTAATTAACTTGTTTAAGATTTGGCAATAGATAGCAAAATCCCAATTTATAACCCCATCTGTTTGGTTGCCAAACCTTTTTAAAAAAAATTAGATGTCATTATCATGCAATAAAATGTACAAATTTAAAGTGCCATGTGTAATAAACTTTGCCATTTAGCCACCAATATGAAAAAGAAGATAAATAAGATCTTTGTTACCAACATTTTCCTTTGCCTTTATTATATTGAAATTATTGAAAATTCAACATCATCAGATTTGTCTCACCATCAATTTTATTTTTCTGGTCTCATTTTTTTACACAATAAAACCAGTGTAGTATATGCTGTTTTATTTTGTTTTTGTTTTTTCCACACTGTGTGTCTAGGGTCCTTTGTTCAATGTATATTTTGAGAAGTTAGCTTGCAACAGGTATTAGAAGTTAGCAATGTGTTAATTCAGAAAATGATACCATTTTATTTAAAATTCTACAGTGTGTTTAACACTTTTGACATTTAAGATATTCTCAATTTGGTGCTATTAAGAAAAAAAACAATTGATTGGAACATTCTTTTGCGAGTCTTGGTTAACATATGTTTTCATTTATCTTAGGTTAACAACAGGGATTGAACGGCCAGGGGAAAGGTTCAAGGTGTTTGTAAGAAACTGCGACTATCTCCAAACACCATGAAAAAAATACTTCATCAAAATAGAAGAGAATTAATTCCCCACCCTCAACAACCTTGCAAAAAATGTTGTGATATTATTATGTTTTTGATTTGGTTATTCTAATGAAAATGAAATATGGATTGTACAATTTTACAGTCCACTTAACAAAAGAAAATTCTCGGCACTATATTTCATTGTGCACTATATTTCATTGTCACACGGGTATTTTTTTATTTTTGCTCGCGTTTATTTTAGATACTCCAGTGGATGAGAAGTGATGTGTTATTTAGAATCTTTGTTTGTGCCTTTTCTTTTTAATTAACGGAATAGTCTTTAGAGCAGTAGGAGTATTACATTTTTTAAAAATGAAGAAAAATTCCCTCAGAACCTTCCTCTATAACCTTATTCACATGTTTTCTTCACATATTCGTTAAAACTGATCACCCAATGTCAATTCACTCTTATTAATTAAATTCCATATTTTACACTGGAGTCCATCCTTCACATACATTCTACTTTACAAATAATTTACAGAACAATTATACACAATTATGGGACACGGTGTGATTATACACAATTATGGGACACGGTGTGATGCTTGCATAGATGTATGTGCTGTGTAGTTAGCAAATCAGGGGAAGTAGTATTTCCATCTCCTTACTTTACCTGGGGAAATGTAAGAGCATCTTTCTTCTAGTTCTCTGCAAAAACAATAAATTATAGAAGACTATAATTACTCTGATGTGATACAGAAGTATAGATTTTATTCCTTGTGTTGAATTGTATTTTGGTACCTGCTTCTTACCTGTCTGTCTCCCCTAGCCCTCTCTCCTTTGTCCTTAAAGATTGCTGGCATTTTCTCTACTACTATAAAGCCAGTTTAAAATTTCCATCCAGGGATGAGAACCTGCCGTGTTTGTCTTTGGGTGCCAGCTATTTTTACTTAAGAGAATGTCCATTGATTTTTGTTTTGGTTTTTCCTTTTTTCTTGTGTGTTTATCTGTCTTTGGGAGGGAAAGGGGGTACAGAAATGGAGGGACAAGGGGTAGACAAATGCAGCCGTGGTGCTCGCTAGATAACAATGTGGAAAATGAACTGTACAACTTGTAGATGGGGATGGGAGGGGAAAAATGGGAGAGAGCAAGGGAAGGGGTGACATTGTTTAAAAAGAAATGTAATCTTGGGGCTGGGAAGGTGGCTCAGTGGTGGAGCACTTGCCTTGCATGCCTGAGGCCCTGGGTTCGATTCCTCAGCACCACATAAGCAGAAAAAGAAAAAAGCCGGAAGTGGCGCTGTGGCTCAAGTGGTAGAGCGCTAGCCTTGAGCTGAAGAGCTGAGGGACAGCGCCCAGGCCCAGAGTTCAGGCCCCAGGACCGGAAAAAAAAAAAAGAAATGTAATCTTTATTTGACATATAACTGCTATCTCTCTGTATATGAGCTTTAAAATAGCAATTAAAAATCCATTAAAAATATCCTTTGTGCAAGGCAACAGTAGTTCACCCATGTAATTCTAGCTACTCAGGGGGCTAAAATCTGAGGATCATAGTTCAAAGCCAGCCTGGGAAAGGTCCATGAGATTCTTACCTCCAATTAACCAAAACAAAGCTGGAAGTAGAGCTGTAGGCTCAAGTAGTAGATTGTCATTTTTTAGTTAAAAAACTAAAGAGTCCTGACTTTGAACCCCAGTACTGACACATTGAAAAAAAAAAAGAAGCCGGGTGCCAGTGGCTGATGCTTATAAACCTCCTTACTCAGGAGGCTGAGATCTGGCAATCAAGGTTCAAAGCCAGCCCAGAAGGAAAGATTGTGAGACTCTTATCTCCAATAAACTACTCAGAAAAGCTAGAAATGGGGTTATGGCTCAAGTGGTAGAGCACTAGCATTGAGCATAAAGAAACTCAAGGACAGCACTTAGGGGCAAAGTTCAAGCCCCCTTGTCTGGAAAAAAACCCCAAAACAATACAAAAAAATGTCCAGAAGTTGAACAGTGGCTCAAAGTGGTAGAGCACAAGCCTTGGGCAAAAATGCTCAGGGATAGCACCCAGATCCTGAGTTCAAGCCCCATGACCACCACCACCAACAACAACAAAAAGTCCTGCTGGGTGCTGGTAGCTCACACCTGTAATCCTAGCTACTCGGGAGGCTGAGATCTGAGGATCGTGGTTCAAAGCCAGCCCGGGCAAGAAAGTCCATGAGACTCTTAGCTCAATCAACCACCAGAAAACCAGAAGTAGAGTTGTAGCTAAAGTGGTAGAACACTATCCTTGAATTGAAAGAGCTCAGAGACAGCACCCAGGCCCTGAGTTCAAGTCCCATGATCAACAAAAAAGTCCTTTTCTTCTGTCTTTTTTATGGTTGAAATTTCTTCTTTTTTTTTTTTTAAGGGTTTTATTTTATTGTGTTACATAGGATAGTTTCTTCATTTATTTGTAGATAGACACCTTGTCAGATACACATCTTAGTTTCTCTATTTGTGCCACAACTGTAGGGTACTCTTGTCTTTTGATAGATTTAATTGGTTTCTTTGGGGTATATACCCAGTGGTGGACTAGCTGTAGCCTGTGACAGTTGTATGACACTTATAATGACATGCCACCCACCACAGCCATGTATTATGAAATCCATTTCAACCAAAAACTCACTGAGACTGTGTGGACCATATGACTTACGTGTGTTGGTGCTCACTGTTTCGGTTTTAGTCAATAGACTTGGTGTAATTATCGGAATGTATCCCTACCATTAAGCAATGGATGACTGAATTACACAAAATAGTTTCACCTGAAAATGGTTTGATCCCTTCTATTGAAAATAAATCCCTAGTGAATATTCTAGTCTCTCTTTTTTAAGGTATAACCTGTAGTTGTACCTTTTCTAGAATATTGTACTGTCAACCCTTTGATGTTCATGTTGATTTAATCAAAAAACGTGACAATGGGTACTGAAGTTAGAGTAAGCTCAGTTGCCTTACATAAAATGGTAAATCATTTGCATATACCCTATGCAAACCCTCCTGAAACTTTAAATCATTGCTAGATGACTTATATCTAAGCTATGTAAATGTTATATAAGCCATTGCGATGTTGTTCAGGTAAAATAAATAAATATATACCTTGAAGCAATAAAAGAAACTCTGTGTGTCTGTGTGCCCATGCACACATGTTCGTGTGCTGGTCCTGGGGCTTGAACTCAGAGTCTGGGTGCTGTCCCTGAGCTTTCTTTCATTTTCCTTTCCCTCTCTCACTTCTTCCCTCCTTTTCTCCCTCCCTCCCTTCTTCCTTCCTTCCTTCCTTCAAGTGGCTCTACCACTTGAGGCACACCTCTACTACCTATCAGCTTTTTGGGTAGTCTCATAGACTTTTGGACTTCCTGCTGAGCTGGCTTCCAACCACAATCCTCAGATCTCAGCATCCCATGTAGCTAGGATGACAGGTGTGAGCCACCAGTACCTGGCTAAAGAAACATTTTGATCTGTAGGTTGTTTGAATTCATGACCACAGAACCTAGAGATACAAAATGCCAATGGTACATCGCTGAAATCATATGTGGTATAATGTTCTAGACCCCAGGCTGCCTTTTCCCTAGTTTTGTTTAAGAGTCTCTATTTCCTAATTTACTAGCTCATTGCTTTTCTTTTTATTACTAGACTTTAGTTTTTAGAGTAATGTTATGTTCACAGCAGAATCATGCTGAGACTCCACAGCTCCTTCCTCCTCCCGACACACACACACACACACTCTCTCTCTCTCTCTCTCTCTCTCTCTTTCTCTCCCTCTCTCTCTCCCGGAGTTGATAGCACCCACCAAGAAAGTCCATCTGTGAAAAATGAGTGAGCTCACATTGAAACATAATTTTGACCCAAAGCCCATGGTTTATATGAGGCCTCATACTTGGCATGGTACATTCTATAGGTTCTGACAAATGTTTAATGTTACCTGGCCAGCACTAGAGTAGTACAGAACACGAAGTGTTTACTTTCCTGTCTCTGGCATATTTCACTTAACATCGTGTCCCAGGAGAGATTAGGATCCAACACCACCCTAGCACATACCAAACTCCAAAGATAGTCATCTTATAGAAAATGGTGTATAACTTGTACATAACTGAACGAATTATGTGCATACTTTAAGTAATCTCTAGATTAATGATTAATAATTACTTCTATCTAATGCAAATGCTATGTAAATAGTTGTTGCACTATAAACTTTAGGGAATGACACCTTAAAATCCTTTGCATTCTGCCTGTTCACTTTGTTCCTGCTCGTGCCTGGCAAGCAGTAACATTTTTTGCTGTCTCTACACTTTTGCCTTTTATAGTTTTGCCATCCACAGTTTCACATTTTTCATTTCAGCTACTAATGGTCAGTTGCTTTCCTCGTTTTGGTACGCCTCTTTTTTCCTTTCTTTGCCTTTCCTTGCCTTTTCTTCCTCCTTTCTCCTTTCCCCTTTCCCTTCTCCTTCTCTCTCCTTTGTTTTCTCCTTTCATTTCATTTCCTTCCCTCCCCTCCCCTTTGCTTTCTTCTATTCCTTTTTCCTTTTGGGTCCACACTGAGGCTTGAACTCTGGGCCTCACTTTTTCTTTTAGCTTTTACTGCTCAAGTCTGGCACTCTATCCCTTGGATCATAACTCTACTTCCAGCTTTTTGCTGGTTCATTGGCGATCAGAATCTCATGGGCTTTATTTCCTGGCTTGGCTTTGAGCCAAGAGCCTCAGGTCTCAGCTCCTGAGTAGCTAGGATGACAAGTGTCAGCCACCACCTCCTGGCTTGTCCCCTCCCTTTCCTCCCCACCCATCATCCCTTTGTTCATGGCATCCACACTTTCTGTGGAATCTACTTGCTAGCTACTTAATTGCTATCTTGATTAATCCAATCAACTGTCTCAGGAATACAGAGCTTGTGTGCAAGTAACCCTTATTACATCAACATTATTGCAGTATGTTATAATTCTTCTGTCATTAACTATAGTTATTACTCTTTTATTATGTCTCTCTGAGAAAACAAACTCTATTTTAGATATGCAGGTGTAGGAAATAATAATTTCTTGAGAGTCTGACTCTGTAGTGGTTTCAAGAATGCACTGGGAATTTTGGCATATGACCCCTCCCACAGTCCCCCTTTTCTCTTTTTCTCCCCTTTCTCCTCTTCCTTCCTTCCTTCCTTCCTTCCTCCTTTCCATATATACCAATACGAGGGACTGAACTCAGCCTGGTACTCTACCCCTTGAGCCACACCTTCAGTCCAGCATTTTGCTGGTTTTACGGCTGAGGGAGTTTCACAGCCTTTTCAGCCCTACTTATTTCCATCCTCAATCCCCCAGGTGTCAGTCTCCTGATTCTCTAGGGTTATAGGCACTGGGTTAATTCAGTATGAGTTTGAAGAATCAAGGACCTTAGGACCCTGACGTCCAAAATGTTCAAGACCCTGAAAGAGCTGAGTTTCAACTTGAATCCAAAAAGGAACACATTTTCATGTCCTATGTAGAAGGACTACAGGCAGGAAGAATTCTCTGAGATGAGGGAAGGTCAGAATTTCTGTGACTGTCAGACCTTAACCTGGTTCAATGTTTCTCTCCATTTAATTATTGATTTCATCTTAAACTACTCATGCAGGAGCACTCATTATCATGTTTGACCACGGCACCCCATGGCAAGTACAATTCATGCACAACATAATGATTATAGTAGTAATTTCTGCCTTTTTCGTGGAGTACTTGATTGTATTAGCATTTTTTTCTCTGTATGCTAATGTTGTTTCTCATTTAGGATTAAAATTTTTATTTTATTTTGGTTCTTTATTAACTTCTGAATTATACATTTCTTTTGTGCTGGTACTGGGATTAGAATTCAGGGCCTGGGTACTATCCCTTTTTCACTCTACTGACACGCTGCCTCTTGAACCACATCTTTACCTTTGGCTTTTTGGTGGTTGATTGGAGATAAGAGTCTCACAGACTTTTCCTGCAGTTCTGGCTTCAAACGATAATCCCCAGATCTCAGCCTCCTGAGTAGCTAAGGTTATAGGTATGATCCACCGAGCTTTTTTTTGTTTGTTTCTGGTTTTGGTTTTGGTGTTTTAACTCATAGCTTTCTTTTGGCTAAGCAGCTCTCTACAACTTGAAGGCCATTCCAAGCCTTTATTGCTTTATTTTTGCCTTGCACGGGCATTTTTACATGAGACTGGGCTTTGATTTAAATCCTCATTCTTAGGGGTTCAGGGATTACAGACATGCTCCACCATGCCCAGGTTATAACAATCATCTTTAATATAATGCTACCTTGGTCAAAACACTATCAAGATAGCGTATAAAAATCTTTACCTAATAGAACTCCATTTAAAATCCTGATAGCTTTTGCATTCCCAATCCCCACAATACTGAGATATGCTTGGATATGACTAACAAATGGTAGTGTGCTGCTGGTAATTACAGACTGAGATTGTACTGTACATTTTTTTAAAAAGAAAGAAGATCTGGGTGCCAGTAGTGGCTCACGCCTGTCATCCTAGCTACTCAGGAGGTTGAGATCCGAGGATTATGGTTCAAAGCCAGCCCAGGCAGAAAAGTCTGTGAGATTCTTATCTCCAGTGAACCACCAGGAAATTGGAAATGGTGCCGTGACTCAAAGTGATAGGGTGCCAGCTTTGAGGGAAAGAGCTGAGGGACAGTGCCCAAGGCCCTGAGTTCAAGCCCCACGACTGACCAAAAAAAAAAAAAAAAAAGATAAGAATAGTTTTTGAGTGCTTTCACCATAAAGGAGTGGTTAATATTTGAGAAGGTGGATGTATTTGATCTGATGATATCATACACACATATCAGAACATCCTGTGTTGCCCCATTGACATGCCCATTTCTGGTCATTTTTTTTTTGTTTCTCTGTAGCAGCTTAAAACTAAGTTCAGTGTTAGAAAGATGTCGTTCACAAAATTTATAATAGGACGCTGGAGCATGTGTGGTTGCAGGGAGGGGAGGTTACAGAGAGGGAGTAGACGAATGGAAAGAGAAAGGGTGAGAGAAAGCAGTCATAATATTCCATGTGCCTATATGAAAATAGATCTAGGAAGACTGAGGGGATGGATGGGGTCGGGAGAGATGGGGAAGAATGAGGGGTAGTGATATGGATCCAAATGTATAGTACCCACAAGCACATGTTGAATTGAAACTTCTCTGTACAATCACTTAAAGACAATAATAATAACGATAATAATGATATTTTTAAAAAGATGTTTTCTGGCAGTATGATACTGCTCTTATTGTCCTTCCACGCTGCTGGTTTTTTTGTTTTTTGGTGTGGGGAGGGGGTATTGATTGTGGGCCTTGAACTCAGGTCTATGTGCTACTCAAGGCCAGCGCTTTACCACTTTAAGCCATGGCACCACTTTTTTTGGTGGTTCATTGGAGATTAGAGTCTCCCAGACTTTCCTGCCCAGGCTAGCTTGCAACCACCATCTCCAGGTCTCAGCCTCCTGAGTAGCTAGGATGACAGATATGAGCCACCTGCTCTTGGCATATGCTGCTATTTTTTAAGATTTTATCCTTATGGTTGGTATTCATCAATTTGAACATTATAAACTGCATTTAAATCCTTTTAGAATTCACTTAGTTTACAGGGCTTTATGTTTTAATACATTCCATGATTTTAACAAAATTCTTTACTCCTAACTTCAAATAATTCTCCTGTTGTTTTTCTAGCCTACCGCAATGCATCATAGGTTTTGGGTAAGTGTTGGGGCTTTCTCTATGGGTCTACGTTTCTCTCTTTTCTCTCTCAGTCTTTTTTCTTTACTTTTCTCTCTGTCTGTTTCTCTAGCTTCTGTATTCCTCTTTGTTTCTGCTTCTGTCTCTCTATATCTCTCTGCCTCTGTCTCGTCTCTTTCTCTCCTGTCTCTATCATCTCTATCTGTCTCTCTCTTTGTCTCTGTCTCTCTTTGTGTCTTTCTGTTTCTGCCTCTTTTTTATTTCTTTCTTTCTGTCTCTGTTTCTGTCTGTGTCTTTCTGTCTCTGTCTCTCTTTTTCTGTTTCTCTCTGCCTCTCTCTTTGTTTCTGTCTCTTTGTATCTGTTTCTCTGTGTGTCTTTCTGCTTCTGCCTCTTTTTTATTTCTTTCTTTCTGTCTCTGTTTCTCTGTGTGTCTTTCTGTCTCTGTCTCTCTCTCTCTGTTTCTCTCTGCCTCTCTCTTTCTATATCTGTGTCTGTCTCTGTCACTCTCTCTCTTTGTATCTGTTTCTCTGTGTATGTCTGCCTCTGTCTCCCTCTTCGTATTTTTGTTTCTCCTTGTGCCTTTCTGTCTCTCTCGTTCTAGCTCTCTGTCTCTGTTTCTCTCTCTTTGTATCTCTGTTTCTTTTTGTGTATCTTTCTGTCTCTGTCTCTATCTCTCTGTCTTTGCCTCTGTCTCTTTCTGTCTCTCTTTGTATCTCTATTTCTCTCTGTGTGTCTTTCTGTCTCTCTCTCTTTGTATCTCTGTTTCTCTCTGTGTCTTTCTTTCTTTATCTTTCTCTCTGTTTCTGTCTGCCTCTTTTTGTCTCTGTTTCTCTCTGTGTGTCTCTCTGTCTCTTTCTATCTCTGTTTCTCTCTTTGCATCTCTGTGTGTCACTATGTCTCTGCCTCTTTCTGTTATCTCTGTTTCTCTCTGTGTGTATCTTTCTGTCTGTCTCTCTCTGTATTTTACTTTAGTTGTTTTCCAGTGGTGTGTGTTCATATCATTGATCATCTATTCTGTTGCTATAATTCAGTTTGAATATAGCAAGTTCACTGAATTAATTAATCTCTTCGGTATGGTATTTTTCTATTATACCATTTGCATTTGTCCCTCTTATAATTTTCTACCTTCTAGCTGAAATACCTCGTGTGTGGCAGTATCATTGTCACAGTATACTTACTTAAACACAATGTTTACAGCCTTTGTAAAGTTTTCCTTTGTCAGTTCAAACATCTAAATTATATGTGAGTTTCCTCATTATTGTACAAAATAATAGGCTTCATTACGATATTTTGATACATGGGCACAAATGTACTATTATTTTATTCAATACACACTAGCCTCTTTGACCCCCCTTCCTTTTCCAGCCCTCTCAAGAGGGCCTCTTTTGCATTCATATCTGCTTGTCTGTTTTTCTTAAATATAGTTTTAGATCTAGATTCCTCATATATGAGACAATATGGGATCACTGTCTTTATGAATCTACTTTGTTATACTTCCCATGCTGATGACTAGTTTCATCCATTTTCCAGAAGTTGACAGTAATTAATTCTCATTTTGTGGCTAAATTATTATTCTACACATCTATCCACAGATATCTACATATAGACTATCTATAAATACATAGATATCTATCAGTTTAGATATAGATAAGTCTACCTATCTATATCTATGTGGGCTATACCTATAAATGAATATCTAAATACATATGCATAAATACATAGAATGGAATGATATGGAATAATATAGATATTGATATATATTAATTCTTTTTAATTTTTAAATTTTTATTTATTTATTTATTTTTGCTGGTCATGATCCTTGAACTCAGAGCCTGAGCCCTGTCCCTGAGCCTTTCTATGCTCAAGGCTAGCACTCTAACCACTTGAGCCACAGCATCACTTACAGCTTTTGTGGTTTATGTGGTACTGAGGAAATGAACCCAGGACTTCATGCATGCAGGGCAAGCACTCTACCACTAAGCCACATTCCCAGTTCCCCTTTTTTTGGGGTGTTGATAGTGGGGCTTAAAATCTCAAGGTCTAGGCTTTGTCCCTAGGCTTTGTCTGTTGCTCAAGGCTGGCACTCTATCACCTGAATCTCACAAACTTTCCTGCCCAGGCTGGTTTCAAACCACTGTCCTCAGATCTCAGCCTCTTAAGTAGCTGGGATTATAGGCATGATACACTGGCACCCAGATAATTTATCTGTTCTTATGGCTTATTCTTCAGTCAGATTGACTCATTGTGCAATGAACATGGTATCCCAGCATCTCTATTCTATGCTGACTTTGATTCCTTTAGGTCTCTGTCTAGGAGTAGGATAGCAGGATCCTATGGTAGTTCTGCGTTTAGGTTGTTGAGAAACATTCACACTCATTTCCAATGTGAGTGTACTCATGTTCCCCACAATGAATCAATGTTCTCTTCCCTCACATCTTCTCTCCAGCATCCTTTGCTGTGACAGGGATGAGATGTAGTGTGGATTTGAATTTATTTTCTTTGAATCGAAGGATGTTGAAAATACAATTTATTTATTTTTTAGCCCTTTGTCCTTCTTTTGAGAACTTGTCTGTTCAATTGATTTGTCTGTTTATTTTATTATTGATTCTTGTGGTGTTTACTTGGTTGAGTCCTTTATATATTCTGGATATAAATCCCTTGTCAGATGAAAATGCAGGGAAGGTTTTTCTCCTAGGCTGTTGGCAATCTCCTCACTTTGTAGCTACATTTCCTCCACCTCCTCCTCTTCTTCTCTTGGCTTGAACTTGGGGTCTGGGTGTTGTCCCTTTGCTTTTTTGCTCAAAGCTGGTGTTCTATCATTTGATTAACACTTTAACTTGAGGGTTTTTGCTAGTTAATTGGAGATGAGAGGCTCACAGACTTTTCTGCCTGGGTTGGCTTTGAACCAGAAGCCTCAGATCTCAGCTTCCTAAGTAGCTAAGATTTCATGTGTCCACCCACACATCCCTTTTATGATTATTTCTTCTCTTTTTTCTTTTTTTGGTCAGTGTAAGGCTTGAACCCTGGGCCTGGACGTGGTCCCTCAGCTCTACAGCTCAAGGCAATCATTCTACCAATTGAGCCACAGTACCACTTCCAGTTTTCTGGTAGTTTATTGGAGATAAGAGTCTTACGGACTTTCCTGTCCAGGCTGGCTTTGAACTGAGATCCTCAGATCTCAGTCTCCTGAATAACTAGGATTATAGGTATGAGCCACTGGTGCCCGGCTTTATGGTTATTGCTTTATTTTTTTTTTCTGCTGTCTTTCTTTTTGGACAGTCATGGGGCCTGAACTCTGGGCCTGGGCTAATGTCTTACCACTTGAGCCACAGCACCACTTCCAGCTTTTTTCTGCTTATGTGGGGCTGAAGAATTGAACTCAGGGCCTCATACATACGAGGCAAGCACTCTACCACTGAGCCAACTTCCCAGTCCCGGTTCTTTCTTTGAGCATCCAAGGATCATATTCATTCTTCACTATTCACATGTTTCTTTTTTTTTTAATGTATGGGAGACTATGTGGGTAAAAAAAATCCAAGGCTGAAGAGAATCCTATTTTCCCCTACAAAAGGGCATATTCTCCAATTCTCCCTCTGTCAAGCCACTAAAAAAGTTGTTGGCTTTGAATTAAATAAAGTTGAATTAAATCTGTATTTTTTTGTACTTAAGCCTCAGCTTCACAATGGTGGCAAAAGACATTTTGAACACGAGAGAAAAATTCCTTAATCAGAGCGTTAAGTCCCAAGTAGTATTTCAAATGTCTTCCAGTACCTCAGCTACTTGTTTCATAAATATACAAAATATATCTTTCTTTCTCTTATTCTCTTTCTATCTTGGTGTCCTAATCTGCATCCCTCCTTTTTCTTTTTTCTTTAAAATAATTTTCCAGTGTTTGAGTTTAATAAGGAGATTTTTGTTACTCCTCAGCTTTGTTCTAGGACTTTCCAACCTTACAAGATTTTTTTTTCAAGGTGATTTTGTGTGTATGTGCCCGTCCTGGGGCTTGCACTCAGGGTCTGATCACTGTTCCTGAGCTTTTTTGTTCAAGACTAGAGCCCTACCACTCAAATCGTAGCTCATTAAAAACTTGGTCAGTTATTTAGAGACCAGATTCTCACGGACTTTCCTGCCTGGGCTGGCTTCAGATGGTGATCATCAGATATCAGCCTCCTAAGTATCAAGGATTGCAGACAGGCATGAGCCAGCTGGTGAGACTGTTCTTTTTAATTATCCATCTCTTGCCTCTGTTGGATCACAGACACGCACTCGAAAGCTTTTGTTGCCTTGGGAAAGCCTGCTTTCAAATCTTCTTTCCTGTACACAATCCCTGCACTCTGTGCCTTTAACTGGTCCTGTTGACTCTCCCATCCCAGCCTAGCTTTCTCCCAGCCAATAAATTTCCCTCAGGGAGGGCCTGTAAGTCTTCATCTCTCCCCTTCTGCTGTCAGCCATTGATGAGCTATTCCCACGTTATTAGAGAAAACCCCTGAAGGAGAGATTTAGCTAGTGGATTTAGATTTCCTTCAGAACTCTTCAGAAATATAATCTGTCACGCCAGACAGCAGTCAATCAATAAAAGTTAAGTTTGTGGTCGGGTTTCTCTTTATAGCCATCTCTGGAGCAGTGTGTTCTGACTCCTGTATTACTTTGAGATGTTCAAAGCAGCAATGGCTCTCTATTCCTGGGAAAGAACTTTATAGAATTGAATTCATTTAGACTTTTTTTTTTTTTTTGCTCTGTGCCTCCAGTTTGATTATGTGTGTTCATGATTGGGATGGAACATTTCACTTCCGTTCAAGAAATGAGAGTCTTTTTCCAAAGTTTTAAACCCAAGGCCTCCCAAAAGGCATAGAAGATAACATCACTGCCTCACGCAGTTGAAAATACCCTTAGAGGAGCTGTACGTGATCTCGGAAATTCCTTTGAAACTCACATAAATATTAAAAATTACCCAAAGTACAGATGTTCCTTCAAAGTATGAGGGATGGGGTCAAAGAAGAAACAGGTCAGTGGCTGACCAAGAAAGAGAGTTCCACGTTTGTTTTAACTTCACACTCTGAATAACTTGACTGCACTCTGATATCAGACAGGCAGCTTGTCTGTCCATCTATGCCTTGAGTTGTGCAACAAAACACAAAGGGAAATATGTGACAGAGAACATTCACTACTCCAGTATGGGATTGTGCTGAGGATATTCAGGACATAGGTCTACAAACCAGGGTTCAAAAACATAGCAAGGTGAGCTGGAAGGACAATTTCTACCTCGTGGGAGAAAGGTGGTGGTGGTGGGGAGGGAAGTTGTACACGTATCTGATACAAGAAAAAGAAGCAGAGCTTAGTTCAAGATGCCACTTGAAATGAAGGCACAAAACTTTTGAGGAGCTTTGAAATCATCTCGATTTCCACACAAAGTAAAGGAGGAGGAGTTTCAAGGAGGGTGCATGTAGATTGTCTATAATGTTGGTTATGAGTAGGCCATTACCGGCGTTGATAAACCTACGTGTGTAGAAATTTGAATCTCCAGCATGTACATAGAGAAAAGAGTCATTGAAACCACTGGAAATTGAGCAATTGTCATAAGTGGAATTGAAGTGGAAGTATAAAGGAAAACAATAAGGAATATTGATGTTTGATCCCTTCCGTCTTTCCTTCCCATAATCAACCAGGCTGAGTTGTCCTTTCTACTTCAAACCTAGATTCTCAGATTCCAGTTGAAAAAAATTAGACACAAAGCCCGTTTCTCACGATTCACCCTGCATTGCATTGTTGACTATCCCTTTGGGCTTAGCGACAAACTGAGAATCACTCTATAGCTTCTGGCCCTCTATTCTCTGTCAATGTCACACGTCTCTTGTAAAGATGAAATTCCTGTTCTGAGAGTTTTTTGAGAAGTCTGTGTTTGATGAGAAGTGAAAAATGGAACCAGTCCCAAGAAGCTAGAAGAATTCAGCCACACCCTTCACTAGCAACCATGAGAAGTGTGGATTTCTTCTTGAACCAGGGGGAAGGTTCTGGGGGGTTGTTTCCTTGGAACTGTTGATTATGGGATGCCAGGATTGAGATCAACTCCACTGAGTTCTCCCAAAGACGATGTGAAATGAAGCTCACGGAATGTATCTCCCCCAAAACAGCCGTGGACATTGCCCAGATGAAAGTTGAAGAGGAGTGGATGGAAAATCATGACCTGCTTATTCAGTTCTGGGTGTATGTGAGGACTCACAACTCCTTACTTAAAGCAAACAATTAACATAAGATGTGAAGGATGCAAGATGATGTGTGTGCAGAGAATTTTTTGAATGAACAGTGTAGCTGGGAGCAGGGCCTGGACACGTTCTCTATCACATTCCATCTCTTTCTCCTAATTCCATCCACATGAGCCTCCGCACTGAACTTGCACCCAGACCTAGGAGATAAACAGTTACGGAAACAACACCCTCTGTCCCAAATTCTCTGCTCCTTCTTCTTGATACTCATTCCATCATGACTTTGCAGGTTTTGTCCTCAGGCATTGCCTTATGCAGGCTTTTCGTGACAAGGTCCCATGATTTTCATACCTTGTTTTCCTTTTGGCCTTGACGCCTGAAGTTCACATATATTCCTCTTCCTTTCCTTCTTTCCTTTTTTCCTTCCTTCTTTCTTCCTTTCCTTCTTTCCTTTTTTCCTTCCTTCTTTCTTTCTTTCTTTCTTTCTTTCTTTCTTTCTTTCTTCCTTCCTTCCTTCCTTCCTTCCTTCCTTCCTTCTGTGATATTGGGTCTTGAACTCAGAGCCCCAGAAGCTGTCCCTTAGCTTTTTCATTCAAAGCTGGGACCCTACCACTTGAGCTATACCTCCACTTCAGGTTTTTTAGTTGGTTAAATGGAGATCAGATTCTCTGACTTGTCTTGAATAGGCTGGCTTCAAACCTAGACTCTCAGATTTCAGCCTCCAGATTAGTTACAGATGTGCACCATTGGTATCTTTATTAATCTATATTTTCTGTCTTTCTGAACTAAATCACATGGTTCATGCATCTGGGGACTTTCTTTTCTGTGCTAGACTTAAGGCTTGAACTCAAGGCCTGGGTGTTATCCTTGAGCTTTTGTGCCCAAGGCTTGCAGCCTACCACTTAAACCCCAATTCCACCACTTCCTCCTCCTCCTCCTCCTCCTCCTCCTCCTCCTCCTCCTCCTCCTCCTCCTCCTCCTCCTCCTCCTCCTCCTCCTCCTCCTCCTCCTCCTCCTCTTCTTCTTCTTGTAGTTAATTGGAAGTAAGGTCTTACAGTGGGCTGGGAAGGTGGCTCAGTGGTAGAGTGCTTGCCTTGCATGCATGAGGCCCTGGGTTCAATTAATCAGCACCACATATGCAGAAAAAAAAGCCAGAAGTGGCACTGTGGCTCAAGTGCTAGAACGTTAGCCTTGAGGTGAAGAGCTCAGAGACAGTGCCCTAGGCCCTGAGTTCAAGCCCCATGACAGACAAAAGCAAAACAAAACAAAAAACCACATGAGAACTCTGAAGATTATTTCTGTCTGTTGGGATTAAATTCTCTTTATCTTTCACAATATAATTTTTTAAAAGTTCTACACATATTCTAGATGAAAAATCGTAGAGAGTTCATTTGTATGTTCTTTGGTCAAAGATATCAGAATCAATATTTATGAAGCTCAGTATTGCTTATAAATAATGGTAGTAGTAATAATAATAACATCTTTAGTTTGTTCTAATGCTTTCATAATAAATGCATTGTAAAGGTTAGGTTACAATTAACATCTTGATGTAAGCAACAGTGGTTGATCCTGTTCTGTAGATTTTGGTGATTTTCCAGACTTAGAGAAATGTTAACATTTCTACTTTAAACCTTGCACTCTGTCTTTTTTTTTTTTTTTTTGCTGGTCCTGGGGCTTGAACTCAGGGTATGGGCCCACTGTCACTGAGCCTTTTTGTACTCAAATCTAGAGCTCTACCACTTTAGCCACAGCGCCATTTCTGGCCTTTTCTGATTAGTGCCTTGGTGATAAGAGTCTCATGGTCTTTCCTGCTTGGGCTAACTCAGATCTCAGCCTCATGAGTAGGTAGGAATACAGGCGTATTCACCTAGCTTGTTTTGCTCAAGATTGGCAATCTACCCCTTGAGCCACATCTCCACTAACAGCATTTTGCTGGTTAATTGGAGTTAATAATCAATCTCACAAACTTTTCTGCTTAGGCTGGCTTTAAACTATGATCCTCAGATCTCAGCCTCCTGTCTAGCTAAGATTACAGGTGTAAGCCACCAGCTCTCAGTTCCATTGTACTTTAAAATCAACTATCATCTTTGTTCAGATTATGCCAGTTTTAAAATACACTAACTTTTCGGAGCACATAGTTCTATACAATTTTATTATAAATATTAATTTGTGCCATGCTCCATGTATCCTTGGGATATAAGTTCCACAGTGCTTCATCATCTATGACAGCATCTCTTTTTGATTAAATCTCCCAAAATTGATAAGCGCTTGCGTATTACCCATGCTGATAATTTCATCATTTCTAGAATGTTACAAAATTGGCATTGTCAATTTGCTAATCTTTTCAGATCTTTCCTTTCCTTTCCTGTCTGGTAGTAGGGCTTGCGCTCAGGACCTTGTGCTCTCTCTTAGCTTTTGCCACTCACAGATGGTGCTTTGACACTTGAGCTATGACTCAGTAATGGCTTTTTGGTGGTGAAGTGGAGATAAGAGTCTTACAGACATTTTTTTCCCAGGCTGGCTTTCAACTTTAACCCTCAGATTTCAGCCTTCTGAATAGCTAGAAGTGTAGGTATGAGCCACAAGCACCTGACTCTTAGTGGATCTTTCTTTTTGCACGTAACCCAAATGCACTTCAGATAAGTTCAAGTTTCTCTTTGTAACAGTTTTAGTTCCTTTCTATTGCTTGAATAATATTCCATTGTATATATGTACCACAGTTTTCTTAACTATTTACCTGATGGGATGTTTCTATTTGTGAACTTTTGCAAAGTACTTCTACAAGCATTTCTGTACACATTTTTAAATAAACATAATCCCTGATTTTTGTAAGCACTTAGAAGTTTATGTCGTCCATTGGACTGTATGATATGTATATATTAATAATACGATCTTCTCTAATAATTGTAGGTATTGGCCATCTTTTTGTACATTTATTTGCCATCAGTTCCCTCTGTTTGGTTGGATTTCCATTTCAATATTTAAGCATTCTCTAACTGGATTATTTTGCTAATGCTGTTTAGAGAGCTGTTTTTACCTGAGACACAGAAGGTGTCTGTTAGACAAAAATCGATTTTAATCTTATAAAGTTCAATGTCTTAGCTATTACTTTTGTAGACCATGCTCTTAGTAGCTTAAGATTTCTGTGTGTGTGTGTGTGTGTGTGTGTGTGTGTGTGTGTGTGTGTGTGTGTGTGTGTGTGTGTTCTGCTACTGGGGCTTGAACTCAAGGCCTTCCTCTCTTGCTTAACTTTTTCTTTCTAGGCTGGAGCTCTACTATGTGAGTTACATGTGCATTTCTGGCTTTGAGCTGGTTAATTGGAGATAAGAGTCTTTCAGACATTTTTTTTTCTTTTTTCTTTTTGGTCAGGGCTAGCTTCAAACCTCAATCATAATATCTCAGTCACTTCAGTAGCTAGGATTATAGTCATGAGCCATTTGCCTGGCCTTGGAAGGACTCTTTTTCTAACCTAGGTTAATAAAGATTTTTCCTACGTTTTCCATTAAAAGATTTAAAGGTTATCATTTTTCACTTAGTGCGACAATCCGTGTTTAGTTATTTGGTGTACAGTGCTGTGCAGGTAATGCTGGGGCAATTGTGTGGTTTTGCCTGCGGATGTCTGTCTAACGGTTCCAACATCATTTGTGGAAAAGATTATCTTCCCATTTGAATTATTCTTGCGTGTTTGTCAGAACTCAGCTGGCTGTTCTGGCGCGGGTTTGTTTCTGAGTTCTCTGCTCTGCTCCAGTGATCTATGTGTGTCTATCTTTCTGCCAGATACAACACTGTCCCAATCGCTGACTTGGGGTAGTCAGTCATAAAATTGCATAGAGCAATCGGTCCAACTTTATTTACCCTTCACACATTGTCAAAGCTAGTCTACTTTCCTTTGTTTTCCAGTGTCCATTTTAGAGTCATCTTGTTTATATGTAAGGTTGATGTCAGGATGAACAGAATAAATCAAAATCTAATATAGAATAAATAATTAAACATACACTATCATTTCAATAGCATATGAAGAATAAGGACTTCTTTTAAAGAGGTATTATTCTATGTCATTTACTTTCATGTTGCAAAAATAATACTTTTCACAAAATTAATCAGGGTTAGGGCATGTTGGCAATTAGTCATCATTAATAGAAAGATTAATAAAAAGAGCAAGATTAAAATATTTTATTATATGATACTTTGTAATTTTTTTCCAGTCCTGGGTGCTGTTCTGAGATTTTTTTTTTCTCAAAGCTAGAACTCTATCACTTAAGCTATACATCTACTTCAATTTTTTGGTGGTTAATTGGAGATAAGTGTCTCATGGACTTTCCTGCCCAGGCTGGCTTTGAACTACGATCCTCAGATCTTAACTTCCTAAGTAACTAGGCTATTCACAGCAGAAATCTCCAAGTGTATTAGATGTCATCATAAGCTAATAATGCTCTTACTTACAAATCACAGGAATTATCCATTTATTCAATACTTTTGGAGACAGATTTGTGTGTGAGAGAGGGAACTCTGGAGCTTAAACTTGGGGCCTGGGCACTGTTTCTGATCATTTTTGGTCAAGTCTGGCACTCAACCTCTAGAGCCACAGTTCTGCTTCCATCTTTTCGCTGGCTAATTGGAGATAAAAATGTCACAGACTTTCTTTCCTGAACTGGCTTTGAACCATGACCCTTAGATCTCAGCCACTTGAGTAGCTAGAATCACAGAAGTGAGCCACCAGCATCAGGCTTGATGTATTTTTTTAAACTTTAGATGAAGATATTACTCTTTTTCATACTTTGAAAACATGATTTCATAACCAAGAAATCTTTTGATTTTTTTTTTTCTTGGCTGGCCAACACAAAAGCTCCCTTGTAGGCAACTAAGATACACTGCTGTGAAACCATCAGTAGCATTCCTGTTTCTTCCTGTTTGCAGAATGTGAAGAGTTATTAAAATGCTAATTATGAAGCCTCAGAATCAGAGGCAAGCATACATATCCCTTTTTAACAGTACTAAGTAAAATGTGTGTAGGCTATTTAGCAGGTAATATCTGTTCATTTCCTTTGATAAGGAGCTCATAGAATGAATGGGATGTGCCAAATTTACATTGGCACTGCATGCCAAATCTGCATATGGATGAGCAGAGTCTAGTTAGGCTCTGAATGGGATATAAATAATCTTTTGTTTTCTGTTTTCTGTGGTTTAATTAAAATTTTCATATAAAAACCAGGAAGATAATTGGAAGCTCAAATTTTCAAATTAAAATGACTCAGAGGTTGGGTACAGTTTTTATTCCCATGATTTGATGCGTCATTTGGTATAATATAGGAAATATGATCGATAACAAACAACCTGACAGAACCAGCCACACCAAAAACCCCGATGCATTCATTATCAACATTTCCCACTTTGTTTGCCCAGTGGACATTTTAATTGCAACAGAGAAGTCAGGAAATTTAACTACACCGCTTCAAAGAGCAATCAGGGAAATTAGATGATGATGTGCGCTTGTCTGTCATTGCAATTTTTAGCTAATATTGATATCTGTTCAGGAGACAAAAAAAAAAACCAACCTTTAATGCTTTTAGAAATATAATACCTGTTGTTTCTGTATCCCTGACTTCAACCAAGCACAAATCAAATATAGTCAGGAAAATCTTATGCCTTACTAAATATGCGAAGATTTTTTTTTCCTTATCCTTGCTCCCCAGAAAATATAACATAGTCCTTGTATGAGCTTTGCCTTGTCCTAACTCATTTAGAGAGATGATTGAAAATACAGATGAGAATGTGTATGCTATATGCAAATGATTTGTTGTTTTTAATAAGGATCCTGAGCATCTGAGACTTTGAGTCCTGAAGCCATCGCTCACAGATACCCAGAGACCACGGTACCTGCTGCCTCATTCCACAGTGAGATTGAATCGTGACACAACCAAGATCCAGGCAAAGGCCATCTGCAAGTCAAATATGGACGCCTGGAACAAATGTTCCCTTGCACGTCTCAGGAGGAATCAACAACCCTGCTGTTACCTGGATCCAGAGAAATAGATTTCTGCTGTTTAAACCCCTCTGTGTGGTAGAACATGGCAACAGATTGCACCAGCCCTGGACCCACTCTCTATTTTCTGTATATTGTACAATATGTTCTGTCCTGTTTATTTACCTGTGTAATCCAGTTGTATGTGACCTTCTAATGCCAGGAAAATAACATAACCATTTAGCCTTCTGGGTAATGCTTACTTGCTTTGTATTTGAGTTGTTTTGACTCTCTGAAAACATGGTCATAAATCTTGGGAAAGTTTAATATTGAGCTTGCACTACATTGATACAAAGCAAGATGGTTCATCTGCAGGTATAATCAAATGCTGACAAACACTCCTGGTCACAACAAGCTCTGATTGCACATTTCAGTCAAATAAGTAGGAATGGGACAATAATAGATGGTCTATTACCGAGGACAGCAAATGGGTCCTCCAGGAGAAGCACTGCAATGGAGCTTCCATTAAAGGCTAAAAGGCATCTTGCCCCTCCTGTTTAGGGGGGAAGGAATAAGAGTTTGGCAATTTCTTTCTGATCGACTTCATTTAATAGCACCCATATTTTGATTTTTTTACATCTCACAAATAGGCTTTTAGAAATGTGGGACTTTTTTTTTAAATTTCCTTCTCTTCTGGTCTTGTTGCTTGAACCCAGGGCCGGGATGCTGTCTCTTGAGATTTTTACTCAAGGCCAGTGCCCTACCACTGAAGGCGCAGCTCCACATCTGGTTTCTTTGTCGGTGACTAACTGGACTTTCTTAACCTGGTTAGCGTTGAAATGTGATCTTCAAGATCTCAGCTTCCTGAGTAGCCAGGATTGCAGGGATGAACCACTGGTTGCCTAGCTGAAAAATGGGATTATTTATTTATTTATTTTGTAGATAGTGTGGCTTGAACTCAGGTTGCCGCCCCTGAGTTCTTTTGCTCAAAGCTAGCACTCTGCTACTTTGAGCCACAGTATCACTTCCGGTTTTCTGGTAGTTGATTAGAGATATGAGTCTCACAGACTTTCCTTCCTGGGCTGCCTTTGAACTGCCATCCTTAGAGCTCAGCTTCCAGACTAGCTAGGATTACAGGCGTGAGACACTGGTGCCTGGCTTTAAAAAAAGGAAATTTTAAATGTAAAAAGTAGGATTACTCTAGTCAAACTGCTGGGATTTAGATAGAAATTTCACTAATCTAACTGCACTAAAGCTGAAGCTGTTAGGTCTTCTGATTTAAAAACACATTTCTTTCAATGCACTAGGTTTCCATAATTCTTTTTGGTAGTACTGGTGTTTTATTTAAGAGCTTTGCTTGCTGGCAAATATTCTATGCTACCCTTTTTTGTTTTAATTTTATTTTTCAGAAAAAAACAATAATTTCTTCCCAGGACTAGTCCTAGACTGGAACTCTCTTAACCTTCATTTCTTTACCTTGCTTGTTTTTTTTAAATAAGTTTTTTATTGTGAAAATACTGTACAGAGTGGTTACAGTTACATGAACAAGGTACATTTCTTATCCATTCTTATCTTATAAGAAATGAGTACATTTCTTATCCAGCATTGTTGCCTCCTCCTTTGTTTTTCCCCTACCATCCTGTCCCTCCCCTTGCTTGGTTTTTTGAGACAGGGCCTTGCTAACTGCTTTGCCAGGGATCATCTGGGACAGAAGTTCTCTCATCTTTGCCTCTGCTGTAGCTGGATTACAAGTGTCTGCCACAAAGCCCAGCCCTTCTTTGATTATTTTTATTTTTATTCTTCTGCCAGTACTGGAGCTTGAAATGAGAGCCTGGGCTCTCTGTCCCTTAGTTGTTGTTTTTTTCTTTGCTCAAAGCTGGTGCTATACCACATGAGCCACAGCTCTACTCTGGCTTTTTGGTGTTGAGTTAGAAATAAGTCACATGCTGGACCTGATAGTTCATGCCTGTCATCCTAGCTATTCAGGAGGCTGAGATCTGAGGATCATGGTTCAAAGCCAGCCCAGGGCAGCAAAGTCTGTAAGACACTTATCTCCAACAATCTACTCAGAAAAAGCCAGAAGTGGTGCTGTGGCTCAAGTGATAGAGTGCTAACCTCAAGTGAAAGAAGCCCAGGGACAGCACCTAGGTCCTGAGTTCAAGCCTCAGAACTGGTAAAAAAAAAAAAAAAAGTCTGATGAACTTCCCTGCTCAGACGATCACGTTGTACCCTCCTTTCTTATAGGTTGGGACACAGGGAATTGTCTTTATTTTTTTTTTCCTGCCCCTCCTTTGAGAAGGCAGAACGCCACCAATGCTGGGCTACAAGCACACATCTATCATTTTGTCCTTGTGCCTCATTCCTCTGGCCACACACATTCCTCATTCTGTTTATATCTAGTAGCCCTGTGTGCTGAGTCTCCCCATTCCTCAGTGCTGGCTTCTCCCTATGTGCAGTTGGACTCCTCAAGTCTTCTACAGCCGTGCTCGGCTCCAAACTCACTGGCACGGGCTCCTGCTGCTATCTCTTCCTGCCAACGCAGCCCTTCATAAGTGGAAAACAATCTCCTTGTTGGTAACTTCAGGGTACACGCTTCAGCTACTTCATCACATCAGTCATCAACCACAAACCACCCGCTCCTGGTTCTTTATTGGCTACTTGACAGGTTTTTGGGAATACTTTTACAAAATATAAATATAAAAAGACTTTTTTTTTTTTTAAACAAAAGCAGTTGTTTAAAGGAGTTACCTTTCACTGAGGCAGTTTGTGAATACAGTGACTCTTGATCAATGTCACTCCTATTTAACATTTTTTTATCCACCCCTTCCAACCTACCTCTTCCCTTGGCTCGTTTTAATTTTAGGCTATGTATTGAATTTTGGTTTTGGCCAGTTAACAAAGCAGTTCATGTGCACAATGCATCTCGATCTGTATCGTCTCTTCCACATCCCCCTCCCCTCCACTTTGATCCACCCTTCCCTTACAGTTCTCAATTCTGTGGTCTATACAATGAATTGTATAGACCACTCACCCTCCTGCATTCACCCCCCTGCCTCCTTCATTCTTTCCCGCTTCTCCCCTTGGTCCCACCCTCCTCCCCTTTTTTCTCTTTTTCTTGTTATTATAAAGGTGACATACAGGGGGCTAGAGTTATATAAGCCAGGTAAACAGTACATTTCTTTTTTGGACAATGTCGCCCCTTCCTTGGCTCTCTCCTCGCTTTTCCCTCCTATCCCCACCCGCAGCTGTAGACTTCATTTTCAACATGGTGTCCAGTGAGCACCTCTGTTGCATTTGTTCACCCTTTGTCCCTCCATTTTGCTTCTGTTATTGTTTAAGTGTCCTCACTCTGATTGTCCAGTTAAATATCCCCAAGACTCCTTCCTACATTTCTCCCTTCTCCCTCTCCAGGCTTCCCAAGGCCTTTAGGAATAATATTTTTTTTTTTTAAAAAAAGAACCTATCTATCTGATGTTAATATGTGAGAAAGAGCAGTAGGATTTAAGTCCTGGCTGAAGAAAAACACAGTTTTACCTTTCCAAATCCATGCGATCATCCTGACTCATTCTCATGCACTCCTGTTCATGAGTTCATAGAATTCCACTCCACCTCTTCATTTCTTCCCATGTGAATCACCTTGCCCTGCAAATACACATCTGCGTTTACACATCGCATACTCGTGTCAAAATCAACAAGTCTAAACCTGAATTCATCCTCCTTCCACCTAAATCTGCTTTTTCTTTGATCCTCAGGTAAATAACTGACACTAATAAAGAAGTTGTGAATGTTTAAACCACTTTTGCCATACCTCCAGCCTAGCTTCTTGCTGATTCATTGGACATGGAGTATCACAGATTTTTCTTCCTGGGTTAGCTTTGAACCTAGATCTTTCGATGCTCAGAGTCCTAAGTAGCTAGGATTATTCACAAAAGCTCTAATGCATACTTGATATTTCTGTTAAGCAATTTCCTGGAATCTTCAGATATAAACTAATTTATCTATAGAACTTCATCTATCATTACTTTTGCCAACTTTATCCCCACTTTTTTTTTTTTTTGCCTGGGGCTTGAACTCAGGGCCTGGGCACTGTCTTGAGCTTCTTTTGCTCAAGGGTAGCTCTACCACTTGGGCCACCGTGCCACTTCCGGGTTTTTCTGTTTATGTGGTACTGAGGAATCAGACTCAGGACTTCATGCATGCTAGACAAGCACTCTACTAAGCCACATTCCCAGCCCCTTATGCTCCCCCCACCTCTCCTCCTCCCCCCCCTCCCCCCACCGGCAGCTCCTGGGACTTGAACTTAGGGCATGGGTGCTGTCCCTGAGCTTCTTTGTACTCTATGAGTTGAGCTATGGCTCCACTATTGGTTTGGTGGTTCATTAGAGATAAGAGCCTCATGGACTTTCCTGCCCAGGCTGGCTTTGAACCACAACCCTCGAATCTCAGCTTCCAGAGGAGCTAGAATTATAGGCGTGAGCCACCAGCACTGGACAATCCTCACATAGTTTTTAAATTTCTCTGATCAATCCTCATTTTCATTACTCATCTTCTGACTACCATGAAACCGTAACCTCTCTGTCCCTCAACTTTATCATAACAATAAAAACAATTAAAAAGACTAGCACTCTTAGACAAGTTAGAGTCAAACATACAATATTGCCTCGGAACTTATTCCATGTTTGAACCAAGGAGCTTCTTAAATGCAAATGTCTTCATAAAATGCTTAGGATACCGCAGCAGCATCTGATACCCTCCACGATCCAACACTCTCTTGGCTGTCTTTTCTCCCCCTTGGTGCTCTCTGTCTCTGTCACTGTCTCTCTCTGTCTCTGTCTCTCTGTCTCTGTCTGTCGGTCTCTGTCTCTCTATCTCTCTGTCTCTCTTCTTTGTCTCTCTATCTCTGTCTCTGTGTCTCTGTGTCTGTCTCTCTCTGTCTCTGTCTCTGTCTCTCTCTTTCTCTCATCAAGTTACTCCTGGTCATCTTCTTGCCAGCCCTTCCTTCACTAACCAGACGTGGACCTTTTTCAGCTTCCCAGAATAAAATCAGAGAATACTTTCATTTACTCTACACTTTCTCCTAGATGAAGGCATTGCTCCACGAGAGATTTTTTCTCTCCCCTTCCCTGAGCGATGGATCTTTATTTGTCTAATTCATATTGCTGTTAGAATAGTTCATTGACTCCTTGCATATGTAAACTCATTTGTAGCGTTAGCCCCGAATGTGTTCTTTTCCCCCTTCGTTCCTGTTTGAGTAAAATCAAACGGACCACTTGCTTATGTTGCAGCTGAAACCCGGCAGCCAGACCCATTCCTTGTGTCTCTAAACTCCTTCTCTAAAATCTAAAATAATAACATGGAGCAATAATGTAATAGCATGTAGTAGATAATATAATAGAATCGTCAACATCACTGATCATGCAGGCTGGGGCTTTTATTGAATAAAATAAGGGTTCTTTGGCCACAAGCCCCTTAATACCTGGAGTGTTGATCTAATAATCCAGACAGCTGTTATGGGAGGAATGGTTAGGTAGCAAACACAACGATCTATCTCATACTTATTGAGACCATGTTTTTAAAAATTAAATTCACCAATATCTGCTAAGTCTAAAGCACAGTTTGGCCTTAGAGTTAAAAGTTCAATAAACCTCAGTTAAATGAATACATAAAGAAATTAATGTGTAGCCCAACCAACCAACCAACAAACATTGCCAAATCTTTTCATATTAAATAAAGTCGGCAAATAAGGGGACATAAGACACTATTCAGACAAATGAAAATATAATACAGTTAAGGGTTTTAACCTCCCGGCGAGGTGATAAAAAGAAGGCTTAATGAGGAAATTAAGAGATAAAGAAAGATGTTTATAATTCAAAAAACGTGTTTCTCATCTTCGTTTTTTGTTGTTGTTTTTCCCCCTGTCACTCCTCCTCCCCTGGCCTGTATTTCTTTGGGGGCGGGGGGTGGCATACTCGCCGATCGGCTCTCCGGACACACAGAAACCCTCCTGTGAAGTTTATCGTTATCTCCATAGCGGTTATGTTATTAATTGCTTCTCATCCTATAGATGCCAATTTATACATCTGTGTTGGAAAGCCCGTGTTGTGTGTGTTGTGTGCACCTGTCGGTGGCTCTTCAGCTTCGTATTTCTCCTCCCGCGGCTCTCCCTGGACTGAAGGGTCATTCTTCTCATTCACCTGCTTCTTTCAATCTAGTGAATGCTCTGTGGCCGCAGGACAATGTCTTTTCTGTTCCCTCTGCATGTCCAACTCGTAGCGCCCTATCTGTAACATTTTAAGTGCTCACTATGCATCCCAAATGAGTGTGCAGGGCAGCCTGGAGTCATTCTTACAATGATAGCAGGGTGAAAGAATGGTAATTTCAACAGCCTTCCTAGCTCTGCATATCCACTTTCTACTACCCATTTGATTTAATTCCCAAGCAATATGCTTCTTTTAAAAGCCAAGATGAATTAAATGTTTTTCTCAGTTGTTATTTGTGTTAGTTGTGAAACACTGATTTATTTTAGGTTGAGAGAACTTTTTTTTTTTCTAATAATCTTACCGGTACTGTTTATCTTTTAGGAAAAAAATTTACTAGATCCTGGTTCATTGTACCAAGATATTCAAAGAAAGGACTCTCAAAACAGTTTTCTGCCCCTGCTATTTTTTGTTTTTCATTTTCTTTATTTTTCTTTCACTACTTTCAATGGGTCTAGCTTTTCTGATTTCTCAACTCATTAGTTGATTGTAGTTTGCTCCATGTAGGTGTTTTGTTTGTGGGTTGGTTGGTGGGTTGTTGTTGTTTTGCTTGTTTTTTCTTTTTGTGCGGTTCTTTTGTGTGTTTGAACCTATGCTTTGCTCTAATCATTTGCTTGGCTGGTGTTCTATCACTTAACACAGGCCTCCAGCCTGGCTTTTTTTCTGGTTAATTGTAGGAAGAGTCTCATGGGCTTTTCTGCCCTGGAGGGATTCTTTGATCATCTACCCTCACATCTCAACCTCCTGAAAAACTAATAATCCAGGCATGAGCCAACAGTGCCCAGCTCCCTATTTGTAGTTTTGTTTTCCTGTATGGGTGGGGGGTTAGCTCTTTTCTAATATTTGACATTTCCCTTATTATTATTTCTTCTCTTTTAAAAAAATTGATTCATTTATTTTTGTGTCAGTACTGTGGCTTGAACTCAGGGCCTTTCACTCTTACTGGGCTTTTTTCTCTCAAGGCTGGTGTTCTTCCATTTAAGGTACATCTCTATTTGATTTATTTTTCTTAATTATATTTAAATAGTTGTACGAAAGGGGTTTTAATTCAGTACATCAGTTTATGAGTAGAATGCATCTTGATCAGGGTCACCTCTTCCATAATTGCCCCCATCTCTCCTAACCCTAACCAACTGCTCGAGTTACCTAGCATTTGGACTTTCTTAACCTTAACAACACATACTTACCAAGCATTTCCATAAGTCAAGAAGTACAAGAAAAATGATGAGCATGCCCGATACAGTTCTTCCATTTAAGTCACTAATGATCAGGGATGGAAGGGGATCAGGATAAGAAATACACTTATTTGCATGAGAAATTTAGAACCCCATGGCACCTACAGAGCTAGCAGAAGCACCTTCCAGGCAGTAGTGTTCCTAGATAGGTCAAGCCAGACTCGAAGTGGTGTGGAATAGGAGTGACAAACCAAGGAAAGGCATTACAGATTCAATGGAGCTGTGGTTCAAGTGGTCGAACACGAGCCTTGAGCAAAAAAGCTAAAGGACAGCAATCAAGCCCTCAGTTCAAGCTCCAGTATTGGCAGGTGTGTCCGTCTACATGTGCACACAAACACACGCATACAGATCTCTTTTCTATTTCATTATGTTACTGCTTGAACTTATTTTTTCCTCTCAAGGCAGCTGAAACTAGATGTGACTGTCATTTATGTTTAATTTCCAAACGTCCTTTCCTCTCCCCTCCATGATTTTAATAAAACAAAATTAATTAAAGCGAAACGGGTGGTGTACGAGTGTTAGTGAATAAATAACATTCTAGTGGCCGGTAAAAGGCCACATGTTGTAAGGAATTAAGGAAAGCTCTGACGGCTACAATCATAGGAACGCACTGCTATATTGGAATAGAAAGCCGAGGATGCTCGGAGCTATTCCCGAGAGAATTCTCCAGCGTCTTGTAGGTGAATCTTCTGCAGGATATTTAACAATGCAGAGCCCAGTATGAAAAAAAAAATCGATGATATCCTTTGGCTGCTGTGTCCTCAGGCCGCAAATGGCTGCCTCTTGAAGGACCAGGTGTCGGGAATAACATTCATGCCACATCTGTGTTGCTGACACCTGCCTCCTCCTCTTCCTCCTCCTCCTCCCCCTCCTCCTCCTCCCCCTCCTCCCCCTCCTCCTCCTCCCCCCCTCCTCCTCCTCTTCCTCCTCCTCCTTTTCCTCCTGTCTCCACAACACAGTGGCAGAGCCGCGCTGCCCATGTGCCTTGCTGAGGTCACCTCCTCCTTTCTCAGAATCCTGCTTTTCTGCCAAGGTTTGGGCCTCTGTGGTCACAGCTGCCTGGGTCAATGGCCTTAGGTCACTGCCCGTCCCATAGGTGCAGATGGCGGCTTCCCCATTCTCTAACCACACAGAGGAGGGTGATGAGCGATGGTGTGTGTGAGGCATTTTTGCTGGGCTCCTTCTGGCTCTGACAGCAAGAGGTGCTGCAAGACGTCAGCCCCACTGTGACTCCTTGTATTAGGGCATAAACAGCATGGGCAGGAATAAAAGCTGCACCCCTGACTCACTCAGAGAAGCCCACCATTGTAAATGAAAAGGGGCAGGGTTATTTTTATTTGTGGGAGTAGCGGGTAGTGAGGGGAGGTAGGCTTTCTCCAAATCCTGTTCCTTAAACAGGTGTGACAGTCCCATTAGATGTGGGCAGGAAGTTTCCTGGAAGTCAAGTCACTCCCCTATTTATCTGGGTGGTTATAGAAACAACTCCCCCCCTCACACCCCGCCCCGACTCCCCTGACTCCCCTAGCTTCATGGAAGATGTCACAGGCAGCTGCTACACAGGCTGGATTGCATCTCAGGAACCCAGGGGCTTCTCAGGCACCTTCTGCACCTGCATCCACCTGCTAAAAAAATGCAGGGAATTCCAAGCCCCAGCTGATAGCTTCCTCACCCTAACCGGACTCCCAGTTTACTTCTTTTAGGAGTGATGTGACAGGTCGCCCCCTCCCCATCCCTCCCACTATCCAGCTTGCACAGAAGAGATCCCAGCTTTCATGAAATGGCCTTTCTCCCTTCTTGGAGTTTAAATAATAAAACTGTGAAAGCCCCCTTTTTATATTAAACTCCTCCTAGTCAAAGGCATTGACAGCTTCATGCTGCTGCTGCTGCTGTTCATTCATTGCCACTCACCCCACTCCACCATTTCAAGGGTTCCCTAGCTGCCCACTGTAACTCCAAGACAATGTGGTCACAAATGCCTCCAGGGGCAACTTCCCAGTCCCAACCCCATTTCCCAGGCGTCAGGTGGATCACTCTGGTACCCCTTGTCAGGAAGGCATCTTCATCTTCAACCCTCAGGAAAAATCCAGGAGGTGGCAGGAGAAACTCTGAGCAGGTGGGGAGGATCATGGATTCTCTTATTAAGCTCCTCTTATTAGGCTTTAGGAGCCATACCTGGGAAGGCTATAGTTAAGGGTTAATGAAATGGATAAAATGAGTTTAAAGGGCTTACAATGAAGTCCTATTCTTTATGTGTCCACAAAATATACTTGCTGGTTTTGATAAAATTGGAAACTATTACAAATAAATACCAGTCATTATTTATATGTAGTGTGATGAAGGACAGATTTGTTTTTACCCTTCCCCATCCCCCTCCTCTTGTGTCAAACTTTTGTGAGGGATATGTTTAATTAAAAAGAAAAAAAGTTGTAAGCTTCATATAATTCCCGTGTCCAGGAGTTGTGACTTCCCCCTCCCTCATTCCCCCCCTCCCCACCTTGTTTACATGACCAAGAAAGAAATACACTTCTCCAGGAGAATGCTTGCATCACGAGAATCTTTAATAGTTAAACTTTATTCATGATGGGGGTGGTATATATGTGTTTTTAGTTAAAGTGTGCTAAGTGCTCACAACTGGGACCATTCCCGACCATTCCAGTTCAAATCAGTTCAGTTCCAATCAGTCCAGTTCACTTCGGCGAGGATGTTTCTGGTGCCCAATGAGTCACAGAGGAGGGAGGGCCTTGACTTTTGGCTTGGTCAGGCCCAGCTGTGGTGAACCCTTCCATACTCTCCAGGATCAAGTCTACCTTAATACACATCATGGGTCCCATGGAAAAGAACAGGATGGAAAAAAAGATATTTTCCCCCCCTTCAATGTATTTCATAACTTTAGCACGTCTCTGGTACAAAAAAAAAAGAAAAAGAAAATCACAAAAAGCAAAAGCACCCAACAGAGCTCACTTTAGGAAACAAACATGCATACATTCTACAACGCTACTACTCAAAAGAGTATACCCACGTGAATACAACATTGGCATGAAGATGTAGAAAGAGCACTGTGACTGAGAACGGAAGAGGTTTAACACTGGGAATACTGCACTGGAAATCCTGAATACTCTAAATGACCCGAGCCCCACCCACCCCCTTTCCAGAAGCAATGTGGACGGTCAGAAACGATTCTGCCTCCAAGAACCCCACCTGCCCCTTCCCCCCCCCACCTCTCCTCCTCATTTACTCCTCACAGACGCTGTTGCGGGGGCCGTGGGCATCGGGATGCGCCTCCCGCCGAGCTCTGGCCTCCTCCAGAGCCTCCCTGTATCTGGAGGGCCAGGCCTGGGGGTCTTTCTTGAAGACCCTGGCCAGGAACTCCATGATCTGCATCTTGGTGATTTCACGGTTGGCCCGGGAGCCCCAGTAGAACTCGTACTCGGGCGGCTCGACGTAGGGGATGCGCTGGTACTTCAGGTAGTTCTGCTGCACGAACTCCTCGGTGATGAGCTTGCGGACGTCTCCGAAGGTGGGGTGCTTCTTCCAGGGCCGCAGCCCCAGGATGCGCAGCACGTTCCACACGGCGCTCTCCCTGGCCCCCCGACCCTTGACATAAATGAGACTCAGGATCATGAGCAGCAGGCCCATCATGGGCATGCGGTTATTCAGCGCCACCCGCTCCAGATCCTCGGGGCTGAGAGCCTTGACCAACGCAAACTCCATGGTGTGGAGATTGGTCAGTCTCAGGTGCAGCCCGAAGACCCTGGCCAGGATGAGGCTGGTGCGCCTGAGGATGCTTCGGCACCACTTCTTGTAGCTGCCGATGACATCCTTGACCATGTCGGGGAACCAGATCACCATCCGCTTCTGGTCCTTCACCAGCACGTACCACATCAGCTCGTGCGCCTTCTGCACCAGCTGCGCGGGCGCGGGCGGCGCGGGCGGCGGCGGCGGCGGGCTGGGGCACGGGTGGGCGCGGCCCTCCTCGGCGGCCTCCAGCAGGGCCTTGGGGTCGTCCTCCGCGGGCACCTGGCAGGGCGCGGCGGCCGAGCCCGCGGGAGGGTTCTCCGGCTCTGCAAAGCTCGGGGCGGGGAAGTCGGGAGGAGGGACCCCCACCGGAACCCCAGGGGTGCAGTGTACCTCGGCGGCGGCGTTGGAGGCGGACGCTTCGGCGGCCAAGTGCGGGTCGTTCTGGTCCTGGTGGGGTTCGGACATCGTGGCAACCGGCTGGGACCCCGGGGCGAGGCCTCCGGGAAGCTCGAAGCTCGTGGTGCTTTCCGGCCAAGCTGCTCGCTGGTCGAGCCTCCGCCGACTCCCCGAGAGGAAGTGCGCGGGTGCAAAGCCTGGCGCCTTCCGCAGCGGCGGGCTCGAGGCGGGGCGGCCGCGGACCCGGCACCGCGCATGCGCCGCCCGCAGACCGCAGGCCTGGCGGCTGGGCCCGGAGGAGGGGCGGGGCCGCGCGCCAGCCGGGCGGGGCGGGGTGGGCGGGGGCTGCCAGGCCCCTGCTCAGCCCAGCAGAGAGAGAGAGAGAGAGAGAGAGAGAGAGGTTCCTGGTGTAGGGCTAAGGAAAGGCACCAGCCACCACATCAGAAAGAGGGGATGACCAAGGAGAGCTGGATAGGTGTCAATACAAGGGAGGATGAAGTCTACTTTTAGGAAACTGTCATCTGGGTACATCCCAAATCAAGCTAAAGGAATAAATGAATGCAAGGGGCAGGTGGGCCTGGGAACTTGGGTTCTCTAGGAATGCGTGAGAGAAACAGTTGGGATTGCCTAAACACACACACACACACACACACACACACACGTGTAAACCCTGAAGGGGAATGTCAGGTTGGAATGCTGAGAAATACCAATCAAGATGGATGGGGTCCCTTCCTGACCAAATCTGTGTGTTTGCGTAATAAGGAAGAGAGCAGGATGTACTTACAGAAAGCCGTGTGAAATTTGAACCTTAGGGGAGGGCAAATAATAGACTTACAGCATCATTAGTACATTAAAAGTGTTTTTGTTAAACGACACACTAATTGTACACACTGATAGGGAACAGTAGATCTCGATATTTGCATGTAATGTATAATGCTACCATCTGGGTAACTAGCATATCCTCCAACACGGATCGTTTCTTGGTGTTATGAATACTTAATGTAATACTTATTTCATTCATGGGTCTTGAACTCGTGGCCTGGGCTCTGTGCCTGAGCTCTTTTGCATAATGTTAGTGCTCTACCACTTGGAGCCACAGCACCACTTCCAGTCTTCTGGTGGTTAACTGGAGAAAAGAATCTCTCTTACTTTCTTGCCCTGGCTGGCTTCAAACCACAATCTTCAGATCTCAGCCTGCTGAATAGCTAGGATTATATGTGTGAGCCACTAGGGCCATGCACAGCACATTTTTTTGGTCAGGCCTGGGCCTGAACTCTGGGCTTGAGCGCTGTCCCTCAGCTCAAGGCTAGCGCTCTACCACTTGAGCCACAACACCACTTCCAGCTTTTTCTGCTTATGTGGTACTGAGGAATCAAACCCAGGGCCTCATGCATGCAAGGCAAGAATTTTACCTCTGAGCCACCTTCCCAGCCCACAACACATTGAAAACCTATTCTTCCTATAAAAACTGTATTTTTGATCAGGCATCAGTGATCCACGCCGGAAATCCTAGCTACTCAGGAAGCTGAGATCTGAGGATTCCTGCTGAAATAGTCACTCTGTGGTCATGTTGAAAAGCTTTTCATGTGATTAGCTTTGTCTTTAAAGAATTAGTCTATATTACTCCTCCCATGTTATCCTTATCAGGGCTTCAACTTGGTGCCTTGGAGTCTCAGTGTTTTTGTCTCTCACACCTGGTGCTCTACCACTTGAGCTACACCTCCAGTCCAGCTTTTTGGTGGGAGTTAAGAGTCTCCTGGACTTTTCTGCTTGGACTGACTTTGACAGCCTTCTGAGTAGCTAGGATTAGAGATAGGAGGCGCCTATACCTGGCCGTTCCCCAATTTCTTAAGCCTACATTCCATAAAATATCTGGGAGTCCTTTTTAGATGCCTGAGGGTATGATTGACAACATATTGCTTGGCTGTTTCATAAGTATTGAATAAAACAGACCTACACGGAACAAATCCAAATCTGATATTCTTACAGACCACCCACTAAAAAAAAAAAAGTCATTGCTGGAGTCTCTAAATCAGGAATACACATGTGTCTGCTTCTGAGCTGGTCTGCGCTGATGTGGCTTTGAGCCCTTCTTGGGTTCCTCAAGTTCACACTTTCTTTTTTGTTGTTGCTGACTGGTTTTGTTTTTGCCTTTTTGTTGTTGCTTTGTTGTAAGTCAACATCTTGCTACTCAACCTGGCTTCCGACTCCTGATCCTCCTGCCCCAGTCTCCCAAATGCTGGGATTACAGGAGTGCGTCAACATGCCTGGCTTCACAGCTTCATAAACGTGCTGTCTTGAGGCTGCCACTTGTACCAGAAAATTTTAAATATTTTTTTTTGCTTTTTAAAAATTATTATATTTAATTTTTTTAAAATTTTATTCTATTGTAAAGATGCTGGACGGTAATGAGTACATTTCTTGTCCAGAATTGTTACTCCCTTCTTTTTTTGTTGTTTATATTTCTGGAGTACTCAAACTGATTGTATGCATCCAGGCTGCCTATCCCCTGCCCACAATGCTTGGGATCAGAAATGTTTCCGATTTTTCTCAGAGTTTGGAATATTTGCATACGGGATAGGACCCATGTCTGAACATATTATTTGTTTCACATATGCCTTGTGAACCTAGCCTGAAGTGATTTCATGCAATATTTTTGTACACTGTTTTTGATAGCCATCCATCATCCATGAGGTCAGATGGGAAATGTTCCACTTGTGGTGTCATGTGAGTTCTCAAAACTTGCAAATTTTAAAAACTTTGATGATTTCATATTTTTGGACTTGGGATACTCACAACTGCTATCCTCATCTCATTTCTTAACTTATTCTCCCTCCTTCTCCCTCTTCCTTCACCTTCTCTTTCCTCTCTCTTTCCCTGTCCTTCTTTTCCCCTAGGCCTCCCTCTTCCTTTTTTTTTCTTTTCTTTCTTTTTCTTTGGGGTGGGGGGGAAGGGGTCGGTCCTGGGATCTGAACCCTGGGCCTGGGCGCTGTCCCTCAGCTCTTCAGCTCAAGGCTAGCTCTCTACCACTTGAGCCACAGCGCCACTTCTGGCTTTTTCTGCTTATGTGGTGCCGAGGAATCAAACCCAGGGCCTCATGCATGCGAGGCAAGCACTCTACCACTGAGCCACCTTCCCAGCTCTTTTCTTTCTTTTCCTTCCCTTCCTTCCTTCTCTTTTTCTCTTCCCTCCCTCCCCCCCCCCCACCTCGTTCATTACTAAAGTTTGATAGTAGGGTCTTTTGCACACTGACACTTAGCATCAACACTATATCTATAGCCCATGGATTTTTCTCTACTTGGATTTATTTCTACTTTTTGTCCTTTCTTTTATTCCCTCCTATTTCTCCTTTTCTTCCTTTCATTCCCATTTCCTTCCCTCTCCTTATTAATATCTACAATTTACTAATTTATTAACATCTAGTATTTTTTTCCGAGTATACTTTTCCAGAAGCGTATTTCTTTCTAAAAAAATGTCTCAAATTATACTCTGCATGGTTCTTAAATTAATTTTCATTTCTTTTTTTTGGGGGGGGGAGGGTGCTGGTCCTGAGGCTTGAATTCAGGGACTAAGGACTCTCTACTACTTGAGCCACAGGCTTTTTTGGTGTTTAATTGGAACTAAGAGTCTCACAGACCTTCCTGCCCAGTCTGGCTTCAGAGTTCTCAGCCTCCTGACTAGCTAGGATTACAGGTGTGAGCCACTGGTACCTGGCTCAATTCTTCCATTTTTATCTGCATCAATCACTTCCTCCTTGATTTCATTTAGCAATTCATTCCTTTCTAACTAGTACATTTAGTCAGTACATTTGTTTGTTTTCATGCCAGTTCTGGGGCTTGAATTCAGGGCCAAACATAACTTACTTGCTCAAGGCTGGAGTTCTACAACATGAGTAAAACTTCCACTTTGGGATTTTTTTTTCTGGTTAACTATAATAGTCTCTCAGATTTGTCTACTCAGGCTGGCTTCAAACTGGGATCCTCAGATTTCAGCTTCCTGAGTAGCTATGATTACAGGTATGAGCACCCGGCAACATTAAATGTTTGAATCTACTATTTAAATCTTCGCATGATCTGGCCATGCACTCTATTTATTTTTTATATTGTAAGATTATTAAAGCTATGTCTGTAGAATTGGTGGCTTAGCACCCAGTAGTAGAGCATCTCCTTGCCACCCACAAGAATTTATGTTCAATCCTCAAAATCACACACACACATACACACACACACACACACACACACACACACACAAATCACACCCTCATGTTTTACTTTCTTAGATTTAGTGGACTTAAGGAAACTAGGTCATAGGAAGCCTGGGGGAAAGAATTACAAATTGACCCTTACAGAAGTAAAACATGGGAGCCCAGATTGTAGAGTTTGGGGTTATGTTTTTTTTTGGGGGGGGGGCTTTTCAGTTGCTTCCTGGGTTGAATTGTATAATTGAGTTTCTACTCGAACACTTTTCTTTTTTCTTTTTGTCTTCTTTTTTGGTACTGAGGGTCGAACCCAGGACATTGTACTTGCTAGGCAAGCGCTTTGCCACTGAGCTACATCCTAGCCCCCTCCCCCCCCCCAACACTTTTCTGATGAAGTTGTTAGCAGGAGGACAGGCAGCCATCCTACAGTTGCTAACATTGTACTTCAACTTCTGACCGGAAGGTTCTTTCCTGTGGTTACCAGAATTAAGACCACACTGGGCAATCGTGGTTAGAGGGTGATAAAGCTCTGGCATTTGTGGTCAACTTTGAAATCAAGCATAGAGGAAGCTGGCACTGCTCATGCTTGCAGTCTAGATGGGTTTCTACTAAAGCTGTAGCATCTTTTCCCCAGGGGAAATCTCAAATAGGCCAAGTCCCCAATCAGGAAAAATATTTAAAGCTGAGTGCCAGTGGCTCACAAGTATAATCCTAGCTACTTGGGAGGCTGAGATCTGAGGATTGTGGTTCGAAGCCAACCTGTGCAGGAAAGTCTGGGAGACTCATCTCCAAGGAACCACCAAAAAACCCAGAAGTGGTGCTGTGGCTCAAAGTGGTAGAGCACTATCCTTGAGTGAAAAAGCTCAGGGACAGCACCCAGGCCCTACGTTCAAGCCCCATGACTGACCAAAAAAAAAAAAAAAGAAAATTTAAGAAGAGTGGAGTTCTGGTGGTGTGTGATTAAACAAGATAAAGCTTTGAATACTGTTAAGTTGGAGAAAGTTTTCTTGTACCTATGTCCTGAGAGGGGTTCAATAAGTCAGTAGCTACCGAATAATGAAGAAAAAAATAGCCCTAGACAGGAGTCCTTCAATAAAAAGGAAAAGTCAAAAGGCATTATGGGGAAGAAGTCAATGTTTGTGTGGCATACGTATGCTGTTGTTTTAACCCAAAGGGAAGAGAGCTGGAGCTGGAATGCTAATGATGCCCAGGGAGTTGGGATCAGTGAGGGTTGGCTCAAGTAGATATGGGCAATAAATCATCTCAGGTCCAGAAACTTAGAGGCAATAATAGCACCCCGAAGAGATCCAGCAAGAGATGCAGAAAGTATAGGAAGAAGTTACAAAATCTCCTGGTGGATAGATTTTTTTTTTTTTTTCGGGTGGGTTACTTCAAAATCTGTAATGCGGAACAGATTACCCAGCTGTGGGGTAGACTGTTCTTGGCTGGCGCCGGGACGGGAGAAGAGGCCTCTCCTGGCGCTGGTTTCCAGAGCGAGCAGAGCAGTGGAGGGGGTGTCACCCTGCAGGCCTGAGTGGGCAGTACGCATGCGCAGTCCTGAGTGGGCAGTACGCATGCTCACAGGGCAGGGGTCCAGGGCCTCTGGATGAAATGGGAATCCTTCTGGCTCTTTCCCGTCCACATTGGCAGCGTCTCTCACCTTGGAGCCCCCAGTGTGGGCCCCACAAGCCTTTTCAGGCCAAGACACTGAGACAGAGAACACGCTTGGATATGTTCAGCAAATATTATTGAGCAATACTGATCATGTGCTCGAGAGATTTGCATTTTAGAAAAGTAGCTCAGTCTGGGAGAGGGAAACCAATGGCACTGGAACTATTTGCAGCTGGACTCCTCCCCTCACCCCCCCCCCCCCCGTTTTTTTTTGGTTAGAAAGGAATATGAATCAAGGACCAGACAGGGGCTGTTCCCAGTGAGGGGTGGGGTAGGGAGAGCCTCGGCCTAGGCTCCTCATCCTCTCCATGTCCCTGGGGGGGTCATTTCTCAGGCTTGACCATCTGAGGCCCACTCCCTGAAACATGAGACTTCCTTGTCCTGTGAAGACTCCCAAACCAGCCTGCAGGCACGCAGAGACCCAGAGCGTCACAAGGGTCACCTGGGCACAGAGTTAAACCTGGAACTTGTAGAGGCAGATGGCCCATGAGAGGTCCTTTATTTTTTCTTTACAGGAATCCATGTGAAAAAGGATGGAATGCAGGAGATGGATTGTCTTCTGCCCTCTCCTATCTGTCTGTCTATCTATTTTTGGCACAATTCATCCCAAATTATATTTTAGGCATTTGCAGGGACTAGAAAGAGGAGAGGCTATCCTTATAATCTATGTGAGAGGAAGTCACATCAGAAAACCAATAAGCAATCCTATTGAAAGATGTGGTGATGTCCTGGCAAACACTCCTAATGATATCCCAGACAATGGGGTATGCGGAAGCCAGGGTTCTACAGGAATGCCAGGGAAAGGTAAATGATGAGGATGGGAAAGGAAGAGTGTAAACTCCTAGGAACAACCTAGATTCTGTCACAGGTGGCTGTGACTGGACAGTTCCCTGTTGCTGAGTGATGGGCGTGACATTTTAGGGTGGAGGAAAGGGATCATGGAGTAGACAAATCTGGATAGATGGCTGGAAAGGGAAGTTTGGCACATAAGAAGGCAAATAGGAGAGCTCTGAGAAAGGGTTTGGGGCAGGATTTTTCATAAGACCTAGCTATCATATGATTATGGTATAATATTTAATTGAAGAAGAGTATATTGCAATACAAGAGATTGTCTCCTTACACACAGACACACAGACACACACACACAGACACAGACACACAGACACACACACACTAGAAGGAAAGGAAGGAGACAAGACACCTTCTCTGCACACTACCAAATGTCATGGCTAGTCCAGTTCCCAATTGAGAGCCACTGAAATAAACAAGTAGAAAGTCATGAAGAAAAATGAACATGCACACATGCCCAACTAATTTAAGCTTCTTACAAGACTACTATATGAGATTCCTTACTAGATCTATATATGGGTCTATTAAGATTTTTTAAAATTAAATCTAAAATGCATGCGGGGCGCCTGTGGCTCACACCTGCAATCCTAGCTACTCAGGAAGCTGAGATCTGAAGATTGCAATTTGAAGCCAGCCTGGGCAGAAAGATTCCTATCTCCAATAAGCCACTCAGAAAAAGCCAGAAGTGGTGCTATGGCTCACGTGGTACAGCGTTAGCCTTGAGCATAAAGAAGCCAGCGCCAGTGGCCCAAGCCTGTAATCCTAGCTACTCAGGAGGCTGAGATCTGAGGATCATGGTTCAAAGCCAGCCTGGGCCAGGAAAGTCCGTGAGACTTTTATCTCCAATAAACCACTAGAAAACTGGAAGTGGTGCTGTGGTGGTAGAACCCTCTCCCTGAGCTAAAGAGCGCAGGGAGAGCGCCCAAGCCCAGAGTTCAAGCCCCACAACCGACCAAAAATAAAAGCTCAGGGACAGTGCCCAGGCCCTGAGTTCAAGCCCCAAGACTGGCAAATAAATAATATCTAAAAAAAACAATATTCTTTTGAGCACATTGTATTTAAGTATTTCTTGGTTGCTACATTGTGTATTTTTGTTTTGTTTTAATGATATCTGGATTTAATTAGGTAGGATGTGTTGGGAGTTCCACATGTAAGCTGATCAGGAATGCTAGTCTGTAGTTGTCTATTTTGTAATGTCTTTATCTGGTTTTGATACCAACATATTATTATAACCTCATAAAATGACTGTTCCCTTCTCTTTGATTTTATGGAAGCAATTGTGTAGTGTTGGTTTTATTTCCTCTTTAAATGTTGAATAGCATTTTTTAGTGAAACCATCAGTGCCTGGAGATTCCTTTCTCAGATGGTTTTAAGTACAGTTTCAAATTTTTGTTTTAAAAATGGTTGACCCGGGCTGGGAAGGTGGCTCAGTGGTAGAGTACTTGCCTTGCATGCCTGAGGCCCTGGGTTTGATTCCTCAGCATCACATAAGCAAAAAGAAAAAAGCTGGAAGTGGCGCTGTGGCTCAAGTGGTAGAGTGCTAGCCTTGAGCTGAAGAGCTGAGGGACAGTGCCCAGGCCCAGAGTTCAGGCCCCACAACCGGACCCTCCCCCCCAAAAAAATATATAAATTGTTGACCTATTCCAATTGCCTTTTTTCATGCTAGATGGAGGTCCATTTCATACCAGTTCTCAAATATATGCATGCAGTGGCATTTGTAGTATTTCCTTTCCTTTCTTTTCTTTCCCTTTAGTTTTCTGTGCCAATCCTGAGGCTTGAACTCAGGACCTGGGGGTTGTCTTTGAGCTATTTAAATTTGGCTCAAGGCTGGCCCTCTACCACTTGAGCCAAAGCTCTACTTCCACCTTATCTGTGCTTAATTGGAGATAAAAGTCTCACAGGTTTTCCTTTGTAGGCTGGCTTTGAGCAACTCAGATCTCAGCCTCCTGAGTAGCTAGGATTACAGGTATGAACTACTGGAGCCTGAACATAGTATCTTCTAATATCCTTTTTTTGTGTGTATTTACTGGTAGTAGGGCTTGAATTCAGAGCCTGGGTATTATCCTTTAGGTTTTGTTTTGTTCTGCTCAAGACTAGCACTGTACATGAGCCACAGCTCCACTTCTGACTTTTTGCTGTTAATTGGAGATAAGAGTCTCATAGACTTTTCTGTCCAGGCTCTCTTCAAACCACAATGATCAGACCTCAGTTTCTTGAATAGCTAGGATTACAGGCTTGAGCTACCACTGCCCTGGCTCAAATAACCTTTTCATGATCAATTTATCTATGATGCACGGTTTTGCCTTTCTCATCTATATTGTCCATACACAGGCATGCACACATGCATGCGTCACACCCATGGTCCAACGCTAGAGAGCCCCAGGTCCTCTGAACAGACCATGAACTACTGGAACAGCCTGAGGTCTCTGTTCACCCCATCTCAAATTCTTTGACTGTGTCTCTCACTTCAACCATTCAACCTAAACATTGATGTTCCTTATTTTCCTGTCTTGTGTCCTTTTCTCACTCTTACCTTCTTCCTAATAATCAGAGCCCAGAGTTGGAACTCAGTCCAGTCTCCCAGACTTGAAAGTTTTCATCTCTGGACCAAAAGTGTCCTAAGTGCCATCCTCCTCTCTGGTGTATCCCTTCTATGGCCTATTGTATCCAACTAAGTAAGGCCCATCTTCACATTAGGATATTAAGCTTTAAGCTCAGCTGTCTCCTCTATTTGATTAGCATCCCTCTTCAAAATTGCAATTTCCTGTGTGTTCTCTGCTTCACAGTATGGGGCATGGCTGTCCAACCAGTTTCCCAGGGAAGAAAGGAGAAGGACATTGATTCTTCTTTATCCTTCTTGTCCAATTAATTACATGATCTCACCTCCTATGTACCACTCGGTGCGAACCATCTCTTTGTGTTACACGCCTAACCGCTGGTCTTTTATTTCACCATGATTAGCGCAGCAGGATTTCTATGAACTGTGTCACTTGTTTATTTATTCGCCTCCTCCACTGAAACCACGATGTTTCCTGAAATGAAAACCTTTCCTTCCCCATATAGTTTGTTCACTAAGGCGGCTGCAAAAATGGGCCGTACACAACACAGAAGTGTACTCCCTCTGCTAAATTGTGAAATTACTGTATCAGTAAAGTCATGTGCCCATCCACATAGTTTGGAATGAATTAAATTTGTATTGTCTTTCAGTAGTTGTACAGAGGAGGTACCCTTTCAACATGTTGGCTTAGGAGTAGAGTGCCTCTCTTGATTAATGTCACCCTTTTCCTCATTCTTTTTGCTGTTGTTATTGGTGTTGGTGATGGTGGTCATGAGGCTTGAACTCAGGTCCTGGATGCTGTCCCTGAGTTTTTTTTAGCTCAAGGCTAGTGCTCTACCACTTTGAGCCCCAGCACCACTTCTGTTTTGTTGGTTTTTTTTCTTATTAATGAGAAATAAGGATCTCATGGACTTTCCTGCCTGGACTGGCTTCAAATCATGATTCTCTGATCTCAGCCTCCTGAGTAGCTAGGATGACAGGTGTGAGCCACCAGATCCTGTCTCCCTTTCCTTGTTCTTCCCCATTCCTCCCAAACCAACCCCTCCTCTCCATTTTCCCAGTCTCATGGAAGATGCATTGGATATGACAACTGCTTGTTCCTACTTCCTCTCTTCATTCGTCTGCCCCCCTCCTCTTGGTCTCCCCTACCCCTGAATCTCAAGTACAAATTCTCTGGTCTTCATTTCGTGGGGCTGTGTGTGAGGGAGTTACGCCATCGGAATTCTCTCCCGCATATATCATATTTCAGTGAATGGGTTTGTGTTCGTGTGTGTTTACTTATATATTTATACATCAGCTCTTATTTCCACCTAGGAGAGACACATGTGACCTCTGTCTCTTCTAAGCCTGACTTACTTCACTCAGTGTAATTTTTTCCATCCATTTCTTTTCAAATGATGCAATGTTCTTCCTCACAGAGGAGTGAACTTCCCTTGTGTATGTATACCAGATTTTCTTGTTCCATTCATCCATGGTGGGAGCTCTGTGCTGTTCGCATACCTTGGCTGTGGTGCATAGTGTAGCTGTGGGTGTGGCTCCTATCAAAATCGTTAAGGGAGACTTCCTTCTTGTCCCACGTGCTGGGTGCCTCTTGCCATTGCTTGGTCTCGTCACATGTATCTTCACTGCCATCTCCCAGGTGATCTCTGTGTCCTTGATCTCATTCACTGTCCCACCAAGACACTCATGGCCTAAATCTAATCCAGAGTGATCTCACCTGGAGGTCTTTAATCACATCTGCCAAGACAAGGTAATATTCTCACATGTTCTAGGGATTAAGACATGTATATCTTTTAAGGGAGGATAGCTTTAGCTTGTGAACAAGGAACCACCATGTGTTAAACAAATTGAGAATCCAGACAGGTCATTAGACTGAGAAATAAAAGAATAATCTGGATGCTTCAAAAATATAAACCCAAGGAAGAATGAATTTTTTTTTTTGGTCAGTCATGGGGTTTGAACTCTGGGCCAGGACACTGTCCCTGAGCTCTTCAGCTCAGGGCTATGGCTCTACCACATGAGCCATAGCGCCACTTCTGGTTTTCTGGTGGTTGGTTGGAGATGAGAGTCTCATGGGCTTTCCTGCCCTGGCTGGCTTTGAATCATGATCCTCAGATCCCAGCCTCTGGAGAAGCTAGGATGACAGGTGTGAGCCACCAGCGCCCTGATATGTGAAATGATTTTTATAACCACGGCCTTATCTGTTCTTCTTTCCCCTAACGCATCAATTAAACCAATGAATGAGCCACATTCTGCTTTAATCCCCATTGAATGTGTGTGTGTGTGTGTGTCTGTAGGTATATACATGAATCCACTACCACAGCTTAAAATCTCAATGCTCTACTCACATACTTCATCTTTCTTGCAACTAGCCATTATTTGTAAGTTAACCCTTGACTCGCCTTTCATCACCTCATTAGCATCAAAAATATGTCTATGATTTTTAAAGTTCCAAGAGATTGTTAAAGGCCAGAACAAAACCAGACATATCTTATTTATCCTCTAACTTTAGATCAAGCAATGTGAATTCACCCTTATCTCTGGTCCTTGCCAGTCCAGCTCTGACTCTTTGATATCTACTTCTTTGTACCAAAGTTTTTGCCTTCAAGGGGCCATAGAGAAGACACTGTTATTTCTAGAGAACAGGGGCCTAGAATCATAGGTCTGCTATCAGGGCATTGGGACCCACTTGTTCATTAAAGAGCAGAACGGAAGTAGCCACACATCCTGTGTTAATATTTGCGCCTTTTTGGGGGGTCAGTTATGGAGCTTGAACTCTGGGTCTGGGTACTGTTCCTGAGCTCTTTTGCTCAAGGCTAGTGCTCTACCACTTTGAGCCACAGCAACACTTCTGGTTTCCTGGTGGTACATTGGAGATAAGAATCTCACAGACTTTCCTGCCCAGGCTGGCTTTGAACCACAATCCTCAGATTCTAGTTACCTCCTGAGTAAAAAGGATTACAGGCATGAGCCACCAGCGCTTAGCCTAATGTTTGCTTTGGAAAGCCTCAGTTTTCCTACATCTTAATTTATTCTTCCTGATCTTTCCCCACAGGTAAAGCCCCATGGGAAATTTTTAAGTTTTATTGAAGTATAATTGATGTATGATATTTAAATATTTAAAGCATATAATTTGACATTTCGTGACATATGAATCCATGAATGCATTACCACAATCGAGATAATGAACACATCCATCACCTCCTAAATTTTTTCTCGTGCCCTTTTGTAATTGTTTCCCCTCCCACACACTCCTTTCTCCTCTGTTAAGCAATGATCTGCTTCGTGACATAATAGAGTAGTCTTCATTTTCCAAAATCTGGTTTCAGTGGAATCCTGCACAGTGTTTAAGAATTTTTCATTTAGCTCTGCTACTTCAAAATTTTTCCATTTTATTGCATATACCGAGATCCTACTTTTTTTTGTCAGTTGTGAGGCTTGAACACAGGGCCTGGGTACTGTCCCTGAGTATTTTTGCTCAAGGCTAGCACTCTACCCCTTGAGCCACAATGCTGGCTTTGAACTACAATCCTCAGATCTCACCTTCCTCAATAGCTAGGATTGCAGGCGTGAGCCACCAGTTCCCGGCAAGATTTTCCTTTACTGCACAACATTATTACATTGTATGAAAAGACCACAATTTGTTTAGCATTTTCTTTATTGACAACTTGAAGTTTTTTCACCTGAGGCTTACAAATAAAATGACTAATAGACATTCACGTAAACAATTTTGTGAGGCTGGGTGCTGTAATCCTATCTACTCTAGAAGCAGAGATTAGGAGAATTATAGTTTGAAGCCAGTACAGGTAAAACATTTTCAAGATTCCATCTCAACTAACCAGTTGGGAATGGTGGTATCATGCGCCTATCACTCCAGTGCAGTAGAAGGCTCAGATCAGGAGAATCACAGATCAAGGCCATCTCGGGCAAATATTTGTGAGACATCATCTCAACATGAAAAGCTGAGATTGTGGCCATATGCATTTGCCATCTGTGCTATGTGGGAAGGACAGATAGGAGGATCTCAGTCTAGGATGCACCAGACCCCTGCTCCTCCTCCCAAAAGAGAGACCCTATTTCAAGAGGTTGAGAGCACTTCTGAAACAGTAGAGTGCCTGTTTAGTAAGCACAAAACTCTTAGTTCAAACTTCAATCCCACCAAACAGAAGGGAAAAGACTTTGGAAGGATGTGTGCTTTGTTTCTCTGACTCAACTTCAACCACTGGCTAGGTGAATTCACCTGCTATTTGACTTTTAGAGAAATGGACAAAACGCTTTCAACGTTGTAACATTTTGCATACATACCAGCTGAGCAGGCTGAGGCCATTTGCTTCTGTTCCTAGCAGATGCTAGGGACCGCCAACCCTTCTTGTCTTCTTTTATTTTCCATTCTTCTATGAGTGCAGCGGTAGCTCATTGTATTCAACGATTTAAGGGTACTGCGCATCTTTTCTTCTACTTTTCAGTGCTTACTAATTAGCGACAAAGTTGCCAAAAACACATGTTGGAGAAAAATACAACCCCTTCAAAACTGACCTTGAGAAAAGTGGATATGTAGGGTTAGAAGACTGACACTGGATCCCTTTCTTACCCTGTACCAAAATCAACTCAAAGTGGATTGTGTGTGTGTGTGTGTGTGTGTGTGTGTGTGTGTGTGTGTGTGTGTGTGTGTGTGTGTGTGAGAGACACTAATAGGGTTTGAACTCAGGGCTTGGGCACTGTTCCTCAGCTTTTTTCCCCACAATGATGATTTTCAACCACTTGAGCCACACCTCCAATTTAGGGCATTTTGATGGTTAATTAGAGGTAAGTCTCTCTTTCCTGCCCAGGCTGGTTCAAACTCCCATCCTCAGATGTCAGTCTTCTGTGTAGTTAGGGCTGACTTTCAACTGTGATTCTCCAGGTTGTAGTCTCTGGAGTTGCTAGGATTACAAAGCGTGAGCCATTGTTACTTGGATGCATTGTTTGTTTTTGAAAATTATGGTAATTGCTTTAAAATCTGGGCCATATAAACTCCATGTCTTCATTAGTTTGGTTTTGGCATTTTCACTGGTTCCTATCCTGTCTTGTTTAGATATCCCGCGCCTTTTGATTGTAGCTGTTCACTTCACATAGTGAAGAGTTGTGAGTTCTTGAACTTTCCAACCTTTTAGCTTGTGGCTGCAAGGTAGACTTAATTTTCAACTATTTTTTTTTCAGTGTGATTCCCTGACATCTCATACCCAAGGACTGGTATAGTTTTATCAGTCATATTCATTTCTTACGTCTTTTGGTTGTGTTTATTCCAGTCCTGATTTATCATCCACGCAAAGGCCTGTCTGCGCTCTGACCAAGACTGCAGACACCGATTCTCAACAGCTATTTTTCCTAATTTGTGCTGTATCTGCTAGCAGGGGTTATGGTACTGCCTCTTGGCTTAATATTCCCTTAATGTGAAGCAGAGATGTTTTGGTATCTTGGTGCAACTGGAAAATAAAAGTATTCGCCGAGTGAGGAAGCAGAGGTCAGGAGGTCGGTGGCTCAAAAACCACCAGGGGCAAAATGTTAGCAAATTAACCATCTTAACAGTTCACCAGCTGTGGTGATGATGGCTGTAATTCCAGCAACATGGACATCAGAAGGTGGTCCAGTGTTGTAATGCCAGCTACTTGTGAGAGGTAGGCAGGAAGATCACTGCCCAAGGCTGGCTCTAGGCAAAAGCACACATCCTAAAACCTTCTCCTAATCATTACTTAAAACAACAACAACAACAAATATAGGCATTACTGAAGAGGCAGAGTGATTTCCTAGCAAGCAGGGGGCCCTGAGTTCCAATCCTGCTTTTGAGCTTTTCTCACGTTTTGAATCCGAATCCTTTCTCTGGCAAAGATGTCCTGCCATTCTGTACACTGTGTCTAGAATTTGATGGTTGTTTCCTGTTCAGAAGCTTTTAAACCGGATGCCAGGCCCTTTTTTAAGATTTCCTCTCCTATCCTCTGAGCAATTGCAGTCTTATTCTGAAAGGATTGCGGAGGCCAGTAACTACATGTTTCTTTTATGATTTACTGTAGTTTTTGGAAAATTTCTTGTCTTACATGAAGACCTATATTCTATTTTGAATAGATTATCCTTATATCTCATCAGCCTTCTATGCGTGAATATCATTTACCCAATACCATTTATCGAAGAGGCCAGTTGTTGGTTGTTTTTTTTTTCTTGTTGTTTTTTTATGGGGTGGTCATAGCGCTTGAACTCACAGCCTGGGCACTGTCCTTGAGCTCTTTATGCTCAAGGCTAGCTCTCTACCACTTTGAGACACATCTCCATTTCAGGTTTTATAGAGGTTAATTGGAGATAAGTTTCTCACAGACTTTTGATGGCCTGGGCTGGCTTTGAACCATGATTCTCAGATCTCAGCCTCCTGAGTAGCTAGGATTGCCGATGTGAATCAGCAGCACCTGACTAGAACAATTGTTTTGATGTAAGTGTTTGGCACCATGGTAGAAAAATCAGCTGGCTACATAGGTATAGGTTCACTTCTTAGTCTTCTATTGCTTGAAAGTTTTCTTTTTGTGTCATGCTTGTTTCATTACTATTATTCTGTAGTAGAGTTTGATGTCAGGTATTGTGATATTTCCAGCATTACTCATTTTGCTCAGGATTGCTTTGGCTATATTGGGTGTGTTGTGCTTCCAGACAAATTTTAGGGTTCCCCCCATTTCTGTGGGAAAAAAATACCATTGGAATTTTGCTGGCTGACTGCATTGAATCTGTAGCAGCTTTTTAGTTTGACAGCAATCTTCACAATGTTGATTTCACCACTCCATGAACCAGTCTTTCCATCTTCTAATGTGTTCCTCAATTTCCTTTCAAAGTGTTATAGCTTCTACTGTAGATTTATTCCTAGTGTATGAGATTTTTCTTTCTTTTTTTCCTTCCTTTCTTCCCTCCTTCCTTCCTTCCTTCCTTAATTTCTCTCTTTTTCTTTCTTTCTTTCCTTCTTCCTTTCTTGCTTCCTTTTTGCCAGTCCTGGGGCTTGAACTCAGGGCCTGGGAACTGTCCCTAAGCTTATTTTGATCATTTGAGCCAAAGGGCCTCTTTCGGCTTTTTCTGTTTCTGTGGTGCTGAGGAATCGAACTCAGGGCTTCATGCAGGCAAGGCAAGGACTCTACCACTGAGCCACATTCCCATCCCCTAGGTATGTGAGTTCTATGGAAGGTATTCTGAATGGTATTGCTTCTTTTGCAGCTTTGCTTCTGTTATTGGCCTACCAAAATCCACGCATTACGGCATGCTGACCTTCTATTCTGCTGCTTTGCCCAAGGTGTTCATCATCTGAATTTCTTTTATATATCTTCTTTGTGGATTGCTTCATTTTTTTCAATATGACGTGAACTATGTCTCCTTCAAATTGGGTCTCTCCTTTGTCAGTTACTACTGTTTGCGTTTGGGCTCCAATTTCTTGGAAAATCTTCTATCCTTTTACTCTACATCTATGTTTGTCTTTCCCATTTTGAGAGTATTGGGGTCTGAATGCAAGGCTCCACACTGACTAGCTGCTTGAAGCTTTTTGCCTTTTACTGGGGAGGAGAGGAAAGGAAGTCCAGACTTCAACTCAGGGCCTGGGTGCCATTCCTTAGCTTTTTCACTCAAGGCTGGTGCTCTACCCACTTGATTCATGACTCCACTCCCAGCTTCTTGCCAATTAACTGCAGATAACAGTCTCACAGTCTTTCTTGCCCAGGCTGGCTTTGTACTACAATCCTCAGATCTCAGCCTCCTAAGTAGTTAGGATTAGAGATGTGAGCCACCAGTGCCTAGCACCAGCTTTTTGCACACATTTTTAAGATAGAGTCTCATTTATTGGCCAGGCTGGACTGTGATCCTCCTATTTATGCTTCCTATGGTAGCTTGGATGAGAGGTGCATACCACCATGCCTTGCCTTTACTGTTGAGATGGAGTCTTGTGAACTTGCATTGCCTGGGCAGATGGGGAATGGTGAACCTCTGATCTCAGCTTCCTACACAGCTGGGGTGACAGGTGCGCACCACTGGACCGAGCCAACCATTGATTGAGTTGAGCTCTTGTAAGCTTTTGGTCCAGACGGTCCTGGAACTGTGATCCTACTGATCTCAGCCTCCCATGTAGCCAGGGTAATAAGCATAGCCAACAGACCCCGGCTTGTTGAACATTCCTATCATTTTATTCTTTTGCTACTGCACTGCCATTAATTCCCACTGGTGTGGCATTGTTGGCTTTTTGGAAAGGTCATATTCCCCTGGAGCCATATCATTGGTTGGAAATTGTATTCACCTGTATTCTTTCTGTTGAAGTGAATAGTGTAGTAAATGGGCTGAGGTGTTCCTTCTCATCACTGGGTGCTAGACCCAGTAGCCCAACATCTACCTGTATGCCCAGACTACTGAGCTTTAATCCTATCACTGCTTACTCGCTGGAATGGCTTCTAGGATAGTCAGTTCTCTGGTTCTGGATTTTTTTCCCCACTCAAATTTCCCATTTGTGCGGTAGGAGCTACTATTGACTACAGGAAGCTTTACAGTCTGTGGAACTTAGAAGTTCCCACCTCTGCCATGAATCTGACAGGCTGTGTCTCCTAGAGCAATGAGCATCTCAGCTCAGGGGTATCCTCTCTTGGCTCAGGACCTCATCCCTACCTGCAAGTAAACCTTGCCCAGGATTCTGTTTCCTGAAAACAAATCTCAGTATAGCCGGGCGCTGGTAGTTGTAATCCCAGCTACTCAGGAGGCTGAAGTTAGAAGATCTGAGGCAGGAAAGCCTGTGAGACTCTTATCTCTAATGAACTACCAGAAAAACCAAAGTGGTGCTGTGGCTCAAAGTGGTAGAGTGTTAGCCTTGAGCAAAAAGAGCTCAAGGACAGCACCCAGGCCCTGAGTTCGAGTCCTGTGACTGACCAAGAACAAATCTCAGTATATACTTCTATTCTATCTGAAGTTCCCTTTTTGATGTGGTTGGAGACTCTGGAAATTGTGTAACTGGAAGGCCAGAGTTCATGGCTTTTAGATCCCTCCCTCTGCTGGCCAACACATATTTTTAAGAGGCAGGTCCTGGTGGCTGAGTACAATGGCAGACATGAGCTCAGTGTGCTGTACCTGCCATGACTCTACAGCTATGGGAATTGCTCCTTACCAGCAAATATGGCCCCTCTAAACACCAGGCTCTTCCTGGCACCAACTCTGGGCCGTGTAAACATCCCAACAGGACCACATTCGTTCCTTTCGCTCTCCACCCATTCCTTTCATGCCATCTTCCACCCAGACATTGTGGCAGGATGTCCTAAGACTCCCTGAGCCTGGAGTATCTCTTTGTTTTCCAGCCCCCAGAGGAACTCAGACTCCAAAGCCCCTTTTTCAAGATGGCATATGGCTGAGCTCTATAAGAGGAGGAGTGACAAAAATCTCTCTTCACTGGATCTAGTCTTCCATATTAAAGAAGTCGCAGTCTCCCAGAATCCCCGACTGGGTTTAATGATCGAAGGGAGTGTGCGCTGCTTCTGCATCTATCATTGCCAAGTCTGTCTCTAGGGCCGTCTGACTTCGCTTGTGACTTCATGTTTGGGAGACAGGGATGGAGTCTGGGACTGTTTCCTGCTTTTCTTTTTTGCTTTTCTGTTCAGCGGTGCCTTCACCTGTCTTGCAACCCTTTTCACGATGTTTGTCCTCTCCGCCTTGCTTCAGAATATAGTCTCTCCTTTCTTAACTGACTTTTCTTATTCACAGTGCCAAAGTGTTGACCTTGAGCTCCTTTTAGATTGCCTCTTTAGAGGTTAGACCTTACAACTGTCTCATTTGTAATGTGCGTAGTTCTCTTCTTCTCCTCCTCGTCCTCCTCCTCCTCCTCCTTCTTCTCCTCCTCCTCCTTCTCCTCCTCCTCCTCCTCCTCCTCCTCCTCCTCCTCCTCCTCCTCCTCCTCCTCCTCCTCCTCCTCCTCCTCTTCCTCCTCCTCCTCCTCCTCCTCCTCCTTCTTTTCTTCCTCTTCTGCATCCTCCTAGGGTTTAAACTCAGGCCCTAGGCTCTGTCCCTGAGCTTCTTTTGTTTAAGGCTATCACTCTACCATACAGCTCCACTTCTGGCATTTTAATTTTTTTATTAATTTATTAGAACTAAAAGTCTTTTGGACTTTCCTAGCTGAACTATGATCCTCAGATCTCAGACTCCTGAGTAGCTGGTGTGACAGGCATGAGCCCAGTGGTAATGCACTACGATTCTTCAAGAGCCCTGTGAGTTTGGTTGTGAGGCAGGAGCTGAGATATGTGTCAAGAATATTATCATAAAATCTCAATCCTTTAGTGGATCTATGTTTCTGGCCTATAAATTTTATAACATATATTACACTGTCCTTCATCTTCAATGAAACAGAGTGTACCCAAGTCAAGAAATATTCCCTCAGGTTGATTAAATCTTTTTCACGGCAGATTTGACATGTTTGTCAGTGTATAAATGTCAATTTGTTGCTGTTATTGACTTTGTTAGTTTGTTTGAAAATGGTGACTTTTCATCACCACCTGACAGAGATGTGCAAAACTCTCTTAGCTCCTTACAGTGAGAATCTGATGTGGTTCATGGTGGTATACGTATGTATGTTGGAGCAGGACATTTGGGACTGTCATGTCTCTAGAGTGCCTCATGTGCCCTCATGGGGAATTTCGTCCAAAAAGTCATCCAAGAACTATGACTTCAGGGTTGGGAAGGTGGCTCAGTGGTAGAGCGCTTGCCTTGCATGCCTGAAGCCCTGGGTTCAATTCCTCAGCACCACATCAGCAAAAGAAAAAAGCCGGAAGTGGTGCTGTGGCTCAAGTGGTAGAGCGCTAGCCTTGAGCTGAAGAGCTGAGGGACAGTGCCCAGGCCCAGAGTTCAGGCCCCACGACCGGACCCCCCCCCACTCCCCCCCAAGAAAAGAACTATGACTTCCATGGCTTCTGCTCCAGGTAATGAGAGCTCAGCGTGCCTCTGTGTGCAGCTGTGTCTTCAGACATCAGCATCAAAGCTGGTTCTGTAACCTCAGCTCTGTATAGATCCTAGAAAAAAATACATATATATATATATATATGCATATATATGTTTTTCTTTCTATAAAAATGAGAATACAGGCTGTATTCTTAGCTACTCAGGAAGCTGAGATCTGAGGATCACAGTTCAAAGTCAGCCTCAGCAATAAAGTCAATGACATTCTTATCTTCAATTAACTACCAATAAGCTGGAAGTAAAGCTGTGGCTAGACTTGAGCAAAAAAAGCTCAGGGACAGTGCTCAGGCCCTGAGTTCAAGCCTCAGGAGTCTCTCCTCTCTCTCTCTCTCTCTCTTCTCTCTCTCTCTCTCTCTTTCTCTCTCTCTCTCTCTCTCTCTCTCTCTCACACACACACACACACACACACAAATGGGAATGATTGGGAAATATGAAATCTATATTCTCTACATGTAGACTGTGACTCATCCCTGTAATGTTAACTACATAGAAGGCTCACATTTAGAGGATTATAGTACAAGACCAGCACAGGGAAGATAAGCCCACAAGATTTCACTTCCAAAATAACCAGCAAAACAAAACAAAAGCACTGGAGGTATGGCTCAAGGGGTAGAGCACCAGGTAAGTAAGTGAGCTGAGCAATCTCCAAGCCTTAACTCAGTACTACTTAAAAAACAAATTGCTTTCCTTAGAGGTTACTACATATATATATATATATATATATATATATATATATATAGCTAAATTTGAATTTCCTTTGCAAATTTTATTACTCCCATTAATGACCTTATGATGGTTTATCTTTTTTTATTTTTAATTTTGTTTAGAGAAGGTTTTGCTAGACTGATCAAGGGAGAAGCAAAGTGGAAGGTTCATTAAGCTGGTTGAGTCCACATTTGCCCCACATTTTTATCAGAATCGATCAGTTAGTTGTACAAGGAAATTCCATTTTGATATGTCCAAATATACAGATAAAATACCTTGATCAGATTCACTCTGTTTTTCCTCCTCCACTTGTTTCTCTTTCCAGTTCTTCGCTCTATAACTTGTGTAATTGTCATGTATTTTACCACATTAGGTAAAAATACCCTATTTATATTATATAATATGTATATATATATATATATATATATATATATATATATGTTTGAGCATATATGTGTGTCTCAAACAAGCAACACACATTTACTGCTTCTGTTTCTAATTGTTAAGTTCTGTTTTAAAGCATTAAGAAGAAATCACTTCATTTTTACCTTTGTTCTGTTTACATAATATCTTTATTTGCATAGATCCAAGTTTTGACATGAATTACATTCTTTCTGTCTGAATAACTTCCTTTAGGGTTCCTTTCTTTCTTTCTTTCTTTCTTGTTTGTAGCTTGGGTCTGCTGTCAATCAGATGCATCTGCTTTTGTTTTTATGAGAATTCCTGGTCTTTAACCTTGATTTTTTGGGGGAAACATTTTCTTGCTATATAGAAAGAGAATGAAAGAAGTGTGGATTTAGCAACATTTTGCTTTTACATTTAAAGAGCATTCCAATGGGATTTCAGCAATAATCCCAGCAGACACTCCAAATCACCACAACTCCAGATGTTGAAATGCCAGGGCATTAAAATTCCTGAAGTCTAAAATCCCCAGATTCACAAAGAAAAAATAAAGTTCCTGGAAAAATTAATAATTTTAAAATTCTTTCAAAGGGAAAGGTTTAAATTTTTTTAAGTAAATTTCCTTGGCAAACACAAACACATGTCATTTACCTGTCATTAGCCACTTTGCACAACAAACTAGTCAAGATGAACAAATTATTTTTTGCAAGTTAAACTGGAGGCAGAATCATGAGGGCTACATGGCTAAGACAGCTAGCTATAAATAAGATATATTTATAAATAAGAGATCAAAAATTGGAATATACAAATGCACAGCACGGTGATTGGTGATGGTGTTTATCGGGCTTAATAACTGCAGTCATCCAAAATGCCTTGGTGAACAACCTAAATCTTTACATGAAGTCAAACACTCTGATGGCTTCTTTCTGCTTGCATAGTTGCCTGAAAAGCTCCTACCCTGAAATATTTTATCGTTCCCAAATACAAAGCATCGCCTCTTCAGTGAAGGAAGCCTCAGCGTTCTGTTTTGTTTTGCTTATATTTTTCATTTGTTGGACCAGTATGAGTATTTGAACTCAGAGCCTCCTATTCTTTCTTCGTTTCCTTGCTCACAATTGGCACTCTATCACCTGAATCGTGCCTCCAGTGCTGAATTTTGCTCACCAGTTGAAGATAGACACTGGTAGATTTTTCTATCCAAGCTAGTTTTAAACCATAAGCCTGCAACTCTCAGGTTCATGAGTAACTAGGATGATAGGTATGAGCCACTAGTGGTCTTTAGTTTCATGTTTTGATCCCTAAGTACAATGCTTACACAAAGCTGATGCTGTGATTATGCACTCTCGGTCAAATTTGCAAATGGTGGATAAGACAATTAAAATTCTCTAAAATCCCACCCAATTTAACTGTCCATATCATGACTAAGAAACAATGAAAACAGAACACCACATCACAAATTTGTAGAATTTCGTAGAAAGAACACTGAGCATTTGAAATAGTGGGGAGGGGGGAACTTTCAAAAGATAAAAACGAAAAATAATTTGCTAAGTGAATTACACACCAGATGTGCTGGTTCATGCCAGTAATCCCAGCACCTAGGAAGCGGAAGTAGGGAGATGCTTCGGGCTGGTATGAAGCCAGCCTTACCTCAGCCTTCGCTTAGTACTTTGTGAGTCTCTGTCTCAAAAAAAAAAAACAAAAAAACTCAACAAATAATCAAAGGCAAATAACAGGGACACATTATAAGGGAATTGCACTGAGATAGCCCAGAAGTGGTAGTAGACTTTCTTAATTGTGAACAATATTTTAAAATCTTTTCATTGCATTGAGTAGCATGTTTTTATTCTTTTAGTGTGTAGTTCTCTGAGCATAAATTCAGCTCCATTTTCCTTGGAGATCTATTCTTTTTGCAATCGTGATGTGATTTGCTCTCAATCAACATCACCATGATTATTAAATTTTGTTCTCAACTTCGACACCATGCTTCTACATTGTGTTGGGTACATAGAAACATCTTTTCAATGAACTGAGATGCAGACTAAAAATTGGGGAGGAGGAACAGTACTAGCAATGAAACAAGACCATCAGGTGAAATTTCCTCTTTATTTACCAGCATGTGTGTTTTGAACCATTCAGCAACATCACTGAATTCTTCAGACAATTCTGGTTTAAACTCATGAGAAATGTCATCAGCTGGAAGGAATGCAAATGCAGATAAATAATGTTGTTTTGACCTAATGTTTCCATCATCATCACATGTGGCCTGCATTTACAAAACAGCGCAAGGGGCAGATACTATCCATGATCTCATGATGAGAGTGTTCTAGCTACCCCTAAAGCCACATGAACGAATGAACTCCTCTCCCAGAATGTAAAATTATGCCTTTTAATATAAGCCCAACCTGAAAACGTTTTTTCTTTTTGTTTTTTACAACATTTCAAGGTTCAGGACAAGGGGCAGATACTATCCATGATCTCATGATGAAATTGTTCTAGCTACCCCTAAAGCCACATGAACGAATGAACTCCTCTCCCAGAATGTAAATGTATGCCTTTTAATACAAGCCCAACCTGAAAACATTTTTTGTTTTTGTTTTTTACAAGATTTCAAAGTTCAGGGTTTAAATCTTTTTGGACTGTGATTTTTAAAATGTTTAGACTTTAAAGAGTGTGTTTGGGGGTAGGGGGGCTTGTTTGGTTCTGGTATTTAGGCTTGAACTCTGGGCATGGTGACTGTCCTTTAGCTTTCTCTGCTTAAGATTAGTGCTCTTATTTGCTTGTTAATTGGAGATAAGAGTCTCATGGATTTTCCTGCCCAGGCTGACTTTGAACCTCAGTTCTCAGATCTCAGCCACCCGAGTAGATTACAGGCTTGAGCCAGTGGCGCCAGGCTGGAATTTTGATCACTTGGTGCTTAAACATTCCAGACCTTCTATCTTTTAAGATTTTATGCTCAGCATCACTTGCCACTGTCATCCTGCTTACAGAATTTCTAACTGGTCACCGACTGTCATTCCTGTCTTGGTCTTCATGTCTTGGCACCACCATGATTTTTTTTTCCTTTGATTTTTTTCATGAGTTTGGATATTGTAGTTCAGTGGTTTTGTCTGTCGGCTCAGTGTTTTCTAGCCATTCAGAGCTATGTGATTTGAGTTTTTATGGCTCTATGGCTTTCTGTCATTCATTTTGTTTAGTTCCTGCCAATATTCCTTCAGAATTTCAACTTTTTGTTTGATTTCTCTTGTCTTTTCAGGATCCCAATGACACAAATCCCCATGATTCCTGACTACCCTATGCTGTTTTCCTTCCTTTCAAAATTTCCCTTTGCCTTTCTGTTTCAGTCATTTGCGTTGACCAGTATCGAATTTGTAAATTCCTTCCTGTGCTATGTTAATTCCCCCTCAAACGTTTATGACTGAATTTTTACTTCTAGCTCTCCCTTTAGGTTATTTCTTGTATTTTTTTCCCCTCATTCTGTTGGAATTGCTAGGCTCACCTGTGTCGTCTTGTTTAAACTTACTTGTCATGAGCTCTTCCAAGTGCCCAGGCTGACAGCTGGTAAACATCTGGGTCATCACTGACTCTGTATATTGTAACTGATTTGTTTGTCCAGGCTGTGTTTTGCCTTTCCTATTATAATCTTTTTTTTTGGTTGTTGATAGTCGAGTATGTTTAGACAAGGGAATTAGATGTTTAGTCGTCTGCTGGCTAGACCTTTCATGGGGAGATCTGGCTTAATCAGTCAGAAGGTGAGTGTGTTTCATGTTTGTTGACTTTAACATTACTGTCACTGTGCTGCATTTCCCAGATTCCTCTTGTGATACCCAGTGTTTAGAATATGAGCTTATCGCCCAGAAGGTTTTACTCCATGCTTAATCCCTTCTTTGCTATGCATTTCCCTCCTTGGTTTTTTTTTTTTTTTTTTTGCTGTTCTGTTTGCATGTTCAGAAGATTTCTATGTTCAGCTCTCTTGTCCATTTATTACATGATTAGTTTTGCTCAGTGCTTCTTAGCCAGTTCAGGAAAGTTTTGCACCTCAATTCACCTCCAGTAAAATAGATAGTCACTGTGACCTTGGATGCTGGATCCTAGTACTTCCTAGTAGATATGTTTATTTTAATAGATGGGTCATAGTTCTATAGGAATACGTTTATGGGATACACTGTAATGTTGTGGTAAATGCTCACATTATGAAATAATTAGATGAAGCTAATCTAGGTAATTCTATTACCTGGAATTATCATCTTGCGAACATTTTTTTTCTTTTTGTGTATGTGTCTGTGTTCATATTAGAACTTGAACTTGCATTCTTCCTTGGCTTTTTCACTCCAGGCTGGTTCTGTACCTCTTAAGTCACAGCTCTACTTCTGGCTTTTTTTTAGTGGATAGAGATAAGAGTCTGACAGACTTTTCTGCCTGGGCTGGTTTTGAACCTATCTCAATCCTCGGCTCTTAGCCCCCTGAGTTATGGGCATGAGAATTATAGGCATGAGCCACCTGTACCACAGTCTGCAATTCATGTTTATTACCTGTAGTCACCATGCTGTAAATTGATCACTGGAACTTACTCCACTTGCCTATCTGAAGCTCAGTAGTGATCGGACAGCTCATTCTCATTGTCTATCCTCCTTCCTTCCCCTTCATGAGGGCTCTGGAAATGGCCCTGCTATCACCAAACTCTATTAATTCCCCTTCCCCCCTAGTAACATTGCTAGGGTATGTATCTTTTTTTCTCCTTACTTGTCCTGGGGTTTGAATTCAAGGCCTGTTGTCCCTGAGCTTTTTTGCTCAAGGTGAGCACTCTACCACTTGATCCATAGCTCTGTTGCAAGTTGAGTTGGAAATAAGAGTTTCACCAACCTTTTTTCTCCAGGCTGACCTTGAACCATGAGTGATCCTCAGATCTTAGCTTCCTTAGTAGTTACGGTTACAGGCATGGACCACTGGTACCCAGCTATATCTTTATTTTTGAATGCTTATTCTATATATTTCTAGAATTGCTCCATTAAAGAACACAATTCTCAAGGGAGATGAAGGGTAAACAAAGGAGGAGGCTGCAATGCTTGGTAAGAAATGTATGCATTATCCTGCCCATGTAATTGTAACCCCTCTGTACAGTATGTTCTCAAATAAAATAAAATAAAATTAAAAAAAAAAGAACACAATTCTATTACCTTTTATTGTTTTTTGTTGTTGTTGGTGGTGGTGGGGCCTGAACTCTGGGCCTGGGTGCTGTCCCTCAGTTTTTCAGCTCAAGGCTAGCACTCTACCATTTGAGCCACAGCTCCATTTCCAGCTTTTTTTGATTAGGAGGTGCATGCAAGGCAAGCACTCTTCCACTGAGCCACATTCCTAGCCCCTTTATTGCGTATTGACAAATGGATGCCATGTACATTCCCAACAACAGCCCACCAATGCCATTTCTTGACATATGCATTTCTAATCTCTACCTAAGTTGTCTTCTAAATTTTAATGCATTCAATGATGAATGCATTTGATCATCTTGCAGTGTATTAGTCTCCCTGAATTAAAATTTGCTTAAATTACATTCAAAAAAGATTTTTGTCTATTGCTTGTCTTTTATTTTTTAGTAGTATCAAAATAATAAGCACTCAATGACTGAACTTGAGACAAATCTGATGCTTTTACTTTTTTTATTTTTATTTTGTCAGTCTTGGGGCTTGAACTCAGCCCCCGGGCTCTTTCTCTGAGGTTTTCTGCTCAAGGCTAATGCTGTACCACTTTGAGCCATAGCTCCACTTCCAGTTTTCTGGTGGTGCATTGAAGGTAAGAGTCTCATGGACTTTCCTGCCCAGGTTGGCTTTGAACCATAATCCTCAGATCTCAGCCTCCTGAGTAGTTAGGATTACAGGCATGGGCCACTAGTGCCTGACTGCTTTTACTTCTTTTTTTTTGTCTATCATCTTGCTATTTCTGAATTGAGCAGAGCAGAATTTATTGCTTATTTATTATTCTTTTTGTGATCAGCACTGTTTAATATATGGCTGGCCTTTTCTACACTAGCCTCTCAGCTGTAGTGAGAGTTAAACCAGTAGTGCATATGTTGAACAATAAATATTCTTGCCCTAAAGCCTCACTTTCTTGGGAAAGGATCATGGTTAGAGACTCAGGAGCCTTTTTGCAGGTGGAAGTCAAGAAAGGGTCTCAGGGAGAGCCCACAAAACAAAGGAACTCAATCCACCAGGTTTTCATTCATTTTTATTTAAAAAAAAAACACCCAGTGAACATGATAAACAAGCCAAGCATCATTATAGTCCTATAGCCCCTGTCCAACAGCCTACGATGTTGGAGAATTCTCTGGGATGTCTGTGGCATGCTGCAGTGCCGCTGTCTGTCTATCTCTCTCTTTCTGTCTCTCTCTATCTCTCTGTCTCTGTCTGTCTCTCTGTGTCTCTCTGTCTCTCTTCTCTGTCTGTTTGTATCTCTCTCTCTCTGTTTCTCTTTACTCCCCACGACTATTGATTATAAGTTTCTCCCTGCAATGCAGATCCTGTATTCTGTGCTCTGAGTTATCTTAAAGCATAGGCTGGGTTGTTGCTTTTTTTGGAGGGAGGGGGATTTTCTTCCTCTCCCCTCCCTCTCTCTCCTCCTCTCCCCCACCCTCTTTGGCCTCCTGCCAGACTCTAGCAAGGGAATGTACTGTACAACCTTTTAAGAACTTGTGATTTCCCCCCCCCCCCCGCTATAAAGGCAAGAGATACCTAAATCCACCTTTGCGTATTATTTTGTACCTCACACTCGCACCCAATTCCCTAACTTCTCAGCTCCCCTCACCCATCTCCAATAGACACTGGAAGTGTGACCCTGTGTTCCCTTTCTTCTGCCATTTGAAGGGGATCTCACGAGCTCACAACCCTCCACCCTCCACTCCCCACCTCTGTGCTCATTAACTATTTACTTGCCAGAGAAGGTCAATGCTGTAAATTTCAGTCTCCAGAACAGCAAAATAACCAGCCTGGGTTGTATCAAGGATTCTAGAAACAGATCTACATTAAAGAAAGAAAGAGAGAAGATGATTTTTTAAGTTTTGAATAAGTTGTGTATTTAATGCTGAACTTACTTAGGCATCAGTCTAGGTTATTTTTCTTCTCTCACATGAATCCCACCTCTCCCTCAGTCTGGTTGATGATTGGGGGCAAAACATTTAACCCTCTACACCCCAATCATCTCCTCTGTAATTGGCTTCATAGAAATCATTTGGGGTTCCTGGAAAGCATGACAATAAACAGGTGATTGCCCAGGAACTTCTCTAGCAAATTCTCAAACCATTCTCATACTTAGATGGCTCGTGTAGAATAATTCTCTGGTTTTTTATTCTGCGTTTTCCTGAAGAAATTCTTTCTTAATCTTCATATTTTTTTTCTTTCAGATAGACACATATAAGTATACTATTATATAGACAACATATATTATATATGTGTGTGCATATATGTATATATATTAAATATATCTTCGATTTCCCTTTTCCCTTTATCCCCACAGCCTCTGCCTTGGTTTAGAATTTCATCATCTCTCATTTATGCAATTTCAGGAGCCTAGTAACCCGTCTCCTGGCAACAGTTTCCACTCTACTCGTCGCCTAAGGACTGATTTCCTTCCCTCCCTTCCCATCCCCTCCTATTCTTCTGTCTTCCCCATGAAATGAATTTCAATGCCACACGTATAATACATGGTATAATATTGTTTGTGTGTGCCTAGCCAGACCCTTTTTGCATATCAATACATGTTTTTGAGGAGTTGCAATGATAGCTATATATAATTTATATTCTGCTTTTCACCTAGCAGTGATTTCACAAGCACTTTCCAGACTGCTAAAAGCCCTAACAATCATTTTTGAAGCAACATTAGGGTGTATCAAGGAAAAAAAAAAGAACACTATTCAATTAATTACTATGTACTGCAATAAAATTCAAGTTGCTTTCCATTTTTCAGGGTTGTTTCAAAAGATGTTACTTTAAAGGTCTGCCAATATATGCTGATATTTGCCTCCTTTTTTGACTAATTTCATTATAAGAAATATTCTATGGGGTATTGTTCGTGAGGCAAAGGGTGAACACATTTTTGCAATACTTGATTATGATGCCAGTTGATTTCTAAATGGAATGGTTCAATCTCACTAGCCTTCGTGTATTATTGCGCTATTTTGCACAAGACTTCAGAATTGCACATTATCATTTAACCTAATTTTGCATTTAAGAAATAAGCCATTTCTTAAATTTAGTAATTATGAATTGGATCCATAACTTTGGCTTAATGATCACCAAAGCTCAACTTATCCACATATTTACTGTGCAGGCAATTTTGTGACTTTTGGATACTCCTATATCCTTTGATTACTGATTATATATATATATATGTATATATATATATATTTTCTATTGTATATAGCACACCTCTACTGTTACCATTGCATGTATTATTCTTTCAGTCAATAGCAGTAACTACCTTCCTGACAGGAAGAGCTACAAGACCTCTGACATCTTTCTCTTTGTTCAGTTTAGTTTCTGTGATGAGGTAGCAGAGACTGAGCTTTCATTTCTTCTCTCCTTAATACCAATTAATATCTTCAGATCCTTCCTATGTTCTTCTTTTGCCTGGTAAACACTCCCTTAATTTCTTGGGTATCATTTATTTATTATTTATTATTTAAAAGGCAAAAGAAAATAGTGTTAAGATCGTACATCCTGGGTCAGACGTGTTTCTTTTGTATTGTACTGTGTACATACCACACACAGTGGGGAAGAGAGACTCTACCTCTATGTCTCCCCAGGACAAGCGAATAATGGCACTGAACTAATCTAATCACCCAGAGACACCCTGAAGAAATAGATGTCCAGAGCCAGGGATAGCTTCCAATAGGCAATATGCATGACCTCTAGGCTCTATTTTCTTTTACCTTCATGTTCTCTCTTCCTTGAATCGTGTGGGTGGTATTGAGATTCATTTGATAAACACGGGGGCTAATGGATTGGGGTGGGAAGGAAGGAAAGGAGTCAGTCCTTAGGCGATGAGTAGAGTGGAAATTGTTGCCAAGGAGACGAATTCTTTAGCTCCTTTAAGTCTCAGATAAGTTGGCCGAGACAGGTCTATTGTAATTGGAGGTCTTCTTAAGTGAATTAGGAGATCATCAATAGTGTGATCGCCTACAGGACAGACAGGGTGTTTTTATTGATCTTTATTTTCCTTTCATTTATGGCTCAAAGAAGGACATTGGAAATCTATATTGAATGAAGGGATGGAACATTACGCTCTGGGGAGCAGCGGATTCAGAAGGCAAATGGCTGCGAGGATGATGTCTCCAAATGAGGGCAGAGATTGATGCCATTAAATGTGTTCAGAGGTCATTAGTGTGGGGTGCTTATAAGAGAAAATTGCGGCATTTGTGGGGGAAATGGGTATCCAGAGATGCATTAGGTGTGAGATAACCAATTATAATAAATAAGCTCCGGGGAAAATAGGGTCTACAGAAACATCACCTTGGTTTCAGAGACATTAGCTCTTTTTCATCTCTGTGATAATCATAAGTAGCCATTATGTAGGACTGTGGACAGATTGCCAATGATGTGCTATGTGTTTGGCTGGGAAGATTTAAAAAAAATTTTTTTGCCATTGTCAGTGTGTTAACATGACAAAATAAAAATATCTCCATCTCCTAGGTTGAGATGATATTATAAATGTTGTGAGTGGTTTCAGCATTTATTTTCCAGTTATTTTGTTCCCTTGGTAATAGGAATATAAGAAAAAATTAACTCAAATGTTTGGGACAATTGTATATGCATGACATGGGATGAAGTGTAAAGGCAGTAAATCATGTCACTTCATGGTATGGAATAAAGGCGGAGAGGAAGAGTATGGTCCATATGTCTATATGGACACATTCCCAGTGACCTAAAGACTTCCCACAAGACACCATCCCTTCCCAAGCTGAGGAAAAAGGTCTTGGCATCCAGGGTGTATTCTGGATCCAAACAATAGCACAGTATTTCCAACTTCTGGGTTATGAAGAATGAATATGATGTAAGCATTGTGTGTGTGTGTGTGTATGCTTCTCCCACAGTTGTGGGACTTGAACCCTGGGCCTGGGCGCTGTCCCTGACTTATTTAGCTCAAGGCGAGTGCTCTACCCCTGTGACCCACAGAGCCACTTCCAGTTTTCTGGTGGTTAATTGCAGATAAGAGGCTCATGGACTTTCCTTCCAGGGCCGGCTTTGAACCACGATCCTCAGATCCTAGCTTCCTGCGTAGGATTAAAGGCATGAGCCACCAGCACCTGGCAGCATTCATGTTTTCAAGTAATCTACTTCTATTTTTTTGAAAGAGCTCATGAAGGACTGAAATTAATTCTTTTTACGATAGTGATAAAAATCATTTCCTTCTTTTCCTCCCTCTGTCTCTCTTTTTTGTTGTTGTTGTTGTGTGTGCATTGCTGAGTTTGAACTCAGGGATTTGCTTTTGCTCTATGCTTGTGGGCCATGCTTCCAGCCCTTTTTTGTATTATTTTTGAAATGAAGTCTCATATCCTCACCTCTGGGTGACAACGTTCCTGTTTTTCTCTCTCTGATGGGTCTGGGATCATGGCTATGTATCACCATACCCTCCCTCTTTTTTTTTCATTGAGATAGGGTCTTGTGAACTTTTCTGCCTAGGCTAGCCTTGAATGGTGATTCTCCCAATTTCAGCCTCCCAAGTAGCTACAATTACAGGTGTGGGTTACCCACAACCATTTTTTTTCTTGTTGTTTTTTGATAGAGTCTCATTATATATAAAGATGACCTTGGACTCACTCTATAGTTCAGGACAGCCTGGAACTCACCATCTATAGCTTCTCTAGTTCTGGGATTATAGGTGAATATTGCACCACCACACTTTGATGCTTTGATGGCAGAAATAACAACTCCTCCTCCTCCTCCTCCTCCTTCTCCTCCTCCTCCTCCTCCTCCTCCTCCTCTTCCTCCTCTCTCTTTTTTTCTTCTTCCTTTACTTCAACTTGGCTTACTTGCTTGGCTGGTATTTTACTAGTTGAGCTACATTTCCAACCCTGCTTTTCTTTGCTAGTTATTTTTGTAGCTAGAGTTTCCTGGACTTTGCTGCCTTGGCTGAATTTGAACTACAATTCTCCAGATCTCAGCCTACCTACTAGTTGGAATGACAGGAGTTAGCCACAGATGACCCATCAGGAATTCTTCTTGCTGGCTGTTCTAATGCTCATCTTTTCTTCTTGGCAATCTTTATAGCAAGTATAGCTAATTGACCTTGCTTATTTTAGGTTCCTTCCCTTTTTCTTTTTTTTTTTCTCTTTTTTATATTTTTACCAATTTCAGCGGTTGGTGATATGATGTTGGAATAAACTGTTTGTGCCTCTTTCCTTATTGCCTTTATTCATGAAGGTTCCCTGGTTCATTTCTGATATTTTGTAATTTGCATACTCTCTGTTCTACTCTAACAAATGTCAGTTTCATTAATTGTCTTTCAAATAACCACTTTCTGGGGTTGGGGATTGAGCTCAGTGGAAGAGCTCTTGCCTGGCAAGTGCTAGTCCCCGACTTGGGTCCTCAGTCCCAGGGGACAGGCGGGGGTGGGGGGGAGTTGGGGGGGGAAAGAAGCTTTTCATAAAAGATCAAATGACCACTTTCTGGTTTATTCCATAAGCCTCTACTGATTTTTTTTTTTATTCCTCTCTTTAAGTTTCATTGTGTTCCTGACTCATTCCTTACCTGCTATTTGTGAATCCTTGCCTCCTGTACTTTTCTTTCTCTGATTTCTAATACTGTGGCTGGAGAATATACCATGTATGACTTAATCCTTTTGAGTTTATGGACAATCATTTGTGGCATGACATATGGTGTTTCTGAATACTGCTTTGTGCACCCATAAAAAGAAAGTCCCCTCGCTATTGTGGTGTTTTGCTTTTGTCCATTACACCTAATAGTTTTATTGTGCTGCCCGGGCGCTCTACTTCCATGTTAATTTTCTATTAGCCCTAACTATTGCTGCAAGCGGAGTATTGAAGTGCCCAACAATTACAGTTGAATTGTTTATTTCTCTTTTCAGCTCTGTATTGCTTCATGAGTCCCAGGACTCTTGTGATTAGATGAATATATGCTTATTGCTCTTTTATCTTTGTGATGGATGGGAGTTTCTTTAAAAATTATAAAGGACCGTTTGTGTGCTCTAATAACAGATTTTTATCTCCACAGTAGTGTTTCCAGTATTACTGTCAGCTCTGTCGGCTTTGTGTGTGCATCTTGTACATTGCCCACCTCCTTCCAATAGGTTTGAGTCATTAAATAAAAGGTATGTCTCATACAGAGAGCTGATAATTACTTTTCTATCAATTCCTCTTTTTTTGTCCTTTAGCCAATAATGTATCATAAAATCATTGATAAAGTAAAATTTACAGTGGTTGATTTTTCTCTATCTTGTGTCTCTTTGGCTCCTCTGTTCCATCTATAAAATGGTAACAACTTCTTGTACAATGAATATGTATTTCTTGGTGTGCCCCTTGAATTTCCTTGTGGGTAGGTTTATTTCTTATTTTTTATTTTTATTTTTTTGTCGGTCCTGGGACTTGAACTCTGGGCTTAGGTGCTGTCCCTGCGCTCTTCAGCTCAAGGCAAGCACTCTACCACTTGAGCCACAGCGCCACTTCCAGTTTTCTAGTGGTTTATTGGAGATAAGAGTCTCATGGGGGCTGGGAAGGTGGCTTAGTGGTAGAGTGCTTGCCTTGCATGCATGAAGCCCTGGGTTCGATTCCTCAGCACCGCATAAGCAAAAAGAAAAAAGCAGGAAGTGGTACTGTGGCTCAAGTGGTAGAGCACTAGCCTTGAGCTGAAGAGCTGAGGGACAGTGCCCAGGCCCAGAGTTCAGGCCTCACGACCGAAACCCCCCCCCCCCCAAAAAAAAGAAAAGAGTCTCATGGACTTTCTTGCCCAGGCTGGCTTCCAATCCTGATCCTCAGATCTCAGCCTCCTGAGTAGTTAGGATTACAGGCGTGAGTCACCGACGCCAGGCTCTTGTTTATTTATTTTAAAAAAAAATTTTTTTTGGGTCCGGTTGTGGGGCTTGAACTCTGTGCCTGGGCACTGTCCCTCAGCTCCTCAGCTCAAGGCTAGAGCTCTACCACTTGAGCCACAGCCCCACTTCTGGCTTTTTTTCTTTTTGCTTATGTGGTGCTGAGGAATCGAACCCAGGGCCTCAGGCATGCAAGGCAAGCACTCTACCACTGAGCCACCTTCCCAGCCCTTGTTTATTTTTTTGACAGTATGTTTTTTATTACTTCCTTGGTGGCAGCACTAAGGGTTATAATTAAACCACTTAATTTATCACTATCTGGAGAAAACTAATAGCAACTTAATTTTAATAGCACCCAAGAAATTTTCTCCTTTATAGCTGTATCCCCACCCCTTTCAATTGTCTTGTTATTGTCAGACAAATTACATCTTTAAGCATTTTAATCTCATCAACACAGCCTTACAATCATTGCTTTGTGTACTTGCCATTTAAGTTAAAGAGGATTTAAAAAACAGTTACAAACAACAAATCCATTTATGTTATCCTTTGTATTCACTTAAGTAGGTAATTTGAGTGAGGCTCTTTATTTTCAGTGTTCTGTTATTTCAGCTGGATGAACTCCACTCAGTATTCCTTTTGAACAAGTTTATTAACAACAAAATCCCTTAGTGGGATTTTTTTTTTGGTTTGTATATGCAATTATTGCTGTTTTCCATCCAGAAAGATGTTAATTCTTTCTCAATATTCTAAAGGATAAGGTTGCTAGATGTAAGAACCATGGACTGGCAAGTCTTTCTTGCAGGATTCTAAATGTACAATCCAAGGCCTTTTTATCTTCTGTGCTTTGAAGCAAGCACCCGTTAGTCCTACTGATTATCAGTTGTATATGATGAGTTGCTTCTCTTTTGCTGTCTTCAAGGTTATCTCTTTGGCTGTGGCTCTGATGTTTTTTTTATTAAGATGTGTCTAGAGATGTATGGCTCTGAGTTGACCTTTTTATTGAGTGAGGGAGAGGACTTAGGTTGGAATGCAAGGCCTTCTGCTTGCTGGGAAAATGTTCTTCTACTTGAGGCATGCCCTCATGTTTTTTCTTTTAGTTTATTGCTAGATAGAATCACACACTTCTCTCTGCCTTCCTCCAGAATCCACCTTGGACCATGATCTTCCTATCTGTGATTATTTTTTGAAATATAGTCTAATGTTCTTGTAGAGGTGATGTATAGAGGGGTGACAGTTACGTAAGTCAGATAATGAGGACATTTCTTTTTGAACCCTGTCATCCCTTCCCTGGCTCTCTCTCAGTTGTATCCGCCCTTCCCCACCCACAAGTTGTATAGTTCATTATCCACACAGTGTCTAGTGAGTACCACTGCTGCATTTGTTCATCGTTTGTTCCATCTTTTCTGCACACCCCCCTTTACCCTCCCAAAGACAAATAAACTAACCCATCAAATGAAAGGAAAAGACAACAAAGACAGCAGCAACAACAGTAGTTCTTAGAGTTTCCAATTCTTAGAGTTCATTTCATAAAATAGTATTGTGTATAATCAGATGCACAAAGCTATTGAGCCTTTGTGATACACTCATATCGTCTTTGGTCTCACTGTATGAATGTTTAGAGACCTGAAAAATTTATCATGTCCCGGGGCGGGGGGTGGGGGGGGAGGTTTTGTTTAGTTTTGTTTTCTTTACCATCCAGTGTGTTTAATTGTAGATTTATAGGCACATTCTAGTTATCACAAATGAGGGAAACCATGCAATCTATGTTTCTTTGAGTCAACTTACTTCACTTAATATAATTTTTTCCACGTCTTTCTATTTCCTTTCAAATGGTACAATATTATTCTTTCTAATGGGTGAGTAGAATTCCGTTGTGTATATATACAACGTTTTATTGCTCCATTTGTCTACTGAGAGGTATCTGGGTTGATTCTGTATCTTGACTGTGGAAAAACAATGCTGCAATGAACATGGTTGTGCTGGTAGCTTAGTGTGGCCTGGTTTGTGATCTACTCGATAAATGGCATAAATGACCAGGAGTAGGATTGTTGGGTCATAGGGAAGCTCTATGTTTAGTCTTTTGAGAAATCTCCATACTGCTTTCCAGAGTGAACAGGTTCACATTCTCACCAACAGTGTAGTAGAGTACATTTGTTTACTGTCGTGAGATCAGGCTGTTTGTTGAGATGGTATCTTAAGCAAGTTGTTGCCAAAGTTGACCATAAACTGTCATCGTCCAGGTACTTGCCTCTCATGTCACTAGGAATGATAGGTTGAGTTTATTACAAAATATGGGTGAACACATCAGTGTTTTTCATCAGCTTTGAAACTATTGCTTTTTCAAGTGTTCCTCTCCCCTTTCTCTGGCATCTAGGTACTATTTATATATGTATCTAAACACATGATAGAATCACAGGTTCATAAAGTTTTCAATCTGATTGTTCTTTCCTATTTCAGATTGGTTAATATCAGTTAGCTAATTTTTTATATTATTGATTATTTCTGCAGTCAGCTTAAATCTGTCACTGCAGTTTCAAATATATATATTTCTACATTATTGTATCTTTTTTGCTGGTCCTGGTCCTGAACTCAGGGTTTGCATGCTGCCCTTGAGCCTCTTTGTGTTCAAGGCCAGCTCTCTACCACTTGAGCCACAGAGACACTTCCTGTTTGTCTGAGCAATTTAATAGAGATAAGTCTTACAGGGACTTTTCTAACCAGGCTGGCTTCAAACCACAATCCTCAGATCTCAGCCTCCTATGTAACTAGGCTTACAGGGGTAAGCCACCGTGCCCCACTTACTATATCTAGTTCTAAATGCATCAATACCTTTACTGTCATTATTTATTTTGTTCAGTGTAGTTCACTTGTCCTTTTTAGTTGTTGTTTTGTGGTTAGTTGGAGATGAGTCTCATGAGCAGTGCCAGTGGCTCATGCCTGTAATCCTAGCTACTCAGGAGGCTGAGATATGAGGATTTCAGTCCAAAGCCAGGCTGGGCAGACTCTTATCTCCAATTAACCACCAAAAACCTGAAGTGGAGCTGTGGCTCAAAGACATAGAGCACCAGCCTTGAGCAAAAAAAGCTGAGGGCCGGGTGTTGGTGCTCACACCTGTGATCCGTGCTACTCAGGAGGCTGAGATCTGAGGATCGCGGTTCAAAGTCGGCCTGGGCAGGAAACTCTGTGAGACTCTTTATCTCCAATAAACCACTCAGAAAACTGGAAGTAGTGCAGTGGCTCAAGTGGTAGAGCACTAGCCTTGAGCAAAGAGCTGAGGGACAGTGCCAAAGCCCAGAGTTCAAGCCCCATGTCTGACTGGGAAGGGGGGGCGGAATGAGTCTCATGGTCTTTGCTGCCCAAGCTGGTTTTGAACTACGATCTTCAGATTTCAGCCTCTTGAGTAGCTAGGATAATAGGAGTGTTCCACTGGCATGCAGCTCTGCTGCTATTATTTTTCAATACAAATTTGTTAATTTCGCTTTTCTGTTCCACTTTGTTCTCTTTCTGATGCTGGCTTTGGATTTCTTTTGCTCATATCTCTAATTTTTTTAAAATTTATTTTATTGTAAATATGCTGTACAGAGGGGTTACAGTTATAAGAGTAAGGCCATGAGTACATGTCTTGTTGAGCATTATTACCTCTTCCCTTGTTGTTCTCCCATTACCCCTTCCCTCCCAAGTCTCCCTCCCTCCCCCCTGCCTCTAAATTTTTGAGGTGAAATGTGGGATTATTGCTTTTGTACTTTTCCAACTTTCTAATGAATTTTAGTCTTTTTATATGTTTCCCTCAGCAATGCTCTAGCCGTGTTCTGTAGAGTTTATTTGTTGTAGTTGTGTCACCTCCTTTGTTTTCTTCAATGAACTGGAAAACGGAAACATCCACACTGACCCCTAGGTTATTAAGAATTGTGTTGCTTTTCTTCTAAGTGTGTAGAAACTTTGCTGTTATATCTATGCATTAAATTTTTTATTTGGTATCCATTGTGGTTAAAAAAAAACACAGGTTTTTAGGATTTCAGTGTTATGGACTTCTTAATTAGATTTTTGTCCAGTATTTACTCATATATATACATATATATAATCATATATATATGTATATATATGATGTATGTATATATGAATAATATACATGAATGAGTTAGTGAAACTTAGGCCTTTCTTTTACTTTCCAACTTACTTACATTGTTATATTAAATTTTATAGACAACGCAAACTTGGGACATGCTTTGAAATCTACTTTGCCAAACTGTTCCACTTTTTTCAACATATTTAGGGTATTTATATTAAAACTAATTATGGGTACAATACAACTTGAGTCCACTTTTCTTCCAATTGTTTGTTTTTTCTTTTGTCATTTACTTTTCTTTTTTTATATTGTATCATTTTCCTGTGAGACTCCCAAGTATTTTTTGAATTTGAATTACCTAAAGATAACCTGTTTTCCTACCCCTTTATGTGGCTGTTGATTTGCTTTGGGTCTTTTTATATATTTTATTTTGGTAGTAAATAGATCTCACAGATATGAGATTACCAAGCCTTATGATGTGTCATTTTACCAGTTCAAAGGAAATGTAGAAACCCTCCATCTCTTTACATGTCTTTGTTCTCCTTCTCTTAGCATATAATTATATTAAATATTCTCTCCATCTACATTTCAAACTTACATGAGAAAATGGTAGGTTTTGTTCTTTAGCCATGAAGATAATTTAAGAGATTCAAGACAAGGAATGGATGTTATATTTACTCATATATTCATAAAATTATTGTGTTGTTTCTTCCTCCCTGATGATCCAAAATTACTCAAAATTACCTCTTTCCCTGCTTTCTGTCTATTCAGAGAACATAATTTAGCTACTCTTTTGTAGCATATCTGAAAATGACGGATATTAGGTAAACTATAGATTAGTTTTTCTTCACCTGAAAATGTCTTGTTTTATCTGCATTTGTCAACTACACTTTCAGAAGAACCAAGATCCCGGGGTGGCAGTTCCTTTCCATTCACAACTTGAAAATTATCCTGCCACTTCCTCCTGGCCCCCATGGCTGCTGACAAGAACTCCACTGGTTTTGAAATTACTTTTCCCCTACAGGTAAGGTGTTGTTTGTTCCCGACTGCTTTCAAGAGTTCTGCATTGTGCTTTACTTTTCCAAAGTTGGACTAAGGTGTACCTTGATGTCCATTTCTTTCTCTGAATTCCCTTTAGGCGTTACTTGGCATTGTGATTAAGTATTTCTGAGTCTTTTGCCCAATTTGGGAGGTTTTCAGCCATTCTTTCTTTGCATAGCTTTCCTGCTCTGCTGTCTGTCTACTCTTCTTCTAGATACTTCTAGATACATGATAAAGTTTAGCTCTCTTCCCATAGTGCCTTGGGCCTCTGGGGTTGATTCACTTCCTTCTATTTTTCCAGTCCATTGGTCTTTGATGTTGTGTCTTCTAACATTCTACTGTTACCTCTTCAAGCTTACAGATTCCTTTCTCTGTCTGCTTTCTTTTATTCTGTTGAGTCTCTCTATCCTTTGAGCCTCTGGGGTTCACTTTGTTACTCTTCTTTTTAGTCATAGAACTTTTTGGTGGCTCCCCTGAAATGATCTACAGACATCTATGTTGTCTGTGTCTCCAAACAGAATTATATCTTCCTATCCAATCTGCATGAAGTGTTTCTTTTTTTCTAAATGGATTGTGTCTGCTAGAATCTCCAATATAACACTGAATAGAATTGATAACTGCATAATCTTGTCAAATTCCTGAAGTTACCAAGACTCTATTCAGTTTTTCTACATCAACTATTAATTTAGAAATGTTTCTTTCTTAGATACTCTTTATCAATTTGAAGTTCTTTTCAGAATTAGAAAATTCATATTGTATATATATTGAATTATATCAAATGATTTCAGTGCATCCTTTGAGGAAGTTGTATCATTTTTGCCCTTTCTCTCTAAATAATGAATCATATTTGTTGATATTTGGGGCAGTACTAAAGTTTGAACTCAGGGCCTGACAATTGCTAATAAGGCACTCTACTGAGCCCTGACTTCAGCACCATATGAGTTCTTTTTTTTTGTCAGTTGTAGGGCTTGACCTCAGGGACTGGGCATTACTCCTGAGCTTCTTTTGTTCAAGGCTAGAGCTCTACCACTTGGAGTGCCACTCTACCACACAGTGCCACTTCCAGTTTTCTAGTGGTTAACTGGAGATAAGAGCCTCATGAACTTTCTTGCCCTGGGCTGGATTCAAACCTCCATCCTCAGATCTCAGCCTGCTGAGTAGACAGGATTACAGGCATGAGCCACCAGTGGCAGGCGATGAGTTCATTTTTAACATTAAACCTAACTAACTTGGGCAAACTTTACTGGATCATAATTGATTACAGATTTACATATTGATGTATTTGCTATGGCTGTATTTTACTAAGTGTTTTTTTATGATCTTGTTCATGAGAAAATTATTGTTTACTTTTTTCCAATGCCATTACTTACTTTTGCTATCAGGGTAAATCTAAGATGAAAAAGTGAGTTTGAAAATATTCAATTCTTAAATATTATTGAGATTTTTAAAAAGATTAATGCAGCATCTATTTTAAATTTTACAAAATCCAGTAGCTCTGAAACTGTCTGCATCAAGAGGAAATTACTTATTATTAGAAAGGTTGTTTTTTTTTTTAAACAATAGATCCTTCCAAAGATATTTAATATTGAAAATCTTAGAAGCTAGCACATCAAACATAAGGTAAGAAACACCATCTACCAATTTCATATAGAAAAAACAATGCACATCCTGACATTTTGCAAACACTAAGACAATAATGTAGAAAGGTTTTGGGGGGAGAAAAAAATCTTTACTCAAACCACGATGAGGGCTTAGGTGAAATTGCTAATCTCCTTAATGTTTTAGCTACTGTAGAGATCATGCAGATAATTAGTCCAGAGGATTACCAAGTAAAATTAGGAGGAAATAATGAAATTCATGTTTGTGAGCACCATTAATGTCATTGTCTTGACTTAGGTTTTTCTGTCAGGACTAAAGTCAGTTAGATCCATGATAACAGGTGATGGACCAAGCACCCAAACCCTCATGAAGGGTGCTTCTTACTTTCTTCCTTTCTCGGTGGCTGTAAAACCTCTGTGGAGGCAAACTTAATGATAACTGCAGGAATTAGACAAAGGTGTCCACTCTTACATTTTCCATTCAATGTTTTACTGGGGATTCTAACATTAGAAGGAAGAAATTCTTCATACAGATTAAAAGATGTAGTTCTGTGTGGATGCACAGACAACATCATCATGTCTATACACAGTTTCATGGGAGCTACTAAGGGCTGTGACTCAGAAGTGGACCCCAGAGGTTCACAGGATAGACTCAACAGAATAAAAGAAAGCAGACAGAGAAAGGAATCTGTAAGCTTGAAGAGGTAACAGTAGAATGTTAGAAGACACAACATCAAAGACCAATGGACTGGAAAAATAGAAGTGAATCAACCCCAGAGGCCCAAGGCACTATGGGAAGAGAGCTAAACTTTATCATGTATCTAGAAGTATCTAGAAGAAGAGTAGACAGACAGCAGAGCAGGAAAGCTATGCAAAGAAAGAATGGCTGAAAACCTCCCAAATTGGGCAAAAGACTCAGAAATACTTAATCACAATGCCAAGTAATGCCTAAAGGGAATTCAGAGAAAGAAATGGACATCAAGGTACACCTTAGTCCAACTTTGGAAAAGTAAAGCACAATGCAGAACTCTTGAAAGCAGTCGGGAACAAACAACACCTTACCTGTAGGGGAAAAGTAATTTCAAAACCAGTGGAGTTCTTGTCAGCAGCCATGGGGGCCAGGAGGAAGTGGCAGGATAATTTTCAAGTTGTGAATGGAAAGGAACTGCCACCCCAGGATCTCGGTTCTACTGAAAGTGTATTTTAGGAATCAAGATATTTTCTTGTGATAGAACACAAAGATAATTGATCATCAATTGATGTGTTAGAAAAATGGCACAAGAATATTTTCCTTCCTTCCTTCCTTCCCTCCTTCCTTCCTTCTCTCCCTCCCTCCCTCCTTCCTTCCTTCCTTCCTTCCTTCCTTCCTTCTTTCCTTCCTTCTTTTCTTTCTTCCTTTCTTTCTTTCTTCCTTTTTCTGGTCCTGGAGCTTGAACTCTGGCCCTGGGCACTGTCCCTGAGCTTCTTTTATTCAATGTGCGTACTCTACCACATCAGCACTGAATAGTTTATTGGAGATGAGTCTCATGGACTTCCTGCCCAGGCTGGCTCTGAACCATGATCTTCAGATCTCAACCTCCTGAGTAGCTAGGATGACAGGCATGAGCCACCAGCACCTAGCCAAAAGAACATTTTTCTAAACAAAAAGCAAAGTAAGAAAATTTCCTTTTGGAAATCAACTTTAAAAAAAAAAGAAAAAAATCATTTCCAGAAGTCAGTGCTGTTTTTTTTCTTCATGATTTGTATTCTCAATGCTTTCTCTCTATAAACATCACTACCGAGTTTTCTTACCAATAATTCTCATTAAAACCTCATTTTATGTCTTGCAGTTTGTAGTAGTATATGTTTTAATCCGTGTATGTGTGTGTGTTGTAAGAAAATATTGTTATGACCATTTTTTTCTAGAGTCTTTTTTTATTGTGAAAATACCATACAGAGGGGATACAATTACATGGGCAAGGTAATGAGTACATTTCTTATCAAGCATTGTTTCTGCCTCCTTTGTTTCCCCTTCCCATCCCTTCTCTGCACACGTGCTCTCCCTCCCCCCCCCCAAGTTGTAAAGTTCGTTTTTCATAGCCTTTTTCCTATTCAAATACTTTAGAATTTTGGCAAACATCAGTTGGTCATGTCCTTGTGGATCTGTTCTAAAATTAATATTTTCTAATTGATGCTTATGTTTATGCAACTAGCGAACTGATTTGTCACCATAACTTTGTTCTCCAAAGTATTTGTTATAAAGAAACTAATATTTCTGTATAATTCTGATAATTTCTCACAAATAAAATTTGTTACCAAAATTTACTTTATATCCCTGTGTGCCTAGAGAGTCTGATAACTAATGAGTTCACTACCCTGAGTGTTTTGATAGTTCATTCCTGGTCTCAGTTTTGTATCCAAGGTTTTGATATAAAAGTGTGGTAAATGGATTTTCAAATTCATGAACAGTATTGTGGAGCTTGAATTCAGAGCCTTGCCCTTTCTGGGTTGGGGCAATTCTGTTGAGCCATGCCTCTAGCACTGGTTTTGGCTATTCAGTTTCAGCATAGAGTCTTTTTTTTGGGGGGGTGGGGGGGTCCAGTCGTGGGGCCTGAACTCTGGGCCTGGGCACTGTCCCTCAGCTCTTCAACTCAAGGCTAGCGCTCTACCACTTGAGCCACAATATCACTTCCAGCTTTTTTTCTTTTTGTTTATATGGTGCTGAGGAATCGAACCCAGGGCCTCAGGCATGCAAGGCAAGCGCTCTACCACTGAGCCACCTTCCCAGCCCCTCAGCATAGTCTTGATTCCCATTTGAGCATGCGCCTGAACCATAACCTGCCTACTTTTAGGTTTCCTGTTATTACCAGGATCTCAGGTGTGTGCCACCTTGCCCAGCTTTCTTCTGGACTCTCAGAGAGTTCTCTGCCAAGCTAGCCTGGCACCATGATCCTCCCAATCTGAGTCTCCCATGTAACTTGAGAAGACAAGCATGCACTACCATGCCCAACAACGGGTTCAAAGTTGCCTGGAGACCTCTCCTGCCTGCGGGGTGGGAAGGGCCTCGAACTGTGATCCTCCTGTTCTTTGACTTTCAAGTAGCTAGAATTAGGTGTGAACCACAGAGGCTAGGCTTCAGTAAGAGTGCTGAGAAGTAGTTTATTCATCCTAAGTATTACACCCTAAGTATAAATGGGGTGTTTGGGGATTTTTTTTTTTTTGGTATTTTTGTATCGTTTGCCCTTACAAAACTCTGTTATCAATCATAACCACTTTTAGAATTTTTTTCTCTTTTCTTTTTTTTTTTTTTTTGTTGGTTGTGGGGCTTGAACTCAGGGCCTAGGCACTGTCCCTGAGCCTCTTTATGCTCAAAACTAGTGCTCTACCACTTGAGCCACTGTGCCACTTATGGGTTATAAGTGGTTCATTGGAGATAAGAGTCTCATCAGGACTTTTCTGCCCAGGCTGGCTTTGAACTTCGATCCTCAGATCTCAGCTTCCTGAGTAGCTAGGGTTACAGGCATGAGCCAATGGCACCAGGCTAATTTTATATTTCTTAGTAGAAGGTTTTCTATAGAGACACATACTTATTGGACACTTCATTCCTTTGAAATATTTTATGCATTTAGAAAAAAAAATGTTTTAATTGTACAACTCTGTAAAGAACCGGGTGATAATTTGATACACAGAGATGGCATATACTCAGTAGATCAGGTTTCTTAAAGATGTCTATCTCAGATATATTTTTTAAGAAGCAAAATCATATAAAGGTATGCCACTGAGGACGGCTGTGTGATGTTTCTATACGTAACTTCTTTACACACAGATGAAATCAGCATAAGTAATCTTTTCATTATTCCCATTACTGTGGAATTGTTTGGGGTTCAAAGGCTTTTGAATTCCATTGTTTTAGAGCCTTTGAATTGTTTTCTTCTTGCCACTCATCAGATTCATAAATTGGTGAATTGTCATCCCTTGTGTGTCTTGAATACCACAATGTATCACTTTCATTTGAGTTATCTATGACATTCTATTCTAGCATTGCCCTCTTCAACACTTCTAAGCTTCTACTGATCACTCTTTTTTTTTTCTTTTTTTTTTGGGGGGGTCTGGTCGTGGGGCCTGAACTCTGGGCCTGGGTGCTGTCCCTCAGCTCTTCAGCTCAAGGCTAGCGCTCTACCACTTGAGCCACAGCGCCACTTCCAGATTCTTTCTTTTTGTTTATGTGGTGCTGAGGAATAGAACCCAGGGCCTCATGCATTCAAGGCAAGCACTCTACCACTGAGCCACCTTCCCAGCCCCTACTGATCACTCTTATGTATCCATTCATTCATTTTGCTGCAATCATTCTTTTCATGGCTGGATAGTATTCTACTCATTGAGTGAGTGGATGTAGTTTTACTTCTTACAATCTTCTTTTTTTGTTTTGTTTTGTTTTCTGGTCCAAGACCGGGATTCAAACTTGGTAAACAATAGTTTCATGATTTCATGCATTGGCTTGTACTCGCATTTTACTTCTTATAGTCTAATCTTCATGACAACACTATGGTTTCCCTTCACATTCTATAGACTGTCTTTTACTAATCTTTGTGGTGCTTTTCTGAGCACTATCCTGAGCAGCTCCAGTTACTCACACAGGTATGGCCAGCCTATACTAAGTGATCTATAGTCAAACTCCCAGCAGTAAAGCTTAGGTGAGCTCCTCTACTTGCAGCTCTTCCCACGACTGATCATGCCTTGCTGCCAGGAGAATTATACTCCTTCTTGCAAACTCTCCATTGAGGGAAGACAGCTGGGGAGCTCACAGCTACCTTCTCATAGACTTTGCCCAACATGTCTTTTTCTTTGGTTGTGTTTACTACTTCCATCCACTGATCAGAACTGCAATATGTTTGCTGAGTTCTATTAGACCTTCCAGTGGGCCTCTAGGTGGCCTTGGAAACTAAACCCTCAAGTTGGTGCCATAAACAGTATTCATAGCTGGGCACCAGTGGCTCATGCCTGCAACCCTAGCTACGCAGGAGGCTGAGATCTGAGGATCACAGTTGGAAGCTAGCCTGGGCAAGAAAGTCTGTGAGACTCTTATCTCCAATGAACCACAGAAAAAGCCAGAAGTAGATGTGTATCTCACGAAGTAGTGGGCTAGCATTGAGCAAGAAGGAGACCAAGGATAGAACCTAGGCCTAGAGTTCAAACCCCAGGACTGGCAAAAAACAAAACTCTAAACAACAACAACAACAAAATCATTATTCATAAAAACAATTCTCTCTGGGCACCCATGGCTCATGCCAGTAATCCTAGCTAGTCTGGTGGCTTAGAACTGAGAATCAAGGTTCAAAGCCAGTCCAGAAAGGAAAAGTTCTAGACTACAAGAGTACAGAATGACCCAGGCACTGGTGGCTCATGCCTGTAATCCTAGCTACACAGGAGGCTGAGATCTGAAAATTGCAGTTCAAAGCCAGCCCGGGCTGAAAAGTCCCTCTGAAACTCTTATCTCCAATTAACCACTCAAAAGCCAGAAGTGGCACTATGGCTCACATGTTAGAGCAAAAGAGGTCAGGGACAGTGCCCAGGCCCTGAGTTCAAGCCCCACAGCCAACCAACCAACCAAAAAGAAAAAAAAAAGATGGATGGATTCCCAGTCACACATTTTATGAGACGCCACTTGTGTTGTGATCAGTTACAGATGGCAAAATCCGTAGGATTTAGAAATGATAAGCGTAGTTCCTGAGCAGTTGCCTCACAAGATACTGAAATGCAGAGTTATGATAAAAAGAGTAAACTATACATTCATTCTGATATTTTCTTCTAGTAAAATCTAACCTGAAGATTAAAAACAAAAAAAGAAAAGAGAGAGCATGATAACACTGGGTCTGGAATTGCACCAAGTTTGGATTTGGGCTAATCCTAGCTAGCATTCAAAGCATCAGAGTGACTGACAAAGGGGAAAAATTATCTGGGCACAGAAAACAGTATTTACATGACTTCTGGCTCTCAGAAACATAATCCAGGTTTGAGGAGGAGAGGGGAAAATAAACAACAACAAGAAGTAACAACTGAGCTCAAAGGCTACAGGACAAGTCTACAGTCGGTCGTAGTTTTAGATTAGTTTTAGATTACTATCAGATACCTGGTAATGAAAATAATTGTGCCAGTGCTCATTGAGAAGCGTTTATCTGCATTTTCAATGCTCTATCACAGAAGGGCACATTTGAGTCCCTGCAGAGCCGACTGCTCTTTATTAGTATTGCCAATAACTGATGTGTAGGTGAAGTAAACACGCACAGGGTCATCTGGGCTGTTCAACTGATAAAAGATACTGCTCCTTTGCTTCCCTTAAGAAGAGAACTGGCCCTTCCTTTTCTTTCAAGAAGACATTTTGTAGATTAAGTCATTGATAGGCTTGCATTGCAAGCCATCCTGTATTGATTATATATAGATCAGCATGTCCATTCATTTAATAATCCCCTTATCCAAGAGGCCGTAGTATACATTCCAAAATCAAACTGGGAATCCCATTGGCCGGATACCAGCCTGTGAGCTGAAAATCAAGAGGCAGCTCAAGGTACTGTGTCAGATTTGGTACCACTACTTCTGTTTCTGAGCCTTCTGGGGCTAAGAAAGAAGGAGAAGGAAGAAAGAAAAGGGAGTAACCAAGGGGAAAGGCTTTGTACCAAGGTGGACGATGTTAAATACTTGTTGAGGATCTGAAAGGCTACTGTAGGTGATGATGAGGTCAACACAATGGTCTGAATAAGTTTATTGTATTTACTCTAGTTCTGGATTTTTTTTTTAACCAAAGGAACTTTTTTTCCAGTCGTGGGACTTGAACTCTGGGCTTAAGTGCTATTCCTGAAACTTTTTTGATCAGGCTAGCAGGAAAAATTTTTTTCAATAGGACAAGAAGAAAGCTGAGCTCAAATTTCCAACACACACGGTTTGACAAATTGATCCAGGCAAGGGTTAATAAAAGACCTAAATTAAATTCTCTTGTTACATTCCTGATTGGAACCTCAAGACAGAAGTCTTGAGAGCTAGATAGGAAGTAGATAGATGTAAGGCAAAAGTGTGAAGGGAAATTGAAATGTATGAGCAGATTCTGCGTGAATTCCTCCATCGTCTTTGTGCTTCAGTATAATATTGCCATGGCTGTTATATCTGATGACAGAAAACATGATCACATCTTGTATTATAACATTAAGAAAAAGGAAGTTCATCCTTCAGTCAGAATCAATCCGTTCCCCTAAATGGGATCAACAGAATTATCCAAAGCCATACAAATTATTAATGGAACAATGGTACAATGTTTGTCCTGTGTAGCCCAGACAAAGACAGATGGTTCATGGAAACCAGTAGTAGATTAACATTGATGCCAAAGATAATAACCTCAGCTGGGCACTGGTGGCTCACGCCTGTAATCCTAGCTACTTGGGAGGCTGAGATCTGAGGATTGCAGTTCAAAGCCAACCTAGGCAAGAAAGTCTGTGAGACTCTTATCTCCAATGAACCACCAGAAAAACGGAATTGGCACTGTGGCTCAAAGTGGTATAGCCTTGAGCAACAGAGCTCTATGACTGACCCAAAAAACCCAAAAGTTCAAAACCTTTTCTTCTTATTTGTTTTAAATGTAGTATACCACAATTATTGATAGTCATCCTACTTGTAAATGGAACACCAGAAATTTTCTCCTAACTACCTATAACTTAATACCCATCAATCAATGCTTTTCTGTCTTTTTGTCCCCAGCCATTGGGAAATACCAATATCCTCTCAACTTCTATGAGATAAACTTTTCTGTATTCCAGATATGACTGAGATTAATGCGATGTTTGTCTTTTTTTGTGCTTGGCTTATTTCACCTAATATAATGATCTCTAGTTCCACTCTTGTTGTCAAAAATAACAGATGGGGCTCTTTAATGATTTCTTTCTCATATCTAATCTCAGGAAAAAGAGTCAAAAACAGCTTGTCTTCATGTGAGATGGATCCAATTTACACTTGTATTGTCACAGGAAAATTGGCTTTACAAGCTCGCTCTCATAAATTTGTTTGGAAGGGATTTTGGACTTGCTACAGATCTTGGGTGCTACAATAAATTTTATTGATAATATCAGCAACCCACGAAGCTGCAGCTGATTTAGATTCAGCAGTGACACACATGACTAATATGCGGTAGTAGATAAATCCGGTGAGATACAAGGTTCTGCCCAGATGATGAATTTTTCTTTTTTAGTACTGTGATTTTAACTTTGACATTCAATCACTGGAGTCATGCCATTGTTTCTTTAGCCCTTTTCTTTTCTTTTCCTTTTTCTTTTACTTTTTTTTTTTTGATCAGTCGTGGAGCTTGAATTCTGGGCCTGGGCACTGTCCCTCAGCTCTTCAGTTCAAGGCTAGTGCTCTACCACTGAAGCACCAGCACCACTTCTGGTTTTCTGGTGGTTAATTGGAGATGACTCTCACAGACCCTCCTGCCTGGGATGGTTTCAAAACATGATCCTCAGATCTTCGCCTCCTGAGTAGCTAGGATTACAGGTGTGAGCCACCAGTGCCCACCTTTGCCCTTCCTTCTCCGGGTATTTTTGGTGTTGTGTATGCCGGACTGGGCTTGAATTCAAGGCCTGGGCACTGTCTTTTGGCTGTTTGGCTTAAGGCTAGCACTCTGTCACTTGAGCCACAATTCTACTTCCAGCTTTTTGGTGGTTAATTGGAGATAAAAATCTTTCACAGATTGGATTACAGGTGAGCCCCCAACACTCGGCTTGCTCTGGTTATTTTTGAGATAGGGACTCACTTTTCCCTTGGGCTGGCCCAGCCTTCAAGCTTCCTTTTTTTTTTTTTTCTTGCCCAATTGTACACATAATCCCCTGATCTCAACAACCCAATAGCTATCTGGTGAGACTCTCCTGACTAGTTAGAGCAAGAGTCACCTGTGTCAGCCCATAGGAAACAAACAAACAAAAACCTTGCCATTTTCTACTCCTCAAATCCAAGCAAGAAGCACACAGCTGGTTGACATGCTTGGATGTTAGATAATCTATATTCTAGTCTGAAAATATTGATAACTTTTATTCCCCCCCCTCAAAAAAAACCACTCCCTCTGGAGCTACTCAAGAGGCTGAGATCTAAGAATGGTGGTTCTAAGCCAGCCTGGACAGGAAAGTCTGTGAGACTCGTAACTCCAGTTAACCACCAGAAAACTGGATGTGGTGCTAAGAGGAAAAAAGCTCAGGGACATGAGTTCAAACCCCATAATCAGAAGAAAAAAATGGCAAAAAATCCAATATATAACCTAAAAATTAAGAAAACAAATGAAGTGGGAAGGTAGGGAGGGGTGGGTAAGAATGTAGAAAGGGGTGATAATGATCAAGATGCACCGTATTCGAAAACTGCTCTGTTGAATGGCAACTCCTTTGTACAGCTACTTAACAAAAGTGGAAATATTCTACAAAAATCACTCCCAAAGAAGGAAAATTCAAATGAAAGTGCAAGCAAAGGTAGGCTGTGCATGAATTAGAAACAGACAAACAGAAAAAGAACAAACAAACAAAAATAACCTGGTGGCTCTAATAATTCTCTTCAGGCTTTATGAACCACAATCAGATATAACTCTTCAAATATCTTCAACTCTAGCCAGGCACCAGTGGCTCACGCCTGCAATCCTAGCTACTCAGGAGGCTAAGTTCTGAGGAACAAGGTTCAAAGCCAACTGAGGTAGGAAAATCTGTGAGACTGTTTTTCTTTTGTTGTTGTTGTTTTTGATTGATTGTGGGGCTTGAATTCAGGGCCTGGGCACTGTCCCTGAGCCTCTTTATGCTCAAGGCTAGAGCTCTACCATTTGAGCCACAGTGCCCCTTCTGGTTTTTGAGTGGTTCATTGGAGATAAGAGTTTCACTGGGACTCTTCTGGCTTCAGATCTCAGCCTCCTTAGTATCTAGGATTACAGGTGTGAGCCTCCAGTGCCTGGTCATGAGACTCTTCTTATCTATAACAAACTACTCAGAAAAAGACAGAAGTGGTGCTATGGCTCAAGTGGTAAAGCACTAGCCCTGAACCAAAAGAGGCTTAGGGACAGTGCCCAGATCCTGAGTTCAAAACCCAGGACCAGCAAAACACAAATCTATAACTCACCTTTCTGTGGACTGTACTTTATGGTAATAAGCTGAACAGCTACTGAACTGCTTAACAACATGAATACCAAGAAGTGGAAACATGTCTGAATGGGAGGACAGAGAGGGAGAGCATATGAATGGAAGGAACAAACGCAGTCTTTATCATCAATGTCCATTATGTAAACATTGAATTATGTAACTTGAGGGTAAGGATGGTAGGGAGCAAAGGAGGGAGAGGAATAGAAGGAAAGACATTAGTCAAGATGCTTTGTACTTATAATGTACTTATGGGATTGTAGCCTCTTTGTACAACTACATAATGCTTTTTATAAAAGCAAGAAAAATAAGCTTAGTTTCACCGGGCAGTGGTGATTAGGATTTGGATGAGCAAAATTTTCAGATGCAAACACCATTTGGTGTTTGCTTTTGGACATTGACTATCCACGAAGGGATAAAATAATCTTGAAACTTGAGATGCCTATCATGTCTTAGATAATGTTCAAGAAAAAATCTAATAAGGAAGACAATCCCTAAAAGAACTTCACAAGCAACTGGAAATGGGGTACATAGTTATGTTACTAGAGAAACACAATGTGGTATTCATCAGCTTTATGAGCAGCTAGCCTCTTTTCCTCTAGGCCAACTTTGGAACCATCTTGTTAGCTGACAGATTTTCTTGCCACATGGGCAGTGGTATATGAACAGCTATTGATTGACCAAAAGAAAGCTGTTGGATCTACCAATTTTAGTTCCAAGGAAAATGGACAGACTCTTATCCAGAGTGTGCTACCCAGCTATGAGTAACTGATGGAAAAATCCTCTGATTATAAAAACAAATGAACATAGTGGTTTAGGATTTTTTCATCTTCCCCACCCTTGTGCTAATGGAATAATGGAAATATAGCCCAATAAGTGGATATTGATCAAGTTATGCCAAGTAGCCCATGGTTTGGCCCTAAGGTCAGGAAGATAGGTAATGGAAAACTGGATTATTAAAGGCTACCTATAGTGGGTGTGGTCGTATAGAAATTCGGAAATGGAATTTGAGGGTGATATTATATTAAATTAAGGTGTATTTACATCCATTAGAAGATGACTTTTCATGACTGGATGGTAACTGGGGCCAGCAAATAAATATCATGAGGTACTTGCTTGCAATGGCTTTCTTGAAGTGAGACTTCATATGGGAGATATAATATCAGATGGATGGGCTGATCATTAATAAATTTCTTTTCATACTCTTTTTTTTTTTTGCCAGTCCTAGCGCTTGAACTCAGGGCCTGGGTACTGTCCCTGAGCCTCTTTGTGCAAGGCTAGTACTATATCACTTGATCCACTTTCGGTTTTTGAGTGGTTAATTGGAACTAAGAATCATCCTGGGACTTTCCCACCCCGGGCTGGCTTTGAACCACACTCCTCAGATCTTATCCTTTTGAGTAGCTAGGATTATAGGCATGAGCCACTGGTGCCCGGCTCCTTTTGCATACTCTCAAGGCATAAAATGGCCAAAAGAACTGTCCTGTCTCTCAGCAAGAAGTACCAAGCCAAAAAGGTGTCAAAGTGTAGATTGCACAGCTACAAGATGGTACCACACTAAAGGCTCTGACAGGATTATATACTCTAGGTGGCATATTGCTTGCAGATCAATAGAAGATGCGAATACTCCAGACACTATTTTTTAAAGAGGGTGTAACAGCATATGGTATCAAGTTGGACAACAAGGTGACATTCTGTGATAAAAGGAACCTACAGCTAGGAAAGTTCAATGGGGAAAAAACAATCTCACATCAAATGGACATATCACATTGTGTAACATTTATTAGAGTCCTGGTTAGATAGACAACTTGCACTGGCATTTTAAATACTTATTGGTCAGGCACAGGTGGCTCAGGCCTGTAATCCTAGCTACTCAGGAGGCTGAGATCTGAGGATCATAGTTTGAAGCCAGCTAGGCAAGAAAAATCCATGAAGCGCTTATCTTCAATAAGCTCACAAAATGCCATAAGTGGCTCTGTGGCTTAAATGGTAGAGAGCTAGCCTCGAGCACAAAGAGGCTCAAGGGTCTTCACTGCCTCACTTTAAAGTGATTTTCCTCTTGACATTTCTTCTGTGGCACCGGTCACATACAAGTTGGTTGTTTAATATCCAAATATTGGGTGTTCGGGGCCTCATTATGTTATTTATTTTCAGCTGAGGATTGATTTCTGTTCCCTTACAGATATTTAAAGTGTTTACTTATGCCCAAGAACCATGCTATTATGTATTCTGACAAGTTTTCTAGTTTTCCCTGTAGGAGTTCTTGTCCACAGTCATTTACTCTGTTAAGAAGCCTTTCATTGCCAGTTATTATAAGTTTAAAATGACACTCAAAGCTAGTTAAATATCAGGGAAATGCAAATCAAAAGGATAACCAATTACCATCTTACACCCACTTGAATGACTACTTTTGTTTTTTTCTTTTAAAATAGAAGACAACAAGTGTTAGTTTAAAAAAAATACATTGAAATACTTATGCACTTCTGGTAGGGCTGTAAAATGATACAACCCTGTGGAAAAGAGTGTGAGGTAAATAAAAAAATTAAAAATTGAATTACCATATGATTCCTTAATTCCCTTTCTTGACATATGCTCAGGAGAAAAAAAAATAGGGTTTTGAAGTGATATTTTTTACACCCCTGCAGCATTATTCATAATAGCTAAACCACGGAAGCAACACAAATGTCTGAACAGATGTATAAATGAATAAAATGTGGGATATTCGTGCACTTAACTATTAGTCATTCTTAACAAGGAAGGAAGCCAGGCACCTGTGGCTAATGCCTATAATCCCAGCTACTCAGGAGGCTGAAATCTCAGGATCATGGTCCAAAGCCAGTCCAGGCAGGAAAGTCGGTGAGACTCTTATCTCCAATTAACCACCAGAAAACCTGAAGTGCCACTGTAGCTCAAGTGGTAGAGCACTCGCCTTGAGCTGAAGAGCTCAGGGACAGCGCCCAGGCTCCATGACTGACAAAAAAAAAAGGAAGGAAATTCTGAGCAGACACTAGTGGTTCATGCCTGTAATTCTAGCTACTCAGGAGGATCACAGTTCAAAGCCAGCCTGGGCAGGGAAGTCTGTGAGACCTTTATTTCTAATTAATCAGCAACCACAAAAAAAAGTCTGGAGTGGAGCAAGGAAGGAAGGAAGGAAGGAACGAAAGAAGGAAGGAAGGAAGGAAGGAAATTTTGACATTTGATGCAAGGCTGAAACCTTAAGAATAATAGGCAAAGGAAAATAAGCCAGTCACAAAAAGAGAACTGCTGTAGGATGCGCCTTAATCGAAAGACTCAGAGTTGTCCATCACAGAACCACAAAGTGGTTTGGAGGAGCCTAAAAGAGAAACGCTTGGCAAGCTATTGGCCTTCCCCATGCAGGCATGCATTCTTTTCTGGTTACTCTCCCTAGTCTGGGGCTTAGGATACAGTAGCCCAAACAGAGATCTCTACCTTTCTGCTTACTTTGGCTCTGAGCAACATGTTTTTATGATGGCCTAGTGTGGGAGTTGTTTGTATTGATTTTTGAGACATGGCCCGGAACGGCCCTGCACATATAATCCCCCTATGTCATGTTGAGATGACCACTTTGTGTCACTAAGATGATGAATGGATTTCTTTGTTTCTGTGGTTACTGAGGTTTGAACTCATGGCCTCATGTTTGTTCTGCTGGTGTGGTACCTGTAAGTCTTGCCTTCAGCCTTGTTTTAACCTTGTGGTTGTTTTTAGATTGGGTCTCTCTTCTTGCTTACATTTATCCCTAAATCTGCCTAATTGTAGGTTCTGGTCATTTCTGGGATCACAAGCATGTGTCATTGGGTACATGCAACTTCCCCTCTATGGAGATGGAGTCTCGCTGACATTTTCTGCCCAGACTAGCCAGTTCCTATTTCAGCCTCTCAACTAGCTTGAGATAAGGCGCCATTGCTTCCAACTATACGTGCACAGAAGATTTTATCAGCTTACATTCTGGGCTGGCCTCAACAAAGATTCTGTTATTTCTTATGTTCCCAATCAGCTAAAACTTCAGAGGTGAGCCACTGGTGCCTGGCTTGATGAGCTACTTTTTTAAATTGTGTTACTGATAATGAATCCAGTCTAAGCTATTTTCTTCAAGAATCATTTTATTCTGCAATCACACTAATTTTTCTTCATGTAATTGCAGGTATTTAATGTTTCGGATAGACAACTAAGATCCCTGGTAGAGCTACAGGGGAGAGATTAATCCCTCTCTCTCTGTGTTCTTTCTTCTCTCTCCCTCACTCTGTGTCTGTCTGTCTATCTATTTCTCTCTCCTTCCCTCTCTCTCTGTATTATGTATTCAAAGAATGAAGACTATAGAGCTGTGACAAGGAGTGGGTGGAGAGTTTGACAGGGTGAATAGGCATCGTAATGATTGAAGGAAGAAACAGGTAGCATTGCCTTAGCTTCACCCATTTCTGCTTCAGTCTCCTGGATGGTTGCGTTGTATTATGATAAAGTATGGAAGAAAGGAACAGGAGTCATGTTCAATCTTTTGGCCCAGGTGCAGGCAGTAACCGACTATGCAGGAGAAAATCTGCACGATGGTGCGTTTTGTTTAGGCTTTATTTTTTCAACACAAAGCCAACCCAGATCAGGGAGCTGAGAAAGAGACTCAAGAGGAGGGGGTAAAAAAGACACAAAAGCAAGACCTCTGGCCTTTGGGAAACTCATTTGTCTCTCAGCTCCCTCTAAAAGAGGAGGTTGGACAGGAGATGGAGAGACACTGGCTATACTTTCTACCACCACAGATAGATCCCTTGTTTTTGCTCAGATGTATAGGCTCGTTGAAGGCAAAGTTGTATAATTTTCAGACTGGATAGAAGTTTTCTTGTGGCCATCCCCCTAATATTCATGGCTGGAGGTCCTCGGGGCCCATGAGGAATGGGAACCCAAAGTAAGTTTTCGTCAAACAAACTCTGTACAACACTGCAGAGGGCTGGAACCGTATATTAACAAAAAGAAGAAGAAGAAGGGAAAAAAATGGAACCGATTTCAACATTGAACAGAGAGAACACAGAATTGGCCAAATTGCTTCCATTTCTGAAATGACCACAATTTCCCCATTAGCTTCATTTCCCACTCCATCCCTAGAGAAGATGATTGTGTATGATTAAGGAGGCATCCCGCATAGATAAATGCACTGCAGGACACTTGAAATTAAGGTACGGAGGAGAATGCCATATCCAGGCTATGTTATGTGGAGAGGTCGGAGGAGAGGTCGGACGTGAGGGTCAGCACCGAGCACAGCTGCAGGGAAGGGGAGCGAGGCGGACACCCCCTTTTGTGTACCAAGGGGTCTCCACACTGGGCTTTGTATACTTTGCATTCTGAGGGGTCTTCTTTGTGCCCCACTCTCCTCCTCATTAATACAGAAGCAAACTGCAAGGGGGCGGGAGGCACCGGGTGGGCTGTCTCTCCATTCTAACCCTCACCGCCTATTCTTTTCTCTGGACTCAAGAGCTCCTAATCATCTATTTTATATTCTATCACTGTTCAGCCTTAAATTGCATCCACTTAAGTTGCCTTAATTTGCTATCTTCTATAGGATGGTCTAAAGGGATTGTCGGATTCGTGCGCAGAATAAAAGTTTAACAACAGCAACAACAATAACAACAACAACCCAAGGAGGGGGAAACAAAGGGAAGTGTCTGAATTCAGAGGGGGGGAGGGAAGGGAGGATCACTTAAAGTTGAAGCTGGGAATGAGTATGTAAGTGTGATGGAGGGAGGAATGTCAGGGAAGACAAAAGAATAAATCCTGAAAGCTTCAGGTAGTTCAATCAGGGTTTTTGTGTTTGTGGGTGGGGGTGGGAGTGGGTTTTCTTTTCCCCTTAAACACTAGACAAGCATATCCATGATTCTTCGCCAACCAAACCCAACAATTGTCTAAGGGTCGCTTTTCATAGACAAGAGTGCAATGGGGCAGGGATACTCTCTATTGCGGGACAAAGACTGCAAGCAGAATGTTGGAAGTTGGGGTATTGTCTAGGAATCTGATGTGCTGGTCTGTGTCTGGGAAAGCTTTGTTTCAGGAAACAAATGTGTGGACCCACAGCTGGGAGGTGGGGGGGGGGCGCAGACAGGAAGGAGGGAGGGGCGAGCCATGAACCCTCCCGTGGAGAGGAGGAAGCTTCCGGCCTTGCACTCTCTGCTTTGATGTCTGGCAAGTTCTTCATTGTGCTCGTGTCTCTTTTTAGGGTCACAGCAGAAGCAAGGGGTGGGAATCGTAGGGAGATAGAGAGGGCTAATGTTTTGCCCACCCTCCTCACCCGCCATTCTTTCCTTGGGGCTGACAGCCGTTGTATTACTCTGAAGACAGCCTTCAGTGGCTCCAAATAAATTGTCTTTCTGCCCATCTGCTGCTCTCTATACAAATACAACTGCGGGTGTGAACATTTGGGATGCAATATTGGGGCCTTCGGTTCAGGTGTGGATGGATGGAGGAGTCCTGATCATCTAGGATTTTAAGATGTGGAATTAAAAGGCAGATGGAATCCGACAAGAGGTGAGTTTCAGAACTTGATAAGTCAAGGGTGACTTCAAGAACAGCTCAAAAATAAAGGACGTAAAGCAAAATAAAGAAGAGGAAAAGAAAGAAACAGCCTTAGCAGACCCTCCTATCAGCAATGTAAATTGTGCTCAGTGAGAAAGGCTTTCCCTCACTTTAGCCTGGTAACAAAAAGCATGCTTAGTTCAGAAACGGGACAGACTAGCATGGATATTCTAACCGTCCACCCAAACAGAGACCACCAAAGTTGCAATCTGGCTCTTCCTATTGTCATATCTTTGCAAATATCTATCTATCTATCTATTTACCTATCTATCCTCTATCTCTCTATCTATCCATCTGTCTGTCTATCGATCTGTCTACGTGTCTGTCTATCTAGATAGATAGATACAGCTATCTATTTATATCTATCTATGTATCTATCTATCTCCTTCTGATTTCAAAGTTGATTATAACCTGCTAGAAGGGACTGATTCTTCTTTTTTTTTTCTTTAATATTTGCTGTAGCCTTCAATGTCCTAAAGCTTGAATATTTGAAATTAAGATTCTTGAATACAAAATCCGATTTCAGGCCCATGAGTATAAAGGCTGTGTTTCTGAGAACAAAGCCCGCCATGAGCCACTTGTGTTTGTAGCTGCAGGGGGAGGGTGGCTAGGAGGGGGGGGGGGTCTTGTGTCTCGGGGTCTTGGGAGGGGGGGTCTTCTGGGAGCCTGCACACCGCTCAGTCTGCACTGCAGGGTATTTGCTGTTGTTGTTGCTGTTTTGTTTTGTTTTCTGCTTTTGCACCAAAAAAAAAAAAAAAATGGGGACTTGGCGATGGGAGGGGCTGGTTTGGAGGAGAGAAGGGGGGTGCTGTGTGTTTATCTCTATCTCCCTGTTTCCCTGTCCCCTCTTCAGTGATGTCGTGATTATTAATAAAACCATTTCTCACTTTTTTGCCGCAGATGTAAACACTCTACCAGATTTGCGCAGCTCTCTGCGTACGTAGACCTATTGACGTAAATGGTGGGCTGGGGTTTGACATGGACTGATGAGTATCCCTAAATATAGATGTAAAATAAAATTAAAAGACCCTCATCATCTGAGAGTTATGATGTGGAATAAAAGGCTCCACAAGGCAATAATTAAAGGCTAGAGGGGTTGCAGATCAATTTGTGTATTGCTTCCCGTTTACACCCCTGATCCTCAGTTAACCCTCTGGTACCCAGTAGCCCTGTGCGCTTGGGAGTGGGCATCAGATGCTAGCTGGGATCCTTTGTCTCACACCTGTAATCCTAGTTACTCCAGAGGCTGGGATCTGGGATCACAGTTCAAAACCAGCCTGGGCAGTTAAAGTCCATGAGACGCTTATCTCTAATTAATCACCAGAAGGCCAGGAGTGGAGCTGGGGCTCAGTGATAGAGCGCCAGCCTTGAGCACAAAAGCTCAGGGACAGTGCCCTGGCCTTGAGTTCAAGCCCCAGGACTGAAATACACATGAACACATGCACGCATATGCGCGCGCGCGCGCACACACACACACACACACACAAACACACACAGAATAGCATGCTGAGTCCTCACAGATTTGAATGTTTAGATCAGATCTTTGAAAGCTGATCTGTGCAAGTGTCCATTTTGGAAATACAGTTGGTAGCAACTGAATAGAAGGCTTCAGGGTAGAGGATGTGGATGACAGCTGATCTTTTACCTCCTGTTGGAGGAATCTCTGTGCCCTGACAAGTAAGCAATCACCAGCAGGACACACCCTCACTACACTTATTGCTGTTGACAATGAATGCAAAGATGGGACCGTGGTAGAATACAATTCTGTGAGTTGTTTTTCCAAATGGAAAACATCTCATTATTCCAATGGCCATACCTAAGCGTCTCGTGGCCCTCAAAAAGAAAAAAAAGAAAAGAAAAAAAATCCTTGCATGTCATCTATTCAATCTTACTTGGACTTAGCTGTTCACAGTATTTATCTTTGTACCTTGTCCTGAGTGTTCTATAATGGAAACTCCACAGTAGACGGCATTTTCAAGGCGCCTTCTTTCACTTAGCAATGTATGGAGATCAATATGTATGTGTGCATACATATGTACATATCTGCGTGTGTATGTAATATGTAAATATAAAAGTTTCTTCCATGTGTTGTGTGGCTTAATCAGACTTTTTGAGGGTTGAATGCTATTTCATTTGTATGGATGCACAAGAGTTCGCCCACCCACTCACCAGAGGGCGTCCCGATGGCTGAGGGGGTGCTTTTCGAGTATGAGCGAAGTTGATATAAACCAGGCGCACGCACAATATGTGTGTGGATGTGAGTTTTCAAATCAGTTGGCTAAATAGCAATGGAGTATGATGACTTGCTCAGATGGTAATGCTATGTTTAGCTCTGAGAGACTCTGCCAAGTTGACTTCTGAAGTGGCAATACCATGTGGCATCCCTGCTAGCAACGAAATCGAGTCTCTGTTGTTTGGAATCCTCACCCATCTCGGAGTACTCTCGGCTTTTGTGTATGTTTTTTTGGAACGTGGCCATTGTGCATTTCTCTTGGTGACAGTGATACGCTGTTTAAGTTTACACTTCCCTAATGACAAATGGCACCCGCTTCTACTTTTGTTTCAATTTGCATATCTTCTTTGACAAAATGCCTGTTCATTTTTTCCCACTTGATAGTTATTTATTTAGTTAGTTGTTTGCTTGTTTATTTATTTATTGGGGGAAGGGCTGCGGCTTAGTCTTGAACTCAGGGCCTGTGCACTGTCCCTTTCTTGTTCAAGACTGTTGCTCTGTTACTTAACCATATCTCTACTTCCAGTTTTTTGTGTTTTTGGTGGAGAGGAGGGGTGGGTGTTATTGTTTGATTGGAGATAATAGTCTCGTGTGAACTTTCCTGCCCACACTGGCCTCAAACTGTGATCCTCAGATCTCAGCCTCCTGAATGGCTAGGATTACAGGTGTGAGTCACCAGCACCCAACTTTTGCCTATTTTTAATTGAGTTATTTGGTTGAATTTAAAAATTTGTGGCATTAGCCCTTTATCTGCTATGGATTTTGCAAATAAATTTCTCCCTGTTTATGGCTTGACAATTTTTTCATTGTCTCTCACAAAGTTTTTCCTTTTTTTTTTGGTCCTGTTGTGGGGCCTGAACTCTGGGCCTGGGCGCTGTCCCTCAGCTCTTCAGCTCAAGGCTAACACTCTACCACTTGAGCCACAGCACCACTTCTGGCTTTTTTTTTCTGCTTATGTGGTGCTGAGGAATCGAACGCAAGCCTCATACATGAAAGGCAAGCGCTCTACCACTGAGCTACCTTCCCAACCCCCTCCCCCCTTTTTTTTTTTTTACTGTTTTTACTTTTTGTTGTTGTTGTTCAGTTGTGGGGTTTGAACTCAGGGCCTAGGCACTATCCCTGAACTCTTTGGCTCAAGGCTAACACGCTACTACTTTGAGCCACAGCTCCACTTCCAGTTTTCTGGTGGTTAATTGGAGATAGGAGTCTCATAGATTGTCCTGCCCAGGCTGGCTTTGAACCAGGATCTTCAGCGCTCAGCCTCTTGAGTAGCCTGACTAGGTTTTACTGTTAAGAACATCCAGTTCATCACCCATCTTTCTTCTGTAGTATATACTTTTTGCTAACATATTTAAAAACTCATCACCAAACTCTATTCTGTCTAGATTTTATACTATATATTATGTTGTAATTTTTTAAAGGTTTTTCAGTTTCATTTAGGGCTATGATCCACTTTGAGTTCATTTTTGTGGAAGATATGTAAAGTTTATGGTTAAGTTCATATCTTAACAAATGGATATAAAGAAAAACTACCTTTTATTGAACTGTGTTTGTTAAAATCAGCTGACTATTTTTTGTTGTTGTTGTTGTTGTTGTTTTTTGGTCCAGTGGTAGGGCCTGAACTCTGGGCCTGGGCGCTGTCCCTCAGCTCTTCAGCTCAAGGCTAGCGCTCTACCACTTGAGCCACAGCGCCACTTCCGGCTTTTTCTTATGTGGTGCTGAGGAATCGAACCCACGGCCTCAGGCATGCAAGGCAAGCGCTCTACCACTGAGCCAACTTCCCAGCCTCTAGCTGACTATTTTTTAATGCATTTTTTTCTTTTTTCTTGTTCTGATCCTGAGACTTGAACTCAGGACCTAGGTACTGTCCCTGAACTTTTGTGCTCCAGGCAGGTGCTCTACCACTTCTGAGCCGCAGCTCCACATCTGTCTTAGATAAGAGTCTCAAGGACTTTCTTGCCCAGGCTGGATTCAAACCACAATCTTTAGCTCTCAGCTTTCTGAGTGTCAAGGAATATAGGCACGACCTATCGGCACTTGGTAATAGGCTATTACCTTTAAATAGTTTTACACCTGGGCATTAGTGGCTCACATCTGTAATCCTAGCTACTCAGGAGGCTGAGATATGAGGTTCATGGTTTGAATCCAGCCTGGGCAGAAAAATCCATGAGACTTTTTTTTTTTTGCCGGTCTGGGCCTGGGCACTGTCCCTCAGCTCTTCAGCGCAAGGCTAGCGCTCTACCACTGGAGCCACAGCGCCACTTCCGGCTTTTTCTGTTTATGTGGTGCTGAGGAATCGAACCCAGGGCCTCATGCCTACAAGGCATGCATTCTACCACTGAGCTACGTTCCCAGCCCCCATCCATGAGACTTTTATCTCCAGTAAGACACCCAAAAAAGCCAAGTGGCATTGTGGCTACAGTGGCAGAACGCTAGCCTTGAGCACAAAAAGCTCAGGGACAGCGCCCAGGCTATGAGTTCAAGCCCAAAGACTCGCAAAATAAGTGCACAAAAGGGCTTCAATTCAACATGTTAGTTTGTGAGTACAATTTGTATCTTAATCAATATTACCCCTTCCATCATTTTCCCTTATTTTTCTCAACTCCACCCTTCCCCTCGAGTTGCGTGGCTCCGTTTCCACATATACTTATTGAATATTATGACTCCCACTTTTCCTATTTCCACTTGTCTACCTCCCCTTCCTTGACCTCTCCCACCCTCAACAAAACAAATTTCAGCTTCTTGGTGTTCATTTTGTTAAATTGTCCATGAGTTGTCCAGCAAGTTACACCATTGGAGTCCACCACAGAGTATCCTTTAGTATCAGTGGTTCTCTCTATCTGTGTCTGCATATAACCTGGTATATATTTTCATATAAGGTTACATTTTAGATCTAGCTTCCACACATGAGAGGAAATATGCGTCTTTTGTTTTTTGAATATCTGTTTGGGTTTCTGGTTTTTTTTTTTCTTGATCCTTGGCTGTCTGCTTGGATAACTGTTGAATTTGGTGGTGTAAGTCTTCTAAACTTGATTTTCTTCAGGATTTGTGGAGATTATCCTTGGGATTTTCTGGTTTCATAGCAGTTCTAGAATCAGTTTGGTGATAGCTATAAGATAATTTCCTGGGGGCTGGGAAGGTGGCTCAGTGGTAGAGCGCTTGCCTTGCATGCATGAGGCCCTGGGTTCGATTCCTCAGCACCACATAAGCAAAAAGAAAAAAGCCGGAAGTGGCACTGTGGCTCCAGTGGTAGAGCGCTAGCCTTGAGCTGAAGAGCTGAGGGACAGTGCCCAGGCCCAGAGTTCAGGCCCCACGACCGGACCCAAAAAAAAAAAGAGATAATTTCCTATGTATTTTGATTGGGATTTTATTGAACCTATAGGTCAAGTTGAGAAGAATCTATAGTTTAACAATACTGAGTTTTTCAACCCACTGATAATGAATGTATATCCATATAATGCAGGAACTTTTCATAAATGTTTATATATATATATATGTGTGTGTGTGTGTGTAAATACACAGACGTATATATCTTCTCAGTATTGCCAATCATTAGAGAAATAGAAAGTAGAACAAGTCTTTGACACCCACCTAGATTAGCAGAATTAAATTATGGAGGAAGTTGAACTCTTATGCACTGCTGGTAGAAGGAAAAAGGACCTAAAATCTTCCCCAAAAATGTTTGTTAAACTTGATAAAGCTAAGCCTTTGGATAGCTTATGACTTAGCAATTTGTTATCCTAGCACACACCGAAGAGAAATCATTACTTATGTTCACAAATAAATCTTTACAACAATTTTATAACTCTGTGTACAAGATCCCCACATTGGCAATGACCCCACTCTTCATCAGCAGTTCAGTGGAGCAATACATTAGGGCATTGCTCTATATTGGAATACTATACAGCCATGAATATGGGGAAAATGAAATCATAGGCACACAACAGTCTCAGTCTCGTGAGTGTAATATTATGTGTTGATTCCACTGATGGGATACTCAAAATCATTAAAAAATAAACTGAGAATGATTGCAGTCAGAAGAAAGATGAATTCTAGGAGGCCACTACCAAGGCCCTGAGGGACCTTTCCAAGCACTGAAAACGGTCCATACGTTGGTTGCACGGACATATGTTTGACAAAATCTTCATCAAGTTGTGTACTCGGGATTTGTGTATTTTACCGGTTGTAACTTTATCTTCCCATCTAAAAGACAAATAAAAATCTCTGAGACTGGAGCTCTTGGGTGGTCATGCCCATCTCTATTGGAGAAAACAGAGCCGGTAGAAATCAGCCTGTGTATGGTCATGTGGGAAGGCTATAATCAACAGTTTTTCTCTGCCCGGGTGTCTTAGTGCAAGGTGGTCCTTAAATCTCCACCTACAGAGGGGTCTTTCATTCCTCCAACTCCAGCAGACTAATGAGGAGTGGCAGTGACACTTTCCTTACCGGGTATTTTTTTTTTTTGCCTGCCCTCCCTCTGTCTGGATTCACAGACATCCATGCAACCCATTTGACATGTCACCAAACAAACCCAGCTTCCCACAAATCTCCCCCCACCCCACACCCCATTCTGCCAGTAAAACAAATGTCAACCAGAAGATAGTGCTGTTTCAATCTGGGGAAAAGAATCAATCCCTGATAAGTTGTGAGCGGTGACTCAGAAGGAAAGGGTAGTTAAATGATACTTAAAAACAAAACTGATTGGAGCGAGCAGAGGACTCTGGTTTGAAGAGAAAAGTAGAGATAAGGAAAGCAAGGCCAGAACCTCTGAAACTCTCTTCACTAAGCCCCAGTCTTCCCTCCTGCCCTCATGTCCCTGGGAACCCAGGACACAGACACAGACACACACACACACACAGACACACACACACACACACATACACATCAAAAGGTATCTATTTGCATTAGGAATGTATATGTGTGCACTGAGCGTTTTCTCTGACAGACCTCACCTGTGGTGAGAATGTAGTAGGAGAATGGAGAGAATGAGGATGTGACATCTGAACAGTGGATGTTTTTTCTTGCACCAGTGGGCTTTCCCCATGCTATAGCCTCATCTCAGCAGAAGGAGGGTGTGCTAGCGGGCTTTCCTCCTGGGTACAGAATAACTTGATGGACACGGCTTAGAAGGAAGAATGATGTGTATTTGGGCTCATGGTTTTAGACCTTTCACTTGGGGGTTGTTTGGCTGTATCCCTCTGGGCTTATGGTAGGGAAATGGTCAAGGTAGGAAGAGTGTAATGGAACAAAAGCACTTACTTTATGGATACTGAGAGAGAGAGAGAGAGAGAGAGAGAGAGAGAGAGAGAGGCATAGAGAGGCCTAGAAAGAGGGACAGAGGGAGACACAAAAGATCATAATGAAGCCGATTATTTTATACAATATAAAGGATACTCATGCATGATTGAGATGTTTGAACTGACAAAGAAAAACTTTACAAAAGCTATGAACAATGTGTTTAAGTATACGGTGACAAAGCTAATGCTGTACATGAAACAATAAGGAATTCCTACTAGAAGATAGAAAATTATAAAATGGACAAGTAGAAGTGGTAGAATAGAAAAATACCCCATCAAAAGGCTTAATTAATTCAATGGGCTTAAGATCAAACCGAATATAGCAACAGAACAAAGCATCAATAGCTATGCAGACCATCAGTAAAAAACAATCTAAAATACAAAAATAGAGAGAAAAAAGAGACAGAGATAAAAAGACAAGAGAGACAGAAAGACAAAAAGAGACCAACAGACAAAGAGTGAGGCACCGAGAGAGATAGACAGAGACAGAGACAGAGACAGTGAGAGAGACTGAGAGAAAGAGAGAGAAATACAGAAAAAGAGAGACAAGCTGGGTGCTGATGGCTCACAACTATAATCCTAGCTACTCAAGAGGCTGGGATCTGAAGATTGTGGTTCAAAGCCAGCCTGGGCAGGACAGTCTGTGAGACTCCTATCTCCAATTAACTACACACAGAAAACCCAGAAGCAGAGCTGTGGCTCAAGAGGTAGAGTGCTAGCAAGGAAACAGAGCTTAGAGACAGCACCTAGGCCCTGAGTTCAAGCCCCATGACTGACAAAATGAGAGAGAGAGACAGAGACAGAGACAGAGAGAGTGATAGAGACAGAGACTAAGACAGAGATTAGATAGCTAAAGGAAAACAGTCCCCCATCCTGGCCAATCTCCTACCATTTCCCAATACAGCCGTAGAATTATGAATCCATCTTTAGATTAATCCATTGAGGAAGTCAGACCTCTCAAGATCCAATTAATTTATAAAATCTGTTCACTCGGCCACCTTTAATACCTGAGCATTTTTGTGGGACACTTCATACCCAAACCTGAACAGGGAAGAGAGCAGGAAAAAAGGTCATTCTTGACACATGGCGCAACAGTGTGGTGCTAACACTCCTTTCTTCTTGCCCAGTGCTCGCTTCCCATCAGTCAAGTGAATAATAAGCAAACTCAGCTAACAGGTCATGATGATATGAAGGTAAAGGAGGTGAGAGGTGGATAAAGTAGGAAGGTGGAGCTACTGCTTAAGAGGAGCAATTTGGGTCCTACAAATAGAGAGAGTGCCCAAATCAACCACATTGTCCACTACCTATAGCTAAACAATAGAGAGCTTCATGTCCAAATGTGTGTGTGTGTGTGTGTGTGTGTGTGTGTGTGTGTGTGTGTGTGTGTGTGTGTGACTGTGACAAAATCCTGAGAAAAGTAAGTACAGGAAAGATTTACTTTGGATCATGGCTTTACTCTTAAGATTGGCTGGCTCCATTACTTTGGGTCTGAAGTAAGGCAGAATATCATGGCACTGTGAGTTTGTGCCAAGAGTCTGCTCATCTTAAGGTAGCCATGAATTAGAGAACAATAAGAAAAAGGACCCTTCAAAGCTGTAACCAACCTGATGGAACCCACTGGCTCTAACTAACCCAACTAGCTCTACCTGCCACAGCTCCCCCTCCTCCCAAAAGTCTATTTGTGTTTTGAATCCATCAATAGAGCTCCAGAAGTTTAGAATCCTCACTAGAAACAAACCCAGAGATAGACTTTATTAATCTCCTAGGGATTACTTAATCCAATCAAGTTAACACTCACAATTAACGATCAGCTGGGTGCTAGCGGCTCACGCCTGTAATCCTAGCTACTCAGAAGACTCAGATCTGAGGATTTCAGTTCAATGCCAGCCAGAGCAGGCTAAGACTCTTACCACCAATCAATCACCAAAAAAAAAAAAAAAATGCCAAAAGTAGAAGTGTGGCTCAAGTGGTGGTGTACTCACCTTGAGCCCCCCAAAAAACTCAGGAATAGTTCTGATGTCCTGAGTTCAAATCCCAGGAGTTGCACCAAAAAGAAAAAAAAATAACCATCAAAGTAGCTTTATGTATGAGGAAGGGTGTTTGGGAAGGAGGGGATCAATGTGAGTTCTCTTAATATGCTACAGGGTAATAATTGGATTAAGCACAGTACTAATAAAGGCTGGCAGTCGACTTTTGGAGGGGGTGGTTACCAAGTGTGCTTCTGAGATCGAGGCTGGGGTGAGTTGGTTGAGGATTGGTGTGATGTAAGGAGAAACAGGTGGGAGGTGGAGTATGAAGGTCCTGGGGTGCTGCAGGTATGCCGGACATCCTTTTACCTGTCCCCCCCCCCCCCCCTCACTGCCTGGCCCCTTCCCTTCCTGGCCTGGTGTTTATTCAGGGGGAAGTTTTCTTAGGCAAAGTTCTACCTACTTTCCCCTCAGCTTCCCGGGTCATTCCTTGCATTTCTTTCTCCACACGGAACACAATTCAGAAGTTGCTATTCAAGTGGGGCTCTAAGTTGGACGGAGACAGGATACAATAATTCACACTAATAATCTATGAAAAATGATGTGGGCGGTGGAGCAGCTGCACTTTCATAAAGGTGCCTTATGGATGCGGATGAAATTTCAGCAGGTTTGAATGGAGAGAGCTCTTCTGGGGAATCAAAGCCTGTCTACAGAATCAGTGTTCTGCTCCCCAAGCGACCCTATTACTCACACTGGCCTTCCTCTGCTCACATATTTTTCACTGAACAGCAGCGATGAGGGGCGGCGGGCTCGATGTGTGACTCATCCGAGCCCAAGGCAGGATGTTTGAAATTGGATCTGCAATGGTTCTAAATTGCCACTCATGAGAAAGAGCCCCACCGCCACAGCCATCACCAGCATTGTCAAAGCCTGCTTTCATTGGAGGGTTTTGCAGGGTTATTGTTTCTTTCTTTTTTTTTTTTTTTTCATTTTTTTGGTTGTTTGGTTTCGCGGGGGCAGAATGAGAAGATTGTCTGCCACTCAGGCATGTGTTTACTGACCTGAAAAGTTTGCAGGCCAGTCAAACTTAAAGACACTCAGTTTTATCCAACTTCTAGGCAAGATCTTCTCCTCCTTCCCCTCACTGAAAATCTCAGAATCTGTGCCTGTAGAGAAAGCAGGGATGGAGAGCTAGAAACGGACTGCAGAAGCACACTGATGGAGAGGGGCTTTGAGGAAGGGGAATGATGGCCCCTGTTGGTAGAGCAGAAGACCTGAGTGAAAGAAATTGAAGGCAGCATCCAAGCCTTGAGTTCAAGCCCCAGTTCTGGCATACACCACAGGCATGCGCAAACACACACACACACATGCACACATTAAATACATACGTGCATACGTATGTACATATGTAAGTACATACATACATACATATATACTCACATACAAAATTGTTTGCCAGGCATTGGTGGCTCACACCTGTAATCCTAGCTCCTCAGAAGGCGAAGATCTGAAGACTGCAGTTCAAAGCCAGCCCAGGAAGGGAAGTCTGTGAGACTCTTATTTCCAATTAACCACCCAAAAGCCAGAAAAGGAAGTTAGTTCAAGTAGTAGAGTGCTAGCCTTGAGAAGAAATCATACTCTCTCTCTCTCTCTCTCTCTCTCTCTCTCTCTCTCTCTCTCTCTCTCTCTCTCTCCCTTTCTCTGAGAGAGAAGCTTTGAAATTGGCACACTGGTGGTTTTGGATATAAAATGTATTTTCAGAGCTACTCAGAGGGTTGTGATTTTGAAGACTTTTTGTTTTGTTTTGTTTTGTTTTTGGTGGTAGGCTTGAACTGGGAGCCTAGCTGCTATACCTGAGTTTTTTCACTCAAGGCTAGTGCTGTGCCGCTTTTTTTTTGGTCAGTAATGGGGCTTGAACTCTGGGTCTGGGCGCTGTCCCTCAGCTCTTCAGCTCAAGGCTAGGGCTCTACCACTTGAGCCACAGCAGCACCACTTCCAGTTTTCTAGTGGTTTATTGGAGATAAGAGTCTCACAGAGACTTTTCTTCCTGGCCTGGCTTTGAACCGCAACTCCCACATCTTAGCCTCCCGAGTAGGTAGGATTACATCTCTCATCTCAATCTTGTAGGATATCCATTGAACTCTTGACTGCATTCTCACTCACTTGTCTTTTTCATTCATCTACTCCTTTCCCCTTAACTCCACCCTGCCCCTTTCAAGTACCCACTTCCTGATGTTTGTTTTAACTTTGTCTTTCTAAGGAATTACACTATTTGAGTTATTCCTTGACTCTACCATATTTTCAGTTACATTTTTATACACTTGCATATCACCCACCATATTTACTTACAAGTTTATAAGCTAAATCTAGCTTCCACAGAGGAGGGAAAACATGCATCCTTTGTCTCTCTATGCCTGACTTTAATTCACATAACATAAATTCTTTCCAGGTTTTTCTATTCCTTTACAAATGGTACCATATTATTCTTTCTAATGGATGAGTAAAATTCCACCAGCGCAGGTAGTGTTTGTCAGGTTAATGACTAGAAAGCAATCACTGTATTCCGCCCACACTTAGGCATGATGAGTTACACTCATTCACTTTAAAAGATGTAAAACGCACATAAATTACTTGAAATCCTTCTGAAAACGGCCTCTTTTTTTTTAACCCTTTGGTACCCAGAAGTTTTTCCATGTTCAAGAAAGAATGGTGGTCAAGTGTAAGCTTATAAAAACCAAGACATTTACCTGGAAATCTCTTGCAAAAATCCAGTATCTAGACTGATACTTGCTAAGTGTGAAATTTTGCTTCCCACAGTCAGAATTGGTTGCAGGTGTCTATAGTATATGCAGAGTATTTGCAGAACAGAGCAGGGCTAGCTTTTTTTTTTTCCAGTAACCAGGCACTAACTGTAGACTTGGCCGAGTTTTCCAATGTTCCTAAATCTTGGAAGTAGATAAAGCATGGATATAGATGAAGGGAGTTCCAGAAGGAAAGATTGCTGTTTACTTGGGTGTTAGGGTAGAAGGAACTTCTAGAGTATTGTGGTGGTCCAGTACCAAGTGCTAGAGCCCCAACAAGGTGGCATTAATGTCCTTGAACATTGTTCAAAGACAGTGTTCAGTATAGGAACAGAGCAAACATGGCAGTGTTCAAGGATATTCTACCCTTTAGGAGTGAAATTGGATCATGATATTCTTAAAATATACACTGATAAGCATGCATCTGATAAGCAGCCATCCGCTCATCATGACTGCTCCCTTCTTGGGACCCTTCACCCTGCTCACAACCATACCCGTATGTGCCCCCAGAATGTACATCGGTTCCTCCTGCTTCTCTGATTTTGATCATCCATGTGAGAACACCCTGCTCAGGGAAATTCATACAAGAATTCTCAACACCCAGTTTTGTTCTCTTATGATTGAGAAAGATCAGGATGTCTGGAATTTGAGTTCTCTGACAAAATGAAATTTGAATTTGAAATGTCTGAACAAAACCCCCTTTTCTCCTCAACTATCTTCCCTTTTTCTAAACACAAAGCTGATGATGTTTCAGAAGAAATAAGAATCTATGCAGACTATTAGCCAGCTTCCTAATAATCAAAGAACCCTACAATTGCATCAGCTTAAAATGAAAAATTATTTAGTGTTTGTGTCTCTAATAGCAGTGGTTGATCACAACTTCATTGGATGTCTCTTCTGGGATCTAGACAAAAATCACATCACATTCTTATAGCAGAATCAAAAGCAATCATACAAGCAAGTACCAGTGGCTCACACTTATAATCCTAGCTGCTCAGGGGGTTGAGATCTGAGGATTGTGGTTCAAAGCCAGCTCAGGCAGGAAAAAGGGTGAGACACTTGTTTCTAATTAACACCAAAAAGCAAGATGTAGAGCTTTGGTTCACAGGGTATTATGCTAGCCTTGTGCCCAGTAGCTCAGGGACAGAACCAGGCTCTGAGTTCAATCCCCAAGACGGGCACAAAACAACAAAACAAAAGCAATCATGTACCCTGGGATTGGTGCTCATGAACGTAGTTGTTGCACTTGATGTTCAACATGTCCACTAATGTTCTCTCCACAGTGTCTGTGGAGAGGAAGGTATTCTTTTTAGAGGAAGTATGCTTTTTTTACAGAGATGGGGAAGGGAACAGGTTAAAAAGACAAGGTACTCTAACTTAGTCCAGGTCTTATTACAAATATCACTTATTCCCTCTTAAGAATGTAGCACTTGCTGTTGCTCGTCAAAGCGAAATCACCGAAGGGTCGTCTAATTACACTGTCAGACTTAAGAAGCTCATGATAGCCTTTAATTAGTCTATATTGTTTCATCATCATCTGGAGATATAAAAAGATAAATTGGCTGCCCTTCACACCGTCAGAATTATGATATGGGGGCAGAGTAATTTCAATAACTACTCTCAATCAGAAGTCAGGGGAATTCAGAGTACTCATCTCTCAGTGATTTCTGGGAACTTTGAAGTCCTTCTGAAAAAAAAAACAAAAAAACTTGAAGAAACACCAGCCAGTTGGTGGATGAAGTTTCCTTCATCTCCATGTCGGTGTCCATGTTGCAGGACTCTACTAGATTGTTTCCTTCCCTCCTCCCTCCATCCCTTCCTTAGCCACAGTGGAGAACTGTACTTGGGTGTGAGCATGAAGTTCTTGGCCCAACGATCTCGTTAAGTCTCAAACAGCTACAAGTTGTTTTGTCAGTAACAACTCCCTCAAAGTTTGGTTAAACTGCCTTCTCTATGATTCTAGAATGACAACGCTCACTTTCCAATTCCTTTCAAGTCATGTCCTTCTTGTAGTAAATTAGGGTAATATTAGGTAAGCAGGATTCCCAAGGAAGAGTCACAGACTTAGTTTCTCCCCCTGAGACATCTGTACAATGGGAAGTGTTGACTAGGCAGCCAGTTTGCCACAGTTAAGATCTAGAAAATTTCCCAGAAACGCCCTTAATCAAGGCTTAGACTCCAGATCTTGGTGCAACTGGGATGTTATGGGTCTTTTAGAGCTGGGACCTAGTGGGAGGTTATAGGTCACTGGGAGCCATCAGTCCTTAAAGAGTATTTAGGGGCTATGATCGATCCTCCCTCTCACTTCTTGTTCATAAAATAAGCTGACATTGCTCTATCTCATGTTACCTGGGCTGAGTCCACACAGACCCAGAGGATTAGGCCAACTGATCATGGACTGAAACCTCTGAAATTCGGAGCCAGAATAAACTATTCTCTTCTTTTTCTTTCTCTCTCTATTCTCCTTCCTCCTCCTCTCCCTCCTCCTCCCCTTCTTACCCCCTCCTCCCCTTCCTCTCCCTCTCTTTCTCCTCTCCCCCTCTCCCTCCTCTCTCCCTCCTCCTCTTCCCCTCCTTCCTCTCTTCCTCCTCCCAGCCTCCCCACCTCCCTCCTCTCCCCCTCCTCCTCTCCCTTCTCCTTCCTCCTCTTCCTCTTCCTCTTTCTCCACCTCTTCCTCCTCTTCCTCCTCCTCCTCTTCCTCCCCCTCCTCCTCCTCCTCCTCCTCCTTCTTCTGGCATGGCTCTACTTCTAGTTTTTGGCTGATTAATTGGAGAAAAGAATTTCATGGACTTTCCTACCTGGGCTGGCTTTGAACCTCAATCCTCAGATCTCAGCCTCCTGAGTAGCAAGGATTAGGTGACTAATACACCCTTGAAACAAGCCTTGGATTGTAAGGAAAAGTGTAAAACTGAACCTTTTATTCGATTTTTGTTCGAACTTTGTTTTTATTCTTGTTTCTCTATTTTTATTTTTTTTTTTACTCAGGGAAGATAAACAACTCCATCTTCCTATATTGCCTTCAAATCCAACAATTTTTTTATTCCAAGTCAATTTTCTTTTTACTTAATGCCCTTTTTAGAGTGATCAATCAACAAAAGTATTCTAGTTACCTTGAATTTCCCAACCTCTGGCTGGATCCATAACTTTCTGTGTATATCCGTGTACTAGATTTGTAGGAAATTGATAAAAGCTGAGGAACTTCCTACTAACTGCATCTGAGATTAAATATTAGTTTGGGGGAGCCAGAATCACCTCACAACAGGTGCCACATTCTTTATTTACTTCTGTCCACTCGGTTCCGGGTATAGCAAGAAAAGACACCCACATACCATGTAATCAAAACTACACAGATCCATTGGCTATTTGCGTCCATGTTGGCTGTTGCATCTGGTTGAGTCGGTTACAGTTCCCCTCCACATTTTCTTCATTCCAGGGTCCAGGTTGAAAAACATACCATTCCTGTGACAGCGTGAACAAAAGCAATCCAAGAGACACACGGGGGCTCTGAGGCTTACATTTGGCTGGGGTGTTCATCACTTCTGCTCACGTTCCATTGCCAGAAGTATGTCACATGCCTGGGCATTGGGTGGGGTAATAAAATATTCTAATAATGGCGAGAGAGTCAATGATAGGCAGCAACGATGTAATCTACTGACACAGGAGATGAAGAGAAGGAAGTAGCCTCATCACCAGATAAGTTCATAGAGTACGCATGATACAATTTGTAGACACACACACTCACACACACACATATTGTATTTTCCAGTGGTATTTTTTTTTTTCTAGAGAAAATGAGGATGGGAGATAGGGAAGGAAGGAGAGTGCATCTTGCTGTCTCCCCCCACCCCCCACCCCTTCCACCCGCCCTGCTCCTTGCTGGAACCAACATATCCTAATAGGCCTTTTCCCATCCTGTTGCTATGGAGACAGAAGAAAATATGGCTCAACATTTACTCCCTGTTACCACCTGTTTCCCTGTCGACATGCACTGCAGTCCCTGGGCTTTGAAATGGATTAAGTCAATCCCTGATGAAGGTGCCCACAGAGTATACACAAATACCCCGATCATCAGTCATTTTAAATAATTCATGAACTACGGAATTGGGATAAGAAGCCAACAAATGGCTGTGGGGGGGATGAGGAAGGACTCAGCACGCCCTTGTGAACAGAAGAGTTTGGCTTTTGTGGAGTGCTGTTTTTGTTTTTTAGTTTTTTTTTTTTTTTTTTGGTGCTTGTAAATTTGTTTCTGACCCTGTAATGTTAGCTGTGTCCCTTTCGTCTCTCCCTCATCTTCTGGGCTCATTCCTAGAAGCATTTTCTGGCTCCCAGAGTAGCACAGCTGCTCAGGACATGCGGTGTGATTCACAGGATTGCAAGCCAGAGCATGTGAAACTGGGGCTGGCTGTGTAAAGTGGCTCTGTAGTGCAGGAGAACATTTGGATCTGTTTGTCCATATTTAACTAGTAGGAACAGAGTTTAGAAGCAGATGCATGGCACAGCATTTGTGGGCAAAGAGGAAGAAAGACCTTCTCAATGGAGATTCTGAATGGAATACAAACTTTTGTTTGTTTGTTGGCAATGAGAGTACTTTTTTTTTTTTTAAATCAGTTAGTCTTGGTACTATCCAGAAAAACAAGGGATTGTGTCTAGAAATTTCTTAGTTGACTATTTGCTCTTAGCCTGAGACCACTGTTTCATTAAGGATTTTTCTGGTGATAGATTTGGATAATACTGTCTTGACATATTTTGCAACTTTTCTGGAAACATAAAAGTTGCATAAACACATTACCCTTGGTATTCATATTCTGGACTCTACTGAAGAGCAATAGAGGTCTCATATACCTTTTATTATTGTTCTATTAAAAATGCAAGCCAGGAACTGGTGGCTCATGCCTGTAATCCTAGCTACTCAGGAGGCTGAGATCTGAGGAGTGCTGTTCAAAGCCAGCATAGGCAGGAAAGTGTGTGATCTCCAATAAACCACTAGAAAACAAGAAGTGGCATTGTGGCTGAAGTGGTCGAGGGCTCTCCTTGAGCTGAAGAGCTGAGGGACAGCACCCAGGCCCCAAAGTTCAAGCCCCATGATTGACCAAAAAAATAAAAATAAAAACAAACAAAAACTGCAATTCAAGCTGAGTGCTGGTGACCCACACATGTAATACTCACTAATCAAGAGGCTGAGATATGAACATCATGGTTCAAAGCCAGCCTGGGCAGGAAAGTTCATGATTCTCTTATCTTTGATTAATCAGTAAAACCCTAGAAATGGAGGTTTGCCTTAAGTGATAGAGCACTAGCTTTGAGTGAAAAAAAAAAAAAAAAAAGCTAAGGGACAGCATTCATGCCTTGAGTTCAACTACGAGCACAAGAAATGCGATTCAATAAGCTATATGACGATTCATTACCTTATTTAATTATTCAAAGTTGTAGTTCACAGTTAAAAATTTTAATATCTTTAGCACATCTCCATTTTTTGTCAGTCATAGAGCTTGAACTCAGGGCCTAGGCATTATACCCAAACTTTTGAACTCAAGGTTAGTACTCTACTACTTGAACCACAGTTCCACTTACACCAAAATAGTTTTAACTGGAAATGTAGTTGCTCGACTGGTGCTAAAAAGGCTGATGAGCTGATAGTTTTAGATTTAACGTGGATCAGTAGTTTTACTAAAATAGAGAGAACAATGATAAAAACAGATGAAAAGATAATTTTTCAAAGATAACTAATTCATAAGATATACAAGTAAATTATAGAATCAAAGATGTAAGAACTAGCCAGGCTCCAGTGGTTTCTGCCTGTAATCCTAGTTACTCAGGAGGCTGTGATCTGAGGATTGCAGTTCAAAGCTAGTTCAGGCAGGAAAGTTAGTGAGACTCTTTTTTTTTTTTTTTTAGTTTGCTGGCCCTGGGCTTGAACTCCCAGAGCCTCTTTGTGCTCAAGGCTAGCGCTCTACCACTTGAGCCACAGCAAAACTTCTGGCTTATTCTAAATAGTTCCTTGGAGATAAGTCTCACAGATTTTCCTGCCAGGCTGTCTTCAAACTACAGTTCTCAAATCTCAGCCTCCTGAGAAGCTAGGATTACAGGGATAAGCCACCAGTGCCCGACTGTGAAACTCAATTAATCACCAAAACGCTGGAAGTGGAACTATGGCTCAAGTTGTAGAGCACTAACCATGAGAAAAGAAGTTAAGGAACAGCACCCAGGCCCTGAGTTCATGTCCTAGGACCAACACACACATATAAAAAAAAAAGGTCCACATTTAACTAATATTAAGCACTGTCTCTCTCTGTAGCCCACTTGTTGATTGAAAAAAAAAGGAAGAGATAGACTAACAGCATATATATATAAGCAATTATAGAGTTAAACAATCAAAACTCTGTATATGAGAAATCTAAAATATAGTAGAAATATCAAACACATTTGTAGTCAGGATATGCAAAATGAAAAGAAAAATAAGGCCAAAATGATATTTTTTTGGGGGGGTCCAGTCGTGGGGCCTGAACTCTGGGCCTGGGTGCTGTCCCTCAGCTCTTCAGCTCAAGGCTAGCACTCTACCACTTGAGCCACAGTGCCACTTCTGGCTTTTTTTCTTTTTTTTGCTTATGTGGTGCTGAGGAATCGAACCCAGGGCCTTAAGCATGCAAGGCAAGCGCTCTACCACTGAGCCACCTTCCCAGCCCCCAAAATGATATTTGAAGAAATGATATCTGAATTTTCTCAAATTAATGTAGACCTCAATAAACACATCAAAGTCTAATAAAAATAAAACATGATGAATGCAAAGAAAACTACACCTGTGACACACACATAAAAGTACTGGATATCATATTCAATGGGAAGCATTGTGAAATAAGCCAACAAAAAACAGACACATTTTTGTTTAATTGAGCAACAATAAGACTGACATATTTCTAAACAGACATAATTAAATCCAGCCAGCAATGAAATGCCTTTCTCTAATGTAACAAAAAGAAAATACCATTCAAGATGTCCATATTCGTTGTATAAATATTCTTTACAATCCAAGTGAAATAAATATGTGGACAGGAAAGTTTTACCAACTTAATGCTTTAAGAGTGAAAAAAGACTTTTGTAATTGACCCAAGGTTTTCTGTGCCTGCCTCCCAATTTGTATCTTTAAATCTTAATCCCAATATGATGGTGTTTGAACGTTTCCTCTGGGAGGTAATTAGGTAATTAGGTAAATTGGAACCCGTGAATGGCATTAGAGGTTTAACAAAAGGTCTTGCCGCTTAGCTAGCTCTCTTTGTGCTCTATAAGAATTAAGTTAAAAAACATGACTCTGTACAACCCAGGATAGGAATTTCACCTTAATCACCCATGCTGGCATACTGATTGTAAACTTCTCAACCTCTATAACTATAGGAAATGAAATCTATGACATTTATTATGTCACCAGATTTATGGTACTTTATTACAGTGATCACAACCAACCAAGGCAAAAAAATTATATCAAAGAGTCAATGTTCTGTCATAATAAATACCTAAATACATCAAATTAGCTTTGGAAGTGGATAATGTAAGAGGCTGTAAGAGTTTTGAGAAGCATGTTAGAAGAAGCAAACATTTTTGCAAAGATAGACTTTCATAAAAAAAAAATTATTTATTTATTTTTTTGTTGGTCATGGGCTTGAACTCAGGGCCTGGATGCTGTCCCCGAGCTCCTTTGCTCAGGGTTAGTGCTTTACCATTTGGAGCTACTGTGCCATTTCTGGTTTTCTGATGGTTAACTAGAGATAAGAATCTCACAGATTTTCCTGTCTAGCCTGGTTTTGAACTTCAATCCTCAGATCTCAGCCTCCTAAGTAGTTAGTATTATAGACATGAGCCACTAGCACCTGGCCAAGAGAGAAAGAACTTTTAAAGATACTCTGGTGATGCCTTAGGAAAAAAAAGAGGAGTACTCATAAAGAGAACTTCCATTTTCTTAGATAGCATCTAAGTGTGCTGAGTGAAATGTTGGTTGTGTGCCAGACTAGGGAGATGTGGTCTCTGGTTAAAATGAGGAATACTTTTCTGGAAAGGAGAGCAGACCATCCTTATTTCAGAGTAACTCAAGAACGTGTCTGAATTGTCACTGTGGTTCAATGCTTGGTGGAATATGGATACTATGAGTGACGAAACTAGATATTTAGGAGAAGTTTCTCAGAAAAGGAGTGAGTTGGTTCCTCTGGACAACCATAACAAAATTTAAGAAGAAGCCGGGCGCCAGTGGCTCACCCCTGTAATCCTAGCTCCTCAGGAGACTGAGATCTGAGGATCATGGTTCAAAACCAGCCCAGGCAAGAAAGTCCGTGAGACTCTTTATCTCCAACAAACTAGAAAACCAAAAGTGGCACTGTGGCTCAAGCGGTAGAGTGCTTGCCTTGAGCTGAAGAGCTCAGGGACAGCACCCAGGCCGAGAGTTCAAGCCCCATGATAAAAAAAAAAAAAATTAAGAAGACATAAATCATTCCAAGTTGGAATTATTAGGCAAAAATGGAACTAGAACTTAAAGTTTGGAAGATTCAAGGGATTCCATATTACAAAATCTGAGAAAGAAGTTTTGAAGAGAACACAGAGAGTGTATCTATCTTGTAGATCATTTGATAAGGACGTTAATATTCATATGAGCCCTGAGCTACTCAGGAGGCTGAGGTCTGAGGATCCTGGTTTGAAGCTAGCCCAGTCAGACCAATCTTGAGAGACTCTTATCTTCAATGAAGTACCCCAATAAAAAGAGCCAGAAGTGGAGCTGTGGCTCAAGTGGTAGAGCAGTAGCCTTGAACCAAAGAAGCTCAAGGACAGCACCCAGGCCCTGAGTGACTTACACACACACACACACACACACACACACACACACAGAGACAGAGACAGAGAAGAGAAGAACAAAGAAGAGAAGAGAAGAATAAAGAAGAGAAGAGAAGAGAAGAGAAGAAAAGAAAAGAAAAAGACAAACAACATTCTCCATGTCAGCTTCATCCCTAAACACTTTTGCCTTCATCTCTTCCTGTACATCTCAGGTCTATCCTGAGAATGTTCTTTGCAACCCAAAGTTGTTGATGGGCATTAAGACTTGGAGCTGGGGGCTGGGAAGGTGGCTCAGTGGTAGAGCGCTTGCCTTGCATGCATGAGGCCCTGAGTTTGATTCCTCAGCACCACATAAGCAAAAAGAAAAAAGCCGGAAGTGGCGCTGTGGCTCAAGTGGTAGAGCGCTAGCCTTGAGCTGAAGAGCTGAGGGACAGCGCCCAGGCCCAGAGTTCAGGCCCCATGACCGGACCCAAAAAAGACAAAAAAAAAGAAAAGACTTGGGGCTGATTCAGACATTATTGAATTAGAGAATTAGCCACATCCTAACAATTCATTATTGAGGTACTAGATGGTACCTGTGATTTCCTTTGTCTATTCATGAGATCGTTCAGGAAACCTGAAACCTTCCCAACATGTACTGGCTCTCATATGGACAAATTCTGGGGAAACGCTGGCCGTCTCCTTTGCATATTGTATTCTGATCTTCAGCACTGTTGCATTTAACTTTCCTGAGCCTGGGCACATTAACCTCTTCTCTGCTCTGTACTTGGGCAGCACGGGGATTTCAGAATAACTGCTGATGCTTGACAGCCCTCGGCAGGTGCATACATTTTTGCCACACTTCTGACGTGCTTCAAGATACACTTCTGAGGACTTTGTATAATTAGCTTATTTAAATATCACTAGAGCCTGATGATAGATAGCTAAGGCTGTTTTTATCCACCCCCTCCTGCCACACACACACACGCACACACACACACACACACACACACTTTGCAAATGAGATAACAACTCTGAGAGGTTAGATAATTTCTAGAAAGTTCCAGAAGCATTGAGAAACGATCAGGATAGGAACACATGTGCTTGTGACATAGATTTTGTTCCAATTAGCCATGCTCTGCAGTTTCTCATCGTGGTGTCTCAAGTAACAATGAGAATGAAGCTTGCCAAGCAGCGCTGAAACATGTCGAATAAAATGACAAGAGCAGCTGCTCTCGATCTATTTCAGACAAGGAATGGAAAAATCCTGTGAAAGTTGACCAGGGCTGAGGTAAGAGCTCAAAGAGCTAGAGGAGCTCCTGTTGGCCAAATGGGCAGGATGGGAGCATGTAAGGAATGGCCTCCCTGCTCTTAGAAATATGAGCTGTGCCCTCACCAGCTGCTCTCCTCATCCCAGGCCCAGCTCCTGTGAGGTGGTTTGCCTTACGACTGGGCGCGAGCCAGCGTGGAAATGGATATCTAGAGAGCTATGATATCCACGGGGGATATTTAAGCCGGGCGGGCTCTCCCTGGGGACGGAGGTGGCAATGTCCAAATAGGTGACAGGGCTACACGCTGGGTCAAAACAGGCTCACGCCTGTCACCCTAGCTACTCAGGAGGCTGAGATCTGGGCATGGCCGTTCAAAGCCAGCCCAGGGCAGAAAAGTCCATGAGATTCTTATCTCCAATGAACCACTCAAAAAAACCAGAAGTGGTGCTGTGGCTCTGACCAAAAAAAAAAAAAAAAAAAAATAGTGTCAGTAATCAGCAGTCAGTTCTGCCAGAGCTGATGGTCTCAATCAGAGATGACTCACCCTCCTCTTCATTTCAGCCTGGGCCTTTCTCACACGGACCGAACAACAAGAGAGATATAGTTGGGTGTTTTTTTTTCCTATTTTCTCTTTCATTTAAGTTTCACTGCTCTCTTTTATGAACACACAAAGTTCCTGGTTTCTGAGGGTTTTTTTTTTTTTCTGTTGTTCACAGGCTGGTTTGGACTGATACTCCTATCGGTGTCTGTCTAGCTCTCTGCTTTTAGTATTATTATTTGGGGTTCTTTTGGTTGTGAGGCTTGAACTCAGGGCCTGGGCGCTGATCTTGAGCTTTTTTTGATGAAAGCTAGCACATCTGCCACTTTGAGCCACAGCACCACTTCTGGTTTTCTAGGGGTTCACTGGAAATAAGATTCTCACAGATTTTCCTGCTGGGTTGGCTTCGAACTACAATCCTATGATCCTACAATCTCAGCCCCCTGAGTAGATAGGATTACAAATGTGAGCCATCTGTTCCCAGTTTACTTTGTTGTTGTTTGTTTTGTTCTTTTGTTGTTTTGGCCTATTGCTGACACTGGAGCTTGAACTCAAGCCTGTGTGTTCTTTCTTAGCTTTATTTTGCTCAAGGTTGTGGTGCTCTGCCACTTGAGCCACAGCTCCACCTCTGTTTTTTGCTGGTTAATTACAGAGAAGAGTCTCTCAGATTTGTCTGCTCAGTCTGGCTTTGAACTGCCATCCCCAGATCTCAGCCTGCTGAGCAGCTAGGTGGACAGGTGTGAGCTCCCAGCTCCCAGCTGCCTCTGAATTTCATAGAGACAGCCACATTCTTGTTCCAGGGCTTTATGGAGTGCTCCGCACATCCCAGACATAAGCACAAAGTGCACGATCTCTCTTCTAATTTCCGGATGTGAGCTGAGGGATGAATGGGGTGCTATACTTTTAAAAGTGTGAGCTGAGTGTCTTGGGTATATGCATCAGAGCTCCAGAGAGATAAAAAAAAAATCAGCATTGTCTAATGAATCCCAGAGCTGAGTCTGTCATTTCTCTTATCAGTATTTCTCCTCGTTGGCCTTCAAGCCTCACAAACCTTGAAGAACAAAGAAAGCATTAATAGAATTGGAGGATGTGTTGCATGCCATGCATATTGAGAGGCCCCCAGCATTTTCTATCTGTAGCTATTTTATTTGGGATTCACATCCTCAATGTTTCATATTTTATTCCTGAGAATAAGAGAAGGTAACCCAGCTCTATCTCTGGGATTTTGAGGTGAGCGGATAAATATGGTCCATCAAAACAGTGTCCTTAACTGGGCACGGGTGGCCCACGCCTGCCATCCTAGCTACTCAGGAGGCTGAGATCTGAGGACTGAGGTTCAAAGGCAGCTCAGGTAGGAAAAGTCCAGGAGACTCTTATCTCCAACAAACTACTCAGAAAAACCCAGAAGTGGGGAGGTGGCTCAAGTGGTAGAGCACTAGCCTTGAGCACAGAGAGGCCTAGGGATAGCGCTCAGGCCCTGAGTTCAAGACCCAGGATTGGCCAAACAAAACAACAATAACAAAAACCCCACAGTATCCTGGAATGCCCCCAGCGGACTTCTTCTCACATTGTGCCGTGGGCTTCATTGTCCTCTTGATTTTGTGGCTCACAGTAGAGCTAGGGAGGTGAGAAAGCGCTAGAGATGTAGGAGAACTGCATGAGCGTTCATCCCCCAGCCCTCGTGGGGAAACCAACTTTTTCCCCACAGCATAGCTTCTCTAACTTGACTCCATGCCAGCTGCTCAGTGCCACACATTGCTTAGTCTCACTGTAGGCAACTGAGAAGATTTAGCTTGAGGTCTAGGGTTAGGGGGGAAAAAAGGGAAATTTGAACTGTTTGTGCTTTTAAGATGTGAAGTTGGGTGCTGGTGGCTCATACCTGTAATCCTAGCTACTCAGGAGGCTGGGATTTGAGGATCCCAGTTTGAAACCCGCCCGGACAGACAAATCTGAGAGACGCTTATCTCCATCTAACCATTAAAAGAATCAGAAGTAGAGCTATGGCTCAAATGGTAGAGTACCAGCCTTGAATGGAGAAAGCCACGTGAGCACCTGAGGCCCTGAGTTCAACCCAGTACTGGCAAACAAAGCAAAATAAAACAACACACACACACACACACACACACACACACACACACACACACACACCACAAACAAAAGCATGGAATAACCAAGTAGATGGTGTTTTATTTAAAAAGAAAGCTAAGAGTTTCACTTTTCATAAAAAGTGAGAAATGAGCCGATATTTTATGTTCTGATGAAGCGGGGGTGGGGGGCTGCTTGCTCTGAGTACATAGGCGCTAAGACCTGGCTTTCTAAATGTCATTCTCCAACACAAGGAACTGAGCTTCTTAAATAAATGTCAGATTTCCAGGCTCGCGCGAGAAAAAACACAGGATGAGGCTGAAACATCTTTCAGCACCATAAATTAGAAAGTGGAAGAAAAAAAAGAATAAATGTCAAGGGGGCACACAAATAGACCCAAAAAACTCCCAAACTGGGACAACCTGAACAAGCAAATTAAACAGACCTTTGGAATGTAACAAATAAACAGCAAAGTAAAATAAATAACCCACAACTCCACAATGATATGAAAATGATTCAGTAAGTAAATTATTATAAGGGACGAATCTTCTTTACAGAATAATTCCAAAAGAGGAATGGACAGGTCTACCCACCCTGTGGAAGGCAAAGCATTAGTGTCTTCGTTTTCACGAGGGGTTGAAGCTTGCCTCTAGCAGATATGGAAAGTAAAGAAACCTGGAAAATGCCTGCACACACAGCCAGTGTCATATTGATAACATGTAGCCCAGATGACACATCTGGGAATGAAAAGAAGGAAGGAAGAGGAAGGCAGGAAGAAGAAGGAAGGGAGAGACGGAGGGAGGGAGGGGAGGGGACAAAGGAGAGGGGGGGGGAGGAAGGAAGGAAGGAAGGAAGGAAGGAAGGAAGGAAGGAAGGAAGGAAGGAAGGAAGGAAGGAAGGAAGGAAGGGTGGGAGGGAGAGAGGAAGAAAGGGAGAGCGGGGAAAGGAAGTAGGGAGGATGGAAGGAAGGAAGGAAGAGCTATGCAGGCATTTTGGGGACATAGGATGCATATGAAATATTTCTGAATTAATTTTATTTCTCTTAAAAGCGGTGACACCACTATCATTATGGAGAAACAAAAAATAGTGATGCAGAAACATAGGTGTAGAGAAGGAGGATAAATAGCTAGTCCATTAACAAGTTAGATAAGAATATTTCCTATTCGGGTTCTATTCCTCCACTCCCATAAACCTTCGTCTAGCAACAGGAAAATGTATGATAGACTACAATCTACGTCATCGATAGCCCTTAGAAGTATCAACTTCATGAAAAGCAAGGAATAACAGATGAGCTTTCCAGGATTGGAGGAGACTAAGACCATGTATAGGCTAAATGCAACATGGTGTCCACACTTACATCCTGGAACAGGAAGTGGGATTGTATTGGAGAAGGAAGAAAAAGACTACTTAAAATTTCATCCCAAGGTTAATTCACTGGTTATGATAAATATTTTATGGTTTTGTAATAACTTCTTTTGTATGTGTGTGAGAACTGGGGCTTAAACTCAGGGAGTTATCCCTGAGCTTTTGTGCTCAAGGCTAGTGCTCTACCATTTGAGCCACAGATACATGTCTGACTTCTTGTTGGTTGGTTAGAGATCAGAGTCTTAGGAACTTTGCCGCTCAGACTCACTTTGAACCATGATCCTCAGATCTCAGCCTCCTGAGTAGGTAGAATTACAGGCGTGACCCATCAGTGCCTAGCTGATTTTATAATATCTTAAAATTAAGGGAAGATAAAAAAGACATATGGGAATCCTATGTACTAAATGAGCAGTCTTCACATAAATCTAAAATTATTTCAAGTAACATTTCTAAAAAGAGAAACGATGGACTGTTGTTCTGTAATTTAAAAAAGAAGAAGAAGAAAATATGTTTTGACCTTGCAAGAGTTTGAACTTAGACTTCACTAGTGCTAGACAGGTGCTCTAGCATTGTCGTGTGAAGGGAGTGAAAAGAGATTAAAGAAACAAATCAACTCTGCTACTGTGCTTCTAAGCGAAAGAAAGAAAGACTGAAATGAAAGGAAGGAAGAGGAGAGGAAGGGAAGGAAAGGAAGGAAGGAAGGCTGAAAGGAACGAAGAAAAGGAGGGAGGAAAGGAGGGAGGGAAGGAAGGAAGGAGGAAGGAAGGAGGAAGGAAGGGAGGAAGGAAGGAGGAAGAAGGAAAGAGAGAAGGAAGGGAGAAGAGAGGGAAGGAGGGAAGGAAGGAAAAAAGGAAGGAGAGAAGAAAGGGAGCAAGGAAGGAAGGAAGGGAGAGAGGAAGGAAGGGAAGGAAGGAAGGAGAGAGAAGGAAGGAAGGAAAAAGAGGGAAGGAAGGAAGGTCGGACTATGCAGACATTTTGGGGACATACGATCCATATGAAATATTTCTGAATTAATCTGATTTCCATTAGAAGCCGTGACACCATCATGATAGCGGCACAAAAAATTGTGATGCAGAGTCATAGGTGTGGAGAGGGAGGGATAAATAGCTAGCTCGCTAGCGAGGTAGATAGAACGCTAATATGCCAAATTGTTAATAATTGGTGGTTTTAGATGAGGTTATTATTGAGGTCAACTTTATTATCTTTCAACTTTTCTGTGGGTTTGAAAATTTTCAAAATAAGTAATTTAGGGGAGGAGGGGTCGGAGTTCCATAGCATGAAAAGGCAGAGCTTTTTTGTTCTGGGCTGTATGGCCTGAGCTTCATGTTTGCTACATTCCTTTCTGTCCAGGTCACTGACCCCTGGAAGCCTCTTCTGGACAGGCTCAGGGATTGGTTGTTGTGAAGTGGCCATATTGTCACCAGATTGCTTGAAATGGAATGGATCCCCCCCCCCCCCACTCACACACTTTTTTTTCCCCCTGCAGAAAGGTAGTGCATCCAGGCTAATGGGAAAAAACAGGATGGAGGGAGGAAGGAGAATGAGTCAGTTGCCATGGGAACGAGCGGTGAAGGGCCCCTCTTTGCTCAGGCTTGACGCTTGTTTATAATCCCGAGAGGTGATGGGGGCTGGGGTGGGGGGGGGAGAGGAAGAAAGATGGGGACTTAATTTGCTCTCACAGATTCCGGCTGCCCACGGGGCTTATTATCCTTGATTGCCTGTTTTCTGCTTTTTGTCACCATGGAGACAAGTGAAAACGTGATTCTGCTCCGATTTACGCACTTTGCTCACTGAATGCCTTGTGCCTGTGTACCTGCTGGGTCTTAAGCTGTGGGATGGGCGGGGTGGGGGGGGGTCCCTACAGAAGGTGTCCATGCTAAGATGTATAATTCATTAAGATGGTAGAGGTGTGCTGTGAACCCAGGATGGGCTGTTAAGATTTCCTGAAGGACTTGAGTTGCTATCAGCTTCCTGCCTTCATCCACAGAGTCTCACCTCCTGGATATGGTTTAGGGGCCAAGGATTTAGAGCGGCCTACTGTGTTATCTATGGGTTGTGTTCTTGAAGACACACGGTGTGGCTAACTTTGGAATGTAACTCCGTGGAATAAAATAGATAACCCAATCAATCCAGGTGATAGCGCCTGAGGGGAGGGTTTAGGAAGAGTCAGGAAGATGGACACAGGTCTAAGTTGAGGATGTTTTACTCCGGGCACTAGGGCTGCTTTACCATGACTGGGTCTTCTCAGAATGTATACTCGTGAAATGCTGAGAATAAAACTGATGTTCACCGTGCTCCAGGAGGTCTGAGATGAGGATGGAGAGAGAGAGAGACTGAGAATGTTGGAGGGAAACAGAGTGCTAGAACAATACTTGGGGAGTCGTGTGGCTGGGCGCCGGTGGCTCACGCCTTCATCCGAGCTACTCGGGATGCTGAGATCTGAGGACCATGGTTCAAAGCCAGCCTAGGTGGGAAAGTCAATGAGATTCTTATCTCCAAGGAACCACCATAAAACCGGAAGTGGCACTGTGGCTCAAGTGGTAGAGGGCTAGCCTACAACCGACCAGAAAAAAAAAAAAAAAGAATATAAGGGGCCCTGAAAATGTCTGTAATTCTTCATGAATCAAGACACAGAAAGCAGGAACTGAAGAGGTGATTCAAGTGGGAAAATGCCTACCTAGCAAGTAGGAGGTCCTGGGTTCAAATTGTAGTTCAGAGGGAAAGAAAGAGAAAGAACGTGAAGAAAGAGGGGGAGAGAAAGAAAACAAGAAAGAAGGAAGGAAGGAGGAACGAAGGAAGGTTCAAATCCCAGTTCCAGAGGGAAAGAAAGAGAGAGAAAACAGAGATAGAGGGGGAGAGAAAGAAAAGAAAAAAGAAGGAAGGAAGGAAGGAAAGAAGGAAGGAAGGAAGAGGGAATGAGGGAAGGAAGAAAGGAGGAAGGAAAGAGGTTCTGGATTCAAATCCCAGTTCAGAGGGAAAGAACATGGAGATAGTGGGGAAGAGAAAGAAAAGAAAAGGAAGGAAGGAAGTTAGTTGTATGTGTTGGTACTGGGGCTGGAACTCAGGGCTTGTCCCTGAGTTTTTGGTCATGACTATTGCTCTACCACTTGAACCACAGCTCCACTTCTGGCTTTTACTGGTGATTAGCTAGAGGTAAGTGTCTCACAGACTTCCTTCCTAAGCTGGCTTCGAAATGGAATCCTCAGATTGCTAGGATTACAGGCATTGAGCCACTAGTGTCCAGCACAGAATATAAAAGTTTTAATTTGATGGAGGAAATAACATTTTGAGATCTATTACATAACACAATAACTATAGTTAACATTTATGTAGACTTCAAAAGTGACATGGTTTTGGAGGGGATTGGGGCAAAGCAAAAGCACAGAAATGGAGGGAGAAAGGAGCAAATGTAGTCATTGTATTCAATGTACATTATGTAAAAATCTATGTACCTTGTGGGTAGGGAAAAGGGGCAGAAATAAAGGAAGGGGTGACATTAGCCAAGAAACATTGTACTCATAGTCTGTCTTATGGAATAGTAACCTCTTTATACAACTACTTCATCATAACAATGAAAAAGAATTTAGAAAATTGCTAAGAGTGAATTCCAAATACTCTCACTACAAAAAAAAATGTCTATTGGACAAATGACATATTGATCAATTTTATTTAATCAAATCAATATATAGGAAGACTTCCTATTGGACACACAAGAAGTATATACACCTGTCATCTCAGTTGAAAAACTTTTTAAATTAAATGCAACTGGAGTGTAAATAAGAAGCTAAAATTCGTGTGACTTCATCTTTGGATGGGTGCTGGTTTTCTTAAGTATTGAAATAAAGGAAGCTCGCAGATTTACGACGTAATGAGCTATGTTCCATCTTGGATGCCTTGCTCATTTGTTCCCTGATTTTCATTCTCAAAGCAAATATTTTCTTTGCATTTCCCTGTAGACAAAATATTCATCTGTGCTCCTGGATTGAGAAAAACCAATTAACCCTCTGTCACTGTAGTAATATATTTTTCAATATGAAATATGCAACTTCTTTGTTCTCAATGTCCCTGAGATGTCTAACTGGAGACATCATGATATTCTTTATAATATCAATCTAATGCATGGGATGGATGTTTGAAACAACTTTTGAGTGGCCAGGCTAACATCCAAAGAAGCTGGCAACAAGTAGTTGACAGGGGTAACTGGGTATTCTTTCCTAAGCAGCCCTGTGGTGCTTTGTCACCCCGTTTGGAACTTGGTACCCCATCAGTAGAATGAGCACACTGCTCAGAGGACTTCCTCCCCTTGAAAATACAGCCCTCAAACCGGGCCCTGCTTTCTCCTGCTTTGCCATTCTCTGTAGAATTACTCGTTGGCCAAATCTTGGCCCGTGACCTTTCATCTCCTTTCCCAAACTCCCTACCTTTCCCCTGCTAACCTCTTCCTCAGTAACTGTGCTTTCTGGAAGGCTCCGGGAGGCCCAGAAATCATGAAATCTCTCACTTGGTCCCCAGTAAACTTAAGGGAAAAGGGAAATGAAATGTAACCTAGCTTAAGCCTGGAGGTCAAAGACATTATTGGTTCCTGGGTTGATCTGTTTTGTGTGGCTATTAACAAAAATACCCCAGGCTGGGTATGTTATCAAGAAAAGTGGTTAATTTGCCTTATGATTTTGGAGGATTGGGTGGTCTCTTCTGCGTGGCCTCTGGAAGGCCCAAATATTGCAGAAAAAGCAGGCAGGGAACGAGCAGTATGCAGGAGGGGGCCAAACAGCATGGGTTTGCCATGCTTCATATACACCCACTCTCATGAGGACTGCCAGCATCCTAGGAGAATGACATTTTACCAAGGTAAGCACATCAAATCACCTAATGAAGCTGGGCTGCTGTTGGTTCACGCCTGTAATCCTAGCTACTCAGGAGGCTGAGATCTGAGGATCGAGGTTCAAAGCCAGCCCAGGCAGAAAAGTTCGTGAGACTCTTATCTCCAATTAATCACCAGAAAACCAGAAGTGGCACTGTAGTTCAAGTGGTAGAGTGCTCGCCTTGAGCTCAAGAGCTGAGGGACAGTGCCCAGGCTCAGAGTTCAAGCCCCACGACTGACCAAAAAAGAAAAATCACCTAATGACTTTCATGGGGATGTGACTCAAGTAGTAGAGTACCTGCCTGGCTAAGCACAAGGCCTAGAGTTCAGTCCTTAGTAGCACCCAACACAGAGAACACACACACACACACACACACACACACACACACATGCACACGGGTGTCACCACAATTTGTCTCCCTGTTAGTGTCCAGATGCCACTCAATTCTTCAGCCATTTTGTTACCTACAATAGGAGAGCTTCTACTAACATAACAAAGATGTCTTCCATATGAGATGGGTTTTATCAGAGTACATTTGTCTTTAATTTATGAAACACATGATGCTTACATATCTTAGTCAGGAACAGCTCATGTTTCAGCCAGCCCTTTCTTGGGTTCCTGGGGCTCTTGGTCCACCCACCAGGAAAGGCAATCAAAGGCAGCAATCAACTCTTGATTGATTGCCCATGAAACGGGCACACGTCATTTCTGCTCAGAGTTCATTTGTGACAGCTCAGTCAGGGCTTCGTGATTGCAAGGTAGTCATTAGCAGGTGGTACCTGAACATTTACTGAGCGACACTCTCCATGGCTCATGGTAATGTGGCAGGAGTATCCGAGAACCTTTTACTTTGCAACAACACTAAGTCTGCAAGGTTAATGAGATACGCTGGTAGCCAGCAAGTGCAACTACCTATCCATTATCTGTGGGGGACTGACTCCTGACTCATAGCAGAGTCATAAAGGCAAGGGTAAATTCTCTGGCAGTGACTCACAAGATGAATGAAGACATGGAGAGATATCGATAAAGCATGAGTTAAGATTTAGGTGCCATCCACATATTCCCTAGGCCTGGAATGAGAAGGAACACTTTTCATTGGTAGCGCAAGTTTTTCAGCAACCTCATCCTTTGGGTTTTCTTCTGGGTCTCTGACTGTCCCCTCCCCTACACCTTTAGCCCAGTGTTTCATCTGTGAGTATATAGACACATTTGCAACTTGGCTCCGAAGTGCTCGGATCATGTGAGATTGGACTTCATGCTGGAATGAAGTTCATCATTTTAAAGATTCACCTCCTGAGAACCCTTGGCAGGCAAAGAGAAGCCAGTGGCCTTTTTTGTTGGCCAAGGTTTTGCTCCATGTTTTCCTGGAGCACTAATCAACTCATGGGTTTCTTTCTGGTTGCTGGTATTCTCTGTAGGAACAGGGACCTGAAAAGGTATAGTTAAGGCCTATGGACTAGACCAGTTTGTATGTGTGTGTGTGTGTGTGTGTGTGTATGCCAGTCAGGGCCTGGCCACTGTCTCTGAGCTTTTGTCCTTAAGACTACCACTCTACCACTTGAGCCACAGATTCACTTCTAGCTTTTGGGTAGTTAATTGGAGATAAGAATCTCACACCCTTTCCTTCCTTCCAAACTATAATGCTTAGATCTCAATCTCCTGAGTAGCTAGGATTCCAGGCATGAACCATCAGCATGCAGCAAGACCAACATTCCCGCCCCCCCCCACCTCCAAAACTAACCTGATCATTGTGTCCAAAGAGCTCAGAAAGAAGTACTAAGTCAGCTCCTGGAATGGGTTGAGCATTTGTTCTCTTGACACTCATTGCAGGCTGGGGCCAGGGTCAAGGGACAGCTGGGAGAGAAGCCAGGAAGGAGTGAAGAGCTTCACCCCTTATCACAGGCCTTCTCTCCTGATGAGGTTAAGGACCCAGATGGTTCGTAATTGTGAAAAATGAGGGTAATATGGAGAACCATAAATCACATACTCAAGAGCCATGGCCTTATTTCCACTGTTACCTGTTGGGACTGAATTTCCACAGCACTCTGCTGTGTGGAAACAGGGTCGCTCTGTGCTTCTTGGCCATCAGTATTCACGTTGGATTTAGCAGTTTGTGGTTGAGAACTGAAAAAATAAAAGTAACCTACAGCTCACTTCTGACCTTGTTTCTCTCTTGGCTAGAAAGAGTGTTCCTGGAACCTATACATATGTCTTTGCGAAATGAGATCTCTAGGGTATAAAATAGTCTGGGCTGGGTCCCAAGGAAGTGATTTGTGATTTTTTTTTATCCCTATAAATGAATTTATTCCATATGGTGTATGGTCAGCAACTTGAACTCCCTTATCAGGACAAGTCACAGAAATGCATCTTCAATTCCTACTTCAGCTCATTCTTGCCTTATTCCGAAATAGCGTTTAAGTAAGTACATTGTCCAGATTTTTATTATCTTCTGAACCATGACATCTTAGAACTGTGTCATGCCTTTTCTTAATTAGTGGTACATAGGAGAGAGGAACATTGGAGGCCAACAACCTCTGATTTAATGAAATACACATTTATGATCATCGGGAACACAAGGTGAAATACAAGGGTACAGCGTGTAGTGGAAATAGATTGAGGAAAGGCCATTTCTGAGCATTGGTGAGTTAAATTAAGGAATCCCAACAGAGTTGAAAAAAGCTGAGGTAAGATCTCAGATGAAGCCCATTCGTTGTGAAGATGCATAGATCCAAGACCCCAACAGGGACTGGCAGCCTACCCATTTGTAGTCTGTTGTTACCTGGGGTAAACAGTAGAAGCAAGATACATGAACACCATTATTTGTGAAAAGCATCCCTTCAAAATACAACTTGTGAGTCACTTTTGTGGAAATTTTGGTAAGGGTTTATTTTAACATGAAGTAGGAAGAAATGGAGAAGAGATACCCCCGGTTCTCCATGCGGCAAGTAGGAACCACTTAATAGCCCATTCTGTCCCCAACTTTTCCCACCTGCCACCATTTCTACCAATCAGAAGTTTTGTGGATGCAATATTCAATGTTTCTTGTGAAAGTCCTCTTCCTCTCCAGTCTCTGATCACACACACACACACACACTACAAATTTTGATGCACACAATAGCACCAGAATATACCACTGGCTGGCATTTAGAACAAGTTCTTGAGTGTGGAACATGAGGAAAAGAATTTATGAGCATCTGCGTTACGAAGCAGTAGTGTCCTAACACTACTACCATTTCAAGATGCATTTGTACTTGAGAGTTGTGAATCCATGGTACACATTACCCTTCTTTCTGTGACTCTCCATACGTCAGTGTAAAACCATGGTGGATCATCTGATGCCTTCTTGTTTATTAGTATGCATAAATACTGTTCCATTCTTAATAACCAATTCTATTTGTCCTCTATCTAGGTATTGGAGACATTAGAACTCATATGATACCTATTTTACATGTGGAGGACATAAAATAGTGTTCAAAAAATCCATCTAGAGCAAAAGATGGTAAATGGTAAAAAGTTACTTCAAAACATCTACTGGAGCAGTTGTTTAGACACTTGAAGAAAGCTGTGTATTGATAACTTCTTCCATAATATTACAAATATAAATACTGGTCCCTGCAAACTGCATTCAAAATTCACTCTTTAAATCCAGAACCTTTATATATCATTTTCTTCCCTTCTTTTTATTTGTTTAGTTATGTGGATGATAATCATATAAATCACTTTATGGCCAGACATTATACAGGTGGATTGATTATTGTCTTCATAAAATGTTTTATTCCATCCCAGTGCTATTCTGACAATTTATACTTTGGGGTACTCAGGAGTTGGAATAAATGGGCTTTGGAAGTCTCTGAATAATGAATATAATTAAGAAATCTATGCAATCCACACTTTGGGGTGTTGATTGAATGCCTGCATTGGTAGGCATTAGGAAAGCTGAATTAAGTTAATATCAAGTTCAACATCTCACACCTGAGCCACTCATCACTGTAGCTAGCTGCTTTTATTTTCTCTTTTTGAGGCTGTGTTCTTGCCCCGTGAGGTCGTCTGTCTGGAATGTTTGCAATGGCACCTTACTGAGGATTTTTGTGTCCGGGCCAGCTTCTGAGAAGCCCGCTTTCAAGTGGAAGCCATATCTTTCATGCTATCTGTGTGTACAGGAACTGCCTCTCAGCATGGCCTTCTCCGTGCTTGTGACAGCACGTTATTATGATTTTGTGTCTATCACCAGTCCTCTCTTAGCCCTAAATAATTAAGAATCAACTCTCATTTTCCAATTTTAGGTCTTGCCCAGATCTCTTTATGAAACACTTATAGTACTCAGATTTCTTTCTTTCTTTCTTTCTCTTTCTTTCTTTCTTTCTTTCTCTTTCTTTCTTTCTTTCTCTTTCTTTCTTTCTTTCTTTCTCTTTCTTTCTTTCTTTCTTTCTCTTTCTTTCTTTCTTTCTTTCCTTCCTTCCTTCCTTCCTTCCTTCCTTCCTTCCTTCCTTCCTTCCTTCCTTCCTTCCTTCCTTCCTTCCTTCCTTCCTTCCTTCCTTCCTTCCTGTCTTTCTTTCTTTTTTTTGTCAGTCATGGGGCCTGAACTCTGGGCCTGGGCACTGTCCCTCAGCTCTTCAGCTCAAAGCTAGCGCTCTACCACTTGAGCCACAGTGCCACTTACAGCTTTTTCTGCTGATGTAGTGCTAAGGAATTGAACTCAGGGCCTCATGCATGCAAGGCAAGCACTCTACCACTAACCCACCTTCCCAGCCCAAATACGCACTTTTCTTTTTGTGTTTTTTCCCCCTTTTCTTTCTTTTGTTTTTCTCTTCTTTTTTTTTTTTTGAAGGATTAGTACCCCAGAATGCATCATGAAGAAGCATATATATGGAGAGGAGAAAGGAGTTTGTCACTTAGGTATTACAGAAACTATAGTTAAATGAATCGAACAGCTCTTGATGTGGCATTTTGATGGTGAGTTGTTTCAGTTCAAGGAGTAAAGTATGGGCTTGAAACATTGAGATGGTGTCTTGAATTACAAATGTCCAAAATAACAGCAACTAAATACCTACTGTTCTGATCTCATACGTGAAGCATGTTGCCCAGGTCAGACTCTGTCTTGCTCCAGGTCTCTGAGACATTAGAGCTAGTTTTCTCCACAACACGTAGAAAATGACATGGAAAGTACACCTCAAAATTATGGACCATAGAGCTGAGTCTTAGATGAGCACCAAAGGCTCATGAGTGTAATTGTAACAAGGCTCATGAGTGTAATTGTAACCACGCAGAAAGCTGAGATTTGAGGATCTCTGTTCAAAGCCAGCCCTGGCAGGGAAGTCCATGAGACTCTTATCTCCAATTAGCCACCAAAAAGCCAGAAATTGAGCTGTGGTAGAGGACCAGTCTTAAGTGAAATAACCTAGTAAAAGCATATGATTCTGAGTTCAGTTCCAGTACTCACACACACACACACACACACACACACAGGAGTCTTACATATCATACAAGTGATGTTTCCAATTTCACAGGTTTGTTTTGTTTTGTTTTTGGTGCTGGTACCTGGGATAAACCTCAGGGTCTGGGCTCTGTCCGTGAGTTTTTCCACTCAAGGCTGCCTCTACCACTTGAGCCACAGCTCCACATCAGGCACTTTGCTTGTTAATTGGTGATAAGAATCTCACAGACTTTTTTCCCCCAGGCTGGCTTTGGACCCCTGATCAGCAAGGATTAGAGCTGTGACCCACCAGTGCCCACCAACATAATCCAGGTTGTTTTTTTTTTTTTGGTCAGTTATGGGGCTTGAACTCTGGGCTTGGGCACTGTCCCTGCACTCTTCAGCTCAAGGTGAGCACTCTGCCACTTGAGCCACAGTACCATTTCCCATAATCCAATTGTTGTATGTGCATGCTGGTACCATGTCTTTAACTCAGGGCCAGCATGCTGCCCTTTAACTTTTTCACTCAAGGCTAGCACTCTAGCACTTGAGCAAGAGCTCCACTTACAGCTTTTTTTTTTTTAATGGGAGGTAAGAGTCTGATGGATTTTCCTGCCCAAGCTGGCTTTGAACCTCAGATCTCAATCTCCTGAAGGATTAAAGGTGTGAGCCACCAGCAGTGGACAATTGTCCATATTTTTATGGTGAGATAACTCAGTGGTAAATGTGGAAATTACTATCCCAGGTCTTAGAGGAAAAGGCTTTTAATTTGTTTCTCTCACTGAGTAGGTTGTTGGCTGTGATTTTATCATATACAGCCTTTGTTTTAATGAGTTGCATTCTTCTATACCTAATTTGTTAAAAGCATTTTTTATCTTAAATGGATGTTGAGTTTTCTTACAAATTAATTCACTGTGTCAATTGAAATGGTTATATTTTTAGTCTTTATTTGGCTAATGTACTGCATCTTATCTATTAACTTAAATGAATTGAGTAATTCTTGCTTCCCTGAGATGAATCCCACTAGATCACAGTGAATTATGTTTTAAATATGTTGTTGGATTTCATTTCCTCATTAACTATGTTTACAGCTATGTTCAATATAGATCTGGCTTATAGTTTTCTTCTGTGTGTGTTATTGTCAAGGATTGTACCAGGGTAATGCAAGACTCACACATAAAAGAAAAAGTAAGAAGCAGTTCCTCCTCTTCAATTTTTTGAAGAGTTTAAGAACTGGTATTAGCTTTTTTCAATGTCATAGAATTCAGCAGTGAAACTATTATGTCCTTGGCTTTCCTTTGATGGAAGACTTTTGTATGAGTGATTCTATCTTTTTACTCAATAGAAGTCTGTTCATACTTCCTATTTCTTCATAATGGAAACTTGGTAGTTCTATGTGTGAAGAGTTTTTATCAATTTCCTCTAGAATATCCCTTTTGTTGCGGTATAATTGTGCATCATAGTCCTTTGTGTCCTGTGGTATGCATTATAATAGTTCCTTTTTCATTTCTGATTTGTGGGCGGGGGTAGAGGTGTAGGTGTGTATGAATGCTAGTCTTGGGACATGAATCAAGGTTTAGGCACTGTCTCTGAGCGTTTTTGCTCAAGGCTAACACTCTACAATTTGAGTCATAGTTCCACTTGCAATTCTTTGGTGGTTAATTGGAGATCAGAGTCCCATGGACTTCTCTGCCCAGACTGGCTTCAAACTGCAATTCTCAGATCTCAGCCTCTTGAGTAGCTAGGATTACAGACATGAGCCACTGGTTCCCGGCTTCCATTTCTGATTTTCTTTATTTGAATCTTTCCACTTTTTAAAAAAGTCTGTATAGAGTTTTTAACTTTTGTGCATCTTTTATTCTACTTCATTGATATTTTTCTATTGTTTTTCTTCTTATCTTTATTATTTCCTTCCCTCCAATAATGTTTGATGTGTTTTTCATTTTTTTCCCCTGAGATGCAATATTAAGTCATTTATTGGGGAAAATTTGATTATAACACTTATTACTGAGAATTTCTTTTGCTGTGTTCACTAAATTTGGGTATATTGTTTTTCCATTTTCATTTGTGTGGAGAAAAATTTTAATTTATTTCTAATTTCTTATTTATTTCTAATTTCTAATTTAATTTATTTCTAATTATCTATTTGTTACTCAGAAATTATGCTTAATTTTCATGTCTCTATGAATTTTCTGAAGTTCATCTTGTTGTCAATTTCTACTTTTATACCACTGTTGCCAGAAAAACTACTTGATATGATCTAATTCTTCTTAAACGCTTTAAGATTTACTTGTCTTCTGAGTCAGTGTAAAGATTACAGAACAAATATCTAATTGCTATGGAAAGTTATTTAAGGTGGATAACTTACCTTTGAACACATACACTATTGATGTTTTATGATAAAGGATTTGTTTTGTGGGGAATCCACTGATTTTTCTTTGTGCACATCACTTGTACAAAGTAAGAAATTTCATTGTCAAATTTCCATACATTCATGTGATATTCTTGGATCTTATTTAATTTCCTCTATTACTCATTATCCCACACACACACACCCATAGATAAGCCCAGACTCCATTTTTAACTTCCTTACAAAATTCTGTAGAGGTTTTATTATGACCTTTGCACATGCTTGTATAATGTACTTGGGTCATGTTTTTTCCACACATACACTGCCCTTTTCCCACTTACACCACTGTTTCCCAAAGGAGTCCCGTGATCATCTCCTTCTGTCTTTATTGGTGGGTTGTACCCCACCAATAAAGCTAACTTTCCTTTCCTGTTGAACTGCCCTCTTGAGTAAGCATGCAGGGTTACAAATAAAAGTGCTAAGGTAGGCGGCCACCTGTGGCTCACGCCTGAAACCCAGCTACTCAGGAGGTTGAGATCTAAGGATCACAGTTCAAAGGTAGCCCTGGCTGTAAAGTCTGTGAAACTTTTATCTCCAATGAACCATTAGAAAACCAGAAGTGGAGTTATGGCTCAAAGTGGTGGAGTGCTAGCCTTGAGTGAAAGAGCTCAAGGACAGCACCCATGCCGTGAGTTCAAGCCCCATGACTGACAAAAAAAAATTCCAAGATGGCTTCCAGCAGAGATGTGTGTGTGTGTGTGTGTGTGTGTGCACAAATGATGTCTGGGCAATGGGTCTATGAGCGTGGCAAGGCCTTTGTGCATCCCTGGTGCCTGATGCCTATACTCTCCTGCGACTTCACTTTCTAGTTCAGCAATTAGAACTTTCATTAGGCATTTCTACTGGTTTATGGCTCCACAGTCTACCATGGCAGACAGTAAGATCTTGGTTGCTGTGTCTCTTCAGTGTGCTTGTCTCTTCATATTTGAGGTGTAGATTTGAACTATAACCTCAATTCTCTGGTGGATCCAAGAAGAGTTATTAGTTTTCAGATTGTTCATTTTTTTTCCTTATTGCAAAAACAAGTGTGACAAATTTCTAGCTGTCACTAACATGTCAGAGCTGAAACCAGAAGTGTAAAATGCAGATGTTTTGAAGGAAAGATGTGGGATGAAGTGGCCTTCTCGTTCTATGGGGAATGCAAGATGTCAACCTGATTTTCACTGATGATGTGAACACTGATCGCTTTGTTAAAGTACCGATTTCTGCTTTGTGGAGTTACTGAGTTGGTTGTGTTTTTGTTTTTGTTTTGTTTTGTTTTTTTTGTTTTAATCCCCCATCCTCTGTGTTTTAGAAGCAATTCATTAAACACAGCTCATGCCAGAGAAGAGAGAGGAATTCAACTTCATCTCCTAGAGGAACGAGTTATTTAGCAGACATATGTTAAAAACACCACAATAATTAGTATTCAAGGGGGAGATGTTTTGAGTCTTGCAAATTTCATGTTTATACTTAATGTTTCACCAACTAATTTCAGCATTCATCAGTGGATCTTGTCTGCAGTAATTACTATTATGATGTTGTCATGGTGATTTTCCGCTTCATTTATTCCTTTTATATTCCTTCGGTGGTGTTCTTATTTAAAAAATATTCATTCCTATTTATTTAGTTATTTAGTTATTTATTTATGTTATTCGTGGTAAGGGCATTGACATAAGATTTAGTTTTGGGCAAATACTAAGTGCACAACATAATATTATAATTTAGAAGAATGGTACTATAAAACAGACCTGCAGAACTTACGCATCTTGCATATAACAACTTAACTGATTAACAACACCCCTCATTTCCTCTTCCCCCACCCCAACATCTCCATCAACTACCATTCTACTACCTGCTTCTATAGGTGTGCCAATTTCAATATGTCTTATGGGTACAATCATGCTGTATTTGTTCTATGATTGGCTCATTTCATTAACATCACGTCCTCCAATTTTCTTCTCTTTTCTTTCTTTTTTACACTGCTACTGGGGCTTGAACTCAGGCCCTCGGTGCTGTCTTTTACTTTTTTTCCCCTCGAAGTTGGAGTTGTCACAGCTCCACTTCCAGCTTTTGAGAAGTTGATTTAAATAGAGTCTCTCAAACTGTCCTGCCTGGGCTGGATTTGAACTACGACCCTCAGGCCTCATGGCTTCCTGAATAGGTAGGATTACAGGTATGAGTCCCAGGCACCTAGACAATTTTCTAAAGACCTTTATAATATTCCACTAAATACTATTCTACCAAATGTATGTATTCTCTTGAATACATTCATGTGGAGGCATTGGATCTTACGGCAATACTTCTATTTTTTATTTCTTAGGACCCTTCATACCGCTGCTGACTCATTTTCCATTCTTGCCACTAGCATATGAAGAGTTCCATTTATGTATATTATCGTCAGCATCTATCTGTTGTTTTATTGATGATAGGCATTCTATGATGTATGCGGTGGTATTTCATTGTGGTATCGGTTTGTGTCATAGATGATTCATTATGTTGAGAATCTTGTCAAATACCTGTTGGCCTTTGCTATGTTTACTTTGGAGAAACATCTATTCTAGTACTCTTGGCATTTGCTTTTAACTTTTTAAAAAAATATTATTTGTTTTAATATTATTGGTTTTGACTTTTTTTTATACTAAATTGCAATAGTTACTTATAAAACTAGCTATGAACCACTTGTTTGCATTTCATTTTCTCCCATGCATAGGGTGCTTTTTCTTTTCTTTTTCTCTCTGTGTGCCGAAGCTTTTGACTTTATTATATATTCACTCATCAGTTTTGTCTTAACTACTCAGACAACAGTATGTTTGTAGTGTCATATCTGTGCTTTGGAGATTTTTACCCTTTGTTTCATGCTAGTAATTTCTTAGTTTCAGGCTTTATTGTTAAAGATTTAAGCCGTTTTGAATTGATTTTCTTTTATGGTATAAAGTAAGAGTCTGGTTTCATTCTTTTGCATATATATATATATATACATATATATATACATATGCCAAAAAAAAAAGAGACTCTTTTCTCGGCTTGATGTGCTGACACTATTGTAGAAGATGGCCTATCCATAGTTGCAGGCATTTGTTCCTGGGATCTGTCTCCCATTTGTTCACTTGATTATTCAATTATTTATCTGCATTAGTATGAGCTAATTTTTTTATAGTCCAGATAGATATAATTCACTCTCTCACAAAGTGAGATGTTTCAGATATAACCTGTTTCCTCATTTTCCCTGTCTTAGTGCTAAAGTCAAACATTATCCCAAGGGCCTTTGTCATGTTTTTTGTTTTTTTGTTTTTTTCTTGACCTCAGGAAGGTATTACAGCCGGGAGCCAGTGGCTTATGCCTGTAATTCTAGTTACTCATGAGGCTGATATCTGAGGACTGTGGTTCAAAGCTGGCCCCAGGGCAGAAAAATTCCCTTGAGACTCTTATCTCCAAATAACCACTCAAAAACTGAGAGTAACACTATGGCTCAAGTGGTAGAGTGCTAGCCTTGAGCACAAAGAGGCTCAGGGACAGTACCCAGACCCTGAGTTCAAGCCCCATAGCTGACAAAAACAAAAAGAAAAGAAAAGTATTGGGCTGGGAAGGTGGCTAAGTGGTTGAATGCTTGCCTTACATACATGAGGCCCTGGGTTCGATTCCTCAGCACCACATAAGCAGAAAAAGCCGGAAGTGGTGCTATGGCTCAAGTGGTAGAGTGCTAGCCTTGAGCTGAAGAGCAGAGGGACAGCTGAGTTCAGGCCCCACAACCAACAAAAAAAAAGGAAAGAAAAGAAAAGTATTGCAATATGAAATGTGTGTGTTAGTACTGGAATGCCTCTGATTTCCAGATCCTTTCAACAAACAAATCCCAGAAAGAAAGAAAGAAAGAAAGAAAGAAATACAGATTTATTTCTATATCTAATTTGCTGCATTAAATCTAGGTATATCAAGAGACATATTAAAGCAAACATGATTATGATAGCCTTCCCACTGGTCCAGCACTATAGGAGTCATTCTAGTCCTTAACTTTGATTATTCCCAGAATCATTCTTTGACAATGACAAAACTTTTCCAAGCTCAAGATTTTAATCACAGTTGTTTCTTTGTTTGCTGGTTTGCTTTTAAACATATGTACAGACTTCTTTTTAATTCAGCCTCATTTGTCTGGCACCAATGTCTTACTTTTAGCCACTGTAACTTAGGTCAGGATACTAAGTTGTTGGATCAGCTGATAGGAAACATTAGACTTGCTCATCTGTTTAGAGATGTGAAATTAAAAGCAGACTGGAATTTGGCAAAGGGTGAGTTGAGAGCTTAGAGAAATGAACACACTCCAAGAAGCTTAAATATGGGAGCAGGAGAAATCAGGCTATGGGCTCGACCTTGGGTTTGTACACTGTGATTTCCATAACCTGAATATCACTGCCACTGGGGTCCTGCAGGGGCCAGCTCCCAAGTAGATGTCAGCCCGTGTATGCTCTGGGACAATCTATTTTCTAGGATGTTGAAAACTGGACTTCCTGTAGAGGAATATGATAGCTGTTCTACCAATTATGTAGATTTTTCTACCTGCAGACAAAACTGAGAGCTGTCTTGGAAAGGTTTTGTTATATTTATGTGTTTATTTGTTTGTTTATTGTCCTCTGTGGGGCTTGAACTCAGGGCCTGGGCACTGTCCCTTAGCTCTTTCGCTCAAGGCTAGTGTTCTACCACTTTGAGCAACAGCTCTACTTCTGGTTTTCTGGTCATTCACCAGAGATAGGAGTCTCACAGATTTTCCTACCCAGGCTGGATTCAACCCCTGATCCTCAAATCTCAGCCTCCTCAGTAACTAGGATTACATGAGCCACCGCACCCTGCTCTTAGAAAGGTTTCATACGGACCTTGGTGACTCCCTGGTTCCCTTGGGTTCACTCACAGCAGAAACCTGGTCTGTCCTGATCACACTTCTACATGTTATGGTAGTTACTTTTTGTTGCTTTGATTAATCACAGTAGATACATTGACACCCCTTTCCCCCTCCCGCCCCAAATCCACATGTGTTCTGTCCCCTTCTTCCATGTTCCACATTTTCCATTCGGCTGTGGGGTCCTGGCTCTCCCCACAGGCTCTGGAGATGTGACAGTGGTATGAGCACACTGATGATAAATGATCTCACGTGTGTCCTGAAATGCAGACGAACACTGGCAAGAAATAAATCTTGAGGACAGCATCCTGGATGGGACAGCTGCAGCACAGAAAGAGCTATTCTAGGCTGCAAGGTTGGAGCAGCATCCTGGCAGACTCGCCCTCCATGATAGGCTATTTGCTAGAAGCTTCTTCGTGCTAAGGGTGAAGGCAGGCTGCTGAAGCCAGGCCATACCATGAATAAAATAGAGGGTGAAATGTGCTATAGGCGGAGGGCATTGTCAGCAATGGACATCCCTAGTGAAAGCTGTCTTTTGGATCTACTTGTTACTAATGAGAATTAGCTTTGTAACATCATAGTTGGTAGACAATGGTAGATCAGAGATAGTGAGAGGAAGAACACAAAGCAGGTGTGTGGATTTTGAAATGTCTACATGAAACCTGCATATTTCTTGGGGAGATAAATTCTGTATTTCCTTCCTTCCTTCCTTCTTTACTTCCTTCCTTCCTTCCTTCTTTTCTTTATTTTTCTTTCTTTCTTTCTCTTTCTTCCTTCCTTTCTTTCTTTTTTTTTGTCAGTCATGGGGCTTGAACTCAGCACCTAGGCACTGTACCTGAGCTTTTCTGCTCAAGTGGCTCGCCACTTTTAGTTTTCTGGTAGTTAATTGGAATTAAGAGTCTCACAGACTTTCCTGCCCAAGCTGGCTTTGAACCACGATCCTCAGATCACCTCCTGAGTAGCTAGATTATACGTGTGAGCCACCAGTGCCCAGCAGAATTCTATACTTGTGTTTGGAGAAGGGAAAAAAAGACTGTGATATGGCCTTTTCCCTCTGCCTGTATCCCCCATTGAGATTAATCCAAGACTCTTTTGTTAAACATTTTTTCCCTAATAGCTCTTTGGATATATGTAATCCACATGGCATAATTTAAACTCAGTATGGTTGACTCTAATCACAACGTTGTACAGTCATCACAAAAATCAATTTCAAATTAAATTAAGGCATTCAGAGTAAAAAAGAAACTCTCTACCATTCACTATAATTATCACCTAATCCCCCATTCTTCACAGCCCTATGTAACCATAAAATGATTTCCTCTTTCTAAGAACTTTGCTATTCTAGGCATTACATATAAATGTGTCTGTAAAAATGTATAGTCTTCTATGTCTGGTTTCTGTGCAAAGTGGTCTGATGTTGTAGACTGTATGAGTAATACCTCCTTTTTAATGGCCAACTAATAATCCATTTTATATATCACATCTTCTTTATCTAGTCATCCAAATGGATGGACACACAGGTTGTGTCCACTTCTATGCTATGATACCTCCATGATATTGCTGGACATACTTTGGTATGGACATTTCTTTTCTTTTCTTTCTTTCTTTTTTTTGGGGGGGAGTCTGGTCATGCGGCCTGAACTCTAGGTGTGGGTGCTGTCCCTCAGCTCTTCAGCTCAAGGCTAACATTCTACCACTTAAGCCAAGGCGCCACTTCTGGCTTTTGCTGCTTATGTGATGCTGAGGAATCTAACACAGGGCCTCATGCATGTAAGGCAAGCACTTTACCACTGAGCCACCTTCCTAGTCCTCTTTTTTTTTTTTAAGTATACAGTCATGCATAAGTATACAGTCATGCATCATTGAACAGAAGCATATCTTCTGAGAAATGTCTCCTGGGAAAGGTGCCCTGAGACAATTTTGTCATTGTATGAGCATCACAAAGTGTACTTAGAAAAAAAGAAAAGGGCCCAGTGCCAGCAGCACACGTCTGTAATCCTAGCTACTCATAAGGCTGAGATCTGAGGATCACAGTTCAAAGCCAGCCCTGGCAGGAAAGCCTGTGAGACTCTTATCTCCAATAAACCACCAGAAAACCAGAAGTGGTGCTGTGGCTGGAGTGATAGAATGCACCCCTTGAGCTGAAGAGCTCAGGGACAGCGCCCATGCCTAGAATTCAAGCCCCATAACCAACAAAAAGTGCCATGACCTCCCTAGGTGACATAAACTCATGGAGCCATCATAATATAGGTAGCTTAAAACCATTGCATCCATCATCTGTTTACTCTTGGTACCACGTATGACTAGTTTATTTTACTTAGTGTAATGTTCTTAAGATTTGGCCGTCTTGTAGCACATACCAGGAACTACTTCCTGTTTAAGACTGAATCATATTCCAGTGCATACATATATATGGACAATATTGTTTATCAACCTATCCACAATGGAGATTTGAATTGCTTTCCCTTTTTGTGACCATGATTTCAATTATCTTGGTTACATATATACGTATGTGTGTATATATGCATACGTATATTCAATATATACATATATGTATATATATATGTGTGTGTGTACATACATGTGTATATATGTGTATACATATATATTCAAGACTATCATTCTTGGATCATACAACGATTTTAATTTTGTTAGGTCATATGATGATTCTACTTTTTTATTGTTTATTTGTTTATTTTTGTGCTGGTCCTGGGGCTTGAACTCAGGGCCTGGGCACTGTCATTGAGCTTTATTCGTTCATGGCTAGCATTCTACCATTTGAGCCACAGTTCTGCTTCCTGATGATTCAAATTTTATCATCATCATCATCATCATCATCATCATCATTATTATTATTATTATGTGTGGCACTTGCTAGGAAGGCACTCTACCAATTGAACCACACCTTTCTGCATTGGTTATTTTAGAGCTAGAGTCCCAGCTTACGTCCAGGCCTCAGCCTGGACTACAAACCTACTTGTACTCTTGTATCATTGAGGATAACAGGCATGTACCATTGTATCCAGCCATGGTGCATCTCCTGCAGCAAGGATAAGACCTATGTGCCACTGCCACAGCTTATTGGTTAAGATGGAGATTCAAGACATTTCAGGCCTGGGCTATCCATGAACCATGATCCCCCACCTGTCCTTCCCAAGTAGTGTGATTTACAGCCTGGAGCCACTGTTGCCCATCTCTAATTTTCCTTTCTGACGAAACAGAGCACTGTTTGCCACAGCAACTACACCAGCTTACATCCTCGCCAGGGGTGTCCGTGTCCTAATTTACCCACATTTTCCCCAGCTCTTGATACATTCTGTAATGGATCAGAGGAGGATTTTATTTCATTGTGTTTTGCATTTGCCTTTGCAAAAGGAATTGATTAGTGATTCTGAGCATTTTCTTTCATGTACCTATTGGTCGTTTATTTATCTTCTCTGGAAATGTTTGTGTGTTCCTTCGTCTATTTTTTAAGTGCATTTTGTCTGTCTGTTTGGTCTCAAGGCCACTAAGTGGCTGTTCTCATTCTTCTCAGTGCAATTAGCTATTTAGCAAACTTCCACAAGTAGAGCTATTCTCCTAACCTGTAATCAGGATCTGATACAGACACAATGGTCCAGAGTTTATGGCTTTGATGGAGGGGAAACGGGAATGTCCTAGACTTGTCTGAATCACATTGAGTAATCAATTGCATCTGTAATTTCACATGAATGATGAAAGAGCTGGAAAGTAAGGAGATAGAAAGAAATACAGATCAAGAGAAATATAACAACTGTCATAGTTCTGATCACATACATATGCAATCTGCTCACTGACAGCCTCTTTCTTCTTTTAATGATATTTTGAGGCAGAGCAGCATGGCAAAGCTATTTGACACAGTTGAGTGCTCCCAGACAGAATTTTTTAGCTTTATCCTTGGTAAGAAATTTCTATCCAAGCTCATCTTTATGCATCCACCCACCACCAAAACAAATCCAGTAATAAAGCAATGAGGAGTTACAGAAATTCAGACCCCCTCAGACCATCCTTTCTGTCTGGAAAGACTTTGTAAATCCTGTAACAGCCTGATTGCTTCCGAGCTCCTTCCATCGTCTGTATTTATGAGCCACAGGTCATCCTTAAGGAGTCTGAGGAGCGAGAGGATGCGGTGGCCACATTTAGAGAGCTTGGGAAGGTTTCTTCTTGTCAATATCAATTGTTTTTTTAACCTGTTTTATTTATTTTTTCCTGATTTTATTATTCAATATCTATTCAATATCTCAGTTATTCATTCAGTACTATGTGTTCAGGAAAGCAGAGGGATACCGACAAAGAATCGCACCTCTTTTTAGAGCCAGGCACAGAAGAGGGAGGTAAAGGTAATCATGAAGATAGGAGAGAAAATAAATCCCAGGAGATGAGAAGATAAGCAAATGGAGAGTAGGAAAAGAATTACGTTCTATGAAACCACAAAATAGCAAGAATTCTGATTTAAAAAAAAAAAGATTGCCTATTATTGACCAGAGCTGAATTAGTATGAAGTCAGGGTAAGGAATAAAACTTTCCATATGAGAGTGCAGATTTACACTGTGACCCTGAAGGGGAACATGCACACACACACACACACACACACACACACACACACACACACACACATATGCATAGAACCACACATATACTATGTGAAGGTCATATAGCTCCATCTATCTGGATCCTTAAGAAACTTTGAAGGAAACAGAGAGAGAGAGAGAGAGAGAGAGAGAGAGAGAGAGAGAGAGAGAGAGAGGGAGAGGGAGAGGGAGAGGGAGAGGGAGAGAGTGTTCAAGCCCCAGGACCAGCACCAAAAAAAAGGAGGGAGAGCAAGATGTGGTACTATGTTCAGCAACCCCGAGGCATAGTAGTTCAGAGGATGACAATCCAAGGTTAGCCACGCCAATGTAAAAAATAAAGTTTAAAAGGGGGTAAGGGGTAGCTCAAGGTAATAGCAACTGCCTTGAACACACTAAGCCCAGAGTTCAAGCCTAACTACTGCTCAAATGAATATATAAAACTCCATGTAGCCATCACGATGCACTTACTGGGCTACAAATACTATTGAAGCCAAAATGTATGGCATTAACACACCAGCTAGAAAACAGACAACATAGAAACATGTGCCCAGGAAGACATTTGCCTGAGTTTTGTGGTGGAAAACTAATTACTGTGCTGCCTACACTGTTATAAAATGAACCCTAACGTGGTGCTGTGGCTCAAGTGGTTGAGTACTCTTCTTGAGCTGAAGAACTCAGGGACACCACCCAGGCCAAGAGTTCAAGGCTCAAGACCAAAAAAAAAAAAAAGCCAAGTTTTTCCAGGTGCTGGTGGCTCATGCCTTTAATCCTAGCTACTCAGGACACTGAGATCTGAGGATCGTGGTTCAAAGCCAGCCTGGGGAGGAAAGTCCGGGAGACTCTTATCTCCAATAAAACTACTCAGAGAACCGGAAATGGTGCTGTGGCTCAAGTGGTAGAGCACTAGCCTTGAGCTGAAGAGCTGAGGAACAGTGCCCAGGCCCAGAGTTCAAGCCCCACAACCGACAAAAAAAATGAACCCCAACGTCTCTGGAGAGAGTAGATTGGTGGGAGGGAAGGACTGTAGGAATAAAATGTTACTTGGGGGCTAGTGTCTCATGCCTGTAATCTAGCTACTCAGGAGGCTGAGATTTGAGGATCCCAGTGCAAAGCCACTCCAGGCAGGAAAGATCATGAAACTCTAATCTCCAATTAACCACCACAAAAGAAAGAAAGCCAGGTGCTCGTGGCTCACACCTGTAATTCTAGGTACTCAAAAGGCTGAGATCTGAAAATCACAGCCAGCTTGGGCAGAAAAGTCCCTATGAGACTCTTTTCTCCAATTCCAGTTAACCACCAGAAAATTCGAAATGATGCTGTGCCTCAAAGTGGTAGAGTGCTAGCCTTAAGCAAAAAGAGCTGAGGGACAGTGCCCAGGTCCTGAGTGCAAGGCCCACGATGAAAGGAAGGAAGGAAGGAAGGAAGGAAGGAAGGAAGGAAGGAAGGAAGGAAGGAAGGAAGGAAGGAAGGAAAGGGAGGGAGTGAGGGAGGGAAGAAGGAAGAGAGAGAAAGAGAGAGAAAGGAGAGAGGGAGGAAGGGAAGAAGGAAGGAAAGAAGGAAGGAAGGAAGGAAGGAAGGGAAAGAAAGGGAAGGAAAGAAAGAGGGAGAAAGAAAGAGAGGGAAGAAGGGAGAGAGGAAGGAAGGAAGGAAGGAAGGGAGGGAGGGAGGGAGGGAGGGAAAGAAAGGAAAGGAAAGGAAAGAGAGAGAGAGAAAGAGAGGGAGGGAGGGAGAGAGGAAAGAAGGAAGGAAGGAAGGAAAAAAGGAAGGAAGGAAGGAAGGAAAAAAGGAAGAAAGGAAGGGAGGGAGGGAGGAAAGGAGGGAAGGAGGGAGGGAGACAGAGAGAGAGAGATTGAGAAAGTGTAGCTTAATTGGTAGAATGCCAGCCTTAGATGAACAAACCAAGCAAGAGCACCAAGCACCAAGTTCAATCCCCAGTAAGGGCACACACACAAAGTTAGTCTAAAATTGATTGCAGTTGATTGCATCTAGTAAAATATGGCAAGAAAGAAATCGGTTGGAGAGAAAAACAGGCCTGTTCACAAGCAAGAAAACGAAGTGGTGACAAGAATACATATTTTCAAGATAGGAAAGCCGGGATGCAGAACCAGGCGTCTCTAGAGAAGCGTGTGTCATTCTCTCTGGAGAACAGTCTTGGATAACATAATAGGGTGGGCTGGAAAAGCCGGTCAAATGATTTAAATTTGCCTTTATTTTTTCCCCTGTTTGTTATCAGGAGGATGTATGCATGAAGGACTGTGCAGTTTGTCTTTTTAATTGCTTGCAAATGAAAGGTTTGGAAATCTATTTTCTAAAAAGTCTAAATTATAGTGTCTTCTCTGTAAGAGGAGGGTGTATGCATGAATGGGTGTGAAGTTTATCTTCTTTTTAATTACAAGCAGATGAAACATTTGAAAATCAATTTTCTGAAAAATAGAAATTATAGATGTGTTCTCGGTAAAATAAAAACAAAACAAAATGAAGCAGTGCAGGAAGGAAATTTTAAATGACTCTTTAAAATACCTGGCAACATCCATCAATTTGTTGACATATTTCAACAAGAAAAAAAATTACAAGATTATAGCCTTCTTGTTTTGTGTTCCAGATGGATGAAAGGTAATCTTATTCCTACTTCTCAATTGGAATGGAAATGGAAACTCACAAATGGCTAGTTGACAAAAATTCTCAAAAGAAATTTTGAATGTGACTCCTAGTACCAAAATCTGATTCGAAGCACATCCATATTAAGTTCATTGTGATTAAGATAGTTTTAAACCATACCTTCTGAGAATTTAGACAACCAGGGAACATATTCATTTTGGAGAATAGTTTAGCTACTTTGTGTAGACATATACAGGCAATAAGAAGCAACAATGTTCCCTGGCACCAGTGGCTCATACTTGTAACCTTGGCTAGGCAGGAGGCTGAGAACCGAGGATCTCAATTCAAACCCAGCACAGGCAGGAAAGGCTGTGAGACTCTTATCTCCAATCAACCACCAAAAAAGCCAGAAGTGGAGCTGTAGCACCAGTGGTAGGGCACTAGCCTTGATTTAAAAAAAAAAAAAGCTCTGGTATTGACACACACACAAATAATCAATGTCTTCCTATACATTTATCCAATAGAAACGAAATGCATAGCTATTTTATATTTAATATATATATGATATTGATCTATTTTATTTTAGTGTAGCCTCAATCCAGAATGAACCTAAATGTCCTTCAATAAAAACTGGATACAAAAAGGTCAGTGTGTCCAGCAGGTAAAAGGAAATGGTATTGACATATATATTGTCCTAGATCATTAGGAAAATACTAGAGTTGGTGAAATGGAGGGAAATACAAGACGTGGGCTATATGATTCCACTCCAAATAGAAACTTCATCTATAAGTGGAAGAAAGATTGTTCAGGCAGTTACAAATAGTCCAGGGAAATAGCTGAAAAAAATCTCAACCTTGTGTCACATTTAAGATGGGCAGGGGAAGGAAAGAGATATGAGCGAATGCATGAATGGGGTTGGTCCCTGCCAGCTGTCTCCTCCCCTGGGGTCTCCAGAACCCTGGCATAAGCCCTCCTCCGAGAGCACTGCATAGCAAGGCTCCCAGCTTGCTCTCTTTTTCCAAAAAGCCCTGTGTACTTCCTATGCTTGCTCATTTGCTTCCCTGAAACCTTAAAATACCACAGGCAACCCTGAAGATACTGTTCTAAAGAGCTCTTTAACTGGAATGGCGCGCGCGCACGCGCGTACACACACACACACACACACACACACACACACAACTAAAACCTAACTATAGGTCTGAAAACTCTGCCTCCAACATACCCTTACTACTGTTCAGATCTGTTCAACATTTACAGATGTGAAATAAGAGCTGTTGACTCTCCTGATGGTACAGTCATGTGCTGGTGTGTGTGTGTGTGTGTGTGTGTGTGTGTGTGTGTTCTGGGGCTTGAACTCAGGGCCTAGGCACGAGTGCTCTACTACTTTGAACCACAGTTCCACTTCTGGTTTTCTGGTAGTTAATTAGAGACAAAGAATCACATGGGGAAATAGGCCTATGGTTTAAAGTGGAAGAGCACTAGCTTTAAATGGAAAAGCTCACGGCGATGGGTGACAATGTTGTCAGACACCTTGTATTCATATACTGCTTTGTAGAATTGGAACCTCTTTGTACAATTACTTAAAGATAATAATATTAATAATAATAATAATGTAAAAAAACATAAAGAGCACAATACATCTAAAAAAAAAAAAGAAAGAAAAAAAAGTAAAGCTCAGCGACAGTGCCCAGGCCCTGAATTCAAGCCCCAGGACTGACAAAAAATTGTCAAAGTTTATTTGCCAGGCATTGGTAGTTCACATATGTAATCTTAGCTACTCAGGAGGCTGAGATCTGAAGATTGTGGTTCAAAGCCAGTCCAAGCAGGGAAGACTGCGAGACTGTAATTTCCAATTAACCACCAGAAAACCAGAAGTGGCGCTGTGGCTCAAAGTGGTAGAATTCTAGCCTTGAGCAAAAGAGCTCAGTGACAACATCCAGACCCTGAGTTCAAGCCCCATGACTGACACAGAAAAAAAGAGTAATATGACTTCTTTTTTGAAACCAGCGCTTCCTCTGCGCTATCTTCCTCTCATAAACAAGGAGAAAACTGGAAAGCTATATGTGAAGCAATTGTTTTCAAACATTGGAAACAGCCACCATAGTACTTAATCCGTGAGAGAAAATAAACAATTGCCTCATTTTCTGCCTGCAGGCACCTTCTAACTGTAACAGAAGGAGAAGGTCCTGAGAAATTGGAGACATTCTACGATGAGGAGCCAGAGGTCACTGCTCAGGGAGAATGAGGTAGGTAGGATTGGTGAAAATGATTAACAAAGACAATTACAATCCACAGAACAAAGATCCAAAACTCTGCTCCGTGGTCCCATAGAGAGTGTTACTAAGCTGTCCCTGGTTAGAAGTCGCCAGCAAATTGAGCAAAACCAATCATATAGTTGCAATTGGAACCATTCTTAGACCTCATGGAACACTGGAGAATATTTCCATGCAGATCATGCAGAATGAACACCCAACACTATCAGTGGAGACCAAATGAAGACGACTTGTTAACAACAAGGCCCAAGCTAGCCCTAGGGTAAACGTAGTTCCTAGTAGCGTTAAAACAAAGATCTGTCCTATGAATGTCTCAAAGTAAGCCTGAAAATGATTGAGCTGAAAGGTTGGAGATAGAGAGCAGAAGCACTTTCCTAGCATGGGTAGAGCTCTGGGTTCAATTCCCCAACACTGAAAAATTTGAAAAGCCATTGAATTGATTGGCAAGCTATTTCGTTGAGAGTCAAAACAAGCTGGAGGGAATCCAGATCATCAAGACATTTGCAATCATCAGCATTCATTCAAAAGTGCTACATTTATTAAGAAGGGGAAAAAGTGATCGCTAAGTTAAAGGGGGGTAAATGCATCCATCAAGACGGACAAAGGCAGGAGGTAACAAGTATAGCAGAACTCAAAAGTGACGGATATTATTATGCTGGAAATAACTCTGTGTTCAGGAATTACGTGTTAATGTTGTCCTAAAGAATCTTAAAAAAAAGGGGGTTGAGTGAGTTCAAGGGGAAAAAGGAAGGGTGGGTGAATACAACCATGATATTGAATGTGCTTAGGTGGAAACGAAACCAGGGAACTTGAGGGTATGAGAGGAGTCGGGGAAGAAGAGGAGGAAGGATGGAAGGAGCAACAATGACCAAGGTGCATTAGACTCACCAACTGACATGTAATATTGAAGGTTCCTTTGTACAGCTCTCCAAAGGTAAAAAACTATCATTTAAAAAAGAGACTCTAAGAGGGCTGGGAAAGTGGCTCAGTGGTAGAGCGCTTGCCTTGCATGCCTGAGGCCCTGGGTTCGATTCCTTAGCACCACATAAGCAAAAAGAAAAAAAAGCCAGAAGTGGCGCTGTGGCTCAAGTGGTAGAGCGCTAGCCTTGAGCTGAAGAGCTGAGGGACAGCGTCCAGGCCCAGAGTTCAGGCCCCACGACTGGACACCCCCCCCTCCCAAAAAAAAGTTAAAAAACAGACTCTAAAAGAAAAGAACTAAACAGCAGATTGAACAAGGCAAAGTCAAAATGCCAAAAAAAAAAAAAAAAACAGATTGTCTCTATCGGAGAAAATGATCTAAAAATTAAAAATTGAAAATACTCTGTATGTGAATGAAAAGAAATGTGAAACCAGAAGTATGCATTTAACCAAATGTATTGCAAGACCTCTGTATTAAAATGTACAATATCACCGTGAGAGCTCTGTAAAGAAAACACATAGCATGTTCATGGGTAGAAATATTCAGTACTGTTATTGAGGTTGCCTCCAGTAGATATGTAGATAGAATGAAAATGCAATCAAAACTATACCAAGATTTTAGCAGAAAATGACAGTCTGTATATAAGTTTTAACCTGGGATCAAAAAAGAACTAAGGTCGCCAAAACACTGCTGAAAAGGGTGGTAAAGGCTGGGTTCCTGCTGTCTGATTTCAGAGTACCCTGAAGCGACCATAATCAATGTGTTATTGTTCTTCAGTGAAACACGTAGTTCAGTGGAAGAGTACAGATGATACTGAAATAGACTCACAGGTATGTGGTCTATTGTGTTCATCACTGGTTTCCAAGATAATTCAATCAGGAAGACAGGTCTTTTTTGATAAGTGCTAGAGAACTTTGTTACCAAAATGGAAGGAAATGAGCCTCTATATTTATCTCACAATACACAAAATTTGGACCTTAGAAATAAAAGTAAAAGTCAAAATTATAAAGCATGGAAAGGAGAAAAAAGAGTTGGAGAAAGTATTTATGACCTTGGGTTAAGCAAATAATTGTGATTCAAGCTAAGCACTGGTGGCTCACACCTGTAATCCTAGCTACACAGGACACTGAGATCTGAGGATGGCAGTTCAAAGCCAGCCTGGGCAGGAAACACCATGAGACTCTTATCTCCAATTAACCACTAGAAAACTGGAAATGGTGCTGTGCTTCAAAATGGTAGAGTGCTAGCCATGAGCAAATAAAGCTCAGGGACAGAGTTCAGGCCCAGAGCTCAAGCCACATGACTGACAAAACAAATTATGGTTCAAAGCATGAGGGATAAGTTTTTAAATATTAGTCATTTGAACCTCACCAAAAATGGGTGGTCTTCAAAAGAAAGCAAGGCATAGACTGTGTGAATGTTATTTATAATATCTAAGAAGAGATGCATATTTTTATTTTGTAAAAAATGTATTGTTAAGATTTAGGAATAAGTAACTAATGAAAAATGAGAAAAAAAGGCTTAAGCAGATATATCACAGGAGAAGCTATCTAAATGGGTAATTTATTATACAAAGATGCTAAATAAACACCATTAGTTATTCATCGGGAAAATGCAAATTGAAACTACCTTGAAATATCACTAAGCACCTAATAAAATGGCCCCAAATTAAAAGATTGGTCAAACCAATTGTTGGCACTGATGTGAAACAAATAAAATACCTATGTATGGCTGTTGTGATCATAAAATAGACCAGCAACTTTAAATATAATTTGACAATTTTTAATAGAAGAAAACATAGTTTATCAATAAGAGCCTTCTGACCCAGCCAATACTAGTTCTGTATATTTGGCTACAAGGAATAAAAATAAGTTGATATAATGAATTTTACAGATGTGTGTAGTAGGTTTATTCATAACAGTCCGAAAGAGGAACAAAATCAGATTTCTATCATCAATTAAGTGGCTATAACAAATTGTCTGACATTGCGTAAGTTAGAATAGTACTCAACAGGGAAAAACAAAAAAATAGACTGATATATAATAAAATGAATCCAAAAATATTATGTTAATAGAAGGCACTGAGACATAAGAGTACATACAGTCAATCTAAAAAGAGTTACAAAATTAAACTTCTACAGCCAAATTATCTTTTTTTGTTGAGTGCTGGGGCTATGTATTGAATGCAAAGAGAAAAAAGGTTTAGGGGTAGGCATGAAAGCATCTGTAGCTTGATTTTTTTTTTATGGGCATAATTATTATTATTTTTTGCCAGTCCTGGGGCTTGAACTCAGGGCCTGGGCACTGTCCCTGAGCTCCTTTTTGCTCAAGGCTAGCGCTCTACCAATTGAGCCACAGCACTGCTTCTAGCCTTTTCTGTGTATATTGTACTGAGGAATCAAACCCAGGGCTTCAGAATGCTAGGCAAGCACTTTACCACTAGGCCACCTTCCCAGCCTGAATTTTTTAACTCACTCAATTGGATGCGTTTTTAAACACAGGTGAATTATGCTACACATAAATTATAGAAATGAAGATACTACGTTTAAACCCATGAATTCATTTAGCTATATTTTTCAAGTAGTGCTTAGATAATATAGCACCATAAAATTAAACTCCTATACTCTACCTACTTTCTAACAAGTGTGGGTAAAATTGTGTGACAGAACTCACAGGCCATTGGCTTACACTTGAATTCCTAGTTGTTGAGAAAGAGTGTAGTTTGAAGCCAGCCTGGGCAGAAAAGTCTGTGGAACACCATCTGCAAAATAAGCCAGGCTAGAGAAAGGGCTCAAGTGGCAGAACAGTCGCCAACCAAGCAAGATAAGCAAAGCTAAGGTTCTGAGTTCAAATCCCAGCACCACAAAAAATAAACCTCCGAGTGCGTTAGCATCCTGTCACCACAGGAAATACAATATTAGGTTGGCATATGACAACCCCTGATTTTAGGGTATCACTAAATGATTAACTGACTGACATTCAGTGCCACAGTTTGGGGGAGGGGAAAAACCAACAAGGAAAGGAGATTGGATTTCAGCAAGACTGTGAAAAAGGGCATGAGGCTTTGAGAAATGTCTGCTTTGCCGGTGCCATTTATTGGTTAAATGTGTATGGCAGGGGTTACGTGTGCCTGAGCATGTACGTGTTCTTCATTAAATTCCTCGATCGAAGTCTCTGATTCCCCCTAACATATTGTTGGTCCAAAGCCACATTGATGAATCATATGATGTATATAATTTTTTTTTTTTACTTTTGGCATTCTTGAGCAGAATTTTGTTACTCCAGCCTGCAATAATACACGCTTCATTCCCGATCACACTCAGAGTGCTGTTTTCAGTGCTATTATCGGAAGTGGAGAAGCGGTGAGTGTACTGGGAGCAAGCTTCCTGGATCAAACGCATCTTTACATGACAAGCACAGGCATCTTCTCCCTGTTGGTATTTTAACTGATTGAAGCCATTTTGGACCACCAATGGGAGGGAGGGCTGAATGATACAGTTTCACTACCATTTCAATTTCCCTACCTATTTCAATATCCAAATTTATCATGACTCACTCACCGTTTTCCTTGGGCAGTACTAGGTTTGCTCTCAGGCTTCTCATGTTTGCTAGGTAGGTGCTCTACCACTTCAGTTATGCCCACCGTCTATCATCTTTCTTTTCTCTTTTTTTTTTTTCTCTCTCTTGTGTCAGTCCTGGGGCTTGAGCTCTGGGCCTAGGTGTTGTCTTTGAGCTTTTCTGCTCCATCCCTGAGCTTCACTTCTGGATTTTTTTTTTGAGGGGGGAGGAGTGGTTAATTGGAGATAGGAGTCTCGCAGACTTTCCTGCCCAGGCTGGCTTTGAACCATGATCCTCAGATCTCAGCTTCCCAAGTAGCTAGGATTATGGGCACGAGCCACCGGCATATGTGGCCCTTTTTGCACACTACTTATTCCCTGCAGCCTTGGGTGTGTTCACGCTATGTTATTGGGATGCAACGATCTTCAATTTGGGTTTGAGGTTACCCTCCATATTTTTATAGCTTAAGAAGTAGGGTGGAGGGAGAGAGTCTGGAATTTGGCAAGGAGTTAAGGCCTTGGAGGTGAGTAATGGATTCATAAAGACTGAATTAAGAAAACAGATGTATTTTAGGAAGCTTTGCCCAGATCTAAGAAATATGAGCAGTCTTTCCTCTCAGCTGCCTTTCTCCTGGTTTATGGTCAATTGCTTTAGGGACTGAGTTGATCAAATATTGTCCTACTCAACTCCCAGTCATTCTGGCCATAGAGGCCATGGGATGTTAAGGTTAGACATAGGTATCCAGGAGTTGTGTGTAGATCTCAAGGACTCAGCATCTCGTGGTATATGTTAGCCACAGTGATTGCATGATTTGGGGGTGAGGGATTTGGAAACAGAGTTAGAACTGCATTCCTATGAGTTTTCTGCCCTGTCCTTCTCTCTTCAATCTTGTAATCCCAGATGACATTGTTTCTAAGAGAATATGTACTAGATGCTCACTTTTTTTTTTTGCTAGTCCCGGGGGCTTGAACTCAGGGCCTGGGAGCTGTCCCTGAGCTTCTTTTTCTCAAGGCAAGTGCTCTACCACTTGAGCCACAGCACCACTTCTGGCTTTTTTGAGTAGTTTATTGGAGATAAGATTCTCACAAAGTTTCCTGCCTGGATTGGCTTCAAATCACAATCCTCAGATCTCAGCCTCCTGAGTAGCTAGGATTACAGGCGTGAGCCACCAGTGCCCAACTAGATCCTCATATCTTAAGTCATGGTTTGGTGTAAGTTTGAGAGTAGATTGAAGTTGCCATTTTGGAGAAATAGCGATAACATGGCTTAAAGAGACCTAGGGAATGGGAAAGGCATCTGGAATGTTCCTGGGATAATTCTGGTGTGTGTGTGTGTGTGTGTGTGTGTGTGTGTGTGTGTGTGTGTGTGTGTGTGTGTGTGTGTGTGTGTGCGCGCGTGCTGGTCCTGGTGCTTGAACACAGGGCTTGGCATTGTCCCTGAGCTTTTTTTTTGTATAATACTAGCACACCTCCATTTCAGCCACAGCTCTACTTTTGGCTTTTTGGTGATCAGAGGTAAGAGTCTCACAGATGTTTCTACCCTGGGCTGGCTTTGAACCGCAATCCCCATACCTCAGCCTCCTGAGTAGCTAGTGAAGCACCAGTGTCTGGCAAGTTCTGCTTTCTAATAGCTAAGCACTGGACTGCTGTGAACCCACCAAACACCTGGTCTTTAGTCGTCATCTGTCTGATCATTCCTTCATCACACATGAACCTGACTTCTTATCTAGTTGCTATATTCTTCCCACTTGATTGCTTGTCCTTTGTGCCTGCATTACATCCTAAGGGAAGGTTCTGGATAAATGTAAAAGATGCTGTAGGTGGTGTTGAAGGATGTTTTACTAGGCCATCACAAGAATACAAGGATATAATTATGGAAAGAAAATGTACTCTAAATAAAACGGGGTAGGGGAAATTTCCCACACTTTCAGTCTTGACTAGCATCGATGCTGCATTTTCCTGAGGGGTGAGGTCAGATCTTGGAGAGACCAGATGGTTGATGAAGGCTAAATGGAAAGAACAGCAATCTCTAAGGGGAAAAGACAAAAAAGAAAGAAAAGAAAAAGTAAAGAACAGAAAACCAGATCTGTGTTTCCTGTCTGTTTCTCTTCTCCATCCAGATCCCCAAACCCCTGAAGGAGGTTTTGCTTAAATCCTGGAATATAGTTAGGAGGATGTGTTGCTTCGTTTTGTTTATTAAAACAATGAACAAGGTTTTTGGGCTCTTGACAAGGGTGAGCAGCTGTGTGACTCTGAATTCTCACTGCTCAGCAATGGAGTCTGAGGAGGGGCCGTGGAGTACAGCGCGAGATAGGCCTTCTCCAGGGGAGATTCTGTTATGGACCTATACAATCTGCTTGACTTAGTCCAGGATGGTCACCTCTCCTCTGTCCTTCTTTTAGATAGCCACATGGAAAGGGACAATATAACTTGACTTAGGCATTGTGCTTCCCCAACCGCAATCCTCCTCACAGCTGGGTGATGGTGGCTCACACCTGTCATCCTAGCTACTTCAGGAGCCTGAGATATGAGGATCATGGTTCGAAGCCAGGCCATGCAGAAAGTGTGTGAGAGTCTTACCTCCAATAAACCACCAGAAGACTGGAAGTGGAGCTGTGACTTAAAGTGGTAGAGCACCAGCCCTGAGCAAAAGAGCTCAGGGACAGCGACTAGGCCCTGAGTTCAAGCCCCACAACCAGCAACAACAATAAAAAAGGACCTAAAGGGAGGACCTTCTCTGCATTTGAACAGTTATTTTCCTCTTCTCTCTCTCCTCTGAACACTTTTAATTCTGTTGGTAACGTTGGAGCAGAGGACAGACTGAGCTTCAAGTTAAGTCGTAACTGGGGTTTCTTCTTCATACCACAGTCAACTGTCACCCCAAACCTGGCCTTGGAGCAACCATTCTGGGTAACATAAACTAAATGGAAATCTTTTTTTTTGTCGGTCATGGGGCTTGAACTCTGGGCCTGGGCTCTGTCCCTCAGCTCTTCAGCTCAAGGCTAGCAATCTACCATGAGCCACAGCACCACTTCTGGCTTTTTCTGCTTATGTGGTGCTGAGGAATCGAACCCAGGGCCTCATGCTTGCAAGGCAAGCACTCTACCACTGAGCCACCTTCCCAGCCCCTAAAAGGAAATCTTATTGGAAAATTTTAAATGCAAATACACTCTTCCTATTTCAAACTAAATTTATAGTAACATTATGTTGTACACATTACATTTGTATTATATTTATTTAATGTTGTGCCTGTCCTGGGGCTTGAACTTAGGGCCTCATGTGCTTGCTTTGCTTTCATATTGCTTGTTCTGTGTGTGTATGTGCCCGTCCTGGGGCTGGAATTCAGGGTCCGGGTTCTGACCCTGCGTTTTTTTTGCCCAAGGCTGGAGTCATAGCTCCACTTCTGGCTTTTTGGATGGTTGATTGAAGATAAGAGTCTCATGAACTTTCCTGCCTGCACAGGCTTCAAACCACCATCCTCAGATCTCAGCCTCCTGAGTAGCTAGGATTACAGGTATAAGCCAGTACCCCATCTATTTATAACTCTTTTTGTTGTTGTTGTTGCTAGTCATGGAGCTTGAACTCAGGGCCTGGGCACTGTCCCTGCTCTTTTTTACACCAGACTGGCCCTCTACCACTTTGAGCCACAGCTTCACTTCTGTTTTTCTGGTGGTTCGTTGGAGATAAGAGTCTCAAGGACTGTCCTGCTCAGGCTTGGCTTTGAACCAAAATCCTCAGAACTCAGGCTCCTGAGCAGCTAGGAATACAGGCAAGAGCCACCAGCACCCAGTCCATTTGTAACTCCCATTCAACGAAGTTAATTTCCTTGTCTTCACTATATAATGATGGAGCCAAGAAAGAGCCATAGATAAAATAGTGTCTTCTTAGTGTTCCCATAGACCTCGTACTTGGTATGGGCAAACACTATGGTATTCACACAAGGACCCATTTCTCAGAATGTAGTCCCATCACTAACTGATGTAGGCATGTGTGTGTAATAAGAATATACCACAATCAGAGAGGAAAAAAGTACATATTCCAATCAAGAGTGTTTATAATGTATTATGAACAATGTCTAGGACACCATCCAGGATTATTCAACATAGGAAGAAACGCAGGAAAATGTGATGCACACTCCAGAATAAAGACAATAAACAGAAACACAACAAACCCTGATTGAGGATATGGGCTCTGGAATGAGTAGGAGGTTGGTTTGGCCAGCAAATGACAAAAAGGCTTAAAGATTGGCTTCAGGCAGCTAGGAAGGCTTGAAGTGCAGCATGTGTGAGGGTTTGTGGGGTTTGGGGTTTTTGTGTTTTTCCAATTCTTATACAGGGATTTTCATCTCGTGTAGCCCTTCCTTGCTGGGGTTTTTGATGAGACGCTCAGGATGTAGTATGACATGAAGTGGCCAGGTAGAAACCATCATGGTGTGTTTGTTTGATTGGCGGGTTTTTATGCCCATGTTGAAGCTCGAACTCAGGGCCTTTCATACAGCTTATTTGCTCAGGACTGCCATTCTACTACGAGAGCAATGCTTTCAATTCAGCTGTGTGTGTGTGTGCGTGCGCACACAGGAGCTCACATACTGGTGTTCAAAATGATCATATTTTTTTGTTTGTTTGCTTTGTCAGTCATGGGACTTGAACAGGGGAACCTGGGCACTATCCCTGAGCCCTTTTACTCAAGGTTAGTGCTCTACCACTTTAAGCCATAGCACCCACTTCTGGCTTTTTTTTTTTGTGGTTAATTAGCTATGCATCTCACAGACTTACTGCCTTGGCTGGATTGGAATCACCATCCTCAAATCTCAGCCCCCCAGTAGCTAGGATTATAGGCATGTGCCACCAGTGCCAGGTTTGAATTGATCTTAATATAGTATTCCAGCCTACATACTCGTATTGTAATCATAGTTTAAATCTGTCCCATTTCTCCAATTGGGATGTTTGGTTCTGGATTTGTTTTGCTTTGTTTTTGTTTTGTGCTGGTCCTGAGTAGTAGTAGTAGTAGTAGTAGTAGTAGTAGTAGTAGTAGTAGTAGTAGTATAGTAATAGTTAGTAGTCGACCATTTGAGCCACAGCTCCATTCTGGCTTTCTAGTGGTTAATTGGAGATAAGAGTCTCATAGACTTTCCTGCCCAGGTTGGCTTCAAAATGTTATTCTCAAATCTCAACCTCCTGAGTAGCTAGGTTTACTGACATGAGCCACTGGTGACTGGCTTCCAATTCTGCTTTGTATTGGTTAATTGGAGTTCAAGTGTATTGGATTATACTGCATGGGACAAATTCCAACTCCAGCTCTCTTCCTTCCTTGAAAATGGAGTCTCTTGGATTTTTTTTTGCCTAGACTGGCTTCAAACTGTGATCCTCAAGATCTCAATCTCCTAAGAAGTTAGGATTGTAGGCATGATCCATTGACATTTGGCTAATAACAGAATGTTTTAGATTTAACTGGTATGAAGAAAATTGTGTCTAGTCCTGTGGCTGGTGGTAAAAGCAGGGCTCCATGATGCTGTATGTTAAGCTAAAAGGGAATTTTCTGGGCAGGAAGGGGTCTTAGTCATTCATACTATTTTGTTGTTGTGGTTGGTTGTGGGGCTTGAACTCAGGTCCTAGGCACTGTTCCTGAGCTCTTTTGTTCAAGGCTAGCTGGCACTCTATACTTTGAGCTACAGCACCACTTCTAGTTTTCTGGTAGTTAATTGGAGATTAGTCTCACAGACTTCCCTGCCTGAGCTGGCTTCAAACCATGATCCTCAGATCTTAGCCTCCTGAGAAGCTAAGATTGCAGGCATGAGCTACCAGCACTTGGCTTCTTGCATGCTTTTTTATTTATTGAATAATGGCCTCACATATGCTAGGGAAGTGTTAGGTCACTGAGACCATGCCCCCAGCTCCATATGTTTTCATGACCTGATGCAACTAGTCCTTCATTCTACTTCCTCCTGATATTTAAGACTGGGGAAGTAAAGGATGATGGGCTGTGGGAGGGGCTTCTTAAACCCATGGCTCTGAAGAAGATTGAGCTTATTTCTTGTCTTGGTTAATTTTGTTTGTTTATATGCCCTTCCTCCCTCCCTCCCTCCCTCCCTCCCTTCCTCCTTTCCTTCTTTCCTTCCTTTCTTCCTCTCTCCCTCCCTCCCTCCCTTCCTCCCTTGCTTCCTTCCTTCCTTTCTTCCTTCCTTTCTTTGTTTCTTTCTTTCTATTTCTTTTTTGTTTTTTCCTTTGGCCAGTCCTGGAATGTGAACTCAAAGCCTTGGCATTGTTTGTTGTTTATTGGAGATAACAGCTTCATGGAGCTGGGCGCTGGTGGCTCAGGCCTGTCATCCTAGTTACTCAGGAGACTGAGATCTGAAGATCGTGGTTCAAAGCCAGCCCAGGCAGAAAAGTCCCTGAGACTCTTATCTTCAATAAACCACCAGAAAACTGAAAACGGAGCTATGGCTCAAGTGAGTAGAGTGCTAGCTTTGAGCAAAAAAAAAAAAAAAAAAGCTTAGGGAGTCCTGTTGGCACAAAAAGGGAAAAAAAGAGTAAACTCATTCTTTTTCACACAGTGAACACCCCAATGCATCCAGCATTCAGATCCAGAGGCCCCAGAGGCCCCTGCTTGTCCAGCCTCCTCAGACCATATCTTGTTCAGCCACTAAATACTGTATGCAGCCCCAGCAAACACAAACCCTTACAGGCTGGAAAAGAATGATCCCATGGCCAGTCAGTGGCTATTCCTTCAAGCAAAGACAAAAAGGACTTGGGAGCAGGGCACTGATAGTTCAGCCTTAAACCTAGCTACTCAGGAGTCTGAGATATATTTTTTTCTTTTCATGGGGGGGGGTTGGCCTTGAACTCAGTGCCTGGGGACTGTCCCTGAGCTGTTTTTTGCTCAAGACTCATGTTCCTACCACTTTGAATCACAGCTTCACTTCCAGATATTTTTTAATAGTTGTATTAGAGATAAGTCTCTTGGACATTCCTGCCCAGGCTGACTTCAAACTTCCATCTTTAGATCTCAGCTTCCTGAGTTTACAGGCATGAACTGCCAGTGCCCAGAGAAGAGGCTGAGATTTGAGGATCATGGCCCAAAGCCAGCAGAGGTAGGAAACTCTGTGAATTTTGTTTTGTTTTGTTTTGTTTTGTTGGTTGTAGGACTCTGGGTTTGGGTGCTGTCCCTCAGCTCTTCAGCTCAAGGCAAGCGCTCTACCACTTTAGCCTCAGTGCCATTTCTAATTTTCTGAGTGGTTTTTTGGACATAAGAGTCTCATGGACTTTCCTGCCGGGGCTGGCTTTGAACCGTGATCCTCAGATCTCAACCTCCTAAGTAGCTAGGATTACAGCTGTGAGCCATCGGCTCCTAGCTCTATATTTTTAACCACACACAAAAAAGGAACTGCTAATGTGATTCAAGTGATAGAGGCTAGCCTTGAATAAAAAGCTAAGGTACAGCTCGGCACCAATGGCTCATGCCTGTAATCCTAGCTACTCAGGAGGCTGAGATCTGAGGATCGTGGTGCAAAGCCAGCCCAGGCAGGAAAATCCATGAGACTCTTATCTCCAATAAACCACTGGAAAACTGGAAGTGGTGCTGTGGCTCAAGCAGTAGAGCGCTTGCCTTGAGTTGAAGAGTGCAGGGAGAGCGCCCAAGCTCAGAGTTCAAGCCCCATGACCGACAAAAAGAAAGAAAAAAAAAGCTAAGGGACAGCAACTAGGCCCTGAGTTCAAGCTCCAGTACAGGCACAAAATAAAAGAAAGAACGAAAAAAAGAAAGAAGGAAGGAAGGAAGGAAAAGAAAGAAAGAAAGAAGGAAAGAGAGAAAGAAAGAAGGAAAGAGAGAAAGAAAGAAAGAAAGAGGGCTGGGAAGGTGGCTCAGTGGTAGAGCACTTGCCTTGCATGCCTGAGGCCCTGGGTTCGATTCCTCAGCACCATATAAGCAAAAAGAAAAAATCAGAAGTGGTGCTGTGGCTGAAGTGGTAGAGCGCTAGCCTTGAGCTGAAGAGCTGAGGGACAGCGCCCAGGCCCAGAGTTCAGGGCCCACGATTGGACCCCCTCAAAAAAAAAAAGAAGGAAAGAAAGAAAGAAAGAGAGAGACAGAGAGGAAAGGAAGAAAGAAAGGAAGAAAGAAAGAAAGAAAGAAAGAAAGGAAGAAAGAAAGGAAGAAAGAAAGAAAGAAAGGAAGGAAGAAAGGAAGGAAGGAAAAAAGGAAGAAAGAAAGACAAGCATGGCACCGGTAGCTCACGCCTGTCATCCGAGCTGCACAGGAGGCTGAGAGGAGGATTGAGATTCAAAGCCAGCCTGGGCAGGAAAGTCTATGAGACTCTTATCTCCAACTAACCACAAGAAAACCAGAAGTGGCACTGTGGCTCAAGTGGTAGAGTGCTAGCTTTGAGCCAAAGAGCTCAGTGACAGTTCCCAGGTCCAGAATTCAAGCCCCAAGACCAAAAAGAAAAAGACACAGAAGTCACAGAGGTTAAAAGGTAGACTCGTCCCTTAGGCACAGAAAGGCTTGGGCAGCTGCCTTTCTGATAAGGGAGATGTTGAAATGAAGGGGGATGACTGGAAGATTCTGGAAGTCTGAATAACTAAGCAGAACCAGTTTTGTTGTTCGTGTTTTAATCTGGTATTTGTACTTGGTTATCTCAATTCTTCTGTGATCACCACATTCCCTATTGACTAGTAACACACTTGGGGTAAGGGGTCATTGGACAGCCGTAGGCAGATGTCAAATTAGGGCTAGCATAATCCACAATATTCTAATTGCATCTGTCTGAGACAATTTGGCATTGGAATCCATTTTCCTGCAGGCTCCCAAGCCCCTTCGCAAAGCTCACACTAGGCATCCAGAAAAAAAAACAACAAAAAACCATGTTGCTAAGGGGTGCAGCTAGCTGAGTACTCTCTCTTCACCCACATGACTCCCACTCCTCCAATTCTGCACTTGGCCCCCACCCTGTCCAGCTGGAGCATGCCCAGTTGCCTTGGTGCAATGCAGGGCCATCCGCTCTGGCTGTACACAGCTCTGTTGGGTTGAATGGAGGGGGGGGGGGGGCGCAGCTCCAGAGGTGGAAAATTCCATCTGCTGTTTTCAACCCGCCTGCATCTTACCCTTCCCTTGAGCTCATGGCAGCTAGCTAACAAATTTTCTGAATCTTACATACAGACATGCATGTGGCTCCTGTTAATTAACCTCAATATGCCCATAAGATGCTTGTCCATCTTCTGAGCGAGTTAGGGTTCAGTGGGTGCCCTCCGGGAGGTACCAAGGAGGACTCAGGAGACGCTTTGTAAGGAGGGGATGAAAAACACGTGAAAATTGATCGGGAGTGAATGATTAGTTCAGAAGGAGACATCACTTGCTTTCACGTGAGTTTTTAAACCAGAAGTGCCTGCTGGACCACTGGTAGCTCCTGCTTGTAATCCTAGCTACTCAGGAGACTAAGATCTGAGGATAGCAGTTCGAAGCCAGCCCAGACAGGAAAGTCTGTGAGACTCTTATCTCCAAATGAATCACTAAAAATCCAGAAGTAGAGCTGTGGCTCAAGTGGTAGAGTGCTGGGCTTGAGTGAGAAAGCACCTCAGATACAGTACACAGGCCTAATGTTGAAGCCCTAAAACCAGCGTGTGTGTGCGCATACACACGCACACGCACACACACATACACAAGCATCCTGAGAAGAGCAGAAAAGAAAAAAAAAACACCTAAAAAGTGTTTTTCTAAGATTGTGGTTCAAAGCTAGACCAGTCAGGAAAGTCTAAGAGTCTCTTATCTCCAACGAACCACAAGAAAATTAGAAGTGGAGCTGTGGCTCAGAGTAGTAGAGTGCTAGCCTTGAGTGCAAAAGCTCAGAGACAGTATCCAGTCCCTGAGCTTAAGCCCCACGACTGACCAAAAAAAAGTCTTCCTCTAGAGACATGTAGAAATGTACAAAGACCAGTTTGGGGTAGACAAGAGCAGGAGTGCTTACTGGTCAAGTCAAGGAGTGGTAAGAGTCCCCTCGACTGAACAACCTAAATGTCAGCAGAGATCTAATCAAGTGCATTCAGTGCCAAGTGCCAGTTGGCTTAGTCCTGTCATGCTGCATGACAGGAATACCCATCTTTACCTATATTTTACCAAGATACATAGCCTAATATCTAAGGATCATGGTTCAAAACCAGCCTAGGCAGGAAAGTCTGTAAGACTGTCCTATTAACCACCAACCAGCCGGAGATAAAGCTATGCCTCAAGTAGTAGAGACCTTGCCTGCAGTGACAAAGCTAAGGGACAGTACCCAGGCCCTGAGTTCAAGTCCCTACAGTACTGGCATACCAAGGGATAAAAGAAAGTTATTTGGATGAGAGAAAGGAACAACAACAACAAAAAAAACCCTTAAGAAGAAGCTGGGAAAAGATGTTCTCTGGAACTTCAGAGACAGACAGACACAAGGACAGAGATAGAGAAATAGACACACACAGAGAGACAGGGAAAGAAACAGATTTTTCTGCACTGTCACCCTGAAATCTCTCTTGAACACTATTTCCTTCTCAAACTGCTCAGGGTGAACACACGCATGTGCACGCACACACACACACACACACACACACACACACACACACAGTTTATTCCCAAGCCCTAGGAATCCTGAGGGGGCAAGTGGAAACCCCTGACATATTTCAGAGGCTCTACAAGACATGCCATCCCAGGCTCTATTCTTGCCTTGGACGGGAGCCTGGGGTGGGCTTCGAGGATGGATGGGTCCAGCTGGAAAGCCTAAATAGTAGCTAGTACTGCTGGCAGATATTTCTGTTTGAAGAGGGGAGAGACAGAAGCCACGATAATGACACATGGTCCTCAAATTCATATTCATTATTAGATGAAGTGTTATTTGGTGATGCCGAACATATTTTGAATTTTAAAAAATGTGAAGAGCCTTCATCTTTAATATTGGATAGGATGGATGAGTTACATGTAGGGAGAAGTTGGTAACAGAACAGCAGCTTCAAACTCTGCAACTCACAAATGCTGTAAAATGGAACCGGCTGCAATCCCCTGCAGATAAAGCTAACAAAGTGGTTTTCATTCATGCGAGGTTCATGATATCCCCTCAGGGCTAAGGATTTTTTTTTTTTAAGCACAGAAAATGTATTCGCAATCACACAAAATAATTAAATATTTGGAAAATAAAATGAGTTGCTTATTTTTCATTAACAATAATTGCTTCCAGAATTTCAGCTTCCTTGTGGCTGGACTTCTGGCAAATGTCCATTGGTGACCGTCAAGAGGCACTGTGGGGTGTGTGTGTGTGTGTGTGTGTGTGTGTGTGTGTGTGTGTGTGTGTGTGTGTGTGTGTTAAATTGCACTGTTAAAGAAAAGTGACAGCAAAATACAAATTGTACAATTATATTGCTCGTGGTGCTCTGATTTTTTTTTTTGCGGGTCATCTGCCCAGCTTCCCATTCCCTTAGCATCTTTTCCCCCCTCTTTCTGGTTTGTAATGATTTCTTATATGCTGTATGGGAAGTTGCAAAATATTTCTACCAAGTATATGGCTTGTATTGTATTTTTTAAAGTACTTTTTCTTCTGATTTTAGAACTCTTCAGATTTATTTTTATAAATTACTTAAGACAGGAATTTGGGCACTTTAAAAAAAAGTATGTGAGCCAAACCTTGCAAAACAATTCTTAATGCTTCAACTTTACCTACATGGGTATGTTCTAATTTGTTTGAATAAGCTTCTGTGTACACATTGATGAACAACAAATCTAAATTGCTTTCCTTTCATGTATGAGTGCATGCATATTGATAGCATCTCTGGTTGAAATCAGCTAGAAAGGAAACGTAAATCGGGATCTTGCAAAAATTATTCCCCCTAAAAAAATGAGACAAAACAAAACAAAAAAACTCAAACACTTTAGCAAATCCTAATTGTGGATAATTAAACTTTGAGATAATGCTTTCCTAATTGCCCTTGTCATTTAAAGTTTATTATTTCAAGTGGACTCACCCCCTTCTCCCCCTACCATGCAGAATGTCAGCCGTTTCGTATATAATTCAACCCAACAAACCTTTCTAAGGCTGCCCATTTTGGTTTATTTTTGTAGCTTGAGACTTGGCAGGTCACCAAGAAAAGTGTTTGTATGAGACCTGATGTGCAGTTAGATCCTTTTCCCCACGTGTTTGATTGCTAGGTCAGATCCTAGGTCTGAGTTATGAGATAGGGGTCATTACCTCTGTGTCCAGAGATCTTTTGCTGTAATCTGGCAGTAATTTCAACCCCAGGAGAGGGCCCTGCTTCCCTTCCAGACAAATTCTCTAATTCTTATCTATAAACAAAGGGCACAGATACCCCTTCTTTGAAGAGGAGCAATGAACCCCAAAGGCACACAATTTGTCTGAGTTAAAATGGTTTTTCCTTCTCATTTCCACCGCCCTGGCTGGGACAGGCTTCACCAATCAGGTCACAGCGCCATCTAGCAATCAGAACTGGGAGTCACAGGTAAGTTGGCTTCCGGAAAGCCCAGAATAGGAGGGAGGAGGTGCTGAGGACAGACAGACAGGTAGGTTTATGATGATGGAGATTCTTGAGAGAGTTTGTTTGCTTTTTTTTTTGTTTTGTTTTTGTAATGAGCTGGTTGCTGATGGTGCGCCTGTAATCCCAGCTACTCAGGAGGCAGATCTGAGACTTGCGGTTCAAAGCCAGCCCAGGTATAGAAAGGTCCATGAGTCTCTTGTCTCCAATTAACCACCAAAAAACAAAAGCTGGAAAGAGAACAGTGACTCAAGTAGTAGAGTGCTAGTCTTGAACAAAAAAAGCTCAAAGATGGTGCTCAGGCCCTGAATTCAAATCCCAGAATCGGCACACACACACAAAAAAGGAAAAACAAAAAGTAAAAGAAAAAACATCAAGACTGCTACAAATATTTAAGCCATCTACACACAAAGTTGCTAACAAGAGCTCTAGCCTCGGTACCTCATTTAATTTAGTAGATGGGCTCTTTTTCCACATATTTTTCACACATCCTCCAATGTGTACAAAGGAGTTAAGGGCTCTATAAATACAATCTGTGCCTTCAGAAATACACAGATTGCTTTTCCATAAGGTTTGTACATTGACACCATTCTCATTTTATAAATTATCAGGCCATTGTTCCACCTCACTCGACAAACACTTCCCTTATTTGATCCGCTCTGTGATTCTGTGTCCAGCATTTTGTGGTCACCTATTTCTTTGTCATTAGATCATTTCTAATATTTCTACTGTCACACACACACACACAGTGCGGCAGTCAACAATCTTCTCTCTCTCCCTCACTTAAAAAAATCTATTTGTGGAAAAATAAAACAGTAATGTCTTACGTGTAGGCATATCTCGCATTTTGCAAGCTATTAAAAATATCTGTCCCAGAAGAGGTTTCTCTGAGATCACAAGAAGGGAATGAAGGCTCCCGGATAGCCTTGCTCTGATCTCAAGAAAGGAACGATGATTCCTACCATTCTCGTTGCTCATTTGAGGCAGCTAATCCCTCGAAGCCTTCCCTGGCCGTGGGACAGGGGTAGACTTCTGAGGACAGCCTACATGATTCAGAGAGACAAAAATACTCAAAGGGAGGCTATCCATTGTGAAATGGAGGATTTCTAGGGAAAGCAAGTTTTGTGCCCAAATGTGTGCACACTTTGTTCCAAAGACACAAGCGTGGCGAACACCATGGTTTGAAAAAGGGAGAAAGAGAGAAAGAATCTGAGTGCTTCTCTCTCTCTGTCTCCTGACATTGTCTGACTGGTGTTCATGCATGCTGTCTTCTTCTCTTTTTCAAAGTCTCTTTGGTTTGATAATGACCCTCTTCGCTCATCACTCAGAAAAGTAGTTCAGAGAAATGTTTTCAGAGCCCAAGAATTTTGCAACATTTTCTTTCCTTTCTCGCTGACCACTTTCCTTTCCCCACAATTCACTATAAATTCTCTTGCTACTGAGCCTTCCTTTATTATTCAATCGCTATTTGTGGAATTGCCCACAGTGGATGGAATTTTGTACTAGGAGCTTGGGTTTGAAAATACAGATACCTGCTTTCATGGGGCTTATTAGCAATCCTGTATTACTAGATTTATGTTTTTAACTTGCGTGACAATTATTTACATATTGTGTATATTAGACTGTGGAGTAAATAGGCACAGGAGACAAAGAGATAGGAAGATAAGGTAAGCAGTGACCTTAGTTACGTAGCTTTCAGAAGTTTTAGGGCTCGTTTGAGGTGAATTCTGAGCAAACGTTTGAAGGAGCTGAAAGAGTTAAATCAGCCAGCAAGGGACGTGAGTTGTTCTCAGTGGAGGGCAAAGCAGCACTGGGCAAGCTTGTATGTCAAGCGGAAAAACAATAAGGCCAGTTTGTCTGGGGTGAAGTTGAAGTCAAGGGGCTGTTTACATGGGCATCTCTGCTGAGGATATCTAACTCACTGCAGCGTTTTGAACAGAGAGGCTGAAGATGCTGTGATTCTTTCTGCTATACTGATGAGTTGAAAAGAAAGAAGTCCTGTTGAGCGGCTTTTGCAGATACCCAGGACTGGGAGTAAGAGAGGTGATAAGGCTCAGGCCAGATTTCACCGATGTGTCAAGTCCCCATCTACCTTTCAGTCCGGTGGAAGTACGGGGTTTTGAGAGGCTCTGAGTGCATCTGGGGCATTCCATCCATGAGAGGTGTATGAAAGGATTTAGCAAAAGCCAGGGCGGTCCATAAGGAAGTAAACGTTTATTCACACTGCAAGAGAGGGAAGGCGCCAGACACTATAGGCAGTGCTAGTCCTGAGTGAAGCTAGGGTTCGGGTTTGTAAGAATTTACAATGTAGAAAGGATATACTGTTGATGTCCTGGCCTGTTAGCTCAGCAGGCTATTTCAGGAAGCTGTTAAGATGGTCAGTTTCTCCATGATTTTGGCAAGGTGGTTGTGTGTTCACATTTAAAATCCTTTCCAGGAATAAGGTGTCCACACAAGATGCAGGTAGGGTTTTGCTTGAGTTAGGGGGGAGGGGGGAGAATCGTGTGTGTAAAACAGCCTGGATGTCAGACATAATGAGTTCTTTGACAAAGTGCAGTCTTTAGACCACTATAAGTTGAGGCCTTGTACAGGAGAGGGGTGTAAAAGAGGATTTCTTAAGACGCTCTCGGTCAACACAGTGCCGTACCTTAAGAAAGACCAAACTGAGCTGAAAATAAGTGGTTTACTGTGCTATCCCAGATCTGTGCTGCTCAGAGGAGCCTTGTGTAGCTGAGGCTCCGGGACAGGATGCTGAAGGTGTGGTTTGTAACAGGGCCAGTTTGAACACAGAGTGTTTAAACATGACTGTGTTGGGGAAACGTGGTGCTCAGCTTGTGAAGGCAGAGAGAACCCCAGGATAGGCATTTGAAGGCAGATGGAGGGGAGGGAGCCAGGAGGGGGATTCACACTCTCAAACACTCTCTGCCTCACCTGTGGCTCCCAGATTGCTGATGGAATCTTCAGAGCCCCCCCCCCCCCCCTTAAACAGATTCATCAAGTAAGGAGGCTCTGGGCTAGGCCTCTTCTCATTTCCTATACGTGGGAGTTATTAAAATTCCAAAGCAGCTCAGCAACTAATCGGTGGCGGTTCATCCACAGTTGAAGCACTGATAGTACTGGATCCCCCGCGATTTAAGAAGCAGGAAACGTGGAGGTCACCTCCAACTCCTGCCAGCGGTGGGACAGCGGAGCCTTGCAGTCAGGGACGTTCCAGAACACCCTTGAAATGTCAGAAAGCTGAGATAATCTGATCTGGGCTCACTGGCCTGCCTGCCCCTTTGTGCGCTCATTTCCCCATTCTCAATGTGGGGGTCAGGGACAGGTGCCCAGGTTCGCCTCCAGCCACACACACACGGGCGGATCGCAGCCTTGTCTCCTAGGGCTATCATTTTTCAATCCTTCATCTCCCCCTCACCTCCCACCCCCCCAAATCCTCAAGCCACAACCAGGGTAAATCACCTGGAAGCAGAGGTGGGAGGAGGCGGGTGGAGTCCAACTCAAAACCCCAGGAAAGCGGGGATGGAGGTGGGTGGGAGTTGGGAGGGTGGAGGTGAAGGGGGGGGAAATTGTGACTTTTCTGGAGCATGCGCAGTCTGCACTCTTTCCACTGCAGTGCTGGGGTCTGCGGAGGGGGGGGGGTGTTGTTTTGTTGCGCATGCGCAGTACCCATACACTGCAGGGACTGGCTTCAAGCGGGGAGGGGGCTTCCTGGCGCCTGCGCACACTTGGTACAGCATTGCAGAGCCTACCTTTGCGGCTGCGCTGGTTTGGTACCTTCTAGAAAGCTCCACATCTAGGCTGTGCTGGGCTGGGCAGGGGAGGGGGGAGGGCGGGGGGAGTGGGGAGGGGTGGAGGGAACGGCAGGCGGGGGGGGGGGGGGGGGGGAGTCCGGCGCCGCTGTTCCCGGCTGCTGCCGCTCCGCCCGCGGCGGGAGCGGGCGGCGGGGACAATCCACAAGTGTCCCGGGCGCGCAGGCCCGGCCCCGGCCCCGGCGGGAGGTGCGGGAGGCCTGGGAAGGGCGCCCTGCGGGTCCCCAAGGCCCCCCGAGAGGCTGATCGCAGCCCTGATGTGGGAAAGCAGTGTGGGCACGCGGAGACGCTCCCCAAACAACAACAACAATCACAGTAACAGTAATACGCTCCCAGCCCTGCGCACGACCCCTTCCCGGGGGGGATTCTGCATTTAACCCGTTCATGGCCCTGTGGGTAATTTTGGTGCATTTCCTGAGTGAGACACTGAGGCCGCGGGGCGAGGGGGGGGGTGTAAAGAAACACCCCTTAACCACATCAGAGGGGCTCTTACTTTCTAAGCTCTCACTCCAGAGACTACCCTCCCCGCTGGCCCGATCCAAGCTAGTGCTGGCTGCTTCTGAGGGAAAATGAGAGGAGAGAGGGGCAGAGAAAGAGATGCAATAAAATAAGACTTGCTGAAGGCTGTGTGCTGTTCTGCAATATGGCACCTTCTCTGTGCCCCTTACGGCTGAGCAACGTGAGGCAGCCTTGTGAGGAGGAGAGGTGATCTTCTGAATGCCTTTCACTAACTACTTATTCTGCCTGGCAGATCACCCATTTTTTCTGGTTACATAGAGTATCACACATGTTGTCTCAATTTGCCTGTGAAGCCGAGTTTTAGATGGGTTTGTGTGTTTAAGGGAGTCTGTGAATCAATAAGGAATGGAAGATTTGGAATAATGTGACAAAGCATGATTCGAGGTGCCTGTAATCCTAGCTACTCAGGAGGCTAAGATCTGAGGATCGAGGATCAAAGCCTGTGTGTACAGAAGACTGAGACATCTCCAGTTAATTAGCAAAAGCCAGAAGTGGAGGCATGGCTCAAGTGATTGAGCTCCAGCCTTGCATGAAAAAGCTGTAAGAAAGCACCCAAGCCCTGACAAGTTCAAGCCCTGAACCTAGTACCAACACCCACCCACCCCCCCACACACACACATGCTCTCTCTCACACACACAGAGGTAAATTCCCTTGTGCAAGTACATTTTTATGCATATCTGAATTAGGCAGAATTTTTTTTTTTGTCAATTTGGACAAAGCCACCTGCACTGCCAAACTCAAAGTCAAGTGTGGAAGAGGATGACCCCATGCGTTGAATGCAGGGAACTGACATTATTACAAACATTTTTACAGACACAGAAATGGATTTATGTCAAGACAAAATTTCTACATTTGTCTTATCACCCTGGCTAAGGATTCTAAGATTTGGGGGCGAGGGTCACACACATAGAAAGAAAAAATAAGGCTGATTTAGGCTGATAGAGACTTCCTTGTACAACAAATTAGTATGCAAAAATAAAAATAAGGAGGCTTAGAAACAAAGCAGAGGAAATCTACAAAAGGATGAGGCTCAGAAAATCGTGACGGCTGGTGAGTCGTCAGACAAGAGAAATAGAAAATGTCCAAGCATGTGAAGGACCACGGTGATGTTTGAAACAATTTGTTGGATGGAGTGGGGGGGGGGGGGACAGACCAAGCACCACAGAAGTAAGTCGTTCTCCATAGAATGACCTACCTTTGATCATTAGGCATTTGTGTAGGTCAAGGAATTATTTTTTTCCTCCTTAAACTCTATCTCAGAATCACTCTGAGATAACAGCACCTATTCTTGATTTGTGGCAGAGGGCACATAATAATCTCTAATATATTTCTATGGCTTTGGAAGACATGCCAGGCTCTATTCCTGTCCTGGCTGGAATCCTGGTGATGGAGTTGGTAGATGGATGGGTCCAGCTGAAGCGCCAGCCTGTACATCTCTAAGGTATGTATCTATGTTTAGAGTCGGAAGACCACAAACATCATGATCCTTTGGAAGCATTTTCATTAAGCTTTATAAATGGATGGAGACACTGAGGGAAAATAAAACAGTAAATGAAAATATATCTCTTTCCTAACTCTAGAAAGTCAGGAATTCATTGTGTTCTGCGAACATGCCAAAGTGTGCAACCTGGAATGCTCCTTTGTCTCACAAATATTTCATCATGCACAAATAGATTTATTAATTGATGAAAAGAGGTCATTTATTTCAATTGATGTTGGCATTTTAGGCCATTCATGCACATTCCCTCCAATGCATTTTTTAAATTCTGTACATCACAAACTCTTCAGATGCATCTAAAACAGATGGAACTAAGAGAGATAACACTCATCATCTACTTCCAGTAAATAATTCTATACTCACATTATTTGATTCCAGAATTTCATCTAGTTTTTTCACTGGATAATTATGAGTTATGTGCATTACTGAAACATCATATATCTCCACTTCTAGTTTTTTTGGTAGTTAATTGTAGATAAGAATCTCACAGGGCTGGGAAGGTGGCTCAGTGGTAGAGCGCTTGCTTTGCATGCATGAGGCCCTGGGTTCGATTCCTCAGCACCATGTAAGCCGAAAAAAAAAGCTGGAAGTGGCACTGTGGCTCAAATGGTAGAGTGCTTGCCTTGAGCTGAAGAGCTGAGGGACAGTGCCCAGGCCCAGAGTTCAGGCCCCACGACCGGACCCCCCCCCCAAAAAAAAAAAAAAAAGAATTTCACAGACTTTCCTGCATGAGATGGCTTTGAACTGTGATCCTCAGATCTCAGCCTAGGATTACAGACATGACCCACTGATGTTTATCTTCTTTGCCTACTTAAAAAATAAACTTTAGAAGTGAAGTAAGCCAGGCCCAAAGAAACATAGGTCCCATGGTTTCCCTTATTTGCAATATCTAGTATATGTATGAGTCAAGCGGAAAAGGTCAGATAATGTGATGTCAGGAAAATGAACCCTTAGATATGTATTTTATGTTTTTTTATTTCATGCATTTGTTTCTAACGCATTTATAAGATTACCTCTTTGTTGCTTTGTATGCCCCTCCCCCACAGTATAACCCCTGCTTTCACTATATTAAATATGATGTCGGTATAACTTGTAGAGGAGATGGGGAAAAACAAGTCGTTTAAGGATACAGGTGGACCTGTTGCAACAATGAGAAGTACAAGGTCATGTCGAAAAAGAGCTTGTTGGGGGGGGGGAGGTAGGGAAGGGATGTGAAGGGTAAACAAAGGAGGAGGCTGCAATGCTTGATAAGAAATGTACGCATTATCCTGCCCATGTAATTGTAACCCCTCTGTACAGTATGTTCACAAAAAAATTAAATTAAATTAAAAAAAATAAACTTTAGTTATAAAGCATTTCCAAATGTATAGAAAAACTGTAAATATAATACAGGAGTACCTATATTTCATCTTCAGTTTTCCTAGTTGACACAGTGCCGAGAGTCTGACAGCAGTATCTCCTAATGGGTAACATTTTACCTAGCTATGGTTCATTTATTATAGTTAATGAACCAGTACTGACATGTTGTTTTATTAACTAAAATCCATACTTAAGTTTCCCTAGTGTATAATAACACATTTTACGTCCTCTAGGCTCCTATTTAGAAGACCACATTATCATAACTTGTCGTGTCTCCTGGGGCACCATTAGACTGCTGCTTTCTTTGTTCTTGATCACAGTTGACTCCTTGAACACTAGTGATCAACTATTTTGTAGAGGCCGCGAAAATAGGACTTTGATGTGTGCTGCCACGTCCAGTCTCTTAAGCCCTGAAGCCCTCCCTCCTATAATTTACCTTCTATCACTTCCTCAGAAGCAATGTGTAAGACCTATGAACAACTCTGGGTAAATTCATTTGTGAGGCGTCCGTTTTAGAAATATAACTTTCAAAACCCATGTTACAGCGCCATCTATCATCCAGAAATGGAAGCATGGGAGTAGGATGGGATTAAATTCGTGAGGGGGGGGGAGGGGAGGGGGGGGAGAAGGGGGAATTAACCCAACAGCTGCTGAAGTGGTGGGCGTGATCATTTGGTGGGCGTGATCATTCCAAGAGACCACAGCGCCAAAGAGATTTCAAGGAATCTGGCAATGGACTTCAACCAAGAGCAGACTAAAATGTCTTTTCCTGGGTATTGTCATACATGCTTTGAATCTCAACATTCAAGTGACTACTGCAGTGGAAGCCAGACTGTGCTACGTAGCCAGAGCCCGTCTCTAAATAAATAAACAGATAAAGTTGAAAAAATAAAATAACTTTTAAATTATAATATTTATAGAAATTTGCTATAAATATTGAGAAAGAATGAAGATTGGGGCTGGGAATGTGACCTAGTGGTAGAGTGCTTGCCTAGGATGCACGAACCCTGGGTTCAATTCCTCAGTGCCACATAAACAAAAAAAGAGCTGGAAGTGGAGCTGTGGCTCAGGGACAGTTCTCAGAGCCTGAGTTCCAGCCCTAGGACTGGCAAAATAAAGCAAAAACAAAGAACGAAGAGGTACATGTTAAAACTTGAAAATTTAACACAATCTTTTTCTTATTTACTTCCAAACCACTTTTTGGGAGGGTTGCATTTTGGAGTGTGGGAAAGGGGAGGGAATCCAGAGCGTCTTGCTTCTACATGAACTACATCCCCAGCCCTTTGCTTTCAGTTTTTGAGATACAGTCTCCATCATTTGCCCCGAGATGGCCTCTCAATCCTCTGGAAATACAGGGATAAACACCATGTCCTAATCCTATATTACTTTCAAACTTTATGAATGCACGCAAAAATTTCCAGGATGTTAGGAAATATATTCAACTTTACCTACACATCTTCCTATATAAAGATAGAGATTTGGGTAAAGGTATAGATGCAATTATAAATACTAATATACTTAAAATATAATTTTTATTCACCAATTTATACCTACTTATACAGGTAAATATTTTAAAACAATTTTTATCATTTAAAAATGTTTATTGCTATTATTAAGTAGTTGTAGAAAGGGGTTACAATTCCATAAGCCAGGTTGTAAGTACAAAGCTTCTCTTCTCTCTCTCCTTTTTTTTTTTTGTCAGTCTTGTGCCTGAACTCTGGGCCTGGGCGCTGTCCCTCAGCACTTCAGCTCAAGGCGAGCACTCTACCACTTGAGCCACAGCACCACTTCCAGCTTTTTCTGCTTATGTGGTGCTGAGGAATTGAACCCAGAGCCTCATGCATGCAAGGCAAGCACTCTACCACTGAGCCACCTTTCCAGCCCCAAGTACAATGCTTCTTGAAAACCTCATCCTTTCTTTATTCTACCCCATCTTAACCTTCCTGTCATTACCCACAATGTACTTTTTTGTGTTTGTGCTAGACCTGGGGCTTGAACTGAAGGCCTGGGTGCTGCTGTCCTTGACCTTTTTTGCTTAAACTTAGCCCTCTTCCAGTTGAGCCACACCTCCGCTTTTTAGTAGTTAGAGATTAGTCTCCTGGACTTTTCTGCCCAGGGTTGGCTTTGAACCACCATTCTCAGATCTCAATCTCCTGGGTATGTAGGATGGCAGGTTGTGAACCACCAGCACCGGTTCCTACCGATATTTTTAAACAATTTCAAGGAAGACTACATGAAGACTACCAGGATCAAGAGTGGAAACTGCCTTTATGTGATGCTGATGTGTTTTCCTTTTCCTTTGGTCGGTGGTAAGGCTTGGACTCGGGGCCTGGGTGCTGTCCCTGCGCTTCTTTTCTGAGCCACGGCTCCACTTCTGGTTTTCCGGTGGCTTGTTGGCGTCTCCCGGGCTTCCTTGCTGGGGCTGGCTTCGAACCGCGATCGTCAGATCGCAGCTTCCTGAGTAGCCGGGATGACCGGCCTGAGCCACCCGCTCCCAGCTCTGCTTTATTCTTTACGTGTCCCTCTCTCTCTCTCTCTGCACACATGGTTAGCGAGCCGCTCGTCTCCGCCGGCCGGATCTACACCGGCGGAGCCACGGGGACACCGGGCAGAAAAGGCGCCACGGGCCCAGGTCCGCCACTCACTGAGCGAGGCGGGAAGGCCACGTGGGGAGCGGTCCGAATGGTGGCTCGCAGGGGCCGAAATTCTCTGCGTTCTTTTCTGTGGTGTTCACACACGGGCGGGTGAGTGCCTTGGCCTCTCCCGGCCTCCGTACCGGCAAACAAACCCGGGTCCGTGGAAGGCGGAGGCGCGCCTGCGCCTGCGCACTGAGAGCTTCCCCTGCAAGTCGGCTTCAGGATGGAGGACCGCCAAGCGCCAAGCCCCGGCCTCCGGAGCTGTGCGGGCCCCAGGTGGCTTTTTTTTTTTTTTTTTTATTCCAGAAGATGTAAAACATTTGTTTTTTTAAAACATCTACCAAACTGACACTTGTTCTGTGACCCACAGATCCGCGTTTGGAGCCCCGACTGCAGCTCTGCCACTGTTCAGCCCCATCTTGCCCTTGGGGGTAAACGTTTGCCTTTAGAGCGGTGTTGGGGTTTTCCCCTTTGTGTGTTAGTTAATGGGGTAGTCGACGTTGATGATGATTTTTTTTCCACCCACTTTTTGGTACTGATTCTGCTTTTGTGTATTTCAGATTAATTCATCTGTCCCCACAGAGGCAAGACCAACATTTCTTCCAGAAACTACACATTACCTTCAAAATTCTGAAGCTATTCCCACTGTGAAACTTGCACTGAAAACTTTTGGGTTCTCCCCGAACTTTGAAGTTAAATTCTAATTTCAGACAATATTAAACCACTTTTCTAGAACATTCATTTTTTTTTTTCACTTCAGGGTTGTTTCTCTTATATCATCCATCTCAAGCTTTTCTAGAAATGTCTTCACCGGCGCTTTTCAAAATTACTGAAGTCTAGGTTTTTTGTTTTTTAATTTCCTGCTTTTTTAGTACTCTAATAGAGGATTTATTAGAATAAGGACACGAGCAGGAAAAATCCCAAAAGAATATTTCTCATGCATTTAAGAATAGTGTTCATCTCTATTTTTATAGTCTTAGAATTTTATATTTAGGTAATATTTTACTATGTTATCTTTTTTTTTCTTGGTGTCTGTAATAGGGATTGAACTCAGGGCCTCAAGCTCTCATTTGGCTTTTTCATCTAAGGCTGGCAGTCTACCACTTGAGACACATAGCTGCATTTCTGGCTTTTTGCTGATTAGTTGGAGATAAAAGTCTCAGATTTGTCTCCCTGTTTTGGCTTCAAACTGTGATCCTCAGAGCTTAGCCTATTAAGTAGCTAGGATTACAGGGGGTGAGCCACCAGCCTCTTGGCCTAAGATTTGAAAGAACAAATTTTGTTCATAAAATGTCAAAGTTTGGGCTGGGAAGTTGGTAGAGTGCTTGCCTCACATGCATGAGGCCCTGGGTTTGATTCCTCAGCACCACGTAAGCAGAAAAAAAAAGTCGAAAGTGGCACTGTGGCTCAAGTGGTAGAGTGCTAGCCTTGAGCTGAAGAGCTGAGGGACAGCGCCCAGGCCCAGAGTTCAGACCCCACGACCGGACCCCCCAAAAAAATGTCAAAGCTTAACTACACAAAAATTACATAATGAGGGGCTGGGAAGGTGGCTCAGTGGTAGAGCGCTTGCCTTGCAATTCATGAGGCCGGCCCTGGGTTCGATTCCCCAGCACCACATAAGCAAAAAGAAAAAAGCCGGAAGTGGCACTGTGGCTCAAGTAGTAGAGCGCTAGCCTTGAGCTGAAGAGCTGAGGGACAGCACTCAGGCCCAGAGTTCAGGCCCCACAACCGGACCCAAAAAAAAAAATTACATAATGAAAGGACATCATCTACCTTCAGAATCTTGTCTGTTTAGGTTGTGTATATGATCATATAATGATCCTCATATTAATGTCAGCTAAGTATATTCTTTCATAGATTTGTCATACCTTATTACTAGGTAATATATCTTATAACCTTTAAATGGTTAGAACATTATTACTAAAAAAAATTTTTAAAACCCCAATACTTTATGTCTTCTTACTATTATACCATCCTCTTCACTACTCTATGGGAATCGACTTTCCCAATGGCTTTCTGTTCTTTATGCTAAACTGTGGGAGAAAACCCCAAGTACAAAACCCCTTTACTGGGCTGGGGAGGTGGCTCAGTGGTAGACTGCTTGCCTTGCATGCATGAGGCCCTGACTTCAATTCCTCAGCACCACATAAACAGAAAAAGTCAGAAGTGGTGCTGTGGCTCAAGTGGTAGAGCACTAGCCTTGAGCTGAAGAGCTGAGGGACAGTGCCCAGGCCCAGAGTTAAGACCCCACAACTGACAAAAAAACCTTTACTGCCCCCAAAATAACTAAATACATAAATACCTTAAAAAGGTATAAACACTTCTACCATGTTTTGAGATACAATAGTAATCCTAGAATAAATGTATTAAAGTGAAATTCTTCTGACAGTAATATGATAATAATGTACCTGTTATATGCCCAAAACTTAATTTTAAGCAATGAAACTACAGTGATACAATGAGACTTTTTTTTCCTGTGCCTCATTGTTCTCTGTATTAAGTTGATCCTGCTCAAAGTACTTTTCTGTGTGTGCTTGAGAGGATGAAGTTGTGAGGGAATTGTGCATACAAGTAATACGTTGGCTATTGTTGGGAACTTGTTCAGTGTAACAGAAACATAAGCTTTGCTTAAAGATACCACACCTGAGAGAGTTTAGAGTTTAGATGAACCAATTTTCCTATAATACAATTTTTTTCCATAAAAGTGTTACAATTTGCCAGGCACTGGTGGTTCACACACTGTAATCCTAGCTACTTGGGAGGCTGAGATGTGAAGATCAGTATTTGAAGCCAGTATATAGTCATGAAAATCTGTGAGACTCTTCTCTCAATTAACCACAAAGAAGCTAGAAATAGAGCTGTGGCTTAAGTGGTAGACTGCTTGCCTTGAGCACAAAAGCTAAGGGACAGTGTCAGGTCCTGAGTTTAAGCCCCAAGTTCAGCACACACACACACACACACACACACACACAATTACAATTTTAGCCAACTGCAGTGGCCCTACTACATGAGAGGTAAAGACTAGGAGATTTTCACTTTGAAGTCAGTCTGGGCTGAAGTTATTAAGAACCCATTTCAGAAAGCCAGCCATGGAGGGGTAAACAGCAAGATGGACCCTTGAAAAAATATAAGACCCTGTTTCTCAAAAATACAAAAAACGTTAAATGGTTTGGGGAATGGCTCAAGTAGAAGATTCCTTGCCTAGTAAGTATAATGTCCTGAATTCAAAGTTGTAGTTTTACATGTTAAATTTAGATACAAGGATCATGGAGTTTTATATTTGTCCTAAGTGAGAAGTTGAGGTGCATTTGTGTGTCTATGTTGGAGGTGAAACTGACACCTACTTAAAAAACTTATTGTTCCCCTGAATACTTTTGCAGTTTTCTCCAACGTGTTTTGGTTGACATTCTCTGGATTTATCTCTAGACTTGTGTCCTATCATTATATGTCTAACACTCCACATAATGCCTCATCTTCTATAGCTATCAATACTGAGTGTTGAAATCACGTGGTGTAATCTCTCTAAATCCGTTGCTCTGTGATTTTTGTTATTTTAGTTTATTTGTGTTTCAAACAAAATTTTAGAATATTCATTCATGTTTCCGAAACCTTATTGAAATTTTGATAGCAGTTCCTGTGGCTGTGCATACCAACAGGGAACTAACCTGCCTGCTGGATTCTCTTGAGTGTGAAGGTATGCCTTTCCATTTCCTCAGGTCCTGTGTTCCTACAGGGTTTGTGATTGATATTGTTCTCTAGTGTCCAGGTCAAAGATCTTGTGAAGATCCAGTTTTAAAAATACTTAAACCAAGCCGGGCGCTGGTGGCTCACGCCTGTAATCCTAGCTACTCAGGAGGCTGAGATCTGAGGATCGCGGTTCAAAGCCAGCCCGGGCAGGAGAGACCGTGAGACTCCTATCTCCAATAACCACCAGAAAAACCGGAAGTGGCGCTGTAGCTCAAGTGGTAGATCGCTTGCCTTGAGCTGAAGAGCTGAGGGACAGAGTCCAGGCCCAGAGTTCAAGCCCCACAGCTGACCAAAAAAAAAAAAAATACTTAAACCAAGCCAGGCGCCGGTGGCTCATGCCTATAATCCTAGCTACTCAGGAGGCTGAGATCTGAGGATCATGGTTCATAGCCAGCCCGGGCAGAAAAGTCCATGAGACTCGTATCTCCAATTAACCACTAGAAAACTGGAAGTGGTTCTGTGGCTCAAGCGATAGAGCACTCACCTTGAGCTGAAGAGCGCAGGGACAGCACCCAGGCTGAGTTCAAGCCCCACAACTGACCAAAAAAAAAAAAATTTTAAACCAGCCGGTGGCTCACACCTGTAATCCTAGCTACTCAGGAGGCTGAGATCTGAGGATCTCAGTTCAAAGCCAGCCCTGGCAGGAAAGTCTGTGAGACTCTCATCTCTAATAAACCACTAGAAAACTGGAAGTGGTGCTGTGGCTCAAGTGGTAGAGCACTTGCCTTGAGCTGAAAAGCTGAGGGATAGCACCCAAGCCCAGAGTTCAAGCCCCACGACCAAAAAAAAAAAAACAAAAAACAAAAAACCTTAAGCCACAGTTGTATGCTATATTTATGGTATTGTGGTTTTTATTTCAGTTTTCAATTTTGTGTTCACTACATCCCCACACCCCAAAATGCACACATGTTTTTACAAGTTTGTTCATTGGTTTCTTTGAAATGTCCTACAGCTATGCATCATCTGAAAAACACTTAGTTCTTTTTTTGTTGTTTGAACAGCCTTCCTCTGCCTTTCCCTTCCTCAACCTTCTGTTCACCCTTTTCCTCTCACCCATCTCTTCCTTTCAACTCTTCCTTCCTACTTCCCATCTTCCTCCTTCTTTTATCTTCTTTTTTCTTTTTTCCTTTTCCTTCTCTATCCTCTTTCCTTTCCTCCATCAGTTTTACTTTCATAGTGGTAGGAATGGGTATGCTTGACTATGATCTTAAGTTTCTTTCATTGGACTGTGAACTATTCAGATTTGCTGGTCAGTGTCATCCAGAATGAATGTATTTGTTTTCATAAAATGTTTCAGATTCATTTAGTCTGGTGTATTTTCCTGGATAAGCTGTATCTCAGTAAATCTTAGTGAATGGGTACACTTGAAAAGAGAATGCATTTGGCTTCTCTGATAGTGTTAAATGGAATAAATTGATTTTAATCTATGACAGTTGCATCAAATTTATAAATCATGCGCAAATATTCTGTATTTTTTTTTGGTCCATCGTGGGGCTTGAACTCTGGGTGTGGGCGCTGTTCCTCAGCTCTTCAGCTCAAGGCTAGTGCTCTACCACTTGAGCCACAGTACCACTTCTGGCTTTTTCTGTTTATGTGGTGCTGAGCAATTGAACCCAGGGCCTCATGCATGCAAGGCAAGCACTCTACCACTGAGCCACCTTCTCAGCCCTCTATATTTTATTTGATAATTTGGTTCTGTGCTTTTCTACTAATTATCAAGAGTAGGACATTGGAATTTTGCATTACATTTTTGAAGCTTTCTATTTTTAGTGAAGTTTTGTAAACTTTTTACTGTTATTTATACAAAAAGTAAAAAAACAGTATCTATTATTTAAAAATATCTTACAAAATATTATTATCCATTTAGCACTAATGGATCAGACTTGCTGTGTCCTCTTGAAAAAATGATATATACTGTTATAAAATAATTTTTAATCTTTAATACTCTGTGTGTGTGTGTGTGTCTGTGTGTGTGTGTGTGTGTGTGTGTGTGTGTGTGTGTGTGTGTATGTGCCAAAACTAAGACTTGAACTCTGGGTCTGGGCACTGTCCCTGAGCTTTTTTGCTCAAGTGCTTACTTGAGCCACAGCTCCACTTCTGGCTTTTTGGTGGTAAATTGGAGATAATTTCATGAACTTTCTTGCGTGAGCTGGCTTGAACTTTCTTGCGTGAGCTGGCTTCAAACCACAGTCCTCAGATCTCAGTCTTCTGAGAAGATAAGATTACAGGCCTGAGTCACTGGGTCTTCGTGAAATATTTTCTTCTTTATAGAGAATCACATAATTTTGTTCTTTACTCTGGTAACGTAATGCATTATATTGTTTTGATATATTAACCAGACCTAATTTTCTGGGTCACATTCCCATAGTCAGAACGTGTAATTTTTGTATAGATAGCTTATTTTTTTTCTTTCTTTTACTAATATTTCCTTGAAGATTTTAGCCTCCATATTCCTAAGACATGCTGATAATGTCATTTTGTTTACTAGTAATTTCTTTGGGTACTATTAGTATCAACTAATCTGGCCCTATAGAAGGAGTTGGGAAGTGTTTTATTCTCAAGTGTTTTTTGTTGTTGTTTTGTGGGGTTTTCTTTGTTCATTTGTTTTTGTTTTTGTTTTTTTGTTTTTTTTTGCCAGTCCTGGAGCTCAAGCTCTGGGCTTGGGTGTTGTCCTTGAGCCGCTATTTACTCAAGGCTTGCATTCTACTACTACTTGAGCTACAGCATCACTTCTGGCTTTTTCTGTGATTAATTGGAGGTAAGAGTCTCAAACATTCCGGCCCAAGTTGGCTTCTAACCATGATCCTCAGATCTCAGCCTCCTGAGTAGCTAGGAGGACAGGCATGAACCACCAGCATCACATGTTTTTTTATCCAAAATATTTGCCAAAGAATTAATTTTTTGAATCATTCATCAGTGAAGTCATCTTGAGTTGGGACGGGAATAAGGCCAAACCACATCCAGGCGTGCGTGGAAGTGGGTCTCACTGATGAGCCTGCAGTTCAGACCTCAGCCTTGGCCATGATCTGTGTCTGCATTCCTGACCTAGAAAAACTGTGAGGGAGGAGTCCATGCTGCTTGAACCACTAAGGTAAGTGGAAATTCGATATGCAAAATAAATCTAAGATGTACCTGACAGTATCCTCCTGGATCAGATGCTGAAATAATCCAGAGACCTGGAAAGTAAGAAGAAATCTCTTAATCAATTATTGCACACCACAGTTTGCATATAAATACTGTAGTTATTAGCCAGGCACCAGTAGCTCATGCCTGTAATCCTAGCTTCTCAGGAGGCTGGGATCTGAAGATCGAGTTTCAGGGCTAGCCCAGCCAGGAAAGTCTATGAGACTCTTATCTCAAATTTACCACCAAAAAGCCAGAAGTGGAGTTATGGTTCAAGTGGTAAAGTGCTAGCCATGAGCAAAAATGCCCAGGGACAGCACCCAGGCCCTGAGTTCAATCCCCAGGACAAACACACGTACTAAACAAAACTAGAGTTATGTCAGCTGTTTACATCATAGGAAGATGAAGAATATATGAAGCTGTTCACCATCTTATTCTTTTTTTTTTTTTTTTTTTTTTTACCAGTCATGGGGTTTGAACTCTGGGCCTGGGCACTGTCCCTCAGTTCTTCAGCTCAAGGCTAGCACTCTACTACTACTTGAGCCACAGTGCCACTTCCAGTTTTCTGGTAGTTTATTGGGGCTAAGAGTTTCACAGACTTTCCTACCTGGGCTAACTTTGAACCATGATCCTCAGATCTCAGCCTCCTGAGTAGCTAGAATTACAGGAGTGAGCCACTGGTGCCCAGCTCTTCATACATTTATGCAAAGCTTAGAAGTAGAGATGTGGCTTAAGTGGTAGAGCACTGATCTTGAGCAAATAAACTAAGCAGGAATACATGGCTCTGCATTTAAGCCCCAACACACACACACACACAAACACACACACACACAACCTGTTTTGGTCAGTCCTGGGGCTTGAACTCAGGACCTGGGTACTGTCCCTGAACTGCTTTTTGCTCAAGGCTAGTGATCTACCACTTGAGCTACAGCACCACTTTTGTCTTTTTCTGTTTATGTAGTACTCATGAATTGAACCAAGGGCTTCATGCATGCTAGGCAAGCACTCTACCACTAAGCCACATTCCCAGCCTTCCAAGCTTGGTTTTTAGAAGGGCATTAATTTGAGAAGATCCCCTCCCCAGAGACATAAATGTAACACTAGGCACCAGGTGCTGAAAGGAAATGTAAGAGTGAGAATACCAGTGCGGGGGCTGGTGCTCATGCCTACTCAGTAGGCTGTGAGATCTGAGGATCACTGTTTGAAGCCAGCCCAGTCAGGAAAGTTTGTGCAACTCATTTACAATTAATCACTAGGAAACTGTAAGTGGAGCTGTGTCTCCAAGTGCTAGAGCTCTAACCATGGGCACAAAAGCTCAGGGACAGTGCCCAGACCCTGAGCTCATGACTGACCAAACGAAAAAAAAAGAGAGAATACCACAGCTGTTATTATCCTGTTATTATCCACCATTCCAGACACAGGTGTTCCTTCCCCAGGAAATCCTCTAGCTCCAGGCAATCTGCCCCTCTCTGTTCTTTACCACTATATACCTCACTAACAGCCAGTAGTTCATGTGGCAATACCGACATGGTCAAAGTTAACTTCCTGTGCCTCACATCTCCTAAAGCCCTAATTCCATGCATTTTCCTGGCAGGTTATCTGAAGGACCCTACTCACATCCTGTTGGAAGACATCACTTCTGGTTCTTAGAGGCCAAGTCTGTAAGTCAGCTTTCCATTACTATCACAGAATAGCTGAGTTGATCAATTTGTAAAGGAGAGAAGATTTGTTTAGGTTCACAGTGTTGGAGATTTTATTCCATTTTCTATTCTCCCATACTTTTGGGCCTATAGCGTCCCAGTCATTAGGACAGAAGTACATTTTGAAGCAATGCCATTCATCTCCAATGCCAATTCATAAAAACAGAAGAAGTAGACCACTGATTAGAATGTTTGGTGTATCAGTGGTCTGAACTTCCCGGTACCAGGTCCTTGCACTTACCACTTCACCACTTCCCCATAGCAAACTGGGGCTGACGCCTGGGCCTTGAGGGACATTTAAGATAAAAGGTATAGCTCAACTGTAACAGAGATGCACAGTGACAAGGAAAGTCACATTCCTTCTTTCTGCAGAGTGTTTTCCCAATACAGAATTTTGTGCTTTAAGTTTTCAAAAGATAAGTGTATGTACTCTTCAGTCTTTTAGAGAACCCTATGATAATTAAGTTCTTTTGATTTTTTTGACTCCAGTCATTGATTTTTGGGGGATCATGTAGCGTCAACACTCTGGATTATTTTAACTACTGCCATACCTAAATGTTGCAGATTAATTATAGCGTTAATCCTAGCTACTTCGGGAGCCAAGACATCGAGGACCATAGATTGCTGCCAGTCCAAGCTGAAAAATCTGCAAGACTCCATGTCCAGTTAGCTAGCAAAATGCCTCGTTGGAGGTCTGGGTCGAGTGGTAGAGCAACAGCTGTGGACAAGAAAACCTATGGAGAGATTAATACCATGAGGTCAAGCCCAGCAATCACCACAAAAAATAGTAAAATACAAAAATTATAGGTATTCTGGTAGCAGGTTAAAAATTGTCACATCATTGTCAAATTCAGTTTACATAAAAATCCTGTAGTTGTTACTCAGGCACCAGTAGTTCATGCCTGTAATCCTAGCTATTTAGGAGGCTGAGATCTGAGGATTAGCCAGCCCAGATTGAAAAGTCCACATGATTCTTATTTCTGATTAACCACTGAAAAAGCCAGAAGTGGATTTGTGGCTCAATTGACAGAGTGCTAGTCTTGAACAAAAAGTTCAGGAACAGTGTCAATGCTCTGAGTTCAAGCCTCACGACTAGCACAAAAAATAGGCAATAAGTTAAAACAATAACAATTTGAAAGGCAATAAATAAAACATAATCAATCTCTTGCTTAGGAAATGAAAACTCACACACCAGATTTTTGTCCAGTGAAGGCAGTTAGTGATTGCGAATGAGTTGCACAGGTGGAGAAATCCTGGAGGATAAAACCACAACACCATGGACAACATGTCCCCAGTGTCCCATGCATTGAACACCACTGGGCTTTGAACAGGCACACAGCAAGCAAAGAGTCCTGCAGCAGGGAGACTGCCCACACAGCCCACACAGCTCCCTTTTCATTGCCCACAGTGCCCTGCTGGGAAGAAGAGGCATTTGTCCAGGAACCATATCTACAAATATCCCCAAACCACAGAATCCCACACCTGGACATCCATGATGACAAAAGTCTTGGCTGAATGGACAGTATTCCTGGAGCATATTCTCCACATCACATTTTTTACTCCAAGTCCTATAGCTTGGAGATCCAAAATGAGAGACACAGCTGAATGGCATCAATCCTGGGGCTTGAACTCAAGGCCTGGGCGCTGTCCCTGAGCAATTTTGCTCAAGGCTAGCGCTCTTATCACTTTGAGCCATGGTACCACTTCATTCTTCTCATGGTTAATTGGAGATAAGAGTCTCGTGGGGACTTTTCTGCCAGGCTGGCTTCTCAGAAAGATGGCATTGCAAACATTTCCAAACCAAAAATCACATACATGACATCAATAAGCCGTCCTTGAATGAAGAGAGAGTTCCTTATGTACCTAACCCATTTTTTTTTCTTTGTTCTTTTCTTTTTGCCAATCCTGGAGCTTGAACTCTGGGTCTGGGCACTGTCCCTGAGCTTCTTTTGCTCAATGCTAGTACTCTACCACTTGATCCACAGCTCCAGTTCTAGTCTTTTCTGTTTATGTGGTGCTGAGAAATTGAACCCAGGGCTTCATGCATGCTAGGCAAGCATTCTACCACTAAGCCACATTCCCAGCCCTCCTAACTCATTTCTTAAATTATTCTCAGAATTATTGAACTTTGAATTCTGAACCATGTGCCCTTGCTAAGGAAATTTTCTATGAATTGAGCCCTGCCTGCCCTTTTGACTTTGACAGAGAATTATACTCTAGTAAAGGAGCATTCCTACATGGGTTTCTTTTTATTTCTTTCCTTTCTTCCTTCCTCCCTCCCTTCCTCTCTCTTTCTTTCTCTCTTTCTTCTTTCTTTCTTTCTGTCTTTCTTTCTTTCCTCCTTTTTTGACAGAGAATTATACTCTAGTAAAGGAGCATTCCTACATGGTTTTCTTTTTCTTTCTTACCTTTCTTCCTCCCTCCCTCCCTCCCTTTTCTTTTCTTTCTTTCTTTTTCTTTCTACTTTCTTTTTCCTCTCTCTCTGTCTCTCTCCTCTCTCTCTCCCTGTCCCTCTCCCTCTCCCTCTCTCTCTCTCTCTCTCTCTCTCTCTCTCTCTCTCTCTCTCTCTCTCTCTCTCTCTTGTTTTTCACTCAAGGCTAGTGCTCTGTCACTGGAGCTGCAGCTTTCCTTATGGCTTTTTACTAGTTAACTGGAGATAAGAGTCTCACAGAGTCTCACAGACTTTCCTGCCTGGGCTGTCTTTGGCCATGATTCTGAGATTTCAGCCTCCTGTGTAGCTAGGATTACAGACATGAGCCACCAGCACCCTGCTGGGTTTTTGAGAGCTTATGTCATGTATATATTGTGTCATGCAGTCCTCAAATCTTATCACCTAAAATCATTTATAGACACTGATGGTAGAAGCATCTGCTCAAGATTTATGGCATGTTAACAAGAGTGAGCGCAATGGGATTTCATGGGTGATTTTATGCCACAAAAATAGATTGACATTTCTGTCACATACTGATCATAATAATTAGAGTCTGTTTTGGAAGTGGAAGACTCTACTTGAATTATTTAATGATTGTGTAAGTTTATCAGGAAAGGTCGGTTAGGATGTAGGCACCATTTTCTTTATCTCCCATGGGCCACCCTTCCTCTCTGAAGTCGTTGTATGTCCTGTCTTTATGCAATCAGGAATAAAAAAGGGGGTGATGGGCAAATTATTCCAAATGGTTTCTTTTAAACTTCTCTTATTTCTTGGTCCCATGCCTCAGTGGAGTCCCAATGGCACCTGGGAAACCATCTACATGGAACTGCGAAGACAGCTCCTGCCCCATCTTACTGCTGGACTTGAAGGAGGGCTGGATGTGATTCAGCCTTCCTGTCCTCTAGATTGTCTGCAGCATCTTTACAGCCAAGAAATCCTGCCGAGATCCTTCCCACGCCACAGCATGGAACCCTACGCTTTGGTTCACATCTCCAGCTGCCTATTACGGTTTGAATATGAAACAAGCTATCCAGACACAAGACAGGGGCTCCTGTTGATGCTTGGTCTCCTGCTGGGAGTGGTATTTTGGGAGGTGGTGGGAAGTTTAGCAGGTGGAGCCTAGCTGGAAAATAGGGGTATAGGAGCAGGTCTTTGAAGGTTGTTCTGATCCCTGTTCCTTTCCTGTGTCAGTTTCCTGCCAGCCAAGAAGTGAGTCCTCTCTGCTACCTGCTTCCACCACTGCGATGTTCTCCATCATGATGACCAGAGCCGAGGACTATGAACTGTGACCCCTAGTGAGTCAAAAAAAATACCTTTCCTCCCCACATTGCTTATAGCACAGTGATGAAAAATAGCCTAGGGGCTGGGAAGGTGGCTCAGTGGTAGAGTGCTTGCCTTGCATGCATGAGGCCCTGGGTTCGATTCCTCAGCACCACATAAGCAAAAAGAAAAAAGCCGGAAGTGGCGCTGTGGCTCAAGTGGTAGAGCGCTAGCCTTGAGCTGAAGAGCTGAGGGACAGCACCCAGGCCCAGAGTTTAGGCCCTACAACCGGACCCAAAAAAAAAAAAATATCCTATGCCAGAAAATAAGTACCAGAAAATGAAGGTCAGATCTATAATTTACCTAACCATGTGGCTTAGAATCCTGTGGAAGTGATGTATTCAGGATAATTTCCAAAAAAAATGTTTGGGGATGTGGGCTAGAAAATCCTCAGTACTTGGTAAGCCCAGCTTAGTGGATGTTTCTGCTGGAGCATAGAAGAGCAGAATGCTGATAGAAATGGAAACAGTACAGACGGTGCTCATCAGGGCTCTTCCAGAGTTAGACCAGAGACCGTGGGGGCTGCAAATGGTGAGAACATAAGGGCGGGTCCACCGAGGCTGGCCCTCACATGATATGCTGCATGTCCCCGATGCTAGACATGGACTTCAGGACTTAAGCTAGTGCTACTGGGTTTTAGTATTCCTGTGAATGGATATTCCTTGCTGTTCTTCTCTTCCTCTAAAGGAAAGAGACAGTGAACTCCTCTATACTATCTTTAGAGTAGGTAACATTCTTTCAGATTTCACAAGATCTCACAGATAAGAATTTGTCTCGTCTCAAAAGAGATTTTTTTTACTTACACCTTTAATCATTGGTACAACTCTTAAGACTTTGGGGACTCATAGACTGACTAAGTGTGTTTTGCATTCAGGACACGAGCTTTTTTGCTAAAGGCTAGCATTCAACCACTTCAGCACCACTTCAACCTTTTCTGCCCTGGCTGGCTTCAAACCACAATCCTCAGATCTCAGCCTCTCAATTAGCTTAGGATTACAGGTGTGAGCCACCAGCACCCCATTATTTCTATCACTTTCAGTTGTACCTCCTCTTCTTCTATGCCTGTGATATTTTAATAGCACCCCCCTTGTTGATGCACTCATAATTATTGTGTTCTTATTTCTTCATCTGCGTGTTTTATGCATCTGCCTTCTTGTTTAGCTGGGTTAGTCTGTCTTCAACTTGATAATTTATATCTAGTCTACTGGGGAGACTTTCTGCTGAGCTTTATTTTTTCAATTTGACTTATTGAGCTTTTCCATTCTTGCAGATTAATGCATTTCTATGACTTCTATATCTCTGATCTGTTCCCTTTTCATATCCTTGCTATATTAAATTGTTTAGTTTTACCCACTTTGATATTGTTCAGGTTTACATGTCTCCTTTATTATTCTGATAATTCTTACAATCATGATTTTCTATTTTTGTTTTTCTTTGCATTAGCCATATCATCTTGTTGTTGGACTTGCTTGGTCATGATGTCTTCCTTTTCTGTTTTTGGTCATGGGGCCTAAACTCTGGGCCAGGGCACTGTCCCTCAGCTCTTCAGCTCAGGGATAGCGCTCTACCACTTGAGCCAAAGCACCATTTCCAGCTTTTTCCGTTTATGTGGTGCTGAGGAATCAAACCCAGGGCCTCAGGCAGGCAAGGCAAGCACTCTACCACTGAGCCACCTTCCCAGCCCCAATGCCTTGCTTTTTGTTAAATCACTTTTGTTCCTGAATTGAGATTTATGCATCTGAGATGGATTACTTGGCTGGAAGTTTAATAACCTGTAGGCTTGCTGTTGAAGGCTCACAGTGCTCAAGTAGCAAGATGTCGATGCAGCATAGTTTATTGCCACTGCACCAGGGCAGACTTTGTCGAAATGCTCAGGGCACCTAGTCCCCAGGAAGAACTCACAGTGAAACACTAGCTGAGGTTTCATCTCTTGATCTGTGCATGGGTTGATATATATGTGGGCTGGGGGGGGGGGGGGTGGCTGGTCAAGGTGCAGCTGGTTTCTTCTTTGCTACATCTACCTTAGAAATCTCCCTTCTTTGTGTCCCTTAAGCCACTGCTGGTCACACACTGATCTTTATCCTGTGAGCTAGTCAGTTCCCTTTCACCCTGTTTGTGTCCCCTGGGTCAGCATGTGGAGTAAATCGTTCCCCTAATGTGGAGAAAACAAAGATCATGCTGAGTTCTGTAATGATCACTGGGAATTGAGGCGCTCGGCACTCTGACCCCACAAGGCAGTCTGGAACAGATGTTTGTGCAGTGCCTCCCAAGTGACCCAGCTGCTCCCTGGGGATGCGCTAGCAGCTGTGTCCTAGGATGTTGTCAGGTGTTTGTGCCCTTAAATATCTGTATTTTCTTTGACCCTTGAGGGATGGTGTCAGTTGTAAGGTGACACAGAAATCTGGAGATCAGAAACTCACAAGAGGTTTTGCATGTGCAGGTTTGGTAGACCAATGTATGTGACAAAATGTGCAGAGACAATCTAAAGAGACTTAAAGAGACTTAGAGACTGTCTCTAAAGAGACAGGTGCAGAGACTTAACTGCCTATTCAGTCATAAAGAGAGGCACAACTACCCACAGATGTGCACAAGAGCAGCAAATGAAATGAGGGTTTGTTTCCAGGTTAAAGTGAAGTGGATGGGGATAGTGTCAGAGTCAGGGCTAGGCTTAGGATCAAGTCACAGGTAGTGTTAGGGGTTAAAGTTAGGGTTTAGCATTAGGTTAGGTTTTAAGTCTAGGATCTACACTTAATATCATGGTTATTGTTAGGGTATCAGAGCCAGGGTTATATCCGTAGGTGGAAGGGGCAGGGGAGGGTAGGACTTAGGGTAGTGATTAGTATGAACTGTAGCTTTTGGATAGCCCCACAGTTGAAACTATGACAGTACCAAGAAATACTATTCTGTGCCAATTTGAGTTTACACAGAGGTGGTGTGCCTGCTGGTTGACATAGTTTTCACTGAGAGCAAGCAATGCTAAATATAGACCCGTTGCTCTCGAATTGTCTGAACATCAGAACTGAAATAACAGCACCACAGAGTGGACTTATTCATTACTGCAGGTGACATACTGGAGTCTCGGAGATAGGGTTATATAATTCTGGAAACTACTCATATGCCCAGTGCTGCATCAGAGGGGGTCTGTCAGAGGCTGTTGTGCCCTGGTATACAGGTTGTTGATGTAAAGTTTGTGGAATTGAGTCACTGGTATTCACTACAATGATCCACTGTGCTGTTTTAGAAAATGAAATCTTCACTCTAAAAAGTGCCTGTGTTGAGTTGGGTTAAGGCAAGGGAATTTAATGTCTACATATGCCTTTTTCTGTCTGGGTGCTGTCTCTGAGATTTTTTTTTGCTCAAGGCTGGTGGTCTACCACTTGGGGTAGAGCGAATTTGGGGAGATTAGAGGTAAGTCTCAACCAACTGTCCTGCCTGGGCTGGCTTTAAACTATAATCCTCATATTTCAGCCTCCTGAGTAGCTTCTATTTACAGGTATGAACCATTGGTGCCCAGCTATGTATTCCTTTTCAAAAATATTTTAAGAATTGCTGTTTGAACAGAGTGTCTTGCACTCATAGAAAACTGGTTTAGTAGTAGCAATATCTACCCATTCCTTTTATTTTTCAGATTGAGTCACTTGTTTTTCACCATGGCTTACCTTAGACAATCCTCCATCTCTTCCTTCCAACTTGCTGGAATTGTGTTCGCTTTGGCAGCACATATACCAACTTGCTGGAATTACAGACACTTATCTGTATACCTACATTCATTCATTCATTCATTCATTGCTTTCCTGATTTCACTGAATTATTTTTTTAGATATTTGTTCCTACACTGTTGCCTTGGACTTTGGCTCAGCATTTTTCCTAATGAATGTCACTCTACAACTTAAAACATGGAAGTGGCACTGTGGCTAAAGTGGTAGAGTGCTAGTCTTGAGCTGAAGAGCTGAGGAACAGCCCAGGCCCAGAGTTCAAGCCCCATGACCGACAAAAAAATAATGATGTACAACTTCAGACACCTCAAGTCTTGACATTTTCCTGGCAAATTGGAAATAAGAATTTTGTGGAGTTTACTGCCTGCACTAGCTGTAATCTCGATCTTCAGATCTCAGCCTCCTAAGTAGCTACAGTTATGGGTTTATTGAATTATTAATATTTTAATATCATTGTTACCATTCTGTGTCTGTGTGTGTATGCGCACACATACACACATACACACTTATATTGGAATTTGAATTCTGACTCATTCTTACAGTTTTTGTTTGTGGCTGATTTTTTTTCTTTTTTCTTTTTTGTTGGCCATGAAACTTGAGGCCTACGCAAATCCTTGATGTTTTTCTACTCAAAGCTAGTGTCTACCATTTTGAGTCATAGCTCACTTCTGGTTTTCTGGTGGTTCATTGTAAATGAGTCTCATGGACTTTCCTGCCTGAGCTGGCTTTGAACCACAATTCTCAGATCTCAGCCTCCTGAGTAGTTAGGATTACAGGTGTGAGCCACCAGCACCTGGCACAACCCATCATTTTTGTTGGCTAATTGGTTATATGGATTTGCAGACTTTTCTGCTTAAGCTGGCAATGAACTACAATCCTCCAGCTACCCTAGCCTGAGTAGCTAGGATGACTGAAATGAGTCAGAGGCACCCAATTAATATCGCTATTTAATGAGTTATTATTATTATTATTGCTAGTTTGAAATCAAGACCTCATGCCTGCTCAGCTTGTTCCTCACAGCATTTGGAATTACAAAATCCTATAAACTAAATTTGGTTATTCCTTGCCCAAACCTGGAACTGGCAATTTCTTCCTTGCTTGTTTCTCCTTCTTTCTTTACTTCCTCTGTCCTTCCCTCCCTCCCTCCTCCTCATGTTCCATCTTCCTCTCTTTCTCTTTTCTCCATGTTTGATGAATATTCTTAGAATCAAATATCTGGGAGTAAGTGTAATCATTTCTGTTAGGACTCAGTGCTTTCTCAACACAAGACAAAGGACTAGAAGTGCACATTCTAGTTTATAAATCTACATGTCACAGTATTTCTACACTTTCCCATATGTAATTAAAGGAATTAGATACCCCTATCAATATTTCCAGCACAAGGCGAACCATATCTAACAAATGAAAGCATCTTTATATTCCCAATATTTAAGTTCCCAATAACATTGAGAAAGTCAGCTTCAATTGAATATATGCTAATTGAAATAATTCAAAACATTAAGAAGTTAACATTTATCTGAGCCTTCTGATTGTGTAGTTACAATTGCTAGTGTCTGCACTTCTCTATTCAAATCTGTGCTTAATAGCTCCCTAGCCAGGTGCCATTGGCTCATGCCTATAATTCTAATTACTCCATGACACTCTTTCCTCCAATTAACCACTAAAAGCCAAAAGTGGAGCTGTGGCTCAAGTGGTAGAGTGCTAGCCTTGAGCACAAAAGCTCAGGGCCAGTGCCCAGACCCTGAGTTAAGCCCCAAGAACCCCCCCCCCACACACACACTGACAGAACTAGCTGGGCACCAGTGTAATCCTAGCTACTCAGGAGGCTGAGATCTGAGGATCACGGTTGAAAGCCAACCAGGGCAGGAAAGTCTGTGAGACTTTTTTTTTTGTCAGTTTTGGGGCTTGAACTCTGGGCCTGGGCGCTGTCCCTCAGCTCTTCAGCTCAAGGCTAGCACTCTACCACTTGAACACAGCAGCACTTCTGGCTTTTCTGCTTAGGTGGTGCTGAGGAATCGAACCCAGGGCCTCCTGAGTACAAGGCAAGCACTCTACCTCTAAGCCACCTTCCCAGCCCCATGTGAGACTCATCTCCAATTAACCACTAGAAAGCCAGAAGTGGCGCTGTGGCTCAAACAGTAGAGCACTCACCTGGAGCTGAAGAGTACAGAAACAGTGCCCAAGCCTCACAACTGACAAAAAATAAAATTTAAAAAACCTAGGGCAGAATTGATGGCAATTTAAAGTATACTTGCAAACAGTGGCACACAATCCATTTTAAGGATCTTCCATAAAGTGTCAATATGTAGTTGTTTCATTAAGCACACATATGTGCCTTTATTTTTAAATATATTCTATGATAGTTCTCAAACCAATGAAGCTATACATCTGAATATATAAAAGTACCGCTACAAAAAGTATTTGAGAGATTTGGCTGTTCAGTATGGAGCACAGACATGTATGGACATGTATGTAGCTAACATGGGTCTAGGTGGATCCTGTAGTTGGACTATTGCTAGACATTCAAGAGATTTCTGACTGAAGACAAGTTAGAGTAATCTGATATTTAGGGCATTGTGAAAGATTAAAATTAAAATGAAAAATCACCAGGTGCCAGTAGCTCACTCCTGTAATCCTATTGAGGAGGCTGAGATATGAGGATACTTATTAGAAGCAAGATAGTGCAGGTAAAGTCTGTGAAACTCTCGTCTCCAAGTAACCATCAAAAATCCAGAAGTGAAATTGTGGCTCAAGTAGTGGAATGTTGATTTGAACAAAAAAGGACAGTGCCCAGGCCCTGAGTGTAAGCCTCAGCACAGGCAGGCATGCACATGCACATGCACACGCACACGCGCGCACACACACACACACACACACACAGTTTGTGCAATCACAAGATTTTTCTTCAAAAAATAACTTGATGGGTTTCTATAAATATGGTTTTGGTAAAATGCCAAAAATGAGAAATAAAAACTAAAAAGATTTTCAGTTAAAAAAATACTAGTTACAAGAAGTTTAATGATTAGTAGAGAATAATCACAAAAATCACGTTTTTTTCTGATTTTTTGTGATTTTCAACTATTATAGTTCTGTGTGTTCTTACACTAAATATAACAACACATATATACACACAATTGTACAAACAAGCATATACATACAATTTGGGGCCACACTGACTCACTTTAAAAGATTTAAAATTACAATTTTTTATTTGTACAACATGTTTTAATTGAACATGTTAGAGTTAAGTGCATCTTGATCAATGTCACCTCTAAACATGAGATTTCTGTGCCAATTTTATAAATTGAAGTGAAGTTTCTCTGAATCATCTCATTTGTGTAGATCTTCCAAACATCTGCAGTTTGGATATTGTATTCAAATTCACTTAAGCACTTTTATGAGGGCATATTTTAGCTCCTTGTACAGAAAATGCATAGACTGTCTTAAACCCCGAGTTCAATTTTGAAATGTCAAAAAATATCATGTGGGCTGGGAAGGTGGCTCAGTGGTTGAGTGCTTGCCTTGCATGCAGGAGGCCCTGGGTTTGATTCCTCAGCACCACTTAAGCAGAAAAGCCAGAAGTGGCTCAAGTGGTAGAGCGCTAGCCTTGAGCTGAAGAGCTGAGGGACAGCTCCAAGGACCTGAGTTCAGGCCCCACAAACAGCCAAAAATAAAAGATCATGCTTGTTACTTTTTAGGTAGTATTATGTTTATATATTTGTCTATACTGCAAAGTTATTAGAGTAATATGTTACTAGTTACTTAAGGGAGTTACTAGAGTATTAAACAATGTATTGTGTATCAAGCTGTTAAATGCAAGGAACCGGTACTGAAGGGCATGAATTTACACTGAAACTCGGAGCGAGGCGCCGGGAGCTCGCGCCTGTAACGCTCATCAGGGCGCTGGGGCTGAGGATCACAGAAGCCAGCAAGCAGTTCCTAAGCCTCAGTTCCCATTAAACGCTCGGAAGCTGGCGTGGGGCGCCGAAGCTCGGGGACGGCCCCGCGGCGCTGGCTTCAAGCCCAGGAAGGGCAACAAGAAAGACAGGCAGGCAGGCGGGCGGGCGGGGCAGGCGGGCGGGCAGGCAGGGCAGGCGGGCGGGCGGGCGGGCGGGCGGGCAGGCGGGCAGGGCAGGCGGGCGGGCGGGCAGGGCAGGGCGGGCGGGCGGGCGGGCGGGCGGGCGGGCGGGCGGGCGGGCAGGCAGGAGCAGCATCAAGCAGCACAAGTCTCCCGCGGGCGCGTCCGCCTTAGTACTCCACCGTCCTCGTTTTAAAACCTGGAACGAGGGCTTCGTCCTCAAACCACTTCAGATGCCCTGGGGCAGGAGCGCCGCCCCTCACGCGGCGTCCGGCCCCGGGGAGAAGCCGCCGTTTCTCCCCGTTTCCCTCAGAACAGTCGCTCTGTCGCCATCTCTCCGCGCGGCACCCGCGGCTGCGCGGCCCAGAACCGGCGGCGGGCGCCAGTGCGTCATCAATCAGCGCAGCTACAAGAGTGACGCCGTCCTCCCGGCGTGCCAACGGCGGCCCGCAGGGCCCTAAAGTGCTCTGAGACACCGCAAGGCCGACGCGCCGCTACGCTCCAACGGCCGCGGGAGAATGACGTGGCTCTTCCTTTCGTTTTCGTGGTTAGCGCTTCATTTGTGACTGGCCGACAGCCGCAGCCTACGCGGTGCGGCCCCAGCAACACGGACTCGAAGAGCCAGTTTACTTTTCATTTTTTTGCTTTAACAAATGCCCTTACGGCTTGCCTTTGATTTTTATACAAAAAGATTAAAGTCAGTACATAAACCATTTTCCTTACTTACAATTTTATATTTATGCTCTCAAAATGTAATTATCAAAGCGTGTATTGAATTTTCCTGATGGACGACGGCACTTTCCTCTTAAAGTGTTCCTGTGTTCAGAACCTGATTTTAATTGTATTTACCTTCCCTCCCCCCAAATCTCTTAATACAGACTAAAAAATAAAAATAATTTGGGGCAGGTGTAACACTCATTTTCAGTTACTCCAGTTCCTATTCCTCAACTCTTATGGGGGACGAATATAAACGTGGTAATTCTGAGAAATTGTTTCCAGTCCTCCTGGTCCGTTAGAGAATTTTACTAATACAAGCTAGAGACAAATGTAATTATATCCGTGGGCCAGCAGCTTAAAACTGTAATCCAAGCTACTCATGAGCTAAATTTGAGGATTAAAGTTCAAAGCCAGCCTTTGTCAGGGAAGTCTGAGACTCATCTCCAATTCACCAGCCCACAATCTGAAATGGAACTATGGCTTAAGTGATAGTATGTTGCCTTGAGTGAAAAAACACTGGGACAGTACACATGTCCAGAGTTCAACTCCCAGGACTGGCACGCGCGTGTGCACACACACACACTCCCTTCCTCCCTCACTCACACACACACTAGACTATTTATAGAAAGCAGAATTGGCTAGGCACTGGTTACTTACACCTGTAGTCATAGCTACTTAGGAGGCTGAGATCTGAGGATCCCAATTTGAAGCCAGCCTGGGCAGGAAAAGTTCATGAGACACTTCAATAAACCACCAGTAATTTGGAAATGGCACTGTGGCTCAAACTGGCAGAGCACTAGTCTATGTGTGTATAATTTTCCTGTGCTAGTTCTGAGGGTTGAACTCAGGGCTTGGGCAATGTCCTCCCTTAGCTGCTTTTGTTCAAAGCTAGTGATCTACCACTTGAGCCAAAGCTCCACTTCCAGCTTTTTCTGTCTCTTGAACTTTTACTGCCCCACCTGGCTTTGAACCCTGATCCTCAGGTCTCAGCCTTCTGAGTAGCTAGATTACACACGTGAGCCACCAGCATTCAGTAGGATGTTTGTCTTCATTATGAAGGTCACAGCAGTACTGAGAAAGGAACTCACAGCACTACTAGAATCACCTTTCTGGCCCAAATTTAATATTTTGGGATGGCATTTGTGTTATTGTGGGGGTGCAATCCAGTTTTGTGCATACTGGCCATATACTGCACCTCTGTGCTATACAAAAGCCCAGGAACTTAAGGGTTTATTAAATATTACCCCCTCTTCAACTCCATCTCCCTTATCAAGGAACATGGAGAACATTTTCAAGGATTCACTTCTCATACCTTCCCCCTTACATTGAGTTTGTCTACACCTACTATTGCTTTTATTGGTTTTACAACAAACAGTTTGAAAATCATGCTAATAGTTATAATTTACTCATTCCAGATGTTAAAGCATTATCTACTAGGCATAACTTTCTCCAGTTTTTGTGTTTTATCTCTAGCAAAGGCAATTGTTCTCCTTGATCTTTAACTTTTGCTTATGACTGGTACTCTACCAATTTGAGTCACATCTCCATTTCTGGCTTTTTGTCTGGAGATAAAAATCTCATCTGAGGATCTCAGTTCAAAGCCAGCCCAGGCAGAAAAGGCTGTGAGACTTTTATCTCCAATAAAACCACTAGAAAACCAGAAGTGGTGCTGTGGCTCAAAAGGTAGAGCACTTGCCTTGAGCTCAAGAGCTGAGGGACAGTGCTCAGGCCCAGAGTTCAAGCCCCATGACTGACAAAAAAAATCTCAGCGATTTGTCTACTAGGGCTGGTTCTAAACTAAAATTCTCTGATTTGGGCCTCCTGATTTGGGAATCATTGGCCTAAATTGTCTCCAATTACCATAGCAGAGTGGCAAAGCCTAAGTTATAGCATCTGGAAAGTTAGGCTTTTGGATGTGCCCTAAGTCAACTTCAGCTTAAGACTGGTTCTAAAGATTTACTCAGTTCCTTTTGTACCAAGTAGGCAAGGATTTAGAGTATGACCTTGGTATGGCAATATATATTACTGACAGATTACTGGCCTACCTTAAACAAGATCCTGGATTTAATCAAAACAATGTAACTTGAGTTGCAGTAATTTTGATTTTGAAATTTTGTAAATCAATATGCAGCTATAATATTTTAGTCTGTTCTGACAGGCAACCTTAATAAAGGACTGTGTCAGAAAAGTCTGTGAGATTCTTATCTCTAATAAACTACTCAGAAAAAGCAGGAAGGGACCCTGTGGCTCAGGGTCAGAGCCCACACCCTAGTACAAGCCCCAGGATCAGCAAAAAAAATTGAAAATTAGTTGGACATAGTATAACATACCTATAACCCTAGTTAGTGAGACCTACAGGGAAAAAAAACTGTGATGAATCTACCTGAAAAGTAACTAAATTAAAAAGAGCTTAGGAAGTAGGCAAGTACAAATTCACTTGAATTTAAAAAAAAAAAAAACACCAGGGGCTGGGAATATGGCTTAGCAGTAGAGTGCTTGCCTAGCATGCATGAAGCCCTGGGTTCGATTCCTCAGCACCACATAAGCAGTAAACAGAGAAAGCCAGAAGAGATGCTGTGGTTCAAGTAGTAAAGTGCTGGCCTTGAGTAAAAGCAGCTCAGGGACAGTGCCCAGGCCCTGAGTCGCCACAAAAAAACAAAAAAGTTGAACACCAGTGGCTCATGCCTGTAACCATAGCTACTTAGGATGCTGATATCTGAGGATCAAATTCAATGCCAGCTTGGGCAAGAATGACCATGACTTTTTCTTCTGGTCCTGGGGCTTGAACTCAGGGCCTGAGTGCTGTCCCTAAGAGTCATTTTGCTCATGTCTAGCATTCTGCCACTTGAGCCACAGCTCCACTTCAGATTTTTTTGGTAATGCACTGGAGTTAAGAGTCTCATGGTCTTTCCTGACCAGGCTGGCTATGAACCACGACCCTCAGAACCTAGCCTCCTGAGTAGCTAGGATTACAGTGTGAGCCACCAGAGCCTGGCATCCAGGAGATTCTTACTGTAAATTAACTACCAAAAATCTCAATACAGTAGAATTGTGTCTCAAGTTCTAGAGTTCTAGCTTTGAGAAAAAAGCTCAGGGACTGCACCTAGACCCTGAGGTTCAAGCCTTAGGACTGGCACCAAAAAAAGTGTACTAGACTCCACAGAGGCTGAGTGTTGTGGGTATTCTCTACAGGGGCTGGGTGTGTGGCCTTCCATATTCTGGTTCATAGAGGACACTTCCCCGGGTCTATTCCTGGCCCAAGGCAAGTTGGATCCCAAGTATAGAACAAAAGATGAGCTGGCAGCCTGCAAAGGCCTAATACAACTGCTGGGACTATAGATCCCTAGGAAGAGGTAGAAGGCCACTGGTGATGCCAGACACTTTATATGGTGTGTCTGCAAGGTCAGCCACGTGGGTGTTTTCTGTGTGCCCAGCATATATGAGGCCTTTACTGAGGCCTTTACTGTATACTCTGAGTGGTAGTGGAGGGGAAAGCTAAGGAGTGGGAGAAAATGCATGATTTTCTGACACTTGAGATTTGTGTTGCTGCTGACAATATCATCAAGCTTAGATTCTGTGTGTGTATGTGCCAGTCCTAGGCCTTGAACTCAGGGCCTGTGAGATGCCTTTAAGCTTTTTTTGCTCAAGACTAGTGCTGTTCCACTTGACCCACAGCTCTTCTTCTGGTATTCTGCTGGTTAATTATACATATGACTCTCTTGGACTTTCCTACTTGGGTTGGCTTGGAACAGTAATCCTCAGATTTCAGTCTGAATAAGGATTACAGGCACAAAATACAGGTGCCTGGCTATTAGTATTTTTGAAACTGTTGCTTTATCCTCTGCTCATCATTGGGTACTTTAAAAAAGGTAAGTACAAATTTATAGGACTCAAGGAAGCTTTCATTTAAAATCTTTACCTAAGTTGCTGGTATTTTAGAAGAAATGGGAAGTTTGTCTAACTGAATGTTACTTACCTTCTGTATTAAAAAGAGCACTTTCAAGCCCGGCAATAATGGATCATACCTATAATCCTAGCTACTCAGGAGGCTGAGATCTGAGTATGGCAGTTCAATGCCAGCTCAGGCAGGAAAATCTGTGAAACTCATTTTTTGTGTGTTCTGCTCCTGGGGCTTGAACTTAGTACCACCTGGGTGATGTCCTGGAGTTGGTTTTTGCTGAGGGCTAGCACTCTACCACATGAGCCACAGCTCTACGTCACTGTAAGACTCTAATAAACTACTAAAAAAGCTGAAAATAATCTGAGCACTGGTGGCTCATGCCTATAATCCTAACTATTAAGGAGGTGAGTCTAAGGTCTATGGTTCAAAGCCAGCCTGGACAGAAAAGGCTGTGAGACTCATCTACCACAAACTACTCAGAAAAGGCTAGAAGTAGGGCTGTGGCTGAAGTGGCAGAATGCTAGCCTTGAGACAAAGAAGCTCAAGGACAGTGCCCAGACCTGAGTTCAAGTCCTAGAACCAGCACCAAAACAAATTTAAAAAGACCAAAGCAGAACTGTGGCTCAAGCAGTTAAAGTACTACCCTGAGCTAAAGAAGCTCAGGGGCAATGCCCAGGACATGTGTTCAAGCCCCAGGACCAGCACATACACACAAACAAAAGCATTGTCACTAGGTTGTAGGATTGAGGAATTTTTTCCAACAGTCCAAAGTTTTTGAAAGTAGAAAAAGGGAAACTATTGGGAGAAATGTGAACAATATGTATCTTGAACTCAGGCCTCATCCTCTTACTCAGCTTTTCCCCCCAGGGATGTCAACCACTTAAGCCACACTTCCTGTCTAGCTTTTTTCATTTTTCTAGTTAATTAGAAATAAAGCCTTGCACACTTTTCTGCCCAGTCTGGCTTTGAACCATCCTCATGTTGAATACTGAGAGCAAGTTTGTTGGTTTCCCCTGCAGGAAGTCATGAAGGCACAAGGAAAGGCTGCTCAAACCAGAAACCACTTCCCCAGCCTGTAAACTTCAAGGCCTGTGAGGAGGAGAGAGAAGGCTTCAAAGCCTGTAAAACACTTTAGTTCATCAAAAATTCCAACTTAGCTTGGCACTGGTGGCTCATGCCTGTAATCCTAGCTACTCAGGATGCTGGGATCTGAGGATCGCGGTTCAAAGCCAGCCAGGGCAGGAGTCTTTCCTATCTCCAATAAGCCACTAGAAAACTGGAAGTGGCGCTGTAGCTCAAGTGGTAGAGCCCTCGCCTTGAGCTGAAGAACGCAGGGAAAGCGCCCCAACCCAGAGTTCAAGCCCCACGACTGACAAAAAAAATAAATTCCAACTTGGAAGCTGGGCACTAGTGTTTCATGTCTATAATTCTAACTACCAAGGTTGCTGAGATTTGAGCATCATGGTTCAAATCCACCCTGGGCAGGGAAGTCATGAGACTGTTATCTCCAATTAAGCACCAATAAAGCTGAAAGTGGAGCTGTGGCTCAGGTGGTAGAGCACTAGGTTTTGAATTTTAAAAAGGGGCAAGGCCCACCTCAGGATAAGAACACGAACACACGAACACACACACACGAACACACACACACACACACACACACACACACACACACACACACACACACACACACACACACACACACACACACACACACACACACACACACACACACACACACAGCCAGTATGAGGACAGGGATAGAGTTAAACAATAAATTTGCCCTATAAAGCTAAAAGAACTATAAGTTCTGGTATGGATTATATGAAAGAAGGAAAAGGATACTTAACTGAAATTTTCTGATTAAAAATCCCAGTGCTCATACTAATTACAGAGGTAATCAATTCCAAAATTGAATCTGAGTGGGATTATAAGGTCCACAGCTGTTAGCATGGCTATTAAGCAAAAAAACTAAAGGATAGCAGCTAGGCTCTGAATTCAATCTCCTGAACCATCTTCATAAAAAATCCAATTTAGCCAGGTGCTGGTGGCTCTCACCTGTAATCTTAGCTACTCAGGAGAGGCTGAGATCTGAGGATCACGGTTCAAAGCCAGCTCGGGCAGAAAAGTCCGTGAAACTCTTATCTGCAATAAACAACTCAGAAAACCGGAAGTGGCACTGTGGCTCAAGTGGCAGAGTGCTAGACTTGAGCTGAAGAGCTGAGGGACAGTACCCAGGCCCCGAGTTCAAGCTCCACGACTGACAAAAAAAAAAAAAAAGCGGAGGGACAGCACCCAGGCCCAGAGTTCAAGCCCCACAACCCACAAAAAAAAATCCAATTTGGAATTGAGAATGGATCTAGGAAGTGAGAACATCTGGTGCTGTGAGTCTGAGACTGCACTCCCGCCCCATGTGGTCCTGGCTGAACTGTATTTACCTGTCCTTCAAATCTGAGGCAGTTACTGTGTAAAGCTGGCACCATGTGGAGAGGAGGGGGGACCACCATGACCTCATCCCGGGGCAGATGTGTAGCTTGCATTGGTGGGGGGGATGTTTGCCTAGGGGTCTGAACCTGAAGTAAGTCCATCAGTTGTCTAGCTGGATCTGCGGGGTATGACACAGTGTTGGTAGTGGTGGTATCTGAGGTGAGGAGCAGGGATTATTTATGTGTGACAGCAAGGCTGAGGCTGGGCAGGTAGATGGGATTTAACTGGGACTATCAGGCTGCTAGGGTTATCTGAAGTGATTGTGAAGAGGCAGTACAAGGTTAATGCCCAGTGGCTGTGGTCATAGAGTGGGTTATGGGGAATCTGAGGTACCATGAAAAGGTGGCTGTAAGCGTTATGTGTTTGTGGGTAGTGGCAATGCCACCCTAGCTGATGTGAGTGGAATGCTCAACAGGAAGTCCACTTTCGCTAGCAGAGCAAGGGTGTGAGCCAAGCCCCGAGTAGGCAGAAGGGCATATTTATTTTAAACTATTAAGAATTGTAGCTGTTGGGCAGTCGTAGAGCATGCCTATAATACTAGCTACTCAAGGGGCTGAGATCTGAGGATCATGGGTCAAAGCTAGCCTGGGCAGGAAACTCCTTGAGACTCAATCTCCCATTTTCCACCAGAAAACCAGAAGTGGAGCTGTGGTTCAAAGTGGTAGAGCACTAGCCTTGAACAAAGAGTTCAGAGACAGTGCCCAGGCCCTAAGTTCAACCCAACAACCGACAAAAAAAGAAGAAAAAAAAAGTGAAGCCGGACACTGGTAAGTCATGCATGTAAAACCTAGCCACCAGTGTGGTTGAGATAGGATTATAGTTTGAAAACAGCACAGAAAAGTCCATGAGATTCATTTGCAATTAACCAGCTGGAAATGGAGCTGTGGCTCAAGTGGTAGAGCACTAACACTGAGCAAAAATGCTCAAGGACAGCACCCAGGCAGAGTTCAAGCCCTAGGATGGATATACAAAAAAGGTGAAACAGTATAAGAAAGGAACTGTAAAACTTATTTTTAACATGTAAAACTTATGACAGTTTTGTAGCCATACACAAGATCATGTTTATATACTATCTATGACTTTAATATCATAAGCAACCAACACCATATGGCCCAAACACCTAAAGATATGATATTTGGTTGCTATGAAAACTTTTTAAATATCAGTCTCTCCAGGGCATTGTACACAGATATCTGGTGAAACACCAAACGCAAAATTGCTATGCCAGTAATTTTTAGATGGAATTAACTATTAAATCATGAGATTTAATTTCATTTATTATTGCACATGTCTGAGGTCCTCATTTGATCACTTGAAAGACTTAAGAGAAAGGAGACCAAAATGTCCAAAGAAGAATGAAATCTTTCACCAGACTGCCTTTGGTCTGGAGCTGAACCCATGAGACCTTCCCTGGGTCTTCACCTGGCACTGCACATTCCAGATATAGAAGCCTCCACAAGGATATAAATCAACAACTTAAAAGTAAAACCAGGGCACTCTGACTGTATATACCTCCTGTTCTTTTTCTTTCTAAGATCCTTAATCAACAAAGAATGTTGGACAAAATTTGATTCAAGTGGAACAAACATTTTGCTTTTTTTTATATTGATCCTGATACTTGAACTCAGAGCCTGGTGATGTCCCTGAGCTGCTTTTGCTCTAGGCTAATACTCTGAGCCACAGCTTCACTTTCAGCTTTTGTGGTGCTTAATTACAGGTAAGTGTCTCATGAACTGTTCTTCCTGAGCTGGCTTCAAACCAAGTTACTCAGATCACAGCCTCCTGAATAGCTTGGAATACAGGCAGGAGCCACTAGAACCTGGTTCATAGTTTTTTAAGAAAAAAATCATACGTCATGAAGCTTTATTCCCTTGTAATCATTCACTTCTAGTTAATCTTTAACTTATTTTGTATCCCTCACTGAAAAATCTTAGCATATCTGCACGAACCTTCATTCCTACACCCAAATTCCAACAAAAGGGCATAAGGTTTCAATTGGGCACATTAAGATTAATTAGCAGGAGTCACATTCCTCTCTCTCTATAAGAACGAGAAAATGAATAGCCACCATGCACTCAAGGGAGGGGCAACATGTGGGCTAGAAGTAGCAAATGGAATCCTTCATCTATGGTGTTTTCTATATACAACCGAGCCAGGAGGGTGAACAGAAAGATGCTCCACCGCACCAAGCAATTTCGAAGGTTCTACAACTTCGAAGGACTGCTGCTTTCACTTAGGGTAGAAGAAAGGGCAAGTTTACCTGAACTGCTTAGTGCCCTAGGGGGATCTGAGGAGTGTTGGTGGTGGCTCATCTCTTGGCTCCCTCTGGCATTCTTTTTGTTTGTTTCTGGGCACCTGTGAGCCTGCAGAAGAATGACTGTGAATGCCAGATTTCCATAGATGCGATCACAGTATCCTGGATTATGCTGCCCTTAGTTTGAAATCCACTCACACTTTTTCCACAACTCCTTGTGCCAAATCCTATTCCAGCCAATTGGGAACCTGGTGGCCACAGAAAAGTTTAGATAACCAAACACAAATACCAGATTTTAAAAAATGAATATAAATGCTTGTGTTATTTATTCAGCCTTCTGGAACCTTCTTGTCATCCATCTTTAACTCCCTTAAAAGTGAGGCAGCTTCCCTAGCTGGAGAGATACTCTGGTGTATCCCTCTTTTATTCTTTCCGCTTCCTGTACCTTCTTCATATTGGCATGGTGGGGTATGCACTGTGTGGTGAAGGGGTAATTCTTCTCTGGCTGCAAGTGTCTCTGCTGGTGGAACATTAAAAACCTTATGTGTTCAGAAAATGGAATTTTCTATGGTAGCTGCACATAGCACCCTGAGTTCTAAGCTGGCCATGTGGCTGGACAGGTACCCTGAGGATTTCTGCCAGACCAAAAACCTGGCCAGCCTGAATAAGCTGATGTCTTACGTGCTGCTCCATATGCCCTCCTCAGACCTGGCAGTCTGTATACACCTCCTCCTCATCCAGCTGGAGAAGCAGGAGACCAAGGGGATAGACAAAAAGACAGAGGATTCCTAAAGTAGGTACTTGAGAACATTGGCCCCCATGGGATGAGAATCCCAGGCTGGTGACTGGCCAGTAACATTAATAAAACCCAGTCAGGGAAGGTGTCCTGTGGTGGCTAGTCTATGTCAGACAGCCTCTACTCTCTGTATGGAAATTCTCAGGCATAGGCACTCATTATCAACACCTAGACTCTCCTGGAAGTTTCAGTCCCACCTCAACTTCAACTCCATCTATTTGCATCCTTAGATTTGGGACTGCACACAGCACCTGCTCCTGAGATCAAGGCAGAGGATACGTCCATGATGGCAGCAGATGTGGTACTAGAATCCACGGCATTACAAGCTAAAGAAGATCTGGTGCCTCCACAGGACTCCATGCCCCACATAGTGGAAGTGCAGTACGTGTCCTCTGTGTAAGGAGCACACCTTCTGCCTCCTGTGGGCCTTCAGCCGGTTCTAGTCACCCACCTGAAATACAAACACCCAGTTATAATGGCAGAGGTAACATTCCTGTCATTGACAGTGGATATTCACCTGAGCTGCCTAAACTCTGTCAAATCGACCCAGCTGTATTTGCCAACGATAGGAAAGTACCCACAGTGCATCTCTTGTACATATCTGTTTTCTATGGAGGTTGGGTCACTGATGGACCTCCAACTGTCCACCTGACAGCAGCCCCTTTCCCCTTCTTCCCTTCCCTGGGGGAAATTAATCTGTTTTACCTTTTCTGGTTCTTTTGAGTATTGTTATTTTAATTGTTGATTTAACAAAATTTCACTCTTTTTTTTTATTCGAAGTTGTGATGTTACTACTTCTTTCTGCTCAAGGCTAGTGCTCTACCACTTGAGCCATAGCACCAATTCTGGCTTTTCTGAGTAGTTTGTTGGCGCTAAGAGACCCACATTGTTTCATGCCCAAGATGGCTGGGACCTGAATCCTCATGTCTTATCCTCCTGAGTAGCTAAGATTATAGGCATGAACCCCCAGCTCCTGGCAAGAGTTGTTTTTCTTCTGCTGGTTGTCCATGGGCCTGGGAGCTAACACTGAGGTTTTATGCTCAAGGATAGCACCCTGAAACATTGACCCACAGTTCTGCCTCCAGTTTTCCGGTGTATACTTAGAGATAAGAGTCTCATGGGCTTTCCTGCCCTGGCTGTCTCTGAACCATGATCTTCAGATCTCAACCTCCTCAGTAGCTAGGATTACAGACATGAGCCACCAATGCCCTTCCAGATTTTTTTTGTATAAAATGAAAATTCTCTGTGTCCCAAGTCGGTGAAATTATAGAACAAAGTATTGAGCTTGTTTAACTTTTACTTCAACTTTTCCTATTCTGAAATTTGATTCTGGTCAGATGGGACCCATTTCCTCACTTATATAATACAAGCCACTCAGGAGGCTAGAATATAGAAAGACCAAGCTTTGAAGATAGCCTGAGAAAAAAAGGAGACTTAACCTCCAAAATAACCAGAAAAAAAATCAAGGCTGCATATATTCAAGTAAACTGATAAAGCAGGAGGCTCTGAGTTCAAACCTCAGCAAAAGAAAAATAGTAATATAAGGAAAACACCACACACACAGATGTTCAAAAAGAATCTCTATCAGAGAATATGGTAAACAGTGTCCTGTATGTTAAGGGTAAGGACAAATAAGAAGAGATGTATACTATTTTTATTTAAGTAAGACAGGGACACTAAAACTGTGCAGACAATTCTGCTGAAGTAGCAGGCAGGCTCAAGGGATTTTTGACTTAACTTTAGATACTCAGGAGACTGGAATCTGAAGATTAAGATTCAATGCCAGCCCAGACAGGAAAGCCTTGTGAGCCTCATATCCAATTAACTACCAAAGAAGACAGAAGTGGAGCTGTAGTCAAGTGGTAGAGATCTGGCCTTGAGCAAAAAGCTCAAAAACAAAGACAATAATGTGAATGGAGGAATGAGAAGGAAAGAGGGAACAGCTTACACTAAGCAAAAGGAAAGAGATGTAAACATTACCTGATGTGGAAGAAATAATTGTATTGTCAAAGCTCATAATATTCACAAACTTTATAGACCATGATAATGACAATTTGCCTTGTGAAGGTTAAAATGCATTTGTGATTTTTAACTAAGTATCAATATTCCACAATACTGTAAAATTTATGTAATCACTTAATCTCAATTTAAAAAGAAAAAAGAAAAGTGAGAGAAGGGATGGGTTAGGAGTGATGGGTGACAATGTTGTGAGACACCTTGTATTCATATACTGTTTTGTAGAGTGGGAACTTCTTTGTACAACTACTTAAAGATAATAATAATAATAAATTGTTAAAAAAAAAAAAAGCTCAAAGACAGTACCTAAGACCTGAGTTCAAGCCCCAAGTCCAGCACAAAAAAAAATGGGGATGGGATTTGCACTCTAAATTCCTTTATAACAGCAAGTTGAGAATCACAGAGAAAATAGGAGACTATTTAAAACTTATTTATATTTGTGTATGAACCTAGAAGCTGGGTACTGGTGGCTCACCACTGTATTCTTTGCTCCTGAGGAGGCTGAGATCTGAGGATCAAGTTTGGAAGCCAGTCAGGGCAAGGAAGTCACTGAGATTCTTATCTCTAATTACTCACAGAAAAACCTAGAAGGGAGCTGTGGCTCAAGTATTAAGATCTAGCCTTGATCAAAAAAAGGAGCTCAGGGACAGCACCCAGGCCCTGAGTTCAAGCCCCAGGATCAGCCAAAAAAAAAAAAAAAAAACTAGAAGCCATACCAAACTGCTTTTTGTTGCTTACAAAGGCATATTACATGGAGCTGATGAATGTAAAAAAGCTCAATTTCTAGATCCAGAATGAGGAGACGAGATAAGATTATTTACAGTAACGCAAAAAAAAGATTTACCTTTTTTTTTTTTTTACAGTGCCAGACTTGGGGCTTGAAATCAGGGATTTTTGGCTCAAGGCTGGAATTGTATCAAGTTGAGCCACAGCTCCATTTCCAGAATTTTCTGATGATTACTGGAAATAACAGTCTGACAGACTTTACTGCTCAGACTGGGTTTGAACCATGAACTTCAGATCTCAGCCTCCAGAGTATCTAGAATTACAGGAGGGAGCTACTGAAGCCTGGTTCGATTTGGTTTTGTATAAAAGCTAATGAACTCTTTCTAAAGCCAGAAACAAAGACCCCCCACCCCCAAAAAAAATTGAAAATCAGGAATAATGCCTAAATCTGTATTTTATAAGGAACATCATTAAAACTATAGATACAAATTTCTGTTTGAAAAAGCAGAACAAAGCTGAAAAAGAAGGGACAATGCAAAACATCTCTCTTTGGTGACAAAACAAAAGCCAAATCAACATGATGACTACACATTTTTCCAAGCAGAGCAGACCAGAACCATTTCTTCTGCTGCTGCTTAGCCACCATCCACCTTCTTCCCTGCCTCCAAACCTCACTTGGAGTTAACTGCTGAATGAATGCACCTGGATAGACTATGGAAAGCCCTGAGTCCCCCATACAGCCAGACCATACACACATACACACACACACACACACACACACACACACATAAATGGATGTGTGACTATATATGTGCAGATACAAGTTGTGAAACATAAGTGAAAATTTTTTTTCCTTAACAAAAAATTAACAAGTGAAATATTTTTGTGATTTTTTCTTTGGGGGGGGGGTTCCGGTCGTGGGCATGAACTCTGGGCCTAGGCGCTGTCCCTCAGCTCAAGGCTAGCGCTCTACCACTTGAGCCACAGCACCACTTTCGGCTTGTGATTTTTTCTTAACAATGAGGTGCCTGTAATCCTCGATACTCAGGAGGCATATCTGAGCCCCCTGGCCTCCAGTCCTGGCAGCAAAGTCTGTACAACCCTTATCTCCAATTTATCAACAAAAAGCCAGAAGTAGAGCTGTCACTCAAATGAAAGAGAGCAACTCTTATGGCACAAATGTTCAAGGACAACACATAGGCCCTCAGTTCAAACACCAGGACCACCACTAAAAATGTTTTTTTGTGTGTGTGTGTATATATATATATATATACATACATATATATATCACAATCACTAGGAATTAACAAAAGGCAAGTAAACCTGGTAAATGGAAAAACAATCTGTTCAATTGACAAAAGAACAATACACAGAATAATCTCGTTCAAATTTTTTTTTCTATAATCCTGGAGCCTGAACTCAAGGCCTGCGTGCTGTCCCTGTTTTAGCCACAATTCTATTTCTGCCTTTTGGTGGTTCACTGGTGCTAAGAATCTTACGGACTTTCTTTCTTGCCAGGGATGGCTTTGGACTGTGATCCCCAGATCTCAGCATTCTAGTAGCTAGGATTAGTCATGAGCTACTGTTCTTGGCTTCTGGGTCTGCATTTGAGAAGTTCATTCCAAAATCTGTGAGGGAATATAAGAAAACAGAACATCCTGAATCCGTACTTGCAAATAAAGGTTTGCCGCGGGCCTGTGGTCTTCGGTACTCAGATGGTGGAGTCGTGAGGACACATACCTCCAATAAACCAACAAAAGGCCACAAGCAGAGCTCTGTCCAAGTGGCAGAACAGCAGCCACGAGCATAAAAGGGCCTAAACCGCGCTTCCCACCCTTGCCGCCCCTCACCACGGGCCTTCTGACACCCAACGGCCCCCAGGGCCCCCCCGGACCCCCACACCGCCCTAACACCACCTTAGATAACCCGAAGCCCGCTCTGCAGCCCCGAGAGCCCCACGCCCAGGTCAACATGAACCCCGGCCGCCCTCCCCACACGCAGACCCACCGCAGCCAAATCCGCCCGCTCCGAGCGGTAACCGGTAACCGCACCCGACCCCTGGCCACCCCAGCTCCGTCTTGCCCCTTGTGCTCGGCCGCCCCACCTTCCCGCAGCCAGGCCCCGGAGCCAGGCAGCCCCGCGCCGCGTCCCCCGCGGGTCCTCACGGGACGCCGCGCCCCGCACCGCGGCAAGCAGCAGCAGAGCGCGGCAAGCAGCAGCGCCTGCGCGGCCGCGGCCCCGCCTCGCCCAGCGTCCGCTCGGACCCAGGCCCGGCGGCCTCCGCCAACACGCCTGGATCGCGGGCCGGGCAGCGGTGCGGCCTCCCGAGCCCCCCGTGAGGCCCATCGGGGTCTCCGGAACACAGACCTCGGCCCCGAGACCCCCCGGCCACGCCCGTACGGCCAAGTCCTCCCGCCATGGGCACCTCAGGAGCAACAGCCACGGATCCGCAGGCTGAGAGACCCCGTCCCGGCCCACCCTGCCCAGTCCCGGGCTTTGCGGCTGAAGCTTGGACATCGCACTGCCATGTGCGCAGGTGCCACACAACGTTTTGCCCCAGGGACTGGGTGTGCAAACTGATTCCTATAGGTATTTATTAGGCAGACCTACAGAGTATTTTTACCTGCAAATGAGTGTTCCTGTAGCTTCATAAAAACAGTCCTACCTGGCCCAGGTGGCTCAGGTCTGTAATCCTAGCTACTCAGGGTGGCTGAGATGTGAAGATGGGGTTAAAAGCGAACCAGCAAACAAGTACTTGAGACAAATCAGAAAATGACTCAGAAAAAGTCCAAAAAAACAAACAAAAATAAAACTCCATTGTTAGAATGACTCCAGCCGTGTTCATATTCCCAATGTGACAAAACTGAAGAAACCAGTATTTGTAGAAGTGGTGTGGCTCAAGTAGGAGAGCATCAGCCTTGAGCCAAAAAGCCATGAAAGATGACAAGGTGCTGAGATCAAGCCCCTAACTACAGTAAAACAAGGAAGCACATGGTAGGTATTTGCTGAATCACTGAGATATATGTACAGCCCACTCTCACACAACTTGAGAAGCATGTGACATGTAGACAGACTTAGTTTTTAAAAGTACAATGGAAAGGAAACAATATTTGGTCAGAAAAATCTGGTCACACAGATTTCATACTCCTGATTAAACATGACCGGATATATTTTTTAAAAAAAGAAACTTGATAGCAACAAAGGCATGGCTATATTATAGGTGAAACCTACTTACTCTGTGCTATATCCATCCCTAAGACCATACTTCCAGCTAATCATGAAAAACCATCAGCAGATCTCAGAATAGGTATTTCAAGGTCATAAAATTGAGGGAACTCTGAGAAAATTCTAACAGTAAAAGAAAAAGGGAAATGGTATCCTAAGTAATCTAAACGGTGGGTGGTAAGTAAAACATAGCAATTCAAATAAAAATGTGAATATTCAAAGTAATATTATAAATTGTTCATTACAACTGACAAATCTGTAAGACTACAACAATAAGAGAATAATGAGGGAAACTACTTCAGGTAAAGGAAAATCCTGAGATTTTCATATATCCTATGAAAACAAAACTGTTAACCAAAGATTCCTATGCTAGGCCCTGGAGACTCATGCCTATAACCCTAACTACTCAGGAGGCTAAGACCTGAGGACCAAGGTTTGAAAGCCTTCCAGGCAGGAAACTCTGAGATGCTTTATTCCAAGTAAGAGCCAAAAAGCCAGAAGTAGAGTTGTGGCTAAAGTACAAGATCACTAGCCTTGAGCAAAAATACATAGGGACAGCATGCAGTCCATAGGTTGAATTTCTATGACTGGTACCAAGGGGAAAAAAAAGATTGCTTTTTCTTCTTTCCAAGCCGCTACCAAGCCAATAAATGAATCACTAGCAACACTGTGGGTGTTCTCTGAGGAGGTCACCATGATATCGAGGACCTGCTATTCTAATTGTATAGTTTCTCTTTGCCATTTCCATAATACTTTCTCTACCTTCATGTGTGTTTCTAATACATTTTCAAGTTGACCTGTTATTCAAGTTAAGATAATTGTCATTTTCCAAATCAACCCATAACTCCAGTAAAGTCATGTGGAATCACCACCAGCTCTATGTTACATGTGCTAATCCACATACTAGTTAATACAGATTGTAAATACTTAGAGACTAAGAATTGATGCCTGATTTGTAATGCCTGAGGAAGACAAGTAGTCTAATGTATGATAAAGATGACAGCAGGTTCACAACTCTTAGATTGCACCTTTCCAGTCAATCTGTTTTCCTCAGGACTGCTGAAAAGAACTGATTACATCCTTAAAATTGAAACTAATGAAAATGTAATGAAAGTCATAAATCTAGTTATGTCACAAGATTGAGAATTTTGTCTTCCTAGAAAATTCCATGTTAGGGGCTGGGAAGGTGACTCAGTGGTAAAGCGCTTGCCTTGTATGCCTGAGGCCCTGGGTTCTATTCCTTAGCACCACATAAGCAAAAAGAAAAAAGCTGGAAATGACATTGTGGCACAACTGGTAAGAGTGCTAGCCTTGAGCTGAAGAGCTGAGGGACAGCGCCCAGGCCCAGAGTCCAGGCCCCACGACCGGACCCCCCCCAAAAAAAATTCCATGTTAATGTCTTTAGTGATGTATACTAGGAGACACTATGTCAAGACAATATATCAAAAAAACTAAATGCGTTGGGTGTCAATGACCCATGCCTATACTACTAGCTACTCCAGACAGTGAGACCTAAAATTTGTGGTTCAAAGCCCCCCTCCCCAGCCAGTTAATTCCTGAAGACATTTATCTCTAGTGAAATAGTAGAAAGTCAGAAGTAGATCTGTGACTCAAGTGGAAGAGAAATCACCTCAAGAAAAACAAACCAAGTCGGTCACCGGTGGCTCAAACCTGTAATCCTAGCTACTCAGGAGGCTAAGATCTGAGGATCGCGGTTCAAAGCCAGCCCGGGCAGGAAATCATGAGACTTCTATCTCTAATAAACCACTAGAAAACCAGAAGTGGCGCTGTGGCTCAAGTGGTAGAGCATTCGCCTTGAGCTGAAGAGCTGAGGGACAGCGCCCAGGCCCAGAGATCAAGCTCCGCTACTGACCAAAAAAAAAAAAAAAAAAACAGGGACAAGACACAGTACAAATACGAAGTCCCAGTGCCAACACAACACATAAAGAAACAGTGTTTCTTCCCCTAGGATTCTTTACACAGCATACAATGTATTTTCATATGCTAAATAAAAGTTCAAAAAAAAGCTGTATTTCACATGTTTGAGATATATATTATGTATGTGTTAAGTGGTAACCTCAATTGTGCAATCCTCAAATAAATCATGTGATCATGTAGATGTAGGTACAGGGTGAATTTTAACTTGGTATGCATTCATTTGGACACATGTAAAGAAATAGGTTTCTATCTTTCTAAAACTCTAACTTGCAAGTCTTGTTTTCCATCATTTCCTTAGGTTTTTGTCCCTTAAATTTTAAATTGGCTACAGTTGACACCAGCCAATGAGCTTCATAGTGAGAGCAAATGAACTTTTCTATACAAGTAATTTGCTTCCTTCCTATCATCATAGTTATATTCTTTTCCTTCCTGGTACATTTTTTTCCCTAATTTTTTTTTTATTGTGAAAATGACATACAGAGGGGTTACAATTCCTTGGGAAAGGTAATGAGAACATTTCTTATCAAGCATTGTTGCCTCCCCCTTTGTTTCCCTTTCCCATCCCTTCCCATCTCCCCCATTCCCCCCCACATACACCCCACTCCCACCCCCGGCTAAAGTGGGAAAGTTTGCTTTTCCACATAATGTCTTGTACATCTCATTGTTACAATGGGTCCACCTGTATCCCTATTTAAATGATTTGTTTTTGTCCTTCCCCACCACAAATTATACCATCATCAAATACAGTGAAAACAGGGGTTATACCGTGGGGGAGGGACATACAAAGCAACAAAGAAATCATCTTATGAATATGTTAGAAACAATCATAAGAAAGAAAAAAAATTTGATCCTTATCTTGGGGTTCATTTCGCCTAACATCAACTTATCTGACCATTTCTGCTTGTCTCAGACATATACCAGTTATTGCAAATAAGGGAAACCATGGGACCTATGTTTACTTGGGCCTGGCTTACTTCACTTAATATAACCTTTGCCAAGTATCTCCATTTCCTAATGAATGGGGCAATGTCATTCTTTCTGATGGAAGCATAGAATTCCATTGTATATATATATACCACATTTTCTTGATCCACTCGTCTACTGAGGGGCAACTGGGTTGGTTCCACACGTTAGCTATAATGAACAATGCTGCAATAAACATAGTTGTTCTGGTAGCTTTAGTATGGTTATGGTCTTGTTTGTGTTCATTTGGGTAAATGCCCAAAAGTGGGATTGCTGGGTCATAGGGGAGCTCTATGTGGAGTCTTTTGAGGAACCTCAACAGAACTTAGAAAGTGGAAAAACCTCCCATGCTCCTGGATTGGAAGGATCAACATCGTGAAAATGGCAATACTTACCAAGGCTATCTACAAATTCAATGCGATACCTATCAATATTCCAACCTCATTCTTCAAGGAAATAGAAGAGGCAATCCAAAAATTCATATGGAATAATAAAAGACCCTGAATAGCAAAAAATGATCCTTACCAGAAAGAACAGTGCTGGAGGAATATCAATACCAAATTTCAAACTCTACTACAAAGCCGTAGTAATCAAAACAGTTTGGTACTAGCACAAGAACAGACCTCAGGACCAATGGAATAGAATTGAAAACCCAGAAATGAACCCAAAGACCTACAGCCATCTAATCTTCAATAGGGGAGCTAAAAAAATAGAATGGAAGAAAGACAGCCTCTACTGTAAATGGTGCTGGCAAAATTAGTTAATTACTTGTAGAAAACTATAGCTAGATCCTTATATACCTCCCTGCACCAGAATCAACACCAAATAGATAAAAGACCTCAGAGTCAAAGCAGGCACTCTGAAAACATTACCAGGATGGAATAGGAGAAACCCTTGGCACAGGTTGAAATTTTCTTATAAGAGACCCATAAACACAACAAATCAAAGAAAGGTTGGGCAAATGGGATTGCATGAAATTGCAGAGCTTCTGCATGGCAAAGGACATAGCTAGCAAGATCAATAGAAGATCTTGCTGGGAGAAGATCTTCACTAGCAATACAACAGACAAGGGTCTTATATCTAAAATATACCTGGAACTCAAAAATTTATATCCCCAACAAGAAATCCTCAAAGAAACAACTGTCCAATAAATAAGTGGGATAAAGACTTAAAGAGAAACTTCTTGAAGAGGAAAGTAGGATGGCCAATAGACAAATGAAAAAATGCTTAACCTCCCTAGACATAAAAGAAATGAAAATGAAAACCACATTGAAATACCACCTCACCCCAGTTAGAATGGCTATAATCAAGAATGCTCATCATCAAGAATGCTGGAGGGGATGTGGACAGAAGAGAACCTTACTGCATTGTTAGCGGGAGTATAAACTTCTTCCTGGGACTACTAATGCAGACAGTATGCACCAATATCCTTGAAATTTAGGAATATTCTTTTAATTCAAAAGCATCTTCTTCCACACTGAAAACCTGAGCTCAGCCAGGTTCAGGGCAGAAAGGCCGGGCCTGCTGTGTTAGAGATTACAAGGGAGCAGTTTGCCTGCTCTTGGCATACTTGCCAGACTTGGGGTGGAGAGCACAGCCATTGACACAAATTAACATTGCCGTGCTGAGTTCCATTCCAGTTGGGGTCCTTATTCCGACAAATAACCCCAATATCCCAAGTCCGGAGAAATGGGTGTTTAAGGGAATAGATACCTATTAATAGCCTGGGGCACACACATGGAATAATGACCAACCCACAACTGAGGTGAAAAGGGACCACGACACACAAAATGACTTAGGATCACTTAAATGGTAAGCAAGCAGGGCTCTGTCTGCTTTTAACTGAAACCCTGTCTCCTTCTAACTGAAACCCTGCCTATAGCCACTACTGAAAGAGGATGGTGAGCCTGGACAAGGTCAGCAGTTAAGTGTGAACAAATGTGTGCATGGTGATGAAGAGAAGGGGTAACTCAGCATCCATTGAGTCCTCCGGGAAGGCCTTGTATGAGGAAGGGGCTCAGGAAGAGGAGTACTGGGGAGGGAAGCCTATGACTTTAAGGATGGGCCAACTGAACATGGAATCCTGGTAGCCAGGCAACAAGATTCCAGATCAACAGCAGCCAGCTCACTTGGCTAGCAATCTTGAAGAAGGAGGATGTCCTCCTGCTGTCTGCCAAGATCCCGGGACTCAGGTCTCAGGAGATCCCGCAGTGGTCGCTGGGTCAGGGCTCACCCCCAACTCTGGCGCCTCAGGGAATTCTTCCAAAGGCACACAAATGGCACAAATGCTGCACCACAGCAAATGAACTCTGCCCAGGTAATTTATCTCACTGTCATCCCAGCCAACCCTAGAGCCCTCTCAATTCCCAGGTGTCCTGTTCACAGTAATTCTATGAACTTTTCACTTCGCTTGATCACACTGAGTCCATTTCTCAAGGGTCTTACCACCTCACCTCTCAATTACCTCCCCTTGATCCCACCTCAGGAGGAAAAGGAGCCAGTCCCAGCCCAGGACGTGCCCCATACTGTGAGCATCCTGGAGCCAGGCATGCTGGAGAAGATGGTAAACCTCCTGGTTCCTCAACACCAGAAGGAGGATCCCTTCTTCGTGCCAGCCTTCCTGTTCACTTATAGGAGGTTCACCACCACAGGCCAAGTGTTGGACCTTCTGTTCAACAGGTGAATGTCCCATCCAAACCAAAGTCATGTCACCACCCTCCTGGCTAGAGCTAGAAAATTCTGTACTCTGTTTGCTTCAAACTGATCTTCACAACCAAAAGTGGGCTGAGACCAGGCAGCACCTTCCCAAGCTTGTTCCACTGATGTGTGGGATGCCCAACACCAGGGGCTCTTTGGAGCGATCACTTTACTTCCTTAAATGAAGGACTCACACTATGGAAACCTGTATTTGAAGCCCTCTGAAATGTTTCCCATAAGTTAACAAGGCTCCCAAAACAATCTACGAGACCCCTAGAGAATTAGAGCCAGAATAAAGGCAATAGAGCAAGTGTGGAGGGAGAGCCCAATGTCTACTGAGCCACCCGGAATGAATCACTGCACAAACATAGGAACCATGTACTTTGGAGAGGCACATTCCAAGCCCCTTCATGTAAAATTCCAGAAACTGCAGATAAATGTTGCCATCCTCCTCCTGGACTTACCAGTGTAAATAGACCACCAGGGAGGTCAGACAAAGAAGACACTGAAAACATGACTTCCTCCTCTCTTCCCACAGATATTCACATTTCCATCCAAACTGTGAAGAGGATGAAGAAGTAAAGAAGTGAGTGGGATCTGGGACAAACAGAAGGGCTCTCTTTGAAGAGTGAGATAAATGTTAGGGCTTGGGCTACAAGGAAGGAAATGCCACTTAGCTCCTCACTTGTGATCAAGACTGAGGCTTCATCTAAAGGCATGGGAAAGAAATGAGTGAAATATCCTGGTCTACTAGGGATGAGAGGGGAAATGAGGACTCCAAGACCCCGAGAGAACCAATGCTATACAATCCAATCCTAGCAGGGCCTCTAGTGAGTGCCACAGGGCAACTGTAGAGATCCTTCTCCTCATGGGACTCCTCCCACTTCCCAACATGCAAGTCTGTCTGTGAGGTGGGAGGTGTCTGCATGGGAGTTCTCCCAGCAAGGGACTGTGCAAGAGCTCAGGAAGGAGACTGCAGCTCTCACTCTGCTTTCTATCCAACTGCACACAGAACCCTGTGTTCCATGCTTGCCATGTGGCTGGACAAGTACCCTGAGGATTTCTGCCAGTCCAAGGACCTGGCCAACCTGAATAAGCTGATGGCCTACGTGCTGCTCCACATGCCCTCCTCAGACCTGGCAGGCTGTGGACACCTCCTCCTCACCCAACTGAAGGAGCAAGAGAACAAGGAGGCAGACAAAAAGACAGAGGAGTCCTCAGGTAGATACCTGAGAACATGGGAGTAGGAATGGACACTGGAATCCAATGGGATGAGAATCCCAGGATGGTGATTGGCCAGGTTACCCTAGTGAAACCCAGTGAGGGAAAATGTCCTGTGACAGGGATTCTTCTAGAGCTCCCTCCATTAACAGTGCATATATTTCCATCCTTAGATTTGGGGCTGCACACAGCACCTGCTCCTGAGATCAAGGCAGAGGATCCATCCATGACGGCAGCAGATGTGGTACTGGAATCAACAGCTTCACCAGCCCCAGAAGATGATCTGGTGCCTCCACAGGACTCGGTGCCCCACACTGAGGTAGTGCAGTACGTGTCCTCTGTGTAAGGAGCACAACACCTTCTGCCTCCTGTGGGCCTCCAGCTGGTTCTGGTCACCCACCTGAAATACAAAACTCCCAGTTATAAAGGCAGGAGGTAACATTCCTGTCATTGCCAGTGGATGTTCGCCTTGTGCTGCCTAAACTCTGTCAAAACACCTATCTGTACTTGGGAAGGATAGCGTAGTATCCTGGGGCCTCTCTGGCTGAGTTTTCTGTGGCCCTTCATTCACTGGTAGACTTTCTGTTGTCTACCTCAGAGCAGCTTCCTTCCCTTTATCAAGGGAAACATATTTTAGTTTTTGTATTTTTTTCATTGTTGGTCATTATTTTCATTGTTGATTTTAATAAAATATCACTGTTTTTTCTTTCTAAGAGGTGCACTTTTGGAGTACTAAATCGATTGTCCATTTCATACCCCAACATAATGTGTAAGTACACTGGGACTCTCCTGATAGGGCACATGGGTCCCAAGAAGAACATGTGAACTGCAGGATGTGAGGCAGAAGCTGCTGGACTCACAGTGGACAGTGAATGACCAGAGTATAGCAAGGAGCCCAGCCGAAGAGAGATGTAGCTATATGCCGAGATGGGGCCCCTGATGTTTGGGCACACACGATGTATCACAGCACAAGATATAGGACCAAGAACACTGACCCTGTTTTCTTGCCTCTCTCCATTTATCAATCGGGAAAACTTGATGGATCCTAAGATCTTAGCCTCCTGAATAGCCAGGAGGACAAGTGTGAGCCACCAGGGCACAGACACTTTGATTTTTATACTCACATAATTTGCTAAGACAGGCATAGTTTGGATGGGCAAACTAAAGGGGAAAACTAAAGGAAGAGGTGACATTTTCAAAAAGTAAACTGTAGACAGTAACCACTGACTTATCAAATTATACCCCCCATACCAAACCTTGATTACAAAATATTTTTTAAAAAAGATTTATATGGGGCTGGGCATGTGGCTTAGTGGTAGAGTGCTTGGCTCACATTCATGAAGCCCTGCGTTCAATTCCTCAATACCACATACAAAGAAAAAGCAGGAAGCGGTGCTCTGGCTCAAGTAGTAGAGTGCTAGCCTTGTGATTCAAAGTCAGCCAGGGTAGGAAAGACCCTAAGTCTATCTCCAATAAACCACCAGAAAATCAGAAGTAGACCTCTGGCTCAAGGAGTAGAGTGCTAGCCTTAAGCTGAAGAGCTGTGGGACAGCACCCAAGCCCAGCTTTCAAGCCCCACGACCGACCAAAAAACAAAACAAAAAAACAACAAAACAAAATCTTGTAAAAGGAAATCGTAACCCTCAACACTATTTCAGGAAAAAACGTTTCCGATCATTGTAATCCATTAACAGTGGAACATGGTATGTGTGAACACAAAAGTTAAATTAACAATAGCCATATGCAAAATAGTGCTTTCTAAAGATATGCCAACAAGAAAGAACTGCTTGGCACCTCCACGTTCGGGCCTCCCAGGAGCGGCCGCAGCTTCCCGAACCCCCCGCGAGGCCCATCGGGGTCTCCAGAACAAAGACCTCGGCCCAGAGACCCCTTGGCCACGCCTGTCAGTATGGCAAGTCCTCCCGCCATGGGAACCTCAGGAGCAACAGCCACGGATCTGCAGGCTGAGCTCAAGGTCTTGCCGGCTGCAGGGCGTTGTGGTCCCAGCTCAAAACCAGACAACCTGCAAATCCGAGGCTGCAGCACTTCTGGGACATCGCACTGCCATCTGCGCAGGCACCACAGGATGTCTCTTAATGCACGTGCGCACTTTTTCCTTTTGGCCCCAGGAACTCAGTGGCCCCAGGAACTGGGTGTGCAAACTGCTTTCAATAGATATTTAACCTAAGGATCGCTTATGCAGCCCTACAGAGTATTTTTACCTGCAAATGAGTATTTCTGAAGGTTCATGAAAATAGTCCTACTAGGCCCAAGTGTCTCATGTCTGAAATCCTAGCTACTCAGGTGGCTGAGATGTGAGGATGAGGCACCCAGGCAAACAAGTACTTCAGAGGCTTCCGTACAGGACACAGAAAAATGGGAAAGTGGACTATAGTTCAAGTGCTACAGTGCTTGCCTTGAGCACAAAGGGACTTAGGAAAAGAACCCAAGACATGAACAAGTTCCAGAATTGGTAAATGTATATGTGTGTGTGTGTATACATATGAATACACACACATACATATTTAAAAAAACAAAAAACCTAGACTGCATAGATACTCATTAGGTTGAGTTCTGAGGACCGTGGTTCAAAAGCCAGCTTGGGGGGGGGGGGGGACCAAGATGGCGACGGGGCAGTAGGGAAACGCCACAGCTCTCTCCAACCAAAAAGAGAGTTCGAGTTCCAACGCTTAATCTCCCCAAGAGACCGACAACAACAAAAAGACGAACACTCAGAGAAAAATCAGAGGTGGAAAATAACAAAAAAAGAAAGAGAGGAAAAGAAGAAATTCAGAACAGAGAAGAGCGAAGACCCCTCCCCCAACCTTTACTGGCCGCGCGGCAGTGTGCCAAGCCGCCGGCCAGCCGGCCCGGCGGGGGCTGCCGGAGCCACAGAGACACAGGGGGCTGCTTGCAGATCACCAGGTACCGGATTGCAGAACAGCGGATCGCCAGGAACAGAGAAACCTACCAGCCGGGAGTCTCCACGAGGATCCCACCCCCACCCCTCACTCTCCACCAGAGCGGAGAGGCTCCATCCCGCCAAAGCCGCCCGGCACCAGCAGCGCGACAAAGGGACCTGTTGGCAGACCACCCGCCTGATCGCGATCACAACGACCCGGCGGGGGCCGCCCAACCCAGCCCGCAACCACCCCAACTGAACTCGGATTGCAACAACAACTGACGACCTACAGGGTGAGTACCCCACAGGGGACAGTGAATCCCTCAAGGGAGACCAGAGCTGGAGGGAATCCCCAGACCCTGACCTAGACTCCCTACCCCAACACCCGGACCACAGGACCCACTAAAACTGGGAACTGTTCGAGAGCTCCACCAGCCGGTGGAGCACACTCTGCTGGCCAGGCCAGAGCAAGAGTGCCCCTGGAAGGGAGCTTAAATGCCCAAGTCAGGAACAGCGCCCCTGGGTCAAGACTACCAACAGTAGAAGAAATTTGAACTGTGTACCTCAGGCTGCATAACCTAGGTGGTATACACATTAGCACAGGCCTAACGAGCGCGCTCCAGGCTGGGGCCGGAACCAGGCCAGGGGACCGGCGCCTGAGCAACACAACCAACTCCTCCCAACTGAAGTAAAAAGCTGAGCATATGCCTCAACAGAGGGGAGAGAAACAGGGAACAGCACTCCCCGGGAAGCACGCCTGTGACAACAAAAGACCTGGAGGCTCAGGACAAGAGAAGCCCAAACCCCACCAAAACTCCACCCACATACCCCAGGCTGGGAATTGGGCAACACAGGCTGCCAGCACCTGATAGTAAGCAGGAGCTCAGGCTGATAAGGCAGCTCAGCAATAGAGTGATAGTCTTGGAAGTATGAGGCCCTGGATCTGATTCCTCAGCATCACAAAAGCAAAAAGGGTCAGAAGTGGTGCTGTGGCTCAAATGGTAGGGTGCCAGCCTTGAGCTGAAGAGCTGAGGGACAGCACCCAAACCTAGAGTTCAAGCCCACAACCAGCCCAAAACAAACAAACAAACAAAAACACATCAGGAGCCCATAGCAGACTCCAGTATTTGGGAGAGTGCATCCAGAGCATCTGATCTTCCCAAGAGCACCCGCAGGAGCAAACACAAGCAGTCTAGGCTGCTCAACCCTTCCAAAGGCGGGAATTGCCAGCAATCTACAGCAGAGAGCTGAGAATCCTAAGTAAGTCAGAACAGCAGCTGGAAATAGGCTCCCAACAGAATCCAGATCAGGCACAGACTCTCTCTACCAATACAGAATCAGCAACCAAGTAAAGACAGACACACCAAAACAAAATTGAAGAGCAGTCTCCTGAACCCCCATGCGAAAATCACAGAGAAAAATCACAAGGTTTACCACTACCCAGGACAGCAAGCTCACCTCAAAAGCCAGCAGCCACGCAGGGGAGAGCCCCAGTGGGAGCAAAGCAGGAATGGAAGACAAAAGCTACATCCAAGGGTTGCTGGAGGCAATGACTCAAGAAATAAAGCGAGAAATGGATCAGAAATTGAAAGAGCACAAGGATGAACTATCAAAAGATATACAGGAGATCAAACAAAAGTTGGATGCGAAAATAGAAGCTGCACAAACCTCAGTAAGAAGTGAGATAAACGCCAAATTAGAGGTAATGCATACTGATCTCACCTCATTGAGAGGTGAGATCAGTACTCTGAGAAGCAACATTGAATCCATAAAGGGATCCATTTCCTCCATGCAAACCACAATAGAAGCCACGGTCAACAGAGTGAATGAAATGGAAGGTAGAGTGTCAGATACAGAAGACAGAATACACCAACTGGACCAAAAAGTGACAGATATGGAAAAATCACTCAAATTATACCAAAGGGAAATTCAAGAGCAAGCAGATAATGCTAAAAAATTTAACCTTCGCATAATCGGAGTGGACGAAGGTGAGGAATTCCAGAGCAAGGGAATGCAACACCTATTTAACAAGATAGTCAATGAAAATTTTCCCCACCTCAAAAACGACCATCTTAACTACATCACAAAAGCTTATCGAACACCCAACAAGCAAGATCCCAGGAGAAACACTTCTAGACACATTATAGTAAAAATGATGGATCTGAATAATAAGGAAACAATCCTGCATGCAGCAAAAATGAAGAAGGAGCTATACTACAACGGGAAAAAAATTAGAATCACTGCAGATCTCTCTACACAAACAATGAATGCAAGAAAAGCCTGGGAAAGCACCATACGAGCCCTGAGAGCCAATAACTGCCAACCCAGACTGATATACCCGGCAAAGCTAGCATTCACATTCGATGGAGAACTGAAAACTTTTAATAGCAAAGAAAAACTAAATGAATACATAAACATTAAGCCAGCATTACAAACAATTCTAAGAGGGGGGACACAACCTGAAGAAAGCAACCAGGAACTGGGACCTGCCCCAAACAGGCATTACTCAAAGTCTAACTGAGCAAGCACAGGAGGAAAGGAAAGAAGAAAAACTTAGGAAAACGGAATGGCAGGGACAACAATGCATCTCTCTATACTTTCTCTTAATATAAATGGGCTGAATTCGCCAATTAAAAGAAAACGAACTGAGGACTGGATCAGAAAACAAGACCCATCCATCTGTTGCCTTCAGGAGACCCACCTCTCAGCCAAACATACAAACAAACTCAGAGTGAAGGGGTGGAAAAGGATCTACCAATCAAATGCCCCCAGTAAGAAAGCAGGTGTAGCTATCCTGATATCTGACAAAATAAACTTTTCATTAAAATCAGTACAGAAAGACAAGGACGGACACTACATATTAATAAAGGGAACAATCCAAGAGGAGGATATAACCATCATCAACTTATATGCCCCAAATATCGGTGCACCCAGATATGTCAAACAAATGCTCTCAAACTTACAGAATAAAATAGATCCCAATACGATAATACTAGGAGACTTTAACACGCCACTCTCACCAAAGGACAGGTCTACCAACCAGAGGATTGACAAAGAAGCTACCGAATTAAGTGAGGCCATACTTCAAGCGGAATTAACTGACATCTACCGAGTATTTCACCCTAAAACAACACAGTACACATTCTTCTCAGCAGCTCATGGAACTTTCTCCAAAATAGACCATATCATAGTTCATGCAAGGAACTTAAGCAAATACAAAGGGATCGACATAATCCCCTGTATCCTATCTGACCACAGTGGAATCAAGCTAGCTCTCAATAACAAAGCATACCGCAGAAATTTCTCTAATACATGGAAATTGAACAGCACACTCCTTAACAATACCTGGGTAACAGAAGAGATCAGAGAAGAAATAAAGCATTTCCTACAACTCAATGAAAACACCTCACAAAGAAACTTGTGGGACACAGCAAAAGCAGTCCTGAGGGGCAAATTTATTGCCCTCAGTGCCCACATCAAGAGAATGGAGACAGACCAAGTAAATAATCTCATGTTGCAACTAAAACAGCTAGAAAAACAAGAAAAAATGGGACCTAAAGCTACTAGATGAAGAAAGATAACCAAATTAAGAGCAGAGATTAACCAATTAGAAAATCAGAAAACCATAACCAAAATAAACCAAACAAAAAGCTGGTTCTTTGAAAAAATAAACAAAATTGATGGCCCGTTGGCAAGATTAATTAAAAAAAGAAGAGAGGAAACCCATATTAATAGGATTAGGGATACCACGGGAAACATCACAACACGTACCCAAGATATCCAAACAATTCTAACAGACTACTTTCAAAAGCTATACTCTCTAAAGGAAGAAAATCTGGCAGAAATGGATGCATTTTTAGAGAAATACAAGTTACCCAAACTGAGCAAAGAAGAAGTTAACCAATTAAATAAGCCAATATCCTATAATGAGATACAGGAAGCTATCAAAAGTCTTCCAACAAAAAAAAGCCCAGGACCAGATGGATTCACAGCAGAATTCTAAAGACCTTTAAAGAAGAACTAATACCCATACTCCTCAAGCTCTTCAGAGAAACAGAGAAGGAGGGAGCTATCCCAAACTCATTCTACGAAGCCAATATCACACTCATCCCCAAACCAGGCAAAGACCCAACCAAAAAGGAGAATTACTGGCCAATTTCCTTGATGAACACAGATGCAAAGATCCTTAACAAGATTCTAGCTAACAGAATCCAGAAACACATAAAAAAAATAATACACTATGATCAGGTAGGCTTCATCCCAGAGACACAGGGATGGTTTAACATACGTAAGTCAATAAATGTAATCCAGCATATCAACAGAGCCAAGGTCAAGAATCACATGATTATCGCCACAGATGCAGAAAAGGCCTTTGATAAAATTCAACATTCATTCATGCTAAAAGCTCTGGAGAAAATAGGAATAGAAGGAACATTTCTAAAAACAATAAAAGCCATTTATGACAGACCAATAGCCAATATTATACTTAATGGGGAAAGGCTACAACCAATCCTCCTAAAAACAGGAACAAGGGAAGGATGCCCACTGTCTCCACTCCTCTTCAACATAGTCCTAGAACCCTTAGCCAGGGCAATAAGGCAAGAAAAAGACATTAAAGGGATCCGCATAGGGAAAGAAGAAGTGAAACTATCCCTTTTTGCAGACGACATGATACTATACCTCCACGATCTCAAAAACTCCATCCCCAAACTTTCAGAAATCATAAGTCACTTCGGCAAAATAGCAGGATACAAAATAAACCCACAAAAATCAGTTGCCTTCCTATACACTGATAACGCACAGGAAGAGAGGGAAATAAAGGGAGCAACCCCATTCACAATAACCTCCCAAAAAATAAAATATTTAGGAATTAACCTAACCAAAGATGTAAAAGAACTATTTAATGAGAACTATAAAAAGTTAAAGAAAGAAATTGCAGAAGACACTAGGAAATGGAAAGACCTCCCATGCTCCTGGATAGGCCGACTTAATATAGTAAAGATGGTGATACTTCCAAAACTAATATACAAATTCAATGCAATTCCTATTAAAATCCCAATGACGTACATCACTGAAATACAGAAAACAGTCCAAAAATTTATATGGAACAACAAAAGACCTAGAATAGCCAAAACAATTCTAGGGGATAAAGACAATATGGGAGGGCTATCCATGCCGAACTTCAAACTCTACTACAGAGCTATAATAACAAAGACAGCATGGTACTGGCACAAAAACAGACCCGAAGACCAATGGAACAGAATAGAAGATCCAGATATAAATCCACAGGCCTACAGCCAGCTGATATTCGACAAAGGAGCCAAAGACATACAATGGAAGAAACACAGCCTCTTCAACTGCTGGTGCTGGGAAAACTGGGCAGCCACATGCAGAAAACTAAAAGTGGACCCCAGCCTATCACCATGCACCAACATCAACTCAAAATGGATTAAAGACCTTAACATTAAACCTGAATCTCTGAAACTACTGCAGGACAGAGTAGGAGAGACACTTGAACTAATAGGCACAGGAAGGAACTTCCTGAACAGAGTCCCAGGGTCACAACAAGTTGGAGAGAGACTCGACAAATGGGACTACCTTAAAATAAAAAGCTTCTGCACAGCTAAATCTATCGCAACTAAGCTAGAAAGACAACCAACTAATTGGGAAAAAATATTTACCAGCAATATATCAGACAAGGGGTTAACATCCTGTATATACAGGGAACTCAAGAAACTAATCCCTCCCAAACCTAACAAACCAATTACTAAATGGGCAAGGGAACTAAAGAGGGACTTCTCAAATGAAGAAATAAAAATGGCAAAGAAACACATGAGGAAATGTTCAACATCCCTGGTGGTGAAGGAAATGCAAATAAAGACAACCCTGAGATACCACCTCACCCCAGTCAGAATGTCCCACATCCACAAATCAGCCAACGACAAATGCTGGAGGGGATGTGGAGAAAGAGGAACCCTATTACACTGCTGGTGGGAATGTACACTTATACAACCACTTTGGAAAGCAGTCTGGAGGGTCCTTAGAAAGCTAAAGATTGACCTCCCTTACGATCCAGTCATACCACTTCTAGGCATCTACCCTGAACAACAGGAACCAAAATACAAGGACACGTGCACCTCCATGTTTATTGCAGCACTGTTCGCAATAGCTAGGATATGGAAACAACCTAGGTGCCCCACCACAGATGAATGGATCCAAAAATTGTGGTATCTATACACAATGGAATATTATGCAGCCATTAGAAATGACAAAATAATGGCATTTGCAGGGAAATGGATGGAGCTAGAAGGAATCATGTTGAGCGAGGTAAGCCAAGAACGAAGAGACAAACGGTACATGGTCTCCCTGATAAGTGGATGCTAAATCCAAAATGTTAGGTGATACGACAAAACTAACAGGACTTAAGAAACAAAGAACTCCTGCTCATCTGGTTGAACCACTACTAAATATCCCCATGCTGCTGATCACATATATGGTATATAACATGTGAACACTGTTATATATTACAGACTGTGGTAGACAATTTGCTCCAGGGAAGTTAGAATGAACTTGTGACTTTGAAATTATGTAATCACTTAATCACAATCAAAAAAAAAAAAAAAAAAAAAAAGAACCTCGGGGAAGGGAGGGAGGGAGGGGATCGTAGGGGGAAAACAATGGAGGGGGTAACAATGTTCAAGAGGAAGTGTACTCATAACCTCACTCATGTAACTGTAACCCTCTGTATAGTATCTTTACAATAAAAAAAAAAAAGCCAGCCTGTCCTGGGAAGCCTATAACCTGTATCTCCAATTCATCCCCAAAAAGGCAGGAAGTGGAACTGTGGCTCACCTGGCAAAGCGCAAGTCTAGGAAATTCTGCCCAAGCTCTGATGTGAAGTCCAGGACTGGCAACATGAATGAATGAATAAAACAAAACAGATCCCTGAATTTGCTTTGGCTATCTCCTGTACACTCTTACAGCTCCACCTCACTCTCACGGCTCCATCTCACTGTGTACAGCTCAGGGTATGCATCAAAATCTCTCAGAGGGCTATGAAACCTTCACTGTGAGTGAGGTGGAGAATAGGTGTTTCTTCCAAGGTCCTCCAATGTGGCCATTCTGAAGTCAAGCATGGCCCCTGGAGACACAGGCCTAGGAAAGTATGTGCCGATAAGACAGGAGACTTTTTGGAAGGCTCATTCCAGCTTATTAACTGACTCAAATGACTTCACAGAGCTGTTCTCTTTCTAAACTAAAGGTCCGTTAGTTGATTCAAAATCTGTTTTGGTGACCTAAGAGCACATTTCCAAATAGGAACAAAATCCCTGCCAAATGTCACAGCAGGAAAAGTGACAATGTACAGAGCAGTTTCCACCTCTCACCAGGGAGGAGGAAGAGATGTGGAGAGAAGCCAGCTTCCCTATTAAGACGTAAGGACTTGAGCAGAATGTATAGATTAGACAGACAGAGCAGACGGACAGGCAGACAGACAGACAGGCAAAGAGACAGACAGACAGACAGACAGACAGACAGACAGACAAGACAGACAGACAGACAGGATACAAAGATTGACAGAGAGAAGGGTGGAGAGAGATATACGGATGTATATATGCTAAGAGCCTGGGACTCATTATGTTGCCACTATGCCTTGGAATTTACTATGTACTCCACCATGGGATCAAACTTGAACCTTTTCTATTTCTTTCTCTCAATTGCAAGTGTTAGAGGTGCAAAATGCCATGCCTTGAACAAACATCCTTTTAAAAAGGTCAAGAGGAAGACTGGGAAAATGACTTAGGGATAGAGTGCTTGCCTAACATTCACAAAACCCTGGGTTTAATTCCTTAGTACCATATGAACAGAAAAGGCTGCACGTGTCACTGTACCTCAAGCGGTGGAGTGCTAGCCTTCAGCCAAAGAGACTAGGGACAGTGCCCAGGCCCTGACTTCAAGACCCAGGAATGGCCAAACAAAAACAAACAAAAAATAAGACTCCATTGTTAGAATGACTCCAGTCATCTTCACATTCTCAATATGACAAAACTGAAAAAAATCAATATTTATTTGTAGTGGTGGCATGGCTACAGTAGGAGAGCACCAGCCTTGAGCAGAAAAGCCATGAAAGAGGACAAGATGCTGAGATCAAGCCTCATTACTTACAAAAAAGCAAGTAAGCACATGCTAAGTATTGGCTCTACCGCTGACATACATGCATAGCCCACTCCCACACAACTTAGTAAGCATGTGACCTAGTTTTTAAAGGGACAATGGAAAGGTAAACAATGGGAATTTTCCATAGACAAATCTGGTCACACAGACTTCATACTCCTGATGAAAGTAAACATCACCACACATGTAAGAAAAATTTCATAGCAACAAAGGCTTGGCTATGTTATAGATAAACCCTACTTACTCTGTGATATTGCTGTCCTCCAGAACATACCTCCTGGTGAAAGTAAACATTACCAGACATATGAGATAAACCTAAGAGGAAAGAAGGCTTGGCTATGATATAGGTAAACCCAACAGACTCTGTGGTATTTCTGTCCCCCAGAACATTCTTTCAGTTCATCATAAATAACCATCAGCAAACCTCACAATAGGGATTTCAATGTCATAAAATCTAGGGAAGTCTGAGAAAATCTCACAGTAAAAGAAAAAGGGAAATGGTTCCCTAAGTACCCCCACACGGTGGGTGGTAAGTCAAAGATGGCAATCCAAATAAAGTGTGAACATTAAAGATAATATTATAATTCGTTCATTACTACCAACAAATCTAAAACACTACAACAATAAGGAATACTAAAGGAAACTACTTCATCTAAAGGAAAATCCGGCGATTTCCACATATATCCTATGAAAAAACTGTTAACCAAAGATTCCTATGCTAGCATCGGAGACACATGCATGTAACTCTAGCTACTCAGGAGGCTGAGACCTGAGCATCAAAGTGTGAAGGCATGTCAGGCAGGAAAGACTGTGAGATGCTTTATTCCAATTAAGAACCAAAAGGTCACAAGTAGAGTTGTGGATCAAGTAGGCCATCACTAGCCTTGAGCAAAAATACGTAGGGACAGTACACAGGCCATGAACTGAATTTCTATGATGGTAGCAAGAAAAAAAAAATTCCACTTTCTTCTTTCAAAGCCTCTACCAAGCCAATAACTGAAACACTGTGAGTGCTCTCTGAGGAGGTCACCACAATACCAGGACCTGCAATGAATGTTATTCTAATTGTACAGTTTCTCTGCCATTTCCATAATAATTTCTTTCTCTAGTTCCATGTATGTTTCTAATACATTTTCAAGTTGTCCTGTTCTTCAAATTAAGATGAATGTCAGTGCCTAAATCAAGCCATAATTCTAGAAAAGTCATGAGGAATCACCACCAGCTCTATGCTATGTGTTAGTCCACAGATTAGGAAATCCAGATTATAAATGCCTGAAGACTAAGAACTGATGCCTGATTCGTAATGCCTGAGGAAGACAGGTAGCCTACTGTATGGTAAAGATGACAGAGGATTCACAACTCTTAGATGTACAAGGCCTTGCAGTCAATCTGTTGTCCCCACGACTGCGGAAAAGAACTGTTTCATCTTAAAAATACAACTTCACCGAACTCTAATGAAAGTCATTCATTCATTTGATTATGTCACAAGACTGGGAACTTTATCTTCCTAGAAAAGTCCATGTTGATGTCTTTAGTGATGTGTACTAGAAGACAGTATGTCAAAAAACTAAATGAGCTGGGTGTCAGTGACTCATGCCTATGCTCCTAGCGATTCAGGAGAGTGAGATCTAAAAATGGCCAATCAAAGCCAGCCCTGCCAGTTAGTTCCTGGAGACTTTTATCTGTAATTAACTAGTAGAGAGTCAGAAGTGGATCTGTGATTCACGTGGAAGACCAATTGCCTCGAGGAATACAGATCAGGGACAGACAGCATCCAGGCTACAGTGCAAGCCCCAGTGACAATACTCAAAAAAAAATCCTAAAGGAAACTGAAGGTCAACTGTCAGCAAGAAACAATGTTTCTTCATCTAGAAGTCTTTACACAGCATACAATGTATTTTCATATGCTACATTAAAGTTGACAAGTGTTGTATTTCTCATATTTGAAATATACATTATGTATGTGCTGCGGGGTAACCTCAATTATGTGATACTAAAATAAATCATATGATCATGTAGATGTACATATAACATCATCTTTAACTTGGTATCGATTCATTTGGACAAAAGTTCAAAGATACCTTTGTATCTTCTAAAAGTCTGACCTGGGAGTATTGTTCATTTTCCATAATTTCAGTTGAGTCTCCTCTCCTGAAGTTTTCATATTGGCTACAGTTGACACCAGCCAATGAGCTTCACAATGAGAAAAAAACATGTTTTATATACAAGTAATTTGCTTCCTTCCTATCTCGTAAGAATTGTTTTTCTAAAAAGTTTCTGATCTGGCCAGGTTGACTGCATTTTAGTTATATACTTTTCCTTTCTGAGATTTTTTTTTAATTTTTCATTTTTATTTTTTATTTATTTATTTGTTGGTTGTGGGGCCTGAACTCTGGGCCTGGGCGCTGTCCTGCAGCTCTTCAGCTCAATGCTAACACTCTACCACGTGAGCTAGCGCGCCACTTCTGGCTTTTTCTGCTTATGTGGTGCTGAGGAATCGAACCCAGGGCCTCATGCATGCAAGGCAAGCACTCTACCACTGAGCCACCTTCCCAGCCCCCTTTCTGAGATTTTTAATGCAGACAAGCTGCAACAATCTCCATGAAATTTAGGAATATCCTTCTAATTCAACCACATCCTCTTCCACATTGAGAACCTGAGCTCAGGCAGGTTCAGGGCAGAGAGGCAGGGCCTGCTGAGCATAAGGGATCAAAAGGTAGCAACTACCTGCCTTCAGCATGCTTGCCAGATTTGAGGCTGAGAGACAACACATCTGCACAAATCAACTTTGCCTTGCAGAGTTCCTTTTCAGATGGGGTCCTTATTCCTACAAACAATCCCAACATCCCTAGTCAGCAAAATGGGTGTTTAAGGGTACAGACACCTATTAATACCCTGGGGCACACGCATAGAATAAAAACTAAGATACACAACAAACTGGAGAAAGACTGGACAAATGGGATTACCTTAAAAGTTTCTTCACAGATAGAAACATAGCAAACAAGCTAGAAAGACAACCAAATAACTGGGGAAAAAATACTTACCAGCAATATATTAGACAAGGGGGTAATATCCAGTATACACAGGGAACACAAGAAACTAATCCCTCCCAAAACCAACCAACCAGTTACTAAATGGGCAAGGGAACTAAAGACACACTTCTCAGAAGAAGAGATAAAAATGGCAAAGAAAGATGACATGATCTTGTATTTAAAGAATCCCATAGACTCCACTCCCAAATTACTCAAGCTGATTCAAAACTTTGGCAAAGTAGCAGGTTATGAAATTAACCCCCAAAAATCAATGGCTTTTCTGTATGCCAACAATGAGAAAAGTGTGGCTGAAATTAGGAAAGCAACTCCATTTGTAATAGCCCCACAAAAAATAAAATACCTAGGAATTAACTTAACTAAAGAAGTGAAGGATCTCTATGATGAAAACTTTAAAATCTTGAAAAAGGAAATCAACACAGAACTAAAAAAATGGCAAAGCCTCCCATGCTCCTGGATTGGAAAGATTAACATCGTGAAAATGGCAATACTTCCCAAGGCTATCTACAAATTCAACGCAATACCTATCAAAATTCCAACCTCATTCTTCAAGGAAATAGAAGAGGCAATCCAAAAATTCATATGGAACAATAAAAGACCCCGAATAGCAAAAACGCTCCTCAACGGAAAGAACACTGGTGGAGGAATATCAATACCAAATTTCAAACTCTACTATAAAGCCATAGTAATCAAAACAGCTTGGTACTGGCATAAGAACAGACCTCAGGACCAATGGAATAGAATTGAAAACCCAGAAATGGGCCGGGCGCTGGTGGCTCACGCCTGTAATCCTAGCTACTCAGGAGGCTGAGATCTGAGGATCGCGGTTCAAAGCCAGCCCAGGCAGGAGAGACCGTGAGACTCCTATCTCCAATAAACCACCAGAAAACCGGAAGTGGCGCTGTAGCTCAAGTGGTAGCGCGCTCGCCTTGAGCTGAAGAGCTGAGGGACAGCGCCCAGGCCCAGAGTTCAAGCCCCACGACCGACAAAAAAAAAAAAAAAAAGAAAACCCAGAAATGAACCTACAGACCTATAGCCATCTAATCTTCGATAAGGGAGCTAAAACAATAGAATGGAAGAAAGACAGCCTCTTCAGTAAATGGTGCTGGCAAAATTGGTTAACTACATGTAGAAAACTAAAGCTAGATCCTTATATATCACCCTGCACCAGAATCAACTCCAAATGGATCAAAGACCTTGAACTCAAAGCAGACACTCTGAAAACATTACAGGATGGAATAGGAGAAACCCTAGGTCTCCTTGGCTCAGGCTGAAATTTTTTGAATAGAGACCCGGAAACACAACAAATCAAAGAAAGGTTGGACAAATGGGATTGCATAAAGTTGCAGAGCTTCTGCAGGGCAAATGACATAGCTAGCAAGATCAATAGAAAGCCCACGGATTGGGAGAAGATCTTTACTAGCCATACAACGGACAAGGGTCTCATATCTAAAATATACTTGGAACTCAAAAAATTAAACCCCCCAACAACAAATCCTCAAAGAAACAACTGCCCAATAAATAAGTGGGCGAAAGACTTAAAGAGAAATTTCTCTGAAGAAGAAAGAAGGATGGCCAATAGACACATGAAGAAATGTTCAACATCCCTAGCCATAAAAGAAATGCAAATCAAAACAACATTGAGATATCACCTCACCCCAGTTAGAACGGCAAAAATCAAGAACTCTAACAACAACAGATGCTGGAGGGGATGTGGACAGAAAGGAACCTTACTTCATTGTTGGTGGGAATGTAAACTTGTTCAACCACTTTGGAAAGCAGTATGGAGGTTCCTCAAAAGACTTCACATAGAACTCCCCTATGACCCAGCAATCCCACTTTTGGGCATTTACCCAAATGTTTACAAACAAGACCACACTAAAGCTACCAGCACAACTATGTTTATTGCAGCATTATTTACCATAGCTAAGATATGGAACCAACCCAGATGCCCCTCAGTAGATGAATGGATCAAGAAAATGTGGTATATATACACAATGGAATTCTATGCCTCCATCAGAAAGAATGACATTGCCCCATTTGTTAGGAAATGGAAAGGCTTGGAAAAAATTATATTAAGTGAAGTAAGCCAGGCCCAAAGAAACATAGGTCCCATGGTTTCCCTTATTTGCAATATCTAGTATATGTATGAGTCAAGCGGAAAAGGTCAGATAATGTGATGTCAGGAAAATGAACCCTTAAATATGTATTTTAATGTTTTTTTCTTTCATGCATGTGTTTCTAACGCATTTATAAGATTATCTCTTTGTTGCTTTGTATGTCCCTCCCCCCTGCTTTCACTATATTTGATGTCAGTATAACTTGTGGAGGAGATGGGGAAAAACCAGTTGTTTAAGGATACAGGTGGACCTGTTGCAACAATGAGAAGTACAAGTTGACATGTCCAAAACGAGCTTTACAACGTCGGTGCGGGGGGGGGGGGGGGAAGGGGGGGAAGAAGAAGGATTGGGATTGGGGGGGAGGGGGGAGGCTGGGAAGGGATGTGAAGGGTAAACCAAAGGAGGAGGCTGCAATGCTTGGTAAGAAAGGTACGCATTATCCTGCCCATGTAATTGTAACCCCTCTGTACAGTATGTTCACAAATAAAATTAAATTAAATTAAAAAAAAAAAGAAAAAAATGGCAAAGAAATACATGAGGAAATGATCACCCCCAGTTGTAAAGGAAATGCAAATAAAGACAAACCGGAGATACCACCTTACCCCAGTTAGAATGGCCCACATCCTGAAGTCAGCTAACGACAAATGCTGGAGGGGATGGGGAGAAAGAGGAACTCTATTACGCTGCTGGTGGGAATGTACACTTATACAACCACTTTGGAAAGCACTCTGGAGGGTCCTCAGAAAGCTAAATATTGACTTCCCTTATGACCCAGCCATACCACTCTTAGGTATCTATCCTGAACAACAGGAACCAGTATACAAGGACACATGAACATCCATGTTTACTGCAGCACTGTTCACAATAGCCAGGATATGGAAACAACCCAGATGCCTCACCACAGATAAATGGATCCAAAAATTGGGGTATCTACACACAATGGAAAGAACATTGGACAAGACATTGGAAAGAACAAAATAATGGCATTGCCAGGTAAATGGATGGAACAAGAATAAATCATGTTGAGTGAGGTAAGCCAAGAGCAAAGAGACAAACACCACATGGTCTCCCTGATAAGTGGATACTAAATACAAAAAGTAAGGTGATACAACAAAGTTAATAAGACTTGAGAAACAAAGGACCTCCACTCATCTGGTGGTATCACTACTAAATAACCCCAGGCTGCTGATCACATATATGGTATATATGTGCACATAGGAGGGAAACTAGGAGGAGAACATAGAAGTAGAGGTAATCAAGGAACAACATACAACTGTGGAACACATCAGCTGCCCTGGACATTGATCAAAATGAACTAAGCAACTCAATGGCAGCTATGGGATGTAGGCAATGAGTGGGAAAGACTGAACAGCAGGGAACGCGAACGGAAAGGAATGTACATATTACCCGATGTGGAAGCAATAACTGCATTGTCAAAGCTCATAGAACTCAGAAACTTTATAGACCAGGATAGAAAATGTACCCCATAAAGGTTAGAATGTGTTTGTGACTTTAACTTATCATCACTAAACCACAATATTGTAAAATTTGTGAAATTATGTCATCACTTGATCAAAATAAAATTTCCCCAAAAAATTGACCAACCCACAACTAGGGTGACAAGGGGACCATGACACACAAAATGACTTAGGATCACTTAAATGGTAAGCAAGCAGGGCTCTGTCTGCTTTTAACTGAAACCCTGTCTCCTTCTAACTGAAACCCTGCCTATAGCCAGTTCTGACAGGATGGTAAGACTGGACAAGGTCGGCAGTTAAGTGTGAACAAATGTGTGCATGGTGATGAGGGAGGGGGCAATTCTGCATCCATTGAGTCCTCTGGGGAGGCCTTGTATGAGGAAGGGGCTCAGCAAGAAGGGAACTGGGGAGGGAAGCCTACGACTTTAAGATGGGGCCAACTGAACATGGAATCCTGGTAGCCAGGCAACAACATTCCAGATCAACAGCAGCCAGCTCACTTGGCTAGCAATCTTGAAGAAGAAGGATGTTCTCCTGCTGTCTGCCAAGATCCCGGGACTCAGGTCTCAGGAGATCCCGCAGTGGTCGCTGGGTCAGGGCTCACCCCCTACTTTGGCGCCTCAGGGAATTCTTCCGAAGGCACACAAATGGCACAAATACTGCACCACAGCAAATGAACTCTGCCCAGGTAATTTATCTCACTGTCATCCCAGCCGACCCTAGAGCCCTCTCAATTCCCAGGTGTCCTGTTCACAGTAATTCTGTGCACTTTTCACTTCACTTGATCACACTGAGTCCATTTTTCAAGGGTCTTACCACCTCACCTCTCAATTACCTCCCCTTGATCCCTCCTCAGGAGGAAAAGGAGCCAGTCCCAGCCCAGGACGTGCCCCATACAGTGAGCACACTGCAGCCAGGCATGCTGGAGAAGATGGTAAACCTCCTGGTTCCTCAACACCAGAAGGAGGATCCCTTCTTCGTGCCAGCCTTCCTGTTCACTTATAGGAAGTTCACCACCACAGACCAAGTGTTGGACCTTCTGCTGAACAGGTGAATGCCCCATCCAAACCAAAGTCATGTCACCACCCTCCTGGCTAGAGCTAGAAAATTCTGTACTCTGTTTGCTTCAAACTGATCTTCACAACCAAAAGTGGGCTGAGACCAGGCAGCACCTTCCCAAGCTTGTTCCACTGATGTGTGGGATGCCCAACACCAGGGGCTCTTTGGAGCGATCACTTTACTTCCTTAAATGAAGGACTCACACTATGGAAACCTGTATTTGAAGCCCTCTGAAATGTTTCCCATAAGTTAACAAGGCTCCCAAAACAATTCCAAAAAAGCCATCAGGAATGAATCACTGCACAAACATGTGAACCATGTACTTTGGAGAGGCACATTCAAGCCCCTACATTTAAAATTCCAGGAAGGGGGCCAGGCACTGTGGCTCACGCCTGTAATCCTAAGTACTTGGGAGGCTGAGATCTGAGGATTGAGGTTCAAAGCTAGCCCAGGCAGGAAAGACCTTGAGCCTCCTATCTCCACTTAACCACTAGAAAACCGGAAGTGGTGCTATACTTCAAGTGATAGAGCACTCACCTTGAGCTGAAGAGCTAAGGGACAGCGCCAAGGCCAGAGTTCAAGCGCCAGGACCAACAAAAATAAACAAAAATTCCAGAAACTGTGCAGATAAATGTCCCCATCCTCCACCTGGACTTACCAGTGTAAATAGACCACCAGGGAGGTCAGACAAAGAGGACACTGAAAACATGACTTCCTCCTCTCTTCCCACAGACATTCACATTTCCATCCAAACTGTGAAGAGGATGAAGAAGTAAAGAAGTGAGTGGAATCTGGGACAAACAGAAGGGCTCTCTTTGAAGAGTGAGATAAATGTTAGGGTTTGGGCTACAAGGTAGGAAATGCCACTTAGTCCCTCACTTGTGATCAAGACTGAGGCTTCATCTAAAGGCATGGGAAAGAAATGAGTGAAATATCCTGGTCTACTAGAGATGAGAGGGGAAATGAGGACTCCAAGACCCATGGAGAACCAATGCTATACAATCCAATCCTAGCAGGGCCTCTAGTGAGTGCCACAGGGCAACTGTAGAGATCCTTCTCCTCATGGGACTCCTCCCACTTCCCAACATGCAAGTCTGTCTGTGAGGTGGGAGGTGTTTGCATGGGAGCTCTCCCAGCAAGGGACTGTGCAAGAGCTCAGGAAGGAGACCGCAGCTCTCATTCTGCTTTCTATCCAACTGCACACAGAACCCTGTGTTCCATGCTTGCCATGTGGCTGGACAAGTACCCTGAGGATTTCTGCCAGTCCAAGGACCTGGCCAACCTGAATAAGCTGATGGCCTACGTGCTGCTCCACATGCCCTCCTCAGACCTGGCAGTCCGTGGACACCTCCTCCTCACCCAACTGAAGGAAAAGGACAACAAGGAGGCAGACAAAAAGACAGAGGAGTCCACAGGTAGATACCTGAGAACATGGGAGTAGGGATGGACACTGGTGTCCAATGGGATGAGAATCCCGGATGGTGATTGGCCAGGTTACCCTAGTGAAACCCAGTCTGGAAGATGTCCTGTGATGGGGATTCTTCTAGAGCTCCCTCCATTAACAGTGCATATACTTCCATCCTTAGATTTGGGGCTGCATACAGCACCTGCTCCTGAGATCAAGGCAGAGGATCCATCCATGACGGCAGCAGATGTGGTACTGGAATCAACAGCTTCACCAGTTGCAGAAGATGATCAAGGCCTCCACAGGACTGTGTTACCCACCTCGTGGGAGTGCAGTATGTGTCCTCTGTCTAAGGAGCACAACATCTTCTGCCTTCTGTAGGTTTCCAACTGGTTCTGGTCACTCACCTGAAATACAAAACTCCCAGTTATAAAGGCAGGGGGTAACATTCCTATCATTGCCAGTTGATATTCACCTTGTGCTGCCTAAACTCTGTCCAATCAACCTATGTTGTATTTGGGACGGATAGCATTATATCCACAGGGCTTCTCTTGCTGTGTTTTCTGTGGCACATTAGCCACTAGTGGACTTTCTATTGTCCACCTGACAGCAGCTTCCTTCCCTTTCTTCCTTTGTCAAGGGAAATATGTTTTGGTTTTTATATTTATTGCAGTGTTGGTCATTATTTTGATGGTTGATTTTAATAAAAATGTCACTGTTTTTTCTAAGAGGTACATGTTTGGAGTATTAAATCACTTGTCCATTTCATACCCCAACATAATGTCTAAGTACACTGGCAATCTCCTAGTAGGGCACATGTAGAATATCTAAGTCCCAAGTAGAACAAGTGAACTCTAGTATGCGAGATAGAAGCTGATGGACTCACAGCGGTCAGTGAATGACCAAGCAGAAAACAGATGCAGGTATATGGTAATATCGGGTCCCTAATGTTTGGGCACACATGAGGTATCACAGCACAAGACATAAGACCTAGAATGCTGACCTTGTTTTTCTTGTTTCTCTCCATTGTCTCCAATTGAGACAGCTTGGTAGATCCTAACATCTTCTTGTCCTGAGTAGCCAGCATGACAAGCATGAAACACCAGGGCCCACACACTTTGTTTTTATTTATACGTAATTGACAAAGACAGGCATGGTTTCAAGGGGAAAACTAACCACTGGCTTATCAAATTATAGCTCCCCTGTACAAAACCTTGATAATAAAATTCTTTAAAAAAGAGAGAGATGGGGCTGGGAAGGTGGCTCAGTTGTCGAGTGCTTGCCTTCCATGCATGAGATCCTGACTTAGATTCCTCAGAATCACATAAGCAGAAAAAATCCAGAAGTGGTGCTGTGGCTTGAGTAGCAGACCACTATCCTTGAGCTGAAGAACTGAGGGACAGCGCCCAGCCCCAGAGTTCAGCCCCCACAACTGACAAAAAAAAGAAAGAGAGAGACAGACACACAGAGACAGAGACAGAGAGAGACACAGAGGAGGGCACTGGGTATGTGGCTTAGTGGCAGAGTGCATAACGCTCTGGGTTCAGTTCCTCAGTACCACATACACAGAAAAAGCTGGAAGTGGTGCCCTGGCTCAAGTGGTAGAGTGCTAATCTTGAGCAAAAGAAGCTCAGGGATAGTGCCCAGGCCAAGAGTTCATGCCCCAGCACTGGCACATAAAAGGACACATATACAAACATAATTCACACACAAGCATGTTTATAAGCAACATACTACAGTACCTCACCAGAAATTAGTAGAATGGGGCTCGCTTCAGCAGCACACAATATGAATTGGAGTGACACAGAGAAGACTAGCCTTGTTCCTGCACAAGAAAGACGTACAAGTTCCTGAAGTGGTCTCTGTGTTTAAGAATGATAAAGTACCATTCCTAAAAGCTTCTAAAATGGAATGGTAACCATCACCACTATTTTAGGAAAATACATTATGGTCCTTTTACATAGTAGAACACGGTATGTGTGAACACAAAAGTTTAATTAAAAATAGCCATGTGCCAATAGAGCCATTGCAAATATGCCAGCAAGAAAGAACTATTCCACAAAAAACAACACGGAGGGGAAAACACCTGGTTGAGGTTTGCACAAGACCTACATGATGTAGGTTTCAGTAGCCTGAGACCCACATGCCCAGGTCAACATGAATCCCGCCCCGCGCCCTCCCTGCAGGCAGAGGCCACCGCAGCCAAATGCGCCCGCTCCGTGCGGTAACCGGTAACCGCACCCGACCCCTGGCCACCCCAGCTCCGTCTTGCCCCTTGTGCTCGGCCGCCCCACCTTCCCGCAGCCAGGCCCCGGAGCCAGGCAGCCCCGCGCCGCGTCCCCCGCGGGTCCTCACGGGACGCCGCGCCCCGCACCGCGGCAAGCGGCGGCAGAGTGCCGCAAGCAGCAGCGCCTGCGCGGCCGCGGCCCCGCCTCGCCCAGCGTCCGCTCCGACCCAGGCCCGGCGGCCTCCGCCAACACGCCTGGATCGCGGGCCGGGCAGCGGTGCGGCCTCCCGAGCCCCCCGCGAGGCCCATCGGGGTCTCCGGAACACAGACCTCGGCCCCGAGACCCCCCGGCCACGCCCGTACGGCCAAGTCCTCCCGCCATGGGCACCTCAGGAGCAACAGCCACGGATCCGCAGGCTGAGCTCAAGGCCCCGGCCCAGCTAACCTTGCCCGCTCTGCGGCATCCCTGCCGCCGATCAGAACCGGAAATCCGCCATGTCTAGACACCACTGCTTCCGGCACAGGTTCCGCGGCAGCTCAGCCACGCTGCGTGTTGCCTGCGCATGCGCACCAAATGCACAGGCTTGGTTTTTATTTTCCCCGGACACTGGGCCTGCATAGGGACACGAGTAGGTGTTATTCAACTGAGTATTAACCTTCATGCAGATCTAAGTTAACTCACAGACCCAGGCTCCCTCCAAATGGTAATTATCAGGATGGACTCCGAGACTCTTATCTCCAGTGAACCAGGAGAAAACCAGAAATGGTACAGTGCATCAAAGTGGCAGAGCCCTAGCCTTGGGCAAAAGAGCTCAGGAACATTGGTCAGGACAAGAGTTCAAGCCCCAAGACTGAGAAAAATTAATGTAAATCAATAAAAATGACAATATCTGCCTTTCATATGGAGCTGAGACTTTCCCTGGATCTTCACCTTCCAGACAAAGAAGCCTCCACATGCAGATGAAACAACTACTTAAAACAATATCAAGACATTCTCACTGTATTCCTCCTGTGCTTTCTAAGATCCTTAGCCAACAAAGAATATTGGGATAAATGTGACTCATGTGGGACAAACCTTGGTTCTGTGTTTACTAAAATTGGAGCTAGAAGTCAGTCTCTAGGTGATGGTCCCTCTTCTACTAATGCTCAAGTCTAACCCCCTGCCAACTGAGCCACAGCTTCACTTCCAGCTCTTTTGTGCTGAGAGAAAAAACTCTCTTCAACTCTTGTCTGGGATGGCTTATAATTGTAATACTCAGATTTTAGTCTTCTGAGTAGCCAGGGTTACATACATCAGCTACCAGTGACCAGTTCTAGTGAAACAAGTGGCAATTACTTTTTTTATCCTTTCTTCTGAAGTTTGTGCACTGACCTCATTAGAATTAATGACTATTTCATAAGTTAAAATGGCAACATGACAATGAGATACACAAACCATAATCACTAGATATTCTAATTCAAATAACTATTAGAGGGGCTGGGAAGGTGGCTCAGTGGTAGATCGCTTGCCTTGCATGCCTGAGGCCCTGGGTTCAATTCCTCAGCACCACATAAAGAAAAAAGCCGGAAGTGGCACTGTGGCTCAAGTGGTAGAGCGTTGGCCTTGAGCTGAGGAGCTGAGGGACAGCACCCAGGCCCAGAGTTCAGGCCCCAGGACCGGACCCAAAAAAAAAGAAAAACAAATAACTATTAGATGAACAATCTGGAAAAACTAGTATATGTTATTAACAAACATTTGTCAAACCAAGTATGACATAGGCCTCTAATTTCATTGGGCAAAGTCAGTAAAGAATAATTTGAAGTGCTGGGTGCTGGTGGCTCACGCCTGTAATCCTAGCTACTCAGGAGGCTGAGATCTGAGAATCGTGGTTCAAAGCCAGCCCAGGCAGGAGAGACCGTGAGACTCCTATCTCCAATAAACCACCAGAAAACCGGAAGTGGCACTGTAGCTCAAGTGGTAGAGCGCTCACCTTGAGCTGAAGAGCTGAGGGACAGCGCCCAGGCCCAGAGTTCAAGCCCCACGACCACAAAAAAAAAAAGAATAATTTGAACCCAGGAATCAAAGTATCAGATCACATTCTGCATTCATATGGTGAAAAATACTATTATTTTGTGGAACTGAGAACTAGAGAAGACTGTAATGGGAACAAGATGTCCTGTCAACTTTTCTGCCTCTTCGACTACATGATCCAGCATATTCAATAGAACTTGAAATGTCAGTGGAAAATAGCAATGCTGCTGAGCATCTCTAGCAAACCCATCATAGATCTGGCCCTTACTATATTAGAGTAGATCCCTGTCCATCTTCTTTGAGCAAATGACATTTGTACTGAAATTGGGCTTTAGCAGAGAACAAATGCTTACACTTGGCTGCCAATTAACTATATGGCCTGAGAAGCCCATGGTGAGTTTGGTGATATCTGATAATCTTAAGCTAGAAATTTAGGCACAAAAAGCCATACTCCATGATTAAGTGGAAGTGATATAAAGAAGACTGGGCTCAGGACATGAAGATAAAGAAAATAGTTCTCATTCTATCTTTCCTAGTTTCACCAGTGGCCGTACAAGGAGTTCCTTTCAAAACAATTACACACACAGACACGTTCATACAGGTTTACAAATATCTGTACTTGATGTGTAATCATCTCCTGCAAGTGGACAGCAGGAGGACTCTCTCTCCTCTTCAGATACCTTTTGTAAGTGTATTCACCCCCACTTTGGGTTGACAGCCCTCGCCCTAGGTCCTTCGCAAGCCAGGCTAGGCCATAGTTGTCTATTCCCACCGGCCCTGGCTGCATCAGCAACAGAGTCCGGATACTAGTCTTGGTCTCACACTGGTTCTAGTGTTGATTGTAAGGTGCCAATATAGAATGTATTGTCTCTGCTCCAAGATGTTTCCTCTGGCTACATGACAGCTATAGGATACATTGGTTTTGTTACATGCTAGATATAGAATGTATTGTGTCTGTAATGGATGATGTTTTCCCTGGCTGCTCAGGACAGCTATAGAATGTCCTGCCCTGGCTGTTGGATATCTCCAGTGTCCCATCTGTGACTACAAAGATTTCCTGCCCCAGCCTCTTCTTCTGCCCTCAGACTGCTGACACTGTATCTACCCCTAGGACTGCAAGAGCAGTTTGCTACTCTCTATTCTATGAGAACCTGTCAGCCTCTAGCTGACATTAAACACTTCTTTCTTTAACGTGACTGTGTGTCCCAGTTTTCTGGATCATTGCTTACAACTTTGAATGCAGAGATGAACACAAATCCACCCAGGTCGACACAAGCTATATACATGCATTTAGCTGCTTATTTGCTTAAAAAAATAATGACAGTCTTGCCTAGCAAGTGCAAGGTGCTTGATTTGACATTTAGAACAAGTTTTTGTTTTTTGTTGTTTTTTTTTTTTTTTGTCTGTCGTGGGGCTTGAACTCTGGGCCTGGGCGCTGTCCCTCAGTTCTTCAGCTCAAGGCGAGCACTCTACCACTTGAGCTACAGCACCACTTCCAGTTTTCTGGTGGTTTATTGGAGATAAGAGTCTCACAGTCTTTCCTGCCCAGGCTGGCTTTCAACCGCGATCCTCAGATCTCAGCCTCAGCCTCCTGAGTAGCTAGGATTACAAGCGTGAGCCACTAGCTCCCGGCTACAGAACAAGTTTTAAACAAAGAGCAAAGGTGGGCTAGGAATGTGGCTTAGTGGTAGAGTGCTTGCCTAACATTCATGAAGCTCTGGGTACCACATGAACAGAAAAAAGCAAGGAAGTGGTGCTATGGCTCAAGTGGTAGAGTGCTTGCCTTGAGCAAAAAGCTCAGCTCAGGTACAGTGCCCAGGCCCTGAGTTCAAGTCCCAGGACTGGCAAAAAAAGAGCAAAGGTAATCCTGGCACAGATGCCTCACACCTGTAATCTAGGCTACTCAGGAAGTTGAGACATGGGATGGCGGTTCAAATTCAATCTGGGAAGGAAGTCAACGAGACTCTTATCTCCAACCAACCACCAAACAAAAGCCAAAATTGGAGTTGTGACTCAAGTAAGTAGAGTGCTAGAGCATAATCCCTGATCACAAAAGCTCAGGGATTGCCCCCAGGCCCTGAGTTCAAGCCTCAGGAGCAGCAACCCCCTTTACCCCAAAAGACTGAAGGGCTGGGAAATGGTGACTCCCACCAGTAATCCTAGCTACTTAGGAGGGTGGCATGTGAGGATCAGGATTCAAAGCCAGCCCAGCCAGGAAACTCTGTGAGATTCTTATCTCTCATTACCAGGAAACAGTAAATGGTGCTGTGGCTTAAAAGTTGTAGAGGGGCTGGGAAGGTGGCTCAGTGATATAGTGCTTACCTCACAAGCATGAGGCCCTGGGTTCGATTCTTCAGCACCACATAAGCAGAAAAAGCTGGAAGTGGTGCTATGGTTCAAGTGGTAGAGTGCTCACTTTGAGCCGAAATGCTGAGGCACAGCGCATAGGCCCAGAGTTCAGGCCCCATGACCAACCAAAAAAAAAAGTTGTAGAGTGCTAGCCTTGAGCAAAAGAGCTCAGGGACAGTGATTAGGCTTGAGTTAAGCCCCACAACTAACAAAAAGAAAAAAAGAAAAACTGCATTGCTAGTAGATAGTTGAAAATATTAACTATGATTTTTTTGTTTGGGTATGGGTACTGGTCCTTGAACTCAGAACCTAGACATTGACTTTTAGCTTTCTTTGCTCAAGGCTAGTGCTCTAGCACTTGATCAACAGCTCCACTTCTGGATTTTAGTGATGAATTGGAGATAATAAACCCAGATATTCCTGTATGCACTGACTTTAGTCTGTGATCCTCAGATCTTATCTGATTAGTCACATATGATTTTTAATCACTTGCAAAGTCAGGAATGTAATTATTCCTGAAATTTTATTCCTGAATAATAGAAGTGTAAGGATATTTCTACATGCTTAACTCCCTTAATCATTACCATTATATTTTGTCATCTCTAAAACCAAGCATTACATGGGAAGAAAGAATAGTGGATAGAGAATAGGTAATTAACAGATGTTGACTTATACTAAAAAGAATATATAATCTGGTACATTTAATTCACAACTATCTCAAATTTTTCTGCAAAGGACAAGTGTTTTGTTCTTTTTTTCATACTAGTCCTGGAGCCTAAACTCGGCCTAGGAGGCTCTTCCTGAGTTTTTTTTTCCTCAAAGCTAACACACTTGCACTTGAGATACATCTCATTTCTTACATTTTGCTGGTTAATTGGAGATAAAGAGTCTCACAGACTTTCCAGTCTGCTGTGGCTTTCAATGGTGAGTATCAGATATCAGCCTCCTGAGTGACTAGGATTAGTCGTGAGCTATGGGTGTCCAGCTTACAGGACAACCATGTTAGGAGCCAAACATTCCAGACAGTTAAGACTGATTATTCCCTCCTTCTTTTTAGCATTGGCCATCTTTGAGTGTAAAGCAAGAAGCAGGTCCTAAACCTCAGTTATGCCATCATGGGCTCAAGACAAATGTGAAGACATTTACCAAGCCCTGCACTGCTGCCTTCCCTTGGAAATTTCAGCTCCTCTCTCTTTAAGCACAGGATGACATGGAAGAATTGACTATTTGTTGTGTGAATTACAGCTTACCTCAGGCCTTAGGACCACTCCACTCTCTTACCTGGAAAACAAAGCTCTTCCTGAATAGAAGAAATACTCAAAACTGATCAAATGGATTTCACAGCTTCTCTACATGGACACTTCCTAGAAAAACTCCTGGAAATTCACTGGTTTCCTGGCAATAAATATATACACCTGCATTCACATCAATACACTGATTGAGCCTAGGAGATAATCAGGCTCATCTGCTTAAAGCCAATCCTTAGGAACCTTGCTGCATCTGGAGCCTTAGGAGCTTTTGACTTACCTGTTCATTTGCATGGATCTGGACATATACGGTAAGATATACATGTCAGAACAGCCTTTAGTAACTAAAATATCTAGGCTTTCTTTAGTTATTCCACTTCTGGAACTTGTATCTCCACCTTTAAAAAAAATCATGAAATGTCCCTAGCCTATCAGATTGATATTTTTAGGTACGAGCCAATATAAGATAGCTGAGGACACACCATTTTATTTCATTTTGCTTTGTTTTTATTTTGTATTTCATTTTGCTTTGTTTTTATTTTGCTTTTGTTTTTATTTTATTTTGTAGATGGACCTTACACCATTTTTGGTAAATACCCTAACAAAGATAAACTCTTCTCCTAAAAGACACATGCCCTTGAAATTCTTGCCTCCTTGGGACAGAGAAGGTGGCTCAGTGGTTAAAGCACTTGCCTTGCCTGCCTGAGGCCCTGGGTTCAATTCCTCAGCACCACATAAGCAAAAAGAAAAAAGCCGGAAGTAGCACTGTGGCTCAAGTGGTAGAGCACTAGCCTTGAGCTGAAGAGCTGAGGGACAGCGCCCAGGAACCAGAGTTCAGGCCCCATGACCGGACCCAAAAAAAAAAAAAAGAAAAGAAATTCTTGCCTCCTTGAAAAGAGATAACACCTGGGTAAGTTTCCCAGGGAGGGGAAAACACCTTAATCTCATCCAATTCAGAACATAGCCATAAAGCATCAACCACCCACAATTTCTGAGATTAGCTTTGGTAGCACTGGAAATTTGGGAGGAATCTAGCTCATTGTTTCTCAAACTATTTTAAAAAACACATATAGGGTATGCATCAAAATCACTCAGAAGGTTATGAAACCTTTGTGGTCATTCACAGGACTGAATGAGGTGGAGAATTTGTATTTTTTCCAAGGTCCAACATGGGCATTCTGTAGTCAAGCATGGCCCCTGGAGACAGTAGCCTTGGCAAGTGTGTGCTGATAGGGATAAAGAGCTCACATGCAGAGATGAGACCCTTGGGGAAGGCTCATTCTACCCTGTCAATCAGCTGAAATGACTTCATGCATCTGTTTTCTTTCTAAACTACAGACCTGTTATATGGCTCTACAACTGTTTTGGTGACCTAAGAGCATGTTTTCAAGTAGGAACAAAATCCCAGCCAAATGTCAGAGTAGAAACACAGGCAGTGTCTGTGCAGTGTGGTTTCCACCTGTCACCAGTATCAGAAGAGAAGGAACACTTGTGAAGTGTGAGCTTCAGCAGAGATGCAAGATAAAAGGAGGTGGAGAGGAGTCCCCTTCTCTATGAGGACTCAACTACTTGATTATAATGCATAGATAGATAGAACAAACATGTGGAGACAGCATCTCCCAATGTTACCCACTGTGACTTGGAATTTATTATGTAGTCTACCCTTTGATCAAGCTTAGAACCTTTGCCACTATCTCCCAACTGTGAGTGTTACAAGTACAAAATACTACACCTTGTAACAAACCAATTTTTTTTTTTTTTTAGGTCCGGTCGTGGGGCCTGAACTCTGGGCCTGGGCACTGTCCCTCAGCTCTTCAGCTCAAGGCTAGCACTCTACCATTTGAGCCACAGCGCCACTTCCAGCATTTTTCTTTTTGCTTATGTGGTGCTGAGGAATCGAACCCAGAGCCTCAGGCATGCAAGGCAAGCGCTCTACCACTGAGCCACCTTCCCAGCCCCTAACAAACCATTTTTTTTTTTTTTTGTCGGTCGTGGGGCTTGAACTCTGGGCCTGGGAGCTGTCCCTCAGCTCTTCAGCTCAAGGCGAGCGCTCTACCACTTGAGCTACAGCGCCACTTCCGGTTTTCTGGTGGTTTATTGGAGATAGGAGTCTCACGGTCTCTCCTGCCCGGGCTGGCTTTGAACCACGATCCTCAGATCTCAGCCTCCTGAGTAGCTAGGATTACAGGCGTGAGCCACCAGCGCCCGGCTTAACAAACCAATTTTTAAAAGGTTCAAGATTCCATTGTTTGGATGATTCCAGCCCTTTCAAATTCTCAATGTGAGAAAACTAGAGAATCTGAAATTTATTTGTAGCGGTGGCATGGATCAAGAAGTAGAGCACCTGTCTTGAGCAGAAAGCCAAGAAAGATTGCCAGGCTCCTAGACAAAGACTCATTATCTATACAAAAGCAACTGTGTGGCAGAGTGCTAGCGGAGACAGGGCTTATACCCCGTGTTTAAGCCCAAGGACCAATGTAAAAACAAGAAATTGCCACATATTTATCATATTGACTCACTGAAGCACTAACTCCTTTGAAGTTCCCATGAGAGTGGGATTTAATTCTTTGTGTAGATGTTTTCACCGGTAATTTTTAAAATAAAACACACAACATATATTTCTAAAATAAGCAGAAATAAATACTTCATCTCTATTAGTGTTTATGCATTTATTGCAAAGTATAACAAACTGGGTTATTGATAAATAATAGAAATTCATTACTCACAAGTTGGAAGCTGGAAAAGAGAAAGGCTTTAAGAACAGGAACAATAAGAACAGTTGTAGTATTGTTTCTTAAATGATGACAGCTTATTGCAATTTCACATGTAGCATTCAATCATCTCTGTGCTTTCATCTTAAAGATTGAAAAATGAAAAAGACAACTAGGAATTTTCTACTTTGATTAAAACAAGTAAACTCATTTGTAAGGTAGAATTTAACAACCCAAATCCTAGTCACCTGCTGAGTCTCTACAGCTTACATTGCTTAGTCTTTTCTTTATATTTCAACCTTTCCTTAATATTATCACAATAAGTATTAAATGACATCAGGAATCTTAAAGGTGACCACAATCCAATCATCCTAACAGTTCTTTCTATGAGACCACTTCACTTGGTCCAATGACAAAACCAGAAGCAAAATTACAAATGAATGACCATTACAAATATAAAAAATTAAACTCCTCAAGAAGATGCTATCAACCCTAACCCAGTAACATAGGAACATGGAGAATAGGACTGGGAATGTGGCTTAGTGGTAGAGTGCTTGCCTAGCAAGTATGAAGCCCTGGATTTGATTCCTCATAACACATAGACAAAAAACGCTGGAAGTGGCGCTGTGGCTCAAGTGGTAGAGTGCTAGCCTTGAGCAAAACAAGATCAGGGACAGTGCCCAGGCCCTGAGTTCAACTAGGACTGGCAAAAAAGAAAATATTTAACACACAATTCAAGTTTGGTACCCATGACAAAATAATGAGTGTAAACAAAGGCCAAAAAAAAAAAAAAAGAAAGAAATGGAGGGCTCGGAAAGTGGCTCAATGGTAGAGTGCTTGCCTCGCATGCATGAGGCCCTTGAGCTGAAGAGCTGAGGGACAGCGCCCAGGCCCAGAGTTCAGGCCCCACGATTGGACCCATTCGAAAGAAAGAAAAGAAGGAAGGAAGGAAGGAAGGAAGGAAGGAAGGAAGGAAGGAAGGAAGGAAGGAAGGAAGGAAGGAAGAGAAAATGGAATATATACTATCAAGGAAAATATTTAACACACAATTCAAGTTTGGTACCCATGACAAAATTATGAGTGTAAACAAAGTGTAACTAAAGGGGTGAATATAATCACAGACATGAGTATGTATGTATGTGTGTAATATACATGAACATATATGTATGCATACATACAAATACATATGTGTATGTGTGTGTGTATATATATATATATATATATATATATATATATATATATATATATATATGTCTGGCACATGCAAAGCATTTTGTTCTACCGCTGAGATACATGCAAACCCACATAGCCCACTCTGAAACCATTTCTTAAACCTGTGACACACAGAGTGACTTATTTTTTTAAAGTACAATGGAAAGAAAGGTAAGCAATAGAAATTTTGACATGGAGAAATCTAGTCACATATACTTAATACTGCTGATCAAAGTAAACATCAGAGATAAAGGAAAAATATCATATTAACCAAGGCTTGGCTACATTATAAGCCTATCCAACTTACTCTGTAGTATTTCTTTCCCCAAACTACAACTCCAGATAACCAGGGAGAAACCATCAGGAAATCTCCTCACATTTCTTTCTTTCTTGGTTTTTATTTTTTTGTCAGTCATGAAGCTTGAACTCTTGGCCTGGGCACTGTCCCTCAGCTCTTTAGCTCAAGGTTAGCATTCTGCCACTTGAGCCACAGCAGCACTTCTAGTTTTCTGGTTGTTAATTGGAGATAAGAGTGTTATGGACTTTCCAAAGCCAGCTGGCTTTAGACTATGATCCTCAGATCTCAGCCTCCTGACTAGCTAGGATTATAGGCATGAGCCACCGGTGCCCAGCTTACATGAGGTATCTCAATGTCATAATATCCATGGAATTGTGAGAAATTCTCACACCTAAACGAACAGAAGACAAAGGGAGGCAGTACCCTAAATACCCTAGGCAGTGGATAGCAAGAAAAACAGCTAATCCAAACAAAGTATGGACATTAAAGGTAATGTTAGAATTTGTTCATTACTACTGACAAATCTATCAGACTACTCTAATAAGAGAATAAGGGAAACTACTTCAGGTATAAGGGAGTCCTGAGTTCTTCAAATACATTTTGTGAAAATAAAACTGTTAACTAAAAACATTCCTATGCCAAGCACTGGTGGCCCACACATGTAATCCTCATTACTCAGGAGGCTGAGATGTGAGGAGGGATGTTTGAAGAAAAGCCAGACAGGGAAGACCATGAAACTCTATACTACAATAAGAACCCAAAAATCCACAAGTAATGTGACTCAAGTAATAGTATAGTAGCCTTGAGCAAAAATACTCAGGGCTTTGCCGAGACTATGATCTGAATCCCCAGGAATGATACAAAAAACAAGAACAGGGGCTAGGAAGGTGGCTCAGTGGTAGAGCGCTTGCCTTGCATGCATGAGGCCCTGGGATCGATTCCTCAGCACCACATAAGCAGAAAAATAAAAGCTGGAAGTAGCACTGTGGCTCAAGTGGTAAAGCGCTAGCCTTGAACTGAAGAGCTGAGGGACAGCGCCCAGGCCCAGAGTTCAGGCCCATGACTGGACCCCCAAAAAACCACCACCACCAACAAAACAAAAACAAAAATCCATGAGCCATTCCTTTTTCTTTTTGCAAAGTCTTTACCAAGCCTAATAAATAGAGAACTAGCCACACTGTTGGTGCTCTCTGAGGATGTTATCACAATACCAAGGACCTGAACTGAATGTTATTCTAATTTTGAATTTTCTCTGTGCCGTTTCCATAATACTTCTTTTTCTAACTCAAAGTATGTTTCTGGCACATTTTCAAGTTTTCCTGTTCTTCACATTTAGATAAATGTAAGTGCCTAAATCAGTCCATAACTCCAGTAAAGTAATATAGAATCACCACCATATGTCTATGTTATGTGTTATTCCACAAAATAGGTAATCCAGATAGTAAGTACCTGAAGATTAATAACTGATACCTGTCCTCCTCCACTCATCCAAGCTGGGACTCCAACAGTGATCAAGGTAAGAAGGCACTTAGCAATTATTGCCAGACTCTGTGAGCAGGTATATAGACAGTGCCTAGGAAGCCAACTAATTTATCTAAGGTGAGTGAGACTGTGTAGTTCACCTGTGAGTCCTCACTGCTTTTCTAGAACTTCTCTTGGAGGCCTATAGGACCTATACACCTATAGATCCTGAGGCCCCAGAAAATAGAAGAGCCCTTAGTATGGCCTTCATTACTCAGTTGGCCCCAATATTAGAAGAAAGCTTCAAAACTTAGAATGTTTGAGGGGAAAGGTGTTATCTGAGTTGGTAGTGGCCGCCCAGTAGGTGTTTGATAACAGAGATACCTTGGAAGAAAAAGTTAAAAAAGGCAGATGGAGTTTTAGTAGCAGCACTAGGACAGGGATCAAGAAACCCTCAGCAACGACAGAACTCATTTGCAAATGGCAATAGGGAACCTCTAGGACTAGACCAGTGTGCTTACTGCAAGCAAAACAGACATTGGAAAAAGTACTGTTCAAGGAGGAAAAAGAACAGAAACTTCAGATACTGATCAAGAAATTAATATACGTGGCAAACAGCATCACTTTGGCTTCTCTCTGCAAGACTGCTAAAAGTCAGTGAGTTGCAGAATGAAGTATGTGATCTTCAGATCAAATTAGCTGAGCTGCTAAATGAAAATAAGGCATTGAAAATGCGTCAGTACAAACAGCAGAGGGCCTGGAGTAAGTATGAAGATGAAAATGAAATTGCTCAACTTGTACTTCATCATAACAATAAGATTAAAATAGTCAAAGAACACTTAAGAAAATCTCAAGAGAAAGAACAGGCCAGGGAAAAGAGACTGAAAGACACAGAAGATGAACTGTTTAGAAAAAAATTTTCCTTACAAAAACTGAAAAAGGGAAGTGGTACTATAGCTCAAGTGGTAGAATGCTAGCCTTGAGCTGAAGAACTGAGGGACAGCGCTCAGGCCCAGAGTTCAAGCCCACCACCGACCAAAAAAAAAAACTGAAAAAGATCTCAGAAGCCAGACACCTGCCTGAATGATTTGGTGAAAAAGCTAGTGTCAGCTGAGTTAAAACTAGATGACACCAAGAGAAGAATTAAGGGAATTAAATGAATCTTCTTTTTTATTTTTGCCAGTCCTAGGGCTTGAACTCAGGGGCTGAGCACTGTCCTTGAGCTTCTTTTGCTCAAGGCTAGCATTCTACCACTTAAGCCACAGTGCTACTTCCAGCTTTTTTTCTTATTGATAATGAGGAATCGAACCCACGGGCTTCATGCATGCTAGGCAAGCACTCTACCACTAAGCCAAATTCCCAGCCCTGAAGTGAATCTTCTTGGTTAGTGATGTGAGTTGTGGACTTGTGGATACATTGTGGGGAAAACAAATTGCACAGAAGTAGGTACTATTGTCAAGATATGCATTCCATGAAACTGTTCTTCAGTATTGTCACAAATCTGTAAATTTCCAGGAATTGAGACCATCTTTCCAAACAATGGAGCAAAGACTAAATGTCCAAGGGACCATTGGAAAGACTGAATCCTATCCATGGCCTCTAGCTAGAATAACTGATATGGAAAAAGGAACGATTACCCACTCCTTTCTCATCATTCCAGACTGTCCTTATCCACTCCGGGGATGAGACTTATTGAAAAAATTAAAAGCCAAAATCTCTTTTCAAGATGATGTGAAACCATCATTAGAGGAAGGTTCCCAGTTAGTCTGCTGGTAACTTGTCTCCTTGGAGAAGAATATATGTTGCTTCCCCCAGAAGAAAGCAAAGAGCTATATATAGGCTGCCTGTTCCAAGGGGTGGGAGGGGGGTAGAATAAGAGAGATGGTGGGGAGCTGGAGGGGAGACATCTATTGGAGTAGAGCAGGGTAGACCATTGGAGAGGCCGGCAAAGAGGCTTGCAGGGGAGGAAGGAAGGAAAAGGAAAAGCTCTTCCTTTTGCAGGCTTGGAGCTTTGGAAGTCTGGGATTTGGAGGTTTACAGACCAACTAATAAAGGTTGAGGCTGCCCATTGGAGGCTTGAAGGTTTGGTGGTCCAGGCTGCTCTTCTTTCTGGGTAGCTAGCCCAAGACAAGGTAGTTGCAGGCCCCTTTTCTAGTGTAAATAATTTTTGTCAACTTTAACCAAGCCTCAGTGGATTAAATTGCTCTCCGGAGGACATAATAAAACCACATTCTTTTAAAGATTATAGAAGCTGAATTCTGCCAGGTTCAGGGCAGAGGCAGGGCCTATTGGGTTAGTGATAAAAAGGGAACAACCTGCCTGATCATTGCATGCTTGCCAGATTTTTAGCTGATAGCCAACCCCTCTGCACAAGTCTATGTTGCCATGCTGAGTTCCTTTATAGTTGGTGTCCTTATTCCGACAAGCAATCCCAACATCCCAAGTCAGGAAAATGGGTGTTTAAGGGTATAGACACTGTAAATAAGCATGGCCCTGTGGCCTGGCCTGCTGGACGGGGCAGGGCATCAAGAGGTGAGCCTCAGTGCTCCCAGACCAGGCCACCGGAGGGGGCGGGGCAACAAGTCCCACATGTCAAGAAGTGATAGGACACTGGGCAGCTTGGGAAAGGGGCATGAATGGCACTTGGAAACAGCTAGGCAGGAGATCCATTGGAGTGGAAGAGGGGCACAGCTTATATATAGGCTGTCTGTTCCAAGCAACAGAAGAAGGGAAGCTAAAGGGGAAAGACCCAGAAGGAAGGACAGACCTGCGGAGAGTGGAGAGGCCTGTAGAGAAGGAGAAGGAAAAGGCCTTGCCATTTGGAGCTTTGGAGGTCTGGGGTTGGTGATTTGCAGACCAAATAATAAAGGCCGGAGCTGCAGTTGGAGGCTTGGGATTTGGTGGTGGAGGCTGCTCTTGGTTCTGGGTATCCAGCCAAGGACAAGGTAGTCTCAGGCCCCATGCTAGTATAAATAAAATTTTCTTGTTATTGTAATAACCAGTGGGGCCTCAATAATCAGTAGGACCTCATAATCAGTGTGGCCCTGAGGCCTAGCCATCTGGAATGGGTGGGGCATCAAGAGGTGAGCTTCACCTCCACACACCAGGCCACCAGAGCAGGCAGGGCATCGAGACTGATATCACTGCCCCACGGGCAGTCTGTGGCTATTTGTTTTTATTAATTCTATCTGTGTCCTGTATACACCTCTGCATACTCCTTTTTTCCAGGAAGGGAGAACAATGTTCTAAAGTTTTTGTAAGTGAAACTGTAACTGAGTAATCTTCTCCCCTGGTGTTACAGGATCCCCCAGAGGAAGACTCAATGGTGTATTCTCCCTCCTATTCTGTGCCATCAGCACCTCCAATGATAAGTCCCCCTCCATACCAGAAGTGGTTCCTTGTACCAACTGGAGGTGGTACAAGGTGATAGAGTCCTCTTATTACCCTTCAGATAGGTACATGGGGGAGACAGTGGGAAAGCCCCCTTTCTAGTGTATTTCCCTTTAAAACTAGTGACCTGTATGACTGGAAACAGCAAAATCCATCCTTTTCTGAAAAACCCCAGGGGCTCATATCCTTCTTAGAGACAGTATTTTTCACACACCAGCCCACCTGGGATGATTGTCAGTAACTTTTACAGGTGCTTTTCACCTGAGAGGAAAGGGAGCGAATCCGGCACAGTGCCTTGAAGGCGGTCCTTGGAACAGATGGTTCCCCAACTGATGACCTAGTCTGTTTGGAGCAAGTCTTTCTCCTAACTCGCTCAAGCTGGGACTACAACTATAAAAGTCCCTGTTAGCAGGGATATGGGAAGCAGCTAGGAAAGCAACTAATTTATCTAAGGTAAGCGAGACTGTACAGCTCCCCAGTGAGTTCCCTGCTGCTTTTTTTTGGAGGCCTATAGGACCTATACACCTATAGATCCTGAGGCCCCAGAGAATCAAAAAGCCCTAAATATGGCCTTTATTACCCAGTCAGCCCCAGATATTAGAAAAAAGCTTCATAAGTTAGTAGATTTTGAGGGAAAGGTGTTATCTAAATTGGTAGTGGTCACCTAGTGAATGTTTGATAACAGAGATACCATGGAAAATAAACAGTCTAAGAAGGAGGTTCGAGTTTTGGTAGCAGCACCAGTACAGGGATAAAACCCTAGGCAAAGGGAGTATAATTCATTTGCAAATGGCAGTAGGAAGCCTCTAGGATTAGACCAGTGTACCTATTGTAAGCAAAAGGGATGTTGGAAAAAGGAATGTCCAAGGAGGAGAAAGATGGAAAATGACAGGTTAAGTAAGCCTGTTAGCCACCTGGAAACTGTGTTCAACAAAAAAAATGTGGTGGCTTGAAAAAGACTCTGACTCTCCAGCATGTGCCAGTCAAAACCCACAAAGAGGTTAAACATGCAATGAACAGCAAACTGGAGAAAACTAAGAGAGAGTTATTGGATGTGAAGAAAAGAGTTGAAGACATAAATTAGGATGAGAACAAAATCCGCAAAATGAACCTGGAAAACACTCAGAATCAAATGAAATCCAAGTACATAAGCCTGGGTGATCATGAGGCAAAGATGGGGATCACAGGTCAGAGGCTGAACGAGGCACAGGACGCCAATGCTGCCATCCTTGCTGACTATAAGCAAGGTCAGGAGGAGATACTGATGCTGCACACAGAAAACAAAGCCCAGAAAAAGGAGCTGGACATGATACAAGAATGTATTAGGCTGAAGGACATGCCGGTTATAAGCCTTGAAGAGTGTGAGCAGAAATACAGAGCAACAAAGAAAGAACTGAAAGAGCAATTAGGAGAACATACACATAAGTGCTGCATCAGAGAAGAAGAGGCCAAGAAAAGTGGACAGGAAAACAGCAGGCTCAGGAAAGCGATTGTTACTCTTCAGAAAGAGTTAAAGGACATACATTCTCTCACGGGGAATGCCCAGGAAATGGAAAGAGCATTAGGCAGAAAAACAGAAGAGCTAAACAGTTGAAAGATTGGTCACAAAAATACACTGAAGTGATAAATGAGAAAGAGAAGATACTAGAGGAAAAGGCCAAACAGATTGCCAAGATCCTCACCATAAATGTAATGCAGAAGCAGCATGTCCCAATGGAAAAGGTGGAGGTGCAAAAAAACCCTCTCAACAGTACCACTGAAAGGTGCTGTGAGGAGCAGCAGCAGTTGGAGAGTCAAAGGAATTCTTCTGTGTCCCTGACAGAACACTTGCAGGTTAAGGAGGACTTTGAGAAGGAGATTGTGATCATGAAAGTGAGCTTGCGAGAAAAGGAGGAGGATACAAGAGAAGCAGTCTCCAAGCTCCAGACTGAGGTTCAGAGTATTAAACAGGAGTTAAAAGAGACTCGAGACCCCTGAGGATCTGGGAAACAAGAGCTGATCAGGTAGCTCGGGAGGCCACCCTAAAACCAGCGGGACCTCTAGAGCTACTAGTAGTTAAGATTAAAGGAAGAAACAAAAACAGTGGTAACACGTATGTAAATGTGGAGACTCCACTTGTGAAAAATGGTTACAGGCTCAAGCCTTCTGTCTGTTGATATCTGGTTATTTGTTACCTTGGTAAATTGCCCTGGGCTACTGCCAAACTGCCTTGAAAACCAATGGGGCCTCAGCCTGACAAGCCTATGTAATGTATGTAGAAAGTTGCCAACATATAAATGCTGGAAAGCTGGAACATGTGGAGCGGGCACGTATGCGAGGAACCTGACCTGGTGAATTTTGGGAAGTGGACTTCATGGAAAGTATGGGTATTGGTATCTGTTAGTACAAGTGGACACTTTTTCAAGCTGGGCTGAGGCATTCCCAACAAAAACCAAAACAGCTCAGGTAACAGTTAAAAAATTACTCCATGAAATAATTCCTCCATTTGGCTTTCCCTTATCAGTGGGGTCCAATAATAGCCCAGCCTTCATAGCCCAAGCTACTCAATCATTAGCTAAGGCCCTAGGAATAAATTGGAAGTTAAGTTGTATTTATAGACCTCAGAGTTCAGGGCAGGTAGAAAGAATGCATAGGACCTTAAAGGAAGCTTTAACTAAATTGATTACAGAGACTGACCATGATTGGGTAAGTCTCCTCCCCTTTGCTCTCCTTCAAGCAAGCTGCACCCCTTATGTCAGAGGATTTACTCCCTTCAAATAATTTATGGTAGACCACCCCCTCTGGTTCCTAAACTTGGGGAAGCTATCCTAACAGAAATGTCTAACCACAATCTTGTACAGGCCCTGCAGGCTTTGCAACATGAACTTTTATGTGCCTATCCTTTGGTAGCACAGGCCCACCGGCCTCCTGAGAAAAACTCTTTCTTGCCTGGACAACTGGTGTGGGGGAAAAAGATATCATGCTCCTGAATTGGAACTCAAGTGGCAAAGACCTTACATGGTCAACTATTAAAGTTGCAGGAAAGCAGCATTGGATCCATCAAACTCAAGTGAAAGAGGCAGTGGCACAGTATCCAGACAGGACTGCAAGATGGACTGTTCAGAGACACTCAGAGGATCCCTTAAGGGTAAGATTTACCAAGTGTTAATTAGTGTTAACTTGTGTGTTTCTATGGTTTCTTCCTTATCTGTTAAATTTGCATTTTAAGCCAGTTCACTGGGGAGAGGAAGGGAGAGATTAGGATTTTGTCCAAAAGGACGCAAAAATCAGTTATTTGATTGAACATGAAAACCAGTGGGAGGCTGGGAAGGTGGCTCAGTGGTAGAGCGCTTGCCTTGCATGCATGAGGCCCTGGGTTCAATTCCTCAGCACCACATAAGCAGAAAAGCTGGAAGTGGCGCTGTGGCTCAATTGGTAGAGTGCTCGCCTCAAGCTGAAGAGCTGAGGGACAGCGCCTAGACCCAGAGTTCAGGCTCCAGGACTGACCAAAAAGAAAAAGAAAACCAGTGGGGAATGTAATAACCAGTGGAGCCCCGATAATCAGCCCGATGGCCTGGCATGCTGGAGGTGGCAGGGCATAAAGAGGTGAGCCTCACCACCCCACAGACCCAGCTGACATTACTGCCCTACAGGACCAGCCACAGAAGGGGATGCCATTCCTGCAAAGGGGGAGGGGCACAGCCTATATTTAGGCTTCCTGTTCCTAGTCCTGAGGGGAATAGGGGAAAGACCAGGAGTCCTGAGGGGAGTCCTAAAGAGAAGAAGGAGAGAACAACAAAGAAGTAGAGGGAGAGGGGAGACAAAGACAGCAGGAGGGGAAAGCCTGTTGGAGTAGGTCAGGGCAGGCCTGACGAAGGGAGGGCAACCCTCGAGAGGCCATTTGGGACCTCCTCTGGAGGTCATTTGGGGCCTCCTCTAAAGGCCATTTGGGCCCTCCTTGGGGGGACATTTGGGACCTTCCTCTACAGAGGCTGGTGGACAGGCTCCTACTGGAGGAGCAGAGCAGGCAGGACTGTAGAGTACAGAGGCTTACAGAGAGGGAGGAAGGGAAGGAAAGAAAAAAACTTTCAATTTGGTGGTCTGCAAATGGACTAACTGGCGGTTTGCACACCAGGTCAGGGCAGCCTATTGGAGGTTTGGAGGTTGGGTGGTAGAGCCTGCACTTGGTTCAGTGTATCTAGCCCAAGACAAGGTAGAAACAGGCCCCCTTTCTGGTGTAGTGAAAATAAATTTGTTATGTTTAACTATGCCTCGATGGAGTGTCTCTCACCTCAGAGGTCATAATTATACCTATTAAGACCCTAGGGCATACATATTAAAATAAATACCAGGAAACAATTGGGGTCACAAGAGAACCATGACTTATCAAGGATCATCCAAATGTTAAGAAAGCAGGGCTCTGTCTCCTTTTAACTGAAACCCTACCTACAACCAGTTCTGACAAAGGATGGTGAGATTGGACAAGATGGGTGGTAAACTGTGACCATAAGTGCACATGGTGATGAGGGAAGGTACATTTCAGCATCCATTGAGTCCTCTGGACAGGCCTTATATGAGGAAGAGGCTCAGGAAGAAGGGGTACTGGGGAGGGAAGCCTACGTCTTTAAGAGGGACCAACTGAACATGGAATCCTGGTAGCCAGGCAACAACATTCCAGATCAACAGCAGCCAGCTCACTTGGCTAGCAATCTTGAAGAAGGATGTTCTCCTGCTGTCTGCCAAGATACCGGGACTCAGGTCTCAGGAGATCCCGCAGTGGTCGCTGGGTCAGGGCTCACCCCCAACTCTGGCGCCTCAGGGAATTCTTCCGAAGGCACACAAATGGCACAAATACTGCACCACAGCAAATGAACTCTGCCCAGGTAATTTATCTCACTGTCATCCCAGCCAACCCTAGAGCCTTCCTCAATTCCCAGGTGTCCTGTTCACAGTAATTCTGTGCACTTTTCACTTCACTTGATCACACTGAGTCCATTTTTTAAGGGTCTTACCACCTCACCTCTCAATTACCTCCCCTTGATCCCACCTCAGGAGGAAAAGGAGCCAGTCCCAGCCCAGGACTTGCCCCATACTGTGAGCACCATGGAGCCAGGCATGCTGGAGAAGATGGTAAACCTCCTGGTTCCTCAACACCAGAAGGAGGATCCCTTCTTCGTGCCAGCCTTCCTGTTCACTTATAGGAGGTTCACCACCACAGGCCAAGTGTTGGACCTTCTGTTTAACAGGTGAATGCCCCATCCAAACCAAAGTGATGTCACCACCCTCCTGGCTAGAGCTAGAAAACACTACCCAGTTTGCTTCAAGTTGATCTTCTCATCCAAAAGTGGGATGAGAACAGGCAGTGCCTTCCCAAGCTTGTTCCTTTGAAGTGGGCTGCCCAGGACGATGTTCTCCTTGGAGGGAACATATTACTTCCTTAAACACAGGACACTCACAAAGGAATCCTGTATTTGAAGCTCTCCGATACATTTCCCATAAGTTAGCAAGGTTCCCAAAACAATCTACAAGGCCCCTAGAGAACTGGAGCCAGAGAACGGGCTAAAGCATAGGGGTGGACTGAGAGCCCTATGTCCACTGAGCCATCAGGGAAGGATCACTGCACCAACATATGAAGCATGCACTTTGGAGAGGCACATTCCAAACCCCTTCATGGAAAATTGAGGAAACTGTGCAGATGAATCTGCCCATTCTCATCCTGGACTTAGCCAGTCCACATAGACAACCTGGGAGGTCAGAAATAGAGGACACTGAAAACATGACTTCCTCCTCTCTTCCCACAGATATTCACATTTCCATCCTAACTGTAAGAAGGATGAAGAAGTAAAGAAGTGAGTGGAATTTGGGACAAAGAGAAGGGTTCTCTTTGAAGAGTGAGATAAATGTTAGGGCTTGGGATACAAGGTAGGAAACGCCACTCATGGAAAAGCTATGAGTGAAATATCCTGGTCTACTAGGGATGAGAAGGAGATGTGGGCTCCAAGACCCATGGAGAAGCAATCTTATACTATCCAATCCTAGCAGGACCTCTAGTGAGTGCTACAGAGCAACTTAGAGACTCTTCTGTTCACATGAGTCTCCTCCCTCTTCCCAACATGCAAGTCTGTCTATGAGGTGGGCAGTGTCTGCATGGGAGCTCTCCCAGCAAGGGGCTGTGAAGGAGCTCAGGCAGGAGACAGCAGCGCTCTCTCTGCTTCCAATCCAACTGCACACAGAACCCTGTGTTCCATGCTTGCCATGTGGCTGGACAAGTACCCTGAGGATTTCTGCCAGTGCAAGGACCTGGCCAACCTGAATAAGCTGATGGCCTACGTGCAGCTCCACATGCCCTCCTCAGACCTGGCAGTCCATGGACACCTCCTTCTCACTCAGATAAAGAAGCAGGAGAACAAGGAAACAGACAAAATGACAGAGGAGTCCCCAGGTAGGAGAATATTTGAATAAAGATGAAAACTGGCTGGGCACTGGTGGCTCATGCCTGTAATCCTAGCTACTCAGGAAGCTGAGATCTGAGGATCACGGTTCAAAGCCGGCCTGGGCAGAAAAGTCCGTGAGACTCTGACCTCCAATAAACCACTAGAAAACCAGAAGTGGCGCTGTGGCTCGAGAGGTAGAGCACTCGCCTTGAGCTGAAGAGTGCAGGGACAGCGCTCAGGCCCAGAGTTTAAGCCCCATGACTGACAAAAAAAAAAAAAAAAAGATGAAAACCGGTCCCCCATGGGATGATTGGCCAGTAACCCCTAGGTAAAACTCAGTCATGGAAGATGTCCTGTGGTGGGTGTTCTGTGTCAGACAGCCTCTACTCTGTATGGAGACTCTCAGGCATAGGTACTCATTACCAACTAAACTCTCTTTGAAGATTCAGTCCCACCTCAACTTCTAGAGCTCCCTCCATTAACAGTGCATCTATTTCCAGCCTTAGATTTGGGGCTGCACACAGCACCTGCTCCTGAGATCAAGGCAGTGGATCCATCCATGATGGCAGCAGATGAGGTACTGGAATCTGTGGCTTCACCAGCTGCAGAAGATCTGGGTCCTCCACAAGACTGTGTTCCCCACATCATGGTAGTGCAGTATGTGTCCTCTGTAGAAGGAACGCAATACCTTCTGCCTCCTGTGGGCCTCCAGTCTGTTCACCCACCTGAAATACAAAATACCCAGTTATAAAGGCAGAGATAATATTCCTGTCATTGCTAGGTGATACTCACTTGGAGCTGCCTAAACTCTGTCAAATCAAGCTATCTATACTTGGGAAGGATAGGAAAATATCCACAATGCATTGTTGAACAAGTATTTTTTTATGGAAGTTGAGCCACTGCTGGCTGGACCTCCCACTGTCCACCTGACAGCAGCTTCCCTCCCATTCTTTCCTTCCTCAAGGGAAATACGTTTTACTTTTCCATTTAGTTTGTCTGTGTTTGTACATTATTTTAATATTTGATTTTTAATAAAATATCCCTGTTTTTTTCTTTCAAATTTTCCAATTTTGGAGTAATAAATCTACTCTTCATTTCGTACAAAATATTGTCTAAAGTACACTCTAAATATCCTAGTAGAGCACCGGGCCCTAATAGACCCAAACACAGTGAACTGGAGGATATGAGAACCTGCAGATGTACAGGCGACAGTGTATATCAAGAATGTTTGATGGGGCTGGGAAGGTGGCTCAGTGGTAGAGCGCTTGCCTTGCATGCCTGAGGCCCTAGGTTCAATTCCTCAGCACCACATAAGCAAAAAGAAAAAAGCCGGAAGTGGCGCTGTGGTTCAAGTGGTAGAGCGCTAGCCTTGAGCTGAAAAGCTGAGGGACAGTGCTCAGGCCCAGAGTTCAGGCCCCACAACCGGACCCCCCCCCCCCAAAAAAAGAGAATGTTTGAAAGGAATCAGGCAATGGAAGGATCCTGCTATGTGGTAAGATAAATATTTAGTGGCATTTTCCTAAGATGACCATAGCCATAGAGATATATATGAGGATTTTTGAAGGCTCCCCTTGGGTTGTGGTGTACTATGAATGAAGCAGTAGGCTTTCTACACGTATGTTTGTGACAATGGTCTGGAAATTCATCTGTTGTCCTTCATTGATCATCACCACTAAATTCTCTCTAGCTTCTGTTATCCTGGGCATATGACATGCTATCTACTCTGTGAAGAATCAATGTGGGCCAGAATTTTTCTATAGAAGTTTTTAATTTGAATGCCTTGTAAATTTGGATTGGTGCATTCAATGTACTCCTGTGACAATTACTTGAAATTGCATCAATTCTCTTTTCAGCTGGAGGACCTTGAGATATATAAACCTAGAGAAATGGTTATTCAGATAATTAGATGAGTATAGCTACAGTTTGGATGAAAAATGCCAACTACACATGGTCTATACATAAGCAAAGGAAAAAACTCATCCATCTGAGGACATGGCTCATGCTATCACAGAAACTATAGATACAAATATCTGTTTCAAAAAGCAAAACAAAGCTGCAAAAGAAGAAACAATACAAAACATCATTCATTGGTGACAAAAATAAAAGCAAAATCAGCATGATGACTACACATGTTCTTCCAACTAGTGCATACCAGAACAATTTCTTCTGCTGCTGCTAGCCACCATCCACCTTCTCCCCTATTCTTACACTGGACTAAGAGTCAGCTACTCAATGAGAGCATGGTGGTTGTTTCAGGGCACTTTGATAGCATATGAAAAGCCCTGAATTCAATCCCCTGTACAGTATAGATCTCAGGGCTTTCCAAATGCTATTCAAGTGCCCTGAAGGAAGAACCATGCACTCATACACACACACACACACACACACACACACACAAACACACAAGTGTGATACACATATATGTTGTGAACACAAGTGAAATAGTTGGTTTTTGTTTTTTTAATGAAAACTATACAAGTAAGACATCCAGGCCCTGGTGGTTCAGTCTGTAATCCTAGTTGCTCAAGAGGCTGACAGCTGAGGATCATGGTTCAAAGCCAGCTCTGGCAGAAAACTCTGTACAACCCTTATCTCCAATTTATCAGTGGAGCGTTACTCAAGCACTAGAGAGCTAGTCTTGTGCACAAATATTTAAAGACAGCACACAGGCCCTGAGTTGAAACACTAGGACAAGCACTAAAGTTTATATGTATGTTTCAATAACACAATTCCTAGGAATTGTGAGATGAGACAAAAAGAGAAATGAGAAAAAGACATGTTGGAAATGCAAAAAGGCCTTTGAACAAAGGCAAGTAGACCCATGTAAGTGGAAAAGTACCCCTTTCCATTGAAAAAATAACAATATTCATAATCATGCTGGTCAAAATTCTGACCTGGATTTTTTTCCCAGTTAATGTTGTATCAGTAACTCTTTTTTCCACCTAATGTATCAATAATGCCAGGCCAGTCCTCTCAGCCCTACTGAGAATTTGAGAGCTGGGAACAGGTGGCTCACACCTGTAGTCCTAGCTATTGAGAAGGCTGAGATCTGATGACTGTGGTTTGAAGCCAGCCCAGGCAGAAAATCCCTGTGAGACTCTCATATCCTATTAACCACTCAAAAATGGGAAGTGACTATGTGGCTCAAAGTGTTAGTGTTCTAGTCTTTAAAAAAAGAACTCAGAGATAGCACTCAAGGCTCTGACTTCAAGCCCCACAACTAACAACAAAAAAGTCTGAGAGCTGAGGACTGAAGTTCAAAATTGAGCAAATACAGCTAAGGCCCAGAACCACACACACACACACACACACACACACACACACACACACACACACACACACACACACACACACACACACACACACACTTATATAGCCATAGCCAGTACTTTTTTTTCCAATCCTGAGGCACACATGCACACGCACGCGCGCACACACACACACACACACACACACACACACACACAGAGTTATATAGCCATAGCCAGTACTTTTTTTTCCAATCCTGAGGCTTGAACTCAGGGCCTGGGTGCTGTCCCTGAGCTTTTGTGCTGAAGGCTATTTCTTTACTACTTTCAGCTACAAGCCCATTTCTGCCTTTTTGGTGTTTAATTAGTGGAAAGAGTCTCATGGACTTATCAGGGATGGCTCTAGACAGTGATTCCCCCATCTCAGCATTCTAGTAGCGAGGATTATAGTCGTGATCCATTGTCCTCCGCTTCTGGGTTTGTATTTGAGAAGTTCATTCTAAGATGTGTAAGGGAATATAAGAAAACAAAACATTCTAAATCCATACTTATAACTAGTGAGGTTAGCTGTGGTGGTGATTCATACACGTAGTCTTCTCTACTCAGAATGTGAAGACATGAGGTTCATGGTTCAAAGATAACCTAGGGCAGGAAAATCCTTGAGACTGAAATCTGAGGAATGAAGAACAACATTAAGCAAATAAAGCTAAGGAATACAGCCCATACCCAGTACCAACGAGCATCCACAAATGTGCACGCACGCACGCGCATGCACACACACACACGAAGTTAAATAGCCAGGGATTTTTTTTTCCAGTTCTGCGGCTTCAACTCTAGAGCCTGGGTGATGTCCCATGAGCTTTTGTGCTTCAAAAATCCGACAAAAATTCAGAACCAGAGCTCTGTTCTAAATGGCAGAGCAGCAGCTGTGAGCAAAAGGTCAGGGACAGGAGCTGGGAAGGTGGCTCAGTGGTAGAGTGCTTGCCTTGCATGCATGAGGCCCTGGGTTCGATTCTTCAGCACCACATAAGCAGAAAAAGTCAGAAGTGGTGCTGTGGCTCAAGTAGTAGAATACTAGCCTAGAGCTGAAGAACTGAGGGGCAGCCAAGACTCATGACCGTCATTTTTTTAAAAAAAAAAAAAAGGGGGGGGGGGGAAGCTAGTTTTTTTTTTTTCCTTTTTCCTCCTCCCCACAGGTCTCTCCCACTCTCCAGGGGCCTATTTGATCTCTGCAGGTCTTTCCATCTATCTGCTGGCATCTCAGCTCTCCTCCAGCCTCTCCACTTCCCCATCGGCCTATTCACCTCTCTGTGGGCCTCTCCGTGGGCCTCTCCTCGAGCCCGGGATTCCCCTCAGGGTGGCCCGAGCACTCTTTAACCCCGAGGAGAGCCCGGGCACTGCTCGGCTCTGGGAGAAGCGTCTATTGCCTTGCGTCTCTTGTGGCATCTCTCCTCCCCGGAAGCCCCTCCTCCCTATATCCGGTGGCCCGCCCCCCCAAGCTTCCCTTTGACACCGGGCCCAGCGGCCTGGTGTGGGTGTGTCAGCATGGGGCGGGACTTCCTGCCCCCCCAGGGTCTCTCCCCAACAAGGCTCCCATGCCCACCATGTTGCCCCTCCAGACCCAACTAGACACCTCAGGAACTCACCTCAGACAAACCCCGCCGACTTCCTCTCACCGGCAGAACCGCGTCGTCACGGCTCCACGCCAGGCGCGGGAGGATCACCAGCCGGGCTGATGGGAAACACGGCGGCGCCAGGCGCCACGAGGCCGCCGAGGCCGCACGGGCCGACAGCCAGGCCTGAGCCCCCGAAAGGACGCCCCAGGCTCCCGCGGCACACAGGGACGGGCGGGGGTTCCCGGGAGGCCTCCCTTCCCCACGGCTGCCCCTCCGCATCGCTTCCCCGAGACGGGGCCTCAGCGCGGCCTTGGCTCCGCTCCGGACCCGTCTCCTTGATGTCCCGCTGGTGGTCCTGGAGTTTCTGGATTTCCCACCGAGCATGCGCACCAACTGCCCGCTGCTGCTGCGCATGTGTGTATTTGCTCCACTGTAGGGGTCCCAGGGCTCCTGTCAGAATCCAAAGGTCTGGGGTTAGACCTGCTGAAACTCAGACCCCAGATTCCTGACTACCTAGAATTACAGGCCTGAGCCTCAGGTAGCCAGTTGATGGCCCTTTTTTGAATGGGTGGAGTAAATTTCATTAGATTCATTTCATAGATTCACATAAATATATATATAATCCATTTATAATCATTGTGTCTAGATACATGCAAGTCTATATTTATCTAATTATAATCAATGTTCTATCACCACTTTCCCCAATAATGTGTTTTACAGTAAAGTTTTATGTAACCATATACTTAGGCTAAAAATGTTAGATGGCACTCACAATTTTTTTAAAAAATCATACATTTCGGGGCTGGGAAGATGGCTCAGTGGTAGAGTGCTTGCCTTGCATGCATGAGGCCCTGGGTTCAATTCCTTAGCACCACATAAACAGAAAAAGCCAGAAGTGGCGCTGTGGCTCAAGAGGTAGAGCTCTAGTCTTGAGCTGAAGAGTTGAGGAACAGCACCCAGACCCAGAGTTCAGGACCCATGACTGGCAAAAAAAAAATCATACATTTCAGGGGCTGGGAAGGGGGCTCAGTGGTAGAGTGCTTGCCTTGATGCATGAGACCCTGGATTCAATTCCTCAACAACTACAGAAAAAGCCAGAAGTGGCGCTGTAGCTCAAGTGGTAGAGTGCTAGCCTTGAGCTGAAGAGTTGAGGGACAGCACCCAGGCTCAGAGTTCAAGCCCCACAACCAACCAAAAAGAAAAAAAATCATAGACTTCAGAACCAGCCAAATAAAAATAAAAATCCTTGGCCAGTCACTGTTGGGTAATGCCTGTAATCTTAGCTAGTCAGGAAGCTGAGATCTGAGGATCATGGTCCAAAGCCAGATTGGGCAGCAAAGTCCATGACATTTTTCTTTGGTGGTGGTTGTGGGGCTTGAACTCAGGCCCTGGGTGGGTGCAGTCCCTGAGATCTTTGCTCAAGGCTAGCAGTTTACCAATTTGAGCCACAGTGCCACTTCTGGCTCTTTTTGATGGTTAATTGGAGTTAAGAGGCTCAGGAACTTTCTTCCTTGGGCTGACTTCAAACTGATCCTCAGATTTCAGCCTCATGACTAGCTAGGATGACAGGCTTGAGCCTCCAGTGCCCAGCCATTATAGTAATCTTGAACAACAGCAGCATTTTGGCGGTCTATCTGATCTTATAAATCTGCCTTGCTACAGATGTTGTAAAAACAGAGCTCTACTCTTGCAGTCCAATTGTGAAGATTCTAAATGTAACTCGCCAGATCTTTCCACATTAGATTTTTTAAATGTAAATTTGCAAGTACATGTTAACAATTTTCCTTAGAAAAGTCTCTGTAGGAAGCCAGATCCCTGTGTATTTTACATTTTTTACACAGGACCACACATCTTAAAGCATCATGTTTTGTGGCATATCATTATAGTGTTTAATTTCTTTTTGGAGTATTTTTACAAAAATACATAGTGATAAATTTTGGTGCTGCATACAGAGCCTTGTGCTTCCTAGGCAAGTAGTCTCCTGTTCAGCCACATTTACATCACTTTTATTTTGGTGGGTCATGGGGCTTGAACTCTGGGCTTGGGTGCTGTCCTTGAGCTCTTCAGCTCAAGGCGAGCACTCTACCGCGTAAGCCACAGCACCACTTCTGGTTTTCTAGAGGTTTATTGGAGATCAGAGTCTCACGGACTTTCCTTCCAGGGGTGGCCTTGAACCATGATCTTCAGATCTCAGCCTCCTGAGTAGCTAGGATTACAGGCGAGAGCCACCAGCGCCAGGCTTACAGCACTTTTTTTTTTCATGCTTATCCTTGGGCATGAACTCAGGTCCTAGGAGTTTTCTCTGACCTTTTTTGTTCAAGGTTTGAGCTCTACCACTTGAGCCACAGCTCCCCTTTTGGCTTTTTGCTGGTTAATTAGAGATAAAAGTCTCATGGACTTTACTGCTTGGGCTGGCTTTGACCCATGATCCTCAGATCTTGGTCTCCTGAATATCTAGGATTATCCCCATAAGCCAACTGCACTTGGCTTCCATTAGTTATTTTTATATAGTGTTTTACTTCCTGTCTGGATCACCAGTATATTGCTCCCTTTTGTCACTGAGATGACACATATGTGCAACTGGGTGTATATCCCTCTTGGTTGGGGGATGAATTTGTAGAAAAATTTCTAAGCTTATGTTAAAGCAGTGACCCATTGCAACAATGATACTCATAAGACACTATGTTGGAAAGGAACTTTACAATTTGGGGGGGGGGGCGTAGAGTGGGGGAGGCAGGGGAAGGAAGGGATATTAGGAGAAAAACAAAAGGAGGGGGTAACAATGTTGGACAAGAAATGTACTCATTACCTTACTCATGTAACTGTAAGCCCTCTGTATAGCATCTTTACAATAAAATTAAATCGAATAAAGTAGTGGCTTCAATTCTTTTTTTCTTTTATTTATTTATTTATTTTTGATCATAGAGCTTGAACTCTTGGCTTCGGCAGAATTCCTGCGACCTTCAGCTAAAGGTGAGTGCTGTACCACTTGAGCCACAGCGACACTTCCAGTTTTCTAGTGGTTTACTGGAGATAAGAGGCTCATGGACTTTTCTGCCAGGCTGGCTTTGAACCGTGATTCTCAGATCTCAGCCTCCTGAGTAGGTAGGATTATAATCGTGAGCCACTGGCACCCGGCTTGTGGCTTCAATTCTTAAAATGTTTTTTTTTAATTTTTTAAAATCACCATTCAATTTTATATGTTATTAAGGCTGCTTAATTTGTTGGTTCCGTCACTGGTATTAGTTAACAGTGTAGTATCAAGCTTGAAGAGCCAGTTCATGGCCAGAAAGCAGTTACACACACCTGTAGTCATTGCTAATAAGGAAGAAGAGCTGTGAGACCTGTGGTTTAAAGGCGCAGAAAAGTCTAGGAAATTTCTATCTCCAATTAGGAAAACCTGGGAGTGGGGACTGGAAAGATAGCTCGGTGGTAGAGTGCTTGCCTTGCATGCATGAGGCCCTGGGTTCGATTCCTCAGCACCACATAAGCAGAAAAGTCAGAAATGGCACTGTGGATCAAATGGTAGCATTAGCCTTGAGCTGAAGAGCTGAGGGATGGCACCCAGGCCCAGAGATCAGGCCCCACAACCGACAAAAACAAAAAAACCTGGGATTGGAGAGGTTGCTCAAATGGTAGAGCATCAGCTCTAAGGGACAGTCCCTAGTCCCTGAGTTCAAGTCTCAGAACTAGCACACACATCTGCTCATCTGTGTGTGTGTGTGTGTGTGTGTGTGTGTGTGTGCGCTCACACACGTTTATGAAGGTCACATTGATAAATTTACATTTAAATCCCAATACAGTTATAGATAAACTTCCTTTGAATTCAGAGACTTCGTATTTCCCCATTAGTGATCAAATTCCTTTCAGTAAAAAAAATTTTTAAAAAAACTTTTTTGTGTACCGGTTCTGGGGCTTAAACTCAGAGCCAGGACACTGTCCCTGAGCTTTTGTGCTAAATGCTTGTGTCCTACCACTTAAGGCGCAGCCTCATTTCAGTCCTTTGTGGCTAACTGAAGATGAAAGTTTCACAAACATTCCTATTCAGGCTGGCTTTGAAATGAGATCCTCCAATCTCAGCCTCCGAAATTGGACTACAAGTATGAGTCCCCCCCCCCTTAAATACTTCTTCAAATATATAGGGTTCCAGGCAATGCTGGCTACCTAGGAAGCTGATTTCTTAGGATGATGGTTGGAAGTCAGGCCAGAAAGGAAAGGCCGTGAGACTCTCATCTCCGACCACAAAAGTCCACAAATGCAGCTGTGACTAAAGTAACAGAACACTAGCTTTGAACACAAAGCTCAGGGACAGCACCCAAGCCCTAAGTTCAAGCCCCAGGGCCGGAAAGAAGAAGAAAAAAGAACAAACGATAGGTGAAAGTAAAGATGAGATAACTCCTTTAAATTCTGATCACGGGGGGGGGGCGATAGAATAAAACAACAACTTTTGAAGTACATTTCCTGCCAGCATATGCTTTTTGGGAAGTTATTTAATACAACACGAGAATTCCATCACCAAAAGCTCACCACCCAAAGCTCAGCGGCCGGTCTGAGGAAGTTCTGCTGCTCTGAGCCGCGCCCCAGACTTACGTCATCAATCGGCGCCCCTCCAGTCTTCCCAAGCTACCAATGACGAAATCCTCATCCTGTGTACGGTGGCCAGCAGGGGCCTAAATTGCTGAGGTCCACGCTGCTGGCCTGAACCGGCATAGACAGTGTCCATTTCGCTTTTGTTTTCAATGATCGCGGCCTAGTGACATGTGTGCTTTTTTTTTTCCCTTACATTTAGCATGAACTCTTTAGTGTCTGAAACAAATTTACGTGTACCCTACACAATTTGGATTTAGAAAGGTACAGTTTAGTTTAGCTAGTGCCCCTGGCTCACCCTGTAATCTTGTCTACTCAGGAGGCAGAGTTGTTGTTGTTGTTGTTTTAATTTTATTGTAAAGATGCTGTACATAGGGGCTACAGTTACGTAAGGCAGTGAGTTCGAGTATTGTCACCCACTCTTCCCTCCCCCACATCCCTCACTCCTCCCCAGGAGGCCAGGGTTTTGAGTATCACAGCTGGAGGCCAGGCCATGCAGTAACATCTTAGAATCTTATCTCCAATGAATTACAGAAAAAGCCAGAAGTGATGCTGTGGCTCAAGTGGTGGTAGAGTGCTAGGCTTCTGTAAAAAGATCTTAAGGGGGCTAGGAAGATGGCTCAGTGGTAGAGCGCTTGTCTTGCATGCATGAGGCCCTGGGTTCCTCAGCCTCACATAGGCAAAAAGAAAAATGCCAGAAGTGGCGCTGTGGCTCAAGTGGTAGAGCGCTAGCCTTGAGCTGAAGAGCTGAGGGACAGCACCCAGGCCCAGAGTTCAGGCCCATGATGGGACCCCCCCCCCCCAAAAAAAAAGATCTCAAGGACAGCATCTAGGCCCACAGTTCAAGCCCTAGGACTGGCAAACACACACACACAGCATTACAAATGTCAAGCACCCAACCAGTGTTTGTGTTTTGAAATGTACTAATGCAGTTGAAAATAATATACTTGTAAAACTGTATAATTTTTATACTTGTTTTTATTATTTTTGTGCTGATCTTTGTGTTTTAACTCATGGCCTGAGATTTTTTTTTTTTTTTTTGCTGAAGGCTGGCACTCTACTACTTGAGCCATTGCTCCATTTCCTGTTTTTTTTTTTTTTAAGTTTTTTTTTTTTTTAATTTAATTTAATTTTATTTGTGAACATACTGTACAGAGGAGTTACAGTTACATGGGCAGGATAATGCATACATTTCTTACCAAGCATTGCAGCCTCCTCCTTTGTTTACCCTTCACATCCCTTCCCAGCTTCCCCCCTCCCCCCCTAATCCCAATTCTTCTCCTTCCCCCCCTTTCCCCCCCCTTCCCCCCCCCCACCAACGTTGTAAAGCTCGTTTTGGACATGCAACTCCATTTTTAATAGCCCCACAAAAAATAAAATACCTAGGAATTAACTTAACTAAAGAAGTGAAGGACCTCTATGATGAAAACTTTAAAATCTTGAAAAAGGAAATCAAAACAGAACTTAGAAAGTGGCAAAACCTCCCATGCTCCTGGATTGGAAAGATTAACATCGTGAAAATGGCAATACTCCCCAAGGCTATCTCCATTTCCTGTTTTTTAAGTGGTAAACTGAGATAAGATTTTCAGGGACTTTTCTGCTCAGGCTAGCATTCTCAGATCTCTACCTTCTGAGTAGCTAGGATTACAGGCACGAGCCACCAGCACCTGACCATATTTTACTCTTTTTTTTTTTGGTGCTGGTCCTGTGGTTGAAAATCATGTTAGTTTGCCAGGCGCTGGTGGCTCACACCTGTAATCCTAGCTACTCAGGAGGCTGAGATCTGAGGATCGCAGTTCAAAGCCAGCCCGGGCAGGAGAGACTGTGAGACTCCTATCTCCAATAAACCACCAGAAAACCAGAAGTGGCACTGTAGCTCAAGTGGTAGAGCGCTCGCCTTGAGCTGAAGAGCTGAGGGACAGCGCCCAGGCCCAGAGTTCAAGCCCCATGACTGCCAAAAAGAAAAAGAAAAAAAGAAAATTATGTTGGTTTATGCTTTCAGATATTTCATTTGATATCTGGATGGATCCTTATTCCTAGACCGTGGTGATATAGAAGGTGTGTTTGAACAAATCAACCAAGTCATCTTCTCTCTCTCTTTCTCCACACACACACACACACACACACACACACTTTATATATATATATGTTTGTATTATTTCATTATTATTTATCCATATAATCTATGTATCTATGTATGTATACAACTATAAATTTATCTATCTGGAGATAATAAGAATTTATCTATCTATCTACTATCTATCTATCTAAAGAGACAATAAGAAACTAGGCATGTTGGAATTGGGGATTAGGAGAGATGAATGTATAAAGAGATTGTGAAGTAAGAGAAAAGAAAAGGGAACAATGAAAGGAGAAAAGAACTTTGAAGTTGACTTTTCCCCAACACTAGACCACCACATACTTTCTACCATCTACCAAGAAATCCACCATTTTATAAAGCTGTCATTGATCAAGGGTTAAGGACCATAGCTGAAGTTAGAGCCATCCTGAGCCAATCATTTCCCCAAGCCACAATTCTAAAAATCCTTGTTGGAATATAAGCTTTCAAAATAGGAGCCTTTTGAAGAGACAACTACAACTGATAGCACTGCTCTTGTATAATGCAACTTAGCTCAATTCAGTTTTAGTTCTAATAGTGTTTTGTTGGATTTGTTAGTATTTTCTACCATTTTCTATACACCCTTGCCAATGGAGACAATGATTTGTATTCCATTTTTCATGCCTTTTGTGTTTTCTGGTTTAATATGCTTTACTGCAGTACACTGTTGCATAGAAATGACAAGACTAGATTGTTGCTTCTTACCTTGATGAGAATTTTGAATTTCTTATGATAATGTTTATTGCCAGATATGTTCCATTTATTTATATACAGTTCCATTCTGGGCTTAATATTTTCTGGCTTATTCTACAAAGATTGACTTGTCCATATATGAAATGCTTTCCTGTGTTTTTGAGATGATCATGTGGTTTTGCCCTTTATATTGAGAGTATGTTCACTGCTTATGTTTTAGGAAACATGTATTCCTATGATGAATTTATTGTTCATAGTATTATGACATTCCTGTATTTGGTTTGATGGGACTTTTATGGACTTCTCTTCTGTTATTCAAAGTGCATTACAGACTAAGTTTCCTTCTATATGATATCTTTACTTAATTGTATATCAGGGTAGACAAAAGCAGTGTTAACTTTTCTGTTGCCTTTTAAAATTTTATAAAGAATGTATGAAGTATTAGTTCTTCAAACATACTGTGATTTTCACAACCATCTTTGATTGGAACTTTCATTGTGATAAGTATTTTTATTAATGTACATTAGTTACAGAGGTGGAATTTTATGACATTCACACACAAGTTTACAAAGTATTCTAATCAATAACATGCTTTTTTTTCTCAAGTCTAGATACACATTTTTAACAATCTACCTACCACTGGGCCTCAGCTCCACTCCAGGCTTTTTCTGCTTAATAAAAGATAAGAATCTCACAGAGCTTCCTGCTGGTAGCTCACACCTGTAATCCTAGCTATTCAGGAGGCTAAGATATGAGGATCATGGTTCAAAGTCAGCCCAGGTAGTAAAGTCCATGAGACTCATTTCCAATTAATAACCCAAAAGCTAGAAGTGGAATTGTGGCTCAAGTTGTTGAGCACTTGCCTTGAGAAAAACAGTTCATAGAAAGTATCCACACTCTGAGTTCAAACCACAAGACTATAACACATAAAAGAAATGGCCATATAATTTATCTCATTGATTCATGCAAGAAATTCTTCCTTCTAAGTTCACAAATGTTGTTAGGATTCAGTTCTCTACACATATATTCTCATTAGTGATTTTTCAATAAAAATATACATTTACAAATGTAAGACAGATAAATAAAACACTTCTCATTTATATTAGTGTGATAATGTTTCATATCAATGTGTCACAAACTGGGTTATTGATAAATAATAGAAATTTATTTCTCACAAGTTGGAAGTTAGAAGCTGGGAAGCCGAAGGTCAAAGTGAAGCAACAATCAGAGCAGTGAAGACTCTTGTTTCCAAAATGATGCCATCTTTGTGCAACTTGACATATAGGACAAAATCAACCCTGTGCTTTCACCTCGAAGACTGGAAGAAAAAAAGAGACAACTACCTGTCCTCAGGCTGATTTTAGTAAGACAAGTGATCTCATTCTTAAAGGTAAAACAGCCAAGCCCTAGACACTTGGCAAGTCTCATATCTTACTTAATATTATGACAGTGTCAGCAGGTATTTGAAATAATAATTTAAGGCATCATAAAAATCGAATCTATGAGAACAATTTTTTAACAGATCAATGCAAAAGTCCTCAAGAAGATACACACCTGGAAAGCTTATCTCAACACTTTGGGGCATCCCAAAGTTTGGCGCTTACATATGTGTTACCTAGTCCTAAGTCAATTGTATTTACACACATCCACATACCACACAAGCATGGCGAATATTCCAGTCATAACATGAGGAGGCAAACTACAGTTCTTATTCAATCCAAGAGGTGGAGAATTTATCCTAATGTCATCTGTTACAAAAACCAATTAAATTTATCCTTTCAAAAATGTAAATGTAAATCATACACACAAATATAACAGATGATATAACATTATGTTTAAAATCATGAATAAGCCAGGTTCCAGTAATCCTAGCTACTCAGCAGGCTGAGATCTGAGGATTGTGGTATCAGAGCCTGGGTAGGAAACTCTGTGAGACTCTTATTTCCAATTAATCACAGAAACAGGCAGAAATAGAGCTGTAGCTCAAGTGATAGAATGCTAACTTTGAGCAAAAGGAGCGGAAGGTCAGCACACAAGACCCAGTACTGGCAAAAAAAAATCCTGAATAACCTGTAAAATATTTTTAATGCTAGCAAGGTTATAATCCTATGAAGGGACTTTATTACAGAGCAGTCAAGCTGACCTATGGCCCAGGAAAAGTCCAGCCCACATCAACTCTCCATTACTTAATAGACAGTACTCTTTTGTCCAGGATGACAGATTCTAGAAAACATTTGGTGGTGATTATCAATGATAATAAGTTGACTTGCAAGCCGTTCTCACAAACACAGTTGTTGAACATCTACTTGTCTCAGCTTGGTCATTTCTATTTTCAACCATTGTGGAGACTCAGTCAATCTTCATAAAACACCATGGTTATGAACATCTTAGACATATTACTATGCTACTAAACCTTTACCTCTTCTTATTTAAGTTTCCCTTTAAGTATGTGTGCAATGCAGACTTGATCTCACTGTTGTCAAGGAGATCCATCTATCATATTACATTTACTTTGCAAACATGGTAAAGAGGAGTTGTCTTAATTCCTAGATGAGGAGCTTGAGACTCAAGAATGAATGCCTTTCTAGGATATTTGGTCTGTAGCACAACAGAGCTTATGTCCCTAATATCAGGAGTCCTCCAGTTCAGCACATGGCAGCATCCACACATAACTAGATTCATTTCCACTATGTAGGCATTCACCTGTTACCTGTAAATGCAACTTCTTCCCTCTTACTGCTCCAGTTCACTCTGTTTTCTCCCACTCAGGACTCATACCTGAGCCTGAAACTTCAGATTGAAGATAGAAATGAACACTGTATATAGTACTCCAGAATTGCACAACTTAAAATGAAAAGCAGTGAGATTATATTAAAAACTAACAGTTTATATTGAAAAGAAAATATAAAGGTGGTATTTCCTCAGGGGGAGGGGAATGATGGCTGTAGTCCTAGAGCTTGTTAGGTGAACTTCAGGACGTAATCATAATGAATGGGTCCACAAGTTGCTCTACCTCTACATCAAAAAGACGTTCTTCCTGACTTGGATTGGGGATGATTTCAGCTCCCAGATGGCGCTAGTGACTCTTCCAGAAGTAAAGGCTGTGCCTAATATGGACTGGGAACAGTTTGAGCAGACCTAGCCTAAGCTAACTTCTCCTCTACCAGGTGAGGTAGGTTGATTTGAGATGGTGGGCAGATCCATGTGGATATCTGCAGGCAATGAAAGAAGTGCTACCTCTTCTGCCTTGATATCTGGAGGTTAGTGGATGTCCAGTGCAGTGGCCACAACAGGCTAGAGGTCCACAGGACATACAAGAAGTTCTGATTGTTCTACTGCTGACACAAAGTGCTCTACCTTCACACGTGGCCCAGGGTGCTGTGGAGGCCCCAGGCCTCTAGCTAGAGCAGGCAGTGTTGATTCTAGTACCAGAGGTGCTGATGTCACTGGTGGGTCCATTGCCTTGAGCTCAGGAGCAGCTGCAGTGTGCAGCCCCAAATCTAAGAATGGAAACAGATATACAACTAAGAGAATGAGTACTGGAAGGTGAAGTGGAATTCAACTTGCATGAGGAGCTAAGGTCTTTAGAATGAGTGCCTGTATCTAATAGATGCCATACACATAGTTACTGCTTGTTGTAGAATTCCCAGTGCTGTCTAAAAATCAGGACATCTTCAGTGACTGGCCAATCATCGGGTCATAGGTCTCATCTCAGAGGGGCACAGTTTCCCTCCTGGCCCAAGAATTCCTCACACTTTGTCCCTGCTTCACTGGCCTCTGATTCCATCAGCTGGGTTTGAAGATGTTGTACATGGCTTGCCAGGTCTGAGCAGGGCATGTGGAGCAGCACATAGGCCATCAGCTGATTGAGGTTGGCCAGGTTCTTGGACTGGCAGAAATCCTCAGGGTACTTGTCCAGCCACATGGCAAAGAAAGAACAAATGGTGCTGTTGGAGATGGGGTAGGGAACAGAATTAGAGCTGGCTAGAATATAATTCTCAGAGAAAGATGGGCATGGTTGTCTCCCCACAGGAGCTGGCTTTCTACCTACAGCTCTTCTCTGTTACCCAGGAAACCAGACCCCACCCACAGCTGTTTTCTCTACCTTCTCTGAAGTCCCAGGCCCCACCCTCAAGGAAATCATGCTAGTATGCAAAGCAGACATTGTCAGCCACACCTCAATCCCAAGACCTCAATATCTCTATCTTGAAGGAGAGCCCTTCCCTTTGTCCCAAAGTCCACTCACTTCTTTACTTGTTCATCCTCTTCACAGTTTGGGTGGAAAAATCCATATCTATGGGAGTAAAGGAGGAAGTCATCTCTGATATCTGGACTACTTTTTTCCCTTTCTTTCTTTTTTTTAAACTATGGGGACACCTATGAAGCTGACGAAAACCCACGTGGCGGGTAGAAAGATTTGTCTTTACTGCTCCCTCAGTTTTACACTAAGACATTCGCAATGAGTTTGCCCAAGATAAATGCTTCATAGGTTTGTACAATGAGTGAGCGCAATATAATCCTTCCTGATGGTATAGGAGACAGTGGGGCCTCAGTGCAACCTGCTAGCCCTTTCTCTAGCCACAGAACATCAGGGGCAACCCAGATTGGTTCTGATGGGATTGTTTACTAATGGGAAATATGGTTGCATAGGGATTTACCTAAATGAGTCCTGAAGCCAAGTACCACTGTCTCACACCTGTAATCCTAGCTACTCAGATGGCTGAAATCTGAAAATCAAGCTTTGAAGCCAGTCCTTCCAGACAAACTATTAAAACCAGAAGTGTGGCTCAAGTGTTAGATGCTCTCGAGCCTTGAAAAAGTGAGGTTTCAGACAGAGAGGCTATTCATGGAGAAGGGGAAGATCCTATACCTGAGACACTCATAAGGGAGAAACCTGAGAAGGCATGTCTGAGGCTCATCCCACTTTTCACTGAGAATCTCCACTGAACCAAGCAGGCTCAGAGTTGTCAAGTCTTCCTTAGACTCAGACAGGAGATCCAATAATCCCCTGGACTTGGGGACTAACCTTTATTTATTTTGCATCAGTCCTGGGGCTTGAACTCAGGGCCTGAGCCCTGTCCCTCAGCTCATTTGCTCAAAGCTCTCACTCTACCAATTGAGCCACAATGCTACTTACAGCCTTTTCTGAGTAGTTTATTGGAGATACACTCAGACTTTTCTGCCTCGGCTGGCTTCAAGCCATGATTGTCAGTCTCAGTCTCCTGAGTAGTTACGATTACAGGTATGAGCCACCAGCACCTGGTAGAACTAACCTTTTAAACAGCAGGTCCAGCACTTGCCCTGTTGTTGTGAAGTTTCTGTAAGTGTACAGGAAAGCAGGGACATAGAAGGGATCTCCCTTCTGGTGAGCAGGTACCAGGTTCTTCACTACCTTCTCCAGCATGCCTGGCTCCAAGGTCCTTATCCTAGGGGTTTCATCCAGGGCTGGAGCTGACCCATCTTCATCCTGATATGAGAACCATTGTTCAAACATGGAAATGGTAGCGCACCTCAAACTGATCCATTGTGGCGGAGTGAATTGAAAACTACACAGAAAGCATTATCTCAATATTCCTACTTAATTGCACATACCAAGCAGGTTGTAGGGTGATCCAGGAAAGGGATCAGATAGGTTTTCTGTCCTGAGCTGCCTTTAATGTGCTTTTGCTCTGTTAGAAAATGGCCCAAGGCACCAGATTCAGGAGTGAACACTGAGCCAGCCTACCTAGGCTCCAATGAGGCACCCATATAGTGCTTTCCTGAGACCTGAGTCTCATGACCTTCCAATACAGCAAAAGAACACTCTTTCTCTCCCACACTGCTAATCAAGGAGCTGGCTGCAGCTGACTGTGGGATGCTGTTGTCTGGCTATCAGATACCACATTCCCCTTGCCTTATTGTTGAGGAAGTAAGGTTACTTCCCCAGTTCCCCTTACCTGTGCCCCTTCCTCACACAAGACTTTTCCAAAGGACTCATTGGCTGCTGAAATCTCCACTCCCACACCACAAGGTGCATATCTAGACATTCCTAACCTCACACCTTGTCCAATCTCACCATCCTCACTCAGACCTTGGGGAAGCCATTGTCTTAGCATTAAGGAGACAGAGCCAGGTCAGATCCATCCCTTCCTTCTTACCATATCTGTGATTTTTGCGCAGGAGACTTTTCTTTAGCAGTCAGAAATGATTGTATAAATTACCACACACTTTTGAAGAAGTAATACTTAACACTTTTTTTTGTCAGTGGTAGGGCTTGAACTAAACCTGACAGCAGAACGGATGGTACATGTTGCACACAATATTTTTTTTTTTGGTTCCGGTTGTGGGGCCTGAACTCTGGGCCTGGGCGCTGTCCCTCAGCGCTTCAGCTCAAGGCTAGCGCTCTACCACTTGAGCCACAGCGCCACTTCCGGCTTTTTTCTTTTTTGCTTACAGCGCCACTTCCGGCTTTTTTCTTTTTTGCTTATGTGGTGCTGAGGAATCAAACCCAGGGCCTCATGCATGCAAGGCAAGCGCTCTAGCACTGAGCCACCTTCCCAGCCCATGTTGTACACAATATTAAAGGTTGTAATTTCCAAGTAGTTGTCAGGATGAATAGCTTATGATAAAAACTTACAGCCCCTGGTGGGGGGGGGGGGGGGAAGAATTTGCTAGGAATGTGGCATAGTGGAAGAGTGCTTGCCTTGCATGCATGAGGCTCTGGGTTTGATTCCTCAGCACCACATAAGCAGAAAAAGCCAGAAGTGAAGCTATGGCTCAAGTGGTAGAGTGCTAGCCTTGAGCTGAAAAGCTGAGAGACAGCTCCAGGCCCAGAGTTAAGGCCCCACAACTAACCAAAAAAAAAAAAACTAAAAAAAGAAGAAGCTCAAGGACAGTGCCCAAGCCTTAAGTTCAATCCCCAGGACTGGCAAAAAAGAAAAAAAAGGCTCCTGGGACATGTGAACCTAAAGAAATAGGTGCACAGAAAATCAGTTGTGTGTAGAAGCAGAGGTTGTGAAAGCTACAAACTAGATATATCAAGCACAAAAAAGGCCTATCTGTATGGAAACATCTGTCAAGTGGTAGAACATCTATCTGCCTAGCATGTGCAAGGCACTGAGATCAAACCCCAATACTGCCAAAATACACACAAAAAAGAAATGACCTACTTGGCGTGGAAAAATATATTGTTACATACATCCAGGTAAATCTATGTGTGGGTATTTATATACATACATATCTACTATACATGGTATGCAACATATATATATATATATATATATATATATATATATATATACACCCATCAGGATAAAATTTATCTTGGAATAAAAATGACAGAATTTACACAAAACAGCAATAATATTGGACATCTATAATTCAGTGAAAAGACAAAACAAATTGAAAATTAAGGACAACTGAGATTTTAGGTACAGAATTCCAACTGCTACATACGAAACCACACATTTTATATATCTATAAAGTTCTTCCTGGAGACTGCTTCTATCTTGTAATAAGATAGACTATTTCTCACCTGTGGAAAGTCAAGCTTCTTCAACATTGCTGGGTCTCAAGACTTCAGAAAGCTGAATGTGCATTTTCAATTGAATAGAGTCATTATCAGGTGTGATCCTACATTTAGAGGAACCTATGAGAATAGCTTTGGGTGAGTAGAATATTATGGATATCCTTAGATCTAAACATCTTCCAGAAATTTCAAAAAACCCCTCCCACCAGCCAAATCATGACAAGTTCTAGATCATTCATTAGATGTTCTGGTACAAAAGGACCATTTCAAGCCGGGCGCTGGTGGCTCACGTCTGTAATCCTAGCTACTCAGGAGGCTGAGATCTGAGGATCTCGGTTCAAAGCCAGCCCGGGCAGGAGACACCGTGAGACTCCTATCTCCAATAAACCACCAGAAAAACCGGAAGTGGCGCTGTAGCTCAAGTGGTAGAGCGCTCGCCTTGAGCTAATGAGCTGAGGGACACCGCCCAGGCCCAGAGTTCAAGCCCCACAACCGACAAAAAAAAAAAAAAAAAAAGGACCATTTCAGGACATACTTCATTTTTTTCTGAATACTGGAGATGGAACCAAGTGTTTGCTCAAGCTAGGCTATATCATTTACAATGATTTGCTAGGCCACACTGTGTTAATTCTTGACTACAATGTAGAAGACCACATATAAAAAACTGTCAAATAAACCTTCATCTGCAGGTAAATTTAGATAAGGCCACAAAGCATGAGAGGCCATGGAAGCTAAGAGGGCCAAGAATAAAAAACACATGGATTACTGTGAATTCAGTGGGTTGTGGTTGAGATCATCTTTCTCTCTCCCCTCTTCCTCTCTTACTCCCTCCACCCCCTCTTTCAACCTGGGGCTTGCACTCAGGGCCTGATCACTGCCCCTGAGTCTCTCTGTGCTCAAGGCTAGCACTCTACCACTTGAACCACAGCACCACTTCCGGCCTTCTGTTTACATGGTACTGAGAAATCAAATCCATGGCTTCATGCATACTAGGCATGCACTCTACCACTAAGCCACATTCCCAGCCTCTTTTTTTTTTTGTTGGTCCTGGGGCTTGAACTCTGGGCTTGGTGGCTGTCCCTGCACTCTTCAAGGCTAGCGCCTACCACTTCCAGTTTTCTAGTGGTTTATTGGAGATAAGAGTCTCACTGACTTTCCTGCCCGGACTGGCTTTGAACCATGATCCTCAGATCTCAGCTTCCTGAGTAGCTAGGATTACAGGCATGAGCCACAGGTAGTCAGCTCTCTATTTTTTAATGATCCTGGGGCTTAAAGTCAGGGCCTAGGCACTGTCCCTGAGCTTTTTACCTTAAGGTAAGTACTCTATCACTTGATCCCAGCTCCACTTCCAGGATTTTGGTGGTTAATTGGAAATGAAGAGTCTCACTAACTTTCCTAGACTTTCCTGCCTGGGTTGGCTTTGAACTGCCACTCTCAGATTTCATAGTATTGAGTAGCTAGGATTACAGGCATGAGCCACTGGTAGCTGAGATAGTTTGGCTGTGTTTATTCCTCACCTGGTTGCCGTTGCTAAATAAGGGCATTAGAGTTTCAATCCTATGGGGACTGTTACATCTCTCAATAAAATCCTCAGATCAAAATCTTTTTTTTTTTTTTGGTCAGTGGTGGGGCACTGTCCCTGAGCTCTTCAGCTCAAGGCGAGTACTCTACTGGTTGAGCCACAGTGCCGCTTCCAGTTTTCTGGAGGTGTATTGGAGTTAAGAGTCTCACAGAGTTTCCTGCCGGGGCTGGCTTTGAACCACCATCCTCAGATCTCAGCCTCCTGAGCAGCTAGGATTCCAGGCATGAACCACTGGCACCTGGCTAACAGACCTTTTTTATAAATGCAAATAACCACTCTCCAAATAGATTTTATGAATTATAATTCCTGGAGACATTTATGTTCAGTCTTTTAAGAAGACAGAAAGAGAATGTTCATGAACATTCAAATGTTAGAAAAACTGCTTCTGCCAGAGTAATACAGTAAAGACAAATAAGTGAAAAAGAACTAAAGGAGAAAAGTAAATATCTCAAAATAAAAACAGCATTACATAGTGGAAATAATTTTAAAAGAAATGATAACCAAAGGAGTAATATGAAATTTATTTTAGAAAAATTACCTGAGAAGGGCACTGATGGCCCGTAACTGTAATATTAGCTACTCAGGAGGCTAATTTCTGAGGATCGCAGTTCAAGGCTAGCATAGGCAGCAAAGCCCTGAGACTCTTAACCTCTAATTAACCACCAAAAAGCAAGGAGTGGAGCTGTGGCTCTATTGGTAGAGCTCCAGAATTAAGCAAAAAAGCTCAGACCATGAGTTCAACTCGAAGGACCAGCACAAAGATGTAAAATAAAAAAACAAAAACATACACTTTGACAAGAATATTAATCACAAGTGCATTATTTGAAAACATGAACATAAGTTGGTTGCTGGATGACTTACGTAACAACAGGATTAACGACACTAATTTCTAGCTGCTGCTGCTGCTGCTGCTTCTTTTGATGCTGATCTGCGGTTTGACTCTGGGCCTGGGTGCTGTCCCTGAGCTTTTGCGCTCAAGGCTACCACTCTACAGCGCTAGCCACAGTGTCATTCAGGCTTTTTGGTAATTAATGATATGAGTCTCACAGATTTTCCTTCCCGGGCTGGCTTTGAACCTCTGTTCTCAGATGTGCGCTGCCTGAGTAGGTAGGATTACAGACGCGTGCCACTGGTGCCCGGCTTCATGTAGTTTTGAATAAACATAGAAAATACACGTTAAAGCAATCCAGAAAGCCAGATACAAGGAAACAAGAAAAAATAAACTCAGCTGTACCTTTCTAGATCCGTATTGTATAGGGTACGTATAAATTTGTTTCAGACACTAGAGCGTTAAAACGCACAGAACGTCACTCGGCCGCCATCATTGAAAACAAAAGCGAAAGGGGCGCAACGTCTACCGCAGCTCCTGCGAGCGGCGCGGACCTTAGCAGTTGAGGCCCCTGCAAGCTTCCGTAGACGGGATGTCCTTTTACTTTCGGGTCCCTAGGAGGCCAGATGCCGTCGCGCGCACTGATGACGCAATTCCGGGGCGCAGCTCAGCGCTGCCGAACTCCCTTGGACCGGCCGCTGAGCTTCGAGGAAGCCGCGCGGAAAAGGGTGAAGGAATGCTTGTGTGGGGAGTAAAGAATTTCCCAAACAGCATACGCTGGGCAGGAAAATTACTTCAGAATTGCTGTTTTATTCTAAAAGCTCTGTGACGATAGGAATGTAAACGAGTTTGCTCAAAACGACGTTCACCTCTAGGACTTATTTATTTATTCTAGTCTGCCCTGGGGCTTGAACTCAGGACTGTAAGGTATATTAAGTAGGTAGGTTTCATTAGGTAGCCGATGAAGAGAACACCCCGCTCTCTTCAGTCAGGAGAAGAAGTTTATTTACCGAACTGCGGTCCCCCCCCATGCAGAGTGGAGAGACATGGCTGAAAAGGAAAGGGGCAACCCACCCTTGCGCCAGGACTTATCTAGGCCAGGAACAGGAAGAGGTGTGGCCACACTGGATCAGGACATGACTTCAGGGTCTGGGACCCTCCTCAGATGGGAGGCGTGTGACCAGAAGTGGCCCAGGATGTGACCTAGCAGGAGGGGAAGGTGACTGCTTCCAGGCCTGCCAAGTTACCTAGGTAATAGATACTGGGAAGAAACTTAGCCAAGAGTAGGGAGGTGTCCCTGTGCAGACCGTACAAGGACCTAGTGCTCCATTAGCTTTTTTGATCCAAGATGATGCTCTACAATATGAGGAATACCTCCTTTCCCATCTGTTTTTTTTTCTCTTTCTGATGAACTGTGGATAGGAGTTTCTCCTACTTTTTGACCAGAGGTGCTTTTAAACACATTGCTTATAGCACATTTCTGAATTTCTTGGTATTTACTATATTGTTAGCTGATACTAGTGGCTGTGAACTAACAAAATAAGTAGCCTTAACAACACATATGAAATTGATACTTTTTCTATGTATATTTTCTTGTAATATATTTTCGCTCCATGGTTTCTAAACTTTTTCTTACAACTGAGACCTAATTTTTTATTTCATAAATACTTATTGAGCCAGGCACTGGTGGAGCAAACTAGTAATTCTAGCTACACATAATTTTGAGATCTGAGGATTGGGATTCAAAGCCAGCCCAGGCAAGAATGTTGGTGAGAGTCTTATCTTCAAGTAACCACAGAAAACCAGAAGTGGGGTCAGTCCACATTGGCTCATGCCTGTAACTATAGCTACTCAGCAGGGTGAGAGCTGAGGATTGTAGTTAGAAGCTAGCATGGCCAGAAAAGTATGTGAGACTCATATCCAATAAACTGCTCAGAAAAAGAAAAGAACAGAAATGGTGCTGTTGTACAAGTGATAGAATGCTATCCTATAGCAATAAGAAACTCAGGGACTATGCTCAGGCCGGTAATTCAAGCTCCCAGATTGAACAAAAAAGACAAGTGAAACTATGGCTCAAGTGCTAGAGTGCTAGCCTTCCACTTTCATCCAAGTTTTATCCAACTTCACTATGTCTTGCCCACTGCCCTATCAATATCTATTGAATTAGGCACAGAATGTATGTATTTCCAGGTAACAGTAACCCAGTGAGGGGGCGGGGAGGGAAGAGTTCTGTGCAATCAAATATTTTCACCAAACAATGTCAGGTGGTTATTGGATTTTGTATCTGTGGGCTGGGGACTGGGGGCTCATGCCTGTAATTCTAGCTACTCAGAGGGTTGAGATCTGAGGATTGATGTTTGAATCTAACTCAGGCAGAACAGTGCATGAATCTCTGCTCTCTATTTAACAAGGTGAAAGCTAAAAGTAAAAGTGTGGCTCAAGGGGCAGAACAACAACCTTGAGTGAAAAAACAAGCAACAATACAAGGCCCTGAATTCAAGTCCTACTACTACATACACAGAAAAATGCACCTGCGATAATGGATCCTAATTGATTTTTTTTCTTTTTATTTCTTTTTTTTTGGGGGGGGGGGTGGTCTGGTCGTGGGGCCTTAACTCTGGGCCTGAGCGCTGTCCCTCCGCTCTTCAGCTCAAGGCTAACACTCTACCACTTGAGCCACAGCGCCACTTCTGGCTTTTTTCTTTTTGCTTATGTGGTGCTGAGGAATCGAACCCAGGGCCTCATGCATGCAAGGCAAGGGCTGTACCACTGAGCCACCTTCCTAGCCCTAATTGATTTTTTTGTATTGAAGAAAAAACTATGTTTTGGTTATATTCTGAATTGCTTTATAAGCTCAGGAGCAATTGCGTTTGTGTGGCAATGTTTGCTTTCAGGAACTCTAGTCTTAAACTTAGCTATCCATGTACCTGTCTATCTTTCCATTAATCATCTATCTATCTAGGCCTTCTGATCAAGTTGTTAAGGCCTCATAGAGAAGAGGACTTCTCTTCACCACTCTCCCTCGTGCCTTTGCTGAAGCTCACATCCTACAAGTGTTCCTTCTCTTCTGTTACTGATGACAGGTGGAAACCACACTGCACAGACACTGCCTGTGTTTCTACTCTGCCATTTGGCTGAGGTTTTGTTCCTACTTGGACACATGCTCTTAGGTCACCAAAACAGATTTAGAGTTGAATAAAAGACCTTTAGTTCAGAAAGAGAACAGCTGCATGAAATCATTTCAGCCAATTGACAGGCTGGAATGAGCCTTCCCCAAAAGGTCTCATGACTGCCTGTGAGTTATTCGTCCCTACAGCCTCTGTGTTTAAGGGCCCTGGTTGACTGCAGAATAGCCACATTGGAGGACCTTGGAAGAAATACAGTCTCCATTTCACTCATTTCTGTGAATGACCATGAAGGTTTCATAGCCCGCTGAATGGTTGATTCATACTATTATCAATTGTAGATTGAGAACCCATGAACTAGATTTCAAATGAGCTAGATTTCAATGAGCCCCCAAGTTTCCTGTGTGGCCTAGAATCCCCCATCTCCTACCCACAGGGCACAAGATGTCCTTTTGGCCTAGGAAGCTTGCCCTCTCTGTGACCCCATGGAGAAGGGAGCTCCTTCAGAAGGAGGGTACATTGGGACAGTAGGCAGGTTGGGGGCATCCAAGTTGTGGTGGCCGGTAATAGGAAGACTCAGTCCACCCAGGATCCCTTTAGGAGACAGGCGAGTCTGTCAGGATCGCTCCCCCGAGTTGGTTCCTGTTCAGGAAACTGAAGAGGCCAAGGATGGTATGGTATAATGGTCCTTGGTGTGCATATGTGTGAGGCGAGGGTGGTGGTTACACTGGAGGCCTAGGGAACTAGGGAGACACTGGCTCCAGCCAGCCAGCCCTGAGCCTTCCACACCCCCACCCTCTCTCTGTCTCTCTCATACATACACTCTTATATATCATGCACCCAGACATGCATGCAGATACCCAGGACCATCCTTGCTCAGGAGTGTGTCCAATGCAGGTTTTGCTGCCCACATAGCACAAGCTCTGAGAGTGAAGGACATGACCAAGAGGTTGGGGAGGACCAGGTTGCTCATGCAGAGGACAGACATGGGCTCCCACGTGCCTAGGCTCTGTTCTCATGCTGCCACTTGATTTGTCCCCACATGCCAGGGTGTGCTGCTATAGAAACTCTGCAGGGAGCATGGCAGGAAGAGTTGCACCATTCCAGAAGAGCAGACCAGGAAGCCTGTGGACAGAAGTCCTGTGTCAGTGTGTAGCTGGGAAAGGTAAGAGTGAGGATCCCCAAGGCAAGGATGATTATTTTTAAATGCAATTAAATATGATTTCTTAAAACTATGATAGCATCATAACATTTTTTTAGTCTCAAATGCATTGTTATACAAACATTACTATAAAACACATTATTGGAGAAAGCAGTGATGTAATATTGATTATATGAGAAGAATATATGTGTACGTATATACATATATGTTATATAATTGTGACTATCTACAAATTCAAAATTCACCACACTGTGTATAAAAAAGGGGTCAGATGGCTACAGGAGGCTCAAGCCTGTAATCCTTGTTATTCAGGAATCTGGGTTCTGAGTTTTACTGTTTCTTTTTTTGGGGGGGCGTCCAGTCGTGGGGCCTGAACTCTGGGCCTGGGCACTGTCCCTCAGCTCTTCAGCTCAAGGCTAGCGCTCTACCACTTGAGCCACAGCGCCACTTCTGGCTTTTTTCTTTTTGCTTATGTGGTGCTGAGGAATCGAACCCAGGGCCTCAGGCATGCAAGGCAAGCGCTCTACCACTGAGCCACCTTCCCAGCCCCGAGTTTTAGTGTTTCTTAGCCCTAGGGCATTAGATTTTGAGAGGAGGCCTGGGCCATTGGTGCCCTTGCTTAATTGGAAATTTAAAAAACTTGGGGACTGCCTTTACAGTGCTGAGGAGAGTTGGGGTCTGGAGGGGATCAAAGGCCGTGTTGAGGTCCTATCGTGGGGAAGCGATGAGGAAGGGCAGCCATGGGGAAGGGAGGCCTCTCAGGAAAACATGCATTTGCATATATGATGTGGGCACTTGTGGGCATCATGTCAATTTCCCTCCCCTGTGTGGCCTTGGCCTTTTGGCACCTTTCTCTGCCATGTTTCCTGTCAGGATGGCACAGATGATTCTCTTGTGACCAGTGTGGGGCTGGGAGGATAGGGAGATACCATGATGGGGGTTGCAGGACAATGTTTGGTTTGATGCATTTCTGCCACAGTGTGGGGAAGGTTGGCAGGGTTGGAGCTGAGGTAAGTTCATTAGTTGTCTAGCTAGATCTGGAGGGGCAATGTGGATATTTGGGAGGAAGAGTGTCACTGAGGTACAGGGATTATATGAGTGACCGTGGGTTTGTTGTCAGGAAGAGTATACTGAATACATTATCCTTTTTATAAGGTTTATGTTGTGCTGGTCCTGGGATTTGAACTCAAGGTCTTGGTGCTGTCCTTGACCTTTCTTGGCCCATACGTGTTCCTCTACCACCTTGATTAGAGATAAGAGTCTCAAGGACTTTCCTTCTTGGGCTAGCTTGGGGGGGGGGTCCGGTCGTGGGGCCTGAACTCTGGGCCTGGGCACTGTCCCTCAGCTCTTCAGCCCAAGGCTAGCACTCTATCACTTGAGCCACAGCGCCACTTCTGGCTTCTTTTTTTTCTGCTTATGTAGTGCTGAGGAATCGAACCCAGGGCCTCAAGCATGCAAGGCGAGCGCTCTACCACTGAGCCACCTTCCCAGCCCCTTGGGCTAGCTTTGAACCACCGTCCTCCTGTCTATACTTTCTGAATAGTGAAGATCACAGGCATGAATCACTAGCACCTGGCTATCTTTCTCTTAATTTGCAAGTGTGCATTTAGTCTATTTTGTTTTCTTATATTCTCTTACTCTCCAGAATGAACTTCTCAAATATAGACCCAGAAGCCAATGGCAGTAAGTAGTTCACAACTATAATCCTAGGTACTACAATGCTGAGATCCAGTTCAGATCCATCCTGGCAAAAACATCAATGAGGCTTTTACCACCAAATAACCACTAATACTCTCTTCTGTAAAGTTTCAGTGACTTAGAACAGAGAGCATTTTTCATCTAATAAATACAATTACTGCAAGGTGCTGATGGCTCATACCTGTAATAGTAATTACTGAGGAGGATGAGATCTGAGGATCATGCTTAAAAGTCAGCCTGGACAGGAAAGTCTTTGAGACTCTTATCTCCAACATGAAGTAGCACTGTGCCTCAAAGTGGTAGAATATCATCATTGAACAAAAAAGATAGGGGACAGCTCCCAGGTTCTAAATTCAAGACCCATGATCCACCAAAAAAAAATTCTTGCCAGGCACTGGGGGCTCATCCTTTAATCCTAACTACTTTGGAGTATGAGATCTGAGGCATGAAAGGACATGATACTATCTCCACCAGAATACTCAGAAAACACCAGAATTGCTGAGTGGCTAAAGTGGTCAGAGAACTAGCCTTGAGCAAAAAGAAGTGCAAGAGGATATCATACAGGTCCTGAGTTTAAGCCCCAGGACACATACACAATTCTCATACGTGCAGGGAGACTGTGATTCTCAACAGTTTTAGTTGTATAGGGAGAACCAGGCCAGTCTCAGCTACATAGTGAAACCTTGTTAAAAAAAAACAAACAAACCTAGACACAGATGGCTCACACGCATAATCCTAGAAATACAGGAAGCTGAGTGTAAAGATTTGAAGACAGCTAAGGCAGAACAATCCTAGGGAGTCACTTATTTCCCACCAAAAGCGAGAACTTGAGATCTGGCTCATGTGGTAGAACAACAGCCTTAATCAAAAGGCAAGATCCGAAGCCCTGCGTTTAAGCCCTAGCACAACCACAGGAAAACAAAAAAAAACAAAAAAACACATGAGCTGTGTATTTGGAAATTTTCTTCATATGATATTGCATTGCTACATATAACTAATATCTGTATTGTGAAATATATATTCAATGACTCTACTAAACCTTCACTGACCACTTTCCATCTGAACCTTCTCTAACAGCATTGAATGTTCCAGATAGAACTATTTGTTATTTAACATTAAGTGTATTGCTAATAAAAATCTCACTTTAAGCCGGGCGCTGGTGGCTCACACCTGTAATCCTAGCTACTCAGGAGGCTGAGATCTGAGGATTGTGGTTCAAAGCCAGCCTGGGCAGGAAAGTCCTTGAAATTCTTTTTTTTTCTTTTTTTTTTTTTTTTTTTGGTGGAGGGGTCCGGTCGTGGGGCCTGAACTCTGGGCCTGGGCGCTGTCCCTCAGCTCTTCAGCTCAAGGCTAGCACGCTACCACTTGAGCCACAGTGCCACTTCCGGCTTTTTCCTTTTTGCTGATGTGGTGCTGAGGAATCGAACCCAGGGCCCAGTGCATGCAAAGCAAGTGCTCTACCACTGAGCCACCTTCCCAGCCCAAGTCCGTGAAATTATTATCTCCAATAAACCACCAGAAAACTGGAAGTGGCACTGTAGCTCAAGTAGTAGAGCTCTAGCCTTGAGCTGAAGAGCTGAGGGACAGCACTCAGGCGCAGAGTTCAAGCCCCTCAACCGACAAAAAAAAACAAAAATAAAAAATCTCTTTTGTTTTTATAGATTATTTTGTCCCTTTTTTGGTGTGTGTGCATGTTATAAGGTTTCAAGTCATGGCTAGGGTGCTATTCCTGAACTTCTTTTGCTCAAGTCTAGAGCTCTACAATTAGAGCCCACAGCTCCACTGCCAGCTTTTTCTTTCTTCAGATTGGAAATGTGAATCTCAGACTTTACTGCCAAGGATGACTTTGACTTGAGATCCTCTGATCTCAGCCTCCTAAGTATCTATGGTTATAAGCAGGAGCCACCAACACCTGGCACCATTTATTTTTTGTGTTTTGCCACTCAGTTTAAGCTTGAGCCAGGTCCTCAGATAGATGAATGTTTTTATTTGCTTATAAATGGGCCATGTGTAGTTGACAGTTTCACCCAAATTCATCTAATTACATGAATGACTATTTCTTTTTTTTTTTTTGTCAGTTGTGGGGCTTGAACTCTGGGCCTGGGTGCTGTCCCTCAGCTCTTCAGCTCAAGGCGAGCGCTCTACCACTTGAGCTACAGTGCCACTTCCAGTTTTCTAGTGGTTTATTGGAGATAAGAGTCTCACAAACGGGCTGGGAAGGTGGCTCAGTGGGAGAGCGCTTGCCTTGCATGCATGAGGCCCTGGGTTCAATTCCTCAACACCACACAAGCAGAAAAAAAGAAGCTGAAAGTGGAGCTGTGGCTCAAGTGGTAGAGTGCTAGCCTTGAGCTGAAGAGCTGAGGGACAGCACCCAGGCCCAGAGTTCAGGCCCCACGACTGGAGCCTCCCCCCCCCCCCAGTCTGGCTTTGAACCACGATCCTCAAATCTTAACCTTCTGAGTAGCTAGGATTACAGGCACACTGGCGCCCGGAGAATGACTATTTCTTTAGGTTCATAAATCTAACGGTCTTCTACCTAAAATTAACATGTTTTCAAATGTTTGTCACAGGAGTACATTGACTGCACAGATACAATAATGTCCTCATCCAAATTAATCTCATATCAGGAAAAGTCCAGTCCACATTGATTCTTCCTCATAGAGTAGATAACATATCATATGCCCAGGATAACAGGAGTCAGAGTTAATTTACTAGTGATGAACAATGAAGGACACCAAAAGAACTTCCAGGCCATTCTCACAAACGCACATGTAGAAATCCCACGGACTCATTCATAGTCCACCTCAACAGGAAGGGGGGCACATTAGAAATCCTCATGAATGTCTTCATGGCTATGAACATCTTAGGATAAAATGCTACTAAATATTTGAAGCAAAATTTAAAAGTATGAATTTTTAAATTTTATTTTTACTATAAATATAATTATTTTCCTTGAAAATTTAAATTATGTATTTGTACAATGCAAACAGCTTGGTTGTATGTAGACTTATTTGTGTACAGGCAGACAATCACTGCTGGCAGGGCTTCACATGTCATTATATTTGTTTGCTTCCTGGAGAGTGGGAAGTTGTCCCAATTGATAGATGAAGAGACCCAGGCTCAACCTTGACACTATTCTAGGTCCTATGGCTTGTGCTATGATACTTCTTATGTCCCTAAACAACAGGAGCCCAATCCAGGCACATGGCAGCACCTCTCTAGTGTTGGATTCCTTGCCAGGGTCTCAGCAGTTTCTCTCACACATCTTCTACTTTGTTCTTTTGTTCTACTTGGGACCCATATACTGTATTAAGTGATTCAGAGTCTACTTAGACAATATGTTGTTGTAGGAAATGGAGAATAGATTTAGTACTCCAAAATTGCACATCTTAGAAAGAAAAAAACCGGAACATTTTATTAAATTCAAATATTAAAATACTGTACCAATACTGACAAAACAAACAGAAAAAATGAAACATATTTCCCTGGGGAAGGAAAGAATGGGAGGGAAGCTGCTGTCAGGTGGACAGTGGGAGGTCCAGCAAAGAAAACAGATATTTGGCCAAAGATGCATTGTGGATATTTTCCTACCTTTCTCAAGTATAGATAGCTTAATTTGACAGAGTTTAGGCAGCTCCAGGTGAGTATCACCTAGCAATGACAGGAATATTATCTCTGCCTTTATAACTGGGTATTTTGTATTTCAGGTGGGTGAACAGAACCAGCTGGAGGCCCACAGGAGGCAGAAGGTGTTGTGCTCCTTACACAGAGGACACGTACTGCACTACCACGATCTGGGGAACACAGTCCTGCGGAGGCTCCAGATCTTCTTCTGAAGCTGGTGAAGCCACACATTCCACTACCTCATCTGCTGCCATCATGGATGAATCCTCTGCCTTGATCTCAGGAGCAGGTGCTATGTGTAATCCCAAATCTAAGGCTGGATATAGATGCACTGTTAATAGAGGGAGCTCTAGAAGTTGAGGTGGGACTGAATCTTCAAGGAGACTGTAGGTGTGGATAATGAGTGGCTGTGCCTGAGAGTCTCCATACAGAGAGTAGAGGCTGTTTACCATAGTATACCCATCACAGGACACCTTCCCTGACTGGGTTATACTAATGCTTACTGGCCAATCACAACCCTGGGATTCTTATCCCACGCGAGACTGGTTTCCATCCCTACTCACATATTCTCAGGAACCTACCTAAGGACTCCTTTGTCTTTTTGTCTGCCTCCTTGTTCTCCTGCTCCTTCAGTTGGGTGAGGAGGAGGTGTCCACGGACTGCCAGGTCTGAGGAGGGCATGTGGAGCAGCACGTAGGCCATCAGCTTATTCAGGTTGGCCAGGTCCTTGGACTGGCAGAAATCCTCAGGGTACTTGTCCAGCCACATGGCAAGCGTGGAACACAGGGTTCTGTGTGCAGTTGGATAGAAAGCAAAGTGAGAATTGCTGTCTCCTTCCTGAGCTCTTGCACAGTCCCTTGCTGGGAGAGCTCCCATGCAGAGACTGCCCACCTCACAGACAGACTTGCATGTTGGGAAGAGGGAGGAGACTCATGTGAGGAGAAGGATCTCTACTGTTGCCCTGTGGTACTCACTAGAGATCCCCTCTAGTCCCTAGTAGACCAGGGTATTTCACTTATTTCTTTTCCATGCCTTTAGATGAAGCCTCAGTCCCCATCACAAGTAATGTGCTAAGCGGAGTTTGTTACCTTGTAGCCCAAGCCCTAACATTTATCTCACTCTTCAAAGAGAACCCTTCTCTTTGTCCCAAATTCCACTCACTTCTTTACTTCTTCATCCTTCTCACAGTTAGGATGGAAATGTGAATATCTGTGGGAAGAGAGGAGGAAGTCATGTTTTCAGTGTCCTCTATTTCTGACCTCCCAGGTTGTCTATGTGGACTGGCTAAGTCCAGGATGAGAATGGGCAGATTCATCTGCACAGTTTCCTCAATTTTCCATGAAGGGGTTTGGAATGTGCCTCTCCAAAGTGCATGCTTCATATGTTGGTGCAGTGATCCTTCCCTGATGGCTCAGTGGACATAGGGCTCTCAGTCCACCCCTATGCTTTAGCCCGTTCTCTGGCTCCAGTTCTCTAGGGGCCTTGTAGATTGTTTTGGGAACCTTGCTAACTTATGGGAAATGTATCAGAGGGCTTCAAATGCAGGATTCCTTTGTGAGTGTCCTGTGTTTAAGGAAGTAATATGTTCCCTCCAAGGAGAACATCGTCCTGGGCAGCCCACTTCAAAGGAACAAGCTTGGGAAGGCACTGCCTGGTCTCATCCCACTTTTGGATGAGAAGATCAACTTGAAGCAAACTGGGTAGTGTTTTCTAGCTCTAGCCAGGAGGGTGGCGACATCACTTTGGTTTGGATGGGGCATTCACCTGTTAAACAGAAGGTCCAACACTTGGCCTGTGGTGGTGAACCTCCTATAAGTGAACAGGAAGGCTGGCACGAAGAAGGGATCCTCCTTCTGGTGTTGAGGAACCAGGAGGTTTACCATCTTCTCCAGCATGCCTGGCTGCAGTGTGCTCACTGTATGGGGCAAGTCCTGGGCTGGGTCTGGCTCCTTTTCCTCCTGAGGTGGGATCAAGGGGAGGTAATTGAGAGGTGAGGTGGTAAGACCCTTAAAAAATGGACTTAGTGTGATCAAGCGAAATGAAAAGTGCACAGAATTACTGTGAACAGGACAGCTGGGAATTGAGGAGGGCTCTAGGGTTGGCTGGGATGACAGTGAGATAAATTACCTGGGCAGAGTTCATTTGCTGTGGTGCAGTATTTGTGCCATTTGTGTGCCTTTGGAAGAATTCCCTGAGGTGCCAAAGTCGGGGGTGAGCCCTGACCCAGCGACCACTGCGGGATCTCCTGAGACCTGAGTCCCGGGATCTTGGCAGACAGCAGGAGGACATCCTCCTTCTTCAAGATTGCTAGCCAAGTGAGCTGGCTGCTGTTGATCTGGAATGTTGTTGCCTGGCTACCAGGATTCCATGTTCAGTTGGCCCCATCTTAAAGATGTAGGCTTCCCTCCCCAGTTCCGTTCTTCCTGAGCCCCTTCCTCATACAAGGCCTCCCCAGAGGACTCAATGGCTGCTAAAGTGCCCCCTCCCTCATCACCATGCACACATTTGGTCACATTTAACCACCCATCTTGTCCAATCTCACCACCCTCGGTTAGAACTGGCTATAGGCACAGTTTCAGTTAAAAGGAGCCAGAGCCCTGCTTTCCTACCATTTGAATGACTCTTGACAAGTCATTTTGTATGACATGGTCCCCTTGTCACCTCAACTGTTTTCTGGTCTTTCTTCTAATATGTGTGCCCTAGGGTATTAGTAGGTGCTGGTGCCCTTAAACACACAGTTTTCCTGACTTGGGATGTTGGGGTTGCTTGTAGGAATAAAAGCCCCAAGTGGAAAGAACTTACAAAGGCAAAGTTGACTTGTGCATTGAGTAGGCCATCAGTCCTAAATCTAGCATGCATGCCGATAGCAGGCAGGCTGCTCCCTTTTTATCCCTAATCCATCAGGCCCTGCCTCTCTACCTTGAGTCTGGCTGAGCTCAGGTTCACAATGCATAAGAGTATGTGGTTTAATTAAGAATATATAAGTAAATCGGGGCTGGGAAGGTGACTCAGTGGTAGAGCACTTGCCTTGTATGCATGGGGCCCTGGGTTCGATTCCTCAGCACCACATAAGCAAAAAGAAAAAAAAAGCCGGAAGTGATGCATGCTGTGGCTCAAGTGATAGAGCACTAGCCTTGAGCTGAAGAGCTGAGGGACAGCGCCCAGGCCCAGAGTTCAGGCCCCACAACTGGACCCCCCCCCAAAAAAAAAGAGAGAGAATATATAAGTAAAATTCAAGGAGCTTCTAACAGGATCTCTTATGAAAATGTCCAGAAGGAGAAGAATATAACTGGAATACAGTCAACAAGGGTCAAGCCACCTGGCCATATCAGAAACTTTTCAGAAAAACATTTCTTACAAAATTGACAGAATGGAAAATATCTGTTTTGATAGAAATGATTCTTTTTTTGTGTGTGTGTGTGTCCAGTCATGGGGCCTGAACACTGGGCCTGGGCGCTGTCCCTCAGCTCTTCAGCTCAAGGCTAGCGCTCTACCACTTGAGCCACAGCGCCACTTTCGGCTTTTTTCTTTTTGCTTATGTGGTGCTGAGGAATGGAACCCAGGGCCTCAGGCATGCAAGGCAAGCACTCTACCACTGAGCCACCTTCCCAGCCCTAGAAATGATTCTTTTCTCAGATTGAGAAACCCATTGGCTAGTATCAACTGTAACTTAACTTAAAATCTTAAGAATGAAAGGAAATCAAAAGAAGTGGTTGAAAATCAATACTCTAAGATCCGACTTATAGATAGATGCAGATATACTTTAACATGGGTCCAATTGAATCAATACTAAGTTAAAGTTGACTTTTTACCTATGTCTACATGGACACATGATTTAATTTAATATCCCACAATTGAGTTTGCTGGTTGTCACCCACATAAGGTACCTACCAAATTTAAGAAAAAATTTTTTTTTTTTTTTTTTTTTTTTGGGTCCGGTCGTGGGGCCTGAACTCTGGGCCTGGGCACTGTCCCTCAGCTCTTCAGCTCAAGGCTAGCGCTCTATCACTTGAGCCACAGCACCACTTCCGGCTTTTTTCTTTTTGCTTATGTGGTGCTGAGGAATCGAACCCAGGGCCTCGAGCATGCAAGGCAAGCGCTCTACCACTGAGCCACCTTCCCAGCCCCAAGAAAAAATTTTTAACTTAAATTTTCCCTGTGAAAATACATTGTATTTTCAAGAATTTTGGATAACAAAACACTGTTTTTTGGCTGGGTATCTGTGGCCCACACCTGTAATCCTAGCTACTCAGGAGGCTGAGATCTGAGGATTGTGGTTCAAAGCCATCCCCAGCACGAAAGTCCATGAGACTCTTATGTCTAATAAACTATCAGAAAACTGGAAGTAGTGCTGTTGCTCAAGTGGTAGAGAGCTAGCCTTGAGTTGAAGAGCTGAGGGACAGCATCCAGGCCCAGAGTTTAAACCCCTCAACTGACAAAAACAAAAGAAAACAAAACAGTTTCTTTCTAAAAATTCACCATTAGCTTCAGTTAGTTTTTTTTTTTTTTTTTGCCAGTCCTGAGGCTTGAACTCTGAGCCTGGGCACTGCCATTGAACTTCTTTATACTCAAGACTAGCATTCTATCACTTTTTCTGTGTATATGGTACTGAGGAATGGAACCCAGGGCTTCATGTATGATAGGTAAGTATTCTACCACTAAGCCACATACCCAGCCCACTTCAGTAAATTTTTTTTTCAGTCATGGGGCCTGAACTCTGGGCCTGGGCTCTGCTCCTTAGCTCTTCAGCTCAACCACTTGAGCCACAGCATCACTTCCAGCTTTTTCTGCTTATGTGGTGCTGAGGAATCGAATCCAGGGCTTAATGCATGCAAGGCAAGCACTCTACCACTGAGTCACCTTCCCAGCCCTTGTTTGTTTTTTATATGCTGGTTGTGGGATTTGAACTCTAGCCTGATTGCTGTTCCTGAGCTCTTTTGCTCAAGGCTTGTATTCTTCCACTTATGCCACAGCTTCACTTCTGATTTTTGTTTAATAGTTAATTAGAAATAAGTGTGTTAGGATTTAACTGCCTGGACTGGCTTGAACTGCCTTCCTTAGAGCTTAGTCTCCTAAGTAGCTAGAATTTAGAGGCATGACCACTGGTGCCGGCTCATTTAGTTGTTTTTTTTTTTTTAACATACTGTTTTCTTGTGCATATTATCAAAGATTTTTACTAGTTTTCTAGCAAAATATAAATCTTTATCTTGACTGATATAACCAAATGACATTACATTTTGTTTATTTTTATTTTTAAGTAAGTAAACAGTTCTTTTCAACAGTTATGGGGAGAACAGATTGAGTAGAAGGTTACACTCCGAAAGGTGTGAATCCCCTGTGAGAGTTATCAAAGAGGCTACTAGTCAACATTAGGTGTTACCAATCAGACTTTGGATTTTTAGGCTTCACGTACTTGTAATCTTGATTACCTATTTTGTGGATTAACACATAACATAGATGTGAATTATGGTTCCTCATGACTTTATTGATTTATAGATTGATTTAGGCACATATTAGGGAAATGGCAAAGAGTAACCTTCAGTTCGGGTCCTTGGTATTGTGGTGATACCCTCAGCACCAACAAAGTGGCTTATGGTATAACTTGCATGAGTTAGGGTGTAGAAAATAAACTATGTATTCTGCTAAGATTTTAAGTGAGGACACAAAGTAAGTTATAAATTTACTAGGAGTGAATGATTAGTTCAGATTGGAAGAAGGCTTCATTTCGTGTGAATTTAAAAAAGAAGAGCTCTGAAAGGAGCAGGCTAAACAAGGCAAAAAGGCCTCATCTAGAAAGATGTGATAGACTGGGAAGATTGCAAAAAAAGAATCTTTAAAAAAAAATTTTTCTCGAGGGCTAGGAAGGTGGCTCAGTGGTAGAGTGCTTGCTCACATGCATGAGGTCCTGGGGTCGACTCTGTACCACATACACAGAGAAAGCCAGAAGTATGTGCTATGGCTCAGTGGTAGAGCACTCGTTTTGAGGGGAACAGCTAAGGGACAGTGACCAGGCCCAGAGTTCAAACTCCATGACCAACCAATAAAATACTCAGGTGCATTCATACCATGTATTGAAGCCCCAAGACAAGCATTAAGAATTTTTTTGTCAGTCGTGGAGCTAGAACTCTGGGCCTGGTCACTGTCCCTCAGTTCTTCAGCTCAAGGCAAGCACTCTACCACTTGAGCCAAAGGGCCACTTCACTTCTGGTTTTCTGGTGGTTTATTGGAGATAAGAGTCTCAGGGCTTTCCTGCCCAGGCTGGCTTTGAATTGTGATTCACAGATCTCAGCTCCCTGAGTAACTAAGATTACAAGCATGACCCCCCCCCAGCTACCTGAGAATTTTACTCAAGGCTAGTGCTCTTGAAATATGGACAAAGACTTAGTTCCAAAGTACCTTGCTAAACTTTTTGTGCATATCTTTCCTACTCTATCTAAATGTATGTCTTAAAATAGCTTAAATTAATTATACAGTGGGAGGATTTCATTGTTCTCTTTCTACACTTCAACAATGTATGTCAATCAATCACCCTTGCTCTAGCACTCTCTATCTCTGCCCTCACTTTTTCTTTATTAGGAAAATGTGAGAGAAGAGGTGACATTGTACAAAAAATGTACTTTTACCTGAATTATGTAATTGTAACATCACCTTTATAATAACAATAAAAAAGAAAATTGAAAAAACAAAAAACCCAAAGTACCCTGCTAAGACCAGAATGGAGTCTCAGTTTGTAGCAGTTGCAGGAGAGAGAGCTTGCTCTTGGTCTTCATGTGGATGAACTAACTATCTTATTTATGAATTATATAACATTGATTTTTATCAAAACACAGATTATATGTGCAGTGGTAGTGCCTTCATAAGTTGCAACCCACATGAATCTTCAGGGTATAGTAGTAATCTAATTCACTTTCTGGTTCTTTTTTTATAATATATATTTATTTTAAGATACTATACAAAGGGGTTACAGTAAGGCAATGAGTACATTTCCTATCCAGCATTGTTACTCCCTCCCCTTTGTTTTCCCCTATTGTCCCTTCCCTCCCCACTTCTCCCTCCCCCCACCATTGAAGTTGTAAAGTTTGTTTTCAACATAGTGTCTTATACATCTCATTCTTACAATGTGTCAGCCTGTATCCTTATTTCAGCATTTTGTTATTTCCCTCCCCTCCCCAAATTAGAATAATTTTTATACAAGATGCAGGGCCCTGGAATCAAATACAGTGAAAACAGGTTATATCATGGGGAAAGAACATACAAAAGAAACAAAAAAATCACACAGTACATTATAAGTACATTAAAAACAACAGCAAGAAAGCAAAAACCTCTTGTGTCCTCATTTTCATTTCGCTTAGCATCATCTCATATGGTCATATGTACTTAGCTCTTGACCTTTTCTGCTTGTCCTAGACATATACTAGTTATTGCAAATAAGGATAACCATGGGACCTTTGTTTCTTTGGGCCTGGTTTGCTTCACTTTAATATAATTTCTTCCAAGTTTTTCCATTTCCTAACAAATGGGACGATGCCATTCTTTCTGATGGAAGCATAGAATTCCATTGTGTGTGTATGTGATATATATATATATATTATATATATATATATATATATAATATATATATATATATATAAACATCACATTTTCTTGATCCATTCATCTACTGAGGGGCATCTGGGTTGGTTCCATATCTTAGCTATGATAAATAATGCTGCAATAAACATAGCTGTGCTGGTAGCTTTAGTATGTCCTTGTTTATGATCATTTGGGTAAATTTCCAAAAGTGGGATTGCTAGGTCATAGGGAAGTTCTATGTGGAGTCTTTTGAGGAACCTCCATACTGCTTTCCAAAGTGGTTGAACAAGTTTACACTCCCACCAACAATGCAGTAGGATTCCCTTTTGGCCACATCCCCTCCAACATCTGCTGTTATTAGATTTTTTGATTATAGCCATTTTAACTGGGGTGAGGTAGAATCTCAATGTTGTTTTGATTTGCATTTCTTTTATGGCTGAAGAGGTTGAACATTTCTTCATGTGTCTATTGGCCATTCTTATTTCCTCTTCAGAGAAGTCTCTCTTTAAGTCTTTAGCCCACTTATTAATCAGGCAGTTGTTTCTTTGAGGATTTATTGTTGGGGGATTTAATTTTTTGAGTTCTAAGTATATTTTAGATATGAGACCCTTGTCCCTTGTATAACTGGTGAAGATCTTCTCCCAATCCATTGGCTTTCTATTGATCTTGCTAGCTATGTCCTTTGCCATGTAGAAGCTCTGCAGCTTCATGCAATACTATTTGTCCGAACTTTCTTTTATTTGTTGTGTTTTTGGGTCTTTATTAAGAAAATTTCGGCCTGTGCGAAGGAGCCCTACGGTTTCTCCTATTCCTTCCTGTAATGTTTTCAGGGTGTCTGCTTTTACATCAAGGTCTTTGATCCATTTAGAGTTGATTCTGGTTCAGGGTGATATAAGGATCTAGCTTTAGTTTTCTACAGGTGTTTAACCAATTTTGTCAGCACCATTTACTGAAGAGGCTGTCTTTCTTCCATTCTATTTTTTTTGTCAGTCATGGGACTTGAACTCTGGGCCTGAGCACTGTCCCTCAGCTCTTCAGCTCAAGGCTAGCATTCTACCACTTGAGCCACAGTGCCACTTCTGGCTTTTTCTGTTTATGTGTTGGTGAGAAATAGAATCCAGGGCCTCAGGCATGTGAGGCAAGCACTCTAGCACTCAGCCACCTTCCCAGGCCTCTATTCTATTTTTTTAGCTCCCTTATCAAAGATTAAGTGGCTATAGATCTGTGGGTTCATTTCTGGATCTTCCGTTCTATTTAATTGGTCCTCAGGTCTGTTGTGCCAGTACCAAGCTGTTTTGATTACTGTGGCTTTGTAGTAGAGTTTGAAATTTGGCATTGATATTCCTTCAGCTCTGTTCTTTCTGCTAAGGATTGTTTGTGCTATTTTGGGTCTTTTATTGTTCCATATGAATTTTTGGATTGCTTCTTGTTTCATTGAAGAATGAGGTTGGGATATTGATAGGTATCGCATGGAATTTGTAGCTACCCTTTGTCAGTATTGCCATTTTCACAATGTTAATCCTCCTAATCCAGGAGCATGGGAGGTTTTCCACTTCTTTAGTTCTGCTTTAATCACTTTCTTGTTCTTAATACAGAGATGAATGTTGCTTCCACTAACTAACATTAATTTACCTACCAAAACTCTGCCCTTTTGCATGAGTTAGTGTATAAAAAATAAACTGTGTACTTAGATATGCTACAGTTTTTTTTTTAATTTAATTTAATTTTATTTGTGAACATACTGTACAGAGGAGTTACAGTTACATGGGCAGGATAATGCGTACATTTCTTACCAAGCATTGCAGCCTCCTCCTTTGTTTACCCTTCACATCCCTTCCCAGCCTCTCCCCTCCCCCCCTAATCCCAATCCTTCTCCTTCCCCCCCTTCCCCCCCTTCCGCCCCCCCCTACAGTTTTTTTTTTATTGTAAAGATACTATACAGAGGGTTACAGTTACATGAGTGAGGTATTGAGTACACTTCCTCTTTTTTTTTTTTTTTTTTGTCGGTCGTGGGGCTTGAACTCTGGGCCTGGGCGCTGTCCCTCAGCTCTTCAGCTCAAGGCTAGAGCTCTACTACTTGAGCTACAGTGCCACTTCCGGTTTTCTGGTGGTTTATTGGAGATAGGAGTCTCACGGGCTCTCCTGCCCGGGCTGGCTTTGAACCACGATTCTTAGATCTCAGCCTCCTGAGTAGCTAGGATTACAGGCAGGAGCCACCAGCGCCCGGCTGTACACTTCCTCTTGAACATTGTTACTCCCTCCATTGTTTTCCCCATACCATCCCCTCCCTCCCTCCCTTCCCCGAGGTTCTTTTTTTTTTTTTGATTGTGATTAAGTGATTACATAATTTCCGGAATTTCACAGTATTGTGGAATAATGATGCTCATTTAAAGTCACAAGTTTATTCTAACTTTCCTGGAGCAAATTGTCTATCACAGTCTGTAACATATAATGGTGTTCACATGTTATATACCATATATGTGATCAGCAGCATGGGGATATTTAGTAGTGGTTCAACCAGATGAGTGAGAGTTCTTTGTTTCTTAAGTCCTGTTAGTTTTGTTGTATCACCTAACATTTTGGATTTAGCATCCACTTATCAGGGAGACCATGTACCGTTTGTCTCTTCGTTCTTGGCTTACCTTGCTCAACATGATTCCTTCTAGCTCCATCCATTTCCCTGCAAATGCCATTATTTTGTCATTTCTAATGGCTGCATAATATTCCATTGTGTATAGATACCACAATTTTTGGATCTGTGGTGGGGCATCTGGGTTGTTTCCATATCCTAGCTATTGTGAACAGTGCTGATATGCTACAGTTTTAAGTGAGGACACAAACTAAGTTGACTAGGAGTGAATGATTAGTTCAAAATGGAAGAAGACTTCTTTTATGTGAATTTAAAAAAGAAGAGCCTTGAAACGAGCAGGCTAAACAAGCCAAAAAGGCCTCATCTAGAGAGATGTGATAGACTGAGAGCATGCATTGTGTGGTAGGAAGAGGGTAATGGGAGCAAGTGTGCTCCATGGTCAAGTCAAAAGAGCAGCAACGAGAATCCTTTAGTATTAGCAACCTGAAAGTCAGCAGACTTGGTCAAGAGGATCTGGATGAAAGTGACGAACGAAGATCCTTGAAAAGAAAGCTGGGAAGTGATGTTCTCTGACCTTATAGGATGAATGTTCCCCTCTTATCATGCCAGTGTCTGTCTGAATACCATTTCTAGCTCCAGCTGCTGAGGAGACAGCATGGACATACATAGTTACAAACACTCGTGTAAGCAAAGAACTCTTCTTGTGTCCTCTTCCTAACCACCAAGAGTGTTATGGAAACATCATGGTAACCTCTGAGATAGATTATAGGCTCTAAAAGACATACTGTCCTGTGGTGTATTCTTGCCCAGAGCATGCTGTGTGGATGGATGGGTCCAACTGGAAGCCTGAATTATAGGCAGTGCCTCTGACAGATATTTCCATATTTGAGCAAGAGATATGGAGAAAGCCATGAGAATGACAGGTGACAGTCAAATTTAGATTCATTTTGAAGTGAAATGTTATTTAGTGAGACAACATAAAACTATTGTGGATTGGGGGGAAAATCTCAAGTATCTGAATTTTTAGAATTGGGTATGAGGAATATTACATGTTCTGAAGTCAGTAACAGGTTAGTAGCTTCAAAATACACAATTCACAAATGCTCAACAGTTACATAAGTTACAGAATATATCCTTCTGTCTCTCACATACACTTAAAATCTATTTGTGAAAAAAAATATGTTGACGTGTAGGTCTACTTTACATCTTGCAAGGTATAAAAAAATATTTTCCAGGTATTGGAGGCCAGATTCAAATGCTAGAATGCTAGGCAATGAACAAAAGCAAGCATCATATATCAAACTCAAATCCCAGTTTCAGACAAAAAGTTAAAGAAAAGGAAAAAATTTGTTCTGGAAGCAGCTTCTGGGAGAGATCAGAGGAAGAGAGTAGAGCCCCCTGGTAGTGATCATTCCTGCCTGGCTCCTTACTCAATCTATCCAGCCATTTAGTCCTCTCTGGCCTCAGCACATGGGTAGACTTCTGAGGACAGGCTACGTGATTCAGAAATACAGATCAAAAATTCAAACTGAGCCTGCCAATTGTAAATTTGAGGTCTTTGAGAGAAATACATTCCTTTCTTTTTTTTTTTTTTTTTTGGTCGGTTGTGGGGCCTGAACTCTGGGCCTGGGTGCTGTCTCTCAGCTCTTCAGCTCAAGGCTATTGCTGTACCATTGAGACACAGCGCCACTTCCAGCTTTTTCTGCTTATGTGGTGCTGAGGAATCAAACTCAGGTCCTCATGCATGCGAGGCAAGCACTCTACCACTGAGCCACCTTCCCAGCCATCTGAGAGAAATAAATTTCATACTTAAATGTGCTCACGCTTGTACAGAAAAGTACAATCAGTAAGAATCCTCTATTGACAAAAACAAAGGAGAAAGCAGCAATAATAGTTTTCCGTTCTTCAGCAGTTGTCTTAGTATTTATGTGTGCTGCTCGAAAAACACTGTGATATTAAAGTCTTTGCTTACAACTCAGAGAATTTGAGAGAAATATTTCCTAGCTGAATAATTTTTCTATGCAAATTGACTTATAATCCATTTTCAGTTCCTGGTTTCTAAACTCATTTTGTTTTGGATTCTTATACCTGAGACCTATGTATTTATTTTAAACTGCTTATTAAACCTAGTCCTGGTGGACCAAGCCTGTAATCGTAGCTACTTATGAGGCTGAGATCTGAGAATCACTGTTCAAAGCCAGCACAAGAAAGAAGGTAGGTGAGACTCTTACCTCCAGTTAACCACACAAAGCCAAAATACAATTGTGGGTCTAAGTGGTAGAGAACTAGCCTACCAATTTCATCCAATTTTTGCATTTCAGGTAGCAGCAACCCAGAGAAAAAAAAGAATTCTGTCCAAATCAAGGTCATTTTCTCCAAAGGTTGTTAGATGCTGTTAGATGGGCACTAGTGGCTCACACCTCTAATCCTAGCTACTCAATAGATTGAGATCTGAGGATTGAGGTTTGAAGCTAGCTCTGAAAGAAAAGTTTGTGAAACTGTTATCTCCAGCTAACAAGGAAAAACCTGGAAGTGAAGTGTAGCTCAAGTGGTAGAAAAGGCCAAGCAGGAGTGTGAGACCCTGAGTTAAAGCTCTCCTATTAGCATACACAAAAGTGCATCTGTTATTATCCTAATTGAATCTTTTCTATGGCAGATGAAATTATGTTCTGATTATGTGTTTTATGGCTTTATCTATAAGCCTAGGAGCAATTGGATTTGTGTGGCAATGTCTGCCTTCAGGCCCTCTAGTCTTAGTTTTATCTATCTGTCCTTCTATCTGTCCCTCTATTTGTCCCTCTATCTATCTATCCATCCATCCATCCATCCGTATCTGTTTGTTTTCTCTCTTGCAAGTACTAGGAATTCAACTCAGGGACTCATACTTGCAGGCCAGTTGTCTGTCACTTGAGTCACATCCTCAGTACGTTTTTATCATGGTTATTTTGGAGATGAGCTCTTGATCTATGCCTGGGCCAGGCTGGGCTGAAACCTTCCTTCTTGTACTTCCCCATATTACCAGGAATGACTGGAGTATGCCCCCTGAGACTCTTATCTCGAATTAACTGCCCAGAAGCCAGAAGTGGAGCTGTGGCTGAAGTGGTAGAGCACTAGCCTTGGCCAAAAAAGCCCAGAGAAAGAACCAAGCCCCAGGATGGACACAAAAAACTAAACACAGGACACCATGGTGAAACAGCATAAGGCAATTGGTGAAAAATGAAGAAATTACTTATATATTTTGTATGTTATCAATGATGGAAAGAAGGCTTCTTTGCTAAACTGACAGCACAGTTTTTGCTAAAATTGGATTTTACAAAATAAAGAAGAATGGTCTTTAAAGAAGATCTATAAACCTGACTCTGGGTTGGAGTTATAGCTCAATCATAGGTATGTACTTAACTGTACAAAAGTCCCAACATTCAATCACCAGTACCAAGAACAAAAATGAAAACGAAAGAACAAAATAGAAGGCTGAGTTTATTTTAGAAAACCAGATACTCTTTATCACCCTTCATTTATTTACCACACTCCCTTTTTGCCAGTAGAGAGCTTTCTTGTCCCCCAAAGTTATTCCCCAATGGACTACCTAGTATATGCAAAGGTCTGGGTTCAAATTCCAACATCACAAAAAGGAGTGCATGAAACTGTAGAGAAGAATATTGGGATAAGGTAATTTTAAAAGAGGGAGAGCATAAGAGTAATGCATGTTACTAAATGGTCTAGTACCACAGTTCTGCAGATGCATATACATGTATACACATATATATGCATTATGTGTATGTACACACACTATGCTTCTGTATTAGTATATACACATGTATGTAATAGTACAAAAGTAGTATGTATATTTATGTACACGTGCACACATACTGTTCTGACATCACATTAATTGTTTTTTTAAGGGGGAAATGAGTAAGAATTTAACACACTGAAAAAGATAAATCAGTTAGGTGCTGGTAGCTCACACCTGTAATCTTAGCTAAATGGGAGGCTGAGATCTAAGGTTCACAATTCAAAGCTAACCCAGGCAGGAAAACCCATGAGACTCTTACCGCCAGTAAACTAGTCAGAAAAAGCCAAAAATGGTGCTGTGGCTCAAGTGGTAGAGTGCTAGCCTTGAGCAAAAGAAGTTCAGGGATGGTGCCCAGGCCCAGAATTCAACCCTCTTGGACTGGCAAAAAAAGAAGACAAATCATTAGGAAATGAGATGTAACTAAAGGATCTTTTTTTTTTTTTGCCGGTCATGGGGCCTGAACTCTAGGTCTGGGCGCTGTCCAGACCTAGCTCAAGGCTAGCTCTCTACCACTGGAGCCGCAGCACCACTTCCGGCTTTTTCTGTTTATATGGTGCTGAGGAATTGAACCCAGCGCCTCATGCTTGCAAGGCATGCACTCTACCGCTGAGCCACCTTCCCAGCCCCACTAAAGGATCTTGTATATTATATTCATGTAACCTTGAGCCATGTATACATGCACAACTTTATGTAACCCTGAATGTAGCCTTGAGACTGTGTGCACTTGTGTAGCTTTGGGGCCATCCTTGGATGAATGCCACTTTTGTCTTGTTGAAAGATATAAACAGGCATCACTGCTGGTGAATGAGTGGGAATTATGGAGTTATGATTTGTGGATGATGGTTCTGCTGGGGAACAGAATTTGAACCTATGAACTGAATGAAGCTGGTGTTATGCAGAACCTATAAGTGCTGGGGTGAGTCAGTAAATGATGTGTTACTATGCTGTGCAAGTGTACAGACACAGAGTTTTGGTTTTTGTTTTTGGTCAGTCGTGGGGCTGAATTCTGGGCCTGGGCACTGTCCCTCAGCTCTTCAGCTTAAGGCTAGTACTTTACCACTTAAGCCACAGCACCACTTCCGGCTTTTTCTGCTTATGTGGTACTGAGGAATTGAACCCAGGGCCTCCTGCATGCAAGGCAAGCACTCTACCACTGAACCACCTTCCCAGTCCCAGACACAGTTTTGAATAAAAGTTGACCATCCATTCCTGTATGCCTCTAATTTTTCCTTTGGCCTGATTGAACTAGAGAATCTGAAAACTTCTAGCACAATTGCACCACACTCTGCTTAGCTTATTACTCGCTCTGTTTATTATAGATGCTTTAAATCTTTTGTTATTCAGAACCTTATTTTTCATGTTCCTCAAATTAGTTCTGATTTTGTTTATAATTTAATGGCAGAATACCATCATTTCCCTGTGTTTTTAATTAATAGTTTGTTTTCTTTAGTGGCTCATTGACTCTGTTGTATCCCTCAGGTAAAAGTAATTGATCTACTTGATTGTACAATATTGTTACCTGGAAGTGATGATTAATCATAATTAAGGATTATGATTCCAAAGGTATATATTGGGGCCCATGAATTTACATTTCCAGTGGGTAACTTTAGGTAGTCAAAAACACTGAACTGTACCAAATCTGAGGAGAGATGAAAACAGAATCCCAGTGTAAATATGAAAATAAGGGATTCACATTATCAGACTTCTAGAAATGCTGGGGAGCAGGTGGAGATTGAACTAGAGATTGAACTAGAACTCAAACCACCATCTGTTTGTTTTTTAAAGAGTCCCTGGGCCTTGATTTCCTTCAGAGCTCAAGAACCTGAAGAGCTTTGCTTGGAGATCCTTGAGGTGGCTAATGCTGGTGTCTGTGTCCTAGTCAGCTGTAGTAGAAGATGTTTCTTCTACTAGTTACTCAGGTGAGATCCTCTTTCAAGTAGGCAAAGATTGAAACTTCATGGGCTATAGCTCATTTAGCCTCGTTTAATTGCTGGTGATACAAAACAAAGCAAAATGAAGGGTCTTCACTTGGGATGTTCCAGGTTTCCCCTACTATCACAGAGCAACTAACTGATGGATCCTGGGCATTTCCATGATTTACCTGGCAGATATTCCCCAGAGTTGAAACTTGTATAGTTTGAAGGACAGCCACGATATTCTAATTACACAACAACAGTTCTGTGTGTGATCCATAGGCTGTGCCACTAACATGCATTTAGCTTCATCAAGGCTTCAGCCGCAGCCACAATTATGAATAGTACCAGCTGGGCACAGGGGGCTCACAGCTACTCAAGGGGCCGAGATTAAAAGATTGCCTTTCAAAACCATCCTGGGGAGGAAACTGTGAAACTCTTACCTCCAGTTAATGCCAGAAAACCGGACGTGGTACTGTGGCTCAAATTGGCTGAGCAAAAAGAAGCTCAAGGACAGTACCCAGGCCCTGAACCCAAGCCCTGTGACCAGCAAATAGAAAAGAAAAAGAAGAATATTGACATTGAGCTGGTGAGCAGAATCCCCACAAGGCTCACTTGGGCTGTTGGGATTCAGGTGTATCCATTTAGCCTGAAAAATGCAGGTCCTTTGAAGAGTTCCTCTGAAACAGTGTTCCTGGAGAATACCCAGCATTGTGTTGATATGCAGGAAGACAGAACCTTCCTTTTATTAAATGGGAGTCTGCCTTGTATTCCAGGTAAGGAACTGGAAGCAACTTTGATACAGAACCCTATGGCTTAGTGGGAGGTTGTAATACAGGCAACAAGCAAGGGAAGTTGGTTCATCCTGTATTTTAAGAACTTCGGCCACAGAGAACTGCCCAACACCCAAGGGAAGCTAGCACCTTGGGACTTGTCAAGTAACCTTACATTTAACCTGGATCTGTTCTGTCATGACCTCTGTCAGGTCCTGCTTGTTGCTTTTCATTTGCTAGGCAAATGGCCAATGCTAAAAATGATGGATGCACAGCTACGCAGGCTAGTTCTTTTCATTCTTCCATTCAAACTGTTGCCCTTTAGGGACAAGCCTAGATTGTAGAGAATACAAGAAAGAATCTGTATGCTTCTGGCGTTAAGGCAACATGTACTGAAAATTAAGAGTTCTTCCACTGTTTTTGCTGTCTGTGGAATATTCCATCTTAAGTTTGTTTTTAATTTTTAAATAGTTGCACAAAGGGGTTGCCATTTAACGAAGCAGTTTTTTAATACAGTGTGTGTGTGTGTGTGTGTGTGTGTGTGTGTGTGTGTGTGTGTGTGTGTGTGTGTGTGTGTGTGTGTGTGTGTGTGTGTGTGTGTGTGTGTGTGTGGTGCCTGCTCTGGGATTTGAACTTAGCACTGTCCCTGAGCTTCTTTGTGCTCAAGGCTAGCCCTCAGTCACTTGAGCCACTGGCTGAAAACAGCCACTGGCTTTTTTGGTGATTAATTATAGATAAGAGTCTCACTGATTTTCATGCCCTGGCAAGCTTTGGACCAATGTCCTCAGATCTCAGACTATTGAATAGCTAAGATTATAGCTGTGAGCCACTAGCACCCAGCCTTGAGTACAATCCTCAAAAAAAAAAGTATGTTCATGTGTGTTTTTTATGGGTAGATTAATGTATATGCAATTCATTAATGGATTAGAAATGCAATTAGAAAATAAAATTTGTTAATGAAAATGAAAATTGATAATTGATCATTGTTTCCTACAGTTGGTCTGCAGCTTAAGCTGACAAGGAGAAATAAGATTTTATCCTTGTTCAGCATTTTCTGCCAAGTTCCTTTAAAATATTTCCTTTATAGTTAATAAGTTCCTTGAAAAATACTCAGTATACCAGGCCTCCATACTTTCAGGTAATAGTCCCTGGACTCCTTCACTAAGGTAGTAGTTAAGAGCCATTGCAGGAGAATCAAAAAGCTGAACCTGACTTTGTCTTTGACCACTTGGTAGTCGTGCTTCTTTTAGTATAGTTCCTTTAAGATGTTGTGGTAGTAGTAGCCGGGCGCTGGTGGCTCACGCCTGTAATCCTAGCTACTCAGGAGGCTGAGATCTGAGGATCGCAGTTCAAAGCCAGCCCGGGCAGGAAAGGCCGTGAGACTCCTATCTCCAATAAACCACCAGAAAACCGGAAGTGGCGCTGTAGCTCAAGTGGTAGAGCGCTCGCCTTGAGCTGAAGAGCTGAGGGACAGCGCCCAGGCCCAGAGTTCAAGCCCCACGACCGACAAAAAAAAAAAAAAAAAAAGATGTTGTGGTAGTAGGGATTTAATTTACAGCCTTGAGCTTGCCAAGCAGATGCCCCACCGCTTGAGTAATGCCTCCAGCCCTTTCCCTTTGTTATTGTTCCAACAGGGTGAGTCTGTCCATTGACATTTTCATGTAGCTAGGATGATACTCACACCCCACCATGTCCTGCTATTGACTGCGATGAAGTCTCATATTTGTGCCTCAGCTGGATTTGAATTTGAATCCAACTAATCTCTTCCTCCTATTAGGATTCCATGAATGTTCTACCATGTGCCCAGACTCAGGATGATTCTTTACCTCTCTGGGCCTCAGTGATATAATCTGTAATCGGGGTGGCAATAGAAGTGAATGCACAAGAACCAGGCTCTTTAATCCTAGCAGAATCAACTTTGAAACCTATTGTGCTACTTAGCAATATCATTTCAAGATAAAATTTAAAAGGGCTACGAGTAAATCTCAGTGGTAGAGTGCTTGCCTAACAGATTCACACCCTTGGCTTAGTCCCTAGTTCCACAAACAAATGCATACATCATGCACACACATGGTTGTTATTTACCTAACAAAAGGTATTGGGGGTAAAATGCCTGCTTAGCTATCTTGAGAAGTTAAGCCTCAATACAGGCAATAAATAACTGAGAAAATACCTAATATGTTGTAAAGACAATACATGTTTGTAAAATAAATGTCAAATATCCCCTCTTACATAAAATTCCTGTGTGTGTGTGTGTGTGTGTGTGTGTGTGTGTGTGTGTGTGTGTGTTACTAAGGATTCATCCCAGGGCTTTGTGTGTGTCAGACTGGTGTAAAACTGAACTAGGTTGCTAGTCCCTCATTTAGTCTTCAACATTGTTTTCTTGATTTCTTCTGCTTGGAATATTTCATTTTTAATGGGCTAGTTCTATGGTTACGAATGTGTGAATTCCAGCGATTTCCATCCCCCCCTAGCTAATTCCACCCCAAAGACTGCAGAGCCCCCTGCAATCTGACAAAAGAGTTGCACATGCGCCAATGGAGGGATGGGCTGGGGCGCATGCGTACACAGGGGAGAGTCTGCAGGCGGCCAGTCCTGAGCTGAGAGGTGTGGCCTCCGGGAATCCTCTGTGCGCAGGCAGCCTGAGGATCTATCAGCGAGGTGAGGACATTAGTCCCGTAAGTACCTTCCTTCCTTTGTCATTATCCAGCTTCACAGGACTTGAGGTACTGTTATCAAGCCTGAAGACCTTTTAGGTCTTAATTTCCATCTGCTCCCCTCCCCCACCCCTAGAACAAGATCAGACACTTTTTTGAGGCCTGGGATTCATCCATCCTATAGTATTTTGTCCTGGCAGCAGTGTGCTTGGTAATCCTGCCGTAAGAGCCATCAAATCTCAGGGGTCTTCTGTGGGTTTGTATTTGTCCTTCAGATCGAGGCAGTTACTGCAGGATTGCTGCTGGGGAATGAGGGAGGAGGGCACGGGCTGCAATGCAGTGGGTCTGAAGATAGGCGATGCCGCACACGAAGTACTTGCAGGCCACGAGGGCAGGTACTTTAGGTATCGAGATGGTACTGGTGGAGGGGTGTGGCATTATGACTATGGGTGGATGCATGATCAGTGCTTCACAGAAAATATTTCAGGGATGACAGCAAGGCTGGAGGCGAAGTGGAGATTGGATTGACTGGTGTGGTTTGCAGGTGCAGGTGTTTCTGTCATGAATGAGAGAGGGTGGCTCTTGGTACACAATGAGTGGATAATGGGAGGGTACATTGCAGAGGACCTAAGGTGGTTTGGGGGGCCACTTGAGTGTCTAAAGCAAGTAGGACCATCAGGGGGTCAAGGGAGGGGACAGAGGTACAGATCACATTTTCTGTGATCTTTCGTGGTAGTTCCAGATTAAAAGTTTTGATGTCTCAACTACAACAAAAAATTCTGCACCATCCCTCTACTAGTGTTGATGGTAAAAATGTTTGGCTCTACTTTCTTCTGTATTTTACTCTTGTCTACAGACAGTAACTTTTGTGACTCTTTTATAAACACAAAGGAATGGGCTGAAAAACTTGGTTTTAGCTATCCCTCGACAGTTGTGGAAGCTGAAGCTGCCATGGCCTGTCCTTTGGCTTTCCCTGCTTTGTCTGGTGTTAAGAAGCAAGGCAGGAACGCAGCATGGCAGAGCCATGTCTGTAAGGTGGCCACTGGTGTAGCTGTGGTAGTCAGCGGAGGTGCAGCAGGATGCAGAGTGGTCACGCCCTCCTCCCAATGCAGAAGGGGAAGGAGCATGCCTGTGCATATCTTCTCAGTCCACATCTTCATCCAGGTCTTCTCCAAAGTGCAAGAACTGGACCGGATGGATGACTCCCCATCTCCCTCCCAAACTGCTTCAATAAGGAAGAATACAGAATAAGCAGGCTCAGCAGGGAGCCTCCTGGGAGGCAGGTTTGTGAGGCCATGTAGCCTCAGCCCCACTAATATGGCTGCCACAGTAGCTACCTTTTAGCCTTCCTTTTCCACTATATTCCAAGGGAGAAGGGTTGGCATAATCTGCGTGTGGTTTGCTTGGCAGCAGCCTCTTTCACTCAATGCAGAAGGTTGAGGGGAAGGCCAAGGATTCCTATAGCCTCCACCTGTATGGAGCGACTCTGTCCCTGCTTTAGCTTCTTCAATAGATTGGTATGGTACAGGTCCTCCACCATCAAGGGTGTGGCCACCCTAGAATCTGCTCTGCTGCTTCAGGCACCTCTTGTCAGTCCTAAGTAGTAAAAAAAAAAAAAAAGTACCCAGGCCAGCTTCAAACTTGTGATCCTCCTACCTCAGCCTGAGGAGTGCTGGAATTACAGACATGTTCTGCCACATCTGGGTTTTTGTTCCTTCATTGTGCAGTTGGTTCTCTATTTTCAATACACCTATCTGTAATTTTCATACTTACGGAAATTTAATGAATTTTTCTCGAGCTTAGACAATTCCCCTTATAATACGCAGTCTTAGTCTAGATATAGAAATATATGAAGCCAAAAATCTTGTATTTGGAAGTGCTCTGCCTTTCATTGGGTACTGGTAAAAATATAAATGCATGCAGTGAAGAGACAAAAGTTCTTACTTTTGTATCTTAGGTGGGAATCTAAATTGCTATTGTTTAAGAAGGAATAGGCAGTTTTCTTAATTGAATGTTCTTTGCTTTCTATATCAAAGAGGAAAAATCCATTTTAACATTAGAGTGAAGTATCTTCCCTTAACACCCCTCCTCTCAAAACTTTAAATGAAAAAATGGGAAAATATTGTGAGATTTGAACAATATGGTATCTCTATGTAATTATGCATATTTTCTTCTGGGTAGGATTTCATGTGTCTGACTTGTTGGACTAGTATAGATTTGATTACTTTATCTTTCCCTAACAATGCCTTTTTTGTTTGTTTTCTTTTTTTTATGCTGGTCCTGGGGCTTGAATTCAGGGCCACAGTGCTGTCCCTGAAGTCTCTTGCTCAATGCTAGTGCTCTGCCACTTGAGCCACAGCTCCACTGCCCAGGCTGACTTTGAACAATGATCCTCAGATCTGTCTTCTCAGCTAGAATTTCAGGCATGATCCAGGCACCTGACCCAACAGCTTTGATGTACTACATATAAAATTTGACAGTGGCAGGGCGCCAGTGGCTCACACCTGTAATCCTTGCTGCTCAGGAGTCTCAGACCTGAAGGTCATGGTTCAAAGCCCCACCCCCAGGGCATTGGCTTCTAAGAGGAGCCTGGGTCCCCTGCAGTGTGTAAGAGAGACGCATGCGCCAGGGGAGGGGCTGCTGGGGAGCTTGATCTGGAGAATTGCATTCAATTCAGTCTGCATTGAGGACACCACAGGGATGGAAGGTGGCAAAAGATGCCAGCACCTCTTCTGAAGCTCTGTTACTGAGACAATGCGGCAAGCAAGAAGGGCCCTGCCAGTGGTTCTTAGTTTGGGTAATGTTCATTTTTGCATCATTTATATATAAAGTTGGAATCCTTTGGGCCAAAGGAGCTGTCCCAGGAGAAACATCTAGAGACTTAGGATCCAGCCAGTTCCACCCTGTGCGGTCCCAGTGCCATTGTACACCATCTTCCCACACCCCCTGACCATTCAAGTGTTTTTGAAGATGGATATTTGTTCTTCAGATCTGAGGCAGTTCCTGCCTTTTGTCCAGCTGCTATGTGAGGAGGAAAGGGGAGGACTATGGTGCAATTTGAGAGCACATGCACAATGCGGGTGGTGTGGGTGCTGGATATGTAAGGGAGATACTACATTAGGTATCTTTTTCTTTTCTTTTTTAATACTGATACCAGGGGTTGAACTTGAACTCAGAGCCCAGGCACTGTCCCTTTGCATTTTTGCTCAGAGCTAGAGCTCTACCACTTGAGCCACTGTGGCTTTTTTTGCTGGTTAATTGGAGATATGAGTCTTATGGACTTTCCTGCTTAATCTGGCTTTGAGCTGAGATTTTCTGATTGCAGTTTCTTGAGTGGCTATGATTATAGGCCTGGATTCATTAGGTCTCTACCTTGTAGTGGAGGGGTTGGGGGAGATAGTGAGGTAGTGACATGGAAATTGTGGTAGTGACGGCTGAGCTACAGTTCAGGGCAACCCCATAGGGTGACAGTGGGTCTGAGGGGTACAGTGACTAATCTGGAGGGGATTTCTGACAGGAGGAGGAGCAGTGGGGATGCTGCAGTGATCAGACTATAGGCAGCTGGGCGTGTACCAAGGACTTGTTAAACAATAGTGGGGATGGTCAGTTGGAGCTGGTGGGGATAGGCACTTGGTGGTTTGAAGAGAGTCTTAGGGTTTACTTTTCAGCTTTTACTAGTGTATTTTAAACCATGAAACGTGTCAATTCTATTGATTTTTTTTTCCCCCATTACTTATGGTATTGGTTTTGTATCATAGAAACCATTGTTTCTTGAATAAGATCTGGAAGATTTATACGTGTTCTCTTTTAAGTGTTTTAATGAAGTTTTTAGTTCTTATATCTATACCCTGTTTTTGAGCCCATTATTTATATGGTATGAGGGACAAGAAAAATTATTAATAAATTGTCCCATTATTTATTTTTATATCCACTTTTTCTGTAGATGGTTTTTGCTTTGATAACTTTGGAAATCTTGACCATAGATTTGAGTCATGTTTTGGACACTCATTTGTTCACTGATCTATATATCCATACTTAAATCAGTGCCATAATCTTTCTTTCTTTCTTTCTTTGTCAGTCATGGGGCTTGAATCTGGGCTTGGGCACTGTCCCTGAACTCTTCGGCTCAAGGTGAGCACTCTACCGCTTGAGCCATAGAGCCACTTCCAGTTTTTAGTGGTTTATTGGAGATAAGAGTCTCATGGACTTTCCTGCTGGGGTTGGCTTTGAACCATGATCCTCAGATCTCAGCCTCCTGCGTAGCTAGGATTACAGGTGTGAGCCACTGGCACCCAGCTACAATCTTTCTTTTTAACTTTTTAAATTAGGAAGTTGTACAAAAGGTTTCAATCCAACATAAAAATTTATGAGTACAGTGTATCTTGATGAATGTCACCCCTTCCATCTGTCCCAACCCACCCATCCCCTCAAGTTACCTGGTTCTATATTCACACATGGACAGTGAATATTGTGACTTGTTTTCCCACCCTTCCTCTCTCCATGGCCTTTCCCAGCCTCCTGAGTAGCTAAGAGTATAGGTGAGAGCCACTAGCATCTGGTATAATTTAGAATATCTTGATGAATATTATTTTTTAGTGATTATGAAGTCAAGAAGTATTAGCTGAGTGCCTCAGCTTTATTCCTGTTTTTCAAGACTCTTTTTCCATTCTGTTTTTCTTTTATTTCCTTGTGCATTTTAGAGTTAGATTGTCAATTATTGCAGAAACAAATTTGGTTGGAATTATGATAATGGCTGTCATCAAATATCTAGATCAGTTTAAATAGTATTGTCATGTTTATAACATTAAATCTTTTGATCTAAGAACATGGCGTGTTTTTCTATTTAGATCTTTAAGTTTTCAATGTGTTTTAAAATTTTCAGGGTTAATATCTTATATTCATTTAAATACATCAAATAATTTTAATCAATTGTATTTAAATAATTTAAATATTGAAATCATTTAAATAATGTTGAAATAACTTTATTTGTCTAAACAAATTTAAAGAATTTTATTTAAGTTAAATAATTGAGTGGGATTTTTGTTTTGTTTTGTTTTTTTTGTTTTTGTCGGTTGTGGAGCCTGAACTCTGGGCCTGAGTGCTGTTCCTCAGCTCTTCAACTCAAGACTAGTGTTCTACCACTTGAGCCATAGTACCACTCTGGCTTTTTCTGCTTATGTAGTACTGAGGAATTAAACCCAGAGCCTCAGACATGCAAGGCAAGCACTCTACCACTGAGCCACTTTCCCAGCCCCTGGGTTTTATTTAATCCACTCCACTCCCAGCTTTTTGCTGGTTAATTGGAGATAAGAGTCTCAAATTTAAATCTCAACTTTAAGCAGAGTGCAGGTAGCTCATGCCTATGATCCTAGCTGCGTAGGAGGTTGATATCTAAGGATCAAGGTTCAAAGCAGACCTAGGCAAGAAAAGTCAGAGACGCTCTTATTTCTAATTAACCATAAAAAGCTGGAAGTGGAGCTGTGCCTCAAATGACAGAGTGCCAGTCTGGAGAAACCAGCTCAGGGATAGTGCCTCAGCCCTGAGCTCAAGCCCCAGTACTGGCAAAAAAGAGAGAGAAAGAAAGAGATTCAAAATTGTTTGTACAGGCTGCTTTCCAACCGCCTGTGTAGCTAGAATTACAGGATTGAGCCAGCAGCATCTGTCTCAAATTTAGTTTTTAGTTTTTAGGAGTAAATTTTGTCTTGTATAAACAACCCATTCACTATACAGTACTACCATTCTAAGAACCTAATGTCCTTTTAGGCATGACAGCAGTTTGCTTTTTTTTTTTTTGGGTCCGGTAGAGGGCCTGAACTCTGGGCCTGGGCACTGTCCCTCAGCTCTTCAGCTCAAGGATAATGCTCTACCACTTGAGCCACAGTGCCACTTCCGGCTTTTTTTGTTTTTCGGCTTATGTGGTGCTGAGGAATCGAACGCAGGGCCTCATGCATGCAAGGCAAGCGCTCTACCACTGAGCCACCTTCCCAGCCCAGTTTGCTTTTTTTTTTTTCCTTTTGCTCCAACTCAACTTTTTCTCTCACAGCTGGCATTCCAGCTGTGAGCAACCATTCCATTACTGGCTTTCTTTTGCTGGTTTTATTTGCTCCAAGTGTCTGTAGGATAAGTAACAACAGAATAAAGACTAGGGTCCATTTAGAAATAATTCCTTAACTTCCTCCCTTTGTCCCTGAAAACTATCCAGAGCTGTCAACTACAAGTGTTCCATTTCACTAGACTAAGGAACCCCCAAATCAGCTTACCTTTACTTGACTTGCTTGCTCCTGCTTAGAGCTCTACCACTTCAGCCATGCCTCTAGCCTGACTTCTTGGCTAGTTAATTAGAGGTATTGGTTTTAGAACTTTTCTGCCTGGGCTTTTTCTGAATCATGATGCCAAGATCTCAGCCTCCTGGTAGCTAGGATCACAGGCATACAACACCAGGACCCACTCAATGTCTTTATTTTTATTTTTGAATTAACATGCATTAATAAGTGAATTCATAAATATTAACTGTATACCTTGTACAAGTTCATTCCCTCTTTCTTCTCTGCTTTTTCAGACAATATTTTAATGGCTTTCTTTGTGCTGTCTTTACCTGTGATGTGCTCAGATCTTTTCACTGATCAGGATCCTTTCCCTTTTTACTATTTTAGGGTTTCCTCACTTACCCCATTCACTGTAGATTGTCTGCCTTTGACATTTATGACCAGTCATCATCATTGTCATTGTCACCATCATCATTGTCATCATCATTTTGAGTCTAGATTCTACTCAATAAATGAAAACACAAGATTCTTGGCTTGTCTTATTTCACTTAATGATTTCTAGCCCTGTCTATTTTCCTGTAAGTGACATAGTTTTATATTTTCTGCATGAGTAGTAGTCCCTGATGTGTTGTATGAGTTTATTTATTCCATTTGTCTACATGTATCAGTCATTGGATAACTCAGCTGATTCAGGAGTTTGCTTATTATGAACAGGACTGCAGTAAACATAGGTACACAGATAATCTTTATTGAGTATTGATTGTAGTGTCAAGTCCCAATTTCTGAACTGTTCCAAAAGGAAGCCAGGTACATTGCAAACCAGAAGCTTTGTGGTCCCTGCCTTAAACCAAGAGAGTCTAGGAATGTTCTGGAACATCTGTTGACCACTTCTGCCAGGCTACTTTCCTTCACTCCACTTTTTCCTGGGAACAATGCTATGCAGTAGATTCTAAGTCCTAGAAGCAGATGTTTTTGCCTGATTGAGAAATTCAGGAAGGGAAGGTAAAAAATCAAAATCCAGGGCCTGGGAAGGTGTCTCAGTGGTAGAGTGCTTGCCTTGCATGCATGAGGCCCTGGGTTCAATTCCTCAGCACCACATAAGCAGAAAAAGTAGGAAGTGGCACTGTGGCTCAGTGTAGAACACTAGCCTTGAGCCGAAGAGCTGAGAAACAGCCTAGGCATAGAGTTCAGGCCCCATGACCAACAAAAAACAAAAAACAAAGTCCATTCTGATTACATCTACACAACATAGAGCACAGTCCAGCTTATCTGTCCCCATATATACATCAGACCAATCACTGCAACTAGGCCTCCTCTTAGTGGTCCATCCATTTCCCTGCAAATGTCATTATTTTGTCATTTCTAATGGCTGCATAATATTCCATTGTGTATAGATACCCCAATTTTTGGATCCGTTCATCTGTGGTAGGACATCTGGGTTGTTTCCGTATCCTAGCTATTGTGAACAGTGCTGCAATAAACATGGAGGTGGGGCTGGGAAGGTGGCTCAGTGGTAGAGCGCTTGCCTTGCATGCCTGAGGCCCTGGGTTCGATTCCTCAGCACCACATAAGCAAAAAGAAAAAAGCTGGAAGTGGGCTGTAGCTTAAGTGGTAGAGCGCTAGCCTTGAGCTGAAGAGCTGAGGGACAGCGCTCAGGCCCAGAGTTCAGGCCCCACGCCCGGACCCCCCCCCCAAAAAAAGCAAAGCAAAATAAACATGGAGGTGCATGTGTCCTTGTATATTGGTTCCTGTTTTTCAGGATAGATGCCTAGATGTGGTATGACTGGGTCATAAGAGAGGTCAATATTTAGCTTTCTGAGGACCCTCCAGACTGCTTTCCAAAGTGGTTGTATAAGTGTACATTCCCACCAGCAGTGTAATAGGGTTCCTCTTTCTCCCCATCCCCTCCAGCATTGGTCCTTGGCTGACTTGTGGATGTGGGACATTCTGACTGGGGTAAGGTGGTATCTCAGGGTTAGCTTCTTTTTCTTAAAGCGGCGCTCTACCACCTTAGCAACAATTTCACTTCCAGCTTTCTAGTGGTTCATTGGATATAAGAGTTTCATGGACTTTCCTGCTTGAGCTGGTATGGAACTGCAATCCACAGATCTCAGCCTCCTGGGTACCTAAGATTATACATGTGAAACACCGGGGCATGGCTATGTTTCTATCCTATTGAAAAAGAATTTTCTCAGTTGAATACTTTGGATAACTGTATACATTGTGTTGCAAAAATGCTCTGAGAAGGAAAAAGGGAATGATGTAAAAGTAGCGAGGCATAAACACTGAAGGGTTAACATTGACTGCATTTTTCTTTTCACACAGAGCATTTATTATGTCAGAGCTGACAAACAAACCATCACTTGGAGTTATAAAGTCCTTAGCCATTGATGTGGACAAATTTTAGATTCTTTTAAATTTTGTATTCTTACATAATTGACAAAATAGTTTCAATTTACTATTACTCCTTTGCTACTTAAATTCCAGTTTTAAAAACTATTTTTGAGGAGCTGGGAAGGCACTCAGTGGTAGAATGATTGCTTTCCATGCATGAGGCCCTGGGTTCGATTCCTCAGCACCACATAAGCAGAAAAAGCTGTAAGTAGCGCTGTGGCTCAAGTGGTAGAACACTAGCCTTGAGCTGAAGAGCTGAGGGCAATGGCCAGATCCAGAGTTCAGGCCCCACGACTGACAAAAAAAAATTGAAAACAAAATTGGTTCAAGTACCCATGTTTAGAAATAAAACTAAACTAATATAAGAATATAAGTTCCTATAGGAGAGATTTAAAAGTTAGATGATATTTTTTGAAATCTTAGTATATTTCCAAACTGTCCCAAAGATGGCATGATTATATCTGACTGAATTTCTTGATAAGCTCAGAAGTATTTTCTATTCATAAGTATATACCAAATGATATAAAAAGTCATAGCCATTTTGCTTTGAGTGATTCTCCTTTTGTTTTCCTTACAGAGCCTTTCACACATCTCTACAAGGTCACAGGAAACAAAATAAGAGCTAGCAAGCAAGAGAAGGAAGCAGAGGCTGATGAGAAGGCCGCATATTGAGGAAGGAAACTGAAGCTGATTTCCCATGGATTGCTATTGGTAGGACGTTTTTCCACCTGTTTCATGTCCATGTTCTAACTTGTAACATACAAAAACATATACAATTTGGTTGTGTAGGAAGAAAATGTTTTTCCTATGTTACAACCCTTTTTATTTTAATTTAAATTTTATTATAAAGGTAATATACAGAGGGGTTACAATCACATAAGTCAGGTAATGAGTACATTTCTTTTTGAATAGTATTACCCCTCCCTCATTTTCTCCCGCTTTCCCTCCCTCCTGACCATCCCCCCATGTTAAAGTCTTAATAAGAACTAACCAGTATCATTTAAGATCATGCATATCGCATGGATTCACCCCATGTCTTGGCTCAGGATTTCCCTATAGTGCACCCTTCTATTACCCTCTCTCTTTTCCCTCCTTCCTCTTGCTAACTCTCCCTCTTCATAAACCCTGCTTTACTCTCTTGTTAGTCACTTTTTCTCAATGTTAGACATCAAAACCAAGACCTGGGGCATACTAGACAAGCTCTCTACTACTAAGCTCTATCTTGAGAATTGGTATTTGTTTCTAAAATGTGATTAGCACAATGATCATTTTCAATCTCTGAAAAAGACTGAAAGAAAAATTGCATGCTTGTACTCATTTTCTGCTTTAATATGACTTAGTGAAAATTATTTTTGTGGTGCTTATGATTAAACCTAGAGCTCCGTGCACAAAAACATTACCACTAAACTTTATCTCTAGTTCTAAAGTGTTAACTTAGCATTATTGTCACCAGAAATGACAAAGGGAGTACTCTTCACCTGAATCTAATAAAAATGGGTATGAATATATTCATTGTTTCCTACAATTGATGCTCTTCAGAATGTGTAGAAACTGTAATTTTTCTGTACTTGTCTTTTTTATTTTGTGGATACATTATGTGGCCATGTTCTTTCCTATTGTATTGTTCATTTAGGAGCAAATCATACTAAAGTATTCAACATTTTTTTGGGGGGGGGAGGGTCTGGTCGTGGGGCCTGAACTCTGGGCCTGGGCACTGTCGTCCCTCAGCTCTTCAAGACTAGTGCTCTACCACTTGAGCCACAGCGCGACTTCTGGCTTTTTTTTCTTTTTCTTATTTGGTGCTGAGGAATCGAACCCAGGGCCTCATGCATGCAAGGCAAGCGCTCTGCCACTGAGCCACCTTCCCAGCCCAGTATTCAACATTTTGAGTAAAGCCTCTTAGCATTTCCCAACTTAAAGGTGTAGCCTAGGCTGGTCTTGACTCATGATACACTATTTCATTATGCATCTGTATCTCTCTTTTTAATGAATTCATGTAGGTTTATATACATGTGTGTTGAACAACCTCATATGTAATATCCTATATCATTTTGTAGGTAGTGTCATGGAGTATTGGGGTGTCACACAGGAATAAGTCTACCAACAAAGGAAGGCAAAGTTTAGTTCTGCAGAAAGGCATGCTACTAATGGGAATCCAAGTGCAAGTGCCCTTTGTCTTGACTGGTCACAATTTAGGCTTAGAGTTTTGCACATTTGACTAGTTTAGAAGGAGTTAAACGTTTATCTGAGCAATCACCAAAATCAGAACACCTGGCAAAACATTGTTAGAAAAACAATTCTCACTCAGCTGACACTCTACCACTTGATCCATGCCTTCAGTCCTTACAAAAATAATTTTATAATAGTATTCAGCTTGGCTAAAAATGACTTCTTGTAAGATAGTGACTGTCCTTAAAATGGTGGAGCTTATGTCAAGCAACTACTTTGACAGAAACCTACTCTACCTCCTATAGTTCTTAACTACAGCATATGAGAATGAAAACTAGGAGTCAAAATTCCATGAATATGCTGCCTGACCAGAATTGCCTCCACAAATTTTGTCCACCCTGTCCATGAAAGCAGAAGGCACTTTCATATAAGCAGAAATCTTTCATATCTCTACTCTCTTCTTTACAGTTTACTTGCATTCCAGGCAGATTATTCCTTCTATTCAAGAAGATATTAAGTTGTTTTTCAAGTAAGAAAGGGAGTGGAAGGAACTGAGGTAGAGAAACCTAAGGCAAGCAGAATCAAGTCCTGCCTGACATCCTGAGCGTACAGAGATCCCAGTAGAGTTCCCAGCTGATTCTGTCTCTCTGAATTTGAGAATAAAGTAATATAAAACTTAAATATGGGTCAGAGAAAAAAGAGAGAAAGACATGAAAAGTTTCATTGTGATTTTTTTTTTTTTAGTTTGGTTGAATTTAGTTTGCTGACCTTAGAGTTTTATTTTATTTATTTATTTATTTTTGGGTCCGGTTGTGGGGCCTGAACTCTGGGCCTGGGCGCTGTCCCTCGGCTCTTCAGCTCAAGGCTAGTGCTCTACCACTTGAGCCACAGCGCCACTTCTGGCTTTTTTCTTTTTGCTTATGTGGTGCTGAGGAGTCAAACCCAGGGCCTCAGGATGCAAGGCAAGTGCTCTACCACTGAGCCACCTTCTCAGCCCCTAGAGTTTTATTTTTAAGACTTCAATATTATTGTTTCATTTTTATATTGAAATTAATGGAAAAATTGTTCTCAAAAGCCCCCATCATCATCATTAGAAGTGTGTAGGCAGAAGAAAAACATGTAGCTCCACTGACCCAAACTAAGTCTGCTTGAGCCCATTGTAGGTGGAGCTTTACCCTTGGCAGTGTGAAAAGTGACAAGAGAGCATTGTTGATGAACAGCTGCAAGTCTGATGGAAGGTTTGGTGGGGATGAGAGGTAGATTCTCTGGGTTAGCAGTGAAAAATGCTTTTGCTGCTTAAATCTAAAAGCATTTGAGCTGCTTCCAGTGTATAGGACTTTGAGCATAGCAAAAAGAAAAGTGTAATTATTTACTTTGACTCAGATAGAATTGTGTGTACCTTTGTAACTAAATTATCCAGAGTTAAGATAGAAATCGCTTCATTTCAAGCTTTATCATTTTCTTTTTCTGATGTCTCCAAGTGCCTGGTACATGTGTCATATATTAATTTATACAAAAATAACTCCTTGTGCCAGGTGTTGGTGGCTGATGCCTGTCATCCTAGCTCTTCAGGAGGCTGAGATCTGAGGATTGTGGTTCAAAGCCAGTGCTGGCAGGAAAATCACTGAAACTCTTACCTCCATTTAACCACCAGAAAACTGGGAGTGGATCTGTGTCTCAAAGTGGTAGAGCACTAACCTTGAGCAAAAGAGCTCAGGGACAGCTTCCAGGCCCGGAGTCAAGTCCCAGGACCAAAAACAGAAAAATATAAAACAAAAAGAAAAAAGCTCCTTGGAGAAAGGATATTTTTAGTCTTTTATGTCAATCTGAAAGAGAAGCTGTGTGTGTGTGTGTGTGTGTGTGTGTGTGTGTGTGTGTGTGTGTGTGTGTGTGTGTGTGTGTGTGTGTGTGTGTGTGTGTGTGTGTGTGTGTGTGTGTGTGTTGCTACTAGGGTTTGAGATGTAGGCCCTAGTCTTTTTATTGTGTGTGTGTGTGTGTGTGTGTGTTGCTACTAGGGTTTGAGATGTAGGCCCTAGTGTTTTTAGTGTGTGTGTGTGTGTGTGTGTGTGTTGCTACTAGGGTTTGAGATGTAGGCCCTAGTCTTTTTATTTTGTCAGTTTGTAGGGCCTGAACTCTGGGCCTGGGCACTGTCTCTCAGCTCTTCAGCTCAAGGCTAGCACTCTACCACTTGAACCATAGTGCCACTTCCAGACTTTTCTGCTTATGTGGTGTTAAGCAATCAAACCCAGAGCCTCATGCATGCAAGGCAAGCACTCTATCACTGAGCCACCTTCCCAGCCCGGCCCTAGTCTCTTGGTCAGCATTTTCACTGAGAGCTGACACTCTAAAACTTGAGCGATGCCTCAATTTCCAACATTTTGCTGGTAAATTTGTGACAATCTCTTGGATTTTTCCATCCTGGGTGGGATTGAACAGGATTCTTAGATCTCATCCTGCAGAATCGCTAATATTATAGATGAGATTCACCAGCTTCCGACCTTGATGCTTCTTTTCAATTCATTAATTGTCAAAATTAGGATTACTGCATTTTCTTACACATTTTCATGTACATACTCAGCTCCTCACGTTGAACTGTTGGGATCTTTGTTTACTTCTTCATGACATTTAAAAAAAATTTTGGGCCAGGTGCCAGTGGCTCATGCCTATAATCCTGGCTACTCAGGAGGCTGAGATCTGAGGATTGCAGTTCAAAGCCAGCCCAGGCAGGAACCACCATGAGACTCTTTATCTCCAATGAACCACCAGAAAACTGGAAGTGGTGCTGTGGCTCAAGTGGTAGAATGCTAGCCTTGAGCTGAAGAGCTCAGGGACAGCGCCCAGACCCAGAGTTCAAACCCCATGACCAACAACAACAACAAAAATTAGTGCGGGTTCTTGGGCTTGAACCCAGGGCCTCAGTGCTGTCCCTGAGCTTATTTGGTTCAAAGCTAGTGCTCTACCAGTTGAGCCTGAGCTCTTTCAGTTTTTTGTGATTATAGATAAGAATCTCAACATATTTCCTGCCCAGACTGGCTTGAAACCCAGATCCTCAGATCTCAGCTGCCTGAGTAGCTAGGATTACAGGCGTGAGCTACTGGTACCCAGCTTTTCGTGACATTTTTTTCTGGTGGGTTGTGGGGCTTGAACTCTGGGCCTGGGCACTGTCTACAAGCTCTTCAGCTCAAGGCTAGCAATCTACCACTTTGAGCCATAGCGCCACTTCTGGCTTTTTTTGTGTTTATGGTACTGAGGATCGAACCCGGGACTTCATGCATGCTAAGCAAACACCCTACCACTAGGCCATATTCCCAGCCCCTCATGACATTTTTTAAACTGCTTAATTCATCTCATCCTCTGTGCATTATATTTTGATATGACAATGCTTATTAGTATAAAAATTATAAGCAGGATTTGGAGGAGATGAGATTGTAATATATGTGACAATAATGGTGCCTTATGAACTTATTGAAGTTCATTATTGAGGTTTATGAGAAAATATTAGATTCTGAAATAAGTATAGATATTACAGCTTTTTATTTTAGTAGATCTTATAGAATAGGCATACTTAATCTTAAATAGCTAAAGTAGTTTCCATTGTGAATACATTCTGATAAGTTTCCAGTTTCCAGTGCTGATCAGATTCAGTTGTACTTGTGGTATCATGATAAATCTGGAGGAATTTTATGTATATTTTATAAATATGCATGTTTTATAAATTTTATTTTAAACAAATGAGTATATCTGTGCTGATTTATTTATATACATTTGAAAACAATCTTGCTGTTACAAGACTTACTTGAATGTTATTAAAAAAAACCATCACTTAACCAGTGCCCACTAGTTTCACTAATTCTACCATTTTGACCTATCATTTTATTCATCAGTTTCTTTTCCTCCTGCTCTCACTCTCTCTCCCAACTTCTGCTAAACAGAATTAGTAACTGTCAATAAATTTAAATTTAAATTAAATTTAAATACATCAAAGATTTGAATTTGTGTGTGTGTGTGTGTGTGTGTGTGTGTCTATGTGTATCTCTGTGTGTCTATGTGTCTGTAAGTTTGTACAGGATCTGGGCACTGTCCTTTAGCTTTTTCACTCAAGGATAGCTATTCTGTGACTTCAGCCACAGCTCTACTTCTGGCTTTTTGGTGATTCATTGGAAATAAGAGTCTCCTGGGGAGGGCCTTGGTGGCTTAAGTTTATATTCCTAGCTACCCAGGAGTCTGAGGTGTGAAGATAGGGGTTCAAAGCCAGCCTAAGTAAAAAAGTTCATGACACTAGCATTCTACCACTTTGAGTCACAGTTCCACTCTCAATGCTGTCCTTATTTGGAGATATGAATCTCAAGGGCTTTCCTTCTCAGGCTGGCTTTGAACCTTGATCCTCAGATCTTAGCCCCCTGAGTAGCTAGGATTATAGGCATACGCCACCTGCACCTGGCTCTTTTATTTGAAGTTGAGTTGTTTTTTTGTCAGTCATGGGGCCTGAACTCTGGGCCTGGGCACTGTCTCTCAGCTCTTCAGTTCAAGGCTAGCACTCTACCACTTGATCCACAGCACCATTTCCGGCCTTCTCTGCTTATATGGTGCTGAGGAATTGAACCCAGGGCCTCATGCATGCAAGGCAAGCACTCTACCACTGAGCCACCTTCCCAGTCTAGAGTTTTTTTTTTAATAGATTTTGATTTGTTATTATTTATTTATTTTCCTGGTGCTTAAAGTCAGGGCCTGAGCATTGTCCTTGAGCTTTTGGCTCAATGCCAGCACTCTATCACTGGTACTATAGCTCCACTTCCAGCTTTTTTTTGTGTGTGTAGTTAATTGTAAATAAGAGTTTTATGGACACTTTTGATTATGCTTTGTCTAAACTGTACGTAGTAAATCTGACAAACATCAAGAGACAAAATTGTCCAATTTATCAAACTTTCAGTCACCCCAAAGAGTTCATTTTCAGTTTCACCCCAACAGTGATCTCCTTGGAACAAAGGGACACAAAGGGTCTAATTTTAGGAGGTGATGAAAGTCCCATGTTGACAAGCAGAATCCAGGGGGAGATCTCAGGTTAATTGGAGACATAATTCCAAAAGGAATAAGAAATGTTTCAAGGTTCAGGTTAGTTCTTATAAGATGATTATTACCAGCTCTTGAGCCTGGATCTACTCATTGACTTTCTGGGAATCTCTCATCTATTTTGGCAAACTTGGCAGAGTTTGAACCATTTTGGCTGAACTTTCATCTGGAAAACTGTGAACTATATCAGGCTCTTTTTCTTTACAACTGGAATCCTGACGGTATTTTGTTATGGCAACAAAGACCTGAGCAATAGTATAATAAGTAAACAGATACCATAGAATGGAGGACATACGGCAGGAATTGAAAGATTGCTCTCATGTAAGATGTGGGGAAGTGTGCAAGCCAACTTGATCAGTGGGAAGAATGGGATCATAGAGCAAAAATTAGGAAGTGACTCAGTGTGCATGCATTTGTACTAGAGGATTAGATGTGTAGAGCCAGTAGCCAAGTCCAGACTTCTGTCTCTATGTGGATGGCTTGTGAGCTAATAATTTTTATGAGCAGTATTTCATGACACTAGCATAAAATTTAGTGTTGTGTTCCTAAATAAAATGTAATGGACTAAAGTGGTGCCCATTTGTTTAAATATTATCTATAGAATTTTTTCAAAACAGTGATGAAGTTGAATATTTGTGACCTCTTACTCTAAATATTTAGTGTGTAGTGTTAATAGGTATACGCCTGTTATTCCAGGACTTAAGAGGCTGAAGCAGGGTGAACACAAGTTTTAGACAAGAATGGGCTACAGAGCAAGACTCCTATCTCAAAAACAAAAAGTAAAGAAAACAGGGGGAAGGTGGCTTAATGGTAGAATGCTTGCCTCACATGCATGAGGCCATGGGTTCGATTCCTCAGCATCACATAAACAAAAAGTTGAAAGTGGTACTGTGGCTCAAGTGGTAGAGCACTAGCCTTGAGCTGAAGAGCTGAGGTACAGTGCCCAGGCCCAGACTTCAAGCCCCATGACTGACAAGAAAGAAAGAAAGAAAGAAAGAAAGAAAGAAAGAAAGAAAGAAAGAAAGAAAGAAAGAAAGAAAGAAAGAAAGAAAGAAAGAAAAAGGGAAGGAAGGAAGGAAAGAAAGAAGGAAGGAAGGAAGGAAGGAAGGAAGGAAGGAGACGTAAAACATGTTATTCTGGCTACATAAAAAGAAAAAATGTTGGTTTAACTATTAGACTACTTGGGCTGGGAAGGTGGCTCAGTGGTAGAGCACTTGCCTTGCATGCATGAGGCCCTGGGTTCGATTCCTCAGCATCACATAAGCAGAAAAGCCAGAAGTGGCGCTGTGGCTCAAGTGGTAGAGTGCTAGCCTTGAGCTGAAGAGCTGAGGGACAGCACCCAGGCTCAGAGTTCAGGCCCACGACTGGACCCAACAACAACAACAACAAAAATAAACAATTAGACTACTGTTTTTCTTTTGGTGCCTATCCTGGAGTTTGAACTCAGGGTGCTATCCCTTAAATGAAAAGCTAGTACTCCACCAGTTGAGCTAAAGTTCCAGTTCCTGTCTTTTATAGGAGATAAGTCTCACAGACTTTCCTGCCCAGGCTGACTTTGAACCATGATTCTCAGATCTTAGCCTCCTGAGTAGCTAGGACTACAAGCATGATCCACCAGCACCTGCCATAGACTACTTTTGAATAGTTACTTTGGGGCAGGTACTCGGTGGATTGGATGTTGTACAGTATCACAGGATAGACAAGATCTCTTTTATCTTAGAGGTTTCAGTTTGGTAGAGTTATTGTTGAATATGTGGGCTTATTTGAAATCTAGTTAACTGTATGGGTATTAGGCATATATTTTGCCTCAAGGGGCCTCTGTCTGAGACAAGTTCCTCAGAAGCATCCAAATAGAATCTCATTAGTGATTTGATTATTTCCCCATTTTTTTTGTTGGTCATGGGGCTTGAACTCTGGGCCTGGGCTTTATCCCTCAGCTCTTCAACTCAACGCTAGCGCTCTACCACTTGAGCCACAGCACCACTTCCAGCTTTTTCTGCTTATGTGATACTAAGGAATCAAACCTAGGGCTTCATGCATGCTAGATAAGCACTCTACCACTGAGCCACCTTTCTAGCCCCCATTTTCTTTTTGGTGGTACTAGGGATTGAACTATGGGCCTTGCACTTGCTAGTTATTTTCAAGGTAGGGTCTTTCTTTAGGCCAGGACAAGACTGGGCTTGCATCTTTGTTGCTAAAAATGAGAGTCACATGCCACTATATATACCTAGGCATTCATTGAGTCTTTTAATATTTTCTTAGCCTCATGTAGTTTGATCCACCATGTCTGGCCATGTTTTTATTATTTTTATGCCTGTCTTCAGGTTTGAACTTTGGGCCTTGGCACTGATCCTGAGCTATTTGTTCAAAGCTTTACCACTTGAGCCACATATCCACTTCCAGCTTGGAGATGAGTATTACAAATTTGAGCATAGCACTACCTTCCAGTTTTCTGGTGGATAGTTGGGGACTAGAGTTTCATCATGGACTTTCCTGCCTGGGTTGGCTTTGACCTAGAACCTTTGATCTTAGCCTCCTGAGTAGCTAGGATTACAAGTGTGAACCCTCAGAGTCCATCTTTGTTTTTCTTATAATTAATGCTGTCAGTAATCCTCTCATGTACATTTTCTCCATTTGTAGTCTTAGATCCAGGATCTTGAGAATATTAGGGAAGCCATGTCCCCAGCAAATTTGTGTGCGTGTGTGTGTGTGCGTGTGTGTGTGTGTGTGTGTGTGTGTGTGTGTGTGTGTGTGTGTGTGTGTGTGCGCGCATGCCCTTTCCTTTCAGGTTTTCTGTTCAAAACTAGCTCTTGACCACTGGAATTGAGCCACAACTCCACTTCCAGCTTTTTGGTGGGTAATTGTGGCTAAAAGAATCTCAAACTTTCCTGACTATGCTGACTTTGAACCATGATCCTCCAATCTCTGTTTCTTTAGTAGGTAGGATTACAGGATTACAGATTTACAGATGTGAGCTACAAAACCCAGCCCTACTTTCCTCTTTAAAAAAATTATTTATTTTTGCTGGCTGTAGGGTTTGAACTCAGGGCCTGTGCACTGTCACTGAGCTTCTTTCACTGGCTTCAAACCATGATTCTCAGATCTGAGCCTCCTGATAGGATTAAAAGCATAAGCCACTGGAACCCATTTTAAAATATTTTCTTTTTTCTTTTCTTGCTAGGAGTAGTATTCTGGATAATTTTTCCCAGTCTGCTCTGATTCTTAAGCTTGTCTTGTCTTAATTCTTTTTTTTTTTTAATTTTTTTTTGGGTCCGGTCCTGGGGCCTGAACTCTGGGCCTGGGCACTATCCCTCAGCTCTTCAGCTCAAGGCTAGTGCTCTACCACCTGAGCCACAGTGCCACTTCCGGCTTTTTTTCTTTTTGCTTATGTGGTGCTGAGGAATCGAACCCAGGGCCTCAGGCATGCAAGGCAAGCACTCTACCACTGAGCCACCTTCCCAGCCCCTTAATTCTTTTTTTTTTTTTTTTTTTTTGGTAGGCCATGGGGCTTGAACTTTGGGCCTGGGCGCTGTCCTTCAGCTCTTCAGCTCAAGGCAAGCGCTCTACCACTTGAGCTACAGCGCCACTTCCGGTTTTCTGGTGGTTTATTGGAAATAGGAGTCTCACGGTCTCTCCTGCCTGGGCTGGCTTTGAACTGTGATCCTCAGATCTCAGCCTCCTGAGTAGCTAGGATTACAGGAGTGAGCCACCAGCGCCCGGCCCAGCCCCTTAATTCTTAATTCTTAACTGGCACTATAGGCTTGTACCGAAACCCTCAGGCAAGTTATTTTGTGATAGTTTTGTATTTATATTTGTCCTGGATATTAACATTTATATTTGTCCTCCATATTAACTCATTGTAAGATATACAATTTACAAGTAATTTCTATATGCAAGTAGCTTCAACTTTCAACTCATTCTCTAAGGTCCCTGTTCCCTCTGTTTCCTTAGGTGCCATGCACATGAAGTTTCTTTGGGCATTCCTTATAGGAAAAAATGCATCCTGCCTGAAAACATATGCTAATCCTGGAGATAAGGATTAGCACCCTTTTGTCTCTCAGAAAGTAAGCATTTAAAAGCAAAGAAGATTGTGTTTCTAAATACCTAGTCTGTTTCTGAGTGGCTGGATAACTTTCCCAGACCTCATTATCCCTAGATTATCCTATCTCTGAAATAGAGCACGATGTTTATACTAAATCAGACCATCTTAACTTTTAGGCCTTTGGAAGCTTGCCAGTCTGTCATGAACAGTGCCCGGTGAAAACCCAGGGAATATCTTGTAGTTTCAGTTCCAGACCAAAGGCAGTCTGGTGAAAGACTTCTATCTTCTTTAGAGACTTTGGTCTTCCTCTTTCAAGTGATTTCATGGGGCCCTCAGACATTGTGTGCAATAATCTGCTTTATTTAAATCTCATGACTTGTTAATTACATAAAAATAATGGCATGCCATTATTCAGTTTGGTGTTTGACCAAGTAAATATCTATGTACCTTGTTTTACCCAGGCTATTACCTAAAGTTACCATAGTAATCTGGTACCAGAAACTTTTTAGCAGTGTGGGTAATATGATATCTTTTATTTTTATTTTTTTTGTGTTTTATTGTAAAGGTGATGTACAGAGGGGTTACAGTTACATAAGTAAGGAAATTAGTCCAATTCTTGTCGAACATTGTTACTCCCTCCCTCATTTTCTCCTGCTTATCCTCCCCTGCCCCCAACTCCTTTCCCCCAACTCCCTTCCCCCCATGTTGTAAAGTTTCTTTTCCAACCCAGTGTCTTGTGAGTATCGCTGTTGCATTGGCTCACCCTTTGTCCTTTGTCTAACCACTTCTGTGATCCCCTTTCCCATCCCCAAATCGGATAAACTTACATACAAGGCAAAGGGTACTAAAATAAAAAACAGCGACAACAGGGGATAAACCAAAGGGGGAAAATAAACAGAAAGAAAAAATAAATAACTGAAAACAGTATACTAAAAAAGGAGGGCTTTTTAATTTTTAATATGTTTTTTATTGTAAAAATACTGTACAGAGGAGTTACAGTTACATAAGCAAGGTCATGAGTACAAGCATTGTTACCTCCTCCTTTGTTTTTCCCCTACCTTCCTTTCCCTCCCACCTCCACAACTACACTTCCCCCTCCCATCCTCTACCCATTTCCCGCCTAACTTGTAAAGTTCATTTTTTCAACAAAGTGTCTTTTCCCGCTAACTTGTAAAGTTCATTTTTTTCAATGAAGTGTCTTGTACATCTCATTGTTACAATGGGTCAAACTGTATCCCTATTTAAGCATTTTTGTTTTTTTCCCTTCCCCTCCCCAAACTAGAGAAGTGTGTATACAAGATGCACTGACATCAAATACAGTAAAAACAGGGGTTATACCATGGGGGAGGAACTTACAAAGAAACAAAAAAAATCACGTTACATTATAAATACGTTAGAAACAATAGCAAAAAAGAAAAAACCCAATGGTGTCTCTAGCTTGAGGTTCATTTCGCTTAACATCATCTTATCTGGTCATATGTACATAGCTTTGACCTTTTCTGCTTATCCCAGATATATACTAGTTAAACCATAGGACCTATGTTTCTTTCGGCCTGGCTTACTTCACTTAATATATTTTGTTCCAAGTCTTTCCACTTCCTAACAAATGGGGCAGGGTCATTCTTTCTGATGGAGGCATAGAATTCCATTGTATATATATACCACATTTTCTTGATCCATTCATCTACTGAGGGGCATCTGAGTTGGTTCCATATCTTAGCTATAGTAAATAATGCTGCAATAAACATAGTTGTGCAGGTAGCTTTATTTATTTATTTTTTTTTTGTCGGTCGTGGGGCTTGAACTCTGGGCCTGGGGCGCTGTACCTTAGCTCTTCAGCTCAAGGCAAGCGCTCTACCACTTGAGCTACAGCGCCACTTCCGGTTTTCTGGTGGTTTATTGGAGATAGGAGTCTCACGGTCTCTCCTGCCCGGGCTGGCTTTGAACCACGATCCTCAGATCTCAGCCTCCTGAGTAGCTAGGATTACAGGCGTGAGCCACCAGCGCCCGGCTTGCAGGTAGCTTTAATATGGTCTTGTATGTGATCATTTGGGTAAGTGCCCAAAAGTGGTATTGCTGGGTCATAGGGGAGCTCTATGTGGAGTCTTTTGAGGAACCTCCATACTGCTTTCCAAAGTAGTTGAACAAGTTTACACTCCTACCAACAATTAATGTTTAATTTTTAATTGTTATTATAAAGGTGGTATATACAGTTACAGTTTCATAAGTCAAGTAATGAATACCTTTCTTTTTAGACAATGTTACCCCAGTCCTTGCTCCCTCCTAGTTTTTCTCTTCTGCCCCTACCCACAAGTTTGATGTCTGTTTTAACATCAACTATGGCCTTACAACTATACACCATATCTAAATGAATGACCCTGCTCATAAATACAAATATGAGTGTCATGGATCCTTTAGCTGTAACAAAGTAAGATTTACATTTCACCTCTCCTCTAACTTTGCTTTTGGTTTTTAACTTTTTGTTGGTTGTAGTGCTTGACTCTAGGCCTGGGAGCTGTCCCTCAGCTCTTCAGCTCAAGGCAAGCACTCTACCACTTGAGCTACAGCAACACTTCCAGTTTTCTGGGGGTTTTTTGGAGATAAAGCCTGCCAGGGCTGGCTTTGAACCGTGATCCTTAGATCTCATCCTCCTGAGTAGCTTACCATCCCTGCCCTCCCATCCCCCTCCCAAAGTAGTAAAGTTCGCTTTTCAACATAATGTCTTGTACATCTCAAGTTTTGTTAATACTACTCAGGGTATTGATCAGTTTTTTTTAAATGTTTTTCCTTGATCAGTATTATAAAGAATGTTTAATCCCAGATTTAGTGTCTTATACTCATGTCCTTGAGGTTTTCTTGGGGTTGTATATGTGGAAAAGTTTGAACGTTTTGGAAGACGTTTCAGAATTTTGAAGCATATTCACAGAACTTTCACTGACAAAATCCCCTTTATTCTATCTTTTTTACTCACGAATTCAGAAGCATGATGACTTCAGTCCTTGTAACTGACAGATCATTGTCTTTAAGAAAAGGGAGACAAAGGAAGGTTGTCATTGTAATGTCTATAAAGCTCACCAGGATGTATCTGGAATCCAAAGTTCAGGCCTATTTTCTTGCCATGTTCTTTTGTGCTTGTGATCCATGCTATTTCCTAATGCAGCATAACAAAAAAGAGATTATGAGGAGAGCTGTCAGAACTTGGAAAGGGAATGAAGCAAAAAGGTTGGAATACAGGTGCAAAAACCTTAGACAATTACATTCATTATGGTGGAGTACTAAATATAATTTATTATAAACTTTTTTTTATGTTGCAAAAGTAATTCCAAATCACTGAAAAGAAGTAAAATGTAGCAGGTCACTGATGGCTCTTGCTTGTGATCTTAGCTACTCAGGAGGCTAAGAATCTTGGTTTGAAGCCCCGCCTGGGAAGTAAAGTTCATAAGATTCTTATCTCCAATTAACCACCAAAAAGCCAGAAGTGAAGCTGTGGCTTATTAAGTGGTAGGGGATTAACCTTGAGCAAAAAAGCTCAGGGAAAGCAACCAAGCTCTGAGTTCAAGTCTCAGAACCATCAGAAAAAAAATATAAATCATTATTAAAAATACCGAAGGAAAAAAGTACTCATATACCCACATCAATGTCAATGCCAAGAAGTATAATTGGGCCTGGGATGTAGCTCAGTGGCATGGTGCTTGCCAGCAAATGCAGTGTCCTGGGTTTGATCCCAAGTACCAAAAAAGAACAAACAATAAAAAAAACTCACCCACCAAAAAAATTGTCATGATTATGGCATGAAATTTGTGATATTCTGCTTTGAAAATTAATATAAAGAACTGAGGAAGTCTGAACAAGACATGTACTTAGCAATAAAAAATATGTACCCAAAGTATACTCTCAGATGAATTTCCACTGAAATAACATTGGGTCATTTTTAAGAGTCAACCGGAGACAACTCAATGCCTGTAGTCTGTTCCAAATATATGTTAAGCCTTTTCATTGTAAAACCATTGTAGGCGATAAACAAAACCCCCATTATTTACCAGGTAAGGAAAACTGTGCACCAAATAGTAAGCCTACCAGGGTAATATTTCTTTCAAACATTTGAGCTAGAATTTGAATCAAAGATCATAAATCTAAAGATATGATAATCAACACCAGTTTTATGGTATAGATTCTGTTCTAGTTTTTCAAGTGCAAATAGATGAATTTAAATGATACATCTTTATGTAGCTAGTTTTTTGTATTTTTAAATTGTTCTGAGTCAACTGTCAATATCACTTTCTACAAATATGTTACAATGCACTAGTGTAAATTATTATTTTTAGTTAATAATCCATGAAATATTGACTTCTTTTTCATTTTTAGAGATTAAACCAGGACTTTCTCATGCTGGTCAAGAGTTTAACACGAGCCAAAATTTGACAGCTTTATATACTTTAGACTAATAGGATATTATTTGTATCATAACGGTTATACTTTATTTCTTTTCTGTACACATGGGTTTCTTTATGTATTTTTTTTTTTTTTGTCGGTCGTGGGGCTTGAACTCTGGGCCTGGGCACTGTCCCTCAGCTCTTCAGCTCAAGGCGAGCGCTCTACCACTTGAGCTACAGCGCCACTTCCGGTTTTCTGGTGGTTTATTGGAGATAGGAGTCTCAAGGTCTCTCCTGCCCGGGCTGGCTTTGAACCGCGATCCTCAGATCTCAGCCTCCTGAGTAGCTAGGATTACAGGCGTGAGCCACCAGCGCCCGGCGTCTTTCTTTATGTATTTTTTTTTGTCAGTTGTGGGGCCTGAACTCTGGGCCTAGTCACTGTCCCTCAGCTCTTCAACTCAAGGCTAGCACTCAACCACTTGAGCCACAGCACCACTTCTGGCTTTTTCTGCTTATGTGGTACAGAGGAATTGAATCCAGGGACTCATGCATGTGAGGCAAGCACTCTAACACTCAGCCAACTTCCAAGCCCCTAGATCTGATTCTTTTTTTTTTGTCAGTTGTGGGAATTGAACTCTGGGCCTGGGCACTGTCCCTGAGCTCTTCAGCTCAAGGCAAGCACTCTACCACTTGAGCCACAGTGCCACTTCTGGTTTTCTAGTGGTTTATTGGAGATAAGAGTCTCATGGACTTTTCTGCCAGGGCTGGACTTGAACTGCATTCCTCAGATCTCAGCCTCCTGAGTAGCTAGGATTACAGGTGTGAGCCACCAGTGCCTGGCTCTTTATTTATTTTTGAAACCTATAATACGTAGTTTGTTATGTTTAAAGTCAGCATTGATTTATCCTTACAAACTGGTTTACATACAGTATTGTATGAAGCTTAGAATGGAGGAGGAAGAGAATTTTAGCTAAAAAATCCATATTAGTCTACCACAGGCCCAATTCCCTGATGTGGAAAAGAGAAAAAGTAAATGTATGTTAAAAAAAGCATTTTCTCAAGTCTTATTTTTAGCACTGATTTTCCTCAGCTATACAAGTAACCTACAGTTTGAGATTACCATAAAATAGCAATATAATCTACATCCAATCTACATGTAGTACATTATATAAATATATATGCTAATGGGTTCTTTAATGTTCCTTGAAAGTTCCTGTTTTCTCTCCTCCAGCTAAGACTAGTTATTATTGTATGTATTATTACTGATTTTATAGGTAGCCAAGGTAATTTCTCATCTTTGAATTTTAGGTTGGAATCTAAATTCCTGTGTAGAAGTTAAAACTCCAACTTAATTAGGACAGGTAATATTCCTAATTAAATGTTGTTCTTCCCAGTCATTTTCTCCCAGTTTTTTTCGCCAGTCGTGGGGCTTAAACTCAGGGCCTGGGCACTGTCCCTGAACTTCTTTTGTTCAAGGCTAGCACTCTACCATTTGAGCCATAGCACCACTTTTAGCTTTTTCTGTGTACGTGGTACTGAGGAATGGAATCCAGGGCTTCATGCATGCGAGACAAACACTCCACCACTAAGCCACATTCCCAGCCCTGCTCCCACTTTTAAATGTGAATTTATATTGTTTATTAATTGGAATAGGGTATACTAGATACTGAATTCAGTGTTGTTGCTTAATAGTTGAAACAAATGTCTAGTCTATTACTAATTGGAGATGGAGTCTAGCTATTGTTTTTGTCCATGATGACTTCAAACAGACATTTTCCAGATCTCAGCTCCATGAATAACTTGGATTTAGAGGCATATTATTAGCATCTATAAGTTGTGCAAGAAAGTTTCATTGTGATGTTTGAGTATATGCATAAAACAAGCCTAACTGCATTCCCTATTAAAGGGTTTAAATATACTATAGTTTGCAGAGAATTTTTTCATCATTTGTAAAAACAAAGTGTATAAAGTAGAAAAACAAAAACAGCTCATGCCAAATTTAAATTGTCTATCATCTTTAAGAATCAGGTCTGGCCGGGTACTGGTGACTCATGCCTGTAATCCTAACTACTCAAGAGGCTGAGAACTGAGGAATGCTGTTCAAAGCCAGCCCGGGCAGGCAGGAACCCAGGCAGGAAAATCCGTGAGACTAATTAATCACGAGAGCCCATGACCGACCGCCCCCCCCCCCAAAAAAAAAATCAAGTCTAATTTCAGCTGGAATCTAGTGGCTCATTCCTGTAACCTTACTTACTCACGAAGCTGAGATTTGAGGATTGTGTTCAAAGCCAGCCTAGACAGGAAAGTCTATGCGACACTTATCGCCAATTAACCACATAAAAACACGAAATTACTGCTCAAGTGGTAGAGTGCTAGCCTTGAGCAAAAATGCTTAAGGACAGTGCTCAGGCCCTGAATTGGAGTCATATGCCCTGAAGCCAAAAAAAAAAAAAAAAAGGGAGGGTAAAGTTCTTGGAGGTTGTGATATTTACACACATTACATTGTTGGCTGATTTAACTTTTCCCAAGCAATTTTTGTTGTTGTTCTTATGGGTGGTGGTGGCTGGAACTCATGCATATGCGCTATCCCTTTCTCTCTCTTTTTTTTTTTTGTCGGTCGTGGGGCCTGAATTCTGGGCCTGGGTGTTGTCCCTGAACTCTTCCGCGCAAGGCCAACCCTTTACCACGTGAGCCACAGCACCACTTCCAGCTTTTTCTGCTTATGTGGTGCTGAGGAATTGAACCCAGGGCCTTATGCATGCAAGGCAAGCACTCTACCATTGAGCCAACTTCCCAGCCTCTGGCTCTTTTTCTCAAGGCTAGAGCTCTACCACTTTGAAACACAGTGCCACTTCCAGTTTTTTTTTGTGTGTGTGTGTGTGTAGGGGGGAGGTGGTTGATTGGAGATGAGAATTTCACAGGGACTTTTCAACCTGGGCTGGCTTTGAACCGCAAAGGTCCAGATCTCAGCCTCTGGACCCTACCTTGGAGGCTGAAATACGAAAGTGCGGTTAAAAGCCAGCCTAGGCAGTAAAATCCGTGATACTCACATCTCCAATAAACTACGAAAAAGAAAAAGAAGGAAAAAAAAAAGCCAGAAGTAGAGCTGTGGCTAAAGTGGTAAAGGGATAGCTTTGAGCAAAAAGTCAAGGGCAGGCCTCAGACTCTGGGTTCAACCCCCAGGACAGGTACCAACCTCCCTCCCTCCCCCCCCAATAAAAACCCCAAAAGGAAGGAAGGAAAAGACACTGCTTTATTATTGTAATTATTGAAAAGACACACTTTAACTGAAGACATAGTCTCACTGCAGTGCAGCCTTGTCCGTCTGGTCAGCCATTGGAACACTAATTAAACCATCTTTCCTTATTGCGTAAACAAAAACATACGGGCTGTTAGTAATTCAGGGTTATTTAGCCAGTGTGTCCTGCAAACAACATCTTGGGGATAAAGTATTATTTCCTATTTTACACATATTTAAATATCGGTCCGTAGTTTCATGAATCCCAGGCCGACAGTAGTTTGCGATATCTCGCGATCAACGCACCATTGGGACGACTACGCAGTGTCTGGTCGCTCTGTCCAAACAGGTCATTTCGGTCACTGCGCACGCATCCAGCCCTGCATTGCGGCAAATTGCCGCGCATGCGTGGCCACAGGACTGCTCGCTTGCGCATGCGCAGGCACAGGTGACAGCGCGCAGTACCAGAGCCGCAGTCGCGGAGACGGCGTCAGGAGGAGCGGTGTCTGGAGATGCCTGACGCCCGGTTCTGAGCGGCGGCAGCGACGCCATGGAGCGGGCAAGGTTAGCTGGCCCGGGCTCTTTCAGCCTGTAGATCCGTTGCTGTTGTTCCCTGAGGGGTCGAGGCCTTTGTTCTGGAGACCCCCGTGGCTCTCGCGGTAGCTTTGGGAGGCCGCGGCAGTCAGCCGCGGCCACGGCCGCTCCTGTGAGGGCCGCGCGGCCGCTCCTGTGAGGCTCGGCTGCCGCGGCCACGGCCGCTCCTGTGAGGGCCGCGCGGCCGCTCCTGTGAGGCTCGGCTGCCGCTCCTGTGAGGCTCGGCTGCCGCGGCCGCTCCAGGCTGCACCGACCGTCCGGTCCGCGAACCGGTGGAGGCCGCCGGGCCTCGGGTCCGAGCGGACACGGTGCGTGGCGGGGCCGCGGCCGCGCAGGCGCTGCTGCTTGCCGCACTCTGCTGCTGCTTGCCGCGGTGCGGGGCGCAGCGTCCCGTGAGGACCCGCGGAGGACGCAGCGCGGGGCTGCCTGGCTCCGGGGCCTGGCCGCGGGATGGTGGGGCGGCCGAGCACAAGGGGAAAGACGGAGCTGGGGTGGCCAGGGGTCGGGGTGCGGTTACCGGGCTGAGCGGGCGGATTTGGGCTGCGGTGGCGTCTGCGTGTGGGGAGGGGGCGGGGCGGGATTCATGGCCTGGCCGTGGGGCTCTCAGGGCTGCCGAGCCGGCTTCGGGGTTATCTGTGGGAAGGTGTTGGGAGGGCGGTGTGGGGGGACCAAGGGGGGATGGGGGGGCGTTCGGTGTCTAAAGACCCCGTGATGCCGCAGCGCGTCCGGCAAGGGTGGGAAGCCCGGCTGGGAAGCCCGGATGAGAAGCCCGGCTGGGAAGCCCGGATGGGGTGGGCAGAGGCGCAGCTTTAAGACGGAGCAGTTGGTTTGGTGTTTTTTTTTCTTTCTGTGTTATATATTCCTGTTTATGTATTTGTACTCATAGTGCAAATCTGCCCCGATCCTGCAGTTGTGATTGATTTCATAAATACTTGGCTTGCGGGTTTTGTTGTTTTTTAAAGTGTCGATCACTTGCTTTGGTGTCGGTCGTATGTGTGTGTTACTTTGAAGTTGTGCGCCTTGAGACAGGTGTCCGTGGTATCACCTGTTTGGTTTTCTCGTTGATTTTCAGAACCGAATCCTTGAAATTTGACTTAGGGTTGAGTGGGAGTGGGATTCATCTTTCAGGAACGCCATTGTGAGGTTCCCTTAAGATGGCTGCTACTGCAGAGGCTTTCTTGCGCGCAGGCGCGGCGGGGTAGGGGCAGTTGCCCCCTCCTCACAAAACTGCCAGGATGAGGGAGAGCTGTCTGCGCATGTCTGCGCAGCCTGCCTGTCTGCAGTCTCAGCCACACCCTCTCTTGAACGCAGCAGCAGTGAATACAGGAGCCTCTGGATGGTACGTGACTGCCCCCCCACCCCTCACAGCACTGCAGTGCGGAGCGGAACAGATCGCGGAGGAGGAGAAGACAGCTGCTGTTGCTTGAATTGTGGCAGAGGGCGTTGGTTGGAGGAATGTGCAGTCTTGGCATGGAGGGGATAGCAGACATTCCATGCACCTGCCCCCTGCATTTGCTCCTTGCCAATCATTATGAACTGCAGCACGGAAGATGGGGATGAGAAGGAGACTGGGTTATTTAGGCCCCACCTAGCCATCTTGGGAACAGTCCCCAGCCCCACAGTGTCCTAATGAAGGATTGGAGTGGAATTAGGGAGAAAACAGTGAGTTCTAATTTCTGTCCATGTGGGTCTTCCCAGATTCGAATCGTGGGGGTATCTATGCGTACCTGGGTGCTGTGTCAGGAAGCCTAGATAGAGATATTAAAACCGTTTGTAAAGCCATATTTTCTTTTGGTAGATCTCATAGATAGGGCTTGATTTCTACTTTCCAGATGTAATAATTGAACAGATGTGTCATTGCCAAGCATCACCTTAATCTCTTTATACTCCATGCCCTGCTTCCTGCAGATGATTGTTTTTAACTGGCAGTTTGTTTCTAACCAGGGCAGGGTTTTAACCTTCACTTGTCCACCTTGAGGTGGTTATAGCTAAACTGTAAGCTGTCTTGAGAGAGAAAAGAGAATAAAAAAGTACAGAAAATTTTTTCACATTGGCATGTTAGGATGTCAGAATTATTACTTAGGAATACTTAGCCTTATTGGAGTTTTAGATAAAAAGTTTTGGTACTTCTTCAGCTGGACGCCCTGTTAATATTTGATGAATAAGTAATGAATCAACTGCCACTCAATTCCACCCTATTAATATTTTAGTATTTTAATATTTTCATCTGGATTTCAGAATGTAGCTCATGTTTATTCTCTTCTGGTTGTCAAGTGCTAACATGATAAGCATGTACCCAGTGCTTGCCTTTTAATTAACCTTGCCTTCATATGGCACAGAATTGGAATAATGGAATAATTTTGAAATTTCCTGTGTGGTTTATCATTTACCCAAGTTTGTAGTGAGATATTGTTTGAAGTGTGTCTTGGTTTATCTTCTCTCTGTTTTTTCTCATCTTTTTCAAACTATTTGTTACCATCACTCATCTTGTAGTTTTTCAGCCTGAGCACCCTAATATAGGTAGAATCCTTTGAAAAAGTGCTCATCTTGTTTTAGTGCTTCTGAAGTTTCAACATCTCTGTCTTTATCAGTATAACCAGTTAATTTTGCATCAGTAGTAATTAAAGAAAAAAATGTGTAGATACAGGGTCATTGTGTATTATGGACTGTCCTACTCCAAAATTCTAGGTTACAACACCTGTTGCTTATTTGAAATTAGTATACAGTCCTTCCTTTGATTTAGATGAGTAGATTTTATTCCAGGGATGTCTATATTTCTGTTTAAGGCAGAAATGTGGCTTATATATATTATAGAAAATAATTTTCTGTTGACTTGACTTTAGTTTTTGGTCCAAGTCTGAGTGAGACTCAAACTTTGTATTTGATACTTTGGCTCATTGGCTGGCACTGTACTACCTGTGCCATACCTCCAACTCCTTGATTTCCTTTTCCTTTTCTTTTTGGATATGAATCCTGGGGCTTGAACTCAAGGCCTGGTGCTGTCCCTGGACTTTTATTTTCAAGGCTAATGCTCTACCACTTGAGCCATAGCCCCATTTATAGCTTTTTTGGTGCTTAATTGGAGAGAAGAATCTCATGGACTTTCTTGCCTGGGCTGGCTTTGAACCATTGATCTTCAGATCTCAGATCCTTGAGTAGCTAGGCTTATCAGTATGAGTCCCCAAGTTTTATGTTGGTTTTTGTTTTTTTAACCAAATTCATATTTAAGAAATTGTCTTATAAGCTGAGTGCTGGTGGCTCACACCTGTAATCCTAGCTATTCAGGAGGCTGAGGTCTGAGATCATGGTTCAAAGCCAGCCCAAGCAGGAAACTTTGTGATACTTTTACCTCCAATAAACCACTAGAAAACTGGAAGTGGTGCCGTGGCTGAAGCAGTAGAGCCCTGGCCTTGAGTTGAAGAGCGCAGGGACAGTGCCCAAGCCCAGAGTTCAAGCCCCACGAATGACAAAAAGAAAAAGAAAAAAAAAGAAATTGTCTCGTAGAGCAATTGGTTGCATAGGTCATTATACATTCTTGACATTGTTCAGGAAGGGTACTTTTTGTGTGTATATTTGAAGCAGAGTTTTTTCTGTTACCTTTTCTTGCTGGCCTTGAGCTTACATGTAGTATAGGGCAGCCTCAAATTCTTAAGTTTTCATGATTTGTCATCTAAATATTAGGAACAATTCTTGACTACAGCAACATGAACAGGACAGTGAAATTTTTAATTCTGTTGTTATTGTTGTTTTGATTGGGAGTATTTTTTGTCCTGTCCCTCCATTTCAACTATTGTGGATCAAAGCCAGGGAGACTGAGTGATAAAATTGAAACTAATAAAATCTTAAACTGATAAAAATTCAGATATGGAAGTTACCTCTTTTATCTTAAAATTTCTGAGTACTTGCTAGTCTAGAAGTTTCATTTGGAAGCCTTGATTTTTCCTTGTGTTGGTCAAATACATACTGGAAGGAACTCATTTATCTTTTTTATTATTTTTCATACTAAAGAACTGATGAAGTGGAAAGCAAACAGATTTTTGGGTCAAGAGACTATCTGAAATAATGTAATACTGGATGAATCATAATTTAGTTGCTATCTGTACTGCATCCAATTAATTAGGATTTGAATATTAAATGTATTTTGAGCCCAGAATTATTTTTGTGACATGGTTCATCATGTAATTTCTTTTTATGGTTTTTATTCCTTTTTATTTATATTTTTTCTTTCTATAATTCCCTTTATTTATATTTCATGCCATACCATATTTTGTTAATCAGTTAATGGAAATTTAAGTGTACTCCGTCCATTATGAGCAATGGACACAATGCCCCATTGTGGTGTTTTACTATCACTCCATCTTGAAGGAGAATTGCTAGGTCATTCTGTTAATCTCATGATCAGTATTTCCTGGAGTTTCAGAAGCTATAACATTTTATTTTCTCACTTTCTTCATATCTTTCTCAAGTCTGGTATTAAGTGGTATCTGTGGTTTTTATTTCCATTTCTCAAATGATTATTAATGTTGTAACAAATAATTTCATGTGCTAAATTACAAATTTTTATCTTATTTGGAGAACTATTTACTCTGAGCCTTTGTGGTTTTATAGTTCATTTGTAAGAATTTGTTTTTAATCTGCATACAAGACTGAAAAAATAACTTTGTTGAGGTATAGTAGAGATTAAAAAATGTTACAGATATTTAGTGTTGGGAGATAAGAAATATTTTTGAAGCCATGATAATGAATCCCATAAATTTATCCATCATTTCCAAAAGTCTCTATACCTTTTTTCTTGTTTGGTTATGTTTCTGTTTTCCTTTAGATATTAGATACCCATTAGCTATATAATACTTCCTTTCTCCTGGATATATTTTTACTTCATTTAGTTTTTTATTAAATGTCCAATTTATGTACATTGCATGTTTACTTATAATTCAGATGACATTTAAAGGACTATTGCCTAATTCAAAGTCATTAATATTAATATTTAAACATTTACTAGTTTCAAGGTCTCACATGAGTCTGTTTGATTTAAAATTATTTCTGTGGCTTTGTGGAACAATTGAAACTTCTTAAAACAGAATGAATCTCACTAACATTTTCATTTATTTTTCATATTTGATTATACAGGGGCAATTTCATTGTTAATTTTTCACATTTAATTGGTTAAAATTTTACTTTTAAAACTATAACACTATTTTTTAAAATGTTCTGTTCAGACAATTAGATTTTGAGCTGTGACCTTGAATTATGCCTTTGAGATATTACTTGGCATGACTTCAGCATAGGGCCTTTCTCCTACCTTTTCTGGTTTAGCATTTGTATATTGCAGTTATTCCAGGCTCCAGAGGTTTTTAACATGGCTGCTCCAGGGGAGAGATTCAAATCAGTTTCTAAAAGCAGCCATTTTGTGAGGCTTTTTGGGGTCTGGTCGTGGGGCCTGAACTCTGGGCCTGGGCGCTGTCCCTCAGCTCTTCAGCTCAAGGCTAGCACTCTACCACTTGAGCCACAGCACCACTTCTGGCTTTTTGCTTTTTGCTTATGTGGGCTGAGGAATCAAACCCAGGGCCCCAGGCATTCAAGGCAAGCGCTCTACCACTGAGCCACCTTCCCAGCCCTGAATTTTTTTTTTATTGTGAAAATACTGTACAGAGGGGTTACAATTACATAGGCAAATAATGAGTACATTTCTTATCAAGCATTGTAGCCTCCTCCTTTGTTTCCCCTTCCCATCCTATCTTCCCCCCGCCCCCCCCCACCCAACCCTCCCCCCTCACCAAAGTTGTAAAGTTCATTTTTGACATAACGACTTGTACGTCTCATTGTTGCAATGGGTCCACCTATATCCCTATTTAAAGAATTTTGTTTTTTCCCTTCCCCTCCACAAATTATAACAACATCAAATACAGTGAAAACAGTTGTTATACCATGGGGAGGGACATACAAAGCAACAAAGAAATAATCTTATAAATGTGTTAGAAACAATCGCATGAAAGAAAAAAACATTTGAATACATATCTTAGGATTCAGTTACCTAACATCAACTTATCTGACCTTTTCTGCTTGACTCAGACATACACTAGTTATTGCAAATAAGGGAAGCCATGGGATCTATGTTTCTTTGGGCCTGACTTGTGGTAGTGAATTTTTGATAGTTGTTTTAGTTTTGGTTTAGAAATGGTAAGGAAGTAATATTTGCATAAGATATTTTTTGTATTTGTGGTATTTATGATTTCATGTTGTATTCCACCACATAAAGGGATTACAATGATTGAAAATAGACTTTGCCAAACAAGCTTTACTGATACCAAACAGTTTTACTAGTTCTTGGTGCAAAAGGTGAGTAGAATGGTTTTGGTAGTATATTACTGTGTCCATGTTTGTTTGTGCATGTATGGTCGGTCGGTCGGTCTGTCTATCTATCTATCTATCTATCTATCTATCTATCTATCTATCTATCTATCTATCTATCTATCTAATCTATCTGATATATAAGTCTAAGTGTTGTCATAAATTGTGTGCACATATAGATTAAAAATGTGGTTTTTCTTTTCCTCATCTTTCATAACTAGATTTTTATGTTATGAGCTTCTTCTTCTTTTTTTTTTTTTTTGGTTGGTCATGGGGCTTGAACTCTGGGCTTGGGCACTGTCCCTGTGCTCTTCAGCTTAAGGTGAGCACTCTAAGGCTTGAGCCACAGCGCCACTTCTGGTTTTCTAGTGGTTTATTGGAGATAAGAGTCTCACGGATGTTCCTGCCTGGGCTGGCTTGAACCTCGATCCTCAGCTCTCAGCCTCCTGAGTAACTAGGATTACAGGTGACCAGCTATGTTATAAGCTTCTGAAAGCACAGATCATGAATGAAGAATGAAAACATTTATTTTAATTACATTGTAAACACTTTTAAATAGAGTTTTATACCAGATATAGTTTGAATGTGGTTGTAAATATAATCTTGAAATAAATAATTGTAGTCAATGATGTTTATGAAGTAATTCTTTTTTTCTTTCAGGGATCGCTTACATCTGAGACGAACTACAGAACAGCACGTGCCAGAGGTGGAAGTCCAAGTCAAACGCAGAAGGACAGCCTCACTGAGCAACCAAGAGTGAGTAGAGTGTGGGTTAAGAATCAGTTTAGGTCAAAGTACTGGTTAGGATGAAAAAGTATCATGCAATGAAGACAATAATATTAACTTTTTGTTGTTGGTGCTGGTGGGCCTGAACTCTGGGCTTGGGTGCTGTCCCTTAGCAATTCAGCTCAAGGCTAGTGTTCTACCACTTGAGCCACAGCGCCACTTCTGGCTTTTTCTGCTTATGTGGTGCTGAGGAATGGAACCCAGGACCTCATGCATGCAAGGCAAGCACTCTACTACTGAGCCACCTTCCAGCCCCCTAAAATTAACTTTAATAATACAAAATTTTAATATTATTTAATTTTGTTACTTTTTTTCTTTTTAATTCCTTTATTACCACTGGAAAACAATCATATTTTTTTAAGTCTTTCTTACAAGAAGACAAAGAAGTGGCCTCTGTGCCCTATCTTATGCTTTTCGGATGATAGACTGAACTAGAGGTGCCATCTGGTGGCCGCTTTCTGATATGAGCACAAAAATTTATTACATTTCAGAAAGATAAAAGAGAAGTGCCAGGAAGTGGCATCTGTGCCCTATCCTATACTTTTCTGATGATAGGCTGAACTAGAGGCGCCATCTGGTGGCTGCTTTCTGATATGAGCACAAAAATTTATTACATTTCAGAAAGATAGAAGTGCCAGGAAGTGGCCTCCTTGCCCTATCTTATACTTTTCTGATGATAGGCTGAATTAGAGGCGCCATCTGGTGGCCGCTTTCTGATAGACGCACAAAAATTTAAATGTTAATCTAAAACAAGATCATCTTTATTTGTCATCTCCTAATTCAACTCTGATTTTAGTTCACCTTCCTTTCTGCAATTATGTATGGGATTTTATGTTTTTAAAGGTTTTATATTTATCCTTTAGTGTATGGATATTATTTCTGCTTTTTTTATGTTATTAATGTATGCTTTAAAATTTTTCTGTGCTTGAAACCGGTACATATATGTGTGGGTATATTCTGCCCTTGAAATGTTTATGAAGTATTTATGCTTTTATCTGGTTAAAAATTTAAAATTGAGCTTGGTGCATGGCTTAAATCATAAAGTACTTCTCACATAGCAAGTGCAATGCTGTGGGTTCAATTCTTGGTACTACTAAACGCATTTAAAAACAGTCTTCTAGTATGTACACAGATACACATATGTATTTTATTTTAATATAATGTCTAGTGGGTTCTTAAGAATATACATGAGTATTTTAATCCATGTTGAGTATACATTGAATCTCTTTTGTTTGTTTGTTTTTTTGGGGGGGGTCTGGTCATGGGCCTGAACTCTGGGCCTGGGTGCTGTCCCTCAGCTCTTCAGTTCAAGGTTAGCTCTTTACCACGAGCCACAGCGCCACTTCCGGCTTTTTTCCTTTTTCCTTATGTGGTGCTGAGGAGTCAAACCCAGGGCCTCAGGCATGCAAGGCAAGCACTCTACCACTGAGCCATCTTCCCAGCCTCTACATTGAATCTTTGACACTTTGTAATTGAGTCTAAATTTTATGTTTGTAAGCTAACAATCTATTTCTCATATTTATGTTTTTTCAAATTTACGATGTTAATACATAAATATATTCCCAAAACTTTAGTCTCACTTGGCATCAGTGGCTCACACCTGTAACCCTAGCTACTGAGGTGGCTGGGATCTGAGGATCATGGTTCAAGCCAGCCTGGGTAGGAAAGTCCATGTGACTCTTTTCTCCAGGTAACCCACCAGAAGATCAGAAGTGATGCTGTGGCTCAAGTGGTAAGAGTGCTAGCCTTGAGCTGAAGAGCAGGGACAGGGTCCAGGCCCAGAGTTCAAGCCCCAAACCCAACAAAAAAAAAAATAAAGAACACAAACTTTAGCCTAAATTATAGGACCAGTTTATCTCCATTACCTCTCAAAGATAGTTCTGTGTATTCGTGTGCATGTATTTCTTGCCCATGCATGTATGTGTGGCAGTCCTGGGCCTTGAACTCATGGCCTGAATCCTGTTCCTGAGCTTTTCAGTTCAAGGCTAAATACAACCACTTGAGCCACAACTCCATTTTGTCTTTTGGTGGTTAATTGTATTTTCCTGTCCCAGTTGTCTTTGAACCAAGATCTTCAGATCTTAACCTCCTGAGTAGCTAGGATTATAGGTATGAGCTGGTATTCCTGGAATGGGGATTTGTAATCAATATCAGTGAATTTTTTATTTTTCATGCAATGCAGAAGGAAGTATTGAGTAGACTTTTGATAGTGTCTAATTTCCCAGAGTGCCATAATGCTAACACTATTTTTTTCATTTCTCCAGAATAGATAGTACACTTATAAGCTTCTTCTGATGGTGGTAGTTGCTTCCTGGGTGTTTGACCACTGGCAAATTTGAGAGGAATCTCATTGAAAGTGCTATGGTTTAGAGACCTTCTTCTCTGTAACACAGTGAGTTGTAGGCTGCACTGGTATTAGAGAGCTGTGGTGGCTACAACAGATGCAGCCACCTCAGATTCATTATTATTGATACAGTTGAACGTGGACAAGGTCGGAGAAGGCCTCAAACACATTTTCTCAAGATGAGTTATCCTTTCATACACATCAGTGACTCTCTTTGGATATCAGAGATTAGGATATCTAGAAGGTTTTTGGGGGTGAGGGGGTAGTATAGGGGAGAGTATTCATTTTATAGACAGAATTGATTAAATCATTAACCATCCAATTTTATTCAGTCTACTCTCCAGATCCCATTTTCCTTCTAAAACATCAGGCTTCAAACCTCAACCCTTTAATTTCTGTTTCATCTTTGGTGGTTTAGACATCTGAAGTCACCCCCTTAGCATGAGCTCAAGTCTCATCTACGCAATTCACCTAAAACAATAAGTATCTTTTGCTGAATTGTAAGAATTTGGAGATGACCTCTCAGGTACTAAGGCCAAAGGGACAGCTGTATTTTTTTGGGGGGGGGTGGTCTGGTCCTGGGGCCTGAACTCTGGGCCTGGGTGCTGTCCCTCAGCTCTTCAGCTCAAGGCTAGCGCTCTACCACTTGAGCCACAGCGCTACTTCTGGCTTTTTTCTCTTTGTTTATGTGGTGCCTAGGAATCAAACCCAGGGCCTCAGGCATGCAAGGCAAGTGCTCTACCACTGAGCCACCTTCCCAGCCCCGACAACTGTATTTTTAAGTATAAAATTACATGTTCAAAACTACAAAAAACATAGAAAATTGAGCACAGTATCAGAATGAAATGACTGGTGTTTAGTTTTTCCTTCTTCTATCAGGTCAGATCACATCAGGTCTTTTATACTGTTTGAACAACACATCCAGGCTAGCTTTTGTGCTGATTATTTTGGAGATGGAGACTCAGGTGCTTTCTGTCTTGTCTGGCTTTGGAATCCTATTATTTAGATCTCAGCCTTTTAACATTAGCCATTAGTACTCTGCCCAGGCCTTTTTGTTCCTATATTTCCTCTCAGTGTAGTCACAGATAGTTTACTGATCTATGAGGTGATGCTAGATGACTTTTCCAAATAATGGTCTTGCTACTAATAAGCTACTATTACATAGTTTAGGACCTCTCAATCATCCTAAACTTGAAACTGTTTCAGGTAGTGACTTAGGGGGATCAGTATGGATAGACAAATAATATCTCACTGAAAATCTCAGCAGAACTCTTACCTTATGGTTGAGAGACTGGAATGCAGTGTAATTACAGAGTTACATTAATGACTATGGTGCTACAAGTTCTAGAAGTATTCATGCTTAAGTTTTTAGTATATCCAAAGTGGGTAAGTATTCACTGGATTCTTCCCCATTCTTATGTGTATACAGACTCCTTTTTTTTTTTTTACAGCGAATTCATAATGTAATGGTATACTCTGACCCCACAGAAAGACAAAATATAACATTCTCTATGTTTTATATTGTTTTATCCAAAGGTGTTTCTTATCATTTATATGTATTGTCCTCTTGTCATAGGTGTCACTTGTATGCCAGGCGTTCTCAGCAGCATCAAATTCCTGTGGTGGATTTCCAGGCAGAACTAAGACAGGCATTCTTGGCTGAGACACCAAGAGGTGGTTAAAGTATTGGAACATCAAAAATAGCTGATTTCAAGAAAAAACAGGTTAGAGGCAATACTGAAATGATCAGAAATAATAAATGGAGGTTTAATTGATTGATATCATTGAAATAAAATTTTGTTAAATGCTGTATGCTTATTCAGTACCACAAGAGAAAAATAAATGCATTGAATAAAATTGAAAGTAGAAGTGACCTTAATATCTGCATGACACTTGTCATGTTTCTGAATTCTAATATTCAGAATTCAGAGAGACTTCACTTTTAAGAAATTTTATTCTTAAAAAAATTTTATTCTTATCAATGATTTTTCAACTTGACATGGAAAATATTTCATTATAATTGACTTGAATATTTTGGAAAATCTTTTATAATTTGCTTTTGTGGGAAACTTCATTTTTTTGTTTGTAGTTTTTGAAGTGTTTTTAGTTGTCATAACCATAAAAAATCATGTGCTAGTTAACTTTTAATTTCAGTATCATTTAAATTTTAATTCAGTGTCCATAAATTATGTTGCAAATACATATCATTCATTAGCTTTGAGTGTTAGAGAATGTTAAATAATTTTCCATGGTAATTTACTAATTTTTTTCATTTTTTTGTCTTTTTCTCACTTTTCTGTTCTCATCAATGTGTGTCTTTTTTGTCAGCAAACAATGTAATAAAGTTCTTATCCATAAATTTTCAGTGTGATGTATATTTATTTCTTTTGTCTTTATGTTGATGATTTACATTTTTCAGAAGAAAATAGTTGAGAACTTCATTTGGTATATTATTATTTTGAAATTTTCTAAGATTAGAATTTGTATCTACTTGGTAGTTTAGTATGGATTTTAGAAAATAAGAGAGAAGTGAAGTTTATTGATTCTTGTCTAGAGAATTTCATTTCAATTCTTTATCTTCAGTAACTTAGTTTAGTTGATTCTCTAAATCATATCATGTCCAGATGCTCCCCAGAATAAAGACATTTTTTCAATGACTTGGTGTACACATTTTAAAAATTATTTTTGAGAAATGATGTGCTTATGTATCTTGGTTTGGACTGGATTTGAAATCTTGTCTCAACCTCTATAGATTCCTGGGATTATAGGCATGTACTACCACACCAGTTTACAATTTTTTTTGCCAATACTGGGGATTGAACTGAGGGACTTAAATACGCTACAACTTAAACTCTACACCTTAAACACTCTACAACTTAAACGCTGCAACTTAAACTCCCTTCCCCCTAGCTTCTAGCTTTAATTTATTTTTCATATTGTTTTTTTTTTTTTTTGTCCTGGACTGGTTTGAGACTGTGATCTCATCTCAGCCTATAATTGATGATTTTCCCCAAGAATTTTTTTTTTTGGGTCCGGTTGTGGGGCCTGAACTGAGGGCCTAAGCACTATCCCTCAGCTCTTCAGCTCAAGGCTAGTGCTTTACCACTTGAGCCACAGTACCACTTCCAGATTTTTTCTTTTTGCTTATGTGGTGCTGAGGAATTGAACCCAGGGCCTCAGGCATGCAAGGCAAGCGCTCTACCACTGATCCACCTTCCCATCCCATTCCCCAAGAATTTTATTAACTATTAATATTACTTTTTGCTAATACTGAGGCTTGAATTTGGGGCCTTGTGAGTTTTTTAGCTCAAGGCTAATGTTATATCCAAGTGAGCTATAGCTCTACTTTTTGATACTTTGCAGTATCAAAGACAGGCTGTCTTTGAACAAATACATTGTCAGATCTTAGTCTCCTGAGTAGCTAGGATTACAGGAATAAGTCACTGGGGCCTTGTCAAATTCTTGTACATTTTTAAGTATAATATTTAAATAATATATTTAGATCTATAAGTGGTACCATCTAATTCCTTGCTTTGTTTATTCTATTGTAAGTTGCTAGTTCTACTTATATACATTTGAAAATCAAACGTATTGGAATATATCCATGTTCATTTATATTTTATTTTTTTAATTTTGTCATTCGTGCAGCCTGAACTCTGAGCCTGGGTGCTGTCCCTCAGCTCTTCAGCTCAAGGCTAGTGCTCTACCACTTGAGCCACAGTGCCACTTCCAGCTTTTTCTGCTTATGTGGTACTGAGGAATTGAACCCAGGGCCTCATACAAGCAAGGCAAGCACTCTACCACTGAGCCACCTTCCCAGCCCCCTCATTTGTATTTTAAATGCATTGAGACTAGAGTGGATGACAAATGGAATGACAGACATGTTCTAAAATTTTAATATCTTGATCACTCTAAAGGAGAATTTGCTGATCTTTTACTGAGTCAGATGCAAAACAAGACAACAACAAAGTCAGGTTCAAGTGGCTCATATCTAAAATCCTAGCTTCTCGAGATTGAGATCTGAGGATTGAGGTTCAAATCAAGCCCAGGCATGAACATTTGTGACTCTCTTATCTCCAGTTAATCACTGCAGAGCTAGAAATTGTGTTGTGGTTCAAGTGGTAGAGACAAAAATCTTAAGGATAGCACCTCAGCCATGAGTTCAAGCCCAGGACCAGCATAAAAAATGACTAAAAACCCAAAACAAGAAAATATAAATAAAGTTAGAGGAAGAGTTCTGATTTCTGGTGATGATGGTGACACTTAGGAGGCTGAGGCAGGAGGATCCTGAATTTCACACCAGCCTAGGATTTACAGTGAGACCATCTAAAAACAGTAGAAACAATACATCCACATGCACACATGTGTACACACATATACACATGTATTCACATATACATATAAAATTTGTGATATGTTTTGCAGGTAGTATCAACAGTTTGAAACCTTGTACAACAGTGCCCTGATTTGACTCCATACTCAGTTTATTCAAATTCTAAGCCTATTTGGTACTTGGTGAGGAAAGATTATTTAACATTTATAAAGGGATTTAGGGAAAATCAGGAACATACAGTTGAAAATTATTGAGAGTTGAGCCAAAAATAAAAGATGTTAGCTTGTAAGTAATTGAGACATTGATGTAAATTTCAGGAAGGAAAATTAAACTTACTTGGATCTATTTAATATTTACTAGGGCCAGGCACTAGTGGATCACACCTGTAAATCTAGCTACCCAGGACTTTATTAGGCAAGAAAGTCCTTGACACCCTTATCTCTGATAAACTACCCAGTAAAATCTGGAAGTGGAGCTGTGGTTCAGTGATAGAGCACTAGCCTTGTGCAGAAAGAAGCTCAGGGATAGCACCTAGGCTCTGAGTTCAAGCCTCAGGACTGACACACACACACACACACACACACACACGATCTACTAGAGACTTACTACTATTCAGTGAATTTTTATCAATTTAGTTATCTCAAATAGAATTTGAAAATGTAGGAATAGTGAGATATATTAGTTCATGAGTGTAAGAGGATGAATATTTTTAAATACGTGTTCTGTAATGATTGGGGGGGGGGCATGAATTGTCTTTATAAAAACAGTGTAAGTTGCAGTGCAGCTACATCATGCTTTCCTCTGCAGGATCCATCCACTGTTTGTGAAGCTTCTGCCCAGCTTGCATTGTTTCTAGGAGAACCTGCATCATACCTTTATTTATAGCTTTCCCCTAGGTTTAAAGATCCTGAAATTTTACTGCTGACACCGGATTTTGTGGAACAGCAATCATGGTAAGATACACATTATGGGAGAGGGGTGGTAAGCTGAGATGTGGGACCCAAATATTAGTTTCCAATTGTGTCATTCTTTGTGTTCTGAAAGTTAGAAGGTACAAGTTTTAATCTACAGAGGATACTCATTCCATTGACTAACATCTAGAGATTGGTAGTGTCTAATGTCCTGTCAATGTTCAGTAGGAAATGAAATTGATAACTATAGGGTAGCGATGGGGGAAAAGGGATAATGATGGAAGGGGTAAAAGTAACCAAGAAGCATTGTACTTGCAATCTGACTTACGGAATTGTAATCCCTTTGTACAAGTACTTGATGCTAAATGATGATGTTTCCAAATATTCCTGGAATGTCTCTGGTTATGATACTGTAGTTTTTGGTCATGATTATAATATTAAAGGATCATCTTGAAGACAGGTGATTTTAAGTTAGATTTCAATAGATCTAGACTTTGAGAATAAGTTTTTGAGCAACAATGAGAAGTACAAAATGTCAGGTCAAAAACGAGCTTTACAATGTCGGTGTGGGGGGGGAGGGGGAAGGATTGGGTGGGGGGGAGAGGGGAGGCTGGGAAGGGAGGTGAAGGGTAAACAAAGGAGGAGGCTGCAATGCTTGGTAAGAAATGTATGCATTATCCTGCCCATATAATTGTAACCCCTCTGTACAGTATGTTCTCAAATAAAATTAAAAAAAAAAAATTTAGTTTGGATGGAGAGAATGCATCCTAAACAAAGTTCTATGATCCTGACAGTATGCAACATGCATTCTCAGAAATGGTACACTCGCAAAATCAGTTATTGACATATGAAAAGCCTTTCATTTATAAATTCTCTAGATTACATTATCTTGCTGAGATATGGCATCAGATTAAAATGTCAGAAAGACTAATGAATAATAATTATTAAAGGTGCCATAAAAGGAAGAAAGTGAAAGAAATTTGGTTTCTTTGGTCGGTCATAGGACTTGAACTTAGGGCCTGGGCACTGTCTCTAAGCTTTTTCACTCAAGGCTAGTGCTCTACCATTTTAAGCCACAGTGCCACCTTTGGCTTTCTGGGGGTTAATTGGAGATGAGCCTCATAGACTTTCCTGCCCAGGCTGGATTTGAACTGCAGTCCTCAGATCTCAGTGTCCTGAGTGGCTGGGATTACAGGCGTGAGCCACCAGTACCTGGCTCTTTTTAAAGATTTTTTTTAAAAAAAACTATTTTTTGGGGGGTCCTTTTTTGGTGCTAGGGATTGAACCCAGGATGTTGCACTTGGTAGGCAAGCACTTTGCTACTGAGCTATATCCTAGCCCATTTTTTTTACAATAATAAAAAAGTTCTAAATAAGCTTGTCTTGGCTTGGTGGGATTTGCAATTTTAGCTATGAATTTGTGTAAGAGAAACAGTTCACAGGGTTAGGCATCTTATAGGAAGGATGTTATATAGGAAAGGAGAGATGAAATCTCAAAAAGGGGGGACTGGGATGAGGAATCTCAATCTTGGAAAACAGCTCTAATGACAGTAAAGTTGCCTAGCATTCTGGAAAGTAAAGAGGATCTTTAAAGGACCATATTGATTCCGGATCAAAATTTGGTCTTGTATATTTAGGAAATGTGGACAAATGTTGGAGAAAGTTGTAAAGGAAGATGTGTTTAGTTCTGGAAACCAGATATTTATAAGGAGTGAGAAAGAAAATGAGGAAAGGTTGGAAAACTAGCCTGCAGATGGGCTGTTCATGATATTCCTGTACTGCTTGCAGACTGTGGGCAAGAGTAGCAAGATGCTGCAGCACATTGACTACAGAATGAGATGTATCCTGCAAGATGGCCGAATCTTCATTGGCACCTTTAAGGCTTTTGACAAGCATATGAATTTGATCCTCTGTGATTGTGATGAGTTCAGGAAGATCAAGTAAGGCAGATTTGGATAAAATGTGGGAGGCAGGGGCTGTGGGAAGACAAGGCCCAAATTTAAGTAGTTTGTAAAGGGTAACAAGTACTTAGGGAACTGCAGCATTGTTTGTTATTGTCTCACATCTTGACCTCATCTCCAAGTTGTGTCAGAGCCTCAGAACCTTAGAGTCATTATATTCTAATGAGAATAATGATTGCCATCTATGACAGTCTTTCAGAAAGAAAGAATTTTTTTTTTTGTCAGTCATGGAGCCTGAACTCTGGGCCTGGGTGCTGCCCCTTAGCTCTTCAGCTCAAGGCAAGTGCTCTATCACTTGAGCGATAACACTTCTGGCTTTTTTTTCCCTGTTAATGTGGTGCTGAGAAATAGAGCCCTCATGCATGCAAGGCAAGCACTCTACCACTGAGCCATCTTCCCATCCCAAAAGAAGGAATCTTGACAGAGTGAAAGAATACTGTCCCTCCTAGATGAGGTGTTGGAGAGTGGTATATTTAATATCTTGACTGCCTATTGCTGTTTTAATTCCTTAGTTTTGTCAATACTTAATTAATTAAAATGATTTTAACAGATTTACTTGTCATTTTCACATGGAACCTTAGGCTTTTATTTTACCTGTCTTAACACACCTGTATTTTACAAAAGAAATTCCTTTGGATTAGTAGCCTGTTTTTGGAATTCTGGATGTCAATTCCCACAAATGAGGATATGAAGGAAAGCATTTTAAGTTAATTGGAAAATTGACTAGAGCCTGCAACTGAGGAAATTTTAAAATAGCAAGGGAACATCCTGCAAAAGCCTGAAGTAACATAGAAGAGCTTTATATTTTACACATGTTAAAAATTTTAGGGACTGCACAAATTAGTCACAGTTATACCTAAAAATCTTGGCATTCGTTTTCATCTTAATTGGAACTTTATGGAACGAGTAACTTGGATTCACTAAAGATTGTTTTACTAACATTGTGGTTTATAGGCCAAAGAATGCAAAACAGCCAGAGCGTGAAGAAAAACGGGTTTTGGGTCTGGTGTTGCTCCGTGGAGAAAATTTGGTTTCCATGACTGTGGAGGGGCCACCACCTAAAGATGTAAGGAATATTTTATTATTTGTAAGTTTGTTGTTAATTGACATATGGACCAGAAGTTTACTTGACTAGGAATTTGGCAGAGAGCTCCATGGTACATTTGATCACTTAGTCACTTGAATATAGCACTCATGTGAGAGTGGTGGTATGGGAAAATAGTAATTTTGAAGAAAACTGCTGAAAATATGTAAGTAAACCCTATGTTTTTCAAATTCTTCCTGTTTTGTTTCAGACTGGCATAGCTCGAGTACCACTTGCTGGAGCTGCAGGAGGTCCTGGGGTAGGGAGGGCTGCTGGCAGAGGAGTGCCAGCTGGTGTGCCAATTCCCCAGGCTCCTGCAGGATTAGCCGGTCCTGTCCGAGGTGTTGGAGGTCCATCCCAGCAGGTAAGGGGATGAAAGAGATTTGCATTAATAGAAAAATGTGACTAGAATCTGGGCAGAGTATACATCCCATATTATTTAAGCCACATATATTCTAGGAAGAACTTGTGGAAAAATATAACTATCTTAAAGTGTTAAAGGAAAAGGAGAGAAATAAAGCTGGTTATTTACCTACTTGACAAGTAAAGAAAATATGGGTGACCTTACTAGAAAAGAAAAAAAGGCAGAAGAGCTTATTAGAGTCAATATGCAAGAGGAAAAATTATTTCATTGTTATTTTCAATGTAATATACAAAGGGATTTCAGTTATATAGGTCAGGTACTGAGTACATTTCTTTTGGGCTATTGTTACCCCTTTGCTTACTCTCTCCTAGTTTTTCCTACATCTCTATCCACAAGTGGTATAGTTCATTTACAACATAGTATCTAATGAGTACCACTGTATTTGTTACTCTTTGTCCCTCCATTTCTGTGCTCTCCTTTACCCTCCCAAGAACAGATAAATGAACAAACAGATAAATGAACAAACAAGACAAATGTATGGGACTGAGTGGCTGGTGTAGCACAATGGTAGAGTGCAATTACCATTCTCATTTCCCTGCATTTGATCCCCAGCAGCACAAAAACAAGAATGAAATGACAGATTACAAGAGAGTGATAACTGAACAACTATTTAGCTTCCAATAAGACATACCCATTGTTTCTTTTATGTGTTTGTAAATGTAAAAGTGGACCTCACTGTTCATTGTCTTCCTGGCTGTGCTTTCTCAGGTAATGACTCCACAGGGAAGAGGCACTGTAGCAGCAGCCGCTGTTGCTGCTACTGCCAGCATTGCTGGAGCCCCAACCCAGTACCCACCAGGACGGGGGACTCCACCCCCACCTGTTGGCAGAGCAACCCCACCTCCAGGTAAGAGATTTATTCACAATAATTTGGGTCTCTAAAAGATTAAATGTTATACTTAGGAAGTGTTGTTGTAATGTGCTAACATTAAGAATCATGAATTAAGGCCTAGTTTAAGTAAGAATTTAGGGACTTTCCTATAATTTCAAATGAGTGGCTATGGACTTTTGAATTGAAAATGGCATAGGGAAGGATAATACTTGAAGAAATGCTTCATACTCTTAATTTGGTGTTGGTCCCGAGCTTACTCATGAGGCCTTTATTTTATTTTATTTATTATTTATTTTTTATTTTTGTCGTTCGTGGGGCTTGAACTCTGGGCCTGGGCGTTGTCCCTCAGCTTTTCAGCTCTACCACTTGAGCCACAGTGCCACTTGTGGTTGGAGATAAGAGTCTCACAGACTTTCCTGCCCAGGCTGGCTTTGAACCTTGATTCTCAGATCTCAGCCTCCTGAGTAGCTAGGATTATAGGCGTGAGCCACCGGCACCCAGATGAGGCCTTTATTTTTGTCATATCCTTCTTTGTAGGTATTATGGCTCCTCCACCTGGTATGAGACCACCCATGGGCCCACCGATTGGGCTTCCCCCTACTCGAGGGACCCCAATAGGTATGCCCCCTCCCGGAATGAGACCCCCTCCACCAGGAATTAGAGGTGAGTAGAGACTAGGAACTCTTAAGATGACAGACAAATCCTTGAATTTTTATATGCCCCTTTACTAACTCATACAGAATAATATTATGTTTCCTTTCTAGGTCCACCTCCCCCCGGCATGCGCCCACCAAGACCCTAGGATGTTGTTGATCCATACAAGTCCCATTTTTGCCCTGCAGTACATCCTGTGAAATTGTGTAGACTGTTTGTGAGCTTTCTGTCCCCCTTTCTGCATTAATAGTAGCTAATAATAAATACATAGAGCAATTAAATTATGAGGTACTGTTGTATATTTTTTCTGTTTCTGTTGGTTTTATTAAATCAAAGGTGTAATCAGTCTTTACTGGTCTTGAAAATACTGTCCGTGTTGTGAGTCATGGTAAACTATTCATTCAAGTTGATTTCTCTTTGGGGGATTAGAATTGATGTGATTTCTTCTTTCCACCTTTTAACTTTCACTTTGTTTATTGTCTGATATGTTCACTGATTGGTATTGGGTAATGTACAGGTAAGATGTCTCATAGTCTTGGGTATAAGTGGCAGTGCTATAAAATTCACACGTGGTATGTCACACTACCTGAAGCAATGTATTGATGGATAAAGGATCCTTTATAGCCACTTGTTTACTGAAGGAAACTTTGAACTCTTTTTCATTAAGATATTTGAAATAGGATTTACTCTTTGGGAGAAGACCTTGGTCAGTTTCTGCAGTGCTCTGATCTGAAAGACTTCATTCTGGAATGTATATGCCCTATCAGTAAGTATTCATTTATTAAATGCTAAAACAGTTGTCATTCCTGGGTACTTGGAAGCAGTGGTTTGCATATTTGAGATGAATAAGTTGTGTGGTTTACAGATAATTTATATAATATAATTGACAAAGTAAAGTTTATACTAAGAATATATCCAACCACAATACTATAGTACTACAAATGTTGAGAAATGGATGATGTCTTTTATTTTATACATGTATTTATTTGTCGGATATGGGGTTTGACCGAGGCACAGTCTCTGAGCCTCTTTGTGCTCAAGGCTAGCACTCTACCCTTGAGCCACAGTGCCACTTCCAGTTTTTTGAGTGATAAATTGGTGACAGTCTCATGGGAACTTTTCTGCCCTGGCTGGCTTCACACTGTGATCCTCAGGTCTTAGCCTCCTGAGTAGGTAGTATTGTAGGCATGAGCCACCAGAGCTTGGCTGGATGATGCCTTTTAAACAGTTAGGGATTGTCCTTATATCTAATTCTTGTTGGAGATGGTTATGGATGGACCAAAGGCAGCTATCTTTCTATTGCTGAGAATTAAATGCTGTCTTGTTAGGCAAGTGCTCTACCGTTAGAATCATATCTCCTGTCCTTTGCTTTTTTATAGTTTGTCATCTCGCTAAACATTTTCTAGGCTGCCCTTGAACCTTTGTGATAGCTAGGATCTCAGATACGTGCCACAATGCTCGCTCAAAACTTTTTAGAAGGGTAGAAGGATAGAGAGAATAAGTTCTTAGTTGTTGGTGCTTTTGTTGTTGGTGGTGTGGGGCTTGAACTCAGGGCCTGGGTGTCCTTGAGCTTTTCTGCTCAAGGCTAGCACTCTACCACTTTGAACTAAACCTCCACTTGCAAAGTTCATAGTTTTTAATGCTGAGGTCTCAACTAAGTAGTGAGTTAATTGCTATAGTAAGTTTTCTAACAGATTGTAGATCTATTTTGCTTTCAGTGTCTGTTAGGAACATAACAATATACCATTCTTAAAACAATCTGTGCTTCTAAATACTTAGAAATCATCATGCACTCCTAAATTTACATCAGAGCATACCTTGCCTAAAACAGGCTTTGGCAACAACTTTCTGATTTCTTCATATGCTTTTTTTATTGTCTGACTCCGTAAGTATATTTAGGTTGCATATCATATTTGACACAATGTTTTCATTGTGACTTGGAGCACAGCTTCAAATGGAAATCTGGAGTTTACTAATGCTAGCATAAAATAGTTGATACAATATTTGTGATAGTATTCCTCATTGATATGTTATGAGAACTTGGTATTAGAAGAATTTTGAGGGCCTGGGAAAGTGGCTTAGTGGTTCTTGCCTTGCATGCATGAGGTCCTGGGTTCAATTCTTCAGCATCTCATAAGCAGAAAAAGCTGGAAGTGGCGCTGTGGCTCAAGTGATAGAGTACTAGCCTTGAGCTGAAGAGCTGCGGGACAGTGCCCAAGCCCAGAGTTCAGGTCCCAGGACTGACAAAAAAAAGAATTTTGAAAGTCAAATTTTGCAGTTTCCTATATTTTGAAGTCATTAGGCTTATTAATTATCCCATGTCAAATTATAGATTCCTGAAAACTAATGAATTGGGCATTGGTTTCTTTGAAGATCTTAATTGTAATAAAATAATACAAGTAGGACTTTGTTTATATATAGGATAATATTGTTTATATTATTGTTTATATTATAGGATATTAGTTCAGAATTTTTATATTCTTAATTCCCAGATTAGGAAAAATATGCACATTATATGTTCTCACATAGCACCTTTAAAGATGTCAACAGGTAGCACCTGTTCATATAATCTTAGTATATGAATCTCAGCACACAGTATGTTTTGTTTCTATAGTAGAATCATATCTGAACCTGAAGTGGGATATTTGTGTGTTCATACTTTTCCAGTTTCATGTGATGCTCTCTTGACAACTTAGTTGATGACTCTGAAGGAGAGAGAAATTGTTCAATGAATTTTATGAAGTTCCTACCCAGTAGTGTCAGCAGAAAATTGTATTAGCTGCCTTTAGGAGAGAAACATAACAACATTCCAGGTAACGTAATCTTCTAAGAAAACTGAGAATATTCCAGAGGCCATGGCTAGGTTCATGATGACACTGGACCTTGTCTGACTACAAAATGATTTCAAATTTGAGCTTAAAAGGATATTCTGAAAACCAGTCAGTGTGCCTCAATAAACACAATAGAGCACTTTAATCTTATAAAATCCATAATGTGAAAACTTTGAGTATTTAAAACTGGCATTTGTATCAAGGCGCTTTGCCAAATCCTCCCATATCTTATTTTCCTAAGTATGCTGAGGTTTTTTTTCATATTTTGCACTTTGTATTTTTTGAAAGATTAACGGAAACATACTTGCATGAGAAAAGGCATAGGCATCTGGTGAGATGGAAATGGAAGAGTAACAATGAAACTGGCAACTCTTGAAAAAAGCAGAGATCATACTCATGTCCGGGAGCGGGAGCAAAAGAAAATAAGTATCAAATGTGCATTATGGAACACAGTGAGTATGTCAAAATGATGTTGGTGTGTTAGAGTAATTTAACTGTATTTTTCTTATTTGGTTGTCTTCCTATAGTAGATGATAGTAAAGAAGTACTTAGTGAATGAAGTACTTACTTTTTGATGTTATAAAAAAACTTTTAGGTATTTCATATTTCTGGCTTTGTGTATATGATATAAACAATGTCTACATGAGTAATGCTGATACTCTAAAGTATCAGCCATTTCTACAATAGAACTTACTTGGATTTTTCATGTATATCAGCTCTATTCGTGTATAAGCATATCATTATATTTACAATGCATTTTCAAGGATACTTTTGTTTTGTGCCAATCGTGAGGCTTGAACTCAGGGCTTGGGCACAGTCCCTCAGCTTTTGTGCTCAAGCCTAGTGCTTTACTGCTTGTGCCACAGCTCCACTTATAGCTTAGTTGGAAATTAAGATTGGTTAATTGGAGATGAGTCATATGGTTCTTCCTGCCCAAACTGGCTTTGAAACACTCAGATCTTAGTTCCTCAGATCTGAGACTCCTGAGCAGCTACGATTAAGGTGCAAACCATTGTTGCCCAGATTTTTCTTTTGTTAGTTGTGGGGTTTGAACTCAGGGCCTGAGTGCTGTCCCTTAGGTCTTTTGCTCAGGGTTAGCACTCTACCACTTTGAACCACAGCTCCACTTCTAGTTTTCTGATGACTAATTGGAAATAAGAGTCTCAATGGACTTTTCTGCCCAGGCAGGCTTTGAACCTTGATCCTCAGATCTTAGCCTCCTGAGCAGCTAGCTAGGATTACAGGTATGAGCCACCAGCACTTATTTACATCATCTTATTTTCATCACAGCCAACTTAATTACATACCAATTTTACTTACAAGTTTCATCTTTTAAGACATACTCATACCATCTGCTACATACTCAAACCTGTGGCTTACTAGAACATTTCATGGTTTGTCTTGATTTCTCCCTTCTGAGCAAACATTTAAGACAATTTTTACTTTCAAAATCCTTTTTAATCAAAAGGAACCCATTTTTCTGTTGTCTCAATTCTCTTTTGCAAGGCTTTCTTTACTCTCTCTCTTTTACATTTTCTTACTTTTTTTTAAATTCGTGTTTTGGATTAAATTTTAGACTTATTTGTTTGCCCCCGGATCTGATGAAGATTTTTTTTTTTGTGGTTTGAGTTTAAAATTGCCCTTCTTTTTGGTCCTTTGGCTTGTGGAATCAGGTGATCTTAGACTGTATTTCTACCCACAGGCTGCTGGGGCAGAGAAGCTTGCTAGATTAGACTCACATAAAAAACAGTATGCTTGATAGTTAACTCCTTTAGCACAAGACTTACCACTGCAGTCAGGAATTAAATAATTTCAGGAAATATCAATACCAAACATAGAAAAAAATACTTTTTACCCCATGATGACAGTTTTTATGTATTACAATTAGATTACTTTGAACATGTTACATACACATCCACACTTGTGTACAAAGTTTTAAGGCACACTTAGGTTTTCTTTTTTCTTTTTTTTTTTTTAAGAACAATTGGCTGTAATTTTTTTTGGAATTCCAGTGGGAAAATGACATTGTTTTGCTGAATATGATAGAACTACATAGCACTTTTGTCAACAACATCTTTCTTACAGATTACTGAGACCTCCATAGTCAAAAGCAGAATATGTTTAAATATTTTTGTTAGCAAGACATATTGACCTTTGAGTAATTGACTTGAATATTCTTTTAAATATCAACAAATCAGATTAATGGAAAGCTGAAGAGGGATATCAAGGTGACCCCACAAGCAGAATTTAACTGAATCCCCATGTCTAAATAAACATTGATAACAAGAACAGGAAGCCTCTAAAACAGTTTTGATAATGAGATGTATTAGTATATGAATTGACTATCTGGAGAAACAGTAGTAAGTGGAGTTGCAGAAAAAAAATCACCATGTGGCCTTTGTCTCTTGCTAAGGGGATCTGCAGAGAGAACTGGTGGAGGAAGGAATTTTTCCAGGGGCCTTTACAGATAAAGAAAGTTGATTTATCTTTGGAAGCTTGTATATCCCCCCCCCACCCCCCACCCCCCCCCCCATCAGTCAGTCACACAAGGGGGGGGGAGGGGCGGGAAGCTGCTACCTGACAAGAAAAGAGAGGAGATGAGTGGGAGATTTAGAGCAGAGAAGGAATTTGTGGGCAGAGCAGGCAAGGGGGGTGGGGAGGGGGCCTGTCACGGGCAATGGAGGGGGCTTGAGTATAGGGGACAGAAGAGAGGGAATAAGAGAAAGATGGAGGAGGAAGAGGCACAGGGGGCTTTGTGATACCTACCTGTGGGGAGGGGCCTCAGAAAGAGAGTGAAGGCACCATAAAAGGTCCAGTGAGAGGCGGCCAAAAGGCAGGTGGAGGGGAACCAGAGTAAAGCAGGGCTGTCAGCTTGTTATGGCAAAGAAAGTAGTTGTTGTTAATTTTATCTAAGAAAGTTTTGAGTGCAACTTTTTAAGGGTATAAGCGGGGGAGTAGGAAGGGGGAGAGGGAGGGGGAGAGGGAGAGGGAGAGGGGCTGTGCTAGAGAATGGAGGCAATTTAATGGAGATCAGCCTGGGGCAGAGAGGGGGTAGATGGCCCATTACCCTGTGAGGTGGTGGGAGAGTCAATCCGTGCCCCTTTTGCCCATATTTAGTACATGGTCCTGGTGGTGGTCGAGGGTTGGGGCATGGGTGTGCCCAGTGGCCAGTCTGCCTACATCTGAAGCAGGGTCTGGAGGCTCCTTGTTGGAGGTGCCCTTACTGGATGGGGCAGGGGGCTTGCTTGGCTACTATCTAGCATTTAACCTTTTGGGCCTTTTTATATCTCCGGTTGTATACCTTGAATGCTGCCTCTAGAACCTCCACTTGGAGGATAAGGGGTAGCCCTTTTCCAGCTTTTTATATTTGGCCCTAATGTGAGCCACACTGGGAGAAAAATAAGTCATTAGCAACAGTTGGCCTTCTTCAGTCTCTGGGTCCAGGTCAGTGCACTGGAGGCACGCCTGGGTGAAGATTTTCATTTTTACCCTGAAAGATTTGAGTTAATTTGTGGTAATTATCTACTCTGAGTAAGAGCCTGAGCAGGCTCTGGGGACCAAACCTATGTAAGGGCGACACCTAGTGTTTTTGTAAGGTGCTGCATGATGGTCTCCAGAGCTCCAAAGGTTGGGGGTGTGGGGGGGGGGGAGGGGAGGGTGCCCCGCGGGATCAAATGAAAGGAGTCTAGGGTTTTAGCAGCTAGTAAGAGGTGTGCAGAGATCAGGAAAAGTGTTACTGTCAGGTGAGCGTGAAGAAAGGAGGCGGCCTGGGTGTTCTTTATTTTGCTCCATTTTTCTGAGCACTCACAATTATATAAATCCCAAATAATGCCGGGGTCAAAGGTGCGGTTAATTGGCCATTTAGATTGGTTGTAGCGGCCATGCCGGATTGCAGAGGTAAATAGGTCTCGGCGTTTAAACTTAGGAGCCAGGTGGAACGAGAATAAATTGGCAAGCATGTACCCGAGGGACAAGTCTGCCGGCATCGTAGACTGGGAGTTTCCTATGGTGACCACAATGCTAGGATCAACTAGAACAGCATCCTCAGTCTAGGTCAATCGAGAGAGGGGGGAGCGGGGAGAAAGAGAGAGAGAGAGAGAGAGAGAGAGAGAGAGAGAGAGAGAGAGAGAGAGAGAGAGAGAGAGAGGGACAGACAGACAGACGGGAACAATGGGAGACAGGGGATCGGGTTGTCACCCAGACTCCCTGTGTCCTCAATCTTAGGCCCGACCATAGACTCGCAGAGCTCAGTACTGGGTCTTTCAGCTGTGGGAAAACTGTGAGCAGGTCAAGAGAAAGAAAAGGAGCCCAAGTCCACTTACCCCATGCATATGAATGAAGGCTGGTGTACTGGATGTGAAAGAGTGCTTGGGGTCAGGAGGAAGCCTCATAATGGCTGTGTTGGTCTAGCACAAGTCTGGCACCTGTGGTTGACTCTCCAGGGGAGAGGGTGACTAGCACAGGGCAACTGGGAACCAGGTTCATAGAACAAAGAAAGGTTTATTGCCAGCAAAGGAACCAACAAGGCTACTTCTCACAGGGAGAAGAACCTCAGATCTCTCCTGAGGTAACCTATATAATTTAGGGGGCTAGTAGGTGGGGACTTTAGTGTGGACGTGTGGTCCAGGGAATTCACCAGGGTGGGCTAGGATTTATGGCAGCTGCCCAAGTAGTAGATAAGGGGCCTGTAGATGGCCCCTTTAATGGGCCTTGATACCTTATATGGTTGTAAGGGCCCCAATGGCAGTCCTCTCAAGGTAAGAAGGAAGGAGGCCAGTTACTTACTACCTATAGGAAATGGGCTTAGTACTCTATTTTCAGCACCAAATGTGTCTAGTGATGAACTCTGAAAGATGCCTGCCAGATCCTGGGAAAGGAGCATGCCAAGCTATGGGCAAGGAGACTATTGGACTAAACAATAGTGGTTGTTGGAATCAACATCTTCCAAAATGGTTTGATTTCTTCTTGAGTTCAATTATTTTTGGATTTGAACTCAGGGCCACATGCTGGCCATACAGCTGCTGCTCCCTACTTTTACCATGACTTCAGGCCTCTTTTTGGGTGGGGAGTTAGTTTTTTGAATAGAGTTTTGTATCCCTTTTAACATCTGCCAGCCTTGACCTTGACCAGGCGGGATGACATACTTGCAGTACTGTCCTATTGACTGGGCTAGAGTCTGTCAAAGTTCTTAGACTATCCTGCTATCTTAGAGCCTTAACCCTCCCAAGAATTATAGGCTTGAGCTACATGGCTAGCATGAAAAAAAATTGTTTATTTTTTGCCAGTCATGGGGCTTGAACTCGCTTGAATTCAGGGACTGTCCCAGAGCTCTTTGGCTCAAAGTTAGTATTCTACCACTATGAATTGAAGTGCCGCTTTCAGCTTTCTGATGGTTAATTGGAGATAAGAGTCTCACAGAATTGTCTGCCTGGATGGCTTTAAAGTGCAATCCTCAGATCTCAGCCTTCTAAGTAGCTAGGATTATAGGCTTTAGCCACCAGCTTAAATTTATTTTTGGTGACAGTTCTGGGGCTTGAACTCAGAGCCTGGGCAGTGTCCCTCAGCTTTTGTGCTCAAGGCTGGTACTCTACCACTTGGAGCCACAGCACCATTTTCAGCTTTTTAGTAGTTGATTGGAGATAAGAGTCTCATGGACATTTCCTTCCTGGAGATCCTTAGATTTCAGCCTCCTGAGTAGCTAGTATTATAGGTGTGAGCCACTGATGCCTGGCATGCAGGAATGTTTTTAATACTGTGTTAGAATGTTTAATCTTTCTAGAAAGTTGTCAATTTGCTTTCTCAGATCCATCATAGGAATCACTTTCTATTTCAAATTTAGGCTTACAAAGTATAGGCTTATATTTTTAGTGCTGGGAATGTGTCTTAGTGGTAGAGTGCTTGCCTCCCATGCATGAAGCCCTGGGTTTGATTCCTCAGTACCACATACACAGAAAAAGCCAGGAGTGGTGCTGTGACTCATGTGGTAGAGTGCTAGCCTTGAGCAAAAGAAGCTCAGGAACAGTGCCCAGGCCCTGAGTTCAAGCCCCAGGCCTGGCAAAAAAAAAAGTATATTTTTACTATCATACTTGAAAGTTTTTCCTCATGTATGATCTTGAAAAAGAATATTAGGTTAGCAGCATGAAAACCTTAAATCTCCTTGTACATATTCATCAGAGTCCTTAGCGGACCAACTACATTGTCATTGAGCATTAATATTTTGAAAGCAATCTTTCCTAACAGTAGATGTCAGCAGTGGATTTATATATTAAGTAAACCATATAAACACATGGTGTCATTTATGCCTTCTTTTGTTTATAGAGTCCAAATAGAATTGACTTCTTGCTATGAAAATTACAGATGGCAACTCTTTGTACGACTATTTCTTCTACATTGATAAGTCTGTTTTTCAATCAGTTGTCTTAGGAAGTCCTGGAAAACTCACAGAAGCATTATGCCATCCCTTTCTGCCTCATCTTGTACTTTACTGCTATCATCATTCCATCTTAAACTCATGAACCAACCTTGGCTAGCTTTTAAAGTTTTTTCTCCTAAGCTTCACAGGATTTGGGATAATTAGGACCTTTTCCTGTATGAGGTTTAGGTTGTGGCTGCTTTGATTCAGACTATTCTTTCTGAAAGAAGAGATGTAGATTGTCTGTAAAACTTAAGATCTCAATGTTATTATTCTGGAAGATTGCTCTGTGTGTGTGTGTGTGTGTGTGTGTGTGTGTGTGTGTGTGTGTGTGTGTGTGTGTGTGTGTGTGTGTGTGTGTGTCTTTGTGAGTCTTTGTGACTATGTCTGTGTATGTGAGTGTACTTGCCTGCCTGCCAACCTATAATTTGTTTTCTTTTTTTACATTTTATTTTGTTTCAGTTGAATTACATTGCTTCTATTTTACATCTACTATCATAGAGAGCTGTTAACTCGTTCTTCCATAACAAGATAATATGGGCAGAAGTTTACTACCTACATTTAAATTTTTATTTATTTACTTATTTTGGTGCTGAAGATTGAACTGCTGCATCCTCAGGCCCATCCATTTTTTTCTTTCAGATGCTGATGATCAAACTTAGAATTCTGTATAGGCTGGGCAAGTCTTTTGCCATTTCCTACATTCTAGGTTTTGTTTTTTGGAGACAAGATCTTGTATAGTTTTAAATTTTCTATTTTTCTGTCCAATTTCCTATACAGTGAGATTAGAAGTGTGCTATCACATGCCTCCCTTTTTGTTGTGTTTGATGTTTTTTTTTCTTTGATAGCTTTTATTTAGACAGGGTATAGCTATATTACTGTGACTGGCCTTAAAGTTATGATCTTCCTGCCTCAGCCTCCCGAGTGCTGGGATTATAAGCAGGCACCACCATGCCCAGTTCCCATCCCCTTTTGTATATAATTGTTGAGACATACCTTGTGGAAGACTTTGGCTGGATTTATGATGAGCTATATTTACTGAGCGTGATGAGGTGAGGCTCAATATGACTACTCTGAAGTCTAGCCTAAGTGTCAACATAAGGACTCAGTGGCAACTATTGCAAATATTCCTAGACTAAATTTCACAAGGTTTTTCTCATCAATATTTTTAAGACTAAGAACAATAGAGTAAGTTTTTGTTTTCCCTAACCTAGACTTGAACTCAGGGGCCTTGTACTTCTTCGGCTTTGTTCACTCATGACTGGCGCTCTTAACACTGAACCACACACCCAGCCCATCTATTTTTGTCGGTTGCAGGGCTTGAACTCTGGGCATGGGTGCTGTCCCTCAGCTCTTCAGCTCAAGACTAGTGCTCTACCACTTGACCCACAGTGCCACTTCCGGTTTTCTGTGTAGTTTATTGGAGATAAGAATCTCACAGACTTTCCTGCCTATGCTGCCTTTGAACTGCAATCCTCAGATCTCAGCCTCCTGAGTAGCTAGAACCACCAGTGCCCGGCTCAGTCCATCTTTTTTGCTTGCTAATTGGAGATTGAGTCTTGTGGACTTTTTGGCCAATTCTCTCTTTGAACCATAATCTCCTCACCTCCAATGATAGCTTTTTCCAAAACACTATAGTTGGTTCTGAATCAGTATACTTGCCTTTTGTAGAGCATCCAATGTAACTTTTTTGTTTGTTTGATTTTGTTTTTGTTTTTGTTGGTTGTGGGGCTTGAACTCAGGGCCTGGTAGCTGTCTTTGAGCTGTTTTGCTCAAAGCTAGTGCTCTTCCATTTTGATCCACAGTGCCACTTCTGGTTTTGTTGTAAGTTTTAGTTGGAGATAAAGAGTTTTATGGACTTTGTTTCCCTGGGCTAACTTTGAACTTTCATCCTTAGATCTCAGCCTCCTGAGTAGCTAAGATTATAGACATGAGCCACCAGCATCCAGCTTAACTGTTGTTTTTATCCATTATGAATTTCAGTTGATAAAGAGTGAGGACTTGGAAGCTACGAGGTATTACTTCTGAAAATTAGCATCACCCAGTTAACAACTTTGTTAAAAGCTCATCAGTGTGTTTTTAATCACTGTGAAACAATTTCTTTATTTAGTTTATAAATGTTTCTACTTCATTGCTGAGATACTGCTTCAATCTAAGATATGATGTAATCTATATTTTTACCTAAATGCTAAATTTCCTTTCAGAAATCTTACTATAATTTTTTATGTCTTGGGAAGACAAACATGGATTATTAGAAGATTTGACACATTTGTGGGAATGGATTTGCATTTTGCAATTGTTGCTAAGCCTGAGATATTCTAAGTGTCTTACTTTTGGGGTTTGGGTTCACTTGGGTTTGAACTTAGGGCCTTGTGGCTCATTCAGCTTGCTTGGCTTTCTTGCTCCACTATAGATCTTCCACTTGAGTCAGTCCCCCATCCCTGCCTTTTGATGGTTACCCTTGAGAAGTATTCTCATGGACTCTTTGAACCTCAGTCCCCCACATCTTTAGTTCCTGAGTAGATAACACATATGAGCCACCTATATATGGCTTCCTATACATTTTTTGAATTATGTCTATAATTTGATCATGTTGCATGATTATGTTGCATGACTTGTTAGCTGTTAGCATTCTATGATTATATGCTTATAGTTTATTTCTAAAAATCTGATTTTATTTCATTAGTTCATTTCTAAAATTTGGGACTATTGTACATATTAAGAATTTACCCTCTAATAATTAAGATGATAAACTTTAGATTTGAATGTCATGTGTCTTAATATGTATGTAAATAGTAATTAATAATATAGATACTAATACTGTATGTGACCATATACCAAGTCATTGACTGGTATGTCATGAAAACATTGGGGTTCAAAAAAACTCATTTAGTAGTGATGGAAGCTAGTCCTTTTCTACTTTATTTTTCATCATTTCCTCTTCTTTATTTTTCATTATTTCCTGTTGGAAATGTTAGTATGAAAGGGTCAGAAAGTGGCTCAAGTAATAGAATACCTACCTAGTAGATATGGGCCCTGAGTTCAGAACCTCAGTACAGTGGAAGAACTGTTAGTACATTCACATCTTCACAGATTTTTTTCAATTGATTTGCTTTATTATTATTATTAAGGTGATTACAGACATTGCAATAACTTGAGTCAGCTAATGAGTATATTTACTTTTACACAGTGTCTTCTGTTCCCTCACTATCTCCTAGTCCTTCCCTCCTATTTCCACCCACAAGTTGTATGGCTCACTTTTTTTTTGTCGGTGGTGGGGCTTGAACTCTGGGCTTGGGGGCTGTCCCTGCGATCCTCAGCTCAAGGCAAGCCCTCTACTGCTTGAGCTACAGCGCCACTTCCAGTTTTCTATTATTGGAGATAAGAGTCTCACAGACTTTCTTGCCTGGGCTGGCTTTGAACAGTGTTCCTCAGATCTCAGCCTCCTTAGTTGCTAGGATGACAGGTGTGAGCCATGGGCGCCCTGCTGGTTCACTTTCATCCATGGCCAGTGAGCTCCACTTCCCAGATTTGATTTTTTTTTTTTTTGCCCCTGTAATGTTTGGTTCTTTCTAATTGGGATAAATACTCTTTTTAGTGACTTAATTAGTTTCTAACAGTGACAAAGAGAAGATATGAGTGTTTGGCCTCTTGAGGGCTACCATTTATATGACTACTTTGACTTTGTGGTGCTTGGTGAAACCTGGATGACCCAGTGATAGTTCATGGTTCAGCCATTAGTTGGGCAAAAATTCTTCCTTACATGCTGTTTTTAAATACCCCTTGTCAATAAGAATTATTAGAAGAGATAAGTTATTTGTTCTTTTGGTTATGGAATGACTAGATGATTGTGTGGTTGAAAGAACCTCATGGTGATTTTCATCCCTGGGAAATGAATTCTTTAGTCCATTTATGCTATTTTATGTTAATGTAGTTTGATAAGGGCAATCAGATCCATGAATTAGCAATAGATTGTTGAATGCATTGGTGATGAAAGGAAACAAACAAGTTTATGATGTTTTTAATCAATGACAATGATATTTTGACCTTTTGGTCAAAAAAATATGATTTGTGTTTAGAACAGTGGAAGTGAGAAATAATTCCATGCTTTCCTTCAGAAAGTTAGCCAGTGGTTTTTTGTTTTTGTTTTTCTTGCTGGTCCCGGGGCTTGAACTGAAGGCCTGGGCACTGTCCCTGATCTTTTTTTCTCAAGGTTAGCCCTGTATCACTTGAGCTACAGCTCCACTTCCAGCTTTTTGGTGGCTAATTAGAAATAAGAGCCTCACTGGTCTTCCTGCTCAGACTGGTTTCAAACCAAGATCCTCCAATCTCAGCCTTCTGAGTAGCTAGGGATGAGTCTTCTTCTACCTTACACCAGGTTTTTAGTTTGAGGTTTGTTTTTGTGGGTTTTTTTGTTGGTTCGGGGGGCTTGAACTCAGGGCTAGGGTGCTGTCCATGAGTTCTGTTGCTCAAAGCTAGTGCCCTACCACTTTGAGCCACAGTGCCACTTCCAGTTTTTTGAGTACAGGAACTTTTCTTCCCTGGGCTGGCCTTGAATCCAGATCCTCAGATCTCTTATCTCCTGAGTAGCTAGGATTACAGATGTGAGCCACTGGCACAAACTCAGGTTTTGTTTTGGTTTTGCTTTTGAGATGACAGAACAAGTTGTTTGAAAATGAAAGGGAAGCTGCAAAGGGAAAGTGGATTAGAGAGTGACTCCAACAGAGAGTCCAATGGAGCACTCTCAGCAGATAGTTTTTTTGCTAGAGGCTCTCTCCATATCTCCTCCTTTAGGCTTTGCATTGATTTCTTGATGACCTGTATATGTGTGCCCCGGATGTTCTTATTGTTAGGGCATTATGGGAAGAAATTCCATAATGGGCCACAAGTTATCAAATACATGTTTTGTCTGCCAGTTTCTAATCCCTCTGTGTCTAACAGTTCCATTTTCATTCCCTCATGTTCCCCTCTTGAATGGAAACCCTCATGGCTGTTAGGGAACAGGTGATGTCCTCGTACTTCCTGCTGACAGAAAACCATGTTGGGTATGGCAGTCTAGGATTCTCCAGGAAGGGCTATTTTGGAGGATGAGATGTATTCAATTAGTCAGTGTTTCTGTGGTAGCTTCCTTCACTCTTTGTATTGGAGGTGAAACAAAGGATACCTTATGTTTGCTAGATAAACACTCTGTCACTTGTACTGTACATTTCCCTAACCTTTCTGTGTTTGCTCTGTGGCCTATCTTGAGGGTGACACCTTATAGGTTAAGACTATTATGATTAGCAAGGTTTATTAATTCATTGTCAGTTCTTGTATAGTTATTAGAATGAGAAAAGGGCCATACCTTTCCTTCCTTCCTTCCTTCCTTCCTTCCTTCCTTCCTTCCTTCCTTCCTTCCTTCCTTCCTTCCTTCCTTCCTTCCTTCCTTCCTTCCTTCCTTCCTTCCTTCCTTCCTTCTTTCTTTCTTTCTTTCTTTCTTTCTTTCTTTCTTTCTTTCGTCTTTTCTTTTTTGGTACTGGGGATTGAGCCCAAGATGTTGCACTTGCTAGGCAAGTGCTTTGCCACTGAGCTACATCCCAGCTCTAGGGCCAGACACACATTTCTTTTTTTTTTTTTTTGGTTGGTCGTGGGGCTTGAACTTGGTTTGGGCGCTGTCCCTGTGCTTTTCAGCTCAAGGTGAGTGCTCTACCACTTGAGCCACAGCGTCACTTCTGGTTTTCTACTGGTTTATTGGAGATAAGAGTCTCACAGACTTTCCTGCCTGGGCTGGCTTTGAACCGTGATCTTCAGATCTCAGCCTCCTGAGTGGCTAGGATTACAAGCATGAGCCACTGGTGCCCAGCTCAGCCACATATTTCTAAGCAGTGTTTGGTATACATTGCTAGTTCTCAGATGTTTTTTTATGTGCATCTGAATAACCTGGATGGCTTGTTATTACATTCTGCCAGGTCTCATTCTTATATAAGACCATCTGAATTAAGCCTTAGTAGGTAGAAATTGCATGGCCTGATAAAGGTGGGGGTACTACTACTTATATAAATAGAAGGGTCAGGTCATGTGAACTTGAGATGGCTTCTTAGTAGGACCATGACTGTAGATTTGGAGCTGTTATCTGGAACAGCTGGGTGCCTTGTTCTACTGCAACAGTTAAATGGGGTGTGTGTGTGTGTGTGTGTGTGTGTGTGTGTGTTTGTGTGTGTGTGTGTGTGTGTGTGTGTGTGTGTGTGTGTGTATGTGTGTGTGTGCGTATCTGGAACAGCTGGGTGCCTTGTTCTACTGCAACCGTTAAATGGGTGTGTGTGTGTGTGTGTGTGTGTGTGTGTGTGTGTGTGTGTGTCAACCTTTGAGACGCTAGATGCTTTCCCTGGAAGCATCAGGGCTGGATCAAGTCTCTGGAGTAGTGACTATTGTGATGAAGACAAGTCTACTGGTGCACAGGAAGCCATAGTAAAATTAGCTATGCCTAGGTAAGCCACAGAAGCAGCAATGGAATTAGAGCAATGCTATGGCCGGGGATTGTGTGAGCAAATCTATATAGTGTAGGGGTCATCTGGGATGATAAGAACATTTCCCAATCTCAGGCTCTGATCTCTTCCTTCCCTGGTGCATCCCAGGGCAGCATTGTCTGCAGCCGAGTGAGCTGGGGGTAGTGGAGTATAGAAGTCACTGTGCATCTATCATCCCAGCTGCAGCTTTTGTTAATCTTAGGAAACTTTGGCTTTTTCAGGTATAAAAAAAATGGAAATGGTTCCACTTAGGCAGGTCCAAATCCTTTATTCTATCCCTAGCCCTGCAAATCCCTAGCACTACAACTGGTTTCATCCTACTATGTATGAACTACAGGGAACTAAAAAAAGCCTGAGTTTTTACAGAAACAAGAATCAGTATAAAGTTAGCATTCTTCTTCAGTAAACTCAGTCCTATATATCGGTAAACGGTTTTGCAAGGAAAGGGAATGGGAAAAGTATCCCTTGGATATTGTTACATTTGTTTTCCCATATAGGTATGGAAAGTTGATTTTCAAATTGGCAGATGCTCTTGTTCCTGTGTAGATGACTTATAGAATAAGAGGTGCTTATATTTAGCAGGAAGCATTCATTTTAAGAAAGTGATAGTATGTAACTTGATTTGTATAGGTATGGATAACATAATGAAATGCCTTCCTATACCATACTTATAAATATGAATATGACCAGTGAATATTGAAAGTTCCCTTATTCATGAAGGAAAAGGCTTATTTATTATCATTTAACCAATAATGAATCTGCTATATTCAGGATTCAAATTTAACTAAATTTGACTAAATTCAAGCATTATTATTTTCCTAATAATATACTACCAATTCCCAATTAAAATTCTACTAAATTTGACTAAATTCAAACACAATTTTAATAAAACTTATTTTAGGTTAAAAAAGATAAAATTTTCAAAAATCAATACATGCCCAAGAAAATAATATATTTAAACATACTATGTACCTATATTTATTTATGTAATTCATCTATTATAATGTTATCTTTAAATTTTTTCCACTAACAGTTGGGTGCTGGTAACTCCATACTTGTAATACTATTTACTCAGGAGAATGAGATGAGAGGATTGTGGTTGAAAGCCATCCCAGGCATGAAAGTGTGAGACTCTTCAATTGACTACAAAAAGTCAGAAGGAGAGTTGTGGCTCAAGTGGTAGAGCATGTCCCTTGAGCAAAAGCTCTAGGACTGGCACCAAAAAATAAATTTTCTATTAACATTTCTGTTAGTATGTTTTACATACTTATGATGTAATTTATGATTAACTTGATACATATATAAGTAATTATACATGTATATTTAGTACATCAGCATTTCTTTGTACAATTAGTACAATAGCATTTCTTTGTCTTAACATTTATAATATCAATATTTTGGAAGACAGGTATACACCACTACAACCAGCCATTGTACTTAACTCATATCTGGGATAACAGATATTTGCTACAGCTCTCAGCCATTGATTGAGGTAACATCTCATAAAATTTTATGCCCAGACTGGTCTCAACTATGATTCTCTGATCTCTATATGCCAAGAAACTAGGATTATAAGCTTGAGTCACTGTGCCCAGCTTGTATTTAACACAGTATACACTAGTTCCCTCTATGTTGCCACAAATGATTGAGGTTTATGTTTATGCATTATATTATTGCATACACGTTTTCTTTAGCCTTCAAACTGTCCCTCAACATCTCAGTTGATCCTGGCTATTTTGAATATTGTTGCTCTAAACATAAGAAGCATGGTTATGGATTTAATGAACTTTATTAGTTTCAGTTGGCTATGAATATTTGAGTTTCTAAAGGTAATTCTCTATGGTAATACATTTATCATTGTAAGACTGTTCTTATATAGAATTTTTGTAAAATTAGCCATTATAATTAGTAATTGTCTGACTATAGAAATGATGAAGAATATTAATATGTTCAGATCAAGTTAATTATTACCTTTAATACAAAAGCTGATAAAGAAGCCAAAGCATCAAATAAGGAAACATGTTTTTGACTTGAAGTGAATAGAATAAAGTCACAAGCAGCAGCTTGTAATTTTTCCTGAGGGTGAAATATGGTAGATTTTCTCTTGTATAATGTACCAATGTCTAATGAGCTTGCCTGGGCACTGGGTTCAATTTAAATATACTATGTTTTATTTACCCAAATAATTATGGCACAAACTGATGTCATGACAAATTAGTTCATGATCCATTGTTGAAATCACACCATTACATTTATAAAATCCTTTTTAAAAATAATGGTTTCATTTAAGATAATTATATGACAAAAACTTAAATTTTTAAATTTCCAAATATTTTGATAACTGAATTTTTTGATACTCTTCCTGTATGGGGAGCATACAATTAGTAAAGGATTAAAAACTTCCTTGACATCCATTTAGTGCTCTGCCTCCAATAGATAGCATAAAAATTGGCATTAATGTGTGATTGATGGATTTCCCTTATTCTTTAATATATATTATCCAAATTGATAAAATTAATATGAGTGAACAGTAGGTGCAAGGAATTGCCAGAAGTGAAGTACAGGTTTGCCATTTACCAGTTATTTTTCATTCTTAAGGCATTAGTTGCTGGCCCATTTTATTTTTCTATGTGCCTAGAAACATAGACTGGGTGAAATAGTTTTACTTCAAAGTTTTCTCTTTCATCAATTAAAAATGTGCCTGTACTCTTCTGATCAGTTTCTTTTGAGTGTTTGGTGGAAAGAAAAGGTCACACCACTTCAAATACTGTGTTGTTGGCTACTCCTATCTGCTTCAGGCAAGCTCAATGGAGAAAATGTCTTCCATGTTAAAATTGATTCATTTGAACTATGCCTTAGTGAAATCTTAGAAGCAAGAGTGTTGTTATTGGATAGTGTAAGGCAAAGTTTACTTCTTGTTGGGCAAAAGAGCAAGATACATCTTGTTGGGGATTGAAAATATATCTATTATTCACTGTGTTATCTATTATTCATTTAACTCAGTGTAATAGAAAAAGATTCAGAAATTATGTCTAAGACTGGGAAAGCATAATTCAACAAAAGGGTATCTAGAAAATAGTGATACATATCTTCTCGGTTATATTCAAAATACCTTTTAAAGGACTATATTTTATTTCACTGTCAATTCCAAAGATGTAGGAAGATGATACTAGCCTGAAAGCAGGAAGGTATTTTTCAGATCTGGACTAAAATGGAGCCTAAAAAGATGGATTTGGAGTTTCTTTAGAAACTTAATGTATGAGAGACTCTTCTCACTCACTGAAAACTCCATCTCACTGTTACAGCCCTGCTTCTCCAGCTGAAGGCTTTGTCATCTAAAATGACTTTATAAACTTTGGACTTGATTCTCTTGCTCATAGATGTAGGTTCTTTCACTTAGTTTTCCAGCAGATTAATGAGAAGACAATATAAGCTTTCTTGGGTTTTCTTCATAAATGTGCAATGAACTTGTTTCAAGAATGTGGGTCAGGTGGTGAGGTGTATGCCTAGCACTGTGAAATTCCGAGTTCAGACTCTATAACACCCAAATCAAACAAACAACAATCAAAACCCGAAGTTAACCAAAATGATGTAAGCTGATAATATTTAGAGCATCTTCTGCAAGAACGAAAACTGGAAAACTCCTGCTTTTGGAGACTGCATTCATGTTTTGTTGCATCACTTCAATTTCATCCTTGTAGGAAATAATTACATCCCCATAGAAAAAAAAAATCACTGGCCAGGATAATTTCAGGTAAATTTGTAAGTCTAACAAAGATAAGCTGGAGATACATCTCAAATGACTAACTTGGCATCAACTTAATTCCTAATTCTTTTGGAGATTTTTCAACCGTTTTAAACCTGGACTGCAGCAGTATGCACCCCTTGATACAGAGCTATTACTGAAAGGTGTTCTGGCAACTACTCCTCCTTTTATTCATTTCCCTGCTGTTCTTCTAGAATGAGAGTTAATTTCACTGAAGATTTATCTCAAAAATGGCAATTGAAACATAACATGGCAAGTACATAAAGACTGCCTACTGAACTGAAAGTTATTTCGAATATGTAAGATTTGAAGTATTTGATCTAATCTTCATAAAGTCAAATGGACAACTGAATTGTATAAATAAATGTGGATATAAAGAAGAAGGAAAACACTTGTGGTACTTGCTTAGAAACTCACTAGCAAAAAAAAGCATGAAACTATAGATTGATAATGACCTAAACTTCATCATGCCTTTCAAATATTTAAGTTTCATTGCATGAGGTTTTGATTTGAAAAAAGCCTTTTTTGCTTTTAATTGTATACCTGTCTTTGTAAAATTTAAAATGAATTCTCTTACATATGTAATTATTTGTAATTATATGCAACAAACAATTTTATTTTACCTGAAAACCATAATGTTGCAAAGCATCTATAAATCTTGAAATATTGGTAACTTTTCTTGACATACTTAAATATCTAAGGAAATAGTGTTTTCATAATAGTATTGAAAAATGAACATGTGTGAGTTTTTCATTGTAATTAGAATAATTTAAATGAAATAGATATTTTAATTGTATTTTATATTCAGTGTCTTAATGTTTCTTGAAACATTATTGGTAAAAAACAAATGCATAGGTATTGGATATTCAACTATTAAGTTTTTTAACTGGTTGCTAAAATATAAGAGGTAGTTTTCTGGGAAATTTCTAAAATTATGCTCAGTGAAATTTGTCTTAGATTATAGAAAGCAATTTAATTTTGGTTTTCTTTTTGAGTAGATAAGAGTAGTAGAAAACAAGGAGACATTTTTAAAGTTCTATGTTAGGATATGGGTGAAGTAGCCAAATATAATTGCTTTTGATTTTTTAATGTGGAAATGGATAGTTATGGGATTAGGACATAGACATTTTAATGCATAATTATAGAAACAATTAGAAGCCTGGAATCACACATATTAAAAATACTTTCTTGACATTATTGCTGTGGGTTTCTTTTCCTGGGGTCCTTTTTGCAATTGTTAAATATGGAATGGGGTTTTTAAGGGTGATAATTGTATATTTGTCATAGATCTTTATGATAAATTTCCATGGAATAAGATTTCCATAGTGAAATTATAGGAAACCTATAATTATGAACAATAACATTGAATATTGAGTGATCATTATTTTTCTTCTTATATAATGGACAAAACGTGTTATTGGGGCTGAGAATGTGGCTTAGTGGTAGAGTGCTTGCCTAGCATGCGTGGAACCCTGGGTTCGATTCCTCAGTACCACATAGACAGAAAAAGCTGGAAGTGGTGCGTTGGCTCAAGTGGTAGAATGCTAGCCTTGAGCAAAAGAAAATTAGAGACAGTGCCCATGACTGGCAAAAAAAAAAAAAAAGAGAGAGAATGTTGTGAATAGATGGCTATTTTGCATTCAATGGGTGATTAAATTACATAAATACGATACTGTGGATTGGCTCAGAAGAATTTCTAACGTTGTCTAAATTAGGCAACATTAAGAAAGAAAGAACAGGGAAGATTTGGAATACTGGACCTTGAGAGACTGGTCTCACAAAGACAGTTTTACATGGTTTTACTCAGTGTGAGGCTATTGAGGATTTACATATTTCATATATTATCTAATGTGAAGGTTGACTGTATTTGCCTTTGGGAAATTGAATTGCCACACAATGGTTCTGCAAGTTATTTCACATAAATTATCTAATGATGATGGATATATTATATGAAAAAATATATATTATACTTTTCTGTAAATATGAGATTAAAGATTTTGAGGTTAAAGATTTTTTATATATGCAAATAACTAAAAATTTTAAGATGGATCAATATAGTTTGTAAAAAGAAGTGAGTGGGAAATTTAGTTTTTCTAGTTTTCAGTAGTCTCAGTTTTTATGTTGTGTAATAGGAAATATTGTATGGAGGAATAGTATGTTAATGTTATTGTGACTAATATGATAACATGGAAATGTCTTGGAAAATTTTTGTTGAGATTTCCTGTGTCTTTCAGATGTATTTATACAAATAGAGTTTTGTATGGGACCTAAAAATCTCTGTAATATCAATTTGCACTAGTAAGAGACATTTCTATATGTCACTGATATTTGACTTCAAATAATAATGAATCATTTTTGTTGAGTATGCTTTCAGTTTAGAGTCTGTTAGCAGTGGCATATCAAGCCTGTGATCATGGGCTTGGTTATCAGGACACTTTCATTATAGAACTATTAATTTTAAAACATAGTACAGTGAAAATGATGTTCAAGCCCCAATACTTTTTAGAGCATCTCTGTGTAAGCCATTGAGCAGCTTATGGGAAATTTTGTTATATGCATATAAAGCAAGCATAATGTATAATTGCAGTGCTTTAAATTTTAGGCCTTGATTTATAAAGGTGGCTCATCTACATAGCCTGAATATATAGATTTATATGCACTCAGAAACATATCCTATGTTTACATAAAATATTAGCATTAATTTATAAGAAAAATTTTGAGTTGCTAAAGACTTTTATGATTACTTAGATATGTAATGATGAAGGTAAATATTATTTTCTGTCATAATATTTGAATACAGATTATTATATTTTAGGAATAATTCAAACAGAAACATTTAATATACTGAGAATTCTAGACTGTGCTTATTTGGCTGATATGGGAGTGTATTACGATATTTTTATAAATTCCATTTTGGAAGATCCTTTGGATTTGCAACTCTTTTCTATCATGTATTTTACAGGCAAGGATTCTGTCATTGAAGCATTCATGCGTCTATTGTCAGTCATATTTTTGGAGATACATTTTTATGGATAAAAGTATTGGTTGAACATGAAGTAAGCATCTTAGTGAGTTCAGTTTAAAGAGTGGGTTTTGTTTATTTGCTTCATTTTTGGTTGTGGAAAGATTTGTAAAGTTACTTATCAGAGTATATACAACACTAACATTCATATTTTCAAAAACGTAAATTTATATTTCTCCAGTTTGACTGTCTTATCATTAAACATGCTACCTGTGTTCAGTTGTTGAGTGATTTGCAGAGCTGTAGAGCCTATGATAGCTATACGAATAATACATGAGTTTCTTATGTAACTAGCTTCCAAGATTTGTAGATTTCACACACTATTTTAATAATTATACTACAGGTAAAATGTCCTTTATGTGTAGAAGTATTAACCCCTATGATAAATTTTTTCATTTAAAATGTGTGGGAAAGTTTATCTTCTAGTATGAGATTTATACAAATACTATCTTTGTATATGTGTGAAATTTTCTATTTTGTTAAGATGGTGAAGAAACTTTGGTATGTTTAGAAGCTCCAGAAATGAGTAGAATTTTTAGACTATTTAGTCAATTTATATGTTTTATCTCCCCCCTTAGAGAGAAACTGCTGATTTACATATATCAGTACAAGCATTTGCTTATGTTTTTACATATGTAAAGTGCTTTTTGGTGGATAGGAATGTGGAAAGAAATGATGTTTAGTCTCATGTCCTCCATGGGTAATCCTCTTGATTTATTTCTGTTTCTGTTTTGTAGAGATGGTGGCCATGCATATTTTAACATCACTTGTTAAATCAGTCGAAACATTGAGCATGATTTTAAGAGTATAAATAGGTTGAGCTCACTGGTGATCCTTAAGACACATTTATAGACATTTCTCAGTTGCATCTCACATTTTTAAATATATTTGGATTGTTTACCAACAGAAAGTTTGAAAGCAAATATTTTTTCTCTGCTACCTTTTTATTTATTAGACCTTTGTTGTTACTTTATTGTATTGGTGCTGTTGTGAAATAAAATGCACATTTCATTAATGCAATCTTTGAACTTAATGATATTTGTATGTATATTTTCATATTATTAAAATAGAGTTGCTGAGTGCTGGTGAGTCATGCCTGCTATCCCATCTAATTCGCAGGCTAAGAACTGAGAGTTGTGGTTTGAAGCCAGCCCAAAAGAAAGTCTATTAAACTCTCATCTCCAATTAATCAGCTAGAAAAGTTAGAAGTGGAGCTGGGGCTCAAGTGGTAGAGCACTAGCCTTGAGCAAAAAGTTCAGGGACAGCACCTATGCCCTGAGTTCAAGCCTTAGGACTAGCCCACAAAAATAGAAATAATAATTTTTGCTTCAGTTTTAGTTATAAGTAAATCTCTTTACGTCTTTGTAAAGAGGCACATATGTAAGAGATGTGCAATTATATTTCTTTCCTAGACACTAATGCTCATGATAAATTTCATTTTCTTTAATGTCTCTAATGTGTCTAAAGAGTCTCTATATTGCCATATTTTGTGTTCATCCATTACTTGGCAAAAACTAATATAACCTTGTAAATAATGGGATAATTAATTTTTAAAAGTTATACATCTAGTAAATTTAAGTGTCTCAAAGTAAAATTTTGTAAATATATATTTTTAATATTGTTGTCTTCTGCAATTAAGGTGACACTTACTAATCATTGATAAATAGGCTCATGAAGCTATACAAAATTTATGTCCTGGATGGTAGAGGAGAAATCACAATACAATGAGCATTTACCTCATTTCCATAGAATAGTTGGCCATTTTCCCAAGTAAGCATTGTATATTCAAAAAGATTAAACAAAAATGACAGGTAAATTTATTGGACATTTGTCCATTATGTATTTTCCAACTTTCCAAGATACTTCTTTTTTGTCCTCATTACTGTAAGCTTTTAAAATATAAATGATTACATTATGAGATTTTGTACTACCTCTTGGAACAATACAAAGTTCTGTATGTGTTCCCTTGGTTGCATGACAATATTCAAGACAACTTTGTAAATAATAGTCAAATACAAAAGTTTAATTTTGACATCTAGTTTTTCTAGATGGTACAGAGTCTCAGAGTATAATTTTATAAAGAAGTCATTGTGAAATTTTATGATTTTATTGTTTCTTTGATTTTCTTAGTATGAATTAGATGAGGTTGTATGTTTATGAAAACATGTATTTTATCCATTTATTGGATTTTCAGGAAAATCAGAAATTTTAAGAGGTATATGTTTTCAAGTTTGCATTCTCACCCAAAGCAAAGGATTATATTTTAGCCATAGATTAGTGTGCATTTTATTGTATATTTAAAGCCATATCATGATTTGGTAGTTTTATTGATGATATAGCATTATATATGGTTTTATAATCATTGTAGGAAATACTTTTAAAGAAAAACTTCTTTCTACCTCTTTGAATTAATACCATATATACTTGGGCTGCATGACAACATTCAAGACAAGTTTGTAAATAACCAATACTTCTGATACTTAAAAAAATCTAGTTTTTACAAATGCACAGAATCCTAAAGCATAAATTTGTAACTTTCCATTGTCTAAAGTCATAGTTAAGGATGGGTTCTGGTGGCTCACACCTGTAATCATAGCAACTAAGGAGGCTTAGATCTGAGGATTGTGGTTTGAAGCCAGCCTCTCCAATTAATCACCAAAAAGCCAGAAGTGGGGTTGTAGCTCAAGTGATAGAGCACTAGCCTTGAGCAAAAAAGTTCAGAGACAGCATCCAGGCCTTGAGTTCAAGCCCAGGACTGGCACAAAACAAATACTTATGATGAGTCCTGCAAATGCTTTTTACAAAACAGTAGTGATTAATAATTGGTTTCTTATCCCTGTCACACTTTGGTGTTTTATTTTTTGGGAGAGATTTGTTTAGATATTCTACTTGATTAAATTTTTCATAAGAAAAATAACAAAAAACCAAAAACCATGAAATGTATTTTTATATTTAGAAATAAGAAGGCTATGGGAAAGAAGTTACTGACAGATTTAGAATTAGATCACTAAAATCATTGTTATTTTTGCTATGCTGTATTAACTCTTGCTAAAGTCATTATTACTTAAGAATGCTATAGTTACCTTTTGCACTCTTGTCTGCAATCCTACTACATATGCCTTCCACATAGCTGGGATTTTAGGTGTGTGCCACCAAACATAGCTTGTTGAGATGGTATCTAGTTCACTAGCTATTGTTCAGAGTGGTATTTCATGGAAATACTATTGATTTCCTTCTAAGTATCTCAAGTAGCTGAGATTGGTAGCATGCTCTACTTTGTCAGCATTAGTGTTCTGTTTCTAAGCTTGCAGATATTTAAAGTAGAAAATTTTCTTTTTTATCTTGTATTGATCAATATATAAAATGAAATGTTTTTAAACAGCAGTTTGACTAAGATAATCTAATTGAGAGAGTATGTAAATTTTCCAAAATAGCATAATGGCCTAATAAGGTTTTACTGATTATAGATCTCAAAGATATGCTTAGAAGAAAATTTTGTTACTTGGGGTATAAAAACATGAAGGTAACTGAAATATTCACCATTGAATAGAAGCTTATTCTATAGAGATTACAGCTTATTTATGTATGTATGCTCATGAATGTAATTCATACTGAAATATTCCAACACTAAAGTGCATTCTGTAGAATTTTCAATGGGTAAATGAATTAGCTTTCCATTACAGAAGTATGCATATTCCTTGAGTTTTTCTACCCACAGTGTTATGAGTTACAAAGTATTACACATGAGTAAGGACATTTTTATTGTTATGTAATATCACTGCTACAATATGGGTCATTTCATAGTTCTATTTGAAGTTTTGAAAAATGTGATAGAAAGAAAAACATATGCATACTTTTGAATTGTTACATGACAAAATGTAGAAGGAATGAATGGTTTATGTGACTAGAATATTGTCTGGAAGACTATATGGATTTTTATTCTTCATGTAGAGATGAGATTAGAAAGACTGCTTCTGTCTGCATTTGAATTTTTATAAAAACACTTACAAATGAACACTTAAAAAAGGAAATATGACAGAGACAATCACTTTGTACTTGTTTACATCCTTGCCTATCAACACCATGGGAACATTTGGTTGTGTTATCCAACTTTATATTCCTAGCAGTATGATGAGTGATTTTGTGAAGACCATTCAACATAGAAACTTTTGCATCAAAATTTTACAGTGGAGAAAACAGTGTTGATTACTTCAAGAAAGAAAGGAACAATGAAATTTCAGGTAGGAGCAAACATTGGTTAGTAAAACTAAGTTAAAAATATTAGTATGTTAAAAATGCTATGAAAATGTTTGTTTTTTGTTGGTTGTGGGGCTTGAACTCTGGTCCTGGGCACTGACCCTCAGCTCTTCAGCTCAAGTGCTCTACCACTTGAGCCACAGCACCACCTCCTGTTTTCTGGTGGTTCATTGGCAATAAGAGTCTCACGGACTTTCCTGCCCAGGCTGGCAGGAAATGTACTGATAATGCACTTGTTTAACATTTGTGAGGCCCAGGATACATTCCTTTGCACCATATATACTGTTTTTCAAAACCAGATTACAAAATAACCAAAAATGTAACAGTTATAAGCAAAGTCACATTTCGTGGTTTAATTATTTTGTTGGTCCATTATTATGCCTGAATAATCTAGGGATATCTGAAATTATTTGTATTTGGTTTACACCTTTCTCTTGTTATATTGTATTTTTTAGATGACCATTAGAAAGCCATATTTGAAGCTGCCTTGGGGGCAGCTGGTGAAGTCATCAGGAACACTCCCTTTGAGTACCTTCATAATTTACGTGTCTTCACTATAAACCATAGGTGAGAAGTTTCTGGGGGTTGGAAGCATGGCTGGTTGTTAGAATGGTGGCCACTGAGCAGAAGTATCAAGAACTGGGCTCAAGTCCTAGTCCTGGGCCAAAAAGAAATTCTGTTGCTGATTTTGGGTCATACATTGACTGAATACATCAGTAAGAAGATTTTAACACTGGTGCAGACATTGACTTTCGAATTTTCTAGCATACTGAAGAATTAAGTGAATTAAAAAGAATTAAGAATTTAAAAAAATCCTTTTTTTTTTAACGTTCTGGGTATAGTACCAAGGGCCTCAAATAAAGTCAAAAAATGTTTGCTTTACCACTGAGGTACTTCTCTTGCCCTGAATTAACCTTTTGAAAATTCAGTTTACAAAAATAAGTAAGAGGATTGGGAAGGTGGCTCAGTGGTAGAGTGCTTGTCTTGCATGCATGAGGCCCTGGGTTTGATTCCTTAGCACCACATAAGCAGAGAAAAAAAAGCCAGAAGTAGCGCTGTGGCTCATGTGGTGTAGAGTGCTAGCTTTGAGCTGAAGAGCTGAGGGACAGTGCCCAGGCCCAGAGTTCAAGCCCCATGACCGACAAAAAAAGTAAGTAAAAGGTAGATAAATGGGATGATCTTTTATTTAATTAAATTACTTATGATCAAATATGCTAGCATGCCTAATAAAAAATATAAGTACCATAAAGGAGTTTTGATAGTTAAAAGTAGTGAGTGATGACAGGTAGTAATGTTGACTCAGCTGCAGGATTGATTAAGGAAGAATTGTTTTTAACTGTTAACAGAAATTTCTAAAGATATTCAACATGGAGATCCACTTACCTGCTATATTTGCTCTTTCTTCTGTGAGGTATGTATCTCATCTTACAGTATTTCTTTTTCCTTGTTAGGAGATGAGTAAACATGTGTCATTATTATTGTTATTCCTAAGATTGACCTGCTATGGTTTCATGATCTGTTCAAATATTTTCCTTCAAGTGTTCCCTCACCAAAATTACTTTGGAATACTCCAATAATAGTAAGGACCATTGAGTGCCCATTTACTTGATTGTGCTTCTTGTCCTGTTTTAGTGTTATGCATATTTATGTATTTCTTTAAATGTATATTATACCTTGTTATATATTGTTTATATACATAGAGTTTTATATATATATCATATATATAGAGTGAGACAATAAACACTCAGCTAAGATAATCATTTTGTTATGTCAAAAGAATCTAGAATCAGGATTTCTGGTATTTTCTAGCATGTATTCAGTATTGGCAATTAAGATAAGTGAATTATGATTTATGATAATTGTAATTATGATAAGTATAATTATGATAATGATAAATTTGTCATATCAGTCTTTAAGGTTTCTACATTTTTATGTAGTTACTATTTCTTATGAAATGTGTTAGTCCCTTTATTTTTTTTTATTGGAATGCGAATGCTTAACTTTTGGTTAAGGGAACTTATGTATGCTACATATAATCTCTGCATATACGAAGGATGTGGAAGAAGAGCAATGTGAGAATAATGGACAAATTATCTAATAGTAAATATTAGTCAGTAAAATTGTAAATTTAAGGCTAATACCTAGTACACTTATTGTTAGAAAATTTCAAAAGGCATTTTTAAAATAATAGAACAAAGATTGCACATTTTACTCATTGTTGATGACTTTTTTTCTATTTTCCTTACTCTGTCTCTTTAGGTGATTACTGGAAAGGATCTTATGCCATTTTTTCTACTAATTGCTTCACTAAAATAAAAAATGGTTTTCATAATGCTCAGGGAGTTCTCACTAAACATGTGTGGCAAAGAACGGTCCTTGCGGATCAGAAACCCTGGATTCAGAAAGCCCATTTTGGAAGGAAACCTAAAGGATACCTTTGAAGGAAATACTGTTAATAATAATTGTTGATGAACTAAATCACAAGAGCTGGTTTATGGAGACATTAGTACACAGATGACTTCAATTGGTGGAATTAACAGTGCATCCTTAAGTATGAAGTGATAAAATGCATATATTTATATAAATATTATTGCTGAATGAATTTGAAACTGATTTTCATAATTATCTTTTTTTTTTTTGGTGCGGTCCACAGCGCCACTTCTGGCTTTTTTCTTTTTGCGTATGTGGTGCTGAGGAATCGAACCCAGGGCCTCAGGCATGCAAGGCAAGCACTCTGCCACTGAGCCACCTTCCTAGCCCCATAATTATCTTTTGAAAGAGTTGAAGGACAGAATTTTTCAATTAGGCATTGTTAACTATGTAGTTCTTAAAAGATTTTTTTTTTTTGTTTTTTTTTTGTCGGTCGTGGGGCTTGAACTCTGGGCCTGGGCACTGTCCTTCAGCTCTTCAGCTCAAGGCAAGCACTCTACCACTTGAGCTACAGCGCCACTTCCGGTTTTCTGGTGGTTTATTGGAGATAGGAGTCTCACGGTCTTTCCTGCCCGGGATGGCTTTGAACCATGATCCTCAGATCTCAGCCTCCTGAGTAGCTAGGATTACAGGCGTGAGCCACCAGCGCTTGGCCTTAAAAGATTTTTAAAATAATTTTTTTTTTTTAGTCTTTTGTATGTGTTGGTCCTCTCGGTGGGGCTGGAACTCAGTGCTTGGGTGCTTTACCCTAAACTTTTACAGTGCTCTACCACCACTTGAGCCACACCTCCACTTCCAGTTTTTTTTTTTTTTGGTCGGTTGTGGGGCTTGAACTCTGCTTGAGCGCTGTCCCTGCACTCTTCAGCTCAAAGTGAGCACTCTACCGCTTGAGCCACAGCGCCACTTCTGGTTTTCTAGTGGTTTATTGGAGATAAGAGCCTCACGGACTTTGCTTCCCAGGGCTGGGATCTCAGCCTCCTGAGTAGCTAGGATTACAGGCGTGAGCCACTGGCGCCTGGCTTTCACTTCCAGCTTTTTAGTGGCTAATTGGAGATATATTCTTACGGACTTTCCTGCCAGGGCTCTCCAGGTTGGCTTTGAACTGTGAACCTTAAATCTGTGCTTCTGGAGTTGCTAGAGGTACAGGTGTGAGCAACCAGCCTCTGGTCGCTGACTATATTTTTACTTTTTAAGTGATTTATTTTCAATTCACAGTGTTATTTGCAACATACTTGCAAAAATCTAGAGTTAAATAAATTTTCTCATAGGTGTTGGATTAATTTTTTTTTTTGTAAATCCTGGTGCTTGAACTTAGGGCCTGGGCACTATACCTGATCTTTTTTTCCTCAAGGCTACCATTTACCTCTTGAGCCACAGCACCACTTCTGGCTTTTCTTTTTATGTGGTACTGAGGACTCGAACAAGGCTTCATTCAGTGCTGCCCAAGTGCTCTACCTCTAAGCCATGTTCCCAGCCCCTTGGATTAAGTTCTTTAGGTATTTAATCAGTTCCCACTTCTGAGTTGTTAACAGTATATTCTTAATTCCTGGTGACAGAACAGTATATAGATAGTGCTTTGTCTTGCTAAATTATCTTCATATTGCTTGTTACTCTTTTGTGTTACTTTATTTTCTATTTTCATTTCCCTTGTAATTAGTATCTTTGTTACTTAGTCCCAAGAGGTTATTTGGGATTGTGTAATCATTTTGTTATAAATTGTAAATGAAATGTGTGTTCTTTTTTACTTTTGTTTTTTGTTGCATGAAAATTATGTATTGAAGTACAACCATTTTCTGTGTTTTTTTTGAGTCTTGTGTTTTTCTTTTAAAAATGTGGTTACATCAATATCATACATCTCCCTACTTTTTAGATACTTTTATTATTTCATTTCAGTTATCACTGTGGTGTTAATGCAATAAACATTCAAGTTATCCACCATGACTTGAACTATTGTGACTCCTTAGGGTCTAGCATACTTATGGAAAACTAGCACCTATAACTGAATATATTTCTTTTTGCTTTCTACTGATACTTTTCTGATTATTTGTGCTTTCTTATACCATTGAGTTCTATCTCATTTCTCTTCTTTTTCAGAATGCTCCCTGTCTAATTCACATGTAATATTTCCATCCAGTTTAATAGATTAATTAGGAGTGATTACATTTTTTAATGTTGAGTCTTCTTATCCAGCTGCAAGGTATGTCTGTTTCTGATTAAATTATTATGTTGCATTATTACAAGTAATGTTAGTCATTGAGATCATTCACTCAAAATACTTTCATATCAACACACAATCACAGTCAATTCAAGATGGAGGTCATATTTGTATGTATCTTTAAAATTTTTTATTGACTTTCTTTTGTGTGTGTGTATGTCTGTCTGGGGGCTTGAAATCAAGACCTGGGCACTATTCCTGAGCTTCTTTTGCTCAAGGCTACCACTTTACCACTTGAGCCTGAGCTCCATTTCTGGCTTCTTGGGTTACTTTAGTGGAGATAAGGGTCTCAAAGACTTACCAACCCAGGCTGGCTCCAAATCCCCAAATTTGACTCCTTACATTGACTCCTTACATTGACTCTTCTGTTCTTTCAACATACCCATTAGCAGCTATTTTAAACTTCCTCACCTCTGAATATTGACTAGTTTGTATTTTTTTAATTTTCCTAAGCCAGCTATAATCTTGCTGTTAGCGAAATAAGCTCCCTTCCCATAGCTTAGTCCATTCCTTCCCTTCTCTACAGCTTAGCATGCTTCCTTCCTAGGCAACACTAGGCCCATGTAGTAAAGGCAGTAAATAATCAACTTCCAACCCCCTTTACCTTGAGATGGTACTCTCTGAGGCAACTTAAACCATGTAAGGCAACAAGAGCCCCTGAGAGTGACCTTCAGGTCTGGGTAGTTGCAGAACCCCTTATCTACTATTTGGATAGCAGCCATAAATCCTAGTCCGCCATGATGAAGCCCCTGGCCCACATATCCACACTAGGGTCTCCACCTCCTAGCCTCTTCTAGCCTCTCCTAAACCTCCTAGGTCACCTCAGACAATAGTCAGTGCTTCTTCTTACTTCTCCCTTGTAAGAAGGAGTCTTGCTGGCCCCCTTTCCCAGCAATAAACCTTTCTTTGTTCTCTGTACCTGAATGTCTGCGTGGTTCTCTGGCAAAGTCTCTTGCATTTAATCTTCACCTGCCCTTACTGGGGCAGTATGAAAGCTGTATATCTCCTTAGGTCCTTGATGATATTTAAGAGAGCAAGAGCCAAGACCTGGTGGCTCACTTCTGTACTCCTAGCTACTCAGGAGGCTGAGATCTGAGGATTGTGGTTCAAAGACAGCCTGGGCAAGGAAAGTTGTGAGATTCTTTTTTTTTTTTTTTTTGGGTTCGGTCGTGGGGCTTGAACTCTGGGCCTGGGCGCTGTCCCTCAGCTCTTCAGCTCAAGGCTAGCACTCTACCACTTGAGCCACAGCGCCACTTCCGGCTTTTTTCTTTTTGATATGTGGTGCTGAGGAATCGAACCCAGGGCCTCATGCATGCAAGGCAAGTGCTCTACCACTGAGCCACCTTCCCAGCCTGTCGTGAGATTCTTATCTCCAATTAATCACCAGAAAACCTCAAGTGGCACTGTGGCTCAAGTGGTAGAGCACTTCCCTTGAGCTGAAGAGCTGAAGGACAGTGCCCAGAGTTCAAGCCCCACAACTGACAAAGAAAAAGAAAAAAGGGGAAAAAAGAAAGTAAGGTATGTGTCCTAGCAATTTTGGTTTCTCTTATCCTATCACATATAATCCCTTCACCTGCTATGGTAAGGTATATAGGTATGTGTCCCAGAATTGGTTCTCATCTCCAATCTTTTATTGCTAGGGGTGTGTGTGTGTGTGTGTGTGTGTGTGTGTGTGTGTGTGTGTGTGTGTGTGTGTGTGTGTGTGTGTGTGTGTGTGTGTGTGTGTGTGTGTGTGTGTGTGTGTGTGTGTGTGTGTGTGTGTGTGTGTGTGTGTGTGTGTGTGTGTGTGTGTGTGTGATTGTGTGATTGTGATTGTACTTTTTTTAAAATTGTGGTCTTAGACTTGGCATGTTTCTTTTAAGAGTCTATGCTTTGTCTCTATATATGTATGCATATATGTATACCTTTTACTATTTAAAACTGTTGTACCTTTACTAGCTTAAGAGTTCTTTTTTCCTTCAAATTTACTTTGTTATTATTAAGGTGATATACAGAGGGGTTACATTTACATGCAGCAGATATTAAGTACATTCCCTTCATTCTCTCCTTTTCCCTACCTCCCATCTCTACCCATGAGTTGCATAGTTCATTTTCATCAATGTCTAGTGTGCTACTCTGCTGTACTTTTTTACCCCTTTCCCTTGAGTTCTGTGCTTTCCACCCACCCTCCCACAGATATGCACGTGAATGCACCACATATATAGCAAAGAATACAGAATCATCAGAAAAAGGAAAAAGAAATTTTAAAAGTTTTGTTTCCATATCTTAAAGGTATAAAAATATCAGTGGTAGAACTATACTCAAATTATGAGGTAGTTATCTTAACCTTCAACCTGTACATATTTTTCCTCTTAGAAGACTGAAACTATACCCACTAAACATTTTGCTACTATTTTATTGTGAATGAATAATAAATATTATGTGGACGTCTACATGAATATTTACAAAGGATATTAGTCTGTACTTTGTTATTGTCTGGTTTTGTTTCAGATGGCTTCCTTATTTACATTATTTAGAAATGTTGAATTAGATTCCTGTTAGCTATTACAACCTTGCTTGACTTTTCTTTTGAAACAAGTAGTTTTAGCGTTTTTTCTTTGGAAGAGGATTTTTCATTGTAGTTTTCTTTTTTTAATTGTGTACTTGGTCTTGGTATACTTCTAAGAGTTTATTCTTAGTCTAGGTCCTCCAACTTGTTGAAATAAAGTTAATTATAGCCAGGTGCTGGTGGCTCATGCCTGTAATCCTAGCTACTGAGGAGGCTGAGATCTGTGCATAGTGGTTCCAGGCCAGGTGGGGCAAGAAAATCCATAAGACTTATATTGCCAATTAACCCCCAAAAACCAGAAGTGGAGCTATGGCCAGGTGGTAGAGTGCTATACAGAAAGCTCAGAGACAGTACCCAGGCCCTGGATCCACGCCCCAGTACCAGCACAAAATAAAAAGGATCTTCTCAACCTCCTCCTTTTTTAGGGGTATCATTGGAATTGAACACAGGGCATTTAATTTTGATGTTTGTATTCAATTCCACCTGTTACATCATTCAAAGATTACAACAGTTCGGGGACCATTTTTTTCTCAAGACTTCTTAGTCTTGAGAATTGGTTTACACCAATGTAATCTCAATTTTTTTCTTTGAAACAGTGTTTTGCTATTTAATCCGGAGTATTTTAGCCTACCTATAAGGCCTAGAGTCTTAGGCTATAACTTGCCTAGAACTTATGATACTTCTCTTTCAGCCTCCCAAGTACTGATATTACAGAAATGGACCATCATACTCAAGTATTTCTTTCTTTTTTTTTTTTTTTTTTTGCTGGTCATGGGGCCTGAACTCTGGACCTGGACCCTATCCCTCAGCTCTTCAGCTCAAGGCTAGCGCTCTACCACTTGAGCCACAGCATCACTTCTGGCTTTTTCTGTTTATGTGGTACTGAGGAATGGAACCCAGGTCTTCATGCATGCAAGGCAAGCACTCTACCACTGACCCACTTTCCCAGACCCACACTCAAGTATTTCTAGTCCCTTAAGATACTAGAATTTGAAAGCTGGGTGCTGGTGGCTTGCGCCTATAATCCTAGCTACTCAGGAGGCTGAGATCTGAGGATCGTGGTTCAAAGCCAACCCAGGCAGGAAAGTCCGGGAAACTTTTATCTCCAGTAAAACACCAGAAAACCAGAAGTGGCACTGTAGCTCAAGTGGTAGAGCGCTAGCCTTAAGCTGAAGAGCTGAGGAACAGTGCCCAGACCCAGAGTTCAAGCCCCATGACCCACAAAAAAAAAAAAAAGATACTAGAATTTGAACTCCTGCTTGACAGACAGGTATTTTTTATTTAAGTAGTTGTACAGAAAAGTCTCCATTCAGGGCGTGAAGTATAATGCATCATTTTCAATGTTATCACTTCCATCAATCTCCACATCTCACAACCCCACCCATTCCCTCAAGCTACCTGGTTCTGTTTTTACACAAGTACATGGATGAAAGTCATTGTATTTGCTCACTATTCTTCCCTTTGATCTACCCATTACGTCTCGCCCCACAAACCGCCCTTCAGCTTCCTGTTACTCATTTGGTAAATGGCACAAGTAGTTGTTTAAGAGGAATCATACCATAGGAATCCTCCCCTCATTGGACCATAGTGTGTTTATAATTTAGGTCTAACTTACATATGAGAAAAGTGTGTGCCATTTATCTATCCTTATTTCACTTAACATAATTTTTCCTAAGTTCATCCATTTCCCTGAAAATATGTCATATGTTTACTGATGAATACAATTTTATTGGTATGCATATATACATATATATGTACCAGTATATATTCCTGAAATATGAGTAAAATTCCATCATGTGTGTTTGTGTGTATACACACCATTTTCTTGATGTACTGATCGCTTGTAGGGCATTAGTTCTGTTTTCATAAATTGAGGTGAATAGTGCAGCAATGGACATGGATGTGCAAATGTCTTTACTGTATTCTGATTTGTAATCTTTGGATAAATGTTCAAGAGTGGTGCCTCTGGATCATAGAGAAGTTCTATATTTAGTTTTTTGAGACATTTCCAAACAGCCTTCCATTGTTGTTGCCCTAGTTTATGTTCCCAACAACAACATCATAGGGTTCCTTATTACATACCATTTATAGCATTTGTTGTTTGCATTCTCAATAATGGTCAGTCTTGGATGAGATGAAATCAATATTGTTTTGATTTGTATTTTCTTTATGACAGAGATGTTGCACATTTCTTCATGTAGCCATTTTTACCTCTTCATTTGAGAAGTCTTCAGCTCCTTTGCCAATTTATAAATTAGGTAATTGATTTGCAGATATTAGTTTCTTGAGTCAAATTATTGTATATTGTATATTGTACATATTAGGCCATTGATAGACATAAATATGACCCAAAATATCCAATTCTATATTCTGCTTTTAGCTCATTAACTATGTGGCAAATTCATTATTAATGAAATCATAAGCTAAGCTTTGTGTTTTATTCTCATGTGTTATAGTAATTTATAAACAAATAAATAGAAACCAACTGTAGTGAGTATGCTAAGTAATTTTGTGGGGGGGGGGGGCGTTGTGGTCAGTCTTGGGATTTGAACTCAGGGTTTTGCCTCAAGGCTAGCACTCATCACTTTGAGCCACAGCACCACTTCTGGTTTTCTGGTAGTTAATTGGAGATGAGTCTCATGGACTTTCCTGCCAAGGCTGGCTTTAAACCACTATCCTCATTTCTCAGTGTCTGAGTAGCTAGGATTATAGGCATGAGCCACTGGTGTCTACATCACAAAGTAATTTTATAGTTAATAATTTAGAAATTTATTGGAGGTTGATAAGTGATCCAAACTCACTTTTAAGGTATATTCTAGTTATAGCATTTAATAATTTTTCTATAATCTCTGATTTTACTAAAGGATTATGAGTTTAAAAAGTAAGGATTTGGGCCAAATGTGGTACATGCCTATAAATTACTCATTTTGGAGGTGGAATCAGAAGTATAGTAAGGCCAGCCAGAGTTGCATAAGCTGGATACTCCACTGCTTGACATATCTGTATCAATCCAAGTAATTGTCTTTATATTGTAGACGGCACTCTTTAATAGTGTTGGTAAGAATCAGTAACTCTGCATATACATTGCTAGTCCTTGGGTTTGAACTCAGGTCCTGGGTACTGTCCGTGAGCCTTTGCACTCAAAGCTAGCTTTGAGCTACCATCTCTTTGGTAGTTAGTTGCAGATAAGGGTGTCATTGATTTTCCTGCCCAGGTTAGCTTCAAACCATGATCTTCATATCTTCGTCTCCTGATTAGCTAGAATTACAGGTATGAACCACCAGAGCCAGCTGTTGGTATATTTTTGTCCAGTGTGATATTAAAACTATTAACTTACAATATTTAAAAATCCAATATATTCTAGATGAATTTTAGGAACCTACAAGATTGTCACATTCTGGAGTGATATAGTAGAAGAAATGAAAACATTCTTTAATTTTGATACTGAGTTTCAGTGAACATTACGTATTTTGATTTACTTTCTCCCATCTTGTTACAAAATGTGATGTTACCCAAGTGCTATGGTACATCATTGTATTCTCAGCTATTCAGAAGCCTAAGGAGAAGTATTGCAAGTTCAAGCCTAGTGATAGCCCATCTCAAAAACAAAACAGTATTAGTGTGATATTATCCAAACAAAGACTAAAATGTTTTTTTGTATGAATACTCAGTTACTTTAAAATTTGCTAATTGATAATAACTGTTTTGAAATGTACCATTGGACGAAGGATAGTAGAAAACATGAATTTTGGCAAATTGAGAAAGAGTGAGTGGATATTACAAAAGCCAAGTCAATATCAAATAGGGCTTGCTGCATGTTTGAAGTTAGGATATTACTAAATATTAAATTTAAGGTATTTCTAGTACTAGTGGATGGCCAATGTGAGCAGACAGGAGCTAAGGAATATTTAAGTATTGGGGAGGTAAAACAGTCTTAACATCTTTTCCTTTAAGAAACAAACTAAGATTCTTTAAGTATTTTAAGCATTCCTTGTGTTTTTCTTTCACAGGCCTCTTTCCAAACAAAGGACCAAAGACACTTTTCTTGAAGGTAAGTTGATTAAGGACTATATTCTTATTTTAAGCTATTATTTTGGCCATGCTGATTATAAAGCAGATTCTTGTCTAACTTGTTCAAAGTTACAACGTTATATAGTTTTAGAGACATCCCCCCTTTTTGTCACTCAGAGGGCTTGAACTCAGGCCTTGGGAGCTGTCCTTGAGTTCTTTTTGCTCAAGGGTGGTATTCTACCACCACTTCTGGTTTTCCGGTGGTTCATTGGAGATAACAATCTCAGGATCTCTGCCTCCTGAGTAGCTAGGATTATAGTTGTAAGCCATCAGTACTTAGTATTTCCAGTGAACCACCCAAACTCCAGAATGGAGCTGGTTCAGGTGTTAGAGCACTAGCCTTGAGCACAGAAGTTCAGGGACAATTCCCAGGTCCCAAGATATGTACACACAAAAAAGTACAGGTCTGTTATTATAGTGTTTAATAAAATTGATAACTGAAATATAAGGTATATCCTTTTGTACTACTAGAATTTGTAAGAGGAACGGCCATGAAAGCATACAGAATAGATATTTGGATGTTACAAAAATTGGATTTTTTTCTGGAATGGAAGTCTATGAAATAATATGGAATATACAGTGTGTTATTAGAAATTTGGAATTATGACTCTTAAAATTGTATGTTAATTACTACCAAGAAATGATTAATCCAGGCCCTGGTGGCTCATGCCTGTAATCCTAGTTACTCAGGAGGCTGAGATCTGAGGATTGTGGTTCAAAGTCAGCCTAGGCAAGAAAGTCCATGAGACTCTTATCTCCCATTAACCACCAGAAAACCTGTGAATGTGGCTCAGGTGGTAGAGCATTAGCCTTGAGCTGAAGAGCTGAGCAACAGCGCCCAGGCCCAGAGTCCAAGCTCCATGATCGATGGAAAAAAAAAAAAAAGATTATATGCTGGTTGAAAGGATAAATAATAGGTGTTTACATCGCATGATAATTACTCAAATCACAATCTACAGGCAAAGGAGATAATAGTTCCAACACTTTCATCAAGTCTGTTTATGTTCCTTATGTTCCTTAATTTAACATTAATATTGTGGGGTTTGGGGTTGGGGATTTAGCTCAGTCCAAGAGCATTTCTCTGGCAAGTACAAGGCCCTGAGTTTGGTTGTCAGCTCTGGAAAATAAAAACAAAAGCAAGATTGTAGGGTTCTTTTTTATGCCAGTAGATACTTAAATATGATATCATATCCATTTGTTAAAGGTCTGGTTCCATTTCCAATCTTGTGTTTTATACTCTCTCAGGTAGAGGCCTTTTGGACAAGTGCATTACCTATACCTTCTGCAGTGGTTTAATCCATATCACCCAAGTATTGCCATCATTTATCCTTTCTGGGATCTTGCTGCATCTGTGTCTCACTCCTTTTATAGAAGACTGCCTAGAAATAGAAAGTGACCTGCTTTTCGGCAAGTAATTGCCTAGAATTTTGAATACATAACAAATGTTCTCATTATATCTTATGCTTCCCTCTATGGTTGTATATTTGCTGCTTCATTTTGTTCACATTTTGCTTTGCTAATGTAAAAGTGGTTTGTGTGAGCAGTGTATTTAGTAAAATTCTTTGGTGACCTTTGTTATACAGTAAACAATAATAAGGCATTCTACATAGGTGAATGATTAGTGTGTGCCAGTTTTGTAAAATACTTTCCCCTTTGTTTGTGTCAGAAAGTCCAGAGTTTTAGGCAAGACCTAAAATTATTTTAAATATTTCCTATCTGGTGTATACCCTCTAGTTTACCCTTTTGTTGAATATATATGGGTCTCATTCTTGGTCAGAAATAGACTGACTGTGCTTTGCCTCTTTTCCAATGCTAAAACCTAAGATTAAGATGTCATCACAACTTTGAATGTTTAACAGAGAGCCAGATATTTATCTCGACATTTACAGCCATGGTGATGTCATCTTATAGAAAATGTAGTCCCATCAATTTCTTGGTAGTGATCTCTTCTTTGGATGGAATAAAAATCTCAGTACCAAAGTTATGTTAGTTTGTTCTACATCATCTCAACTTTAATTTGGGTTCTACTTAACCTAAGTGTAGTTAATATAAAGTTCTGTTTATTTGAAGTTTTAACTATCTATTTATAGATTATAAACTGTTTTGTCCATCAGGGAACTATTGCCTTCATTGCTACTCAAAGAGGCAAGTTTATACAAGTAGAGCATTCATTAACATTGCCTCATCTTATTTTAGTGTTAGCAAAAAAAGCAATTGCTAGGATTTTAAGATTGTAATACTCCCTTTCTTTTAAAGTCTGTTTTAGCCACAGAATATTTAATGATTTAAATTATTAAATATATGCTGCTATCCATTTCACCTTTCTCATTATAATTCATTTCTTTTAACTAGATACTGAAGTATAATCTGTGTTCTTTATATAGTACCCATTTTATATACAGTGAAATTTCCTTTTAAAATGTTAGTATTCTAACCATATACTTTTATTTTACTAAAATATTATTTTGTTTTTTGGTAGGGATAACCTAACTTTGTTTTTAAGGAATGAGGCCTTAAAAGACCATACAGGTGCAAATAGTCAACTCTGCCATCAAACTGTGAAATCAGCTATGATTAATCCTTAAACAAATGTATATAACTGTGTTCTAGTGAAATTTAACTGACACAAAACAGCTAATAGGCCAGATTTGGAACAAAGTCTATAGTTTTCTTATCCTTGGCCTATGGTATAAGTTCCATTTTATCATATGAAAGTCAGGTCAATAGAAAAATCAAAAGGGAGAAAAATAATTTCTTCTTGTGTCAGTTTTCTGAATCCTCAAACTTGTAATATGGAGTTAATAATGGAAGGAATGTATTTTAGGCTTTTGTCTTGGCTCCTAAATCTCAATTTTCTATATATCTTCCCCTGATACCCACCTTTGCATTTAGGCTAATAGTACATTTGAAAATGGCCATAAAATTAATGAAGAATTAAATGATAGAAATCAGTCTTTGATCTTTATTTGTTTTCCATCTTCCAAGTGTGACAAATGTTAAAAGTTAATCTCATATCTTATATATTTAATGTTGTCTAAGGTTCTATAAATTTATGTGAAATTCTGAATGATTGTTATGGGAAATGTAATCTTGTAACATTTTATTTTCTTTAATATGTGATGATATATTTCCAGGCCAGTAAATACATATTACTTTTAATTGGAAATAAAGTTCACATGATGATATATTGAAGTATTTCTTACTTTGGGAAATGTAGGTTAACTTAAAATACTTGCTTTGATTGTACACAAATTATTGTATTGTTTAAAATTATATCTAGTCTAATGAATTTTGGATTCCTAGTTCTATATAGTAGAATTCGAGGTATTGTTGAATCCTAACTCATGTATGCTTTTGGTTTCAATTGTTATTTTCATAATGCCAAAAGCTTTCTGGGAACCATAAAACAATTTTGTAACAGCAGTGCTAATTTTCATAAAATTTTATCTGATGCTTATTAACAGCTTTTATAATTTTAGGTAACATATCTGATGGCTATTAATAACCTTTACTTTTTCAGCCAATCTAATAGGTGAAGTAATATATTAAAGTATTAAGTTTGATTTAAATGAAACATGGCCATGTATTTAAAAATCTAAATATTCACGGGTATTTAATAACAGAATTAATACTCTCCTGTCTTTCAATCTCAAGAAATATTCAGATTTTCAGAGCTAGAAGCCTTGAAAAATTTCCAAATTCAGTACTTCTTCCTAAACTATTAAGTATACCACTCACACGGGGCTTTTTCCTTTTACAACTAATTTTATGTTTGGAATTGCAAGATTCATATGGGGAATCCTCACATAATTCCTCATTAAGATTGACTTGCTCTCTGCTTTGTTCTTTCTCACTTTACTTTCTTCATTCCTCTTTTTTCTCTTCACCATCATCTATAGTGTTATTAGTCTGTGAACTATATCTAGTTACAATCATTATGTCCCTTTAAACCAAAAAAGTTTCAGCATTTGCTTTCTAATTAATCTGGTCATTCCCATTAAATGAATCCATAGTTTAAAATTGCAACATAATACAGTATGACATTCATATTTTATCAGTTGTCATAGTTCTATTTTATTAGCATTTCTTTCTTCATTTATAATAATATATTCTGAAAGAATATCTCTTTTTGTGAGAGAGCAGTAGTGGAAATTGAATTCAGGACTTTGTATGATAGACAAGCACTTTACTTTTGAACCATGCCCCCTAGTGTTTGTAGTGTGTTTAGCACAAAGTATCCAGCACTTTTGTCCAGCCAGGCCCTGTTCAGATTGCAGTTCTACTCTCTTTTACTCCATGGCCTGGATTTCAGGCACGCATCACCTTACCTAGTATAGATGCCATGTCTCTTCCTTCTTTTTTGAATAACCAAATCAATACTCTATAATCTCTGTAGTTTCACATTAAAGTCCTACCTTCTAGTGGAAACAAAGAAATAGGAATACTTTAAGGACAAGATTATAATTTCAACTTCCTATTTCTTTGGAAAATTGTTTTTGAGCCAATTATTTGCACAAAGCCTCAAACCTACCTATGACACATCTCACAATTAATTAATCAAGTACATTAGGTTAATTCCAAGGCAAACTATATAATTTATTTTAAAATGCCAATCCCATATTTATTTGAATGTTTTGAAATGTGTTCAAAGATTTTCAACACATACTTTGCTACATAAGGTCCATCATTTTATCCTGTTTTTAAAAATTTTCCCCAAGAAAATCAAGTTATAAATTGGCCATTTTTTTCACTAAGAATTATAAAAATTCTAAAAATATGTTTCTTCCCATAACTCTCTATTCAGCTTTTTCAAAACTAGCTTTTTCTTATTCAAGAGCTTTGGACAAATATTGCCTTGTTTAATGAGCTATGTTTTATTTTCAACTCACATCTGCATTATTAAGGTTTTAAAAGATTTTGAAATTCTCTTGTATAATCACTCATTTGTCTACAAACTCTCTTGTCTATCTGTCTTTCTGTAGATAGGTTTGTCCTTTGTCACCAACATTGACCTCATTTTTGTAATGCTCCTTTGTGATTGTCCTGAGTTGGTATTATGGGTATATGCAGCAATGTCTTACTCCAGTTTCCTGTATTTATATGTTCAAAAAAGTTAGGTAAGACCAAGATCACTACTGATGATATCTATATATAAACACTGATAATAAAGCAAAGGTTGAATTAAAGCAATTTATGGTCATTTCACAGTTACATTAAATTTGTGGTTCTTTGTTGGCTTACATAGGTCTATGAAAATACTGGGATTTTGGATGTTTTCTTTGTTGTTGTTGTTGTGGTTGTGGGGCTTGAATTCTGGCCTGGTGCTGTTCTGGAGCTCTTCAGCTCAAGGCGAATGCTCTACCACTTGAGTCACTTGGTGGTTCATTGGAGCTAAGAGTCTCACGGACTTCCCTGCTGGGACTGGTTTGAATTTCATTCCTCAGATCTCAACTTACTGAGTAGCTAGGATTACAGGCGTGAGCCACCAGTGCCCAGCTTGGATGTCTTTTTAAAGTATTGCTAGTCTGATCTGATAAAAACATTTAATGTTGCCAGGTGTAATGGTATTTAAATAGATTTATTACTTAAATAGATTTATTATTTAAGATTTATACTTTAAAAGCTGAGTAAGTGGCTAGATATTTTGTAATACTCCTGTAATTCTAGCACTCTAGAGTCTGAGGAAAGAGAATGCTAGTTTAAGGACAGCCTGAGCTACATTGTGAGACAATGTCTCAATAAATACCTTATAAAAGAAAACAAAATGACATCTGAGTAAATGATGACACCATTTATCATTATTGTGTTGGGAAGTATGATTTCTCTCAAAGTTCTTGTTAAGGAAAGAGATGTGTTTTTTGTTGTTGTTGTTGTTGTTGTTGATCTTGGGGCTTGAACTCTGGGCTTGAGCACTGTCCCTCAGCTCTTCAGCTCAAGATGAGCACTCTACCACTTGAGCTACAGCACCACTTTTGGTTTTCTGGTGGTTTATTGGAGATACGAGTCTCACAGTCTTTCCTGCCCGGGCTGGCTTTGAACGGTGATCCTCAGTTCTCAGTCTCTTGAGTAGCTAGGATTATAGGCATGAGCCACCAGCGCCTGGTGAGATGTGTTTTTATAGTAAACCTTTAGGTAATGTTTTTAACGTTGAAAATAGGAAGTTTAGAGATTCATTATAGTTTGGAGATAGAGAATTCTTTGAATACATGACTTCTTTCTTATAGACATGTTTCGACATGATTCCTAGAGACAACATTAGTGACAGTGGGAATATATTTCAGATTTTCTAGCTTGAAAGGGTTGAAAAATGTTGAGAATTCATAATCAGGTAGATAGTTTTATTTACTGAAAAGCCAGAGAATATGCTATCCCTGAAATAAATGAAGAATCAGATTTTACAATATATGAGCTAACTATTGGCATTTGTATGGCAATTAAAAACACATTTGACTGTGTAAATACAGCAAAAAAAAAACCACCATTATTTTAGATAAAGATGCAGGGAAAGATGGAGAGGCAATGGTTTTAATTATGTTAAAACCAAATCAGAAGGTTTTCCTTTTAATTGATAGTGTGCCCATTAATGATGCTAACAGTTTCAGTCCAGCATAGGTGCCTATACCTTGGGGGTGATTTGCATGAATCAGCATATGAATATAATAAAGATGTATCACAATTGCACAATTTGGGATTTCCTTCAGCATTTTACATTGTTTGTATATAGGAGAGTACTGATTTTTCTTAGAACTCACATTCCCAATGGCCTTATTTGTATACCTTTATCATTTGACTTCCCACTTGTATTGTTTCTATCTGGTCTTGCATATATTATCCATTTAGGATGGTTCATTGAGGCAAGATCGCTGAATTGTTCAGCAGTCATGGCTGAAAAGATTTATCAAGATTGCTATATAAAGGAATGTGTGAAACGTGTCAAGTGAAAATAATGTTAGAAGCATAATGATAAATAAGTGAAGGACAAAATAAGGATAGTGCTAAAAATTGAGTTAATAAAACAGATGTAAAGAAGATAGAATTTGAAGTGAAGTGTCGAAAGGAAAAGTGAATGTTCATTTAGTCAACACTTAGGTAGTTCTCGAAGGTAATAAGTGGCAATTATTCTCATGGAAGTCAAGGACAAGATATCAATGGCCTTTACCAGTTGAGTCAGGGGAAGAAGTTGAATCATCAGAAGTATATTGTCCATTGTACTTTCCTACCTGATGTGAGTGCAGAAAATTTCCAACCTATCTCCATTTGTACCATTGATTAATACGTAATGTTTTTTGGGCTTCTGATATGTCAGTTTGTTTAATTTTTTTACATTTAATATACTATAAATAATGAGCTCCTATTGACAGGGATATTTTCCTATTCATATTTAACTTTCCATTACCTTACAAAGCCTAGCAATATAGCATTACTGTGTTGACTTACCTAGACAATAATGTGAAATTTTGATGAATGAGCCCTAGTCAGGGAAGAAAATAAGTGTTTATGGAGATGCAATAGAAGGTGGCTGTTCGATAGTGTGCTTTGGGGGGAAGATGATACCATCCCTGATGGAATTATAGAGTTGGATTGTGTATTAGTGTATTAGTGAACTGAGCAACTGATAGGTTAGACAATTTGATGATGAAAGCTTGGGATTGGTTAAAATGCTCATTGATAATTATTAAGTACTAGAATATACTACATGTGTTCTTTCCTGCATTTATGATATGTATCATTGGTGTTATTTTCACTGTGTTCTCTCAAAAGACAATCCAGAGAGGAAAACTTGGGGGTCCTAGTTGTTGTAAACAGAGGAAAATAGTGCTCCTGGTATATGCTATCCAGTCTCTAGGGAGGGATTTATTTCACTATTATTCACTCTTCTAGTTGAAAATTCTCCTTTAATGGAAGAACTATGTTGTAGAGAGGCTGTGAACAGGTTAATGGCAAGAAATTACATTTCAGAATGTATTCACTAACTACTGACTTTTATTCATCTTTAGAGGAAATTATATAGTACAGTCTGCATTGGCCCACTTCAGTGAGGTCATTTAGTGTTTTTATTATCCATATATATATATATATATATATATGTATATATATATATATATATATATATATAGTCTTTGACCTTCCTAATTTAAAAAGATTGCTTAAGGTATTGGTATAGCATCCTACCATGCTAACTATCATAAGTGTTTCTTAAAAGTCTTTCATTTTCATTGAGGTTACTTAGTTCAGTGATTTAGTATTAGAATTCAAGGCATGCTGAAGAAATGTTTATGTACTGGTTAATGATGAGAGACAATAAGAAAACACTAATTAGGAAAGAGGAAAACATATATGCCTTTCACATTACTCAGTCCAGAAGAGAATAGTCATGCTTTTGGATGATGATTTTTAAGAGATGCAAAGTGGGGAATACGTTGTTACTGTTGGTTTTTAGATGGACTTTGAAAACATAAAATAAGGAGGGTGTGTTCATTCTTATCTTGTTTTAATTATGGCTTTTCAGCAGCTGTTTTGAGTAAGATTAACATTTTTTTCTAACTTTATTGCCCTAGGCAAAAGTAATTGTTAGTTCAGTTTTCGGCATTATCAGGTTCACAAGAACCCTGTTGTCTTGTTGGGTCATGATTCCCTTTAATGATAATATTATATGGCATTGCCACTACATTAACCATATATTTTAGTGGAGCCAAGTACTAAGAGGGAGAGAACATATGAATGAATCTATGTTGAAATGGCAAATTTGTCTGAGAATCTTGTTGAATGGCAGAGATTTGAAGTATCATAGGGTTTATAAATACGCCTTAATGTAAATAACTATATTAGTCTCTTTTGTGTGAAATTTCCATTTCCAGCTCTTTAAAAATGTGTTTATAAAGTTTTAAATACAAATGGGTACCAATTTTGATTCACTTTATGTCTAATGTTTTGTCTTCTTTCCCAAAGTAAATTTAATGAGCTCCTACTTGACAGGGATTTTTTTCTTTTTATTGTCTTATGGTACAATTTCACAAATTTAGGAGATTTAGTAATGTTTGTTTAAATAAACACATGTGACAGAATTAGTGAGAAGTTATGAATCATGATAGAGTGTAAAGGAGAAAGAATGATATTGCGGTAGATATACAATGTCATTTGAGTTTAGGATTTTTTCATGTTTTCCAATGTTGCAAAGAGAAACACATGAATTTAATTACTTTTTTTTAATCCTCTGATAGATGTAGGTATAAGAACAAAGTGATTGATTTTAAAATCAAATGATAAATAACTATAGAAATATGTAATTGGAAAATTAGAAAAGGTTTCTCTTTTTCTGGTACCAGGGCTGGAACTCAGGTACTGGGCACACTGTCCCCTAGAGGTTTACTCAAGATTGGTACTCTTACCACTTGAGCCACAGCTTTATTTCTAGCTGTGTGGTTTCTAGCTGTGTGGTGGTTAATTGGAGATAAAATTCTCAGAGACTTTCCTGCCCAGGCTGGCATCAAACTGTGATCCTCAGATCTCAGTTTCCTGGTTAGCTAGGATTATAGACTTGAGCCACTGGTACCTAGATAGAATCTTTTCATGTCTGCTATTATTAAATATCATATAGATGTTACCCATCAGTGATTCCATCTGTTCTAACCCTTCTGATATTTTTCAGGGAAGGAAGAGGGTTATCACTGATGATGCTTTGGGTATGTCCTCAGATTTATTGGGAATTGTATACTTCAGAAACACCTGGTTTTTACCAGGGGAATTGAAAGGGCTTACTCACTTTACTTCTTGGTACCATGTTCGTTAGAGACTGCTTAAGAAATATGAGTGCCTTTTTTGAACCTTGCTTCATAGTTAAAGCCTTTTTGCTGCCCCTGGGGATTGAAATCCTGGCTTGGGTGCTGTCCCTAGCTTTTTGCTCAAGGTTAGTCCTCTATCAGTTAACCCACAGTTCCAATTCTAGTTAAAGCTTTTATCTTTACAATAGCATTATTTCCCCAATTTTAATGTATAATTAGATATCCAGTCCCCATGTTTTTCATTATTTCCTGATATCTTCTCTTCTATTATCATTATTCATTTCATTTATCTTCATTTATCACTTGTGCTGTAAGAATACCAGTGATATTTTTGTGTAATTTTATTTCTTTAAGCATTTTTTATTTAGTTCTCTATATTGAAAGATAATTCATTGAAAACAGTCTTATGGTTTCCATTTTTTCTAACACTTGTAGTCTGGCTACTTTTAATTTTTTTTTCTTTTTGGCTAGTCATGGGGCTTAAACTTGGTGTGTGAGTGCTGTCCTTGAGCTCTTTTGCTCAATACTAGTACTCTACCACAGTGCCACTTCTGTTTTCTGGTTGTTAATTGGAGATAATTGTTTCATGGACTTTCCTGCCCCGCCTAGCTTTGAACCATAATCCTCAGATCTCAGCCTTCTGAATAGCTAGGATTACAGACACCAGCTCCCAGTACATGGTTTTCTATTGATTTTTTTTAACATCAGTGAATATTTCAATTGCTGTTATTTCTGTTACTGTGCTCTTTATCTCTGATTCTTTTTACCCCCCCCCCTTTTTTTTTTTGCTATTATTGAGGCTTAAAATCATGTCTTCATGCTTGCTTGCATTGCTACTGCTGTGCTGCTGTGGCAGCAGCTCCCACCAGAAATGTTGCAGACACTGTCTCTGGAACTTTTCTGCTCCTGCTGCCTTCAAACCATGATCCTCTGGATCACAGCCTCCTGAGTAACTAGAATTCTAAGCGGGAGCCACAGGCAACTGGCAGAATTGTACTATTGTTGCTGATACTACAACTCAGAATGGTTTTTTTGTATTATTTTCTTACTTGATGTGAATATATGTTATTCATGAAATCTGAGGGAATATCACTTAATTACAAAATAACATTTTTGGACACTTTTCTTTCTCACTAGACTTTAGATTTTCATTGTGTATCTGTTAGACTGATACTTTTTGCAAATTCCTGAGATGCTTTTTGTATTTGTTTGTGCCCATTGTGGGGCTTATACTCAGAGCCTGGGTGCTGTCCCTGAGCTTTTGTGCTCAAGACTAGCACTCTACTAGTTGAGTCACAGCTCTGCTTCTGGCTTTTTCATAGATAATTGGAAATAAGAGACTCACTAACATCCCTGACCATGCTGGCTTTGAATTGGGACCCTCAGATCTCAGCCTCCTGTTGGGTGCTCAACTCTGAATTTTTTTAAAAAACCATGTTTTTCCTATTTTTCAGTTTGAACAATTTTCTCATCATCTGTTTCCAGGTCTATTATTGTTTCCAGTTTGCTCTTAAACTCACCTGTGAATTTTCTCTCAGATGTTTTTCTGTTAGGAAATTTTTTCATTTAAAAATATATTTTGTTGGGGCTGGGAAGGTGGCACAGTGGTAGAGCACTTGCCTTGCATGCCTGAGGCCCTGGGTTCGATTCCTCAGCACCACATAAGCAAAAAGAAAAAAGCCGGAAGTGGTGCTATGGCTCAAGTGGTAGAGCGCTAGCCTTGAGCTGAAGAGCTGAGGGACAGTGCCAATGCCCAGAGTTCAGGCTCCAGGACCGGACCCCCCCCAAAAAAATATATATATATATTTTGTTATATTAGATGCAATAATCCTATTTATTTACCATATATACATTTCTCCTTATGTCTTAAGATGTAAGTATAATTATAATTTGTTATAAAAAAATTACAACATCGAACATCTGGATTTTCTCAAGGATATGTTTATGTTTTCACTTTCTTTTGACTTTGTACTATATTTTTCTTTCTTCACTCACTAGATTTCAGCTTGGAAATTGTTGAACATATTTTAGAAACTGCATGCCATGTTATTACTTTGCGCAGTTGGGCTATTTTAAGTCCTGTACAGCAGTTTAGGCATTAATACAATATTTCCCCAATATTTGATCACAGAATTTCAGGCTCTGCCCTTCTGAGACTATTTTCTTCTTGCCTAACAGCTTCTAATGAGGCTGCTGATAGGTAAAATTCTTTAATAATGAAGACTTCCTTAGAGAAGTTTCTTTCCTCCAAGAGTGCACTCCCCTCTAGAGTTTACTTTTTAGTTGCTTTCCCCTGCCTTTTAGCTGATATTTTATATCCATGTAGCATTTACAGTTGTGATTCAGTGGAAAGGCCTTAATTTGGCAAAACATAGTGCTCTAATAGTTGTTAGCCACGCCTGAATGTATCTTATTTGGAATATTTGAGATAACAATGTGTTTATTTCACTAATTTGTGCTCCCAAAGGTTCCGAAGTCTTACATAGTACATGTCTATATCCTACAAGAAACATGTTTTGCAGAATTTTTTTTTTTTTTCGGTCGATCATGGGGCTTGAACTCTAGGTTTGGACGCTGTCCCTGCACTTTTCAGCTCAAGGCAAGCACTCTACTGCTTAAGCCACAGCACCGCTCCCAGTTTTCTAGTGGTTTATTGGAGATAAGAGTCTCACAGACTTTCCTGCCTGGGCTGGCTTTGAACCGAGATCCTCAGATCTCAGCCTCGTGAGTAACTAGGATTACAGGCGTGAACCACTGGCGCCCAGCTTGCAGAAATATTTTTATAAAATGGATGTATACTCAAGTTTGTACAGTATTTAGAACACAATTATTTGCACATTGTATACTTCCCACCTCTGTTGTTTCATTTTTTTACTGAGTGAGAATAATTTTATTTTCTGTGGAAAAATCTTTTACTATTTATAGGAAATCTAGTTTTCACTCTTCAAATAGAGAAGGGAAGCTGGACACCTTGATACATGAGTGTAGTTTTTGCTAATTAGGAGGCTGTATTGGTAATAGCAAGACACTGTGTTGTTAAAAAAAAATCTAACCAAAAACAGGTAGAGTCATGATTGCACTATACATTATATTTTATTTTATCCTGGTGCTACTAGACAATTTGAACTAAATGTACTTTATCACTTTAGAATTATTGCCTGTATTTTACAACTGTAACATGATGGAAACACTCTTAATAGTACTCTCTCACCACACTATAAAACATTTGATAAAATTCATAAAATAAAATATATTATTTTCCTCCAATAATTGAATCTAACAGTTCCTAGCTGTTCCTTATCACATTCCAAATATTTCAGAGAAATGCTCTTAAATCCAGGATCCATAAGGATTGGTGTGCACTGAGTCCTTGTCTGTTTAGATCTTTCTATACAAGAATAGTTGAGATACCCAGTTGTCAAAGCCCTGGCTATCTGAAATGAGACTATGTTTATGTGGCCTTTGTATAAAGGTGAACATAAATATAACTGTTTCTGTCTGAGTAGATGTTATATCAAATAGTTGTAAAATAATTTTTTATTTTTAATATTTGGTGGTGGTTTTAGGGTTTGAACTCAGGGTCTCTTACTTGTTAAGCTCATTTGGTTGGCTGGCACTATACCCCCAGCCTTGCTTTTTGGGGGTTAATTTGGAGCTAGCCTCTTGGACCTTTCAGCTAAGGTCAGAGTCAGTCTGTATCTTAGCCTACTGAGAAGCTAGGATTACAGGTATGAGCCAATGGCGCCTGGACTAATACATGTTTTGGCTACCAAAGCAAATAATTTAATAAAGAGTAGTTAAGAAGAGCTATTAAGTAAACAGTTTTATGTGATATTTTTGGTGTTTTGAGTAGTTCTGAGATTTAAGCTCAGGGTCTCATGCTTGCTAAGTAGGCACAGGTTTATACACAGTTGTGATAAAATGAGTTCCTCTAACACAGATTGATTATTATATTCTTGCCTTCCCCTAAAAAATTAACACAAGATAACCATTCCATGTTTTTGAACAGCTTCTTTTGCTTTATGACATTAACAGTAAAAGAATGAGAGAAGATTTAGTTCTTTGCTCCTCCACGGGGAACAAAATATGTTCCTCTCCTCCATTTCTTTCTACCTTCACCTTTCATAATAAAATAGTTGCTTAAACCTGCAAGGAAAGAATATGTTAGAGAGTAAGTGGATGCTTGCTAATGGAAAAAGTAGGGTAAAAAATTTATATGTATTTCATGTCCTTAATTAGAAATACTTTCCATGGTTAAAACATAGACTCGGGGCATTTAGGGAATTATACAGTAGACATCAGATAAGAATTCTCTTAACATAGAATTGATTCTGCTTTTGATATTCCGAATTTAATGGAAGAGAAGTGAGCTAATGATACTTTTGAATTGTAAGGGAAATTAAAATTAAACATCATTTGCTTGTATTTGAATGAATTTTTACCTTTGTACTACATGTCTGTTGTGATGATCATGCATTAAAAGGAAGCTATTTTGATTCTTGAGATGTTTATCATCCCTAGATTTAATCATTACCCTTCTGGAGTCTTAGGAGAAATTCAGAGTTTTTATTCTACTGAATGTGGAAAATAAATAACAAAACCTCTGTTTTGAGAAACAATCTTAATTGGTCTTGTTTTCTTTTTTATCCGTCTTTGTGTATCTAAGTTTATTTTATAAATACATCTGCATTTTTTGTCTGTCATCGATTACCATCTGCATGTCATTGGGCACAAGAGAAGGAAGAACATGGCAATGTAGAAAAAAAGAAATTAGCCTGGCGCTGGTGGCAAAATAAATCTGTCAGCCTATGTTACTTTGGTATGAGAAAAAGAGTTAAAAATGATGACAGTGTCCTTTCAGACCTCTTACATTTCCAATGTATAAATCTTAGTTTTAATTATATGGAATTACCATTCAATGATTTGTTTAGTGAGCCCATTCATTGGAAAAATTCCTATAAATGATCCAGTAAAAGTTTTCGGTTTAAAGGACTTATCTTCTCTGTTGTAATTACTATATTCTCTGTTTAGTAAAAGGAGCAATAGACAGCATGTAATTTACTGTAATTTAATTTATAATTTAATGCACTGTACCTGTGCTGCTTTAGAACTTTATTTACAACTGCAACCTTCATTTCCTGTCTGTCAGGAAGTGAATCTGTGGCTCCAGAGGTAGAGTGTCAGCCTTGAGGAAATCAGTTAAGGGACCATGCCCAGGCCATGATTTCAAGTCCCAGCACCAGGACATAAAAAGAGCCATGCTGACATACCATATTTATTTTTTATGAAATGCTTACTCAAATTAATTAAACAAGATAAACATCACAATACAAAGCTGGAAAGCACATAAATTAATGGTTATTAAGAGACAAAGTATTGTGAATGGCCACAAGCATATAAAATATGTTAAAATTTATCAACTTTAATTTTATAAGAAAATTTGCATATATCCAATTGAATATAGAAAACAAGAAATATAGATAATGTATATATGAGAAATGAAACAATTATCATTTCTTTTTTTCACCTATCAGATTAGCAGGTATATGTGTGTACAAACTGGGGAATTTAGAATTCCTGATGTGTTAAAAACTTTTAGCAAGCCGGGCGCTGGTGGCTCACGCCTGTAATCCTAGCTACTCAGGAGGCTGAGATCTGAGGATCGCGGTTCAAAGCCAGCCCAGGCAGGAGAGACTGTGAGACTCCTATCTCCAATAAACCACCAGAAAACCGGAAGTGGCGCTGTAGCTCAAGTGGTAGAGCGCTCGCCTTGAGCTGAAGAGCTGAGGGACAGCGCCCAGGCCCAGAGTTCAAGCCCCACGGCCAACCAAAAAAAAAAAAAAAAACTTTTAGCAAAACAGTACAAAATATGTATCAGATGGAAATTAGCACATTTTCACTAATAATTTCACTTTTAGGAATTAACCAATAGGATGTAATATGTTCAAAGATGTATATAATTTGAAGGATACTTGTTATGATAAATGAAATTATTTCATTAAATAGTAAATAACTTGTTTAATCAAATAGTACTAGGAAATTATCAAAGTGGATTATTTTCAGTTGTTGTGATATTATGCATGCACAAATTGATATTAAAAATCCTTCAAAGTTTACTTTTCACCTGTTACTGAGTACCAACTGTTCTTATTGATGCTGTATTCCACTCATGTGAAATGACAAATGCATGTGCCTTCTCTGATATAGTTAATAAACCAGTTTATAGGAAAAATATTCACACAGTTTTAGTAGTGATTTCTGGTCATTATTTTGCTATTACATTTTATATAATGTATAATTTCAGTTGCATATATTAGTTATAAAGTATTTATTGAGTTCTGAGTGTATGGGCCATATATGAAGATAAATACACATAAGTCCCCTCATTTAATGCTTATGAAAATAATATCTTAAATATAAGTAAATTGAGAGTGAAATTTGATTTGGAATCTCTAATTCATCTATTTATACACAACTTAAAAACAATCCTATAATGTCACAAACTTTGAATTAAAATGATGTATTAAAATGTGTATAATTTGTTAAAAAATTTTAGCCAAATCATGTTTTATAGAAGATTATGTAAGTCTGAAGTCGTTCTCTTTTTGAATTTAATCTCACTGTTACGGGTTATTCGGGGTACCTCCTCAGGATCAAAGTAAATTTTAGGATTTTTCAGGTGCAAGGGGAAAATACGAATGGGACATTGGTTTGTGGAAAATATTATGGTATACATTTTCAAAGAGGAGTGATTTCTAGAAATATGATAGAGGGCTTTATACATGGTATCAAAGCACTAAAATGCTATAGTAGATCATAATCTAAAAAGAACTGGCAATAATAATAGACCGTATAAAGATCTAAATGTAGTATGTCTTGGCAACTTTAAGGCAAAAATTAATCTAGGTACCCATGGCTCACACCAGTTATCTTAGCTGAGAACTGAGGGTTGTCGTTCAGAGACAGTTTGGGTGGGCAAATCTTTGAGACTTGTATGTCCAATTAATCACTTAATAGTCAGATATGGAGTCATGCCTCAAGCTATTGCTCCTTGAGCAGAAAAGCTAAGAAACAGTGTTCTGGCCCTGGTACACATATGTACATGTGTGCATGCATAACCACAACAATAATAAATTATTGTTGAATGAAGTAATATGACAATACAGATTCAATAGTCATAAATTCATATTGGAATATTCTCTCCAATAATGATTGCTGACCTTATATTGTAATATCTAAATATACTCCTTCATTTGAATATAAATGCTATAATCAGTTCAGTTTCCTCTGGTAACTTCAATATTTTTCTACCAACACTTGTATCTTTCATGTGAAGTTACTCAGCAGTTCCCAGGCAGTAACGAACTATTGATCAAAATGATAAACAGGGGAAACTGAGATATTTTTCTGTATAGTGACACAGCTGCTGGCTAAAGTGTGTTTACAACTTTTAAGTGGATTGTAATGGAAAGGTTACGCTCTGCTATTCTCACTTAACTTATATTGATTTTGGTGTTTGGGCTCTGTGGTTCAGATTGTGTAAGATTCTCTCAGGTGGAGTTCTGCAATGCTGAGAATACTGAAGAAGGAAGAGAAGTACAGGTAGAGAAGAGTCAGATGTGTGGAACTGCATGTCTGAAAGAAGAGTGCTTACACTAAGCTGTGTGAAACCCATTTGGGGGTGTTTCCATGGAAGATTTCTTGAAGGATGTTACAATTTACTCTTACTGGTAAGATGTCTATAATATTATAAAAATAATATTTTAATGAAAGGACAAATGATGGGATGGATGGAGGAATAGGGATAATTAGATGGGTAGCATTTTGACACATGAATAGGTTTTCCTCATATCTATGTACAGCTACAAGAAGAAAATATTCTAGTATATCTATTAATAGATGATATAATCTCTTGTCTCTACTCTTCACTATCCTTGGACAAATGAATAGAGTTAATTTTCTTTAGGTCCTTTTTTCTGGGCAGCAGGAAAATTGTGTCTTTTGAACGGCCATGCCTCAATCATACAATTACTCTGTGGAAAGTATGAAAAAAATCATAATAAAAAAATCATTGTTGCTGAATAATACAATGTTTCTTTTCTAAGCCACTGGACATGGACTGATCCTCTTACTAACTTAGTTCTAGCCCATAGGTAGAATGTCTTAGATTTCTGCCACTCCTACATATATTAAATTCTAATTTTTCCATATCTGATTCTCCCATTAAGTGGAATCTTTTGAGCTCATGGTGATAATATATAGGCTTCCTACATGAATATGAAGAGTTGGCATGTGAATATTAAGCCTAATGTTCTTCCCCCACCTTTTTTCAGTTTTATACTTTCACCCTTTATCTAGATATGACAAATCTGTTGTTCTACCATTTGTTAAGCTGAGGTTGGATGATCCCTTGAATCCAGCTCATAATCAGCCTAGGAAACATGTATTTAGATAGGTAGTTTTATTTATCTTTAAAGAGAAGCATCTTTTCATTTCAGTCACTTTTCTCTATTTTTCTTTCAGTTTCATTCAGTTAAACTAGTTTCCTGCTTTGTGTTGCCCTACTTTTCCTGTTTGTTTTCTTTTTTATTTTTTTTCTTTGGGTTACTTTGGAAATTTACTTCTATTTTTATGTGAGCTCCATTTGTTTCTTGTATTAGAACCAGTACTTAGGGGCTGGGAAGGTGGCTCAGTGGTAGTGCGCATGCTTTGCATGCCTGAGACCCTGGGTTCAATTCCTCAGCACCACATAAGCAAAAAGAAAAAAGCCAGAAGTGGCGCTGTGGCTCAAGTGGTAGAGCGCTATCTTTGAGCTGAAGAGCTGAGGGACAGTACCCAAGCCCAGAGTTCAGGCCCCACGACCGGACCCAAAAAAAAAAAAAAAAAAGAACCAGTGCTTTATAGATTTGTCTAAAGACATTCATAGCTATAATTCACATTTTTTTTTGCCAGTCCTGGGTCTTGAACTCAGGACCTGGGCACTGTCCCTGAGATTCTTTTGCTCAAGGCTGGCACTCTACAAGTTGTGTCACAGCTTTTTCTGTGTATGTGGTACTGAGGAATCGAACCCAGGGCATCATGCATGCTAGGCAAGCATTCTACCACTAAGCCACATTCCCAGCCCCAAATGCACAAAACTTGATATACTCTATCCTTAAGTTATTTGTAGTTCATTCTGTCTTCCTGCTTTCTATGGTCCTTCTCTACTGCAAATTACCTCAGTAGTTACATGATTTTTAAATTAAATTTTCATTTTTCATTCCATTTTTAATTTTGATCAGAAGTGTTTGTATGCTTTAAATACTTTAAAATTCATTATTTGTATTATGTTCCAAAATATGATCTGTCATGATGAATGTGCACCCTAGAAATGTTATTTTATTTAGTTATTATGTGAGATGTCCTATGATTGTCAAATTTCTTTTTTTCCTAATCCTGTGGCTGAACTCAGGTCTGGGTGCTGATTCTGAGCTTTCTTTCTTTTCTTTTTGGTCGGTCATGGGGATTGAACTTATTTCCTGAGGACTGTCCCTGAGCTCTTCTTGCTCAAGTCTAGCATTTGCTCATGTGTAGCACTCTACCACAGCATCACTTCCAATTTCCTGGTGGTTAATTGGAGATAAAAAAAACTCAGAGATTTTCCTGCCTTCGCTGGCTTTGAAATGTCATCTTCAGATATCAGCTTCCTGAGTAGCTGGGGTTACAGGTATGACCCACCATTGCCCAGCTTATGTTTCATTTTTATTCCATCTATCCCTATTTCTTTTCCATATTGCCATTTTTTTCTTTTCCAGGCTTTTCTTTCATTATATTCTAGATAATATTTCAAAATAAATTTCATGGTACTACACACACACGCACACACGCACACACACACACACACACACAGTTTCCTATGCACTATTGGGATAAATTTTTAACGTTCTTATCTCTTACTTTGAGAATATTCCTACTCTTAGGTGCTTTTAGTTTTACTATCAAAAAGCATTTTCACAATGTATTTATTAAGGGCCCAAGTTCTGGTGAGTTTAGGGACCCCTGCTGATTTTTGTCACTTTTCTATCTCTGCATTTTCTAATTTTCATCAGCTCCTATATCCCTTCACACTGCCTCTAGCTGCAGTTAGCAACAGCTGACATATTTCATTTTCTTTTACCACTTTATGTTGCATAAAAATATTCTTGTTGTGAATTATGATGTGGCAAGTATTGATTACGTATCTGGCACATTTGGAAAATTTGGTGCTTCTGTGATGATTTGTATTGTAATCATAAAAGATAATTTCATACCCCATTTGCTTCTTAAAAGTTCTTTTTGTGGTACCAGGATTTTATCTCAGGTCTTTAGACTTGCTACTTGAGCAAGATTTTTTTCTTATTGTGCTCTTTTTTTAAAAAAAAAAAAAAGTAAATTCCTTGTTTTTGCCTAAATTTCAATTCTTTAACTTGTCTCTCTGATGAGATAAATGCAGTCTGCCTCTATTTGGTAGATCTTAATGCTCACACAAGTGTGAGAATACCTTTTCAACAGGACACATAGAACATTAGGTTACAGAACGTTAGTATCCTATCATACGCACTTTTTTTTTTTTTTTTTTTGAGGTCCGGTCATGGGGCCTGAACTCTGGGCCTGGGCCCTGTCTTTCAGCTCTTCAGCTCAAGGCTAGCACTCTACCACTTGAGCCACAGTGCTACTTCTGGCTTTTTTCTTCTTGCTTATGTGGTGCTGAGGAATTGAAGCCAGGGCCTCATGCATGCAAGGCAAGCGCTCTACCACTGAGCCACCTTCCCAGCCCCATAAGCACTTTTTATATAATAAAAGAATTTGTACATTGTTCACTTGGGACAACTTTGTAAATAGATATGTTTACTGGATTATTTACTGGAATAGTGAGGAAACAAGAAGATGCAATTAAGAAGTATCTAATTCTACATACAATGTATGTAATTATGCTTTTAATTTTAAGTGTGTATGACTTTCTGACAGTATTTTTCTTTCTTCTGCTTTGCTTTGCTGAGTACACTAGAATCATTATCTATACTTCAGAAAATTAGGATAAGAACTTAAAGTACTTTTGAAATAAATGTACCATACCATATCTTTAACTATTATGTTTATTTTTTGAGTGAATTATTGGGTATTTTTACATGAAGTATCTTTTTCATTTGAGAATATCTCAATCTTGGTTTCTAAATCATTGCTATCTTTAACTTTATCTGGGTTTAATTTTGAATAAACACTATACAAGTTCAGGAAGTAGTACATTATTTACAGTTTTATATTCCAATGAGATACAGAAATGTATGTGATTAGACCAGGTAAAGCAAAGTGTCTCTCATTTAGAGATTACATCTATGAAGAGCCAGGATTGTTACAATGCATTTATTTCTGGCTTTATGACTATGAGTGCATGGATAGGGTCATGTTTTGGCTGGGGAACAGAGGATGAAAACCTCAGAGACACATTTTATTGGCCTGGGGTTTGGAGGAGAAGAGAGGACATGGGTAAAGGTCATTTCTTTTAAATGGCTAGCCCTTTGGTGATTAGGTGGACTAAAGGATTTGAGTTGGACCAAGTAGGATCTGATAGGAGGCTAGAGCAACTTACCTATGAAACAGTGAGGGGTTCATATGCATATGGCATATCATGACTCAAAACTGATCCCATGTACCACATCTCCCAAGGGCAGAGGAGGCACACATGCTCTTGTACTAATAGATAAGGAGAAACAGACAATAGTGCAGTATATGTGAGACTGCTTACACTGGCATGTAAAAGATCGAGGCAAAGTCATCCATGCTTTTGTCTTCTCATTTGCAGTTTATTTGAGTCTAAGTACTAGAGGAAGCAAAGGAAAGCAAAGCAGTTTTGAGAGTGCCAGGAACACCTATAGAGCATGCAGGCAGGGAGGTAACTGTGTGCTTTGATCCTTTCCTCAATTGCTCTTTCATTTGTCTCCGCTTCCCAGGGTGTGATGTCATAAATACCCCATGGTTACAGCAGCAGAAAGTCCTGAGGGCGTGGCCAATCTACAGGCTGTGTGTCTTCAGGGATGCCTTGCAGGCCTCTGTGTGGATCAGAAAGGTAAGCAAAGATTTCTCTGTGGGAATGATGTTATTGGCTTGGACTGGTAGAGTTGGCAACCTCTCAGTTGGCAGTGCTTCTCAGTCCTACCACATCCAAGGCCCCAAAGGTGGCCAAGGCCCATACGGGAAATGTATTCTGTTCTGCAGGGTGCAAACCCCTAGCCTTTCCTTCTGTCTCGTGGCCATAGTGCTGTGCTTGGATCGATGATGATTCCCCAAAAAATCATGCCTTGGAAAAGCTGAACAAAATGAGTGAAAATTTATGCCCTTCTCACTCATCGGTGACTGAGGTCCAGCACAGTGAATTTCCTAGGTAGTGTAGGGCTGAGGCTCTGCTTCCTTCTGCCCACTCAGCTTGGGGCATGGCAAAGACTGGTAGCTGTGCCAGGATGCCTGTCCATTCAGGCACTAGGCCTTTTGCTTTGCTCAGTTCGGTACGTGTGCAGGAAGAGCAGAGATGAAGCAGAAGCATAAGTGAGACAGCCCACACCACCCATAGGATTCGGCCAGTGACCTTTGTGCCTTGTTCTATCCTCAAGTTTTCCATTGATTTGTCTCCACTCCTCAGGGCATGATATCACAAAAGCCCCACAGGCAGTGGTGCAGGAAGTGGCTTGGCTCTCTCTTGTGCAAGTTGGTGGTGGTGCCTGTCTACAAGCCCCATGAGCTGTTTGGTGACCTCTCTGCTGCTATGTCACTGAGGAAACTATTATCATCACCAGGTAAGTGGTACCCCATGGTATTTTAGTTCTCAAAATGATACTATTTCTTCCTTCCCCAGGATTACCCAATATTCTGTCAAGTTGTGGCCTCAGAGATGTGTTCCACAGTTGTCCTTATCATAGTCTTTCTTGAAGGTATTAGGCCAACTCAATGCCCCATGTGTTTCGTGGAGTATTCGTTCCAAAATACTGTAATTGGATTGGTGATGCCTCAAAAAATCATGTCACGAAAATCTGAACAAAATGAGTGAAAAATCCTATGACTATGGATTATCTATAACTGAAGTTCAGCATGATTACATCACCTTGCTAGTATAAGAACTCTTTCATGAGCAGGATGCTCCCCCTAGTGGCCTTGAATCTACTCAGAAGGTTGTAGAGCCTTCCATCAAAAGGGGGGAGTTGTTGGTTGGCACATGGTGGGTGTTCCTGTGAAGCATGGATTTGTGTTCCTAATGATTGTCATTCCCTTGTTTGCCATTTCACTATCCACTTGTCCCTTGTAAAAAGCCAGAGCAATGTTTGGATATGGTTTGAGTAGATTTGATTTTGACATTGGGGATGGGAAAAGACTCTCACCCCTGTATCTGGATTGCAGTCACCAGGGCTCAGATTCAAGTCTAGATTTGGTTTGTGAGACATGTGGTTTGGTAGGTCCACCCTAACTCAAGTTTCTGTCCCATTGGTTGGATTTGTGTTTTTTGGCCATTGTATAGGGTAAGATTTGAGAGCTTTCCAGGTATACAATTCTGCCTTTTCTTGAAAAATAGTGTTTTGAGCCAGGTCCCAGTGGTACAGGGTGACTCTATGTGCCCAGAACATGGGGCATGCTTGTTTGACTTCTTTGAAGGCTGATACAGGACACTAGAAGGCAAAACACTGATGTGAGCTTTGACCCTGGGCTGCACTAAGGCTACGTTAGCCTGTGTATGTGTGTTTGTGGAATAAGCAGGCAAGAGGGACACCCACAAGATTGCATTATTTTAGTTGATGCTTAGATAGGGTTTCCACATGCCCATCTATCAAGGCAGGTAGCAGTGTAGATGTACAGGCCAGGTTGAATTCTGTTAGTTCATACAACGAAGCATGGTTCAGGCAGAAGGTCAGTCTTCTCAGCCTGACTTGGCACTATCATCCAAGAGGGTAATGTGAGTGTAGGTGATGGGTAATCCTACTTTGGCTGTATGAAGTTGTTCTATGCCGTGTTTTCTGTTTTGTTTTGTTTTTTGGTGGGTTGTAGGCCTTGAACTAGACCTTTGCACTGTCCCAGAGCCTCTTTGTACTCAAGAGTAGCACTCTGCCAATTGAGCCATAGTGCCACTTCTGGATTTTGAATGGTTAATTGGAGCTAGGAGTCTCACATGGACTTTTCTACCTAGGCCAGTCTCAAGCCACAATCCTCATGTCTCAGTTTCCTGAGTAGCTAGGATTACAGGTGTGAGCCACTGGCTTCTGGCTCCAGTGTGTGTGGGGGGGGGAAAGAGGGGGGTTGGGGACAATTTGCAGCAGACTGCAGGGCAGAGTTGTCCTAGCCTACTAGAATGGAAGAGGAACCTGCAGTCAACCTAAGTTGTCTTAGTAGAACAATGAGATTGGCAAGAGGAACTTTTGTGTTTTTACATTGTGAATAAGAGTTGATATTTTGCATTTTGTAGAGGGAAGACACTTGCTGTGGAGGTTGTATGCAGCTGTGGCATTGCAGCAGGTGTGAGAGATTGGCCACAGCTAGCAAGTTTGCCACCTGCAAACTGACATTGACCCATGGCCACCACACCTTCCTTAGGTATGCAACACAGCCAACCCAGTCTCATACTTATCTCATCTAGGAAGAGGAAGAAACAAATCAAGGCAGTTTTGAGAGTGTCAGAAGAACGTGTAAGAGAGGACATAACTCTGTGCTCTGATCTGATTCTCAATTTGACATCTGATTTGTATCCACTTTTTAGGACGTGATGTTTTTGGAAGCCTCATTGTCAGCATGGCAGAAAGGGGTCTACCTTTGTGGAGAACTGGAAACTGTGGCCCATAGGCAGACTGTGTCTTTAGGGATGACTCACACGTCATTATGTGGCTCAGAAAGGTAAGCAAGGCTTTCTCTATGGGTTTAACATTGGTGGCAATGCTGCCAACCTCTAAGATGCCAGTCTTTCTAATTCCTACTACATTGGAAAGCCCTATGAGTGGCCACAGGTTATGCTAGTACTCTATTCTGCCCCTCAGGGCTGCAGAGTTCTAGGCTCTCCTTTTGGCCAATGGCTATGGTTGTGCTTGGATCGATGATGATTCCCCAAAAAATCATGCCTTGGAAAAGCTGAACAAAATGAGTGAAAATTTATGCCCTTCTCACTCATCGGTGACTGAGGTCCAGCATGTTGCCTACCCTAGATAATATAGGGCTGAAGCCCCACTTACTTCTGCTTACTCAGCTTCTTATATGGCCTCTGGCTAACAGCTCTGCCAAAGTGCCCATCCATTCAGGTGCTAGGTCTTTTGCTTTGCTCAGTTGGGTGTGTGTGCAGAAGGAGCAGAGATGAAGCAGAAGCATAAGTGAGACAGCCCACACCAGCACCCATAGGATTCGGCCAGTGACCTTTGTGTCTTGTTCTATCCTCAAATTTGTCATTGGTTTGTCTCCACTCCCCAGGGCATGATGTCACAAAAGCCCCACAGGCAGTGGTGCAGGAAGTGGCTTGGTGCTCTCTTGTACAAGTTGGTGGTGCCTGTCTGCAAGCCCCATGAGCTGTTTGGTGACCTCTCTGCTGGTATGTCACTGAGGAAACCATTCTCATCACCAGTGGGGTAGGTGGTGTCATGATTTTTGAGTCCTAAGAGAGATGTGGTTCATTCCTTCTCCAGGGCGCCCTTTCAGTCTACCAATTTGGGCATTCCCTCTGTCCTGAGAGGTACTTCCTACAATTGTTCTTCATACAGCCTGTCTTGAAGGTCTTAAGACATCCAAATGTCTGATGGGATTCACAGGAGCAATTGTGCCAAAAAATTGTTCTTGGATTTGGTGTCCCCAAAATATCATGAAAATCTGAAGAAAATGAGTGAAAAATCCCAATTCCTACTCTCCTGGGTGACTGAAGTTCAGCATGTTTGCATAACCCAGCTAGTGTAGGAGTGAAGCAGGACTTATTTTCCCTAACTTATGTTCATGAACTATTCCAGGAAGCATCTCTACAGAGATGCCCAGTCAGCTACAAAGACCTTGAGATCATGCCTTTCTTTATGAGGTACGCATGGCAGGTTGAGACTGCCTGATGGGTCAAAAGAGACAATGGGTAGAATTGCTTGAGGTTAGTGCAGAGAAGCAGGAAGTTAGCATCCAATAGTGAGTTTCAGGTTTATATACATCCAAGGGAAGAAGCAAGTTCGATTCAGGGCCCTTGTGGACATGAGACAAGCCTCACTGTATGACAGGACCCATTTCCCCTGGTAGCATGGACACAAAGACATAGAAGAAACTTGGCAATGATCCTTGTTTAGGATGTGCACAAAAGTGTAATGGAGGGGCTGGGAATATGGCTTAGTGGTAGAGTGCTTGCCTCACATGCATGAAGCCTGGGTTCAATCCCTTAGTACCACATAAACAAACTAGAAGTGGAACAGTGGCTCAAGTGGTAGACTGCTAGCCTTGAGCAAAAGTAGCTTAAGTGCATTGTCCAGGCTTTGAGTTCAAGCCCCAGGACTGGCAACAAAAGGACAGGAAGGGGTGACAGTGAGTGGGACAATAATGTCTTCACAGAGTGTCTGTGGAATGTAGCTTGGCCAGCACTCCCCCGTCCCCTGACCTGTGCTGGTCCTCATGGGATAGGTGTGTCATGACCAGCCTGACTCCACACTGGAAACACATGGATGTGAGCTTACCCCCACCTGTAATGGCCTCTTACCTTTTGTTTTGTATTGGGAAATAGCCAGCGGCAGTCTTCCACTTAGGATGGCCTACTAGGATCTTGTTGCTGAGTAGACTATGGACTCCTCCCAGGGCTACCTTTTGACTTTCATCAGCAGGAGGCTCCCCTTGGTGGCCAGTTAGTTACTTAGGGGAGGTTGTAGTGTAGGGGTAAGCCCCACTTAATTCTGCCCACCTAGCTTCTGGATCAGCCTCTGGCTGATAAATGTGCCTTGGCACCCATTCAAAGATGCACTTGGAAGGTACGCAATAAGAACCTTTATGAGACAGCCACACTGCCACCCATAAGATCATGGAATTACCTTTGTGCCTTGGTCCATCCTCAACTTTGTCATGGACATGTCTCTACTCTCCAGATTGTGATGTCATAAAAGCCCCCAACTGAATGATCTCCTATACAAGTTGGTGGTGCCTAGACCACAAGCCCCATGCTTTGTGACCCTCCACTGCTATGTCACAAAGGAACCTAACTGTTCTCAGCCCCAGTGGGCAGGTGGCTACTGGGAATATGGCCAGACCTCAGGAGGTGCTCCTGTGACTAGTAAGGATGCAGACACATGGCACTGTTGGGCAAAATTCTTGTTTGGGCTGAAAGCTTATATCGTCTTTTGGCAGTCTAGACATGTGAGATTCACCATATGTGTGGTGTGTGTGTGTGTGTGTGTGTGTGTGTGTGTTTTATGAATTAAGCAGGGAGACTCAGGGCCTTAGAACTGTCTTGTTTCTGGTAGACAGGCATGCATGGGGGTCGCTATCAGCATGCTCAACAAACAAGGCATGTAGATGCATAGTTGTACAAAGGCCAGGTTGAGTTTGATCAGTTTGTACAAGGAAGTGTGGTCCAGAAGGAAGGTAATTCTTCTGGGCCTGTGTGGCCACAGGCATCCCAAAGTGTCTGGTTGATCTATTTTTGATGGTTCGAAGTAGTTCTGTTCAGTTGCTCATTGGGTGGGTTTCAGTTGGCAGAGGGTGGGTGAGGGTGCTTCATCCTTGCTTAGAGGAAGCGAAAAAGAAGGTGCAGTTACCCTGGGATGTCTAGAGAGAAATGAGGCTTGCAGGAGGTCCCTTTTCTCTTGCCACTGAGCACAGGAGGTGATAGCTGGCATCGTGCGAATAGCTGCCCCTTGGTATGAAGGAGGTATACCACATAGATTTGCAGCAGGTGTCGGTACTGGTTGGGACTGGAGAGCTTGCCACCTACAAATGCACACACTAATCATAAGCATGAGGTGTGCAATGGAGTCATGCCGGGCCCCCTCTTCAGGGAGAGCAACATATAAGAGGAAGAGAACACAGAAAGGATCAAAGCACTTTAGACAGACATACAGATAAAGTAGATTGTGATTGTCACTCTTTGCTCCCATCCTTCTCTCAAGTGGGCATTTGATTTGTGACCAATTTACAGGGATTAATTTGGTGGAAGCCCGACAGGAAGCATGTCACCGAGGGGCCTGCCTTGGTGGAAGATCAGAGTTTATGGCCAGTGTGCAGGCCTTGTTTATTCACCAATACCTATCAAGTGACTGTGTGGCCCCGAAAGGTAAGCCAAGCTTCTTTTGTGGAGGGGACATTGTTGACATGGACTGGGACTGGTATCCCATTAGGAGTCGTTTTCTACATTCTACCCAATGCTAGGGAAATGCAAGTGGCCAAACAGCACTCTTGGAAATTCTTGTGAAATCGAGTGTTCTCTTCTCACCTGTGGCAAAACTCTTTGTGCATAGATCAATGATAATTCCCCAAAACCATTCCATGGAAAAGCTGAACAAAATGAGTGAAAACTCACTCCCATCTCCGCTCATCGGTGACTGGGGTCCGGCACTTTTTGTACGAGCTAGCTAGTGTAGGAGCCAGGAAAGCCTTTCCCTCACACGCATTTGTGTCGCAGCACAGGCGGCAGCCCTAGCCAGGTAGCCAGCCACGGCAGTGGGCCCTGGCACTCACCGTTCCTTTCTCCAGTGGGGCTTGCCTGTGAGGCCGAGGTTGGGCCGACTCGTCTGGGTCTCGCTTCTGTTCAAGTGTCTAGAGCTGCCAGCTAACCAGTTAGCACATCCTTGCTCTACTTGCTAACTCCGTGGTCTTTGGCCACTTGGGCGCTGTCCGGCTGCCAGTCCCTTGTCCAGGGAACGAATACGCAGCGTTTGAAAGGCGTACACTGGCAAACGGCTGTCATCGACACACTGCAATGCATAAACTCAAACAACTAATCCTTTCACCACTACCGTCTAACACTTGCACAAAGAAACCCCCACCCCCAGGCACAGGCACACGAAAATACATGTACGCATAAATATACACACACACACAAACACTCACCGACCCAATAATGCATCCCAAGTTTTGCTTGCTGTCCTACGAGCCGTTGTGCTCAGGGAAAAGGCTAGCCATATGAGGGGTGGATAAGAGAATGAAAGATAGCTATGGAGCTAGGGTAAAGAGGGACTTGTGCCGGGTCAGCCCTTAGCCTTGGGTCTTTGCTCAACGAGGCTCTTGATTTCCCTTGGCTCCCAGGCGCTGATTTCCCACAAGGCCTTGGGTCAGTGTGGCCTCAGGTTGGAAGCCAGGCCCAGAGAGCTGTATAGCCTTGAAGATGCCTGAGTCGGCCACATGCTCCAGGACCCTTCATGTTCAGTGCATTGCCCCTGAGGAGAACAAGGTAAGCCTTTGTGTACTCAAGAGGGTCCCACTGTCCTGAGTGTGGGTTGGAGATTGTCATGGCTTGCATTTGGCGTTCTGGCAATGGCCTGCCCAGAGCTGCTTTTGAACCCTGTTGGTGGTACTAGGCTGGTGAAACGAGACAGGCTTTGAGTGACAGACACAGGATGGATGAGTGCAGTTGACTGCCAGAGATATCAAGGCATGGGCCTGAGAGCAGGAAGCCCCAGGAGATTACCAAGGACTGGTTCCAACAGGGTAGCTATCCCACAACAAATTTATGCCCCACAAATGCACACCAACAAACACCCAATCCAATTCACACGCAACAGCCACACATGCCCAAACCATGGGCCCCGACATATGGCTTGATAAACCAGGAGCCGGTCACAAGTTCATGGTCATGCTGAACACATTCAGAGTTGGACACAAGAAGACAAATAGGGATTTGGAACAAGCTGCGAGTTGGCGTGATGGGTCAACCCTTGGCCTTGTTCCTTTTCTCAACAGCGCTCTTCATTGTTCTTGGTCCCCAGGCGCTGATTGCCCAGGATGCCTTCGGTCAGCGGGACCTCGGGGTGCATGCCAGGCCCAGGGAGCAGTGTAGCCTTGAAGGGGCGCAAGCCACCCGGCCTGCTCCCTGTCCCGCCGTGGACAGTGCATCGGCCCCGGGGAGAGACAGGTGAGCCTTACTGGGCCCAAGGGGGTTCCGTGGTGGTCCTTGGTGTGGGTGGGACCTGCCCTCAGTAGAAGCGTGTGTGGTGTTGAGGTTTTGAGGCCCGAGGTGTGTGTGGCCGAGGTTTGGGCTAGCCCTGTGGAGAGGAGGCTGAGGAGTCCCGCGGTAGGCCCGTGGGGTGCGATGGAGGTGTGGGTGCAGGTCCTTGGCCAAAGCACTAGCAGTCCGTTAGCGGGACTGTGGCAGTCGAGCCAAGCCGGTGGATGCTTGCATGGCCCGGCCAGGATAGGCAGAGTGGGCAGGCCTTGGGCCGGATGGGTCTAGGTCGGTAGGGCCGTCATGGCTGAGTGTGTGGGGGGGGGGTGGCGGGGGGGGGAAGGAGGAGCATTGGGCAGGCTCTGTGTTTCTCTGTGTTGGGCAGGGCCTTGTGAATTGGGGCTCCGAGGAGCCTGCCGTCAGCAGGCGGCTCAGAGGCGTCCCCAGTCCTCCCCCGACAGTGGGCAGAGGCCCTGGCAGAGTCCGTGCAGGAGGGTTGAAGGAGAAGCAGCTTAGCGCGGGCGCCCCCTGGGCCCTGTTGCCGGTACGACGATGCTGGTGAAAGGAGACGGGCTGTGAGTGGCAGACACTGCATGGGTGTGTGCAGGTGGCGGGCAGAGATTTCAAGGCGTGGTCCTGCGACAACTACACAGGACTGGGTAGTGGGTCAGGGTAGCTGGCCCACACCAACCTGACGCCCACGCGAACCCGCACACCCGCACACCCACGAACAGACACACACGCAACACAGGCACGCATGCCCCCACCCACGGGCCCCCTCATCTGGCTTGGTAGACCCCGAGCGCTGTCACAGGCGCATGGTCGTGCCGAAACCCCTGGAGGAGGGTGGCACCGGAAAGCAGAAGACAGATAGCTGTGGAGTTGGGGCAAGCTGCGAGTTGGCGTGACGGGTCAGCTCTTGGCCTCGTTCCTTTTCCTCAACGGCGCTCTTGATTGTTCTCGGTCCCCAGGCGCTGATTGCCCAGGATGCCTTCGGTCAGCGGGACCTCGGGGTGCATGCCAGGCCCAGGGAGCAGTGTAGCCTTGAAGGGGCGCGAGCCGCCCGGCCTGCTCCCTGTCCCGCCGTGGACAGTGCATCGGCCCCGGGGAGAGAGAGGTGAGCCTTACTGGGCCCAAGGGGGTTCCGTGCTGGTCCTTGGTGTGGGTGGGAGCTGCTCAAGGCTTGCCGTTCGGCGTTGCGGCAAATGTCCTGGCCAGTGCTGCTCGCGCCCCGCGGGCCGGGTCCCGCTCGGCGCCCAGAGCCTGTGCTTGGATCGATGATGATTCCCCAAAAAAACATTCCTTGGAAAAGCTGAACAAAATGAGTGAAAACTCACTCCCGTCTCCGCTCATCGGTGACTGAGGTCCGGCACTTTTTGCACCAGCCAGCTAGTGTAGGAGCCAGGAAGGCCTTTCCCTCACACGCATTTGTGCCCCGGCACGGGCGGCAGCCCTAGACAGGTAGCCAGCCACGGCAGTGGGCCCTGGCACTCACCGTTCCTTTCTCCAGTGGGGCTTGCCTGTGAGGCCGAGGTTGGGCCGACCCGTCTGGGTCTCGCTTCTGCTCAAGTGTCTAGAGCTGCCAGCCAACCAGTTAGTAGCACATCCTTGCTCTGCTTGCCGACTCCGTGGTCTTTGGCCACGTGGGCGCCGTCGGGCTGCCAGTCCCTTGTCCAGGGGACGAATAGGCAGCGTTTGAAAGGCATGCACCCGCAAACGGCTGCCTTGGACACACCGCAACGCGTAGACTCCAACAACCAATCCCTTCACCACCACCGTCTCACACTTGCACAAAGAAACCCCAACCCCCAGGCACAGGCACACGAACACACACGCACCTGCGCCCGCTCACACACACACACACACACGCGCGCGCGCGCACACATACATCCTGTGCGACTAATGGGCCCCAAGTTTTGCCTGCCTTCCTACGAGCTGTTGTGCTCATGGGCCAGACAAGCCCCGTGAGGGCGGGATAGGAGAATGAAAGAGAGCTATGGAGCTAGGGCAAGGAGGGAGTTTTGCGCGACGGGTCAGCCATTGGCCTTGGTCCTTTCCTCAACGGCCCTCTTGATTTCTCTTCGCTCCCAGGCGCTGATTTCCCAGGAGACCTTCGGTCAGCGGGGCCACGGGTTGGCAGCCAGGCCCAGAGAGCAGTGTAGCCTTGAAGGGGCGCGAGCCGCCCGGCCTGCTGGGTCGTGACCCGCCGTGGACAGTGCATCGGCCCCGAGGAGAGAGGGAGGTAAGCCTCGCTGTGCCCGAGGGGGTCCCGCTGTCGTCGGTGTGGGCTGGAGCTTGGCCTGCCCCGAGCTGCTGGCGCCCAGCGTGCCGTGTGCTGCTTGGCGCCCAGCGGGTGTGCTTGGATCGATGATGACTCCCCAAAATAACATTCCTTGGAAGCTGAACAAAATGAGTGAAAACTCTATAACCGTCGTTCTCATCGTGACTGAGGTCCACAGTCAGGTAGTGTAGGAGCGGGGGCCCGAGTCGCAGTCGCACACATTCTTTGCACCTGCGGGGCGCTTGCTGAAGACCGCCTCCCTGGCACTCAGACACTGCCATCCTGGGCTTGCTGTGGGTTGGGAGCACGCTCGCTCTGTGGGGCAGTTTGGTTAGGTGGATGGAGGCCACGCCCAGCCTGTGCCCGCGATAGGCATCCCTGGCCTCTGGCCGGCTGGGCTGTGACGGGGCAGCCGGTGCGTGGCTTGTGTCCCCGGGTAGGAAGAGGAGGAGGCGCCTAGGTGTTTGACAGATGTGCGCGTGGTGATTGGATCCCCAGGTAGAAGCGTGTGCCCTCAGTAGAAGCGTGTGTGGTGTTGAGGTTTTGTGGCCCGAGGTGTGTGTGGCCGAGGTTTGGGCTAGCCCACCCCCGCAGGCTTGGTGTTGGTCTCCCAGAGACCAAGTCTGGCTGCCCAGAGGTTCCCCGTTGAGGGTATGGGGAAGGAGAGCCCGCCTTGGGGCGGACAGTGGAGCCAGCTAGGAGAGGATTGGGTCCCTGTTGGCATGCGGGGAGTGGGAGGAGTGCGCAGTGCAGGGGTGCGTTTGGCGGCTTGCAGTGGCCAGGGCTGAGTTCCCCATGGGGCGGGCGGGCGGGCGGGCGGGCGGGCGGGGAGCTGCAGTGGGGCTGGTTTGGGCCCTGTGGTCATTGTGTGCCCTGGTCCCCTGCAGGCGCATTTGGTGCACTGCGGAACGGGGGGTGGGGAGGGGTGGTTGGGTGCGGGTTTCAAGCGCCCGGGCCCTTTGGGGAAATCCACCCCCGGGGGTGCAGAGTGCGGTGCGGCCAGGCCCAGGATTGACTTGAGGCGGAGTGCGGGGCCTGGGCAGAGACTGTCCGCTGAGTTTTCTTGCTGGTCTGGGGACAGCCTTGGGCAGGGTGCGCGGTGTGATGGTGGCGGGCGCTTGTGCCGTTAGTGTCCCCCGCCGGCAGCGCAGGTTGCGCAGGCCTGTGGGGAGGAGGCTGAGGAGTCCCGCGGTTGGCCCGTGGGGTGCGATGGAGGTGTGGGTGCAGGTCCTTGGCCAAAGCACTAGCAGTCCGTTAGCGGGACTGTGGCAGTCGAGCCAAGCCGGTGGATGCTTGCATGGCCCGGCCAGGATAGGCAGAGTGGGCAGGCCTTGGGCCGGATGGGTCTAGGTCGGTAGGGCCGTCATGGCTGAGTGTGTGTGGGGGGTGGCGGGGGGGAAGGAGGAGCATTGGGCAGGCTCTGTGTTTCTCTGTGTTGGGCAGGGCCTTGTGAATTGGGGCTCCGAGGAGCCTGCCGTCAGCAGGCGGCTCAGAGGCGTCCCCAGTCCTCCCCCGACAGTGGGCAGAGGCCCTGGCAGAGTCCGTGCAGGAGGGTTGAAGGAGAAGCAGCTTAGCGCGGGCGCCCCCTGGGCCCTGTTGCCGGTACGACGATGCTGGTGAAAGGAGACGGGCTGTGAGTGGCAGACACTGCATGGGTGTGTGCAGGTGGCGGGCAGAGATTTCAAGGCGTGGTCCTGCGACAACTACACAGGACTGGGTAGTGGGTCAGGGTAGCTGGCCCACACCAACCTGACGCCCACGCGAACCCGCACACCCGCACACCCACGAACAGACACACACGCAACACAGGCACGCATGCCCCCACCCACGGGCCCCCTCATCTGGCTTGGTAGACCCCGAGCGCTGTCACAGGCGCATGGTCGTGCCGAAACCCCTGGAGGAGGGTGGCACCGGAAAGCAGAAGACAGATAGCTGTGGAGTTGGGGCAAGCTGCGAGTTGGCGTGACGGGTCAGCTCTTGGCCTCGTTCCTTTTCCTCAACGGCGCTCTTGATTGTTCTCGGTCCCCAGGCGCTGATTGCCCAGGATGCCTTCGGTCAGCGGGACCTCGGGGTGCATGCCAGGCCCAGGGAGCAGTGTAGCCTTGAAGGGGCGCGAGCCGCCCGGCCTGCTCCCTGTCCCGCCGTGGACAGTGCATCGGCCCCGGGGAGAGAGAGGTGAGCCTTACTGGGCCCAAGGGGGTTCCGTGCTGGTCCTTGGTGTGGGTGGGAGCTGCTCAAGGCTTGCCGTTCGGCGTTGCGGCAAATGTCCTGGCCAGTGCTGCTCGCGCCCCGCGGGCCGGGTCCCGCTCGGCGCCCAGAGCCTGTGCTTGGATCGATGATGATTCCCCAAAAAAACATTCCTTGGAAAAGCTGAACAAAATGAGTGAAAACTCACTCCCGTCTCCGCTCATCGGTGACTGAGGTCCGGCACTTTTTGCACCAGCCAGCTAGTGTAGGAGCCAGGAAGGCCTTTCCCTCACACGCATTTGTGCCCCGGCACGGGCGGCAGCCCTAGACAGGTAGCCAGCCACGGCAGTGGGCCCTGGCACTCACCGTTCCTTTCTCCAGTGGGGCTTGCCTGTGAGGCCGAGGTTGGGCCGACCCGTCTGGGTCTCGCTTCTGCTCAAGTGTCTAGAGCTGCCAGCCAACCAGTTAGTAGCACATCCTTGCTCTGCTTGCCGACTCCGTGGTCTTTGGCCACGTGGGCGCCGTCGGGCTGCCAGTCCCTTGTCCAGGGGACGAATAGGCAGCGTTTGAAAGGCATGCACCCGCAAACGGCTGCCTTGGACACACCGCAACGCGTAGACTCCAACAACCAATCCCTTCACCACCACCGTCTCACACTTGCACAAAGAAACCCCAACCCCCAGGCACAGGCACACGATCACACACACGCACGTGCACCCGCTCACACACACACACACACACACACGCGCGCGCGCGCACACATACATCCTGTGCGACTAATGGGCCCCAAGTTTTGCCTGCCTTCCTACGAGCTGTTGTGCTCATGGGCCAGACAAGCCCCGTGAGGGCGGGATAGGAGAATGAAAGAGAGCTATGGAGCTAGGGCAAGGAGGGAGTTTTGCGCGACGGGTCAGCCATTGGCCTTGGTCCTTTCCTCAACGGCCCTCTTGATTTCTCTTCGCTCCCAGGCGCTGATTTCCCAGGAGACCTTCGGTCAGCGGGGCCACGGGTTGGCAGCCAGGCCCAGAGAGCAGTGTAGCCTTGAAGGGGCGCGAGCCGCCCGGCCTGCTGGGTCGTGACCCGCCGTGGACAGTGCATCGGCCCCGAGGAGAGAGGGAGGTAAGCCTCGCTGTGCCCGAGGGGGTCCCGCTGTCGTCGGTGTGGGCTGGAGCTTGGCCTGCCCCGAGCTGCTGGCGCCCAGCGTGCCGTGTGCTGCTTGGCGCCCAGCGGGTGTGCTTGGATCGATGATGACTCCCCAAAATAACATTCCTTGGAAGCTGAACAAAATGAGTGAAAACTCTATAACCGTCGTTCTCATCGTGACTGAGGTCCACAGTCAGGTAGTGTAGGAGCGGGGGCCCGAGTCGCAGTCGCACACATTCTTTGCACCTGCGGGGCGCTTGCTGAAGACCGCCTCCCTGGCACTCAGACACTGCCATCCTGGGCTTGCTGTGGGTTGGGAGCACGCTCGCTCTGTGGGGCAGTTTGGTTAGGTGGATGGAGGCCACGCCCAGCCTGTGCCCGCGATAGGCATCCCTGGCCTCTGGCCGGCTGGGCTGTGACGGGGCAGCCGGTGCGTGGCTTGTGTCCCCGGGTAGGAAGAGGAGGAGGCGCCTAGGTGTTTGACAGATGTGCGCGTGGTGATTGGATCCCCAGGTAGAAGCGTGTGCCCTCAGTAGAAGCGTGTGTGGTGTTGAGGTTTTGTGGCCCGAGGTGTGTGTGGCCGAGGTTTGGGCTAGCCCACCCCCGCAGGCTTGGTGTTGGTCTCCCAGAGACCAAGTCTGGCTGCCCAGAGGTTCCCCGTTGAGGGTATGGGGAAGGAGAGCCCGCCTTGGGGCGGACAGTGGAGCCAGCTAGGAGAGGATTGGGTCCCTGTTGGCATGCGGGGAGTGGGAGGAGTGCGCAGTGCAGGGGTGCGTTTGGCGGCTTGCAGTGGCCAGGGCTGAGTTCCCCATGGGGCGGGCGGGCGGGCGGGCGGGCGGGCGGGGAGCTGCAGTGGGGCTGGTTTGGGCCCTGTGGTCATTGTGTGCCCTGGTCCCCTGCAGGCGCATTTGGTGCACTGCGGAACGGGGGGTGGGGAGGGGTGGTTGGGTGCGGGTTTCAAGCGCCCGGGCCCTTTGGGGAAATCCACCCCCGGGGGTGCAGAGTGCGGTGCGGCCAGGCCCAGGATTGACTTGAGGCGGAGTGCGGGGCCTGGGCAGAGACTGTCCGCTGAGTTTTCTTGCTGGTCTGGGGACAGCCTTGGGCAGGGTGCGCGGTGTGATGGTGGCGGGCGCTTGTGCCGTTAGTGTCCCCCGCCGGCAGCGCAGGTTGCGCAGGCCTGTGGGGAGGAGGCTGAGGAGTCCCGCGGTTGGCCCGTGGGGTGCGATGGAGGTGTGGGTGCAGGTCCTTGGCCAAAGCACTAGCAGTCCGTTAGCGGGACTGTGGCAGTCGAGCCAAGCCGGTGGATGCTTGCATGGCCCGGCCAGGATAGGCAGAGTGGGCAGGCCTTGGGCCGGATGGGTCTAGGTCGGTAGGGCCGTCATGGCTGAGTGTGTGTGGGGGGTGGCGGGGGGGAAGGAGGAGCATTGGGCAGGCTCTGTGTTTCTCTGTGTTGGGCAGGGCCTTGTGAATTGGGGCTCCGAGGAGCCTGCCGTCAGCAGGCGGCTCAGAGGCGTCCCCAGTCCTCCCCCGACAGTGGGCAGAGGCCCTGGCAGAGTCCGTGCAGGAGGGTTGAAGGAGAAGCAGCTTAGCGCGGGCGCCCCCTGGGCCCTGTTGCCGGTACGACGATGCTGGTGAAAGGAGACGGGCTGTGAGTGGCAGACACTGCATGGGTGTGTGCAGGTGGCGGGCAGAGATTTCAAGGCGTGGTCCTGCGACAACTACACAGGACTGGGTAGTGGGTCAGGGTAGCTGGCCCACACCAACCTGACGCCCACGCGAACCCGCACACCCGCACACCCACGAACAGACACACACGCAACACAGGCACGCATGCCCCCACCCACGGGCCCCCTCATCTGGCTTGGTAGACCCCGAGCGCTGTCACAGGCGCATGGTCGTGCCGAAACCCCTGGAGGAGGGTGGCACCGGAAAGCAGAAGACAGATAGCTGTGGAGTTGGGGCAAGCTGCGAGTTGGCGTGACGGGTCAGCTCTTGGCCTCGTTCCTTTTCCTCAACGGCGCTCTTGATTGTTCTCGGTCCCCAGGCGCTGATTGCCCAGGATGCCTTCGGTCAGCGGGACCTCGGGGTGCATGCCAGGCCCAGGGAGCAGTGTAGCCTTGAAGGGGCGCGAGCCGCCCGGCCTGCTCCCTGTCCCGCCGTGGACAGTGCATCGGCCCCGGGGAGAGAGAGGTGAGCCTTACTGGGCCCAAGGGGGTTCCGTGCTGGTCCTTGGTGTGGGTGGGAGCTGCTCAAGGCTTGCCGTTCGGCGTTGCGGCAAATGTCCTGGCCAGTGCTGCTCGCGCCCCGCGGGCCGGGTCCCGCTCGGCGCCCAGAGCCTGTGCTTGGATCGATGATGATTCCCCAAAAAAACATTCCTTGGAAAAGCTGAACAAAATGAGTGAAAACTCACTCCCGTCTCCGCTCATCGGTGACTGAGGTCCGGCACTTTTTGCACCAGCCAGCTAGTGTAGGAGCCAGGAAGGCCTTTCCCTCACACGCATTTGTGCCCCGGCACGGGCGGCAGCCCTAGACAGGTAGCCAGCCACGGCAGTGGGCCCTGGCACTCACCGTTCCTTTCTCCAGTGGGGCTTGCCTGTGAGGCCGAGGTTGGGCCGACCCGTCTGGGTCTCGCTTCTGCTCAAGTGTCTAGAGCTGCCAGCCAACCAGTTAGTAGCACATCCTTGCTCTGCTTGCCGACTCCGTGGTCTTTGGCCACGTGGGCGCCGTCGGGCTGCCAGTCCCTTGTCCAGGGGACGAATAGGCAGCGTTTGAAAGGCATGCACCCGCAAACGGCTGCCTTGGACACACCGCAACGCGTAGACTCCAACAACCAATCCCTTCACCACCACCGTCTCACACTTGCACAAAGAAACCCCAACCCCCAGGCACAGGCACACGATCACACACACGCACGTGCACCCGCTCACACACACACACACACACACGCGCGCGCGCGCACACATACATCCTGTGCGACTAATGGGCCCCAAGTTTTGCCTGCCTTCCTACGAGCTGTTGTGCTCATGGGCCAGACAAGCCCCGTGAGGGCGGGATAGGAGAATGAAAGAGAGCTATGGAGCTAGGGCAAGGAGGGAGTTTTGCGCGACGGGTCAGCCATTGGCCTTGGTCCTTTCCTCAACGGCCCTCTTGATTTCTCTTCGCTCCCAGGCGCTGATTTCCCAGGAGACCTTCGGTCAGCGGGGCCACGGGTTGGCAGCCAGGCCCAGAGAGCAGTGTAGCCTTGAAGGGGCGCGAGCCGCCCGGCCTGCTGGGTCGTGACCCGCCGTGGACAGTGCATCGGCCCCGAGGAGAGAGGGAGGTAAGCCTCGCTGTGCCCGAGGGGGTCCCGCTGTCGTCGGTGTGGGCTGGAGCTTGGCCTGCCCCGAGCTGCTGGCGCCCAGCGTGCCGTGTGCTGCTTGGCGCCCAGCGGGTGTGCTTGGATCGATGATGACTCCCCAAAATAACATTCCTTGGAAGCTGAACAAAATGAGTGAAAACTCTATAACCGTCGTTCTCATCGTGACTGAGGTCCACAGTCAGGTAGTGTAGGAGCGGGGGCCCGAGTCGCAGTCGCACACATTCTTTGCACCTGCGGGGCGCTTGCTGAAGACCGCCTCCCTGGCACTCAGACACTGCCATCCTGGGCTTGCTGTGGGTTGGGAGCACGCTCGCTCTGTGGGGCAGTTTGGTTAGGTGGATGGAGGCCACGCCCAGCCTGTGCCCGCGATAGGCATCCCTGGCCTCTGGCCGGCTGGGCTGTGACGGGGCAGCCGGTGCGTGGCTTGTGTCCCCGGGTAGGAAGAGGAGGAGGCGCCTAGGTGTTTGACAGATGTGCGCGTGGTGATTGGATCCCCAGGTAGAAGCGTGTGCCCTCAGTAGAAGCGTGTGTGGTGTTGAGGTTTTGTGGCCCGAGGTGTGTGTGGCCGAGGTTTGGGCTAGCCCACCCCCGCAGGCTTGGTGTTGGTCTCCCAGAGACCAAGTCTGGCTGCCCAGAGGTTCCCCGTTGAGGGTATGGGGAAGGAGAGCCCGCCTTGGGGCGGACAGTGGAGCCAGCTAGGAGAGGATTGGGTCCCTGTTGGCATGCGGGGAGTGGGAGGAGTGCGCAGTGCAGGGGTGCGTTTGGCGGCTTGCAGTGGCCAGGGCTGAGTTCCCCATGGGGCGGGCGGGCGGGCGGGCGGGCGGGCGGGGAGCTGCAGTGGGGCTGGTTTGGGCCCTGTGGTCATTGTGTGCCCTGGTCCCCTGCAGGCGCATTTGGTGCACTGCGGAACGGGGGGTGGGGAGGGGTGGTTGGGTGCGGGTTTCAAGCGCCCGGGCCCTTTGGGGAAATCCACCCCCGGGGGTGCAGAGTGCGGTGCGGCCAGGCCCAGGATTGACTTGAGGCGGAGTGCGGGGCCTGGGCAGAGACTGTCCGCTGAGTTTTCTTGCTGGTCTGGGGACAGCCTTGGGCAGGGTGCGCGGTGTGATGGTGGCGGGCGCTTGTGCCGTTAGTGTCCCCCGCCGGCAGCGCAGGTTGCGCAGGCCTGTGGGGAGGAGGCTGAGGAGTCCCGCGGTTGGCCCGTGGGGTGCGATGGAGGTGTGGGTGCAGGTCCTTGGCCAAAGCACTAGCAGTCCGTTAGCGGGACTGTGGCAGTCGAGCCAAGCCGGTGGATGCTTGCATGGCCCGGCCAGGATAGGCAGAGTGGGCAGGCCTTGGGCCGGATGGGTCTAGGTCGGTAGGGCCGTCATGGCTGAGTGTGTGTGGGGGGTGGCGGGGGGGAAGGAGGAGCATTGGGCAGGCTCTGTGTTTCTCTGTGTTGGGCAGGGCCTTGTGAATTGGGGCTCCGAGGAGCCTGCCGTCAGCAGGCGGCTCAGAGGCGTCCCCAGTCCTCCCCCGACAGTGGGCAGAGGCCCTGGCAGAGTCCGTGCAGGAGGGTTGAAGGAGAAGCAGCTTAGCGCGGGCGCCCCCTGGGCCCTGTTGCCGGTACGACGATGCTGGTGAAAGGAGACGGGCTGTGAGTGGCAGACACTGCATGGGTGTGTGCAGGTGGCGGGCAGAGATTTCAAGGCGTGGTCCTGCGACAACTACACAGGACTGGGTAGTGGGTCAGGGTAGCTGGCCCACACCAACCTGACGCCCACGCGAACCCGCACACCCGCACACCCACGAACAGACACACACGCAACACAGGCACGCATGCCCCCACCCACGGGCCCCCTCATCTGGCTTGGTAGACCCCGAGCGCTGTCACAGGCGCATGGTCGTGCCGAAACCCCTGGAGGAGGGTGGCACCGGAAAGCAGAAGACAGATAGCTGTGGAGTTGGGGCAAGCTGCGAGTTGGCGTGACGGGTCAGCTCTTGGCCTCGTTCCTTTTCCTCAACGGCGCTCTTGATTGTTCTCGGTCCCCAGGCGCTGATTGCCCAGGATGCCTTCGGTCAGCGGGACCTCGGGGTGCATGCCAGGCCCAGGGAGCAGTGTAGCCTTGAAGGGGCGCGAGCCGCCCGGCCTGCTCCCTGTCCCGCCGTGGACAGTGCATCGGCCCCGGGGAGAGAGAGGTGAGCCTTACTGGGCCCAAGGGGGTTCCGTGCTGGTCCTTGGTGTGGGTGGGAGCTGCTCAAGGCTTGCCGTTCGGCGTTGCGGCAAATGTCCTGGCCAGTGCTGCTCGCGCCCCGCGGGCCGGGTCCCGCTCGGCGCCCAGAGCCTGTGCTTGGATCGATGATGATTCCCCAAAAAAACATTCCTTGGAAAAGCTGAACAAAATGAGTGAAAACTCACTCCCGTCTCCGCTCATCGGTGACTGAGGTCCGGCACTTTTTGCACCAGCCAGCTAGTGTAGGAGCCAGGAAGGCCTTTCCCTCACACGCATTTGTGCCCCGGCACGGGCGGCAGCCCTAGACAGGTAGCCAGCCACGGCAGTGGGCCCTGGCACTCACCGTTCCTTTCTCCAGTGGGGCTTGCCTGTGAGGCCGAGGTTGGGCCGACCCGTCTGGGTCTCGCTTCTGCTCAAGTGTCTAGAGCTGCCAGCCAACCAGTTAGTAGCACATCCTTGCTCTGCTTGCCGACTCCGTGGTCTTTGGCCACGTGGGCGCCGTCGGGCTGCCAGTCCCTTGTCCAGGGGACGAATAGGCAGCGTTTGAAAGGCATGCACCCGCAAACGGCTGCCTTGGACACACCGCAACGCGTAGACTCCAACAACCAATCCCTTCACCACCACCGTCTCACACTTGCACAAAGAAACCCCAACCCCCAGGCACAGGCACACGATCACACACACGCACGTGCACCCGCTCACACACACACACACACACACGCGCGCGCGCGCACACATACATCCTGTGCGACTAATGGGCCCCAAGTTTTGCCTGCCTTCCTACGAGCTGTTGTGCTCATGGGCCAGACAAGCCCCGTGAGGGCGGGATAGGAGAATGAAAGAGAGCTATGGAGCTAGGGCAAGGAGGGAGTTTTGCGCGACGGGTCAGCCATTGGCCTTGGTCCTTTCCTCAACGGCCCTCTTGATTTCTCTTCGCTCCCAGGCGCTGATTTCCCAGGAGACCTTCGGTCAGCGGGGCCACGGGTTGGCAGCCAGGCCCAGAGAGCAGTGTAGCCTTGAAGGGGCGCGAGCCGCCCGGCCTGCTGGGTCGTGACCCGCCGTGGACAGTGCATCGGCCCCGAGGAGAGAGGGAGGTAAGCCTCGCTGTGCCCGAGGGGGTCCCGCTGTCGTCGGTGTGGGCTGGAGCTTGGCCTGCCCCGAGCTGCTGGCGCCCAGCGTGCCGTGTGCTGCTTGGCGCCCAGCGGGTGTGCTTGGATCGATGATGACTCCCCAAAATAACATTCCTTGGAAGCTGAACAAAATGAGTGAAAACTCTATAACCGTCGTTCTCATCGTGACTGAGGTCCACAGTCAGGTAGTGTAGGAGCGGGGGCCCGAGTCGCAGTCGCACACATTCTTTGCACCTGCGGGGCGCTTGCTGAAGACCGCCTCCCTGGCACTCAGACACTGCCATCCTGGGCTTGCTGTGGGTTGGGAGCACGCTCGCTCTGTGGGGCAGTTTGGTTAGGTGGATGGAGGCCACGCCCAGCCTGTGCCCGCGATAGGCATCCCTGGCCTCTGGCCGGCTGGGCTGTGACGGGGCAGCCGGTGCGTGGCTTGTGTCCCCGGGTAGGAAGAGGAGGAGGCGCCTAGGTGTTTGACAGATGTGCGCGTGGTGATTGGATCCCCAGGTAGAAGCGTGTGCCCTCAGTAGAAGCGTGTGTGGTGTTGAGGTTTTGTGGCCCGAGGTGTGTGTGGCCGAGGTTTGGGCTAGCCCACCCCCGCAGGCTTGGTGTTGGTCTCCCAGAGACCAAGTCTGGCTGCCCAGAGGTTCCCCGTTGAGGGTATGGGGAAGGAGAGCCCGCCTTGGGGCGGACAGTGGAGCCAGCTAGGAGAGGATTGGGTCCCTGTTGGCATGCGGGGAGTGGGAGGAGTGCGCAGTGCAGGGGTGCGTTTGGCGGCTTGCAGTGGCCAGGGCTGAGTTCCCCATGGGGCGGGCGGGCGGGCGGGCGGGCGGGGCGGGCGGGGAGCTGCAGTGGGGCTGGTTTGGGCCCTGTGGTCATTGTGTGCCCTGGTCCCCTGCAGGCGCATTTGGTGCACTGCGGAACGGGGGGTGGGGAGGGGTGGTTGGGTGCGGGTTTCAAGCGCCCGGGCCCTTTGGGGAAATCCACCCCCGGGGGTGCAGAGTGCGGTGCGGCCAGGCCCAGGATTGACTTGAGGCGGAGTGCGGGGCCTGGGCAGAGACTGTCCGCTGAGTTTTCTTGCTGGTCTGGGGACAGCCTTGGGCAGGGTGCGCGGTGTGATGGTGGCGGGCGCTTGTGCCGTTAGTGTCCCCCGCCGGCAGCGCAGGTTGCGCAGGCCTGTGGGGAGGAGGCTGAGGAGTCCCGCGGTTGGCCCGTGGGGTGCGATGGAGGTGTGGGTGCAGGTCCTTGGCCAAAGCACTAGCAGTCCGTTAGCGGGACTGTGGCAGTCGAGCCAAGCCGGTGGATGCTTGCATGGCCCGGCCAGGATAGGCAGAGTGGGCAGGCCTTGGGCCGGATGGGTCTAGGTCGGTAGGGCCGTCATGGCTGAGTGTGTGGGGGGGGGTGGCGGGGGGGAAGGAGGAGCATTGGGCAGGCTCTGTGTTTCTCTGTGTTGGGCAGGGCCTTGTGAATTGGGGCTCCGAGGAGCCTGCCGTCAGCAGGCGGCTCAGAGGCGTCCCCAGTCCTCCCCCGACAGTGGGCAGAGGCCCTGGCAGAGTCCGTGCAGGAGGGTTGAAGGAGAAGCAGCTTAGCGCGGGCGCCCCCTGGGCCCTGTTGCCGGTACGACGATGCTGGTGAAAGGAGACGGGCTGTGAGTGGCAGACACTGCATGGGTGTGTGCAGGTGGCGGGCAGAGATTTCAAGGCGTGGTCCTGCGACAACTACACAGGACTGGGTAGTGGGTCAGGGTAGCTGGCCCACACCAACCTGACGCCCACGCGAACCCGCACACCCGCACACCCACGAACAGACACACACGCAACACAGGCACGCATGCCCCCACCCACGGGCCCCCTCATCTGGCTTGGTAGACCCCGAGCGCTGTCACAGGCGCATGGTCGTGCCGAAACCCCTGGAGGAGGGTGGCACCGGAAAGCAGAAGACAGATAGCTGTGGAGTTGGGGCAAGCTGCGAGTTGGCGTGACGGGTCAGCTCTTGGCCTCGTTCCTTTTCCTCAACGGCGCTCTTGATTGTTCTCGGTCCCCAGGCGCTGATTGCCCAGGATGCCTTCGGTCAGCGGGACCTCGGGGTGCATGCCAGGCCCAGGGAGCAGTGTAGCCTTGAAGGGGCGCGAGCCGCCCGGCCTGCTCCCTGTCCCGCCGTGGACAGTGCATCGGCCCCGGGGAGAGAGAGGTGAGCCTTACTGGGCCCAAGGGGGTTCCGTGCTGGTCCTTGGTGTGGGTGGGAGCTGCTCAAGGCTTGCCGTTCGGCGTTGCGGCAAATGTCCTGGCCAGTGCTGCTCGCGCCCCGCGGGCCGGGTCCCGCTCGGCGCCCAGAGCCTGTGCTTGGATCGATGATGATTCCCCAAAAAAACATTCCTTGGAAAAGCTGAACAAAATGAGTGAAAACTCACTCCCGTCTCCGCTCATCGGTGACTGAGGTCCGGCACTTTTTGCACCAGCCAGCTAGTGTAGGAGCCAGGAAGGCCTTTCCCTCACACGCATTTGTGCCCCGGCACGGGCGGCAGCCCTAGACAGGTAGCCAGCCACGGCAGTGGGCCCTGGCACTCACCGTTCCTTTCTCCAGTGGGGCTTGCCTGTGAGGCCGAGGTTGGGCCGACCCGTCTGGGTCTCGCTTCTGCTCAAGTGTCTAGAGCTGCCAGCCAACCAGTTAGTAGCACATCCTTGCTCTGCTTGCCGACTCCGTGGTCTTTGGCCACGTGGGCGCCGTCGGGCTGCCAGTCCCTTGTCCAGGGGACGAATAGGCAGCATTTGAAAGGCATGCACCCGCAAACGGCTGCCTTGGACACACCGCAACGCGTAGACTCCAACAACCAATCCCTTCACCACCACCGTCTCACACTTGCACAAAGAAACCCCAACCCCCAGGCACAGGCACACGATCACACACACGCACGTGCACCCGCTCACACACACACACACACACACGCGCGCGCGCGCACACATACATCCTGTGCGACTAATGGGCCCCAAGTTTTGCCTGCCTTCCTACGAGCTGTTGTGCTCATGGGCCAGACAAGCCCCGTGAGGGCGGGATAGGAGAATGAAAGAGAGCTATGGAGCTAGGGCAAGGAGGGAGTTTTGCGCGACGGGTCAGCCATTGGCCTTGGTCCTTTCCTCAACGGCCCTCTTGATTTCTCTTCGCTCCCAGGCGCTGATTTCCCAGGAGACCTTCGGTCAGCGGGGCCACGGGTTGGCAGCCAGGCCCAGAGAGCAGTGTAGCCTTGAAGGGGCGCGAGCCGCCCGGCCTGCTGGGTCGTGACCCGCCGTGGACAGTGCATCGGCCCCGAGGAGAGAGGGAGGTAAGCCTCGCTGTGCCCGAGGGGGTCCCGCTGTCGTCGGTGTGGGCTGGAGCTTGGCCTGCCCCGAGCTGCTGGCGCCCAGCGTGCCGTGTGCTGCTTGGCGCCCAGCGGGTGTGCTTGGATCGATGATGACTCCCCAAAATAACATTCCTTGGAAGCTGAACAAAATGAGTGAAAACTCTATAACCGTCGTTCTCATCGTGACTGAGGTCCACAGTCAGGTAGTGTAGGAGCGGGGGCCCGAGTCGCAGTCGCACACATTCTTTGCACCTGCGGGGCGCTTGCTGAAGACCGCCTCCCTGGCACTCAGACACTGCCATCCTGGGCTTGCTGTGGGTTGGGAGCACGCTCGCTCTGTGGGGCAGTTTGGTTAGGTGGATGGAGGCCACGCCCAGCCTGTGCCCGCGATAGGCATCCCTGGCCTCTGGCCGGCTGGGCTGTGACGGGGCAGCCGGTGCGTGGCTTGTGTCCCCGGGTAGGAAGAGGAGGAGGCGCCTAGGTGTTTGACAGATGTGCGCGTGGTGATTGGATCCCCAGGTAGAAGCGTGTGCCCTCAGTAGAAGCGTGTGTGGTGTTGAGGTTTTGTGGCCCGAGGTGTGTGTGGCCGAGGTTTGGGCTAGCCCACCCCCGCAGGCTTGGTGTTGGTCTCCCAGAGACCAAGTCTGGCTGCCCAGAGGTTCCCCGTTGAGGGTATGGGGAAGGAGAGCCCGCCTTGGGGCGGACAGTGGAGCCAGCTAGGAGAGGATTGGGTCCCTGTTGGCATGCGGGGAGTGGGAGGAGTGCGCAGTGCAGGGGTGCGTTTGGCGGCTTGCAGTGGCCAGGGCTGAGTTCCCCATGGGGCGGGCGGGCGGGCGGGCGGGCGGGCGGGCGGGCGGGGAGCTGCAGTGGGGCTGGTTTGGGCCCTGTGGTCATTGTGTGCCCTGGTCCCCTGCAGGCGCATTTGGTGCACTGCGGAACGGGGGGTGGGGAGGGGTGGTTGGGTGCGGGTTTCAAGCGCCCGGGCCCTTTGGGGAAATCCACCCCCGGGGGTGCAGAGTGCGGTGCGGCCAGGCCCAGGATTGACTTGAGGCGGAGTGCGGGGCCTGGGCAGAGACTGTCCGCTGAGTTTTCTTGCTGGTCTGGGGACAGCCTTGGGCAGGGTGCGCGGTGTGATGGTGGCGGGCGCTTGTGCCGTTAGTGTCCCCCGCCGGCAGCGCAGGTTGCGCAGGCCTGTGGGGAGGAGGCTGAGGAGTCCCGCGGTTGGCCCGTGGGGTGCGATGGAGGTGTGGGTGCAGGTCCTTGGCCAAAGCACTAGCAGTCCGTTAGCGGGACTGTGGCAGTCGAGCCAAGCCGGTGGATGCTTGCATGGCCCGGCCAGGATAGGCAGAGTGGGCAGGCCTTGGGCCGGATGGGTCTAGGTCGGTAGGGCCGTCATGGCTGAGTGTGTGTGGGGGGTGGCGGGGGGGAAGGAGGAGCATTGGGCAGGCTCTGTGTTTCTCTGTGTTGGGCAGGGCCTTGTGAATTGGGGCTCCGAGGAGCCTGCCGTCAGCAGGCGGCTCAGAGGCGTCCCCAGTCCTCCCCCGACAGTGGGCAGAGGCCCTGGCAGAGTCCGTGCAGGAGGGTTGAAGGAGAAGCAGCTTAGCGCGGGCGCCCCCTGGGCCCTGTTGCCGGTACGACGATGCTGGTGAAAGGAGACGGGCTGTGAGTGGCAGACACTGCATGGGTGTGTGCAGGTGGCGGGCAGAGATTTCAAGGCGTGGTCCTGCGACAACTACACAGGACTGGGTAGTGGGTCAGGGTAGCTGGCCCACACCAACCTGACGCCCACGCGAACCCGCACACCCGCACACCCACGAACAGACACACACGCAACACAGGCACGCATGCCCCCACCCACGGGCCCCCTCATCTGGCTTGGTAGACCCCGAGCGCTGTCACAGGCGCATGGTCGTGCCGAAACCCCTGGAGGAGGGTGGCACCGGAAAGCAGAAGACAGATAGCTGTGGAGTTGGGGCAAGCTGCGAGTTGGCGTGACGGGTCAGCTCTTGGCCTCGTTCCTTTTCCTCAACGGCGCTCTTGATTGTTCTCGGTCCCCAGGCGCTGATTGCCCAGGATGCCTTCGGTCAGCGGGACCTCGGGGTGCATGCCAGGCCCAGGGAGCAGTGTAGCCTTGAAGGGGCGCGAGCCGCCCGGCCTGCTCCCTGTCCCGCCGTGGACAGTGCATCGGCCCCGGGGAGAGAGAGGTGAGCCTTACTGGGCCCAAGGGGGTTCCGTGCTGGTCCTTGGTGTGGGTGGGAGCTGCTCAAGGCTTGCCGTTCGGCGTTGCGGCAAATGTCCTGGCCAGTGCTGCTCGCGCCCCGCGGGCCGGGTCCCGCTCGGCGCCCAGAGCCTGTGCTTGGATCGATGATGATTCCCCAAAAAAACATTCCTTGGAAAAGCTGAACAAAATGAGTGAAAACTCACTCCCGTCTCCGCTCATCGGTGACTGAGGTCCGGCACTTTTTGCACCAGCCAGCTAGTGTAGGAGCCAGGAAGGCCTTTCCCTCACACGCATTTGTGCCCCGGCACGGGCGGCAGCCCTAGACAGGTAGCCAGCCACGGCAGTGGGCCCTGGCACTCACCGTTCCTTTCTCCAGTGGGGCTTGCCTGTGAGGCCGAGGTTGGGCCGACCCGTCTGGGTCTCGCTTCTGCTCAAGTGTCTAGAGCTGCCAGCCAACCAGTTAGTAGCACATCCTTGCTCTGCTTGCCGACTCCGTGGTCTTTGGCCACGTGGGCGCCGTCGGGCTGCCAGTCCCTTGTCCAGGGGACGAATAGGCAGCGTTTGAAAGGCATGCACCCGCAAACGGCTGCCTTGGACACACCGCAACGCGTAGACTCCAACAACCAATCCCTTCACCACCACCGTCTCACACTTGCACAAAGAAACCCCAACCCCCAGGCACAGGCACACGATCACACACACGCACGTGCGCCCGCTCACACACACACACACACACACGCGCGCGCGCGCACACATACATCCTGTGCGACTAATGGGCCCCAAGTTTTGCCTGCCTTCCTACGAGCTGTTGTGCTCATGGGCCAGACAAGCCCCGTGAGGGCGGGATAGGAGAATGAAAGAGAGCTATGGAGCTAGGGCAAGGAGGGAGTTTTGCGCGACGGGTCAGCCATTGGCCTTGGTCCTTTCCTCAACGGCCCTCTTGATTTCTCTTCGCTCCCAGGCGCTGATTTCCCAGGAGACCTTCGGTCAGCGGGGCCACGGGTTGGCAGCCAGGCCCAGAGAGCAGTGTAGCCTTGAAGGGGCGCGAGCCGCCCGGCCTGCTGGGTCGTGACCCGCCGTGGACAGTGCATCGGCCCCGAGGAGAGAGGGAGGTAAGCCTCGCTGTGCCCGAGGGGGTCCCGCTGTCGTCGGTGTGGGCTGGAGCTTGGCCTGCCCCGAGCTGCTGGCGCCCAGCGTGCCGTGTGCTGCTTGGCGCCCAGCGGGTGTGCTTGGATCGATGATGACTCCCCAAAATAACATTCCTTGGAAGCTGAACAAAATGAGTGAAAACTCTATAACCGTCGTTCTCATCGTGACTGAGGTCCACAGTCAGGTAGTGTAGGAGCGGGGGCCCGAGTCGCAGTCGCACACATTCTTTGCACCTGCGGGGCGCTTGCTGAAGACCGCCTCCCTGGCACTCAGACACTGCCATCCTGGGCTTGCTGTGGGTTGGGAGCACGCTCGCTCTGTGGGGCAGTTTGGTTAGGTGGATGGAGGCCACGCCCAGCCTGTGCCCGCGATAGGCATCCCTGGCCTCTGGCCGGCTGGGCTGTGACGGGGCAGCCGGTGCGTGGCTTGTGTCCCCGGGTAGGAAGAGGAGGAGGCGCCTAGGTGTTTGACAGATGTGCGCGTGGTGATTGGATCCCCAGGTAGAAGCGTGTGCCCTCAGTAGAAGCGTGTGTGGTGTTGAGGTTTTGTGGCCCGAGGTGTGTGTGGCCGAGGTTTGGGCTAGCCCACCCCCGCAGGCTTGGTGTTGGTCTCCCAGAGACCAAGTCTGGCTGCCCAGAGGTTCCCCGTTGAGGGTATGGGGAAGGAGAGCCCGCCTTGGGGCGGACAGTGGAGCCAGCTAGGAGAGGATTGGGTCCCTGTTGGCATGCGGGGAGTGGGAGGAGTGCGCAGTGCAGGGGTGCGTTTGGCGGCTTGCAGTGGCCAGGGCTGAGTTCCCCATGGGGCGGGCGGGCGGGCGGGCGGGCGGGCGGGGAGCTGCAGTGGGGCTGGTTTGGGCCCTGTGGTCATTGTGTGCCCTGGTCCCCTGCAGGCGCATTTGGTGCACTGCGGAACGGGGGGTGGGGAGGGGTGGTTGGGTGCGGGTTTCAAGCGCCCGGGCCCTTTGGGGAAATCCACCCCCGGGGGTGCAGAGTGCGGTGCGGCCAGGCCCAGGATTGACTTGAGGCGGAGTGCGGGGCCTGGGCAGAGACTGTCCGCTGAGTTTTCTTGCTGGTCTGGGGACAGCCTTGGGCAGGGTGCGCGGTGTGATGGTGGCGGGCGCTTGTGCCGTTAGTGTCCCCCGCCGGCAGCGCAGGTTGCGCAGGCCTGTGGGGAGGAGGCTGAGGAGTCCCGCGGTTGGCCCGTGGGGTGCGATGGAGGTGTGGGTGCAGGTCCTTGGCCAAAGCACTAGCAGTCCGTTAGCGGGACTGTGGCAGTCGAGCCAAGCCGGTGGATGCTTGCATGGCCCGGCCAGGATAGGCAGAGTGGGCAGGCCTTGGGCCGGATGGGTCTAGGTCGGTAGGGCCGTCATGGCTGAGTGTGTGGGGGGGGTGGCGGGGGGGAAGGAGGAGCATTGGGCAGGCTCTGTGTTTCTCTGTGTTGGGCAGGGCCTTGTGAATTGGGGCTCCGAGGAGCCTGCCGTCAGCAGGCGGCTCAGAGGCGTCCCCAGTCCTCCCCCGACAGTGGGCAGAGGCCCTGGCAGAGTCCGTGCAGGAGGGTTGAAGGAGAAGCAGCTTAGCGCGGGCGCCCCCTGGGCCCTGTTGCCGGTACGACGATGCTGGTGAAAGGAGACGGGCTGTGAGTGGCAGACACTGCATGGGTGTGTGCAGGTGGCGGGCAGAGATTTCAAGGCGTGGTCCTGCGACAACTACACAGGACTGGGTAGTGGGTCAGGGTAGCTGGCCCACACCAACCTGACGCCCACGCGAACCCGCACACCCGCACACCCACGAACAGACACACACGCAACACAGGCACGCATGCCCCCACCCACGGGCCCCCTCATCTGGCTTGGTAGACCCCGAGCGCTGTCACAGGCGCATGGTCGTGCCGAAACCCCTGGAGGAGGGTGGCACCGGAAAGCAGAAGACAGATAGCTGTGGAGTTGGGGCAAGCTGCGAGTTGGCGTGACGGGTCAGCTCTTGGCCTCGTTCCTTTTCCTCAACGGCGCTCTTGATTGTTCTCGGTCCCCAGGCGCTGATTGCCCAGGATGCCTTCGGTCAGCGGGACCTCGGGGTGCATGCCAGGCCCAGGGAGCAGTGTAGCCTTGAAGGGGCGCGAGCCGCCCGGCCTGCTCCCTGTCCCGCCGTGGACAGTGCATCGGCCCCGGGGAGAGAGAGGTGAGCCTTACTGGGCCCAAGGGGGTTCCGTGCTGGTCCTTGGTGTGGGTGGGAGCTGCTCAAGGCTTGCCGTTCGGCGTTGCGGCAAATGTCCTGGCCAGTGCTGCTCGCGCCCCGCGGGCCGGGTCCCGCTCGGCGCCCAGAGCCTGTGCTTGGATCGATGATGATTCCCCAAAAAAACATTCCTTGGAAAAGCTGAACAAAATGAGTGAAAACTCACTCCCGTCTCCGCTCATCGGTGACTGAGGTCCGGCACTTTTTGCACCAGCCAGCTAGTGTAGGAGCCAGGAAGGCCTTTCCCTCACACGCATTTGTGCCCCGGCACGGGCGGCAGCCCTAGACAGGTAGCCAGCCACGGCAGTGGGCCCTGGCACTCACCGTTCCTTTCTCCAGTGGGGCTTGCCTGTGAGGCCGAGGTTGGGCCGACCCGTCTGGGTCTCGCTTCTGCTCAAGTGTCTAGAGCTGCCAGCCAACCAGTTAGTAGCACATCCTTGCTCTGCTTGCCGACTCCGTGGTCTTTGGCCACGTGGGCGCCGTCGGGCTGCCAGTCCCTTGTCCAGGGGACGAATAGGCAGCGTTTGAAAGGCATGCACCCGCAAACGGCTGCCTTGGACACACCGCAACGCGTAGACTCCAACAACCAATCCCTTCACCACCACCGTCTCACACTTGCACAAAGAAACCCCAACCCCCAGGCACAGGCACACGATCACACACACGCACGTGCGCCCGCTCACACACACACACACACACACGCGCGCGCGCGCACACATACATCCTGTGCGACTAATGGGCCCCAAGTTTTGCCTGCCTTCCTACGAGCTGTTGTGCTCATGGGCCAGACAAGCCCCGTGAGGGCGGGATAGGAGAATGAAAGAGAGCTATGGAGCTAGGGCAAGGAGGGAGTTTTGCGCGACGGGTCAGCCATTGGCCTTGGTCCTTTCCTCAACGGCCCTCTTGATTTCTCTTCGCTCCCAGGCGCTGATTTCCCAGGAGACCTTCGGTCAGCGGGGCCACGGGTTGGCAGCCAGGCCCAGAGAGCAGTGTAGCCTTGAAGGGGCGCGAGCCGCCCGGCCTGCTGGGTCGTGACCCGCCGTGGACAGTGCATCGGCCCCGAGGAGAGAGGGAGGTAAGCCTCGCTGTGCCCGAGGGGGTCCCGCTGTCGTCGGTGTGGGCTGGAGCTTGGCCTGCCCCGAGCTGCTGGCGCCCAGCGTGCCGTGTGCTGCTTGGCGCCCAGCGGGTGTGCTTGGATCGATGATGACTCCCCAAAATAACATTCCTTGGAAGCTGAACAAAATGAGTGAAAACTCTATAACCGTCGTTCTCATCGTGACTGAGGTCCACAGTCAGGTAGTGTAGGAGCGGGGGCCCGAGTCGCAGTCGCACACATTCTTTGCACCTGCGGGGCGCTTGCTGAAGACCGCCTCCCTGGCACTCAGACACTGCCATCCTGGGCTTGCTGTGGGTTGGGAGCACGCTCGCTCTGTGGGGCAGTTTGGTTAGGTGGATGGAGGCCACGCCCAGCCTGTGCCCGCGATAGGCATCCCTGGCCTCTGGCCGGCTGGGCTGTGACGGGGCAGCCGGTGCGTGGCTTGTGTCCCCGGGTAGGAAGAGGAGGAGGCGCCTAGGTGTTTGACAGATGTGCGCGTGGTGATTGGATCCCCAGGTAGAAGCGTGTGCCCTCAGTAGAAGCGTGTGTGGTGTTGAGGTTTTGTGGCCCGAGGTGTGTGTGGCCGAGGTTTGGGCTAGCCCACCCCCGCAGGCTTGGTGTTGGTCTCCCAGAGACCAAGTCTGGCTGCCCAGAGGTTCCCCGTTGAGGGTATGGGGAAGGAGAGCCCGCCTTGGGGCGGACAGTGGAGCCAGCTAGGAGAGGATTGGGTCCCTGTTGGCATGCGGGGAGTGGGAGGAGTGCGCAGTGCAGGGGTGCGTTTGGCGGCTTGCAGTGGCCAGGGCTGAGTTCCCCATGGGGCGGGCGGGCGGGCGGGCGGGCGGGCGGGCGGGGAGCTGCAGTGGGGCTGGTTTGGGCCCTGTGGTCATTGTGTGCCCTGGTCCCCTGCAGGCGCATTTGGTGCACTGCGGAACGGGGGGTGGGGAGGGGTGGTTGGGTGCGGGTTTCAAGCGCCCGGGCCCTTTGGGGAAATCCACCCCCGGGGGTGCAGAGTGCGGTGCGGCCAGGCCCAGGATTGACTTGAGGCGGAGTGCGGGGCCTGGGCAGAGACTGTCCGCTGAGTTTTCTTGCTGGTCTGGGGACAGCCTTGGGCAGGGTGCGCGGTGTGATGGTGGCGGGCGCTTGTGCCGTTAGTGTCCCCCGCCGGCAGCGCAGGTTGCGCAGGCCTGTGGGGAGGAGGCTGAGGAGTCCCGCGGTTGGCCCGTGGGGTGCGATGGAGGTGTGGGTGCAGGTCCTTGGCCAAAGCACTAGCAGTCCGTTAGCGGGACTGTGGCAGTCGAGCCAAGCCGGTGGATGCTTGCATGGCCCGGCCAGGATAGGCAGAGTGGGCAGGCCTTGGGCCGGATGGGTCTAGGTCGGTAGGGCCGTCATGGCTGAGTGTGTGTGGGGGGTGGCGGGGGGGAAGGAGGAGCATTGGGCAGGCTCTGTGTTTCTCTGTGTTGGGCAGGGCCTTGTGAATTGGGGCTCCGAGGAGCCTGCCGTCAGCAGGCGGCTCAGAGGCGTCCCCAGTCCTCCCCCGACAGTGGGCAGAGGCCCTGGCAGAGTCCGTGCAGGAGGGTTGAAGGAGAAGCAGCTTAGCGCGGGCGCCCCCTGGGCCCTGTTGCCGGTACGACGATGCTGGTGAAAGGAGACGGGCTGTGAGTGGCAGACACTGCATGGGTGTGTGCAGGTGGCGGGCAGAGATTTCAAGGCGTGGTCCTGCGACAACTACACAGGACTGGGTAGTGGGTCAGGGTAGCTGGCCCACACCAACCTGATGCCCACGCGAACCCGCACACCCGCACACCCACGAACAGACACACACGCAACACAGGCACGCATGCCCCCACCCACGGGCCCCCTCATCTGGCTTGGTAGACCCCGAGCGCTGTCACAGGCGCATGGTCGTGCCGAAACCCCTGGAGGAGGGTGGCACCGGAAAGCAGAAGACAGATAGCTGTGGAGTTGGGGCAAGCTGCGAGTTGGCGTGACGGGTCAGCTCTTGGCCTCGTTCCTTTTCCTCAACGGCGCTCTTGATTGTTCTTGGTCCCCAGGCGCTGATTGCCCAGGATGCCTTCGGTCAGCGGGACCTCGGGGTGCATGCCAGGCCCAGGGAGCAGTGTAGCCTTGAAGGGGCGCGAGCCGCCCGGCCTGCTCCCTGTCCCGCCGTGGACAGTGCATCGGCCCCGGGGAGAGAGAGGTGAGCCTTACTGGGCCCAAGGGGGTTCCGTGCTGGTCCTTGGTGTGGGTGGGAGCTGCTCAAGGCTTGCCGTTCGGCGTTGCGGCAAATGTCCTGGCCAGTGCTGCTCGCGCCCCGCGGGCCGGGTCCCGCTCGGCGCCCAGAGCCTGTGCTTGGATCGATGATGATTCCCCAAAAAAACATTCCTTGGAAAAGCTGAACAAAATGAGTGAAAACTCACTCCCGTCTCCGCTCATCGGTGACTGAGGTCCGGCACTTTTTGCACCAGCCAGCTAGTGTAGGAGCCAGGAAGGCCTTTCCCTCACACGCATTTGTGCCCCGGCACGGGCGGCAGCCCTAGACAGGTAGCCAGCCACGGCAGTGGGCCCTGGCACTCACCGTTCCTTTCTCCAGTGGGGCTTGCCTGTGAGGCCGAGGTTGGGCCGACCCGTCTGGGTCTCGCTTCTGCTCAAGTGTCTAGAGCTGCCAGCCAACCAGTTAGTAGCACATCCTTGCTCTGCTTGCCGACTCCGTGGTCTTTGGCCACGTGGGCGCCGTCGGGCTGCCAGTCCCTTGTCCAGGGGACGAATAGGCAGCGTTTGAAAGGCATGCACCCGCAAACGGCTGCCTTGGACACACCGCAACGCGTAGACTCCAACAACCAATCCCTTCACCACCACCGTCTCACACTTGCACAAAGAAACCCCAACCCCCAGGCACAGGCACACGATCACACACACGCACGTGCGCCCGCTCACACACACACACACACACGCGCGCGCGCGCACACATACATCCTGTGCGACTAATGGGCCCCAAGTTTTGCCTGCCTTCCTACGAGCTGTTGTGCTCATGGGCCAGACAAGCCCCGTGAGGGCGGGATAGGAGAATGAAAGAGAGCTATGGAGCTAGGGCAAGGAGGGAGTTTTGCGCGACGGGTCAGCCATTGGCCTTGGTCCTTTCCTCAACGGCCCTCTTGATTTCTCTTCGCTCCCAGGCGCTGATTTCCCAGGAGACCTTCGGTCAGCGGGGCCACGGGTTGGCAGCCAGGCCCAGAGAGCAGTGTAGCCTTGAAGGGGCGCGAGCCGCCCGGCCTGCTGGGTCGTGACCCGCCGTGGACAGTGCATCGGCCCCGAGGAGAGAGGGAGGTAAGCCTCGCTGTGCCCGAGGGGGTCCCGCTGTCGTCGGTGTGGGCTGGAGCTTGGCCTGCCCCGAGCTGCTGGCGCCCAGCGTGCCGTGTGCTGCTTGGCGCCCAGCGGGTGTGCTTGGATCGATGATGACTCCCCAAAATAACATTCCTTGGAAGCTGAACAAAATGAGTGAAAACTCTATAACCGTCGTTCTCATCGTGACTGAGGTCCACAGTCAGGTAGTGTAGGAGCGGGGGCCCGAGTCGCAGTCGCACACATTCTTTGCACCTGCGGGGCGCTTGCTGAAGACCGCCTCCCTGGCACTCAGACACTGCCATCCTGGGCTTGCTGTGGGTTGGGAGCACGCTCGCTCTGTGGGGCAGTTTGGTTAGGTGGATGGAGGCCACGCCCAGCCTGTGCCCGCGATAGGCATCCCTGGCCTCTGGCCGGCTGGGCTGTGACGGGGCAGCCGGTGCGTGGCTTGTGTCCCCGGGTAGGAAGAGGAGGAGGCGCCTAGGTGTTTGACAGATGTGCGCGTGGTGATTGGATCCCCAGGTAGAAGCGTGTGCCCTCAGTAGAAGCGTGTGTGGTGTTGAGGTTTTGTGGCCCGAGGTGTGTGTGGCCGAGGTTTGGGCTAGCCCACCCCCGCAGGCTTGGTGTTGGTCTCCCAGAGACCAAGTCTGGCTGCCCAGAGGTTCCCCGTTGAGGGTATGGGGAAGGAGAGCCCGCCTTGGGGCGGACAGTGGAGCCAGCTAGGAGAGGATTGGGTCCCTGTTGGCATGCGGGGAGTGGGAGGAGTGCGCAGTGCAGGGGTGCGTTTGGCGGCTTGCAGTGGCCAGGGCTGAGTTCCCCATGGGGCGGGCGGGCGGGCGGGCGGGCGGGCGGGCGGGGAGCTGCAGTGGGGCTGGTTTGGGCCCTGTGGTCATTGTGTGCCCTGGTCCCCTGCAGGCGCATTTGGTGCACTGCGGAACGGGGGGTGGGGAGGGGTGGTTGGGTGCGGGTTTCAAGCGCCCGGGCCCTTTGGGGAAATCCACCCCCGGGGGTGCAGAGTGCGGTGCGGCCAGGCCCAGGATTGACTTGAGGCGGAGTGCGGGGCCTGGGCAGAGACTGTCCGCTGAGTTTTCTTGCTGGTCTGGGGACAGCCTTGGGCAGGGTGCGCGGTGTGATGGTGGCGGGCGCTTGTGCCGTTAGTGTCCCCCGCCGGCAGCGCAGGTTGCGCAGGCCTGTGGGGAGGAGGCTGAGGAGTCCCGCGGTTGGCCCGTGGGGTGCGATGGAGGTGTGGGTGAAGGTCCTTGGCCAAAGCACTAGCAGTCCGTTAGCGGGACTGTGGCAGTCGAGCCAAGCCGGTGGATGCTTGCATGGCCCGGCCAGGATAGGCAGAGTGGGCAGGCCTTGGGCCGGATGGGTCTAGGTCGGTAGGGCCGTCATGGCTGAGTGTGTGTGGGGGGTGGCGGGGGGGAAGGAGGAGCATTGGGCAGGCTCTGTGTTTCTCTGTGTTGGGCAGGGCCTTGTGAATTGGGGCTCCGAGGAGCCTGCCGTCAGCAGGCGGCTCAGAGGCGTCCCCAGTCCTCCCCCGACAGTGGGCAGAGGCCCTGGCAGAGTCCGTGCAGGAGGGTTGAAGGAGAAGCAGCTTAGCGCGGGCGCCCCCTGGGCCCTGTTGCCGGTACGACGATGCTGGTGAAAGGAGACGGGCTGTGAGTGGCAGACACTGCATGGGTGTGTGCAGGTGGCGGGCAGAGATTTCAAGGCGTGGTCCTGCGACAACTACACAGGACTGGGTAGTGGGTCAGGGTAGCTGGCCCACACCAACCTGATGCCCACGCGAACCCGCACACCCGCACACCCACGAACAGACACACACGCAACACAGGCACGCATGCCCCCACCCACGGGCCCCCTCATCTGGCTTGGTAGACCCCGAGCGCTGTCACAGGCGCATGGTCGTGCCGAAACCCCTGGAGGAGGGTGGCACCGGAAAGCAGAAGACAGATAGCTGTGGAGTTGGGGCAAGCTGCGAGTTGGCGTGACGGGTCAGCTCTTGGCCTCGTTCCTTTTCCTCAACGGCGCTCTTGATTGTTCTCGGTCCCCAGGCGCTGATTGCCCAGGATGCCTTCGGTCAGCGGGACCTCGGGGTGCATGCCAGGCCCAGGGAGCAGTGTAGCCTTGAAGGGGCGCGAGCCGCCCGGCCTGCTCCCTGTCCCGCCGTGGACAGTGCATCGGCCCCGGGGAGAGAGAGGTGAGCCTTACTGGGCCCAAGGGGGTTCCGTGCTGGTCCTTGGTGTGGGTGGGAGCTGCTCAAGGCTTGCCGTTCGGCGTTGCGGCAAATGTCCTGGCCAGTGCTGCTCGCGCCCCGCGGGCCGGGTCCCGCTCGGCGCCCAGAGCCTGTGCTTGGATCGATGATGATTCCCCAAAAAAACATTCCTTGGAAAAGCTGAACAAAATGAGTGAAAACTCACTCCCGTCTCCGCTCATCGGTGACTGAGGTCCGGCACTTTTTGCACCAGCCAGCTAGTGTAGGAGCCAGGAAGGCCTTTCCCTCACACGCATTTGTGCCCCGGCACGGGCGGCAGCCCTAGACAGGTAGCCAGCCACGGCAGTGGGCCCTGGCACTCACCGTTCCTTTCTCCAGTGGGGCTTGCCTGTGAGGCCGAGGTTGGGCCGACCCGTCTGGGTCTCGCTTCTGCTCAAGTGTCTAGAGCTGCCAGCCAACCAGTTAGTAGCACATCCTTGCTCTGCTTGCCGACTCCGTGGTCTTTGGCCACGTGGGCGCCGTCGGGCTGCCAGTCCCTTGTCCAGGGGACGAATAGGCAGCGTTTGAAAGGCATGCACCCGCAAACGGCTGCCTTGGACACACCGCAACGCGTAGACTCCAACAACCAATCCCTTCACCACCACCGTCTCACACTTGCACAAAGAAACCCCAACCCCCAGGCACAGGCACACGAACACACACGCACGTGCGCCCGCTCACACACACACACACACGCGCGCGCGCGCACACATACATCCTGTGCGACTAATGGGCCCCAAGTTTTGCCTGCCTTCCTACGAGCTGTTGTGCTCATGGGCCAGACAAGCCCCGTGAGGGCGGGATAGGAGAATGAAAGAGAGCTATGGAGCTAGGGCAAGGAGGGAGTTTTGCGCGACGGGTCAGCCATTGGCCTTGGTCCTTTCCTCAACGGCCCTCTTGATTTCTCTTCGCTCCCAGGCGCTGATTTCCCAGGAGACCTTCGGTCAGCGGGGCCACGGGTTGGCAGCCAGGCCCAGAGAGCAGTGTAGCCTTGAAGGGGCGCGAGCCGCCCGGCCTGCTGGGTCGTGACCCGCCGTGGACAGTGCATCGGCCCCGAGGAGAGAGGGAGGTAAGCCTCGCTGTGCCCGAGGGGGTCCCGCTGTCGTCGGTGTGGGCTGGAGCTTGGCCTGCCCCGAGCTGCTGGCGCCCAGCGTGCCGTGTGCTGCTTGGCGCCCAGCGGGTGTGCTTGGATCGATGATGACTCCCCAAAATAACATTCCTTGGAAGCTGAACAAAATGAGTGAAAACTCTATAACCGTCGTTCTCATCGTGACTGAGGTCCACAGTCAGGTAGTGTAGGAGCGGGGGCCCGAGTCGCAGTCGCACACATTCTTTGCACCTGCGGGGCGCTTGCTGAAGACCGCCTCCCTGGCACTCAGACACTGCCATCCTGGGCTTGCTGTGGGTTGGGAGCACGCTCGCTCTGTGGGGCAGTTTGGTTAGGTGGATGGAGGCCACGCCCAGCCTGTGCCCGCGATAGGCATCCCTGGCCTCTGGCCGGCTGGGCTGTGACGGGGCAGCCGGTGCGTGGCTTGTGTCCCCGGGTAGGAAGAGGAGGAGGCGCCTAGGTGTTTGACAGATGTGCGCGTGGTGATTGGATCCCCAGGTAGAAGCGTGTGCCCTCAGTAGAAGCGTGTGTGGTGTTGAGGTTTTGTGGCCCGAGGTGTGTGTGGCCGAGGTTTGGGCTAGCCCACCCCCGCAGGCTTGGTGTTGGTCTCCCAGAGACCAAGTCTGGCTGCCCAGAGGTTCCCCGTTGAGGGTATGGGGAAGGAGAGCCCGCCTTGGGGCGGACAGTGGAGCCAGCTAGGAGAGGATTGGGTCCCTGTTGGCATGCGGGGAGTGGGAGGAGTGCGCAGTGCAGGGGTGCGTTTGGCGGCTTGCAGTGGCCAGGGCTGAGTTCCCCATGGGGCGGGCGGGCGGGCGGGCGGGCGGGCGGGCGGGGAGCTGCAGTGGGGCTGGTTTGGGCCCTGTGGTCATTGTGTGCCCTGGTCCCCTGCAGGCGCATTTGGTGCACTGCGGAACGGGGGGTGGGGAGGGGTGGTTGGGTGCGGGTTTCAAGCGCCCGGGCCCTTTGGGGAAATCCACCCCCAGGGGTGCAGAGTGCGGTGCGGCCAGGCCCAGGATTGACTTGAGGCGGAGTGCGGGGCCTGGGCAGAGACTGTCCGCTGAGTTTTCTTGCTGGTCTGGGGACAGCCTTGGGCAGGGTGCGCGGTGTGATGGTGGCGGGCGCTTGTGCCGTTAGTGTCCCCCGCCGGCAGCGCAGGTTGCGCAGGCCTGTGGGGAGGAGGCTGAGGAGTCCCGCGGTTGGCCCGTGGGGTGCGATGGAGGTGTGGGTGCAGGTCCTTGGCCAAAGCACTAGCAGTCCGTTAGCGGGACTGTGGCAGTCGAGCCAAGCCGGTGGATGCTTGCATGGCCCGGCCAGGATAGGCAGAGTGGGCAGGCCTTGGGCCGGATGGGTCTAGTTCGGTAGGGCCGTCATGGCTGAGTGTGTGTGGGGGGTGGCGGGGGGGAAGGAGGAGCATTGGGCAGGCTCTGTGTTTCTCTGTGTTGGGCAGGGCCTTGTGAATTGGGGCTCCGAGGAGCCTGCCGTCAGCAGGCGGCTCAGAGGCGTCCCCAGTCCTCCCCCGACAGTGGGCAGAGGCCCTGGCAGAGTCCGTGCAGGAGGGTTGAAGGAGAAGCAGCTTAGCGCGGGCGCCCCCTGGGCCCTGTTGCCGGTACGACGATGCTGGTGAAAGGAGACGGGCTGTGAGTGGCAGACACTGCATGGGTGTGTGCAGGTGGCGGGCAGAGATTTCAAGGCGTGGTCCTGCGACAACTACACAGGACTGGGTAGTGGGTCAGGGTAGCTGGCCCACACCAACCTGACGCCCACGCGAACCCGCACACCCACGAACAGACACACACGCAACACAGGCACGCATGCCCCCACCCACGGGCCCCCTCATCTGGCTTGGTAGACCCCGAGCGCTGTCACAGGCGCATGGTCGTGCCGAAACCCCTGGAGGAGGGTGGCACCGGAAAGCAGAAGACAGATAGCTGTGGAGTTGGGGCAAGCTGCGAGTTGGCGTGACGGGTCAGCTCTTGGCCTCGTTCCTTTTCCTCAACGGCGCTCTTGATTGTTCTCGGTCCCCAGGCGCTGATTGCCCAGGATGCCTTCGGTCAGCGGGACCTCGGGGTGCATGCCAGGCCCAGGGAGCAGTGTAGCCTTGAAGGGGCGCGAGCCGCCCGGCCTGCTCCCTGTCCCGCCGTGGACAGTGCATCGGCCCCGGGGAGAGAGAGGTGAGCCTTACTGGGCCCAAGGGGGTTCCGTGCTGGTCCTTGGTGTGGGTGGGAGCTGCTCAAGGCTTGCCGTTCGGCGTTGCGGCAAATGTCCTGGCCAGTGCTGCTCGCGCCCCGCGGGCCGGGTCCCGCTCGGCGCCCAGAGCCTGTGCTTGGATCGATGATGATTCCCCAAAAAAACATTCCTTGGAAAAGCTGAACAAAATGAGTGAAAACTCACTCCCGTCTCCGCTCATCGGTGACTGAGGTCCGGCACTTTTTGCACCAGCCAGCTAGTGTAGGAGCCAGGAAGGCCTTTCCCTCACACGCATTTGTGCCCCGGCACGGGCGGCAGCCCTAGACAGGTAGCCAGCCACGGCAGTGGGCCCTGGCACTCACCGTTCCTTTCTCCAGTGGGGCTTGCCTGTGAGGCCGAGGTTGGGCCGACCCGTCTGGGTCTCGCTTCTGCTCAAGTGTCTAGAGCTGCCAGCCAACCAGTTAGTAGCACATCCTTGCTCTGCTTGCCGACTCCGTGGTCTTTGGCCACGTGGGCGCCGTCGGGCTGCCAGTCCCTTGTCCAGGGGACGAATAGGCAGCGTTTGAAAGGCATGCACCCGCAAACGGCTGCCTTGGACACACCGCAACGCGTAGACTCCAACAACCAATCCCTTCACCACCACCGTCTCACACTTGCACAAAGAAACCCCAACCCCCAGGCACAGGCACACGAACACACACGCACCTGCGCCCGCTCACACACACACACACACGCGCGCGCGCGCACACATACATCCTGTGCGACTAATGGGCCCCAAGTTTTGCCTGCCTTCCTACGAGCTGTTGTGCTCATGGGCCAGACAAGCCCCGTGAGGGCGGGATAGGAGTATGAAAGAGAGCTATGGAGCTAGGGCAAGGAGGGAGTTTTGCGCGACGGGTCAGCCATTGGCCTTGGTCCTTTCCTCAACGGCCCTCTTGATTTCTCTTCGCTCCCAGGCGCTGATTTCCCAGGAGACCTTCGGTCAGCGGGGCCACGGGTTGGCAGCCAGGCCCAGAGAGCAGTGTAGCCTTGAAGGGGCGCGAGCCGCCCGGCCTGCTGGGTCGTGACCCGCCGTGGACAGTGCATCGGCCCCGAGGAGAGAGGGAGGTAAGCCTCGCTGTGCCCGAGGGGGTCCCGCTGTCGTCGGTGTGGGCTGGAGCTTGGCCTGCCCCGAGCTGCTGGCGCCCAGCGTGCCGTGTGCTGCTTGGCGCCCAGCGGGTGTGCTTGGATCGATGATGACTCCCCAAAATAACATTCCTTGGAAGCTGAACAAAATGAGTGAAAACTCTATAACCGTCGTTCTCATCGTGACTGAGGTCCACAGTCAGGTAGTGTAGGAGCGGGGGCCCGAGTCGCAGTCGCACACATTCTTTGCACCTGCGGGGCGCTTGCTGAAGACCGCCTCCCTGGCACTCAGACACTGCCATCCTGGGCTTGCTGTGGGTTGGGAGCACGCTCGCTCTGTGGGGCAGTTTGGTTAGGTGGATGGAGGCCACGCCCAGCCTGTGCCCGCGATAGGCATCCCTGGCCTCTGGCCGGCTGGGCTGTGACGGGGCAGCCGGTGCGTGGCTTGTGTCCCCGGGTAGGAAGAGGAGGAGGCGCCTAGGTGTTTGACAGATGTGCGCGTGGTGATTGGATCCCCAGGTAGAAGCGTGTGCCCTCAGTAGAAGCGTGTGTGGTGTTGAGGTTTTGTGGCCCGAGGTGTGTGTGGCCGAGGTTTGGGCTAGCCCACCCCCGCAGGCTTGGTGTTGGTCTCCCAGAGACCAAGTCTGGCTGCCCAGAGGTTCCCCGTTGAGGGTATGGGGAAGGAGAGCCCGCCTTGGGGCGGACAGTGGAGCCAGCTAGGAGAGGATTGGGTCCCTGTTGGCATGCGGGGAGTGGGAGGAGTGCGCAGTGCAGGGGTGCGTTTGGCGGCTTGCAGTGGCCAGGGCTGAGTTCCCCATGGGGCGGGCGGGCGGGCGGGCGGGCGGGCGGGGAGCTGCAGTGGGGCTGGTTTGGGCCCTGTGGTCATTGTGTGCCCTGGTCCCCTGCAGGCGCATTTGGTGCACTGCGGAACGGGGGGTGGGGAGGGGTGGTTGGGTGCGGGTTTCAAGCGCCCGGGCCCTTTGGGGAAATCCACCCCCGGGGGTGCAGAGTGCGGTGCGGCCAGGCCCAGGATTGACTTGAGGCGGAGTGCGGGGCCTGGGCAGAGACTGTCCGCTGAGTTTTCTTGCTGGTCTGGGGACAGCCTTGGGCAGGGTGCGCGGTGTGATGGTGGCGGGCGCTTGTGCCGTTAGTGTCCCCCGCCGGCAGCGCAGGTTGCGCAGGCCTGTGGGGAGGAGGCTGAGGAGTCCCGCGGTTGGCCCGTGGGGTGCGATGGAGGTGTGGGTGCAGGTCCTTGGCCAAAGCACTAGCAGTCCGTTAGCGGGACTGTGGCAGTCGAGCCAAGCCGGTGGATGCTTGCATGGCCCGGCCAGGATAGGCAGAGTGGGCAGGCCTTGGGCCGGATGGGTCTAGGTCGGTAGGGCCGTCATGGCTGAGTGTGTGGGGGGGGTGGCGGGGGGGAAGGAGGAGCATTGGGCAGGCTCTGTGTTTCTCTGTGTTGGGCAGGGCCTTGTGAATTGGGGCTCCGAGGAGCCTGCCGTCAGCAGGCGGCTCAGAGGCGTCCCCAGTCCTCCCCCGACAGTGGGCAGAGGCCCTGGCAGAGTCCGTGCAGGAGGGTTGAAGGAGAAGCAGCTTAGCGCGGGCGCCCCCTGGGCCCTGTTGCCGGTACGACGATGCTGGTGAAAGGAGACGGGCTGTGAGTGGCAGACACTGCATGGGTGTGTGCAGGTGGCGGGCAGAGATTTCAAGGCGTGGTCCTGCGACAACTACACAGGACTGGGTAGTGGGTCAGGGTAGCTGGCCCACACCAACCTGACGCCCACGCGAACCCGCACACCCGCACACCCACGAACAGACACACACGCAACACAGGCACGCATGCCCCCACCCACGGGCCCCCTCATCTGGCTTGGTAGACCCCGAGCGCTGTCACAGGCGCATGGTCGTGCCGAAACCCCTGGAGGAGGGTGGCACCGGAAAGCAGAAGACAGATAGCTGTGGAGTTGGGGCAAGCTGCGAGTTGGCGTGACGGGTCAGCTCTTGGCCTCGTTCCTTTTCCTCAACGGCGCTCTTGATTGTTCTCGGTCCCCAGGCGCTGATTGCCCAGGATGCCTTCGGTCAGCGGGACCTCGGGGTGCATGCCAGGCCCAGGGAGCAGTGTAGCCTTGAAGGGGCGCGAGCCGCCCGGCCTGCTCCCTGTCCCGCCGTGGACAGTGCATCGGCCCCGGGGAGAGAGAGGTGAGCCTTACTGGGCCCAAGGGGGTTCCGTGCTGGTCCTTGGTGTGGGTGGGAGCTGCTCAAGGCTTGCCGTTCGGCGTTGCGGCAAATGTCCTGGCCAGTGCTGCTCGCGCCCCGCGGGCCGGGTCCCGCTCGGCGCCCAGAGCCTGTGCTTGGATCGATGATGATTCCCCAAAAAAACATTCCTTGGAAAAGCTGAACAAAATGAGTGAAAACTCACTCCCGTCTCCGCTCATCGGTGACTGAGGTCCGGCACTTTTTGCACCAGCCAGCTAGTGTAGGAGCCAGGAAGGCCTTTCCCTCACACGCATTTGTGCCCCGGCACGGGCGGCAGCCCTAGACAGGTAGCCAGCCACGGCAGTGGGCCCTGGCACTCACCGTTCCTTTCTCCAGTGGGGCTTGCCTGTGAGGCCGAGGTTGGGCCGACCCGTCTGGGTCTCGCTTCTGCTCAAGTGTCTAGAGCTGCCAGCCAACCAGTTAGTAGCACATCCTTGCTCTGCTTGCCGACTCCGTGGTCTTTGGCCACGTGGGCGCCGTCGGGCTGCCAGTCCCTTGTCCAGGGGACGAATAGGCAGCGTTTGAAAGGCATGCACCCGCAAACGGCTGCCTTGGACACACCGCAACGCGTAGACTCCAACAACCAATCCCTTCACCACCACCGTCTCACACTTGCACAAAGAAACCCCAACCCCCAGGCACAGGCACACGAACACACACGCACGTGCGCCCGCTCACACACACACACACACGCGCGCGCGCGCACACATACATCCTGTGCGACTAATGGGCCCCAAGTTTTGCCTGCCTTCCTACGAGCTGTTGTGCTCATGGGCCAGACAAGCCCCGTGAGGGCGGGATAGGAGAATGAAAGAGAGCTATGGAGCTAGGGCAAGGAGGGAGTTTTGCGCGACGGGTCAGCCATTGGCCTTGGTCCTTTCCTCAACGGCCCTCTTGATTTCTCTTCGCTCCCAGGCGCTGATTTCCCAGGAGACCTTCGGTCAGCGGGGCCACGGGTTGGCAGCCAGGCCCAGAGAGCAGTGTAGCCTTGAAGGGGCGCGAGCCGCCCGGCCTGCTGGGTCGTGACCCGCCGTGGACAGTGCATCGGCCCCGAGGAGAGAGGGAGGTAAGCCTCGCTGTGCCCGAGGGGGTCCCGCTGTCGTCGGTGTGGGCTGGAGCTTGGCCTGCCCCGAGCTGCTGGCGCCCAGCGTGCCGTGTGCTGCTTGGCGCCCAGCGGGTGTGCTTGGATCGATGATGACTCCCCAAAATAACATTCCTTGGAAGCTGAACAAAATGAGTGAAAACTCTATAACCGTCGTTCTCATCGTGACTGAGGTCCACAGTCAGGTAGTGTAGGAGCGGGGGCCCGAGTCGCAGTCGCACACATTCTTTGCACCTGCGGGGCGCTTGCTGAAGACCGCCTCCCTGGCACTCAGACACTGCCATCCTGGGCTTGCTGTGGGTTGGGAGCACGCTCGCTCTGTGGGGCAGTTTGGTTAGGTGGATGGAGGCCACGCCCAGCCTGTGCCCGCGATAGGCATCCCTGGCCTCTGGCCGGCTGGGCTGTGACGGGGCAGCCGGTGCGTGGCTTGTGTCCCCGGGTAGGAAGAGGAGGAGGCGCCTAGGTGTTTGACAGATGTGCGCGTGGTGATTGGATCCCCAGGTAGAAGCGTGTGCCCTCAGTAGAAGCGTGTGTGGTGTTGAGGTTTTGTGGCCCGAGGTGTGTGTGGCCGAGGTTTGGGCTAGCCCACCCCCGCAGGCTTGGTGTTGGTCTCCCAGAGACCAAGTCTGGCTGCCCAGAGGTTCCCCGTTGAGGGTATGGGGAAGGAGAGCCCGCCTTGGGGCGGACAGTGGAGCCAGCTAGGAGAGGATTGGGTCCCTGTTGGCATGCGGGGAGTGGGAGGAGTGCGCAGTGCAGGGGTGCGTTTGGCGGCTTGCAGTGGCCAGGGCTGAGTTCCCCATGGGGCGGGCGGGCGGGCGGGCGGGCGGGCGGGGAGCTGCAGTGGGGCTGGTTTGGGCCCTGTGGTCATTGTGTGCCCTGGTCCCCTGCAGGCGCATTTGGTGCACTGCGGAACGGGGGGTGGGGAGGGGTGGTTGGGTGCGGGTTTCAAGCGCCCGGGCCCTTTGGGGAAATCCACCCCCGGGGGTGCAGAGTGCGGTGCGGCCAGGCCCAGGATTGACTTGAGGCGGAGTGCGGGGCCTGGGCAGAGACTGTCCGCTGAGTTTTCTTGCTGGTCTGGGGACAGCCTTGGGCAGGGTGCGCGGTGTGATGGTGGCGGGCGCTTGTGCCGTTAGTGTCCCCCGCCGGCAGCGCAGGTTGCGCAGGCCTGTGGGGAGGAGGCTGAGGAGTCCCGCGGTTGGCCCGTGGGGTGCGATGGAGGTGTGGGTGCAGGTCCTTGGCCAAAGCACTAGCAGTCCGTTAGCGGGACTGTGGCAGTCGAGCCAAGCCGGTGGATGCTTGCATGGCCCGGCCAGGATAGGCAGAGTGGGCAGGCCTTGGGCCGGATGGGTCTAGGTCGGTAGGGCCGTCATGGCTGAGTGTGTGTGGGGGGTGGCGGGGGGGAAGGAGGAGCATTGGGCAGGCTCTGTGTTTCTCTGTGTTGGGCAGGGCCTTGTGAATTGGGGCTCCGAGGAGCCTGCCGTCAGCAGGCGGCTCAGAGGCGTCCCCAGTCCTCCCCCGACAGTGGGCAGAGGCCCTGGCAGAGTCCGTGCAGGAGGGTTGAAGGAGAAGCAGCTTAGCGCGGGCGCCCCCTGGGCCCTGTTGCCGGTACGACGATGCTGGTGAAAGGAGACGGGCTGTGAGTGGCAGACACTGCATGGGTGTGTGCAGGTGGCGGGCAGAGATTTCAAGGCGTGGTCCTGCGACAACTACACAGGACTGGGTAGTGGGTCAGGGTAGCTGGCCCACACCAACCTGACGCCCACGCGAACCCGCACACCCGCACACCCACGAACAGACACACACGCAACACAGGCACGCATGCCCCCACCCACGGGCCCCCTCATCTGGCTTGGTAGACCCCGAGCGCTGTCACAGGCGCATGGTCGTGCCGAAACCCCTGGAGGAGGGTGGCACCGGAAAGCAGAAGACAGATAGCTGTGGAGTTGGGGCAAGCTGTGAGTTGGCGTGACGGGTCAGCTCTTGGCCTCGTTCCTTTTCCTCAACGGCGCTCTTGATTGTTCTCGGTCCCCAGGCGCTGATTGCCCAGGATGCCTTCGGTCAGCGGGACCTCGGGGTGCATGCCAGGCCCAGGGAGCAGTGTAGCCTTGAAGGGGCGCGAGCCGCCCGGCCTGCTCCCTGTCCCGCCGTGGACAGTGCATCGGCCCCGGGGAGAGAGAGGTGAGCCTTACTGGGCCCAAGGGGGTTCCGTGCTGGTCCTTGGTGTGGGTGGGAGCTGCTCAAGGCTTGCCGTTCGGCGTTGCGGCAAATGTCCTGGCCAGTGCTGCTCGCGCCCCGCGGGCCGGGTCCCGCTCGGCGCCCAGAGCCTGTGCTTGGATCGATGATGATTCCCCAAAAAAACATTCCTTGGAAAAGCTGAACAAAATGAGTGAAAACTCACTCCCGTCTCCGCTCATCGGTGACTGAGGTCCGGCACTTTTTGCACCAGCCAGCTAGTGTAGGAGCCAGGAAGGCCTTTCCCTCACACGCATTTGTGCCCCGGCACGGGCGGCAGCCCTAGACAGGTAGCCAGCCACGGCAGTGGGCCCTGGCACTCACCGTTCCTTTCTCCAGTGGGGCTTGCCTGTGAGGCCGAGGTTGGGCCGACCCGTCTGGGTCTCGCTTCTGCTCAAGTGTCTAGAGCTGCCAGCCAACCAGTTAGTAGCACATCCTTGCTCTGCTTGCCGACTCCGTGGTCTTTGGCCACGTGGGCGCCGTCGGGCTGCCAGTCCCTTGTCCAGGGGACGAATAGGCAGCGTTTGAAAGGCATGCACCCGCAAACGGCTGCCTTGGACACACCGCAACGCGTAGACTCCAACAACCAATCCCTTCACCACCACCGTCTCACACTTGCACAAAGAAACCCCAACCCCCAGGCACAGGCACACGATCACACACACGCATGTGCGCCCGCTCACACACACACACACACACGCGCGCGCGCGCACACATACATCCTGTGCGACTAATGGGCCCCAAGTTTTGCCTGCCTTCCTACGAGCTGTTGTGCTCATGGGCCAGACAAGCCCCGTGAGGGCGGGATAGGAGAATGAAAGAGAGCTATGGAGCTAGGGCAAGGAGGGAGTTTTGCGCGACGGGTCAGCCATTGGCCTTGGTCCTTTCCTCAACGGCCCTCTTGATTTCTCTTCGCTCCCAGGCGCTGATTTCCCAGGAGACCTTCGGTCAGCGGGGCCACGGGTTGGCAGCCAGGCCCAGAGAGCAGTGTAGCCTTGAAGGGGCGCGAGCCGCCCGGCCTGCTGGGTCGTGACCCGCCGTGGACAGTGCATCGGCCCCGAGGAGAGAGGGAGGTAAGCCTTGCTGTGCCCGAGGGGGTCCCGCTGTCGTCGGTGTGGGCTGGAGCTTGGCCTGCCCCGAGCTGCTGGCGCCCAGCGTGCCGTGTGCTGCTTGGCGCCCAGCGGGTGTGCTTGGATCGATGATGACTCCCCAAAATAACATTCCTTGGAAGCTGAACAAAATGAGTGAAAACTCTATAACCGTCGTTCTCATCGTGACTGAGGTCCACAGTCAGGTAGTGTAGGAGCGGGGGCCCGAGTCGCAGTCGCACACATTCTTTGCACCTGCGGGGCGCTTGCTGAAGACCGCCTCCCTGGCACTCAGACACTGCCATCCTGGGCTTGCTGTGGGTTGGGAGCACGCTCGCTCTGTGGCTCAGTTTGGTTAGGTGGATGGAGGCCACGCCCAGCCTGTGCCCGCGATAGGCATCCCTGGCCTCTGGCCGGCTGGGCTGTGACGGGGCAGCCGGTGCGTGGCTTGTGTCCCCGGGTAGGAAGAGGAGGAGGCGCCTAGGTGTTTGACAGATGTGCGCGTGGTGATTGGATCCCCAGGTAGAAGCGTGTGCCCTCAGTAGAAGCGTGTGTGGTGTTGAGGTTTTGTGGCCCGAGGTGTGTGTGGCCGAGGTTTGGGCTAGCCCACCCCCGCAGGCTTGGTGTTGGTCTCCCAGAGACCAAGTCTGGCTGCCCAGAGGTTCCCCGTTGAGGGTATGGGGAAGGAGAGCCCGCCTTGGGGCGGACAGTGGAGCCAGCTAGGAGAGGATTGGGTCCCTGTTGGCATGCGGGGAGTGGGAGGAGTGCGCAGTGCAGGGGTGCGTTTGGCGGCTTGCAGTGGCCAGGGCTGAGTTCCCCATGGGGCGGGCGGGCGGGCGGGCGGGCGGGCGGGCGGGGAGCTGCAGTGGGGCTGGTTTGGGCCCTGTGGTCATTGTGTGCCCTGGTCCCCTGCAGGCGCATTTGGTGCACTGCGGAACGGGGGGTGGGGAGGGGTGGTTGGGTGCGGGTTTCAAGCGCCCGGGCCCTTTGGGGAAATCCACCCCCGGGGGTGCAGAGTGCGGTGCGGCCAGGCCCAGGATTGACTTGAGGCGGAGTGCGGGGCCTGGGCAGAGACTGTCCGCTGAGTTTTCTTGCTGGTCTGGGGACAGCCTTGGGCAGGGTGCGCGGTGTGATGGTGGCGGGCGCTTGTGCCGTTAGTGTCCCCCGCCGGCAGCGCAGGTTGCGCAGGCCTGTGGGGAGGAGGCTGAGGAGTCCCGCGGTTGGCCCGTGGGGTGCGATGGAGGTGTGGGTGCAGGTCCTTGGCCAAAGCACTAGCAGTCCGTTAGCGGGACTGTGGCAGTCGAGCCAAGCCGGTGGATGCTTGCATGGCCCGGCCAGGATAGGCAGAGTGGGCAGGCCTTGGGCCGGATGGGTCTAGGTCGGTAGGGCCGTCATGGCTGAGTGTGTGGGGGGGGGTGGCGGGGGGGGAAGGAGGAGCATTGGGCAGGCTCTGTGTTTCTCTGTGTTGGGCAGGGCCTTGTGAATTGGGGCTCCGAGGAGCCTGCCGTCAGCAGGCGGCTCAGAGGCGTCCCCAGTCCTCCCCCGACAGTGGGCAGAGGCCCTGGCAGAGTCCGTGCAGGAGGGTTGAAGGAGAAGCAGCTTAGCGCGGGCGCCCCCTGGGCCCTGTTGCCGGTACGACGATGCTGGTGAAAGGAGACGGGCTGTGAGTGGCAGACACTGCATGGGTGTGTGCAGGTGGCGGGCAGAGATTTCAAGGCGTGGTCCTGCGACAACTACACAGGACTGGGTAGTGGGTCAGGGTAGCTGGCCCACACCAACCTGACGCCCACGCGAACCCGCACACCCGCACACCCACGAACAGACACACACGCAACACAGGCACGCATGCCCCCACCCACGGGCCCCCTCATCTGGCTTGGTAGACCCCGAGCGCTGTCACAGGCGCATGGTCGTGCCGAAACCCCTGGAGGAGGGTGGCACCGGAAAGCAGAAGACAGATAGCTGTGGAGTTGGGGCAAGCTGTGAGTTGGCGTGACGGGTCAGCTCTTGGCCTCGTTCCTTTTCCTCAACGGCGCTCTTGATTGTTCTCGGTCCCCAGGCGCTGATTGCCCAGGATGCCTTCGGTCAGCGGGACCTCGGGGTGCATGCCAGGCCCAGGGAGCAGTGTAGCCTTGAAGGGGCGCGAGCCGCCCGGCCTGCTCCCTGTCCCGCCGTGGACAGTGCATCGGCCCCGGGGAGAGAGAGGTGAGCCTTACTGGGCCCAAGGGGGTTCCGTGCTGGTCCTTGGTGTGGGTGGGAGCTGCTCAAGGCTTGCCGTTCGGCGTTGCGGCAAATGTCCTGGCCAGTGCTGCTCGCGCCCCGCGGGCCGGGTCCCGCTCGGCGCCCAGAGCCTGTGCTTGGATCGATGATGATTCCCCAAAAAAACATTCCTTGGAAAAGCTGAACAAAATGAGTGAAAACTCACTCCCGTCTCCGCTCATCGGTGACTGAGGTCCGGCACTTTTTGCACCAGCCAGCTAGTGTAGGAGCCAGGAAGGCCTTTCCCTCACACGCATTTGTGCCCCGGCACGGGCGGCAGCCCTAGACAGGTAGCCAGCCACGGCAGTGGGCCCTGGCACTCACCGTTCCTTTCTCCAGTGGGGCTTGCCTGTGAGGCCGAGGTTGGGCCGACCCGTCTGGGTCTCGCTTCTGCTCAAGTGTCTAGAGCTGCCAGCCAACCAGTTAGTAGCACATCCTTGCTCTGCTTGCCGACTCCGTGGTCTTTGGCCACGTGGGCGCCGTCGGGCTGCCAGTCCCTTGTCCAGGGGACGAATAGGCAGCGTTTGAAAGGCATGCACCCGCAAACGGCTGCCTTGGACACACCGCAACGCGTAGACTCCAACAACCAATCCCTTCACCACCACCGTCTCACACTTGCACAAAGAAACCCCAACCCCCAGGCACAGGCACACGATCACACACACGCATGTGCGCCCGCTCACACACACACACACACACGCGCGCGCGCGCACACATACATCCTGTGCGACTAATGGGCCCCAAGTTTTGCCTGCCTTCCTACGAGCTGTTGTGCTCATGGGCCAGACAAGCCCCGTGAGGGCGGGATAGGAGAATGAAAGAGAGCTATGGAGCTAGGGCAAGGAGGGAGTTTTGCGCGACGGGTCAGCCATTGGCCTTGGTCCTTTCCTCAACGGCCCTCTTGATTTCTCTTCGCTCCCAGGCGCTGATTTCCCAGGAGACCTTCGGTCAGCGGGGCCACGGGTTGGCAGCCAGGCCCAGAGAGCAGTGTAGCCTTGAAGGGGCGCGAGCCGCCCGGCCTGCTGGGTCGTGACCCGCCGTGGACAGTGCATCGGCCCCGAGGAGAGAGGGAGGTAAGCCTTGCTGTGCCCGAGGGGGTCCCGCTGTCGTCGGTGTGGGCTGGAGCTTGGCCTGCCCCGAGCTGCTGGCGCCCAGCGTGCCGTGTGCTGCTTGGCGCCCAGCGGGTGTGCTTGGATCGATGATGACTCCCCAAAATAACATTCCTTGGAAGCTGAACAAAATGAGTGAAAACTCTATAACCGTCGTTCTCATCGTGACTGAGGTCCACAGTCAGGTAGTGTAGGAGCGGGGGCCCGAGTCGCAGTCGCACACATTCTTTGCACCTGCGGGGCGCTTGCTGAAGACCGCCTCCCTGGCACTCAGACACTGCCATCCTGGGCTTGCTGTGGGTTGGGAGCACGCTCGCTCTGTGGCTCAGTTTGGTTAGGTGGATGGAGGCCACGCCCAGCCTGTGCCCGCGATAGGCATCCCTGGCCTCTGGCCGGCTGGGCTGTGACGGGGCAGCCGGTGCGTGGCTTGTGTCCCCGGGTAGGAAGAGGAGGAGGCGCCTAGGTGTTTGACAGATGTGCGCGTGGTGATTGGATCCCCAGGTAGAAGCGTGTGCCCTCAGTAGAAGCGTGTGTGGTGTTGAGGTTTTGTGGCCCGAGGTGTGTGTGGCCGAGGTTTGGGCTAGCCCACCCCCGCAGGCTTGGTGTTGGTCTCCCAGAGACCAAGTCTGGCTGCCCAGAGGTTCCCCGTTGAGGGTATGGGGAAGGAGAGCCCGCCTTGGGGCGGACAGTGGAGCCAGCTAGGAGAGGATTGGGTCCCTGTTGGCATGCGGGGAGTGGGAGGAGTGCGCAGTGCAGGGGTGCGTTTGGCGGCTTGCAGTGGCCAGGGCTGAGTTCCCCATGGGGCGGGCGGGCGGGCGGGCGGGCGGGCGGGCGGGGAGCTGCAGTGGGGCTGGTTTGGGCCCTGTGGTCATTGTGTGCCCTGGTCCCCTGCAGGCGCATTTGGTGCACTGCGGAACGGGGGGTGGGGAGGGGTGGTTGGGTGCGGGTTTCAAGCGCCCGGGCCCTTTGGGGAAATCCACCCCCGGGGGTGCAGAGTGCGGTGCGGCCAGGCCCAGGATTGACTTGAGGCGGAGTGCGGGGCCTGGGCAGAGACTGTCCGCTGAGTTTTCTTGCTGGTCTGGGGACAGCCTTGGGCAGGGTGCGCGGTGTGATGGTGGCGGGCGCTTGTGCCGTTAGTGTCCCCCGCCGGCAGCGCAGGTTGCGCAGGCCTGTGGGGAGGAGGCTGAGGAGTCCCGCGGTTGGCCCGTGGGGTGCGATGGAGGTGTGGGTGCAGGTCCTTGGCCAAAGCACTAGCAGTCCGTTAGCGGGACTGTGGCAGTCGAGCCAAGCCGGTGGATGCTTGCATGGCCCGGCCAGGATAGGCAGAGTGGGCAGGCCTTGGGCCGGATGGGTCTAGGTCGGTAGGGCCGTCATGGCTGAGTGTGTGGGGGGGGGGTGGCGGGGGGGGGAAGGAGGAGCATTGGGCAGGCTCTGTGTTTCTCTGTGTTGGGCAGGGCCTTGTGAATTGGGGCTCCGAGGAGCCTGCCGTCAGCAGGCGGCTCAGAGGCGTCCCCAGTCCTCCCCCGACAGTGGGCAGAGGCCCTGGCAGAGTCCGTGCAGGAGGGTTGAAGGAGAAGCAGCTTAGCGCGGGCGCCCCCTGGGCCCTGTTGCCGGTACGACGATGCTGGTGAAAGGAGACGGGCTGTGAGTGGCAGACACTGCATGGGTGTGTGCAGGTGGCGGGCAGAGATTTCAAGGCGTGGTCCTGCGACAACTACACAGGACTGGGTAGTGGGTCAGGGTAGCTGGCCCACACCAACCTGACGCCCACGCGAACCCGCACACCCGCACACCCACGAACAGACACACACGCAACACAGGCACGCATGCCCCCACCCACGGGCCCCCTCATCTGGCTTGGTAGACCCCGAGCGCTGTCACAGGCGCATGGTCGTGCCGAAACCCCTGGAGGAGGGTGGCACCGGAAAGCAGAAGACAGATAGCTGTGGAGTTGGGGCAAGCTGCGAGTTGGCGTGACGGGTCAGCTCTTGGCCTCGTTCCTTTTCCTCAACGGCGCTCTTGATTGTTCTCGGTCCCCAGGCGCTGATTGCCCAGGATGCCTTCGGTCAGCGGGACCTCGGGGTGCATGCCAGGCCCAGGGAGCAGTGTAGCCTTGAAGGGGCGCGAGCCGCCCGGCCTGCTCCCTGTCCCGCCGTGGACAGTGCATCGGCCCCGGGGAGAGAGAGGTGAGCCTTACTGGGCCCAAGGGGGTTCCGTGCTGGTCCTTGGTGTGGGTGGGAGCTGCTCAAGGCTTGCCGTTCGGCGTTGCGGCAAATGTCCTGGCCAGTGCTGCTCGCGCCCCGCGGGCCGGGTCCCGCTCGGCGCCCAGAGCCTGTGCTTGGATCGATGATGATTCCCCAAAAAAACATTCCTTGGAAAAGCTGAACAAAATGAGTGAAAACTCACTCCTGTCTCCGCTCATCGGTGACTGAGGTCCGGCACTTTTTGCACCAGCCAGCTAGTGTAGGAGCCAGGAAGGCCTTTCCCTCACACGCATTTGTGCCCCGGCACGGGCGGCAGCCCTAGACAGGTAGCCAGCCACGGCAGTGGGCCCTGGCACTCACCGTTCCTTTCTCCAGTGGGGCTTGCCTGTGAGGCCGAGGTTGGGCCGACCCGTCTGGGTCTCGCTTCTGCTCAAGTGTCTAGAGCTGCCAGCCAACCAGTTAGTAGCACATCCTTGCTCTGCTTGCCGACTCCGTGGTCTTTGGCCACGTGGGCGCCGTCGGGCTGCCAGTCCCTTGTCCAGGGGACGAATAGGCAGCGTTTGAAAGGCATGCACCCGCAAACGGCTGCCTTGGACACACCGCAACGCGTAGACTCCAACAACCAATCCCTTCACCACCACCGTCTCACACTTGCACAAAGAAACCCCAACCCCCAGGCACAGGCACACGATCACACACACGCATGTGCGCCCGCTCACACACACACACACACACGCGCGCGCGCGCACACATACATCCTGTGCGACTAATGGGCCCCAAGTTTTGCCTGCCTTCCTACGAGCTGTTGTGCTCATGGGCCAGACAAGCCCCGTGAGGGCGGGATAGGAGAATGAAAGAGAGCTATGGAGCTAGGGCAAGGAGGGAGTTTTGCGCGACGGGTCAGCCATTGGCCTTGGTCCTTTCCTCAACGGCCCTCTTGATTTCTCTTCGCTCCCAGGCGCTGATTTCCCAGGAGACCTTCGGTCAGCGGGGCCACGGGTTGGCAGCCAGGCCCAGAGAGCAGTGTAGCCTTGAAGGGGCGCGAGCCGCCCGGCCTGCTGGGTCGTGACCCGCCGTGGACAGTGCATCGGCCCCGAGGAGAGAGGGAGGTAAGCCTCGCTGTGCCCGAGGGGGTCCCGCTGTCGTCGGTGTGGGCTGGAGCTTGGCCTGCCCCGAGCTGCTGGCGCCCAGCGTGCCGTGTGCTGCTTGGCGCCCAGCGGGTGTGCTTGGATCGATGATGACTCCCCAAAATAACATTCCTTGGAAGCTGAACAAAATGAGTGAAAACTCTATAACCGTCGTTCTCATCGTGACTGAGGTCCACAGTCAGGTAGTGTAGGAGCGGGGGCCCGAGTCGCAGTCGCACACATTCTTTGCACCTGCGGGGCGCTTGCTGAAGACCGCCTCCCTGGCACTCAGACACTGCCATCCTGGGCTTGCTGTGGGTTGGGAGCACGCTCGCTCTGTGGGGCAGTTTGGTTAGGTGGATGGAGGCCACGCCCAGCCTGTGCCCGCGATAGGCATCCCTGGCCTCTGGCCGGCTGGGCTGTGACGGGGCAGCCGGTGCGTGGCTTGTGTCCCCGGGTAGGAAGAGGAGGAGGCGCCTAGGTGTTTGACAGATGTGCGCGTGGTGATTGGATCCCCAGGTAGAAGCGTGTGCCCTCAGTAGAAGCGTGTGTGGTGTTGAGGTTTTGTGGCCCGAGGTGTGTGTGGCCGAGGTTTGGGCTAGCCCACCCCCGCAGGCTTGGTGTTGGTCTCCCAGAGACCAAGTCTGGCTGCCCAGAGGTTCCCCGTTGAGGGTATGGGGAAGGAGAGCCCGCCTTGGGGCGGACAGTGGAGCCAGCTAGGAGAGGATTGGGTCCCTGTTGGCATGCGGGGAGTGGGAGGAGTGCGCAGTGCAGGGGTGCGTTTGGCGGCTTGCAGTGGCCAGGGCTGAGTTCCCCATGGGGCGGGCGGGCGGGCGGGCGGGCGGGCGGGGAGCTGCAGTGGGGCTGGTTTGGGCCCTGTGGTCATTGTGTGCCCTGGTCCCCTGCAGGCGCATTTGGTGCACTGCGGAACGGGGGGTGGGGAGGGGTGGTTGGGTGCGGGTTTCAAGCGCCCGGGCCCTTTGGGGAAATCCACCCCCGGGGGTGCAGAGTGCGGTGCGGCCAGGCCCAGGATTGACTTGAGGCGGAGTGCGGGGCCTGGGCAGAGACTGTCCGCTGAGTTTTCTTGCTGGTCTGGGGACAGCCTTGGGCAGGGTGCGCGGTGTGATGGTGGCGGGCGCTTGTGCCGTTAGTGTCCCCCGCCGGCAGCGCAGGTTGCGCAGGCCTGTGGGGAGGAGGCTGAGGAGTCCCGCGGTTGGCCCGTGGGGTGCGATGGAGGTGTGGGTGCAGGTCCTTGGCCAAAGCACTAGCAGTCCGTTAGCGGGACTGTGGCAGTCGAGCCAAGCCGGTGGATGCTTGCATGGCCCGGCCAGGATAGGCAGAGTGGGCAGGCCTTGGGCCGGATGGGTCTAGGTCGGTAGGGCCGTCATGGCTGAGTGTGTGGGGGGGGGGTGGCGGGGGGGGAAGGAGGAGCATTGGGCAGGCTCTGTGTTTCTCTGTGTTGGGCAGGGCCTTGTGAATTGGGGCTCCGAGGAGCCTGCCGTCAGCAGGCGGCTCAGAGGCGTCCCCAGTCCTCCCCCGACAGTGGGCAGAGGCCCTGGCAGAGTCCGTGCAGGAGGGTTGAAGGAGAAGCAGCTTAGCGCGGGCGCCCCCTGGGCCCTGTTGCCGGTACGACGATGCTGGTGAAAGGAGACGGGCTGTGAGTGGCAGACACTGCATGGGTGTGTGCAGGTGGCGGGCAGAGATTTCAAGGCGTGGTCCTGCGACAACTACACAGGACTGGGTAGTGGGTCAGGGTAGCTGGCCCACACCAACCTGACGCCCACGCGAACCCGCACACCCGCACACCCACGAACAGACACACACGCAACACAGGCACGCATGCCCCCACCCACGGGCCCCCTCATCTGGCTTGGTAGACCCCGAGCGCTGTCACAGGCGCATGGTCGTGCCGAAACCCCTGGAGGAGGGTGGCACCGGAAAGCAGAAGACAGATAGCTGTGGAGTTGGGGCAAGCTGCGAGTTGGCGTGACGGGTCAGCTCTTGGCCTCGTTCCTTTTCCTCAACGGCGCTCTTGATTGTTCTCGGTCCCCAGGCGCTGATTGCCCAGGATGCCTTCGGTCAGCGGGACCTCGGGGTGCATGCCAGGCCCAGGGAGCAGTGTAGCCTTGAAGGGGCGCGAGCCGCCCGGCCTGCTCCCTGTCCCGCCGTGGACAATGCATCGGCCCCGGGGAGAGAGAGGTGAGCCTTACTGGGCCCAAGGGGGTTCCGTGCTGGTCCTTGGTGTGGGTGGGAGCTGCTCAAGGCTTGCCGTTCGGCGTTGCGGCAAATGTCCTGGCCAGTGCTGCTCGCGCCCCGCGGGCCGGGTCCCGCTCGGCGCCCAGAGCCTGTGCTTGGATCGATGATGATTCCCCAAAAAAACATTCCTTGGAAAAGCTGAACAAAATGAGTGAAAACTCACTCCTGTCTCCGCTCATCGGTGACTGAGGTCCGGCACTTTTTGCACCAGCCAGCTAGTGTAGGAGCCAGGAAGGCCTTTCCCTCACACGCATTTGTGCCCCGGCACGGGCGGCAGCCCTAGACAGGTAGCCAGCCACGGCAGTGGGCCCTGGCACTCACCGTTCCTTTCTCCAGTGGGGCTTGCCTGTGAGGCCGAGGTTGGGCCGACCCGTCTGGGTCTCGCTTCTGCTCAAGTGTCTAGAGCTGCCAGCCAACCAGTTAGTAGCACATCCTTGCTCTGCTTGCCGACTCCGTGGTCTTTGGCCACGTGGGCGCCGTCGGGCTGCCAGTCCCTTGTCCAGGGGACGAATAGGCAGCGTTTGAAAGGCATGCACCCGCAAACGGCTGCCTTGGACACACCGCAACGCGTAGACTCCAACAACCAATCCCTTCACCACCACCGTCTCACACTTGCACAAAGAAACCCCAACCCCCAGGCACAGGCACACGATCACACACACGCATGTGCGCCCGCTCACACACACACACACACACGCGCGCGCGCGCACACATACATCCTGTGCGACTAATGGGCCCCAAGTTTTGCCTGCCTTCCTACGAGCTGTTGTGCTCATGGGCCAGACAAGCCCCGTGAGGGCGGGATAGGAGTATGAAAGAGAGCTATGGAGCTAGGGCAAGGAGGGAGTTTTGCGCGACGGGTCAGCCATTGGCCTTGGTCCTTTCCTCAACGGCCCTCTTGATTTCTCTTCGCTCCCAGGCGCTGATTTCCCAGGAGACCTTCGGTCAGCGGGGCCACGGGTTGGCAGCCAGGCCCAGAGAGCAGTGTAGCCTTGAAGGGGCGCGAGCCGCCCGGCCTGCTGGGTCGTGACCCGCCGTGGACAGTGCATCGGCCCCGAGGAGAGAGGGAGGTAAGCCTCGCTGTGCCCGAGGGGGTCCCGCTGTCGTCGGTGTGGGCTGGAGCTTGGCCTGCCCCGAGCTGCTGGCGCCCAGCGTGCCGTGTGCTGCTTGGCGCCCAGCGGGTGTGCTTGGATCGATGATGACTCCCCAAAATAACATTCCTTGGAAGCTGAACAAAATGAGTGAAAACTCTATAACCGTCGTTCTCATCGTGACTGAGGTCCACAGTCAGTGTAGGAGCGGGGGCCCGAGTCGCAGTCGCACACATTCTTTGCACCTGCGGGGCGCTTGCTGAAGACCGCCTCCCTGGCACTCAGACACTGCCATCCTGGGCTTGCTGTGGGTTGGGAGCACGCTCGCTCTGTGGGGCAGTTTGGTTAGGTGGATGGAGGCCACGCCCAGCCTGTGCCCGCGATAGGCATCCCTGGCCTCTGGCCGGCTGGGCTGTGACGGGGCAGCCGGTGCGTGGCTTGTGTCCCCGGGTAGGAAGAGGAGGAGGCGCCTAGGTGTTTGACAGATGTGCGCGTGGTGATTGGATCCCCAGGTAGAAGCGTGTGCCCTCAGTAGAAGCGTGTGTGGTGTTGAGGTTTTGTGGCCCGAGGTGTGTGTGGCCGAGGTTTGGGCTAGCCCACCCCCGCAGGCTTGGTGTTGGTCTCCCAGAGACCAAGTCTGGCTGCCCAGAGGTTCCCCGTTGAGGGTATGGGGAAGGAGAGCCCGCCTTGGGGCGGACAGTGGAGCCAGCTAGGAGAGGATTGGGTCCCTGTTGGCATGCGGGGAGTGGGAGGAGTGCGCAGTGCAGGGGTGCGTTTGGCGGCTTGCAGTGGCCAGGGCTGAGTTCCCCATGGGGCGGGCGGGCGGGCGGGCGGGCGGGCGGGGAGCTGCAGTGGGGCTGGTTTGGGCCCTGTGGTCATTGTGTGCCCTGGTCCCCTGCAGGCGCATTTGGTGCACTGCGGAACGGGGGGTGGGGAGGGGTGGTTGGGTGCGGGTTTCAAGCGCCCGGGCCCTTTGGGGAAATCCACCCCCGGGGGTGCAGAGTGCGGTGCGGCCAGGCCCAGGATTGACTTGAGGCGGAGTGCGGGGCCTGGGCAGAGACTGTCCGCTGAGTTTTCTTGCTGGTCTGGGGACAGCCTTGGGCAGGGTGCGCGGTGTGATGGTGGCGGGCGCTTGTGCCGTTAGTGTCCCCCGCCGGCAGCGCAGGTTGCGCAGGCCTGTGGGGAGGAGGCTGAGGAGTCCCGCGGTTGGCCCGTGGGGTGCGATGGAGGTGTGGGTGCAGGTCCTTGGCCAAAGCACTAGCAGTCCGTTAGCGGGACTGTGGCAGTCGAGCCAAGCCGGTGGATGCTTGCATGGCCCGGCCAGGATAGGCAGAGTGGGCAGGCCTTGGGCCGGATGGGTCTAGGTCGGTAGGGCCGTCATGGCTGAGTGTGTGGGGGGGGGGTGGCGGGGGGGGAAGGAGGAGCATTGGGCAGGCTCTGTGTTTCTCTGTGTTGGGCAGGGCCTTGTGAATTGGGGCTCCGAGGAGCCTGCCGTCAGCAGGCGGCTCAGAGGCGTCCCCAGTCCTCCCCCGACAGTGGGCAGAGGCCCTGGCAGAGTCCGTGCAGGAGGGTTGAAGGAGAAGCAGCTTAGCGCGGGCGCCCCCTGGGCCCTGTTGCCGGTACGACGATGCTGGTGAAAGGAGACGGGCTGTGAGTGGCAGACACTGCATGGGTGTGTGCAGGTGGCGGGCAGAGATTTCAAGGCGTGGTCCTGCGACAACTACACAGGACTGGGTAGTGGGTCAGGGTAGCTGGCCCACACCAACCTGACGCCCACGCGAACCCGCACACCCGCACACCCACGAACAGACACACACGCAACACAGGCACGCATGCCCCCACCCACGGGCCCCCTCATCTGGCTTGGTAGACCCCGAGCGCTGTCACAGGCGCATGGTCGTGCCGAAACCCCTGGAGGAGGGTGGCACCGGAAAGCAGAAGACAGATAGCTGTGGAGTTGGGGCAAGCTGCGAGTTGGCGTGACGGGTCAGCTCTTGGCCTCGTTCCTTTTCCTCAACGGCGCTCTTGATTGTTCTCGGTCCCCAGGCGCTGATTGCCCAGGATGCCTTCGGTCAGCGGGACCTCGGGGTGCATGCCAGGCCCAGGGAGCAGTGTAGCCTTGAAGGGGCGCGAGCCGCCCGGCCTGCTCCCTGTCCCGCCGTGGACAGTGCATCGGCCCCGGGGAGAGAGAGGTGAGCCTTACTGGGCCCAAGGGGGTTCCGTGCTGGTCCTTGGTGTGGGTGGGAGCTGCTCAAGGCTTGCCGTTCGGCGTTGCGGCAAATGTCCTGGCCAGTGCTGCTCGCGCCCCGCGGGCCGGGTCCCGCTCGGCGCCCAGAGCCTGTGCTTGGATCGATGATGATTCCCCAAAAAAACATTCCTTGGAAAAGCTGAACAAAATGAGTGAAAACTCACTCCCGTCTCCGCTCATCGGTGACTGAGGTCCGGCACTTTTTGCACCAGCCAGCTAGTGTAGGAGCCAGGAAGGCCTTTCCCTCACACGCATTTGTGCCCCGGCACGGGCGGCAGCCCTAGACAGGTAGCCAGCCACGGCAGTGGGCCCTGGCACTCACCGTTCCTTTCTCCAGTGGGGCTTGCCTGTGAGGCCGAGGTTGGGCCGACCCGTCTGGGTCTCGCTTCTGCTCAAGTGTCTAGAGCTGCCAGCCAACCAGTTAGTAGCACATCCTTGCTCTGCTTGCCGACTCCGTGGTCTTTGGCCACGTGGGCGCCGTCGGGCTGCCAGTCCCTTGTCCAGGGGACGAATAGGCAGCGTTTGAAAGGCATGCACCCGCAAACGGCTGCCTTGGACACACCGCAACGCGTAGACTCCAACAACCAATCCCTTCACCACCACCGTCTCACACTTGCACAAAGAAACCCCAACCCCCAGGCACAGGCACACGAACACACACGCACGTGCGCCCGCTCACACACACACACACACACGCGCGCGCGCGCACACATACATCCTGTGCGACTAATGGGCCCCAAGTTTTGCCTGCCTTCCTACGAGCTGTTGTGCTCATGGGCCAGACAAGCCCCGTGAGGGCGGGATAGGAGAATGAAAGAGAGCTATGGAGCTAGGGCAAGGAGGGAGTTTTGCGCGACGGGTCAGCCATTGGCCTTGGTCCTTTCCTCAACGGCCCTCTTGATTTCTCTTCGCTCCCAGGCACTGATTTCCCAGGAGACCTTCAGTCAGCGGGGCCACGGGTTGGCAGCCAGGCCCAGAGAGCAGTGTAGCCTTGAAGGGGCGCGAGCCGCCCGGCCTGCTGGGTCGTGACCCGCCGTGGACAGTGCATCGGCCCCGAGGAGAGAGGGAGGTAAGCCTCGCTGTGCCCGAGGGGGTCCCGCTGTCGTCGGTGTGGGCTGGAGCTTGGCCTGCCCCGAGCTGCTGGCGCCCAGCGTGCCGTGTGCTGCTTGGCGCCCAGCGGGTGTGCTTGGATCGATGATGACTCCCCAAAATAACATTCCTTGGAAGCTGAACAAAATGAGTGAAAACTCTATAACCGTCGTTCTCATCGTGACTGAGGTCCACAGTCAGGTAGTGTAGGAGCGGGGGCCCGAGTCGCAGTCGCACACATTCTTTGCACCTGCGGGGCGCTTGCTGAAGACCGCCTCCCTGGCACTCAGACACTGCCATCCTGGGCTTGCTGTGGGTTGGGAGCACGCTCGCTCTGTTGTGCAGTTTGGTTAGGTGGATGGAGGCCACGCCCAGCCTGTGCCCGCGATAGGCATCCCTGGCCTCTGGCCGGCTGGGCTGTGACGGGGCAGCCGGTGCGTGGCTTGTGTCCCCAGGTAGGAAGAGGAGGAGGCGCCTAGGTGTTTGACAGATGTGCGCGTGGTGATTGGATCCCCAGGTAGAAGCGTGTGCCCTCAGTAGAAGCGTGTGTGGTGTTGAGGTTTTGTGGCCCGAGGTGTGTGTGGCCGAGGTTTGGGCTAGCCCACCCCCGCAGGCTTGGTGTTGGTCTCCCAGAGACCAAGTCTGGCTGCCCAGAGGTTCCCCGTTGAGGGTATGGGGAAGGAGAGCCCGCCTTGGGGCGGACAGTGGAGCCAGCTAGGAGAGGATTGGGTCCCTGTTGGCATGCGGGGAGTGGGAGGAGTGCGCAGTGCAGGGGTGCGTTTGGCGGCTTGCAGTGGCCAGGGCTGAGTTCCCCATGGGGCGGGCGGGCGGGCGGGCGGGCGGGCGGGGAGCTGCAGTGGGGCTGGTTTGGGCCCTGTGGTCATTGTGTGCCCTGGTCCCCTGCAGGCGCATTTGGTGCACTGCGGAACGGGGGGTGGGGAGGGGTGGTTGGGTGCGGGTTTCAAGCGCCCGGGCCCTTTGGGGAAATCCACCCCCGGGGGTGCAGAGTGCGGTGCGGCCAGGCCCAGGATTGACTTGAGGCGGAGTGCGGGGCCTGGGCAGAGACTGTCCGCTGAGTTTTCTTGCTGGTCTGGGGACAGCCTTGGGCAGGGTGCGCGGTGTGATGGTGGCGGGCGCTTGTGCCGTTAGTGTCCCCCGCCGGCAGCGCAGGTTGCGCAGGCCTGTGGGGAGGAGGCTGAGGAGTCCCGCGGTTGGCCCGTGGGGTGCGATGGAGGTGTGGGTGCAGGTCCTTGGCCAAAGCACTAGCAGTCCGTTAGCGGGACTGTGGCAGTCGAGCCAAGCCGGTGGATGCTTGCATGGCCCGGCCAGGATAGGCAGAGTGGGCAGGCCTTGGGCCGGATGGGTCTAGGTCGGTAGGGCCGTCATGGCTGAGTGTGTGTGGGGGGTGGCGGGGGGGAAGGAGGAGCATTGGGCAGGCTCTGTGTTTCTCTGTGTTGGGCAGGGCCTTGTGAATTGGGGCTCCGAGGAGCCGGCCGTCAGCAGGCGGATCAGAGGCGTCCCCAGTCCTCCCCCGACAGTGGGCAGAGGCCCTGGCAGAGTCCGTGCAGGAGGGTTGAAGGAGAAGCAGCTTAGCGCGGGCGCCCCCTGGGCCCTGTTGCCGGTACGACGATGCTGGTGAAAGGAGACGGGCTGTGAGTGGCAGACACTGCATGGGTGTGTGCAGGTGGCGGGCAGAGATTTCAAGGCGTGGTCCTGCGACAACTACACAGGACTGGGTAGTGGGTCAGGGTAGCTGGCCCACACCAACCTGACGCCCACGCGAACCCGCACACCCGCACACCCACGAACAGACACACACGCAACACAGGCACGCATGCCCCCACCCACGGGCCCCCTCATCTGGCTTGGTAGACCCCGAGCGCTGTCACAGGCGCATGGTCGTGCCGAAACCCCTGGAGGAGGGTGGCACCGGAAAGCAGAAGACAGATAGCTGTGGAGTTGGGGCAAGCTGCGAGTTGGCGTGACGGGTCAGCTCTTGGCCTCGTTCCTTTTCCTCAACGGCGCTCTTGATTGTTCTCGGTCCCCAGGCGCTGATTGCCCAGGATGCCTTCGGTCAGCGGGACCTCGGGGTGCATGCCAGGCCCAGGGAGCAGTGTAGCCTTGAAGGGGCGCGAGCCGCCCGGCCTGCTCCCTGTCCCGCCGTGGACAGTGCATCGGCCCCGGGGAGAGAGAGGTGAGCCTTACTGGGCCCAAGGGGGTTCCGTGCTGGTCCTTGGTGTGGGTGGGAGCTGCTCAAGGCTTGCCGTTCGGCGTTGCGGCAAATGTCCTGGCCAGTGCTGCTCGCGCCCCGCGGGCCGGGTCCCGCTCGGCGCCCAGAGCCTGTGCTTGGATCGATGATGATTCCCCAAAAAAACATTCCTTGGAAAAGCTGAACAAAATGAGTGAAAACTCACTCCCGTCTCCGCTCATCGGTGACTGAGGTCCGGCACTTTTTGCACCAGCCAGCTAGTGTAGGAGCCAGGAAGGCCTTTCCCTCACACGCATTTGTGCCCCGGCACGGGCGGCAGCCCTAGACAGGTAGCCAGCCACGGCAGTGGGCCCTGGCACTCACCGTTCCTTTCTCCAGTGGGGCTTGCCTGTGAGGCCGAGGTTGGGCCGACCCGTCTGGGTCTCGCTTCTGCTCAAGTGTCTAGAGCTGCCAGCCAACCAGTTAGTAGCACATCCTTGCTCTGCTTGCCGACTCCGTGGTCTTTGGCCACGTGGGCGCCGTCGGGCTGCCAGTCCCTTGTCCAGGGGACGAATAGGCAGCGTTTGAAAGGCATGCACCCGCAAACGGCTGCCTTGGACACACCGCAACGCGTAGACTCCAACAACCAATCCCTTCACCACCACCGTCTCACACTTGCACAAAGAAACCCCAACCCCCAGGCACAGGCACACGAACACACACGCACGTGCGCCCGCTCACACACACACACACACGCGCGCGCGCGCACACATACATCCTGTGCGACTAATGGGCCCCAAGTTTTGCCTGCCTTCCTACGAGCTGTTGTGCTCATGGGCCAGACAAGCCCCGTGAGGGCGGGATAGGAGAATGAAAGAGAGCTATGGAGCTAGGGCAAGGAGGGAGTTTTGCGCGACGGGTCAGCCATTGGCCTTGGTCCTTTCCTCAACGGCCCTCTTGATTTCTCTTCGCTCCCAGGCACTGATTTCCCAGGAGACCTTCGGTCAGCGGGGCCACGGGTTGGCAGCCAGGCCCAGAGAGCAGTGTAGCCTTGAAGGGGCGCGAGCCGCCCGGCCTGCTGGGTCGTGACCCGCCGTGGACAGTGCATCGGCCCCGAGGAGAGAGGGAGGTAAGCCTCGCTGTGCCCGAGGGGGTCCCGCTGTCGTCGGTGTGGGCTGGAGCTTGGCCTGCCCCGAGCTGCTGGCGCCCAGCGTGCCGTGTGCTGCTTGGCGCCCAGCGGGTGTGCTTGGATCGATGATGACTCCCCAAAATAACATTCCTTGGAAGCTGAACAAAATGAGTGAAAACTCTATAACCGTCGTTCTCATCGTGACTGAGGTCCACAGTCAGGTAGTGTAGGAGCGGGGGCCCGAGTCGCAGTCGCACACATTCTTTGCACCTGCGGGGCGCTTGCTGAAGACCGCCTCCCTGGCACTCAGACATTGCCATCCTGGGCTTGCTGTGGGTTGGGAGCACACTCGCTCTGTGGGGCAGTTTGGTTAGGTGGATGGAGGCCACGCCCAGCCTGTGCCCGCGATAGGCATCCCTGGCCTCTGGCCGGCTGGGCTGTGACGGGGCAGCCGGTGCGTGTCCCCGGGTAGGAAGAGGAGGAGGCGCCTAGGTGTTTGACAGATGTGCGCGTGGTGATTGGATCCCCAGGTAGAAGCGTGTGCCCTCAGTAGAAGCGTGTGTGGTGTTGAGGTTTTGTGGCCCGAGGTGTGTGTGGCCGAGGTTTGGGCTAGCCCACCCCCGCAGGCTTGGTGTTGGTCTCCCAGAGACCAAGTTTTGCTGCCCAGAGGTTCCCCGTTGAGGGTATGGGGAAGGAGAGCCCGCCTTGGGGCGGACAGTGGAGCCAGCTAGGAGAGGATTGGGTCCCTGTTGGCATGCGGGGAGTGGGAGGAGTGCGCAGTGCAGGGGTGCGTTTGGCGGCTTGCAGTGGCCAGGGCTGAGTTCCCCATGGGGCGGGCGGGCGGGCGGGCGGGCGGGCGGGGAGCTGCAGTGGGGCTGGTTTGGGCCCTGTGGTCATTGTGTGCCCTGGTCCCCTGCAGGCGCATTTGGTGCACTGCGGAACGGGGGGTGGGGAGGGGTGGTTGGGTGCGGGTTTCAAGCGCCCGGGCCCTTTGGGGAAATCCACCCCCGGGGGTGCAGAGTGCGGTGCGGCCAGGCCCAGGATTGACTTGAGGCGGAGTGCGGGGCCTGGGCAGAGACTGTCCGCTGAGTTTTCTTGCTGGTCTGGGGACAGCCTTGGGCAGGGTGCGCGGTGTGATGGTGGCGGGCGCTTGTGCCGTTAGTGTCCCCCGCCGGCAGCGCAGGTTGCGCAGGCCTGTGGGGAGGAGGCTGAGGAGTCCCGCGGTTGGCCCGTGGGGTGCGATGGAGGTGTGGGTGCAGGTCCTTGGCCAAAGCACTAGCAGTCCGTTAGCGGGACTGTGGCAGTCGAGCCAAGCCGGTGGATGCTTGCATGGCCCGGCCAGGATAGGCAGAGTGGGCAGGCCTTGGGCCGGATGGGTCTAGGTCGGTAGGGCCGTCATGGCTGAGTGTGTGTGGGGGGTGGCGGGGGGGAAGGAGGAGCATTGGGCAGGCTCTGTGTTTCTCTGTGTTGGGCAGGGCCTTGTGAATTGGGGCTCCGAGGAGCCTGCCGTCAGCAGGCGGCTCAGAGGCGTCCCCAGTCCTCCCCCGACAGTGGGCAGAGGCCCTGGCAGAGTCCGTGCAGGAGGGTTGAAGGAGAAGCAGCTTAGCGCGGGCGCCCCCTGGGCCCTGTTGCCGGTACGACGATGCTGGTGAAAGGAGACGGGCTGTGAGTGGCAGACACTGCATGGGTGTGTGCAGGTGGCGGGCAGAGATTTCAAGGCGTGGTCCTGCGACAACTACACAGGACTGGGTAGTGGGTCAGGGTAGCTGGCCCACACCAACCTGACGCCCACGCGAACCCGCACACCCGCACACCCACGAACAGACACACACGCAACACAGGCACGCATGCCCCCACCCACGGGCCCCCTCATCTGGCTTGGTAGACCCCGAGCGCTGTCACAGGCGCATGGTCGTGCCGAAACCCCTGGAGGAGGGTGGCACCGGAAAGCAGAAGACAGATAGCTGTGGAGTTGGGGCAAGCTGCGAGTTGGCGTGACGGGTCAGCTCTTGGCCTCGTTCCTTTTCCTCAACGGCGCTCTTGATTGTTCTCGGTCCCCAGGCGCTGATTGCCCAGGATGCCTTCGGTCAGCGGGACCTCGGGGTGCATGCCAGGCCCAGGGAGCAGTGTAGCCTTGAAGGGGCGCGAGCCGCCCGGCCTGCTCCCTGTCCCGCCGTGGACAGTGCATCGGCCCCGGGGAGAGAGAGGTGAGCCTTACTGGGCCCAAGGGGGTTCCGTGCTGGTCCTTGGTGTGGGTGGGAGCTGCTCAAGGCTTGCCGTTCGGCGTTGCGGCAAATGTCCTGGCCAGTGCTGCTCGCGCCCCGCGGGCCGGGTCCCGCTCGGCGCCCAGAGCCTGTGCTTGGATCGATGATGATTCCCCAAAAAAACATTCCTTGGAAAAGCTGAACAAAATGAGTGAAAACTCACTCCCGTCTCCGCTCATCGGTGACTGAGGTCCGGCACTTTTTGCACCAGCCAGCTAGTGTAGGAGCCAGGAAGGCCTTTCCCTCACACGCATTTGTGCCCCGGCACGGGCGGCAGCCCTAGACAGGTAGCCAGCCACGGCAGTGGGCCCTGGCACTCACCGTTCCTTTCTCCAGTGGGGCTTGCCTGTGAGGCCGAGGTTGGGCCGACCCGTCTGGGTCTCGCTTCTGCTCAAGTGTCTAGAGCTGCCAGCCAACCAGTTAGTAGCACATCCTTGCTCTGCTTGCCGACTCCGTGGTCTTTGGCCACGTGGGCGCCGTCGGGCTGCCAGTCCCTTGTCCAGGGGACGAATAGGCAGCGTTTGAAAGGCATGCACCCGCAAACGGCTGCCTTGGACACACCGCAACGCGTAGACTCCAACAACCAATCCCTTCACCACCACCGTCTCACACTTGCACAAAGAAACCCCAACCCCCAGGCACAGGCACACGAACACACACGCACGTGCGCCCGCTCACACACACACACACACGCGCGCGCGCGCACACATACATCCTGTGCGACTAATGGGCCCCAAGTTTTGCCTGCCTTCCTACGAGCTGTTGTGCTCATGGGCCAGACAAGCCCCGTGAGGGCGGGATAGGAGAATGAAAGAGAGCTATGGAGCTAGGGCAAGGAGGGAGTTTTGCGCGACGGGTCAGCCATTGGCCTTGGTCCTTTCCTCAACGGCCCTCTTGATTTCTCTTCGCTCCCAGGCGCTGATTTCCCAGGAGACCTTCGGTCAGCGGGGCCACGGGTTGGCAGCCAGGCCCAGAGAGCAGTGTAGCCTTGAAGGGGCGCGAGCCGCCCGGCCTGCTGGGTCGTGACCCGCCGTGGACAGTGCATCGGCCCCGAGGAGAGAGGGAGGTAAGCCTCGCTGTGCCCGAGGGGGTCCCGCTGTCGTCGGTGTGGGCTGGAGCTTGGCCTGCCCCGAGCTGCTGGCGCCCAGCGTGCCGTGTGCTGCTTGGCGCCCAGCGGGTGTGCTTGGATCGATGATGACTCCCCAAAATAACATTCCTTGGAAGCTGAACAAAATGAGTGAAAACTCTATAACCGTCGTTCTCATCGTGACTGAGGTCCACAGTCAGGTAGTGTAGGAGCGGGGGCCCGAGTCGCAGTCGCACACATTCTTTGCACCTGCGGGGCGCTTGCTGAAGACCGCCTCCCTGGCACTCAGACACTGCCATCCTGGGCTTGCTGTGGGTTGGGAGCACACTCGCTCTGTGGGGCAGTTTGGTTAGGTGGATGGAGGCCACGCCCAGCCTGTGCCCGCGATAGGCATCCCTGGCCTCTGGCCGGCTGGGCTGTGACGGGGCAGCCGGTGCGTGTCCCCGGGTAGGAAGAGGAGGAGGCGCCTAGGTGTTTGACAGATGTGCGCGTGGTGATTGGATCCCCAGGTAGAAGCGTGTGCCCTCAGTAGAAGCGTGTGTGGTGTTGAGGTTTTGTGGCCCGAGGTGTGTGTGGCCGAGGTTTGGGCTAGCCCACCCCCGCAGGCTTGGTGTTGGTCTCCCAGAGACCAAGTCTGGCTGCCCAGAGGTTCCCCGTTGAGGGTATGGGGAAGGAGAGCCCGCCTTGGGGCGGACAGTGGAGCCAGCTAGGAGAGGATTGGGTCCCTGTTGGCATGCGGGGAGTGGGAGGAGTGCGCAGTGCAGGGGTGCGTTTGGCGGCTTGCAGTGGCCAGGGCTGAGTTCCCCATGGGGCGGGCGGGCGGGCGGGCGGGCGGGCGGGGAGCTGCAGTGGGGCTGGTTTGGGCCCTGTGGTCATTGTGTGCCCTGGTCCCCTGCAGGCGCATTTGGTGCACTGCGGAACGGGGGGTGGGGAGGGGTGGTTGGGTGCGGGTTTCAAGCGCCCGGGCCCTTTGGGGAAATCCACCCCCGGGGGTGCAGAGTGCGGTGCGGCCAGGCCCAGGATTGACTTGAGGCGGAGTGCGGGGCCTGGGCAGAGACTGTCCGCTGAGTTTTCTTGCTGGTCTGGGGACAGCCTTGGGCAGGGTGCGCGGTGTGATGGTGGCGGGCGCTTGTGCCGTTAGTGTCCCCCGCCGGCAGCGCAGGTTGCGCAGGCCTGTGGGGAGGAGGCTGAGGAGTCCCGCGGTTGGCCCGTGGGGTGCGATGGAGGTGTGGGTGCAGGTCCTTGGCCAAAGCACTAGCAGTCCGTTAGCGGGACTGTGGCAGTCGAGCCAAGCCGGTGGATGCTTGCATGGCCCGGCCAGGATAGGCAGAGTGGGCAGGCCTTGGGCCGGATGGGTCTAGGTCGGTAGGGCCGTCATGGCTGAGTGTGTGGGGGGGGGTGGCGGGGGGGAAGGAGGAGCATTGGGCAGGCTCTGTGTTTCTCTGTGTTGGGCAGGGCCTTGTGAATTGGGGCTCCGAGGAGCCTGCCGTCAGCAGGCGGCTCAGAGGCGTCCCCAGTCCTCCCCCGACAGTGGGCAGAGGCCCTGGCAGAGTCCGTGCAGGAGGGTTGAAGGAGAAGCAGCTTAGCGCGGGCGCCCCCTGGGCCCTGTTGCCGGTACGACGATGCTGGTGAAAGGAGACGGGCTGTGAGTGGCAGACACTGCATGGGTGTGTGCAGGTGGCGGGCAGAGATTTCAAGGCGTGGTCCTGCGACAACTACACAGGACTGGGTAGTGGGTCAGGGTAGCTGGCCCACACCAACCTGACGCCCACGCGAACCCGCACACCCGCACACCCACGAACAGACACACACGCAACACAGGCACGCATGCCCCCACCCACGGGCCCCCTCATCTGGCTTGGTAGACCCCGAGCGCTGTCACAGGCGCATGGTCGTGCCGAAACCCCTGGAGGAGGGTGGCACCGGAAAGCAGAAGACAGATAGCTGTGGAGTTGGGGCAAGCTGCGAGTTGGCGTGACGGGTCAGCTCTTGGCCTCGTTCCTTTTCCTCAACGGCGCTCTTGATTGTTCTCGGTCCCCAGGCGCTGATTGCCCAGGATGCCTTCGGTCAGCGGGACCTCGGGGTGCATGCCAGGCCCAGGGAGCAGTGTAGCCTTGAAGGGGCGCGAGCCGCCCGGCCTGCTCCCTGTCCCGCCGTGGACAGTGCATCGGCCCCGGGGAGAGAGAGGTGAGCCTTACTGGGCCCAAGGGGGTTCCGTGCTGGTCCTTGGTGTGGGTGGGAGCTGCTCAAGGCTTGCCGTTCGGCGTTGCGGCAAATGTCCTGGCCAGTGCTGCTCGCGCCCCGCGGGCCGGGTCCCGCTCGGCGCCCAGAGCCTGTGCTTGGATCGATGATGATTCCCCAAAAAAACATTCCTTGGAAAAGCTGAACAAAATGAGTGAAAACTCACTCCCGTCTCCGCTCATCGGTGACTGAGGTCCGGCACTTTTTGCACCAGCCAGCTAGTGTAGGAGCCAGGAAGGCCTTTCCCTCACACGCATTTGTGCCCCGGCACGGGCGGCAGCCCTAGACAGGTAGCCAGCCACGGCAGTGGGCCCTGGCACTCACCGTTCCTTTCTCCAGTGGGGCTTGCCTGTGAGGCCGAGGTTGGGCCGACCCGTCTGGGTCTCGCTTCTGCTCAAGTGTCTAGAGCTGCCAGCCAACCAGTTAGTAGCACATCCTTGCTCTGCTTGCCGACTCCGTGGTCTTTGGCCACGTGGGCGCCGTCGGGCTGCCAGTCCCTTGTCCAGGGGACGAATAGGCAGCGTTTGAAAGGCATGCACCCGCAAACGGCTGCCTTGGACACACCGCAACGCGTAGACTCCAACAACCAATCCCTTCACCACCACCGTCTCACACTTGCACAAAGAAACCCCAACCCCCAGGCACAGGCACACGAACACACACGCACGTGCGCCCGCTCACACACACACACACACGCGCGCGCGCGCACACATACATCCTGTGCGACTAATGGGCCCCAAGTTTTGCCTGCCTTCCTACGAGCTGTTGTGCTCATGGGCCAGACAAGCCCCGTGAGGGCGGGATAGGAGAATGAAAGAGAGCTATGGAGCTAGGGCAAGGAGGGAGTTTTGCGCGACGGGTCAGCCATTGGCCTTGGTCCTTTCCTCAACGGCCCTCTTGATTTCTCTTCGCTCCCAGGCACTGATTTCCCAGGAGACCTTCGGTCAGCGGGGCCACGGGTTGGCAGCCAGGCCCAGAGAGCAGTGTAGCCTTGAAGGGGCGCGAGCCGCCCGGCCTGCTGGGTCGTGACCCGCCGTGGACAGTGCATCGGCCCCGAGGAGAGAGGGAGGTAAGCCTCGCTGTGCCCGAGGGGGTCCCGCTGTCGTCGGTGTGGGCTGGAGCTTGGCCTGCCCCGAGCTGCTGGCGCCCAGCGTGCCGTGTGCTGCTTGGCGCCCAGCGGGTGTGCTTGGATCGATGATGACTCCCCAAAATAACATTCCTTGGAAGCTGAACAAAATGAGTGAAAACTCTATAACCGTCGTTCTCATCGTGACTGAGGTCCACAGTCAGGTAGTGTAGGAGCGGGGGCCCGAGTCGCAGTCGCACACATTCTTTGCACCTGCGGGGCGCTTGCTGAAGACCGCCTCCCTGGCACTCAGACATTGCCATCCTGGGCTTGCTGTGGGTTGGGAGCACACTCGCTCTGTGGGGCAGTTTGGTTAGGTGGATGGAGGCCACGCCCAGCCTGTGCCCGCGATAGGCATCCCTGGCCTCTGGCCGGCTGGGCTGTGACGGGGCAGCCGGTGCGTGTCCCCGGGTAGGAAGAGGAGGAGGCGCCTAGGTGTTTGACAGATGTGCGCGTGGTGATTGGATCCCCAGGTAGAAGCGTGTGCCCTCAGTAGAAGCGTGTGTGGTGTTGAGGTTTTGTGGCCCGAGGTGTGTGTGGCCGAGGTTTGGGCTAGCCCACCCCCGCAGGCTTGGTGTTGGTCTCCCAGAGACCAAGTTTTGCTGCCCAGAGGTTCCCCGTTGAGGGTATGGGGAAGGAGAGCCCGCCTTGGGGCGGACAGTGGAGCCAGCTAGGAGAGGATTGGGTCCCTGTTGGCATGCGGGGAGTGGGAGGAGTGCGCAGTGCAGGGGTGCGTTTGGCGGCTTGCAGTGGCCAGGGCTGAGTTCCCCATGGGGCGGGCGGGCGGGCGGGCGGGCGGGCGGGCGGGGAGCTGCAGTGGGGCTGGTTTGGGCCCTGTGGTCATTGTGTGCCCTGGTCCCCTGCAGGCGCATTTGGTGCACTGCGGAACGGGGGGTGGGGAGGGGTGGTTGGGTGCGGGTTTCAAGCGCCCGGGCCCTTTGGGGAAATCCACCCCCGGGGGTGCAGAGTGCGGTGCGGCCAGGCCCAGGATTGACTTGAGGCGGAGTGCGGGGCCTGGGCAGAGACTGTCCGCTGAGTTTTCTTGCTGGTCTGGGGACAGCCTTGGGCAGGGTGCGCGGTGTGATGGTGGCGGGCGCTTGTGCCGTTAGTGTCCCCCGCCGGCAGCGCAGGTTGCGCAGGCCTGTGGGGAGGAGGCTGAGGAGTCCCGCGGTTGGCCCGTGGGGTGCGATGGAGGTGTGGGTGCAGGTCCTTGGCCAAAGCACTAGCAGTCCGTTAGCGGGACTGTGGCAGTCGAGCCAAGCCGGTGGATGCTTGCATGGCCCGGCCAGGATAGGCAGAGTGGGCAGGCCTTGGGCCGGATGGGTCTAGGTCGGTAGGGCCGTCATGGCTGAGTGTGTGTGGGGGGTGGCGGGGGGGAAGGAGGAGCATTGGGCAGGCTCTGTGTTTCTCTGTGTTGGGCAGGGCCTTGTGAATTGGGGCTCCGAGGAGCCTGCCGTCAGCAGGCGGCTCAGAGGCGTCCCCAGTCCTCCCCCGACAGTGGGCAGAGGCCCTGGCAGAGTCCGTGCAGGAGGGTTGAAGGAGAAGCAGCTTAGCGCGGGCGCCCCCTGGGCCCTGTTGCCGGTACGACGATGCTGGTGAAAGGAGACGGGCTGTGAGTGGCAGACACTGCATGGGTGTGTGCAGGTGGCGGGCAGAGATTTCAAGGCGTGGTCCTGCGACAACTACACAGGACTGGGTAGTGGGTCAGGGTAGCTGGCCCACACCAACCTGACGCCCACGCGAACCCGCACACCCGCACACCCACGAACAGACACACACGCAACACAGGCACGCATGCCCCCACCCACGGGCCCCCTCATCTGGCTTGGTAGACCCCGAGCGCTGTCACAGGCGCATGGTCGTGCCGAAACCCCTGGAGGAGGGTGGCACCGGAAAGCAGAAGACAGATAGCTGTGGAGTTGGGGCAAGCTGCGAGTTGGCGTGACGGGTCAGCTCTTGGCCTCGTTCCTTTTCCTCAACGGCGCTCTTGATTGTTCTCGGTCCCCAGGCGCTGATTGCCCAGGATGCCTTCGGTCAGCGGGACCTCGGGGTGCATGCCAGGCCCAGGGAGCAGTGTAGCCTTGAAGGGGCGCGAGCCGCCCGGCCTGCTCCCTGTCCCGCCGTGGACAGTGCATCGGCCCCGGGGAGAGAGAGGTGAGCCTTACTGGGCCCAAGGGGGTTCCGTGCTGGTCCTTGGTGTGGGTGGGAGCTGCTCAAGGCTTGCCGTTCGGCGTTGCGGCAAATGTCCTGGCCAGTGCTGCTCGCGCCCCGCGGGCCGGGTCCCGCTCGGCGCCCAGAGCCTGTGCTTGGATCGATGATGATTCCCCAAAAAAACATTCCTTGGAAAAGCTGAACAAAATGAGTGAAAACTCACTCCCGTCTCCGCTCATCGGTGACTGAGGTCCGGCACTTTTTGCACCAGCCAGCTAGTGTAGGAGCCAGGAAGGCCTTTCCCTCACACGCATTTGTGCCCCGGCACGGGCGGCAGCCCTAGACAGGTAGCCAGCCACGGCAGTGGGCCCTGGCACTCACCGTTCCTTTCTCCAGTGGGGCTTGCCTGTGAGGCCGAGGTTGGGCCGACCCGTCTGGGTCTCGCTTCTGCTCAAGTGTCTAGAGCTGCCAGCCAACCAGTTAGTAGCACATCCTTGCTCTGCTTGCCGACTCCGTGGTCTTTGGCCACGTGGGCGCCGTCGGGCTGCCAGTCCCTTGTCCAGGGGACGAATAGGCAGCGTTTGAAAGGCATGCACCCGCAAACGGCTGCCTTGGACACACCGCAACGCGTAGACTCCAACAACCAATCCCTTCACCACCACCGTCTCACACTTGCACAAAGAAACCCCAACCCCCAGGCACAGGCACACGAACACACACGCACGTGCGCCCGCTCACACACACACACACACGCGCGCGCGCGCACACATACATCCTGTGCGACTAATGGGCCCCAAGTTTTGCCTGCCTTCCTACGAGCTGTTGTGCTCATGGGCCAGACAAGCCCCGTGAGGGCGGGATAGGAGAATGAAAGAGAGCTATGGAGCTAGGGCAAGGAGGGAGTTTTGCGCGACGGGTCAGCCATTGGCCTTGGTCCTTTCCTCAACGGCCCTCTTGATTTCTCTTCGCTCCCAGGCGCTGATTTCCCAGGAGACCTTCGGTCAGCGGGGCCACGGGTTGGCAGCCAGGCCCAGAGAGCAGTGTAGCCTTGAAGGGGCGCGAGCCGCCCGGCCTGCTGGGTCGTGACCCGCCGTGGACAGTGCATCGGCCCCGAGGAGAGAGGGAGGTAAGCCTCGCTGTGCCCGAGGGGGTCCCGCTGTCGTCGGTGTGGGCTGGAGCTTGGCCTGCCCCGAGCTGCTGGCGCCCAGCGTGCCGTGTGCTGCTTGGCGCCCAGCGGGTGTGCTTGGATCGATGATGACTCCCCAAAATAACATTCCTTGGAAGCTGAACAAAATGAGTGAAAACTCTATAACCGTCGTTCTCATCGTGACTGAGGTCCACAGTCAGGTAGTGTAGGAGCGGGGGCCCGAGTCGCAGTCGCACACATTCTTTGCACCTGCGGGGCGCTTGCTGAAGACCGCCTCCCTGGCACTCAGACACTGCCATCCTGGGCTTGCTGTGGGTTGGGAGCACACTCGCTCTGTGGGGCAGTTTGGTTAGGTGGATGGAGGCCACGCCCAGCCTGTGCCCGCGATAGGCATCCCTGGCCTCTGGCCGGCTGGGCTGTGACGGGGCAGCCGGTGCGTGTCCCCGGGTAGGAAGAGGAGGAGGCGCCTAGGTGTTTGACAGATGTGCGCGTGGTGATTGGATCCCCAGGTAGAAGCGTGTGCCCTCAGTAGAAGCGTGTGTGGTGTTGAGGTTTTGTGGCCCGAGGTGTGTGTGGCCGAGGTTTGGGCTAGCCCACCCCCGCAGGCTTGGTGTTGGTCTCCCAGAGACCAAGTCTGGCTGCCCAGAGGTTCCCCGTTGAGGGTATGGGGAAGGAGAGCCCGCCTTGGGGCGGACAGTGGAGCCAGCTAGGAGAGGATTGGGTCCCTGTTGGCATGCGGGGAGTGGGAGGAGTGCGCAGTGCAGGGGTGCGTTTGGCGGCTTGCAGTGGCCAGGGCTGAGTTCCCCATGGGGCGGGCGGGCGGGCGGGCGGGCGGGCGGGGAGCTGCAGTGGGGCTGGTTTGGGCCCTGTGGTCATTGTGTGCCCTGGTCCCCTGCAGGCGCATTTGGTGCACTGCGGAACGGGGGGTGGGGAGGGGTGGTTGGGTGCGGGTTTCAAGCGCCCGGGCCCTTTGGGGAAATCCACCCCCGGGGGTGCAGAGTGCGGTGCGGCCAGGCCCAGGATTGACTTGAGGCGGAGTGCGGGGCCTGGGCAGAGACTGTCCGCTGAGTTTTCTTGCTGGTCTGGGGACAGCCTTGGGCAGGGTGCGCGGTGTGATGGTGGCGGGCGCTTGTGCCGTTAGTGTCCCCCGCCGGCAGCGCAGGTTGCGCAGGCCTGTGGGGAGGAGGCTGAGGAGTCCCGCGGTTGGCCCGTGGGGTGCGATGGAGGTGTGGGTGCAGGTCCTTGGCCAAAGCACTAGCAGTCCGTTAGCGGGACTGTGGCAGTCGAGCCAAGCCGGTGGATGCTTGCATGGCCCGGCCAGGATAGGCAGAGTGGGCAGGCCTTGGGCCGGATGGGTCTAGGTCGGTAGGGCCGTCATGGCTGAGTGTGTGTGGGGGGGTGGCGGGGGGGAAGGAGGAGCATTGGGCAGGCTCTGTGTTTCTCTGTGTTGGGCAGGGCCTTGTGAATTGGGGCTCCGAGGAGCCTGCCGTCAGCAGGCGGCTCAGAGGCGTCCCCAGTCCTCCCCCGACAGTGGGCAGAGGCCCTGGCAGAGTCCGTGCAGGAGGGTTGAAGGAGAAGCAGCTTAGCGCGGGCGCCCCCTGGGCCCTGTTGCCGGTACGACGATGCTGGTGAAAGGAGACGGGCTGTGAGTGGCAGACACTGCATGGGTGTGTGCAGGTGGCGGGCAGAGATTTCAAGGCGTGGTCCTGCGACAACTACACAGGACTGGGTAGTGGGTCAGGGTAGCTGGCCCACACCAACCTGACGCCCACGCGAACCCGCACACCCGCACACCCACGAACAGACACACACGCAACACAGGCACGCATGCCCCCACCCACGGGCCCCCTCATCTGGCTTGGTAGACCCCGAGCGCTGTCACAGGCGCATGGTCGTGCCGAAACCCCTGGAGGAGGGTGGCACCGGAAAGCAGAAGACAGATAGCTGTGGAGTTGGGGCAAGCTGCGAGTTGGCGTGACGGGTCAGCTCTTGGCCTCGTTCCTTTTCCTCAACGGCGCTCTTGATTGTTCTCGGTCCCCAGGCGCTGATTGCCCAGGATGCCTTCGGTCAGCGGGACCTCGGGGTGCATGCCAGGCCCAGGGAGCAGTGTAGCCTTGAAGGGGCGCGAGCCGCCCGGCCTGCTCCCTGTCCCGCCGTGGACAGTGCATCGGCCCCGGGGAGAGAGAGGTGAGCCTTACTGGGCCCAAGGGGGTTCCGTGCTGGTCCTTGGTGTGGGTGGGAGCTGCTCAAGGCTTGCCGTTCGGCGTTGCGGCAAATGTCCTGGCCAGTGCTGCTCGCGCCCCGCGGGCCGGGTCCCGCTCGGCGCCCAGAGCCTGTGCTTGGATCGATGATGATTCCCCAAAAAAACATTCCTTGGAAAAGCTGAACAAAATGAGTGAAAACTCACTCCCGTCTCCGCTCATCGGTGACTGAGGTCCGGCACTTTTTGCACCAGCCAGCTAGTGTAGGAGCCAGGAAGGCCTTTCCCTCACACGCATTTGTGCCCCGGCACGGGCGGCAGCCCTAGACAGGTAGCCAGCCACGGCAGTGGGCCCTGGCACTCACCGTTCCTTTCTCCAGTGGGGCTTGCCTGTGAGGCCGAGGTTGGGCCGACCCGTCTGGGTCTCGCTTCTGCTCAAGTGTCTAGAGCTGCCAGCCAACCAGTTAGTAGCACATCCTTGCTCTGCTTGCCGACTCCGTGGTCTTTGGCCACGTGGGCGCCGTCGGGCTGCCAGTCCCTTGTCCAGGGGACGAATAGGCAGCGTTTGAAAGGCATGCACCCGCAAACGGCTGCCTTGGACACACCGCAACGCGTAGACTCCAACAACCAATCCCTTCACCACCACCGTCTCACACTTGCACAAAGAAACCCCAACCCCCAGGCACAGGCACACGAACACACACGCACCTGCGCCCGCTCACACACACACACACACGCGCGCACGCGCACACATACATCCTGTGCGACTAATGGGCCCCAAGTTTTGCCTGCCTTCCTACGAGCTGTTGTGCTCATGGGCCAGACAAGCCCCGTGAGGGCGGGATAGGAGTATGAAAGAGAGCTATGGAGCTAGGGCAAGGAGGGAGTTTTGCGCGACGGGTCAGCCATTGGCCTTGGTCCTTTCCTCAACGGCCCTCTTGATTTCTCTTCGCTCCCAGGCGCTGATTTCCCAGGAGACCTTCGGTCAGCGGGGCCACGGGTTGGCAGCCAGGCCCAGAGAGCAGTGTAGCCTTGAAGGGGCACGAGCCGCCCGGCCTGCTGGGTCGTGACCCGCCGTGGACAGTGCATCGGCCCCGAGGAGAGAGGGAGGTAAGCCTCGCTGTGCCCGAGGGGGTCCCGCTGTCGTCGGTGTGGGCTGGAGCTTGGCCTGCCCCGAGCTGCTGGCGCCCAGCGTGCCGTGTGCTGCTTGGCGCCCAGCGGGTGTGCTTGGATCGATGATGACTCCCCAAAATAACATTCCTTGGAAGCTGAACAAAATGAGTGAAAACTCTATAACCGTCGTTCTCATCGTGACTGAGGTCCACAGTCAGGTAGTGTAGGAGCGGGGGCCCGAGTCGCAGTCGCACACATTCTTTGCACCTGCGGGGCGCTTGCTGAAGACCGCCTCCCTGGCACTCAGACACTGCCATCCTGGGCTTGCTGTGGGTTGGGAGCACGCTCGCTCTGTGGGGCAGTTTGGTTAGGTGGATGGAGGCCACGCCCAGCCTGTGCCCGCGATAGGCATCCCTGGCCTCTGGCCGGCTGGGCTGTGACGGGGCAGCCGGTGCGTGTCCCCGGGTAGGAAGAGGAGGAGGCGCCTAGGTGTTTGACAGATGTGCGCGTGGTGATTGGATCCCCAGGTAGAAGCGTGTGCCCTCAGTAGAAGCGTGTGTGGTGTTGAGGTTTTGTGGCCCAAGGTGTGTGTGGCCGAGGTTTGGGCTAGCCCACCCCCGCAGGCTTGGTGTTGGTCTCCCAGAGACCAAGTCTGGCTGCCCAGAGGTTCCCCGTTGAGGGTATGGGGAAGGAGAGCCCGCCTTGGGGCGGACAGTGGAGCCAGCTAGGAGAGGATTGGGTCCCTGTTGGCATGCGGGGAGTGGGAGGAGTGCGCAGTGCAGGGGTGCGTTTGGCGGCTTGCAGTGGCCAGGGCTGAGTTCCCCATGGGGCGGGCGGGCGGGCGGGCGGGCGGGGAGCTGCAGTGGGGCTGGTTTGGGCCCTGTGGTCATTGTGTGCCCTGGTCCCCTGCAGGCGCATTTGGTGCACTGCGGAACGGGGGGTGGGGAGGGGTGGTTGGGTGCGGGTTTCAAGCGCCCGGGCCCTTTGGGGAAATCCACCCCCGGGGGTGCAGAGTGCGGTGCGGCCAGGCCCAGGATTGACTTGAGGCGGAGTGCGGGGCCTGGGCAGAGACTGTCCGCTGAGTTTTCTTGCTGGTCTGGGGACAGCCTTGGGCAGGGTGCGCGGTGTGATGGTGGCGGGCGCTTGTGCCGTTAGTGTCCCCCGCCGGCAGCGCAGGTTGCGCAGGCCTGTGGGGAGGAGGCTGAGGAGTCCCGCGGTTGGCCCGTGGGGTGCGATGGAGGTGTGGGTGCAGGTCCTTGGCCAAAGCACTAGCAGTCCGTTAGCGGGACTGTGGCAGTCGAGCCAAGCCGGTGGATGCTTGCATGGCCCGGCCAGGATAGGCAGAGTGGGCAGGCCTTGGGCCGGATGGGTCTAGGTCGGTAGGGCCGTCATGGCTGAGTGTGTGTGGGGGGTGGCGGGGGGGAAGGAGGAGCATTGGGCAGGCTCTGTGTTTCTCTGTGTTGGGCAGGGCCTTGTGAATTGGGGCTCCGAGGAGCCTGCCGTCAGCAGGCGGCTCAGAGGCGTCCCCAGTCCTCCCCCGACAGTGGGCAGAGGCCCTGGCAGAGTCCGTGCAGGAGGGTTGAAGGAGAAGCAGCTTAGCGCGGGCGCCCCCTGGGCCCTGTTGCCGGTACGACGATGCTGGTGAAAGGAGACGGGCTGTGAGTGGCAGACACTGCATGGGTGTGTGCAGGTGGCGGGCAGAGATTTCAAGGCGTGGTCCTGCGACAACTACACAGGACTGGGTAGTGGGTCAGGGTAGCTGGCCCACACCAACCTGACGCCCACGCGAACCCGCACACCCGCACACCCACGAACAGACACACACGCAACACAGGCACGCATGCCCCCACCCACGGGCCCCCTCATCTGGCTTGGTAGACCCCGAGCGCTGTCACAGGCGCATGGTCGTGCCGAAACCCCTGGAGGAGGGTGGCACCGGAAAGCAGAAGACAGATAGCTGTGGAGTTGGGGCAAGCTGCGAGTTGGCGTGACGGGTCAGCTCTTGGCCTCGTTCCTTTTCCTCAACGGCGCTCTTGATTGTTCTCGGTCCCCAGGCGCTGATTGCCCAGGATGCCTTCGGTCAGCGGGACCTCGGGGTGCATGCCAGGCCCAGGGAGCAGTGTAGCCTTGAAGGGGCGCGAGCCGCCCGGCCTGCTCCCTGTCCCGCCGTGGACAGTGCATCGGCCCCGGGGAGAGAGAGGTGAGCCTTACTGGGCCCAAGGGGGTTCCGTGCTGGTCCTTGGTGTGGGTGGGAGCTGCTCAAGGCTTGCCGTTCGGCGTTGCGGCAAATGTCCTGGCCAGTGCTGCTCGCGCCCCGCGGGCCGGGTCCCGCTCGGCGCCCAGAGCCTGTGCTTGGATCGATGATGATTCCCCAAAAAAACATTCCTTGGAAAAGCTGAACAAAATGAGTGAAAACTCACTCCCGTCTCCGCTCATCGGTGACTGAGGTCCGGCACTTTTTGCACCAGCCAGCTAGTGTAGGAGCCAGGAAGGCCTTTCCCTCACACGCATTTGTGCCCCGGCACGGGCGGCAGCCCTAGACAGGTAGCCAGCCACGGCAGTGGGCCCTGGCACTCACCGTTCCTTTCTCCAGTGGGGCTTGCCTGTGAGGCCGAGGTTGGGCCGACCCGTCTGGGTCTCGCTTCTGCTCAAGTGTCTAGAGCTGCCAGCCAACCAGTTAGTAGCACATCCTTGCTCTGCTTGCCGACTCCGTGGTCTTTGGCCACGTGGGCGCCGTCGGGCTGCCAGTCCCTTGTCCAGGGGACGAATAGGCAGCGTTTGAAAGGCATGCACCCACAAACGGCTGCCTTGGACACACCGCAACGCGTAGACTCCAACAACCAATCCCTTCACCACCACCGTCTCACACTTGCACAAAGAAACCCCAACCCCCAGGCACAGGCACACGAACACACACGCACCTGCGCCCGCTCACACACACACACACACACGCGCGCGCGCGCACACATACATCCTGTGCGACTAATGGGCCCCAAGTTTTGCCTGCCTTCCTACGAGCTGTTGTGCTCATGGGCCAGACAAGCCCCGTGAGGGCGGGATAGGAGTATGAAAGAGAGCTATGGAGCTAGGGCAAGGAGGGAGTTTTGCGCGACGGGTCAGCCATTGGCCTTGGTCCTTTCCTCAACGGCCCTCTTGATTTCTCTTCGCTCCCAGGCGCTGATTTCCCAGGAGACCTTCGGTCAGCGGGGCCACGGGTTGGCAGCCAGGCCCAGAGAGCAGTGTAGCCTTGAAGGGGCACGAGCCGCCCGGCCTGCTGGGTCGTGACCCGCCGTGGACAGTGCATCGGCCCCGAGGAGAGAGGGAGGTAAGCCTCGCTGTGCCCGAGGGGGTCCCGCTGTCGTCGGTGTGGGCTGGAGCTTGGCCTGCCCCGAGCTGCTGGCGCCCAGCGTGCCGTGTGCTGCTTGGCGCCCAGCGGGTGTGCTTGGATCGATGATGACTCCCCAAAATAACATTCCTTGGAAGCTGAACAAAATGAGTGAAAACTCTATAACCGTCGTTCTCATCGTGACTGAGGTCCACAGTCAGGTAGTGTAGGAGCGGGGGCCCGAGTCGCAGTCGCACACATTCTTTGCACCTGCGGGGCGCTTGCTGAAGACCGCCTCCCTGGCACTCAGACACTGCCATCCTGGGCTTGCTGTGGGTTGGGAGCACGCTCGCTCTGTGGGGCAGTTTGGTTAGGTGGATGGAGGCCACGCCCAGCCTGTGCCCGCGATAGGCATCCCTGGCCTCTGGCCGGCTGGGCTGTGACGGGGCAGCCGGTGCGTGTCCCCGGGTAGGAAGAGGAGGAGGCGCCTAGGTGTTTGACAGATGTGCGCGTGGTGATTGGATCCCCAGGTAGAAGCGTGTGCCCTCAGTAGAAGCGTGTGTGGTGTTGAGGTTTTGTGGCCCGAGGTGTGTGTGGCCGAGGTTTGGGCTAGCCCACCCCCGCAGGCTTGGTGTTGGTCTCCCAGAGACCAAGTCTGGCTGCCCAGAGGTTCCCCGTTGAGGGTATGGGGAAGGAGAGCCCGCCTTGGGGCGGACAGTGGAGCCAGCTAGGAGAGGATTGGGTCCCTGTTGGCATGCGGGGAGTGGGAGGAGTGCGCAGTGCAGGGGTGCGTTTGGCGGCTTGCAGTGGCCAGGGCTGAGTTCCCCATGGGGCGGGCGGGCGGGCGGGCGGGCGGGCGGGGAGCTGCAGTGGGGCTGGTTTGGGCCCTGTGGTCATTGTGTGCCCTGGTCCCCTGCAGGCGCATTTGGTGCACTGCGGAACGGGGGGTGGGGAGGGGTGGTTGGGTGCGGGTTTCAAGCGCCCGGGCCCTTTGGGGAAATCCACCCCCGGGGGTGCAGAGTGCGGTGCGGCCAGGCCCAGGATTGACTTGAGGCGGAGTGCGGGGCCTGGGCAGAGACTGTCCGCTGAGTTTTCTTGCTGGTCTGGGGACAGCCTTGGGCAGGGTGCGCGGTGTGATGGTGGCGGGCGCTTGTGCCGTTAGTGTCCCCCGCCGGCAGCGCAGGTTGCGCAGGCCTGTGGGGAGGAGGCTGAGGAGTCCCGCGGTTGGCCCGTGGGGTGCGATGGAGGTGTGGGTGCAGGTCCTTGGCCAAAGCACTAGCAGTCCGTTAGCGGGACTGTGGCAGTCGAGCCAAGCCGGTGGATGCTTGCATGGCCCGGCCAGGATAGGCAGAGTGGGCAGGCCTTGGGCCGGATGGGTCTAGGTCGGTAGGGCCGTCATGGCTGAGTGTGTGTGGGGGGTGGCGGGGGGGAAGGAGGAGCATTGGGCAGGCTCTGTGTTTCTCTGTGTTGGGCAGGGCCTTGTGAATTGGGGCTCCGAGGAGCCTGCCGTCAGCAGGCGGCTCAGAGGCGTCCCCAGTCCTCCCCCGACAGTGGGCAGAGGCCCTGGCAGAGTCCGTGCAGGAGGGTTGAAGGAGAAGCAGCTTAGCGCGGGCGCCCCCTGGGCCCTGTTGCCGGTACGACGATGCTGGTGAAAGGAGACGGGCTGTGAGTGGCAGACACTGCATGGGTGTGTGCAGGTGGCGGGCAGAGATTTCAAGGCGTGGTCCTGCGACAACTACACAGGACTGGGTAGTGGGTCAGGGTAGCTGGCCCACACCAACCTGACGCCCACGCGAACCCGCACACCCGCACACCCACGAACAGACACACACGCAACACAGGCACGCATGCCCCCACCCACGGGCCCCCTCATCTGGCTTGGTAGACCCCGAGCGCTGTCACAGGCGCATGGTCGTGCCGAAACCCCTGGAGGAGGGTGGCACCGGAAAGCAGAAGACAGATAGCTGTGGAGTTGGGGCAAGCTGCGAGTTGGCGTGACGGGTCAGCTCTTGGCCTCGTTCCTTTTCCTCAACGGCGCTCTTGATTGTTCTCGGTCCCCAGGCGCTGATTGCCCAGGATGCCTTCGGTCAGCGGGACCTCGGGGTGCATGCCAGGCCCAGGGAGCAGTGTAGCCTTGAAGGGGCGCGAGCCGCCCGGCCTGCTCCCTGTCCCGCCGTGGACAGTGCATCGGCCCCGGGGAGAGAGAGGTGAGCCTTACTGGGCCCAAGGGGGTTCCGTGCTGGTCCTTGGTGTGGGTGGGAGCTGCTCAAGGCTTGCCGTTCGGCGTTGCGGCAAATGTCCTGGCCAGTGCTGCTCGCGCCCCGCGGGCCGGGTCCCGCTCGGCGCCCAGAGCCTGTGCTTGGATCGATGATGATTCCCCAAAAAAACATTCCTTGGAAAAGCTGAACAAAATGAGTGAAAACTCACTCCCGTCTCCGCTCATCGGTGACTGAGGTCCGGCACTTTTTGCACCAGCCAGCTAGTGTAGGAGCCAGGAAGGCCTTTCCCTCACACGCATTTGTGCCCCGGCACGGGCGGCAGCCCTAGACAGGTAGCCAGCCACGGCAGTGGGCCCTGGCACTCACCGTTCCTTTCTCCAGTGGGGCTTGCCTGTGAGGCCGAGGTTGGGCCGACCCGTCTGGGTCTCGCTTCTGCTCAAGTGTCTAGAGCTGCCAGCCAACCAGTTAGTAGCACATCCTTGCTCTGCTTGCCGACTCCGTGGTCTTTGGCCACGTGGGCGCCGTCGGGCTGCCAGTCCCTTGTCCAGGGGACGAATAGGCAGCGTTTGAAAGGCATGCACCCGCAAACGGCTGCCTTGGACACACCGCAACGCGTAGACTCCAACAACCAATCCCTTCACCACCACCGTCTCACACTTGCACAAAGAAACCCCAACCCCCAGGCACAGGCACACGAACACACACGCACGTGCGCCCGCTCACACACACACACACGCGCGCGCGCGCGCACACATACATCCTGTGCGACTAATGGGCCCCAAGTTTTGCCTGCCTTCCTACGAGCTGTTGTGCTCATGGGCCAGACAAGCCCCGTGAGGGCGGGATAGGAGAATGAAAGAGAGCTATGGAGCTAGGGCAAGGAGGGAGTTTTGCGCGACGGGTCAGCCATTGGCCTTGGTCCTTTCCTCAACGGCCCTCTTGATTTCTCTTCGCTCCCAGGCGCTGATTTCCCAGGAGACCTTCGGTCAGCGGGGCCACGGGTTGGCAGCCAGGCCCAGAGAGCAGTGTAGCCTTGAAGGGGCGCGAGCCGCCCGGCCTGCTGGGTCGTGACCCGCCGTGGACAGTGCATCGGCCCCGAGGAGAGAGGGAGGTAAGCCTCGCTGTGCCCGAGGGGGTCCCGCTGTCGTCGGTGTGGGCTGGAGCTTGGCCTGCCCCGAGCTGCTGGCGCCCAGCGTGCCGTGTGCTGCTTGGCGCCCAGCGGGTGTGCTTGGATCGATGATGACTCCCCAAAATAACATTCCTTGGAAGCTGAACAAAATGAGTGAAAACTCTATAACCGTCGTTCTCATCGTGACTGACGTCCACAGTCAGGTAGTGTAGGAGCGGGGGCCCGAGTCGCAGTCGCACACATTCTTTGCACCTGCGGGGCGCTTGCTGAAGACCGCCTCCCTGGCACTCAGACACTGCCATCCTGGGCTTGCTGTGGGTTGGGAGCACACTCGCTCTGTGGGGCAGTTTGGTTAGGTGGATGGAGGCCACGCCCAGCCTGTGCCCGCGATAGGCATCCCTGGCCTCTGGCCGGCTGGGCTGTGACGGGGCAGCCGGTGCGTGTCCCCGGGTAGGAAGAGGAGGAGGCGCCTAGGTGTTTGACAGATGTGCGCGTGGTGATTGGATCCCCAGGTAGAAGCGTGTGCCCTCAGTAGAAGCGTGTGTGGTGTTGAGGTTTTGTGGCCCGAGGTGTGTGTGGCCGAGGTTTGGGCTAGCCCACCCCCGCAGGCTTGGTGTTGGTCTCCCAGAGACCAAGTCTGGCTGCCCAGAGGTTCCCCGTTGAGGGTATGGGGAAGGAGAGCCCGCCTTGGGGCGGACAGTGGAGCCAGCTAGGAGAGGATTGGGTCCCTGTTGGCATGCGGGGAGTGGGAGGAGTGCGCAGTGCAGGGGTGCGTTTGGCGGCTTGCAGTGGCCAGGGCTGAGTTCCCCATGGGGCGGGCGGGCGGGCGGGCGGGCGGGCGGGCGGGGAGCTGCAGTGGGGCTGGTTTGGGCCCTGTGGTCATTGTGTGCCCTGGTCCCCTGCAGGCGCATTTGGTGCACTGCGGAACGGGGGGTGGGGAGGGGTGGTTGGGTGCGGGTTTCAAGCGCCCGGGCCCTTTGGGGAAATCCACCCCCGGGGGTGCAGAGTGCGGTGCGGCCAGGCCCAGGATTGACTTGAGGCGGAGTGCGGGGCCTGGGCAGAGACTGTCCGCTGAGTTTTCTTGCTGGTCTGGGGACAGCCTTGGGCAGGGTGCGCGGTGTGATGGTGGCGGGCGCTTGTGCCGTTAGTGTCCCCCGCCGGCAGCGCAGGTTGCGCAGGCCTGTGGGGAGGAGGCTGAGGAGTCCCGCGGTTGGCCCGTGGGGTGCGATGGAGGTGTGGGTGCAGGTCCTTGGCCAAAGCACTAGCAGTCCGTTAGCGGGACTGTGGCAGTCGAGCCAAGCCGGTGGATGCTTGCATGGCCCGGCCAGGATAGGCAGAGTGGGCAGGCCTTGGGCCGGATGGGTCTAGGTCGGTAGGGCCGTCATGGCTGAGTGTGTGTGGGGGGTGGCGGGGGGGAAGGAGGAGCATTGGGCAGGCTCTGTGTTTCTCTGTGTTGGGCAGGGCCTTGTGAATTGGGGCTCCGAGGAGCCTGCCGTCAGCAGGCGGCTCAGAGGCGTCCCCAGTCCTCCCCCGACAGTGGGCAGAGGCCCTGGCAGAGTCCGTGCAGGAGGGTTGAAGGAGAAGCAGCTTAGCGCGGGCGCCCCCTGGGCCCTGTTGCCGGTACGACGATGCTGGTGAAAGGAGACGGGCTGTGAGTGGCAGACACTGCATGGGTGTGTGCAGGTGGCGGGCAGAGATTTCAAGGCGTGGTCCTGCGACAACTACACAGGACTGGGTAGTGGGTCAGGGTAGCTGGCCCACACCAACCTGACGCCCACGCGAACCCGCACACCCGCACACCCACGAACAGACACACACGCAACACAGGCACGCATGCCCCCACCCACGGGCCCCCTCATCTGGCTTGGTAGACCCCGAGCGCTGTCACAGGCGCATGGTCGTGCCGAAACCCCTGGAGGAGGGTGGCACCGGAAAGCAGAAGACAGATAGCTGTGGAGTTGGGGCAAGCTGCGAGTTGGCGTGACGGGTCAGCTCTTGGCCTCGTTCCTTTTCCTCAACGGCGCTCTTGATTGTTCTCGGTCCCCAGGCGCTGATTGCCCAGGATGCCTTCGGTCAGCGGGACCTCGGGGTGCATGCCAGGCCCAGGGAGCAGTGTAGCCTTGAAGGGGCGCGAGCCGCCCGGCCTGCTCCCTGTCCCGCCGTGGACAGTGCATCGGCCCCGGGGAGAGAGAGGTGAGCCTTACTGGGCCCAAGGGGGTTCCGTGCTGGTCCTTGGTGTGGGTGGGAGCTGCTCAAGGCTTGCCGTTCGGCGTTGCGGCAAATGTCCTGGCCAGTGCTGCTCGCGCCCCGCGGGCCGGGTCCCGCTCGGCGCCCAGAGCCTGTGCTTGGATCGATGATGATTCCCCAAAAAAACATTCCTTGGAAAAGCTGAACAAAATGAGTGAAAACTCACTCCCGTCTCCGCTCATCGGTGACTGAGGTCCGGCACTTTTTGCACCAGCCAGCTAGTGTAGGAGCCAGGAAGGCCTTTCCCTCACACGCATTTGTGCCCCGGCACGGGCGGCAGCCCTAGACAGGTAGCCAGCCACGGCAGTGGGCCCTGGCACTCACCGTTCCTTTCTCCAGTGGGGCTTGCCTGTGAGGCCGAGGTTGGGCCGACCCGTCTGGGTCTCGCTTCTGCTCAAGTGTCTAGAGCTGCCAGCCAACCAGTTAGTAGCACATCCTTGCTCTGCTTGCCGACTCCGTGGTCTTTGGCCACGTGGGCGCCGTCGGGCTGCCAGTCCCTTGTCCAGGGGACGAATAGGCAGCGTTTGAAAGGCATGCACCCGCAAACGGCTGCCTTGGACACACCGCAACGCGTAGACTCCAACAACCAATCCCTTCACCACCACCGTCTCACACTTGCACAAAGAAACCCCAACCCCCAGGCACAGGCACACGAACACACACGCACGTGCGCCCGCTCACACACACACACACGCGCGCGCGCGCGCACACATACATCCTGTGCGACTAATGGGCCCCAAGTTTTGCCTGCCTTCCTACGAGCTGTTGTGCTCATGGGCCAGACAAGCCCCGTGAGGGCGGGATAGGAGAATGAAAGAGAGCTATGGAGCTAGGGCAAGGAGGGAGTTTTGCGCGACGGGTCAGCCATTGGCCTTGGTCCTTTCCTCAACGGCCCTCTTGATTTCTCTTCGCTCCCAGGCGCTGATTTCCCAGGAGACCTTCGGTCAGCGGGGCCACGGGTTGGCAGCCAGGCCCAGAGAGCAGTGTAGCCTTGAAGGGGCGCGAGCCGCCCGGCCTGCTGGGTCGTGACCCGCCGTGGACAGTGCATCGGCCCCGAGGAGAGAGGGAGGTAAGCCTCGCTGTGCCCGAGGGGGTCCCGCTGTCGTCGGTGTGGGCTGGAGCTTGGCCTGCCCCGAGCTGCTGGCGCCCAGCGTGCCGTGTGCTGCTTGGCGCCCAGCGGGTGTGCTTGGATCGATGATGACTCCCCAAAATAACATTCCTTGGAAGCTGAACAAAATGAGTGAAAACTCTATAACCGTCGTTCTCATCGTGACTGAGGTCCACAGTCAGGTAGTGTAGGAGCGGGGGCCCGAGTCGCAGTCGCACACATTCTTTGCACCTGCGGGGCGCTTGCTGAAGACCGCCTCCCTGGCACTCAGACACTGCCATCCTGGGCTTGCTGTGGGTTGGGCGCACACTCGCTCTGTGGGGCAGTTTGGTTAGGTGGATGGAGGCCACGCCCAGCCTGTGCCCGCGATAGGCATCCCTGGCCTCTGGCCGGCTGGGCTGTGACGGGGCAGCCGGTGCGTGTCCCCGGGTAGGAAGAGGAGGAGGCGCCTAGGTGTTTGACAGATGTGCGCGTGGTGATTGGATCCCCAGGTAGAAGCGTGTGCCCTCAGTAGAAGCGTGTGTGGTGTTGAGGTTTTGTGGCCCGAGGTGTGTGTGGCCGAGGTTTGGGCTAGCCCACCCCCGCAGGCTTGGTGTTGGTCTCCCAGAGACCAAGTCTGGCTGCCCAGAGGTTCCCCGTTGAGGGTATGGGGAAGGAGAGCCCGCCTTGGGGCGGACAGTGGAGCCAGCTAGGAGAGGATTGGGTCCCTGTTGGCATGCGGGGAGTGGGAGGAGTGCGCAGTGCAGGGGTGCGTTTGGCGGCTTGCAGTGGCCAGGGCTGAGTTCCCCATGGGGCGGGCGGGCGGGCGGGCGGGCGGGCGGGCGGGGAGCTGCAGTGGGGCTGGTTTGGGCCCTGTGGTCATTGTGTGCCCTGGTCCCCTGCAGGCGCATTTGGTGCACTGCGGAACGGGGGGTGGGGAGGGGTGGTTGGGTGCGGGTTTCAAGCGCCCGGGCCCTTTGGGGAAATCCACCCCCGGGGGTGCAGAGTGCGGTGCGGCCAGGCCCAGGATTGACTTGAGGCGGAGTGCGGGGCCTGGGCAGAGACTGTCCGCTGAGTTTTCTTGCTGGTCTGGGGACAGCCTTGGGCAGGGTGCGCGGTGTGATGGTGGCGGGCGCTTGTGCCGTTAGTGTCCCCCGCCGGCAGCGCAGGTTGCGCAGGCCTGTGGGGAGGAGGCTGAGGAGTCCCGCGGTTGGCCCGTGGGGTGCGATGGAGGTGTGGGTGCAGGTCCTTGGCCAAAGCACTAGCAGTCCGTTAGCGGGACTGTGGCAGTCGAGCCAAGCCGGTGGATGCTTGCATGGCCCGGCCAGGATAGGCAGAGTGGGCAGGCCTTGGGCCGGATGGGTCTAGGTCGGTAGGGCCGTCATGGCTGAGTGTGTGTGGGGGGTGGCGGGGGGGAAGGAGGAGCATTGGGCAGGCTCTGTGTTTCTCTGTGTTGGGCAGGGCCTTGTGAATTGGGGCTCCGAGGAGCCTGCCGTCAGCAGGCGGCTCAGAGGTGTCCCCAGTCCTCCCCCGACAGTGGGCAGAGGCCCTGGCAGAGTCCGTGCAGGAGGGTTGAAGGAGAAGCAGCTTAGCGCGGGCGCCCCCTGGGCCCTGTTGCCGGTACGACAATGCTGGTGAAAGGAGACGGGCTGTGAGTGGCAGACACTGCATGGGTGTGTGCAGGTGGCGGGCAGAGATTTCAAGGCGTGGTCCTGCGACAACTACACAGGACTGGGTAGTGGGTCAGGGTAGCTGGCCCACACCAACCCGCACACCCGCACACCCACGAACAGACACACACGCAACACAGGCACGCATGCCCCCACCCACGGGCCCCCTCATCTGGCTTGGTAGACCCCGAGCGCTGTCACAGGCGCATGGTCGTGCCGAAACCCCTGGAGGAGGGTGGCACCGGAAAGCAGAAGACAGATAGCTGTGGAGTTGGGGCAAGCTGCGAGTTGGCGTGACGGGTCAGCTCTTGGCCTCGTTCCTTTTCCTCAACGGCGCTCTTGATTGTTCTCGGTCCCCAGGCGCTGATTGCCCAGGATGCCTTCGGTCAGCGGGACCTCGGGGTGCATGCCAGGCCCAGGGAGCAGTGTAGCCTTGAAGGGGCGCGAGCCGCCCGGCCTGCTCCCTGTCCCGCCGTGGACAGTGCATCGGCCCCGGGGAGAGAGAGGTGAGCCTTACTGGGCCCAAGGGGGTTCCGTGCTGGTCCTTGGTGTGGGTGGGAGCTGCTCAAGGCTTGCCGTTCGGCGTTGCGGCAAATGTCCTGGCCAGTGCTGCTCGCGCCCCGCGGGCCGGGTCCGCTCGGCGCCCAGAGCCTGTGCTTGGATCGATGATGATTCCCCAAAAAAACATTCCTTGGAAAAGCTGAACAAAATGAGTGAAAACTCACTCCCGTCTCCGCTCATTGGTGACTGAGGTCCGGCACTTTTTGCACCAGCCAGCTAGTGTAGGAGCCAGGAAGGCCTTTCCCTCACACGCATTTGTGCCCCGGCACGGGCGGCAGCCCTAGACAGGTAGCCAGCCACGGCAGTGGGCCCTGGCACTCACCGTTCCTTTCTCCAGTGGGGCTTGCCTGTGAGGCCGAGGTTGGGCCGACCCGTCTGGGTCTCGCTTCTGCTCAAGTGTCTAGAGCTGCCAGCCAACCAGTTAGTAGCACATCCTTGCTCTGCTTGCCGACTCCGTGGTCTTTGGCCACGTGGGCGCCGTCGGGCTGCCAGTCCCTTGTCCAGGGGACGAATAGGCAGCGTTTGAAAGGCATGCACCCGCAAACGGCTGCCTTGGACACACCGCAACGCGTAGACTCCAACAACCAATCCCTTCACCACCACCGTCTCACACTTGCACAAAGAAACCCCAACCCCCAGGCACAGGCACACGAACACACACGCACGTGCGCCCGCTCACACACACACACACACACACGCGCGCGCGCGCACACATACATCCTGTGCGACTAATGGGCCCCAAGTTTTGCCTGCCTTCCTACGAGCTGTTGTGCTCATGGGCCAGACAAGCCCCGTGAGGGCGGGATAGGAGAATGAAAGAGAGCTATGGAGCTAGGGCAAGGAGGGAGTTTTGCGCGACGGGTCAGCCATTGGCCTTGGTCCTTTCCTCAACGGCCCTCTTGATTTCTCTTCGCTCCCAGGCGCTGATTTCCCAGGAGACCTTCGGTCAGCGGGGCCACGGGTTGGCAGCCAGGCCCAGAGAGCAGTGTAGCCTTGAAGGGGCGCGAGCCGCCCGGCCTGCTGGGTCGTGACCCGCCGTGGACAGTGCATCGGCCCCGAGGAGAGAGGGAGGTAAGCCTCGCTGTGCCCGAGGGGGTCCCGCTGTCGTCGGTGTGGGCTGGAGCTTGGCCTGCCCCGAGCTGCTGGCGCCCAGCGTGCCGTGTGCTGCTTGGCGCCCAGCGGGTGTGCTTGGATCGATGATGACTCCCCAAAATAACATTCCTTGGAAGCTGAACAAAATGAGTGAAAACTCTATAACCGTCGTTCTCATCGTGACTGAGGTCCACAGTCAGGTAGTGTAGGAGCGGGGGCCCGAGTCGCAGTCGCACACATTCTTTGCACCTGCGGGGCGCTTGCTGAAGACCGCCTCCCTGGCACTCAGACACTGCCATCCTGGGCTTGCTGTGGGTTGGGAGCACGCTCGCTCTGTGGGGCAGTTTGGTTAGGTGGATGGAGGCCACGCCCAGCCTGTGCCCGCGATAGGCATCCCTGGCCTCTGGCCGGCTGGGCTGTGACGGGGCAGCCGGTGCGTGGCTTGTGTCCCCGGGTAGGAAGAGGAGGAGGCGCCTAGGTGTTTGACAGATGTGCGCGTGGTGATTGGATCCCCAGGTAGAAGCGTGTGCCCTCAGTAGAAGCGTGTGTGGTGTTGAGGTTTTGTGGCCCGAGGTGTGTGTGGCCGAGGTTTGGGCTAGCCCACCCCCGCAGGCTTGGTGTTGGTCTCCCAGAGACCAAGTCTGGCTGCCCAGAGGTTCCCCGTTGAGGGTATGGGGAAGGAGAGCCCGCCTTGGGGCGGACAGTGGAGCCAGCTAGGAGAGGATTGGGTCCCTGTTGGCATGCGGGGAGTGGGAGGAGTGCGCAGTGCAGGGGTGCGTTTGGCGGCTTGCAGTGGCCAGGGCTGAGTTCCCCATGGGGCGGGCGGGCGGGCGGGCGGGCGGGCGGGCGGGGAGCTGCAGTGGGGCTGGTTTGGGCCCTGTGGTCATTGTGTGCCCTGGTCCCCTGCAGGCGCATTTGGTGCACTGCGGAACGGGGGGTGGGGAGGGGTGGTTGGGTGCGGGTTTCAAGCGCCCGGGCCCTTTGGGGAAATCCACCCCCGGGGGTGCAGAGTGCGGTGCGGCCAGGCCCAGGATTGACTTGAGGCGGAGTGCGGGGCCTGGGCAGAGACTGTCCGCTGAGTTTTCTTGCTGGTCTGGGGACAGCCTTGGGCAGGGTGCGCGGTGTGATGGTGGCGGGCGCTTGTGCCGTTAGTGTCCCCCGCCGGCAGCGCAGGTTGCGCAGGCCTGTGGGGAGGAGGCTGAGGAGTCCCGCGGTTGGCCCGTGGGGTGCGATGGAGGTGTGGGTGCAGGTCCTTGGCCAAAGCACTAGCAGTCCGTTAGCGGGACTGTGGCAGTCGAGCCAAGCCGGTGGATGCTTGCATGGCCCGGCCAGGATAGGCAGAGTGGGCAGGCCTTGGGCCGGATGGGTCTAGGTCGGTAGGGCCGTCATGGCTGAGTGTGTGTGGGGGGTGGCGGGGGGGAAGGAGGAGCATTGGGCAGGCTCTGTGTTTCTCTGTGTTGGGCAGGGCCTTGTGAATTGGGGCTCCGAGGAGCCTGCCGTCAGCAGGCGGCTCAGAGGCGTCCCCAGTCCTCCCCCGACAGTGGGCAGAGGCCCTGGCAGAGTCCGTGCAGGAGGGTTGAAGGAGAAGCAGCTTAGCGCGGGCGCCCCCTGGGCCCTGTTGCCGGTACGACGATGCTGGTGAAAGGAGACGGGCTGTGAGTGGCAGACACTGCATGGGTGTGTGCAGGTGGCGGGCAGAGATTTCAAGGCGTGGTCCTGCGACAACTACACAGGACTGGGTAGTGGGTCAGGGTAGCTGGCCCACACCAACCTGACGCCCACGCGAACCCGCACACCCGCACACCCACGAACAGACACACACGCAACACAGGCACGCATGCCCCCACCCACGGGCCCCCTCATCTGGCTTGGTAGACCCCGAGCGCTGTCACAGGCGCATGGTCGTGCCGAAACCCCTGGAGGAGGGTGGCACCGGAAAGCAGAAGACAGATAGCTGTGGAGTTGGGGCAAGCTGCGAGTTGGCGTGACGGGTCAGCTCTTGGCCTCGTTCCTTTTCCTCAACGGCGCTCTTGATTGTTCTCGGTCCCCAGGCGCTGATTGCCCAGGATGCCTTCGGTCAGCGGGACCTCGGGGTGCATGCCAGGCCCAGGGAGCAGTGTAGCCTTGAAGGGGCGCGAGCCGCCCGGCCTGCTCCCTGTCCCGCCGTGGACAGTGCATCGGCCCCGGGGAGAGAGAGGTGAGCCTTACTGGGCCCAAGGGGGTTCCGTGCTGGTCCTTGGTGTGGGTGGGAGCTGCTCAAGGCTTGCCGTTCGGCGTTGCGGCAAATGTCCTGGCCAGTGCTGCTCGCGCCCCGCGGGCCGGGTCCCGCTCGGCGCCCAGAGCCTGTGCTTGGATCGATGATGATTCCCCAAAAAAACATTCCTTGGAAAAGCTGAACAAAATGAGTGAAAACTCACTCCCGTCTCCGCTCATCGGTGACTGAGGTCCGGCACTTTTTGCACCAGCCAGCTAGTGTAGGAGCCAGGAAGGCCTTTCCCTCACACGCATTTGTGCCCCGGCACGGGCGGCAGCCCTAGACAGGTAGCCAGCCACGGCAGTGGGCCCTGGCACTCACCGTTCCTTTCTCCAGTGGGGCTTGCCTGTGAGGCCGAGGTTGGGCCGACCCGTCTGGGTCTCGCTTCTGCTCAAGTGTCTAGAGCTGCCAGCCAACCAGTTAGTAGCACATCCTTGCTCTGCTTGCCGACTCCGTGGTCTTTGGCCACGTGGGCGCCGTCGGGCTGCCAGTCCCTTGTCCAGGGGACGAATAGGCAGCGTTTGAAAGGCATGCACCCGCAAACGGCTGCCTTGGACACACCGCAACGCGTAGACTCCAACAACCAATCCCTTCACCACCACCGTCTCACACTTGCACAAAGAAACCCCAACCCCCAGGCACAGGCACACGAACACACACGCACGTGCGCCCGCTCACACACACACACACACACACGCGCGCGCGCACACACATACATCCTGTGCGACTAATGGGCCCCAAGTTTTGCCTGCCTTCCTACGAGCTGTTGTGCTCATGGGCCAGACAAGCCCCGTGAGGGCGGGATAGGAGTATGAAAGAGAGCTATGGAGCTAGGGCAAGGAGGGAGTTTTGCGCGACGGGTCAGCCATTGGCCTTGGTCCTTTCCTCAACGGCCCTCTTGATTTCTCTTCGCTCCCAGGCGCTGATTTCCCAGGAGACCTTCGGTCAGCGGGGCCACGGGTTGGCAGCCAGGCCCAGAGAGCAGTGTAGCCTTGAAGGGGCGCGAGCCGCCCGGCCTGCTGGGTCGTGACCCGCCGTGGACAGTGCATCGGCCCCGAGGAGAGAGGGAGGTAAGCCTCGCTGTGCCCGAGGGGGTCCCGCTGTCGTCGGTGTGGGCTGGAGCTTGGCCTGCCCCGAGCTGCTGGCGCCCAGCGTGCCGTGTGCTGCTTGGCGCCCAGCGGGTGTGCTTGGATCGATGATGACTCCCCAAAATAACATTCCTTGGAAGCTGAACAAAATGAGTGAAAACTCTATAACCGTCGTTCTCATCGTGACTGAGGTCCACAGTCAGGTAGTGTAGGAGCGGGGGCCCGAGTCGCAGTCGCACACATTCTTTGCACCTGCGGGGCGCTTGCTGAAGACCGCCTCCCTGGCACTCAGACACTGCCATCCTGGGCTTGCTGTGGGTTGGGAGCACGCTCGCTCTGTGGGGCAGTTTGGTTAGGTGGATGGAGGCCACGCCCAGCCTGTGCCCGCGATAGGCATCCCTGGCCTCTGGCCGGCTGGGCTGTGACGGGGCAGCCGGTGCGTGGCTTGTGTCCCCGGGTAGGAAGAGGAGGAGGCGCCTAGGTGTTTGACAGATGTGCGCGTGGTGATTGGATCCCCAGGTAGAAGCGTGTGCCCTCAGTAGAAGCGTGTGTGGTGTTGAGGTTTTGTGGCCCGAGGTGTGTGTGGCCGAGGTTTGGGCTAGCCCACCCCCGCAGGCTTGGTGTTGGTCTCCCAGAGACCAAGTCTGGCTGCCCAGAGGTTCCCCGTTGAGGGTATGGGGAAGGAGAGCCCGCCTTGGGGCGGACAGTGGAGCCAGCTAGGAGAGGATTGGGTCCCTGTTGGCATGCGGGGAGTGGGAGGAGTGCGCAGTGCAGGGGTGCGTTTGGCGGCTTGCAGTGGCCAGGGCTGAGTTCCCCATGGGGCGGGCGGGCGGGCGGGCGGGCGGGCGGGCGGGGAGCTGCAGTGGGGCTGGTTTGGGCCCTGTGGTCATTGTGTGCCCTGGTCCCCTGCAGGCGCATTTGGTGCACTGCGGAACGGGGGGTGGGGAGGGGTGGTTGGGTGCGGGTTTCAAGCGCCCGGGCCCTTTGGGGAAATCCACCCCCGGGGGTGCAGAGTGCGGTGCGGCCAGGCCCAGGATTGACTTGAGGCGGAGTGCGGGGCCTGGGCAGAGACTGTCCGCTGAGTTTTCTTGCTGGTCTGGGGACAGCCTTGGGCAGGGTGCGCGGTGTGATGGTGGCGGGCGCTTGTGCCGTTAGTGTCCCCCGCCGGCAGCGCAGGTTGCGCAGGCCTGTGGGGAGGAGGCTGAGGAGTCCCGCGGTTGGCCCGTGGGGTGCGATGGAGGTGTGGGTGCAGGTCCTTGGCCAAAGCACTAGCAGTCCGTTAGCGGGACTGTGGCAGTCGAGCCAAGCCGGTGGATGCTTGCATGGCCCGGCCAGGATAGGCAGAGTGGGCAGGCCTTGGGCCGGATGGGTCTAGGTCGGTAGGGCCGTCATGGCTGAGTGTGTGTGGGGGGTGGCGGGGGGGAAGGAGGAGCATTGGGCAGGCTCTGTGTTTCTCTGTGTTGGGCAGGGCCTTGTGAATTGGGGCTCCGAGGAGCCTGCCGTCAGCAGGCGGCTCAGAGGCGTCCCCAGTCCTCCCCCGACAGTGGGCAGAGGCCCTGGCAGAGTCCGTGCAGGAGGGTTGAAGGAGAAGCAGCTTAGCGCGGGCGCCCCCTGGGCCCTGTTGCCGGTACGACGATGCTGGTGAAAGGAGACGGGCTGTGAGTGGCAGACACTGCATGGGTGTGTGCAGGTGGCGGGCAGAGATTTCAAGGCGTGGTCCTGCGACAACTACACAGGACTGGGTAGTGGGTCAGGGTAGCTGGCCCACACCAACCTGACGCCCACGCGAACCCGCACACCCGCACACCCACGAACAGACACACACGCAACACAGGCACGCATGCCCCCACCCACGGGCCCCCTCATCTGGCTTGGTAGACCCCGAGCGCTGTCACAGGCGCATGGTCGTGCCGAAACCCCTGGAGGAGGGTGGCACCGGAAAGCAGAAGACAGATAGCTGTGGAGTTGGGGCAAGCTGCGAGTTGGCGTGACGGGTCAGCTCTTGGCCTCGTTCCTTTTCCTCAACGGCGCTCTTGATTGTTCTCGGTCCCCAGGCGCTGATTGCCCAGGATGCCTTCGGTCAGCGGGACCTCGGGGTGCATGCCAGGCCCAGGGAGCAGTGTAGCCTTGAAGGGGCGCGAGCCGCCCGGCCTGCTCCCTGTCCCGCCGTGGACAGTGCATCGGCCCCGGGGAGAGAGAGGTGAGCCTTACTGGGCCCAAGGGGGTTCCGTGCTGGTCCTTGGTGTGGGTGGGAGCTGCTCAAGGCTTGCCGTTCGGCGTTGCGGCAAATGTCCTGGCCAGTGCTGCTCGCGCCCCGCGGGCCGGGTCCCGCTCGGCGCCCAGAGCCTGTGCTTGGATCGATGATGATTCCCCAAAAAAACATTCCTTGGAAAAGCTGAACAAAATGAGTGAAAACTCACTCCCGTCTCCGCTCATCGGTGACTGAGGTCCGGCACTTTTTGCACCAGCCAGCTAGTGTAGGAGCCAGGAAGGCCTTTCCCTCACACGCATTTGTGCCCCGGCACGGGCGGCAGCCCTAGACAGGTAGCCAGCCACGGCAGTGGGCCCTGGCACTCACCGTTCCTTTCTCCAGTGGGGCTTGCCTGTGAGGCCGAGGTTGGGCCGACCCGTCTGGGTCTCGCTTCTGCTCAAGTGTCTAGAGCTGCCAGCCAACCAGTTAGTAGCACATCCTTGCTCTGCTTGCCGACTCCGTGGTCTTTGGCCACGTGGGCGCCGTCGGGCTGCCAGTCCCTTGTCCAGGGGACGAATAGGCAGCGTTTGAAAGGCATGCACCCACAAACGGCTGCCTTGGACACACCGCAACGCGTAGACTCCAACAACCAATCCCTTCACCACCACCGTCTCACACTTGCACAAAGAAACCCCAACCCCCAGGCACAGGCACACGAACACACACGCACCTGCGCCCGCTCACACACACACACACACACGCGCGCGCGCGCACACATACATCCTGTGCGACTAATGGGCCCCAAGTTTTGCCTGCCTTCCTACGAGCTGTTGTGCTCATGGGCCAGACAAGCCCCGTGAGGGCGGGATAGGAGTATGAAAGAGAGCTATGGAGCTAGGGCAAGGAGGGAGTTTTGCGCGACGGGTCAGCCATTGGCCTTGGTCCTTTCCTCAACGGCCCTCTTGATTTCTCTTCGCTCCCAGGCGCTGATTTCCCAGGAGACCTTCGGTCAGCGGGGCCACGGGTTGGCAGCCAGGCCCAGAGAGCAGTGTAGCCTTGAAGGGGCACGAGCCGCCCGGCCTGCTGGGTCGTGACCCGCCGTGGACAGTGCATCGGCCCCGAGGAGAGAGGGAGGTAAGCCTCGCTGTGCCCGAGGGGGTCCCGCTGTCGTCGGTGTGGGCTGGAGCTTGGCCTGCCCCGAGCTGCTGGCGCCCAGCGTGCCGTGTGCTGCTTGGCGCCCAGCGGGTGTGCTTGGATCGATGATGACTCCCCAAAATAACATTCCTTGGAAGCTGAACAAAATGAGTGAAAACTCTATAACCGTCGTTCTCATCGTGACTGAGGTCCACAGTCAGGTAGTGTAGGAGCGGGGGCCCGAGTCGCAGTCGCACACATTCTTTGCACCTGCGGGGCGCTTGCTGAAGACCGCCTCCCTGGCACTCAGACACTGCCATCCTGGGCTTGCTGTGGGTTGGGAGCACGCTCGCTCTGTGGGGCAGTTTGGTTAGGTGGATGGAGGCCACGCCCAGCCTGTGCCCGCGATAGGCATCCCTGGCCTCTGGCCGGCTGGGCTGTGACGGGGCAGCCGGTGCGTGGCTTGTGTCCCCGGGTAGGAAGAGGAGGAGGCGCCTAGGTGTTTGACAGATGTGCGCGTGGTGATTGGATCCCCAGGTAGAAGCGTGTGCCCTCAGTAGAAGCGTGTGTGGTGTTGAGGTTTTGTGGCCCGAGGTGTGTGTGGCCGAGGTTTGGGCTAGCCCACCCCCGCAGGCTTGGTGTTGGTCTCCCAGAGACCAAGTCTGGCTGCCCAGAGGTTCCCCGTTGAGGGTATGGGGAAGGAGAGCCCGCCTTGGGGCGGACAGTGGAGCCAGCTAGGAGAGGATTGGGTCCCTGTTGGCATGCGGGGAGTGGGAGGAGTGCGCAGTGCAGGGGTGCGTTTGGCGGCTTGCAGTGGCCAGGGCTGAGTTCCCCATGGGGCGGGCGGGCGGGCGGGCGGGCGGGCGGGGAGCTGCAGTGGGGCTGGTTTGGGCCCTGTGGTCATTGTGTGCCCTGGTCCCCTGCAGGCGCATTTGGTGCACTGCGGAACGGGGGGTGGGGAGGGGTGGTTGGGTGCGGGTTTCAAGCGCCCGGGCCCTTTGGGGAAATCCACCCCCGGGGGTGCAGAGTGCGGTGCGGCCAGGCCCAGGATTGACTTGAGGCGGAGTGCGGGGCCTGGGCAGAGACTGTCCGCTGAGTTTTCTTGCTGGTCTGGGGACAGCCTTGGGCAGGGTGCGCGGTGTGATGGTGGCGGGCGCTTGTGCCGTTAGTGTCCCCCGCCGGCAGCGCAGGTTGCGCAGGCCTGTGGGGAGGAGGCTGAGGAGTCCCGCGGTTGGCCCGTGGGGTGCGATGGAGGTGTGGGTGCAGGTCCTTGGCCAAAGCACTAGCAGTCCGTTAGCGGGACTGTGGCAGTCGAGCCAAGCCGGTGGATGCTTGCATGGCCCGGCCAGGATAGGCAGAGTGGGCAGGCCTTGGGCCGGATGGGTCTAGGTCGGTAGGGCCGTCATGGCTGAGTGTGTGTGGGGGGTGGCGGGGGGGAAGGAGGAGCATTGGGCAGGCTCTGTGTTTCTCTGTGTTGGGCAGGGCCTTGTGAATTGGGGCTCCGAGGAGCCTGCCGTCAGCAGGCGGCTCAGAGGCGTCCCCAGTCCTCCCCCGACAGTGGGCAGAGGCCCTGGCAGAGTCCGTGCAGGAGGGTTGAAGGAGAAGCAGCTTAGCGCGGGCGCCCCCTGGGCCCTGTTGCCGGTACGACGATGCTGGTGAAAGGAGACGGGCTGTGAGTGGCAGACACTGCATGGGTGTGTGCAGGTGGCGGGCAGAGATTTCAAGGCGTGGTCCTGCGACAACTACACAGGACTGGGTAGTGGGTCAGGGTAGCTGGCCCACACCAACCTGACGCCCACGCGAACCCGCACACCCGCACACCCACGAACAGACACACACGCAACACAGGCACGCATGCCCCCACCCACGGGCCCCCTCATCTGGCTTGGTAGACCCCGAGCGCTGTCACAGGCGCATGGTCGTGCCGAAACCCCTGGAGGAGGGTGGCACCGGAAAGCAGAAGACAGATAGCTGTGGAGTTGGGGCAAGCTGCGAGTTGGCGTGACGGGTCAGCTCTTGGCCTCGTTCCTTTTCCTCAACGGCGCTCTTGATTGTTCTCGGTCCCCAGGCGCTGATTGCCCAGGATGCCTTCGGTCAGCGGGACCTCGGGGTGCATGCCAGGCCCAGGGAGCAGTGTAGCCTTGAAGGGGCGCGAGCCGCCCGGCCTGCTCCCTGTCCCGCCGTGGACAGTGCATCGGCCCCGGGGAGAGAGAGGTGAGCCTTACTGGGCCCAAGGGGGTTCCGTGCTGGTCCTTGGTGTGGGTGGGAGCTGCTCAAGGCTTGCCGTTCGGCGTTGCGGCAAATGTCCTGGCCAGTGCTGCTCGCGCCCCGCGGGCCGGGTCCCGCTCGGCGCCCAGAGCCTGTGCTTGGATCGATGATGATTCCCCAAAAAAACATTCCTTGGAAAAGCTGAACAAAATGAGTGAAAACTCACTCCCGTCTCCGCTCATCGGTGACTGAGGTCCGGCACTTTTTGCACCAGCCAGCTAGTGTAGGAGCCAGGAAGGCCTTTCCCTCACACGCATTTGTGCCCCGGCACGGGCGGCAGCCCTAGACAGGTAGCCAGCCACGGCAGTGGGCCCTGGCACTCACCGTTCCTTTCTCCAGTGGGGCTTGCCTGTGAGGCCGAGGTTGGGCCGACCCGTCTGGGTCTCGCTTCTGCTCAAGTGTCTAGAGCTGCCAGCCAACCAGTTAGTAGCACATCCTTGCTCTGCTTGCCGACTCCGTGGTCTTTGGCCACGTGGGCGCCGTCGGGCTGCCAGTCCCTTGTCCAGGGGACGAATAGGCAGCGTTTGAAAGGCATGCACCCGCAAACGGCTGCCTTGGACACACCGCAACGCGTAGACTCCAACAACCAATCCCTTCACCACCACCGTCTCACACTTGCACAAAGAAACCCCAACCCCCAGGCACAGGCACACGAACACACACGCACGTGCGCCCGCTCACACACACACACACACACGCGCGCGCGCGCACACATACATCCTGTGCGACTAATGGGCCCCAAGTTTTGCCTGCCTTCCTACGAGCTGTTGTGCTCATGGGCCAGACAAGCCCCGTGAGGGCGGGATAGGAGAATGAAAGAGAGCTATGGAGCTAGGGCAAGGAGGGAGTTTTGCGCGACGGGTCAGCCATTGGCCTTGGTCCTTTCCTCAACGGCCCTCTTGATTTCTCTTCGCTCCCAGGCGCTGATTTCCCAGGAGACCTTCGGTCAGCGGGGCCACGGGTTGGCAGCCAGGCCCAGAGAGCAGTGTAGCCTTGAAGGGGCGCGAGCCGCCCGGCCTGCTGGGTCGTGACCCGCCGTGGACAGTGCATCGGCCCCGAGGAGAGAGGGAGGTAAGCCTCGCTGTGCCCGAGGGGGTCCCGCTGTCGTCGGTGTGGGCTGGAGCTTGGCCTGCCCCGAGCTGCTGGCGCCCAGCGTGCCGTGTGCTGCTTGGCGCCCAGCGGGTGTGCTTGGATCGATGATGACTCCCCAAAATAACATTCCTTGGAAGCTGAACAAAATGAGTGAAAACTCTATAACCGTCGTTCTCATCGTGACTGAGGTCCACAGTCAGGTAGTGTAGGAGCGGGGGCCCGAGTCGCAGTCGCACACATTCTTTGCACCTGCGGGGCGCTTGCTGAAGACCGCCTCCCTGGCACTCAGACACTGCCATCCTGGGCTTGCTGTGGGTTGGGAGCACGCTCGCTCTGTGGGGCAGTTTGGTTAGGTGGATGGAGGCCACGCCCAGCCTGTGCCCGCGATAGGCATCCCTGGCCTCTGGCCGGCTGGGCTGTGACGGGGCAGCCGGTGCGTGGCTTGTGTCCCCGGGTAGGAAGAGGAGGAGGCGCCTAGGTGTTTGACAGATGTGCGCGTGGTGATTGGATCCCCAGGTAGAAGCGTGTGCCCTCAGTAGAAGCGTGTGTGGTGTTGAGGTTTTGTGGCCCGAGGTGTGTGTGGCCGAGGTTTGGGCTAGCCCACCCCCGCAGGCTTGGTGTTGGTCTCCCAGAGACCAAGTCTGGCTGCCCAGAGGTTCCCCGTTGAGGGTATGGGGAAGGAGAGCCCGCCTTGGGGCGGACAGTGGAGCCAGCTAGGAGAGGATTGGGTCCCTGTTGGCATGCGGGGAGTGGGAGGAGTGCGCAGTGCAGGGGTGCGTTTGGCGGCTTGCAGTGGCCAGGGCTGAGTTCCCCATGGGGCGGGCGGGCGGGCGGGCGGGCGGGCGGGCGGGGAGCTGCAGTGGGGCTGGTTTGGGCCCTGTGGTCATTGTGTGCCCTGGTCCCCTGCAGGCGCATTTGGTGCACTGCGGAACGGGGGGTGGGGAGGGGTGGTTGGGTGCGGGTTTCAAGCGCCCGGGCCCTTTGGGGAAATCCACCCCCGGGGGTGCAGAGTGCGGTGCGGCCAGGCCCAGGATTGACTTGAGGCGGAGTGCGGGGCCTGGGCAGAGACTGTCCGCTGAGTTTTCTTGCTGGTCTGGGGACAGCCTTGGGCAGGGTGCGCGGTGTGATGGTGGCGGGCGCTTGTGCCGTTAGTGTCCCCCGCCGGCAGCGCAGGTTGCGCAGGCCTGTGGGGAGGAGGCTGAGGAGTCCCGCGGTTGGCCCGTGGGGTGCGATGGAGGTGTGGGTGCAGGTCCTTGGCCAAAGCACTAGCAGTCCGTTAGCGGGACTGTGGCAGTCGAGCCAAGCCGGTGGATGCTTGCATGGCCCGGCCAGGATAGGCAGAGTGGGCAGGCCTTGGGCCGGATGGGTCTAGGTCGGTAGGGCCGTCATGGCTGAGTGTGTGTGGGGGGTGGCGGGGGGGAAGGAGGAGCATTGGGCAGGCTCTGTGTTTCTCTGTGTTGGGCAGGGCCTTGTGAATTGGGGCTCCGAGGAGCCTGCCGTCAGCAGGCGGCTCAGAGGCGTCCCCAGTCCTCCCCCGACAGTGGGCAGAGGCCCTGGCAGAGTCCGTGCAGGAGGGTTGAAGGAGAAGCAGCTTAGCGCGGGCGCCCCCTGGGCCCTGTTGCCGGTACGACGATGCTGGTGAAAGGAGACGGGCTGTGAGTGGCAGACACTGCATGGGTGTGTGCAGGTGGCGGGCAGAGATTTCAAGGCGTGGTCCTGCGACAACTACACAGGACTGGGTAGTGGGTCAGGGTAGCTGGCCCACACCAACCTGACGCCCACGCGAACCCGCACACCCGCACACCCACGAACAGACACACACGCAACACAGGCACGCATGCCCCCACCCACGGGCCCCCTCATCTGGCTTGGTAGACCCCGAGCGCTGTCACAGGCGCATGGTCGTGCCGAAACCCCTGGAGGAGGGTGGCACCGGAAAGCAGAAGACAGATAGCTGTGGAGTTGGGGCAAGCTGCGAGTTGGCGTGACGGGTCAGCTCTTGGCCTCGTTCCTTTTCCTCAACGGCGCTCTTGATTGTTCTCGGTCCCCAGGCGCTGATTGCCCAGGATGCCTTCGGTCAGCGGGACCTCGGGGTGCATGCCAGGCCCAGGGAGCAGTGTAGCCTTGAAGGGGCGCGAGCCGCCCGGCCTGCTCCCTGTCCCGCCGTGGACAGTGCATCGGCCCCGGGGAGAGAGAGGTGAGCCTTACTGGGCCCAAGGGGGTTCCGTGCTGGTCCTTGGTGTGGGTGGGAGCTGCTCAAGGCTTGCCGTTCGGCGTTGCGGCAAATGTCCTGGCCAGTGCTGCTCGCGCCCCGCGGGCCGGGTCCCGCTCGGCGCCCAGAGCCTGTGCTTGGATCGATGATGATTCCCCAAAAAAACATTCCTTGGAAAAGCTGAACAAAATGAGTGAAAACTCACTCCCGTCTCCGCTCATCGGTGACTGAGGTCCGGCACTTTTTGCACCAGCCAGCTAGTGTAGGAGCCAGGAAGGCCTTTCCCTCACACGCATTTGTGCCCCGGCACGGGCGGCAGCCCTAGACAGGTAGCCAGCCACGGCAGTGGGCCCTGGCACTCACCGTTCCTTTCTCCAGTGGGGCTTGCCTGTGAGGCCGAGGTTGGGCCGACCCGTCTGGGTCTCGCTTCTGCTCAAGTGTCTAGAGCTGCCAGCCAACCAGTTAGTAGCACATCCTTGCTCTGCTTGCCGACTCCGTGGTCTTTGGCCACGTGGGCGCCGTCGGGCTGCCAGTCCCTTGTCCAGGGGACGAATAGGCAGCGTTTGAAAGGCATGCACCCGCAAACGGCTGCCTTGGACACACCGCAACGCGTAGACTCCAACAACCAATCCCTTCACCACCACCGTCTCACACTTGCACAAAGAAACCCCAACCCCCAGGCACAGGCACACGAACACACACGCACGTGCGCCCGCTCACACACACACACACACGCGCGCGCGCGCACACATACATCCTGTGCGACTAATGGGCCCCAAGTTTTGCCTGCCTTCCTACGAGCTGTTGTGCTCATGGGCCAGACAAGCCCCGTGAGGGCGGGATAGGAGAATGAAAGAGAGCTATGGAGCTAGGGCAAGGAGGGAGTTTTGCGCGACGGGTCAGCCATTGGCCTTGGTCCTTTCCTCAACGGCCCTCTTGATTTCTCTTCGCTCCCAGGCGCTGATTTCCCAGGAGACCTTCGGTCAGCGGGGCCACGGGTTGGCAGCCAGGCCCAGAGAGCAGTGTAGCCTTGAAGGGGCGCGAGCCGCCCGGCCTGCTGGGTCGTGACCCGCCGTGGACAGTGCATCGGCCCCGAGGAGAGAGGGAGGTAAGCCTCGCTGTGCCCGAGGGGGTCCCGCTGTCGTCGGTGTGGGCTGGAGCTTGGCCTGCCCCGAGCTGCTGGCGCCCAGCGTGCCGTGTGCTGCTTGGCGCCCAGCGGGTGTGCTTGGATGGATGATGACTCCCCAAAATAACATTCCTTGGAAGCTGAACAAAATGAGTGAAAACTCTATAACCGTCGTTCTCATCGTGACTGAGGTCCACAGTCAGGTAGTGTAGGAGCGGGGGCCCGAGTCGCAGTCGCACACATTCTTTGCACCTGCGGGGCGCTTGCTGAAGACCGCCTCCCTGGCACTCAGACACTGCCATCCTGGGCTTGCTGTGGGTTGGGAGCACGCTCGCTCTGTGGGGCAGTTTGGTTAGGTGGATGGAGGCCACGCCCAGCCTGTGCCCGCGATAGGCATCCCTGGCCTCTGGCCGGCTGGGCTGTGACGGGGCAGCCGGTGCGTGGCTTGTGTCCCCGGGTAGGAAGAGGAGGAGGCGCCTAGGTGTTTGACAGATGTGCGCGTGGTGATTGGATCCCCAGGTAGAAGCGTGTGCCCTCAGTAGAAGCGTGTGTGGTGTTGAGGTTTTGTGGCCCGAGGTGTGTGTGGCCGAGGTTTGGGCTAGCCCACCCCCGCAGGCTTGGTGTTGGTCTCCCAGAGACCAAGTCTGGCTGCCCAGAGGTTCCCCGTTGAGGGTATGGGGAAGGAGAGCCCGCCTTGGGGCGGACAGTGGAGCCAGCTAGGAGAGGATTGGGTCCCTGTTGGCATGCGGGGAGTGGGAGGAGTGCGCAGTGCAGGGGTGCGTTTGGCGGCTTGCAGTGGCCAGGGCTGAGTTCCCCATGGGGCGGGCGGGCGGGCGGGCGGGCGGGCGGGTGGGGAGCTGCAGTGGGGCTGGTTTGGGCCCTGTGGTCATTGTGTGCCCTGGTCCCCTGCAGGCGCATTTGGTGCACTGCGGAACGGGGGGTGGGGAGGGGTGGTTGGGTGCGGGTTTCAAGCGCCCGGGCCCTTTGGGGAAATCCACCCCCGGGGGTGCAGAGTGCGGTGCGGCCAGGCCCAGGATTGACTTGAGGCGGAGTGCGGGGCCTGGGCAGAGACTGTCCGCTGAGTTTTCTTGCTGGTCTGGGGACAGCCTTGGGCAGGGTGCGCGGTGTGATGGTGGCGGGCGCTTGTGCCGTTAGTGTCCCCCGCCGGCAGCGCAGGTTGCGCAGGCCTGTGGGGAGGAGGCTGAGGAGTCCCGCGGTTGGCCCGTGGGGTGCGATGGAGGTGTGGGTGCAGGTCCTTGGCCAAAGCACTAGCAGTCCGTTAGCGGGACTGTGGCAGTCGAGCCAAGCCGGTGGATGCTTGCATGGCCCGGCCAGGATAGGCAGAGTGGGCAGGCCTTGGGCCGGATGGGTCTAGGTCGGTAGGGCCGTCATGGCTGAGTGTGTGTGGGGGGTGGCGGGGGGGAAGGAGGAGCATTGGGCAGGCTCTGTGTTTCTCTGTGTTGGGCAGGGCCTTGTGAATTGGGGCTCCGAGGAGCCTGCCGTCAGCAGGCGGCTCAGAGGCGTCCCCAGTCCTCCCCCGACAGTGGGCAGAGGCCCTGGCAGAGTCCGTGCAGGAGGGTTGAAGGAGAAGCAGCTTAGCGCGGGCGCCCCCTGGGCCCTGTTGCCGGTACGACGATGCTGGTGAAAGGAGACGGGCTGTGAGTGGCAGACACTGCATGGGTGTGTGCAGGTGGCGGGCAGAGATTTCAAGGCGTGGTCCTGCGACAACTACACAGGACTGGGTAGTGGGTCAGGGTAGCTGGCCCACACCAACCTGACGCCCACGCGAACCCGCACACCCGCACACCCACGAACAGACACACACGCAACACAGGCACGCATGCCCCCACCCACGGGCCCCCTCATCTGGCTTGGTAGACCCCGAGCGCTGTCACAGGCGCATGGTCGTGCCGAAACCCCTGGAGGAGGGTGGCACCGGAAAGCAGAAGACAGATAGCTGTGGAGTTGGGGCAAGCTGCGAGTTGGCGTGACGGGTCAGCTCTTGGCCTCGTTCCTTTTCCTCAACGGCGCTCTTGATTGTTCTCGGTCCCCAGGCGCTGATTGCCCAGGATGCCTTCGGTCAGCGGGACCTCGGGGTGCATGCCAGGCCCAGGGAGCAGTGTAGCCTTGAAGGGGCGCGAGCCGCCCGGCCTGCTCCCTGTCCCGCCGTGGACAGTGCATCGGCCCCGGGGAGAGAGAGGTGAGCCTTACTGGGCCCAAGGGGGTTCCGTGCTGGTCCTTGGTGTGGGTGGGAGCTGCTCAAGGCTTGCCGTTCGGCGTTGCGGCAAATGTCCTGGCCAGTGCTGCTCGCGCCCCGCGGGCCGGGTCCCGCTCGGCGCCCAGAGCCTGTGCTTGGATCGATGATGATTCCCCAAAAAAACATTCCTTGGAAAAGCTGAACAAAATGAGTGAAAACTCACTCCCGTCTCCGCTCATCGGTGACTGAGGTCCGGCACTTTTTGCACCAGCCAGCTAGTGTAGGAGCCAGGAAGGCCTTTCCCTCACACGCATTTGTGCCCCGGCACGGGCGGCAGCCCTAGACAGGTAGCCAGCCACGGCAGTGGGCCCTGGCACTCACCGTTCCTTTCTCCAGTGGGGCTTGCCTGTGAGGCCGAGGTTGGGCCGACCCGTCTGGGTCTCGCTTCTGCTCAAGTGTCTAGAGCTGCCAGCCAACCAGTTAGTAGCACATCCTTGCTCTGCTTGCCGACTCCGTGGTCTTTGGCCACGTGGGCGCCGTCGGGCTGCCAGTCCCTTGTCCAGGGGACGAATAGGCAGCGTTTGAAAGGCATGCACCCGCAAACGGCTGCCTTGGACACACCGCAACGCGTAGACTCCAACAACCAATCCCTTCACCACCACCGTCTCACACTTGCACAAAGAAACCCCAACCCCCAGGCACAGGCACACGAACACACACGCACCTGCGCCCGCTCACACACACACACACACACACGCGCGCGCGCGCACACATACATCCTGTGCGACTAATGGGCCCCAAGTTTTGCCTGCCTTCCTACGAGCTGTTGTGCTCATGGGCCAGACAAGCCCCGTGAGGGCGGGATAGGAGTATGAAAGAGAGCTATGGAGCTAGGGCAAGGAGGGAGTTTTGCGCGACGGGTCAGCCATTGGCCTTGGTCCTTTCCTCAACGGCCCTCTTGATTTCTCTTCGCTCCCAGGCGCTGATTTCCCAGGAGACCTTCGGTCAGCGGGGCCACGGGTTGGCAGCCAGGCCCAGAGAGCAGTGTAGCCTTGAAGGGGCGCGAGCCGCCCGGCCTGCTGGGTCGTGACCCGCCGTGGACAGTGCATCGGCCCCGAGGAGAGAGGGAGGTAAGCCTCGCTGTGCCCGAGGGGGTCCCGCTGTCGTCGGTGTGGGCTGGAGCTTGGCCTGCCCCGAGCTGCTGGCGCCCAGCGTGCCGTGTGCTGCTTGGCGCCCAGCGGGTGTGCTTGGATCGATGATGACTCCCCAAAATAACATTCCTTGGAAGCTGAACAAAATGAGTGAAAACTCTATAACCGTCGTTCTCATCGTGACTGAGGTCCACAGTCAGGTAGTGTAGGAGCGGGGGCCCGAGTCGCAGTCGCACACATTCTTTGCACCTGCGGGGCGCTTGCTGAAGACCGCCTCCCTGGCACTCAGACACTGCCATCCTGGGCTTGCTGTGGGTTGGGAGCACGCTCGCTCTGTGGGGCAGTTTGGTTAGGTGGATGGAGGCCACGCCCAGCCTGTGCCCGCGATAGGCATCCCTGGCCTCTGGCCGGCTGGGCTGTGACGGGGCAGCCGGTGCGTGGCTTGTGTCCCCGGGTAGGAAGAGGAGGAGGCGCCTAGGTGTTTGACAGATGTGCGCGTGGTGATTGGATCCCCAGGTAGAAGCGTGTGCCCTCAGTAGAAGCGTGTGTGGTGTTGAGGTTTTGTGGCCCGAGGTGTGTGTGGCCGAGGTTTGGGCTAGCCCACCCCCGCAGGCTTGGTGTTGGTCTCCCAGAGACCAAGTCTGGCTGCCCAGAGGTTCCCCGTTGAGGGTATGGGGAAGGAGAGCCCGCCTTGGGGCGGACAGTGGAGCCAGCTAGGAGAGGATTGGGTCCCTGTTGGCATGCGGGGAGTGGGAGGAGTGCGCAGTGCAGGGGTGCGTTTGGCGGCTTGCAGTGGCCAGGGCTGAGTTCCCCATGGGGCGGGCGGGCGGGCGGGGAGCTGCAGTGGGGCTGGTTTGGGCCCTGTGGTCATTGTGTGCCCTGGTCCCCTGCAGGCGCATTTGGTGCACTGCGGAACGGGGGGTGGGGAGGGGTGGTTGGGTGCGGGTTTCAAGCGCCCGGGCCCTTTGGGGAAATCCACCCCCGGGGGTGCAGAGTGCGGTGCGGCCAGGCCCAGGATTGACTTGAGGCGGAGTGCGGGGCCTGGGCAGAGACTGTCCGCTGAGTTTTCTTGCTGGTCTGGGGACAGCCTTGGGCAGGGTGCGCGGTGTGATGGTGGCGGGCGCTTGTGCCGTTAGTGTCCCCCGCCGGCAGCGCAGGTTGCGCAGGCCTGTGGGGAGGAGGCTGAGGAGTCCCGCGGTTGGCCCGTGGGGTGCGATGGAGGTGTGGGTGCAGGTCCTTGGCCAAAGCACTAGCAGTCCGTTAGCGGGACTGTGGCAGTCGAGCCAAGCCGGTGGATGCTTGCATGGCCCGGCCAGGATAGGCAGAGTGGGCAGGCCTTGGGCCGGATGGGTCTAGGTCGGTAGGGCCGTCATGGCTGAGTGTGTGTGGGGGGGTGGCGGGGGGGAAGGAGGAGCATTGGGCAGGCTCTGTGTTTCTCTGTGTTGGGCAGGGCCTTGTGAATTGGGGCTCCGAGGAGCCTGCCGTCAGCAGGCGGCTCAGAGGCGTCCCCAGTCCTCCCCCGACAGTGGGCAGAGGCCCTGGCAGAGTCCGTGCAGGAGGGTTGAAGGAGAAGCAGCTTAGCGCGGGCGCCCCCTGGGCCCTGTTGCCGGTACGACGATGCTGGTGAAAGGAGACGGGCTGTGAGTGGCAGACACTGCATGGGTGTGTGCAGGTGGCGGGCAGAGATTTCAAGGCGTGGTCCTGCGACAACTACACAGGACTGGGTAGTGGGTCAGGGTAGCTGGCCCACACCAACCTGACGCCCACGCGAACCCGCACACCCGCACACCCACGAACAGACACACACGCAACACAGGCACGCATGCCCCCACCCACGGGCCCCCTCATCTGGCTTGGTAGACCCCGAGCGCTGTCACAGGCGCATGGTCGTGCCGAAACCCCTGGAGGAGGGTGGCACCGGAAAGCAGAAGACAGATAGCTGTGGAGTTGGGGCAAGCTGCGAGTTGGCGTGACGGGTCAGCTCTTGGCCTCGTTCCTTTTCCTCAACGGCGCTCTTGATTGTTCTCGGTCCCCAGGCGCTGATTGCCCAGGATGCCTTCGGTCAGCGGGACCTCGGGGTGCATGCCAGGCCCAGGGAGCAGTGTAGCCTTGAAGGGGCGCGAGCCGCCCGGCCTGCTCCCTGTCCCGCCGTGGACAGTGCATCGGCCCCGGGGAGAGAGAGGTGAGCCTTACTGGGCCCAAGGGGGTTCCGTGCTGGTCCTTGGTGTGGGTGGGAGCTGCTCAAGGCTTGCCGTTCGGCGTTGCGGCAAATGTCCTGGCCAGTGCTGCTCGCGCCCCGCGGGCCGGGTCCCGCTCGGCGCCCAGAGCCTGTGCTTGGATCGATGATGATTCCCCAAAAAAACATTCCTTGGAAAAGCTGAACAAAATGAGTGAAAACTCACTCCCGTCTCCGCTCATCGGTGACTGAGGTCCGGCACTTTTTGCACCAGCCAGCTAGTGTAGGAGCCAGGAAGGCCTTTCCCTCACACGCATTTGTGCCCCGGCACGGGCGGCAGCCCTAGACAGGTAGCCAGCCACGGCAGTGGGCCCTGGCACTCACCGTTCCTTTCTCCAGTGGGGCTTGCCTGTGAGGCCGAGGTTGGGCCGACCCGTCTGGGTCTCGCTTCTGCTCAAGTGTCTAGAGCTGCCAGCCAACCAGTTAGTAGCACATCCTTGCTCTGCTTGCCGACTCCGTGGTCTTTGGCCACGTGGGCGCCGTCGGGCTGCCAGTCCCTTGTCCAGGGGACGAATAGGCAGCGTTTGAAAGGCATGCACCCGCAAACGGCTGCCTTGGACACACCGCAACGCGTAGACTCCAACAACCAATCCCTTCACCACCACCGTCTCACACTTGCACAAAGAAACCCCAACCCCCAGGCACAGGCACACGAACACACACGCACCTGCGCCCGCTCACACACACACACACACACGCGCGCGCGCGCACACATACATCCTGTGCGACTAATGGGCCCCAAGTTTTGCCTGCCTTCCTACGAGCTGTTGTGCTCATGGGCCAGACAAGCCCCGTGAGGGCGGGATAGGAGAATGAAAGAGAGCTATGGAGCTAGGGCAAGGAGGGAGTTTTGCGCGACGGGTCAGCCATTGGCCTTGGTCCTTTCCTCAACGGCCCTCTTGATTTCTCTTCGCTCCCAGGCGCTGATTTCCCAGGAGACCTTCGGTCAGCGGGGCCACGGGTTGGCAGCCAGGCCCAGAGAGCAGTGTAGCCTTGAAGGGGCGCGAGCCGCCCGGCCTGCTGGGTCGTGACCCGCCGTGGACAGTGCATCGGCCCCGAGGAGAGAGGGAGGTAAGCCTCGCTGTGCCCGAGGGGGTCCCGCTGTCGTCGGTGTGGGCTGGAGCTTGGCCTGCCCCGAGCTGCTGGCGCCCAGCGTGCCGTGTGCTGCTTGGCGCCCAGCGGGTGTGCTTGGATCGATGATGACTCCCCAAAATAACATTCCTTGGAAGCTGAACAAAATGAGTGAAAACTCTATAACCTTCGTTCTCATCGTGACTGACGTCCAGCCTTGTAGAAGCGGGGCCCGAGTTACAGTCGCACACATTCTTTGCTCCTTTGGAACACTGGCTGTATATCTCCTCACTGGCTGACACTTGCATTGTTTCTTTGGTGTGAGACTGCATTGTAGTGTTTATAATAGGATAGTTTGACCACAGTTATGTCACCCTTGGCTGCACACCTATATACTGAGCGAAATATTTATGTGCTTGAGGGCACACCCCCACAGACAGACTCATATTTTCCTTGCCTGTTTCTCAGGTGTTACTTGCTATTCATGGTCCTGACACACCTTTGAGGGTCTAATAGGAAAGTAGAGTATTGATTGCACGTTTTGATTAGCCCTCTGTAGGTATTACAGTTGTGTTTTTTGCTTTGATAATTTTCTTAACAATGATTTTATTTTCTCTTGTGTTCCAGGTTGTGGTATGCAAGGATGACTTCAGTTCGTGGGGTGCCATGTTTGTCCGAAGGCCCATCACTGTAGACACTTCAAGCAGCAGGATTATTGTGCCTCTCTTTTTCTCCTAGTCCCTAGAGAGTTTTACTATGTATAGTTGTGTGCCACATGGCCTGCTCTGTTCATTCCTGGCCCTTTTATCTCTTAGGACGGTAAGACTTAGCTGCTCAAATTTTCTTTTTATAGCCTTTGTCTTTTAAATGGTATTAGTTTTTTTTGTGTGTATGATCTATCAATGTTCTCTCATTAGCTCTGAAATTTTGTTTTTCCTTGAAAATTTGTGGTCCCAGAAAATTTCCTGTTTGTTAGTGACTCTACAATTACATCTTCTTTGTAGTGATCTAAATTTTTCACATATCAATAACTGTGATCGCTTTTTTTAATTGTGTTTGTTACACAGTGTATGCATGAAGCTGGTTATCATTGATATTCTTCCACCTCTCAGTTCACCAAATTTTGTGAGCTCATAGTTATATGTACTCCATAATCTCTTTGTCCCTCCTTGCTCTTTTGGCTGAATTTTTCACTGGAATTCCCACCTATCTTACATGCCATTGTTACCAATTATCTTTTCTCATTATGTTTTTGTGGGGGCCTGGTGTTCTGTTTGTAGTTGGTTCCCTGGAACCGTTCAACATGAAGGAAGGGTTATGTTGCCTTGCACAAATTGTACTCAGTTTTGGTAAGTCCACACTTGCAGGCTTGGACTAGTATGTTCCTTGTTTTATGTCTGCTTTAATTCTGCCTACCCAGTTTGTCCTGGAAGGAGACCCTGTGTCAGGGTGATCACATGTGTGCTAGTATTGGTACCCTGTTTGATATTGTGGTTGGTGGTATACATGTAGGTAGCTGATCATATGAGGCTCATGTCTGGCATACTGAGACTTCGGTTGAATCTTGTATCTGATTTGAGTTTCTTGGTGGCTCTTACCCTGCCTGGCGAATGATGATTTTGCCATAGTTTAGTTATTTTTTTTCTTTTTTAAATGTGTGGCTGGTACATGTCATTTTGTGACATGGAGCCAGGATGCCCAGTCTTATCTGGAGAGCGAATCCATCTAATGAAGAATGGACTCTAGGATATACCATATTTGCCTCTCAATAGCGAGGTGTTCAGGCATGTACCAGTATGCCTAACAAGCCTTTTTTTCTTAGGGTCTACTTTTTCACCTGAACTGACTTTTCAGTCCTTTGTTCTCTTGACTGTCATCTTCTTAGCTAATTATAAATGTACATACACTACCATCAAGCAATAGGTCTTCAGTTAGAATATACAAGATGCATGTATTTGTTTAATAATACCAAAGAGCATGTCTATTTCTGAGTGCCCTTGTATTTCTTCTCATCTCTTATGTATAATTAAAGAACTCAATGTCTATAAGGGTCCTTCATTGTATTGTAGTCTCTGAAGTTACTGTTTATGTGTCTCCTTTGAAATTCCTTTATTTTTTCCTGTTTAACTAGCTTACTTGATTTTTTTTAGTGTCCAATTTATCCTCCAGTTTAAAACATGCAATGACAACAGAGGCAAAAATCCCTTAAGATTATTTTCAGTTCTCCTTTGTGCAGAATGTCTGTTGTATTATAACTTTGCCCTTGGTTATATGCCATCATTAAGTGAATTTTCTCTCATCCAAGTAACAGTCTTTTTGTAATATATAGGAGGAACAGATTTTTTTTTAAATTTTGTTGGTCATGGCAGCTGAACTCTGCGCCCGGGCACTGTCCCTGAGCTCTTCAGCTCAAGGCTAGCACTCACCACTTGAGCCACAGTGCCACTTCTGGCTTTTTTCTGTTTATGTCATGCTGAGGAATCAAACCCAGGGCCTAATGCATGCAAGGCAAGCACTCTATAACTAAGCCAACTTCACAGTCCAAGGAACAGATTTTAAATGATACTGAGGCAGTTTAGGTGACATATTACTATGTTTGGTCAGTATCCCAGATTATGATGCCACATTTGGTGGTATCACAAAAGTGAACAATGTGGTTACCCTTATTGTTGCCATGTTCCTGTTAGTAGAGAGAATTATAAAGCCAGTATACATTTCTTATTTGCAGTGATATGTGAGCCAGTGTTTCATGGTGTGATATGGCAAGTTTGCATGTAAGGCTGTATACAATGGAAGAGAACTCTTGTTTGTTCACCCCAAGGGAGATTGTGTTTATATCCATGATTATGTAGGTACTGATGTCCTTCCTCAGCCATGTAAGAAATGAATAAGTACATTCCATATCATATTATTTTCCACAGTGATGTACCCTAAATGTCCCCTAAATGTCATGTGTGCTTAGATAATCTATGTTGGCCTTTGACATAGATGCTAGATAATAGTATAGGACCAGTTGGCATTGCCCTTGTAACCTGTGCATCTGTGTGTTTTTTAAGCACCTCTTTTTACTTCTCAAGTGGTTTTATAATGGAAAGTGAAGATTAGTCTTTATAAAATACCTAAAATATTGTTGGTTTCTTACATTTTAATGGAATATTATTTTATCTTAAAAAACAAGATCCTGCCAGGCACTGGTGGCTATACCTATAATCCTAATTACTCAGGAGGCTGAGATCTGAGGACTGCAGTTTGAAGCCAGCACAAAGTCTGTGTTCAAGGTCCAGGACCAGAAAAAAAAAACCCTTCCAGGCATTGCTGACTCACACCTTTAACTTTAGCTATCTTGAGGCAGAGAACTGAGAATCCTTGTTGGAAGCCAGCCAGGGAAGATAATTTCTTAATAATTTTTTTCTCCAATTAACCACCCCCAAAAGCCAGACATGAAGGTGTGGCTCAAGTGGTAGAGCCCTAACTCTGAGCACAAAGAAAGTACTTGGGCCCTGAGTTCAAGCACCAGGATGGGCACAAAAATAAAAGAGAAGGTCCTTCCATTTGCAACATTATGGATGAAGCTTGAGGCCATGATACTGAAGGAAATGAGATAGAAAAATGGTAAATTATTTGTGGACTCAGTAGAAAAGTATTAAGTTGGTTTTGGATAAGGCATAGAGGATATTGAGGAATGGAGCGTAAAGACTATAAAATGTTACTTGTGTAGATTAACCTATATCACATGGACTTCTGGAGAATGTAAAATGTGTTAGAAATACTGTACTGTGTAGTAATGTTTGTTAATAGAAAATACTTTAAGTACTAATCACTAAAAAAGAAAAAAGGGTATTTATACAAAAATTGTTGATCTATTAATATGCTTCCTTATAATAATTATTATACTTTATTTATATATATACATGTAATCGTATTTATACATAGAATTTGTATTTGTATATCTTAAATTATATTATGTATTTTTAATTTTCAATTTTTAAAAAATAATTCTTAAGTAGTTTTACAAGGATGTTTCAGTTCAGCCTGTCAGGTTCAAATAGTATGCATCTTGATGGTTGCCACCCCTTTCATTATTCTACCCTATATCTTCTTAACTCCATCCATCTTCTCAATTTAAATAATAACTTAAAGCTAGGTGCTAGTAGCTCATGTCTGTAATCCTATTCGAGTGAGATCTAGAATATTACATTTAGAAGACAGCCAGGTTATACAAACTACTTGGAACTCAATCTCCAAAATAAGAAGCAAAAAGCTGGGGATGTTCTCAAGATGGCGACGGGGCAGTAGGGAAACGCCACAGCTCTCTCCAACCAAAAAGAGAGTTCGAGTTCCAACCTTTAATCTCCCCAAGAGACCGACAACAACAAAAAGACGAACACTCAGAGAAAAACCAGAGGTGGAAAATAACAAAAAAAGAAAGAGAGGAAAAGAAGAATTTCAGAACAGAGAAGAGCGAAGACCCCTCCCCCAACCTTTACTGGCCGCGCGGCAGTGCGCCAAGCCGCCGGCCAGCCGGCCCGGCAGGGGCTGCCGGAGCCACAGAGACACAGGGGGCTGCTTGCAGATCACCAGGTACCGGATTGCAGAACAGCGGATCGCCAGGAACAGAGAAACCTACCAGCCGGGAGTCTCCAGGAGGATCCCACCCCACCCATCACTCTCCACCGGAGCGGAGAGGCTCCATCCCGCCAAAGCCGCCCGGCACCAGCAGCGCCACAAAGGGACCTGTCGCGATCGCAACGACCCGGCGGGGGGCCGCCCAACCCAGCCCGCAACCACCCCAACTGAACTCGGACTGCAACAACAACTGACGGACTGCAACAACAACTGACGACCTACAGGGTGAGTACCCATCAGGGGACAGGGAATCCATCAAGGGAGACCAGAGCTGGAGGGAATCCCCAGACCCTGACCTAGACTCCCTACCCCAACACCCGGACCACAGGACCCACTAAAACTGGGAACTGTTCGAGAGCCCCACCAGCCGGTGGAGCACACTCTGCTGGCCAGGCCAGAGCAAGAGCGCCCCGGGAAGGGAGCTTAAATGCTCAAGCCAGGAACAGTGCCCCTGGGTCAAGACTACCAACAGTAGAAGAAATTTGAACTGTGTCCTCCAGGCTGCATAACCAAGGTGGTATACACATTAGCACAGGCCTAACGAGCGCGCTCCAGGCTGGGGCCGGAACCAGGCCAGGGGACCGGCGCCTGAACAAAGCAAAAAGGGTCAGAAGTGGGGCTGTGGCTCAAATGGTAGGGTGCCAGCCCTGAGCTGAAGAGCTGAGGGACAGCACCCAAACCTAGAGTTCAAGCCCACAACCAGCCCAAAACAAACAAAAACACATCAGGAGCCCATAGCAGACTCCAGTATTTGGGAGAGTGCATCCAGAGCATCTGATCTTCCCAAGAGCACCCGCAGGAGCAAACACAAGCAGTCTAGGCTGCTCAACCCTTCCAAAGGCGGGAATTGCTACAGCAGAGAGCTGAGAATCCTAAGTGAATAGCAGCTGGAAATAGGCTCCCAACAGAATCCAGATCAGACACAGACTCTCTCTACCAATAGAGAATCAGCAACCAAGCAAAGACAGACACACCAAAACAAGATTGAAGAGCAGTCTCCTGAACCCCCATGCGAAAATCACAGAGAAAAATCACAAGGTTTACCACTACCCAGGACAGCAAGCTCACCTCAAAAGCCAGCAGCCACGCAGGGGAGAGCCCCAGTGGGAGCAAAGCAGGAATGGAAGACAAAAACTACATCCAAGGGTTGCTGGAGGCAATGACTCAAGAAATAAAGCGAGAAATGGATCAGAAATTGAAAGAGCACAAGGATGAACTATCAAAAGATATACAGGATATCAAACAAAAATTGGATGCAAAAATAGAAGCTGCACAAACCTCAGTAAGAAGTGAGATAAACGCCAAATTAGAGGTAATGCATACTGATATCACCTCATTGAGAGGTGAGATCAGTACTCTGAGAACCAACATTGAATCCATAAAGGGATCCATTTCCATCATGCAAACCACAATAGAAGCCACGGTCAACAGAGTGAATGAAATGGAAGGTAGAGTGTCAGATACAGAAGACAGAATACACCAACTGGACCAAAAAGTGACAGATATGGAAAAATCACTCAAATTAAACCAAAGGGAAATTCAAGAGCAAGCAGATAATGCTAAAAAATTTAACCTTCGCATAATCGGAGTGGACGAAGGTGAGGAATTCCAGAGCAAGGGAATGCAACACCTATTTAACAAGATAGTCAATGAAAATTTTCCCCACCTCAAAAACGACCATCTTAACTACATCACAAAAGCTTATCGAACACCCAACAAGCAAGACCCCAGGAGAAACACTTCTAGGCACATAATAGTAACAATGATGGATCTGAATAATAAGGAAACAATCCTGCATGCAGCAAAAATGAAGAAGGAGCTATACTACAACGGGAAAAAAATTAGAATCACAGCAGATCTCTCCACACAAACAATGAATGCAAGAAAAGCCTGGGAAAGCACCATACGAGCCCTGAGAGCCAATAACTGCCAACCCAGACTGATATACCCGGCAAAGCTAGCATTCACATTCGATGGAGAACTGAAAACTTTTAATAGCAAAGAAAAACTAAATGAATACATTTAAGCCAGCATTACAAAGAATTCTAAGAGGGGGGACACAACCTGAAGAAAGCAACCAGGAACTGGGACCTGCCCCAAACAGGCATTACTCAAAGTCTAACTGAGCAAGCACAGGAGGAAAGGAAAGAAGAAAAACTTAGGAAAACGGAATGGCAGGGACAACAATGCATCTCTCTATACTTTCTCTTAATATAAATGGGCTGAATTCGCCAATTAAAAGAAAACGAACTGAGGACTGGATCAGAAAACAAGACCCATCCATCTGTTGCCTTCAGGAGACCCACCTCTCAGCCAAACATACAAACAAACTCAGAGTGAAGGGGTGGAAAAGGATCTACCAATCAAATTCCCCCAATAAGAAAGCAGGTGTAGCTATCCTGATATCTGACAAAATAAACTTTTCATTAAAATCAGTACAGAAAGACAAGGACGGACATTACATATTAATAAAGGGAACAATCCAAGAGGAGGATATAACCATCATCAACTTATATGCCCCAAATATCGGTGCACCCAGATATGTTAAACAAATGCTCTCAAACTTACAGAATAAAATAGATCCCAATACGATAATACTAGGAGACTTTAACACGCCACTCTCACCAAAGGACAGGTCTACCAACCAGAGGATTGGCAAAGAAGCTACCGAATTAAGTGAGGCCATACTTCAAGCGGAATTAACTGACATCTACCGAGTATTTCACCCTAAAACAACACAGTACACATTCTTCTCAGCAGCTCATGGAACTTTCTCCAAAATAGACCATATCATAGTTCATTCAAGGAACTTAAGCAAATACAAAGGGATCGACATAATCCCCTGTATCCTATCTGACCACAGTGGAATCAAGCTAGCTCTCAATAACAAAGCATACCGTAGAAATTTCTCTAATACATGGAAATTGAACAGCACACTCCTTAACAAGGCCTGGGTAACAGAAGAGATCAGAGAAGAAATAAAGCATTTCCTAGAACTCAATGAAAATGAAAACACCTCACAAAGAAACTTGTGGGACACAGCAAAAGCAGTCCTGAGGGGCAAATTTATTGCCCTCAGTGCCCACATCAAGAGAATGGAGACAGACCAAGTAAATAATCTCATGTTGCAACTAAAACAGCTAGAAAAACAAGAAAAAATGGGACCTAAAGCTACTAGACGAAGCCAGATAACCAAATTGAGAGCAGAGATTAACCAATTAGAAAATCAGAAAACCATAACCAAAATAAACCAAACAAAAAGCTGGTTCTTTGAAAAAATAAACAAAATTGATGGCCCGTTGGCAAGATTAATTAAAAAAAGAAGAGAGGAAACCCATATTAATAGGATTAGGGATGCCACGGGAAACATCACAACACGTACCCAAGATATCCAAACAATTCTAACAGACTACTTTCAAAAGCTATACTCTCTAAAGGAAGAAAATCTGGCGGAAATGGATGCATTTTTAGAGAAATACAAGTTACCCAAACTGAGCAAAGAAGAAGTTAACCAATTAAATAAGCCAATATCCTATAATGAGATACAGGAAGCTATCAAAAGTCTTCCAACAAAAAAAAGCCCAGGACCAGATGGATTCACAGCAGAATTCTATAAGACCTTTAAAGAAGAACTAATACCCATACTCCTCAAGCTCTTCAGAGAAACAGAGAAGGAGGGAGCTATCCCAAACTCATTCTACGAAGCCAATATCACACTCATCCCCAAACCAGGCAAAGACCCAACCAAAAAGGAGAATTACAGGCCAATCTCCTTGATGAACACAGATGCAAAGATCCTTAACAAGATTCTAGCTAACAGAATCCAGAAACACATAAAAAAAATAATACACTATGATCAGGTAGGCTTCATCCCAGAGACACAGGGATGGTTTAACATACGTAAGTCAATAAATGTAATCCAGCATATCAACAGAGCCAAGGTCAAGAATCACATGATTATCGCCACAGATGCAGAAAAGGCCTTTGATAAAATTCAACATTCATTCATGCTAAAAGCTCTGGAGAAAATAGGAATAGAAGGAACATTTCTAAAAACAATAAAAGCCATTTATGACAGACCAATAGCCAATATTATACTTAATGGGGAAAAGCTACAACCAATCCTCCTAAAAACAGGAACAAGGCAAGGATGTCCACTGTCTCCACTCCTCTTCAACATAGTCCTAGAACCCTTAGCCAGGGCAATAAGGCAAGAAAAAGACATTAAAGGGATCCGCATAGGGAAAGAAGAAGTGAAACTATCCCTTTTTGCAGACGACATGATACTATACCTCCACGATCCCAAAAACTCCATCCCCAAACTTTTAGAAATCATAAGTCACTTCGGCAAAATAGCAGGATACAAAATAAACCCACAAAAATCAGTTGCCTTCCTATACACTGATAACGCACAGGAAGAGAGGGAAATAAAGGGAGCAACCCCATTCACAATAACCTCCCAAAAAATAAAATATTTAGGAATTAACCTAACCAAAGATGTAAAAGAACTATTTAATGAGAACTATAAAAAGTTAAAGAAAGAAATTGCAGAAGACACTAGGAAATGGAAAGACCTCCCATGCTCCTGGATAGGCCGACTTAATATAGTAAAGATGGTGATACTTCCAAAATTAATATACAAATTCAATGCAATTCCTATTAAAATCCCAATGACGTACATCACTGAAATACAGAAAACAGTCCAAAAATTTATATGGAACAACAAAAGACCTAGAATAGCCAAAACAATTCTAGGGGATAAAGACAATATGGGAGGGCTATCCATGCCGAACTTCAAACTCTACTACAGAGCCATAATCACAAAGACAGCATGGTACTGGCACAAAAACAGACCCGAAGACCAATGGAACAGAATAGAAGATCCAGATATAAATCCACAGGCCTACAGCCAGCTGATATTCGACAAAGGAGCCAAAGACATACAATGGAAGAAACACAGCCTCTTCAACCGCTGGTGCTGGGAAAACTGGGCAGCCACATGCAGAAAACTAAAAGTGGACCCCAGCCTATCACCATGCACCAACATCAACTCAAAATGGATTAAAGACCTTAACATTAAACCTGAATCTCTGAAACTACTGCAGGACAGAGTAGGAGAGACACTTGAACTAATAGGCACAGGAAGGAACTTCCTGAACAGAGTCCCAGGGTCACAACAAGTTGGAGAGAGACTCGACAAATGGGACTACCTTAAAATAAAAAGCTTCTGCACAGCTAAATCTATCGCAACTAAGCTAGAAAGACAACCAACTAATTGGGAAAAAATATTTACCAGCAATATATCAGACAAGGGGTTAACATCCTGTATATACAGGGAACTCAAGAAACTAATCCCTCCCAAACCTAACAAACCAATTACTAAATGGGCAAGGGAACTAAAGAGGGACTTCTCAAATGAAGAAATAAAAATGGCAAAGAAACACATGAGGAAATGTTCATCATCCCTGGTGGTGAAGGAAATGCAAATAAAGACAACCCTGAGATACCACCTTACCCCAGTCAGAATGTCCCACATCCACAAATCAACCAACGACAAATGCTGGAGGGGATGTGGAGAAAGAGGAACCCTATTACACTGCTGGTGGGAATGTACACTTATACAACCACTTTGGAAAGCAGTCTGGAGGGTCCTTAGAAAGCTAAAGATTGACCTCCCTTACGACCCAGTCATACCACTTCTAGGCATCTACCCTGAACAACAGGAACCAATATACAAGGACACGTGCACCTCCATGTTTATTGCAGCACTGTTCGCAATAGCTAGGATATGGAAACAACCTAGGTGCCCCACCACAGATGAATGGATCCAAAAATTGTGGTATCTATACACAATGGAATATTATGCAGCCATTAGAAATGACAAAATAATGGCATTTGCAGGGAAATGGATGGAGCTAGAAGGAATCATGTTGAGCGAGGTAAGCCAAGAACGAAGAGACAAACGGTACATGGTCTCCCTCATAAGTGGATGCTAAATCCAAAAGGTTAGTGATACGACAAAACTAACAGGACTTAAGAAACAAAGAACTCCCGCTCATCTGGTTGAACCACTACTAAATATCCTCATGCTGCTGATCACAAATATGGTATATAACATGTGAACACTGTTATATATTACAGACTGTGGTAGACAATTTGCTCCAGGGAAGTTAGAATGAACTTGTGACTTTGAAATTATGTAATCATTTAATCACAATCAAAAAAAAAAAAAAAAAGAACCTCGGGGAAGGGAGGGAGGGAGGGGATGGTAGGGGGAAAACAATGGAGGGGGTAACAATGTTCAAGAGGAAGTGTACTCATAACCTCACTCATGTAACTGTGACCCTCTGTATAGTAGCTTTACAATAAAAAAAAAAAAAAAAAAAAAAAAAAAAAAAAAATGTAGGGTTGGGCTGGGAAGGTGGCTCAGTGGTAGAGTGCTTGCCTTGCATGCATGAGGTCCTGGGTTCAATTCCTCAGCACCACATAAGCAGAAAAAGCCGGAGGTGGCACTGGCTCAAATGGTAGAGCACTAGCCTTGAGCTGAAGAACTCAGGGACAGCACCCAGGCCCAAAGTACATGCCCCATGACCGGCAAAAAAACAAATATTTAAATAAAAATAAAAATGTAGGGTTGCAATAAAAAAAAAAAAAAAAAAAAAAAAAAAAAAAGAAGCAAAAAGCTGGCCTACAGGCATGGCTCCAGTGATAGAGCACCAGCTGAACAAGTAGGCTCAGCCATGAATTTAAGTGTGAGCCATGAGTTCAAACCCCAACCAAAAGAATAAAAGAGAAGACCAAAAGCCGGGTGCTGGTGGCTCACGCCTGTAATCCTAGCTACTCAGGACACTGAGATCTACGGATCACAGCTCAAAGCCAGCCCGAGCAGGAAAGACCGTGAGACTCCTATCTCCAATAAACCACCAGAAAACCAGAAGTGGCACTGTAGCTCAAGTGGTAGAGCACTCGCCTTGAGCTGAAGAGCTGAGGGACAGCACCCAAGCCCAGAGTTCAAGCCCTACAACCAACCAAAAAAAAAGAAGGCCAGGCGTCAGTGGCTTACACCTGTAATCCTTAGAATGCTGAGATCTGAGGATCATGGTTCAAAGCCAGCCCTGGTAGGAAAGTCTATGAGACTCTTATTTCCAGTTAACCACCAGAAAACCAAAGTGGCTCAAGTAGTAGAGCACTTGCCTTTTGCTGAAGAGCTTAGGGACAGCACCCAGGCCCAGAGTTCAAGCCCTATGACTGGCAAAAAGAAAAAAAATCCTCTTCCATATGCCCCTCTGTTCAGAGCAATGAGTGAACTGTCATGTAGTTTGTCAAATGCATCATTATGTTTTCTTCTAAACTTTTTTTTTGTATGTGCCAGTACTGGGCCTTGAACTCAGGAAATCAAGTTCTTGCTCAGCTTTTTCATTCAAGACTGGTAGTCTATCTTTTGATCCACATCTTCACGCCAACTTTCCTTAGTTAATTGGAGCTGTGAGTCTCTCAATTTTGTCTGCTGATCTGGCTTGAGCCTCAATCCCCAAATCTTAGCCTCCTGAGTGCCTAGAATTACAGGCATGAGTCACATGTACCAGGTTTGTTTTTCTGTAAATTCTTAATAGTAAACATTTAATTGGCCAGTTATTATTCAACTTTTCTGCCTGAGCTCTATTTTGTAACAAGTGACATCAGAATTCTTCCTATTACGCCATTTACTATTATTATTACACCATTTACTTTTTTATTTTTTATTTTATTTTATTTACTGTTCCTAGAGCTTGAATCATGGATCTGGGTGCTGACCTTGAGATTTTTTCTTTCCTTTTTTTTTCTTTCTTTCTTTTTTTCTTTTTTTGTTGTTGTTTGTCATAGCACTTGAACTCAGGGCCTGCTCACGGTCATGAGCTCTTTTGCTCAAGACTAGCACTCTACCACTTTGAGCCACAGTGCCGCTTCTAGTTTTTTGTTGGTTAATTGGAGATAAGGGTCTCATGGACCCTAGTAACATATAGCAATGGGGGAGGGGGAAGAAAAAAGAAGGAAATACAGAAAGAAGAAAATCCTCACAAGTTGGGTTTTGTGCCAAGAGGAATGCAATTGATAAAACTTTATACTCATATGAATTACCAAAATTGAGAATGAAAGAGGAGGCATCATTACTAATCCCATAGGTTATTTTAAGAATATTATTGGTTTTCAGTGAAGAACTATGGATGGAAACAAAGTTCTAATTTCACCTAGAACTCAGTATCACAACATTGAAATTTTGGTTTTTATTGGTATCTCTGCTCATCCTTGTCAATTTCTAGAAGGTACTACAGTAACATAGTGTCATTGAATTTAATCTCACAGCTTATAGATTGTTGAGATTTTTGTAAGGAACTCAGTCATTTATTTTGGGTAGTTTCTCACATTAAGTGTCTCACTTTTTTCCCATGTAGTGGGGATTGAAGTCAGGGCTCCAGGCTTATTAGGCAGGGGCTGTACCGCTTGAGCCACACCTCCAGTTTGCCTCTTACATTAAAAATATTGTAGAAACTGGGCACTGGTGTCTCACGCCTGTAATCCTAGCTACTCAGGAGGCTTGAGATCTGAGGATCACTGTTGAAAGTCAGCCCAGACAGAAAAGTCTGTGAGACTCTTATCTCCAATAAACTACGCTGAAAAAGCCAGATGTGTTGACTGCTCAAGTGGCACTAGCCTTGCACAAAAAGGCCCAGGCCCTGAGTTTAAGCCCCAAGAATAGCAAAGAGAAGACTAGCAAAAAAATCATAATAATAGTATCTATCTATCTAACCATATGTGTGTGTGTGTGTGTGTGTGTGTGTGTGTGTGTATGTATGTATAGTTGGCTTCCATAATTTTATACTTTTACATTCTAAAATACTTGACATTTCTAAACCTAGCTTATACCATAAAAGCATTGTGCATCAAGTATATTTGAATGATTCCTTCTCTTTTAGGAACCAAGATGATACTGGGCCAAAATGAGGTTTGTATCTTAAGATTGTCCTTGAGGTCTCAGCAGTTGTGTCTGAGTTGTGTCTTGGCTGTGAGTATTGAAGAGTGTAGTGAAGAATTTCTTGTGAAGAATTCTCATACCAGAAAAAGTATTTGGACATTCATGACAGTTTCTACTTCTAGATCACCTTCTAGTTCCTCAATGTGGTCAATTCTGATAGTTCCCTTATAGATGTCAACACATACATGTGTATATACATACATACACATGGATACACACATATACATCACATATGCTTCCACGTTTATAACTCCATGGAGCCTGTTCCTGCTTGTTTTTAACCCCTACCAATTCTAATTCCCCAAAAGTAAGCCATTTCTATAACAACCTTATTCTACTTCAACCTTCCTCCCTCCTTCAGTTACTCTTGGCCTCCTTTCTTCTCACTTTTTTTTTTTTGTCCTTCTGATCTCTGTGTGGTCCCCAAGCATGCCATGTACCTTAGTAAGTAATACAATCTTTATTTCTATCTGTGTAGTTGCTAATCATTGAAGGGATGCAATCTATCTTAAAGATCCTAAATTAAAAACAAAGAAAATAGAAGTGTTTCCAAATTATAATTTGTGGCTGCCTAGAATACCTTGCATGCAGCATCTGTTGGACAGGTGGCTTCCTCATCTCTCATGATGCCTTGCCCACCACTAAGCCTTATCCTTTCCACGATGCTCCTACTACTTGCCACAAGGAGTGGGGTTTTACAGATCAAAGTACTTACACAGTGACATAATTAGCTTGGCTTGATTTGTCTTTGTCTGAGAAGTCAGCAAAGAGATGCTGACTTTCATGTACATGGATGCACAAGGCAGATTCCCTCAGATAATGCCAGCTTGCTCAGTTCCCCTTGTATTAGTAAAGGGTTCACTGTATCTGCACATTCCTGTATTGGCCTATGTTGCTTAATTCCATTGCCCTCTTGGCTTTGTTAGAGCATTATGTGAGGGAAAGGATTGGTTAGGGGAATATAACAATAGATGTTGGTGTCTTATTTTTCTCACAGACTACAACATACATTATTCTGTAAAGATGGCCTTATGGAAATTGATGACTTAGAAATAAGTTTAGTTTTCCAATAGAGTTGGTAGGAGCCCTACTTAGGCTTTACTGGGAAGTAATAGACAACATTTTTATCATGCTATATACAATTGTGACATTATTTTTTATTTTATAATATTTAGTTTTAGTAGTACATTTATCTTGCTAGCATAGATGTGCAAAGATGTGCATGTTTGCCCACATGACACAGAGAAGACTTAACCAACATTCACCATTCCTATCTAGTTGCCACACAACACAGAATAAATACATTATTGTTTCATTATGTGTGTATGTATGTGATACATGTTTATAGATGCATCTGCATATATGTATGTATTTCTTCTTAAAATGTTCATTTTTTCCTTTCTTTTTTTTCTGTCAGGCGATGATAGAGCCCAACAGGGTAGAGAAGTTGTTACTGCCCTTGCTTTAATCTCAACTATCAATTCTAAGAAATTAGTTGACAGTTTACTTCCCAAATCTTCATTCCTATATATGGTCACATGGATGTCTTCGACAGGTATAATGTCTATGTGGGTAGGGGCTGCATGTTTATAAGAGTCCTAGGATGGGGGATATAAATTGATAGATCTTCTCCTTAAGTTTATCCTTAGTTGTAGCCAGGCAGCATTAAAAAGCACCAAGAATCAGATAAATGTGGATATAAAAATGGGGAGGTACAGAGCTGTGGTCATAATAGTTCTTGAATTGAGGAGTTTTCCTTAACAAACTCTGCCCTCAATGAAAATCTAACTCTAACCAGTCCATTATAGCTGAGCTCTTTATATATTATTAATTCATCAATTACATGTAATTTCATATAAGTACTTTTATTTAATTTATTCTAGTCAGTAATTTTTCTTTGTCAGTTGTGGAGCTTGAACTTGGGTCCTGGACATTGTCCCTGAGCTTTTTTTGCTCAAGGCTAGTGTTCTACCACTTTGAACCATAGTGCTACTTCCAATTTTTTGGTGGCTAATTGGAGAGTCTCACAGACCTTCGTGCTAGGGCTGCCTTTGAACCACGATCCTCAGATCTCACCCTCCTGAATAGGTAGGATTTACAGGCATGAGTTATCAGCATCTAGCCCTAGTCAGGTATTTTTTCTTTACTTTTTTTGGTGACATAGATACCTTGTCAATTACCTGCCACTGATAAGTTCCCAATAAATTTTTGTTGCAAATAAACATGAGTATATTTTAATTGATTTTCTGAATAACTTGTCCTGCTAAGCAATGAAAGGTAAAACACTTTTTACAAAAAGTAACAGGCATAATTTTCTGTGTGAATCAGGTAATTTATTCCATTTTGGAAATGTACAAGAGACCATGAAGAAGTTTGCTGATCCAGCAGTATATATATATATATATATATATATATATATATATATATATATATATATATATGCATACCAAGCTATCGTTTCAAAATGAGGAAGTAAGGGACAAGTAAGGCATGGCTCAACTGGTAAAGCTTCACTTGGAAGCAAGAAAACTGAGTGAGAGTGAGGTCTTGAGTTCAAGCCAAAAAGAAAAAAAGGAAAGAAAAGAATGAAAAGAACATGTTTCTCACCTAAGCTAATTTTCCCTGTGTCCTTGTAGGGTGACCACATTGAGTGGATTTGCTACAGTTGATGCCATTACTTATATACCAGCTTCATCAAAACAACTCTACAGTCTTCTTTATGCCCGGTGACACCTCTCTCCCTGGGTGGCAGCGGATTCCTCCTGCAGATAAGAAATGCTTAACTGAGAAATGCTCATATTGGGATATCACCGTTGAGACTTTAATTTGGGCATGGTGACTGTTTCCCTTGCTGCCGCTTGACTCAATCACAGGAGCCTCAAATAAATTGCACAAGAAGCTCAAAATGGTGGAAGTGCTCAGTGCTCCTATAAATATATATTTACCATTTTTCTTTGCCACATGATAAATTTTTAAAGCTGATATATTCAAAAGAAACTGCATCATTTTTCTCAAAAATTCAAAGAACAAATAATAGAATAAGCTAGGGGCCCTCCTCTCTGCAACTCAATTGTCAGTTTTCCTATATTCATTTTTTTTTTAGTGTGCAAATGGACATGCAAGCTATTCTGGAGTGGGTATTTAGAAGTGAACCCATATTGTAACACATTCTTCTGCCAATTACCTCTTCCATTTAAGTCTTTTCAGTGGTTTTTTTTCTATTTCAGTAATACATATACATCTGTGTCATTTGTTGAATGACTGCATGACTATTGTGTAGATAAAATATAATTAAATGTTTTATGGATTTCTCATTCATGGTTATTTATGTTAGTACCAAATTTCTGTGCAATGAACCTCCTTCTATTATCAACAATTTTGCATTTGTCTATGATATTAAGTTTACCTAGCAACTGAATTACTGGAATTAAAGATATGAACATTTAAGATTTTGAAAATTATGGAAAGATTTATTTGAAAAATGTGGTTAACAATTTTATTCTCACTGGCAATGAATGAGATTGCCAACTTTCCCATATCCATGCAAATAATGAATTTTATACGTACTTAAAATTTTGCAAATGTGATAGGCCAACTATTGTCTTAAATTGTATTTCTTTTTTTGAGTTTGATCATTGTTTTTCATGTGTTTATTAGTCATCTGTATTTTTAATTTCTTCTTTATGTCCAATTCTGGGGTGTTGATTTTCGTCTCAGATTTCAATGAACACATTTACTATTGGTGGAATAAGCTTTCAGAGTGTCAAGCATTACAGATATTTTTATGCACTTTTAAACTTTGTTTTTATTCTAGGAATGTGTATAATTGTTATATGTCCAAGTATATAACCATGTTCGCTTTATAGCTTCTGGTTTCATGTCATTTTGGAAAGGTATTATACCAAGTCCATAAAACTCTTCACCTGTGTTAACTTCTAATTCTTTGTGGGGTTTTTTTTTTTTTCAGTCAAATTCTTATACCATGAGAACTTTTTTTGTTTTGAACTCTTAAATTGCCAAGTTATTTGCCATTACTTGCGATTATTTGCCAATAATTGCCCATTTATCTGTAATGCCATCTTGCGCCTATGCTGTATTCTCATCTGGCTGGCTCCATTTTTGTTCTGTGGATCTGTGTGTCTCTTCTTCTGCCTCCTGTCTCATGTGTCTTCTTACTGGACGAAATTACAGTTTAGACTGCAATTTCATCAGACTTAATAAATTAATTTGGGGAAATTGGTTTTCAGTAATATTGTCTTCAATAGTGATGAGATTTTTCTTTTACTTTGTTCATTTTTTCTGAGCCTGGAAGTTTTGTTTTTTTGAGGGGCAAGTGGTCACCTCTCAATACTTTTCATAATTTTTTTCAAAATGTGGACAGAATTATTTGCAAAAAATTGATAGCTTTAATTCTCTTCTTCCAATACATGATTTTGGTTAAGTTGATAAAGTCCACATACTGGTCCTTTCAGAGCACTTAAACAACGTTGACATATCACCCACCCTTGATTTAAATGGGCCTTTAATGGAATGCTTCTTGGGTTGCAATGCACATTTTTTTGCTGGTCTGCTTCTCTAAAGACCACCCAAAAGTGCTATGAATGAGCAAAGCTGAGTTTATTAAATTTACTGCAGCAAGGGAAAACACCACCTTGACAGGGTTTGACAGTGTTTCACAGATTAGAGGAAAGTGCCTTTGGGTCTGGGCTGTTGCAGTTTAAGGCAGAGAACTGATTAGGAATAGAAAAAAATCATTATAAGATTGTTGGAAGAGCATGATGTAATTCTTGATAATAACATTATTGTATCAGTGAACCAACTATCTAGGTTAGATACTATCAGTGACAGCTATTTGCCTAGATGAGGAAACTGAATTTATTTATTTATCAGTTTATAGTTGTATTTTGCTGAGTACAATTCTGCTGAGGGTGGTTTCGTGTCTTAGTCCCAGTAGGTAAGTGATTTTGATTTGGATGATCTTATTCATCAGTACAGTGATTTTGAGTATGAGTTTACTTTGTTAAGTTAGGAAGGTCTTTGACTTTTTATATTTTTCTAAGGAATTTTAATCAAAATCAGGTGGTACATGCGATCAATATTTTTTGCACAACCACTAGTACTATTGCTTAACACATTTGTGCTATGAAATCATTTCTTTTCTATTGAAACCTTTTTTGAGTGAACAGATTCTATTTGATTCTGAAGACAATTTATTATTTAAAGTAAAATTAATGTGATTAATAATTTTATTTACAAATTAATTTAAATTAAATTTTAATTAAATTATAGGTCCTTATTTTTATTTGGAATATTTGAAAGAATATTGACTAAGTTAAATAAATGTGTGATTTTCTTTTTGTTATTCCTTTTCATGATTTGATACCAAATTTTCTGTTGTAGTAAAATTCTTTGGACGATCTTTTTTCTTTTCTTTGCTTAATAGGCTAAAAAGCTATGTGATTGCTATCAATGTTTAAATGAACTAGTCATGTAAACAAATCATCTGAATGCACCTTTGTTACTGGTATGGAGTAGAAGCTAAGATACCTAGAATTTTTTTTCACTTTTTCTACAGTGTTTTCTACTGCTTGTTAGATTGTTTGTGTCTATGTTTAATATTTTCTTCCTCTTAGAAGACTATATCCCATGCAGATTTTCCACCACGCTTGTATGAAATTTTGATTACTTATGATGCTTAATGAAATAAGTTTAACTAGCATCACTGGTGCTCTCCCACATTTTCCCTCAATTGGATATTTGGCATAATTTTATCCATATTTTATGTGTTGTAGTTTATTTTCCATTTGCTAATTCCCCTAATAAATGTTTTAACATAAGTAATCATTTATTTTCATCTGGTTTTGGTAATGAAAGATTTGCTCTGTTTTGTATCTTCTAAAACAATTCATTATGAACACATTATAAGCATTCAAAGTTTGAGGAACTATGAGGTTGTCTAACTGTTGAAACTCTCATTCCATTGCTACCAACATTTGCCAAATGTGCTTTGTGTTATTTTTTATTGTTTACATTTTGACAGTACTGGGGTTTGAACTCAGAGTCTTGTGCCTGCTAGGCCAAGTGCTTTGTCATTTAAACCATATCCCCTGACTTTTTTTTTCCTTTTTTTCAGATAGGGTCCTACATTTTTGTTCAGGCAGACCTCAACCATGATCTTTCAGGCTTTGCCTCCTGCACAGCTAACATTATAGACATACACTACCACTACCAGCTTAGTTTTTGAGATGGGTTCTTGGTAACCTGTTGCCAAGACTGCCCTTTGAACTGTAGTCTACCTGATCTCTGCCCCCTCAAAAGCTGGTAATTACATGCAAGAGCCTACCAGACTTACCAGACTTTCTTTATTAGCTATTTTATTTTATTTTGGGGGGAGAGAGGGGGTCCGCTTGTGGAGCCTGAACTCTGGGCCTGGGTGCTGTCCCTCAGCTCTTCAGCTCAAGGCTAGAGCTCTACCACTTGAGCCACAATGCCACTTCTGGCTTTTTTCTTTTTGCTTATGTGGTGCTGAGGAATCGAACCCAGGGCCTCAGGCATGCAAGGCAAGCGCTCTACCACTGAGCCACCTTCCCAGCCCCTTTATTAGCTATTTTAAAATGAGGCTTGAAGTCCTTGCTTGCTTATCCTTCCTTTTCCCCTCCTTACTTGTCCTTCCCTTTCCCCTCCTTCCTTTTTTTTTTTTTTTTTTTTTGCTGGTCGTGGGGCCTGAACTCTGGCCCTGGTCCCTGTTCCCTGCCCTTAAGTTCTTCAGCGCAAGACTAGCACTCTACCACTTGAGCCATAGTGCCACTTCCAGCTTTTCCTGCATATGTGGTGCTGAGGAATTGAACCCAGGACCTCATACATGCAAGGCAAGCCCTCTACCACTGAGACACCTTCCAAGTCCCCTTTTCTTTTTTATATATCTATCAATGATCTAATTTTGGTAATGGTGCAGAGGGTTGAACTCAGACTTGCAGTTGTAACATAGGCATGCTACCATTTTAGCCACATCCTAACCCTTTTAGTTTTAGGGGTTTTTGTTTGTTTTGAGCTTCTTTTGCTCAAGGCTTGCACCCTACCACTTTAACCTCAGCCTCCTGAGTAGCTAGGATTATAGGCATGAACCTGGATGGTTTTAGGCATTTTTGAAATAGTTTCACTATTCAGATTCTTCCCAGGCTGATCTAAATTGTTATTCTCCTATTTCTGTTTTCTATGTAGTTTTATAACAAATATGACCTATCATATACAGCTGTTGATTGAAATGAAGCCTTAGTAACTTTTCCTGGGATTGGCATCCAACTATAGTCCTCCTAATCTTCACTTCCCAAGAAGCTGGGATTACAGGTGTAAACCACCATGCTTCACCCAGAAGCATTTTTAAATGTACTTTAAAGTCAAAATGGGCATTTTAAACCCCGAAATTTACAAAAGAGTATTCATTGTTAGTAATTTAACTTCTGTACCTTCTGTATTATCTCCTCCTCGGGTACCAACTCAGTCTTTCCTAGTGTTGTTGCTTTCTGGTTTGTCCTCTTTCTTTCTCTCATGCACCTGTATGCACGTGTGTGCACACACACACTCAACACTTGTCTCTATTCCAAGAGTTGTGTGTGCACAAGTAGCACATAATACACATACTTTTATTATTCCTTAACCTTTTTTCATATACTTAATAGGTAGATATTCTAGTATTTAGAAGACTATTATGTCGTGTATATCAGAAATTATGTCTTAAATATTTTACGTTTTAATATATGTAAAATTGACATTAATTAAGTGGATAGACCTGTTATTTGAGTTGGAGAATGGTACTAGAGTTTGAAGTCAGGGCATTGCACGTTCTAGGAAGGCCTTCTATCAGTTGAGCCATTCCTCCAGCCTCTTTTGTGTTGGTTATTTTCAAGGTCTCACATTATGTCTAGGCTAGCCCAGACTGCAATCATCCTAATTGTACAGACTGCAATCATCCTAATTGTACATCTCAGCATAGCTCAGATGACAGGTGCGTGCCACTATGCCCAGGCAGTGCATTAGAATAGTCTTTTGATCTTGTTGCTTGGTCTGGCCTTGGACCTGTCATCCAGGTTTTTACATCCTAGAATATACCTAGAAATGCAGACTTGAATACAGACCTTAATTTGTACAATTCAGTGAGGTGTTTTTTTTTTTTAGTAACTACTACCTCAGGAGTTAGAATTACTGCTTGTTTCTAGTTAAGCAAATTCTCATAAAGAACATGTTCTAGTTTCTCTGATCACAAATTAGTTTTACTTACTTTGAAATTAGCCTGATTGCAATTACAGTATGCATCTGGCTTCTCATTATAATGATAGTGAGTTCATCCATACTGTTCTCTATATCAGTATATTGTTTTTATTAAATTATATATTGCATTAAATAGGCATATTTCAGTTTTCTTGTCCAATCTCCTGTTGATAGACACCTGGATTTTTTGTTGTTTTTAACTATTTTGAATGTTAGCATATCTCTTATATACTTACCAAAAATGTAATTGGTTGCTTATGAATAGATTTTTTTCCCTTAACTTTGTAGGAAACTGCTAGATTCTTAGTTTCCTAAACTTTTTCTCAATCCTACCCAGAGGTTTTAACTTTCTGCTATCACCAACATTGTAAATTGTCAATCTATTAAATCTTATCCACTTAACTGAACATCAAGTAATATTGTGTTATGGCTTCCATTTGGTTCTTGGTTACTTAAGTAGGTAAACAATTTTTCATGAAGATATCATTGGTCAGTCTTATTCAGTAAAATTTCTGTTTATTTCACAGCTTTTTACCTTGTGAAGTAATTGTAGACTTACAGGACATATGCAAAAGTAGTAGAGCTTTCTTGTATATTTTTAAACTCAGTTTTGTTTTAGATTACCCATTTATACATAATGATTATTAAAATTGGAAATAATACAATGTGGCCAACTAATCTGAAAACCATATTCAATTTGTATCCAATTGTCTCACAAATATGGTTTTGATATGGTCTAGGTTATAATTCAAAAACTTATATTGCAGTATTACACTTACTTGTGTATCTCCTTCACCTCCTAGCTCAGTACAGCAAATCTGAGAATGTTCCCTCCATACCTATAGTTTGTTAAATGGACACATTTGAAGAATGCTAGACCATGATCTTATATAATAGTATTCAATTTGTAATTTTCTGATATTTCCTTATGGTTAGAATGAGGTGAAAGTCTTGTCCCTTATGTCAGATAAAAGTATCTAGATAGTAATCTAGATATTAATTATATTTGTATCTACTTGGATGTGTCATTACATCTAGGTCAATAGCCAGGAAATATAAATAAGTTTATACATGCATGTACACATGTGTGTGCACACACAAAATATTTATTTCATAGCTTTTTCACTTAAGTCTCTGTGCTCTATCACTTGAACCAGTCTACCACTTCCACTTCCAGGTTTTGCTGGTTAACTGGAGGTAAGAGTCCCTTGTAATGTCTGCCCCAGCTGGCTTCAAACCTTGATTATTAGATCTCAGCCTCCTCAGCAGCTAGGATTACAGCAATGAACCTGGCTACCATATTTTCTTTAGGCATTCATACATTGATTCCAGTTTTTCCTATTGTGAATAGTGCTATGACAGCAAGCTTCTTTATAGTAAACTAACTAACTTAGATTCTTTTTTTTCTTTTTTTTTTTTTTGTCGGACATGGAGCCTGAACTCTTCAGCTCAAGGTGAGCACTCTACCACTTGAGCCACAGTGCCATTTCTGGCTTTTTCTCTTATGTGGTACTGAAGAATCAAACTCAGGGCCTCATGCATGCCAGGCAAGCACTCTACCACTGAGCCATCTTCCCAGCCCTTGACTTTGATTCTTTTGGACATATACTCAGGAATAGTATTACTGGAACCTCTGTATGTTCTATTTTTAATTTTTTGAGGAAACTTTATTGGCTAGATTAATTACCATCATCAGCAAATAAGAGACCCCCCACCCCAGCTTAAGCAGCATTTATTGTTTTTTGTCTTGATAATAGCCACTCTGATTGATGTGTGACAGAATCTTAGTGTAGTTTTTTATTTGAATTTCCTTGATGGCTGAGGAGGTTGAACATTTTTTCATGTATTCATTGATCACTTGTACTTCTCCATTTGAAGATTATCTGATCAGCAGTTTTGTCAATTTATTGGTTGGATTGCTATTTTGGTGTTGAATTCTTGATAGATTCTTAATATGAATCCCCTATGGGACCAATACCTCACAAATAATTTTCCCCATCTTGTATGCTCTCACCATTGTTAATAGTTGCTTTGGCAATTCAGCCTCCTAAGTAGCTAGGATCATAGGCATGAGCCACCAACACCTGGCTAATACTTTCACTTTATGTACTTTGTAAAACTTGATATTATTCTATTAGTTGTGTTCATGCAACCAGTGTTATTTTAATTTCCTTGCTTTATATTATCTTATATATCTCTTTTCTTATTAAATGGTATGTGTTTTTTACCTTTAAAATATAACTTTGTAGGGTTTTTTTGTTTTACCATGCAACAAAACAGTTTATGTATGCCTTGCATCTTGATTAATGTCACCCCTTTCATCATAATTTCCCATCCCTCCCAGTCCCACCCCTCCCCTCAATTTTCTTAATTTTGTAGGTTATGAATTTAATTTTATGACTGAATTCTTCCGCCCTCTCTCATTCATTTTCCTCCCCTCCCTCCCCGCCCCTGATCCCAGTCTCCATCTTTCTAGTACCTGTTTCCTGTTGCTTATTTTATTGGACTGTGAGTTAGTCTTGCTGAGGAATTACACCACTTGAGTTCACCTCTGAATCTATCATATTTTGATGAGCACATTTGGGTACAGTTGCATACCCCTTCAAAGTGTTTACTTATATATAATTTGGTTTTCTCTCCTGTTGAATGATTTTTTATAAGATTTTTATAAGATTAGGTTAATTATATGTCTTAAATGGTGAAATCAATTTTTATTTGCTTGACTAATAGATGCTCCTTATTTTAAAAAAGTAATTAAAAATTTCTGATTTATGTAATAAAATTATTATGTTAATGAGTGTTTTTATTTATTTTGTGCACATTTAACAATAGTAGATTCTGGGCTTGAAATGATTGTAAACCTTGTCTTGTTTTTATAATGTGCTGGGGGTCACATCCAGGACTTTGCATGCTAGGCAAACACTACCACTAAGCTACAGCCTCAGCTCCAAGTGAGATGGGATCTCACTTGTCTGAGTTGGGTTGAAGAAACTTGTTGGTATATGAAATACTAATAGGCATAATTTCTAATCATCATACTTTTAAATTGTATCTCCACTTTAGAAGAAAATTTATATTTTCTGATTGATCTAAGAAGTGACAAACATCTTTCCTGAAATGACCCTATCCCCCCCCCCAAAAAAAAAAAAACAATCTCTTGTGACAGTGCTATGTACTCTTTCAATAGAGGAATTTATGCCTGGTGGGGAGATTCATGAAATTAAAAACTTTCATCATTCTGTTGACTATTTCCTTTGCTGCTCAGAAGCTGATACCTTTGACATAATCCCATTTTTATGGTTTTCTCTTGTTGCCTATGTTTTGAGGTCATATAAAAGATAATTGCCAGCTGAGTGTGCCAGTGGCTCCTGCCCATAACCCTAGCTACTCAGGAGGCTGAGATCTGAGATCATAGTTTGAAGCCAGCCCAGGCAGAAAAGCCTGTGAGACTCTTACCTCTAAACCAAAGAAGTGAAATTGTGGCTCAAGTAATGAGTGCCAGCCTTGAGTGAAAAAGCTAAAGGGACAGTTCTAGGCCCTGAATTCAAGTCCTAGTACTGGCACAATAAAAAATAATAATTGCCTTTCCTCATATCTTAAAGTGTTTATGTATTTCCTAGTAGCTATTATTTCTAGGTCCTTAGTTTTGTATATGGTAAGAAGTAAGGGATTTAGTTTCATTCTTCCACTTATGTCCACCCATTTTTCTCAGCTCCATTTATTAAAGAGACTATCCTTTCTCCCATAGGTGTTCTTGAGACCTTTGTTGAAAATCAGTTGTCTATAAATATGGATTTTCCATTCTGGATTCTCACTGGTCTAATTCTAAGTGTCTGTTTTTATGCTGATACCATGCTGTTCAGCCATGCTTTGTAATATGTTTTAAAGTCAGGGTATTGTCATAAATGAAGCTTTTTTCCTTTGGGGTCAGGATTTTTTTTCTTATTTTTTTGTGATCATATATGGATTTGGTGATTGCATTTTTTACTGAGAAGAAGAATGTCACTGGTATTTTGTGGTGACTGAATTGGGTTTTCAGGTTGTTGAGGTATTCAGACATTTTAGCAGTATCTTTCCAACTCATAGGCATAGGATCTTTGTCTTCATTTCTTGTCACTTCCATGTTTTCCTTGAATAATTTAACAGTTTCATTTTAGAGCTCTTTTAGATCCTTGTTTAAATTTATGCATAGGCTTTTTTATAGCTGTTGTAAATGAGATTTTTCAAACTTCTTTTTTCAATCAATTTGTTTCTGTATAAAAATATGACCTTGCTGGGTGCTGGTGGCTCACATCTATAATCCTAGCTACTCAGGAGGCTGAGATGTGAGGATCATGGTTCAAAGCTAGCCCAGACAGGAAAAGTCAGTGAGATCCTTCTTATCTCCAATAAACCACCAGAAAACTGGAAGTGGCGCTATGGCTCACCTTGAGCTGAAGAGCTGAGGGACAGAGTCCAGGCCCAGAGTTCAAGCCCCACAACCAACCAAAAAGTGTGTGTGTGTGTGTGTGTGTGTGTGTGTGTATGACCTTTTTGTATGTTGCTTATTGAATTTATCAGTGAAGGGAGCCTCACACAAAGTGTGAGAAAATATTTGCAAACTATCCAACTGACAAAGGATTAGTGCCCCTAATAAACAAGTTACTTTAAAAAATCAACAACCAAAAAGAAAATAACTTAGACTGAGTGGACAAAAGACCTGAATAGACATTTCTCCAAAGACTGTGGTTTCATTGACAATTATATGAATAATCATGAGGGAAAAGCAAACCAAAACCACAGAGAGATATTCCCATCTAGAATTCAACCAAAGGCTCTTCAAATTCTGGGAGGATTCAGAGAAAACAACTTTTCTACATGGTTGGCAGAGATGTAAACTAGCCATGATGAAAGTTCCTCAAAAAATTGCAAATTAAACTGTCTTATGATTGAATAAACCCCTTATTGAGTATAATCTGTAGGAAATATGGAGTCAGCCAAATTGCTGTTGATATGAGAGTAGAAAAAGTAGTTGTATATGCATAGCAGAATACTATCAACTGTAAAAAGTAGAAATTGTTATCATTTGTTGTAATGTGGTTGACAAGGGAGGATATTGTATTTAAGTGATAGAAGCCAAGCAAAGAAAGATGAATGCCATGTACTCTCTTACTTGTAGACAACTTCATTGATTTAGGAAATAGAAAAGTGACCCCTAGAGGCTAGGAATGGGAATTGAGAGAGAAGTTAGATAGGTACTAAATACAGCTAGATGGGGGGGAGGGGGGGCTGGTTTTGATCTATATCACCATAAGGTAATTAATCTGCAGGTGATTATACATTTTCAAAGTCAGAGAATTTAACAATTCCTGATAAATATAATGCTAATATTTGGAGAGAGATGTAATTGTCCTAATCATTTGTGCATTATATACCTATATTGACTTATAATAATACTATATGTCAAGTAAGCCACCAGGGACAAGCAAGGTTAAATATGAATTTTAAAGGGATATATATATATATATATATATAGAGAGAGAGAGAGAGAGAGAGAGAGAGAGATCATGAATAAAGGGTTGGCAGGAATAGTCCCTTCAAATGATGGAAAAAGCAAGTCTCTTTTTTTTCTCTTTCTCTCTCTCTTTTTTTTTTTTTTTGCAAGACTGGATCTCAAACTTGGTACCTAAGTCTTTGCTCATTGGCTTGCACTCTACCAGCGGAGCCAGGCCTCCAAACCCAAAGTATCAAGATTGAAAATATCCTCATAATGAGGTGATGTGAGAGGTACTTGTGAATATTAATGAAATTGTATAGGAGCTTAAACCTGTCTACTGACCTTTCCAATCTCATGTAGCTTCCAAAAAAAAAAAAAAAAGATTCAGCATGAAGGACTGATATTTAAAGGAAATGCTGAAACTAACCCGCAGAATTTCACCCTCATTCTATTGCTGTGGCCATTGTCACCAGATCAAGATTGCTGATCATTGAAGAATAGATGTTAACTCAAACGGCCTTTTCATGATTCCGTTTCTTAGGCAAAAGTTAGATCAGAGAGATGAGCACTTTTTAGATAATTTAAGGAACCAAATAACTAGTGGGACCTAGGAATCTTCCTAACTCATCTCTTAGATACAACCTTTGACATGTTTTGAATGACTTGAAATCTTTCAGGAGTGAGGTGTCCATGTTCTTGGAATAAACCAAGTCCTAGGTAATGAATTTCACTTTGACAAAATTATAACATCTCTTTATAAACCTTATTCCTATGCAAAAGTCCTTGAAGTCTTTGAGGAAAAGCAGAAAGACCATCAAGGAAAAACGAGAGGGTATACTCAAGTATGCTGTTGATTTTACTGGGAATAAACAAACATAAACTATTTAGATTCTGAGGAACTTTAAAAAAAAAGTCAGAACACAAAAATTTGCTATTATAAAACATGTAGCCTCCAGGAGTCATTAGTGTAAAATGGCCTTGGAGGAGGGTAGTACTATAAAGAAACGGAAAACGACTTCTTTATGACTCTTGAGATTCTGAGCTTATCTGGATTTTGGATATGAATGATAGAATTTAAGGGCTGGCACAAATTTTTAGGGTGAAGTTTGTAATCTTTTGGTCCTTTAAAGAAATACAGCACAAGTTTAGGTAGCAGTGTAGATGGATATGAACCTTTCTGGATTTATCTCCTATGATTACTTAGCAACCAGTGACCCCTGCATGTTCACAACCACAGATTTCAATATAGTATCGATGGATTGTCTCTATGAGAAAACAACTGTGTCCAAGGACATAGGAAAGCCCAAAGTCAAGAGAAGGAAACACAAAAACAGTTGACACTTAAGGAAGCTGACACTCTGGTTTAGTAACAACAAACATTAAAGTCCTCCCAAATTGTGGTCAGCACTCCAAAGGCCTCTCCTCAATTCTTAATATCTACTTATCCAGTTTTCACTACTATTCATTCTTATTACAACATGTCATATGTGCATGTCATATGGCACGAAAAACAATCTGAAGAGAGAAAGCAATTACCATAGTACCCAGAACATAGATATTGGAATAATCAAGAGGGAATTTTATGTAAGCAGAGAGATGGGTACTTTAAGAACCAAAGGAAATACTTAGAAATAAAAATCACAGTGCTAGGAATGTAGCTTATGGTAGAGTGCATGTATGAAGCCCTAGGTTCAATTCCTCAGTACCACATAAACAGAAAAGGCCGGAAGTAGCACTGTAGCTCTAGTGGTAGAGTGCTAGCCTTGAGCAAAAGAAGCTCAGGGACAGTGCCCAGGCCCTGAGTTCAAGCCCCCAGGACTGGCAAAAACAAAAAAGGAAGTCTAAAGAAATAAAAATCACTGTGACATATTTTAAAGCGCTTTCAATGGAGTTGTCAGACAACACAGCAAAGAATCAGTCATCTTGAAGAGGGGTCAGTAGAGTTCACAAACTGAAATGCAAAAAGAAAAAATTAAAAACTGGGACTTTGAAGAACAGCAGACATAAAAGTAATGGTGCATAGAGATAAAGGACGGTCCTTTATCCATAGAGTGCTAAAACACATAACTGAAAAGAAAAAGTAGAAAGATCTGCCATTATAAGCAGGGGCTTTAACATCTCTTTGTAAGCAATGATCAAGAATTCAGAAAACAGTAAAGATATAGATGACTTGAATATTCAGTTAACTCATCTGACACTGAGTACTCCATCTAGCCATGGAAGAAGAATTACAATCCTTGTGCTCATAAAAGTCATTTGCCAAGATGAACTATGTGACTTGTGGGCAGAGACGGGAAGGGGAAACTGGGGGAAAGAGAAGGAAGGGTCCAAAGAGAAATGTGGTCATTACCCAACTTAATATATGGTAATTCTTCTGTACATCACCTTAATCATAATAAAATTATACTAAAAATAAAATTTACCAAAGGGATCATATTATTTGCAATAAAACAGACATTAACAATTTTAGAAGAGTGTAAATCATAACTAAAGCTGGTCACCCGTGGCTCAAGCCTGTAATCTTAGCTACTCAGGAGGCTGAGATCTGAGTATCCTGGTTCAAAGCCAGCCCAGGCAGAAAAGTCCAATTAATCACCAGAAAACCAGAAGTGGCGCAGTGGTTCCAAGTGGTAGAACGCTAGCTTTGAGCTGAAGAGCTGAGGGACAATGCCCAGGCCCAGAGTTTAAGCCTCATGGATGAGCAAAAAAAAAAAAATCATAACTAAATTCTTGGGCCAGAGTGAAATAAAATTAAAAATAAATATATAATAGAGAAACCCTGAAGGAAAATAAGTAATATGCTTCTGAATAACATCAAAGAATAAATCATTACAGATTAAATGTTATTTTAAGTCCAAATTAAAATATTATAATTTGTGGGGCATAGCTAAAGAAGTGCTTACAGGGAAGTCTTTAGTAATAAATTTGTGTATTAGAAAAAAAAGGGAAAAGTGGGAGAGGGAAGGGGTAGTAGGAAAAAAGGAGGAGTAACAATGTTTGACAAGAAATATACTCATTACTCATGTAACTGTAATCCTTATGTACAGAATCTTTACAATAAAAATTTTAAAAATAAAGATCTAAAATCAAACATTTTGCTCCTGTCTCAGTAAAATAAAGAACACTTTAAACAGAAAAAACCTGATATTACAATTTAAAAATGAAGTTTAAAATAGGAAAATAATACTGTAAACTAACAAAACCAAAACTTGATTCTTTTCATAAATCAAACTACTCAAACTAAAAAAGACAAATGGTCAATATTAGAAATAAATATGAAAGCATAAATTCTTATCCTCATGGACATTAAAAAGATAACCCTAATTGAAGATTACAAGAGGCTGAGACCTGAGGATCAAGGTTTGAAGCTAGCCTGAACAGGAAAGTCCATGAGACTCATCTCCAACCAACCGCCAAAAATATGGAAAAGGAGCTAGCCTCAATTCTAGCCTTGAGCAAAATAGCTTAAGGAACAGCACTCAAGCCCTAAGTTCAAGACCCAGTACCAGCATTTTTAAAAAGTAAGACTAAGATAAGACTATTAAGAATAACTCTGGACCCTACAGTTTAATAATGGAATTATTTCTTGAAAGACACAGGACTTTCAAAACCCACAGGAGAAATAAAGAGCCCTTATATTCCAGTACTGAGATTGAATTAACATTCCCAAAAAAGAAAGTGTAGGCTCAGGGAGTTTTTCATTGGTGAATTTTAGGAACTTATATTTAGGAAAGAAATAATATCAATTCTCCATTATTAAATCTGGAAATAATCGTGAAGGAAATACTTCTAGTTCATTACATGAATCCATCATTGCCCCATCACAAAAACCATATAACATAAGAAAATCATAGACATTCACATCATGAACACTGACATTAAAATCCTTAATAAAATGCTACCAAATGGAATTCAACAACATATTGAAAATTATACACTAAAACCAAGTGCAATTTAGCTATGTAAGGGCTAGAATAAGCCTTAACATCCACATTCACAGCCTGCAGAAGAAAAGCCCTATGATGATACCAATGCATGCAGAAAAGCACTTAATAAAACCCATTTGTACAGATGGATGGAGGAAACTGAAAGCAAAGAAACTGGAAAGATTTTCCTCAGTGTGCTGCAGGATATCTGCCACAAAGAAAGAAATCTCCATCTAAGAACATTGCCACAGAGTGCTTTTGCATCCTTCCTATGCAATATCATACTGGAAGTCTTAGCTAATGTAAGATGAGGAAGAAAGAAAGAAAAAGAAAAGGAAGAAAGAAAGAAGGGAGGAGGAGGAGGAGGAGGAAGATAAAGAAAGGAAAGAAAAGAAAGGAGGAAGAAGGAAAGAAGAGGAAGAAGGGAAAGAAAAAGAAGATAAAAAGATTGCAATTAAAAAAAGAAACTCTTTATTCACAGTTGACCATAGAGAAGAAAATCACAAAAATCTACAAAAAGGGGCAGGGAAGGTGGCTCAGTGGTAGAGTGCTTGCCTTGCATGCATGAGGCCCTGGGTTCAATTCCTCAGCACCACATAAGCAGAAAAAGCCGGAAGTGGCGCTATGGCTTAAGTGGTAGAGCGCTAGCCTTGAGCTGAAGAGCTGAGGGACAGCGCCCAGGCCCAGAGTTCAGGCCCCACTACTGATGACAAAAAAAAAACCTACAAAAAAAAGAATTCTTTAGTGCTAATGAACAAGTAGAACAAGTTTAATTTCCCTCTTTGCTGTTGAGAAATACTTTGAAAACAAATTATGTCAGAGATGGTAAGATTTATTTTGGTTCATCATTTCTGTTTCAGCTGAGTGTCCCTTGGCCTGTGCTGTGGGTGAGGCTTTATTCACTTTATGGTAGTTGGGGAGAAGATAGAAAGGAAGGGGCAACTATCTCATGAATAGTAAAATGACTCAACTATTAAGATAGCTCATGAATATTAAAGATGCATCTCTTCAGAGCATAGTCCCAATGTCCCTTTCCCCCAACAAGTCCCTGTCTTCTGATAATGCCATCACATTATGAATCCATCTGGGAATTAATTCACTACTTAAGTCACAGCCTTCAGACCAGTCACTTTCTCAAAGCCGATGAGCTAGTACCAAGCCCCTAATCCCTCTAGGGAGCATTTTATATTCAAGTCACAAAGGTTAATTAACAGTAGCTCATTCCTGGATAGCAGGAATGAAACATTTGAGAGTAAATAAAAATTACATTTGCACATAAAACTTAAATATAAATCTAAATCTATGCCTAGATGCAGAAAAGTTAACATTTTGAAAGAAATCAGTGATCGAAATAAATGGATGTAAGGGTTTTGTATTTTTGTATTAAATCAAAGATCTAAATGTTCCATGAGCATAGATTAGAAGATTCAACATTGTCTAAAGATCAGTTCTTCTAAACTCAAATTTCAATCCTACTAGGAACCTTAGCAAACCACACTGCATATGTTAACAGACTAATTATAAAGTGTAAACAAAAAGGCAATAGCCACAATACTGAAGAATATCAATGGAGGATGAGTCAAAGAAGTTGATTTCCAGACTCTTATTATAAAGCTATAATAATCAAGATAGTTTGGCACTGAAAACAACAAAATATAGAATAGAAAGCTCAGAAACACACACACACACACAATGGTCTTCAAATTAACTGGTCTTAAAAAGCTGAAGTGGATCAGGTGGTGGTGGCTCACACCTATAATCTTAACTGTTCAGAACAATGAGATCTGAGGATCACAGTTCAAAGCCAGTCCTGGCAGGAAAGTATGTGAGACTCTTAGCTAGCAAAAAAAAAAAGCTGGAAATGGACTTATGCCTCAAGTAGTAAAGTGCCAGCCTTGAGTGAAAAGACTAAGGGACAGTACCCAGGGTCTCAGTTCAAGCCCCAATATCGGCACAAAAAATAAAATTGATGGGTCTTCAAAAAGGGCACAAAAGGCAATCAGTGAACAAAGGATAGTCATCCAATGAACAGACTGGAATAAAGAGGTGTACATATGCAAAAAAGTGAACAGATTCAGACTTTAACAAAAATAACTCAAAATGTAGCATAGAGCTAGAAATGAAGTGCAAAAGATTTTAAATTTGTAAAAGAAATCGTAAGAGAACAATCTTAAGTTTTGTGATGAGTTAGATCTCTACACCCAAAGCACATGATGGAAAATATAAGTTGTTGGCCTTCTTTTCTATTGAAATCTCTGCCTTTCAAAAGTCATTGAAAGATTAATAAAATGCAGGCCATAGATTGAGAGAAATATTTTCACATGTATCTTATAAAGGTATTCTATCCAAACACACAAAGAACTCTTAAAAAAAAAAACTCATCAGTAATCAACTCATTTAAAAATGGTCAGAAGAGATGAATAGGTAACATATCACCAAATACACAGATGACAAATAAGTATGTAAAGATGGCTGAATATTTTCTATTACTAGGGAAATGCAAATGAAACAAAACATAGCATATATAATAATAGAATAGTTAAGATCTAAAGATTTGATGTCAAGTTCTGCGGAATGGTTGAGAAATAGTCCATATGGTGGAAATGCAAAATGGACTTAAAAACAAACTTCATCATCATAAAGCTAAAAGGAGTTCTGCCATACATCTAGCAACTATGCATTTAAGTATTTACCCATGTTTGCACAAAACTAGAATGCAAATATATATAGCAACTTTGTTATACATATTCTAGAAAAAATGGAAATAATGAATTAACTAAATTATTCAGTGGATGAGTGGTTAAACAAACTATAATATACACATCAACAGAGTATCACTACAGGTAGTTTTATTTTTTTCAGTTGTGGGGCCTGAACTCTGGGCCTGGCCACTGTCCCTCAGCAATTCAGCTCAAGGCTAGTGCTCTACCACTTGAGCCACAGCGCCACTTCTGGCATTTTCTGCTTATGTGGTGCTGAGGAATCAAACCCAGGGCCTCATGCATGCAAAGCAAGCACTCTTACCACTGAGCCACCTTCCCAGCCCCACTACAGGTAGTTTAAAAAAGTCTTTTGAGCTACACAAAAACATAGCAAACTCTCCCAGGTGGCTATAATCCTAGCTACTCAGGAGGCTGAGATCTGAGAATCTCCCTTTGCAGACACCCTTGGGAAGAAAAGTCTAGAAGACTAATTAACCAGCAAAGAAGTTGAACTGGAGGTGTGGCTCAAGTGGTAGAATGCCAGCTGTGAGCAGAAAATTGCAATGTAAGACTATGAAACCCTGAGTTCAAGCCCAGCTACTATAAAGAAAAAAAAACAAACATGGAAATTCTTAGATGTATACCATTAAGTGAAATAAGCCAGTGTATTATATACATATACATATTCCTCCTTTCATACGACATTCTGGGAAAGGTGAGATAGGTAGTGATAGATGGATGGATAGATTGATTGATTGATTGACAGATAATAGATAATAGAGTGGCGCTGTGGCTCAAGTGGTAGAGTGCTAACCTGGAGCCGAAGAGCTCAGGGACAGCACCCACGGCCAGACTTCAAGTCCCACAACTGACACACACACACACACACAATTCTTTGGGCTGGGAAGGTGGCTCAGCGGTAGAGTGCCTTGCACACATGAGGCCCTGAGTTCAATTCCTCAGCACCACATAAGCAAAGCTGGAAGTGGCCCTGTGGCTCGAGTGGTAGAGCGCTAGCCTTGAGCTAAAGAGCTGAGGGACAGCGCTCAGGCCCAGAGTTCAAGCCCCACAACTGACAAAAAAAAAAAAAAAAATAGGTAAGGTAAGTTGATAATAGGTAGACAGACAGACCAACCGACAGAATGACATACTTGTTAGCAGTCAGGCACTTATTCTCATGGAGTTCAGTTGTTGTTTTTTTTTAAATTGCCAATCCTGGGGCTAGAACTCTGGGCCTGCTCTCTTTCACTGAGTTTCTTTTGTTCAAGGCTAGCAATATGCCACTTGAGCCACAGCTCCATTTCTGGCTTTTGGTTTTTGAGTAGTTTATTGAGAAGTAAGAGTCTCACAGACTTTCCTGCCCAGCCTGGCTTTGAACCTTGATCCTCAGATCTCAGCCTCCTGAGTAGCTAGGATTACAGGCATGAACCACCAGTGCTCAGCTTGGGGTTCAGGATTTAATAAAACACATGAGCCTCTTCTGTAGACTCTGGTAACTGTGTACACCTCAGGGCTGTCCAAACCCATAGCACAGAGTGGGCTTAATATACATAAAACATTTTTAAAACACACAATTTAGGAAAATGGACAATCCCAGGATGTGATAACGATTTGTATTGCAAGCGTCTAAGACAATCTTGCTGATAAGCGAGGTGGGTTGGGGCTGGTTTAAGTAACTTTGGAAATGAGTGGAATTTTGGAGACAAAAAGCAAAGTGACAGGACAGGAGCTCTTTGGCCTGCTTGGAAACCTCGCTTCCCTTGTGTATGTGTGCCCGCAGTTCCATACATCCACACAAGAATTGAGAAGTCAACTGCCAGCAGGTGGTGTAAGTTTTCTTACTGTTTCAGTAAAAGGTTGCAGACAAGACAAAAGAGCTAGATGGACTTGTTGCAATGGATTGAAATTGGAAACATCAGCATTTATTTTAATCATAGCATTCTTATTAACCATATCAGTACAATGTCATATAAAGCCATATAATTCATATCGATATATGTGTATTCATTTGTCATGGGTGCATATATATTATTATAGATAATTATTTAATAAAATGAAAGGTATTTGTAGAAGGAAACAATTATGAAACCATCAAAGTGGAGAGGCTAAAAGTTTTCCTCTGAGAATGGGAATCAAACTGATTTTCTGTTATACATTTCTGTCCAACACTGTACCGGATGTTAAGTAAATCACAGATGAAGGGTTTGAAATGAAAAGGCACAAATTTTGTTCTTCACAGACAATCTGAACATGAGTCATAAAAATTAGAAAAGGGAGCCAAGTTGCTGGATTCAAAAGCAGTGGCCAAGTAAAAGTATAGATAGCTCTGTGAAATAATAAATGAATCAGTAATAAATGAAATTTAAAAAAAAATATCAATTGCAAATGAAAAGATCTATGTACAGTATTAGAAAACTTTTTGGAAATGAAGTAAATAATGCTTAGAAATTAAGATGTATATATTCCATTAACAAGTTCAACTCATATAAAGGTGGTCATTTCCCATGAATTCCATGTAAAGAACCAATGTTATCATATGCCCAATATATATCTGATTAAGTTTTTGTTGGAAATTATCAGTCTCATTTCAACAATTTCATAGGATCCAGAGTCAAGAAGAATTAAGATAGGTGATGAAGATGAATTATATAACCAAATTTGAAGGCCTATTATAAAATTAGAGTACTGATAAGTGACAAAACATTACCCTGGAGCTGGGAAGGTGGCTCAGTGGTAGAGCGCTTGCCTTGCATGCATGAGGCCCTGGGTTCGATTCCTCAGCACCACATAAGCAGAAAAAGCAGGAAGTGGCGCTGTAGCTCAAGTGGTAGGGTGCTAGCCTTGAGCTGAAGAATTGAGGGACAGTACTCAGGCCCAGAGTTCAAGCCCCACGACTGAAAAAAATAAAATCAGGAAACGAGCAGTTTAAAAAACAAAAAACAAAAACAAGAAAAAAAAATTATCCCTTGCTGGGCACCAGTGACTCATGCCTGTCATCCTAGCTACTCAGGAGGTCAGCCAAGGAAAGAAAGTCTAAGAGACTCTTATCTCCAATTAACCCCCTAGAAAACCTGAAGTAGAGCTGTGGCCCCAAGTGGTAGCGCGCTAGCTTTGAGCAAAATAGCTCAGGGACAGCGCCAGGCCTTAAGTTCAAGCCCTACAACCACCACACCACCACCACAAACAACAAAAGACTAAAATCTGAAAAAAGAAAATTGATTTTTAAGTCTAATATCTAAGGATCATGGTTTGAATAACATTATTAGATATCACATTAAAGAGACTAGGAGCAGTCTGCAAACAGGAGGAGAATCTAATATAAGAAACAAGAAAGGGAGTGGCGCTGTGGCTCAAGGGGTAGGGCGCTAGTCTTGAGCTGAAGAGCTCAGGGACAGCGTCCAAGCCCAGAGTTCAAGCCCCACGACCAACCAAACAAAACAAAACAAGAAACAAGAAAGAAAAAAATAGGTGGAATAAGGGAAGAATTTAGAATTGTACATCTTGGAATTCAGGTTTGTTGCAGAAAGATACACATTAAAAAATTTTGCAGGCCGAGTGCTGGTGGCTCATGCTGACGATCCTAAGCCACTCAGGATGCTGAAATCTGAGCAACAAAGTTCCCCACCCGCCCAGCAAGCAAATCCCGGGGGTGCTTATCTCCAATTAACCAACAAAAAGCAGGAGGGTGTGGCCCACATATTAGAATGTCAGCCATGAGTGGAAAATGCCAGGCAAGAATATACAGCTCAGAATTCAAGCTGCCATACTGGTACCAAATAGCCACCACCACCACCACCACCACCACCACCACCACCATCATCATCATCATCATCATTCAAGGCAGAAGACAGTGGATAGAAAGGTTCCTGCTTGTCACTCCATAAGTAAAAAAGACGGATTAGCTCCTGAAGAGATTAGGAGCAGTTGGAATCAGGAAAGAGATGACACAGAAAGTTGATACGGAGAGAATCAGGCTGTAGCTCAAACCCTGGCTCTTCAAGCCACGGTGGGAGTCGACCAGGATTTGTTTTTTTTTGTTTGTTTGTTTTTTTGTCAACAGACTGGCTGGCAGACCTAGCTACTGGGGAAAGCCAAAGACCTCCCCAGCCTTAAATCCATTGTGGGGTTTGGTGCATTGGGAACTCCTCTTGCCAGGGCAAGCCAGTGTTAGAGAACTTCACCACCTTGCCTATCATATCTTGGAGTTTTGTATCCATCTTGAGGAGGAGATATGGATTTGGGGGGTGTAGAGGGTGTGTGTGTGTGTTTGAGACTGAGTTATTCAGGGCACCTAAACGCATATGCAGCCCGGGTTCTGGCGGCCTGCCCTCCCGCTGTCAGCAGCAAGCCCCGTCACCTGGGGATTCACATCCAGACTCAGCCAGCTGAGCTGAGGGGCAGGAGCTTTCTCAGTCCTGGAGCTGCTGCTCTGACACAGGCAGGCAGGCCGAAAGCTCTGAGCCCAGGACTGGACTTCCGTGGGATCTTCAAACCCTGAAACCAGCCAGGCGGAGGGGAGTAGCTCCCAGGCAGAGTGGTAGTCAGATTTCCTCAGTTCTCCAGCTCTAGTGCAGCTCAGAGTCCTCAGTCCAAACAGAGTCCTCAGTCCTCTTGGCCTTGGACATTTGCTACCCCTAGGTGCACACACATGGGTGGTGGGGCATGTGTGGAGTGAGGGAAAACCTACCCAGCCACCAGCTGATTGGGGCCAGCAATATGGCTCTGGGTATACACAGACTGAATGCTGCCGGATGCAGCCATCAAATGCAAACCTGACTTTGGAGCACGTTGACCCTTTGGCCTGCACACAGCACCAGCCTGAAAACGAGAGACAGTAGAGCCGGTGTGAGACATGGCAGCCCCCACCCAGCAGATCGCAATGTTAGAGGAGCCAGAAGAGGGGGTGAATCAATAAATAAGAGACTAAAAGAAGAACACAGAGGATCAACAGAATGGGATTTGTTCTTTGAGAAATCAACAAGATTCACAAGACCACAGCCAAAGCTTACCAAAAAGAGAGAGAAGGCCCAAATTAATTTGTTAAAGGTGCAAGTGAAAAGAGATACATACAGTGTAACACATGCTGCTGAAATCCAAATATACCTCTGGGAATGTTTTTGAAAACGTATTTCAAGAAAATTGGATGTGTAGATCCAAAGGACCAACTAAAATCAGATCAACAGGAAACCTAGATCTGGTGAACACTTTGAGCAAACTAGAAGGGTATGAAAATCAACAGGTAAAAGTACACCTTCTAGATAGTAATGATGAGCACATGACAAGGAAAATCAGGAAGATAATCTTATTCACAAGTCCCTCAGAAATTAATAAAATACCTAGAAACAAGACAAACCAAGAAGATAAAAGAACACTACCATAAAAGAACTCTACCCACAAAAGCCAGATCTGGTGGCATATGCCTATAGTCCTAGCTACTCAGGAGGCTGAGATCTGAAGATTCTGGTTTGAAGCCAGCCCAGGCAGAAAAGTCCACGAGACTCATGTCCAGTTGACCACCAAAAAAAACTGGTAGCTTTAAATGAAAAAGCTAAGGGACAGTGCCCAGAAACTGAGTTCAAGCTCTAGTCCAGCACAAAAAACAATAACAAGAAACAATATAATGAAACTATAGAACATCTAAGAATAAATTTGGAGGATACAGAAGACATTAGAAAACACAAAGATCCTCCATATTCATGGACTGGAAAACTGTCATGAAAGTGCGTGTAAAACCAAAAGTTACATACAGACTCAATGAAATAGTCATCATAAAACTATTGACATTCCCCCCAGAAATAGGGGAAAAAATCTCAAAATTCATATGCAAGCACAAAAGCCTCCCAAGTAACCAAAGCAGTCTTGAGCCAAAAGACCAATTTTGGAGTTATCATAATACCTTATTTCAAAGTATATTACAAAGCCATAATAAGAGACTCTGACACAAAAGTAGACATGTAAGCCATTTGGAAAGAGGACATGGAAATAAACACACAGCTGCAGACATTGGATTCTCAATCAAGGTTTTAAGACCATATGGAAAAGGACAGTTTCAAAGAAATAGTCAAGGGAAAACTGAAGGTTCACATGTCACAGACTGAAACTAGTCCCTTATCTCTCAACCCATACCAAAAGAATCAATTTGAAATGCATCACAGACCTTAATAGAAGACCTAAAAGTGAAACTTCTAGAAGAAGACAGAGAAACACTTCAAAATAGAGGCATAGGCAATCACTTTGTGAACAAGAATACAATAGCTCAGAAAGTGAGTTAACAAATGAGATTGCATTGAATTAAAAAAAATCCAAGGCAAAGCTAACGATTATGCGACAGCCTTCATATTACTTCAAATTCAGGATGTCTAAAGAATCCAGAAAGTTCAACAGCAAAAGAATAACTAATCCGATCAGCAAAGGCACAAATGAATGGAGTAGATGGTTCTCAACAGAAGTGCCATAAATAAGGGGGCACGGGGCAGAGGTAGAATTCAACATCTTTAGCCATCAAGAGAATGCAAATCAAGGCTTGAAGTTCTCACCAAGTCAGCATGGCCCTGATCAAGAAAGGAATACATGAGATGAGAATGGAAAGGAGAGGAAGTTCACTACGCTGGGCTTGTAAAGAAATCCAGCCCTGCCAGAAGAAACACAGAGACTTCCTCAAGTAGCTGAAACAGAACTAGCAGCTCACAGTGCTATAATATACATATATATATACACACACATATATATATTGTTGTTGTGTATATGTGGGTATACACATATATACTGCGTTTGTGTCTATGTATACTATATATAGGAGCAAATGAACTGATTAGCTCCCAGTATGTAAACTGTATGTATAAATATATACTATATAAACTACATAGTCTATATACACTGTATATACTATACACTATATGTACAGCATATATGTATATATGTATAGATATACTATAGACTATATACATATATATCTATATCACATATAGATATATATCTACAGTATATAGATATAGATACAGTATATATAGTATATAGATATGTATATATTTACCTATAGTGTATATATAGATATATATGCACTATGTCATATATAGGTGTGTGTGTATATATATATATATATATATATATATATATATGTAATATATATTCCTGGGTATCTATCCAAAGGCGTCTCAGTCAGTTTAGGTAGTGGCAATCCAATTCACAACATCCAAGTTATGGAATCATCCCAGGTGCCAATCAGCAGTTGGATGAATAAAAAAAATGTGGAATGCATACATACATGATGAAGTTTAGTTTACTTCATTTTCATGTTTATCCCATCTGTAATTTATCTTCATGTAGTTGTACCAAAGGGTTTCAACGCAACATGTCAGTTCACGAGTACAGTATGCCTTGACCAGTGTCACCCTTTCCCTTGTCGTCCTCCTGTCTGTCCTGACCTCACCCCCCACCCCCCACTCATTACCTGGTCACAGGAAAGTTTAACTGAGCCATAAGGAAGAATAGTGAAAGGCGAAGATAGGGAGGAATGCATTTGGAGGCCAACGTGAACAAAAGAATTATGAGAGTCCCTCCTTCACCAACAGCTGGGCCCCGTGGTGTGTGACTGTCATGCTAGAGATTCATGGGGAGCACAAATAAGCAATGATAAAAGGGGTGACATAGATCAAGATGCATGCTATGTATGCACAACGAATTCTGTACTTTTGCACAGTCAATCTGCACTAATAGGCACCAAAAAAGGAAAAAGCCTCGTTATAAAATGCTTAGGAAGATAAGCTATTTCAATGAATCAATAACTTATGAATTTGTTCTATGATGGAAAACAATTTTTTAATGAGCTAATCAAGAATATGATGTAATGTTACATGCCAGTGCTTCACTCACACCTGGAATCTTAGCTACTTGGGAGCTTGGGATCCGGAGGATCATTCTTTGAGGTCAGCCAAGGCAGAAAAGTTTGCCAGACTCCATCTCCAAAATAACCAGCAGAAAAACAGTGCCAGAGGCATGACTCAAGCTGTAGAGCACCAGCCTACCAAGCAGAGGACACTGAGTTCAAACCCAGTATGTAGTTTCAAATATATATGTGTGTGTGTGTGTATGTGTGTGTGTGTGTGTGTGTGTGTGTGTGTGTGTGTGTTTCATTTATTTTGTTTTTTGTTGGTCGTGAGGCTTGAACTCTGGGCCTGGGCGCTGTCCTTCAGCTCTTCAGCTCAAGACTAGTGCTCTACCACTTGAGCCACAGCGCCACTTCCAGCTTTTTCTGTTTATGTGTTGCTGAGGAATCGAACCCAGGACCTCATGCATGTGAGGCAAGCACTCTACCACTGAGCCACCTTCCCAGCCCCCTACCCCCATTTTTTAAAAAAGAATGTGCTTTAATGTACGTCAATGATAGAATACTTTCAGAGGCTAGTCACCAGAGGTTTATTCTTATTTATTTATTTTTGGTTGGTTGTGGGGCTTGAATTCAGGGCCTGGGCACTGTCCCTGAGATTCTTTTTCACAAGGCTAGCACTCTACTACTTTGAGCCACAGCACCACCTCTGGCTTTTTTCTGAGTTAATTGGAGACGAGTGTCTCACGGACTTTCCCCGCCAAGGCTGACTTTGAACTGCGATCCTCAGATGTCAGCCTCTTAAGTAACTGGGATTACAGATGTGAGCTGCTGGTGCCTGGCCTGGTTTATGTGTTTTAAGCTTTGAAATGCATCCCATCATAATATTATTTACTACTTACTATTCTCCTTCAGGGTCTTTAGATAGATGGGAAGTTAAAAACGTATACCAAAAAGGTAAAAGAAAAAAATGTAATGCAAATATTATAAAAATCTAACTTTGTGTGCGTGTTGGTGCTGGGGCTTTGAACTCAGGGCCTGGGCACTGTCCCTTAGGGTTTTTTTGGGGGGGTGGGGGGGCGGGGATGTTGGTTTGTTGGTTACTTTTTTTTTACTTAATGCTGCCAACTCTACCCCTTGATTCATTGGAGAAAAGAGTCTCACAGAGTGATGGTGTGTGTGTGTGTGTATGGTCGTTGCTTGTGCCCGGGCTTTGTGTGTGTGTGTGTATGGTCATTGCTTGTGCCCGGGCTTTGTGTGTGTGTGTGTTGTGTGTGTGTGTGGTCGTTGCTTGTGCCCGGGCTGTGTGTGTGTGTGTGTGTGGTCGTTGCTTGTGCCCGGGCTGTGTGTGTGTTGTGTGTGTATTGTCGTTGTTTGTGCCTGGGCTGTGTGTGTGTGTGTATTGTCGTTGCTTGTGCCTGGGCTGTGTGTGTGTGTGTGTGTTGTGTGTGTGGTCGTTGTTTGTGCCCAGGCTGTGTGTGTGTGTGTATGGTCGTTGCTTGTGCCCGGGCTGTGTGTGTGTGTGTGTGTGTGTGGTCGTTGCTTGTGCCCGGGCTGTGTGTGTGTGTGTGTGTGTGTGGTCGTTGCTTGTGCCCGGGCTGTGTGTGTGTGTTGTGTGTGTGGTCATTGCTTGTGCCCGGGCTTTGTGTGTGTGTATGTTGTGTGTGTGTGGTCCTTGCTTGTGCCCGGGCTGTGTGTGTGTGTGTGTGTGTGGTCGTTGCTTGTGCCCGGGCTGTGTGTGTGTGTGTGTGTGTGTGGTCGTTGCTTGTGCCCGGGCTGTGTGTGTGTGTGTGTGTGGTCGTTGCTTGTGCCCGGGCTGTGTGTGTGTGTGTGTGTGGTCCTTGCTTGTGCCCGGGCTGTGTGTGTGTGTGTGTGTGTGGTCGTTGCTTGTGCCCGGGCTGTGTGTGTGTGTGTGTGTGTGGTCGTTGCTTGTGCCCGGGCTGTGTGTGTGTGTGTGTGTATGGTCATTGCTTGTGCCCGGGCTGTGTGTGTGTGTGTGTGTTGTGTGTGTGTGGTCGTTGCTTGTGCCCGGGCTGTGTGTGTGTGTGTGTGTGTGGTCGTTGCTTGTGCCCGGGCTGTGTGTGTGTGTGTGTGTGTGGTCGTTGCTTGTGCCTGGGCTGTGTGTGTGTGTGTGTGTATGGTCATTGCTTGTGCCCGGGCTGTGTGTGTGTGTGTATTGTCGTTGCTTGTGCCCGGGCTTTGTGTGTGTGTGTGTTGTGTGTGTGTGGTCCTTGCTTGTGCCCGGGCTGTGTGTGTGTGTGTGTGTGGTCGTTGCTTGTGCCCGGGCTGTGTGTGTGTGTGTGTGGTCGTTGCTTGTGCCCGGGCTGTGTGTGTGTGTGTGTGTGGTCATTGCTTGTGCCCGTGCTGTGTGTGCGTGTGTGTGGTCCTTGCTTGTGCCCGGGCTGTGTGTGTGTGTGTGTGGTCATTGCTTGTGCCCGGGCTGTGTGTGTGTGTGTGGTCGTTGCTTGTGCCCGGGCTGTGTGTGTGTGTGTGTGTGTGTGGTCGTTGCTTGTGCCCGGGCTGTGTGTGTTGTGTGTGTGGTCGTTGCTTGTGCCCGGGCTGTGTGTGTGTGTGTGTGTGGTCGTTGCTTGTGCCCGGGCTGTGTGTGTGTGTGTGTGTGGTCGTTGCTTGTGCCCGGGCTGTGTGTGTGTGTTGTGTGTGTGGTCGTTGCTTGTGCCCGGGCTGTGTGTGTGTGTTGTGTGCGTGGTCGTTGCTTGTGCCCGGGCTTTGTGTGTGTGTGTGTTGTGTGTGTGTGGTCCTTGCTTGTGCCCGGGCTGTGTGTGTGTGTTGTGTGTGTGGTCATTGCTTGTGCCCGGGCTTTGTGTGTGTGTGTGTTGTGTGTGTGTGGTCCTTGCTTGTGCCCGGGCTGTGTGTGTGTGTGTGTGTGTGGTCGTTGCTTGTGCCCGGGCTGTGTGTGTGTGTGTGTGTGTGGTCGTTGCTTGTGCCCGGGCTGTGTGTGTGTGTGTGTGTGGTCGTTGCTTGTGCCCGGGCTGTGTGTGTGTGTTGTGTGCGTGGTCGTTGCTTGTGCCTGGGCTGTGTGTGTGTGTGTTGTGTGCGTGGTCGTTGCTTGTGCCCGGGCTGTGTGTGTGTGTGTGTGTGTGTGTGTGTGTTGTGTGTGTGGTCGTTGCTTGTGCCCGGGCTGTGTGTGTGTGTGTGTGTGTGTGGTCGTTGCTTGTGCCCGGGCTGTGTGTGTGTGTTGTGTGCGTGGTCGTTGCTTGTGCCCGGGCTGTGTGTGTGTGTGTGTGTTGTGTGCGTGGTCGTTGCTTGTGCCCGGGCTGTGTGTGTGTGTGTGCGTGCATGGTCGTTGCTTGTGCCCGGGCTGGCTTCACACTTGCATTCTCTGAGCAGCTAGGATTACAGACCTGCGCCACCGGTCTCTGGCTAGAATTGGGGGAACCTCTATTTTTATCCTAGATTTTCATTTTGGCCGGGAAGTTGTTAAGTCTTGAAGAGAGAAGATGACAGAACAATCCCGACCCCATCTAGGCCGAAGCCCAGCGGTGGGCGCTGGGCGGCGGCGCCATCCGGCGGGGAGCTGGGCTCGTCCTCGAACCCCCGACTCCGCGGCCGGTGGTCGTGGCCGTCCATCCGCAGACAGGACGCGCGGCTGCCGCCCGGCTCGGGTCTCACTTCCCAGTGTGTCTTCGGCCGGCCGCCATTCCCCCGCTGCCCCTGGCCCTGGCTTCTGCTGCATCCTGCGCCAAGGCCCAGGTTCTGGAACTATCCCCAGGCACCAAGGATGCTTCCCGCGGGTCCGCGCACAGCCGGTCCCCGCCCTGCGTGCACCGCGGAGGACTCTGCCCCGGTCCTGCCACAGACACGCCGTGGCCCGTGGGCGCCACCGTCCGTGCACGAGCCCGGCCCGGGCCCGGGGTGCGGAGTTCGCTGCCCCGCGAACCAGGGCTGCCATCCAGGGTCCCCTCGGGAAGCAGACAGAACAGCGGGCCGTGCGATGGAAACCTGATTTCTGGCCCCAAACCCACAAGGATTCCTGGGGAAAACAGTTTTTTCCCTGGTCCCAGAATCTCCTGCTTGGAAAGGCCCCGTGTGGAGCCAATTAGCGTTGGCTGCAGGGGTTCTCCAGGGGTTCTCGCGCGGGATGCCGAGGGACTCCTGATTGGTTGGCTTTTAGATAAGGGGAGGATTGGGAATCAGGCGGAAGTGTGCCAGAGCTCCTGATTGGTTGATTTTTAGATGAGGGCGGGGTTGAGAAAAAAACAGGTAGAAGTGTGCCAGAGCTCCTGATTGGTTAATTTTTTTAGATGAGGGCGGAGTTGGAAGCAGGTGGAAGTGTGATGGAGCTCCTGATTGGTTGAGTGTAGATGAGGGCGGAGTTGGGAGCATGTGGAAGTGTGCAGGAGTTCCTGGTTGGTTGATTTTTTTTTTTTTTTTAGATGAGGGTGGAGTTGGGAGCAGGGAAATGTGTGGGAGCTCCTGACTGGTTGATTTTTAAGTGAGGGCGGGGTTGGTAGCAGGTAGATGTGTGCTGGAGCTCCTGATTGGTTGAGTATAGATGAGGGCAGAGTTGGGAGCTGGTGGAAGTGTGCGGGAGCTCCTGGTTGGTTGATTTTTTAGATGAAGGCGGAGTTGGGAGCAGGGGGGAAGTGTGCGGGAGCTCCTGATTGGTTGAGTGTAGATGAGGGCAGGGTTGGGAGCAGATGGAAGTGTGTGAGAGCTCCTGATTGGTTGATTTTTAGATGAGGGCGGGGTTGGGAGTAGATGGAAGTGTGTGGGAGCTCCTGGTTGGTTGATTTTTAGATGAAGGCGGAGTCGGGATCAGGGGGGAAGTGTGTGGGAGATCCTGATGGGTTGATTTTTTAGATAAGAGCGGGGTCAGGATAGGGGGAAGTGTGCGGGAGCTCCTGATTGGTTGATTTTTAGATGAGGGCGGGGTTGGGAGCAGATGAAAGTGTGTGAGAGCTCCTGGTTGGTTGATTTTTAGATGAGGACGGAGTTGGGAGTAGGAGGAAGTGTGTGGAGCTCCTGGTTGGTTGATTTTTAGATGAGGGCGGGGTCGGGATCAGGGGGAAGTGTGTGGAGCTCCTGGTTGGCTGATTTTTAGAGGAGGGCGGGGTCGGGATCAGGGGGAAGTGTGTGGAGCTCCTGGTTGGCTGATTTTTCGAGGAGGGCGGGGTCGGGATCAGGGAAGGGCGAGGCCGGCTTTGGCCTTGCTCTCTTGTCTGGAGTGAGCGACGAGGGCGGGTGCTGGCTGGCTGAACGACGCAGGGAGAGAAGCTCGAGAACTCTCTGCCCACTTCGAGGAGCAAATGGCCCAGGTGAGCGAGCGCGGCCCAGGCCGGGGAGGCGCCTGGCGGGAGCCTGCGGCCTGCTCGTAGTGAGGCCGGCTGCTCCGACTGAGATTCCATAGCCCCGGGCTGGCTTTGTGGGACAAACAACCCGGGTCAGGTGGCTCTCGTTGACAGTCAGGAAACCGGGCCGGAGAGCCACAGCCGCTGTCCCGCTCTGAGCTCAGCCTCGGCCCTTGGAGGGCTTCCAGTCTGGACCCCGGTTCGGATCCGTCCTGGGGGCTTGAGCGGATCAGACTAGGGATCATCGACGCCTCACGTCGGCCTGGGCTGTCGGGCCTGGCCTTGGCTGATGCTCCCAGAGGCCTCGTGTCAGTCAGCTGCTGTCTTTTGAGACCAGGGCTTTTAAGGTATCTTGGAAAGGATGTGCCATTTGGGCCGTGCCATCCCTCGTTGGAGGACCACGGTGCTGCCAGCTCGGACAGGTCACTGCTGGCTGCGAGGCTTGTGGCTGGAACTGTAGATTGTCAGGAAGGAACGAACGCTGGACGTTCAGCTGACGGTGCTCACGGAAGGACCTCCTCAGTGCTGGGCTATGCGCAGCCCCTTTCAAGATCTTCCTGGGCCTGATGGACTGATGATCTATGGGTCCGTGTTGAGGATCCATCTGAATCCTGAGTGGAAGTCCAGAGCCCGTGAAACCCATCCTTGAGGCAGAATCTGCAGTTTACTACCACACTCCTTTTTATCCAGGATACTTTAGACCTAACGGCAAAGCTGCCATGCCTCACAGAAAAAGTGTGTGTGTGTGTGTGTGTGTCTGTGTGTGTGTGACTATGACTCAGCATGGGTCAAAGATGACCCCTTACATTGTCGTGAAGAGTGGCGGTGACCTAAAAACGATGCCCAGCCAGGCACTGGTGGCTCATTCCTATCTCCTAGCTACTCAAGAGGCTGAGATCTGAGGACTGTGGTTCAAAGTCAGCCCGGGCAGGAAAATCTGTGAGACCTTTTATCTCCAATAACCTGCCCCCTCAAAAAAAAGGTGGAATTAGAGAGCTGTGGCTCAAGTGATCCAGGACTAGCCTTGGGGGGTGGGGGGTGGGGGAACAACAGCTCAGGGACAGTGTCCAGGCCCTAAAATTGGAGTAAGGTCCAGAAAGTTAGGACAGGAACAGACGGCTTACCTCCTCTTTGCTCCTCTGGGGATGGGTGCCCTTGGACCCTGTGGAGGTGTCCCTCCAGGAACCAGCAAAGCTGGTTGACCAGGTCAATTCTGGAAGGCTTCAGGACATCCAAGCAGCTGCTGCCCTACTCTTGTCTTTCAGCGACACCTGCTGTCCAGGTTTGGCCCTAGGGCCTTCAGTACCACAGGGGAATCAGACTCACTGGCATCGTGGCTCTCCTGATGGAAGGGCAGTAGACCAGAACGATCCCAGGGGATGCAGGATGGACTCAACTACCGAAACTTGAGAGCAAGGGTCTCAGAGAGGCAGCGCGGGATGCTGACAGGTAGAGTGGTCATTGATCTCTTAAAAGTTTGGGGTAGAACGTGGATGTGTGTGCTGGGGGTGACGTGACCTTGGAAATCCAATGGCTGAGCAAAAATCCTGTTAGAAGACTTGGGAGAAACAGTTTGTCTAGGCCCCTGTGGGAGTCCTGGAGTTGCCTAAGGTGGAGGCTATGATCAGGAGACTCTGAATGGCCTCCAGCTGGGGAGCCTGTTGGGGCAGGTGGAGGCGTGGGGCTAGCGAATGGCTGGGGCCTGGCTTTGTGCATTGTCAGGGAAGATAGCAGCTGCATTCCGGGATGACTCACATGAAGAACACTGAGCATGCGTGGGCAGGGAGAAGCCTGCAGCTAAGGTGTCCAGGCACAGACCTTGTTCCATGCGGGCCTAGTTCTAAGGTAGATTTGGAAAAGGGATTAGCCCCGGCTGCTGGGCCTGAGAAATGTCCTTGATACATTTGATTGGAAATTCAGCATCCCTGTGCCAGTGGCCAGTGGTACCTGGCTGTTTGAGGGTCTATAAGTATAAGGGTGGACTCTAAGTGAGCCTCAGTTCATCCTGCTTTATAATTAGAAAGCCTCCACCTCTGAGGACTGGCCGTTCCTGAAGCCCCAGCTTCTGGCCACATGAGCAGACCACTCCTGGATGAGATTGGTGCCTATGGACACGGGTTCTGGTCTACCCTGAACGGCCATGATGAGATTCCTTAATTCCTGGAGGCTGGCTTATGAATCAGTGAGCCATGGCTTATGGAGGTGTGCGTGAGATTTTTTTTTTTTTTTTAAATCTTGGAAATCCATGCTTGGGGCTGAAATTTCCAGTTGCAACAGGTGTGTCTCGTTGACAGTTTTGCGGCTGGAGAACGTGTGCAATTGTGGCAACACAAAATAGCAGCAGGGGCTTGGAGGGCTCTTTCGGCCCTCAGATGGACTGAGGGGTAGCTGTGGCGTCCCTGCAAGCAAGGAGGAGCCGTGTGATGCTCAGCAGCATCACACACATAGGGGAAAACTATTGTCTGTCTATGTCCTCCCAAATGGTTCAGTTTTAGGAGAGATCTGCAAGGTCTTGAGCTATCCAGATTGACCCCCCACCCCAAAACCAAAACAACGAACAAACTCCATGCTAGAAACAGCGTTTGTGCATTGCTAGGACACTTTTCTACTTCCTTTCAATCCAGGGGATCCCGCCGGCTAGCTGCCTGACATTCCCCACAGCCACCACAAGAGGGCAGCACAACCCCACGGCCGTTTGGCCCGCGGATGGTAAGCAAATGCAGGGAACCTTTCAACTATGCCTGCGAGGGGCTGTGCGGGGCCTGGCTGGCTGGAGAGAAGGGAAGATGCAAAACTCATGCTTGCCAGGATGGCTAAGGCCCCGTAGAGGCGGAGGCACGGCTGGAACAGGCGGCTTCCTCCTTCCTTTGCTCCCTTGGGGACCTGCAGGCCCCAGGCTCTGGATTTCTTCCTCCCTGAACCCCCAGAATTCTCATTCTGGCTCTTCCAGTAGACACCAGCCCCCTCCCCATCCCACCCCCCACCCCCGTTATTTTTAAGATTCAGAACAGCAGGCTACCTGCTGGCTCTGTCGTTGCGGTTCCATTTTTGCCTTTCAGTGACACCTGCTGCCCGGATCAGCCCCAGAGCCTTCTAGATGGCATATGGGGGAGTGGGGTTGGTGGGTTTGGGGTTAGAATGGGAGGATCCTGGGATCCGAATACCATCACAGGACTCCCCTGTCCATGAAAGATGCCCTTCTTGGATGCGATCCCGGGACTGTGGTGCGCCTTGGGCCCTGCCAGACTAAATGGCTTCAGGCAGGAGAGGACGGGGCCCGGCAGAAATGCTGCCGACCACGGAGACCCCTCCATCCTTACCTGCACTGATTTCAACACGAGCAAGTGGCATTTAGACGCCCTCTGTGCCAGACTTAAGCTGCTGTTCCCTCCCTCCCTCCCTCCCTCCCTCCCTCCCTCCCTCCCTCCCTCTTTTGCCAGTGCTGTGCGCATGGAGTGTTCTGATTCTTTCCTTTACGTCTTTTATGACCTACTGTGCATAATCATTTTTTTGGGGTGGGGGGTCCGGTCGTGGGGCCTGAACTCTGGACCTGGGCACTGTCCCTCAGCTCTTCAGCTCAAGGCTAGCGCTCTACCTCTTGAGCCACAGCACCACTTCTGGCTTTTTTCTTTTTGCTTATGTGGTGCTGGGGAATTGAACCCAGGGCCTCAGGCATGCAAGGCAAGCTCTCTACCACTGAGCCACCTTCCCAGCCCGCTGTTAAGTCTTTAACTTCTTGAGGGAAGCCTTGACATCTTTTCCTAAATTCTCCTCCTAACTTTCACTATAACTTTACAAATCAGAAATCTCTTTCACACCCACAGTGTGGCAGATGCATTCCTGTCACTTGTAATCTTTCGAGGATCGCTCAGTGTCGTTGGCTGCCCAGAGCCAGCCTGCTTGGGGGAGTGCTTATTTGTCACCAGGGCGCATGTCTGGGTCCATGATGAGTACAGGACACTGAAGGACTTAAAGCAGGTGTCAATCTAAGAGCCAGATGTGGGCTCTGGAAGAGAGGCGGGAAGGACAGGTTTATTTGGCGACTAGCTTCCATTTCCTTCGAACACAGAGAGGTAGAAACCTCCTCCTAGGAAACAGGCTAGTCCTGTGTAACTTAACAATAGGATGGCAATGGGACTGCGCGTCTATTCATCATGGCTCATGTTGCGAAGCATTTTCTAAGGTGGCATCTTTTTCCTTTCAGGATTTGCTGACACAGAAAACCTAGCATCTCAACATGTCCTTCGCAGGAGATGGGTGAATAATCCGCCAGTGTCTGTTGGAACTCACGTGTCTCGTACCCGTTAGCTTGTATTTGGAAGGTCATTGTGTTCAGATTTTCAGAAACCTGTTGGAAATTCTCATCATGGTGTTTTGTTTTTCCTGTTGAGCTTGTCAAGAATGATTCCTGCAGGATTGAATACTTTATCATTCTTTTTCGTAGTTACATCTTTCTCACAGAGGTGTGAAAATGTGTAGAATTGTTATAGAAGAAACAGAAACCCCCTGTTACATCATCTTTATAATAATGAAAAAGTATTTGTACAAAGGGTTCACTGTCATAGCAGTTTCATAGCGGATCAAAATATTTAGTGTAGCAAGACCTCTTTGTGCCAAAATATTTTCAGACATTCCTCAGATTTCCCTTTTTAGTTTCCTTTATCTGGCACATAAAGAACTTGTATATTTCCATTCTTGTCTTACCTATAATGATATGACTTAATTCTTTTTTTTTTTTTTTCTCTTGATCATGGGGCTTGAATTCAGCCCTGGGCACTGTCTCTGAGCTCTTTTGCTCAAGACAAGTGCGCTACCACTTTGAGCCACAGCGCCACTTCTGGTTTTTGAGTGGTTCATTGGAGATAAAGAGTCTCACAGGGACTTCTCTGCCCAGGCTGGCTTCCAACCGCAATCCTCAGATCTCAGCCTCCTGAATAGCTAGGATTATAGATGTAAGCCATCTGCACCTGGTGATAGAATTTAATTTCCTAAATGTGAACATTTGAAAGTTCATAAAAAAAATTCCTGAACATAGTCAGCCAATTCACTAAACAAATAGGAGTCACAAACTTCTTCATACTGCAGAAAAAAAATGTCCACTGTGCATTTCCAGTTCCTTTTGTATAACCCAGTAGAGGACCAAGGCTGGCTGTGGAAATGCTTGTCTGCCACCAGGGGGCGCACGTCTCACTGCACGGTGAGCACAAGCGTCTGAGGCTGCTGAAAGACTCCATGCAGGTGTCAAGCTGAGCACCAGATGCAGGCAGTCTAAGAAGACAAATAAGAGTCTCAGCTTGGTTTCATTGATTACTCCGCAGTGGTACCACCGGGGGAAGGCCTTGCTGCTAACAGGCACTAGCATCCTGTCTTTTAAGGCCATGCACATCTTTATTCTACTCAGTGACTCGTTTTCACTTGAACACAGGGTTGTAAATGTATACTTATTTTTAAAATGTATTTGCTAGCCACCAAGGAGGACATAAAAATATGCAATTCAGAAAAGATCCAGCAATGGTTATTTGTCCCGAAATGATTAACATGGCCAAAGGGAGGGAAGGCTGCCTATTGGCACAGTGGCAGTAGCTCATTATTGGATTTGTGGTTGAGTATCTTCTAATATGTCCCATTTTTTTCTATCTTTCTGCTGTGCTCAGCTAATAGGGAAGAGTTGGACTCTGTTGCTCCACTTCAGTAAAGAGGGGTGAGTAATCACCCAACAGTTTCAAAGCCTACATGTTTTGTACCCTGTCCCAGGTTCAAGTTTTTATGGGCTTTTTGGACAATACTGTCATGGTGTTTTGTTTTTTCTACTGGATCTTCCCCAGTGACCCTTGAATCATTGAAACCTTTATCATTTTTTTTCTTTCCTTTTACATCTTGCCTATGTTGGTGCAAAACATGTGGCACTTATGATCACTGATAGGGCAAGTTCCCATTTGAGCAAGTTATTTATTATAATAAGTCTTGTTGTTGCCCAGATATTATCAGACTTTGCTGGCTGGTTTAATTCTTGGAGTTTCAAAAGAGTCAACCTGCAGTCCACAAGTTATGCGTCGTCTTGCTCTTTGTATCTGCATTTAAATGAGTCACTGGCTTGATTTAGTTCTTATGAGTTCTCTTCAGAACTCGTAAGTTTTGAGGATGGATATGGAACAGCTTAGATGAGAGTCAAAATAAGAAACTTGGAGGTGCTGGGGAGGTGGCTCAGTGGTAGAGCGCTTCCCTTGCATGCATGAGGCCCTGGGTTCAATTCTTCGGCATCACATAAAGCAGAAAAAAACAGAAGTGGAGCGGTGGCTCAAGTGGTAGAGCACTTGCCTTGAGCTGAAGAACTGAGGGACAGCGCCCAGGCCCAGAGTTCAGCCCCCGCAACTGACAAAAAAAAAACCTGGGTTGTGGCTGCCAATTTATCTCCTGTGTGTCTCTCTCGATAAGTGCTCGCTATGTTTAGAGTAGGGTGTATTTACTGAGTTTAAATTTTTTTATTTTAATTCCATAATTTTTCTATTAGAATGCCATACTTTGATAGAACCATGTATTAGCGCAAGAAATGAGTCTAAGTATTGCTTTAATGCATCCCGTAGGTATCTTGTCCAGTAGATTGAGTGGTACTTAGTTCTCAATGAATAATGTCAGAATAGTAAGTCATCCTTAATCTATTAAGTGCTTCGCTTCCTTTGTATTTGAGCAGAGAGTGGTAGGTGCATGTATATGCTTTTAGAAACCAATGAAAGAGTTTGAAAATGCAATTCAGAAAGGAGCCAGCGATGGCAGAGTTGACGGAAATGGTTGTTACCATGGATACCGAGAGGGAACAGGGTCTACGAATCTGATACAATGCAACAGAATCCCATTTTAGCTCCTCACTGCATTCGTTGCTGAGCATTTTCTCGTCTCTCTCTTTATGTCACGCTTTGTGAGTATAGGAGCGAGGCCAGCCGTTCCCCACTTGAATGAAGCATGAGCAGACGGGAAGAGCAGGATAGCTTTGATCCCTTGAAGAAGCGAATGCAGGAGGATGGCAGGTCCAGGCAAGCCCGGGCGGCGCGGAGGGACACCGCTCTGAGCGAAACGGGCAAAATCCTACCAAGCTCTTGTTGGTGGTTCACATATGTAATCCCAGCTGCTCAGAAGGCTGAGGTTGGTAGGGTCCTGGTTGGAAATACAAAGAAACTAAGAGGAATGATGAACTCTCATGTGATCCATGGGGCCCCCTCCAGCCAGGTGATAAAAGCGTTCTGGGATTTCCTGCAAGGAAGAAAGGGGCAGAAGCATTAAAAAAAAAAAAAAGATATATATATATAATGGCTATTAAACTCCAGAATCTAGAGCGAGGTACGAACATCCAAGCACATGGTGTCAAAGATTAGCACAGTAGACCCGAAAGAATCTCACTAAGAGGGGCTGGGAAGGTGGCTCAGTGGTAGAGTGCTTGCCTTGCATGCATGAGGCCCTGGGTTCGATTCCTCAGCACCACATAAGCAGAAAAAGCCAGAAGTGGTGCTGTGGCTCAAGTAGTAGAGCCTTGAGCTGAAGAGCTGAGGGACAGCGCCCAGGCCCAGAGTTCAGGCCCCACGACCGGACCCAAAAAAAAAAAAAGAATCTCACTAAGAGCTGGGTCCTGGTGGCCCACACCTGTCATCCCAGCTACTCAGGAGGCTGAGATCTGAGGATCGTGATTCAAAGCCAGCCTGGCAGGAAAGTCTGTGAGACTTTTATCTCCAGTGAACCACCAGAAAAAAATGGAAGGAGTTTCATGTTTGCTATTATCAGGTGATTGCAAATATATATTTTTTCATGGCATATCCAAGTGTGCAGTTAATTCTCAAAGCTTTGCACCTAAAATATTAAGTAAACATATTAACATACCTGTAAAAAAGAAAAAAGCACTGTGCTTTACTTAGAATGACCTTTCACGTTTTTGAATCTGATATCTTTCTTTGCTATGTTGCTGCAGGTAAAAAACTACAACATACTTGGATGAAGAAAAGTGAGCCGTTACTCTGGTGCTTTTAATTTTTTTTCTAGTATGCTTTGCTTTGTGATGTCAAAAGGCCAAAATCTTCTGAGTTCCCTATCTCAGAAGCTCGAGTGGCGGTTTATTCCTGAAAGATGTATTTTGGCCTCAAGAATGTCACTTCCTTTCTGAGGAGTATTTTTTTTAATTTGTTGATATGCATTTATTCATTTTAATTCATTTCTAAAGAAAGAAGTTAAATAATATTGGGAAACCAGTGGCATTGTTTCAGGAGTTTTGTTTAGCCACAGTAATTTCTGATACAGTTCAAAGCATTGGCTTGCTATTATCCCGAACTTTGATATTTGCACGCTTGTTTTTTGTTTTTTTTTTTTTTCTGGTCCGTTGTGGGTCTTGAACTCTGGGCCTGGGTGCTGTCCCTCAGCTATTCAGCTTAAGGCTAGCACTCTACCACTTGAGCCACAGCACTACTTACAGTTTTCTGGTGGTTCATTGGAGATAAGAGTCTCACGGCCTTTCCTGCCCGGGCTGGCTTTGAACCATGATTCTCAGATCTCAGCCTCCTGAGTAGCTAGGGATTACAGGCATGAGCCACCAGTGCCCGGCTTGCACGCCTGTTTTTACTGTAGTGCTATGATTGACTTCTTAAACATTAACTTTTTAAAGATCCATGGTGTTTCTGGAACACATTCACCTGATCTACTAGAACTATGGAAGTGACATTTTTTTTTTCCCCTACGAAAGATGCTATGGATCCAACTCAGAACAAACACGTACTGGACATTCATTGTTCTTCGTGCATCACACGGTGCATTTGGCTGCCTAGAATAAGCATAGCTATGGGGCATGTCTGGGCGAATGTCTGGATCGATGTTGAGCACAAGGGTCTGAGGATGGCCGAAGGACTCAATGCAGACATCAAGCAGAGAACTACATGAGGGCTGGGTAATAAGACAAATACTCAGCCCTGCCTGCCTGCCGCCTCCCTCAGAGAGACCACAGAGGGAAAGCTCTCTTGTCATTAGTGTCCTGTCTTACCAGGCAGTGCGCATCCTTCATCTATTACAGGACCAGCTTCACTTGTATTTGAAAGGAGAAGTTTTGATGCTGGTATATAAGGAATACATTCCTGAGCAATAAGTAAAGGCGTTAAGTAGGTGGGATTCAGCTAGGAGCCGGCCATGGTGATGTGTGTGGCGGTCACAGCACCGTGGCAAGACCTTATCAAAGTCAGTGACACCCTGTCCTATGAGACCAGGCACACGTGTATTCAGTGAGTAGCTTCACTTCGTTTCCACACAGGGCTGGTCCGTATTGGTGGTACGGTATAGGTTCTTGAGTAACAAATGACGAAGTTTAAACTGCTGGGATGCTGAGCGGAGTAAGCAGTCCACGGTGTGCACCGAAAATCTCAAATGCCTCACCCAGAAGAAGGTCCGTGTGCTAATGGCCAAGGGACCATGTTTTAGTTCGTTCTTGTTTCTGTTGTCAAGTAACTCCTAAGGTGGCATATGTTTTCTTTCTGCTAGCATTGCTGACATAGACAAGCCGGGATCTATTCCTCCGCTTGAGAGAAGAGGGTAAGTTCTAAACCAAGGCTCTTTGGAATTTTCGTGGTCAAGGACGCTATGCTAGATTTCTCCAGTCATTTCTTCAATGACTTTTTCAAGAAGAGATTGTCACCATGGACACCTGCATTATTCAGTTCTTAAAGACTTCCCCCCACCCCCAAGTCTTTCTTTCATTAGTGACCACAGGATAAACCTAGATCTATGATGACAATTTCATATTGAATCAAGAAACTTGGGGAAGATCTCTTTGTGCGAAACACGATCAGGTTCTTCTTGTTTGTTTAATTCCTGGTTTTTCAGGAAGGAGAATCTGTTCGTACAATTTTAAGGGTCACGTTAGGTTTCTTTTTTACAACCACGGTTATCAAGGACTCGAATTGTTTCTTTTATTGTTGTAAGATTAGAATCTATCGATATATAATTCTTGCGTGGCATGGTATCCATGGGATACTCCAAGATAATTAGGTGATTGCTGCAATCTTGTAAGTTCTTTTGATCTGTGGAGTTGATTCCTTACTGAATTTTTTCTGCTTCTAATGGAATCATTGCCTTAGTTTTTGTTGTTGTTTTTCTCACTGTTTTTGGAGTAGTAGCCAGATGCATAATTTCGTTCTGTCTATAGTACAGATGAGGCAGTCAGAAGTAATAAACCTAGGTGATTACTGCGATCTTATTTTTCTTGTCTGTGAGTTGATTTCTTGCTATGTTTTGGAGGGTGCCAGTTTACTGAGCTATACAGTTTTAGTGTATGTACTTTTCACTAAGTATTTTTTATTTCGGTAGAAAGCAGAAACTATAGGAAGATGCTAGACCAAATAGGAGTTATAACATATCTCAGAAATATTGTCCATGAGATGGCGGGTCACTATGTGCTGCATGAGTAATGTAATGTCTGAATGAGAAGTTGGGTGTCTTCTCCCTTAAATGCAAGATCTTTCCGAAAACCACAGTATATTATGGTGTTGATTATTAATCCATGTGGGTTAATATGGAAAGATTCAAATCAGTCAGTGCAAAAACCTCCAAGTAGCTAATTTCCCCATAAAATTTATAAATGATTTGATGAAAATAGAAAACCATTCATTAATGATGGTGTATTTTTTAATTATTAAGGTAGACAAAGCGGCTGGAGTGAGGAACTTAGAACCAGAGAGACAGCAGGCAACAGAGAATCCCTTCCCAAAAGGAATCAGGCACAACCGTGGTAAGTGCTGGTCTCTAACCAGCATATCTGTAGCCTAGCTTCTCAAGGCCCGAGGTGGAAAGGGTCCCAGTTTGATAAAGAAAAAGCCAAAAACAATAAAAACAGTAACCAAAGCCAATAGGATTGATGGCATACATCAAGAGAAAGAATGTAAGCAAGCCAGACCCAAAGAAACACAGGTTGTATGGCTTCCTTCATTTGTAGGAACTCGAATGTGCCCAGAAATCTCTTAAGTAAACACATTAGATGGCATGAGAAAAAAACAATACACTGAGACGTGACAAACTATACAGGTCTCTAGACATTCACACAGAGTGAGACCAAAGGCAGACATTCTGGAGAGGCTCACATAGGTACAGTGTCTCTGTGCCTTTGATCGTATAAAATAATATTTACCCAAAGAGCTCCAGGAAACGGAAATGAGGTTGTTTTATGGTTGTTGCTGTTTTTGTTTTCATTTCCTTTTGTCTTGTTTGTTCATTTATCTGTCTTTGGGAGGGGAAAGGGGGGGGCATAGAAATGGAGGGACAAAGGGCGAACAAAGGCAGCAGTAGTACTTACCAGACACTGTGTTGAAAAGGAACTCTACAACTTGTGGGAGGGAAAAAACCTGGGAGAGTGAGGGAAAGGGTGACTGTCCAAAATGAGATGTCCTCTCCATCTCACTTACGGAACCGCAAGCCCGCTGCACATTACCTTTACCGTAAATGAAAAATAGCAGTAACGATAAATTAAAAAAAAAGAATGAAGGGACTTCCTGATGGAATGAGAAAAGGGCAGAATTATTAAAAATATAACAGTTCTCCACTTCCAAAACCTACAAGGAGATTGAGTAATACAGATACAGAACACTACAAATCCATATGGAATGTCTGTGAGACTCTTTATCTCCAAAACAAAATGCTGGAAATAGAGCTGTGGCTGGAGCGGTAGAGTGCTAGCTAGCTTTGAGCAACAAGGTTCAGGGACAGCACCCAGGCCCTGAGTTCAAGGATACTTCTTCACAAGTTTATGTTGGGGGGGGGGAACATTTTTTATTATTTTATTATTGATATTTTTATTATTTAAATTCAAGCATGCCCATCCTTGATTCTTCCTTTTTTTTTTTTTTTGGTCGGTCGTGGGGCTTGAGCTCTGGGCCTGGGCGCTGTCCTTGTGCTCTTCAGCTCAAGGCACGCACTCTACCTCCTGAGCCACAGAGCCACTTTGATTCTGCGTTATCTAGCTGGCACACGCAGGACTTGGCCGTTACTACTCTTGCCTTTCATTCTCTGATTTCTTGGAACCTTTCTCTAGTGTTCAAACATTTTCCAGGCTTTTGCATCCTATTTTACTAGCGTAGTACAAGTGATGGGCTTTTCTTACTGTACACTTGCTAGACCTCTTTCTCAGCACAGTAGTCGAAGCTGCCCAGAACGGGTCTGGCTAGGGAGGTTCTTTACCACGAGGGGGCGCATGTCTGGAAGCAGATGAGCACAAGGGTCTGAGGACACTGAAGGACTCAAGTGCAGAAGTCAATCTGAGAAGCAGATGTTGGCTGTCTAATTTAAAGACAAGTAAGCTTCTCATCCTGGCATTAATGGGCGATCTTTCAGTGATGCCATTCTGGGCATTAGCATTCCAAATCTATCAAGGCAGTGCACATTTTTTTTATCTTTTATTTTTTAAATCTTGCTTCAGTTTTTTCCTTTTTGGCGATCCTGGGGCTTGAACTCAAGGCCTGGGGACTGTCCCTGAGCCTCTCTGTGCTCCAGGATAGTGTTCTACCACTTGAGCCACAGTGCCACTTCAGCTTTTTTCTGTGTATGTGGTGCTGAGGAATGGAACCCAGGGCCTCATGCATGCAAGGCAAGCACTCTACCACTGAGCCACCTTCCCAGCCCCTCTTATTTTTTTATGCAGAAGTATTTACTCATTTGTACACAGCAAATACACTATTGAATAACAAATAAATGATGTTCAGAAAGCAGTCTGAGCAACGGTGCTGTGTACTGAAATTGTCGTTAGCTTTCTGAAAGAAGGGAAAACACTACTTATTGTAACAAATAAATGGAACCTTAATTTAGCTCTATGTCACTTTTTCTGTAGAGCATTTTCCAACATTACGCCTCCTTTTCTTTTTCTCACAGGTCAATGATATAGATGAGTAGAAATTTGCTCCACTACATCAGAGAAGAGGGGTGAGTATTGAGCCCATATCTCTTGGAATTTACATACCATGTACTCTGTGCCAGGTTCTGAGATTCCTGTGTTTATCTCGAGGCATATTGAAGAGTATTCTTGTTGGGCGCTGGTGGCTCATGCCTGCAATCCTAGCTAGAACTCAGGTGGCAGAGTTCTGAGGATTCTGGTTCAAAGCCAGCCTGGGCGCAAAAGCCTGTGAGACTCAAATTACTCACAAGAGTAAATTTGTGGTCCATGGGTGTTGTGGTGACAGTATGCATAGTTTAGCTTTTCTTTTGGTTATTGGCTTGAATTAGTGTTGTTCTCATTTTTTATACCCTAAGACGCTACATATGTAATTGTGTTTTCTTGATGGTATGGGTGAGACAGCCAGATTTAAGAAACTTGGCTGGTTTCACCAACTAGTTATGTCTCTGTGTTCTGATTACTGCTGGGTTTGGGATGGTGTGTGTTACTGACTTATCCAATTTTAGTGTCTGTTCTTTCCTATAAGTATTTTATTCTTAGATAGAAAGCAGAAAGGATGGGAAACAAAGCCAAACGTTGGCCAATACGTATCTTAGGAATAGTGTGTGGAAAATTGTGTTTTCCTTGGTGCTCGATGATTAATGTCCTAGTAATGAGTCAAGTGTTTTCTCTCTGTAATGCAAGCCCTTCCAGAAAGAAAACATAATATTCTGTAGTGACTTGAGTATTTTTAATTTTAGCACATTGACGTACCTTCTACGCACATTCTTAAATTCTATTACTTATACTTTTTTCCTGTTACGAAAATCGCCATATGATTATTTCTACATAATTGCCAAGATGGTACTCACTGATTTGAAGAAAAAGAAGGCTAAATAGAGTGTACAGTAGAAAAATGCCTAATGCTGTGCGCTCTGATAAAGTATAGATGATGAATAGCTTGGGTTTTCTGGTCCTTTTTGTTCTTGACATATTTAGACTGTGAGTTTGAACTTTGAATCCTACTGTTCAAATGTCCCCGTTTTCAGCTTAAGGTTTTAAAAAACCCCAGCTCTCAACTCCTACTCTTGCTTCGAGAAATGCTAATAGGAAAATATAAACAGGTTTGTGACATGTTTTTGACATTCCTCCCGTGCCCTGAAGTAATCATGAGAATGAAGCATATCTGCTTAGCTTTCTTTGTGTGGATTTGTGTGGAATGGTCTAGAAAGCATGGGCATTGTTTTTATTTTTTTTGAAAGGTTTAGAAGGTACTGGAGTTATACTTATGTCTTCTAGCAACAACTCTATAAAACATTGCATACAAATGTGTATATGTGAATATGACCAAGAAGCAGGAACCCAGGAGAACACTGAGCTACTCTGGGTTTCGCTAGTCTTAGTGAAACCATGGCTGCCCAGTTCTGCAGTGAATCTGCAGATCAAACCTGGCCAAGTGTGCTGTCCTGCGGTATTTCACACTCATCTTGTATCAGTAGTCACGAAGCATGCATTTTGTGCAAATACAAATTAACAGTCATTTTTAAGCCAGTCTATGTGGTAGTAAAAGGACTATTTACTTACTTAAAAAGATTGAGAGTATGTGGCCTGATCAAATAGTGATTTAAGATTGTACATGTGTGCGTGTGTGTGTGTGTGTGTGTGTGTGTGTGTGTGTGTGTGTGTGTATGCTGGTCCTGGAGGGGTGTGTGTGTGTATGCTGGTCCTGGAGATTGAACTCAGGGCCAGGGCACTGTCTCTGAGTTTTTTTTTTGTCTTCAAGGCTAGCTTTCTACTATGAGTCACAGTTCCACTTCTGGCTTTTTGGTAGTTAATTGGAGACAAGCATCTCAACAGGCTTTCTTGCCCAGGCTGGCTTCAAATTGCGATCCTCAGCTCTCAGCCTCCTGCTGCCTGGCTAAAGTTTTCGACTTGAAAATATCTATTAATTATGAAAATGTCTAATATATGAATGATGCTCTTGGTTTTGGGGTGAGCTCATCTAAAAAGAAATTGGGAAAACACAGATGGCAGGCAGGTCCCGATAGAACTCTAGAGGACTTCGCTAAGTTTTTGGTGGGACACAAACATTTGGTTGGTTGTCCCTGAGTTTCAGCTAGTAACTCGGTTTACAGGTGGACCCTTAACAGTAATAGTATTTTCCCACTGTGGGAAAAAATTATTTAGGGTAAGGAGGGTAATCCACGTTGGTGAAAGCAACAAGCCCCCCAAGCTGGTCCTCTACCACTTGAACCCGCTTTTTTGGACTTTTATTAAGAGTCTTACAGACTTCTGCCAGACCCAGCTCCTCAGATCTCAGGCTCCTGAGTAGCTTGGATTACAGGCGTGAGCCACCAGCGCCCAGCCTCAGGTCCTTTGGGGAATTTCATGGCTCCTAGTGTACCAGTACAATTCCCTCCTAGTATTTTCTTGATATAGACTTTGACTTTTCTCTTCCTGGCTATCCAAGGAGTGAAAAATACCTCAATTTCATATGATGATTTATCAATTTTATGGCAGAAAAATTCTTTAGTAACTCTGAGACCCATATCCTTGTTGTAAAAAAATTGCAACATAGCGGCTGGGAAGGGGGTAGAGGGCTTGCCTTGCATGCATGAGGCCCTGGGTTCGATTCCTCAGCACCACATAAGCAAAAAGAAAAAAGCCGGAAGTGGCGCTGTGGCTCAAGTGGTAGAGCGCTAGCCTTGAGCTGAGGGACAGCGCCCAGGCCCAGAGTTCAGGCCCCACGACCAGACCCAAAAAAAAAATTGCAACATATCCTGCGTTCATGAACAGATCTACAATTATGACTTGTGGTGGTACTGATATTTAAACACAGGGCCTTGTGTTTGCTAGGAAAACATTCTTTCACCAGACCTATTTGTTTTGGTTATTTTTTAGATAAAGGCTCAAGTTTTTGCCTGGGACTAACCTTAAACTGCAATCCTCCTACCTGTGCCTCTTACGTATAGGCAGTAGACCACCATGCTCACCTCGTTGGTTGAAATAAGGTCCTGCTTTTTTTCCTAGATGGGTACCAGCCGAAGACCCAATTTCTGCCTCTTGATATTTCTTAAATCAGTGAAAAAGGCTCATAACCCAATACAGGCCGCCTAGTGGCTCTGAGATTTAGCTAGTCGGCTACCCTTCTGAAGGATTTTTCTACTGCTCTGAGTATCGTGCTTCAGCTTGAAGCACGCTCCTTAGCATTTCTTGCTGGGCAAGTCTTCTAGGGGGTGGTCACAGGTCTATTTTTTATTTCTACCTGGGAGCACACTTACGGCTTCACACGTTTTTCTTTCGGTGCGTTAGCTATTTCTCCCAGCGGCTTTTGGGTTTCCATTGCTTCTAAACAGAAATTTCCTGTCGCTGTTATCTGAAGATCCCGTAGCGTGACAAGGACTACACTTACTGTTTTCTCAAACAACATGGCCTTGAGGTAGACACCCGTTCTGGTTGGAGTGAGATGAATTTCTTGAATGTGTGCGTTCTTCTTTTCCTCAAACGTGGACGTAAGATGTTTCTCCCCTTTTCTACTTCTCCTCCACATTCCCAGTAAGTGTGTGGATACACTCGATGGTGTAGCATCCATCTTCTGGCTTGTTTGTGCTTCATTCTCTTCAGGTTTGCTGGTTCTTCTTGCACAAAGATGATGGCGTTCCTCAGTATGTGTGAGAGAGAGTACTTGGGTTTGAAGTCAGTGCCTTGGGGTGGCTAGGCAGGCAAGCTACCGTAGCTTGGCTCATACCCCAACCCTTTCTGAGTTTGCGTACAATGTTAGAGTCAGGTGATTTTCGTTAAGGCTGGGCTGGATCTGGAATCTCATATTTACACCACCTTCGTAGCCGAGATCACAGGCACAGATCACTCGAGTTTATTGACTGAAATTGGGACATGGCTATCTTTTTGCCCAGGTGGGCCTCAAACTACAATCCTTCCAATCACTGCCTCCTGAGCATTAGAAGCCTCAGCCACCACCACACCTGGCTTTCAATAAGCCTTTCAGTTGCAGATTCCCTGTGGTATTTGTGAATTTCCCAGTTTCCCTTCTGATTCCTGGTCTCATCCTATTATAATCAAAAAAGCTGCTTTCTATGACCTCAGTGTTTTCAAAACTTCCATGAAACATCATCAGCATATTTCCTCATTGGTTTTGAGACATGTTGGATCTAGAACTCCCAAGCCTCAGCCTCCAAGTGAGATTACAAGCATGCTCTACCACACTGGCATGAAAATTTACTATGACTCACTTTGCACAACTAGAAAGAAAATATGATGTTCATTCCTTTCCAATTTGCTTTTATGTGAGGGGTCCAGGTATTTTCTTTGTGGTTACCATGGGGTTGTCATATACAGTCCTATAGGAGAGCATATATATTTTTTTAAACATTGTCCTTTAAAGGACTGCAAGAATGTAAATGGATTATCTGTTAGCTCGTGTCTATAGTACTGAAGTCACTTATTTATGAACCTTTTTATCCATTATTAAATATAGAGCATTAATATCTCCAATTATTGCTTTTTCTTTTTTTTTCTTTTTTGTCAGTGGTGGGGTTTGAACTCTAGGCCTGGGTACTGTCTCTAAGATTCTTTTTCTCAATGCTAGCGCTCTACGACTTTGAGGCACAGCACTACCTCTGGCTTTTTCTGAGTAGTTTACTGGAGATAAGAGGCTCCACCTGGGATGGCTTTGAACTGCCATCCTCAGCTCTCAGCCTCCTGGGTAGCTAGGAGCTACTCCACACCCAGCTCAAAAATAACTACCTTTTAACCATTTAATTTCACTAGAACAATCTGCAACCTTTGCCCTGAATCTAAGTCAAGCGTAGGGATCCTTTGGAAGGAAGGTGAGGTGTGTGTCATAGCTTTGTGTGTTTAGTGAGGAGGAAGCAGCTCTTGTTGAGAAGGAGAACGCAGGTGGTGTTGGCTACTGGGAAAAGCAAGAGAAGAAGGCTTCAGGACTTGATGGGAAGAAGAAAGGGGCACCGGCGTTTGCAGTGTTGAAGGAAGAGTGGAGTAGAGTCAGGGGACCGGCAGGAAGTGGGGTGCGGGTGACCGACCCAGACTGCATAGAGAACCATCGACGGAGCCCCACAGACAGGCAGGTGCAGCTGGTCAAAGTTCACCCGCTGAACATAACAGGACAACCTTAGTTTCTGTATAGTGAAAGAAACAGTTTCCAGGACCAAAGGACAGCCCACAAGATGGAGACATACTTTGCTGGCTATTCAGCGGATATAAGATCGGCCTCCAAAACAGACAAGTAGCTCAAAACAAATTGAGCAGCAGAATAACAGATCAGGCAATGAATTAAAGGGCAAGCAAATTCTTCTTAGAAGAAAAAGTACAAATGACTGATAGATACATGAAGAAATAATTAACATCCTTGGCCACAAAGGAAATGCAAAACCAAAACCACACTAAGATTCTACCTCACACTAGTCAGAATAGCAATTCTTAAGAAAACAACAAATGCTAGCAAAGATGTGTGGACCAAAAAAAAAAAAAAATCCTTGTACCCTGCTAGGGGGAATATAAACCAGTGCAACTACTAAAGAAACCAGTATGGTGTTTCCTAAAAAGTGCAAAAATATTATCATACCAACATAATACCACTGGGCACCTATGTGAAGAGGTGTAAATCAATAAAGAGAAGGCTACAAGCACAGTCCATTATTATAGCTCTGTTCACAATACCATCAACGTGCCCAACCACAGAAGAATGGATAAAGAAAATACGATACATATACCATAGATTATTATACCGCCATAAAGAAAAACTGAAACCACATCATTTACAGGAAAAGATGGAAACAGATCACGTTCAGCCATGTTCAGAAGCCAAGCGGCGAAAGCATAAGTACATCTAAAGGACATAGATACATGGAAATGCAGATGTGTGTGCACATACATAGACTATGGAACTGTTTGAGAGGAGGGGCAGGTGGCTGGTTTAAAAAGAATGATGGAAGGCAAATAGCAAAATCCACTGCAAGTGTGTGTGAAAGAATGAATGAGGAATCTCAGTCAGAGCTGTTCAACAATAGAATGGGGAATGGAGGATGATTTAAATATACGCAGCTCTGGGCTGGGAAGGTGGCTCAGTGGTAGAGCGCTTGCCTTGCATGCCTGAGGCCCTGGGTCAATTCCTCAGCACCACATAAGCAAAAAGAAAAAAGCCGGAAGTGGAGCTGTGGCTCAAGTGGTAGAGCGCTAGCCTTGAGCTGAAGAGCTGAGGGACAGCGCCCAGGCCCAGAGTTCAGGCCCACTACCGGACCCCCCCCCCCAAAAAATATACGCCGCTCTGAAATGCTGTAGTGAAACTCCTTGGTACAATTAAATACAGGCTAAAAAAGAGGTGAACCACAGGCTCTGCTGGCAAGTAGAGCATCAGCCAGAGGGGGAGCGCGGATGAGTGGTGGAAGTACTTTAAATAGAGTAACAAAACCTGTTGAAGCAGGAATGGGGGTGAGGGACGGTGACAAATGGGGTGAGGTTAATTGGGATATGCTGTAGACATGTAGGGAAATGTCACCATGAAACCCCCCCATACAATTAAAAAAAAAACTGTACCCCCCAAAAACGGTAACAGGAGTCCCTTCGAATGTGTGTGTGCCGATGCCGGGTCTCGAACCCAGGGCCTTGTGCTCTTGCTCCCCTTTCTAGCTCGCTGCTGGCCACGCTGAGCCACGATCCCCGTGATTCATGAATAGAAGATGGGATGTCTCAGACTTTTCTGCTTGGGGTTAGCTTTGAACCGCGATCCTCTAGGTCTCAGCCTCCTGAGTAGCTAGGATTACAGGCGGGAGTCCCCGGTACCCAGCCAGTTGTGTGTGTGTGTGTGTTGATACTGGGGCTTGAACTCAAGGTCTCTAGGATTACAGGCAGGAGCCCCTGGTACCCAGCCAGTGTGTGTGTGTGTGTGTGTGTGTGTGTGTGTGTGTGTGTGTGTGTGTGTGTGTGTGTGTGTGTGTGTGTGTGTGTGTGTGTGTGTGTGTGTGTGTGTTGGCCAGTGCCCCCAATCCCCAATAAAAACCTTGAACTGCACAGTAGCGGGAGACACTCGGTACACTGAGAACAAGTCACTAGCCTTGTGTGAAGGTGCTTGTGTCCATAGGACCCTGTCCGAGGGCAGACATAGCAGGACTAAGTCGTCAGAGTCCCGCAGGCTGACTCGGGCCCCATCCACCCACGGCCTGGCTGCTGCCACTCAGCGTGCGAGGCCACCCAGAGCTCAGACATGGAACCAGGGCGACAGGGTGTGAACTTGGCCTTCAGGGACAGCCGCGTCTCCTGCCTTTGCACGGTCTCTTTCTTTTCGCCCCTAACTGCTGCGTAAACTCATGTGGGATCCTATCACAAGCCCTGAAGAGGGCCGAAAGGGAACCAAACCATGAATTCTACCCTTGAGAGTTCACCCCATGACACCGACAGGTATATTTTTTGAGCAGCCTACAGAGAACGTCCCCGACAATATTGTAACGGTTCAATGTCTGCTTGTCACCTCCCGGCGTTGTCCCTTTCATCCTCCGCCAGGGAGAGCGAACCAAATGGAAGAAACCTCTAAGGCCTGGAGTCACTGAAAAGTAACTGCAGCTGTGGCCAATCTAGCTCCTACTGCAGAGCTACTTAGCAGGTGGCATTTGAGGCCTCTAAGCCCTGCAGAAGGAGACGGGTCTGGGGCGGAAGCTCACAGTACGCAGGCCTTGCAGACAGTCCAGCTGGCCACTGGACTGCCAGCCCTGCCCACCACAGAGTTATTCACCCCCCACCCCTACCCCGCCCTGGAATAGAACTGTGTGGTCACAGAGGCCATGGATCACTAAGTACCCTCGCGGGTCTGGACACAGATCCCTGGCTTGCTACAGCCTTAAGTGGATGGAGAAATGGCAGGCCCCCTGGATCAAGTGAGAAGCGCGAGGCGAAGTTACTGGCTCAGCTCTGAGAGCTCGCTGGACACTTGCAGCCACCAGGGAAGCAAGCGCCCCACGGTATCCAGAGAGAGCCTCAAACTCAAAGAAACAGAGAAGTCCTACTCCATTCTTTCCTTCAACTGGAAAGAAGAGAAGTTGCTGAAGAAGAAGCTCAGCTTCCTGGAGTCCATGAAGAGGTACGAGGCGAACGCGCGTCTCATGGAGCAAATCGCCTTTTACAAGCAGTGTTTCTCAAAGTATCAGAGGTCGGAGCTGGCCCACGCCCGGCTGCTAGGCAACAAGGAGCTGGTCAAACAGCTCACGTCCAAGAACACGTTCTCCATCTACAACGTGCCCCTGGTGGACGACAGCGAGGCGGCGGTGAAGGCCATCATCAAGAATGGCGAGGAGAACGAAGGCAAGAAGATGGAGCTTAACGCGCACCAACAGAGGGTCTGCCCGGCCATCAGGAGCGGCCGGTCTTCGAACAAGCCCCAGGTTCAGTCCGTCTCCAGAGTGACAGGGAAGGCCAATGGCAGGGAAGCAGGCCGGAGGGCAAGCAATAGGAAAACAAAGAAAGGCAAGAAGCAGCCAGCGGTGGCCCTATCCTCAGAACCCCCGGGGAATCCCGAGCACGTGCAACCGAGAACCGCTCCTGTGGACAGCAGGCTCTCCTCCTCCTCCTCGTCCTTGTCATCATCATCCTGGGATGGCTTCTCCAGCGGCTACGCGAGCTCCGTGGAGAGCGACCCGCCGAGGCCAGCGAGTGGCGGGAGGCTGAGAGGCAAGCTTCTGAAATTCTTAATAGATCACTCGAAAAAGAAGAGGTCAAAACCCAAGAACAGTCCCCAGGGACAACAGTCCATCCCCACGGATCCCACACAGCCCACGGACACGCAGGCCAGCCCCAGTGACAGGAAGCTGCTCTCGAGTGGAAGAGATCTGTCCCCCATGGACAGGCTCGTGAGCATTCCAGCACCCTCTTACATTCCAGTGTCCTTTTCCATAAGCCCCTTGGAGATAGGAAGGGAGGGGACACCCAGAATTCATGGTTCGGGAAGAAGACAGAACTAGTTCTGGAAGAGACTGGAAGCGATCTTCACCACATAGAATGTGTATTTGTTCTCCCCGTTCCCCTTTTACACACCCTTTCCCCTCTTCTACCCAGTTACCATTCAATAGCTACTTCTTAATTCTTACCTGTGTAACGAAGACAAAAAAAAAAAATCTTACCCCTGATCTCAAGACTGCTCCTGAACTCAGGAAGCAAAAATGCTTTCCTCTTCTACAAGATCACAGCAACCAAGGCAGGATTTTAAACAGTAAGACAGTAGACCCAGGTCACCTCCGGCCCTGCATCTCCTTGAATGGAGACACGGAGACCCAGCAGCTAGAGCAGGCAGCAAAAAGAAGGGCAGGCTGGGCTGGGACCAGGACATCTTGAACTTTCCACACCAGGCTTCCTCTTCATTACCAAATAACAATTTTTTTTTTCAAGGAGAAATATTTAAGAAGATACATGACTCTGGGACACATTTGGCAGTATTGCTCTTACTGTAAAAAAAAGAGAGAGAGTAAAAGACAATAATTTGGGGAATGTTAGCAACTTTTGATTCTTCAGTGACTTGCATACGGAATCTCGTCCTAGTTTCTTATAATAAAACGAATCAAAGGAACGAAAGCTAGTTGGCTAGAGAATTGCTAGCCTCACCCTCGCCCCAGTATTTACTAGGAATCAGTGCCCACTGAAGGGAACTCTAGTTCTCTAGAGTTAAATGATCACCAAGTACTAGGCAGAGGCTCTGTTGTTTAGCTGTATTTATGTACAGGCAGTGGCCTGAGACCTTGGGCAAAATGACTTAGAGCATGTGAGTCGTTGAAAAGATTCTTCAAGAGTTGAACAAGATGATCTCTTGTTAAGGCTGCCCCAGAAGCCTCACACAATCCAATTACTTTGGTATGGGATAGCTTGCCCTTGAGTTGACTAATACACAAATCCTTTGTCCTCTGCAGCTCAGCATTTCAGACAATATAGAGTAGTTACATTCTTTTTGTTAATTGGGTAGTCCTAAAACAAGTAAATGGCATTTGACATTTGAATGACTAGAACCTATTGGCTCCCAATTATTTCTGGGGAGTAAGTTTTGTGATTTTTTTTTTAATACATTTATAACCAACGAAAGTGAAATTGAGACTCTGAAGTGTTGTGTGTGAGATCTCCTGCTCTCCTGCATGGCAGCTTCCACTTCAAATGGATTTGCCATTTTATTTCCTCTCTGCGGTGGTTATGTGTACACATGGTAATGATGAAAAACAAAAGGCCACTTTTGAGTGGGCTGAGGAGCTAGGTAGAAGTAGAGGCCAAGACAGAGAGGAGCGGGGGGAGAAACAAAACTTTTGTAAGTCCCTTAGGAAAACATAATGGACTTAACACTTCCTTAGGAATATATGGAAAGAATGAGTTTTCCTTTTAGTGCTTTTCCAAAATTAGGGGTACTCCAATGAGCACCTGAGTTATCACTACACAGGGGAAAGGTAAGGAGCCCCTGAATGCCAACAAAACAGCAGAGCAAACAAAAAAAACCCCTAAAATGGCACTTTGTGTTCTACCTCCTACTGGTGGTTTTGTAGAAATCTGCAAGTCTGGTTGGCAAATCAGGCGCTCTGGCTTCGCAATCCCATTATTCGTACGTTTACTTGATTATGTTCTGAGCTTGAGGATGAGTGAGTAGTTTTCCTTTCACAGACCCTACAAACTGAGGGAGTTAAGCTATAGTAACAGAAATGCAGAGTGTAAGAGGCCCTGCAGAATTACAAATGCTGGAGAACACAATTGAAACTTGAAAAACAAGGCAGTGGTGGTACCACACTGATGGTGAACGGCACTGCTGCTAGATGTAGGTGCTGGAAGCGGACAGAAGTTGAAAGCAGGTGACAGGACAACTTCTAACTCACAAGGGGCCAGGTGGACACCATCTACTGAGAGTGAACGGGAATTGTACTCCACCTCATCCTGAAGCTTGTGGAGTTCATCTTCCTGCCTTAGATGACTGTGTCTAGAGGGCAAGGATTCATTCTTCTTTGTCTGAACAGACCCAGAGGGACAGGTATGGTAGTTATGCCTGTAATCTCAGCCACTTCAGTGGAGATAGGAGATCATAGTTTACAAGGCCAGCCCAAGGAGCTAAGTGAGACCCTATTCTCAAAAATAAAGCACGTGCGTTCACACAATCTGCTGGGAGGGAGGAGGAGGAGGAGGATCACAGTCCACAGCTGTCCCGGGTAAAGGCAAGAAAGGCTATCTAGAGCAAAAACCCACGTGAGTTACTGGAAGGGCAGAGACTTGTGCTTTGAGGCCAGCCTGGGGTGGGGGGAGAGGGAGGGGATCATAAGACCTGGAAAATAACTAAATGCAGACAAGTGCCGGGGTTGTGGTTGACGTGGGAACACACTTGTCTAGGAAGTGGTGTTTGAATTCAATCCCCCCAATCCCAAACAAAACATCCGAGCCACCAGGGAATGGCTCAGTGCTAGGTTAGGTTGCTTGGCACCGTACCAAGGCCCTGGGTTCCATCCCCATGGAAACAAATGCACCCAGATTTAATCCGCATAGGCCACACGCGGCAGGGCAGGTGTGAAAACCGCATAGGCTAGCCAGTGGGACTGGTTTTGGAGTTATTAGCTTGAAAGCTCTGAAATGCTTTCTCTTGGCTCTTTTGTCTCCATGCAACGACTCTGTGTGTGTGCGTGCGCGCATGTGCATTTTTATGAGTGGAAATTAATCGCAAACAGCAGAGAAGTGAGGGGGAGGGATTCTAAGACTGGCCATCACGTGGGCCGTGAGCAGGGCAAACCCCCTCCTCGCACAGAACGTGGTCTGGTTTTGTGGCTGCTCAACCACAGGCTCCTTGTTTCGAGTGGTAGCATCTCCATGGGCCATGCTTGCTCCCCCTGACCTTCTGGCTTGCCCTTGGTGATAATGCTCCCGAGAAACGGTGGTGTGCTTGACCTAACAGGGCCGTCTGGTTTCATTCTCTTTATAGGATTCTTTCTAGCTCAGGAGAGGTGCCATTGGGTACCTCCGGCACTCGGACTAGAACATGACCAACCTGTACTCAGCCCCTTCCCCCCCCCCCCCCCAAATCTGCAGTCAGAACCAAGACTGTCTCTGTTTGTTGTCTGAAGGGAGTCTGTGAGGGCTGCTTTCTGTCCTGCCTCCCCCACCCACTATCTTCCCCATTCTACTCGCAGGCAATCCACCTTGCTGAAACCACGGCAGTGATTCTGAAATGCAAGGACCATAAGGCATTGCACTCTGCAGGTTCACACAATAGCCGAGTGTGAGGCCTCCGCAAAGTCCAGCATAGAAGACGCCCCTCCCCGCCTCGTCCCAAGGCCTGCAAGCACTGAACTTTGGGTGCTCGACACCCCCCCCCCCCACATCTATCATGTGCCTGTATGTAGGTACAACATTAGAACTGTAAGTCCAAACTGTGCTTTTATATATTCCTTTTACCCATTTTGAGCTCTTTCCCTGTGATATTTACCTCGACTCTTTAGTGCCGGAAAACGTCACTAAAAAGATTTTTAAGGCACTAACATTTCCTAGGATGAGAGGCAGGGCTTGAGATCTCCCAGAGAACTTTCCTCACAGTAAATACCATCCTGAGCGCCCAGGATGGATACCCCCCCAATCCAAAGAGCCGATTTACTTTTTAAGTATGGGGTGGTGGTGAGAATAGGTGAAATACTGCTTCCTCTTTCTGTGTCCTTGTCTCTAGACTTTTCTGGGAATGAAACATCAAGCCATGTGGCTTTTCTAGTCACTTGGTATAACTAAAGCACCTACTGAAGTAGTAAAAAGCGAGGGGTGAAATGCCAGACTCCCTGGGTTGAAGGCATAACTCTGCCTCTTGCTTGCATCTGTCTATGGACGGAAGCCTGAGCTGGGGGGGTGGCAACTTGGTTTTCTCCCTGCACCATCGTTGCCATGCCACACACAGTTCTGACTTGTTTGCAGTAGAGGGATCTGAGGGCAAAACTTGGACTATCAGGTGGTGGTATGTCACTGAGCTACAGCGGGGAGGAGGTTAGTGATTTTCTGATGGAGGACACCCTCCTGGAAGTCCCAATGGAGATTCTCCGGCTTGCCTGGTGGCTTCCAACCCCCCCTGCCCTGGGAGATTCTGCTTCAGGTGGTGCTCCGCGCTGTGCCCGGCCCGAAGGCCGCTTACTTGTGCAACACTGTTTTCAGTGGCTCATTCCCCTTCCATGGCCTGGAGCCCATCCTTGGTGCAAGCATCCTCTAGTCAGTGGCCAAAGGCTGCTTTGAGCATATCTTACCTGGGGACCCTTGCCAGAGCCAAATACATTTCTGTGTTCCCCAACATCTAAAGGTCACAGGTCAAGGACTTGATATATTCCATTCGAAATATATCTCAGTGAGATTAACGCCAGGGAAAGCTCCCAGCAGTCTATGAGACCAGCAGTACCCTGATACCAAGACCAGACAAAAAGATAACAGGAAAAGAAAGCTACAGACCAATATCCTTTATGAATATAGATGCAAATATTCTAAACAAAATACTAGCAAACCAAGTCCAGCAGCATAGAAAATGGTTTATGTAGCATAGACAAGTGGGATTATTCCAGGAATGCAAGGTTGATTCAATATACAAAAATCCATCAATGTAATACAACATATCAATAGAATAAAGGACAAAAACTACATGACAACCTTTATAGATACAGAAGAAGCATTTGACAAAAATCCAATACCTTTTTTTTTTTTTTTGATAAAACACTCAACAAAGGAGGAATAGATGGGAATTTCCTCAACTGGAAGCATCGATGAAAAACCCACAGCTAACATCATACTTTATGGTGAAAGACTGAATGCTTTCCCCCGTAAAATCAGGAACAAGAAAAAGATGTCCATTCTTGCCATTTCTATTCAATATTGTACTGACGGTGCTAGCCAGGGCACTTAGGCAAGAAAATAAAATAAAAAAGAATCCAGATTTGAAAGGAAGTAAAAGTATTTCTAGTCACAGACACATGATCTTGTATGTAGAAATTTTTTTAAAAAAATTAGAATAAATGAGTTCTGAATAGCTACAGTATACAAGGTCAATATACAAAAATCAATTGCATTTCTAAACACTACCAATAGATAACCCAAAAAATGAAAACTAGAAAATAAATGTTTGTAGTAACATCAAAAATAAAATACCTGCAAAATATTTAACCAAACAGGTCAAGACTTATACACAGAAATCAATAAAACATCACTGAAAGAAACTACAGACCTCAACAAATGGAAAGAGACTCCATGTTCATGAACTGGGCAATTTAATACTGTTAAAATAGCAACATTCTTCAATGTGATCCATAGATTCAACACAATCACTACCAAAATCCCAGGTGCTTGTTTTTGCAGAAATTAACAAATTGATCTCAAAATTCATGTAGAATACAAGGGACTCAGAATAAATCCAAAATGATCTTGAAATAGAACCAAGTTGAAGGACTCACAAATCTCAAATTCAAAACTTACCACAAAAGTTACAGTAATCTACACAACAGGATACCGGCATAAGGACACACATACAGAACAATGCGGTGCGGGGAGGGTTGAGAGTCCAAAATCCAAGTCTTATATTTATGGTCACTTGCTTTTTTTGACAAGGGTGCCAAGACCATTCATGAGGAGAGAACAGTCTTTGAACAATCTGTGTGTGTTCTACTGGATATCCACATACCAACACACGGAGCTGGACCGCTACAATGCACCACATGCAAAAATGGACCAAAGACCCCTAAATATAAGAACTAAAACCACAAGACACTTAAAGGAGATAACCAAGAGAAATGAAAACTTAGGTCCACATAAAAACTTGTACACAAATTTTCATGATTGTAGTATTCATAATAGCCAAGAAGCAGAAACAACACAAGTATCCACCAACCAAATGGATAAACAAAAAATACAGGATATCAATACAATGACAGTATTCAGCCACAAAAGAAACAAAGTACCAATACATGCTACAACACAGATGCACTTTGAAAACATTACTCTAAGGGGGAGGGAGATACAAAAGGCCACATATTATGATTCCATTGATAGGAAATATCCAAAATAAGCAAATCCATGAGCAGAAAGTAGATGAGTAGTTCTCAGGGGCTGGGGGGTAAGAACAGGCAGTCACTGCTATGGGTACAGAGGTTTTTTTTTTTGTTGTTGTTTTTGTTTTTTTTTACAGTGATGAAAATGCTCTGGAACTATATAATGATGACAACTGCACAATTCTGTGAACATACTAAGAACCACAAATTTTACACTTCCAAAAAGGGTGGTTTTATGCACGAGAATTCTATCTTAAAGATGAGGGGAGCACTCCTCTTCCATTTGGAGGTGGATGAGAGGTCAACTCTTGCAAAATAAATCTTTAGCGAACACATTCCCAATCTCTCAATAATTTTCTCTTATTTAACTGGCAAAAATTTTGGGAGAACCCATCTCTATCTTCAGGATGTCTTGCAAGATGTTGCCTAGTGTCTGGATCTCACTCCACTGAATCCTGACAGCCAGTGATAAGGTAGGATTGGGTGTAATTCAAGCCACGGACATGGCAAGGCCAGGAATGAAACCTGGAGTCCTCTGACTCTCAGGGCTTGCCCCCTCCACCACTCTGTACTTTCTGTTCCCCATCCCAGCCCATTTCCTGTGGTTTCTTTGGGGGCTGGAGGAGAGTTAGGATAAGTATTCAAAGTCCTACTGAGCTAAAACCTACAACTCTTCATTTGCACATTTTTGGCAATGGGGAAAATGGCTCATTTTAGATAGGTGTAGGCACAGCCCTTAATTCATCTGGCTGTGTTAACTCAGGCAAGGTCCGTGACCTCCTGTCATATCGCAGTGCAGATGCTCTGAGAGATCACCTGTACGAGGTGCCTGGTGTGCACTGAAGTTAGCTCCCTTGAGAACCTAAATTAGAAGTGCAAGAGAAAGGCTAACGTGACCGTCCCGCAGCACCGCGGGACCCTGGCTCACAGTGCTTTATGCAGCACAGCCTTCTTGAAAATTTGGCAATATCCCAAGTGTCAAATCTCCACTCCCACCTCCCCTGGGGAGGAGGGCGAGCAGCCGCTGCAGGCGGCTCCAGGGCACAGCAGAAGCGCAGACTGGACAAAGTTGCACAAAATGGTGCTCCCAAGGCACCCCCCCCCCCCCCCCCCGCAGGCCTCAGGGTCTCTGCTACTGATTGACCAATCCACACGCTGAGTAACAGCCAGTCACTCCAAGGAGCCACCGCCTCAAGGAGGCAGATCCTTAACCACTAGATCTCCAAGTAGCTTTAAATCGGGGTGGGAAAGGCTGTGTTTAGTGAGAGGTCAGGCAGCTTCATTAGACATGCCGGGGCATCTTCCATCGTTACAGCAGAGGGCTGAGAAGTTACTAAAGTGAGGAAGAATGATTGACAGCGACAGAGGCAGACCGAAGAGCGCTGGTGAAGTTCAGGCAAGGCCTTTTAAGTAAAATCTGGATGAGCTGGGATGGAAATGGGGCAGACGGAAAAGAGCAGCCCGGGTTCAGAGCTGTCAAGGTTCAAAGCCAAGAATTTAGATTTTGGCAATTAGGAAGTTAGGAATGTGCTTCGGTAATCAATTTTAAGTGAAACAGTATTGGATTAGAGGACTCTCCCACAGTGAAATCTAGCCTACATGTACGCCCAAACCCTCTTGTTAGGATTAACAAGTGTCAATACAAGAACAGGGAAGGGAGAAAAAGCAGGGACTCTATGCTTAGAAATCTTTTCCCCAGATCGCTTCACACTGACATGGTAAAAGCAAGCCAAGTAAAAGAGGCAGCAATTGGAAGCGGGTTTTTTTTTTGTTTGTTTGTTTTGGGTTTTTTTGGCTCTTTGGTGGTCTGAGGGAAGAAAGGGCGATTATGGGCAGTCCTAGGTGAAGGGAAGGCTGATGGATAGAAAAACTATTTTTGAGGTAAGCAGGTAAAGGGACCTAGATTACTGTGATTTAAGAAGGTACTTGCTCTGACAGCTTATATGAATCATTGAGAAAACTCTCAACAGGGACTTGAAACCTCAGCCTTACCAGGCTCCTACTGAAATGGGGTGATAGGGCCCAGTCCAACCATTTGTCCTTTCTAGTAAACACCTGGCTCAATTCTGAATGAGTGATATAGAAGTGCTCTGCTTGAAGCCTCATTCTCAGGTTTCTTTATTTCAGTGTACCTACATAGAAATGTGTCTGAAAATAAAGCTAAAGAAATCCAAATTGGACTTTATCACATGACCACAGGCCAGAAAAGCAATAAACACGGTCTGGACAGCCAGGTCACCTGCTCCCAAGTTTGTGGCAGCAGGCTATATTTTTGTTGTATGTGTGAGTGCTCTACAATTCTAAAAGGTAAGAAATTACATTTAAGAAAATCACATTTTATAATTAGGGAACTATTTTATAGTTCAATTCTCCCTCTGCCCTGGAGATAATTGGCCAATTCAAAGAGAAGCAAAGCAGCTAAGAAAACAGCCTCCCGCAACCAGCAGTGCTTTTATAACCGACCATGTGGGTGGGGAAGGGAGAGTAGCTGTCACAGTCGGAATCTGTTTTGGTCTTCCTTAAGATTCTATTCACTGGCATTCTAGTAAGTCATAATAAGTAATATGATGCAGTAACTGATCACTGAGGAGCGATTTTTTTCTCCACAAAGAAAAAAAAAAAGGTTTAGGGTGGATTTATTTTGGACACCTTGCTAAATCTGTTGATGTGACTTTTAACTGATAACCTATACTTATAATGGAATTTGAGAATTTACCAACACGAGTTTCTTCATGAACTGATTATATAGAATATCCCCAGCACATTTTACTCCTTACGTTCATAATACTAAGCAGCACAGTGGATGAGAGGCTCTTTTAAATGATTGAGAGCTCCTTGTATTATAATGTATATACCATCAGTATTCTGAAAGTTGGCCCAGAAAAACCCCATGTTACCTTATCACATCACAATATGAAAAGCATTATTTTCTTTTTCCATTATAGTGAAAAATAAATGCCACTGTTTTATTAGCATCACAGTACATTGACAGTTGTATTTCAATTACTAAAAGAATTAAAATAATCCTGAAAGACATCCTTTTTCCCCCTCCAATGATCTGAAAGCTGTATTTTTCATGCCAATTTCAAACAAATTCTCAGGCTGATCTGCAGTACTCTGTTTAATCATCAAGGCACAAGCTCAGCACATTAGCTGTAGCCTGTAGTAAAATGATATATCAATGTCTCTCCTTAGTTAAAAATACATAATCCTTTTATTTTATAATGCAAAAGAAAAAAAAAAGAAATTAACATCACAGACATAGAAGACTAGGAACAGGGAAACCACTACCTTAAATATCCAGTAATTTAAACCTATTTGTTCTTTCCTGTAGTACATGAAAGTAATCTTTTAACAGTACTTTTGAAAGCAAAATTTAATCTTTGGGGATATACAATGTAATTCTGAGGAGTAAAACTTCCATTCCCTTCCAGGCCTACTGACTCGTATGACTAAGTAGCGCCAGGCACGGCAGCCACCCTTCCTGTTAGGCTGCAACACTGATCGCGTGCCTTCACAACGTAGTCGATTAAACGAGGTGATGGCGGCATGAAGGGGAGGCGCTGGATTGTCTAGCTAGAATCTAGGTAATAAGTAATTAATAAAGTTTAAGTGCACTTTCACATGCTTTTTATAACGAACAACGAGCTTCCTAACTTTGTTGCAACAGGTTTGACTACCATATCATTTGGCCAAATGCACTTTCCCCAGTAAACTTAAAACAAGAACAGTAACCGGAAAAAAAAAAAAAATCCCTGTCCTTCCATAGTCTAAGAAAAAGGATTGGCTACTGAAACAGTTCATTGCAAGACACATGAAGACAACGTACTGTGGCAGGAGTTGCTTTTTAATTTGTTGTGCTGTTACTAAAGTTCTGAGGGTTGTAGTTCGAACAGTCTAAGTTCTCCCATCTTTATTGATTTTCAAGATTTTGCACAGAAAACTCTTTTAGGGGGGCTAGAACAGCAGTACTTGCATCACACTGTTTCCAAGACTTCAAGTTTCAAAAGCAAAAATCATTAGGGGGGGAAAAAACAGAAAAAAAAAAAAAAAAAACACACAAAAAAAACCAGTTCCTGATTTGAGTTAGATACAGGGACAAAAAAAAAAAAAAAAAAAAAAGCACATACTTGCAGGTTACATGGTCTACAAATGATGGCAATGGTTTTCTTGGGAGAGTAGTTTTGTTGGTATATATATTTAAATACTCAAAAAGGCTCAACCTCAAGCAGTAATAAACACAAGCAAAAGTGATTTAACCCTTAAAATAAATATTCAGAAAAACCTCTCTGTACATACAAGTGAAAGAATATGTAACACTTTCACACAAAAAATAATTATAATAATAATAAAGGATTTGTTCATCTGTGCAGCTGAAATCTGCTGTTCCAGCCCACATGTCCCCAAATGAAGAAGGGAGGCAGACACGGATGACTACTGTGGCTCACTATCTTACAGCCTTTTTACTGTGACACTACCACCACCAAACGTATCCCTCAGTATATTTATTAAATTTTTAAACTTTTTCTCTTTTTTTTTCTTCCTTTTGTGTTTTTTGTTTTGATTTTTGTTTTACAGCATGCCAAATCCTTTGGCATATGTGATGGCCTTCAACAATCTCTCTTTAAGTTTTTCTTTGCTTGAATACTCCGGAAGTAAAAGGACATTAAAGCAAGTGTGAGATGTAGGTAACCTAAATAGAGAAAAGAGGGAAAAACAGGAAAATAGTAAGTCATGGGAAATATGCTCAATATTAAATGTTCCTACTTTTAGATGGAGTATATATGGTTAGGATGGTTTGCAACGAAGCACTATACATACAGCAAGTCATAAACAAGAATCACGCTGTCTTTATCCTATAACTAATACTATGAAATGATGATGATGATGATGATGATTGCGATGACGGCATATTACCTCCACTGAGCTATCACTCCATAGCAGTTATCATTTTAGGTTTTTAATCCTTGTAGTTTATGTAACTAAGTCTTCCCACAACAGACATACAGACTCTTTAAAATTGAAATCACTGAGAACTAACCTATTTGGGAAAACTATTCAAACCTGATTTTAGATTTCCAAGTCTGTGTTCTTTAATGTTTATTAGCTATTGCTGGAAATCTGACGGGGAAAATGATTTCCTAACAAATATACATTTATGTTAGTACTATCATGAGTTAAGTCTGTACATTTAAAGCACAAAATATGCAACTGCTGGTGGTACAATATATTAGCTCTCCCACGTACAAAGGTACACAATGAGATAATAAAATTAAATACCAAAATTATATTCATAGAGGGTTATAGAATAATCTCATGCTGAACTGACAATCTCCTAAACCTCAATTTAAACCATTCTAAATGGATTTCCACATAATTAGTCTTTCCAATGAACAAAACTGTTAAAAAAGAATCATACTAATTTGTAAATCAGGGCCATAATTTTAATTTGTCACTTTAAAGGACTTCTTTAACAATACTAGCCAAATATTCTCTGAACTAATGCTTGATGTGAATTGTATTTTAAAATAAAACCAAAAGGGTGCCCAGAAGCTACAAAGAAAGCTCATATGTGAGTGACATGGAATGCCAAGTTTTCAGTAGTTATGGAATCAAAACTCAGTAATTACCTTTCTGTGTCTGGGCCATTTTTGGCTATAATCATCTTTAATTTTCCTAGTCCTCCTACAGGCGCTCTGTCGGTGCCTGTTGTGAACTGCAAGAAGAGTCTTTTCTGTTCATCTGAAAATGAATGAACAATTTCCCAGAACTCCCTAGAGAGAAAAGACAGAATTCTGATTTTAATTTGGCATTCACTAGTATTAGCACTAATATAAGCTTACAGTATAAATACTAGGAGACAACTTTAAAGTTAATTTTTAGGACTAAAGAGTCAAGTGATGAGTCAGTAATTCTATGGCAAATTTATCTTAGGAAAACCAACCCAAATATATAAAACATTTTCTTCACACTATTTACAAGACTGAAAAAAGGTAAGCCCTCACAATAAGAAATGACAATATAATCATAGTATAATCACAATAGGTAGTCAGTAACAATAAAACTCATCTACAACTGAAAAACACTAAGAAGGTTGTCAAAATTAACTGCAGATGTTGCCTTGCTCCCTCAATTTTCCTGCAATCTATTCATTCTTTACCTTAGTTAGTGGGAGGTGATACAGATTAATAACAAGCCAACCAATATTTTGTAGCAATAAAAAGTACAAAAATTTTATAGGGGGGGCTGGGAAGGTGGCTCAGTGGTAGAGCGCTTGCCTTGCATGCCTGAGGCCCTGGGTTCGATTCCTCAGCACCACATGAGCAAAAAGAAAAAAGCTGGAAGTGGCACTGTGGCTCTAGTGGTAGAGCGCTAGCCTTGAGCTGAAGAGCTGAGGGACAGCGCGCAGGCCCAGAATTCAGGCCCCATGACCGGACCCAAAAAAAAAAGAAAACAAACCCAAAAAAATTTTTTATAGGAATGAAAACATATAAAATAGTATGTACTGTGTGTAGTAGGAGAGAATGATTTTGGCATTTATCATCATGTGAAGCTATCTGAAGAGAAAGTCCTGGCTTCCTAAAAGCTATGTAATAATCTGATGCCATTCTGTCCCAAGAAGCAAAATGCAATCTCATGCTTATTTAAATAATTAGCCATCTATAAAAATAATATATACATGAATCCACAGCTAAAAATTTAAGATTTTATATACAAATAAGTTTCATTTTAGTATTCATCTGACAAGTTCTTTCCAAAATCACAGAAGAGAATGTCACATTTCACAAATCATTAACTGGAATTCTGGAGTTTTATATTGCGCTTTCATACTACTTTTATGACCAAGATGCTGGCGTTTTTAGTTCTGTGATGTCATGTTTCACCAGCTTGATAAGCTTTCCTGGCTTTCACTAATCTTTTGATACTATTTTGTCACTGCTCCTGCAAACTTACTACTCACCTAGAAGACACAACAAGGACACACACTGCGACAGAAACCAGGACGTGGAACTTGTGGAAGCCACCTCTCAGGAAGGACAAGAATCAGAGCTGCTATTGCCATTCCTTTTGGAAGACTGGCAAGAGAAAGTAAGCTTACTGCCCTCTCTCGGGCTAAAGCTGCACCACAGTGGATGCGAACACAGCATCCTCACACTGTACACAGAGAGCCACAGGCACCAGAGGAAGGAGAAAAACCCGAATGCACTGGCCAATGAGTGATGATCACAAGTCTGGGCTGGACATATTATTAAAAAGCTATTTCTTTGGCTTTTATTTTAAAACATGTTCAACCTACATAATGAAAACAATTGCTGAATAAAATTCATCTCTTCCTGTATTAAGTGCTACATAAAAAGTATTAGAGGAAGCTTCCACACACAGCAGCACCCGAGTCACATCTGTCCTCCTCCTATCTCAGCAACTTGCCCACATCCACAGAGAGAGAACACTAACAGCACCCCAGATTTACAGTCAGGGATCAGTGGGGCCAGAACCAGCCAAGATGTCCCCTGAACGTAGTTTCTGGACACCAATGGATGAAAGTGGCTAGAAAAGGATCTTTTACAAAACAAGATGAAGCTGAAGAATCAGCAGGCACTGTGTCACCTAAGTAAGAACCGTATACCTAAAGAATTCTTGTATCTCAGCAACAGAAGATCACTGAAGACACCCAAACCCGTCTCTACTTGCCTATGAGATCTAGTAATAGCAAGTGAATAAGAAAGCAAAGTCTTAAAATTCAAATAAAGGTGTTATGAAAAAAAGTCTTGCCAAGTAACAGAGAAAATTTCTAACAGAGAAAATTCCAAGAGAAAAAAATAACACAAAACATGCAAATGTCACATTCCAAATTGAAAGTACAATAACAGGTATGAAAGAACTATTAATATCAAGACATAAAAATTCAGGGCTGGGAAGGTGGCTCAGTGGTAGAGCGCTTGCCTTGCATGCATGAGGCCCTGGGTTCGATTCCTCAGCACCACATAAGCAGAAAAAAAAGCCGGAAGTGGCACTCTGGCTCAAGTGGTAGAGCGCTAGCCTTGAGCTGAAGAGCTGAGGGACAGTGCCCAGGCCCAGAGTTCAGGCTCCATGACCAGACCAAAAAAAAAAAGATATAAAAATTCAGAAATAAAGAACAAATATACTCATATATAAAGTGACCAAAGGATAAATTAATACAACTAAAATTTCTACTAAAGATAAAGAACCTAAAAACATAAAAAGGAAAGAAAAGTTAAAAAGTAAAGATCAACATAGAGGACTTGGTTTGGTTGGTAACTGTAACCTCAGTTATTCAAGATGTCAGGAAGACTGAAATTCGAGGCCAGTTAAGGAAACCAAGCCAACAAACATAAATAAAGAGAGACATCATCTCAAGTCAAGCATAGGCTTGACTTGTAATCCCTGCTAAGTGGGAGGCATAAAGTAGGAAGATAGAAGCTGTCACTGGAACCTCAATCCATAAGGTATGTCAGGACTCTGCACGCTGAAACTAAACAGCATGACTCCCGCTAATGCAAAACAAAAAACAAACAAATCCTAAACAGGACCCCAAGTCTGTGGATTTAGCAGGCAAAATGTTCAGGATACAATGCAAACGTCACTTGTCATACCAAGAACAAGGAAAAGTCACAAGACAGAAAGAAAAATCATCTGACGCCAACACAGATGAATAAGATCTTGGAATTATCTGACAATGGTTTTGATGCTGTCATCAGAAAAATGATCTGACAAGCTAGTACAAGCTCTGTTTCAGAAACAATAGGCACTCTCGGCAATAATAATAATAATAATAGAAGTCACAACAGAAAAGAGCCAAATGGAAATTATAAACATGTAGAATGAAGATGACAAGAGACAGAAATCTGAACAAGAGAAACAATACACTGAAAAGTGAACCAAGCATTTAGGTACATGCAGAACAGTAATAAATGACTCACCAATCCTCATCTTTTCAGGCCCAAAAAGAAAAGAATAGGGCTTAAAGAATATGTGAAGAAAGAATGGCTGAGAATTCTCCTTGTTTGGTAAAAGACACAAACCAAAGCTTAGGCTGAACAAACCCTAAATAGCATACATGAAACCAATCTTCAGCGAGAGGAAAAAATGGCTTTAACAAAGGAAAATTAAAAGAATCTAACATTAGTCAATGTTCCATTGAAGATCAAGGGAAATGATTAAAAATGAGTTTCAACACTTTACACAAAGTAGTGTTAACATCCATGAATAATGCTGTTACATGTATATTATCTGTAATATACACAAAAGAAAACTATACAAGGCAAAAAACACAAAAAAACAAATTAACAGATAATTCTTAAAACTGTTTAGTAAGTAATCCATGGAAGAACAATGTAAACAAGGAGCCACGAAGATTAAAGAAACAGACTACAAATGAGAAAATTGCAAAAGGAAGTTCTAACATATCCATAACAACCTCAAATGCTAATGCCTTAATGTACGAATTGAAGGGTAGAGACTAAAAGAATGGCTGAAAAACAATAGCCCAACTATATGCTGTTTACATGAAACTGAGTTCAAATACAGCAACACAGGTTAAAAGTAATGAGAAAAATATGCAATTACTAATCTTAAAAACAGTAACGATTATATGATATGCAGAACAAGTAAAATTACAAGGAATGAGATCTTGATAAAAGAACTAATCCATCAAGACTAAATAATTTTTAAATGGGTAAGGACCAAATAGCAGAGCCAACAGAGATAGAGACAAATCCCAGAAATCAATCCAATATGCCCAAATGATTTCTGATAGGAGAAAAATGACAAGGAAGCAAGAACAGAAGTATATCTACAACACATGAAAAGAACTATCAGAACTTAGAGAAAATCAACTGCAAATTTACCTACATCCACCAAAACTTAAAGTCACCCAGGCTTTTTCTTTTTTCTCTCTGTAAAACTTCACAAACTAATCTTGATACTTCTATAGAAATAGCCAAATCAATGTGGGAGGACTTACAGCATTTGATTTAAACAGAGAATATTTAAATCAAATTCTGATTTCTGACAGAAGAGAAAAATATTTACCAACAGAGGAGAACGAGAACAAAAGAAAGACATACAGAAGCTGATTTTTCAACAGAAGTCCAAGGGCAATTCAGCAGAAAAAGAAAAGCTGCCTGGAAGAGTATATTCACCAAATGGTTACACAGAGTACATCTTAAAAGGGAAGATGGAGGAGACAATTTAAAAAGAGGGCACACACCAATAAACACATACTCAACATCATTACTCAAGAGAACAAGAGAAATGCAAATTAAAAGTTCAAGAGTTATCATTTTACACTCAATAGGATGACTAAAGTTGAAGAATATTACTACCAAATCCTGAAGATGTTTAACAACGGGAACTCACATTGCTGGTAAAATGGTATGGCTGCATTACAAATCATTCTTGCAGTATGATAAAATTATTAAATAGTTAAATATAACCACCCCAAACTTCTACTCTTTACACATTTATTCAAGAGAAAAAAGCTTCACATTAAGACTACATACCATTTTATCCATAATAAACCAAGCCCCCAAATAATCTATCTAGTTGCCCACCAGCAGGATAATGGATAAACACATAGTGTATACTCATCTACTTTACCACTACTCTGCCAAAACCCAATGAATACATTAATGTAATAACATGAACTTGAAAAGCATATACTGTGTGACTTCATTATAGGAAAGCCAAGAACAAGTCTAATGTGGACAGCAATCCAAACAGTGGTTGCCTGTGGGGGATGGAGACTGACTGTGGAGACACAGAACTCTGTGGGAGTTTATCTGGACTGAGGATGTGTTCTAAGGGCATCCTTTTCTAAATTCTACACTGTCCAGTTAAGTTCTGCTCTGCTTACTGTACTCAAATTTCACTCCATACAACATCAATTCCGTCATTACTATCAAGACCAAATTTGGTAACACATAAAGAACATTAGTATATGGAAAATTAGTAAATAACGAGGAACATTCAGGTATAATATAGTTTGATAGGTGTATTTACATATATGTTAGACCATATTTATGTACCTGAAATGATGAGAAACCAACAAGTTGATGACTACTGCAGGTAATACTCAAGAAGCACTAATTGGTAGTAATAAGGAATTACAATAGCATAATTACTGTAGTCTTTGATGAGTTACTAGATCCAGGCAATCACAATCCATGATAAAAAGTCACTAAAAAACCTAGTCAGGGGCTGGGAAGGTGGCTCAGTGGTAGAGTGCTTGCCTTGCGTGCATGAGGCCCTGGGTCCAATTCCTCAGCACCACGTAAGCAGAAAAAGCCGGAAGTAGTGCTGTGGCTCAAGTGGTAGAGCACTAGCCTTGAGCTGAAGAGCTGAGGGACAGCGCCCAGGCCCAGAGTTCAGGCCCCATGACCAACAACAACAACAAAACTAGTCAAAAATGTCTAAGTAGAAAGAAACATAAACTAAAACCTGTGAAATACTTGGTTGGAAACTAAATAAATATCTGAACCAAGCCACTGAAATAGATAAGTTAAAAAAATGAATTTCTTTCTACCTTGCACCCCAAAAAGATAAGGGGGATGACTTGTAAAAATGTGAGTAGTCAAGAAAAAAATCCAAACTTTTACAGCTACTGAAAAACACAAAAACTTCCTTATACATCTTGTTTTTATGAATTCAGAACACATGAAATAAATACTAATGGAGATACTTTCTTGTCATTTAATTCCTAGTATTACAACCACTATTTAGGGCTTTGACTTCTTATCATCTGTAGATACTAGTGATGTATTCATCATATTTCTACTGATGAAATCAATAAGTTGAATCATTCAAAAAGGCTTTTATCAACTCTAAGCTGCTATACCGCTGTCATTTCACACAGTATTTGTCCTTAAAATAATGTATGCACACATGCTCTTCAAGGGCACAATTAAGTAAAATAATGTTGCTATAAAAGCTAATGATTTCAATTTCAAAGAGAATTTCTCCATAACAAATGATACAAGATATTTCTATTTTCAAGGAAGCATTAAGATACCACTTTCATCATAACTTTGTTAAATGTACTATCAGTAGTGTTGAAAATACTTCTGATATGACTTTTGACCAACGTGGGGCTCTTTTTTAATCACTATGTTTGTTATCTCAAACATTTTATGAATAACCTTTGGAACTGAGTTAATAGTAATATAATAGTTGCGAAGAGTAAATACGTTTACAAAAATGGAGAGAAGCGACTAACAGAAAGGGCAGTAACCTACAAACCATGATGAAAGAATCTTAACATATACCAGGGCAGTAAAAATAATAACATGAAAGAATGCTTACTGCTGGACAGAGTTAACTCTCAAGCTTGCACTTCAAGGAGTTGTAAAGCAACAACCTTCCAAGAAGCCTCTTGTTTGAATGCTTTCTCTCCTCGCCCTGCCAGAGGGTGGCAAAAGAGCACCATGGTCCCTTACCAGCCTCAGTAGAGAACACGAAAGCCTACATCTTTCAGGACCAAATGGCACAGGACAGACAACATGGCGCTGGGAATACTAACTTTGGAATTGTTTGGAAATATTAGTAGATATACTTCTTGTCATATTACCTTGAGGATTAAGTTAAGGAAGCATTTCACATGTAAACAGGCTATCAAATTATTTATAGTCCAAATGCAGGAAATAACATGAGACTCACATAAAGTATTTCATTTATGAAAGAGACTACAAAAACTGACCATCATAAATATAGTCCTATTTTTACAAGTAAAATTGTGTAGAAGTAGCACCCAGAGACAAAGGACTGAAGCACAAGCACACACACTTCTTTGGTGAATCAAATCTTCCTTTTAAGAATTAAGCACCTCACCTAATCACAACAGAGTCCCTGGTATAGCCACCGTCATATTCTGTAGTTTCTTCTAGTGCCTGGAAATCTAGATTCTGCAAATTCAAGAAAATATGTCTTAACATCTTCTACACTACAGTATTACAAACAGTAAATCAATAACGTGATTACTTTGGAAGACGTTTGCACTTACCCGGCTTCCACATATAAGCAATTCAATTTCTTCTGGTCTGAATAAGTATTTTAAGGGAGATTCATTGGTTACCATATGAAAACCTCTACGAAAAGCCTTAAATTGTTTTTCTACTGATTTATTGAGAATGTAGTCAGAATAGAGATTGACAAATTCCTGTAGGAAACACAACCACAAGATCTACTTTTAAAATATGGTATGTAAATTTAAAAAAAAACAAGCTGTTTTTTTCCAAGGGAAAAACATTCAAGAATTATTTATATCCAAGATTTAGCCAACTGTAGCTTTACCATTTATATGAATTTTGTTTCTTGACATATTGTTCTTGGTTTGAACTATGTAAGGTACTTCTTTGAAGACTACTAACATGCATGCTTTGAAACCGTTAAAGTAACAATGATATTACCTTCCTGTTTTCATTTGTAATTGGAATTTTATCACCATTCTCCTTCAGATCATACATCATTGGGTTGCCAAAAAGATCTGTCTGTGATATCTGGAAAGTGATCATCATATCATCTTCTACATTCCCTTCATATTCCAACAAATCTTTTAAGCTCTGATATAGAACCTAAGAACCAAAATTGGAAAAGTGAGCTACCACAGAAGACTAAAACACAAGACATGCGTATTTCATTCTTCTTAGAATGTAAGCATAGACCGTATCTCTCCTGTCTGCTAATAGTTGGTAATAGCAAAGGAAGATTATCAGTCATGAGTTTTCATCAATATTGCAGCAGAGAAATCTCTGAAACCTTCCACCAGCAATTCAGTAACACATTTCACATGGTTAAAGATGAGATCCTCCACCGTGCCTCCATCTAGGCTACTGGGCAGGGTGGAGGATGGGAAATAGGCATACTAACTGTAGCTATCAAATAACCCAAGCAGCGCTGAGATCAGCTGGCAGATTCACTAAGTCTATTCAAAAGCAAATTATTTTAAAAATGCTTCTCCACAGAATTAAGTGATTGTTGGCAGGATCTATAAAAATTGTCCTTTTTTTTTTTTTTTTACTTAAGCTAGATTAAAATAATTATTATTTTACTGTGTATAAATACCAACAAGAATCCCAAACACAAACTCCAACACTTTTGTAGAAATTGCAATTCATCACTTAAATAAAAAAATCGAAGAGACTGAATACAAAACAATAATGAACTTACTGGGTGAGAGTCTCCCAAGTCTCGGAAAGTTCCTTTTTTCCCCATCAGCTTCCTGTAGACAACCATGGGAAAATGTACATCCAGTATACAGTTATTGTAAATAGCCAGACCCAGAACTATGCCAATCAGAGTAAACTGACCCTCCGTTTCAAAAGAGGATGGGTTAAACCAAAACAATTTTGTAGATTCATCATATGTGAACATACCTACAAGAAATAATTTTTAAAAATATATTACTTTTATATTTTATGATAAAGTAATGAACAATACAAATGTCAATTTGAAAGAATTCATGTCTACAACTTAAAATATAGTATATTAGAAAAGCTTTTTCTATTATAGTTAAATAATGCCTAAATATAATATCTGAATGTGGTTAAAAGTGTGAAATAGTATGTAATTTTAAGTTGCCAAAGTAATAAGCAGCTGTGGAAGAATTCTAGAAAGGAAAAAAAAAGTTTTTCATTAATTCAAGTAATGAATGGTTAATTTACATTCATACTTTATACACTCAATAGGTAAAAATACATGCATATATTTATTTTCTCTCAAATAGGGCAGTTTTGTGTCTTTGGCTTTCAATGAACACAATAAAATACAAAAACAGTTTTGATTAATAATAAGCACGACTATAGAATATAGCAAAATTAATCTCACCATAACAATATTTGTTTCATGAACCCAAAATGTTTGCTTCTGTTTCCACATGTACACACTCAAATAAAATGAATAACTACAAACAGTAACAGAAAGGTCAATTCGATATACATACAGCACTAAGAATCCACAGGCCCAACAGCTCAAACTCTTAACGTCTAGCAAGATGATATACATTATCCTATGCCATGAATCCTTGCAATGTGATAGCTAAGTTAAGCAGACTATCCAAAAGACTGTATCATTTCTTCCTGGCCTACTTTATCAGTAGGAAAAGGAATAAAAGCATACTTTGATTTTCACTTTCAGACTGACATATGTATGTGTCTTTCCCAAACTGTGTTCAAATAAAACTTTTTGGGAAACAAATATTATATGTGGAGTGAAAAATGGAGTCGCCCTCATTCATGTTATTGTTTGATTAGACTTATTATTGCTGTAATTGAGTGTGAACTCTGAGCCCAAATCAGACAAATGCTCTCCACTGAGCAACATGCTCTCTGCAAGAAATTTTATAGCAAATAAGCCTAATTTGATATGAGCCAGTGTTTCTGAACCTTAAGTACAATACACAGTAAGCCATTTCTCAACAGATATTTTCCAACTAATTTAGTTTCAGGAATACCATGAGCTGGGCAGCCATTTCAGACTATCAAGAGCAACAAAGGTCTTTCTATTTATAAAACAGAAAGCAAATATAAAGTATCACATTCTAAGATGTTCCAACTAAATTTACCAAAATGGTAATCTGATGTCATTAAAATATTTGGCTAAGTAACTTAAAGAAAAACTTGAGTAAGGGAGTAATACAGATCAGTCACAAAAAGAAAAAAATCTAGTTATATATGATTATGGATTATAGATAATCCATACCAAATTCTTTTGTTGCTCTTCATATTCTAAATTGAAAATGATAGAATACCATAATTATTTATATTTACCAATATCTGGATTGAAGATTTCCTCCACAACCAACTGAAAAAATTCTTTGGAAACACCACCCTCATCGACTCCTTGTTCTCCTTCAAATTCTACATACAACTGTTTCTTCAAGTCTGCAGGATTTTCCATAGCAATCATCTCTAGCTAGTAATTGGAAAGATAAATGTAGAGAGAAAATGTATGTCAATTTCAGAGTAAAAACAAGATAAAAATAAATGGAAACAAAATAAAAACAAGGAAAAATGCTAAGTAACAGAGAAGATTGTGACTTTTTTTCCAGATTAAAAAAGGAGACAAACTGCTATATTTTTTTTGTAATGAAACTGTAAAGACAAATTCAGTCTCACAGAAATGGGAAAATAGGATACAAAACAAGAATAAAAAATAGTTACTTTGCTGATTTGTTGTAAGATTAATATAGAGTAGAAAACTGGAATTGGATTTTCTGCGACTTTTTATATTAAAGGATACCAAAATGGGTAAGATAACAAAAGGTCTGTTGTTACAGACTGCTCTGATTTTAGCAAAAATAGTCGGGTGCAGGAACTTGACTTCAAAACTGCTCATCAGTAGTCCATTATGTTTATTAGATTAGCAAAATATACAGGATAAATAAGAAAGGAGTTCATGGTCTCTCACAATAGCATTAGTGTAAGTTACCACTTCTGATGGATTAGAATGTAGCTTATATCCGTATTTTCCTGAGAGTGAAACACCCTGGCTGATGTCCTTATTCTTCGCATCTATCAGGTGACAAACAAACCCTACTTAGTATTTCTTCAGATATGAATCTTTCACCAACTACATTTATATGCACAGAATAATGTAGTGGTGATTAACTTCAGTTAATTATGGGATTAATCATCAACACCAGAGTCTAATGTGAAGTATTTACTCTGTAATCTGTTTTACTTTGTAAGTTTAGAATTTGATAACAAAGCCTGATTACCCTTTTTTTTTTTTCTAAAATGCTTCCAACATTTGCTGGCTAACTTAAAAAGAAAGCTACTCTTCAAGATGTTTGTAATTATTCCAAATGTTATTTTACAAGCAGTTTTGGGCCACGCAAACCTCATTAGAATAAGTGTGTAATAGTAATTTCAGCCACATAAAAAACAAAAATCATGTTGCCCCTATATCCACTCATTCTCAAAATGCCAATAGATAGGCTAATACAATTAAAGGTTTGCAAACAGCAATGAGGAAAAATGAGATTGCATGCCACATAGTAAAAGAACTTACAGTTTTGTCAAAGTTTTGCTTTAATGAGATGTATAAATTGTGCACTAGGAAGCTATGTAACAACTGCTAGGGATGCGTGGCTAAAATTACTTCCTGGATATCTTTAACTTTAGGGTTCTATAGTTTTAGCCATGGAGGTTCTTAGCTTCAGCTTTAAAGAACATCTGTTGCTCAACAGTAGTCTCTAACATTTACAAATTCACTTTTAGGCTTTATCAAGAGACATTATTAAGGCCTATTATTTTTGAGACCACATTATGCTGTAGAAAGACTGAGTCTGAGAATAATCCTCACTTGTCTCACTGTCATTTAATTTTTAATTTTTTTGGTCAGTTGTGGGGCTTGAACTCTGAACCTGGGCACTGTCCCTCAGCTCTTCAGCTCAAGGAGAGCACTCTACTACTTGAGCCATAGTGCCACTTCCCGTTTTCTGAGTGGTTTATTTGAGGTAAGAGTCTCACAGACTTTGCTGCCCAGGCTGGCTTTGAACCTTGATCCTCATATCTCAACCTCCTGAGTAGCTAGGATTACAGGTGTGAGCCACCAGCACCTGGCTAATTTTTAACTTTTAAACCTTAGTAGGGAACTCAAATCTTACTTTCTAAACTGCAAAAAAAAAGCAGGTAATGCTCTTCATACTACAAGGATGTGAAAGCTTAAGAATATGAGGGGAAAAAGAGTTGTATGGAGCCGGCAATGATTAAGATCGAAATGTTCTTTTAGAGCAACTTTGTTCTTTGAACAATAGGGTCACAATTTTATGTCCAAAAAGGACATAAAATCTTGGAATCTAGTTTCAAGATTCCACAGTAAAATAAATGTAAACTTGAAAATAACCTCCACGGTTGGGAGGACAGGGGATTCTAATTAGAAACCTGTCGCATGCTAAGGAACATACAAAACTTTGAAGACTAAACTTCTAATTACTGTCTCAGCTCAAATTTGGTAACTCGGTAACCTCCTGTATTGCTATGTAGCCCATTTCTGTTTTTCTTCTCCCAGTTCTCAATTAGCTAGGTGTTGAAGTAGGTAAATGTTTATTTTTTGATTTCTATCACCAAGACAAACATGCTTATATCATATATTTAATTCCAAAGTGAAAAAATTGTATGATATTTAGACTACACGGCTATTGCTCCTCCCATTCTTATGGGATATGTAACTTTTCAGAAGATTTGGTAGAGATTTTCCCTGAGATTCAGATGTCATGTATTCTAGTATTAGCTTCACCTGAAATACATCACATAACACTCGAGACAAATTTATTTTCATTTTAAATAAGGTGATATATGTCTGTTCACTTCCATCAGTCTCTACACTGGGTGCCACAAGAATTTAATGCAATAGGGTCTGTATAGTCCCCATAAACATTTAACTTCACCTACTTTTGCATGCAATTAAACTGCATGCACAAGAAGCATCATAATACAGTATGAACTTGAAATGCATAATGAGCTTAAATGAATTCACTTCTGGAAGTCAATGCTTATCTGTACCAGTTTGCTATTATTATGATGATGATGATTCTAAAAGTTATGTGGGGTTTTTTTGGCTTGTGTAAAAGTCTAACCACCATGCCATCATTGAATAAACATTCTAGGAACAATATACAGAATTTATAAAATACTTTACAAAGAGCAACTTACTCCATTTCACAACAATCTTATGGAATAGTTATTATTAATCTCATTTTACAAATGGGGACTCTGAAGAAATGAAAATCTAAGATAAATTACTCAAGTCACAAACAAGAGATTGCTGGTCAAGGCTGCAGTCTCTGAAATACTTCACTGCCTCTTTATGATGACTAGTAATATTTTTTTTAAATTATCAGTAACTTTTCTTTTTATTTAGGCTTTCCATATTTTAACTGTTTATAGTGAATACATTATTATTTTGGGAATCATGATATGTTCAAATGCAAGTATTTAAAAAAATTGTGTAACTAACTTCTACAGATGAAAACTTCCAATTATCTATTTTAGAGTGGCACTCTCAGGTATACATAAGTGAGTCTATAAAATATCTGGATGATTTAAAGATACAAGGGTAGAGGGATGGAAGGAGGGAGAAAAATAAGGGAGGTGGTAACAAGTCAGACAAGAAATGTATTACTACCTTACTTATGTAATTGTAACCCCTCAGTACACATCACCCTAGCAATAAAATTAATATTAAAAAAGGGTTCTTGAGATTAAAAAAAAAGATACATGGGTAGCTTGTCCCTTTAAAAATATTTTTAAAATTGTAGCAACAAATACAGAACATAAAATTAAATAACTGAAAAAAATCCATTATTACATACAGGACTCCCTTTTTCTTATTCTTAAAAATAGCCTGAGTCAACCAAAGAATGAACTCAATTATAAAGGGTACTACTTGATGCACATGTTTAATTTAAAACAATCTTTAATTAATATCAAAAGCTGTTTGGATATGCTACTCTTTCAGTCAGCTTCTAGACTCTACAGACAACAGAGTGCTAGTGAACAGCATTAAACTATTACAATGAGATTTTTTTTAAGGGTATCCAGATAAGTTTAACATTTTCATGTTTTCCATAAACAAAGGCAGAACAGTTTGTTATGTCTTAAGAATAAACTTTAAATATTTAAGTAATAGCCCAGTCACCTATCTGTGCTTGAGTCCTGGAATCCTGAGTTCTACTTCCAATTTTGCCACTGATTTCTGCAGGTAAGAATCTCTATACATTTCATTTTTCTAACATGTAATAAGGAGTTCGAAGTGTTTCACTGTTTAATTGTATGATGCTAAGAATTTATAATGCTGACTACTTCATTCTCTCATTCTAGTCCTAAGAAACTTCTTTGAGGACAGAAACCAAGAAGAAAGCTCTTCAATTTGAATAGTAATAAACAGCACTGGCAATTGAATTAAGCACAATATAGTGAAGATATAAGATAAAATTAAGCCTCCCTGGCCCCACCCAAGTAGTGCCGGCCCTTTAACTCAGGGCCTGGTGCTTGTTAGGAGACACTCTACTACTGGAGGTGTGCTAACCACCCAGCCCCTTCTTGTACTGCTTATTTTCAAGGAAGGCTGTGATCCTCCTACTTGTGCTACCCAGTGTGGCTAGGGCTCATAGATGGGCCCTGCTGCACCAGCCGCTGTGCTTCTCCCATAGCTGGAGTAACAGGTACATACCACCATGTCCAGCTAAGAATCTCACAAACTGCTTGCTGTTGAGCTGGCCTTGAACTACAATCTTACAATCTTCTTAGCCAAGATGTCTGGTTGATCTTACTTTTAAACCACTCTGTAAGTCAACCAGTTAAAGAACCAAGTTTATGGCTCAATGATAACTAAGGGTATTACCAAGGGTCATTGTGGAAAGTAGGTCAGATTGTAATGTTCGACCCCAGATACAATGGGACAGGGACTTTCGGGTACTGAGCTTTACATTTGTACCTCTCACCATTTGTCTTGATTTCTGTTTTTGGATTCCCTTATCCAGTTGCACATTTTAGCCAATCTATTTTGTTTTTTGTTTTGAGGGTTTTTTTTTTTTTTTTGGCCAGCCCTGGGGCTTGAACTCAGGGGGCCTGAGCCCTGTCTCTGGGCTTCTTTTGCTCAAGCCTAGTGGTCTACTATCATTTGAGCCACAGCACCATTTTTGGCCTTTTCTGTTTATGTGGTGCTGAGGAATCCAAGTCAGGGCTTCATGCATGCTAGGCTAGCACTCTACCACTGAGCCATCTTTCAAACCCTCCATTTGTTTTTATTTTTTTGACAGTCATTGGGCTTGAACTCTGGGCCTGGGCACTGTCCCTCAGCTCAAGGCTAGAGCCCTACCACTTTAGCCACAGCACCACTTCTGGCTTTTTTCTGCTTTTGTGGTGCTGAGGAATCGAACCCAGGACCTCATACATGCGAAGCAAGCACTCTACCACTGAGGCAACTTCCATTTGTTTTTTAAGTAGGCACTCAAACTCCTAAAATTCACTTACTAATCAGAAAACAAAGTCTCCTACCACCTTAAATTCTATCCTAAGCATGCTAGTTATTTAATGTCTTACTATTTTCCCAGTTTCATCTCTCTGGAGCTGACTGATGATACAGGGGTTATTAATCCCCATATTCTTAGAATAGTTGCTATTTTCCCAGAAATTTGCTCATATCCTCTTTAACATGCTCTATCAAATAAAACCCTCTCCCTCTCCTCTTTGCCTCTCTCTCCCTCTCTCCTTTCTCTCTCTCTGTACTACACTGCACTGCAGTCATCTTCCCAAATATTGGTCAGCAACATGGTTTTACCAGAATATCTGGGGATATTATCAGAAGCACAGATTCCTAGACTCCCCATCAGAACTCTTTTAATTTGAAGTCTGGAAGTCAGAACCTTGGTTTTTATTTGGTTTTACTTTATTTTGAAAACTTTATCCCATTCAGAAATTATAAAGGCAACCAACTAAAGGCACCTTACAGATGGTAATTCTGTCTTCTTCCTCCATGCCTACAGTCTATCTCCTTTAAAAAGCAAAGTAAAAAAATTTACATGTACAGTATATCTTTGGGAAAGATTTAAGATGAAGAGAGAATATCTCTCTTTAAAAAGAGGACTTCCAAGTCTTACTTGACAACATGCACCAAACTGTCCTTGTTATTTCCTCTAGCTCAAGCTTTTCATGACAGAATGTACTGGACGTCATGTATCTTTGTCAAGTAGCTTTACTGTATTGCTTTTGTAACTACTTCCCCTCACACTTCATACCAGGTATTACCACACTGTCCTTGCTTCCACTTTCCTAACATGCTGTTCTTTGCTGAAGAAACTTTTAAAATTAATTTTCAAGACTCAGAAAATCTCAAGATAGGGTCATCATCGGATAAGGGTCATCATCAGATAAAGATAACCAAAACTTGGGAGTGAGACACAAAGAATGTATAATATTCATTAGAAATAACCACTGTGTGCCTATGTCTATATCACTTATTAAATGAATTCGCGGGCGTAAATCAATTATCTCCATCAGCCTTTTAATTTAGTACTGATGTTAAACCAAACTTACCCGGACAAGCGCATCATCTATGATATGGTCGCGTCTGACTTTGAGTCTCAAATACGGATTCAACTGCTGTCCTTGAACTAGGCTGTAGAGAACAGTGATTCTTCGTTCACTGTACATGCGAATTCTATTGTCATAGTACAGTCCCAAATTTTTTGTGACAGCATTCAATATAAAGGGACATGTCATAAAAGAGAATTTGTTCTCTGTTTCTACTTTGAAAAAAGTGTAATCTTTATCCATTTCAAGAACATCATTCAGTGGTTCATTAATGAACTCTTCAAAAGAGATAAGTGGTTTCCGACAATCCAGAGTTTTAACACCAAGTTCAGTTTCTAGTGGGTCCACTCGAGGACCTTTCTTATTCCTTCTTTCCTCTCCCAAAAGCTCTTGAAGTGTCAATTCGCTGGACTCAGGGATGGGCTCCTCATCATCTTCTTCATTATGGTTTGTGTCCACTTCCCCTCCCACTACATTTGCATAGTAAACCATTTTCAAGCACTTTGAAGCAGCAACAATGGCATCATCATCATTCACTAGATTTCGGCTGTTAAATTCATTGCTTATGACTTTATAAGTAATGAGTTGCTGAAACGTTTCCATCATTCTCCGAATCTGGTCTGCACTGTATTTTGACCACAGTCTAATCAGTTTGCCTTGGGCTGCAAGAGGTAACTTGCTCATAGCTTTGCAAAATAACGGCAAGGCCATTTCCAGGTACTCAGGACTGTGGAGATTTCTATTCTCCATTACGATAATGAACAGATTCAGGTAATTAGGATCTCGGGAGTACACGTTATGATATGTCAAATCACATTCCACATTAGGTGACAAATATACAAGTGCATTGAGAAAGGCAGTTTCTATTTTTTCATTAGAGAGCAATCTTGTGTAGACCCTTCTAATTGAATCAATATCTACTGACACATCCTCACAGCCTAATTTTTGTACATTGTTTTCTCCCTGTGAGCTATCACCTATCCTGGAGGAAGACGCTTCTGAATCTTCTTCCATGGCAGCAGCAGAACACGCAGCTTTTTCCTTTTCATCTTCATCTTTGTCTTCATCCTTTCCTTGAAGAGACTTTAGTTCTTCCTTGGTATGTTGTTTGATTTTCCGAAAACTCTGTACCAATGCCTCAGCACTAGAAAAAACTCTTCCAATGACACGAATTAAAGGGGAATAATCCTCTCTTTCTCTACATAATTCAAGAATTTCATATACCAGCTCTTCAGTTAAGAAACTCACATCTAAAAAAAAAAAATCAAAAGAGAAAAAAGAGAAAGACCATTCATTTTCGTAATACGTGCATGTTTACTTTAAAGTTCTAGTGAAAAACAGAATAGCTAAATATTATAAAATAAAATAGCCAATAATCACATTAGAATTCTTTTTTATTTTTATATACATACAAACACTGTAAGGCATGTTGAAAGTTTTAATGACTACTTGCTCTATTATAAAGGACAATATAAAATGGCAAGGGAGTACTGAAGAAATGGCTCCAAAAACTTAAACTGCAAAAATGCCATCAACACTACAAATCCTATTTGTGGCCCTCCTCCATGAGGGCCCTTAACTGTAATTTCTTCTAAGGGCTCAAATTATTTAATTCTCAAGTGTGAAAGATTATAAAATACAGATATCCTTTACTGTTTTTAATCGTTTTTAGAGACACAGTCTTGCTGTGTAGCATAGGCTGCCTTGAACATCCTACTCCTACCTCAAACTCCGAAGCGCTGGAATCAGCTGAGAGTCATCACCCTGGTTTAGGTATCTTTTACTGAACACCCTTCTTGAAAAGTGAGAGGGCCTATTTCTCATTTTCTAATGACAAAACATCTATTATAAGTATCTACTATAAAGAAATAACCCAAACAGGACATGGTGGTATTCAGGAGACAGAGACAGAAGGGTCAGAAGTTTGAGGTCAACCTGAGCTTCATAGTGAATTGCAGATACCTGGGGGCTATACAAGGAGAACGTACCTCAAAAACCCCAAAAATAAAAATAAAATGAATAAGCTTTTGGATATATAACATTTTTGTCTCTTAGTCAGCAAATGATAAGGTGATGACCTGATTTAGGTGCAGTAATAGTCTACCTGACAGACAGCAACATTCCCAGACTTACAGACCCCTCTACGGATTATCTTGTTTTTCTGGGTTTTTTTTCAGCATAAAGTCCTGGGGATCCAGAGCTCATGCCAGATATTTATTCCAGCTATTCTATAACTTAACTAGATCTTGTGAGCTTGTCTAAAAAACTTAAATGCATCTTAATCCATTTTTCTAGTGAAAAATATTTTAAAGTTGCAATCAGTTTATTAACAAATAAACTCTTGAAGTATAAGCTGCTTCTGATCAGCAACTACTAGATGTATAAAATGTAGTTAAGACAAGAATTCAAAGTATTTCTGTCCTATTCACAATTAAAAGCTGGTCTCACTATACTATGATGCATTAAGGTCACACAGTATAAGACAAAACACAGACCCTCACATTTAAATCTCTCATATGGCTTCCAAACAAGCATGCTCAATTAAAAACATGTTACCTTTAAGATATTTAAAAATATCTTACCTTTAAAATCAATCCTAGGTTTTCCTTCCTTCTTGTTCATTTTTATCTCCGAGTTGTTAGGGGCACCTTTTGAGTTCTCAAGGTAAGCCGAGCTTGCTCCTTTCTTGGAGGGATGAGGATCACAGAGTTTTGCATTAATCTTATAAAGCTCCAGGGCTTTAATAGCTGCTGCATTGTTATCCATACGAAGAAAAGTTGGACAAGAAGCACAAAACTCATTCGTGCAGGCCTCATTTCCACAGCCCTCAGTTAACTGGTGGTAGTAGCGTTCTATTAGATGCTTTGCAGCTGCTCGCTTCCTGTACCAAACATTCAAACAAGAAGCACAGTCACTAGTACGGCTCAGAAACAAAGCACAGCAGATCAAGGCAAACGTTAGTCAAGCACTAAAGTAACAAATTTACAATACTAAGATGAGATGTGAAAAAAAAATGAAATCCACTACTCACTCATAACCTTTGAGTAATGGAACAATCGGTATTTTCTAGGAAACCAAGACTAAAACACCAATGCTTGTCAAAGGTGCTGTTTTGTACACTATGCTTTGGTTAAAAATGGGAAGACACTTTTTTGGTGGTGTATGTGCTTAAACTGGATAACGCAACAGCTGGAAAATAGGTATTTACAACTCCAAGCTTGTTATTTTATCACTTTACTGATGAAATCTAAGTTTTCTCCTCTGCCCCTTTCATGGCCTGTGCATGCTACATACATAAGTGCTTCACCACTGCTGTACACCCAGTATTCCTGCTATTTAAGCACCCCTGCAACTCAAGAGTTGTAAACACTTGATTTGCAATTAAGAGTTTCCATTTAAAATAAAGACATTTTTCCAATTACCAACCATGAGAAATTTACAAGTAACCCTACAAATAAATTATCTAAAGTTGATATTATAATCCAAAATGTACAAAACTTGCTTCTAAACCTCCTTGGTAAATAAATCTAAATGGCAGGACCACTAAAAGATTTCAAACCCCATTAATGCAAAATCTAGCATCCCCTTACATTGCAAACTATAGATTAATGTAGATTAATGTCTTATCACAGCTGTCCCAGGGCAATATCCAAGAATACCAGACTACATGAACTATCTCCACTGGAATTTATAGCCTGTTATTTCTGAGATGCTCCAGAAAGTGGTGAACAGGTAAGTAAGGAACACCAGTAAGTCTAATTTTATCTGGAATGTAGGACTCTTAAACCAGCAAAGTAGCTTACAAAGAGTGGCAAATCAAACACATTCAGTTCATTCTGGTACTTACAGGTGCAAAACATTGTATGATAATTTACAACTCATGGCATGCAGACAGCAAAAAAAGAACCACAAAACTCACTCAAAAATTGTACAAATGTGACTGAGGTATTTTACTTATAAGTAGCTATAAAAAAAAATCACTTGGGTAGAAAATTTGTTCCTGATATAAATACATGCAAAATGTAAAAATGGCACCTAAAAAAGAAATATACAGAAACTTTAAAGGATGTATTGTCATTCTTCACTAAAGCAGATTTATGCTAAGCTCTCATAAACTATTGTGCAACTTCTGTAGTAATACAGTTTTTTTCTTTTTTGGAAGGAAGTTAATCTTAAAATATAAGTAAATATCATGAGTGAGAAATCTCACTTGAGGAAAACAGACAATTTTATGAAAATATTTCTATGTAATCTGGGAAGAGTCTGTGTCCAACAACAGGGGGTTTACTTAAAAGATTACTTAAGATTTACTTCTGAATTTACTGAATAATGAAAACAGAACAAGACCAACAAGTCAGTGGATCTACACTAAGTGTCAGCTCCTGAGTATTCTGAGCAACCACAATTAACTCTCTCCATCAACTTTCCCACTTTTAGGAAGTCCTTCCCATTCACCGCCATTTGTTGACTGGCTGGTAAAAACTCAACACATTGCCAGGAACTTGACATTGGTTAATTTCTCTGAATTCCAGGACTTAAGGATTATCTTCAGTGGATAGTCAGTGGGAAGACAGAAGTGAAGGAAGGAGTTAAATCTTTTTAGAAGCAAGACCTCACTTATGTAGCAGAAACTGGCTTTGAACTTGTGCTTCTGCCTCAGAACCCAACCCCCTCTTATCCCCCCCACCCCCAGTGCTAGGGATTACAGGCATGTCTTACCATACCCTGTAGCCAAATCTTATAACAATATCACACAAAGGAAAAAAAAACCAACTAGGAACATTTGGGGGAATATCCCAACTTGTTCATATGTTAAGTCATTGACATACTGTTTTCACAGACAGTAATTTAGAAAAAAAAATTCAAAAAAACTCTGGAGAAAGAGGAGTTACTAGGGTTTGAACTCAGAGCCTTAGCTTGCTAGCAGGTGCCTAAAATGAACCATACCTCCAGCCCTTTTGGCTTTGTTTTTGGATAAGGTCTTGCCTGTTTGTCTAGGGTGAGCCTTGGAACACAATCCTCCTGCGCACGCCTTCCAGTAGCTAGGGTTATAAGCCTCCAACACCCAACTCAGTTTATTGGTAGAGTTGGAACTGTAGTTATTTGCCTCTCCATAACTATTTTTCCTGGGTTGGTGTTGAGTTAAAATCGTACCAAACTCCACCTCCTGAGCAGTAGGGATTTGGGGTAGGAGCCCCTATACCAGGCTGTTCTTAACACTAGTAGTCCTCAGAAGTTTTAAGAGAAAAAAGAAACCCAATAGTGCATAAATGATAGGAGCACAAAACTGCAGTTGAATCTCATACATATGCATGTTGTCTGGTACCACACAGGACGTCCCTGAGGAAATAATGCTCTGTATTCTATTAATGTATCTAATTTTTGTTTTTTTGAGTCCGGCCTGAACTCTGGGCCTGAGCGCTGTCCCTCAGCTCTTCAGCTCAAGGCTAGCGCTCTACCACTTGAGCCACAGCGCCACTTCCCGGCTTTTTTCTTTTTGCTTATGTGGTGCTGAGGAATTGAACCCAGGGCCTCATGAATGCAAGGCAAGCGCTCTACCACTGAGCCACCTTCCCAGCCCTGTATCTAATTTCTGAAGACCAACGTGTGGTAAGCAGTCCCATTCTAGAAGGCAGTGTATCTTAAAAGAACTTTACTCTCAGGCCACACTGCCCAAGTTCATCTGCTAGTTCTGTAACTTATTACATGACCTTCAACGAGAAACTTTTTTGTGTCTTGGTTTCCTCATCATTAGATGGCAATATACATATGAAAATATACACTTGTGGTTGTGAGAATATCAAATGTGTTACTAAATATAAACTGCTCAGAAGCTTGCCTGGCCGATTTAAGCGTTAGCTGCGGTGAGATGGCTATATTAACTCTCATTCCGCTGATACTCAGAAATATTAACTAACAAGTCACATATTTAATGAAAAGCATTCAATCTAATCTAGGCCAGACTTCAAAACTTGAACTTTAAATACTAGCACAGGGATACTGTGGAATAACTACCTCAGATTATTATGCTCCTCTGACCCCCCGGCGACAAACTGCACCTTCACTAATAAATGACTAACGGGTGGTGCTACCAGAACCTTCATTACACTGGTAGAATAAACCACAGTGAGCATTACTTTTGCCTCACTACAATGACACCCCGAATTATCTCAGCGCATCTAATTTAAGGCATTTAACTTTCAGTTGAAAGGCTGCACAGTAATGACTCTTTTAGGAAAATGCCTGTTTAAGGTCAAAGTCTGTACAGATGACTCACCAAAGCACAGTTCCTGTGCCCACCACCTGTTTTTTAATTTAATAGCTTACAAACTTACAGTATTTTATATTCTTAAATGGATGAAAAAGTGACAATATTTATATATACGTAGATCAATAGATAGATATATGAAATCAATTTTCATGTCTATAAATTTTTTTTGGGGGGGGCAGTCCTGGGGCTTGAACTCAGGGACTGGGCACTGTCTGTGAGCTTCTTTTGCTCAAAGCTACCTCTCTACCACATGAGCCTCAGCGCCATTTCTGACTTTTTCTGTTTATGAGGTACTGAGGAATCCAACCCAGGGCTTCATTCATGTTAGGCAAGCACGCTACCATTAAGTCATATTCACAGCCCCTGTCTATGTTTATTGAGACCTGACATAGCTGTTTTCACACTGCAACCGCGGTTTTAACATACTGGGTAGCCTGGACAGCCTAAACTATACCACCTGGCACTTGACTGAAAAATTAAAAAGAAAAAGAAAAAAATCACCATCATTTACATGTCAGTATTCTCTCCACCCTTCCCTTCTCTGGCTTCTTCAGTTTTTCTCCTCAGCAGATGAATGCAATAAAATGGAGACCTTAAATCTAAGTATTACTGCAGATAAGAAAGAGAGGAAGGAAAGAAGGTGGTGGTGAAGAGGAGAGGAAGGAAAGAATTCATTTTGGGCATTCTTGACTGGGTCCCACTGATGAAACTTACCAGTCATTCATAAGCAAAACTCTACAAAAATCTGTAGATTTCTCATATCCCATCAACTTTCCTTACAAAACAAAACACAGTACTTTATGCTGCAATGATTTGTTAAATATATATGCCTTTTTATTTAGTCAATAATGAAGATCAAGTAAGACCTTCCACTGAGAATACTAAATGTTAATGAAGACACTTGAAAATACTTTTCCATCTAAAAGAAGTATTTTTTAATCATTTATCTAATTTCTCTTGTGGAAACAACTTGACTGACATCTTTAAAATCCATCTTGGGAAATATGCTGATGTCGGCAATGAGCTGAAATGCATACAAACAAAGGACTGGTGTGTTAGAAAGCAGTGGATGGAGATTATTAGCAGCAGCCTCTGAGCAGCAGGTACACGGCTGCCACCTGTCCAATTGTCTCAGTTTGCTATGTGCTTCAGAACTTTCATAGCACAACGCTGGGAGAAAAATGCTATTACCATATTGCAACTTTCTAGAAAGCAACTCTGCTGGCAAAGTGGAAGAATGATTTCCACAAGAAGAAGAAATATCTCAGTATTACCGACAGTATTAATTATCATGTTTGCATCTTCTAGTTTAGAACACCAGAACTTACCAAAGAAAAATACTATTATAAAACTAATAAAGAGGGTAACTACATACAGCACTTAGTTCACCCATTCCAAGAAATAAATACTAGAAGAATATATCCACATAAACAGCAACAAGCCATGGCAATCAGAAACATAAAACAATTACCACCATTGCAGAATGCAGAAACTAAAAAAGATCTTAAAAGTGAACTAAAATCCAAGACAAAGCAATAAGTAGAAGCACGAAGAAACCAAAAAACAACTCACAAAGTGAAGATGTGACAGTGAACAAAGAGCAGAGGATAGGAATTAAAATTATAAACGGCAATGATAGGATAGAAAATAATAAATTGAGACGAAACACAGAAACAAAGGGTGGCTAGATAAATATAAAGAAAAAAATGAGCCAGGCATGGCGGCTCATACCTATAATCTCACCTACTAGGAGGCAGAAATGAGAAGGGTCACAGTTCATAAATGGCCCGGTCATACTGTCAGCCTGTAAAGCTAGTAACAATGGTTTAGTGGGCAGTGATATATTAATGCTATTCCAACAATCTTATTAACCCAGAAGAAAAAGACAAACTCCTAGACACATGAAGTCTAAGATGAGCTGGGGACACTGGCTCATGCTTGTAATCAGGAGCCTGAAACCCGGAGGATCACAATATGAAACCAGCCTGAGCAGGAAAGTCTAAGACTCCATCTCATATTTATTAACCAGCAAAAACGTCATGTTGGAAATGTGGCTCAAGTTACAGCGTGAGCCATGAGCAACAAAACTGAGTAAGATCTTGAGGCCCTACAGTCAAGCCTATGTCCAAGCCCCAGAAACAAAACAAGAAACAAAAAACAAAGTTAAGATGAATCATAAGCTACAAACTGTAAATGGGCTTATAACTCATAAATGGAATCAGTAATCCAAAATCTCTCAAACAAAGCAAATCCCCAAACTAATACCATATGCTTTCATTGAGAAACAGAATCCCATCTAACATTTGAAGTATCAACAATACCCCTTCAAATTCTAGCAGTAAACAGTTGTGCAGAAAACACTTGCAAAAGCATCTGATGAGGACAGAATTTATTTATTTATTTTAATGTCTGCAGTGGGGCCTGAACTCTGGGCCTGGGTGCTGTCCCTCAGCCCTTCAGCTCAAGGCAAGCGCTCTGCCACTTGAGCCACAGTGCCACTTCCGAGGTCAGAATTATTTAGATATCAAAACCACATAAAGTTACTACAAGAAAAAAACACGATACAAGCTAGCCCACTGTGGCTGCTCACACCTACAATCCCAGTTGAGGCAGGAGAAGCAAGGCTAGACACTTTTAAATTTTGAAATGTTGGAGGGAATTGTATGGTTTTGCCTTAAATTATTAAATAGGTCATAAATAATGTGAACATACTCATATAGCTATATTATTTTTTCAATATGGGAAGATATGAGTAGAGGGAAAAAGGGAGAGGAAAGAAGGCAGGGGAAGAAGGAAGGAGGAAAGAAGGGAGTCAGTGAGGGAGGGAAGGAAGAAGGAAGGAATGGAGGGAAGGACGGGAGTAGGGAGGGAGGGAAAGCAAACGGTATTCCAACTGGAATAACTGGGATGTGTGCTAGAATGGTGGGGCAACTCCTGCGGAATAGCAAAACCTATTGCCTGTCTAACAATGTCTGTCCCTCTCAGATCTGCAGAGGAGCCAAGAAAAAAGACTTCTCCTGACACAAGCAAAGGTAAGCTAGAGACGTACAACAGCGCCCAATGCAGCTGCAGTCTGCAGCCAACTTCCACAACCCTGGTAGACTCTCGACAGTTCTGACAACTGTCCAGACTCTAAAACAGGAGCTCATAGTGTACACCTTCCACTATCCCCAATCTGACATTGTTGCTTACTATCTGGCACCATCTTGAAAGCACTGCTAGAGTGTGTTCTGGCCTGGAGCTAAGTGCCCACAGAGATCTCCTTTAGCCTGTGGTCATTCCAGCACACTACTCACATGGGTGACCATGGCACAGCCCCAGTGCTCAGATCCTAGGTTCAGCAAGCAGAATTTCCAGCTACTAAACCCACGCATTACCACAGAATCCTGGAACCTAGTGCACTTCCACTGAGAGAAAGCTGACAACCCTGGTGTGCCCTCATATGTCTATGTGTGCCTACGTCAGACTTCACAGCCAGGCAGACAGAGGTCCCATCGTCCTCTCAGAGAGCCTACTCCAACTGGTATCAAGCAGCAGCAGACAGACTCACACAGCAACCTCAGCACCAACAGTCTCCTGCCACTGCAAACACAAATATGCTCAGCCTAGAAGACAGAGACAGCTGCAGGCAGCCATGAGAGGATTACATCTGAAGAAACTGCAGATCACAGTACCGCACAGAATCAAAACAAACAAAACCAACACTCTTATTATACCCAACAATACATTAGCACTAGTTCACCAGAAAACAGAGACATTTAATGAGGAGACCTAAAAATGTAAAGTACAACTATCACACTGGAAGCACTGGTATCTACGTAAATATGTAAGAAACACGAGAAACCTAGGAAACATGACACCAAGGGAACATAATAATTCTCCTGTAACAATCCCCAAAGAGAAAGAAATTTTAAAACTGCCACTTACAAAGGACTTGGAAAAATTAATGATCTCAGGAAGCTACAAACTATTTAAGGAGATCAGAAAAAAGTCATGATACAAATGAGAAATTCAACAAAGTGATGGCAAAAGAACAAAATTAAAATTGTACTTAAATAACTGGATGAAATTAGAAACTAGAACCAGGAATGACAAGACACTAGATGCAACAGAAGATTTCCTGAGCTTGAAAAACATGCTTTTGATTAAGCAATCAGAGAACAAAGAAAAAAGATCAAAGAATAAGAAATTCAACAGCAACTACAAGACAAATAATTATATTATGGAATATCTCAAGAGACAAGAGGAAAGAAGGCATAAAAAGTTAGTAATTGAAACCTTCCCAGATCACAGGACAGAAACTGACACCCAGACAGATAAAACTCAAAGAACCCAGTTATATTCAATCCAAAAAGATGATGTACGAAGGCATATTATAAGAAAGCTGTGGGCTGGGAAGGTGACTCAGTGGTAGAGTGCTTGCCTTGCATGCATGAGGCCCTAGGTTCAATTCCTCAGCACCACATACACAGAAAAAGCCGGGAGTGGCGCTGTGGCTCAAGTGGTAGAGCACTAGCCTTGAGCTGAAGAGCTGAGGGACAGTGCCCAGGCCCAGAGTTCAGGCCCACAACTGACAAAAAAAAGAAAGAAAGAAAGCTGTTACAGGACAATGAGACAATTCTAAGAGTAGCAGGAAAAACATGTCAAATCATACATAGGAACTCCTCATTGACTAAGCAAAGACTATTCAGAATCACCTTAAGACCAGAAGCAGATGGGATGAAATATTTAGAGTTCTAAATTCTGAAAGACAAAAAAAAAAACAAAACTCTGCCAGTCAATAATATTATACACATCAAAGTTAATCTTCAGAAATAAAGGAGAAAGTCTCAGACAAGCAAAAGCTGATGAAATTCATCACCCTATCAACTCTAAAAGAAATGATTAAGAGTCCTAAATATAGAAGCAGAAGGAAAAGAAGTACACAAACGTATGAGAACGCATAAAATTCAATGGTGGCAGATAAAGACAGCACCTTCTTAGGTCTATGCAACACTGAGCCTGAGTCCTGGTTCAGGGAGGGCAGTGGAATGAACAAAAGCAAGGGAAAGCAACAGTAATAGTACTAAACACCAGGTGACAAACACCAGTTCTGCCAATACTGAACACAACTTGATTTAGGAAACAAAGCCTAGCACAAAACACTACACAAAATGATAGGGAAAAGAAAGATTACTCGTCAGTGGAGCGATGAGAGAAAGGTAAACCTTGGGAAGATGCACAGGTGCACCCTCAAAAAAGTAAAATAAAATCTGAGCCAGACACCAGTGGCTCAGGCAGGAGGTACTCAAGAGAGCTTGAAGACATGATTCAAAGACAGTCCAGGCAGAAGTATGCAAGACTGCAATCTCCAAATGAATAGCAAAAAATCAGGCTGCAGGCCTGGCTCAAGTGCTGAACCTAGGTCTGAGCAACTAGGGCTGAGCCATGGTCACACACGTGAGTAGTGTGCTGGAATGACCACAGGCTAAAGGAGATCTCTGTGGGCACCTAGCTCCAGGGCAGGACACACTCTAGCAGTGCTTTCAAGATGGTGCCAGATAGTACGTAACAATGTCAGTTTTAACAACAGTTTTGACAACTGTTCAGACTCCACAAAGATGCAGTAGCCTAAAACAGGAGCTCATAGTGTACACCTTCCACTATCCCCAATCTGACATTGAGGACGGCTTGATAGCCAGTGAGTGAAAGAAAACATTGGGTATTGAGTTCGAGGTCCTGTCTTGGACTCTCCCCGCCACCAAATTTGAAGCAAGAAAGGACTGCATACCCAGCTGGAATCCAGCCTGGGATACATAATGAGACAAAAAAGGTGGGGGGGGGGGGGGGGGGGGGGGGAAGAGAACCAGAATTAATAAGAAAGAAGAAATCTCACAGAAATGCTGAAATACCACTAAAAGAACAAACCATTCAAGTTACTGAGGTCCAGCAAGAACTAGAGAATGACAATGACACAAAAATTGTTCAAAGAGATGCTATAAGAAAAAATTTCAATCCTAGAAAGCTATACAAATGTCCATCTACAACATTAGAAGTCACTAGTCAAATTCACTTCAAGCTAGTCTATACCAAGACTTATTATAGTCAAGCTCTCAAAGTTTTAAGATAGAGGATTCATAAAGGAAGATAAAATACATTACATATACGACATGTGCCTGACAACAGACTTCTCAGAAAAAAACTGTTACAGACTACGGGAGAGATAAATGAGATTTTAACACTCTAGAAGGAAAACATTTTTCAATTTTCTAAGAATATTCTCTTGGACATGAAGGACAGATGGAGACTTTCCAAGAAAAACAAAGCTGTGAGAATTTCTCACCACAGATATGGCCTAAAAGAAACGCGAAAGGGAGTTTTTCAAACATAAAGACAAATTAGCAAATCAGAAGAAAACATTGAAACTGGCACCAGTAGCTCACAGCTATAAATCCTAGCTCCTTAGGAGGCCATAAAATCTAAGAAACCAAGGTCTGGAGCCAGCCCAAGCAGACAAAAAAATCCTCAGATTATTTTATTTTTTTTTGGGGGGGGGGAGAGAGTCCAAGACAGGACCTCGAACTCAATACCCAATGTTTTCTTTCAATCACTGGCTATCAAGCCACACCTCCAAACCGTCCTCAAGGTTCTAACTAGACAAGAGGGGAAAAAAGGAGAGGGAGACAGGGAGAGGAAGGAAGGTTTAAGAAAGAGTCAAACAGGGACTGGAGAGAAAAAAAGTGCTGCAAAGTATAAACCTCACTAGCAAGAGTAAGTAAACATACAAATTCAGAATGCACTAACATGACATGTAGCCATTGATACTTTAGCATAAAGATGAAAAACAAAATGACTAAAATATTAGCCCCATTAATATGCTAAGAAGATATCAGAGATATCAGAAATTCAAACTGTGAGGAGCAAGGGATGAAAGTAGGTTTATTACTCATGTGAATGAATTAAATACTCTCCTTAAGACTAAGTGTGTAAAACAAAAACTGTCTTTAAAAATGTATCAACATAGCTGGGCGCTGGTGGCTCACACCTGTAATCCTAGCTACTCAGAAGGCTGAGATCTGATGATCGAGGTTCAAAGCCAGCCTTGGCAGGAAAGCCTGTGAAACTCTTACCTTCAATAAACCACCACAAAACCGGAAGTGGCACTGTGGCTCAAGTGATAGAGCACTAGGCTTTGAGCTGAAGAGCTGAGGGACAGTGTCCAGGCCCAGAGTTCAAGCCCCAAGAGAGACCAAAAAATAAAAAATGTATCAATATGATGCTTACAAGAATTTACCTAAAGACTAAACAAGAGGAACGGAAAAAAATATTGCATATAACTAGTATCCAAAAGCATACAGGAATCAAAAGCTTCTGTAAGATAAAGAAATGAGGCAATGATCAGAGGGTTAATTCAGCAAGAAAAATATGGGTCAACTATAACTGATATCTGCAAGCTACTATATCCAACAATGGCAGATTACTTCATCTTCTCATGCTCACAAAGAGCATGTTTATGTTTACGATAGCCCACATTTTGAACCCTAAGGCATTAATAACAGAAATGCAATGTTCACTCTAAGACCATACCTGAAATAAACAAGAAATGAAGTTACAGATAGCTAGAATATTACAAAATATTGGCAGATTGAGAAAAATGCTTCCACATAATTCATAAAGAAGAAAGCTCAAGAAACTCAAACCACTTAGATGAAAAAGGAAGTGCAACCTACTAGAATTTATGGAATACACTGCTTCAAGGAAATTGAAGTTCGTGTATATATAGAAAAGATCTAAAATCATGTAAGCTAGCATCTTCTAAGGAAACTAACAAAAGACGATTAAATTAAAAGCAAGTAGAAAAAAATAACAGTAAGAAATCATTGAAATAAAATATCAACAGAAAAAAAATTAAAAAGCTGGCTCGTTAAAACGATCAATAAAAACAATAAACCTCTAGCCAGTCTAAGAAAGAGACAAAGTGCTAAAAAATAGTAATACTAGAAATAAAGGAGGAAACTTCAATACAGTTCCCATGTAAGATTAATCAAAGCCTGCTGGAGAAGGAAAGTCCATGAGACTCTTAACACCAATTAACCATCAAGTTTTAGCCCTGAGAAAAAAAGCTTCAGGACAGGGACTGGCCACTGAATACAAGCCCCAGGATCAGAAAGAAAACAAGGGTGGGGGTGGGGAAAGGTTAATTAAAAAAATACAATGAATGTACCTAGTTAGGTACATAAATTTGATAACCAGTATGAAAGGTGCAAATTCCTCAAGCCACAATCAGAGCGCCCCTTAAGAACAAATGCTCAATGGTCAAGCACTGCCTAACCCACACAATCCTCAGTGTTCAATCCCCTGCAGTTCAAAAAAATAATCTTAATAGGTATTTTTTTAATGAATTAATTTTGAGCCAGAAAGCATCACACATATATATGTTCTCCAGAAAATTCTTCTTTCCCAGCATTTAAAACAGTAATCACAGCCATTCCCATAGTGGCTGAGGGGATAGTATCATATGCCATGAAGGGAAAAGAACAGTAGTTATTCTATAAATGCACATTTTTCAGTTGTTTTAGAAGATGAAAGAAATTCTAGATATCTGCCACACAATAAATAATGCATATACAGTTAGTACTACCTTACTACTAAAATCATTAATGTGATAAATTGTTTTTTACTTAATTTTCAAACTGGCATTCATTAATTTCTCTACCTCAAAAATGGACAAAAAACCTTTCTTCTAGTACCTATCTGGTACACCCTGGAAAAGGAACATGTCAACCAGTATTATTTATTACAGCTCTTGGGTTTGCATAGTAAAGGTGAGAAAGTAGGTAAAATACAGGATTGCAGATGGAAGAGAGTACTGGAGCCCAGGAAAAGGCAGAAGAAATGAAGTAACAGAAAGCAATTTGAGAAACATAACACAAGATCCAAAGACTTCATAAACTAAGGTGGGTGTTTTCATGAAAAGTTTGACACCACTGTGGATGTAGGAAGCCGTAGTGAGGCACAGATGAGTACTATTGCAAATAAAATTGTTGACACAGAGATGATTGGGAATAATAAACACAGGTAAAAAGACGAGTTAATAAAGTTCACACATCAATCTCCCAACAACTAAAAAAGATACACATGAAGCTTCAAAAAGCAGTATTTATGCTGAAAGAAATAATTTTTATGCTTACAGGTGCAGTGAACAGGGTATGGGGACAAGAACAGAGTGTGGGAGAAAAAAGTAGCTTCCACTACTCAGCTTCTGTAACTTTTGGCTACAGTCAGTCCTTTTCGTACTTATTTTAATTGACTTTGCTAAGGAAGGAATACAGACTTTTGAAAAAAAGACTGACTTCAGGCTTTTAGGACACTATTTCTTGCTTTTCTTTCTCTTTGGCTTTCAAACACTTCCTTTCTAGACACATGTGGTTTCTAGAAACACATATACTCCCCTGGGATTTATCTACTATTAGATGCTTCTTCTCTGGACAGTTGCATCTTCTTTCAGTTTAATAACCACATGACTTCAAAATGTCTCCTTCAGTACAGATCAAAATCATTCTGAGAATCAAGATCCCAGGTCAACAAGCAATATGAAATGAGCTCCTTAATGACATTACATTTAAAGGACAAAGACAGATGACTGTAATGCCATGGTCATGCCTATAGAAGCATGGCAATACAGAGAGAGGGAACTCTGCAGAGGTGGAGCACTAGAGATGGCTTGGAATTGATGATACAAAGAGTGGGAAAAAATGTTCAGACAGAGGAGTATGTGTGAAGAAACAGATTTGAAAACATGGTACCTATAGGATAACAGCAGCAGTTTAGTTCAAGGACATGCTCAATAAATATGAAAACAACAAAAGGGAAGATGCCAGATCATGGGAAGCCTCACCACCAGTGACAAATTTTCATTTTTGTCAACAGTGAAATAAAAGCTAATTATATTCCCATAAAAGTAAACAGAGGCTTACTCGTATCAGACATTTCACATACTCAATAAACCACTAAATAGTAATCAATGAAGCTAGTCACTAATGGGTTTTCAGCAGGGAAGTGACTAATTGAGTTTGCCTCTACAAAGTGTTCTAAATGTGGACAAAATAGATAGAACTGGATGAAGGCAATCCAGTTAGGTGGTAACCACTGCAAAGCCCATCCAGGAAAAGAACGAAGAACTAGCAAGAACGAAGAGGCAGTGGTCAAAGTACTTAAAGGTAAGTAATTTGTAGAATGTATCTAAGCAGGAAATGCTGACTATAACACCTAAGTTTCTTTATCAGCAACAGGATAAAGGAATAGTGCCAGAAGATGATATATTAAGGACCCAGAGTGTTGGCACACTTCTATAACCCCAGGCAGATACAGGAGTTGGGAGGTCCAACCTCGACAAAAGGCCCTGGCTGGGAAGGTGGCTTAGTGGTAGAGTGCTTGCCTGGCATGCATGAAGCCCTGGGTTCAATTCTTCAGTACCACAGACACAGAAAAAGCTGGAAGTGGCGTTGTGTAGCTCAAGTGGTAGAGTGCTATCCTTGAGCAAAAGAAGCTCAGGGACAGCAACCAGGCCGTGTTCAAGCCCCAGGACTTGGGGGGTGGGGGGAAGGGAGGGAGGACAAGGCTGGGGATTCAGCTCAGTGGTAGACCAACTGCCTGGCGTGTTCCAGGCTCTGAAAAAGCAAAAACAAACACTGCCAATAAAACATTCATCAAGATTTAGCACATTCTTGGCACAGTGCTGTTACAACCCCAACTATTCAAGGGCCTAAGTAGGAGGCCTGGCATATGAGATTGGTCTCAGGGAAAAAGCAAGAAAATAACTTAGGGGAAAAAAAAAAAGATGTAGGGGAATGGTTCAATTACCTGCCAAGAGCAAGTGTGAGATCCTGAAATCAAACCCCTAAGATTAATGTCAACAGAATAAACCAGATTTTACACAATCTAACTTCTGAGAAGGTTCAGACACAAGTGCACTAATGTAAACTGGAACGTAAGTCTCTCATATTTAAAATGGAAGGTACAGGTCTAAATGTTTCATGTGGTAGAAAGAACAGAGTGCCCAAGGCCTTTCACCTGTCTCCCGTGTCTTTTGTGAGAGAAAACCAAGAATAACACTTGGTCAAGATCTTTCATGATCAAGTTGTAGTTTCCTAATTATAATTTCGATGCCTCCTCTCATTGCCAGGCCCTACATTCCATCAGTACTGAACTGCCTGTACAGTTCAGTGGACTAGCTAGCTCTGCTGTCTTCTTTGATTCCAGGCCTAAAAAGTGTCTTCCTTCTTGCCTAGTACACTATAGTCTTTCCTTGTGCCCCATCACCACCCTGGAGGATTCACCTTGGCATCCTTGTTGACTGTGCCCACAGCCATGTACCTCTCCATTACTTCACCACCACACCTGATTAGAACTGCTCATTTAGTAAATAGATCTCATTACTGTCTTGTACTTAGAAGCTAATAAATTACTGAGAGCCTCAATAAACATCTATCTCTCCTCTGATGATACCTAGATAGATAACACTGTGAATTAACCTCTTATATGTCCCAGGAGGCTCCCACTGTAGTAAAACAATGCAAGAAATCAATAGGGAAGAAGGCAAAAGACATTTAAGTCATTAAAAAAAAGAAAGAGCAGGGCTGGGAATGTGGCTTAGCAGTAGAGTGCTTGCCTAGCGTGCTTGAGACTGTGGGTTCGATTCCTCAGTACCACATAAACAGAAAAGGCCAGAAGTGGCTCTGGCTCAAGTAGTAGAGAGTGCTAGCCTTGAGCAAAAAGAAGCTCAGGGACAATGCCCAGGCCCTGAGTTCAAGCCCCAGAGCTGGCCAAAAAAAAAGTTGAGAATGGAGACTGTGGATACCATAAAGAATGACAACACACTGTAGGTACAAGTCATAAGAACACAAAGATGTAGGGGCAAGAGCATAAATCTCATGCACACAACGATGAGTTAGTGAAAGGAAAACAAGTTAACTGGGGGCCAACTAGACTTCTAGGTATTATTTTGAGAGAAATAGAAGTCTTTGAAAGGGATGGAGTACAGGAAACATAACAATGTATTTATTAGAGAATGCAAAGAGAGACTTTTGAGGGGAGTGGTAGGGAGGAGTGAGGATTGAATCCAGACCACTACCACTGTGCTACTGTCCCAGACCTTCATGCTTTAATTTCTTTTTAACAGAGCGTCACATTTTGGCCTATACAGGCCTCAGACTGCAATCCTCCTACTTCATCTATGGAGTAGCTATGGTGATGGGCAGGCAACCAAGGACAAGAGTACTACTGAAAAATTCTTTCAGTAAAAGATGATGGCCTTAATTGGCCCAGTGGCTCATACCTGTAATCTTAGCTAACTGGTATGCTGAGGTAAGAAAGACCACAGCTCCAGCCAAGCCTAGGCAGAAAGTCTGTGAGACTCCATCTCAATGGAACAAGCTAGGAATGGTGGCTCACATCTCTTTTCCCTGCTACAGCAAGAAACAAGACCAGTCAGTGCAAAAAAGGGCTGAGACGTGGCTCAGCAACTGAATACATGCCTCGCAAATACCAGGCCAGGAGTTCAGACCCTAAACCCTATCCCATACAAACAAACCAAAGTGACAGCTTTACTCAGGGTTAATACAGCTAGGAATGGAAAAAGGTGTGATTAAGGTGGAGGCAAATGGATGTCAATTACTTAAGTATGTGAATTAAAAAAAAAAAAGGCTTCCAAGGCTTTGACTGAAGAGAATGATATGGGGGGAGGGGGAATGTGACAAGTAGTTTTGAGAGGCTAGAAATTGATTGCTTCATTTTTTTTTCTTTTTGTACTTTTAACTGAGAAGTTATCCAATTGCTGCATGAATAAATGTAGAGCCAAATCAGAACTGGAGACAGATATAGGAAAGTTGTAAGAATATGGACTGCAGAGCTCTTATCTAGAAAGGATAAAGGCAACTTTAGAACTGGTCTGGGGACGTTCCAACGTTTAAAATACACTGAAGATTATTTAAAGAATATGGTTTTAATAAACCAGTTACTTGATACATTTACCCTTGCTTCATTTGTAGTAATAGAGGTAACAGTAGAGAGCAATTATGAGAAACCTGATGTTACTGACAAACTGCTCTGAAATTAAGAAAATTCACAAGTCTAAATACATACAAAAAGATTGTATTACATGTTATTAGTTTAAACAAAAACCTAGGTATAAGCATATAATTAAATAAAAAGATCTCATTCAGTTAGTTCTATTTCTAGGCTGTTCCAAAGTAGTAGCAGTTAATAATCTTTGCTATGCTTTTTTGTCCCAAGAAATAGGAAGCATTAAAAATTTATTTAAAAAAAAAAAAAAAAAAAGCAGTAAGTGCTAGAAGCAATGGCTCAAATCTTTAATTCTAACTACTTGGGAGGCAAATAGGAGGTCATAGTTTGAGATCACTCCAGGTCAAAAAAAAAGGCTCATCTCAACCAATGACTGGGCACAGCGGTGCACACCCACTATACCAGCTATGGGGAAACGCTATGGCTGGGCACGGTGGTGTGTACCAGTCTTCCTACCAACAAGGTAGCCTAAGTAGAATTAAAGCCCGGGCCAGAACCAATGTGAAAGGGGCTGGAGGTGTTTCTCAAGTGGTAGAGTGCCTAACTAGCAAGCGCAAAAATTACAAGCAACAGCAGCACTCTAAATCACATAAATTATTATTTCACATACATTCAGTGTTAAGTGTATCTGTAAATGTATTTGAGATATGACAGATGCAAATGTGTATCAAATTGCAAAGAAAATGCCTGGATTAACAGGAGATACTGTCATTAATGAACCTTCACTTATTTCCAGGTAAAACAAGTAATACCTATTAAGACAATATTATGGTGGAACAAACCTGGATCTTACTCACTAAAGTGCTGCCTAGTTACAGTTTCTACATGTATAGAAACTCAAGATATGTTGGCAGATGTGAAGGCTTACACCTGTATCCCCACAGGACTTATGACTAGGACCTTACACTGCCCTGATGGGACATGGTAGGTCTACTTTGCTGTTGCTCTATTTTAACATGGTCAAAATAAGCACTATGAGAGCTTCCTTAATAAACTTGGGCTTATGCCAGAGATTAAGTGACAAATCTATCATAGCTCATGTCAACATCCTTAATTTTTACTATAAATCCAAGTTTCATTTAAACTCTTGCATTTAGTCTGGAGTCATCTTCCTGACTCCTCCAAGATCTCTAAAAAGCCATCTTCAACTGCTTTATATAAAGGGTCTTCAGCCTCTTAAGATTTCAATACAGGTTGGCTCTTTCTCAAAGGTACTTCTTATGCTGCAACATTTTTATGTGCAGTGTTAAGTCTCTTAAAATTCCTAAGCCCATTTTCCTAATTCCCTGTTTTAAAGACAGTGCCCACCTCCTAAGATAAAACAGAGAATAAGTTCTATTTTAGAAACTCGTAACCTACCTAAGATGGGAGTATTAAACAGCTACATAAAGAAAAATGTAGCCAGGCACTGGCGGCTCATGACTGTAATCCTAGCTGCTCAGAAGGCTGAGATCTTGAGCATCAAAGTTCAAAGCCAGCCAGTCAGGACCATTGTCTCCAAATATCCACCAGAAAACTGTGGCTCAAAGTGGTAGAGTTCTAGCCTTGAGCATATAAAGCTCAGGGGCAGTGCCCAGGCCCTGAGTTTAAGCCCCACCACCAACCAAAAACAAAAAGAGAAATGAAATGTGATGCAATTGGAGAAAATGAGGAAAACTAAAGCTCAAAAAGAAAGAAAGAAAGAAAGAACCTTATGTTTTCATTTCTATGGGCAAACTAGACTTAAAAGACATATATATTCCTAGATATGAACATACATATGTTATACATGCATGCATATGTATATAGGTATATATATACATGTGTATCAATTATTTAAAACAGTACGAATATCAAGCTAAGAAACATTTTAGAAGAGAAGAGAAATAAGGGTAAAATAGAATAGTCATTATTTTTATACAATGCAAATATATACAAAAACAGCATGAACAACCTCATTTATCAGTAGAAGAAAGAGGTGGAAAAAAAAAACTAGTCTATTAGGGGAAGGTTCAAATGGCAAATGGCCAGGCTAATGAGGAGTATGAAGATGTTGAATACAGTTGAAATAAATTATTTGAAAATAGAACAGTGAAAACTGCTGAAAATGTTCTAGGATAGAGAAAGGCAGAATGACCAAGGAGTGAGGCTGATGGAGGTAATTATAAAGCTTTAGAACAGCATTTATAGAGTTATTAACACAAGGATCTATTTGTATAGAAAAAAAATAAATTGACAGTTAAAAAATTTACTCATACAAAATCTTTCCAAAATACCATGACACCAGATTTTTTTCAATTTTCTTTATTTTTTTCGAATTGACAAGAAATGTATATATTTGCCACAGGCAACATGATACAGCAAGTTAATATATGTAATGTACACAGCAGTTTCTTGATAAACACGTTTCTTAGTGATTTTCAAGACAATACAGTTAGTAACTACAAATCATCATGCAGTACAATAAATATGAATCAATTTCTAATTTTTTTCCTCCCTTTTCCAACACCTCTGCTGCCCCCAACTAACCAATATTCTATTCTCTACTTCTAAATTACCCTTTTGACAGTCCAAATCCAGGTAATATCACGCAGTATTTTCCCCTTGTACCTGACTTTAACACAGCGACCCCAGCTTCCATCTATGTCAGGAAAAGACAGGATTTCAGTTGCGTAGTATAACATGTATATTACTGGACAAATTTTAAACTTATTCATCCAGCAATGGACACTTGCTTTTAATTTTTTCTTGACTATTGTGACTAATGCTGCAATGCCATACACCTTTTGCAACATGCCAATTTGATTTTATTTGATTTCCTCGGACTACATATTCAACAGTAAGTATGCTGAATCTTGTCAATTCTATCATTTTTTGGAGGAAGTTCCATATGATTTTTCTCTGTAACTGCTGCACTGAATGCAAGGTTTCTCTTTTCGCCACATTCTTACCAACATGGATGTTTATTTGAACAGGTATGAGGTATACAAGTAAACTCTTAATAGGTGTAAGGTGACATCTCATTGTTTTCATTAGCATTCCCTAAATGATTATGATTTTTGTTTGCATTCACCCGTTAGTCATTTGTTATTACTTCTTTTGAGGAATATCTATTAAGGTCCTTTGCCCATTTCTTCAATGAGTAACTTTCATACTACTGTTTGATTTAGAGTTCCTTATGATGTAACTCTTCTCAGATGTGCAGTTGCAAATGCTTTCACTCCACAGGCTGCCTCTTCATTCTTGATTACATCTTTGGCCTGTGCAGCTGCTTTTTCATTTGGTAGATACAAACTATTTTGGGTTTACTTGCCTGTTCTTTGGGGTTGTAGTTAAAAAAAAAGTCGCAACCAAAATTAGGCCTTTTTCTCTATCTTCTATTACTTTTAGTTCGAGTTCCTATTTGTGTGCTTAAGCTATTCTGTGTTGGGCTCTGTTATAGGGCATAAGCCCAGACAGTACAATTTCATTCTTCTCCATGTGATATCCATTCTTCTGAACACCATTTTTTGATATGCTTTGTATGTGCTTAACAACTATATCAAAAAATCAACTGAAATTATGTGTACTTATTTCTAGGATCTTTATTGCATCCATTTTGTTTATGTGTGGAATTTTATGCTATGCTAGCCTACAGCTTTCATAGTGCACTTTCATGTCAGAAAGTATGATACATTCAACTACATTTGAGAGGGGGTGACTGGTATGTTTTTCCTACAGTACTGGTGATTATACCCCTATCTTGTCAAGTGACCTACTACGTGGTCCTGACCTTTGGTTTTCATGGTTCTGTTTGTTTGTCCCAGTACTATTAACAATTTAACATGTGATTGCATAAAAACTCATCACATCATTTCTTCTCCATTTATTTTTTACCTTTTTGGTGTCATAACTATTATTGCTGTTGCTACTATTTGAAGAGGTTGTGCTTTAACATTTTAAAGATATGTGACCTATACACCACTACCATAGAATTAGGAACATTCTAAATTAGGCCGTGCATTTAACATACTATTTAATTCTATTTTTATGCTACAAATTAGAAAACTTTCTTTTCAGCTTGAAAATTGCCCAGGCTGGAGGCATGGCACAAGTAGTAGATCACCTGCCTACCAAACACAAGGCCTAGATTTCAAATGCCAATATAGCCTCACATAAAAGGATTCTTGGTAGTATTTCTTTTAAGAGCAGTCCAGTACTTAAATATCTCATTTAATTTCTAAGAAAACTTTATCTGTTTCTGAAGGACAGTGTTACCAAGTTAAAGAATCTTGGCTGGTAGTCTGCTGGGTTCTTTCTTTATAGTCCTTTATTTCACAGGCTAAATTTATCATTCCATTCTCTTTGACCCCAAAGTCCTCTACTTAAGAAGTGTCCTCTTATACTGGTGCCAGTGGCTCTCACTTGTAATCCTAGCTGTTCAGGAGGCTGAGATCTGAGGATAGCAGTTCTAAGCCAGCCCGGGCAGGATAAAATAAGATAGTCCACGAGACTCTTATCTCCAATTAAGCACCAAATAAACAGGCAATGGATCTGTGGCTCAAGTGGTAGACACAAGCCTTGAGCAAAACAGTTCAGGGGTTATCACCCACATACCAGGACTGGCACAAAAAACGGAAAAAGAAGTCTCTTCCTAATTCTTGGACCTCTTTTATATGTGAAGCATTGTTCCTTTGGTGCTTTCAGAATCTTCTTTGGTTCTGAATTGGTTATATGTTGTATGTATCCTATCTTCATGCTGTTTTTATCTGAACTGAAACTTACTGGGAACCTCTGACCTCTCACATGCAGATATATTGCTTCAATTTTCTCAAATAAGCTTTGATTTTTACTTGATTTTTATAATGCAAGCATTTCTTTTGCTGCTGTCTCATAAATCCTGCAAGCTTTCTTTATTCCTTTACAATCTTATTTCTTCTATATGTGCTAGCTATATATGTTTAAATAAATTACCCTCCTATGTAGATTCTTGTTACATCAATTCTGTCAATGATGCAATTTCAGAATTTCTTTTAAATAGTTTCAATCTCTTAATATTCTATTTGTGTTGCTGTTTTCCTGAATTACATCTCTGTATTTTTTTTTAAAAAATTCATCTGTCTCCTTAAAAACTATTACTCTGTTAAGCATGCTGTGCATGCTTGTAAACCCAGCAACTCCAAAAAGGTACATAGGAAGATCACAAACTCAAGGCCAGAACGTTTCAGATCCTGTCTAGAAAAAAATCAAAATAAAAACAAAAGGAATAAAGGACATAGTGATAGAATGCTTGCCTAACATGTGTAAAGCCCTGAGCTCAATCCCAAAGCCAAGACAAGAAAGGAGGGGAAGAGGAAGGGAAAAGAGAGGAGAAGGTAAGAGGGGAGGGAAGGGAGGAAGAAAATGAAGGGGAGGGAGTTTGAATTATCAAATGGACATTTTTTAGGATTAGGTAATGGTGCTTTACTTTGTTCCTTTGGTGGTGACATGTTTCCGACTGTTCTTGATCCTTGTGGTCATATTTGGTGTCTCAATATTTGAAGTAAGGATTGACTGGTCTTTGTAGATGTGTTTTGCCTTTAAAAAACAGCCAACCTGTAAAGAAATGTTCAGCACATCATCCGATGTGACCATGGGTAGGCCTGCACTTGAGCCTCTGACTACACAGGGCCACCCCACAGGTCAGCATGTAGGCAGGCCTCTACCCTGCATCTAAAAGACTGGAGACGAAGCCTGATTTACAGGAGTGGGTTTATTGATTTGGTCCATAAGGATCCATATCCCCGTACATGCCAAAGAATCTACATCCACAGGGGCTGGCATGATGCACAGTTCCATGGAGACTAATGGGCACTGGGGTAGGCCTAAAGCCTAAATATGCAGCAGCTACTCCTATACTGGGATGGACATAACACATGAGTTTCCCGAGATAAACCTGATGGCTGAGCACATAGTATTTGGCCAGTTGCTTGGGGAAAGAAATACTGGAGCCTCAGCACAGGGCATGGTAACAGAAGGCTCAGGTGGGTTTAATACTCTTGGATCACTGAAGCTTGAGGCCAGAGAACCTAGTTTGGAGTCAAACTAGTTCTGTGACAGACGGTGTAGCCAGGATCTGGAAGAGCCAGTCGGGAGGCTGAGTGAGGGTGCTGGCCTGGAGGGCAGGTCCCTGAAAGAAGGCTGCTGAGGCTGACCTAGTACAGGGATGATCCTAGAGCTGGAGCCTAGAGGGGACTGAGCATATGCAGATCCAGGTCTGGCCTGAATCCTGGGCCTACTGGAATGTAGAGCCCTAGAGGTTAGGCTAGATATGGATTTGGAGGTTCAGCCTGGCACTGGGCAAGCCTAGAGCCCTGGATTATAGGATTTGGTCTGGCACTGGGATGGCCTGGAAGTTCAATTGGGTACTAGCTGGAATCCATAGCCAGGGACTGACCAAGCCCTGGGTTTTATTAAGAACCCAACCTCCTCCCCCCACCATACCCCCCCAACCCCCGCCGTGTCCATGGCTGATGCTGAGGTATAGGGACAGGTAAAGCAGGAAATGTAATATGATCTTCCAAACCTCTTCAATGCATTGTTTCTTATTTCCATGCCATACCCCACCTCTCATCTGGTTTCCTTACCTTTTATAAAGGTGATTTTATCCATGGATAATCATTTCTTGTTTCTACAGTGTGATGAGTACTGCAAATCGTACTCCAACCATCTAACAACTAGACTACACGACACAACTCTCTTTTATAATCCTACAACTTAGTTTGGCCCCACCATCTTTCCAAACATGGCACTGTCAAGAGCATATAGATTTAACTACTAAATGTGAAAATTCTATGTGATTAGTTCTGTCTCACTGAATCTGCTAAAACACAATCTGAAATACCATAAATAACTTTTTGGCTCCTGGAGAAGTCATTAGATTACAAGTATGAAAGTCTTCTAACCTCAGCTGGCTGTTCAATGCATTAGATTTTCAACAGTTACTAGTCTGCTTCTTCTGCTTCTTCCATAATAAACTTTCTAGGTTTTCAGTATCGCAAATCCTTTAACCAAAACCCATATTCTTCATAGTATTCCACAAAATGTGGAAAAATATTTCATAAAAAGTCAATGAAATGCCACCTCACATCCATTAGGTAACTACTACCAAAAAGTAAATTAAATTTATTTAACAAAGATGTAGGAAAATTGAAATCCTTGTGCACTACTGGTGCAATGTAAAAAGTATAGAAACCACGGATAACAGAATGTCAAGTTCTCAAATAATAAACACGTAATTACCCTATCACTGAGTAATTCCACTTGCGGGTATATACCCAGAATAATTTAAAGCAGGATCTCAAACAGTATACATATACTCATAGCAACATTATTCACAACAGCTAAATCATGAAAATAATCATTAACAGATAAATGGACAAAGTACTGCATATATAGAGAGGTATTATTCAGCCTTAAAAAGAAATTCTGACATATGCTCTAACATGCATGAAACCTGAGGACATTCCATATACTAAGTGAAATACACTAATCACACTAATCACCCAAAGGCAAAACCTGATGCATACACTTACATGAGGTACTCAAGTAGCTACAAATAAGATAGTAAGTATAAGGGTAGTTGCTACGGGCAACTGACTTACTGGGCACAGTTTCAGTATTACAAAATTAAGAGTTCTGGTGATGGCTGGAGGTATGGTTCAAGTGGTAGAATGCCTGCCTAGCCAAGCATGAGGGTCCTGAGTTCAATCCCAGCATGAACCAAAAAATGGAGAAAAAAGAAAATGTTTAACCAGGTGCCAGTGGTTCTTGCCTGTAACCCTAGCTCCTCAGAATGCTGAGATCCAGAGGATTGTGGTTCGAAGTAAATCGGGGCAGAAAAGTCCACATGACTCCATCACCAAAATAACCCGCAAAAAGCCAGGCTGGAAGCACGGCTCAAGTGGTAGCCAAGCAAGCAAAATCAACAAGCATAACACCCCGAATTCAACCCCTAGAATTGGCAGAGTTCTAGTGATGACTGCACAACAGTATTAACATTCATAATACCACTCAAATGTTCAACTTTTTCATGTTTATTTTACAATTTTTAGAAGTTACAGAGTCACATAATTTGAGGAATACACTTTAAACTTTGAGACTCACAATGTTCATAAGCATTTGGAATGATGTGATCTATTTACAGAGAAAAAATTAATTTTGTCAAACCTGCTAATCCATACCATTTAATCATATCTATCTTTACACCTCCTGATGAGGGTCTTTCCTCTTATTCAACCTAAAACTTTACATCTTAAAACCCTTGTTTTAATAATGACTACCTATATAATGTTAAACATCTAAAATTCTTACAAGAAATTACTCCAGTATTATTTATTTCATTTTCTGAACACTTGCCTTAAATTCAGAAAAAAATGTGACCATGAGTCCTCATTACAGCACTGCCTTATCAAGGCTTTAAGTGACTGAGCAACTAGTAATGCCCTAATTACCCTAATGCCACACCACATGTGTCTTTAAATCTACTTTCTGCTACTAAGTTCATTGTTCTCAAGGTCTGAGAGGAAGAACCCAAAGGCACAATGTCTCTGATTATATATAAAGTAATAAGTATCAAAATGAATTCCAGGAAATGGAAATCAAAATGCCTAACAGGACTAATACTAAGCCAGTGGCTTATGATTCCCTCATATCTAGGAGATAGAAGCCAAAACCCTTTTCATAGCATACAAAGCCCTACTGAGTCATGTCTAACAATCAATTCATTTCCATTATTTGATGCTTCTCTCAATCAATAATCTAAAAGACCTCAATTGCCTACTACTTCCTACACTCAGTATGCTGCCTCATGACCTTGGGCATGCTTCTACTTAAAATAACCCTAACTCAAGTTTCCAGCTGCCCAACTCCCAGTAACAATAAAAGACTCTAGTCACATCTGTCTTTCTGCCATGTGGACTTAAGTTCCTATCATCCAAGAGGTACTTGTGTGTCCAATGCATCCCCAATACCATCCTATTTCAATGACAGAAAAGATGTGCCGCAGAGTCTTTCACTCTATGTATAAGCTTCTCTGTATATATTATAAGAATTAGGAAAATTCTTATACATCTTTCATCCACAATATAGGATCTGATGCCTTATACTTAGAGTAAACTAAGGATGCATTTAAACAGTCCTGCTTTAATGAGCCAAACTGCCTGATAACAGTCACTAAGGTTACTGTACTCTTCACCTAGTCTCCTAATTTCCTCACAAATGCAAGGGGAGTAGAGATGTAAGCATCTTCAGGAATATGCACTATAGGTAATTGCACAAATAAATAATTATCTATTTCCTAGATAATTACAAGTAAATTATCAATTACTAGATAACTGTCAAAAGCAAATTATCCAGTGTCTTAGTGTAAGAAGTGTAGAAGTACTTGGTAGGGAAAGAGTAAATATGTTCTTATCTCTTGATACATTTTTAAGTCATTACTTTTCTTCTATCTAGAAATTGTTTTAAAATAATGTGATACCATTTAAAGCAGTGTAGTGTAACTTAAACTACTCCCCAGCCTCAACCAAGTTATACTTACATTCGGCTAGTTTCAGTGTTGTCAGACTGGGATTCTCCTGATGATCTGCAAAATGCAATGAAGGAAAAGTTAGCACAGCACTCCATAGTTCAAAAAAGAACACACATGCAACTTGGGAAGGCAAACTCTAAAACAAGCTTAAGCACTAAGTAAGAATTGTAAAAATAAAGACTTCAATGTAAGAAAAAAATAGTGGTCAGATCAGATTGCCATAGAAAACATCTAGTTTAAGGACTAATAAAATGCAAAGGAAAGAAAAGTACCAACACTGTACTTGCCAAATGAATATAAGCCATGATTACTTGAAAAGTGAAAGATTTGTAATAAAAACACACAACTGTGAATTTTTCTATAGCCAAGTACTGGTTATCCCAGTAACAAAGTGATTTTCCTGCTCTTAATTTTTTTTTTTTTTAAAGATCGGGAAGGGGGTCAGCAAACTGCAGACTGGGCAAACACACTAAATACTAGGCTCACCAACTACTTTTTTGGTGTGTGTGTGCATGTGTGTGTGTGTGTGTAAAGAGTAGCCACAATCATTTAGGAACTGTCTATGACAGCTTTCATGTTAAAGGCACTAGGCTGACTAGAATACATTGCATAAAAGCATGGAACAGCACATCACCTTCTGTATAGCTAATACACAGTAACTTTAAAGTCTGACGAGATAAATGTTTAACCTGATTTAAGCATCATATAGACATATTGTGTGTGTATGTGTACACATAGAAAGCCTAAAATATTTACTAGGTGACTGTTTAAGAAAAGGTCTACCAAACGTCTACCAAAAAAAGGAAAAAACAAAAAAAAATCTAATAGCTCTGGCACATTTGAGAGACAAACATGATTATCTTGTCTCAAGCGCACGCGCGCGCACACACACACACTAGCAAGAACACCTGTCAAAAGTGCATCATATAAGTAAGCCAGGTGCCCAATGTTCAAGCCTATAATCCCAGCTACTTGGAAGGCCAACAGCAAGACTGAGGCTCAAGGCCAGCCTCATATACAGAAAAGTACATGAGACCCTTCAAAAACACATAGCTAAGCACAGTGGCCTGTGCCTGTCGTCCCAAGCAACAGATGCTGAGAATGAGAGAACAACAGTACCAGGCCAGTACTGGCAGAAAAGTCCAAGACTCTTGCTGTGGAGGAAAGTTAGATACAGTGGTCCAATGATGACGGAAAACCTGAAGTTAGCAGATTGCTGCTTGGGGAGCTCATGGCAGGAAGCCAAACCCTACCCTAAAAACTAACCAGTGAAAAACAGGGCTCGAGGTGTGGTTCAGTGGTATTGTGCCAGACTACAAAGTACAAGGCTGTAAGTTCAAACCCCAGTAACTGCCAAAAATGAAAGTGTATCATCTGCAGTATATTCAGTAACTAACTTTAGTTTAAAATAGTTGTCAACTGTTTTATTTCTAAATATATAAATATATATGAAGTCTTAAAATTCTAAGGCATTAAGAAGTTTTTCACTTTCATTTTGGGGAACAATTTTTCCTATCCCTAGTGTGTTACTTTAAAACAAACAATGACAACAAAAAGAAACCTCAGAACCAAACAGAGTGGCCCAACTTCAGCACTAGTGAAGCTGAGGCAAGAGGATCTCAAGTTCAAGACCACTCACAACTACATGATGAGACCCTATCTTAAAAAAGCAAACAAAAATCTCTTTTACTCCATAAAAAGTATCACCGGTAGGAGTCAATGTTATAAAGTGAATAATGTAAGAACCTATTTCTAATGATTACAAATTCCCTAAATGATTTTTTCAAACATTTAAGTATGGCTCATTCTTCTAATCCTAGCTATTCAGGAGGCTGAGATCTGATCATGGTTTGAAGCCAGGCAAGAAAATATGAACCTGATCTCCAATTAACCACCAAAAGGCTGGAAATGGGAGCTGTGGTTCAAGTAGCTGAGCGTGCACGCGTGCGTGCATGCGTGCGTGTGTGTGTGTGTTGTGGGGCTTGAACTCTGGCCTTGGGTGCTGTCCCTGCACGGCTCAAGGTGAGTGCTCTACCACTTGCGCGCGCGTGTGTGTGTGTATGTGTGTGTGTGTGTGTTGTGGGGCTTGAACTCTGGCCTTGTTGCGTGTGTGTGTGTGTGTGTGTGTGTGTGTGTGTGTGTTGTGGGGCTTGAACTCTGGCCTTGGTTGCTGTCCCTGCACTTTTCAGCTCAAGGTGAGTGCTCTACCACTTGCCTTTAACTTTTTTAAAAGCTCAGGGACAAGCTGGGAGCCTAGCTACTCAGGAGGCTGAGATCTGAGGATCAAGGTTCAAAGCCAGTCCGGGCAGGAAAGTCTGTGAGACTCTTATCTCTAATCAACCACCAGAAAACTGGAAGTGGCGCAGTGGCTCAAGTGGTAGAGCACTCACCCTGAGTTGAAGAGCTCAGGGACAGTGCCCAGGCCCACTGTCCCCACACGGATCAAAAAAAAGAAAAAAAGCAGCTCAGGGACAGCATCTAGGCCTTGAGTTCAAGCTCCAGTGTACACACATACGTATACATACATACATACATACATACACACACACACACACACACACACACACACACACACACACACATCTTTAAACAGCCATACAAGGAAGTGATTTGAGAATGTATTAGACTATAGAATTTTAATTTTAATTTTTTTTTAAACAGAACAATCTTCAAGGGCTTAGAGCTTGGCTCAAGTGGTAGAGCACTTGCTTAGTGGGCTGGAGGCCTCAAGTTCAATACTCAGTATCACAAGAGATAAAAAGTAATCTTAAAAAATCAGCTCTATCCTAAATTTCCTCACTTAAAAGAAAATCTCATTTCTATACTAGGATTTCAAAATTACACATCACAATCCATTCAACATTCTAAGTCAATAATGCAAAAAGACCTTTATTTATATTTTCAATCTATACAAAATAATATAGGAACTAACCACTGAGGCAGGTGGGGCTAGGAATGTGCCTTAGTGGTATAGTACTTGCCTAGCAAGAACAAAGCCTTGGGTTCAATTCCTCAGTACCACATAAACAAAAAACAAAAAGCCACAAGTGACGCTATGGCTCAAGTGGGAGAGTGCTAGCTTTGAGCAAAAAGAAGCTCAGACACAGTGCCCACGCCCTGAGTTCAAGCCCCAGGACTGGCCAAATAAATGTAACAGTGTCACAGCAATGACATCAATACAAATTTTCTGCACTGTCTCCCCAAGGGAATAAGCAAATCACCTATATGATGCATGTGCTCTCTACCAGTTCCATAGGTAAATACAAGACTGCTTCCAGACTCGAATCCCCAAAACAGAACACAAATTTCATGATAACCAGCTGACTCATTGTTGACTGTGTAATCATCCAGCATCAAATGTCATACTCTAAGGAAAAACTGCCGGCTTACAAAACAAATACTGGCACTGAGAAAAGAGAAGCAGATTAGAAGCTTTTATACAGGTAAATAGAAAAAAAAAGTTCCAAATGAACATGTAAAAAGATAAAACAAGGGAAATTAATCCATCTCAAAAGAACAATAAGTAAGTGCTCCAAGTTTTAAGATCCTGAAACTGTACAAAAAACTGTATCATCAAAAGGCAACTACAGGTTTTTTCCCAAATTATGTTCCCTAAAGAAGCAAATATGTATTAGTAACAAAATCGCACCAAAATATTGTAAACATATTAGATTACTAATTGATGTTTACATATATCAAAAACCAGTTATTTCAAACCAAATAATTTAAGCCAATCAAGTCTAGAAAGTCAAGAGAGCAGTGAGAATTCAAAGATAATTAGCCCTAAAATAAATCTGTCATGGGTCTGAAACATAAGTTGCTTTCTATTCAAATTGTCAGCTTTTTTAAACCTGAGAGAAGTGAACAGAAACGTGTTCAATAATCATAGTACATGTCTGAATAAATTTCCAGACACCCTTGCTTACAGTGATTTCTCTAATATTCTAAATTAGTTACTCTAAAATTAGTCTGTGGCTGTGTGTGGTGGCTCATACTTATAATCCCAGCAATTTAGGATACAGAAATCAGGAGTGTGGCCTACGTAAAAGCTAGCAAAACCCCACCTCAACATATATACCAGACATGGTAGCGCCTGCCTATGATACCAGCTACTTGGTAGAAGTATGTAAAAATCTGTGAGCTGGAGCCAAGACTGACCCAGGCAAAAGCTTGAGAGTTTATGTAAAAAATAACTAAAGTAAAAGGGGGTAGGAGTATGGCTCGAGTGGTACAGTGCCTGCCTAGCAAGTTCAAACCCTAGTATCATTAAAAGAAAAAAAAAATTCTAAAATCAAGACTCAAACTCGCAAAACATGGCATATATATATATATGTATATGCGTGTATATGTATATAAGCATGCAGATATGTGTATAAACATACACATATCTATCTCCTCTTCTAATAGTTCCCAATCTACATTTTGGCTCCTAAATAATGTATTTATAGTAAGAGTCTTGTACATGATCTTAATTTTAGAAAATGTTATAAAAATTCAAAAGATTTAACAAAGGAAAAAATTTTTAAATAAAGATGTTTAAAAAAAAAACCTATGACATATCCTAAAGTTTGCCAGGAGATTCACCAGAAAGACAGTTTTAAATAGAAACATTTTAAAGTTATATTAAAAAATAAATCTCAGGATTATCAATTTTTAGGTCTTAATTGAAGCAGAGAAAATATGGTCATTAAACAACAAGAAAATATGACCACAAAACACCACTAATCTAAATACTGCAGTATGAGCTAGTAAGTTCAAATGCTGACTCATTTCCAATAACACTGAGTGTAGCTACTGCATTCTATAAAGCTACTTTTACACCACTGTAACTCTCTGAGAGAATAGCTTATTATTTTCATTAAAGATGCAAAAACTTCTAGACAAATATTTTAACTTCCGCCACATAAAGGCATAGATTACAATGTATACTAAGCTGGGCACTGGTGGCTTATTACAATATACAGAGCTGGGTAATGGTAGCATGGTGGCATATATGTATGTGTGTATGTACATGTATATTTCCAGCCATTCAAGAGGCTAAAATCTGGAGGATTAAAACAAGCCCAGGCAGAGAAGCATGCGACTCCATCTCCAATCAACCAATAAATGCTAGACTAGAGGCATGGCTCAAGTGGTAGTGAGCACGCAAGCAGAGCAAACAGAAAGCCTCAAGTTCTGGTATCGGCAAAGGGGTGCGGGGGGAGGGGGGGGATAAAGCATACACTAAGACATTTTCCATATCTTCTGTAAAATGTTCATATTTTAAAACCTGAATCCTGATTAATACTTCTTTATCCATGTAAACAAATCTTTGGTGGTAGTTTCTTATCTCATGGAGAGGAATGGGAGCGAAGCACTGAAACATTTCAGGAAAATTAAATGGACAAAAAAGTAAATTCTTGCTGGTGCTAGTGGCTCATGCCTATAATCCCAGCTACTTAGGGAACTGAAATCTGGAGACTGAAGTTAGAAGCCAGCCCAGGCAGACAATTCCCAGAGACTATCTCCAATTACCAAGTAAAAAGTAGAAGGTAGAAATGTAGCTCAAATAGTAGAGCATGAGCATTGGGCAGAAAAGTCAAGAAAAAACAAGAAGCACTGAGTTCCAACCCCAAAACTGGTACAGAAAGAAAAAAATAAATAAAAGGTCAATTCTTAGGTCCTCTATTTTTTACAATGTTCCTGCTAACTATACATTTTCTTTGTTTGTATGTATACCATGTATTTTACTTTACAATGACAGCCTTTTAAAGGCTGTAAAATAACGTTCAAAATTACCTTTTACAAGCTGTGGCCATTCGGTGACATCAGGGTGATCACAGCTTTGAGTCACTGATTAAAAACAGGTTGTCACACCAGTCTAGCTGCTAACTTGATCTGAGCGTAGGCTTAGTAACTCTAATAAATTAAACAAATCTTTAGTTAGAAACACTTAATATATAAACTCAATTCATTGTTCAAATAATAATCTTTGAAGCTGTAAATCAGGTATTCATACAAAATGTATCACAAGGATAATTATCACAGGAAATTTTCTGAAGACTTTGCTAGTATGTAATTTTCTTTAAAATGTCTTCTCTTGAGAAAATGTGATATAGGATAAGCATCCTTAACCCTAAAATGAAATATGCCCGCAAAGTTCAAAATGTCTGAAACACCAAGTCAACAACTCAAGTTGTACATTTGCGAGCATTTCAGTCTCCGGATTTTTGAATTAGGAATACTCAACCAGCAAAGTCTATAAAAATATTTCAAAAGCTGAAAAGCACTGAAATCTGAAACATCTGAGAAGCACTGAAAACTGAAATCTGAGACTATATGTCTCAGGCACTTTGGGTAAGGTGCTTATCCTTAAAAATTCCTTGTACTTTTTATGTAGTATAAGAGTCTTCAAGGTACTCTGATCATAGTTTAAAAGTCTCACAACAACTTAATACTAATAAGAATCAGATGCAGGGTGATTGACTTGCCCAAGATTTTAGAGTCAATTTTGAAATTAAAATCAAGATCTACTAACTTTATACTGAGGGGTTGGAGGTTTTGTTTTGGCTTAGTTTTGCTATACAGAGTTTTATGACAAATAAATGAATATAACAGATGAAAAAGGATGTATAACAATATGGCAACAGTTTCAATGAGACTAATGATTCATCACAGGATTCTTAAAGTGAAGGAGCAATGGGTTGCAAATTCTAAATATACACACACATACACACACACACACACTTACTGTGCATTATTAAGTAGTCATCTAACAGCAGCAAAAATACCTGGAGTGCTTTACCAAACTATGTTTTACTCATTCTCAGTCACAAACCCATTACATTCTGTTTTATGAAAGACTAAAACAAAACATACAAATACATCTCTCTTGACCAAGTATGTATCTTTCTTACTCCATGCAGTGTCTTAACCAAACTTCCTGACTGAAATTTAGCAGACCTCTTCAATCATAATATGATTCTGACCAAAAAAAAAAATCACGTGTAAAAAAACCCCAGGATGTAAAGATCCTTCTTGCCATCATTTTCCCCTTAAAATTTCTCTACCCAACTATGTATCAAAGCAAATCTGAGAAGCAAAATAAGCAAAGATGAGATGATTAAGAAGAAGGAAATTTCATAATTAAAACCTTCACACTAGTAACAAATGGACCCAGCACCAGATGAAGGCTTGAAACATCCGTGCTTAAGCTCACAGCCAGGCAGCTAGGAAGACTAAGCTTCAAATCCAGATAAGGGTTACAGTTGACCAAACTTTAGTGGATTGTAGTAAATAGAATTTATAATCCCTGTAAGAAGTAACTCTATTTCCTATCTTAGCCATAATTCCTAAGAAGGATGCAAGCATCACTGAGTAAGTAATAAAGAAGCAATGACATTCCTGAAATACACAATGTACTCAAGGCAGGTCTTTCTTCGTTTCTCCTGAAATAGTATGTGGACTTAAGAGATCCCAGAGGCTAAGACCAACTTCCAACTCACAAACAGAAATGAGAAAGATAAACTATTTTGCAGCTGACAAATTGACCTCAAATAATTACAAGCTACCTGTAATTTTAGAACGACTACCGTCAAATACTATCTTCCAGTCCCCTCGTTTATGAGGCACAGTGCTCAGCAGAATACAAACAGGTTCCAACGTCAAGGCTGGGATTCATGCCTGCATGGTCATTTACTAGCTGAGAAATCTTGGGCAAATTACGTAACCTTACTGAATCTCAGTTTCTATGTAGACAGAATTAACAGTAATATAAGCTGTCATTAGTATGAATGAGCTAACATCTAATTAGCCACAACAATGCCTGGCATATAATGTGCTTACAAATGGAAGTGATTACTAATCTACACAGTCTAACAGCCAAACTTACATCCTCGATCTCTATACGTGTATCATTTTATATTTCGTATTGTACTAATTGCTTATAAATTCTTTCAGCAGCCCACTTAGGTCCCTCATATAGTCTACCTGGTAGCACATTCAATACTTACAGAAATGCTTTTAAATTGACAAGTGCTCAAATTTATTGAACATGTCATTATTCTAATATGGCATTAAGATAATTCATGCAATTTGAATTTCAAACAATAAAACCAATATAACATTACTTTGCCAAACTTCTGAGGAGGTGGTGAATTCTAAAATCAGGCTCTTAGGACATATTTTTAACCTAAAATATAAAACACTTCACTCAATTCTCTTTACATAGAAAACTGGATAAACTTCCAATTTTTTTTTAAAACTAAGCTTCATTATAAAATAAAAGCAATTCCATCTTCTGAAATATTTAAGAAGATCCAAAAATACATCAAGAGACAAATTACCCTACTGCTTGTTGCCAGTATGAGAGGCAAGGTGGTTGAGCAGGCCCTGTAGCCTGAACTTGGCAGAGCCAAGTTCCCGTTTTTATCCAAAAGGTAACATTTTCCTGTTCATTAATTACTCTATTCACACTACACATAGGATAAAAACATATGAAAACCGACTCTATACCTCTAATCCCTTTCAGATACCTACAGTAATTCTGCTTTTAATATGTTATCTACAAACATGGATATAAATACACTGCCGCCTTGAGTAACAACCAGGGGCAGATCCTCTGACCTGAGTCCACAGGGAAAGACTGTTGTTTTTAGAGACACCATGTACTAAAACAATATAGAAACCAGGTACTTGTGGCTTATACCTGTAATCCTAACTACTCAGGAGGCTGAGATCTGACGGTCATTGTTCAAAGCCAGCCAAGCAGTACATATCTGTAATTAACTAGCAAAATGATGAATTGAAGATATGGGGTAGGCAGTGCCAGCTGTGAGCAAAAAGGGCCAAGTAACAATTTAAGGCTCTGAGTTCAAGCCCTACTGCCAGTAAACACAAATACACACAAGAAAAAAGAATTGTAGAATGTCTTGCTGACACTCAACATATTGTTGGAGTTGTTGTTTTCTCAATAAATCTACTGATTGTAATGCTTACAAAACAAAAACTTATTTTAAAGCTTAGAGCAAGCCCCAAAGTCATCTTTGTAAATTCTTAACTCATTTATAAACAGGAATTCAAGTCTTTCACTGTTCTATCATAATTAAGACCTAATTCTCACAAAGAAATCCACCCAGTGTCCTACAGGCTGATGTAATAAAATACCCTGCGGTATTTTTAATGAAGTTAAACCAAATTTTAAGACCCCAGAGAACTTTCAAAACTTGTCTATAGTAGAACTACTTGAGGAATCTATAAACATACACCTACTTAGAATGGACCTGCAATGATTCTAATTTAGTGCATGAATCTGAATTTTTAATTTGCCCCATTACCACTGTTCTACCTTTATGTAGCTTGAAGTCCTTATCTATAGTTATAATACTGCAATTACCAATAACCAAAGACATGCAACTGTATCTTCTTAGCATGTTTGCTAAACTCAGATGTGGGAGTTAGGGTTTGACAGATGCCCAAGCAGGAAAGTCCATGGGACTTATCTCCAATTAAACACCAAAAATCCAGAAGTGGAGTTGGGGCTCACATAGCAGACAGCCTTGAGCAAAAGAAGTTCAGGCACAGCATGCAGGCTGGGTTTAAGCCCCACAACCCGTGTGCAAGCATGTGCACCCCCCCAACACACTTCATTCTACTCTTCATATTCCTAATCTCCAAGTTATGTACAAAAAAATGCCATTCTTTCTTTTCTCCCTTTATTTTTACTTAGTTTAACCACTACTTGTCGGTCATCAATTTCTTACAAGTCTTTCATTCAAAATCTATCAACTGGAATTTAAGTATCTATTAGGTGCAAGAAAATGCAGTTAGTTAAAAAAAAGTCATCTCTAGTCTTCATGTGGAGGGCCACAAGTAAATCACAATGAATTGCACAATTACAATGATAGTAAACTAAAAATACAGGCAGAGGTATTACAAAGTCCTGACTTCACCTGTGGTAAAGAGAAGAGCAAGATTTATCAGAGGTACTGGTTGCCAAAATCAGAAAAGCATATAATTCTAAAGCCTCTCTTCCTCAGTATAACAAATTACTTACCAAGCTTTAACAATTCTACCACAGGAATTTCTCCACATTTCAACTATCCTCCAACTATCATCTTCTGATGGCTTTTAGTTACTCCAAGAATAAAACTAAATGTCAGTTAAGACTACTGTATACACAGTCTGGAGAAAACATACTATAGTGTAGCCTTTTCTTCTCGGCTACATGAAACTTCTACGGAATATGTAGATCATTTGCTCGTGTGCTTCCAGTGCTTAACCAACATTACAGAATGACATCTTTAAAAAAAAATAAAATTCAGACATCTCATTTTAGATCTTTTAGTAATTGCCAAGGTTAAAATTCAAATCTAAGCTAGGCACTAATAGCTCATGCCTATAATCCTAATCAGGAGGCTAAGACCTGGAGGATTAGTTTAAAATCAATCAAGGCAGAAAAGTCCATGAGAATCCATCTCCAGAAATAACTAGCAAAAAGCCAGAGTGAAGGATGGCTCAAGTGGTAAGGCACCAGCTAGGAGTGATCAAGCATGAGGCTGTGAATTTAAGAAATCAAACTAAACTCAAATTCACTTGAATCTAAACGCTGTGCACATTACCTTGCAATCTCTTCTGGTATATATTCTAAAGCCTGTAAAAAAAATTATTTTCTTTTCCCATGCTTACCTACATTGCCAAAATACAGTGCCTCCTCATTTTATCTGGTTGTATCTAACCTGGTAGAATTATTAATTGCTTCAATTATCCTCCTAAAAAAATCTAACTATATCACTTTTATATTCAAACATTTCTAGGACTTGTCGTTGAAAATACATTTCCTATTCAATCACATACTGTTTGCGGCCCTTGCCACCAGGTCCCTACCACCCACCATTCAAGCATTACCGCTCTCTCACAAAAGATACATACCATCATCATATACCAAATCTAATCGAATCCAGTCATCAAATTACTGGCAATCACATAATACCTATGTGTAACTCCAATTTCAATGGCTTTGTTTCCCAAGACATTTCATTTACAAATGCTTCCCTGTGCTCTCCAACTCCTGTTCCCAACTTATGTACCAAGTCTACTGCACAGCCAGGTATAGTGGCTCATGCCTGGTAGTCACAGACCAGGAAAATCAGGGATCAAAGCCATCACAGGGAGAAGGATAGATTCTATCCCAACCAATTAAGCCGGTGATGCATCCTTGTGGCCCAGCTATTCAGGAAGCTATGGGGAAGGACAATCAAGGACCAGGCCATCCCAGAAAAAAAAGGAGCCCCTATCTAAAAGGCTATCAATCTGTCTAACTAATGTAAATGAAAATAAATAAAATAAAAAACATCCTGAGCAACAGTACCACACTGAAACCAAAGAAAGAAAGGAATGAGGTCCATGGCCTGACACTATCATGAGCTAGTCCCAAATGCAATTCCTTGCTAAATAAGATGATCATTTCTTCCAAAATTAACATAAATATAATCCAATGCCAATTTCACTAGCTATTTCAAATACTAAATATGTAAGAATAACCAAATAGTTGTTTCTCATACAAGAATATATCTTTCTCCCAAAGAATCTTCCAGATTTTAAAATATAGTACATTAATTTATAAATACAATTAAAATCAGTACAACTCCTTAGAAAAATCATTGCCAAAATTCACTAAAACTAAATAAGTATTCTGTATGATTTGAAATTTTCATAAGCATACTGTACGATTTGAATTTTTCGCTATGTACAAACAGATATAAGGACATATTCACAAGAAAACATTTATTGCAGTGCTTAGAGTAGCAACAGTCGTGTGTGTGTGCTAGTCCTGGGGTTGACTCAGGGCCTACCTAGGTGTACCTAAGCTTCTTTTGCTCAACGCTAATGTTTTACCTGTTGAGCTACATATAGGTCCACTTTCAGTTTATGAGAATAAGAATCTCATGGACTTTCCTGCCAGAGCAGCTTGGAACTGTGATCCTTACATCTCAGCCTCTTGATTACTAGGATTATAGGTGTAAGTCACCAGCACCAAGCAATACTCTTAATAGTCCCAAACCAAAATGAAAATGTCCATCAACAGAAAACTAAGCGGAAAACTCCAAAACAGAATACTACATGGCAACTACTATAAAAAAAATCAACTTTTATACCCAAGAAATAATCTCACAAGTATGCTGAATGAAAGAAGCCACACACAGCTAACTACAGGTGCTCATCAACTTATTATGGGGGGAGGGGGACGGGGAAGCCATCAGAAGGTGAAAATGCATTTGACCCACTTATTGAACATTGTAGCTTAGCAACACAGAACATTAGTCACCCACGTGCCCAAGCGTATGTTCCAAGACCCACAGTGGATGCCAGAAACTGCAGATAATACCAAACTCTAGTAAAAGAATAATTACAAGAAATACAATAAAAATTATGTAAATTTCGAAATATCTTATTGTGCTGCATACGTTTCTTTCTGTGTGATGGTGTTAGAAGACACTTAAAAGGAAAACTTGGTAGCTTCTTTTTGGCATATTTAAACTGCTGCCTGCCATCACTACTCTTGCACTTTTGAAGACACTGATAGAAAACTAAGGTTTACCTTAATAAAAACACTGTGAAACTTTAACAACTTATCTATAACCAAGTGGACATCAATTAAAAAAGGAAATGATTCATATCCAGGGCAGGATAAGGCAGGACAGTGCAAAATTTCACCATTCTACTCTAAACAATAGGCAATTTAAGACATAAACTGTTTCTGGAACTTTCCATTAAATATATGAAGATAGATAAAAGTAAATATCAACTGTTTATCTTCATAATCTCTTGGCTGTCTGGGAGCTGTATCACTGCTACTATCTTTTATTACTTTTATTTTATTATTAATTGTCTCTAGACAGACTCTAATAAATACAGCCTTGAAGGAATACCAGAACCAGCAAATTTAGTTGGGTTCCATAACAAAGTTCCACACTGGCCTCAGCGACGATGCCTCTAAAGAAAACAGTACAGTATTAGTTCTGTGACTTTTGATGCTAGGTCATAAAAAAAGGCATCAATTTCTTGCTCCTCTGAAATGATCTCCCAAGGAATCTATTCAGCCATACATATGGCAAGGCAGTCAAGTAACTATATGTAAAAACAACATGTCACGTGCTGACAACCTGCTTCTATCTCCAGGTGCATGAATGAGCAAGCCCTTCAGATGATTCTAGCCTCCACTGATCAGGCCACATTCCAGCTGATATCCTCAAATTAGACATTTGTAAGTGGTGTCAATAACTGCTGGTGCTTATGAAAATACATCCAAGACAATTTGTTACACAGCAGTATTTAAGTGAACAGTATATTAAATTCTACATAAGTTTTAGTTAAAAATATGAATGCTGAAGTTCAAGGTGTGGTACACTAACATCTGCAACTTTTTTTTGAAAAACCAAATTAACAGAAGGATTAAAAAAATGAGTAGTTGCAGATAGGAAACAAAGTAAACACTGCAAAACGTTAATTTTAGAATTATAGTGCACAAATATTTTAAGGCACATTTAAGTCTGAAAACTTTTTAAATTAAGTATTACCAGTAGAGCTGCACTTTAAAATTGCTGAAGTCCAGCTGGTGGCTCAAGCCTGTAATTCTAGGTACTCAGGAGGCTAAGATCCAGAGGATGGTAGTTTGAATAGCTCAAAGCTAGTCAAGACAGGAAAATCCATGGGACTCCATCTCCAAAAGTAATCGGGGAAGGCCAACCGCCCAGCGCCAGCTGAGCAAGTCTCCCATCAAGCACAATGTATTGAGTTCAAACTTGGCACCAAGGGAAAAAAAAAAATGTTTTTACAGTTCTTCAAACAGAAGAAAAATAATACCACTCCCTCAAAAAAAAGAAAGAAACCTGGATCTATAAAAAGAAAACAATGTAAGTCTTACACAAAATAAAATGGTAAATATAAGGGTAAACAGAAAAAAAGACAACCTTAACATAAATTTCTTTATAAGAATTTATAATTTCTCTATAAACCCTACTACAGAATAGCATACTGAAGTAAACCATAAAACCATAACAACAAAAAGATGAGGGAAGGAAAACAATTCTATATTGTTCTGATGTTATGATACACTGAAATGTACCTTTTTCAACATACACTGAAATAAACTAAACATGTATACTCGTAATTCCCACAGTAACCACTGGCGGTTGGTGGGGGTAGGTATTAGCTAATACTAGAAACAGAACAATAATTTGTAAAAATGAAGGAAAGAAAAGGAGAAATTTCTTAAAGGAAAAAGACAGCCAGGCACTAGTAGCTCATGCCTGTGATCCTGGCTACTCAGGAGGCTGATACCTGAGGATCGAAATCAGTCTAGGTACACAAATCTCCAATTAGAAAGCAAAATGCTGGAGGTAAAGGTATGGCTCAACTAGTAGAATGCCATCCTTGAGCAAAAAAGCTAAACAAGAGTACAAGAATGTGAGGTTCAAATCCCTGTGCCAGCATTAAAAAAAAAAAAAAAAAAAAAAGACTAAGAAGAATGAAAAGAAAGTATCATAAACACCACCATATAAGCAACTCTACTAAAATGTAAATCACCTGAACAATCAAACTAAAAAGACTGAAAAGGTGTCAGAGACTGTAAAATTCAATCAATCCCCAACATAATTATTTATTGAAAAATTAAGGGATTAAGAAATTAAAGAACTCAAAAAATTAAGAGCCAAAAGAACCAGTAATAAATGGACTGATATGATTGAAAAGCCCTCAAAAGCACAAATGGCCAACAAATAATGAAGCAATGTCCAACATCTTTATTCATAAAGGAAATGCAAATCTGAAAACTGTGGGATTCTATCTCATCCCAGACAGAATAGCTATCACCAAGGAAGCAAACAACAATAAATGCTGGCAAGAATGGAGAAAGGAAGGGAAGACATTGGAATAGGAAGAATAACCTGGGATTGGGGGCTAGGGAATTGAGTGACAGAACAATGCAGATATGGGTGAAGAGAAAACAAGACTGATGCCAACACCAGGAATGAGAAGGCCAGCAAGGCTGTAAGAGGACCCAAGCAGGCACCCTTATATACTGTTAACGTAAATAAACGGGTGCAACGAATATGAAAGCAAGTGTGGAGGTTCTCCAAAAACCTAAAAGAAGAACTGCCACATAATCCAGTTATACCACTCCTGGGTGCATACCCCAATGAATGTAAGTGATGCAGTAAACACAGATGTCCAGGAAGAGAATTCATGTTTATTGCAGCACTATTCATAATAGCCAAGCTGTTACCAGCCTAGGTGCCCATCAGCCAAAGAATGGATAAAAAAGTATGGTATATACATACTATGGAATATTATTTGTCCATAAAAATGAAACTATGTCTGCAGGAAAAAGGATGGAAAATACACCATATTCAGGAAGACCAATACCACGTATTTTCCCTCAAATGTAGAATCTGGACTTGAAAGAATAGGTAAGCAGGTTGGTAGACATGGTCAGATAGATACATAGCTAAGATGTATATGCACATATACATATGAATATGAATTTTGTACAAGGGGGTGGGTTTGGGGATGGGACTGGTTATTGGAGCAAAACGGGTACACATTGTTTTATGTTTTCATGTAACGTACACATAAAAATAGCACAATGAAACTCATTTAAAAATTTTAAAGAGGTACAAAAGGAATAATGAGGTGAATATTATCATAGTACATTATACGTGCCTTTGTAGAAATACCACAATAAATCCCATTGTATGTTTTAATCAAAAAGTATTTTAAAAATAAAATAATGGGAACAAATTTCGAGAAGCAAGATATTAACTGTAAGTTATCTAAAAGACATTAAATTTGGGAACTGGTGGCTAGAAACAAGCTACCCAGGAAGCTGAGATCTAAGGATCATAGGTCAAACCAAGCCTAGGCAAGCAAACCCAAGACTCTTATCCCCACCTAAACAGCAAAAGTAGAGGTGTGGCTCGAGTGGTAGAGTACTAACCTTGAATAAAAAGAGCCAAGGGAGGCCTCGAGTGCAAACCCCAGTACCAGCACACTAAAAGTATTAATAATAACACCAAATATGACAGGTTAGGTTGAAAGTGATGGACAGTAAAATGTATACTATGCAGTAATTATAAGACAGGGTTGGCTATATTATTACCACACAAAGAAGACTTTACGACAAAGAACATTATTAGAGATAAACAGATACACTTCATAAAAATAAAATGTTCAATTCAACAAGGGACCTAACAGTTCTAAACATAAATATACCTAATAGCTTTTAAAAATATGAAGGAAAAATAGAAGGAAGGACGGCAAATTACAGAAGATTAATACTTCTTGTAGTAGGTAGAAACAGTAAAAGTGCATAAGAAATGTGTGTGTGTATATATAGCTAACAAAGAACTTACACTCCAAAATAATGTATAAAACATTTGAACAGACATTCACAAAACAAAACTTCAATACGGTCAGTAATGTTGACTAGGGAGATAGTGTGCAATTCTCCAAAGGAACCTGACAAACTGGTTTTATAGTATATCAAATAGTAAAGGTCTAAGAACTGAGACAATTCTGAAAAGTGGAAAGGCGTGGACTCTCTCTCTCTCTCTCTCTATGTACCTTCAAATGTTTCTGTAGTTATAAACAAAATGTATTCCTGATACCAAAAAAAAATTAAGGCCAAAAACTGAAAAATAATCTAAATCCAATAATCATACAAGTTACTTTTTTAAAAAATGGAGTAGTTTACTACTTAAAATGCTAGAGCTACAAAATTTTCATATGAAGGAAAAAAAATACCTGAAATGACTGGCTTCCTTCAGATGACCCTAAATGCAAAAATTAAACAGTAACATTAAAAAACCTATTAGTAGACATAATAAAAGTGGGTTTTTTTTGGGGGGGGTGGGGGTGGTAAGAGGTAGCCTGGTACTGGAGCGTGAATTCAGTGAGGGTATCATCATACTCTTCACTCATTTTCTGCTCAAGGCTGATTCTCTACTATTTGAGCTACATCTCCACTTCTGAGTTTTGTAGGTAAGCGTCTCATGGATTTCTCTGCCTGGACTAGTTTCAAACCAAGGTTATCATATCTCAGTCTCCTAAAATAGCTAGGATTACAAGTGAGGCACTTATAACTGGCTATAAAAAGGTACTTCTTAAGACAAAAAGCATACATATAAATAAAGACTCCCAATTTTTTTCTTTGGAGGGAGGTTGGTCATGGGGCTTGAGCTCTGGGCCTGGACACTGTCCCTCAGCTCTTCAGCTCAAGGCAAGGGCTCTACCACTTGAGCCACAATGCCACTTTTGGTTTTCTGGTGGTTAATTGGAGTGAGAGTCTTATGGACTTTCCTGCTCCGGCTGGCTTTAAACCGTCATCCTCAGATCTCAGTCTCCTAAGTAGCTACTGGATTATAGACATGAGCCACTGGCACCCAGCCAAGACTCATAATTTTGACATAAAAAAACTGTGTGATTTTATACCACAAAAAAGAATCCTATAATAGGAATGATTTTCTATTTTATTCTCAATCTGAAAATTTTTCATGGCTGCAATGTAAGTAATTAAGGTTGACTGAAACTATCTTCAAAGTTCTTTCAACATTAATACTGCATTGTAGTATCTTTCTTTTAAAGATACTTCTTTAAATTGTGAAGCATTTAAAACACACCAAAAAATGAACTAGTGGTGTGGCTCAAGTGGTACAGTTCTCACCTAAAACGTACAAACACAAAAAAACCATAAAACCTTTATCTTTTTAAGAACCACTCATAAACTCAAAAATGAGAACACAAAATATCACTCACATCCTTTACATTGGCTAGCATTTTACATTGACAGAAACAAATGCCTACACTGCTGATAAGGTATGTATTAGCAGTTCCACTTTTCAGAGAAGAATTTGGCCCTATGTAGTAAAATTACAACAAGACTGGGATGGATTTCTTACACATGCTTTTGACTAAGTGATGTCAAAAATAAAATACATGAAAAATTCACTAACTTTTTGAAAATAAAATTTTGATTCTCAAATTATGCAGCTCCGATGATGCAGAGAGCTGTAAGTCAATCCCATATTACCCTCAGTTGGGTTTAAATGGTTATGTGAACTTACTGAGTCACTGAGTGTTTCTCTGCCCTTAATTTTGGAAAATGCCTCCTAAAAAGCAAGTGGTACCAAAAAGGCAAAACAAAAGTGTGCTAATCCTCCCACGGCAAAAAGAGGATAATGTGCTCAATTTAGGTGGTAAGGTGAAAATATTACATTTGTTGAAAGGTGCCATGTCCTTTGTGTAAGCTTGTACAGCGTTATGGGAAAATATAAGCAAGCATCCACTGTATTCACAAGAGAACATGAAATAGTATTCTAATTTTTGGTAAGCTGAATTTGTGATATTAATATAGCATACTCCATGAGGTTTCAAGCTATGGATGCTCAGAACTACTGCAAAAGTAAAATATAGATTAAATTTTAGTGATTTTTTATTTAATTTTTTTGTAGCTCTTAGGACTTCAATTTAGGGCCTGGGCATGGTCCCTTAGCTTTTTTGCTCAAGGCACTACCACTTGAACCATGGCTCCAGTTCCGGCTCTTTAGTGGTTAACTGGAGGTAAGGGTCTCACAGGCTTTTCCTGCCCATGCTGGCTTCGTGATCCTCAGATGTCTAAGTAGGTAGGATTACAGGCATGAGCTACTGGCACCCAGCAAAAATTTTAGTAATTATGAGCATTCCACAATGGGGATCTCTTAAAACTATAGATCAGTTTTTCCTCAGTGGGGGGGTCTCCTTAAAACTATGTATCATAGATCCTAAGGGTCTATTGTCTTCACATTCTATTCTCCAGCAAATTTACTTAATCTTCCCAAGAGGAAAACCTGCACATAAGTACATGTAAAAATGATCACTGCAGCATTATTTATAACAGCAAACCACTATATCCCATATAGTGGGATATAATCAATTTAGATATGCAGACAATGGAATACCATACAGTTATAAAACCAATGTGTACCAACATACATCTCTCAAAAACTTAATACTGGTTCAAAAATGCTAACTGATAAAAGATATGTGCAAAACCTATCTGTAAAATGTGAACACAATATATCACAAACACATGAACCCATACAACTATAAAAGAATATAAAATATATTCAGTAACTTCAAAACAGTTAAGTCTAGATAATGAGAAAGGGTTTAAGACTTAGTCCATCTATTTTCTAGCTCAAATACATTTATGTATTAGTTCACCCCTCCCTACCCTTTATGGTATCGTTCAGTTAGCCCTACATGTGTAAAGTATTTTGCATGAGAGTGAAGATTCCACACAAAATTAAATAATATCCACAAGGTCTTAATTACTAAAATAATCTGAAATATACTGCACAATTATACATGCTTTGAGGACTAGGTAACACACTGAGTTAAGTAATACCATAAGACTCCATTTCAACAAATGGCTCAGCACACTTGTCAGCCTTAGTGACACGGGGAAACATAGGTAGAAGGATCATAACCCAGGCTGGCAGAGGGAAAAATGAGACATATTTCAAAAACAGTCAATGCAAAAGGGGGCTAGAGGCGTGGTTCAAGTGGTAAGAATGCTCACCTAGCAAGCTCGAAGCACTAAATCCAATCCTAGTACTATCAAAAAATACAAATAAATTTTTAAAATTCTAATCCGCAGAGCAGCAGAATGTTTTACTATAAGTTTCCAGACGTTATCAATTTAATTTCCTATTTTCCATCTTTGTTATTTAAGCCTGTTGAATATGTTAAAGGATCCGTGAAGTGGGTAAGATACTGAATAACAATGAACCAGCTTTAGAAATTAGAAAAGGTTCACTTCTTTAAAAAAACTAGTGGTTTAGAGTCTCATAAATAGTATACATATTTTTTCATTACCATCTCAGAATTATGAGCTCATTTCAGAAAGCTAGGAAAGAAAAATGTTATCTAATTAATCTTTGTATGAAATAGTATTTATCAATTAGCACAATCACAAATAGTAGATGTGTTCAAAAGATATAATTCTTTGATGAAATTTGCCCTTGTACAATTAATGTATGCTAATAAAAGATCATTTTAAAAAGATAAAATTCCTTCCCCTCCAAAAAAAATAGTAACAATGATAAATGAGCCTCATTTATGCACATTTGAAGGTTAGCAAAACGGATGCATGCATGCACACACACAGATATAATAAGGAATCTTAAGGAAAAAATGCGTAAGGGGTGAAGGAATACATTATGTATGAAAATGTTATAATGAAACTCATTGTTTTGTGTAATACACAGTAATTAAAAATTAGAAAAAAAACACTAATGAGCTGGAAATACTCCATATTTCTCCTTATACCTCGTAGTTTATATAGAAAACACTAATAGAAATTTAATACATTCCCTTCCAAAGAATAGCATACTTTATATCAAATAACAAGTAGGAAAGTATTACTTTTTGGAAATATGAAGAGAAACATGCTTGCGGTGCTAAAGGTACCAAGTGAGAAGAAATAAAGAATGACAGTTCCAGACAGAGCAACAAAATTCAAAGAAATAATGAAATGTGAGGTTTGTCCACAGTAAATGGTACATTCCTGGCGATTTATTGTATTATGCTCTATACTGGCCATCTATTTAACTGGGAGGATGGACTGAGCTTATTCTACTTCACAAAGACTACTAAAACAAATGAAACAGGTGTGGTGGCACATGCCTGAAGCAGGGTGACAAGAAGCTGGAAGCCAGCTTAGGCTCCACACCAAGTCTGAGATGAAACTGAGTTACACAGCCAAGAACCTGTCACCAAAAAAAAAAAAAAAAAAGTTACAAGTAATGATGGCAGTGGGCTGCTGACCCTCAGAAGCTTCAAATGGATAAGCCAGCTATTTGATGCAAGGAAACAGAAGTTACTTCATGTAAATGACTTAAGAGTAGGAAAGTACAGCACTTAGTAGCATCTTCATTCACCCCACAGCTATATAATGTGCATGCAACAATACTGTCTTAAGTGTGAAATCTGCATATACAATGGCACACATTAAGGTTAGGAAAGAGCAAAGCATAATCCCAGCTACTCCATATGTAAAGATCAGGAAGATCAAGGTTCAAAGCTAGGATGAGGGAAAAAGTCAGTGAGTCTCTCATCACAACCAATAAACTAGGCATGGTGGCACCTGCCTGTCATCCTGCTATACAAGAAACACGCATAGAAGGACTGCAGTCCAGCAGCCCTAGACACAGATCCTAACTGAAGGATAACTAAAGTAATAAGGGTTTAAGGGTAAGACTCAAGTGGTAGAGTACAGCTTCAGGGAGAAAAAAAGGAAGGTGTATGGAAGGGTACTGGAAAAGAGCTAGAAGCCTGCAAAACATAAAGATAGTTTAATAAAAAGAGTCAAAAAAAAAAACTGCATGATGATAATTCACACCTAAATTCACAGCTACTTTGAAGGCTGAGATCTGGAGTATCATAGTTCAAAGCCAGCCAGGGCAGAAAAGTCTGCCAAAAATAACCAGCAAAAAGCTGAGCTGTAGGTGTGGCTTAAGTTGGCAGAATACCAATGGAGCAAGCCAACTGAACAGGCAAGCCAGGCAGGTGTGAGGCCCTGAATTCAAACCCCAGAATGGAAGGAGGGTGGAGTGCCAAACCAGGGATGCATCTCCCTAGCATGTACAAGGCCTAGGGTTCCATCCCCAGGATTGAGAGCAATAAAACCTCTTTTTCATGTTTGATTTCTGTAACAATGTTTCCAATTGATCATGAAGGCACAAAACACCAACCTGTGGAACATACTCAGCTGCTGCTACCAGTGACAGCAGCAAACTACATATAGGTGAGTCAGCAGTTTCACATATGGAAAATTCTACTGGCATGTAAGTGTTCAGAGCCTAACAGAGGTAGTGATAGTGACTTTATGAGCCATTTCCATAGGATTCCTTTCCCTGATTCAGAGGCAATACCTTACTTAGCAGTCCTGCTCAGACATTCTGGAACTGAACCTCAAGCCTAATGTTAACAAGGATGTGTCTAGGTCCTCTGAAACCACTTCTGCTTTTCATTTACTTGTAGTCTGAAAAAGGATTTTACTTTGGGTCAATAATACTGACATATCATTTGCAGCTAAACATCTCAGACATAGTTACAAATTTAAAGTAAACTCATAGATTATAAATCTCCAAAGTTATGGTTGGTTGAGAATGTTAACAGAAAAGAAAAAATAAGTTTCAGTAACCTATTAAAAGCTACAAGGTCATTTTGTGCAATATTAGTTCATTTTGAGAAATGCCATATTTGAAAAGCACAGTCCTCTGAAATAGCAAAGCATCCATAACCTCAAGCATCTATCACCTCACTCACAGGTAAAGAAACAAGGCTTAGAAAGCTAAGTGACATGCTCATGACTAGATGAAAGCCAGAGAAGACAGGCAAATGCAAAATCTTCTGACAGGAAAGTTAATGGCACTCTCCTCCATTTCAATCATCCTTGGTGGGTTTTGTTCACTTGTTGAAATTCTGAAGCACTTAAAATTTTATATAAAATTCTAAGGAGGTAAGTCATACATACCAGAATCAAATAACAATTGGCTTATAACATAACTTCATGTGTAAACAGTAATTTTAAAATGTTAATTTTATTTCCCTTCCAGATAGGCCTAACACAATCTCTCCAAATAATTACCCAATTAGAATTTACTGGGTACTGATCACATAAACCTCAGCACAAGCTTCATTTTGATATTTAATGAAACTGAAAGCTGACCAAGATATTTACTGCAGATTAAATCATTTTATTGTTAAAAAGACTTTATTTAGAGAATAAGTATTTCATTTCAAACATCCTATGTTTGAACATAGAATATAAGTTTATCTTATACAAGATAGAAGATAACACTATTTCTATTGAATGTAATTGCACACCATTTCCTTTATTAAAAGAAATACAAGGTTCATAAGTGGCACCTTGTTCCCTGCTAGAAATGATAAGACAAAGACTAACATTAAGTCCCCAAAACTGGGTGGGTAATCACAAAGGCAACTACTCTTTGCAACAGACAGAACAACAGAACATGTACCAATATATGGAGAGTTCTGAATAGAAGACAAACACTTGTGAGCAAGTGGTCTCAGTGACTCTAAGGAAACCACTTTAAAGCCTTGTATTTTAATTTCCTTACATATAAAATGAATAACCTGGAGTCATACTCAAATTTACAACATCTATGAATCCATTACCTGAAGCTAGAATGACAAGCTCTCCTCAGGAAAATGTATTTTGTTAATAGCAGAGTAAACTTGCATATTTCATACAAACATACACAAACACACACACACACTACATGGCAGAAAATGAGTAGACTGGAACAAAGATGTGAAGAAATGTGTGTTAGAAGGTTGTACCAAAGAAAAGGGGTAACACAATAAGTCACTGGTGTCCTAACAATGAGGAAGGAGGGGCTGAGCCTATACTATAGAAACATTTCACAAGTGGAAGGACTGGCAGACTTAAGTCCATTATCTGATTAGGTTTCAGATTTTAATATAACATTATCAGCTACCAAATGCAAATGTTTCTTGCCTTTGTGGCCCCTGTAACCTAGCAAAGCTCACAGAGGCCACAGAAGGTGCCTAACAAATGTTAGCTGATCATTTGTTGACTAATTCAGGCATATTCTAGTGTTATAGTCTGAACCCTTTCCCCCCAAAAAAATCCTTAAATTAAAATTGCTAAATTAGAATTCCTGAACTGAAATTCCTAAATTAAAAGTCTAATCTCTAAACTGATGGTATTAGGAAGTGGGAATTTGGGGAAAACAGTCCTTATGAATTGGGCCAATGATCCCCCTTTTTTAAAAAATAAGAGACCACACAGAACTCCTTTTACTCTTCTACTACATAAGGTTACAAGTAAAAAGATACTGTCTATGAATCAGCAGGTGGACCCTCACCAGATATCCATGAATTTTCCAGCACTTTGATCTTGGGACTTCTCAGCCTCCGTAACTGTGAGAAATAAGTTTCTGTTTAAAAGAAAAAAAATTAGTGGGCTGGGAATTTAGCTCAGTTGTATAGCAATTGCCTAGCACACACCAGGCCACGGGTCTGATACACAGCACCACCAAAAACAAAAAAAAAGGTTTTTTTTTCCCCCGTTTTCTGTAAGCCACCCAGTCTGATTATTCTATTATAGCATTCTGAACAGACTAAGACAACTGGTAAGACTCTCTGGTAAACACTAGAAGTTCATAGCTATTAAGAATGAGTTTACAGTGGGAAAGAAAACAAGCATTAGAAAGCATAACACACTATAGTCCACTACATACAAAGTATTTTAAAACCATTCAGGAAAATTTGGTAAGAAGACTTAAGGAAATACTTATTTAGTGACTATGTATTAGGCATTTTACATACCTTAATCCTCACAAATCTGAGGTAGTTTCACCATCCTGTTTTATAAATAACAAAACTGTAGGGCATCAAAAATAAAAGCAGGTCCTAACTGCAAAACTATTTCCATTATATATTCCATGGTATCTTTGATTTTTACATTGTCTTTACACTTGGAAATGAGGGGAAAACTGTCTAAACCTTCATGAAAAGAACATCTAAGACCTTTTTATAAAACCCTTTGGCACATGCATTACTTACTTGAAAACTTGTTCACAAAAATCAGAATGCTATTTTTAACAGCTGTGTATGCACTTAACACAATGTTTCAAATTTAGGCCTATATAAGAGAGCTAAACAGAAAGAGTGCAATATAATTAAGAACATGAGTAAGGAAAAAAACACATTTGGAAACATTATTTCAAGTGTTTGAATTGAAAAACCTAGATATGGCCCACAATTTGGGGCCATGACACTTAACCATAGAAAATAAATTATCACACACACAAAAAAATTGTAGAAGTAAAATAGAAATGATCTAAGTTTTAGAAACTGATTGTTACATGTCAAAGACATGGAGTCTGTTAGATTATTGAATACATGAGTGTTTTCTTTCTCACATCTCTGATCAGTAGTACCCTTACTTAGAAAGTTAATTTTTTTAAGTAACTAAGAAAGGATAGATTTTAAGAGAGACAAAAGCAGCCTACAAAATTTCTGAAAAGGAATCACAACATTATTTTCCATTTCTGTATAAAGTTAAACTCCTCAGGTTCCATCAGGGGCAATGTCCAGAGAGAAATGGTGTGTGCACGACTTAGCAAGTTAAATATTAACACAATTTGACTTTCATAGCTTACATTCTAATTTCACAGAAAAATATTTTGATTACAAGTTCCCTTTGTATCGTTTTTGTATATATGTATGTGACAAATACATAAAGACTATTTTTTGAAGCTATTTCTTGTTTTGCTGTTGGTTTTTGAATGCATCTTGTTGGAAATGTTGTTTGGTTTCAGTGTTTTGGTTTTGGTCATGCATGTACTTATTAGTGCTTAAGAATTTCTGAATATCCTTGCGGCTTATTAACAGTATCAATACTCATTAATATTGTACTCATTTCATTAAAATTATTTTAAGAGCTTATATTCCAGAGTACCAAATTCCAAAGCAATTCCTATTACACATACCAAGACAACATTTTCTGTTTATCTCTCCTAAATTCTAAATTTCGGGATTTATCAAATAATCTCTTTAGTAAGGATACTTATTAGTCAGTGGTGTGAGGAACACGTTTCAACCCACTTGTACAATTTATTCAACAAATGGACTACCTGTCTTTGACACAACTGCATTTCTTAAACCAAATCATTTTCATTTATTCCAAATCCCCATCTTGCTCCAAAATTTCTGGAATGATCCACCGCTTCTAGTGGAATAATCCAAAATTATGGGTCAAATCCGTATTCCTTCATCCTTTAAAAGGAACAACCTTGCACCATAAATCCCATATGCTAACTCAGTTTACATGTGCGCCCTAGCCATTTAATAAATGTAATCCCAAACGGATCGTGCAGATTCTATTTTAGCTCGTTTACAGGAAGTCATTTTTTAAAATTGACAAAATCATCTTTCGAGGATTCTAAGGTGAACCACCCGGGTCTGCATTTCAATCAATCAGAGGGACTAAACACATTCAATTTTGATTTCAATCAAAAGCCTCCACACCAAAGATGAGGAAAGAATCCTTTCCATTTGACAACTGTAAGAGAGGGGGGAGGGGAGGGGGGTACCACCACACACACACACACACACACACACACACACACACGCACACGCGCACACGCGCGACCACCGGCTCGCAGGTTTGCATTTAAATGTAATAGAGCGAGCGGCCTCCCGGCTACATCCAGGAACTCACAGTCAACTCCGGAATCCCGGTGGCCAGCCAAGCAACCAACACACGCGGGTCATCAATCGGGGTGCACGAACCCCGGGGGTTTTGACGAGGCGAATCCATCCGCCCTCCCTGCCCAGATATCCGTCCACAGGCCCCCCCCCCCCGCCCCCTCCACCGACTCCCAACCCACCGAGCACACGTCCAAATATGTCTTCCCCCAAACCTCGGAAATGCTGAGAAAAGAGCTCTCTCCTTTTCGAAGCCAAAAGGCCTGCCTTTCCCAGCCTCGGGGTGGGAGGGAGGGAGGGAGGGAGGGAGGGGAGGGCGGCTGGGCTCTGGCGATCCTGGCTCCGCTGAGGAGGGGGGCGGGGAGGAAGGGGGGGGGGAGGCCAAATCTCGACTCGACGCACCGCACCGCCACGTCCGCCCCGCCCCGCCCCGGGGCCCGCTGCCCGCGTCCCCTTGGGGGTGACCAAACCCTCCCTCCGGCGCTCAGCCAGGACTGACAGTTGAGGCTGCAGCAGCCGCGGCCATCCAGAGAGGCCTAGTCCTTGGCACAGCCCCCCCCCCCCCGACACTCCAGAACATGCGATCCCCCCCCACCACCGCCAAACCCTCGCTGGCTGGCGCAGAAGCGAAGGGGGAGGGAGGGAGAGGGGAGGGGGGGGTCTCCATCCTTGCCAGAGCTGGGCTCCCCCACCGCCGAGGGGCGGCGGGGATGCGGACGTGGGGGGTGGGGGGAGGGAGGGCGGGGGAGGGCGGGTGGGGGAGGGGGCGGAGGGAGGCTGCGCGCCCCGGCCAGGCCGCGTCCGCGGCCGACACTGACCTGTCTCGGCCCCCGCACCCGGGCTGCTGCTCCCGCAGCTGCGGCCGCCTCGCTGGTGGTTGTCGTCGCCCGCGCCCGCCGCCTCCGCCCGCCACCGCCTCGTTCCCTTTCGCTGGCGCCACCGCCGGAGCTCATGCGGGACCCGCGCTTCCTTCTGGGGAAACGGGAGGCCGGGAAGACGGGGGCACCCGGACCACCGAAACCCCGGCGAGCTGGCCGCTGTCGGTCCTCACTGCGGGGCTGCGGGGCCGTCGGCGGGGAGCAGGCCGCGATCCACTCCGACGCGGAGCCCGAGGGGAGGGCGATGCGGCCGGCGACCCGGGCTCGGCCAAGCGAGGGAGGGGGAGGGGGCGAGCCTCGGCCGGCGGCGGATGGGGACGCGGCGACGAGGTGCGCGTGCGGGCCAAGGATGGCGCGTCGAGCTCCTCAGCGAAGGCGAAAAGGCCCCTGCTCGTCTCCTGTAGTCACCCCGAACCCCGCGCCACCATCTTGGGAGAAACCACGGATCTCGCGACCGCCAGCGCGCAAAGACGGGAAGACTGGCTGGGCGGGCCGAGTATCCCAGCAGGCAGCGCGCGCGCCGGCCAGCCGCCCGGGCTCAGGCTCCATCCAGGCCGCGACGCGAGGACGCGGGGCGGGGCCAAGACGCGCGCGCCCAGGGTGACGTCGTCAGGCACGCCCCCTTCCGCCCCGCTCGGCCCGCCTCCTGCTCGCCGTCGCCGCCGGCGCGGGGACGGGTGGGAAGGGGACAGGGCTTGCGGCTTGGCGGAGACCGACCAGGGTCGGTCGCCATCTTGAGATTGGGTAAAGGGGGTGGGGGGTGGGAGAGAGAATAGTCCTGGTTCAGCTCCCCTCGCTCAGGCCTCACTGAAAGGACCTGGGTGCACACGGGGCGGGCCCCGCCGGGGTGACGGCGGAGCTCGGGTCTCCCTTCGCGCCTTTCCTTGGGTGACACGTTTCAAGTCGTGGCCTAGCGCCCCAGGCCCCGAGGAAGAGCCGAAGCCTCCGTTCACGAGGTGCTGACCTCGGATCGTGGGTGCTGACCCCAACCCCTCTCCACCCGCCCCCACCCCGAGCTGTCCTCGGCACCGGGTGGCGGGAGAGTGCGGGCCCAGCAGCTTGGGGGGGGGGGGGGTCGGGGGGTGGGCCCAAGGTCAGGGGCTCAGGCCTCCAGCCAGCCTAGGACCTGTCACTGCTCTTACCTGAGCTTGGAAGGTTTTAAAAAAAAAACAACCCCACTGCCTGACTCCCCAGTGCATTGTGCCCGGATAGAATTGGAGAGAATTGAGGCTGCCTGGTTGACCTCCAACCACCCCCACAAAATACAGTGTTTGTTCATGACCCCGCAACGCTTGCTAGCAACATGAGGAGTCCCTCAAAATAACGAGTCTGACAACTTGGCAGATAAACCCTCACAAGACTACACGAGGACCCAGGAACCTGGTATTCGATTTTGCCTGCATATTAACAATCAAACATACGGATTATTTTTTCCACTGCCATTCTTATGGCATCCTTTAATACGTGTGAATATGTGTATCTAGTCATATATGTACCTATGAACGTGTATTACAGCTGGTTAAGTATGTGCATACACATAGGCGCCTATATATTTTTTACAGCTGGTTATATGTATATGACTATATATTTTACAACATATATATCCCGCTGTAAAAAAAAAAAAACAGCTATAAAAATATATGAAGAAATTGTTTTGTGGGCTGAGGATAACATGATTAAGATTTCTAAGATATTGTTAAATATCTATTTTTCATTTCTCCCTCCCCCTGCCCTTACAGATCCTCATTTGGAAACTTTATTATTATAATTTAGGAAACTGAGGAGTTAGAAACAAAATCGCTAAAGACTTTACTAAAATAACTAAATTTTAATATTAGGGCTGGGAAGGTGGCTCAGTGGTAGAGTGCTTGCCTTGCGTGTCTGAAGCCCTGGGTTCGATTCCTCAGCACCACATAAGCAAAAAGAAAAAAGCCGGAAGTGGCGCTGTGGCTCTAGTGGTTGAATGCTAGCCTTGAGCTGAAGAGCTGAGGGACAGCGCCCAGGCCCAGAGTTCAGGCCCCACAACTAGACCCAAAATAATAATAATAATATTAGGGCTCTATCTACCATGTGAAGATACTAATAGCTACTCCCTCAGAAGTAGAAACTCTCTGAATAAAGGAAATGTGATATTTATAATACTCTGAGGTATCAAAATGTAGTTGCAATCCCTGAATTCTAAAGACTGAAGGGAAAGAAATTTACTTTCAGATGTTAAAATGACTATACAGTTTGTTACTAAGGTCAAAGAGAATCCTTTTAGTTTATTCATGTTAACTGTGTATCAGGTGTCCCAACTTGATACAGGAACTTTTTGGATTTGTCCATTTTCAGATTTAAAAATGTGTGTTGCTATCAGACATGGTAGTGCATGGCTGTAATTTCAGCACTCAGGAGGTAAAACTGTAAGCATCTCAACTTCCAGGCTAGCCTGGGCTGCAAAAAATAAAGACTCTAAAAATAAGAAATACAGATGAGAAGGAAGAGCAAGAAAGTTATACTTAATGTGGCAAGGAATCCTCAGAATACCAGTAGGGCTGTACCTCCTGATGTGTCACTTTTAATGAAAAATATTCTTCTCCCATATCAGAACTCTGTTTTCCTTTAGGTATTTTTTCCCCCAAGAAAAATAAGAATGAGACAATATAATTTGTAAAACCTTTCTCATTTCCAGATGTAGCATAAAAGGAGGAATTTTGTTCTTAGTGCTTTTTGGGTTTTTAATTTTTTAAAACTTTGTTTTGTGGGGGGTGAGAGTGGTATCCTGGGGCTTGAACTCAGGGCCTGGGTGCTGTCCCAGAGCTCCTTTTGCTCAAGGCCAGCACTTTACCACTTGAGCCATACCTCTACTTCTAGCTCTTTCTAAATAGTTTATTGGAGATAAAGTCTCACAGACTTTCCTGCCTGGGCTGGCTTCATGCCATGATCCTCTGTTCTGAGCCTCCTGAGTAGCTAAGGTTACAGGCATGAGCTACCAATACCTGGTTATTTTTATTTTTTTGAGACAAGATCTCACCAAGTATCCCAGGATAGCCTTGGACTGATGATCCTCCTGTCTTTTTCTTCTAAACTTTAGGATTACAATAATGGGATTATAGTCCTGAAGTACCACACTTGACTGGAGCGGTTTTAATCTTATAAGTCATAAGATTGATTTGTAAATCATGAGGTCATAAATCATTGATACATATGCAATGCCTTAAGCAAACTTTAAACTTCTACAATTTACCCAGAACTGTGCCAAGCTTTGGAAAACCATAAAAGACAGCAGTCTTGATACCTGCCCTGAAGAAATTATTTGAAGAGGAAATCATACCTATGGTTTCCTCTTCACACCTATGAACCTTTTTTTTTTTTTTTTTTTACGAGTAACCCAACACTTCAGTGACTATGGGATTAGCTGTTACTATGTAGCTGCTAAGCCTAATCAGGCTGTAGAAATTGAAACATTTTACCTGGAACTATCAGTGAAGTTAGATTTTTGACAAAACCAGTTGTTCAAGATTCCATGTTAAAGGGCTGAGTGTATGGCTCAAGTGGTAGAACAACCTACCAATCAAGCATAAGGCCCTGAGTTCAAACCACAGTACCACACAAACAAACAAACAAAAAAATGATTGCTTGTTGATTGGAGTCATAACAAATGATCCCCCAAAACAATTTTTAGTACCCAGCCTACCACAGAATCAGAAGTAATCTGAGAACATGGAATAGAAAAGGGGTCAGATATGATTGTATTCACTATTGTTATTCTTAGGCTGCATCAAACTATTACACAGTCAGTTACTGACAGACATTCAGCTTTTGGTATATAAATAGCTCCCAGTATTTAAGCAATACTATTGAAGCAAAATTTGCTCCCTGCAGAGAACACTCTCTGGCATATTCTAAGCACTCAATAAATGTTAAACCTAATGGTAGTAGTAATGTTGTGGTTTAAATAGAACCTACCCCCAAAAAAGAAAGGAAAAAAAAAAAAAAGCTCATGTGCTAAAGGCATGTTTGCCAGCGATAAACTTTCAAAAAGGCTTGGACCTATAGCATGGGTTTTGAGTCAGTTCAAGACTTATTTCCTCAATCATTCCCTCTCCTGTTCATTAACTCTCCCTGTATTGACCATGTCCCATACAGCTGGTCTGTGTTTAGATTGCTAGTTCTTCTCAACCAGTTCTTCTCAACTACTAAAGTTTAGCATCTCTCTCTACCTTACTGTCTACATTGTGCTTGTCTATCAATGTCATCGGCATAGTAGCCAAAATCCAAAGGTTTCTCTTACCTGACAATCACTGCTTCCTGGAAAAGACTGCCTTGGTCCCATAACCTTGCATTCTCGGCTTCTCCTGGTCTCTCGTACCATACTTCCTGTCTCTTATGCAGAATCCCCTCCTTCTCCATTCTTGATTTTGTTTGTCCACCATAGTACAGTCTCTTGGACAGCACCACTTATATTATATACTCTATCACTTCAGTCAGAGATTGCATCTGAATTTTGAACACAGACCACTCACTGAAGCCTCAGACAAAAGCTTCAGCTTCTGTGGATGCCCCATAGACACCTCGAACTCAGCACGTTTAAAATTACACTTCTGAGTTTACCCCATTTCCCACTATTAATGTGAATAACTGAGGAGGAACAGATTTTGGAAGAACAAGAAGTTAGTGTAAAATTTGAAAAGGCTATCAGATATCTATAGTAGAGACTGCTACTGCTCGTTCATTGCGTAATACATGTATCTAGCTAGACACACATAATAAGTCCTAAGTGTGGCCATGTCAGTAAGTTCTGGACATTGAGGTATGAGTAGAAATGGTGTTTGCAGTTTCTTGATCACATTAGAAAGAAGAAATGAGTGTGATGATATATGTGTGCAATCCTAGTCTCGGGAGCTTAAGGGGAAGGGGTGTCACTTGAGCCTGGACATTTAAGGATAAGCCTGACAACAGTAAAACCTTCTCAGAGGAGTCGGGGAGAGGGAGGAGGAAGAGGTTGGGCAAGGGGGGTGGGGAAGAAGAAGAGTAGGGGAGGGGAGAAATGGAATGTCCCATACCCTTTTGCTTTCTCCCCTTCTAATGATACAAATGTGATGGTAGGGGTGAGCTATGCCAGAGGGTTTCATTGATGATGTCCTTGCCAAGATGCATGTTAAAACTTCAGTGATAAAGCCAGAAGAGCTCTTCCCCCACGAATGGACTAGTGCCCTTAGAAAGGGACTGGAAGCGTAGGGTCTCCTTTGTCCTTTGTCCTTTTGCCAGCAGCAGGCACTAGCTGGGAAGCACAGAGCAGTTCTCATCAGACACCAAGGCACCTGGTGTCTTGACCTTGAGTTTACCAGCCTTCAAAACAGGGAGAAAATAAGCTTTTATTCTTTCTCAATTTCCCAATATTGGGTAATTTGTGATGACAACACAAACAGATTAGTCAAAAAGAAACATTCTAGAGCTCACAAAGTCATACAGTGAGTCCCTGAGGAGTTAAGTAAACAAAGCTTATGTACCAGTTTGAACTTTGAGAAGGCTCACTTGTGTCATTATATGAACTTGTACAATCTGCCATGATTATTCTAGATCCCTTTTACTTCCCTGATCTTGTGTCCTAATATCCAAGTAAAGGTATCAAATATAGTTGGGTGTAGGTCTCTGGAGTTAGGAGTAAATCAATCCAACTCATTCTATATTTCTTTACTTGGTTAATAAAGACTATTTGTGGCAATACCCAATAATAATTTAATAGTTCTTCCTCTCCCTCAATTGAAATACAAAGTCATATATCCCTGAAAGGATTATTTTTTAGTTAGATAGTATAGCAAAGAGGTTAAGAACACAGGCTCCCAACTTATATGCACATGCAAAATGTCAGACAAGATCGTAAACTCCTCTCTCATTTAGTTTCCTTATTAGGTATTAGGAGGGTTAAATGTCAATATACACTAAGCACTTTCAAGATTTCCAGGCACATGGTACAAGGCCCACAAACAAGCTGTGTGTGTGTGTGTGTGTGTGTGTGTGTCTGTGTCTGTGTCTGTGTGTGTGTGTGTGTCTGTGTCTGTGTCGGTCGGGGGCCTTGAACTCTGGGCCTGGGTGCTATCCCTCAGCTCTTCAGCTCAAGGCTAGCCCTCTACCACTTGAGCCACAGCACCACTTCCAGTTTTCTGGTAGTTTATTGGAGATGAGTCTCACTGGCTTTTCTGCCTGTGCTGGCTTTGTATTTCAATCCTCAGATCTCAGCCTACTGAGTAGCTAGGATTACAGGCATGAGCCCCTGGCGCCTGGCTTCACAAGCTTTTATATCCCACACCAATCCCAGTTCCGCCACTTGCCAAATGGAGAAGCTCAAGTACGCCAACTGATCTCAATCTCTTCATCAGTAAAATGGGAAAAAAATTATAATACTGACTTTGTAGAGTTATTGTAAGACTTATTTCTTCCACTCAGTACACAGTTACTCAATAGAGTAGACCAGCACCATATTAGATCCCAAACCTACAACTATAAGCAGGACAAAGACCCTGTCCTCATGGAGTTTATGAATGAATAAGTAGAGGAAGAAAACCAATAAACGTATGCTGTGTCAGCAGGTGATAAGTGTCCAAGAGAGCCAGAAAGCAAGGCAAAAGCAATAGGAAATGCTACTGGAGCTGTGTCACTCAGGGTGGACAAAGAAGGTCTCCTTGAAAAGATGACATTTGAATGGACTTGACAGAAGTGCAGGGATGAACTATGGTGCTATAAAAGCCTTTGGAACAGAGAAGGTCCGGAAGCCATAACAAAAAGTCTGGATGAGCTGACAGAACTTGCAGAGAAGTGAGTCAGAGCCTGGAGTGCACCATAGCTTAATCTGAAAACTTGGATATAGGCACTGAATAGGGTGGTTTGCCTCTGGAAGGGTGGTACAAGGTAAAAATCGCCATTTAGATCAAGCCCGCATTCCCCTTAAACTGTGTATTCACCATCTCCACCCCTCCTTGCTTTGATTAAAAAAAAAAATCACCATAGCTACTAGCTGAAGAAGAGACAAAGATAATAGAGCATGTGAAGTGATTAATGCCTGACACTGGGCAATGTTCAGTAGATGGTAATAAGCACTATCATTATTATGATTGCCATTTTGATGATCACCATCATGATGATAATACCCATTTCTTCCTATGTAATCTCCCCACTACTATTTTAATTTAGAGCCTTCTTGAACTAAACTGTAATCTCCACAAAGGAATCTTCACTATTTTATCCCTATCACCCAGCAAATTGCTGGTTCATATTATAATGCTCTCCTGATCACAGAATTTCTTTTTTAAAAAAAGAAACAAATAGCACTTTGTTCCTTTTCTTAACTTTATCCATGGTTCAGCATGTCCTACTGAAGTCTAAACTCTTAAAAATAAGGCCTATTGGATGTAGCCTTTGCTTCCCTTCCAGTCTCTTCTCCCCACACCATATATGAATTATTGCTCAAACACTACTTACACACTTTCAAGTATTTAGAGTTGTTATGTATACAGTTCCTTCTACCTTTTAGACAGAACCAAGTACCTCCCTGAGAAGCTTCTGATCTACCCAAACAGGGTTGGTTATTGCTCATACTTTTGTGCCACTTTTTTCTCCGTCTTGTTCTCTTGCTTCTTTTTACCCTTAAACTCTGAAAAAGAAGGAAGTTCCCTTCATGTCACCCTTTTGTCCCCAATAGCAATCTACGTGGCTGACTTTCTACTAGATGAGACACACCTCCACTTCCCGCTTTTTGCTGGTTAATTGGCGAGAAGTATCTCACAGAAACTATGACACTATGTTGAAAATGAACTGTACAACTTGTGTGTGGGGATGGGAGGGAAGAACTGGGAAAGAGCAAAGGAAGGAGCGACATTGTCCAAAAATAAATGGACTCATTACCTGTCAGATGAAACTGTAATTTCTCTGTACATCATCTTCATAATAACAATAAAAAGGTAAAACAAAATCAAGTTTCATAGAATGTTTTCTACATCAGTCAACAGCCTTTTTGGTTAACTGCTTCATAGACACATTATACCACAATAATATTCTTAAAGGGCTCTTTTTCTATACTCTTCAATTGAACACTAGGCAACAGAGACTTAGCCGACCTCAGAATGCCATTTTCCTTCACAGTACCATATCCTAATGGTGTGGCTATCTTCTTTAAGCTCCCCCCTTTTTTTTTCATCTGTAAAGGGAATGCTATTTTGATGATTAAAAAGACAATGTGATTTACCTGTTGCTAAGGCCAGGCCAGGTCCCTACCTGGACACATACTCAATGATCTAGCGATGCTGATGAATTTATGAATTAAATGGTCTTATTTTGAAGTTCCCTGGCCGGGGGAGGAGGGGGAATATTGTGAGGCAATGATTTGAATGCAAATAATTTATTGGGGAGGTAGTCCTGAAAACCCTGGCTTAAGGAAGGAAGGACCTTGAAGAGAGAGAAGGTCCCCCAGAAAGGGCATATGCCAAAGTCAGTCACTGGTATTGACCTCTACTAAGTACCTCTGGGAGCCACTTATCCAGTGAATGGATTGCAGAGTTGTCTTCATCCTGATAGCTTGCTGTCAGGGCACTGGAGCACCCGCTGGTCACAAAAAAAGCCCTAGACGAGAAATACAGATGACTGACAATCGATTGCAAGATTCAGGGCACCGAGAGCAAACAAGTGAATGAACAAGCCAAAAAATTAATAATGAACTTATCTCAGAGATCCAGTCTGGTCTCCATAATTGCGTGCTAAAAATTCATCTTAGCCAGCTCACTGACCACATTCACGCCAATCAAGCTCAAGATAGGTTATTATAAATTAGAGCATTGGTTTATTGATTTTAAGTTGAGAGGGATGTGTCATGAGAATTAGAATGCTGGAAAGGATTAGCCTGTTTTCTTCCTGAAAGAAAATATACAAAGCCCCAAAATAACACCAGATTGATTAGAAAATGTGTACTTGCAAATAAGGCAATTGAAGGAACTGAATTTTGATGACAATAAGATAAAATATCCAATACATTCAAAATTTCATTAAGGTTTGTCTTGATGGAGGAATTTGAGAATATTTGATGGTTTTTAGTCAAGGCTCACTGGCAAGTCAGAGCTAGTATTTTCTATTCTAACTTTAGTGATTTTTGTTGATGATTAGCTGTCATGTATAGAAATGTCAGGTTTCAGTTTTATCTGGCAAGCCCAGAAACCATTTCACTGTTTAAAAGTGTTTTTTCCTACTTGCTTTTATCAGTAATAAGTACAGTAACATTTATTTTGATTGTGTATTTTACTTATTTTTGAGTTGCATCAATTTTTGCTTTGTGTATTTTGAAGCTATGTTATTGGATACACATAAAGTTAGAGCAATTCTTCCTTCTGACTGAATTGAAGCAATGTCATGATCTGTTTTTCTTCACTCCTAGTTAGGATTTTGCATAGAAAGCTAGAAGCTAAAAAAAAAACAAAAAAAGAAAAACAGTAATCTCTGAAACTGTGAAGAAATAATTTTAACAGAAACATGAAACTCTAAAACATAGTTAAATGAATACTCTAGAAATGAAAAAATAACATGTCTCAATTAAGGACAATTTGAGTGGCTTTAGCAACAGACCAGATATAGCATAGAAGACAAGAACAATATATTTGTTCAAAACAGGTTATTACAAGGTAGCCAGACTGAAGCATAAAGAGAAGAAAGTAATGGAAATAAAGATAAGAGCATAAAAGGTATGTAAAATAAACAATCTAAAAGAAAATAATCTAATGCATGCTTAATGAGAATTCCTTTAGAAGAAGAGGATGAAATGGACCATATGGAATATTTTTTAAATATAATGATGCTGGCCAGCACCAGTAGCTCAGGATGTACTTTTAACTACTCAAGAGGCTAAGATTTATGATAATAGTTTGAAACAACCAGGCAGGAAAGTCCATAAGACTAGTATTTCCAACTAACCAACAAAAACCCGGAAGTAGAGTTGTGGTTTGAGTGGTAGAGTACCTGCTTTGAGCAAAAAAGCTAAGAGACAGCACAAAGGCCCTGAGTTCAAGCCCCACTACCAGCACAAAAAGATAAAATAAGTAAATTTAAATAAATATACATGTTTATTTAAACATATTATGAAAATATTATATTATGTATTTATTTGAATATATATGTATGTATAAACTCTATTGAAAGCTATCAACCCACTAGCCAAAGACTGGTGAATCTCAGACAAAAAAAATTACAAAGAGAATATCACTGAAATGCATCATAGCCAAAGAGCCACAAAACCAAAGATAATGGAATGATCTTAAAAATAGAGAAGTGAGTCACATTATTCTTAAAGGACTAGTAATAAGACTGACACTGACTTTGTCACTACCACATGACAAGGAATGGCATCTTTGAAAGGTAAAAGTAAAATAGCAGCCAGAGTAGAATTCTCTACTCAGAGAAAGCATTCTTCTTCATAAATAAGTGTGAAACTAAAAGAAAGTATTTTAGAGAAGTTGATAATATCCAAGGCCAGCAAATCTTTTCCTAAAGAAATTCTAAAATAGATATTTTAGGCTGCAAGAAAAACATCCCAAATGGAAGCATACAACTGCAAAAATGAATAAGGAATGAAATGGAAAAAGTGTAAGAATATAATCCGGGCTGGGAAGGTGGCTCTCGGAGCTGGGAAGGTGGCTCAGTGGTAGAGCGCTTGCTTTGCATGCATGAGGCTCTGGGTTCGATTCCTCAGCACCACATAAGCAAAAAGAAAAAAGCTGGAAGTGGGGCTGTGGCTCGAGTGGTAGAGCACTTGCCTTGAGCTGAAGAGCTGAGGGACAGCACTCAGACCCAGAGTTCAGGCCCCACGACCGGACCAAAAAAAAAAAAAAAAAAAGAATATAATCAGGCTTCAGAGGGGGTCATTGCTCAAATGTTAAAGCACCTGCCTAATGAATGCAAAGCCCGCTGAGTTCAAACCTAGCACCACAATAAATACATAAATAAATGTCAGAAATAATATATTATAGTGTACAATTTCTGACATGTAAATATAAAAGTGCATGCCAGCAATGGCACAAAAAGATGAGAACATTAAAGAGACTATATATGTTGTAATGTGCTTTTTAAATTTCTTTTTCTGTAGGTCATGGGGCTTGAACCTGGGGCCTGGATGCTTAACCCTGAACTCATCTGCTCAAGGCTAGTGCTCTACTACTTTGAGCCACAGCACCACTTCCAGATTTCTGGTGGTTAGTTGAAGATAAATGTCTTAGGTAAATTTCATAATCATAATGACTGTAACTTGTAATATTCAGATAACTATATTATGATACATTTGATCCCTCTGTACAGAAATTGTTTTATATAGCATAATTTTAATAAAGAAATCAATCATTTAAAAAAAAAGTGTCTCATGGAAGCTGGGTGCAGGTGGCTCATGACTATAATCCTAGGTACTCAGGAGGCTGAGATCTGAGGATCACAATTCTAAGCCAGCCTGAGCAAGAAAGTCTATGAGACTCTTACGTCCAAATAACCACCACAAAACCAGAAGTGGTGTTGTGACTCAAAGTGGTAGAGCACTAGCCTTGAGCAAAAAGCTCAGGTACAGTACCCAGGCCCTGAATTCAAACCCCATGACTGACAAAAAGAAAAAAAAGGAAAAGAAAAAAGAAAAGAAAAGAAAGGAAGGAAGGAAGGAAGGAAGGAAAGAAGGAAGGAAGGAAGGAAGGAAGGAAAAGAAAGAAAAGAAAACAGAAAAGAAAATGTCTCACGGACTTTTCTGCCCAGGCTGGCTTCAAACCATGAACCTTAGATCTTTGCCTCCTGAATAGCTAAGATTATAAGAGTGAACCACCAGTGCCTAGCTGTTGCAATGTTTTTGTATTGAGCAGAATGTGCTAAAAACAAAAATCTAATATAATGTAGTCTGAAGTAACAAGGGATTCATACTGAATTTCTAAGTAACTATAACTACTCAAGAGTTGCTAATAGAATGAGGCACTAGTGGCTCATGCCTGTAATCCTAGCTACTTAGGAGGCTGAGATGTGAGAATCACAGTTAGCTAGCCTGGGCAGGAAAGTCCATGAGACTCTTATCTTCAGTTAACTACCAAAAAGCCAGAAGTGGAGCTGTGGCTCAAGTGGTAGAGCTCTAGTTTTGAGCAAAAGAAGCTCAGGGACAGTTCCCAGGCTCTGAGTTCAAGGATCAGTATAAATCAATATATATTTATATGCACTCTTATAAGGACATAGAAGAGCTACGTATGCCATATACCAATCTCTAGTTAAAATCTGAAAAATTCAAATTACTAAAATACATTTATAGTGTATTCTTCCGAACACAATGAATTTAAACAAAAAATTAAACGCAGAAGAACAAATTTCCAATAGATTAGCAGTTGAACAGCACACTAATGATAGCAGTAAGAGAATAAGTTTCGGGCAATGTTTAAAAAGTGATAATGAAAGAAATGTGCAGTGGGAAACTAATGGCTCAAAAATAGGGTCACATTTGGGGACCAATCCTCTAAACTTGAGGTCATCAGCATTTTTCCATAAAGGGTCAAACAGTGAATGTTTTAGGCTTTTGGAGTTGTATGGTTTTGATCTCAACTACTCAACCCTACCAGCCTAGAGTGAAGGCATCCATTAACATTTAAGCTAATCTGAAGCTTGCCTTTGGAGCTAGATAGAAGACAGGAGGAAAAGAAGTGTCATTTAGTGACTATGGCTGGATCTGACTCTTTGGACTATTCAGCGACTAAATAACTGCGTGCCCTTTAGATCTAATAATAAAGAAGCAGACTGGGTGGGGTGGGGGGGAGTAGGGGAAGAATGAAATGACACCCTAGCCTATATGCAAGGAAATTATAGAAAATTTCCATCTCTGTGAGGTCATATTCTTGAAGTGTTTGTTCCAGGCCCTGCTGGCCCTTACATATTAAAATGACACGGCCTCCACATAATTTCACTCCTCTTTTCTCTAGTACATTTTTTTTCTCTAGTACTTATCACTGCATTAAATTATCCATTTGTATTGCTTCCTTTTTTTTTTTCATGCTTCCATCTCACCTGATACATTATAAGTCTTATGAAGGCCGTCTCTTCAGCATCTCGGAAGAATAGCAGCCTAAAGTAAGTGCTCACAATTATGTGCTGCCAGTGAATGACAGAAAAGAAGGCGGAAAGTCAGAAATCCCTAAGTCCCCACAGTAACACCGAGTCTTGAGCACAAAGAGCTATCACAATCACATTCAATCAATCTCTGGGAAACAGGCAGCCACCGGGGTAAGAGGGATGAGTCAGACTTGACAGGTCTTTGATTGCTCACTTCAAACCCACACTGCCTACGCTATTTTTTTAAAATTTATTTTTCTATGGATTCTGTGTAACCCAGGCTGATTTCAAATTCAAGTCCTTCCTCCCTTCCCCCCCCCCCCCCCCCCCCCCCCCGCCCATTAGCCTCCCAAGTATTGGGCTTCTAGGTGTGGACCACTACACTCTGCTCTGCACTCTTCATTATACTTACTGGACATGATAAATTATACAGGATTCTAGAGACTCACAGGGAGACCCAAAGAGGATACTCTTTGGAGAGAAACACAAAGGTTCATTGCCTTAAGTGCCTCTTCATATTTATATAAAATAATATACATATGGAAGTGAACTCTAAGATATGGAAACAAGTGGCCTCTTTTTTTCTTTCTTCGTATTTTTTTCTTTTTCTTTGGTTTTTAGTTTTTGATGATTCTGTCCTCTTTACTTTATGTATGGTGTATTCAAGTGTACCTCTTTGGAAGGGTTGCGGGGAGGGTATAGAACTTGCGGGGAAAAGCAGTAGAGCTCACTGGACACTGATGAAAATGAACTGTACAACTTGTGGGTGGAGCCTGGAGGGAGGGACTTGGAGAGAATGAGGGAACAGAAGACACTGTTCAAAAGGAAATTTGTGCGTGACTTGATGCATGCAATTGTAATCCCTCTGTACATCACCTCTATATTGACCATAAAGTAAATTAATAATTGAGAAAAAAAAGTACCTTGCAAAATGACAATTCTTCAAGAAAAGTTTAGTATCTTTAGGGGAAACAATTAGCATTCTATAATGTAAAGTCAACAGAACCAATCATCAGAATTCATAAACCAACTTAAAAAAAAAAGCAATCAAATTGCCTTCTCAGATTCTCACCAAGAATTGTTGATGCAGCCAAAACACAGTTTTCTTGGCTTCATTGTTGGCATAGCTGGTAAGATCTCTGACTTGAAAGAGTCTGTATAGAGAGGCTGGATGAGTTTGACTTAATCTTTCTTTCTTCCCTAAAGGAAATACTTCAAGAGACGATTTCCTTCCAATTCTTCATACTTTTGTCATATACATTTAAATTCTTTTTTTTTTTTTAATTTTTTTTTTGGGTCCGGTCGTGGGGCCTGAACTCTGGGCCTGGGCACTGTCCCTCAGCTCTTCAGCTCAAGGCTAGCGCTCTACCACTTGAGCCACAGCGCCACTTCTGGCTTTTTGCTTATGTGGTGCTGAGGAATTGAACCCAGGGCCTCATGCATGCAAGGCAAGCGCTCTACCACTGAGCCACCTTCCCAGCCCTATAATGTGATTCTTTTCACATAAAGTTCAAAATGAAGCAAAACCCAACGATACTATGTTTAAGAATTTAAATGTAGGGCTGGGAAGGTGGCTCAGTGGTAGAGCACTTGTCTTGCATGCATGAGGCCCTGGGTTAGATTCCTCAGCACTACATAAGCAAAAAGAAAAAGCCAGAAGTGGCACTGTGGCTCAAGTGGTAGAGCGCTAGCCTTGAGCTGAAGAGCTGAGGGACAGCTCCCAGGCCGAGTTCAGGCCCCACGACTGGACCCCCCCCCCAAAAAAAATCACAATATATATATATATATATATATAAATATGGTATATAAATATATATATGGTATATAAATATATATATGGTTCTACCACAAAAATACCAATCAAAATTATGTTTGTGAGATTTAGCCATTATTTTGCATGCATTTATTCTTGGTTCACTTTCAGTGCTATGTCATTCTAATATACTGCAACTGATTAATCTACTTAACTGCTGAACAATTAACCTATTAATTAATCTATTAACCTATTCAATTTTTGTTCTTTCTTATTTGGAATTATACAGAGTAATGCCACAAGGAAAATCCTTGAAGTGAAGATATCCTGCTGCTTTCTGAGTCATGAGCAAAGGACTCTTCCACAGAAGTGGTTCTCCAGGCTTATTGTAGTTTAGCTTTGTGCTTTCTATAGCTGTTTGCTTGATTGTATTTTTTTCCCCACTAGACTTTGTGATTCAGCAATGCAAACATAATCTTCACTTTCCTTATTGTTCTGTTGATACATTCAACACATTTCCTAAGAGTGAATAGTAGGAGAATTAATGAATGTCTATCAGTGAAATGTTTTTCTTGTAGGCAACAAGTGTTCGGGTCTTGCTTTTCATCCAATCCACCATTCTATGTCCTTTTTCTTTTTTTGTCAGTCGTGGGGCCTGAACTCTAGGCCTGGGCACTGTCCCTCAGCTCTTCAGCTCAAGGCTAGCGCTCTACCACTTGAACCACAGTGCCACTTCCGGCTTTTAATGCTTATGTGGTGCTGAGGAATTGAACCCAAGGCCTCATGCATGCAAGGCAAGGACTCTACCACTGAGCCACATTCTCAGCCCTTTTTTTTTTGCGGGGGGGTGGCGGGGGGAGCAGGGAGGGTCTGTCATGGGACTTGACCTCAGGGGCTGGGCACTGTCCCTAAGCTTTTGTGCTCAAGGCTAGCATTCTACCACTTGAGCCATAGCTCCACTTTCTGCTTTTTGTGGTTAATTGGAGGTAAGAGTCTCATGGACATTCCTGCCTTTGTTGGTTTTGAACTTTGTTCCTCACATCTCAGCCTCCTGAGTAACTAGGATTATAGGCATGAGCCACCAGCTCCAGGCCATTTTGTCTTTTGATTAAACAATTTTTGACCATTAACATTCAGTGTTAATATTAAAAAGTATGTAGTATTCCCTGCCTGCCTGCCTGCGTTCGTGCGCGCGTGGTTTTGTGTGTGTGTGTGTGTGTGAGAGAGAGAGAGAGAGAGAGAGAGAGAGAGAGGAGAGAGAGATTTACTTCTCTGATCCTCTTCTGCTAATTTACTCTTCCAGTGGAATTTATTCTTTAAGTGTATTTCTACTGTACTGGCTTAGCACTCATGAAATCCTTTAGTTTTGTTTATCATGTAAGGCTTTATTTCTACTTTATTTCTTAAAGTTGCTTTGCTGGATACTTTAATCTAGGCTGACAGTTATTTTCTTTCAGGATTTGGAATATATCCTTCCATGCCTCCTTTGATTTTAGAGTTTCTGTTGAAAAATCTGCTGTTATTCTGATGTGTTTGCCTTTATATATGACTTGTCACTTCCTCTTGCAGCTTTCAATATCCATTTTTCCTGTACATCTAGTGTCTTAACTCTAATATATCCAGAAGTGTTTTCTTTTCTGATCTTGCCTTTTCTGTTTTCTGAAAGCCTCCTGCACCTGGATGACTCTCTTTCCCAAGATTGGTGGAGTTTTCTGCTATTAAGTATGTTTTCTACACATTTATCCTGTATCATTTCTTCTTCTTTACCTGTAGTTTTTAGTTCTGATCTTTTGATGATACCTCAAAGATTTTTATATATTCCGTGTGCATTTGTTTATTTATTTTTCTTCCCCCATCCCCCTCTGCAACCTGGCAGTGTGCCGTAGCTTTTGTGTTCAAGGTTACTGTTCTACCACTTGAGCCACAGCTCCACTTCTGGCTTTTCTGTGTGTAGTTAATTAGAGATAAGAGAGTCTCACTAACTTTGCTGCCTGGGCTGGCTTTAAACCATGATCCTTAGATCTCAGCCTCCTGAGTAGCTAGGATGACAGGCATGAGACACCAGCACCTGGTTCAACTGAGTTTTTATTGGAGTTTTTGAGATTTACAATCCCAAGATTTTAGAGATTTTTTTTTCCCCTCAGGATTTGTATATCTGTTTATTGAATAAAGACTCCCGATTCAACCTCTCAAAATGTGGCCTCTCTGTTTTCTCACTGTGTAACAGTCCCAGTGCTTTCAGGCTATGCTTTAACAAGTCACATCCCTGTAGAGAGAGAAGTCTGTGAGTATCACCTGATACCCAATCTGGGTGCAGGTCTCAGACCCACTGAAGAGTCAACATGACATCCACCAGGGGATACGCCCTGATCCTGAACACTAAACCAGCCACAGGCTGGTCAAAATGATGGACATTTTCTGATTTAAGATTTAAAAAATAATAATTTTATTTCTAAATAGCTATACAAAGGGGTGTCAATTCAACATGCCGATTTATGAGTACAATGTATCATGATCAATATCACCTTTTCTATCCTTTTCCCCCATCTCTCCCATCCCCACCCATTCCCTCCAGTTTCATGATTCCATTTTCACATATGTACATTGAATATATATGTATTTATATTTCTATATGAATGTATATATTTGTCAGTCATGGGGCTTGAACTCGGCCTTGGCACTGTTCCTCAGCTCTTCAGCTCAAAGTGAAGGCTCTACCACTTGAGCCACAGCACCACTTCCGGTTGTCTGGTGGTTTATTGGAGATAAGAGTCTCATGGACTTTCCTGGCTTTGAACCATGAGCCTCAGATCTCAGCCTCCTAAGTAGCGAGGATGACAAGTGTGAGTCACTGGCACCCGGCTTGTACATTGAATATTATGACTACATCTGCCTGTACTTTCTCTTGCCATTCAGAAAATAATTTACTATCTTATCTATCTCACTTCTAAGAACTTTCTCACACTCTGTCCGATGTATGCTATTTTAGCCCATTTTATAGGATGACGGAAGAAAAAGTAATTTTCCAAGGCCACAAGCTTCTAATAGCAAAAGCCAACCTTCTGATGCCTAAGACAATAACATCCCTTTCAACGGTAACTTCCACCTACTTTAAAGCCTTGATTCCACATTACATAAATTGCTAGACAGATTCTCCCAGTGCTAGCTCCCAAACTTGCCACCCATCCCTTCTTACCACCCAACCAAAGTATTCCCATTGTCAATTTGTCATCTTTAGACCTACTATCTCTTTGTCCTAATTCTTCATTCATTGTTAGAAGATGGCTTTCGATCTGTTTCTGTCTCTGTCTCTCTGTCTCTCTCTGTCTCTCTGTCTCTCTCTGTCTCTCTCAAAGCCTGAACTTGTCTATCAGAACCAAAGACTAGCAGCTGACACTGCTGCCTGGCACACTTCTTTGAGCAGCTGCATAAATGCCTGTGTGTCACTTCCCCATGACCCTGTCTGCCTGCCTGTGAGGACCAAACTTCACATTGAACAACGTGCTAGCCCTCTGCCAGCCCCACCACCTCTGCTTTGTCAGGCCTGGTGGTGTTGCACCTTCAGTCATGCAAAGTCAGATCACCTTAAAGGAGGAATTCCTCCCATCCCCAGGGATCCCAAACTCACTACTAGTGTACTAGTAGGCACTGGGTTTAAGGTTATTAATTAAAATCTGAGAGACATGTAGTTAGAAATACTTTTCTTTAGCTGAGATTTCCCAGAGATTTTAACTTTTTTTTTGTTTATTGTAACTCTCCAAGATCAAAACTATATAAAAGCAGGTGCCAGTGGGTCACGCCTGTAATGTTAGCTACTCAAGAGGCTGAGATCTGAGCATGGTGGTTCAAAGCCAGCCTGAGCAGGGAAAGTCCATGGGACTTTTATATCTCCAATTAACCACCACTCAAAAGCCATAAATGGAGCTGTGGCTCAGTGTTAGCTTTGAGGTGGAAAAAAAAAGAAAACAAAAGAAAAGAAAAGAATCAGGGAGAGGGACAGGCCCTGAGTTCAAGCCCTAAAACTGGCACAAAACAAAAAATAAAACCCATACTTATTTGAAAATGGGATCCTGTTTTCCAAGGAATCACTCTCAAACATTTCAGAAACATTGATGATGTCTAGACTATTTATTCTTTGCATGACTTAGCCCATTAAATACTGCCTATACTTCAGAAACCGTGGTAAGCACCATGTATGTTGAGTTCCCAAAGAGCTCACAGTCTAATGATAGGAAGATTTTCTCAGAGGTAAGGGGCCCACAATGGATAAGGATCACTTTGGAGACAGAGGAATACATCATTCTCCAGGAATATTTGAGGAATTTTTTTTGTTGGTCATGGGGCTCGAACTCAGGGCCTGGGCACTGTCCCTGAGTCTCACACTCTACCACATTGACTCACAGCTCCACTTCCAGCTTTCTGGTGGTTAATTGAAGAGTCTCATGATCTTTCCTGCCCAGGCTAATTTGGAATGGCTATCCTCAGAGCCACCAGCACTGGCTGATATTGAACATTTATAAAATTTCTATCTTATAAAATCTCTTCAAAGTTGGGTGCTGGAGGCTCATGCCTGTAATCCTAGCTACTCAGAGGCTTGAGAAATGAGGTCATGGTTCAAAGCCATCTCAGGCAGAAAAGTCTATGAGATTCTTATCTCTATTAAACTACTCAGAAAACGATAGAAGTGGTGTTGTGGCTCAAGTGGTAGAGCTCTAGTCTTGAACATAAAGAGGTTCAGGGACAGTGCCTGGGCCCTGAGTTCAAGCCCCAAGACTGGCAAAACAGAAAGGAATTTTTATAAATATTCAATATATAACTTGGATCTTGAAGAATAGCTCAAGGAATTCTGCTCTCTTTGAAACATGGACAGAGTCTTCCAGGTAGGGGTGTGTCTGGGCAGTGGTATGTTTCAGCAGATCAGAAATGCAGCAGGTATGAGGACCAGGTGTAACAGGTGACATACAGGCTCGGACCAATAGGAAAAGGCCTTACAAATGCAAAGAAGTTTTCTGCCAACCTTCAGAAAATGTATCGTATAGCACTCCAGAAAGTGACTTTGGTAATAATGTATGATGTATAACAGGTTTTGTGGTCTAGGTTCTGGTCCTGGTATAGATGAAGTCTTAGCTCAACAAGGCTGGCATGACATATATTTAAACTATTATTCTGGTCCATAATCTCTCCAATAGGATAATACGTTCTTTTCTTTTCTTTTTTATTGTTGGTAATGGACCTTGGACTCAGGGTCTGGGCGCTGTCCTTGAGCCTCTTTTTACTCAATGCTAGCGCTCTAGCCACAGTACCACTTCTGGTGAGTGGCTCATTGGAGATAAGAGTCTCACAGAGACTTTTATGCTGGGCTGGCTTCGAACCACAGTCCTCAGATCGCAATCTCCTGATAGCTAGGATTACAGGTGTGAGCCATTGGCACCAGGCAGGAGCTCTGTGAGGCTGGAGTAAAGGCAATAGGAACTTTGGGGGGGATTTGATTTTGTTATGGAAGTATGGAGGAAACTAGGGTGTAATATGGATGAAATGGAGGAAAGGCAACTCATCCTAGTAAAGAAAGTTGCTTCTGCAAGGGCTAGAAAAGGAGTGAAGAAGATTTAAAGGGCAGGAAAGCCAAGGAGCTGGTGATGTGATTGGAAGACAGAGACTCACAGCTCATCCCTGCCCCTGTGGCTGCCTCAATTGACAGCTTTCCATCTCCCTAGAGAAGGCTATGATTATTAGAACTGAGCACAAACCAGGGCCTTGGTGTCAAAGCCAAGGAGGAGCTCAGCAAATGTGAAAGGCGAGACTTGGGGTGAGCAGCAGGGCAGACCTAGGGCAAATGACCGGGCAGTGAACCAGGGCTCCTCAGGTTTCTGTCTGGGGGAGACAGTTGTACCCAGGCCAGAGGGAGAGTTGGAGGAAAGCAGTCGTTAAACTGAGAGTTGGGGCTTGGCAAGCACAGTCAGGTCTGAGGAGGAAGGAAAATGATTGCTGATGGACAGTAAGGAGTAGGAAGGGAAAACAAGGCATTGCATCAGATAGGAGCACGTGTTAGTCAGCTTTCCCTTATCGCAGCACATACCAGAGGCAAATCAACGTAAAGCAGATGAGGTTTATTTGGGCTCCTAGCATGCAGTCCTTGGTTACCTGGGCCCTTGTGACTAGGCAGTGTATCTAATCAGGAGTGTAGAAGGAACAGTTCACTGAGGGGGGAATGGGAGGGGAAGAGAAGGGAGGGGGGAGGAGGAGAGGGGAAAGACAGGAAGGGATGGGAGTGGAGAGGAGGGGAGAGGGAGGGGGAAAAGAGGGGAGAGGAAGGAAGAGGAGGGGAGAGGAGGGACGAAGAGAGGAGAGGGATGGGAGGAAAGAAGAGGAGAGAGGAGGGGAGGAGAAGAGAGGAGAGGAGGAAGGGAAGGGGAGAGGTTAGAAGCCAGGGTCTCATTATCCCCTTCAAAGGCACTCCCCAAAGACCTACCTACTTCTTCCTATTAGGGCCCACCTGCTAAAGGTTTCAGCACCAACCAATAGCACAGGCTGAGGCCCACAATTTACCTAGAGCTCAGACATTTAACGCATGAGCCTTTGGAGGACATTCCAAGATCCAACCTCCAGAAGAGTGGGATTGGTTTAAGCTTAGGAATGTCCACTTCCACACAAGCACAAGCATATCCATTCGAAGGAGCAGGCCTGTGAGGAAAGAAGCGGCAGTACAAAGGAAAGCTTGGAGTCCCCAGGTCTATTCAACAATCAACAAAGGAGCAAAATGATGGGATCAGGGAGGGTTTTCTTAGGAGAGGATCACAATGGCACAATAACTATGCGCCTCTGATCAAATAAAATAGTATTTATGGCCACAAACTCCAAGAAATGGAAACAAGAGGCTTTTTTTTCTTTGTGGCTGTTTTTGTTTTCTCTTCCATTTGTCTTGTTTGGTTGTTTATTTGTCTTTGGGAAGGTAAGGGGAGGATACAAACAGTAGAACAAAGGGTGAACGAATAGAGCAGTGGTACTCACTGGATACTATGTGGAAAATGAACTATACAACTTATGGATGGGGATGGGAGGGGAAAACTGGAAAGAGTGAGGGAAGGGATATCAGTGTTCAAGAAGAAATGTCCTCCTTACCTGATTTATGTAACTGTCACCTCTCTGAACATCACCTTTACAATAACAATTTAAAAATGCATTTTAAAATGATGGGATTTGGGCTGGGCGCTGGTGGCTCACTCCTGTAACCCTAGCTACTCAGGAGGCTGAGATCTGAGGATTGTGGTTCAAAGCCAGCCCAGGCAGGAAAGTTCATGAGACTCTTATCTCCAATTAACTACCAGAAAACCGGAAGTGGTGCTGTGGCTCAAGAGGTAGAGCACTTTCTTTGAGCTGAAAAGCTCAGGGACAGTGCTGCCCAGGCCCAGAGTTCAAGCCCCACAACTGACCAAAAAAAAAAAAAAGATGGGATTTGGAATCTGGAAAGGAGCTGCTTTGGTTGGGGTGAAGAGACAAACAGCACTTGATGTGTGTATGTGGGGGGGGTGGGGGGGGGGTGAAACTTGCTAAACAGGTGACTAATGAGTTTATTGGATGGAGTGTATGAGAGATCAGGACCCCAAAGTTGGTATCACCAGAGACTGGTCCCTAGGGGACACTGACTGCCCAGCATAAAGGCCACCACATCTCAGCCCCAGGCTTGTGATCTCTTGGAGATGGAACCCTAAATATCACAAATAGAGCGAGAGATGAGTATGCATATTATTCATACAATGTAAAATTTGAGGTGCCAGTGTGGGGAGCGGGGAGGTCTTGGGACCATCAGTGAAGCTCTACCACTTGAGCCACAGCACCACTCCCAGTTTTCTGGTGGTTTATTGGAGATAAGAGTCTCACGGCCTTTCCTGCCCAGGCTGGGTTTGAACTGTGATCCTTAGGTCTCAGCCTCTTGAGTAGCTAGGATTACAGGCATGAGCCACCAAAGCCTGGCTTCCATTTTTTTTCTTTGTACCAGTCCTGGGGATTGAACTCAGAACCTTGGAACTGGTCCTTAGCATTTTCACTCAAGGCTAGTGCTCTACCACTTAAGTCACAGCTCTACTTCTGGCTCTATAACTGGTTAATTGGAGATAAGAGTCTCATGGACTTCTCCACCCTGGCTGGATTTGAACTTCGATCCTCAGATCTAAGCCTCTTGAGTTGCTAGGATGACAGGCATGAGTCACTAGTATCTAATTCATTTTTTCATTTCCAGCACCTACTGCATCAAGTATTATCTGAAACAAGTTAGACTGTCGGTTGAGTCTCAGGGAAGTTTTGCATTGGGGAGAGTTTCACTTTATATTGATCATCATGAAGAATGAGATGCAAATCCTCAGCATATATTTTAGGAGTAGCAGGTGAGGTCACTGCTTTTGGCATATTGATTTAAAACAAACAAACAAACAAACCCCTCCAAAAAAACCCAAGAAAACAGTGCTGAGGGAATAAACCTTGACATCAACCAGTTCTCTTAGCTTACTGTGAGCATGCCATACTTCCTTGATCTTCTGCCAAGGAACATTGCCAACCGCTGGCTCAGAAGCCAGCAGAAAATGCTGGGTGTCTAATGTCCCTCCTGCCCTCAGGAACAATCCTAAAATAATTCTACTGGCACAGACAAGGCCAGCCTGCAAGAAGTATGCATCTGCAGGCACTTTTCTCCGAGTTACTTCTACCCTGACTCTGGTAGCTTTTTATTGATGGGTTCTATTTTTCCCCCCCTTGTTACAGTGGGGGGCAGGGGGGCAGGAACCCAACATGATGGCTACTGGATGCTTTTTAAATAGGAGTTTAAAGGTTACAGATTGAGATAGGGAACCCATATTAAACTATGTAGTGGGACAAGAAACAGGAGACTATTCTTTCGTAGCTCACGGGCTGAGTTCTGTAGCAGCTCCTGACTTGTGAAGGCCAGGATTCACACAGCATATTTTGTTCACATCAGGGGCAGCGTCAAATAAAGCTTACATGGACAGATCTCAGAGTAGAGAACTAAGAGTCAGAAAAGTTGCCCTGGAATGCAACACTGTCCCAAGAGGAGGGACATTCTACTGACAGGCTGGACAGCATCAACTTGCCCAATGATTCACTATAAAAAGTCACACCTGTCAATCGCAGCAGCTGCTGCTGCTGCTGCTCCTCCTCCTCCTCCTCCTCCTCCTCCTCCTCCTCCTCCTCCTCCTCCTCCTCCTCTTCCTCCTCCTCCTCCTCCTCCTCCTCCTCTTCCTCCTCCTCCTCCTCCTCCTCCTCCTCCTTCTTCTTCTTTTTTTCTTCTGGCTTGAACTCAGGGCCTGGATGCTGTCCCTGAGCTCTTCTGCTCAAGGCTAGAACTCTACTGCTTTGAGCCATGGCACCACTTCCAGTTTTTTTTTTTTTTTTTTGTATTTTGTTTTTTCCCAGTGGTTCATTGGAGATAAAAGCCTCACAGACTTTCCTGCCCAGGTTGCCTTTGAACCTTGATCCTCCGATCTTAGCCTCCTGAGTAGCTAGGATGACAGGTGTGAGCCATCAATGCCTGGCAAGAACTACTTTTCAGAGAGGACTTTGAGCTCTCAGAAATAAGAGCTCAGCGGCTGATGGAACTATTGGAGAAAACTTTGGGATGACTGTGACATGTGCAGAAATGTTAGGGGCCCAGGGACTCGAGTGTCCCCTAAGGAGCAGCATAGTCCTCTCTCTATTGCAAAGAACACAAGATTCACTAGCAACCAAAGAGCACCCAAGACTTCCAGACAGGACATGGGCACTGTCATTGTATAAGCACTGGGGCAGGGAGAGAAGAGACCTCTGTGTGTGATCTCTTTAGATGGGCCTTGTCTGGCAACCACAGGCTAAATGGAAGACCTCCACCTGTTAATGTTCCCAGGACCAGAAAGATGATGTGTTTATTTCCAAGTAAAAACTACAACCATGAAGATTCATTTCAAAGCTCAGCCCAGTGTTTGATTGGCTTTCTAGTCCTGTTAGGATATCCTAGTGGACAAAGCAGCTGGAGGCTGCTGCTGAAGGATGGTGGCAGGTGTGTGGACCGTCACTGGCCTGCCCGATCCCCAGGGGTCTTAAAGGAGAGCCATTTGGGTGCCACAACTCTCTGTGAAAGCCAAGTCTGCAAACATCTGTGGTGGCACGGGAAAAAAAAATGGAAAAAGAAAGAAACCACCACTGATTGACGTAAACATGTGGTGGTGTGGATACCAATTTCCCGTATGAGTGGCGAAGCCCAAATGTGCTTGACATTCAGACCAGACTAGAAATGGGTGTGACACCCACTGGCTTGAGGATTTGGTAAGGGATCCTGTATCATTCTTTCCCTCCCGCTCCCCTGCTGGGTTGTGAGGCCTGAACTCTGGGCCTGGGCGCTGTCCCTCAGCTCTTCAGCTCAAGGCAAGTGCTCTACCACTTAAGTCACAGCACCACTTCTGGCTTTTTCTGCTTATGTGATGCTGAGGAATGGAACCCAGGGCCTCATGCATGCAAGGCAAGTGCTCTACCACTGAGCCACCTTCCCAGCCACTCCCTGAGTTTGTTTTTTTTTCCCCCTCAAGATTAGAGCTCTACCACTTTGAGCCATATAGGTTCACTTCTAGTTTTCTGGTGGTTCATTGGAGACAAGAGTCTCATGGGCTTTCCTGCCTGGGCTGGCTTTGAACCACAATCCTCAGATCTCAGCCTTCTGAGTACTTAGGATTACAGGTGTGAGTCACCAATCTCCAGCTCTGTATCATTCTTATGTGGCCAAAGATAAAGGTGATTTTTCTCTTTTCTTTCTTTCTTTCTCTTTCTTTCTTTCTTTCTTTCTTTCTTTCTTTCTTTCTTTCTTTCTTTCTTTCCTTCTTTCCTTCTTTCCTTCTTTCCTTCTTTCCTTCTTTCTTTCTTTCTTTCTTTCTCTTTCTTTCTTTCTTTCTTTCTTTCCTTCTTTCCTTCTTTCTTTCTTTCTTTCTTTCTTTCTTTCTTTCTTTCTTTCTTTCTTTCTTTCTTTCTTTCTTTCTTTCTTTCTTCCTTTCTTTCTTTCTTTTTTTTTTTTTTGCCAGTCCTGGGGCTTGAACTCAGGTCCTGAGCACTGTCCCTGAGCTTCTTTTGCTCAAGGCTAGCACTCTCCGCCTTGAGCCTCAGCACCACTTCCAGCTTTTTTTATTTATGTGGTTCTGGGGAATCGAACCCAGGGTTTCATGCATGCTGGGCAAGCGCTCCACCATTAAGCCACATTCTCAGCCCCTCTTCTATTTCTTTAATAACAAACACCAACATAAAGACTCCCTGCTGAAGAAGGTCAGATTTATTGGGAAAGTGAGCGCTATTTTCAGATCCTCCCACCTCTACCAGGAGGTGTTAAATAAAAGTTCAGAAAGTGATTCAAACCAATGGTTTCATAAATAAATAGATCCGGTAGCCATTATATTATTTACAGATTGAGAAAGAGAATCTATGCATGTTTAATAATATCTATAGATTTCATTTCAGTGTTATTGGTTTGATATGTAGATGAAATACAGCTGTTGTCTGAAATGTGGTTGTCATTCAGTAAATGAAGGTAAAATTTCAGCAAGAAGCAGGTGGCTCATGCCTGTAATCCAAGCTACTCAGGAGGCTGAGATCTAAGAATCCAGGTTTAATACCAGCCCAGGCAGAAAAGTCTGTGAGACTCTTATCTCCAATGAACCACTAGAAAGCTGGAAGTGGTGCTGTGGCTCAAGCGATAGAGCACTTGCCTTGAGAAAAAGAGCTCCGGGACAGCACCCAGATCCAGAGTTCAAGCCCCATGACCCACAAAGAAAAAAAAAAAGAAGGAAATATTAATTACCCTGATTTGATCATTGCATAGTATATACATATTAGGCTGTTACCATATATGTCATAGATATGTGTATTATTACACTGAGTCAATTAGAAAAAGAAAATGTAAAAACTTTTCCCAGGGAGCTGGATACTCATGCCTATAATCCTAGCTATTCAGGAGGTTGTGATCTAAGGAGCCCAGTTCGAAGCCAGCCCAGGCAGGAAAGTTTCTGAGACTCTTAATCTCCAATGACACCACCAGAAAACCAGACATGGAGCTCAAAGTGGTAGAGCGCTCACCTTGAGCAGAAAAGCTCAGCACCAAGGCCCTGGAGGACGGAGCTGGGCCTGGGCCTTAAACATAACGAGTTGTAAGCATGACCAGGATTTCTCTTCCCAGCTGCTCTACTCTTACAATTCTGGCAAACATTAGATACCCCATCCCTATTTCTGGATGGTGATACTATTTTAGGGGATCATGTGAGGGGAGAGAGCACCTGCTCTGAGAACTCTCTCCCGCTGGGGCACAGTTGTTCGTCACACTTAGAGAACTGGGGTGTCCTCTGGGGGCCTGTATTTTAGGGTTCACTCTCCTGTAGAAGGTGAACTGGAAGATCATTGCAGAAGGGTGTGGTCTGCTGATTGAAACGAGGCTCAGACAATGGTCGGATGCCTTCTAAAAGCGCTTCTGAAAGTTGGAAATAGTAAAATGCATTGTATTGTGAGAGTATGAGAACTGGATATATTTTCCCCCACACTATGACTCATTAGAAAACTATGAACAGGACATATAAACTCAAAGAACATGTTTGAAAAGAAATCACAGATTTTAGTCATCCTTACTTTTCTTTCTTTCTTTCTTCCTTTTGCTAGTCCTGGACCTTGAACTCAAAACCTGGGCACGGTCCCTAAGCTTTTTCACTCAAGGCTGGCATTCTACCACTTTAAGCCACAGTGCCATTTCTGGCTTTTTCTGTTTATGTGGTACTCAGGAATCGAACCCAGGGCTTCATGCATGCTAAGGCAAGCACTCTACCACTGAGCCACCTTCCCAGTCCCATTCTTACTTTTTTTTTTGGGGGGGGGGTCCGGTCGTGGGGCCTGAACTCTGGGCCTGGGCACTGTCCCTCAGCTCTTCATCTCAAGGCTAGCACTCTACCACTTGAGCCACAGTGCCACTTCTGGCTTTTTTATTTTTTCTGCTTATGTGGTGCTGAGGAATCGAACCCAGGGCCTCAGGCATGCAAGGCAAGCGCTCTACCACTGAGCCGCCTTCCCAGTCCCATCCTTACTTTTTTTTTTTTTTTTTTTTGTCGGTTGTGGGGCTTGAACTCTGGGCCTGGGCACTGTCCCTCAGCTCTTCAGCTCAAGGGGAGCGCTCTACCACTTGAGCTACAGCGCCACTTCCGGTTTTCTGGTGGTTTATTGGAGATAGGAGTCTCATGGTCTCTCCTGCCCGGGCTGGCTTTGAACCGCAATCCTCAGATCTCAGCCTCCTGAGTAGCTAGGATTATAGGCGTGAGCCACCAGCGCCCGGCTCCCATCCTTACTTTTTTATGGTAGTGTTCAGCTGTTGGATTTGAGGGCTGCCATTTTCACATGGGCCAGTCCCAATTCTATGAAGATTCTCACCAGGCCTAAGCCTGCCTATTTAGGCTGTTTCTCAGCTGTCTAAGTCGGAAGTTGGTGTAGCTGAGAGCTTGTGCGGCTCCACAGCAGTGGATGGGTGGTTGTGAGAGAGTTGCTGCCATGTTCTAGCTTTCTCTTGTTCAATGTCTCTGACTCCATGGAGCAGGTGGAAAGGCTGTCATGACCCACCAAGGATGGTCAGTTATCAATCATGCTACACACTCAAAAGAACCAGGGAGAATCAGATTTGTATGAGATTGAGGTAATGTCCAAAAAGGGGCTGAGAATCACAGCTTTTTGTTGTTGTTGTTGTTTGTCGTGGGACTTGAACTCAGGGTCTGGGAGCTGTCCTTGATCAAGGTTGGTGCTTTACCGCTTTGTGCCACACCACCACTTCCGGCTTTCTGGTGGTTCATTGGAGATATGCGTCTCACAGACTTTCCTGCCTGAGCTGGCTTTGAACCACAATCCTGATATCTCAGCCTCCTGAGCAGCTAGGTAGCTAGGATTACAGGCATGAGCCACAAGTGACTGGCACAGAGCTGTTATTGTGTGTGTGTGTGTGTGTGTGTGTGTGTGTGTGTGTGTGTGTGTTTTGGGGTGGTGGTGGTGTTGGTGCATTTTTACCAGGACTGGAACAGGGTGGGGCTCTTTCCTCATTGGGTATTACGAGGGTGAGCTTCTTCCTCTATAGATAGATTTACCTTTTCCTGTACAGTAGTACTTCTTCCTGCTTTCATTGTCACCAGATGTAATAAAGTGCTTTTCTCCTTGGAGGCTGATCTACTCAGGATATTGTTCTCACAGAGGCTCCCAGCCCTTGTTACACACACTAAGGACTTTGTAAAGATGGAAAAATTCATGGACCTTACCTTCAGTCAAGACCAATGCTGGCTGTTACCCAGGAAATCTTCTAACCAGCCTCTGAGGGAGGCTGAGACTCACAGGGGGTTCATTGTACATCCTTGGAGAACCACTTCCCGTTCCAGGATGAGGGACCATCCTTTTCAAGTCCATTGTCCTCACTGACTCATTCTTGAGTCTATAAACACTTAGTCTATAAAAGTTTGCCCCTAGTCTATAAAACCTGACCCATAAAAAGAATCCTCTCTCCATCTCTTCTCTATAGTCCTTTACGATGGAGATCTCTTAAAGAAAGATTGATGAGCCTGGGCATAGTGGCTCATACCTGTAATCCCAGCTACCCAGGAGGCTAAGATCTGAGGATTGAGGTTCAAAGCCAGCCCAGGCAGGAAAGTGCAGGAGATTCTTATCTGCAATGAACCAGCAAAAAGCCAGAAGTGGAGGTATAGCTCAAGTGGTAGAGCAGCAGCCTTGAACCAAAAAGCTAAGAGACAGCACCCAGACCCTGAGTTCAAGTTCTAGTACTTGTACAGGGTAGAAGGGGCAGGGGGGAATGTTTCCACTGCTTATCTATAGCCTCATCCATTTCTTGCTCAGTTTGTGCAATCCAATACCTATACTCACCATTCCACACATACTTCTACTTTCAACAAAATCCACCAATCAGCCTAAACCCTCTAATGAAGTCTGTAGAAACCCCAGCACGATTCACCCTACTACCTGTTCACTGCGGCTCTGTCAGCTTTCCATTGTTTGCTTGCTCATAGTTTCTGGATGGGCAGAGCTCCTTTCTGCCCCAGGCCCCTCGGGCTGCTGTGTCCTGGAGTCCAGTTCCCTCCCCCACGCTTCCTCTTCCAAAGGCCTTTCACCCCCTTGAGTCCCTATTGGGAGAGAGGCCTTGCTTGCTCAGCCGCCGACGCAAGTAAAGTCTTGTTATGGCGCTTATTATTTTCCTTCAGAGTGCATTTTACTAATGTATGCGTATGATGTATGGTGTGTGAGTGTGTATGTGTGTTTTATTTATCTACATGCTCCCTCATAATAGATTATGAATTGGAAAAAGCTGGCGGCTTTATGAATGTAGTTTATCACTGTGCTAAACCCAGCTCCTGGAACACAGTAACTGCTTTGTTTGGGGAGAGAGAGAGAGAGAGAGAGAGAGAGAGAGAGGAGAATATCAATAGAGCTGATTTGTCAGAGGTCATCCAGAACCTCCTAATTTCCAGATTGTGTACTACCCAGTGTGAATAAGAAACAACCGCAAGGGTTGAATCGATTTAAAAAAAACAGTTCCATGATAAACGAAAGCAGACACCCAGCTCTTCTCATTATCGATGATCTTGATGCTGGAGGGGCGCTCTAAGAGCGTTAACTTTATTATTTTTTTTAAAAAAATGATCTCACTCTTGAAAAAACAAAACAAAACCCGAGATCCAAATTTCTTCCTCCATACAGCAAGATGGTACGGATGCTGCTCTGATGACAGGGAAATCTCAATAAATCTCTCGAGACCTTTCCTTTGTTGGTTTTGGCAGAGTGAATGAGAAAAAGGGAGGTAAAATCACCCACCTCCTGTGCAGCACAGTGATAGTCAAGGTTCCCTTAGAAACGAAGGTTCCAGGGCTTTGCCTCATCCGCATCTCCTGCCTCCTCCTAGATCCTGAGGGCAGTGTCTGCTCTGATCTTATCTAAGCTGAATTTCCCCTTTCCTTCTCTGGGGATGTAAATCTGCTGGCAATAAAAATAATATCCAACTGGGTAATAATGTCTGCAATTTTCATTGTCTTAGCACTCTTTGTGAAATGGTGATGGGCTTTAACTGCTATTGGAAATGGAGTCTTTGGAAAGCTTATTTATTTATTATTTATTTATATGTTGTCCCCTGATTGCTGCTACCAACCCAGAAACCTAACAAGTGAGCATGAATGCATGCATGTGCACACGCGTGTGTGCACACATGTGTACACACAAATGAACACCATTCTTTTTTTATTTTTTGGTCATGGGGCTTGAACTCTGGGCCTGGGTGCTGTCCCTCAGCTCTTCAGCTCAAGGCAAGTGCTCTACTCCTTGAGCCACGATGCCACTTCTGGTTTTCTGAGTGGTTTCTTGTAGATAAGAGTCTCATGGGGGCTGGTGGGGGGGGAGATGGGAGGGTAGGGATGGGAAGGGGAAACAAAGGAGGCAACAATGCTTGATAAGAAATGTACTCATTACCTTGCTCATGTAATTGTAACCCCTCTGTACAGTATTTTCACAATAAAAAACTTAATAATAATAATAATAACAATACGTCTCACGGACTTTTTCTGCCCTGGCTAGCTTTGAACTGCAATCCTCAGACTCAGTCTCCTGAGTAGCTGGGATTACAGGCGTGAGCCACCAGCTCCCAGCTTCATTACATCTATTCAAGACATTTTCTTAGCAGATGAGGCATTCTAGGTGAGAATTTTGGGCACGTTCTCATTAATTACTTAAGAACATCTTAAGGGGGCTGGGAAGGTGGCTCAGTGGTAGAGCGCTTGCCTTGCATGCATGAGGCCCTGGGTTCGATTCCTCAGCACCACATAAGCAAAAAAAAAAAAGCCGGAAGTGGCACTGTGGCTCAAGTGGTAGAGCGCTAGCCTTGAGCTGAAGAGCTGAGGGATAGCGCCCAGGCCCAGAGTTCAGGCCCCACAACCTGACCCCCCCCCCCAAAAAAAAAGAACGTCTTAAGAGGAGTGAGTTTGGTGAAAGCGCATTGTATGTACACATGAAACTATCAAAACTCTTTTGTACAATTAATATACATTAGTAAGGGAGAGAAATGAATGAGAGACTTGTTTGAAACATAAAAGAAATAAAACCAAAGTAAATACAGTTGTTGATGACACGATTGTTAAATGAAAGGGCTAGAAAAGCCATGAGAATCCCTTGTCTGGGATCAGTAGAGATGGATATAAAATAGGTATTTAAAATCAATATAATGCCGCTTCTTTACCTTATATTTTCTTTGTGTGTGTGTATGTGTGCATGCCAGTACTGAGAGTTGAACTCAGGGCCTCACTCCGTTGTTCATCTTTTTCAGTCAAGGCCCGGTGTTGTACCACTTGAGCCATGCCTCACTGCTAGCTTTTTTTGCTGGTAAAATTGGAAAATAAAAGTCTCACAACCAGGCACCAGTGGCTCATGCCTGTCATCCTAGCTACTCAGGAGGCTGAGGTCTGAGGATCATGGTTCAAAGCCGGCCTGGGCAGGTAAGTCTGTGAGACTCTTATTTCCAATAAACCACCAGGAAACTGGAAGTGGTGCTGTGGCTCAAGTGGTAGAGCCTTGCCTTGAGCTGAAGATCTGAAGGACAGTGCCCAGGCTGAGAGTTCAAGCCCCATGACTGACCAAAAAAAAAGTCTTACAAACTTTTCTGCCCAGGCTGTCTTTGAACCATGGCCCTTAGATCTCAGCTTCCTGAGTAGCTAGGATGACAGTAATGAGCCACTCTCTACTTATAATTCCTTTTGTGTTTACGAGCAGCCTGATGCAATGGAAAAGCTATAGTATATTCAGGTCAACATGTTATTCTATTTCCACTGCTCCTTGCAATTTCTGTCATCATTGCCAACTTCACCCAGACCCTTTTGTACATTTCGTCTGAATTACTTGTGGTGGCTAGTTCAAATGATGATAGAAAGGATGAGGCCTTTCCTAAATGTCCTAAGCAGCTCCTACTCTATATTAGATCTTGTGCTAGCTGCCTGATCCTCAATGATGAAGTCCCCATTCTACTTCAAAAGATTGGGGCTGGGAAGGTGGCTCAGTGGTAGAGTGCTTACCTTGCATGCATGAGGCCCTGGGTTTGATTCCTCAGCACCACATAAGCAGAGAAAGCTGGAAGTGGTGCTACGGCTCAAGTGGTAAAGCTCTAGCCTTGGGCTGAAGAGCTGAAAGACAGTGCCCAGGCCCAAAGTTCAGGCCCTATGACTGACAGAAAAAAAAAAAAAAGAGAGATGCACAGGGTAGGGTATGCTGCAGTTCCTGGGTTTGGTGCCAGGAACAGAAATAAGATTCATATACAAGACTACGCAGGGCAGGGAACAAGGTGAGTTCAGATTTGGATACTAAAGATTTTACATTCTCAAAGAGCTTTCCAGCCAGGCACTGGTGGCTCACACCTGTCATCCTAGCTACTCAGGAGGCTGAGATCTGAGGATCAGAGGAAACCAGCCTGGTCAGACGCTTATCTCCAATGAACTACCAGAAAACCAGAAGTGGTGCTGTGGTTCAAAGTGGCAGAGCATTAGCCTTGAGCAAAAGAGCTCGGGGACAGTGCTCAGGCCCAGAATTCAAGTCCCAGGACCAGCAAAAGAGAAAAAGATGAACACAGCTGAGTAATGTGGGGTCACCCTGAGGGTTAGTATGAGTTTTGAGGTTCAAAATAATAAACTGAAGGTGGCTCAGTGGTAGAGTGCTTGCCTTGCATGCATGAGGCCCTGGGTTCAATTCCTCAGCACCACATAAGCAGAAAAAGCCGGAAGTGGCGCTGTGGCTCATGTGGTAGAGCGCCAGCCTTGAGCTGAAGAGCTGAGAGACAGTGCCCAGGCCCAGAGTTCAACACCCACAACCAACAACAACAAAAAAAAAAACAAAGAAAAAAAGAGAAATTCTTAGACAAGAAAGTGTAGGGAGAGGGCGTTAGGTTGGAAAAGCAATAGAAATTCATTGGGGCCAACATCTCTATCCCCTGGAGGGCAGGGTAGGTAACTTGAAGCACCCAGAGCCACTGGATTTCTGGTGGTGGTTTTGCTGGGATATTTGGTTACTTCAATTACAGGGTGTTACCCCAATTATAGAGTAAAAGTTAAATGAACATTCCCCCTAATGTCTGTTAATGCTAATACACCAAAAAAAAAAAAAATGTCTAAAGGTGATTATAATGATGACAATCCTATTCTGCCAACGATAAAAATCTTACACTAGCATTTCAAGTTCCTGGTCTAATCTGTTCAGACTCCTTGAATGGCCCAGGGAACAAGTTAAGCCTTTTGTATGTCCTGAAAGGCATTTGTGCTGTAATATGGGAATTCAATCATGAGAAACGGAGAAGCCACATTTCGAGAGGTGGCATTGGGAGCTTTTATTAGAAAGCCAGCAACTGCAGGTGGACTCCTGTCTCAAAGACCTACAGCCCAGAACGCCGCCAGCACAAAGCTTTTAAAGGCAAAAACCACATGTTTGGGGTGGGGAGCCCAGGCTCAACAAAAGCAAACCATCTAGGGAAATAATCAGAGGTGAGCAAATCAAACCGTTTGGGGAAATAATCAGCGTTTGAGCATTCTCTGTAGCAAAGCTTTGGTGAGGCTAAGCAACATGACATCTACAATTCAAGGGATGTCCTATCTCACCTGTAGCCAACCCCCCCCCAACCCCAACCCCAGCTGGGTGAAAAGCTCTAACCACCCAGCAAGGCACCAGGATGGCGGTAAGAAAAGACATAGTTACTTAGACCCAGTATCCTTATTTCAATACCACTGCTATTTAATAGATCATCCTACTACTTAATAGATGCACATCACCACAGCCACTTCCAATCTGTTCTTCCTGCTGTCAGAGAAGGTGCCAGTAGCCTCCCAAAGAGCTATAAGCGCAGCTACATCGCCACGCGCCTCCTGGCCTTCAAGTCTTTATTACTCCATGCTGCCTTCCCGCAGTTTTGGCTTTCCTTTTTTTCTGTTCCTTTCCCTTTTGTCTGCACTTGCCAAATTGGGGCTTAGTCAAAGCTGTGCGGTTAACGCTACAGCTGGCTTATCAGGAGCCAAGACAAGCTGACTCAGAACTAGAGAGTTAGATCCGCGAGGTACAGAGAATCGAACAAAAGCAGAGGCGGAGAAAGGAGTCAGGTAGCTTCCTGAGAGTGCTTCCCTTTATTCAAACATTTTACAGAGATGCCTGAGGGGGAGAAGCTAGGGACAACTGAGAGGCAATGAACTCCAGGAGTGAGCAAAATGTTAGTTCAATAAAGAGAGAAGGTTGCAGATCTCTCTCTCTCTCTCTCTCTCTCACACATGTATAAAATTGGGTTTCTACCTGTACAGTCAAGATTCTGAATGCTTTATCACCACTAGATTTTCTTCTGTTGCCCAATGAAAGCTACATCCCAGGGGCTCATGGCTATAATCCTAGCTACTCAAGAGGCTGAGATCTGAGGATCGTGGTTCAAAACCAGGAAAGGCAGGAAAGTCCCAGAGTTTCTTGTCTCCAATTAACCAGCAAAAAATAAGATAAAATAAATGGGCCCAGAGCTATGGTTCAAGTGGCAGAATGCTAGCCTTCAGAAAAAAAAAAAAAAAAAAAAAACCCAACCAAAGGAAAAAATACTAAGGGACAGTACCCAGGCCCTGAGTTCAAGTCCCATTCCCAGCCCACCCACCCCCCCTCCAAACAAAAATAAAAAAGAAGGAAAGAAAGCAAGCCACACCCACCTTCTCTGCTCATTGCCTTCACAATCACAGACCTATTATTCTTCCTTTCTACAATTTTGTATGTGAATGTAACCATACACTTATAACATCTGTGATTTCCTCTTCCATTATTGTAACTCTCCTGGCACATATTCAAGTCATTGTATGTATCAATAATCCACTCCTTTCTTGGTATGACTGAATAATGTTCCATCGTATAGATGATCAAATTTATTTTATTATTTAGCCTTCCAATTTACCTATATTGTGTCATTTGAAGTCACATTTCCCAGACAGCATGTAATTCTTTTTACCCACTCTGCCCATCTCCGTGTTGTTTATTGCTGTCTTCAAACTATCTATATAGAAGATAAATACTTACATGTTTGGCGCTCACATCTTCTTTTTAAATAATTTTTATTTTCTGTTTGCTTCTCCTGGTTCTTTTTCCTTTCTCTATTTTCTTACATTGGATACTTAAATAATTTTTTTTTTGGGTAGTACTGGGCTTTGAGCTGAGGACCTTACATTGGCTAGGTTTTACCACTTGTACCATACTTTAAGGCCGTTTTAACTTCCATTGTTTCTCAGGGAGATTCTCATGGTTTTGCCCAGGAGTAGAGTGGGAATATTATTCTACAATCTGTACCTCTCATGTATCTGGGATTGTAGGCATAAGGTACCAGGACTGATTTTCCTTGGGCAGTTTCTTAATTCTATCTTGATTTATTGTGCTTTTGAGTATATATATATATGTATATATATATATATATGTATTTATTAATTTTTTTTTTGGTTGTGGGGCTTGAGCTCTGGGCCTGGGTGCTGTTCCTCAGCTCTTCAGCGCAAGGCTAGCATTCTACCACATGAGCCACACCACCACTTTTGGTTTTCTGGTGTTTTATTGGAGAGAGTCTCATGGACTTTTCTGCCCAGGCTGGCTTTGAACTGTGAGCCTCAGATCTCAGCCTCCTGAGTAGCTGGGATTACAGGCATGAGCCACTAGCACCTGGTGCTTTTGAGTATGGCTTTTAAAGGTGTTTTTTTTTTTTTTTTTGGTGTGTGTGTGTGTGTTTTCTCTGGGTATTTTAATATAAACATATAACATCACACAGTATTTTAATATAACATCACAATCTACTAGCATCAATATTTTATCATATTGTGTTGTGTGGAGTTTCACCCCTACCAAGTTCTCTTTTTCTTTTCTTTTGAAGTTCATTGGTTTGAGAACCAAATAATGGTTTTCTTTTTCTTTTTGGGGCTTGAATTCAGGACTTCCCACTCTTACTTTGCTCTGTCACTTGAGCCACAACTCCACGTCTGTTTCTCTTTGCCAATTAATTAAAAATAAGAGTCTCGTGGACTTACCTGCCTTTGAACCTGGCTTTGCAAAGTCATCCTCAGGTCTCAGCCTCCTTGAGTAGCTAGGATTACAGGCATAAAATACTGGATCCCAACAGTGTTTTACAAAGTATGACCTATACCAGTCATGTAGAGGATTGTCTATTATTATATGGCCCCATGTATTTTGCTATTTGTCCCATTCTGTCTTCATTTCTAATACTTCAAGATTCCCTCTTTCATCAGATTTGACAAATTGTAGATCTTATAGGGACAGATTTTTTTTAAGTTTTTTTTTTCTTTTCATCTAAGAATAAGAATGTCTTTCTTAGCTGGGTGCTGGTGGCTTATGCCTGTCATTCTAGTTACTCAGGAGGCTGAGATCTGAGGATTGCAGTTGAAAGCTAGCCAGGGCAGACGAGTCTGTGAGACTCTTATCTTGAACTAACCACCAGAAAACAAGAGATGGCCCTTTGGCTCAAAGTGGTAGAGTACTAGCCTTTAGCAAAAAGAGCTCAGGGACAGCATCCAGGCCCTGAGTTCAAGCCCTATGACTGACAAAATAACAACAATAATAAAACAAAACAAACCATAAAAAAAAGAATAATGTAGGCTGAGAATGTGGCTTAGTGGTAGAATGCTTGTCTAGCATACATGAAGTCCTGGGTTCGATTCCTCAGTGTCACATAAACAGAAAAAGCCAGAAGTGGTACTGTGGCTCAAGTGGTAGAGTACTAGCCTTGCGTTCAAGCCCCAGGACTGGCAAAAAAAAAAAAAAAAAAAAAAAGGAAGAAGAATGTATTTTTTCCTTTTATTCCTCAAAGATATAGTTCCCAGACATAAAATTCATGGTTAATTTTTTTTTCCTTTCAAATACTTGAAACATGTGCTATTTTCCTTCATTGTTTCAGATGAGCAATCTACTGCTATTTGAATCAATTTCCTCCTACAGGTAATGTGTCATTTATCTCTTGTTTCTTCCAAGATATTTTTTCTTTTCTTTGACATGGACTTTGGAGCTTCATGTGAATGAGCTTTACTCTGTTTTTTTTTTTTTAATTAAAAAATTTAATCTATAGGTTTGTACACATTGCTAAACTTTTGCTTCTTCTTTTTATTTTTTGCTGGTCATGGGGCCTGAACGCTGTGCCTGGGCACTGTCCATCAGCTCTTCAGCTCAAGGCAAGTGCTCTACCACTTGAGCCACAGCGTCACTTCCAGCTTTTTCTGCTTATGTGGTACTGAGGAATTGAATCCAGGGCCTCATGCATGCAAGGCAAGCACTCTACCACTGAGCCACCTTCCCAGCCCAACTTTTGCTTCTTAAAACAGACTTTTAGCTCTACTCTCTCTTCTCTTGGGATTCTCATGACATAAACTTTAGCTCTTTTATATATCCATAGGCCTCCCATTTTTCATTTTTAGCCTATTTTCTTTTTCTTTTTATTGAATTGTTTTTCAAATTGGGAAAGTTACACCTTCAAGTTCAGTGATTGTAATCTTCTGACCTCTCTATTCAATTATTGACCCTGTCCAAATGGTTGGTTGTAAAATTTCTGCTAATTTTTTTTGTAATTTCTATTTCTCTCTTGAGATTTTGTAAATAATATTTTAATTTGTTTCAAGAAAAATTGCCATGGATTGTTAGCACATTTATATGGCTGTTTAAAAAATCCTTATGTGATCATTCCAACCACATATTTATCTCAATACACTAAGTGTGCTTTCTTAGGCAAGATGTGATTTTGTTGGTTCTTGGCACACTAGCTGGATTTTTAAAATTTTTATTTTATTGTAAAGATGCTGTACAGAGAGGTTACAGTTACATCAGTCAGGCAATGAGTACATTACTTGTCAGGCATTGTTACCCCTCCTTTTTCTCCCATTATCCTTCCCTTCTCTCCCCTACTTCCCACACTCCCCCCTCCTCCCTGCCCAAAGTTATAAGGTTCATTTCCAACATAGTGTCTAGTGAGTATCATTGTTGCAATGGGTCATCCTGTGTACTTTTTTCAGCATTTTGTTATTCCCCTTCCCCTCCCCAAATTAAATAAATGTATATACAAAATACAAGGTACCAAAATCAATACCACAGGAGGAAAAATGTACAAAAGAAACAAAGAAAAAAAATCACATAGGATATTAACAACAACAAAGAAAAACCTCTTTTGTCCATATCTTGGGGTTCATTTCAGTTAGCACCATCTTATACGGTCATCTGTACATAGCTTATGAGCTTTTCTGCTCATCAGATAAGATTATCCTTGATATATTCTAATTATTGCAAATAAGGGAAACCATGGGACCTATATTTCTTTGGGTCTGGCTTACTTCACTTAATATGATTTTTTCCAAGTTTTTTTGGTTCTTGGTCTACTAGCTGTTTTTTCTTTTTTTTTATGGTACTCTGGATATTTTGTCTACTACAGTAAGAAGGTCTGGATCCTACTTAAATCTTTTATTTTAGCAGACATCCACTCTGCTTAAGTTTAGAACTCAGGACCTGGGGATTTCTGTAGACCAGCCTTCCACATCAATTCTATTTCCTCTCTTTGGACTTCCTGTTTTATTTGATGGTGTTGCCTGAGAGACAGAACAGATCCCCTAGGCTGAACTACCAAATGCCTCTGGGAGGAGGAGAGGAGGTTCAGGCCATTGGAGGAAAGGGAGCTTTCTGGGTTAGGCCTCTTGTGTCAATGCTATCCTTGCGGTGATCTTGACCATACACCTGGTGCGTGTGCGTGTGTGTGTGTGTGTGTGTGTGTGTGTGTGTGTGTGTGTGACAATGGAGCAAATTCTCTTGTTGATATTTCCCTAGGCTGTAGACTTATGTAAGCCAATATCCCATTTGCATAATAGAGACTTGAGATAAATAACTCATAAAGGAAAAAAAAAGTTTATGATCACTTACAGTTTGGGGTGTTTTGGTCCAGAATCAGTTGCTTTTTGCCTGTGATGAGACAATGAATGGTGGTAAAGGGGGAGAACATTGGAAGGGGTGACTCTGAACAAGACGCATTGTCATCACACATTAACATGTTGAACTGAAATCCCTTTGTACAGCCACTTACAGATAACCAATACGGCTGGGGGCCGGTGGCTCATGACTGTAATTCTAGTTACACAGGACGCTGAGATCTGAGGGCTATAGGTTAAAGCCAGTCTTATCTCCAATTAACCACCTGAATATCAGGAGTGGAGCTATGACTCAAAAGTGGTAGAACACTAGCCTTGAGCTGAAAAACCTCAGGGACAGTCCAGGCCCTGAGTTCAAGCCCCATAGCCACCCCCCCCCCAACATAATTTTTTTTTTTTTTTACAAAAACAATGTATAGTGATGAGGGGTATGAGATTAAACATTTCCATGATGGCTTGAGAGCAAGGAAAAGAGGAAGAGGCCAATGTCCTCTTTAAGTCTCCTTTAAGAGTATGACCCACTTACTAAGTCCCACTTAACTCTTTTTTTTTTTTTTTGCCTGTCCTGGGGCTTGAACTCAGGGCCTGGGCACTGTCCCTGAGCTTCTTTTGCTCAAGGCTAGCACTCTACCTCTTGAGCCACAGAGCCACTTCCAGCTTTTTCTGTTTATGTGGTGCTGAGGAATCGAACCCAGGGCTTCATGCATGCTAGGTAAGAACTCTACCACTGAGCCACATTCCCAGCCCCTTACTTCACTCTTAAATATTCTACCACCTCCCAGTAACCCCACAGCCTGGGGAATCAAGTTTTTCATACCTGGACCTTTAGGGGAACATTCGTGATCCAAACTATAGCAGGAACTATGGATGTCACAGTAAATCGGGCTATCATTGTACCTTTGTAGTTCTAGTGTCCAGAATAGAATATTCACTGGTCTGTGTGATGAGCTGACTGACTGGGCTATTGTTCTTCGCACCCAGGAGCCCTCTGAGCTATCTGTGTGTGTGTGTGTGACTCATCTGGCTCATGAAATGCAGTCAAAAATGACAAGCATCACTTAGACGTGGCAGCTTTGAGAGCCAAGGGGACATTCATTTTGTACTGTTCCCTCATCATGATAGATAGTCACATTTCCACCAGCCCACATCTCAGAGGGTGGTAATGACAGCTCAGAGAACATCCCTACAGATCTCAGAGGGCGCAAAATGTAAGCCAGCAGGAAGCTTCATATGTGAATTATGGAGATTGGAGTACTGGGGCGGGGGGGCGGGGGGGGGGGTGTTTGTCACCATAGCATCACCCAGATTATCCTGCAGTGAATTTGGCTGAAAGAATGAAAAGACAGAGCCAATTTCTGATATCTGGGGAAGGTACTAGAAATTCATAAAACTATGAGTTTTTAAATTTCTATTCATAAGCCGGGCACTGGTAGCTCATGCCTGTAATCTTAGCTACTCAGGAGGCTGAGATCTGAGGATCATGGTACAAAGGCAGCCAGGGCAAGGAAGTCTGTGAGACTCATCCCCAATTGACCACTAGAAAACTCGAAGTGGAGCTGTGGCTCAAAATGGTAGAGTGCTAGCCTTGAGCAAAAGAGCTCAGAGACAGTATCTAGGCCCTGAGGCCAAGCCTCCTGACTGCCCCTTCCCTCCCCAAAAATTATATTCCTCAAGCAATGAGTATGTAATTCTGTGTTAAAGGGCTTGCTTAGCCTATGCATGAAGTATTTGATTAGCGGTGTTCCACCCCCGCACCCCTGCCCCTGCCCAGTTAAACATAGAAATTGGAGTTTTACACTGGGGAAATGTCAAACATTTGGTTTGGCAACAGCTGTGTGTATTAAAATATCCAAGTGATCTTTGACATATTTTGAATGCATGTGAATGCTTGCTTTAAGAGAGTAGTGAGGCCAAGGATATTTTCAGTTAAATCAGAGAAAGCTTCCTTTAGGTTTTCAACCCCCAAATGGACTATAGCATTAAGGATGATTGACTTACTGATTTAGAGTTATCCACAGATGGATGCTCTTTGTAGGATTTACATTTCTTTATCGCTCTGCTTGCAGATACCTGTGTCTATCTTACAGTCTTTTACAGAGATCTCTAAAAGCCAGTAACCGGGACACCTTAGCTGGAACTCAAACACACGCAACAGCCTGTGGGTTTGAACAAAGCAACAGGCTTCCTCCTCACAAGGAAGAAAAGCACATTTCCTCTGAGAAGTTCCAGTTAAACCTGCAGCACTCACATATTTCTCTAGATGAGGCTTCTTTGTCTGAGCTGGCCTTGACACTGCAGACTGCTTTCAAATGTGATTTGCTCCTAAGCAAAAGATCTGATCATTTAATGGCGCCGCGGAAGCACTTTCTATCCAATTGATGAAAGTGTGTGTGTGTGTGTGGTGTAGAAAATAATGGATTGGTGAAAGCAAAATTACCTCAAAATTAAATGAGATGACTCACGCACCTCTGAATCAGAGCACCACAGCAATGTCTGACCAGTTAAGTAGTTAAGCCCTTGGGACAAATTTGCCATTGCTGGCTGTCCCTAAGTACCCTTTTTCTATTGAAAGCGTTCAGCCTGCCATCTTTCCTCTCCTTTTAGCTTTGTTCTATAGCAGCTACCACTTACTTTTTTTTTGTTGTTGTTCTTGAGGGTACAGCTTCCCTAAGTCTAACAATAAAATCGTCTTTGCATCCACTGTCTTTCTCTTATGTTCTGGTCAAGGCATGCTGTACGCTTTTTTTTTTCTTTTTGAAGAATTCTATTATTCCACAGATATTATTTCATTTCTACCGAACAGCAAAAGATGTAGTTAGATCACATCATGATGCCATTGTGTTCTTACCCAGTTTTAGCGATTTTTCTTTCAAAAGCCCTCTTGTGATTATTGCAATATTCTGCTTAATTTCAAGAAATCTTGAACAATGGATGTTGCCAGTGGAATGCGTTGCTTTGATGGAGAAACAGATTTACAGAGCTATTCTATGTACCATTTCAGTAGTAACTCCTCCCCCACCCCCACAACAGGGAAACATGGTTAGCTGAGTTTGAATTCCAGGGCCTTCCAACTTTCTCGGGCTTGTTCAGCTGGCCCTTTACCACTTGAACCAAACCTTCAGCCCAGCTTTTTGCTGGTTATTTTGGAGATGAAGTCTCACAGACTTTCCTGGCCAGGCTGGCTTCAAACTGCAGTCCTCTAGATCTTAGCCTCCTTAGTAGCTAGGATGATAGAAGTGAGCCACTAGTGCCCATTGATCCTCAGTAGCTACCTTCTCTTTTGTGGCATCTTCAGACAGAAGTTGGCCTTGGACAAGACCTTGGACGTTCTTTCTTGATGCCTAAGTATGAGCTCAAGAGCCTTATTCTTTTCATTCTAGTTTAGGGGCTCAGCCAGCTCCTTTTTTTACCCTTTGGGAGAAAATAAGACTCCTTCTCCTTTCCCGTTTGTCTTATTTGTTTTTTGGTTGGACATGGGGCTTGAACTCGGCCTGGATGCTGTCCCTCAGCTCTTCAGCTCAAGGCGAGCTCTCTACCCCTTGAGCCACAGTGCCACTTCCAGTTTTCTGGTGGTTGATTAGAGATAAGAGTCTCACAGACTTTTCTGCCCTGGCTAGCTTTGAACGGTGATCCTCAGATCTCAGCTTCCTGAGCAGCTAGGATTACACCAGCCCCTGCTTCCTTTCCCTTTTCTTGGCCCTAGCTACACTGGTAACCCATGAAAAGGCCCAGGACTCCTGGCTCCTTGCACTCACATTCCAGTTCTCTGGGTGTTGTGGGCTCTGTTCCCACCATTCGCAAGCACCAGTGTTCCAGATGGTTCTTTGAAGTCCTGGAGGATGGAAAACATAGCTTCACATCTTGCCAGATATCCAGGAGTTGACTCATCTCTGGCCTTTTGGCCTTTTCTCCTCGATTCCAGGATGGGATGTAAAAATTTCAGGCTGAGTTTCTTCTAGCACTAGACCATCCTGAGGAGCAAAACAAGTCACACTTTGTTTTCAGATATCTGAATGGACATGAGACATTGAGGTGTGTGTGCGTGTGTATGTGTGTGTGTGTGTGTGTGTGTGTGTGTATGTGCACATGCACGCTGATTGTACAGCTTGAACTCAGGGCTTCATGTTCTCAGTTGGCTTTTTTTTTTTTTTTTACCAGTCCTGGGCGTTGAACTCAGGACCTGGACACTGTCCCTGGGCTTCTTTTGCTCTACCACTTCAGCCACAGCGCCACTCCCAGCTTTTTCTGTTTATGTGGTACTGAGGAATCGAACCCAGGGCTTCATGCATGCTAGGCAAGCACTCTACCACTGAGCCACATTCCCAGCCCCTCACTTGGACTTTTCACTCAAGGGCGGCAACTCTGCCTCTTGAATCTCTCTTCCACTTCCAGCTTTACGGCTGATAGGCGATTAAAAAAAAAAAAAAAATCTCCTGGCCAGTTCTGTCTTGCTAGACTTTGAATCACGACCCCAGATCTCACTTAGCCTCCTGAGTCACTAGGATTACAGGTGTGAGCCACTGGTCTCTGTGGGATATTGAATTCATGATGGACTTTTTGGTTTGTGGAAGAGTTTTGGTTGTGTTTCTTGGTTTTATTTCGGCCCAATGTATCCGCTTTTGATTTTTGGTTAAAGAATAAATGATCTCTTTCTATATTAACTTTTAACCATACACGTTTCTCTTATGTACTGGTCAAAGGATGCTGTATATATGTATATAATATATATATTTAAGAATTATACATTTTAAACACACATGCTTAAAAGTAGGCATTTATATGTTTCTAAAACTGGTGTCCAATCCAGACCGCGTTCTCTTCCCCTCTTCCATGTTCCTTTCTTCTCTTTTCGTGCTCTTATATTGATTCTCATAAATGATTCCTTTCCAAATGTGAAAAAGAGCAAGTGCCCTGGAGAGAGAAGGAGATGAAAATGGAGTAATGGGAAAAAGGATAAGCAAAAAAAATAAATATTTTTATTATTCATTTTCACAGTGGTAGAGATGGGACCCAGGTCCTGTGCCTGCTAGGTAAACATTTACCACTGAAATACATTCACAACCTATGAAATAATACGTTTAGCCTGTGTTGGCAGCTCATGCCTGGAATCCTCACTACTCAGGAAGCTGAGACCTGGAAGATGGCAGCTTGGAGCCGGCCCAGGCAGAAAAGCCCATAAGACTCCGTCTCGAATTCACTAGTAAAATGGGGGTGAGGGCGTGCAGAGCTGAAGGCATGACTCAAGTTGCTGGAGATGTGTCCCCTAGTGGCAGAGCTCCTGAATGAGAGCCCAAGACCCTGTGTTCAAACCCTGAATATAAACATATGTTTATTTATAATGCCGTATCACAAAAATGTGCCTATCTTGTTAGGTACTGAATATTAAAGTGCAATTACAATGGACATAAATTACGGTGTATAGATATAGATATAGATAATAGATAGGAAGATAAATAGAACTTAAGGGCTCTTGCAAGCAAAGGGAACCACTGTTTCTTAAACGCTTTCAAATTTGAAAGCTAGTAGTCTACAAATGCTCACACATGTTATAAATTTCAAGAACTAGGTGATAGTTGAAGCATTGTTAACCAAGCGATTCTTTTTGTTTGTTTGCTCTCCTTCTAAGACGGCTGGAAAACAAACTATATGCAACAACTCCCAACCCACGCAAGCCTAGGTCAATTCAACATATAAGATGAATGACCTTGTCGGGTGCCGGTTGCTCATGTCTGTCATTCCAGCTGAGACCTGAGGATCATGGTTCAAAGCTGGCCTGGGCAGAAAAGTCCCCCGTGAGACTCTTATCTCCAACAAACTAGCTTTGAGCACAAAGAGGCTCAGGGACAGTGCCCAGGCCCTGAGTTCAATCATCTCCACGCACATAATCCCCACCACCAACAACAAAACAAAGATGAATGCACTTTAATATTTCTAATAAAAAGAAAACAGAAGCTGGGGATATGGCTCAGTAGTAGAATATTTACCTAGTAGGTGCAAGGCCTTGAGTATCATCTTCAGCATTCAACATCAAGAGCAAGCGAGTGAGCGAGAGAGCAGAGAGAGAGAGCATTAGCGCACAGGCAAAGCAATTCTTAGTTGTAATCAGTAACGTGTTATTAGTGGGCTGTTAGTTGATTTTCTCTACAAGTGCTTAGGTAGGTGGGATTCTTTTATTCCTTTTATTCTATGTTATTTTAAGAAGGCTGGATGACTTTTTTTTTTTGACAAGGATGAAAAGATTTTCATATTACATCTCACTGGTTCTTTTGTTTTCCCCCTGCTGAACACCAGACTTGTAGGTGCTTATTTAAAGGGGGGAAAAAAAAGCATAAAAAACAACAACAAAGAAACCCCACACAAAACAGTAAGTGACTACTGCCATCTATTGGATGGAATGTAAGTTTTACTCAGCTACATGGGCTTTTTACGTGGCCAAATATCTGTCCCTGGCGTCAACTATAGGAATTCTGGGTAAAGCTAAGGTTCTACCTTTGATCTAGGTGTTTGTGTCCTAGCTGCATTCCCAGGACTTCATTTATCTGGGGAATGTTTTCTGTGTCGGTAGATACCTTTTCTTCAGAAGTTCAAATTCTCGCAACTGAATAGTTTGAGATGTTCATTTGTTTGTTTATTTACTTTTTTGGCCAGTCCTGGGGCTTGAACTCAGGGCCTAGGCATTGTCCCTGAATCTCTCTGTGCTCAAGGCTAGCACTCTACCACTTGAGCCACAGTGCCACTTCCGGCTTTTTCTGTTTATGTGGTACTGAGGAACTGAACGCAGGGTTTCATGCATGCTAGGCAAGCACTCTGCCACTAAGCCACATTCCTAGTTTGAGGTTTTTTTTTTTTTTTTTTTTTAATTTAATTTTTTATTGTGAAAATACCATACAGAGGGGTTACAATTACACGGACAAGGTAATGAGTACATTTCTTATCAAGCATGGTTGCCTCCTCCTTTGTTTCCCCTTCCCATCCCTTCCCATCCTCCCCCCTCACACCCCCCTATCCCCAGCCAAAGTTGTAAAGTTTGTTTTTTGACATAACGACTTGTACATCTCATTGTTGCAATGGGTCCATCTGTATCCCTATTTAAATGGTTTGCTTCTGCTCTTCCCTTCCACAAATTATAGCAACATCAAATACAATGAAAGCAGGGGTTATACCGTGGGGGAGGGACATACAAAGCAACAAAGAAATCATCTTATAAATATGTTAGAAACAATTGCAAGAAAGAAAAAACATTTTAATACTTATCTTGGGGTTCATTTCACCTACCATCAACTTATCTGACCTTTTCTGGACCTATGTTTCTTTGGGCCTAGCTTACTTCACTTAATATAATTTTTCCCAAGTCTTTCCATTTCCTAACAAATGGGGCAATGTCATTCTTTCTGATGGAGTCATAGAATTCCATTGTGTGTATAAACCACATTTTCTTAATCCATTCATCTACCGAGGGGCATCTGGGTTGGTTCCATATCTTAGCTATGGTAAACAATGCTGCAATGAACATAGTTGTGCTGGTAGCTTTTGTCTGGTCTTGTTTAGTTTGAGGTTTTTATCTTTTGTAAGTCTTACAGGGAGTGAGGCAGTCATTTCTGGAGCAGGAAGGATGTGCTAGTGTGTTTGGGAACAAGTACATTTTTAGCACAGGGTAGTGGAATTTACACTGAGTGAAAAGGTAGAGGAATCAAAAGTTTCCATTGCTAAGTGGTGGCCATCGATTTTTATTTCTCTGGGCTTTGGTTTCCTGGCCGCTAAGGCAAGATAGCTAAGCTAGGAATGAGAACCTTCGGCACCCAAGACCTGTGAGGTGGCATCTCTCTAAGGAGTCATAGTCAAAGAATAATGATTGTGATGCATACATGAATGTAAGAAGAAATGTCACTTAACTTTCCCTAACAAAAGCGTGAAAGACTAACCAGTCTGCAAACACATGGAAATTCATGTCTGTTCTCATGTCCCAGATGCTGCAACTGTCAGTCAACCATTATCATCCCACTGCCCGTCCCCACATTCTCTGTGGATTGGCTATTTTCCTCTTGCCATTCTCTCTCTCTCTCTCTCTCTCTCTCTCTCTCTCTCTCTCTCTCTCTCTCTCTCTCTCTCTCTCTCTCTCTCTGTGTGTGTGTGTGTGTGTGTGTGTTGCTAGGATGGAATCAGGACCTTGTCCATAAGAGAATGGTAAATATTCTATTATCCCAGCTCTCTACTCTTGGTCAGCTTTTATCTTAGTCTTTCTCCTCTCCAAATCTAACCCCTTTTATTTTTGTACTGATTTTTTGCAACTAGTGCGTGATAGACTATACTTCTAGGGAACTGAAGACTTGAAGGTAGAGGTTATTTCCTCCTCCTCCTCCTGCCCCTCCTCCTCCTCCTCCTCCTTCTCCTCCTGCTCCTCCTCCTCCTCGTTCTCTTCCTCCTCCTCCTTCTCTTCTTCCTCCTCCTCTTTTTCTTCCTCTTCCTCCTCCTTCTCTTCTTCCTTTTCCTCCTTCTCCTTCTCCCTCCTTTCTCTTTTTGTTGGTTATGGGGCTTGAACTCAGGGCTTGAGCACTGTCCCTTAGCTTTGGTGCTCAAGACTAGTGCTCTATCACTTTGAGCCATAGCTCCACCTCCAGTTTTCTGGTAGTTCGGAGATAAGGATCTCATGGACTTTGCTGCCCCAGCTGACTTTGAACTGTGATCCTCTGATCTCAGCCTCCTGAGTAGCAAGGATTACAAGGGCCTGAGCCACCAGCATCTGGCTTATTATTTCTTATCTTGCTAAAGAAAGATTTGAGTCATCATTAAAGTCAGTTCTTGCTTACTTTCTTGACATTTCCCATCCATCAACAGACATGCCATTCATCTACATCAGGCCTTCCAGAGCAACTCCTGTCTGGTCCTTCTTGCAGAGTAAAGTCTTGTTGAGGCAGCACTGGACATTGTCAGAAATCAGGAGCCTGGTGCTGGGGGGAGGGGGAGGGCTGTGTTTTCCAGGGAAGTGCCCTCCAGGTGGTGAGGCTAGCTCTCCTGTCTCGTGCCACTGCTGTGTTCTCTATCCTAATTTCTTCCCATGCTGCAGAGAGGCTTGCTCTGTGTGTGTGTGTGGGGGGGAGGGGCATCTCGTCAGCCTTCCAACTTTCAAGGAAATGAAAGATCATCTCTCCTCATGGTTTGATGTCTCCCTGGTTTTGTGAGTGAAGAAAATGCTCAGAGGCCCCTGGACAGCTGGGATGATGGGACCAGAGACCTGCCAGCAAGGAAGTTGATAGGAGAAAGATCCTGTGTGTCATTGCTGGTGAGTAACTCGGCCAGGTTCGCAGTCTTCGGTGATTCATCTCCTCTGTTGAGGGTTGGGAGGATTATAGCTGGAATTTGAGAAAGTCATTTCTATATCTGGGGATGAAGGAACTCTTGAGCGATCGGCGTGTACGGTGTGGAGTTTCGTCAGCTTTGGCAGCTAGCTTCTGTCATGGAGTACCAGCAACGGGGACTTAGCAACAATAGGCATTGCTTTCTGGGAGTTCTGAAGGCTGAAATTCTAAGATGAGGGTACCAGCCTAACTAGTTGTCTCATATTATAATAAGGATCATCTTTGGCTTGCAGATCGTCAACGTGTCCATTTCTTTGTGGTGGTAGTAGTTCTTGTCATTTCGTGCCAATACTAAGGCTTGAACTCAAGGCACTTACCCCTTAGCTTTTTCACTCAAGGCTGGTGCTTTACCACTTGAGCCACAACTCTACTTTAAGCTTTTTGCTGGTTAAGTGGAAGGAAGAGTGTCATAAACCTTTCTGCCCTGGCTAACTTTGCACTGTAATCCTGGGATTTAAGCTTCTTGAGTAGATAAGATTATAGATGTGAGCTTCCGGCACCTGGCTGGTTTATGTCCCCTCCCATCCATCCATCCATCCATCCATTTATTTATTTATTTATTTATTTATTTATTTATGCCAGTCCTGGACTCAGGGCCTGGACACTGCCCCTGAGATTCTTTTGCTCAAGGCTAGGACTCTACCACTTGAGCCACAGTGCCACTTCTAGCTTTTTCTGTTTATGTGGTACTGAGGAATCGAACCGAGGGCTTCATGCATGCTAGGTAAGAACTCTACCACTAAGCCACGTTCTTATCCCCTCCCTCTTCTTTTTTTTTTTTTTTTAAATAAGGGTACTAATCTCTTTTCTGCGAGCCTCATCCTGATGGCCTAGTCACCTTCCAACAGGCCCCGTTTCCTAATACCTTCGCATTGGGCCAGAGGATGTGTCAGGGATATAAGTGGGTAAAAGAGCTTACTGAGGGGACTGGGAAGGTGGCTCAGTGGTAGACTGCTTCTGCCTTGCATGCATGAAGCCCTGGGTTCGATTCCTCAGTACCATATAAGCAGAAAAATCCAGTAGGGACTCTGTGGCTCAAGTGGTAGAGCACTAGCTTTGAGCTGAAGAGCTGAGGGACAGCGTCCAGGCCCAGAGTTCAAGCCCCACGACAGACAAAAAAGAAAAAAAAGAAAAAAAAAAAGAGTTTACTGAGACAGAAGAGAAGAGAAACAAAAATGCCTGTCTCTACAGGAAGGAGACAGCCAGCAGCTAGCCAGAGAAGCCTTGTGCTCTTGCTGCTGCTGCTGCTGCACTGTTGATATGGGATTGGAGACAGGCTTGAATGGAATTGGTAAAGATTTCGGTCATGGGGCTTGAGCTCTGGGTCTGGATGCTGCCCCTGAGCTCTTCAGCTCAAGGCTAGTGCTCTACCACCGAGTCACAGCACCACTTCTGGTTTTCAGGTGGCTCATTGGAGATAAGAATCTCAAAGGACATTGCCTGCCCGGGCTGGCTTTGAACCGTGATCCTCAAATCTCAACTTCCTGAATAGCTAGGATTACAGGTGGGAGCCACCGGTGTCCAGCTTTGGTAAGGATTTTGTGGGTCAGTTATTTCTCTTTTCCTGAATCTGATTGGATGTCTCTCTTTTCGATGTGGTTTCACAAGTGTGGAATAGCGTGAGCAAATGGTTTTCATCTCTGTGTTCCATTTTGAAGATGGCTTGGGGAAGAACCCTTCTGTCTGGTCATGAGCTAGGCTCAGCTACCTCCCATCTGGACCTTGGCATTTCTTTTTCTTCCCTTGGATGTGGGTGGGGCTTGAACTCAGGGCCTGGGCACTGTCCCTGAGCTTTTCTGCTCAAGGCTAGCACTCTACCACTTTGAGCCACAACATCACTTCTGGCTTTCTGGTGGTTCATTGGAGATAAAGAGTCTCACAGGGACTTTCTTGCCCATGCTGGCTTTGAACCACGATCCTCAGATCTCAGCTTCCTGTGTAGCTAGAACTACAGGCATAAGCCACTGGCACCCGACTTTGGCTGTTCTGTTTGGGGGTAGTTTTACATTTTGCCACAAGAAGATCACAAGAAGGCATTGCCCATCCAAGGGGCAGTTTGCTTTGTGTCACAAGATGCTTATTGGTGAATCCTGTCCTTATTGGCAAATCCTGCTCAGATCAAAGGACACAGATGCAAAACAGGGACTGGGTTCAGTTTTAATCCTGCTTTAGTGTGAACTCAAACCAGGGAGGCAATGTTTCTCATCAACAGAAGCTTTTAAGCACTTCCTACAGTACCCTGTTCAGGAACAGAGTTGCTGCCCAGCCCTGAGTTTGGGCTGGGACTACAGAGACAGGCTTTTTCTGTCATGGCCCCAGTGAGTTGTAGGAGTCCATTTTCGTATCAGATTTGGAGGCTGCATGACAGATTTACAGCAAGGGGGGCAAGGGATTTTTACTTTTCCTTAGGGTTCAAACCACAGAGCATGGCTTAGCATCCCCCTGTGTAGCCACGTTGGTCAAGGGAAGCAGTCTTTGTTGTCTTTGAATGGGGCTTTTGACATTTACCTGCCCAGGGGAGCTGAGCTCCATCCCTGCTCCCAGTGTGGGAAAGCTGGGGTAAGAAAGACAGTTTCCAATAGGCACAACAACAATGACAATAATAATAATATTATATTGTATATTATAATAACAATTATTAAGCCGGGAGCCAGTGGCTCATGCCTGTAATCCTAGTTACTCAGGAAGCTGAGATCTGAGGATCTTGGTTCAAAGCCAGCCCGGGCAGGAAAGTCCGTGAGACACTTATAGCCAATAAATCACTAGAAACCTGGAAGTGGCGCTGTGGCTCAAGCGGTAGAGCACTCGCCTTGAGCTGAAGAGCGCAGGGACAGCGCCCAATAATAATAACAATAATAATTATTATTATTATCATCACATTTAGACAGTAATCCTCAGCTTCAGCTTCAGACTTTTTTAAAAAAAATTTCCGATGGCATTGTTTACAACCACGCAAGAAAACAGAATTACAGAAGGAAGTGGACTCATGATTGCTGATCAGCGATGAGATGGATATTTTAGACACTTCGCCCCTAGGGAAAACAAAGCAAGAACCAAGTGTTAAAAAGAAAAAAAAAGAAAGGCAGGGTGCTGGTGGCTCACACCTGTAATCCTAGCTAACTCAGGAGGCTGAGATCTGAGGATTGCCTGTTGAAGCCAGCCCGGGCAGGAAAGGCTGTGAGACTCTTATCTCCAATGAACCACCAGAAAACCAGAAGTAGAGCTGTGGCTCAAAATGGTAGAGCACTAGCCTTGAGCAAAAGAGCTCAGGGATAGTGCCCAGGCCCTGAGTTCAAGCCCTATGACTGTCCCATGACTGACAAAATTAAAAAAAAAAATGTCACAAAGGAAGTGAATGAAACATTAAAATAGACTAATGAATTTGATAAAGGCAGGCTTGTTTTAATTATTCCCAGCTTGTCTTAATTAAATTGTGTGGTTTCCCAGGATAACACACGGCTAGTCCTAGCGAGACCCCCATCTCAGGGTCTCACTAATGCCTTCCTTCGGTGTCCCTGTGAAGAGATGGCTATGATAAAAGAGCTCAGTGACATTCCTCCTGAACCCCAAATTCTCCCTCCTTTATGCCCAGTCACGGCCTGTATCTCCCCCAGCAGATGTCACTGTTTACATATAAAATGGGAATAGCACCCCACCCATTCAAGTTCTTCTCAGTCTAAAACAAGTTGATTCACAGGTTTTTTTGTTTTGTTTTTTAAAAATAGGTCTACGATCATTTTTGCCCTGGAAAACAATGATATTGTTAATCCCTTTTAAGGAAGAAGTGATTGAGTAAAGGGAGACAGATGAGTGTGGTAGAACATGCCTGTAGTTCCAGCACTCTTTTTTTTTTTTTTTTTGGGTCCGGTCGTGGGGCCTGAACTCTGGGCCTGGGCGCTGTCCCTCAGCTCTTCAGCTCAAGGCTAGCGCTCTACCACTTGAGCCACAGCGCCACTTCTGGCTTTTTTCTTTTTGCTTATGTGGTGCTGAGGAATCGAACCCAGGGCCTCAGGCATGCAAGGCAAGCACTCTACCACTGAGCCACCTTCCCAGCTTCCAGCACTCTTGAATGTTGAGGCAGGAGGATTGTGGTGAGTTCCAGGCTTGCTTGGGATGTACAATGAGACCTTGTCTTACAACAACAACAACAACAATAATAATAACAGCTTACATTACTTGAGCTGTTCAAACACAGATGATGAGTTATCATCCTTCAAAAATCTCAAAATCTTAAAAACCTCTGAGGGAATAAAAGTTTAAATAGCACAGCTCTTAAAATGTTGGAAGCTAACACTTTATAATCAAATAAAAAGTTTAAAAAATGTGGGAAGTTAAGCTGGGCACGGATGGCTCGCATCTGTAATCCTAGCTACTCAGGAGGTTGGGATCTGAGGTGCCCAGTTCGAAGCCAGCCCCAGCAGGAAAATCTGTGAGACTCTTATTTCCAACCAACCACCAAGATGCCAGAAGTGGCTTTGTGGCTCAAGGGTTAGAATGGCTCAGGGACAGCGTGCAGGTCCTGAGTTCAAGCACTTCAGTACCGAAACAGAAGGAAAGCCAGACTGATTTAGGGAGACAGGAGGTCAGGGGAGGCCAGGGAAAGCGGAAGTATTTCATGGCGATCGAGAGGGTACATTTATCTGGTTGGCACTGGAAAGGATTTGTGTTTTGTTTTGTTTTTGCTGAGAGAGAGAGAAAAAGAATTATTTTGGAGGAAATGCTTGCTGGAGCTGTGAGAAATGAAAGGGAGGGAGGGGGTATGACAGGCTCTGGTGTGAGGGTAGGAACTCCTTCAGAGGCAGCTACAAGACAAGATCAGACCCACAGGCCTAAGATGGAAGGACAGAGGGCCATGCACACTGCCTGACAAGCACAGTCGCCAGATCTTCTTATCTTCTACATTCCACCCAACACATAAGGCCAGGCAGCACAAGCGAAAAGTTACATTCAGGGCTGGTCCCAAGTCTCCAGAGCACAGGAATACCGCAAGCATAGAAAGAAGATGGTGGGCTGGGAAGGCGGCTCAGTGGTAGAGTGCTTGCCTAGCATGCATGAAGCCCTGGGTTCAATTCCTCAGTACCACGTAAACAGAAAAGGCCAGAAGCAGCACTCTGGCTCAAGTGGTAGAGTACTATAGCCTTGAGCCCAGAGAAGCTCAGGGACAGTGCCCAGGCCCTGAGTTCAAGGCCCAGGACTGGCACAAAACAATATTTTTTAAAAAAGGAAGAAGATGATAACTTGACTCATGACCAGGGCCATAGGAATCTGATACATTATGGGTTTGGAAGGTGGAAGCCAGAGTTGGCGGAGCTTGAAACTATATTTCAGAGTTGTGTATCTAAACAAGTAGAAGTGAAAACAATGGGGTGAGGAGGAGGAGGAGGAGGAAGAGAAGGGGAAAGAGAGAGAGAGAGAGAGAAGAAAGAGAATAGAGAGAAATAGAGAGATAGAGAGAATGAGCTTATAGTAATCAAAGTTCATGTCTTAAGGAGCCAGCTCACTTTACTGAATTATATACATACTATGTACATATATAATGTGTATGTGTCCCTTCTAAAATTGATGTTGAAATTTGATTGCCAGTAGTTCTGTGATGGGGCTCTTCAGATGCCTCTCTTGGGACTGGATTGGTTCCATAATGCTGATTTTGTAGTCTTGTCATAAATTGGCTACTCTTGCTACAAAGCAGGGCCAGCCCTCTGGCTTGTCTCTCTCCCTCACACACCAAATTGTGTCCTTCTGGTTTTCTGCCATATGATGACACTGTGGCTCCAAGACTTGACCAGTTACACACCACTCCCTCTTAGACCTCTCAGCAACAGAACTCTGAACTCAGATCATCTTCTTTCCTTTGTAAGTTACCAAGTCTCAGGGAATCTGGCAACAGAGATACGCACGAAGACAACACTTAAATAATAATGAAAGAGAATAACTGGAAATCACAGCTGGTGTGGTGAGCTCTTAAACGCCCAGGATCATATCAATTTTCTGTTCTGTATATTTGTACCGCAGGAATCCATTGGCTGGAAGCCCCAATCCTGACACGCCCTGCCTTTCCATGGTACTGTAGTTTGGATGTAAAACAATGCACAAAGGTCATGTGTTGGATATTTGGTCCCCATCATGTGGTAATATTGGTGGAACCTGTAGGTGGGCCATAACAGCGGTGTTTGTGGGAAAGAGTTAGGTAATGGAGCCAGTAGGATATTGTCCACGGCTGCCCTTGATTTCCGTAGCTTTGGTTGTTTTGCACATGAGTGTGTAGAGTCAAAGGCAGCCTTTCTTTTGTTTAACTCTCTGTGCCCTTTATTTGCCTGCAGAGAAAGAAGGTTGTGGAAGGATCCAGACCCACTGCAAATAAGAAATCAGGATGCCAGCAAGGTCAATGCTGTGGGAATGTTGGGCTATTAATCATAGACTAGCAAAACAGGGCCACTTCTATTTCTAGCAACGGTTGCCAAGCAGATAAGAAAGACCCCTTTCAGAGCTTGTGTTATTCCCCCCCCTCCCATAGGAATGAGATTGGTTTATACAAGGTGGATTTTTTTTTTTTTTAAGATGAAAAAACTCCTTATGTCTTTTAAGGTTCTTTGTATCACCACAGCCAGCCCCCCCCCCCCAGCCCCCACCCCATAGATGGGTGGGAACAGCCTTGGGACAGGAGGCAGGGTGCTGTTGGCCCATGGGTGCAGGAAGTCACTTTAGACTAGACATGAGAAGGACCTGGGCCAGGTCAGGTCCCTGGTCACCTCTACGGCTGTCACTGGGTCAGACTTCCCTGTCTCCTGTGGGTAGCAAGTCCATTGCCTTCTAGGATGTGTGAGGAAGGTGGCCTGGCTCATGTTTAATGTCCACTAGGATAGTCTCTGAGTTCATTTAAAGAAAAAAAAAAAGGCCAAGGTGTACATTTTGCAGTGTCTGAATAGAGCAGATACTGCAATAATTTGTGAATTCACGAAGGACTTCATGTGTGTCTCTGGATTTGTACTTGGGCAAACGGAAATTGTGCTAAGTGGGGAAAACCTAGGGACCCCCCCCCCCCAAATATCCCCATCTAGATCCCTGAAACTATAGATGTTATTTTTATTTAGAAAAAAAAAAAGGTTTACTGGGCCCTGGTGGCTCTCACCTATAATCCTAGCTACTCAGGAGGCTCAGATCTGAGGATCCTGGTTTGAAGCCAGCTCTGGGACCAAGCGCTTATGTCCAATTATCATTCACCAAAATGTGGGAAGTGGAGGTGTGGCTCCAGTGGTAAAGCATGGACCTTCAGCGAAAAAAGCTAAGGGGCAGTACCCAGGCCCTGAGTTTGAGCCCTAGTATCAGCACACACACACACACACACACACACACACACACATGAGAGAAAGGCTGGGCACTGGTGGCTCACGCCTGTCATCCTAGCTACTCAGGAGGCTGAGATCTGGGGATCACAGTTCAAAGCCAGCCTAGGCAGGAAAGTCTGTAAGACTCTTATCTCCAATGGACCACTAGAAAACTGGAAATGGCTCTGTGGCTCAAGTGGTAGAGCACACAACAAAAAGACCAACAGATTGAGAGAGAGAGAGAGAGAGAGAGACAGACAGACAGACAGACAGACCACTGTAGAGGAGAAGGTGATGGGAAGATACAGGCTGAATTACTTACATCCCTCTGTTCCGATGTTGACGTTTAATCCTCTAGGTAACAATTAGACTGGGAGTGCAGAATGTTCATGAATGGGATCTATGCCCTTTCCCTGTCTTTGTCCTATGAGAGGATATAGAGAAAGGAAAAACACTTAGGATCCGGGAAGCTGGTTCTCCCCATACCAGATCTGTGATTTCCTGACCAGAATTGTGAGAAGTCAATTCTTTTGAAGCCACCTAGTTGTTGACATTTTATTTATAGCAGCCCGAATAGACTGAAGCCACAGGTGTGAGGGACCACAGACACGAGCCAAAGACTGCCAAAGCCACCAGTAGCTAGAAGAAGCAAAGGATGGCTTCTTCCTTGGCATCTGCCCATGGGCATGGCTGGTTGACAAGTTGATTCGGATCCCGTGAAACCAGTCTTAAATTTCAGGCCCGCAGAAATCTGAGGAATCAGTTCTTGTCGTCAAATTGGTGGTAGTTTGTTAGTTAGATCATCCATGGGAAGTTCATCCAGAAAACACAATTTGAAGCAAGCAGATTCTATTTGGTCCTAAAATTTCAGCCTAACCGGCAAGAGATGCTCAGGTCCTTCATGTGAAGACAGGAGTCTTTTGAGATAGCTCTACAAATGATCATAATTTATATATAACTATGTACGACACTGTGCATCATCTCTATAATTCATATACATTTATAAAAGAACAACAAAGCAAAGAAAAACAGGAAAGTATAAATCTACTGGGGGCTTTCTATTCGGGATCCCCAGATCCTGTCTATTCCTATTTTAAGTTACCGTGAGAAGAAGTGTATTATTTATGCCTTCCCCATTGTCGTACAAAAGGAATTACTCATTCTCATTAGACTATAAATCAGAGAATGTTGCAGAAAGAGGCCAAGCTAATAACTTGATCTATCAGGTCGGACTAAGTGTCCAGACCAAGGGAAACAGATGAAGATGGCTCCTTCCATTCTTTCCTATAGCACGGTGGGATCGGCTTCCTTGTGCAGGACTGTTGCCAGGCAGACATAATTAGGTGTGCACCTCTGCATTGCCACGGACACAGAGGAGGTGGAGGATTTGCTCCTGCTGTTCCCTCCCCATTCCCGTCCCCCCGCCCCCCCCACCACCGTGGGAGCCGCACCTGGGGGTGGGCACAGCTGCAAATCCCAGCACCGAGGTAATTACAGGAAGAATATGCTAATAAGCAGATGCCCGCGATTAACTTTGCCTTTTCTGTTGCCTGTCAAGCCCAAGCTGCATTTGTTGGGAAAAGAGAATTAAATTGGAATCAGATGCTTTAGAGTAAATATTTCATTCGAAGCCGTACAAAATAATAGAGGACGTTGATGGAAGAGGCCACCTTCCCTTTCCCACCTCTGTCCCCTGGTTTTGTGTCAGACCTTGGGCTTGAGCTCAGAGACTGCTCAAATGAGCCCTTCATTACACAATCAAGGATTTATGGCCGTGTATGCTCCCTGTTATCTTATTCGTGCTAAAGTGTTCCGGCAGTGTTTAGCTGTTTCCTTAGTTGGGGCTAGCACTTGACTTGGACCAGAGGGACTGGTCATTTCACTCCAGCAACAAATAGGTGCTTCAGGTGTACAGTTCTCCAATCCAAGATTCAATTTAATCTAAAGATCTTATGTCCCCACCAGGTTAGCTTATTTGTAAAATACAATGATTCTCATATTTGATGAAATCAAGCCATCAATTGAACAATCCAGCAGGTAAGAGTTTTTTTGTTCTTGTTGTTTGCTTGTGTGCACGTGTATGCGTGTGTGCGTGTGTGTGCATGTGTGTGTGTGTGTGTGTGTATGTTAGTGCTTGGACTTGAACTCAGGGCCTGGGCTCTGTCTCTGTACTTTTACGCTCAAGGCTAGTACTCAACCACTTGAGCCATAGCTCTATTTCCAGGATTTTAGTGGTTAACTAGAGATGAGTCTCATGGACTTTCCTACCTAACCTGGCTTTAGGAACCCTGATCCTCAGATTTCAGCCTTCTAAGTAGCTAGGATTACAGGTGTGAGCCACTGGTTTCTGGCTGAATTGTTTTAATTTTTTGGGGGGGGGGTCCGGTCGTGGGGCCTGAGCTCTGGGCCTGAGTGCTGTCCCTCAGCTCTTCAGCTCAAGGCTAACACTCTACCACTGAGCCACAGCGCCACTTCCGGCTTTTTTCTTTTTGCTTATGTGGTGCTGGGGAATCGAACTCAGGGCCTCAGGCATGCAAGGCAAGCGCTCTCAGTCATGGGGCTTGAACTCTGGGCCTGGGCGCTGCCCCTCAGATCTTCAAGGAGAGCGCTCCACTGCTTGAGCCACAGCGCCCCTTCCAATTGTTTTATTTTTAAAGCACATTTTAGTGTTGTTTGATATTTTTTTTTAAGTGAAAGTCATTAATGTTCATCTCTTTTTTGTAACCTATCCGTTAGAATAATAATCTCTTTTAATGACAAATACAGAAGAAAGAAAAAAAAAAGTGTCAGGTGTCAGTGGCTCATGATTGTAATCCTAGCTACTTATGAGGCTGAGATCTGAGGATTGTGGTTCAAAGTCAGAAAGTTCTTGAGACTCCTGTCTTGAACTAACCACTAACAAAGTCAGAAGTGTAGCTGTGGCTCAAGTGGCAGTACATTGAGTGAAAAAGCTCAAGGATGGTGCCCAAGCCCTGAGTTCAAGCCCTTGTACTGGCACACACACACACACACACACATACACACACACACACACACACACACATATAATCCTGGCAAGGCAATCAGGGCAAAATTTCCCCTCCCACACCATAGCCTTGAACAGTCCTGGGCGCAGACCTCTGCCCATCCCATTCCCATGACCTGAGCAGTCTCACATTTGGACCCCTGAGCATCAATAGAACATGGCCTTGAGCAGTCCTGTGTGCACACCTTAAGATTCTACGTCACCAGGTTCTCAGGAATCGCACATGCTGGCCCCTGGGTACCACATGATCCATTGTCCCTGGAAAATCACACATGGACAACCTAGCCTGATTGGAGCCCAGGGGTGTGCACGTGAGGTACATCCAGTCAGAAGGGCAAAAGGCTGCGTGGAGAATTCATGAGGGTTATGTAGAGCCTCTGATTGGGTCTGAGGACGGATGTGGCCTGCAGGCTGTCCAATCTTGAGAGTCACTCTAGCTCTGTCTTAGAGACATCCATTAACCACTGTACTGTGCACTTCAGGTGGTAGTCTCCTGTCTAGCCGCTCTACTTTTCTTTTTTTTTCCCCAATAAATTTCATTTTTTTAAAACTTCTCTCTGTGTCTGTGGACTTATTCTTCAAGACCATAAAGACAAAGGACCTGATTCAGGCGTTGCATTTTAGTATCAATGGCATTTGAGAAAAAATAAAGAAAAAAATCCAAAGAGAGGAAGTGGGTGGCTTCCAGGGCTAGCGGTTGGGTGAGGGTGTAATCCTAGGGAAGCAGTGCACAGGAATTTGGGGTGGGGAGGGATGTTGCAATTTTTCTGTATCCTGCCTGTGGGTAGCCATTGTACAAATCTGTGCGTCTGTACAAATTCACTGAACTTCAATGCCTCCACACTTTATTGTGTGTAAGTTAGAAGCCTTTTTTTATTTTAAGTCAGTAGGCCCAGGTGGTCTCTAGCTGTTCATATTTCCCATGATTCATTGCTCCAATGCCACCTGGACAACTGTTTACCATATCAGCATACCACCTGTCTACCCATCATTACTCAACTGTGTTATTTGAATTATCTAATTGCCTTCAAAGAGGATTATGTAATGTACTTCAATTATTTAAACAAACAAAAACACAGCCTCCTCAAAACACAAACAAAAAAGATGTTAAGAAAGAGCAAAAAAAAACCCCCATACAAACAAACAAACAAAACCAACAGTTGCCCCTTAAAAGGATCTTTAAAGATAATCTTGTCCAATTCAGTTATAAGTGTGAGTGAGGGCTGTGTCATTTCAGCCAAGCTGTGCTAAAGATGGCTCATTCCTTCTTGATCACGGCAGATAGCGGCTCATTAGCACAGTCTGCACAGGCTTAGAATTTCTTGAGGGTGGGATCACTCTTGGCTCATGCCTGATACCTGCTAATGGTCCTAATATCTAGGAAGAGAATGAATTAGTTAGGACCCTGAACGTTGGACAGTACCTTGGGGTGGCAAGCTGAAACCAGATGCAAAAGAGACAATATTAAAAAAATTCCTTGTCTTGGGGTGGGAATGTGGCTTAGTGGTAGAGTGCTTGCCTAGCATGCATGAAGCCCTGGGTTCGATTCCTCAGTACCACATAAACAGAAAAGGCTGGAAGTGGCGCTGTGGCTCAAGTGGTAAAATGCTAACCTCGAGCACAAAAAGACTCAGGGACAGTGCTGGGGCCCTGAGTTCAAGCCCCAGGACTGGCAAAAAAATAAGATTAAAATTAATAAAACAACTACTTGCCTTTGCCTCTTCTAGTTTTGATAACTTTCTCATTACCCTGGAGAGAGGACTTGCAGCCAGGAGCCGATTAGGAATTAACAACCAATCGGAATGTTGTGGGAAGTAACCAATAAAGGGTCACCTTCCAACACAATCAAAAAAAAAAAAAAAGCAGCCAATCAGAACACTGCTGAGGGTATAGAAATCCCTCGACAGAGCCATGTAAGAAGAGAGGGCAGAGAGAAGAGAGAACAGAGATGAATGGGAAGAACGCACTCTGATTAAAGTCCTCACACTTATCTACCATTGTCCTGGACAAGGAAGCTACAGAGGCAGGGGCTGGCAGTAGAACTGCCACACTGGCAAGCATTGACTGCCATTGCAACGTTAGCAGGCACTGTCTGCTACAAGGCTGGTGGTCGCTACCAGCTGCAGAAGGGCTGTGTAGGCTCTGCACGACCACCCCCCCCCCCCCCAACAGCAGGTAATTCTGCATCCCTAGCACTGAGGAAGTTCTCAGAAAGTTGAGAATTAAATGTTAGAAAAACACTAGAGAGTCATTATGGAAAAAGAAGTCTTCTTTCTTTTTTTCCTTCCTTCCTTCCTTCCTTCCTTTTCCTTTCTTTCTTTCCTTCCTTCCTTCCTTCCTTCCTTCCTTCCTTCCTTCTTTCTTTTTTCTTTCTTTCTTTCTTTTTTTCTTCCTTCCTTCCTTCTTTCTTTTTTTCTTTCTTTCTTTCTTTTTTTCTTTCTTCCTTCCTTTCTTCCTCCCTTTCTTTCTTCTTTGTCAATTGTGGGGCATGAATTTAGGGCTTGGGTGCTGTTCCTGAGCTCTTTTGCTCAAGGCTAGCACTCTACAATTTTGAGCCACAGCCCCACTTCCGGTTTTCTGGTGGTTAGCTGGAGATAAGAGTCTCACAGACTTTCCTGCCTAGGCTGGCTTCCAGCCATGATCCTCAGATCTCATCCCGTTGAGTAGTTAGGATTTACAGGTGTGAGTCACCAGTGCCTAGCCAAAAAAACGTGGTTACTGTGCTACAGCACTCATGATTCTTGTCGAGTTTTTCTACCTTGACTATATTGACAAGCCTAAGGTGACTCATGTTCATTTTATTTTTGCACTTGATTAGGACTGTTATGGGCCTGTTCATCAATGTGAACCCAAACAAACCAAGTCTGCCTTTAATTCTGGTGGGCAGTGGTGAGTAACTACAGAAGGTTGTCATGTGGTCCTACCTCTGGACAGCAATATGGGAAAGACCGTTTTGTTCAGGAGTGGGGGAAAAAGAGAAAAGTTCAGCTGGAGTCCTTGCTTAGTAACTTGGAAGTCCTTGGTTCAAGCTTCAGTATCACTAAATAAAAAAAAATATATCAAGGAAAATGGAACAAACTTTATCTTCATCTTTATATACTAAATCATTTTACCCACTGAAATGCAACTCTATTTTTAAAAAGTGCTGATTTCACAGGAAAAGAAATTAACCATCCATGTCTAATTAAAACCTTAGATCTAACTATATTGTAGCTTAGTGCGTGCCTGGCTGAGTGTGAAGAATTAGTATAATAACTTAGCCTCTCCATAGTTGTTCTGATTGATGTATTTGCAATGTAAAGGTGTAAGCTACAATTTAGCAGTACCTGAATTCAGGCTTTCCAGCCAAGGGATAAAGGCCAAAGCCTGTCTATCAGTCTAGAGGGTGGAGACTTTTTTTTTGTCGGTCCTGGGACTTGAACTCAGGACCTGGAAGCTGTCGCTAAGCTCTTGCTCAAGGCCATTGCTCTACCACACTGAACCACAGGGCCACTTCTGGTTGTCTGGTGGCCCATTGGAGATAAGAGTCTCATGGACTTTCCTTGCCTGGACTGGCTTTGCATCCTGAGTACCTAGGATCATAAGTGTGACCCACCAACATATTCCTCTACTGAGTGCTAATTACTTCCCTTAATTTGAAAAGATATCATTTAAAACCCCAAGTTATTGCAATATCTTCATGCAAAAAGGGCCTATGTTTTGTAGAGCTTGATGCTCAATTTTTTTTTACTAATTAATAGAATAGAAAATGAAAAAGAAAATAATTAGATGCAAAAGATAATTATTCTTAGAATAAGGAAATAAATCTCAACAAATTACTATTTTAGAGACCCAAAAAAATTACAAGACCCACAAAAACATTTTTTACTTCCCTGTCACAACTGTATCATACTCGCTTCCAGAACTTTTCAACTCAGTGCTTTTGATCAGTTTTGTAATGCCTTTTATATATACAGATTACTAAAGTACTTCAGTCTCTCTTCTGAGTGAAATAGATTTATATTTGGTGTTGATAAATGGGAAGCCTAAAATACGTAACTCTATATACATATCCATCCCCTCCATGTGCAATGATGATCTAAAGAAACATATAAATACAAATTCTCTAGGATGTGCTATTTGTTTATTTATTTATTTTGGCTGATCGTGGGGCTTGAACTATAGGCCTGGGCACAGTCCCTGAGCTTTGTTTGTTTATTTCCAGGCTAGCACTCTACTACCTTGAGCCCCATCTCTACTTCTGGTTTGCTGGTGGTTCATTGGAGATAAGAGTCTTACAGACTTTCCTGCCTAGGCTGGCTTTGAACTGTGATCCTCAGATCTCAGCCTCCTGAGTAGCTAGGATTATGGATATGAGCCAACAGTACCCGGGGCTGGGAGGTGCTTTATTAAGCTCTTCATCTTCTAGGCTTTGCAGCAACCTCTCCTACCCATCTCCTCTGGGTCCTCTCTCTCTCTCTCTCTCTCTGCAGTCTACTTAAGCCAAGGATCCTTTAAGTGGTTTCAAGTCAATTCAGAAGGCTACCTACTCAGGAGCCTGAGATTTGAAAATTGTGGTTTGAAGCCAACCTGGGCAGGGAAGTCCATGAGATTCTTATCTCCGAGTAACCAGCAAAAAGCTGGCAGTGGAGGTGTGTCTCAAGTGGTAGAGCACCAGCCTTGAGTGAAAAAAAAAAAGCCAAATGATAGCATGAAGCTTTGAGTTCCAGTCCAGATACCAGCACACACACACAGACACAAGAAGAGTTCCGTATTGTATACGATCCGATGGACATTGTCTTTCAACCCTAATAAATAATAAAGACTCTCCATCCAACCTCTCAAAACGTGGCTTCTCTGTTTCTCCAGACTGACTTCCCATACAACATCGCCATGGTCATAATACACATGAAAGAGCTGGCAGAATGTGGGCGTGGGGAAGCAGAGTTCTACATAGATAGATGAGGAGGTTGGAGCAGCCCCCCCCCCCCTATTCTCTGATGGTACCTCATTAGCTCCCTCATAGGCTGACCCGGGAACTTCACAGGCAGAGGGATCAAGGGAATGGAAGCAGCCCAGATGATACCAATTAGCAGAATCCTTGCTCTAGCTGGGCTGGGTTGCATCTGCCTCCGTTCAGCTGAGCCCATCCTTTCTCTCCGCTCTTGTCCTGTTTTCTAAACCTGTACGCTGTGCCTTTGTGGGTGTTGAGCATCTGCAGGCCCTTCAGAGTCTGCTAGGTTCCCGGTGGGGGGGGGGGGGGGGGGGAGGAGGCTACAGTCAGCTTCGATGGACGCAATTATCCAGCAGCCGTAACCCCCAGAGTTCAGCACACATTAGCATTTTGTTTCCCCTAGAGGAAGAAGCACCGTGCACAACACATAGTTATAGTCTTTTTCTTTTCTTTTCCTGCACTGATCTGTGCTGCAGGTGTTTCTCTGTGGGTCCCATCACCCCTGAAGCCTCAGAAATAAATGTATACCCTTCCAGCGACGCACGGCTGGCTAGAAAGCTGTGCATGATGTCTTTGGTGCAACAAATCACTGCTCCTCAAATCTTCATGTGGTTATAGAATTTAAAGTTGTCCCCTTGAAACACGTGCATGTGTGCACGTGCACACACACACACACACACACACACACACACACACACATCTATAAACCAGCTAATGGCATAGCCTACTCCTGTTTGAGGAAGCGACTTGAAATGCATTTCATGAAGGAGAGTTGAACGGCTTGATGGCTAGTCCTTCAGTGTCCTGCGTGGACCCATGTATCCTACTCATTTGTGTTTTCCACCTTCGAAGAGAGAGTCCAAAGGGAGAAGACAGGTATCAGTGCCTCCCCTCCTGACCTTCTCGTGTCTTCCATTGGAAAAAAATATATAAAGATAATGCTTTCCCAGCCTGGAATAAGAAGCCAAGGAGCCTACAGTCTGGGCTCCTGGGGAGAACTTGGATCTGGCTTTAAAGAGACAGTCAGAACAAGCCTCAGGAGATCAAGAGTGATCAGGGACAAGCCGGTGAGAGTGCGTGGCATTTGGGGGGGCTTAGTATTTATGCACCAGCCCCGTTCCCGACAGGCATCGCTTCTTCCACCAATGAGACCCAGCCCATGCTTTATTCTCTTACACTGTGTTCTTGCTTGTCCCGTCTTCGCCTGCATTAAGCATATTAAAAATATTTAATTCTTTTCCATAGTGCAATTATACATAGTTATATATATATATATATATAGTTTTATTTATCTCTGTGTGTGTGTGTGTGTGTGTGTGTGTGTGTGTGTGTGTGTGCTGGTATTAGGATTGGAACTCAGGTCTTTCCACCCTGGCTTGGCTTTTTTGCTCAAGGCTAGCATTCTACTGCTTTTTGCTGACTGATTGAACATAAGAATCTCACAGACTTTTCTGCCTGGACTGGCTTTGAAACAAGATCCTCAGATCTCAGCCTCCTGAGTAGCCAGGTTTATAGATATGAGCCACCAGCACCTAGTTAGTCTAGCTCCGAAATGTCATTCCCAAAACACATATTTTTTTTTTTTTTTTTTTTTTTTTTTTTATTGTAAAGCTACTATACAGAGGGTCACAGTTACATGAGTGAGGTTATGAGTACACTTCCTCTTGAACATTGTTACCCCCCTCCATTGTTTTCCCCCTACCATCCCCTCCCTCCCTCCCTTCCCCGAGGTTCTTTTTTTTTTTTTTTTTTTTTTGATTGTGATTAAATGATTACATAATTTCAAAGTCACAAGTTCATTCTAACTTCCCTGGAGCAAATTGTCTACCACAGTCTGTAATATATAACAGTGTTCACATGTTATATACCATATTTGTGATCAGCAGCATGAGGATATTTAGTAGTGGTTCAACCAGATGAGCGGGAGTTCTTTGTTTCTTAAGTCCTGTTAGTTTTGTCGTATCACTAACCTTTTGGATTTAGCATCCACTTATGAGGGAGACCATGTACCGTTTGTCTCTTCGTTCTTGGCTTACCTCGCTCAACATGATTCCTTCTAGCTCCATCCATTTCCCTGCAAATGCCATTATTTTGTCATTTCTAATGGCTGCATAATATTCCATTGTGTATAGATACCACAATTTTTGGATCCATTCATCTGTGGTGGGGCACCTAGGTTGTTTCCATATCCTAGCTATTGCGAACAGTGCTGCAATAAACATGGAGGTGCACGTGTCCTTGTATATTGGTTCCTGTTGTTCAGGGTAGATGCCTAGAAGTGGTATGACTGGGTCGTAAGGGAGGTCAATCTTTAGCTTTCTAAGGACCCTCCAGACTGCTTTCCAAAGTGGTTGTATAAGTGTACATTCCCACCAGCAGTGTAATAGGGTTCCTCTTTCTCCACATCCCCTCCAGCATTTGTCGTTGGCTGATTTGTGGATGTGGGACATTCTGACTGGGGTAAGGTGGTATCTCAGGGTTGTCTTTATTTGCATTTCCTTCACCACCAGGGATGATGAACATTTCCTCATGTGTTTCTTTGCCATTTTTATTTCTTCATTTGAGAAGTCCCTCTTTAGTTCCCTTGCCCATTTAGTAATTGGTTTGTTAGGTTTGGGAGGGATTAGTTTCTTGAGTTCCCTGTATATACAGGATGTTAACCCCTTGTCTGATATATTGCTGGTAAATATTTTTTCCCAATTAGTTGGTTGTCTTTCTAGCTTAGTTGCGATAGATTTAGCTGTGCAGAAGCTTTTTATTTTAAGGTAGTCCCATTTGTCGAGTCTCTCTCCAACTTGTTGTGACCCTGGGACTCTGTTCAGGAAGTTCCTTCCTGTGCCTATTAGTTCAAGTGTCTCTCCTACTCTGTCCTGCAGTAGTTTCAGAGATTCAGGTTTAATGTTAAGGTCTTTAATCCATTTTGAGTTGATGTTGGTGCATGGTGATAGGCTGGGGTCCACTTTTAGTTTTCTGCATGTGGCTGCCCAGTTTTCCCAGCACCAGCGGTTGAAGAGGCTGTGTTTCTTCCATTGTATGTCTTTGGCTCCTTTGTCGAATATCAGCTGGCTGTAGGCCTGTGGATTTATATCTGGATCTTCTATTCTGTTCCATTGGTCTTCGGGTCTGTTTTTGTGCCAGTACCATGCTGTCTTTGTGATTATAGCTCTGTAGTAGAGCCAAAACACATATTTTTAAAAAAGGTTTTGTCTCTAGCTTGATGCTATGGGGAGATGCACTGTAAAAGCTGAGGCCCAGTGGAGCGTCTTCTGGTCACTGGGTTAAGCGAACCTTCTACTTTAGTCCCCCAAGGGGCTGGGATTATAGGTGTACATGGCCAAACTCAGCTTGGTGAGCCTTTTAATAATCCCTACGATGCACCCAGAGTAGTAGGAGCTAAAAGTTTCCTTTCAATTGGGAGCTAGTAAGGAACACAGGACTAGCTAGGTCTTCTGCTATTTTAAGTAACTTAAAAAAAATTAAAGTTATCTTTAATTAATTGTACAAAGGGTTTGCAATTCAACGTATCGATTTATATGTGCATCAGTGCATCTCGGTCAGTGTCAACCTCCTTCTCTTCCCCTCCTCTCATCCTTCCCCACTCTTCCCCTCCCCTTTAACATTCCTATTTCCATTTTCACACATGTACATTACAGATTATGACTGCATTCACCAGCCATTCCCGTCTCTGACCCTCTCCCTGTTTTAAATCTTAAGATGCTCTGATGTTAGTCTAGTCGGCCTTGCAGGAAGAAATCGAGCGGCTGTAAAACGGATGCTGACCTTGAAGATAGTAGCACTGTTTCCCCTGACTCTTGTTTGTAGAAGGAGCTTAAGGTGTTTGCCCGGACTCTCAGTTGGTTTTGATTTGCCATCTTGCCCCCTGCTGTTAGAAAGGCTGCTGGCAGAAGGAAGTTCACTCACATATTGGCCAATTAGTTCCCCATTCCCTGCACCATGCCCTAATTTCCCTAAGGTAATCATGCTATTAGGCACAACACAGTCAACAAATAAATAGATAAATAAACAAAGCCAGGCTGTGAGATAGAGATGGTGAACAGCCAAGCAGGAAGTGCCATCCGACAGGGCCCTGGAAATGTCGCTGGCCTTTATTTCCCTGAAGACAACAGAGTTAGCCTATTGACCCAGCTTCCTGGGAGTTAAAATGTGTGTTCTCTGATTCAGGTGCTGGTGGTTCATGCCTGCAAGTGGGAGCTATGGCTCAAGTGGTAGAGCAGCAGACTAACACAGCCCTGATCACGAGAGCCCAGGCCCTAAGTTCAAGCCCCCAGGACTGCAAACATACGCGCGCACGCGCACACACACCCTCAAACTCAAGTTTACAATGAGCATCTCTGTGGCATCTGAGCCCACAGTATATATTGGAGAGGACCTCTTCTTCTTTAGTACTAGAGTGCTTAAAAGAATGTCACCAGCTCTATTGTAAGCAAGAAGAGCACAATCTTTCCTGCATGTGTCCCACACGATCCTGTGAGGAAACTGAGTCGTGGGGGTGTTAGAATAAAGAAAGAGGAGAGCTTGAACTCAACAGATCAGATCAACTTTAATGGAAAGTTGAAGAGGGACACCAGGTAACCTGAAGCAGAGTCAGGAGACACAGGGTATGGCATAAAAAGGCAGCTGAGGCGGGCAGGGGGCAGGTCAGGGAGCTTGACAGTTCAGAGTCTCACAAGCCTCATGCTGTAAGTCTGGCAGGTCCAGCAACCTATTGTCCAAGTCCTCACCCCTGCCTCTAGGAATTCAAGAAAGCCCATCTCCTGGAGGTAACTCCACCTTCATCCACCAAGAAGCCAAGATGGCGCCAGGTAGACCAACTATCCATCTTTCACTATATCTATGGAGGTGCTAGGGGAGTGTATGGCCCTCACTTGGGGCTCTTGGACTTTGGGCCTGGGATTGAACAACCCAATTTCACATCCTTCTTAAGCTACACAGGGCAGATAGCTCCTCATTGCATGTGATTGATGTGCTACTCAGATGCTGCTTTTAAAATTAAATGTTTGCTGTTTAATTACCTTGCGGATGTGCTTCTTACTGATGATGAGATCTTTTTTAAATAAAGCAATAAATCTGTTAGGTTTATTTAACTATGAGTTTCTATCTTGACATTATAGACAGGTCCACAATGAAAGAAAAAATTCTATTCTCAGTAACCTTCACGTACGGGTGGGACCCAATGCTTTCAATTATATTCCTGTCTAGCTTTGGTGTACCAGGACTGCAACTACAAAATTAAAGTACCATCAGATTCTTCTCTCCCACTGTATACTAGGATAGATTAAGTATTTTCTACTTTTCAACATTATTATAAGGCCGCGTGCCAGTGTATTATATAGTGGATCATGCCTGAATTCCTAGCTGCTCAGGAGGCTGAGATCTGAGGATCATGATTCAAAGCCAGCTCAAGAAAGGCAGCTCCAAGAGATTCTTAGCTCCAATTTACTACCATGTCACTGTGGCTCAAGTGGTAGAGTGCCAGCCCTGAGCAGAAAAAGCTAAGTAAGAGTGCCCAGTTCCTGAGTTCAAATCCCAGTACTGGCATTCACACACACACACACACACACACACACACACACACACACACACACTCACACACATATATACACACATTATTGTACATCTAACTTCCTCTTGATTTTTCACAATAGTGACTATAATGAATGTTTTAAGATTATTCAGTCCTGCCTACATGTAATTAATTCATTGTGTAATTAATTGATTGTGTGTGTGGCGTTTGGACTTTTATGTGGAGCCATAGGGTGGTTCTCGGAAAACACTCAAACGTGAATGAAAAGACCAGCATACCCTCCTTTATCTTTTCTTTTTTTTTTTTTTTTTTTTTTTTTTTTTTTTATTGTAAAGCTACTATACAGAGGGTCACAGTTACATGAGTGAGGTTATGAGTACACTTCCTCTTGAACATTGTTACCCCCTCCATTGTTTTCCCCCTACCATCCCCTCCCTCCCTCCCTTCCCCGAGGTTCTTTTTTTTTTTTTTTTTTGATTGTGATTAAATGATTACATAATTTCAAAGTCACAAGTTCATTCTAACTTCCCTGGAGCAAATTGTCTACCACAGTCTGTAATATATAACAGTGTTCACATGTTATATACCATATTTGTGATCAGCAGCATGAGGATATTTAGTAGTGGTTCAACCAGATGAGCGGGAGTTCTTTGTTTCTTAAGTCCTGTTAGTTTTGTCGTATCACTAACCTTTTGGATTTAGCATCCACTTATGAGGGAGACCATGTACCGTTTGTCTCTTCGTTCTTGGCTTACCTCGCTCAACATGATTCCTTCTAGCTCCATCCATTTCCCTGCAAATGCCATTATTTTGTCATTTCTAATGGCTGCATAATATTCCATTGTGTATAGATACCACAATTTTTGGATCCATTCATCTGTGGTGGGGCACCTAGGTTGTTTCCATATCCTAGCTATTGCGAACAGTGCTGCAATAAACATGGAGGTGCACGTGTCCTTGTATATTGGTTCCTGTTGTTCAGGGTAGATGCCTAGAAGTGGTATGACTGGGTCGTAAGGGAGGTCAATCTTTAGCTTTCTAAGGACCCTCCAGACTGCTTTCCAAAGTGGTTGTATAAGTGTACATTCCCACCAGCAGTGTAATAGGGTTCCTCTTTCTCCACATCCCCTCCAGCATTTGTCGTTGGCTGATTTGTGGATGTGGGACATTCTGACTGGGGTAAGGTGGTATCTCAGGGTTGTCTTTATTTGCATTTCCTTCACCACCAGGGATGATGAACATTTCCTCATGTGTTTCTTTGCCATTTTTATTTCTTCATTTGAGAAGTCCCTCTTTAGTTCCCTTGCCCATTTAGTAATTGGTTTGTTAGGTTTGGGAGGGATTAGTTTCTTGAGTTCCCTGTATATACAGGATGTTAACCCCTTGTCTGATATATTGCTGGTAAATATTTTTTCCCAATTAGTTGGTTGTCTTTCTAGCTTAGTTGCGATAGATTTAGCTGTGCAGAAGCTTTTTATTTTAAGGTAGTCCCATTTGTCGAGTCTCTCTCCAACTTGTTGTGACCCTGGGACTCTGTTCAGGAAGTTCCTTCCTGTGCCTATTAGTTCAAGTGTCTCTCCTACTCTGTCCTGCAGTAGTTTCAGAGATTCAGGTTTAATGTTAAGGTCTTTAATCCATTTTGAGTTGATGTTGGTGCATGGTGATAGGCTGGGGTCCACTTTTAGTTTTCTGCATGTGGCTGCCCAGTTTTCCCAGCACCAGTGGTTGAAGAGGCTGTGTTTCTTCCATTGTATGTCTTTGGCTCCTTTGTCGAATATCAGCTGGCTGTAGGCCTGTGGATTTATATCTGGATCTTCTATTCTGTTCCATTGGTCTTCGGGTCTGTTTTTGTGCCAGTACCATGCTGTCTTTGTGATTATAGCTCTGTAGTAGAGTTTGAAGTTCGGCATGGATAGCCCTCCCATATTGTCTTTATCCCCTAGAATTGTTTTGGCTATTCTAGGTCTTTTGTTGTTCCATATAAATTTTTGGACTGTTTTCTGTATTTCAGTGATGTACGTCATTGGGATTTTAATAGGAATTGCATTGAATTTGTATATTAATTTTGGAAGTATCACCATCTTTACTATATTAAGTCGGCCTATCCAGGAGCATGGGAGGTCTTTCCATTTCCTAGTGTCTTCTGCAATTTCTTTCTTTAACTTTTTATAGTTCTCATTAAATAGTTCTTTTACATCTTTGGTTAGGTTAATTCCTAAATATTTTATTTTTTGGGAGGTTATTGTGAATGGGGTTGCTCCCTTTATTTCCCTCTCTTCCTGTGCGTTATCAGTGTATAGGAAGGCAACTGATTTTTGTGGGTTTATTTTGTATCCTGCTATTTTGCCGAAGTGACTTATGATTTCTAAAAGTTTGGGGATGGAGTTTTTGGGATCGTGGAGGTATAGTATCATGTCGTCTGCAAAAAGGGATAGTTTCACTTCTTCTTTCCCTATGCGGATCCCTTTAATGTCTTTTTCTTGCCTTATTGCCCTGGCTAAGGGTTCTAGGACTATGTTGAAGAGGAGTGGAGACAGTGGACATCCTTGCCTTGTTCCTGTTTTTAGGAGGATTGGTTGTAGCTTTTCCCCATTAAGTATAATATTGGCTATTGGTCTGTCATAAATAGCTTTTATTGTTTTTAGAAATGTTCCTTCTATTCCTATTTTCTCCAGAGCTTTTAGCATGAATGAATGTTGAATTTTATCAAAGGCCTTTTCTGCATCTGTGGCGATAATCATGTGATTCTTGACCTTGGCTCTGTTGATATGCTGGATTACATTTATTGACTTACGTATGTTAAACCATCCCTGTGTCTCTGGGATGAAGCCTACCTGATCATAGTGTATTATTTTTTTTATGTGTTTCTGGATTCTGTTAGCTAGAATCTTGTTAAGGATCTTTGCATCTGTGTTCATCAAGGAGATTGGCCTGTAATTCTCCTTTTTGGTTGGGTCTTTGCCTGGTTTGGGGATGAGTGTGATATTGGCTTCGTAGAATGAGTTTGGGATAGCTCCCTCCTTCTCTGTTTCTCTGAAGAGCTTGAGGAGTATGGGTATTAGTTCTTCTTTAAAGGTCTTATAGAATTCTGCTGTGAATCCATCTGGTCCTGGGCTTTTTTTTGTTGGAAGACTTTTGATAGCTTCCTGTATCTCATTATAGGATATTGGCTTATTTAATTGGTTAACTTCTTCTTTGCTCAGTTTGGGTAACTTGTATTTCTCTAAAAATGCATCCATTTCCGCCAGATTTTCTTCCTTTAGAGAGTATAGCTTTTGAAAGTAGTCTGTTAGAATTGTTTGGATATCTTGGGTACGTGTTGTGATGTTTCCCGTGGCATCCCTAATCCTATTAATATGGGTTTCCTCTCTTCTTTTTTTAATTAATCTTGCCAACGGGCCATCAATTTTGTTTATTTTTTCAAAGAACCAGCTTTTTGTTTGGTTTATTTTGGTTATGGTTTTCTGATTTTCTAATTGGTTAATCTCTGCTCTCAATTTGGTTATCTGGCTTCGTCTAGTAGCTTTAGGTCCCATTTTTTCTTGTTTTTCTAGCTGTTTTAGTTGCAACATGAGATTATTTACTTGGTCTGTCTCCATTCTCTTGATGTGGGCACTGAGGGCAATAAATTTGCCCCTCAGGACTGCTTTTGCTGTGTCCCACAAGTTTCTTTGTGAGGTGTTTTCATTTTCATTGAGTTCTAGGAAATGCTTTATTTCTTCTCTGATCTCTTCTGTTACCCAGGCCTTGTTAAGGAGTGTGCTGTTCAATTTCCATGTATTAGAGAAATTTCTGCGGTATGCTTTGTTATTGAGAGCTAGCTTGATTCCACTGTGGTCAGATAGGATACAGGGGATTATGTCGATCCCTTTGTATTTGCTTAAGTTCCTTGAATGAACTATGATATGGTCTATTTTGGAGAAAGTTCCATGAGCTGCTGAGAAGAATGTGTACTGTGTTGTTTTAGGGTGAAATACTCGGTAGATGTCAGTTAATTCCGCTTGAAGTATGGCCTCACTTAATTCGGTAGCTTCTTTGCCAATCCTCTGGTTGGTAGACCTGTCCTTTGGTGAGAGTGGCGTGTTAAAGTCTCCTAGTATTATCGTATTGTGATCTATTTTATTCTGTAAGTTTGAGAGCATTTGTTTAACATATCTGGGTGCACCGATATTTGGGGCATATAAGTTGATGATGGTTATATCCTCCTCTTGGATTGTTCCCTTTATTAATATGTAATGTCCGTCCTTGTCTTTCTGTACTGATTTTAATGAAAAGTTTATTTTGTCAGATATCAGGATAGCTACACCTGCTTTCTTATTGGGGGAATTTGATTGGTAGATCCTTTTCCACCCCTTCACTCTGAGTTTGTTTGTATGTTTGGCTGAGAGGTGGGTCTCCTGAAGGCAACAGATGGATGGGTCTTGTTTTCTGATCCAGTCCTCAGTTCGTTTTCTTTTAATTGGCGAATTCAGCCCATTTATATTAAGAGAAAGTATAGAGAGATGCATTGTTGTCCCTGCCATTCCGTTTTCCTAAGTTTTTCTTCTTTCCTTTCCTCCTGTGCTTGCTCAGTTAGACTTTGAGTAATGCCTGTTTGGGGCAGGTCCCAGTTCCTGGTTGCTTTCTTCAGGTTGTGTCCCCCCTCTTAGAATTCTTTGTAATGCTGGCTTAATGTTTATGTATTCATTTAGTTTTTCTTTGCTATTAAAAGTTTTCAGTTCTCCATCGAATGTGAATGCTAGCTTTGCCGGGTATATCAGTCTGGGTTGGCAGTTATTGGCTCTCAGGGCTCGTATGGTGCTTTCCCAGGCTTTTCTTGCATTCATTGTTTGTGTGGAGAGATCTGCAGTGATTCTAATTTTTTTCCCGTTGTAGTATAGCTCCTTCTTCATTTTTGCTGCATGCAGGATTGTTTCCTTATTATTCAGATCCATCATTGTTACTATTATGTGCCTAGAAGTGTTTCTCCTGGGATCTTGCTTGTTGGGTGTTCGATAAGCTTTTGTGATGTAGTTAAGATGGTCGTTTTTGAGGTGGGGAAAATTTTCATTGACTATCTTGTTAAATAGGTGTTGCATTCCCTTGCTCTGGAATTCCTCACCTTCGTCCACTCCGATTATGCGAAGGTTAAATTTTTTAGCATTATCTGCTTGCTCTTGAATTTCCCTTTGGTTTAATTTGAGTGATTTTTCCATATCTGTCACTTTTTGGTCCAGTTGGTGTATTCTGTCTTCTGTATCTGACACTCTACCTTCCATTTCATTCACTCTGTTGACCGTGGCTTCTATTGTGGTTTGCATGATGGAAATGGATCCCTTTATGGATTCAATGTTGGTTCTCAGAGTACTGATCTCACCTCTCAATGAGGTGATATCAGTATGCATTACCTCTAATTTGGCGTTTATCTCACTTCTTACTGAGGTTTGTGCAGCTTCTATTTTTGCATCCAATTTTTGTTTGATATCCTGTATATCTTTTGATAGTTCATCCTTGTGCTCTTTCAATTTCTGATCCATTTCTCGCTTTATTTCTTGAGTCATTGCCTCCAGCAACCCTTGGATGTAGTTTTTGTCTTCCATTCCTGCTTTGCTCCCACTGGGGCTCTCCCCTGCGTGGCTGCTGGCTTTTGAGGTGAGCTTGCTGTCCTGGGTAGTGGTAAACCTTGTGATTTTTCTCTGTGATTTTCGCATGGGGGTTCAGGAGACTGCTCTTCAATCTTGTTTTGGTGTGTCTGTCTTTGCTTGGTTGCTGATTCTCTATTGGTAGAGAGAGTCTGTGTCTGATCTGGATTCTGTTGGGAGCCTATTTCCAGCTGCTATTCACTTAGGATTCTCAGCTCTCTGCTGTAGCAATTCCCGCCTTTGGAAGGGTTGAGCAGCCTAGACTGCTTGTGTTTGCTCCTGCGGGTGCTCTTGGGAAGATCAGATGCTCTGGATGCACTCTCCCAAATACTGGAGTCTGCTATGGGCTCCTGATGTGTTTTTGTTTGTTTTGGGCTGGTTGTGGGCTTGAACTCTAGGTTTGGGTGCTGTCCCTCAGCTCTTCAGCTCAGGGCTGGCACCCTACCATTTGAGCCACAGCCCCACTTCTGACCCTTTTTGCTTTGTTCAGGCGCCGGTCCCCTGGCCTGGTTCCGGCCCCAGCCTGGAGCGCGCTCGTTAGGCCTGTGCTAATGTGTATACCACCTTGGTTATGCAGCCTGGAGGACACAGTTCAAATTTCTTCTACTGTTGGTAGTCTTGACCCAGGGGCACTGTTCCTGGCTTGAGCATTTAAGCTCCCTTCCCGGGGCGCTCTTGCTCTGGCCTGGCCAGCAGAGTGTGCTCCACCGGCTGGTGGGGCTCTCGAACAGTTCCCAGTTTTAGTGGGTCCTGTGGTCCGGGTGTTGGGGTAGGGAGTCTAGGTCAGGGTCTGGGGATTCCCTCCAGCTCTGGTCTCCCTTGATGGATTCCCTGTCCCCTGATGGGTACTCACCCTGTAGGTCGTCAGTTGTTGTTGCAGTCCGTCAGTTGTTGTTGCAGTCCGAGTTCAGTTGGGGTGGTTGCGGGCTGGGTTGGGCGGCCCCCCGCCGGGTCGTTGCGATCGCGACAGGTCCCTTTGTGGCGCTGCTGGTGCCGGGCGGCTTTGGCGGGATGGAGCCTCTCCGCTCCGGTGGAGAGTGATGGGTGGGGTGGGATCCTCCTGGAGACTCCCGGCTGGTAGGTTTCTCTGTTCCTGGCGATCCGCTGTTCTGCAATCCGGTACCTGGTGATCTGCAAGCAGCCCCCTGTGTCTCTGTGGCTCCGGCAGCCCCTGCCGGGCCGGCTTCCTTTATCTTTTCTACAATCATTTTCTCAATACCTTTCCAGGAACAGAACGCTGGGCCAGAGAATCCTGTTATAATTACCAGCATAGCCAATCTTCTAAATCCTACATGCTCACGATTGGAGCCTGCTTCAATCAGGCAAATGACTTTTTCTAGTTTCTTTTCTTCTTTTTTTTCCCAACAGCTTTTTCTGGTTAACAAAAAGAACCTTTTCTTAAACTTTTCAATGACTTGCACAAATCAAGAAATTTGTACAGAGTGAGGGATTCAGAGAGGTAAGTCTCCTAGTATTCGAGATGTAAAACATTGTATTTACTTAGTTCTTGCAAGAGGAGACATCTTTGGATGGAAAAAAAGAAGCCTAAGTACTGACCCCTGCCCAGAAGCAGAAAACACAACTCCAGATTGTCAGATCTAACACTGAGACAGTACCAATGTCATGGGGAGCACTGTTTAAGCATAAAGCTATCCTTACCTCTTACAGAGATGACCCATCAGAAACATGAAAAAGGTTGGGCACTGGTAGCTCACACTTTGTAATCCTGGCTATTCAGGAAGCTGAGCTCTGAGGATTGTGGTTTGAAGCCAGCCTGGGCAGGAAAAAGTCGATGAGACGCTTATCTCCAATTAACTACTCGGAAAAACCTGGACTTGGCACTGTGGCTCAAGTGGTAGAGTACTAGACTTGAACACAAAATGGCCTGGAGACAGTACCTAGGCCCTGAGTTAAAGCCCCAGGACACAGTAATAATACATAGTGGGGTGCAGAGAAAAGATATTTATTGCATGGTAGCCATGAGAAGATTGATCTTCAATACATCTGCAGTCATTTTCAGTGGTACAGACCTGAGAGTCAGGACTCAGGTGAAATAGGAAGAATTGGGAGCAGGAAGTAAGAAAGATCTGCATCGTGAGGACAGTCCCACATCACAGTTTTGGCCTGAGTGACTCGGGCTGTGCAGGCCTGGTAGATGATCTGTAGCTGTAGGTCGTGCTCTTCAAGCTGGAAACAAGAAGGATCTTGCCTTGCCTGAGGGGCCGTTTGCCTGTTGTCACAAGATGCTTCTCTGAGCAATCCTATTTTTCCCAGAGTTCAAGGTGATCATGAACGTGATTGATTGATTGCATCGGGAACTGGCCCAGAGCAAAGCGCACGGATACACATGGGGTGGGAGTATTTGATTATTCAGTTTTTAGTTAATTCACAGCCTGAGAAGAATGATTTTTTTTTCTTTTCTGAGTTTAAAAAAAAATCTATTTATTTATATTTTGCCAGTCCCGGGGGGCTTGAACTTAGGGCCTGGGCACTATCCCGGAGCTTCCTTTGCTAGTACTCTACCACTTGAGCCACAGTGCCATTACCAGCCTTTTCTATTTATGTGGTACTGAGGAATCGAACCCAGGGCTTCATGCGTGCTAGGCAAGCACTCTACCTCTAAGCCACATTCCTGGCCTGATTTTTTTTAAATTTTGCTGCTAATCCTGGGGCTCGAACACAGGTCCCAGGCCCTATCCCTGAGCCTTTTCTGCTCATGGTTAGCATTCTCTACCGCTTGAGCCAAGCTTCACTTACTGCTTTTTGATGGCTAATGGTAAATAAGGGTCTCATGGACTTCCTTGCTTGGGCTGACTTTGAACTTCAATCCTCAGATCTCAGCCTCCGGAGTTGCTAGGATTATAGATGTGAGCCACCCTGGCAAAATCATCTTTTAGGTGTCTAGTCATCTGTGGATCTGAGGCTGAGTCTGGATTGACAGCATCAGAGAGAATTGAGTTGAGGTAGAAGACAGCTCGCTGGCTGGTGTCCTGGGCAGAATCGATTGCTTGCTGGTGTTGAGGTCACCGGAAAGCGTTGATTGTTGTGGTGTGTGAGCAGAGGAAAAACACTTTTTTTTTCCCTCCCTGCTGATAAGGCTGTCCGTTTCACTTGTCATTAATCTATGTGTCTACCCTGGAACAATATTGTGCTCTCTGAACTCCTGGAGCTTTATAATAAATCATGATACGTGGAGGAGAAAAATCTTTTCCTGGTGGATCTTTAACAGAATCTTCACAGTTCTTCTTTCTTTGGATTTCCATTTTAATTTCAGAATAGTATTTTTTTTTTTAGTAGCAGGCCTCTAACACCTTCCTGGGTTTTTGTGTGTTTGTGTGTTTGCTGAGATTGCATAGATCAATTTGGGCTGAACTTAAATGTTAGGTTATTTATCTTAAATTATATTTTTATTAAATTACGATCTATATTATAATTAAATATGATAATACATAAAAATAGAACTTATAATTTAATTATTTTAAATCGCTGCAGAAACAAGAAGTCAGTATCAACGATAACTAAAAATATTATAACTCTAAATGACTTCTAAATGGCTTTATGGGATAAATTCACTGTACCCAATATTCATAGGAATGCTTATAATATGTATAATGACTTGGATTGCAAATGTCCCTCAAGAAAATGAGAAGTGGAGCTGTGGCTCAAAGTGCTAGGGCCCTAGCCTTTGAAATGTCCCAACTTCCTGGGGCTGGTGGGTGGGACTCAAACTCATGGATCAACGAAAAGAAGTCCCCAACATTCAGTAATTTGGACTAGGAACCTTTATTCGCTGTGGTGTTTGACCTCCACTACACCAACAAAGTGAAGACCAGCGTCCAAGCTCTCTTGCAGCAGGATTTTAAAGGGGCAAGCAGGTCACACACAGGTGGCAGTGTACGTGATAGCAGGTTTACAGAGGCAAAACTAGCAGTGAGTGATCACAAAGAACAATGACAATTTCCATAACCAAAGCAGTAAGTCCTCCAGGCAAAAGTGATGTTTCCAGGGTCCCCCTTGTGTTTCCTTCCCAATCAGGATTTAGCTGACAGTTACCAAAACACAGTCCAAACGTCTTACCTATCACCTCCAAAAATCAAACTACCTTCCAGGTTCCTGGCTCTTTCCGAGTTTCACTGTTACTTACCACCCTTAACTTGTCAGCTCCCTGATTTTCTCTGGATCTACTTCTGAGAAGTTCCTTTCATAATTAACCTGGACTTTCTCACTACAGAGAGGTCCTGCCTTTAATGCTTCCCCTCTCCTTACAGTATGTGTTGGCTGCTCAAATGGGAAAATGACGGATGATATTAATTTGGGGTATGCTTGGGAGCTTGCAGACTTATGGACTACTAAGCTCTGATGTCACACATCCCTCCACTCCCAAAGGAAGAGGGCTCAGGGGAGAGAGTAAGTTCCCTGCAGCAAGAGAGACTGTGACCAGACAGCAGGAAGGACTTCCTGGTAGTGAACAGTAGCTCAGATGCCATGGTTTGAGAGTGGGGAGTGGTGGTCACCTCAGCCTTGAGGACAAGAGCTTAGGGACAGTGCCCAGGCCCTGAGTTCAAACCCACAGGAATGGCACTTCCCCCCTCACCCCCACATATACAGAAGGAAGATTGCAGTCCAGTCCAGGCCCATTCAAGCACAAACATGAAGCGTTATTTGAAAAAGAAAGAAAGCTCAAGCCAAGAGGGCTGAATACATGGTTCATAGAATAGAGAACCTGTCTTGTAAACACAAGGCCCTGAGTTCAAACCCCAGTATTCTTTCTCTCCTAAAATGGAGAGGCAGTTTTTTAATGATCACACAACATTGCCTTTAAATAACAATCGCTCACACAAATAGCTTTTCCTCCGTGATGAAGGAATCTGGAAATAGTTACTCAGAGTGGTTCAGCATCTCCAGGTAGCAGTTTGTATTTATTAATAATCCCCTTAGTCTCATGATCACAAAGCGGCTGCCACACTCCGGGCATCTCAGCTTGTAAGGGAGATGGCACAAAGTGTGTGTGTGTGTGTGTGTGTGTGTGTGTGTGTGTGTGTGTGTAAGGGTTAGCATCAGCAAGATTCTTCTGTTTGCAGGAATGTTTTCCACAGAATACCTTCAGCAAGTGAACAAGCCCCTCTTCCAGAAAAGTTACCTTTCCAGAAAAGTCACAGAGCACCAGCTGCTGGGCAAGTCTCTGTTCACTTCAAGTTATGAGTCCCATGGCTCAAGCCAGAGCTCCAGCAGAACACCATGTTGGAATGCCTCACGGGCATGGTTTGTAGCTTGGGGCAATTCTTCTAAATTATTTTCTCTTATTAAAGTGAAAATTAAAAGCCTGATTGTCTCATTTCTTTGGTCTTTTCTTTAAAGCACACTTCAAATCCATTGGAAAGTTGCATTGGAACAAAGAGCCAGGTGCCAGGCACAGTGGTACATTCCTGTAATCCCAGCATTCCGGGAAGCTGAGGCCGGAGGGTCTCAAGTGGAAGACCAGCCTGACATACTATCTTAAGAAGAAACTACCACAGTGCCCTGCATCTTGTATATACATTTCTCTAATTTGGGGAGGGGAAGGGAAATAACAAAATGTTGAAATAAGGATACAGGTTGACCCATTGTAACAATAAATGTACAAGCCACTATGTTGAAAACGAACTTTACAACTTGGGGGTGGGGGTGGGGCTAAAAGGGAGGTGGGGAGGGAAGGTAGGAGAATGGTAGGAGAAACACAAAGGAGGAGGTAACAATGCTCGATAGGAAATGTACTCATTCCCTTACTCATGTAACTGTAACCCCAATTTAAAAAATATATTAAAAAAAAACACCACATAACGGAGCTGGGAAGGTGGCTCAGTGGTAGAGCGCTTGCCTTGGATGCATGAGGCCCTGGGTTCGATTCCTCAGCACCACATAAGCAAAAAGGAAAAAGCCGGAAGTGGCGCTGTGGCTCAAGTGGTAGAGCGTTAGCCTTGAGCTGAAGAGCTGAGGGACAGCGCCCAGGCCCAGAGTTCAAGGCCCCACAACCGGACCAAAAAAAAAACCACATAAAACAAAACAAAAGCAAAACCACAGTGAGCCTGATGCTCTGAGAAATGGATTACCTTTTGGATCTATCTCTGTAATGGCTCCAGAAAAACCCTGGCAAAACTGATACCTGGGCAAAGGAAGTCAAGAAATGCTTATTGATCTGACTTGATTCATTAAAAAAAAAAAAAAACCTGTTACATTTGACATTTACATGGGATTAAAAAATTGACAATAGGAACCAGTGATGAGCTTGTATAAAGTCACCCACTGGATGTGGGTCAATTACTGACCCAACTAAATCTTAAGTGTTTGTAAAGTCTTCCTGAGGAATGAGGCATCTGTGTGTGTGCTGTGTGTGTGTGTGTGTGTGTGTGTGTGTGTGCGTGCATGCATGCACACACGTGCATGTCCGAGCCATTACTGGGTCTTGAACTTCAAGCCTTCATACTCTCACTTGGCTCTTCTTCGTTCAAGACTGACACTCTACCACTTGAGCCGCAGCTCTACTTCTGACTTTTAGCTGGTTAATTTTTGTTTGCCAGTACCAGGCTTTGAACTCGGGGGTCTTGCAATTCATTTGTGCTCTATCATTTGAGCCATATCTCCAGTCCAGATAATTTTTTTGGCACCACTGAGCTTTGAACTTGGGCCTCATGCTTGTTAGGCAAGTGTTCTTACTGCCCAGCCCCTCCTCCAGCCCTGACGATCTTATTTATTTAGTTATTAATTTTGGTCCTGGGGCTTGAACCCTGGGCCTGGGCGCTACCCCTGAGCTCTTCAGCTCAAGGCTGGCACTCTACCACTTGAGCCACAGCACCACTTCTGAGTTTCTGGTGGTTACTTGGAGATAGAGAGTCTCACAGACTTTCCTGCCGTGGCTGGCTTTGAATCACGATCCTCAAATCTCAGCCTCCTGAGTAGTTAGGATGACAGGCGTGAGCCACCAGGGCCTGGCTCCAACTTATTTGAATTAATAGAATGTCTCTGGGGTCCATCCATTTGCCCGCGGGATTTCCTTCTTGTTTATGGCTCAATAATATTCCATTGTGGGTACGTAGCACATTTTCTTTATCCATTTATCTGCTGCCTCAAATAGAAAGAATACAACAACCTCTGAGTGTTCCGGTGTCTCCCCGGCATGCTGATTTCGATCCCTTTGGTTCTACGTCAAGGAGTAGCAACATATGGGAAGTTGTATTTTTAGATTTTTGAGGAACCCTCCTTACTATTCTCCATAGTGGCTGCCCTAATTTACACGCCCACCAGCAGTGAAAAAAAGTTCCTTGTCTTTTTTTGTGTTGTTAAGGAGAAAGTTTCTCCCCGAATGCATCCTAAGAGCAGAGAGCTCTGAACTATCTGAAGGAAATGATGTTTCGCAGACTCCTATGGCCTGCGTTTTGGGCCCCTGGAGGCAATTCTCAGATGCGTTCCTCATCTGCAGGCTGCCTTACTTTATCAAAGATGGCCTACTTCCAAGATCTGGGCTGTGAGCCAGAGTTTGGTAACTTGTAGCTGACGAGGAAAGAGTCTCATTTCTCTTCTGTGTTTCATTTGGGTCAGACTGCAAATGGCATCTAGGGCAGAGAGAAGACATTTGTCTACTCTCTTGCCAGCCTTTGAAATAGGGCAGACGCAGGACCCCAGTCTGCTCTAACCTGACAGATGTGTCCCAGTACCCCACTCACCCACAGAGTCCTCCCCAAGTCCCTCCTCCACCTTTCCCCGCCTCCCTCCACACTTGTCAGACTGCAACCTCCATCTTTTCTGCTTCCTTCTTTCTTGCGGGGGAAAGGGGTTTGGTTGTGGGGCTTGAACTCTGGGCCTGGGCCCTGTCCCTGAGCTCTTTTGCTCAAGGCGAGTGCTCTACCACTTGGGCCACAGCGCCACTTCCGGTTTTCTGGTGGTTCATTGGAAATCAGAGTCTCACAGACTTTCCTGCCAGGGCTGGCTTTGGACGGAGATCCTCAAACCTCAGCCTCCCGAGTAGCTGGGATGACAGGCGTGAGCCACCAGTGCTCACCCTTCCCTGCCTGTCTCTTTTCTCCTAACCCTCTTTCTTTCCCTGGCCCTTCGGTTTTATTTTTCCCATCGTTTGTTTCCTCTTCCATTTGTGCCTTAGAACGGCAGCTACCCTGCAGGAGTCTTAGAAGGAAATTTAGAATGGCACACATAGGCAGATACCTCAAAAGTTTATCCAGTCAATCCCTCCTTGGGCACAGGAGGGCAAAGAGCAAAAGGTTATACATCCTAGGCCAGCACCATGAACATGGGAAGGACCATGAGTGGGAAGAAATCACAGTCATGAGGCTGAGGTGTAGCTCAGTGGAAGAGTGTTAGCCCAGCACATACAAGGCTCTGGGTTCCATCTCCAACATCACACATACACACACACACACACACACACACACACACACACACACGCACACATGTGTGCGCATACTCACATACACACACACACACACACACACATCAAACAACTGTAGTTGTGGTTGGGGGCTCCTGGATATATTCATCTCTTCCCTCACAAAATATTGACTGGGTAGGCTTGTTTGAAATACCAACCTGGATACCAGGGACCAGGAATACAGACATGAACGTACTATTACAGTTCTCAAGGTCAGAAAAGTTGTGTTCACGGTCTTTATACCAGAGTTCTCCGCCTAGCAGATCCAGTGAATGGGGCAGAATCCTGGTCCAGCCTGAGGATGGACTCGCCCTTCGGTCTATCACACGTCTGATTTTTCAGAACTTGACTATTCCTAGGCGGGTGAGTCACCATCGTCCGCCCACTCCCGCCAGCCCATCGTTGTCCGCACACTCACGTAATGATTCACCAGAAAAGTAAGGGAGGCCAAAGGCAGGGAGGGAAACAGAAAGGAAGAGCAAAGTTGGAAGGCAAGAGTAATGAACCCTTACTATCCAAACAATGCTATTAGGTCTGGGCATGTAACCAAGTGGTAAAGGGCAGGAGGCCTTGGATTTGATCCTCAGCATCAGAAGGGAAAGACAAGAATAACCACCAAAATGCTTTTTAGTCAGTGCCTAAAACGTTGGGGGCTGGGAAGGTGGCTCAGTGGTAGAGCGCTGGCCTTGCATGCATGAGGCCCTGGGTTCAATTCCTCAGCACCACATAAGCAGAAAAAGCCAGAAGTGGCGCTGTGGCTCAACTGGTAGAGCTCAGCCTTTAGCTGAAGAGCTGAGGGACAGCGCCCAAACCCAGAGTTCAGGCCCCACAACCAACCAACAAAACAAAACAAAAAAACCAAAGAAAAAATGTTGGCATGTTTTTTTCCTTCCTCCCTTCCTTCCTTCCTTCCTTCCTCCCTTCCTTCCTTCCTTCTTTCCTTCCTTCCTCCCTCCCTCCCTCCCTTCCCTCCCTCCCTCCCTCCCTCCCTTTCTCCCTTCCTTCCTTCCTTCCTTCCTTCCTTCCTTCCTTCCTCCCTCCCTCCCTCCCTTCCTCCCTTCCTCCCTTCCTCCCTTCCTTCCTTCCTTCCTTCCTTCCTTCCTTCCTTCCTTCCTTCCTTCCTTCCTTCCTTCCTTCCTCCCTCCCTTCCTTCCTTCCCTCCTTCCTTCCTTTTTCCAGTCTTTCTTTTTTAGCTCTGGGGTTTAAATTGTTAAGCAGATGTTCTTCCACTTGAGCTAATTTCCTTTTCCCCATACCTACCCCTCTTTTTTTGCTTTAGGTTAATTTTTTTCATAGAGGTTCATACCCTTTGCCTGGATCTCTCTGGGACTGTGATGGTCTTACCTATACTTCTTAGATAGATGGGATTACTGGTATGTGTCAGAGTACCCAGTTTATTTTTTGAGATGTGGCCTCCCTAGCTTTTTACTTTTCTTTTTTTCATTCTCACTAGCTTTTTGGAATACAGAGATGAACATGCCACTTCTGTTTTCAAGGACAGACAGTTTGTATTAAGTACCTTGGCCGTTAATATGGTAATTGTCTTTATGTATTAATATGTCAATGTATTAACTGTATTAATGTGTCCATTGTATTGATGATATAATTAATTATAATTCACTAACAACAAATTATAATGACCAATATGGTAGTATTAATGTATTAATTGTACCCAGTCCTCCCCCTTTTTCTCTAAAGAGGAACAATTGTGAGGCACCACATTGACCTGTGCCTAGCCTTGTCCTGTGATCCTCCCTATCTTCATCTTCCTGGTAGCTGGTATTACAGGCATGAGCTACCACACCCCAATCGCATTAATGCTCTTTTGTAAAAACTGCATGTTTCAATCTGTCTAAAAAAATCCCGTGGAATGCCCAGAAGAAAAAACACATAGATGAAGGGTAAGGGAATTTAAAGGATTGGAAGACTTCCAACAGAACCTGGTAGAGTCAGTGTAGATGTGGAAAGAAAGATAAAGGTAAGGGTTAAAGACGCTCAAGTCAGCAGAAGCAGAGAGGAATTCACCGAGAAAAAGGACGACAGAATGCCACTTAATTAAAAACACTTGGATGAAAGGCTAACCCTGAACAGCCATGTTTTTCTTGTGCTGTGCCTGCTGATAAACCAATAAGACACTCCCCCACACAGCTGAGCTCAGGTTTGCTGAAATGTCCGTGGCGTTCAGGGTACGCAGTCCAGTTCCATGTGGGAGGAGGGGAAACACGTTGTTCTTGTTGCTGGTTTTGTTTCTAATATGGGGAGAAAAGGGACGAAGGGAATAGAGGAGAAAGAAGAGGAGAAAGCCAAGCAATGCACTAAGGTAGTGGATTTGTGGCTTGTCTCCATTAATCCCCAGCATAAATGCAGGAGCTACTGGGTAGTCAAAATATTGACTGATAGTGCAGGCACCCGGTGGCTCACGCCTGTAATCTTAGCTACTTAGGAGGCTGAGATCTGAGGATTGCAGTTCAAAGCCAGCCTGGGCAGGGAACTCCTTAAAGACTCTTATCTCCAATTAAGCACGAGAAAACAGAAAGTAGAGCTATGGTAGAGTTCTAGCCTTGAGCCAAAGAGCTCAGGGACAGAGCCTAGGCCAGGAGTTCAAGCCTTGTTTACTTTCCATATAGGATCTTGTGCTTTTGCTACACTGGTCTTGGACCATTATCTTCCTATATATGCCCCGCAAGTAGCTGAGATTTTATAGGTATATACTCTATGTCCAGTCTTGGTTCATTATTTACTGGATTATTTGTACATCTTAAGTCATTAAAGGGTTTGTTATTGTTGTTGTTGTTATTGTTGTTGTTGGTTGTGGGGTTGAACTCAGGGCCTGGGCGTTATCCTTAAGCTCTTTCACTCAAGGCTAGTGCTCTACCACTTTGAGCCACAGCTCCACTTCCAGTTTTCTGGTGGTTAATTGGTGGTGAGTCTCACGGACTTTCCTGCCTGGGCTAGCTTTGAACCATGGTCCTCAGATCTTAGCCTCCTGAGTAGCTAGGATTACAGGGGTAAGTCACCTGGATCACTGGGCTTTTTATCTCTGTGTGTGTGTGTGTGTGTGTGTGTGTGTGTGCACGTGTGTGCGTGCACATGTATGCACACGGACACTGTGAGTCCTTGAAGCATTTCTGAAGTAGCAAAAAATTAGGGAAAGTATTCACATTTTCATCACTATGGCTTGGATACGTGTTCCCCAAAGACCCTTATGGTAAAGTTTCATTTACCAATTTAATGCTATTGAGAGGTAGTGGGGTGGGGACTAGCGGGAGGAAGTTAGGTCATTGGGGCGTGTCCTTGAAGGGGATATTGGCCTCTCCTGCCCCTTCCCTTTTCTCTCTTTGCTTCCTGACCTCTGTGAGGTGAGTAACTTCCTCTTCCTCATAACCCAACCAGGTTGCTCTCATCAACCCAAATCAGAAACATCCCACCCCAAATTGTGAGCCCAAATAAACCTTTCCTTCCTTCTAAGTCGAGTACCTGAGGCTTTTTTTCCCCCAGTGACACAAAGCTGAGTAACACAGCCATTCATGGGATCCCAGGCAGGCAAATGTAGGGCATGGGTTGAATGCAAAACTCTGAAGGAAGTGGGATAAAAGGCTCTGTAGGAACTGCGAGGATGCAGTCCTTAAGGGATTTTATTGCCACAGAAAAACGAATACTTTTCATTGCTTTGTTAAATACACTCAGGTAAATCTGGGATTTGTACGGGATCAACCATGAGTGTGTGGAAAATGCATATGCACTCTGGAAAACTATGTGAGTGGAACAAACTCAAAGGACTCTCTGTAGACACATGCTTGTCCTTAACGAACTCTGGCACCAGGATGCACAGGAAACTGGTAATATCTTGCTGACAATACTGCCACTTTGAGACTCCCAAATGGGTGATGGAGACCCCAGAAACTCACTGTCTGGCAGTTCTCCACGCTGAGATCCACAGGTCAGCATGGTCCAATCGTCCTGGGGCCTCTCATGGTGGCTCTAGTGGTGATTTTCTCCAAGTCCTCATAGGGTATTTGCTCTGTGTGTGTGTGTGTGTGTGTGTGTGTGTGTGTGTGTGTGTTTGTGTATGTGTGCGCGCGCGCGCTTGCGCGCTGTGCCCCAAATCTCTCTTTTTCTAAAGACAAAGTCATATTGGAATTCGTTTCAATTGGATGAAAACACATATCCAATGGCCTAGTGAGCAAGCCTACAAGGAATTGATTGGGTTGCTGCGATTAAGGGAGTAGACAGAAGAAGGGGCCTGAGCTCTGAAGTATGGCTGTCAGAGCCCTGCCTATCTCTACAAGGACTTGAACTTGAACCTGGAAGAGACAAGACAACATGGAAATCAAATGACTATTGGGTCTGACTGGGCTATCAGCTTCTGAGAGATCTGAAGTGTGTAAAAGATGAAATCGCTCTTGTTAAACCCTGACCCAATTAGAGCTAGGAAAAGACATGTGAGAAGAGATCTCAGGCCTGTCCCCATGAGCTAGGTACTGCCTTAAGGAGTTTCTGAATTGCTCGCACTCCCCACAAGGGAATGGTTTTGTGTTAAGCTTTGCACTTTCCTGCTTAGGCACAGATTTCTGTCATCAAATATATCTTGGACTTTTTTGTTGTTGTTGTTGTTGTTGGTCATGGGGCTTGAACTCATAGCCTGGGTGCTGTCCCTGAACTTTTGTGCTCATGGCTAGCGCTCTACCACTTTGAGCCACAGCACCACTTCTGGATTTTTGTGAGTAGTTTATTGGAGATAAGAGACTCAGACTTTCCTGCCCGGGCTGGCTTTGAACCACGATCCTCAGATCTCAGCCTCCTGAGTAGCTAGGATGACAGGTGTGAACCACCAGTGCCCCAGCTTGGTATTTACTTTGACAGATCGTTGTAGGGTACTGGCAGTGAGGGTGATTGGGAATCTTAGTGGGATCAGCAGGAGCACCTACAGAAGTATCTGCAGGCACTGTCCCCAGATCTCTATGTGGGACAGTGGGCTTGTAGGGACAATAAAGGGACAGTATTGGAGACACAAGAATCATTTTCCTGGTCTTAAATTCTACTCCATTCCCATTACATTATATGCTTCTGTAAAAGCAGGGCAGATTTTGTCTGCTGTTGGCAGACTTTCTGAGCTTAGAGAATGCAAATGGTTAGCATTCTAGTGACTCCTGATCCTTAAGACGGGATGGGTAAGATGGATACGGCTCACCCAAAACTCACGTCACCACCAGGACTTCCTTTTGCTAGCCATGCTGGTCATTCTTGGTCTTCTTTTTTTTATTTTTGGTCATGGGGCCTGAACTCTGGGCCTGGGTGCTGTCCCTGAGCTCTTCAGCTCAAGGCTAGCACTCTACCACTTGAGCCATAGCGCCACGCCCAGCTTTTTCTGCTTATGTGGTGCTGAGGAATTGAACTCAGGGCCTCATGCATGCGAGGCAAGCACTCTACCACTGAGCCACCTTCCCAGCCCGTGGTCTTTTTTCATCTTCAGACAGTTCTTAGATTTTTCCCATATTCCCAAAGAAGGCAACTATCTATTGGTGGCTCACATCTGTGATCCTAGCTACTCAAGAGGCTGAGATCTGAGGATCACAGTTCAAATCCAGCTCAAGCAGGAAAGTCCATGAGACTCCTGTCTCTAATGAACCAACCAAAAACAAAACAAAGCAAAAAATCCAGAATTGGTGCTATATCTCAAGTGGAGTAGAGTGCCAGCTTTGAGCAAAAAAAAAGCGAAGAGACAGCAGCTAGGCTCGGAGTTCAAACCCTAGGACAGGAACAAAACAAACCAACCAAAAAAGAAGATTTAGAGAGCCCTTCAGGTCTCCTAATCTTAAGATAATATTAAAAGGAGTATATAAGTGTGGCAGGGGTTATCTGCTTTGAAAGTTTACTTTCTGCTTTTTACTTTGGAGTCTGGCCTTTTTGATATTTGTTCAAAAGAATATCATAGCCGGGCACTGGTGGCTCACGCCTGTAATCCTAGCTACTCAGGAGGCTGAGATCTGAGGATCATGGTTCAAAGCCAGCCAGGCTAGGAAAGTCCATGAGACTCTTCTCTCCAATAAACCACCAGACAACCAGAAGTGGGGCTGTGGCTCAAGTGGTAGAGTACAATGAGCCGTGAGCTGAAGTGCTGGAGGGACAGTGCCCAGGCCCAGAGTTCAAGCCCTACAACCAAAAACAATAAATAAATAAAGTAAAATAAAATAAGATATCCTTTTCCTGTCTCCTCCTATGTCCATTTTCCTTCATGCCCAGCTTGTAGGTAGATTTTTGAAGCTAGAGAATTCCCTAAGTGGTTTCTCCATACCACTTGTTGAATGCATGTTCACAGAATAGAAGCCTGCAATAGACAAGTGTCCTAGTTGGAACAAAAGCATCCTCTCTGGAGAAGACAGAAGCTTGGAGTCTTGGTCTCTGAGGTTCATGTGCAGATCTGAACTTGAACCTGGATATATGAAAGGCAGGCACTTCCTCCAGATGTCCCTTTTTTTTTATTCTTTGTACTTTCATGCCAGTACTCGGGCTTGAGCTCCGGGTCTTGAGCTCTTACTTGGCTTTCTCATTCAAGGCTGGCACTCGACCACTTGAGCCACACTGCCACATCTACCTTTTTTTTTTTCCTGGTTAATGGGAGATAAGAATCTCCCAGTCTTTTCTGCCTGGGTTGGCTTCTAATTGTGATCCTCGGATCTCAGCCTCCTGAGTAGATAGGATGACAGGTGTGAGTCGCTGGCACTTAGCTCCCAGGTGTCTGTTGAATTTCCAGGACCATTTAGGAGCGCAGAGACTCAAACCAGCCGCATGGGAACTCGGCTTGCCTCAAGAGGGGAGCCTTTGAAATCTTTATTTAGAAAGTTCAGCTTCTTGGCTCACACAAAAGATAATTAGAGGAACAACTATACTGCCAAGAGCATCGATTTGACAGTGTTCAGAAAGACCAGTAAGAGCTTGATTAGAAGAACCAGCTTATATTTCAGGAGCTCTGCGGCTTAGTGCCAGAACTCTTATTTAAAACATCCCTCAGAATAGCCCAGTGTGGGCGCTACCAAGACCCATCTCAGAATGCTTTGGGAAAAACAGCATGCTCTCATGGCCAGAGCTGTCCATTTCTATTTGGAACTTGTCACTGTGACCTGCAGATGAATCCAGAAATGCAGGTCCAGCATTGTGTTGATAGATTCCCTTACCGTTCCGAAGAACAAGTGAGTGGCTGAGAACACAGATTTGACTGTTCAGAGAAACCCTCCCCCCCAATTCTATAATTTGACTATTGTGAATGGTGCCATGTGATAAATTGAGGCTAGCTGGGTGCTGGTGGCTCACACCTGTAATCCCAGCTACTCAGGAGGCTGAGATCTGAGGGTCACACAGTTCAAAGTCAGCCCCAACAGGAAAGTCCATGAGACTTTTATCTCCAATGAACTTCCACAAAATCAGAAGTGGAACTGTGGCTCAAGTGGTAGAGCATGAGCCTTGAGCTGAAGAGCTCAGGGACAGAATCCAGGCCCTGAGTTCAAGCCCCACAAGCACTAATAATAATAATAATAATAAGAAGAAGACAAAGAAGAAGAAGGAGAAGAAGAAGGAGGAGGAGGAGGAGGAGGAGGAGGAGGAGCAGGAGGAGGAAGAGAAGGAAGAGGAGGAGGAGGAAGAGGAAGAAGAAAGCAAGCATAGTGGACAGGATCATTGTGAAGTTGAAATCCAAAGGTATTTATAGATGATGAACCTCTTCCCAAAGAGCTCAAGCAAGCTGAACATTTCAAAGAGCAACTTGACATGCAAACTGTTCAAGTTGCAGCAGCGTATGTGAGGCAAGCCAAGACGATTAGGAAGTGGCAGGAGACTTTGTAAAACACCTGCTGTGTGGGAACCAAAGGTTATGAGAAAGGCAGGGGTTTTGACACTGATGAGACTGGCTTCTGATGTGTGGATGCAGGCCAGTGAGTCTAGGAACCACAAATGACCTCTTGAGTCCTTGGCTTTAAATTGCTGAATGGCTGTGCAATTCAATTTTTACACAGCATACATTGAAAAAGGTGTTAAATAAGGTGCTTTTAAACAGAAACAAACTATGGATAGGCTAGGAGATTCAGGCTCATGTGGCTCATACTGTATTTCCTCTAGGAGCAATAGTTCAATATTCCTAATTCAGAGTTCTCAGTAACTTTACAGAATATAACGGCCATAAAGAATAGGAACTAGAGCTGTCTATCTATATCTTTCATCTGTCACCTATATCTATCCATCTTATGACTTACATTTCCTTTTCTTTTGCCAGTCCTAGGGCGTGAACTCAGGGCCTAGGTACTGTCCTTGAGCTTCTTTTGCTCAAGGTTAGCACTCTATCACTTGAGCCACAGCACCACTTCTGTTTTTTTTTTTTTTTTCTATTTATCACTTACATTTCTATGTGTCTACCTAGGTCTTATATATCTGATCTGACTTTGATAAATGTTGGTCTACTACAAACATTTTTCTTTCTCCCTTAATAACATATCCCCGAGTTCATTCTCTGGTAGAATTCCTTTTAATCCTGGTATTATTCTCCGTTTTGTGAATAAACCATAATCTAGTGTATACAGTGGCTTTCTGTAACAATAACAAAATACTGGAAATAATTCACTTGTCAAGAGAAACGTTTTGCTTTGACTTCAAGTTCTACAAGTTCTAATTCATTATCAACTGGTCCCATTGCTTCGGATTTGTGGCAGCCTGGCAGAAAGTCTTTGGCAGAGAAAAATGCTCATTCCTGGCCACAGAGTAAAAGAGGGTGACAAAAGAGCCAGGGTCTCCGAACGTTTTGTTTGTTTTTTGTTTGTTTTTTTGACAGTCGTGGGCCCTGAACTCTGGGCCTGGGCGCTGTCCCTCAGCTCAAGGCTAGCACCTTACCACTTGAGCCACAGCCCCACTTCCAGCTTTTTCTGCTTATGTGGTGCTGAGGAATCGAACCCAGGGCCTCATGCATGTGAGGCAAGTGCTCTACCACTGAGCCACCTTCCCAGCCCCTTAGAACGTTTTTTGGGCGCATGATCCCAGTGACCTCAGTGATAGGAATCCGCTTTGTTCTCAAAACTCCCATGGACCCCCCCCCCCCCCCCCCCCCCCCCCCCCCCCCCGACCACCCTCCCCGGGGAACCCCTCCTGCTTCTCAGGAAAACTGCACCCCTGACCTCATCTGAGAGTGCAGGTCTGGGCCTTATCTAAAAGAGTAGGACCACTGGAGTCAGGATGATATGCCTACCATAACCCCCCACTTCCCCCTGGGACTCTTTGCTACAAATCCCTAACAGGACCAGAAAATGAAATTCCAAAGAAGAATCTGACCTCTTTCCCAGTCTCCTCTTCCAGCCTGATTTTTTTTTCTATCCAAAGACCCTATATGAACGACTTATCTCTACCCACTTGGCCCAATCTTTTGGTGTATCCCAAGATTGAATATGAAGGATTGACATCCCCCCCCCTCCATTATCCCAGGTGAACACAGATGCCAGGCAACACCCCAGGTATGCACGGACATGATTGACAGGCAGGCGGGCCAATCCAGCATTATTCTGTTATGGGCCTGACCAAGGGTTCCCCGCCTCCTCAGCCCTAGTAGCCTTTTCCATAACCTCTGTCTTCCTTGTTCAGACCCCTTAAAAGCCCAACCCCAACCTACCTCCCTACACCACATCCACTCCCAAGGGAAGGCTGCTGCGCCTCACTGCCAAGCCTCAATCAACGATCCTCACCTGTGGAGATGGAGATTCCCGCCTGTTCCTTTCCTTTCTCCTCCATTTTCCTAACACCCAGGACTTTGCAGGAAGCCTCACCGCTCCAAGGTGACAACCACTCTCTACAGTTGCACCCTGGGGATACATGGCCTTGGGGGCGGGGGGGAATCTTAGACATCCACAGAGTGGCATCTGTATAGAAAGAAGATGGGCACAGCACTGGGCTGGTCCCATCCCTAGGGCAAAATAGCTGAGAAAACCCAATTTAAAGCAGTAAAGATGTACAGTGGCTCATGGGTTTCAGTCCATCGTCACATGGCTCTGTTGGTTCCGGGCTTGTAGCAACAACAGAGAAAGACAGAACTTCATGGTGGGGGTACAGAGCAAAGGTCTCACCTTTGTTCAATGTAGGACAACTGGGAAACAGCAAGAAGGAGAGGATGGTGCTGAGCCTGCTCTTAATGCTCTCTATCCTCCAACTAGACCCCGCCTCCTAACTAGAGCCTGTGAATGGATCCATCAATGGATTAACCCACCAAGGAGTTCCTGACTCTCACGATCCAATCACCTCCCAAAGACCTGCCCCTCCCCTCTCCTCAACAATGAACGTTGTATTGGTAATGAAGGCTTCAATGCAGGGCGCTAGTTCATATCTAAAGCATAGCAACCACACCGTTATGACGGTTTACATCCAGATGCAAAGCCTGAGGGCTCAATCAGGGCCACACAGATTACTCAAAGCCAGGCTGCAGATGCGGGCACAGTGTTTCATGCTCTCTTTACCCTAGACCCTGAGAGTGGATCAGCTTTTAGGCGACCAGCTTGATGCATGCACCATTTGCCAGTAGCTACACACCAGGAGGCCTGGCTGTTTGACTGTGAGTCCTGCTAACCTGATTTCAGTTTACCTGCTGCTTCCTTGTTTATAGTGAAATTCGTGTGTGTGTGTGTGTGTGTGTGTGTGTGTGTGTGTGTGTGTGCAAAATTAGCTTTGAGACTGCAGCTTACTTTTCCTGGCTCTCCTTCCCTGTGTGCTGTGATGATTCTTCACTCACTTGTTAGCTTTGGGATGCTTTTTTAAAGTGATCGATTCTAACATCATTCAGATATATATATATATATGTATATATAATTTTTCTTGGAGCAGAGGTTGGTCCCAATTACCCAAGTAATTGAGAGACAACTGGGTTTATCTGGAAGATCAGTATCTGACTCACGGATTTCTGGACCAATGAATAGATCATCTTAGCATATATCTTCTTCTCAAATTGAATAATAGTCTTTCTTATAGAGCAACAAGTTCAGACACCTTGGGAGTTATAGACTTTATGGGTCTCTCAGTAAGCAGGTATTGGTGATTGACTGTGATGTGCAGGATGTGTTGTGTGTCTTCTGAAGATAACCTTCTAGCTATCCAAGATGGGGAAGGGGGCTGCTGAAGCCAGATAGATGGTAAGAACTTGGAATGGGACCAGAGACCCAAAGGCTCCTTGCTCCAGCACAATCAGACATGGATCATCCTACATAGTCCAGCTCTTCCCATCATTGCTACTAACCATCACAGCATAGACCTGTGCTCAAAGTGTATACGGTCCTCTGTCCTGTGATTGAATGGTGAGGGGGGGGGGGGATAAACACATCAACTTAAGAATGAACAAACGAGGAAAAAGATCAGAGATCACTTGTTCCTAAGCCTGAGATGAATAGAAAGCTCAGTGCAACTGGGCACCTGTAATCCTAGCCACTCAGGAGGCTGAGATCTGCGGATAGAGGTGCAAAGCCTCTAATCTTCAATGAACCTTCCAGAAAACTGGAAGGGGTGCTGTGGCTCAAAGTGGTAGAGTACTAGCCTTAAGCAAAAGGATATCTATGACAGCACCCAGGTGTTGAGCTCAAGCCCCACAACTGACCAAAAAAGAAGAAGGAGGAGGAGGAGGAAGAAGAGGAGGAAGAGGATGGGGAGGAGGAGGAGGATGGGGAGGAGGAGGAGGAGGAGGAGGAGGAGGAGGAGGAGGAGGAGGAGGAGGAGGAGGAGGAGAAGGAAGCTCAGTGCTGCATTTTTAAAGAACTGTGACCTAAATGACTGCTGAGATACCATCTAAAGACCATTTAATTGTCATGTGTCCAGTAATGGGCCTCTTTTTCTATACAAAACTTTCAGGAGATGTTGGAATTCTAGATAATGAAATCAAGGAGGAGCGGGCACTGGTGGCCTCAGGCCTGCTGCACTCCTAATGACTCAGGAGTCTGCTACCTGAGGATCACAGTTCAAACACAGCCCAGAGAGCTAAGTCCATGAGACTCTTGTCTGCAATGAACTACCATAGTCAGAAGTGGAGCTGTGGCTCAAGTGGTAGAGTGCCAGCCTTGAGCAGAAGAGAGCTCAGGGCCGGTGGCCAGGCCCTGAGTTCCAGCTCCAGCATAGGCTCATATTAAATGATCAAAAAGGAAATTATATGACCTGACACATGATCACAAGACTGATCTCTGCAGAAAGCCCTTGGGGTTCACTATCTGTGTGGCTGGCACACTGTAAGGGTTCGAGGCTTTGGTCTGGCAGCAGAGACGGTCAAAAGACATTCCTCCAGGAGGAGGAAACACCATGAAATCCGAGCTGTGCGACAGCATCCTTGCTCGGGTTACTGTCCTGCCTTCCATGCGGTGCTAATCAGCCAGGCTGCTGGGACCCCAGCTGGCCGGGGGAGGGTGGAAGAGGGCAGAATACTTCCGATAATGCATGTGTCATTTTGTTGGCAAAGGGACCCATCTGTTTCTCTTGCTCATTCCATATGGCAGGAAAGATGGGGTGTAAATGGCCCTGTGGTTGTGCTGTCTGTGCAGACAGGATCCCCCCCCTACACACCCCACCCAGCCTCTGGCTATGATCCACACAGCTCAGGCTAGGCGGTGGACTGGCAGATGCTTTTGGCATGGGAGACCTTCAGGGCTTCGCACTTTCTGCACCCTCATTGCCAGCCAGTGTTGGTTCCTGAGGGTACTTGGTAAAAGAACTCTGCAACACATCACCATCCTTCTATCTAGAGAAGGTTCCAGAACTCCAGATTCCAAGACCATGTGCTAAGCTGGGGAAACCTTTGTGTCCCTGAGAACAGCCCTCGTTTCTGGTGCGAATAACTTATCTGCTCTGGGTGGAGACAAGTGCTGAGCTTGTTTGTGGTTTTCCCAGGGAACCCCTGGATTTTCCTCCATTTTCTTGCAGGCCAATGTTGGTGGCACAGCACTAGGATGGAAGAGCTAACTGCATCTTGGGCTCCTGCTCCACTGGTCAGTGACTTCTCTTTTCCTTTCTCCCTCCCATTCCTCTTCCCCTTCCCCTCCTCTTCCCCCTCCTCCTCCTCCTCTTCTCTGCCAAGCCGACCCCAGTAGAGTCTGCTTAGCATGGGAAACCATCTATCAGACCATGATAGGGGCTTCGAGACCTATCTCTGAGTTTTGGGACTTCACCGAAGTCTACCTCAGAGAATGGGGCTTTACAGAAACCTATCTCCAAGTTTTGGGACTTCACCGAAGTCTACCTCGGAGAATAGGGCTTCTAAGAGGCCTACTCCTGGGAAAAGGCTGGAAAAACCCCTGGGAAAAGATGTGTTTCTGCCTTTCTTCACTGCATAAGAGTGCCTATTAATCTTTTACTGCTTCTACTGCTCTTTGTACTTGCTCATTGTCAACGTTCCCTTATTCAAAGCTCTTTCTTAAGAGTGTTGACGACTCCAATATCTGATGAGTGTCTTAAAAATATGACTAACTCACCAAAGTTAAGTGCTACCCTGAAACACCTCTTATGGAGGCTAGGAGATAAGTTATAAGTAAATATAAAAGTATTGGGGGTCTCACAAAGTCACTTCAGCAGAAGGAATTGTTTGTAAGGGACTTACAAGAAGCTGTAGGCTCAGCTAGAACAGAAAGAATGTATGGCAATTGCTGAGATAATTACTTAGGAGAAAGAATTTCCTGCTATTTACTAAGAGAATTGCTAGACCTAGAGAATTGCTAGATCCAGGTCTCCTTGAGGTTTACTATTAAAGAAGAAACAGGAAAGATCTATTTGGGAAAGTTAAGGCCTCTGTAAAGATAGGTAATGGTTAATTGGTGACAAACATTGTAATCGTTGTATTTCTTAGAGATAAGCCGGAAACAAGTGCCTATCAGGCGATCACCTGGTGACCACCTAAAAATGAAGCCATGCAGCAAGATTGTGTAACCTTTTGCCCTCTCTCATGAAGACTTCTGTTATAAAAGTTTGTTATCCTCTGCATTAAATCGCACTCAGCACTCAGCATCCACTCCTCTTGTGTGTGAGTTGTCTGTTTGCCATCTCCCCATCCTATTCCAGGTTCCTCCCCTAGATGTCCTCCGTCGTCCCGACAGAACCCGGTCCGCGGCACTTCTCCTTCTTCTTTTTCTCCTTCTGTGTTGGTACTACCTCTTAAACTCAAGGCCTCACACTCTTGCTTAGCTCTCTTTGCTCAAGGCTGCAGCTCTACCACTTGATCCACACCTCCATTTCCAGCTTTCTGCTGCTTAATTGGAGATAAGAGTCTCTTTAATATGTCCCCCAGGGTTGCTTTGAGCCATGATGCTCAAATCTCAGCCTCCTAAGTAGCTAGGATCACAGATGTGAGCCACCGGCACCTAATGAGAAATCTTTCAGATGTTCAAGATAATGTATATTTGAATATGATATGTTTAACCCAACCCCAACCTTTTGGTTTATATGAAATATAGAAAAAAGAGCCCCCAAGTTAAATGACTTGCTGTTCTTTCTGTTGTAGAAATTATATCATTGTATAAATCAACCATATGGGCGTGTCATAAGTGTTCTGGATTCTTCTAAACATCAAGACCCAAAGAAACTAACAAGGAGTTACAAAAACTGAATACAAAACGTGAATCTTGGTTCTATCCATTCAAAAAAACCCTGAGCTACTATATCTGGGTGGCTCACACCTGTATTCCTGGCTACTCAGGAGGTGGAGATCTGAGGATCTCAGTTCAATGCCAGCCCTGGGTGGGAAATTCTTGGGGACTCCTGTCTCCAGTTAACCAGTAAAAAGCCAGACATAGGGCCGTGGCTCAAGTGGTAGAGTCCTAATCATGTGCTCAGGAAAAAACTGAGCCAGAACAAGGGGCCAATACACGCACGTGCATGCGTGCACATGTGCGCGTGCACACACACACACACACACACACACACACACACACACACAGGCACAGGCTCATGCAAATTAAAAGAAAGAGTTTGAATGTTCTCAATTAACAGAAATGATAAATGCTGTGGAGATATGTTCACTCCCATTTGAACATTAGGTAATGCATACATGTTGTGAAATATAGGATTCTTCATACATACACACAATATTGATATGCTTATTTTTATGCAAGGTGGTACTCTACCACCTTGAGCCACACCTCCACGTCCAGCTTTTTGCTGGTGAATTGGACGTAAGAGTCTCACAGACTTTCCTGCTCAGACTGACTTTGCACTGTGACCGTCAGATCTCAGCCTCCTGAGTAGCTGGGATGGCAGGCGTGAACCCCAGGCCTACTGCCATTGGGTTTTCTCGAGCGGGTTGGCTTTAGGAACATCGGCTCATGTGGGTGGCAACAGGAAGATGTGTGGTCACAGCCCTCAGCGCGGTGTTCCAGCTGGTTCTTTGTGACAAGTGGCAGGCACGGGAATCGGGTGAGTGCGGGCACTGTCCCTGAGCTTTCTTGCTCAAGGCTAGCACTACCAGTTTGAGCCACAGCTCTACTCCATTTTTTTTTAAAGATGGTTATTTGGAGATAAGAGTGTCGCAGATGTTTCCTGCCCGGACTGGCTTCAAACTGCCGTCCTCAGATCTCAGTCTCCTGAGTAGCTAGGATCACAGCCACCATGCCTGGCTAGGACTATTTTTGAGGAGGAAGGGAAGGAATATCCTCAAGAGTGAATGCCCTAGGGTCCTTGGAAAGCACACTAGAATACAGTAGGCAGCAGTAAGAAAAGCAAGGACTGAGATTATGGGAGGAGGGAGAGAGCCCTGCTTCCAGACATGAGGAAAAGGTGGGGGGGACTTCTTCTCACCCCCTCCTCCTCAGTTCTATTTAAATCATGGTCCAGCAGTAGGGCTGCGTTCAGTGTGCCTGTACCCTGCTTCCAGAAGAGCCTGTCTCACCAATCACCCAGCACCTCCTGCAGAACCAAGTACCTGCAGTGAGCCATTCCCAGGGGTGCACACACAGGGACCAAAGACAGCTTTATAATACAGCCGGACAGAGGACCTTATAAATAGATAATAAGACCCCAGTGGGTTTAACTGCTTGCAAATTGCTGAGCTTATTATGGTCCGCAATAGTGATTGTGTGATAATGTCCTGGTGCTCTTTTGGCAGAAGGAAAGAAAAAAGAAAGAAACAAAGAAAGAAAGAAAGGAAGGAAGGAAGGAAGGAGAAAGAAAGAAAAAAAGGGAGAGAAAGAGAAAGAGAAAGAAAGAAGAAAGAAAGGGAGAGAAAGAAAGAAAGAAAGGGAGAGAAAGAAAGAAAGAAAGAGAGAGGAAGGGAGGGAGGGAGGAAGGAAGGAAGGAGGCAGGGAGGGAAAGCAGAAAGGAGAGAGTGCACACACGCTCCATTCTTTTCTTAACTCTTTCTTTACTTTTCCCTTAAAGTCCACAACCAGTAAAGCTTTAAATTTCAGTTTCCTTGAGGACAGAAGTCAGTTTGGAAAAATTCTAACCTGTACAGATACTCCTTGATTAAAATAGATAATAGCTCACTCAGGAAAAGCCAAAGAATGTATTTGCTTTCCTGAAGCACTGAGTTCTTTTGAACTCAGCCCTGAGTCCCTGAGCATCTTTGCTCAAGGCAAGGGCTCTACTACTTTGAGCTACAGCCCCACTTCCAGTTTTCTGGTGGTTCACTGGAGATCAGACTCGCATGGATTTTTTTCTGCTTGAGCTGGCTTTGAACTTTGATCCTCAGATCTCAGCCTCCGGAGGAGCTAGGATTACAGGTGTGAGCCACTAGCGCCCAGCTCCTGTTGTTCAATTTTTTTCTTTGGGTCCGGTCGTGGGGCCTGAACTCTGGGCCTAGGCGCTGTCCCTCAGCTCTTCAGCTCAAGGCTAGCGCTCTACCACTTGAGCCACAGAGCCACTTCCGGCTTTTTTCTTTTTGCTTATGTGGTGCTGAGGAATCGAACCCAGGGCCTCAGGCATGCAAGGCAAGTGCTCTACCACTGAGCCACCTTCCCAGCCCCCCTGTTGTTCATTTTTAAGGATTAGATTCCACATGCCATATTTGTCTTTCTCAATTTGACTAACATAATGAGCTCTAGCTCCACTCACTTTTCTGCAAGTGACATAATTTTATTTTTTATGGCTGAGTAATATTCCATGTGTATACATACGTACTACATTTTCTATATTTATTCAATTGATGGACACTGAAGTTGATTCCAGATTTTGAATATTGTGAGTAGTGCTACTCTGACTATGTGTGTGAAGGTATCTTGGATATATATTGATTTGCATGCTTCCAATCTATACTCAGGAGAGGTATTGAAGGATCGTATTCTGCTATAGCTCTATCTTTAGCTTTTTGAGAAATCTCCATACTGATATTCATAGTAGCTGCCCCAATTTACATTCCCAGCCACAATGTGTAGTGGTTGCCTCTTCCCTACATTCTTGCCAGCATTTGTTGTTGTTTGTTTTCTTTTCTTTTCTTATTTTTTTGGGGGGGGGGTCCGGTCGTGGGGCCTGAACTCTAGGCCTGGGCGCTGTCCCTCAGCTCTTCAGCTCAAGGCTAGTGCTCTACCACTTGAGCCACAGCGCCACTTCCAGCTTTTTTCTTTCTGCTTATGTGGTGCTGAGGAATCGAACCCAGGGCCTCATGCATGCAAGGCAAGTGCTTTACCACTGAGACACCTTCCCAGCCCCTTGTTGTTTGTTTTCTTGATGATAGTCATTCTCACTGGAGTGAGATGGAGTCCCAATGATGTTTTGATTTGCATGGTTATGATGGCTAAAGATGTCGAACATTTCTTTGTGTATTTATTCATATTTATTCACCATTTGTATTTGTTCTTTTGAAAACTATCCAATCCATTTCCCTGTTTATTAATTAGACCATTTTTGGAAGGGATATTTATATATTCTGGATATTCTGATGAATAACTGGCAAAGATTTCCCACCCTGTGAAAGTTTTCTTTTCATTCTGGTTATTGGTTGCTGTGCAGAAGCTTTTTAATTGAATGCGAACCCATTTTTTTCCCCCAGTTCTTGTTGTGATTTTCTGAGAAATTGCAGTTGCTATTCAGTAAAGCATTACCTTTATCCATGTACTTTTTCCCTGTGATAATTTCTTATATGGCTCCATGTGGGGCTGTGAATCAGAAATGTCTTGTAGTTATTTCAGCAATCTTAGTATCTGTCTCAGAAGAAAGATTAGAGATTTAGCTTAATGGAAGGAAAGAGACAGGAGGACCTGGAGGGGTAATCAATCAGTTTTAAGTAGGGAGAAGTACAGAGAGAACATGTATATAGATTAGGAAGAAACAATCATAAAGAATAAAGTTACAACATTAAAATAGGAGAGAGAGAGAGAGAGAGAGAGAGAGAGAGAGAGAGAGAGAGAGAGAGATTAAGGTACCAGAAGAAGAATCTAGGGGAAAAAAGGGATTTCCTTTGCAAAGGAATAGGAAAATTCCTATCAGGAACAGAATGAAAGACAAGTAGGTCCAGAAATACGACAGATATTGCACTTCTAGTTAAAGACAGCAGCTTAAGCACCCACATTTGTTTTAGCTCCTTTTTGAAGCCTAGTCAATTATATTAAGGTGTATAACAATGAGTAGAACTGGTGGGTAAGAAGAGAACACAGGAAAAGAAAGGCAGTCAGTAAGAACAGAGAGGGAGGTACCACTGAGAATTACAGCCAGTCTTGAGTCTCTCGGCAGAGCCCCCAAATGAAGGGGTGCCTGGAGCCTATTCATCTGTCCATCCATCCATCCATCCATCCATCCATCCATCCAATCACTCATTCTCTGCACATGTGGGTACTGACTGTCCTCTGTAAGCTAGGCATTGTACTTGACCCTGGAACATAATACTGAACAGAACATAGAACCCTGACTTCATAGCAGACAGTAGAGACCAGAACTGTTCATTATAGAGTTTAGCAGGTATTGTTGGCTCTGAGGGAAAAGAGACAAGGTTGAGCAGTGGGTGGGGCAGGTGGGTGACAGCTGAGTGTTCAGGGGGAGTATCTGCAAGGGCTCTAGGACCTCACTAACACCTTCATCTGGAGCAGATCCTTCATGCAGGAACACACCCGTCATAGGGGAAGGTCTAAGAGATGCTGCTGTCTCTCCATGGGCTGATGGGTGGTGTACGCAGTCCCAGAAAACAATAAAACCTGATAGCAGGATCTGAGGAAGGATTAGACGGAGGTCGGAGGCAGGAACAATGAGGAAGCCAAGAATGAGACTTGCAAGCTCAAAAGGAGTTTGAGGATAGGGAGAAAGTGATTTCTCCCTCCTTTCAGGCCATGTGTGTTACTGGGTCCAAGTGTCCTGCCCACATTAAGATTCAACAGGACTCAGGGGCTGGTGGCTCACACCTCTAATCCAAGCTACTCAGGAGACTGAGATATGAGAATCGTGGTTCAAAGCCAGCCCTGGAAGTTAAGTCCATGAGACTCTTATCTCTAACAAACTATTCAGAAAAAGCCAGAAGTGGTACTGTGGCTCGAGAGGTAGAGTGCTAGACTTGAGCAAAAAGCAGCTCAGGGACAGTGCCCAAGCCCTGAGTTCAAGCCCCAGGATGGACAAAAAATAAAAATAAAAATAAAATCAACAGGGCACCTTCCATGCTTCTTTGAGAGCCTGCTGTCTGCCCTGTTCACTCACAAAACTTCCCTTTTATATATGGCTCCGATATATTGCATATATTCAATTAATTGGGAGCTTGAAAAAGAAAAACAATGGTACACAGGAAGCTGATCCAGGGAAGGCAATTATTGCTTTAAAAATATTTTTAAAGTATAGCTTTTCCAATGTCAGCCTTTTCCATTCCTAGCATGGTTCTTTATTTTTTAATTTTTATTTTATTTATTTTTGTCAGTTGTGAGGCCTCAACTCTGGGCCTGGGCACTGCCCCTCAGCTCTTCAGCTCAAGGCAAGTGTTCTACCACTCAAGCCACAGCACCACTTCTGGCTTTTTCTATTTATGTGATGCTGAAGAATCGAACCCAGGGCCTCATGCATGCAAGGCAAGCTCTCTACCACTGAGCCACCTTCCCAGCCCGGGCTTTTTTTTTTTTAATGTGAAGCTTGCAAGGCACGGAGGGGGAGATTAGTCATATTAAGCATGATGAAAACTGCTTCAGATTCAGATTTTAGGAAGGCCCATGAGAAGAAAATAAATCGCGAAGACATCGCTTCCCTATGGAAAGGAGCCTGGAGCAGATTTCATTAGTGCACAATTGCCTAGAGAACAGCATCATGGCTTCTTCCTGATCCTGACTTGCTCTGCCGAAATGATCCCCACAGTATTCATTCTTGATTGACATTATGCATATATTCTTCTTTCCCAAGAAACTAACCATGCCTTTGAAGTTCCTAATTCATGAAATTAAAATCACTCACTACAGTTTTCAAAGATCCAGAAAATGGCTCCATTTTTACCTTTCTGAAGATATTTTATCCTTAAATGAGAGATATAATGGATCTCTGTGTGTATGCTGGTCCTGGGGCTTGAACTCAGAACTTGAGCTTTTTTGCTCTGCCACTTAAACCACAGCTCTGCTTCTGGCTTCTTGGGTAGTTTATTGAAGATTAAGAGTCCCATGGACTTTTCCTGCCCGGGATGGCTTCAAAACACAGTCCTCAGATTTTAGTCTCCTGAGTAGCTAGGATGACAGGCGTGAGCCACCAATACTGAGTAGACCTAATGGCTCCATTGAAGGACCTGGATACTTGTAATGTAGACAGAAATGAAAACTGTAAATAAAATACGTCTAGATCTAAAAACACAGCTCTTCTTCATGTATGAGATCTTGACACTCCTGAAAGAGAAACCTGTACTTCTTCTTCAAAAGGACTTGGTTATTATTGTCTCCATTTAAAACAAGTTAGCTAGCCAGGCTCTGGTGGCTCACCGCTGTCATCCTAGCTACTCAGGAGGCTGAGATCTGAGGGTCATGGTTCAAAACCAGCCTGGGCAGGAAAGTCCATGAGACTCTTATCTCCAACTAACCACTTCTAAACCAGAAGTGGTGCTGTGGCTCCAACTGGTAGAGCACTAGCCTTGAGCAAAAAGAGCTCAGGGACAGTGCCCAGGCCCTGAGTTCAAGCCCTACCACTGACAAACAACAACAACCACATACACACACACACACACACACACCAAAAACAGGTTAGTTAACAGCACACACAGAACACTTATTTCGATCTGCCTCTGTGTGTGTGTGTGTGTGTGTGTGTGTGTGTGTCTGTCTGTCTGTCTGTCTGTCTTGGAGATGGGATTTTTAAAAAGCTTATGGCAAAAACTAACGCTAGTGCTTGTTGTCTCCAAAGCTGTTGTAATGTAGGTTTATATAATATATATATATATGTATATATATATATATTCAGGATCATAAGGGCCGATTTTTTTTATTTATTTTTTTGGGGGGGTCCAGTTGTGGGGCCTGAGCTCTGAGCCTGGGCGCTGTCCCTCAGCTCTTCAGCTCAAGGCTAGCGCTCTACCACTTGAGCCACAGCGCCACTTCTGGCTTTTTTCTTTTTGCTTATGTGGTGCTGAGGAATGGAACCCAGGGCCTCAGGCATGCAAGGCAAGCGCTCTACCACTGAGCCACCTTCCCAGCCCATATGGGCCGATTTAAACAGACCCTTCCGGACCCCTGATTGAGGGCTGGGTGTGTGGTGTGTGCCTATGTCTGATGCCTGGCCAGATTTGGGAATCCCTGTCTGAGCTGGGGGGGGGGGGGGAGCCAAGGGAGGCAAACCCCAGGGTGGGGACTACAATTCTCATCACCTTTTCAGGATCATCAGCAGAGACAGACAGACAGACAGACAGAGACAGACAGAGACAGAGAGACAGAGAGACAGAGACAGAGAGACAGAGAGACAGAGACAGAGACCCTGCAGCCAGCAGCAGCCCCATGTGGCTCACCCATATGAATAATCTAAGCCCAAAGTAGCTCACTCTGGAACGAGGAGAGTTTCATCCACCCCAAAGAGGGCTCCGTGCAGCCCATCAGAGATTTCCGTTTATCTTCATCTGTGCACTGGGAAATGCTAGCGTGTGCTTTGTAACTCCACTGCCTTGCTGATGCCATCTAGAGTGTATCCTGGGGAGCTGCCTCAGGCTCTCTCTGGAACATTCCAAAAGGGAAGGGTTTGAGGTAGGTGACCTCTTGCTCCCTGTACTTCCCCTACCACCCCCTGAACATGATTCTAGGTTCAGAACACACCGCACCCCGCTCCCTTTTAAGGAATAACTATGCAGCCGCATAGTTAAGTGTAGCCAAGAATTTATCTCTCTTATTTTTACACCGTGCGATGTAATTGTATACTTCCTTAAAACAATCACAACAAGAAGGGGGAAAAAAAGTGTGTGTGTTATCTTCAGTAATAAACTTGTGATATTTTCCCTTCAGGGCCTGAAGCTGTAAAAAGAGACACCTCCTACTCCTCTCTCCCCAAAAGAAGAGGCTGTAGGCTCATCTTTTCAATGTTCAAAATTTCAGGGTACAGAGCACAGAGAAACTTCTTTTATGGACTTTGCTTGCAAGTACTCAATCTGATTGCATGTGTTTGGGAAAAGGGGCATTTTCTGCTTCTTTATTTCTTAAAACAAAGTAAAAAAAAGGGGGGGGGAATTCGCAGGGGGTATCTCAGTTCTCTGTCTTGTGCCATTGGGCTTATTTTTTTAAAGTTTTTTGGGGGAATAATTTTATTATCTTTAAGTAGTTGTACAGAGGAGTTGCCATTCAACTAAGCAGTTTGATACAGTGCCTTTTGATCCATGTCACTCCTTTCAACTTTCTCACCCACTCCTCCCACCCCACCCCTTCCCTCACTTTTCTTAATTTTTAGGTTATGGGTTGATTTATTTTTGGCATTTAACAAAGCCATTTACATATACAATGCATCTTGATCGGTGTCCTCCCTTCTAGAGTGTGGATTTTTAACATCAAAGATCAAAATGGCATTTGACAGTTATAAAAATCACCCTCCATTAGCTAGGAAAATTTGTAATCTCATGTGTTGGATTCTCCTCCCTCCCTCCCTCTTTCTCTCTTCTCCCTCTGTCATTTTATCTCTTGGGGTTTTTTCAAGGCTACTTCTTCTCTCAACGTGAAGGGGAAGGGAGAGGGGGAGACAGATACCAAGCTCCCAGCCCTCCCCCCAAATGAACAAGAAGACATCATGAGGTGGTAATGGCTATACAGGGAATAAAGCTCACACATGGCCTGGTGTGTGCCTTGGAGTTGGGGAAGGGCGCTGGTGGGTGCGTTCCTATGGGCTGGGTGTCCTGTGGAGGAATCCTGAGCAGCTGCCCAGGCCCCATCCTGGAACAGGTCTCCTTTCCAGCCTGCAAATCCAGCAGCTTTTTGTTTGCTCTGAGGGAGGACAGCAGCTAAAAATAGCAGAAGGACTTTCCCTTAAACATGTGTTTCCTGCTCCTGTGAGCCACCACTCAGGACAGAGATTTATAGCTACCCAGGTTCCAAGAGGTGATTTAGAATTTCCCAGTCAGAGCAGATACATGTTGCTGCCATGTCTGTTTTAGGAGATCGACTTGCAGACCATCTGACAGTGAGCTGTGGTGTCGGTGAGTCCAGCAACAGGACGTGGGTAGAGTAGAAGAATCGGACACCCATCTCTCCCAGTTTCTTCACTGGACAGCGGTGAACAGAGAGATTCATGCTGTGTTACCAGAAGCTTTCAGTGGAAAATTACAGACAGGAGCTGAAAGGGGCTAAGAGTTTCCTGGGTGTCCATCTTATTTATCCACTCCCCTTGCAGTATGTCAACCAATGGGCCAGCAGGAGAAAGGGTGCATTTCTGACAGGGCTCTTTTCATTTAGCATTCTATGTTCTCTTTAGTTTCAAACATTCCTAACATCCCTTCTTATTTCTATTCACCCAAGAAGACTCAACCACTGAAAAAGTTCATGTCACGTGGCTATAGCTACACAAGGGGTCAGAATTGAAGAGTATGGGAGGGGGTGTTGAAGGACTTGCTTTGCTTTTGGTGACAGGCACACTCAGAGTAGAGTTTGCACGTCTTTCCTTGCTGACGTTGGTTCCTTTGGGAGGTTGTCATATTTAAAAGTCTCCTATAATCCTAGCTACTCAGGAGACTGAGATCTGGAGGATTGAAGTTTAAGGCTAGCTTAGATTGACATGTCTATCAGATTCCATTTCCAATTAACCAGCAAGAAACTGGACTGGAGATACAGCTCAAGCGGTACAGCACCCTCTGTAGGCAAGAAAGTGGAGTGATAGCAGGAGCCTTTAGTTCAAGCCCCACTCAAACCCTCCCCCAACACACACATATACACACGCACCATCTTAAGAACAGTAAAACATTAAGACCTTTTTCTTATATTAAAGACTCAGAGGTGACAGGGCACCTGTAATCCTAGCTACTCAGGAGGCTGAAGGTTGGGGTTCAAAGCCAGCCCAGACAGGAAAGCCCATGAGAGTCTTATCTCCAATTAACCACCAGAAAACTGGAAGTGGAGCTGTGGCTCAACATGGTAGGGTGCTAGCCTTGAGCAAAAACAGAGCTCATGGACATTTCCCCGGCCCTGAGTTCAAGCCCCACAACCAACAAAAACAAAAACAAAAGCAATGACAACAATAACTACAACAAAAGCCAGTAGTGTCTGGCAATACTTTACTTTGGTGTCTTCATGTGAAATTAGGATGAACATTAGTATTTCTGGCTATTTCTCAGCAGCTGAGCTGGGCTGCCTCACTGCTTTGTGTGACCTCAGTTTTCCTACAGTTACCTATCTGAGCAGGTGCCTAGGGAGTCAGTTGTGTTGGATGGTGTTGTAACCATCCTCTCCAAGAACCACTGGAGTCACAACAATCGACACGAAAATAAAGAACTGTCTCAGCAAGGCAAAATTTACTTCTGTAGAAGAGTGTGAATGACCTCCGTCAAAAATCCAGCAAGCAAGCCAGCAAGACAGGCAGCCTGTCCCTTATTTACCCCTAACCCAGCAGGCCCCGCCCCCTCTGCTTGGATTGGCTGAGCTCAGGTTCACAATCTGCTGGCGATTGGCTAGTTTGAATACCGGGAGATGTATTTACAGAAGGGGACCATTCACAGTGCACAAAGAAATCTCAAAACATGTCCACATCCTCTGCTGCTTCTTGAACAATCTAAGGTGTGCCTTCTGAGGTGTGTCTTCATGCAGTCACTCACTTTTCTTTAAGGCCAAAGACACGATTTTCTTCCCCCTCACAGATGCCCACATTATGGGGGCATTTTGGGCACTTGAGATGGAGACTTGTCACCTCTGACAGCACCCTGCACTTTATTATTGTTGTAAAGTGTTGCTCAGGAGTCTGATGGAAGACACAGACAAGTCATTCCCGCTAGGTGGTGAAAAGAGGGTGAGGCAAAAAGAAAACAAAAAAAGGAGGTGATGGCAAGTGTCAGCATGAATCCCTGAGACCCTCTCTGCCAGCGCCATTACTCAGTGCCCTGGGCCACGAACCTCAGGGTCCCGCTGGGTACGCTGGGAGAGCTGGAAGGGAAAGAGGAGTCACACGATGTGTCCTCATGGTTACTGGATGACAAGCCAGAACGTTCCTTTGCATTGTGGGTAAATAACATCCCTGACATGTTAGAGGCCTCCAAAGATCCTCTAGACAGAGCACCTACTGCATAGTGCACCCAGAAGGCATGTGTGTGGGGTGACCTTCACGGTGGGGCCTAAGAAGAGAGAGAAGTTGGAGCATGTCTACAGACCACCCGCCCCTGCGTGGACATCTGTTTATAATAATAAAACTCCAGGGGCTGGGAAGCTGGCTCAGTGGTAGAGCACTTGCCTTGCATGCCTGAGGCCCTGGGTTCAATTCCTCAGCACCACATAAGCAAAAAGAAAAAAGCCGGAAGTGGTGCTGTGGTTCAAGTGGTAGAGCGCTAGTCTTGAGCTGAAGAGCTGAGGGACAGCGCCCAGGCTCAGAATTCAGGCCCCACGACCAGACTCAAAAAAAATAAATAAATAAAACTCCAGTCAGACAGCTAGGCTCACCACTGATCAGCCACAGTCCCTTTCTTTGTCTTATTTAGTGGTTGTATCTCTGGGCAACTCTCTTTACATTTTATGGCATTGCTCCAAAAAGATGCGGAGGGGGGCTAGGAAGGTGGCTCAGCGGTAGAGTGCTTGCCTCGCATGCATGAGGCTATGGGTTCAATTCCTCAGCACCACATACACAGAAAAGGCCAGAAGCGGCACTGTGACTCAAGTGGTCCAGCACTAACCTTGAGCTGAAGAGCTCAGGGACAGTGCCCAAGCCTAGAGTTCAAGCCCCACAACCAACCAAAAGAAAAAAAATGCAGAGGGGATCAGCCCTGGCTGCCTAGAAGTTTTGTTTGTCTGTCTGTCTGTTGGCATTTCTCTGAGCGTAGATCAGTTGTTGGAGCAGGCACGGTATCGTGTGCATTTTTCATTCATTTTTGTCACTTAACTTTGAAACGCAGCGTTGAAATCTGTACAACTGAAAGATGACTTCTTCAAGACAAGATGATGAGCCGTTTTCTTAGTTTCTGTGGCTTTAAAAAAAAAAATTTGTTTGAAAAAAAAAATCTTATTTTCTTGGGATCTTCTAGAAGGCGACCTACTGGAAAGATGGAAGAGAAATTAGGGCACCTTCACACCCTGAGAGAAGCCTTTTGCTCTGCCTCTTTCCAAGCCAAGATTCTGTTGGTCTTCTAGCCAGAAAGGGTGGAGAAGGGCAGGACCAGAAAGGATCTGGGTTGAGTGAACAATAGAGGACTTGTGAGCTGGTCCAACCACGGAGGGAAGAAACTGAAAAGCTTAATGATAAAATCAACAGGAGTGGCCAGGAGTGGCCTGAAATTCGCCACGGGTTGAAGCGGTGACTAAACTATCTCCACCCACTGTGAGTGGCTACAGGCCCACAGCTCAGGTCACTTAGGAAAGTAGCAGATGGTTTTTCCTGGTAGAGTTACAGGCACAGCATGTACCAGTTGGAACTGGGTTTGGTGAAGGAGGGTTTTTATTCCTGCCATCTGGTGTCTGAACCATGTCACCAACTTTCCAGCAAAAAAAAAAAAAAAAGAAAAAGAACCCTTCCAGCTGTGCTTTGATGAGTGAAGACCAGAGCAGAGCAACACCTCTGAAAATGTCCTGATACGCTCTTGTCACTTCTATTGATTGGAAGCACTGGCCTTGGCTGTAAACTAAGTTCAGATTGATCAAAAGAGTTTTTGTATACAAACACCAGCAGGGATTCCTTCAATAGGAGACATCTGATTAACACGGTGTTTGAACTGGCTAAATTGGTCCAAAGAATGAGCTGGGAACCCTCCCCACCCCCAGGACTTGTACAATAACTATCTGTGCAAGAGAGAGAGACCCATTCTGTGCATGGGCGACGCAGTTTTGTTTTGTTTTTTGGGGGGTGTGTGTCAGTCGTGGGGCTTGAACTCAGGGCCTGGGGCGCTCTCTCTGAGCTTTTTCACTGGAGATTAGTGCTCTGCCACTTGGAGCCACAGCACCACTTCTGGTTTTCTGGTGGTTCAATGGAGATGAGCATCCTATGGACTTTCCTGCCTGGGCTGGCTTTGAACTGTGATCCTCAGATCTCAGCCTCCTGAGTAATTAGGTAGGAGTCTAGGTGTGAGCCAGCGGTGCCTGCCAGGCAGGAGAGGCGTAATGGAGCTGGTTTCCACTATAAGATCAAATGACAGGGGCTGGAAAGGAGGCGAGAGGCCTTGGTATTGTCCCCCATTCTGACCCTGATGACCAGAAGCTATCAGTTTATGAGAGAAACCAAAGGAGAAAAAAAGCTAGTGGTGTCGGGCGCTGGTGGCAAGCACGCTTTTAAAGAGTTTATTTAGTAAAGAGGAAGTGAAGCCCACCCAGAAGCAGCAGCAGCAGCAGCAGTGGGGACCTGGAGACTGCTTGTCCCACCCTGCGGCTTGGTGTGGCCTCTCGCCCCCTCCCTTTGTCTCCGCCCTCCAGGCAATCTGTCTGCTGATGATTGGTCTGTTTGACTCAGGCAGACCTTCTCCAGAGTGATGGACGTGGCTCATGCTTGGTCTGTTTAAAACAGGCTGGACCGTCTCCTGGGCGGTGGTCCAAGAGAGGTGGTTTGGCCTGAGACCTTGGCCTTGGCAAGAACCAAGGCACTCCCCTGGGTGGTAGCTTGTAGAAAGGCTGGCTTGTGTTATGGCTGGACCTTTCCCTGGGAGCCGGCCACTGGAGAAGGAGGGGGCAAACTGGCCAAACTGGTTTGCTGATGTCCTTCAATGTTAGTCAGGATTCTCCAAAGAAACTGAACGAACGGAATCTATGTACGAGAGGGGTTTTCTTAGACTGGCCCACAGGGTCAGAGAGGCTTACAAGGTCCACAACGGCTCTCTACAGCCTGGAAAGCCAGGAGAGTCGGTCCTTGTTCAGCCCGAGGAGCTAGAAGCCTCAGAACAAGCAGGACGAAATGCTGCAGCCCCAAGTCAGAGGCTGAAGGCCTGAGAGCCCCTTTGAGAGCCATGAACACAAATCCTCCTTCAAGAGCTGAAGGGCCTGATGTCTGATGTCCACAGGCACACAGCAGCAGAGAAATCCATCTGCTCAGGGAGGGAGGGTGAGAATGAGAGTCAAATTTCCCCTTCTCCCACTCATTTATTCCATTCTAAAATTGGAAAGACTCATCGTAGGGGCCCCTGGTTTTGGGGTGGGGGTGGGGAGGCAGGAGGCCGGATAGCAACACTGGGGAACGCATGATGGAGCTTGTCTCCTGAGCCAAGAAGCAAGAGAGAGAGGGGAGGAGAGGTGTGCACGCTCATAATCCAATCCCCTTCACCGACACCGAGCTCCGCCCCCCATTGGCTTAGCAACTTCACATTAGGCCCCACCTCTTAAAAGTTCCGCTTCCTCCACTAGCATCACCATGAGAACCAGGCCTTTGACTTGAGGGATGTTAGCGAGCCCAACCGCAGCACACCTCCATCTCCAGCCTAAGACGGCCACGAGATTATATAATGAGAGGGGAGCAGACCACAGCGAATTGAAGTCGGTAGGACTGACTTATTCTTCCACTGATGCATGGCATGGACAGCCCAGCTAATTTGGGATAACCATGATTCATTAGGTAGTTATTAAACAAGTCACTCGGGAGAATTATAGACTCTCCTCGCAAGAAGCGAATGCTGGGTGGAGGAAGGAGACGGGAACATTTAAATATAAGAATCAAGTGAGACAACTCAAAAACAAAGCCTCAGGGTATCTGGGTGCCATTAGGTGAGACTACACTTCAGGATGGAAAGAAGCTGGGTACTGGTGGCTCATGCCTGGCATCGGAGCTACTCAGCAGGCTGAGGTCAGAGGATTGCAGTTTGAAGCCAGCCCAGGCAGGAAAGTCTATGTGTATCAGCAATGAACTATTCAGAAAAAGCCAGAAGTGGTGTTGTGTCTCAAATGGTAGAGCACTAGCCTTGGGCCAAAGCAGCTCAGGGACAGTGATCTATCTGGTCCTGAGCTCAAATCCCACACAAAAGGTAAGACAAGGTCGAAGGGCCCCTGGACAGGTGTTTCTTGAGGCATATGCCGGTACGGTTTGTGATGATGGAGTGGTACAAGGCCAGAAAATATGACTGCTTAGGGGCGGAGCGTAGGATGAAGATTATAGTGTCTGCTTCCAAAAATTATGAAGAGAATCTTAGTTAGACTTATAGGCAATACATTCAAAACTGTAGGGACCATTTTAGCACAAGCTTGTAGTGAGGTATCTCTGCTCTAAGGTCCAGATAGATCTTAAGATATTATATTAAATTTGGCTTGGTGTGTTAGGAAATATTTCCAGTCCTGGATTTTGAGTCCTGGATCTCAGCACCAAATGTAAGGAACTGTTTCAAGTCCTGGGTTTTGGATCCCGCGTTTCAGCATCCAATATAAGGAGATATTAAGAGAATATTTCGAGTACCAAGAGTATGAATAAAGAAAAAGGCAAGCCAGGGAGCTGGTGGCTCCTGTCTATAATCCTAGCTACTCAAGAGGCTGAGATCTGAGGATCATGGTTCAAAATCAGACTGGGCAGGAAAGTCCATAAGATCCTTTTCTCCAATTAATCACCAGAAAACTGGAAGTGGCACTGTGACTCAAAGTGGTAGAGCACTAGCCTTAAGTAAAAAAGAACTCAGGATCAGTGGCCAGGCCCAGAGTTCAAGTTTCACAATCAATACTATCCCCTCCCCCCCCCCCCCCCCACTAAGAAAGGCTTTAAACATTGTTTTAGAACATAGCACCTTTAGAAGTGAGGCATATCTTTGTGGTTAGATCTTTAACCTCTTCCCAAATGCTGGTCCAGTTGCTTCTATTCCGGGAGTTATTTTCAGCATTTTAATTTGCATTAGCATTGGCATTGTTTTGGCAAATGAGATCTTTCACAATCACCATTAGCATGTCCTTATAGTTACCTTCGTTCTCATGAGAAGTTGTGGTCATGTTTGTTCCTTAAAAGCATGTCCATTTGTTTCCTCTTTAGTTCTTTTAGAGCTTTTTAATTGATTCATTTGGATTTTCTAGGTTTAGCTTAGAATGTTATGTCATGGTACTTTTAGTCTCTAACATAATCAGTTTTAAAAAATTCATATCTTATTGCATTAGCCAGAAGTTCTGGAAAATATTAAATAGTAATGAGTTACAACAAGCATTTTTCTTAACCTCTGCATTTAATAGGAAGGCCTTTGCTTTTCACGATTACCATTCATTCTTCCACAGCTCCAACATTTACTGAGCGCTAAATTCGACTACAGCATCTGCCCTCCACGACATTAGATTATTTGGTTTTCAGTTTGAACCACGTAGCCACATAGTTTAAGTTGAGATAACTAGTCCCAGTGTCACCAAAAGCAGAGCCAGCTTTCAGTGGCTCTGTATTTCCTCCTATTGTTCTGAGAGCCTTTTAATTTAGTCCTTTGGATCTCCTAGGTATGTGAACACATCGAATCTAAGAAATGGTCATCTTAATCTATAACATTCCAATAATCATTGTTGTTAAAATTTTGATTTTGAAAATGAAGGTTTGGTAATAGTTAGTGCTTTTTTGGTAAGAGTTGTGCAATTCATCCCCATATTAATTATGAGATTAAATTGTTGGTTGCGAGAGATTATTTCTATGAATTTCATCCTATAAAACAGCTAACTACCATTTGCACTGCTTATTTCTCTGAACGGGCCAAAAGCCATTGCCCGGATGCTTCTCCTTTTCTCCTTCCCAGGAGGAGAGATGTCCCTTAGAAAGAGATGTTAACAGCCAGGCAACAATGGCGTGCATCTGTCATCCTAGCTACTGGGAGGCTGAGATCTGAGGATCACAGTTTAAAGCCAATGTGGGCCAGAAAATCCATGAGACTCATCTCCAATTAACCACCAAAAAAGCTGGAAGTGGAGGTGTGGCTCAAGTGGTAGAGTGCCAGCCTGGAGTGGAAAAGCTGAGATGGTGTATGGGTAAGACAGAGATGTGGGGGGTGAGTAAGGAAGGAAGGAAGGGACAAGAGGAGAGGAGAGGAGAGGAGAGGAGAGGGGAGGAGAGGAGAGGGGAGGAGAGGAGAGGGGAGGAGAGGAGAGGGGAGACGAGAGGAGAGAGAGGGGAGAGGAGAGGGGAGAGGAGAGGGAAGGAGAGAGGGAAGAAGGAAGGAAGGAAGGAAGGAAGGAAGGAAGGAAGGAAGGAAGGAAGGGAAGGAAAGAAGGAAGAGGGAGGGAGGGACATAGCTAATGAGTACAGGGTTATCTGGGTGTTGGGCAGACTCTGACACATATATTTACATGTTCATAATACGTTTATGTACATGCTTATAGGTTGTTTTTTTTTTTGTCAGTTGTGAGGCTTTTACTCTGGGCTTAGGCGCTGTCCCTGTGCTCTACTACTTGAGCCACAGAGCCACTTCTGGTTTTCTGGTGGTTAATTGGAGATAAGAGTCTCATGGACTTTCCTGCCTGGGCTGGCTTTGAACCATGATCCTCAGATCTCAGCCTCCTGAGTAGCTAGGATTACAGGTGTGAGCCAGCAGCACTTTGCTTATACTTTCAATCATTTTCTTCTTTATTTTGTTTTAGATGGACAGAAATAATGGCTCATCAGATGAATGCCTGGAAATAATCTACCTCTAGGTGGGTACAGTCTGGTTGGTACCAAGAGCCTAATGCTGGGGTTGAGGGGTAACAGGCTGGGCAGAGAGTCTGGCTTGTACATCATCATATCATTTTCTTCTGAATCCAAAAGGCTTCATATAAGGAAGTGGCTCATAGAGTTAAATACTAACACTTTCCAATACAACCTCACATAAGTCACCTGATCAACAATCCTGTGTAACAGTGGTGACCAGACACCTTCTTTGCAAAGTGATGATTCTTTATTGCACGTGAAGATCTTTATCAGCCAAAATCACTACATGGGGGCTGTTCAACCTACAAGGAGATCATTCTGAAATGCCTGGATAGAATCAAGCACTGGAACGCACCTGACACATGAAGTTTTCCTGAAGTCTCACTTTTCCTTTTCTGACTGAAGAGAAGCCACGGCCAGTGGAAGCCAGTGGAGAAATCTGTCAACTGGAGCCACATGCTCCTCCCCTCTGCCATCTCTCCTGACAGCTGGGGTTCACACCCCCACCTTGGAAACCATACTGAAGGCAACATGCCCTTTTTCCTTCCACAACGAGATGAGAAACAAAATAAATCTCAACACACTGTTCACATGTTGCTCTTCTTTAAACTTTATATATATATATTTACACATATATATGTTAAAGCTCTTATTTTTCTTTATCAATATACTCTATTTAGAACTTTAAAAAATAAAACTTTTCTTTTGGTACCTCTGCTTTCTCTGGATTAAGCCTTGGAAACATTTAAAAATAACATCTCCCCTAGAACTCTCCTGTGCAAATAATAAACATAAATAACATTAACATCTATGTTCTATAAAGAAAAAGGACCCTAGAAATAGTCAGAGACTTGTCCTTGTAAGCCATGCAAGTCCTGATCTGATGGCGGCGGACTGGCCAGGAACTCGTCATCCTGTTTATCCATCTGTAAACTACTCCTGGAAAACTGTAAGACACTCCCCAGCCCACTGACCAGGGACAAGGAGGAGGCCCAGTTGAGGGAGCTGAAGTTGGGGAGGTTGAAGAGGGAGGCCAGGGGTGCTGCCCGGCCTGCACTGGTCGATTTCCTCTTCGAGTCTCCAGGACAGTCTTGGGAAGTAGCTTCTCCCAGCAGGGAGGGTCCTGGGGCTTGGGTCCCCAACCCCTCCACCAGGGTGTTCTCTCTCAACGGCACACTGGTGTCCACCGCACTGGGCTCTCCCCTGGCCTCGGGGGAGCAGGAGGCACAATTGTTGGACAGGGACCTGGAAGGATTCAGGGTCCGCCCTTGGGAATGCTCAGTTCTTGGGTCTCCTGGGAGGTGTCCCTGAGCAAAGATTTCTTGGGGAGTGTTGAGTTTCTTGGGGGATTTCTTGGCTGACTGACGTCCCAATTGGAGCTGAGTGGGGAACAGGCTTCCCTGGAGGGCTCTGAAGAACAATCTGGAAAAAGCATGGCGGGGGGGAAGAAAAATGAAAAGTTAAAGACTGTAGACCGGCGGTGGGCGGTGCTTGTGTACTTTTGGAGGCTCACTCGGGGCTCAAGCACAGAGACGCTCTGCGTGCTCTGGGGGCGAGAGACAGCCTCTCCCATAACACCCACCTGGGCAGCAGGGCCGTGATGGGCGCGAGGAAGCAAGTCAAGTAGAACACGGGGTCTCCCAGCAAGGTCTGCATACTCCAGTAGGGGTTCGAGGGAGGGTAGCACGTGGCGCAGGAGGCATTGTAAACCAAAGCCACAGAGAAAAACAGAAGGATACTGAAGCCACAAGCAATCCAGTTGAGCCAGGTCTGTAGGGGGAACCGGAGAGAGGGCTGTTATGTCAACTTAAAAAGGTGGCGATGATGCCGGGCACCAGTGGCTCACACTTGTCAGCCTTGCTACTCAGGAGGCTGAGATCTGAGGATCACGGGTCAAAGCCAACCTGGAAAGTCAGCATCAGAAGATGCTGAAAGTGAAGTTATGGTTCAGGTGGTAGAGTGCTAGCCTTTGCCTTGAGCAAAAAAAAAAAAAGGTCAGGGACAGCATGCAGGCCCTTAGTTCAAGTCTTAGGATTCTCTCTCTCTCTCTCTCTCTCTCTCACACACACACACACAGTGGCAATGATGAGGGCCACAAAAATGTACCAGTCATCAGTGAACTTGGATGTGATATTCTACGGCTGAGTTAAAAATAAGAATTTAGGTCTTTGTCAGTGGCTCATACCTAAGTTACCTTAGCTACTCAGAAGGCTGAGATCTGAGGATCAAGGTTCAAAGCCACCCTGGCCAGGAAAGTCTGTGAGACCCTTAGCACCAATTAACCACTAAAAAGCCAGAGGTGGAGCTATGGCTCAAGTGATAAAGCCTTGAGGAAAGAAGCTAAGACAGAGCCCAGGCCCTAAGTTCAAGCCCCGCTATCAGCACAAAAAAAAGATGGAAACAATGATGACCACAAAAGCATATCAGTCTTCAGTGACAGGGTGTGATATTCTAGGGGCTTAATAAAAATTGAGTATCTATCTATCTATCTATCTATCTATCTTTGATACTGGGTTTGGAGCTCAGGGCCTTCTACCACTGGAGTCACACCTCTAGCCTTTCTTTTTCTTTGAGGTTATTTTTCAGACAGAGTCTCACACTTTTACCCACAGCCAGCCTTGCACCATAAATTCCCCCTACTTATGCTTCTCAAGTAGCTAAGATACCAGCTATGTGCCACTATATTCCTGAGATTGGGTTTTTGCTAACTTTTTTTTGCCCTAGCTGGCTTTGAGCTATCATCCTCCTAAGGATCTCTACCTCTCAAGTAGCTGAGATTATAAACTGGAGCCACTGTAACCAGGCAGACTGTAGTCTTTGTCCATGGTGGGTGGTGGGGCTTGGGAGACTAGCCTGGAACAGGGGTGTAAGGACCACACAGCAGTAAAGGGAACCTCGCTTACCCTCCCCTCCCCACTGGGTAGTGGAGAAAGGAAGGAAAAGCAGGTGTGAAGGAGCCAAAAGCTGGGCAGAGCCCAGTAAGGTATCATTTTCCTTCTCATGAAACTAAGGCCAGCTTTGCAGTCTGTCCTGCCTGCTAAAAAAAGTAAGAACCCGAAGTTCTCAAGGAACCCTGCTGTTGGGAAGTGTGGGACCCATAGCCTCAGAGCCCTCTGGTTGGGGGGTGGGGGGGCACGGTGACCCGACCGGCATCTCTCACCCAGGTTTTGGTTTCAATACCCAGGTGCAGCACGAAGGTGAACAGTGCGATCGCCGTGATGGGGGTCCCCCAGGTGAACATGTCCACATCTGAGTCGTAGTACGCCTGAAAAGACAGCGGAGAGGCCGCCAGGTCCTGTGTCGGAGGGTGCCCGGACACAGAGGACGCGGAAGCCTGGGCCGGGCGCTTTACTCACCAGGTAAGGGATGAAAAAGCACACCAAGCTTTGGAAGGCGGCGTCTACCATGTTTAACCAGAAGGCACGGGGCTGGTACTCCTGGGACACAAAGAGAAACAGGACGATCACAGTGGCCATGGCAGCCTTCGTGCACAGTCCCGCACCAGGACAATGCTTGCTGTTTCAGGATGGGGGGAAGGGTGAAGCCCCGGACAGCCGATGAAAACCCCCATCACCCAACCGATACACAAGGGAACTTTACACGGCCATTAGAAAAGAATCATATGATGCCATTTGCAGGGAAATGGACAGACCTGGGACAAGTCGTGTTAAAGTGAGGTAAGTCAAATTCAGAGAGACAAACGGCACATGCTTTCTCTCCTCGGTGGAAGCTAGATCTAAACGACACGGGGACGTGATGACTGATACAGGACCCCAGGCATCCACGCACGGCGAGACCAAAGGACAATATTCTTAGGAGAGGAAGACAAAGGCGCAATGCTATGTGCCTCTGCTCGTATCAAGGAGTATTTATCCAAATGGTCTCCAGGAAATGGAAACTAGAGGTTTGTGGTTTTTCCTTTGCTGCTGTTTTTGTTTTCTTTTCCTTTTGCCTTATTTAATCTGTCTTTGGAAGGGTAAAAGGGGAAGAAATGGAAGGACCAAGGGTGAAAAAAACACAGCAGTGGTACTCACTGGACACTATGTGGAAAATGAACTCCACTACTTGTGGGTGGGGATGGGAGGGAAAAACTGGGAGAGGGCTAAGGAAGGGATGACATGATCCAAAAAGGAAACGTACCAGGAATTACCCGACTTATGCAACTGTAACGCCTCTGTACATCACCTTGATAATAACAATAAAACAAAAACCAGAAAAAAAAGATCAACCACCATGCAAATGCTCACTCACTCGGAGTTGACAGTGAGCTGTCATGGCTGTCACTCATCAGTGAAAGAGGAGAGCGCTCTTCTGCATCTTCTGAGGGACCATTTCTCCCAAGTAGGAAAAATCATGTGAAGTCTTGGGTAACTGCCCCTCATTTGAGCCCTTTTAGACCTTCTAGGTTTTGTGGTGGATCCCTTGGGTATTTCTTAGGGGCCTGAAATGCTAATGTTAAAAGATGGCTGTGACCTAATGTTAAAAATCAAAAGGTTATTGCTACGATCTGGGTATAGTCTGAAAGCATTCTCCACGGCTTTCCGTGTGGAAATTTAATGCCCATGGTGAGCAATTAAGAAGGTAAAGTTAATTGACCAGAACATCTAGAGATGGAGCTTTGGGGAAGTAATTAGGATTCAATAAATTCCTCAGGGTGGAGTCCCATGATTGAATTCCTATTCTGTCCGGTAAAGGACAGAAGAGACCTGAACTCAGTCGTCACACCTGCCATGCGACACCACAGCCGGCTTCTGGGAAGTCAGTACTTTAAAACTGTTAAAAGATAACAGCTTGCTGGGTCCTGGTGGCTCACCCCTGTCATCCTAGCTACCCAGGAGGCTGAGATATGTATGAATCAAGGTACAAAGCCAGCCAGGGCAGGAAAATCCATGAGACACTTCTCTCCCATGAGTTACCAAAAAAAGCCAGAAATGGTGCTATGGCTCAAATGCTAGCCTTGAGCAAAAGAGCTCAGGGACAACATGCATGCCTTGAGTTCAAGTTCTCAGGACTGGCACAAAAAAAAAAAAAAAAAAGATACAGCTCTTCAACCTTAGACCTCTGTACCTCTGTAACATCCAATCAAAAAAAACCAAAAAACCAAAAACAAAAAGACAACCCTCTTTATTGAGTAGCTGCCTCCAGGATTTCATTATAGTAATGCAAAACAGACTAAGACAATTACATACCTACATGCAAAACGGACTCTGATGTCAACAGAGATTTCATGACCAGGGTGACCAAATTTGTATTTAACCATACCAAGACCCCAAGTAGTTGGCCCAGGCTCTAGTGGAAGGGATGGAATGACCATTCACTACCACTTCAGGGAAGAGCTGCTACGCTCCTATTGGTCAATTTTCTCCACAGGATGAACTCCCAGCATTCTCTGTTCCATGGTGGGCTGAGGCAGAGTGACTCTATTGGATGTGGTAGGACCTTCAGGGAGGGGGGGGTGATATCTTTAGGTCCTTCCTTGGGCCCTTCAGGCAATGAATGGATGGGGATACTCGGGTCTCTTCCTCCTTTGTTTCCTGCCTCCTGATGTGAGCAGTTTTCTCTGCAGTAAGCATTCCACCTAGTCATCCAGATAGAAGTTCCTGATGAGTGTGTGTGTGTGTGTGTGTGGTGTAGACTCTTGGAGATTGGCGCTTTTTCCGACAGGTGAATGTGGGGGATGCAGAGACCAGCAGGCGCTCACCTCCATATTCTGGCCACTTCTGTAGAGCTGTGGCTCACGTAGCAGCACGTCGGCCGGCACGTCTTTGTCCAGCACCCCAGTCACAAGCTGGGGAAGTGACGAGAAGAGCAGATTAAAGAAGATCAGGTACCACTGGTCGATCATGGAAGACGCGGAGAAGCCACAGTAAAACTGGAACCAAAACAGGAGGCACACGAACATCTACGACCGAGAAAGGACGTGTGAGACCAGAGGGCCTGGGCTCTGCCTGCAGGGGAAGTCCCGCCCCTGGTCTAAGACCCTGTAGAAATTCTAGTCAATTGAACCAGCATCCCTGTGGAGTTGTAATGTAAATCAAATCAACAGGCAGCAATCTCTTTCAAGACAGCCCTGCAGGGAGTCCTGCTACAGGCTCTTCCTCTCTCCTCTTCTCCAGACCTTCCTTGTCCCCATCACTAGGGGGACTGGCCAATGGGAATTTGGAATTTCCAGGAGCAGCCCTGGCAGGGTGAGGTTCTGTGCCTGAAAAGCTAGTGATGATTAATTCATTGAACACAGAATCAAGGGTTGAGTGGGACAAGGGCTCTTTACATTTTACAGGGACTTGGTGGCTTCTTCTCTGATAGCCCTTTGTGCCCTCAAGAAAACCTGCCTGGGCTACATCCCCGATCCTGAATTCCTCCTCCATCACCCTTCTCCTTTTACTTTTCATTGGTGACATGGTCTCTAGGTAGTCCAGGCTGGCCTTGAACTTGAAGTCTTCCTGCTTTAGCCTCCCAGGTGGGACTGCAGGCATGTAAGTACCATGCCCAGCCCATACTTTTTTTTTTTTCTAGTTTTTTGTTTTTAATGAGGAGCAGCGGACAATGGATCAACTCCCATTCAAGAGAAAAGTGCCCACAAGCACAAAAGCAAAGACAGCGATGGTATGAACATTACAGCGTAGTGGGATTATATCCTGGGCTCTCTTCCGAGGATCCAGTCTCTGGTCTTCTTTGCTGTATAGGAAAGTTCATCTTCCTCAAGCCCAAACTCTGAAGGAAGGGGAGCACAGCAAGACTAGTACGAGGTCCTGAGTGTGGACTGGCACACTGAGTGCATTTATACGGGGTAGGGGGGAAGGCATGGGAGTCTAACAGTTGCCATGCACTGCAGTCTGGATCTTAAATGCGCCCACGTGGTAAAGGCTTGATCCCTGGCGGTGATGTTTTCAGGAGGGATAGAGGTGGGGCTTATGGGAGGAAGTTAGGTCATTGGTGTAAGGGGACACAGCCCCTCCCTGTCTTTCACTTCTTAGTCTCATGGGTGGGCAGCTTTGCTCTTTTCATGTGCCAGGACAAGGCTGAACAACCACTGAACTAGGAACTACCAGCCCAAATAAACGTTTCCTCCTTGTTTACCTAAGGTATTTTGTTATAGTCACAAAACAGCCTTAAATTAGTTAGTTGTGTAATGTGGCATAGCTCACGGCAGTCTTCTCTGCCAAGTACTGGTTATGAGGAGTAAGGAGCTAATGCTCTTAAAGTACTCGCCAGAGCTCCTGGCACAAGCTAGGAACTTCCTGTTCTCCTCTGAGGCATGTTCTTAGCATGAAGTAACATCATTATATTCTTTTTAAGCAGGGGCAGATTTCTTTCTGTTCCCAGAAAAGGAAATGGGAGGTTCCAAGATGTTGAGTGGTTTGACCATAATCATCGTGTGAGTAACCCAATTTGTTCAACCTCAAATGGTTCTTGGTCTGGGGTAAGGGAATGAGGCAGGGGTAAATGGATGCTCTTTGTTGAGTACTCCCTGGCCTGGGTTTTGTTTCTGAAATCATAACTATCTACACCTTGTTGAACTCAGACACTTGATTTCTTTGAGATTTGTCTTCTTGACCTGAAAAAGGCTTGTTGAGATCAGAAGAGATGGCTGGTTCTCTCTCTGCATGTTTCAAGCTATTATTTAAGTCTCTTAACACACAATTTTCTCCCTCCCTAGCAACAACTGACAAATTGGGACTTTTTTTGTTGTCATGGGGCCTGGGTGCTGTCCCTGAGCTCTTTCGCTCAAGGCTAGTGCTCTACCACTTTGAGCCACAACACCACTTCTAGTTTCCTGGTGGTTCACTGGAGATAAAAAGTCTCGCACAGACTTTCCTGCTCTGGTGGCTTTGAACTGGGTGATCCTCAGCCTCCTCAGCAGCTAGGATGACAGGCGTGAAGCCACCGGCGCCTGGCTGAACTTTTCCTCACTGACTTTCTTTCCCTTTCTACTTCCCATGGCTGACTTTCTCACTTTGTCCCCCCCACACTTCCCCACCCCTCAGGCTCAGCCTTGTGAGTCACTGGTGAGTGACTGCAATCAAGGGAAAGAGGGAGAAAAAAAAATACCCAGATAATTGAGTTTCTTTTTTCCTGTAGTACCAAAGAGCTTTGTTCCCAAACCACTGTTGCTATGGAAACGGTCCTACTCCGTTCTTTATTGGAAGGGAAGGCCAACGTATTCTTAAAACAGATGAATCTCTCGTGTTAGGAGCCATTATCCCTGAACCCTTCCTGTGGAGAGATCCTTGTTAACCAAGGCCCTGCATCTTTTATGAACTAAAAACAGGCGACCCTTTCCCTTCCTTTTGTTCTCCAATAAGGAAAGACAGCTTTATATCATAGCAGGCGGGAGCCTGTGTCCAACTCAGTGCTACCCTGACCTTGGTGAGTTTGCATCTACAATGTTGAATGCACTGGCTTATGTCATTTCTTCCTTCCTTCCTTCCATTTTTCTTTCCTCTCTCTTTTTCTGTGCTCTTACTGGAGCTTGAACGCAGGGTTTGGAGTTGTTCCTTAAGTTCTTTGCTCAAGGATCCCACTCTACCCCTTGAGCCACGCCTTTTGTCTTTTTGTTGGTCAGTTATGGGGCTTGAACTCAGGGCCTGGGCACCTCACTGAGCTCTTTTGCTCAAGGCTAACACTCTACTACTTTGAATCACAATGCTACTTCTGGTTTCCTGGTGATTCACTGGAGATAAGAGTCTCATAGACTGACTGCCTGGGCTGGCGATGAACCATGATTCTCAGATCTCAGCCTCCTAAGTAGCTACAATTACAAGTGTGAGCCACCAGCACCTGGCTTTTTTTTTTTTTTTTTGGTAGTTAATTGGAGATAAGAGTCTCTTTCTGCCCAGGCTAGCTTCAAACTCAGTCTTCTGAGCACAGCCAGGATATATAGCCAACAATACCAGGTTATCATTCTTGCAACCAGAGTTAGCTCAATTCCCAGGTTTTATCTTTTAGGTAAAGAAAAATCCAAAGAAGGTAAATATAGCTGGTCCTCAACTTACCATGATTTGACGTAGGGTATTATTTTCCACTTTTTTTAAAATTCCTGGTACTGGGATTTAAACTCAGAAACCTGGCACATGTAAGGTGAGCACTCTACCATTTGAGCCATACCTCCTAATAATTTTGCTTTTAGTTTTTCAGATAGGGTCTTGTGCTTCCTTTGCAACAGCTGGCCTCGACCCTCAATCCTCCTCTCCCCATCTCTGGAGCAGATGGAATAACTAGTGTGGACCATCACAATTCAACATGACTTTTTAACAGCTTCTTGGTGCCTTCCTCTGAACTCTGAATTTCAACTTTGCCAAGGCTGGGGATACGCAGTCCAGTCTTCTTCTGAAATGCTCAGCCGTGGCTTTGAGCCGCAGTTCCAAGTCAACCACAAGACCATGGGGGAAAACAGCCAACACCCTACCATATGCTCATGTAGTTAAGTGTGATGGTGGGTAGGCTAGGTGGAGCTCATGTAGCTACTGCCATTTGCAGCTTGCCATATAACTGTTGTGTAATGAGTATCAGGACGACACAGCTCTACAGTAAGCCAAGGTGCACCTTGAACTTGCTTCAGATTCCACTTGTAAAGAATGAAAGAAATAAGGCTGGATTCCAGCCTGACCATTCCCATTGGCTGTCGACTCCTGGGAAGGGGGAGGAGCCTCTGGGTTTGCAGCTAAGGCTTCTCAGTGCTGGGTTGTGAGGACGGGAGGGCTGAACTCCCAAGGGAAGAACAGTGCACCTGCCGCGTCTTTCCATTAGACACGCCCTGACGGGTTCTGGGCCTCCGTACTCATTTGCTAGAAGATGTTGGAAAATGAGATGAGAGAGAGTGGGTGGGAGAAGTGGAGAACAGAACGGCAGGCATCACAAACCACTGAGAGCGTGAACAGGAGGCACACAGGCGGCAGGCTAGAGGCAGCATGGAGATTTTCATATGAAATGAGAAAAAAAATGCGCCTTTTATTTTACTTTTCTTTTTCAGCAAAGTATGGGACAATCTTGACTAGACAACTACCTCTATGGGATGCCTGTAATAGATCATTTATCTTGAGAGTGCACCTATATTGGTTCCTTTAGTCCCAAGAAACAACCAAGCAACGTCTCAGCAGAGCATCTAGAAACTTCCCTCCCCACTCTCTCTCTCTCTCACTCAAGCTGTTCTGGGGCTTGAACTTGGGGCTTCATGCTCTCCTTTCTTCTTTCTTGCTAAAGGTTGGTGCCTTGCCACTTGAGACACAAGCCCCCCCCCCCTTTCAGCTTTTTGCTGGTTAATTGGAGAGAAGGGTCTCATGGACATTTCTGCCTTGCGTGGCTTTGAGCCACGATCCTCAGACCTCAGCCTCCTGAGTACCTAGGGTTCCCGATGTGAACCACTGGCACCCGGTCATACACCGCAGTCACCTTCTTGGTGACAGGTGTGTAATACGTACTGTGTTTTTGTAGAAGAAGTACAGCACCATGTTCGCCAGGCGGGAGTAGCACCAATGGCCGTGGACAATGAGGAGTTTCTCCAGGTATCGGAATCTGGGCACTGCAAAGTCACTGGCCATCACTGCCTTGAGAGGGAGGGGAGATTTGGTTATCAGCCATGCCTCTTTGTCATAAGCCCTGTCCCCGTTCCCAAATGCATGGCAATGGATGGATGGTGGGAAGAAAGCCAACAAAAAACCACCCAGCTTCAAACTCAGTGTTAGGTGTGGCTTTGCCCTCTTCCCCCCCCTCCCCCCCATCATCTCTTTCCATCAAAACCAAATTATTCTCAATAGGCCCTCAGGGAGATCGCTTTATAGGACTCATTTAAAGCTTCCGAGGATGAACAACAGGTAATGGGGTAGATGTAGCAAGGTCTTGTTTTTTGTTTGTTTTAATGTCGGTTTTTGTTTTTTGTGGGGTTTTTTTGTGTGTGTGCTGGTTCTGGGGCTTGAACTCAGGGCCTGGGCGCTGTCCTTGAACTATGTTGTTCAAGGCTAGCACTCTATAAAGCCATGGCTCCACTTCCAGCTCTTTTGGCGATTCACTGGCAATAAGAGTCTCACAGGCTTTCCCGTCTTGGTTCCAACCACAATCCTCAGATCTCAGTCTCCTGAGTGGCTAGGATCATAGGCGTGAACCACTAGCACCTGGCTGAACTCCTCTTTGAGGTCTAGATGTCGAGTGAAGGGACACTGAGGTGAGTCCTTTGCTGTGGTGGCTGGGACCTCAGGGGTAGGGGCTGAGCCACTGAGAGAAAGCAAGAATAAAAAGGAGTTTGATCCCAGGTGCCAGTGGCTCACGCCTGTAATCCTAGCTACTCAGGAGACTGAGATCTGAGGATCTCGGTTCAAAGCCAGCCCAGGTGGTAAAGTCTGTGAGACTCTTATCTCCAATTAACTGTCAGAAAACCGGAAGTGACGCTGTGGCTCAAGTGGCAGAGTGCTTGCCTTGAGCTGAAGAGCTCATTGACAGTGCCCAGACCCAGAGTTCAAACCCCATGACCTACCAAAAAAAAGAGAGCTTGCCAACCCAGGCTTGGTAGAGAGGCCATTATGGGCAAGCAGATGGACAATGAAAAACACTTCTGCATCTGCTGAGAAGCTAGGACTGATCTGAACCACCATATTGAGAAGCCTGGCTCCATTAGAGCCCTAGCCAAGGAGCAACAGCATCAGGGACTGAGTTCGAGTTCTGGTCTCAGACATAAAAAAGAAAAAAATGGAAAACAACAACAACTGTGGCTGGAAACAAACGTGGAAAACAAGTACTGCAAATGTACAGATTTTCTTCCTTGTTATTAGTCCCTAAACAGTATCACAAACGTTTATACTGCATTTGCATTAAAAGTAACTAGAGATGATTAGATGTATATTAGAGGTTGTGTGAGGATAATCTGCAAACATATGAATTCATGTAAATGCATTTCTGGATTTGGGCGTCTACAAGGGTCCTGGATGCAGTTCCCCACAGATATTGAGGGACAACTACACCAGGCCTCCAGCTGAGGATCTGTTACTTGAGTTATTTAACATCAAGGAAACATTAACTGTACAGGCCTCCTACCCATAAGAAAGCGCTTAAATAAATAATCACCAATCAAGTGAATGTGTAAGTAGTTCCATTAATTAATAAGTGGCGATCAACCATCCAGTTTTTAGAAACACACTGAATTAAGTGTTCCCTAAAGTCTCCATTTGAGCAGGCACCACTGGCTCAGACCTATAATCCTCTCTATTCAAGAGGCTGCAGTCTGAGGATCATAGTTCAAAAAGCCAGCATGCGCAGAAAAGTCTATAGGACTCTCATCTCCAGTTAACCACCAAAAAAGCCAAAAGAAGTGGAGGCATGGCTCAAGTGGTAGAGCACCAACCTTGACAGAGAAAGCTAAACAAGACAGTGAAGGCCCTGAGTTCAAGCCCTAAGACCAGCACACACACACACACACACACACACACACACACACACACACACACACACACACACACACACAGAGACGGACATTTAATCTTTTAGTAGTACCAAGAGCACCATAACAAAGGCAGTTTCCACAGGGTATTGGCAGTGTTTAGGAATAGAAAATAGAGAATGCTTCCCAGGGCTAACCTGGTTTGCTGGTGCTAACTCGCCTTGCCTCCTGCTAAACCAGATCTCCCCAAAATACACGTGTATAGACATGGGCAGACACAGGTATTGCACATTGCTTTGTAAAAATACAGAGCAACTGACATTCCACCATATCTACCGTATCTTCTGCTACTTACTAGCTTCGCAAAAGGCCAGTCCTGAAGGCCAATTCCTTAGCTTTGTCTGGAGGTGCCCAGAGGAAAGTTAAGACAGCTTGAAGAATGACAGGACAAGAGGCCAATGAGACTGGTTCCAGCGGACAGCCCCTATTGGTCAGTACCTGCATGCCCTCTTGGCCTGAGATTCCCACGCCCACGTCTGCCACCTGGATCATGCTGACATCATTGGCTCCATCACCTAGAAAGAACAAAGGCAGGAAGAGTCACTTGGGATGTATAGAATAAGGTGTGTGTGTGTGTGTGTGTGTGTGTGTGTGTGTGTGTGTGTGTGTGTGTGTGTGTGTGTGTGTGTGTGGTGTGCTGGTCTTGGGGCTTGAACTCAGGGCCTACATGCTATTCTTTAGCCTTTTTTTGCCCCCACTCAAGGTTAGCACTTTTCTATTTGAGCCACAGCTTCACGTCTGACCTTTGGTGGCTAACTAGAGATAAGAGTCACACACTTTTCCTGCCCGGGGTGGCTTCGAACCATGATCCTCAGATCGCAGCCTCCTGGGTAGCTAAGATTATAGGTGTGAGCCACTGGCAGCCAGCTGAGCAGCACAGAAGTAAATTGGCCTAAGATGAGGTCCCCACTAGATTGGGTTTTGTGAATGAATCATGGGGAAGATCAGAGAAAATAGCAATTCTAGCATCTTCTCTGGGAGGATGGAGGTAAGCAGTTGGAATAAACTAGAGGTTGCCATCTGGCTAATCAAGAAGTGCTCCCCAAAGCAGTTCCACACTGAGTCACCTTTTAATTCGATGTTCCCTCTACAGTATTGGCTCCTGTACAGACACAGCCCTCGGTGTCTGGCATAATGAAGGATGCGCTCATCATCCCCTTTCTTGTTTACAAGAACTCAGCTATTCCAGCCAGGCAGCTCCAATTCAGACCCACCCAAGCAGTTTACGCTCACCTACATGGAGGAGCTTTCATTCTGCCCAGCAACTACAGAGATTTTTTTTTCCCTTCACATTGATTAGCACTTAGTGTGTATATCTTTTGGTCTCTCTGAGGATGTAGTGAATGAGAATTTCTGCTTATTCTGTGGAAACGACTGGCCGACAACAGGTTTTAAGATCCTAAGGGCAAGAGTTCCCATCACCTTCAGGAAGAGGCAAAGTAGAGATATAAAAGCATTACTCCTCAGGGGCAGTGAGCATTCTGGGAGCTCGTGGCAGAATAGCTCAAATCATAGAAGTGACAGGTGCACTAATGATACAACATGAAGATTAACGAAGGCAGAGTGTAGCCATAAGCTGGGCACTGTCCCACAGCTTTGTCACTCAAGGCTAGCACTCCAGTGCTTGAGCCACAAAGCTCCACGTCTGGCTTTTTTTGCGTGTGCTTGTTCTGGGACTTGAACTCTTGAGCCTTGTTGGCTCTGTCCCTGAGTTGCTTTTGCTCAGGGTTTGCAGTTTTACCACTTGAGCCACAATACTTTTTCTGAAGTAGTTTCTTGGAGATAAGAGTCTCATGGCCTTTCCTACCCAAGCATGGCTTCCAACTGCAATCCTCAGAACTCAGCCTCCGGAGTGGCTGGGACTGTAGGCGTGAGCTACTTGCACCTGGCTCACTTCGGCTTTTTGTTGGGTTAATTAGAGACAAGAGTCTCTCACATATTTTCCTGCCTGGGGCTTGGCTTCAAATCTCAGTCCTCAGAGCTCAGCTTTCTGAGTGGGCTGGGATTACAGGTATGAGCCACCAGCCCTTGGCTTGGACTTCTGCTTTGTGACTCGTGGGCGGAGTCGGCTGCTGAGCAGGCTGTGAGAACATCATTTCCCACTCACCCTGCACCCCAGGCTTTGAGGCAGACTCGTCCTCATGTTCTCTCAGAGGGTACCGAAGTACCAAGGACATGGGTGAGTAGTGAGTGGCCTGGAACCCATGTTTAGGCAGTAACCCACTGTTCTTACCATCCACTTGCTCCAAGAAACCCCGAGGGCCACTCCAGGTACATGATGATAAAGACGGACCCCAGCGTGTTAAGGGAGCAAAGGCTGTGTCTGCTTGACAACTGCTTTGATCAAGGACCTCACTCTTAACCCTCCTCCCCCCGCCACATTTAAGGCTTTAAATCAGCCTTCTCCTACCTGATAAGGTGCCCTGAGGTCAGGATGTCAACCCTCCCTCTACAAGGGGTGATTTCTGGCGGACATGACCATGGGTTATCATGGTAGACTCCGCCTTTCTAGCTTTCTCACCACTAGGTGGCACTGCAGAGTCCCTGAGCCTGTGCTAGAGACTCCGCTTGACCCCCAAGTAGGAGAAATTGCCCCTGGGGGAATCACTGGAGAGCAACCTAGAAGGTTCTTCAGCTAATAGTGCTTAAAAGGGGAAAAATACCGTTAGATACATGTCCTTAAGTTTACTTAATGAGGGAAAACTGTATGGCTATTCAGATCTCGTTGTTTCTATATGATATAAAACTGTATGGCTATTCAGATCGCGTTGTTTCTATATAAAACTGTATGGCTATTCAGATCTTGTTGTTCCTATAAGATGTCCATCTTAACACCATTTGTGAAGCTGAGCTCACAAGAGATGTAGGGGGCCAGGCGCCAGCCGCTTACACCTGTAATCCTAACTACTCAAGAGGCTGCAATCTGGGGGCAATTTGAGGTTCGAAGCCAGCACAGGTAGAAAAGTCGGTGTGACTCCATCTCCAAAGAACCAGCCAAAAATGCTGGGCTAGAAGTGTGCCGTGGGCAGGCAAGCCGAATGAGAACATGAGGCCAAGCCTGGTGAGGGAGGGAGAAGAGGAGAAGAGGAGAAGAGAGGAGAGGGAGAGGGAGAGGGAGGGGAAGAGGGGAAGAAGGAAGGGAGGGAGGGAGAGAGGCAAAGAAACAGACTAGGGATTTTGATCATTACAGTTTCTGGGTTCCTACAAGAAACAGCCTCAAATCCCAAAAGACACAGAGTGACTCAAAGCCCTCACAGAGGGCGTTTTTTCCTTGGATTGGGCTAATGCTGGGCACCTGGGACCTTCCTGCAGCCAGGACTATCTGGGTCAGACAATACCTTATCTGTCTCGTCTTCTGAAATTACCACTGGGTTATTGACTTCTTAATATTCTGTGTACCTACTACTATATTTTGTGGCTATCCAAGTAAGCTCTGTGTGTGTGTGTGTGTGTGTGTGTACAGGCACATGCTGTGGACGTGCTTGTGTACCTACAGGGGGGCTTGAACTCAGGGCCTCACTCTTGTTTGCTTGCTTTCTTTTCTCTCTCCCTCCCTCCCTCCTTCCTTCCCTCTCTCTCTCTCTTTCTTTCTTCAAAGGCTCTTATCGCTGGCGCCACACCTCCATCCCCACCATTTTGCTGCTTTATCAGAGATAAGGTTCTCACAGACTTTTCTGCCAGGGTTGGCTTCAACCCTCTGTCCTCAGATCTCAGCCTCCCGGGTAGCTAGGACTACAGGTGTGAACCACCAGCGCCTAGCTTCCAGTTAAGCTTGACATGTCTAGAACTTGCCACCCGAGTTATCACATCAGTAACTGTGTCACAAATGGAACCAACAGTGAAGAATTTCCCCCCTCCCCACAATTGTTTCAGCGCTGTGTGGAAGGAAATCAAACATCCAGGCTGTAAGGGAGGAAGCGGCGGAATGAGACAGCCATGGATTCCGGCGCTGCCCGGCCGCTCCCGATACTTGCCTATGGCCAGCGTCATGGCCTTGAGCTTGCTTCGCACCAGCTTCACCACCATGCTCTTCTGCAGAGGGGTGGACCGACAGCAGAGGACCGAGCGGCACTGCTTGGCCAGGAAGAGAAATCTGTCCTCCAGGTTTTTCTCCAAGGCATACGCTAGGCTTCTCCCGTCGATCACGAGGCTGGGGCTGGGGCCGGAGGCCGAGGACGTGGAGGCTGGGTAGAGAGGGGAGAACCCCACGCTCACATTGCTTTCCGTGTTCTCGGGGGCACTGTAGGGCCCCCTGGATTGCACATACTGCAGGCACTGATCCAGGAGGGCTGCACACGCTTCCTGAAAAGGACATGAAGAGGGCGGTGTGGTTCACTCGGGGGTCACACCACGGACTCCCCCGGTCACCCGGCGCTGGGAGCTCTGAGCTGACTGCTTTCCAGGGCCCCAGGCTGCCAGATCCGATGACCTGGGGTGGGGGAGGGAGTGTGAGGGGGGAGGGAGGATGACCTCCAGAAAGGTCAGCTGAAGGGGGAGGTCTTTCTTTCTGCAAAGGAAAGAAAGCAGTAGATGCTTGAAAGATGGATCATATTATAACGTAAAATGTCTCACACCAGGTGAGATGATTGGCAAGGAGCTCTAAGTGCTTAATAGTTCCGAGGCCCTAACCTACCTTCCTACCTTCCTTCCTTCCTTCCTTCCTCCCTTCCTTTTCTTCCTTCCTTCTTTTCTTCCTTCCTTCCTTCCTTCCCCCTTCCTTCCTCCCTTCCTTCTTTCTCCTCTTTCTCCCCGCCTCTCTTCTCCCTCTCTCTTTTCTTTCTTTCCCTTCCTCCCTTTCCTTCTCTTTCGTTCCTCTCTTTCTCCCTGCCTCTCCTCTTTCTTTCTCTCTCCCTCCTCCTCTCCCTCCCTCCCCCGCCTCTCTCCTGGCACTGGGATCAAAGTCAGGGTTCTCCTTCAGCCTCCTCGGGTAGCAGGCCCTTTACTACTTGAGCTATGCCTCCAGCCCACCTTTTAGGCTGGTTATTTTGGAGACTGAGTCTCAGAGACTTTTCTATCCAGGCTGACCTCAAGTCACAATCCTCGGGATCTCAGCTTCCTGAGTAGCTAGGATGGGGTGTTGGGCTGGTGTGAGCCCCTAGCATGCAACTCAAACTCCATATTTCCTCAATATGAGCTCTGTCTAGTGACTTCTTTGAATGAGTATAGTGTGGGCAGAAAAAGAGAAAAGTTTACAACAGAAAAGCCTAAGAAGCAAACACCAAGTCAACAATAAGTCAACAGCTGGGTGCTTGTGGCTCATACCTGTAATCCTAGCTACTCAGGAGGCTGAGGCTTAAGGATTGCAGTTCTAGGCCAGCCCAGGCAGGAAAATCTGGGAGATTCTTACCTCCAATAAACTACTCAGAAAAAGCCAAGTGGTGCTGTGGCTCAAGTGTTAGTGTTGAGCCAAAGCAGCTCAGGGACAGAGCCCAGGCTTAGAGTTTAAGCCCCAGGACTGGCACAGAAGTCAATTAAATAAGTAAATAAATAGGACTGGAGGCATGGCTCAAATGATAGAGCGCTAGCTGTAAGCCAGAAAGTTGAGAGGGAGAGGGAGATGTCCTGAATTCAAGCTCCAGTCCTGCTACAACACACTAAAATTAGAAATAAAAAAAAAAAAGACCAAACTGAAATTCTAAAATGCAGGTTCTCATACCATAATGGAATTAAACTAGAAATCAGTAAGAGAAAGACCACAGGAAAAACCTTCAGACGCTTCAAAATGAAAGTGAATCCTTCTAAACAAACTCAGGCTCAAACAAGAATTTTCAGGGCAACAATTCCAAAAACAATCTTGAGCTGAATATGTAGATGAAAGCACAAAATTGTGCTCGTGAGAAACAGAAAAATATTCTCAGATCAGAAACACATGACTGTATTTTGAGAAACTAGGGAAAGAAATCGAACACAAAAGAGGCAACAGCAGATATCAATAAAATTAAAAACAAAAAAATAAAGGACAAACGTTCATCGGTGAAACCAAAATCTTGCCAGGCACTGGTGGCTCGAACCTGTCATCCTAGCTACTGGAGAAAATTGAGATCAGAAGATCAACACTTCAAAGCCAGCCTGGGCCTGGAAAATCTGTGAGACTGTTATTTCCAATTAATGGAGCTGTGGCTCAAGTAGTAGGAGCAGAAAAAGCTAAAAGACAGCTCCCAATCCTGAGTTCAAGCCCCAGTTACCTGTACAAAAAATAATAAAGAAACTAAAACCTTGTTCTTTGAAAGATTGATGAAATTAGTATACTGCTATTAAACCTGACCAAAAGGGCCAGGTGTATTGGTGCATGCCTATAATCTCAGCTGCCACAAAGGCAGAAGAAGAAAATGCTTTTGAGGCCAGCCCAGGCAAGAGTTATAGCAGAAGTGGGGAGGGGTGTGGTTCCAGCAAAGCAGTACGTGCCTAGCAACCACGAGGCCCTGAATTTAACTCCTAGTAACAGAAAACAACAACTTACCAGAAGAGAAGCCTCACACGACCAGTATCATAAATAACTAAATAAACTAAAAAAAATAAAAGGAGGACTATCGTTGCGGGTCCCTCGAGCGAAGGTGGCTCAGTGGTAGAGCGCTTGCCTTGCATGCGTGAGGCCCTTGGTTCGATTCCTCAGCACCACATAAGCAAAAAGAAAAAAGCTGGAAGTGGCGCTGTGGCTCAAGTGGTAGAGCGCTAGCCTTGAGCTGAAGAGCTGAGGGACAGCGCCCAGGCCCAGAGTTCAGGCCCCACGACCGGACCCAAAAAAAAAAAATAGGATTTAGGCCGGCACCAGTGGCTGACACCTGTAATCCTAGCTACTTAGGAGGCTGAGATCCAGAGGATCCTAGTTTGAAGCCACCTGGGACAGCAAAGTCTTTGAGACTCTGCAAATAAGCAAATGTTGGCTTCAGTAGTATAGTGGGGGGGGGGGGAGGGGGGAAGGGGGGAGGTATTATGAATAGGTAACAGTGTCTGAAAATCAGGGTCTGGGTGTCAAACTGCGAAGGAATTAGCGAGTCTGGTTTTGAGCCTTAGAAGAGCTTTTATCGCTTTGATCATTTGCCCTATCGAGAATCTATGAACCAGCCCCCAGACTACATATACATAAAACAAATATATATATATTTGTGTGTGCCAGTTCTGGGACTTGAACTTAGGACCTGAGGGCTGTTCTTGAGTTGTTGTTGTTGTTATTATTATTTTGTTTGCCCAAGGTTAGTGCTCTACCACTGGAGCCACAGCTCCACTACAGGCTTTTGGGTGGTGAATTGGAGATAAGGGTCTTACAGATTTTCCTGCCCGGGCTGGCTTCAAACCTCGATCCTCAGATCTCAGCCTCCTGAGTAGCAAGGACTACAGGCGTGAGCCACCCGTGCCTGGCCCAAGGCCATATTCTGAGTTGAGCTCATGCTTGGCTCCAGAAGTTTGCTCAGAGCCGGCACAGAGGCTAGTAGGTGAGGCTACGTGCTCCTTACATTCTTGGGGATTTAAGGGACACACGTGACTTGACTGCAAAGATCCTTGGGTCCCTGTTGGTGTATCCCAAAGACAGCTACTGATCTAGAGGAAATCAATGCAAAATGGAGCCCAGAGTTGGCTACACACACACACACACACACACACACACACACACACACACACACACACACACACACACACACACACACGTGACCTCCTGAGCAAAACAAATTCTCCCATACTATAGTATGTCAAGAATAAAAAGGTCCAACTTAGTGATCATCAAGTCCAGCTGCGTATTCTTTTGGCACTAAAAAAGAAAAACCTCCACATCTTCCAAACATATCCTAAAGTCCCAGAGACAGAGCTCCAGCACCTAGTGGGGGGGGGGGGGAGGTTCAGGAAGCAAAGGATCTTCCCACAGCAGCCGCTAGAGACAGAAGTCTCCTAGATGGCTTCCCCAAAGGAGCCCTGCCATGAGCCCCCCCCACCTCTTCCCAGGACATGGGGACAGAGGCAGAGCCTCCCCGAAACCAAGCTACCTGGGAATCAGCATTGAGAGTGATGACTTCCTCGCCATGGTCTAGGAGCTTGCAGGCGTACGCAATGTTGATGGCCGTCTCTTGTTTGTCTCCAGTGAGGACCCAGATCTGCAGGCCGGCTTGCCGAAATTTAGCGATGGTTTCTGGGACTCCATCTTGCAGGCGATCCTCAATCCCAGTGGCCCCTGATCACATGGAGCGGTAGTGTGTTAGCCCCTCCCCACCTGCAAGGGCTCCACTGAACACATCAGATACACCCTGACTGCCTGCACCCTGCAGAGGGCGCTACCCACAGGCAAAGCCATTTCTCATTTGGAAAATTGTCGTGATTCAACACTGCAGAGCTGTTGGAGTCACTGAACATCCGTGTTGCAGACTCCAAGGGCCTCGAGTTCCTTCTGCTTTAGGAAGCGAACTCAGAACTTTACATGAGTTGTGAGGCAGAGGCACAAAGGGCCATATTTAAAATCTAACATATCCTCTGGCAAGTTTCTGCCAACACCACCATTGCTCAGAGCCATTCACCACTTGTTACCAAAGCAGATGGCATCGACATTATTTGTCTAGTGTCAAGACTGAGGCTTGAATTCAGGGCCTGGATGCTGTTGCCTTAGTTTCTTTTCCTCTTCTTCTTTTTTTTTTTTTCTCCAATTTCTTTTGTTGGCCATAGAATTGGAACTCAAGGCCTGGGCGCTGGACTTGAGCTTTTGTGCTCAAGGTTGGCGCTCTACCACTTTGAGCCACAGCGCCACTTCTGGTTCTCTGGTGGTTCACTGGAGATAAGAGCACCATGGACTTTCCTGTCAGGGCTGGCTTTGAATCCTGATCCTTGGATTGATCCTCCTGATCCTCCTGAGTAGCTAGGATGATAAGGGTAAGCCACTGGTGCCCGGCTCCTAATTTAGCTTTTTTTTTTTTTTTGCTCAAGGATGGCGCTTTTATCACTAGAGCCATACTTCCAATTCTAGCTTATGTGTGTAGGGGTGAGTGGGTGGTCGTATGCACACTTGCTGGTTCTAGAACTTGAATTCAGGGTCTGAATGGTCCCTGCGCTTTATTATTTTTTTTCTTAATGATAGTGAACTACCTCCAGACACACCTTCACTTCTGGCTTTTTGTGTGGTTAACTGGAAATAAGAGTCTAAAGACTTTCCTTCCTCGGCAGGCTTCCAATTACAATACTCAGAGCTCAGCCTCCAGAGCAGCTAGGATAACAGGCAGGAGTCACCCGCTGCTGCTAACACCTTAAAACTGGAACTTCCCAGGCTGGGTATTCTTGTCATCTCTGGTTCTCAGAGAGAACCTGATTGGGAGAAGTGTGAGAAGAGACCAACTAAACAAAAAGTCAGCAGGACCCTATCACAACTACTGCGCTGAGCACGCCTGTGATTCCAGCTACAGGATGAATCAACAGGAAGACAGCCTGTGTATGCATAGCCAGCCCAGGCAAAAACATGAGGTCTTATACAGAAAATCACGAAAGGCAGAGAAGGGACAGAGATGCCGGCATGGCTTAAGTGGCAGGGTGTCCACTTAACAAGCATGAGACTCTGAGTTCAAATCCCAGCCCAAAAGAAAAACAGAAATGCCAGGTGCTGGTGGCTCACACCTGTAATCCTGGCTACTCAGGAGACTGAGATCTGAGGATCATGGATCGAAGCCAGCGCACACAGGAAAGGCCATGAGACTCTTATCTCCAATTAACTACCAGAGAACCGGAAGTGGTGCTGTGGCTCAAAGTGGTATAGTGCTAGGCCGAGTTCCAACCCCACGACTAACAAAAAATAAATATAAATAACAGAAAACAAAACAAAACAAAAACCTAAACCAAACAACAGCAGCAACCAAAAGCACCCTAGAACTTCCTTCATTTCAGGAGTTACTGGCCAATGAGCTCCCTCTTGGGGGACGTCCCTCCCTTAACCTGACCTAGAAACCCTGCAGGTCTGGGTCACGCACAGAATTCTAGGAAACTCTTGGAATTCTGGAAGGTTCACCTGACCTCAGCATGAAATACGGCAGCATTCAAAGAGAAAAGGCCTTTATTAAGTGATCTGAAGCGCATCTCCCAAGGTGGCTGTATGTGATATAACTTACGTAACTCTGGCTAAATGCCCATGGGACCCAGGGGAGGGCTTGGCATTTGTGAGTGTTAAAGTATGGGAGGTTGGAGAGTTCAGAGTTGGGTTGGGGCCACCATGCCACCTCTGTGCCAGGTGACTTTTCCATGGGAAAGGATAAGATGTCCCCTGTAGTGGAGCTGCAGGTGACACTCCAGACGAACTAGCAAGAAAATGGCCACAGGTAAAGGTGCTGGGGGGGGGGGGGGGGGAAAGGAGGGAGACAAATAGAACACTCTCCTCTGAATTTAGAGTCTTTGGCCAGAATGTGCAGGAAAAGAAAATTTCCAGGATAAGGTGTGGATGCGGAACTTTTCCACTGATGGTATTTATTTGTGGGTCTCTCGAGGCTATGAAACACTAGCATCTAAATGAAAAGATCTTTAGAAATAGGTACTTGGTTCAGAGAGATGAAAAAAATAAAGCTAGCTGGGCGCCGGTGGCTCACACCTGTCATCCTAGCTACTCAGGAGGCTGAGATCGGAGGATCGCGGTTCAAAGCCAGTCCAGGCAGGAAATTCTGTGACTCTTATCTCCAGCAAAACACCCAGAAAACTGGAAGTGGTGCTGTGGCTCAAGTGGTAGAGTGCTCTCCTTGAGCTGAAGAGCTGAGGGATAGTGCCCAGGCCCAGAGTTAAAGCCCCATGACAGACCAAAAAAAAAAAAAATGAAGCCGAAGAGTTGAAACAATATAGTACCCCTAAATGGCCTATTCGTGGCTCCAGCCATGGTCCTAAATAGTGGTGAGTGAGGATTGCTTTTATTTTCTAGCCTAGGCCTTGCCATTTAAAACCTAAATACAGCTGGGCACCAATGGCTCACACCTGTAATCCCAGATACTCAGGAGTCTGAGATTTGAGGATCATGGTTCAAAAGCCAGCATGGTTGGGAAAAATCTATGAGACTCTTATTTCTAATTAACCACCAAAAAGCAAGAAGTGGAAGTATAGCTCAAGTGGTAGAGTGTCGGCACTGAGTAAAAAAGTTCAGGGACAAAACCCAGGCCCTGAATTCAAGCTCCAACACCAACACCACCCCCTACAAACGAACACCATACATATAAACTGCATGGTGACTCCTGTCTATAATCCCAGGAGGCTGGAACAGGGAGGTCTCAATTAGGAGGCCTGGGCCTAAACCATGCTCAAAGATTTCAGGACATCCCTTTTGCCCTCCCAGGGCCCTGCGCACATTGGCATTGTTTTTCTTGGCACATAAGAAAACCGAGATGAAAAGAAAAAAAAAAAAAAGACTCAATTGCTTGCTCAAGAGTGTAATGACGAGTTCTCGGCTGAGCCAGGACAGAAAAACCGAGCCCAGAACCCAGATCAAGACAAGAATTCATCCTGAAATCTCACAGTCACATCCTTCCCAAATCTCAGGGAGGAGATGGCACTGCTAACAGTGGGATCACTGTCCACTGGAAGAGGGTTCTAAGCCCGCTGCTACTTGAACCACACCCTCGGCTGCTTTTGCTTTGGGTTTGTGTATCTGATAAGGTTCTCAAGTTTTTGTCTATGCCAGCCTCATCCTTCCCATCTCCACCTTCCAAGTATGACAGGCCTTCCTGGGATGACAGGCATGCAACATCACCCCTGACCTTGTTGCTTGCTTTTTGGAAAATAAGGTCTGTCCATATTACTCAGGCTGGCCTTATACTCCTGGGATCCTGAGGATCTCTCCTCATGCTTAGACTCCAGAGTCGCTGTGACTACATGCATGTGGCTCCACACCCAGCCGGGGAGAGGCCCATGCTCATAAGAGTACCCCAGTTCCATCAATCCAAGTAAGCAGAATGTCTTTTTAAGAGGAAGAGGTGCATTGTAATTCACACTCAAGGATGCAGTGTGGAATAGGTCACCAGACCTCCGGATCTTGGGGCTTTCTGAATAGTTCATGGTGGACATTACAGGAAGTTCCCATGTGTATTCATTATGTCTACCACACATTATACTATTAAATATTAATTGCTATTCACTTAGATATGTGCCTATTAGATATGCACATATAGAAATGGTAGATCACCCAACTCTTCTGCCCAAGGAACTAAACACAAGGTAGTCTTTTCTGTTAAATGAAAAACAACAACAACAACAACAAAACAAAAAAAAACCTAACAGAATTCTGGAGCTTTGTGTATGACTAGTGGGGGTAGGGGGTTCTGAGGAGGGTCCCCAAGTTGCAGGGAGTGTCTGATATTGTCACCAATTCCTCCGTGAGGACAGAGCTGGCAGCCCATGCATATAAAGACTGACAAATCCCTTTGCTACGTCGATAAATATTATATTAAATATCTCAAAGCTGAAATTCAATATTAAAATTAAGTGCAAAAGTATGAATGCCCCAATTTATTACCAGTAGTGATCAGTATTTATGAAATATAAATAGGAACACCCCCAGAAGGAAATTGCACATTTCAATAAAAATGAGCTCGTCTTCTTTTGATCCCAAGTGAATCTGAAATATTTATAAAATGCAAAAATCAGCGGTTTCTGGAGCATAAATGTTCTCCTGGGTTTGTCTGAGGGATGAAATACATCAGCGATCAGTTATCCAAAGGCTTGACGTTGGGCCCTAGTGGTTCACACCTGTAATCCTAGCTAATAACTCAGGAGGCTGAGATCTGAGAGGATCCTGGTTTGAAGCCAGCCCAGAGTCATCTCCAATTAACTAGCAAAAAGCCCGAAGTACAAATGTAGTAGAGGAAGAGCCCTGAGCGGAAAAAGCCAACCCAAAGCACAAGAACCTGAGTTCAAGTCCCAGTATGGTACAAAACAAAAGAACTTGTCATTTCTATTTTTTTTGTGTGCAAAAGCTGGGTAGAGGGCAGGCAGGTGGCCGTGTGGACGGGACACCTGCTTGCCATATGAGCCCCCTGGAACTCTCTCTGGGTCCTGGGAGACAAGCTACCATGGGGCCAGACCCAATCTAGTCCCTAACCAGGCTCAGCCAACTCAAGAGCGTGCCCAGAGCTCGGGCAGGGCCACCTGCTCCAGATCACCAATCTCTCTGTAAGCTCAATTCCCTTCCAACCGCACCCGGCAGCTGGAAGGGGTAAATTACCCAGCAGATGCAGATTGGTCTCCAGGCGGATGGCAGACTGGAAGAGGAGCTCCTCGCGGTTGTCCACGGCGGATTCGGCTTCCAGGTGGCTTTGCAGCCAACAGGCATACTCTTCTTTGCTCAGAACCTGTGGTTGAAGGCCAGGCAGAGGTGAGCGGGGCGGCGGGGCGGCCACCAGAGGGAGCCCTCGAGGGGCGGCCCCCACTCACCCTCTTGGCGATGCACAGGGTGCGCAGGCCTTCCCCCGCGTACTGGTTGAGGTAATTCTGTGTTTTGCTTCGGATCTTCTTTTGATGTCTCCCCCTGGCATCGTCTAGGTGGGCAGGCAAATGGGAGACGGTGAAGGAGTAGGAAAGGGCAAACCAGGATGTCCTGCTGCAGATCTACCCTCTTTCTCCCCGGGGCCCTTTTCTTCCTTTTATGAAATAGTAGGGCACCCCGCGTCCCCAGAGTTCCAAGTCCAAAGTTGGCTGTTAGTTTGAAACAGGGGGTTTGGTGGCTCAGGCCTGCAAGTCCTGGGTACTCGGGAGGCTGAGATCTGAGGATCCTGGTCTGAAACCAACCTGGGCAGCAAAGTCTGCGACTTTGGTTTTTGTTTTGCTTGAACTCCGGGCTCTGTCCCAAAGCCCCTTGGGTCCTTTAATGGCTCAAGGCTAGCACACTACCACATAAGCACGACAGCACCACTTCTGGCATTTTCTGGGAGGACTTGGAGGTAAGAATCTCTCGGCCCTTCCAGCCCCAGGCTGGCTTCCAAGCGCGATCCTCAGATCTCAGCCTCCGCCGCCGCCCTTGGCCTGGGCTGGCCTGGGCGGCTGGGCTGCTCCCGGGCACGGGACGGGAAGGAAGCTGCCAGCACTTGGGGTCTCAGGGTTCTCAGCCTGGGCTGTTGAGCTGGGACACTCGGGCTTCCCAGCCGACCCCCGGCCTCGCTGCTGCAGAAGGCGGCCGAACGGGGAGTCCAGGCCGGGGAGTCCAGGCCCGAACCCCGCCCGCGCGCCCCGAACAACCCCACGCCCCAAGACTTCCCCACGCCGATGGGGTACCTAGGGGTTTAGGGGCGAGCAGGGAGTGTCTGAGGAGCAGAAATACAACCGGGGAGAGGGAAGGGTACCTGAGGACTCGGTGGGGGGCATGGAAGAGAAAGGTGCCGTTCGTGGGGCACCTGGGGAGCCGGGCCGCGGCGGGAGGGCGGGAGCGTGGGGTGCAGGGGCGGGGCGGGTGCTGGGGGATCAGGGATGCGGTGGGCAGGTGGGGAGAAGGAGCGTGGAGGGCAGGGCAGGTGCGTGGGGAGCAGGGGCGCGCGGGGAGCAGGGCCGGGCCGGTGGGGAGCAGGGGCGCGCGGGGAGCAGGGCCGGGCCGGTGGGGAGCAGGGGCGCGCGGGGAGCAGACACGTGGGGAGCAGGGCCGGGCCGGCGGGGAGCAGGGCCGGGCCGGCGGGGAGCAGGGCCGGGCCGGCGGGGAGCCGGGGCGCGGGGATGCGGTGGGCCGGTGGGGAACAGGGATGCGGTGGGCCGGCGGGGAGCAGGGCCGGGCCGGCGGGGAGCCGGGGCGCGGGGATGCGGTGGGCCGGCGGGGGAGCAGGGCCGGGCCGGCGGGGAGCCGGGGCGCGGCGCGGCGCGGCGCGGGCGCGCACCTGGGGAGCAGGGCCGCAGCAGGTCCATGAGCATGGAGTCGGCGCCCTTGGTGTAGACGTTGATCTCGTCGGTGAGCGGGTGGCGGATCACCACCGACATGCGCTTGCGGATGGAGTCGAAGCCCAGCGTGTGCAGCAGCTCGAAGGTGAGGCGGCCCAGGTGCGGCAGCTCCACCGACACCTGGTCGTGCAGCCGGTCGGCCAGCCGGCAGCTGTAGGCGCGGGCCGCGTACACCAGCGCCGCCTCGTCGGGGCTCTCGGCCTCGTAGCGCAGCTCGGGGTCGGCGGCGGCGGCGGCGCGGTCCGGGGCCTGCGCGCGCTCGGGGCTCCAGCCGCCGGCGCCCTCGGGCCCCTCGGCGCCGTCCGTGCCGCTGGCCTGGCTGCTGTAGCCGTTGCTGGCCAGGGCCGGCGCCGGCTGGCCCAGCCGGTCGAAGATGCTGTCGTGGGACAGGTTGGACAGGAAGCTGGACCCCGACTTCTGGCTGAACTTGGTGGCCAGGCTCCCGCTGCTGCAGCCCGAGGCCAGGCGGCTGGGCGTGAACCTCCGCAGGAAGCCCTCGATGGTCTTCACGGGGGACTTGAGCTCTAACCTCACCCGCACCTGCGGGAGAAGCGGGAGTCAGGAGCGAGCGGGGACCCTGGGGCCGCAGCGGGGGGCGGGGGGGGGCTCACAGTGAGCAGAGAGGGACTCAGTTCGCCACGGCCAGTCACAAAACTGGGCCTTTCCTTCCCCTGATCAAAACGCGCTGCAGAGTGTCATTTTGTTAAAAAATTTAAATTAAAAAAAAAATCACATTTCTAAACCCCAAAGAACCTTTCTTAGTAAATTATTATTATTGTTGTTAATTTTGTGCTATATAAAATATCTTTAAAAATGTTCAATATATTAACTATTAAAGTAAATATATAAAATATGTATATGACACACTATATGTATATAGAACTATAACATAATATGTAATTATGCATGTTCTATACTGTACATATATTATATAATTATATGATTATACACTAGTATTTAATATATATTATATAATTATACATGATTATAATATAATTATATAATATAACATGTAATGTTATTTAAAATCATATTAACTATATGGTTAAATGTTTATGTGTTATATATAATAGATAGTATGTATAATATACATAATTGCTACACTGGTTGTGTCTGCCAGCCAACCTAGACAGCTCAGAGACTTACACAACGCATGTGCCAGTGAGCTTTAATGTGGGTAGAATTACTGCATTCAGGCCAGAAAGGGGCATCTGTGTTCTGCCACAAGAAACAGCTCCTCCTTGGAACAGGCAGCAGGAGAGCCTCTCAGTGCCCAACCCTGTCTCCTTGGGATCCACTAGGCTCACTGGGTTCAGCTGGGTTCAGCTGTGCCCAGAAAAAGAGGAGGTAGGGGCATGATCGAGTCCCTGTATGCCCTCATCTTCCCCCCTGCCAGGCTGCCTGGCTTGCTGGCACATCCACAGGTTCAGCCCTCGTGATGCGTGGCCCACCTGCAGGCCTTCTAAGGAGCCTGTGGGTAACACATAAAACCTTCCCTTCTGCTGGGGCGGCGATGGCTCACGCCTGTCATCCTGGCTACTCAGGAAGCTGAGATTTGAGGATCAGGATTCAAAGCCAGCTTGGGCAATAAAGTCTGTGAGACTTTTATCTCCAGTTTCCCAGCAAAAAGTCACGAGTGGAGGGGTGGCTCACGTAGTAGAACATCAGTGTTGGGCAACAAAGCTACAGCACAGTGAGTGTGTCCTGGCACTGAATGTGAGCCCAGTACCAGCATAAAAACAAACAGGCAGGGAAGGTGGCTCAGGGGTAGAGTGCTTGTCTCACATGCATGAGGCCATGGGTTCGATTCCTCAGCACCACATAAGCAGAAAAAGCCGGAAGTGGCACTATGGCTCAAGCGGTAGAGAGTTAGCCTTGAGCTGAAGAGCTGAGGGACAGTGCCCAGACCCAGAGTTCAAGCCCCAGGACTGACCAAAAAAAACAAAAATCAGCAAACAAAAATACCTTTCTTCTCTTCAGAAAGGGCCTTCATATGAGCCCAGACCCAAACCAACTTGATTCCTGTTTCTCCCCCTAGGTAACCTGACCGATTCTTATCCACTTCACCACAGGGGCCTCGCTGAATTCTTATTACTACCCATCTGACATCCACTCTGAGCTTCTCCATAAATCTTCACCCATCACCCCAGGGCCCAGTGAGGTACCAGAAGCACAGACATATCTAAAGACATGAAGTCAGAACACCCAGAGTCTGGATTGGAATCCAGCTTGCCCCCGCCGCCCCCTCTTCCCGTGTGGCTCTGGGGTGCTGAGTACTGAGTGGATCATTGTCTGCAGCTTCCTTCTGCCCCTGTCCGAGTCCAGGAAACACTGAGGCAAGCTGAGACCTCCCAAACTCACCTGTCCACCCTTCACATTTGAGAGGTGCTGTTGAGGCTGAGTGGCACACCCTGCAGGCAGCGCGCATGCCTGAGTCACTTCGGGAAGACTGAGGACAGAGCACTTCACTTGCCTTTTGTCGTGGCTGATCCGGGGAGGTGACCACCACTGTGTTGCAGATGGTGAGCGCAATGAAGAAGTCGAACACGTCGGACAGCTCGGGCGAGAGGTGGGCCAGGGGGCGTTCCTGGTGCCTGGCGATGGACAGGCGTCGGTCACACTCGCTCACCTTCTCCAGCAGCTTCGGGTCGGGCGTGATGTCTTTTTCCTAGGGGAAACAAATAGAGGCCCCCCAGTTGGGTCTGATTGAATAACCCAGCAAGTGTTTTCATGCTCAACGACTTCAGGGGCCTTGATGTGGTTTCTTACAGTTGGCAACAAAGGCATGTCAGGCATACATGTCATCTCTGAAGGCATCTGTGTATAATTTTAGCTGTAGAAGTGAAGGTCAAACATATGGGAAGAAAGGCACGTTTTTATTACAAGTAACTAGTAAAACATTTCTTATAATATGGATATAATAAGCCAGGGGCTGGTGGCTCACAGCTGTAATCCTAGTACTCAAGAGGCTGAGATTTGAGGATTGTGGTTGGAAGCCAGGCCCAGTCAAAAAAGTTTGTGAGGGAGTGGCACTGTGGCTCAAAAGGACAGTGCCCAGGCCCAGAGTTCAGGCCCCACGACTGAAAAAAAACAAACAAACAAAAAAAAAAAAACCCACATTAAAAAAAAGTCCTATCAAAATGGATGAAGGTACCCATGATTTATCTATGATGGTCATCATCATCATCATCTTCTTCTTTTTTGGCTCTTTAGGTATCCCTTGCCATACTGTGTGTGACGATTTGTGAATCATGAAGTTGCTAGGTCAGGAAGTCTGATCTTTCACACATCTGTCACACACACACACACACACACACACACACACACACACACACACACACACACACACACTACAGAAGAACGCCCCACAGGACGTTCCCTCAGGAGAACGTCCCACAATGCAGTAACCTGCCTGCCACCTCCCCCCTTCCCCCCCCCCCCCAGCATTCCCAGGGGCCCTGTGGCCATAACTCTAGATTATCATAGTTCAGTGGCAGATTCTGTACACATCTAGACAAGCGAGGCCACCCAGAAAATTTCCACTTGTTTCCGGAGATTTTCCTCTCTGGTGGCAGTACATGAACAGCAGGTAAGTCGGAGGAAGTTGTTTTAATGGGATTTAGGATTACCTAATTAATACTGTGTGTGTGTGTGTGTGTGTGTGTGTGTGTGTGTGTGTGTGTGTGTGTGTGTGTGTGTGTGTGTAAAGAGAGGGACCCACTCTCCTTTTTTGCAGTTGACATTTTTGTTTTCTTTTGCCTGCCTCTCTGCCTGCCTGCCTTCTCTCTCTCTCTCTGTCTCTGTCTCCTCTGTCTCTGTCTGTCTGTCTGTCTCTCTTTTTGTGACGGTACTGAATTCACTGCTGGGCGCTATTCCTTCAGCTTTTTCACTCAAGGCTGGCCACTCTATTAACTGAGCAACAGCTCTACTTCTGGCTTTTAAAAAATTATGATGATCTTTAAGTAGTTGTACCAGGGGGTTATAATACAGCTTGTCAGCTTATGAGTCCCACGCACTTTGATGAATGTCATGCCTTTGCTCCTCCTCCCCATCTCTTCCAGCTCCCCCCTCCTCCCATCCACTCCATCTTCCACGCTGCATTTTCACATGTGTACCCAAAATATTATGACTATATTCTCACTTCTGGCTTTGTACTGGTGGAGATCAGAGTCTCCTGAAGTTTCCCACCTAGGCTGGCTTGCAGCCACGATCCTCGGATCTCAGCCTTCTAAGAGGAGCTAGGATTACAGGCGTGACACCAGCACCTGGCTATTCTGATGTTTTATTCATGTATTTCACTTGGCAGGCCAGGCTTTCTCTCTGTGTGGCTTACACAGCAGCTACCCAGCCCATAGGCACCATGACACAGAGGGCTTTGAGTCTTTGGAAAAGAGACAATGGGAGTAGAAAAGCTGTCAGCCAGAAAACTGATCAGAGCCACAGTACCCAGCAGGGGCTTATCTGATCAAATAGGACACACTTTTTTGTTGTTGTTGGTCACTGGGCTTGAACTCAGGGCTCAGGCCCTCTCCCTGAGCTTTTTATTCAAGGCTAGCACTCTACCACTTTGAGGCACAGCGCCTCTTCCAGTTTTCTGGTGGTTCATTAGAAATAAGGGTCTCATGGATGGTCTTTCCCTGGGCTGGCTTCCAGCCATGATGCTCAGAATGGCAGCCTCCTGAGTAGCTAGGATGACAGGCATGAGCCACCAGCTCCCAGCTGGCAGTGACAAGACAGGAGGAAGGCAGACAGGTAGCCTTCCCACAAGGCCATCCACCCTCCCTGGCCGCGCTCACCATGGGGCTGCTGAACGCCGTGTGCCTGGACAGCATGCTGGCCCTCTTTGCCTCTGCACGGCTGTTGGTGCGCCGGTGGGACTTGGTGCTCTGGGTTCGGTGCATGATCCGCACGCTCTGGTGGCTCCCAATGCTGCCACGCTGGGACAGCGTGCTGGACCTGGGCACAGTCTCCTCCTCCTCAGAGTCAGCCTCCTGGTACCTGGCCAGACGCTGGGCTGTGGGGAGAGGGACATGGGGCAGGGCATCATGAGGGCAGGTTGAGCTGACTTAGGGTGCTCTGTGTTCCATGAGCCTTTACCAACTCCCACACCCCAGAGCACACACAATCTTTGTTCCCCAATGACAAGGCCACCACATTTAGTGAGTTTCTACCAGTAAAGGGCTAAAAAATATCCTTGCCAGGTGTTGGTCGTTCATGCCTATAACCCTGGCTAATCAGAAGGCTGAGATCTGAAGATCACAGTTCAAAGCCAGCCCAGGCAGCAAAGTCTGTGAGACCTCTTAACAATAAATTACCAAAAGAAGCTGGAAGTGGAGCTATGGCTCAACTGGTAGAGCACTAGCTATTCTTGAGATAGTGCCCATGCCCATGACTCAAAAAGAAAAGAAAAGAAAGAAAACCCAAAGTGGAGCTGTGACTCAAGTGGTGGACTGTTAGCCTTTAGCAAAAAAATCTAAGTGACAGCACCCAGGCCCTGAATTCAAGACCCAGTACTGGCACAAATATCACTCTATCTACATGTAAATACACACCAACACACACAAAACACTGATATTCCTTCTGTGATCACATGGTGTGATTGTAAGCATCCAGAGTTTGGGTCCAGTCAGTCAAACTCAATCCAAGAAGCAATGGTCCAGTTGAGCCCATCGGAGGCACTGCTGACCAGTCTCTGGGGCCTTCTGGGAATGGTGGTACTCCTGCTCTGTTGTTACTAACTTACTATTTGAACAACTTTTCCTGGATTTGCCCAGTTAGCAGGGCCTGTTGCATCACGAATCAACATGATGTGATTGGACTGTTTGTCAGGATTACTAATTCAAAACAAACCTGTAATCCCAACATTGTGTGCAGAGTGCCGGGTAGAAACACCAGGTACCCTAATACCAGGAAGCCTGCTGAAAATGTCCATGGCCTTGTTCAGCCTTGTGACCTAAATCCCAATTTGATGACAGCTGGATGGCATGGAAGAGCAAATTCTAGACCAGTGAGATTGTGTCTGTCCTTGAGCCTTGTGTATTTGGGAGTTCGGCTTCCTCCCGCAGAAGGGGAGATCTGTCTGTCCTCACCAATCCTGCCAGCAGTCGCCATGAGAGCCTAGAGGTCCATGTGGTCATGGCTCAGATCCTTCACTAAAATGGATCAGTATTTGATATCTATATATAATGTGGCAGGATTAAGTCAAGCTAATGAATCTGCCACCTCACTTGCCTATCTTTCATTGTGTGTGTGTATGTGGAAGGTCAGTTCTGGAACTTGAACTCAGGGCCTCATATGCTTGCTTAGCTTTTTTAGTTTTTTTTGCTCTAGGCTGACACCCTACCCCTTGAGCCACACCTCTACTTCTGGCATTTTGCTGATTCAATGGAGATTGCCTGGGATGGCTTTGAACTGGGATCCTCAGAAGTCAGCCTCTTGAGAAGCTATGATGATAGGCATGAGTCACCGGTAACCGGCTTTGCCTTTATCTGAAATAGACACTTAACTATTCTGGAATATAGATTCATGACTCGAGTCCATCCGTTGTTTAGGTCTCAAACCTCTTCTTCTTGACTCTCTTGAAATGTTGAAATTCTAAAAGGCTGTTGCGGAATATTTTGTCTGGGGAACAAGCTATTCTGTATGAAGTTTAGGCATCTGGGAAGAGGGAAGGAATGCAGGCCCGGGGATGAGGCAGGAGGAAAGGAATGACACCAGAAGGAGACTGAGAATGGCTGCATGGGACACAGGCAGTTTACTTGGGCTGGCAGAAAAAACAGTAAAACAAGACGTGCCATGTTAGGCTACTTTAACTGTACAGTGAAGGAAGACAGTTAAGTGTTAGGGAGCTTGGGCTATATAACTCAGGAGTTTGTTTCTGGGCATGGCTTTTGATGTCCTCTGTTGCTGATTTAGGAAAGAAAGGGGGTCCTCTTGGGACATACAATCGCCCTCAGAAACACTCCTGAGTGGGGGAACGTTCCCCATAGCGCCCTCTCCTGGCAGGGTTGGAGACCGCTTGTTCCAGTCATCCTTGGGCTTACGAAACTAGTAACTCTCTGGCTTCCTTCAACAAGGAAGGAGGCAGCCGAGGATAAGAAGAGAGCTGGGAGGAGGAGGGCCTGCCCAGATAATCACAAGTAAGGCGCTGCATTTCTCTCCAGCTCCCATGGACATTGTGTTCCAAGGGAAAGAAGGCGGCCCTTCTGAGAATTTCAGCTGATAACAGGAAGATGGATAAGTGACAAAGGGAACATCTCTCTGTCCCTTTGGTGTGGCACAGTAAAGCGACTGCTTTGCCCCAGAAAATGAGTTCCTCGGGGGTGTGAAACCCCTGGCTGGCTGCTGCATCTGCCTGGCAGAAAATGAATACGGAAATAGATGGCCATCATTTCCAAAGACTCTGCAGTGAGCTGGGCCATGTCAGCCTGTTCTATAAATAGCACAGGCTTCAGGCTCCCAAGGTGAAGATCAGCATTCTCTGAGTCTTGTGGTGGTGGTGGTGGTGGTGGTGGTGATGGTGTGTGTGCAGTGGGGGGGGGGGGGATATAGTTTTAGACATAGCAGCCTTCCTGTCCAGCCCATCCTGGAAGCCCCCAACACCCACCCTGCCAGACTCACCATTGGCATCATGAGAATATTCAACACCAGACACAATGCATCTTCGGAAAACCATCTTATTTTCAGTTAAGGTGCCAGTTTTATCGGAGAAAATGTACTGTATCTGCCCTAAGTCCTCGGTGATGTTCAGAGCTCGACACTGCAACTGTGAGTCAGTCTCTTCGTCATACAAGTCTATGTCCTGGTTAATGAAGTACACTTGGCACACTTTGACAATTTCAATGGAAACATACAAAGAAATGGGGATCAAAACCTAGAAGAAGATAGAAGGCACACAGGGTGAATGATGGCAAGCACCAGAAATCACAGAATTAGTCCAATCTACTTCACTGACAAATGACTACAAACCACAAGGAACAGGAACTATACTGTACCTTGAAGCTCTTACATGGGTTGGTTTAGAATCACTATTGGAAAAGGATTAGAGTATTGGCAAAAAGAGTTTAAACTAGGAAGAGCCTAAGTGCACCTGCAGAGTAGAAATCCACTATGGTGTCTGGGAATGTCTGGAGAGAAGCAAGCGTTTTCGTATTACTAAGGTTTGCTTGAGAGAGGCTAGGAAGAGAAAGAGAGAAAAGAGAAAAAAAAGGAGAAAAACATAGCATCGTCAGACTCCTTGTAAAAGCAAAGTCATCTCAAACCACAGCAATATTCAACCCCCAGGCTTTCCCTGGGCCCTGGGTGACAGAAGCTGTCTGTCACTTGCAGACGCAACCCCACAGTTCAGAGAGCAGCCACAAAAGGAGGCCAGTTTATCCTACAGGATCTATTTCCACCATGATGCATGATTAAAAAGCAAAGGGAGGGCTGAAATGTAGCTCACTGGCAAAGCAACTTGCCTAGCCAGTGTAACGTCCTCGGTTCAATTCCCAAAAAAGGAAAGACCCCCCCCCCAAAAAAAAAATACAGTTAAAAAACCAAAGCAAAGGGAGGAAGACTTTGAGAAAAACATCAGCTTCCTTAAAATCACTGTTCATTTTGTAGCATTCCAATATTGAACTAATACTAGCCGGGCACTGGTGGCTCATGCTTGTAATCCTAACTCCTCAGGAGGCTGAGATCTGACAATTGCAGTTTGAAGCCAGACCAGGCAGGAATGACTATGAGACTCTTATCTCCAATAAGCCACCAGAAAACCCAAAGTGGTGCTATGGCTCAAAGTAGTAGAGCACTAGCCTTGAGCAAAAAGCTCAGGGATGTGCCCAGGCTCTGAGTTCAAGTCCCATGGCTAACGAAAACAAAACAAAACAAAACAAAAAAACAAAACAAAAACTAATTTGAAATTCAAAATAAAGCTATTTCTGGTTGGATAAAACACCTATGGTAAGAAAGAATGAGGTTTTCCTTCTAGATGAGGCTAAGCGCGCACCTTCTGGCCATTGTGTTCCCAAAAGGTTAGTGACCTTTCCTGCCTCTTCTCACTTGAACACCGTTCCTACACTAACAAATCTTCTGGACATACGTCCTCAGGGATTGGGTACTGTTTTGGGGGTGGAGAAGATATATGAATGAATACTAGTGGTAAAACAATGATAAAAATTTAAAAAAACAAAACAAAACAATGCTCAGCCTGGTGTTGGTGGCTCACATATGTAATCCTAACTACTCAGAAGGCTGAGATCTGAGAATCACAGTTCAAAGCAAGGCTGGGCTGGAAATTCCTAAGATTCTTTCTTACCTCCAATTCTCCAGTTAAACTCCCCTTGCCCCCACCAAAGCTGGAAGTGGAGATGTGGCTCAAATGGGAGAGCCTTAGCTTTGACAGAAAAAAGCAAAGGAGGGGGCTGGGAAGGTGGCTCAGTGGTAGAGTGCTTGCCTTGCATGCCTGAGGCCCTGGGTTCCATTCCTCAGTACCACATAAGCAAAAAGAAAAAAGCCGGAAGTGGCGCTGTGGCTCAAGTGGTAGAGCGCTAGCCTTGAGCTGAAGAGCTGAGGGACAGCGCACAGGCCCAGAGTTCAGGCTCCACAACCGACCAAAAAAAAACAACCCAAAACTTGAGTAATATACTATCTTTTTATAGACCCAGTTCCATTGGTCCACTGGTGTGTATGTATGTGTGTAAGTGTGAGTGTGTGCTGATAGTGGGTCTTGAACTCAGGGCATGGGCACTGTCTCTGAGCTTTTTCCACTCAAAGCTAGCATTCTACCACTTGAGCCCCACCTCCACTTTTTCAGTTTCATTCCTCGATTCTCAGATTTCAGCCTTCTGAGGAGCTAGAATTACAGGCAGGAGCCACTGGCACCCAGCATGAAGTTCACCTGAAGTTAGCAGAGCAAGCCAGGGGTCACTGACAGCACACCTGTACAGCATGCATGAAGATCTACCTTCCGTCATCATTGTCATGCACCCCCCAATTTTTTAAAAACATGTGAAAATCAATGAAGCAGTGACCACAACCACATCCAACTATTCAAAGAGAATTTTGACTTGAACATCCCCTAAGGCAAAAACCCTATAGATAAATGAAAGAAATTAAAGAAGCATCACACTAAAAAGACACCATTGGCACCTTCGGGGCTACAGCAGTGACTGGAAATCCTCGGTGAGCACAATGACTCTGAAGTTCTCTGTGGAGAATTAAAGCAGTGATCATACCTGCAGAACTATGATCATTGTCAAAAAGGAATACACGGCCGCTGTGACTGGGGAGGGAGAGCTGCCATCAGACTCAGGGACCTCGAATAATGCTTTCTTCTCTTGATACCTCCGAACCCACAATCCATGTCCTGAAGCCACATGCAAAGACAAAGGTTATTGAGCCGAGTGAAAGCTGGGGTCACAGCTGGTAATAAAATTAAGGTTAAAAACTACGATTTGTTACGAGACACAGCTCTTTGGTTTCTTAGCTTTCCTTTCCTGCAATACAGTAAAAGCACAGCCAATTCTTGACACTCACAATCAGACTGATGGAGGAATTTGGACTTGACATTTTCCTCACATCGGGAGGTGCTGAATGGCTCCACTGGTCAGAAGGCAAAAGTGCCTGTGTGCTAGTAAAGTATTTGCCAGGGCACGTCTCACCAAAACTCCCCCACAAAAACAAGCTCAGTGCTGGTGGCTTACACCTGAAATCCTAGCTACTCAGGAGGCTGAGATCTGAGGGTCAAGGTTCAGAAAGTCAGCCTGAGCAGGAAAGTCAGTAATACCTTTTATCTCCCAATGAATAACAAAAAAGCTGGAAGTGAAGGTGTGTTCAAAATGGTTAAGCAATCATCATGTGTAAAAATGCTCAAGTTCAAGACCCAGGACTGGTACCAAAAACAAAACCAAAAAAGGCTCGTGAGCTGCTTAGTGTAAAAGCAACAGGTTTTTCAATGGGCAACATTGATCATTATTTTGAAATGTAATCATTTTATGTGTGTGTGTGTGTGTGTGTGTGTGTGTGTGTGTGTGTATGTGTGTCTGTCTGTCTGTCTGTCTAGACTGGGGCTTGAACATAGGGCTGTGGTTTCTTCTTGCCTAGCTTTTTCTGCTCAAGGCTGGTGCTTGACCATTTGAGCTATGCCCTCACTTCTGGCTTTTTGCTGGTTAAGTGCCCAAGGCAGGCTTTGAAATCCCAATCTCAGGTCTCAGCCTCCCGATAGGAACCACAAGGGTCCAGCAATCCTCACACAGAATAAGAAGCCAATGGAAATGCATGCCATTTCACGAATTGGGTCTAGCACCTATCTAAGAACAGAAGTCTTATTTATGTGTTCAGCACATCATTTTATCAGGATCGTATCACACCTGCCTGGTTCTGGAGGACAGCAGCTCAGGGTCAAGGTGAAGGTCATATCCACTATTGCCTCTACCCTCTCCTTCCCCTTCAAGAAGCACATACGCCCCTCTTTAGGAGCCACTAGTTTTGTCTTTCCATGAAGTTCCCAGCGGTAACATTGATGTTTCTCTTGGTATGAGTTCATCTCCAGCTTCCTGAATTTTCTTCCACTGGGCTCATTACTACCTTGGCCATGAATCCCTTCTTCCTTCCAGGTCTTCATCAGTTCAGAAAATAACCTAACTACATGCAACCCATTCATCAAGGTATCTGCCACATGGCTACTGGATTCAAACTCTAGAGTCGAGGTGGTGCTGGCGTGGAATGAGTGGAGACGGCCTGCCAGGTTGGCCTCTCCGGAAGTGATCCGGCCACAGCCCCTCAGCTGATGAGCTGTCTGGAAGACTTACCGACGGCTGAAAAGAGAGACATACAAACGAGGAGGAGGACACACCACAGCACGTCGCAGTTCATCTGCCTCTCCAGCTGGCTGCGCTTGTAGCGGGGCCCGCTGTTGTTCAACAGAGCTTTAGTTTCGTGTCCTGGGAGGGGAGGATGAGGCACACAGTGAACCAATGCCCCCCACGTACACAGGACCAGTGGTGGGGGGGTCCTATGGGGTGAACGATTATGCTGTGGTCTGGCCAAAGTTACGTGATAGACTCAGTCTATCTGGCCGAGTAGAAACTGATTATATATAATAGTTTCACATATAAACTATAAGTGCATAATAGGGTATAGTTCTGTTATATAAAATAATTTTATATGTATAATCTCATATTCATACAAACATATAAATTTATGTAGAAATGGTTTATATTTATGTAATTTTGCAGTTATACAATCTCATACTCATCTATATTATGTAACTATATTTACATACTATTAGAGAATACAGTACAATATATAAATATTATGTATATATTATAATAGGTAATGCCAATTTTATAGTTACATTATATATTATAAAATTTTGACATCTACTGTATATAATAGTATGCTATTATATAATAGAATGTATAATATATAATACATTATACACGATATAATGGTATATGTTATAATGTATTATAATGTATAATATATTATACATTATTTATGATATAATAGTATGTTATAATGCATTATATATTATACATTATACATGATATAATAGTATGTTATTATACATGATATAATAGTATGTTATACATAATAGCATGTTGTTATACATGATATAATAGTATCTTATTACACATGATATAATAGTATGCTATACATGATATAATAGTATGTTATATATGATATAATAGTGTTATTATACATGATATAATAGTATGTTATACATGATATAATAGTATGTTGTTATACATGATATAATAGCATGTTACTATACATGATATAATAGTATGTTATACATGATATAATAGTATGTTATACATGATATAATAGTATGTTGTTATACATGATATAATAGTATGTTGTTATACATGATATAGTAGTCTGTTATAATGTATTATATTATGCATTATACATGATATAATGGTATGTTGTTATACATGATATAGTAGTGTGTTATACATGATATAGTAGTGTGTTATTATACATGATATAATAGTATGTTATACATGATATAATAGTATGTTGTTATACATGATATAATAGTATGTTGTTATACATGATATAGTAGTCTGTTATAATGTATTATATTATGCATTATACATGATATAATGGTATGTTGTTATACATGATATAGTAGTGTGTTATACATGATATAGTAGTGTGTTATTATACATGATATAATAGTATGTCATACATGATATAATAGTATGTTATTATACATGATATAATAGTATGTTATACATGATATAATAGTATGTTGTTATACATGATATAACAGTATGTTGTTATACATGATATAATAGTCTGTTATAATGTATTATATTATGCATTATACATGATATAATGGTATGTTATTATACATGATATAATGGTATGTTATACATGATATAATAGTATGTTGTTATACATGATATAATGGTATGTTATTATACATGATATAATGGTATGTTGTTATACATGATATAATAGTATGTTGTTATACATGATATAATGGTATGTTATTATACATGATATAATGGTATGTTATAATGTATTATATATTATGCATTATACATGATATAATGGTATGTTGTTATACATGATATAGTAGTGTGTTATACATGATATAATAGTATGTTATTATACATGATATAATAGTATGTTATACATGATATAATAGTATGTTGTTATACATGATATAGTAGTCTGTTATAATGTATTATATTATGCATTATACATGATATAATGGTATGTTGTTATACATGATATAGTAGTGTGTTATACATGATATAGTAGTATGTTGCTGTAGCATGTGCAATGCGTTATACGTTATACACTCTATCACATGTACTTCTGTCGTGTGAGCTTTACGTGATCACACGCACACGAGGCCCGGGCGCCGCACCCACCTGCGTAGACCACGATGCCAGCCACGGCCTCCGTGTTCCGGATGGTGCAGCCTCGGAGCAACAGGTTCTCCTTATGCAGCCCGGCCTTCTTCCCGTTCTCGTGAATGCTGGGGAGGAACGGGGCACGCACGACGTGACCGACCGCGGCGCCACGTGGCCGTGCGCGTGACGTCACGCGGCCACGCACGCTGGCGCGGCCACGCACGCGGCGCCACGCGGCCGCGCAGTCACTACCTCGCGGCCTCCAGCAGAGCGGTGAGGGTTCCAGGCCTGAGCGGCCAGCGCCCGTGACAAGGCCTCCTCCTCCTTCCAGGAACCAATCCCGTTACCGAGGCCCACAGAGCGGGGAAACGAGAAGGGCCCTGGCTCGGTACGGCCTTCTCTGCAGGGCAAGTATTACTTTCAATCAGCGTCTCATATTGGCACAAACACAGCAAGACGCCTCTAGAAAAGAGGATGTTACTAATCCCGAAAGGGAGAGGGGTTCACAGTGAAGACAGGAGGAGAGGGGCGTCATCATCACATTCAATGCAGAGCCTAGGAAACTAGGAAAACAGGGGATGGTGGGCTTGGGGAGATGGGGGAGAAGGATGCAAGGGCTGACACTGATCAAAATGCACTGGACTCACACACTGGCGTGTCGAATTGGAATCCCTTTGTACAGCTACTTAGGGATACTGAAAATGGATTTAAAGGTGAAATTAAAAATAATAAAAAGGCCGTAAAAATCGATCCTAAAAACGATAGTAAAAATGTAAAAATGACCCAGGCCTATACTCCTAGCTACTCACGGTGCTGAGATCTGAGGATCGCACTCCACAAAGCCAGTCTGGGCAGGAAAGTGAATGAGACTGGTAACTCCAATGAAGCACCAGAAAGTTTGAAGCCTGAAGGGGAGCTGTGGCTCAAGCGGTAGAGCACTAGCCTTGAGCAAAAAAGAAGCTCAGGGACAGCATCCAGGCCCTGAGTTCAAGCTCTAGGTCAAGCACAAAAAAAAAGAAAAGAAAAACAAAAAAAATAGATAATTAAAAAAAATTGTTTCACTAGTATGTAGATTAACAAGTTAGTCAGCAATGAAGCCAGAAATTCTCAAATTTATGCACTTGGCCACAAGAGCCCAATGCTAGGAACACATTAGGAGAGCCTCAGTCTGAGTTGCACAGGTCATACAGAGGGAGAGGCCTTGGAAGCTTCCAGAAGCACAGCAGGAGCCTGGCCTAACCTTCCCCAAACAGTGCTTACCACAGAAGAACCTTCCAAAAAGCTTCTTTTCATAACTCTGAATAGACAGATTGTGTGTGCCTGCCTGCCCACAAACCCATCATCCAAATGCTTCCTCCCTCAGTCATTCTTATTCTTGAAAGCTCACCAGAGACCTTTGAAGAAATTCCCTCCTGCCGGGTCCTAGCCTCCTGCACACTGACCACAGAAATCACCCTATTTTCCGGCATAGAGGAGAAGCTGATCATAAAATTGAGGCTAGAATGCCAGTTTTCTGCAGAGCAAATGCAAAGGGAACTGCAGGAGATCGCTCAGCCAGCATTGTGTGGATGGTTGACACTGGCAATTAATTCCCAGACAGTGTAAGGCTTGACCTGAAAAAGTGATTCAAGGCTGAAAAGCCTCACTGCCAGGTGAAGCATCAAAGAGCAGCCTGTCAGAAACATGGCTAGACACCAAGTCCTGCTCCACATTTTCAAGTAAGAGGACATGATGGTCACATTTCTCTCAGTAGAAATCTCTCTGCAGCAGTAAAAAATAAATAAATAAATGAAAATTAAAAAAAACACACAACCAGCTGGCTGCTGGTGGCTCACGCCTATAATCCTAGCTCCTCAGGAGGCTGAGATCTGAGGATCACGGTTCAAAGCCAGCCCCAGGAGGAGTCTGTGAAACTCTTATCTCCAATAAACCCCTAGAAAACTGCAAGTGGCGCTGTGGCTCAAAGTGGTCCAGCACTAGCCTTGAGCTTAAGGGCTAAGGGACAGTGCCCAGGCCCAGAGTTCAAGCCCCACAACCGACAAAAACAAACAAACAAACAAAAAACCTTCAACCACAACAACAACAACAAAAAACCCACAAATCATCTCGGTTTCCACTCATCCTTAGCAGGAGCAACGAAGTAAGACCAACATTCCAGATTAAGCTGTCTTTGATATGGCACAATTTTTTTCAAGTAGCTACAGCCAGCCCTTTGCATCTACCAGATGGAAGATACATGGAGAAAAAATAATTCACCTGTACTGAACATGTACATTCTATTTTTTTCTTGGCCTTATTCCCTAAGCAAGAGAGCATGACAAATATTTACATAGCATTTACATTGCATTAGGTATCGTAAGTCATCTACAGACCATTTAAAGTATTACAGAAGGGCGTGCAGAGACCGTGTGGAAATGCCACACCATTTTACATAAGGAATTTGAGTATTTATAGGGTTTGGTATCAGTAAGTGGTCTTGAAAACCAATGCATCTGGGGGCTGGGGAGGTGGCTCAGTGGTAGAGCGCTTGCCTTGCATGCCTGAGGCCCTGGGTTCAATTCCTCAGCACCACATAAGCAAAAAGAAAAAAGCCGGAAGTGGTGTGTGGCTCAAGTGGTAGAGTTCTAGCCTTGAGCTGAAGAGCTGAGGGTCAGCGCCCAGGCCCAGAGTTCAGGCCCCATGACCGGACCCAAAAGAAAAAGAAAACCAATGCATCTGGTACAGAGGAATGACAGTACAGTTCTGTCTGTTTTGGTGTGAATGTGTATTCGCGTGTTGCTATGCTTGGAATCTGAGCCAGGGCCTCATCGATGCTAGGCAAGCACTCTACCACTGAACCATACCCCCATCCCTGTACTGTGATTTTTCTCATCCAACTATATCAGGTAGAAACTCATTACACCAAGCTCACTGACAACCCCTTAGATGGACCACAGTCTCAAGGACTGGCAGCAGGTACAGGGAATGGGGCTGTACCTCTATATGAACAGCCCTTCCCAAAATCAGGAGTGGAAGGAAGGCTGCTTGGAGTAGGGATCCAGCCCTCAGTAGCTCAAAAGCTACCTTGGATTTCTGAGCATGAGAGTCTGAAGCCAATAGTGGAAAAGGTCCCGGCTTATGCAAGACATGACTCGGGGCTGGGAAGGTGGCTCAGTGGTAGAGTGCTTGCCTTGCCTGCACGAGGTCCTGGGTTTTATTCCTCTGCCCCACATAAGCAGAAAAAGCCAGAAGTGGCACTGTGGCTCAAGTGGTAGAGCGCTATCCTTGAGCTGAAGGGCTGAAGGACAGTTAAGGCTCAGAGTTAAGGCTCCATGATGACATGACTCAATATCATGAAGGTAAAACCAATGAAATTATAGACCCTTCTTCTTTGTTAAGTTCTGTAAGCATTCTTGGCCCCTTGATTCCTCTGGCTTGGTGTGGGGGGGGGGGCTCAGTCTACAGGGTAGCACCTATGTAAACTCTTTCTGGAAAGCTTTCTGTACCAGCCAGCTACAAGCCACGGTCACGCCAGGTTTACCCCAGGCTGGGGGGAATCTCCACCCTCCCAAGGGTGAAGTAAAGTTTTCCAGCCTTCAGGAATATTCACTGAGCTAAGCACCAGGACCTATAGTTAGAGATCCTTGTGTTGTATTCTATTGTGCATCACTGAGGTGTCTTTCTGCATCGAGTGAATGCTGAACATTGCCATGACCTTGGCTTTGGGCCGCATGACCTTGGTTTTGGGTTGAGTCCATCCAATGGAAATGTTGGGAATGATGAGTGCAAGAAGTGACGGAGTTCATTCTCTGCTTCCTATTGTAAAGGAACAATGGCAAACTGTCCTGACGTGTCCCTCCAGTAGCCTTATGGTGATAACTCAGCTGCTACTAATCCCTATCTGTCCTTGTGGGTCTCTTAAGGTCATCTGCTGATTGGATACTTTTTTTTTGTTTGGTCAGTCCTGGTGCTTGAATTCAAGGCCCGGGCCCTGTCCTTGAGCCACTTTGCGCTCAAGGCAAGCACTCTATCACTTGAACCACAGTGCTACTTTTGGCTAATTCAAAGTAATTTATTGGAGGTCAGAGTCTCAGGGACTTTTCTGCCCAGGCTGGCTTCGGACCACGATCCTTAGATCCTCCTGAATAGCTAGGATGGCAGGCATAAGCCACCATGAGTGCCTGGCTGCTGATTATGGATTTTTACTAAACAGTCAACCTTAGTAGTTGAGATTGCTCAGCTGTCCAAGCAGCTCACTCCCACCCCGCAATGACCAAGAATATTCAGAAGGCCCATCTTATAAAGTGTGTGTTTTCTTGAAAAGAAGGACAGGCACAGAATGAGGCAGAGTACTCACATGCAACCTCGGAACCGAGTTAGGTCATTGTTCGGTTTCTCGCACTCGATGACACTGGTGAAGGTCAAGGGATTGAATTCGGAGACCTAGAATAATGGGATGTATACATTAGAGAAACAAATCTGGGCTCCAGCTGTTCTGTTCAAATAGAGACTTGTAATGCCAGGTGCTGGTGGCTCACGCCCATCATCCTAGCTACTCAGGAGGCTGAGATGTGAGGATCGCAGTTTGAAGCCAGCCCAGGCAGGAAAGTCTATGAGACTCTTATCTCCAGTGAACCATCAAAAGGCCCCAAAGAGAGCTGTGAGTCAAGTGGCCAAATGCCAGCCTTCAGCAAAGACAACAAAAATTAAATGACAGTGCCAGGCCCGAGTTGGAGCCTCAGTAAAGGTACAAAAAATGATCATGATGCACCTTCAAAGTGACAATTAATGTAGTTTTGTCTTTGATAGATGCTTTGCTCCTTATAAAGAAATCAGATCTGAGGGAAGGTTAAGGATAAAGAAAGGAAGGAAATGTAAGAAACACACTGTGGGTTTAGTATTCATAACTGAGTATGATTAAAGGATTTTTTTTTTGGTCTATCATGGGGCTTGAACTCAGGGCCTGGGTGCTCTCCCTGAGCTCCTTTACTCAAGGCTAGCACTCTACCACTAGAGCCATAGCTGAACTTCTGGCTTTTTCTGTGATTAATTGGAGATAAGGGTCTCATAGCCTTTCCTTCCCAGGCTGGCTTCGAACCTCAATCCTCAGATCTCAGCCTCCTGAGTAGATAGGATTACAGGTGTGAGCCACCAGTGCTTAGCTAAAGTATTTCCTTTCAATCAGCCCACAGACTGCCATTCTAACTTTTTCAATGGTCAAACACTGAACCGAGCTGAGCAACAATGTTCCATGCCTGTAATCCTCACTACTCAGAAGGCTGAGATCTGAGGATCACAGTTCAAAGCCAGACCAGGCAGGAAAGTGTGTGAGACTTATCTCCAATAAACCACCAGAAAACCGGAAGTGGTGCTGTGGCTCAAATAGTACAGCACTAGCCTTGAGCTGAAGGTACAGCTTCTAGATTCTGAGTTCAAGCCCCATGACGGTCAAAAAAAGTGAACTTTTTCACACATATACGTCATAGGGGAAAAAAAGTATGGGAGCTAGATCACGAAAGTTCATAAACACTGTTAACACCATTCTAGGAAATTCTTTTTTTTTTTTAAAGTTTCAAAATTTGTCTTTAGGGCTGGGAATATAGCTTAGTGGTAGAGAGCTTGCCTCACATGCTTGCAACCCTGGGTTCGATTCCTTAGTACCACATAAACAGAAAAAGCCAGAAGTGGCGCTGTGGCTCAAGTGGTAGGGTGCTAGCCTTGAGCAAAAGAAGCTCAGGGACAGTGCCCAGGCCCTGAGTTCAAACCCCAGAACTGGCACCAAAAAAAATGTCTTGAAGTACTTATACAAAGGAGGTGGCATTCAACAAAGCAGTTTATGAATGAAATGTGTCTTAATCCCTATCACCCCTTTCCACATTCTCATCTATCTCTCCAGTTCCAATCTACCCCGTCCCCTTACTTTTCTTCATTTTGGAGGATATACATTGAAGTTTTAAAATTCCTATTCCACCACCACAACCTACGCAAAAACAAAGCTGTCAAGATATGTTCTCAAATCTCTCCTAGTTCGCAATGCATCAAGTATAATGAAAGGACTTAGAGACAATAATTGAGATTAAAATGCTATTCTTTTCAAGTTTATTTTGTAGCACCTGAGATCAAATCCAGGGTCTCATGAATGCTAAGCAAATGTTCTACCACTGAACGATAGCCCTGTCCCAAAGAATGCTACTTTCTTTTTTTTTGGGGGGGAGGGGGGGGTCTGGTTGTGGGGCCTGAACTCTGGGCCTGGGCGCTGTCCCTCAGCTCTTCAGCTCAAGGCTAGTACTCTACCACTTGAGCCACAGTGCCACTTCCGGCTTTTTTCTTTTTGCTTATGTGGTGCTGAGGGATTGAACCCAAGGCCTCATGCATGCAAGGCAAGCGCTCTACCACTGAGCCACCTTCCCAGCCCCCAAGAATGCTACTTTCAAAAGGTTCTTCTGGAAGTTTCTGCACCCTCCTCCTTGGGCTGAAAGGACTGTCTATTTACAGAGCAAGGCTGTGTATCAGAGCCTCTTGTTTATTTAAAGCTTTGTGAATTCTCTTGAAGCCAGAAGATAGATACAGGGTACAAGATGGCTGGGAAGCCAGTGGACTCCGGAGAACACCACAATTATTCTTGGCAGATGAGAAAAAACAGGACTTAAAATATTCTGTCTCTGTTTATTATTCTTTCTCTCTTAAGAAAAAAAATGTACTGTACATGGTTCAGAAACAGTTGGGCAGTCTGTCTCTGGGAATTCAGAGCTGCAGAGTAATATTGTCATAATCATATACATTGAGATCTGTGTATGCCCAGGGCATGGATGCCTGCTTTCCTTTGCAACTGGAGGGGGAGACAAGGAGGATTTCTAGAAACTACTATGAGCTAAATAGGTCCCCATCCAAATCAAATATTCAAGTCCTAACCTATTACCTCAAAAGAGGTCCATATTCAGAGACAGGTCGTTTATAGAAGCAATATGGGAATAGGTGAGTGCTATCTCAACAGAATTGGTGTCTTATAAGCAGAGAACCGGACATAGACACATCCAGGGGCTTGGCTATGAGACCCAGGGAGAAGATGCTGCTGCTTTCAACTTGGACTTTTGCCTCTGGTACCATGAGAAAACACACATCTGTGGTTTAGTTTTCACTTCAAAACTGGTCTAAGCCAGGTGCCAGTGGCTCAAGCTTATAATCCTAGGTTTTGAAGAGGCTGAGATCTAAGGATTGTAGTTTGAAGCCAGCCCTGGCAGGGAAGACCATGAGACTCTCATCTCCAACGAACCACCAGAAAACCAGAAACAGAGCTGTGTTCAAAGTGATAGAGCACTAGCCTTGAGTGAACAAGCCCAAGGACAGCGCCTATACCCTGAGTTCAAGCTCCAGGACTGGCCAAAAAAAAAGTTGGTCAATACCAAAGAGTAAGTAAATGCGAGAACTTATTTATACTCATATACCACGTCCACATCTCCAATTCATAAGCTGGAAGAAACAAAGAGATACCCTGTCTGATCCCTGGCATTGACTACTCCATCCTGTGTGTTCAATAAGCAAATGTCCTAACGAAACCACCCATATTGTTTTGATGGGAGCAGAATGTATCAAGCAGATGAAGAAACACCAAAGTCACTGTTCTTCCAATCAACTTGCTAGGTTCAGCATTCCTAGTGATTTCAGTGCCCCTGAAATTACAATTTAATCAACAATAGCAATCATCTAGTTGCCCTTGGTAAGTCTACACGTAGTTGTGCATAAGCAGGCTGACAGGGCAGTGGATGGATGAAGCAGACAGCCCAACTCGTGACAGGATCTGTGTGTGTGTGTGTGTGTGTGTGTGATAGGTCCCTTCCAGATGGCTCACTGTCTCCATGGCAACAGGGATGCTGATTTCAGGATCTTCATAGTCCATCCTCAAGAGTGACTCCATCATGTCCGCACCACAGTGGCTTCCGGCCACTTCAATATCTCTGCCAGTTCTTGGATAAACGCACCAAGGGGTGTCTGACATTCTACTTTATCCCCCACTTCTACCCTGGAACTGCAAATTTTCTTGTCATAAACCCAAGTATTAGAGATCAAGTGGTCTTGGCTTTGTTTGAGAGCAGAAAGCCAGCTTTTCTCTCTTGAAATCTGACCTCTCTTGTTGCCTTTGCATCCTTTGTTCCTCTATCTCTTGGTTACTTCACAGCTTAAAAAAAAACAACAAAAAAGCCTCCAAGCTTTCATTGACAAGGTGCCCAAATCCAAAGGCTCATAGGGTTGAGTTTGAGCCTGAATTCCCGCCCTCCCCCCCCAATCAAACATCTTTCTTTTTTCCTCTTGGGCCAAAACGATTCGTGCTGCATGAGCATGGTGGGGCAGTTAACAGACTCCTCTCCGCCCCCCACTATTTTCTTTGATCAAATAGGTATGAAGGTATCAAGACTGGCTGTGCATTGGACACAAGTATTGAGCACTCCACTCTTCACAATGGCCCACTCCAAAGAATCTGGACTTATTCCAACATGATTCTGCTGCATGAAGCATGTCTGCAGGGGTGAGGCTGGGCTACTCAGCATAGCCGGGGGACAGACCAGTCTATCTGCTTCACAGCCCCAGGCCACCTGGAGCCTCTTCCGCCATGACAGGCGGGAGCCACAGGGCCAGCCAAGATGGCCTATAGGATGTGACCCCCTCCCCCCCCCCCCCCCACACACACACCATATCTTACAGATCAATGGGCACACGGGATTGATAGAAAAGGTCTCTGTCCCTGGAGCAGTGGAGAGAAACTAGAGCTTGAGAGGTGTCTAATCATGAAAAGGGAGGGTGAGGAAGGAGGGCCTCAAGCTGAAAATGGCCATCTTGTTTTAGGAGAAAATTAGGCTACAGTATGACAGAGAAAATTCGGGTATAAAACGAGGAGCTTGGCTCAAGAACTTCTTACGCTCAGCTGCAGAACAGAACTGCAGCAGACATGTGAATTTAAATCACAACCAGACTAGCTCAGTAATTGGATTCTTAAAACAAGAGATTTGTCAACCAGGGGCTGGTGGCTCATGCCTATAATCCTAGCTACTCAGGAGGCTGACTGAGGACCACAGTTCAAAGCCAGCCCAAGCAGAAAAGTCCATGAGACTCTTATCTCCAGTTAACCACCAGAAAACTGGAAGTGACTCAGGCCTTGAGTTCAAGCATTATCTGCGCACACACACACACACACACACACACACACACACACACACACTGCCTGTACATCAATTTCACAATAACCAAAAAGGTACAAACCACCCTAATGTCCATCAACAGATAAATAAAATGCAGTATCCACCTGTAATTGTAATGGAATATTCTTCAGCTACAAAAAGGAACAGAGGTCTGACATGCTGCATCATGGCAATTCCTTAAACACACTGTGCTAAGTGAAATAGGAAAAATGTTAACAGTATTGTCTCCTACTCTTTACATGAAATACCTAGAATAAATAAATAGAGACTGAAAGAAGAAGTTACGAGAGACTAGAGAATGGTGAAATGGACAATTACTGCTGTTTCCAGAGTTTCCTGTTTGAGAAGATACTAAGTTTGGAGGAAGAAAATGATAATGATCATTACACAATATTGTGTGTAGTGGGAAATGTACACTAAATTGTACATTTGAAATGACAAGCTAGCAAAATGTTATGTTATATATCTATTTTACCCACCACTATGCAGGGCCCTACTGAGCAGAAGGAGAACAGAACTCCCTTACTGCTGGTGGAATTAAAAAAATAAAAGGGTGCAACCACTTTGGAAAACTTGAAACCGTTAGCTATAAATCTGGCAACTTCTTAGAAAGTTAAACACATAGTATAGGATCCAAGTCTTTGCCTATTTCCTTTGTCTAACTGAAATGAAACCCCTTGGGCCCACAAAACCTTACATCTCAACAGATTAATTTATTGACAAGATATATAGCTTGAGACACAGCTAAACCAGCAAATAGTACTAGCAATAAAAAAGAAATAGGCAAGTGTTTATATATACAACTTAGATGAATCTGAAAATATTTGTACTGAGGAGAAAGAAGACAGAACAAAAATTTACATACCATATGATTCTATTTACACAAATCTCTAGGAAGTCCAAAATAATCTAGAATGACTAAAAGAAGATCAATGGTTTTGGGGGGGGGGGGATTCAGGAAGGGGCTGGAGATACAGATTACAGACTTTTGGGGGGGGGGACAGATGAACTCATCAATTTGATTGTGTGGTGATAGTTTAACTTGGTGTATATTAAGGCTCATAAAACTGGACACTTTAATTATGTGCCCTTTACTGTGTACATCTCAAAAAGAAAGCTGGTTAAAAAATGGAAGGCTGGGCACTGGTGGCTCATGCTTATAATCCTAGCTATTTAGAAAGCTGAGAACTGAGGATCATGGTTCAAAACCAGCCTGGGCAGCAAAGTCTGCAAGACACTCATTTCCAATTAACTACCATAAAAGCTGGAGGTTGGGCAGTGGCTGTAATGGTAGAGCTGGTAGGGGGCTAGCCTTGAGCACAAAAACTCAGAGACAGTGCGCAGGGCCCTGAGTTCAAGTTCCAGGATAGGCACAGAAAGGAAAAAAGAAGAAAGAAGAAGGGAGGAGGAAGAGTAGGAAGAGAAGAAAGAAGAAAACAGAAAGAAGAAAGAAGAATGGTAAAACCAAGTGTGTTGGTAACTCATACCTGTAATCCTAGAGATTACATCTCCAACTGGCAACCAAAAAGTAGGATTAAAGGTAATGATTCCACATGGTAGAGCATCATCGTAAACAAGAAAAAGCCAAAGCAGGGTACTAGGGACTGAGATCAAGTCTCAGTACCAGCCCTCATTTCCCTTCCTCCCCCAAATGAGGCAAGCTCAATTTTCAAGCTATGACTAACCGTGGTCTCTTTGTTTTCATGACACCTTAACTTTCCTTAGCTTTGTATTTTGTAAGAGAGGTTTTAACAGAACCACCGAACACGAATGAACTGCCTGTTCTTCAGGAACTACACTGTGATCCGATCTGAGCTCTTTTGTCTCCCAGAAAGGGGATATTTATTATTTTAAGAATACAATGGCTTCTCCACCTGCATGCGGCTCACTGCGGAGCATAATTAACCTGCCAAGCGCCAGGCCTTTGCTTCCACAAAGCCTGAGTGGCTTGGCCCGCAGAATTCTCAAAAATTGGTTATTTTTAGCAGATCGGGTGTCCTTTTAATTGCAGCTCATTAATTTCACATCTGCTTGCTTGCTTGTTTTGGTGAATCTGACTCATTCTAGAAGACAGGAGAGGGCCAGGATCCAGTCACCATCGCCTTACCCTTCTTCCTCTCCTGGCAGAAATTCTCCTCATGTCCTGCCCAGCACTGAAGACCTCACTCCCTCGCTCTCCTCCTTCTGAACTGCCCATCATCCACAGCTCAGTCTGCCTGGCCCCCACGCCCCTCTGCCCCATCTCCCGCCCATCAGAACATCTGCGGAACATCTGGTCCCTGGATACCCATGCAGCCACTCACTACCCAGAGCAACAAAGCACAGTCTTACATACTGGGAGCTGGCTCAGCCTATCTTCTACTGACCAAACAACATACGGACAAGTGAGTAGTTTATCTAAGGAGCAAAAATGTATTAGGGCTCCTGGGTCTAGAGGCTGGGAATGTCCACAATACCCAGGAGAACCCTGGATCTGGGGGAGCACAGGTCTCCCCAATTGTCAGAGCTGTGTTGGAACAAAGCCTTTATCCCCAGATACCAGATAAACTCAGTCAACCTGAGGTGCGCCCTGGTTAATCACTGCCGCTACATGTGTCGGTCCTTCATCTTTATTTGGGGAGGTTGGGTGGAACGCGGGCTGAGGGGCACGGCACACAGCAAGGCACTGATAATGGAGCACCCCCAGCTAACACAAGCCTGGAGGAAATAAAGGCTGGGGCGCAACGAACTCCTTCGTTCAATTTAAAATCAATCAGCTATAAGCTCCTCCCACTTGGATCCATTCATAAGCGATATAAAGCAGCCTTAAAATTAAAATCACACCTGTGGATCAAGGTGCCGGCGGCTCACACCTGCCATCCTAGCTACTCAAGAGGCAGACCATCAGGACGGTCACGGTTCAAGGGACCCTATCTCAACCCATGGCTGGGTGTGGTGGCACAGATCTACCATCTCAGCTACACAGGAAGATCAGGAGTCCAGCCTGAGGGGGCAGGGGGAGACTTTGAGCCCAGTACAGGGGGTTCACACCTCCTGTAATCCTAGCTACCCAAGAGACTGAGAGCTGAGGATCTCAGTTCAAAAGCCAGCCTGGGTAGGAAAAGATCTCTGAGTCTGTTGTCTTCAATTAGCCAACAAAAAAGCCAGAAGTGGAGCTGTGGCTCAAGTGGTAGAATGTTAGCCTTTAGAAAAAAAATTTAAAAGCCTAGGGACAGCACCTAGGTCCCGAGTTCAAGCCCCAGGACCAGCACCCATAAAAATTAAGTGGTCCCTATATCCGTGGGGCCCATATACACTGTGGGTGTATACACTGCCATGCACAGACAAGTGCGCATGCTCATTCGCCTGGTTTCTTAGCATCGGCACTTAGGTTAGCTAAGGCCGTCTGGCTGCACAGAGCACTGCAGTCGGATCAGTGGACAGTGACCAAATCACATCTGCCTGTGCTGGGCTGGTGGCATCCTTCCCCTTCATTCCGGGGCCCGAAGTGCTGCTTCATCTCTTTGGGTAGCTTGTGAGCCAGAGAATGCCAAGGTCAGAGATGCAATTTGGCACAGCAGTCTGGCAGCCGGAGCTGCCCAGTTGGGCTGACTGTGCGGACAGAGACTGCAGGAATGCGACACACCCGTGTATCCACATGGACCACACTGCCCAGGGAAGGGGGCAGGGCTGCAGCAGGGTACAGCTGTGGCCAGGCCGGGTCCTGGGTGCAGTGCAGTTCTCTCTCTCTGAAAAGAGACCTGGGTAAATGGGCAAAGACCAGCGGGCGGGAGGCAGAGAGCTATGGAAACCGGCTCTAGAGCCCCAGGGCTGGGTTTGTGATTTACAAATAACCACTTGGGGACTCCTCTTTAGGGCCCTTCTCTGAATGTTTAAAAGAAAAAGGAGGAGGAGGAGGAGGAGGAGGAGGAGGAGGAGGAGGAGGAGGAGGAGGAAAGGTAGAGGGAGGAAACATGGGAGGGGAAGAAGAAAGATGAGGGGGAGGAGAGGGAAGAGGGAAAGGGGGAGAAAGGCAGAGGAGGAGGAGGAGAAAGAAGGAGAAAGGGGAAGAAGATGAGAAGAAAAAGGAAGAAAAAGAAATGAAGGAAGGAAAAGATGGAGGAGGGAGGGGGAGAGGGAGGGAGAAGAAGAGGGAGAGGGAGGGGAAGGGAGAGGGAGGAGGCAAAGAGGAGGAAAAATGGAAGATGAGGAATAGAAGAAGGGAAGAGAGAAAGAGGGAGGAAGGGGGAGGAGGAGGAAAAAGAAGGAAGAGGAGGAGAAAGAAGAAGAAAAAGGAAGGAAGGAAGAAGGAGGAGGAAGAAGAGGGGAAAGGGAAATAAAGGGAGAGGGAAGAGAAGGTGAAAAGGAGGAGAAGTGGAGGAGGAGGAAGAGGAGGAGGAGGAGGAGGAGGAGGAGGAGGAGGAGGAGGAGGAGGAGGAGGAGGAGGAGGAGGAGGAGGAGGAAGGCCACTTGACCTCTCAGAATTTAGACCCCCTTGTACAGAGTACTCCCGACTACAACCAGAAACAAGAGCCAGGTGTGGTGGCTCATGCTTGAAATCTCAGCTACTTGGACAATCCCAGCGATTGAGAAGTCTAAGGCTAGCCTAGGCTAAAAGACTGCCATCTCAACCGATAAGCCGGACACATCTGTAATCCCAGTCACACAGGAGGTATAGACAGGAGAATTATGGTTCCAGGATAGCCCAGACATAAAAAGTGAGACCCTATCTAAAAAAATAATCTGCAAAAGGCTGGAGATGTGCACCAGAGTGCCAGCCCTACAAGGCTGTGAAGACAGAGAAGACAGATCCCCTAATATTATCTTCAGGAACCAAAGATTTCAGAGAGTCCCATTCGTCCAGGTGCCAGCGACTCATGCCTGTCAACCCTAGCTACTCAGGAGGCTGCGATCGGAGGATCGAGGTTCAAAGCCAGCCCACGCAGGCAAATCTGTGAGACTCTTTATCTCAAAATCCAGAAGTGGAGCGTGAGTGCTCTATAAAGGGAAGTTGTGAGTGGGCATGCCCATCGGACATGGAGCCCACTGCCTGCCTCAAACCAGCCCACGTCACTCCACTGGTTGACATAAGCTCCTCTGTAACATGAGAATCACAGCATCTAGGTCACGGCGATCAGGAGACTTCAATGGAGTAACGGATATGAACGTTCAGAAGAGGTCCAGGCACATCACTGAATGAAGTTTAGCTCCATTACCTGGGGCAGGGAACACCAACAGGTGCCACAATTTGGACCTTAAACCTCCCCTGCAAGGTTAAGTCCACAAAGCAAAGGCCTTGTCTCCATCATGGCTCAGTTGGGAAGTGATGGAATCTTTTTAAGAGGTTGGGCCTAAGGGGAGAAAGTTAAGTCATTGGGCAAGGGGGGGGGGGAGACTGTGGGACTACAGCCCCTCCCTCTTTTCTCTTTTGCTTCCGGGTCACAAGGTGAGTGGTCTTGACTCAGCCTCACATCCCCGCCATGATGGGCCACAGTCAACAGGCCCAACCGACTCCAAAACTTGGAAACCTAATAAACCTTTCCATCTCCTAAGCTCGTGACCCTCATTACCTGTTATATTCATGGAAAGCTAACACAGGTGAGTGAGCTGCTGCTCCAATTCCAGTTCCCTGGGTTGTGTCTTCTGTGGAGTGTGTGTGTGTGTGGGGGGGGGGTTATTGTCTCCTGAACACCCAGAAAAGGCAGGGCTTCCTCTCAGAAGGCAGCCATCACCTCCCAGAACCTTCTATCCTGGCTACTTGGAGACCCAGCAGGCCGACCTCGGCTTGGGAACCTATGCATGCATCAAAAGAACTTTCCTCTCCTTTGACTCTAGCAACACAACATGACAAATTCCTGCGAAGGGCGCAGGCCCACTGGGGCCTTGATGATGTGGGGGCGTCACCCCCAAATCTGCCCTCAAAGGACTTCCTGCCTGATAATCAACGCTCTGAAACACTTGATAAAGGCCGGATGGCCAAACCAACTATTTGAAGTTCCGTCCAAAACAAACCTCGATCTGCACGCCTTTGAAGTTGATTTTCTTAACCACGTACACGAAAGTGCTGGGGTTTCAGCCAATGGCAGGTAGGATGGCTGAAAAGTCATTTCAGGTGAAAAAGCACTTGGTTTCCTTTTCACCTAAAGACTTCTAAAGAGTCCAATGAGACGCTCTGGTTTAGCTTACTCTGCTCTGGGATGAAACCCAGAGCATCAGATGATGCTAAGCACACAGTGGTGGTGGTGGTTGGTGTGTGTGTGTCTGTGTGTGTACATGTGTAAGAAAGAGACAGAGATAAAGACAGAGAAAAAGAGGAAGAAAGACACTGAGAGACAAAGACACTAAAAGAAGGGAGATCAGATACACACAGGGACAGAGAGAAAGACAGACAAAAACAGACACACAGACAGGAAGAGACAAACAGACGCTAACAGTACAGAAAGAGAAAAAGAGACACTGAAAGTAGACAGAAAAAGAGAGACAGAGAGAGAGGCAGAAAGAGACAGAGTGCTCTCTGAATTCTGTGTGGTCACTCCTTAACGAATAAAGCTGCTTTTCCTCAACCTACCCCAGTACTAGAAACTTCCTGTGATGTCCACACAGGAAGCCAGGTCACTTAGCTAGAATTGAGCAGATCCGGATACTAGGTAAATCCTTTTCCACCTCATGCTTTTTAACTGCCCCCCGCATAACTGTTTCATGTTTTGTTCACCCTGATGAGGCACCCACATGCACACACACGTGAGCACACACATCCACACCTGCCTGGGAGGAGTTACTGGGGGAGAGTTCTTCTGACAAGCCCGCAATGGCTGCTCCAAGCAGTGCTGGATGTGCAGCCTGGGGTGTGTGTAAGAATCCAACCAGGGGGCTGGGAAGGTGGCTCAGTGATAGAGTGCTTGCCTTGCATGCCTGAGGCCCTGGGTTCGATTCCTCAGCACCAGAAAAAACTGGAAGTGGTGCTGTGACTCAAGTGGTAGCATGCTTGCCTGGAGCTAAAGGGTACAGAGACAGCGCCCAGGTCCTGAGTTCAAGCCCTATAACCAACCCAAAAACAAAAACAAGAATCCAACCAGGTCCCCCCAAAAGACAAACCAAGGGAACATACTTTACTCAGTCACTTAACTAACACAGATGTCACCTCCATAGATAGCTCTTCCCCAACCAGAATGAGGCATCTGGGATTAGGTTCTACTGGGAAGCCCCACCCTCCTCCTCTTCAATGCCAATGCCCACCAGAGGTCGCCCAGCTCTGCTTCTGCTTTCTGGCCTAAGCCAAGCCCTCCCGTACCCCTTCAACTTCTACCTCACATGCTCATTCACGACAGAGCAGTGTGAGTAACAGAGGGGAAAAGATGCTCCCAGCTGGGACCAAAGCAGCATCTAAAACAGTGGTTCACCAAGCCTCCTGTACGGTTCACAAGCATCTGGTGAATGTATAATACTTTGCAACAAATGAGTCTTGGCCAGGCACTGGCAGCCTAGGCCTAGCAACTCAGGAGGCTGAGAGCTAATAAGAATGGCAGTTCAGAGCCAACCCAAGGAGACAGAGCTGAGAGACTCTTACTTCCAATGAGCCAACAAAAGGCTGGAAGTAGAACTGTGGCTCACGTGCTAGAGCACCGGCCTTGAGCGAATAAAGAGAAGGGACAGTCCACACCGGGGATTGACCGGATGTGACTTCAGGTCAGGGTGGCACACCTGCTGCTGGGGACACCCAGGGAGGTGACAGAGCTTGTACTCAAGGCTAGCGCTCTACCACTGGAGCCACAGCCCCACTTCCGGCTTTTTCTGCTTATGTGGTGTTGAGGGGTATCGAACTCAGGGCCTCAGGCATGCGAGGCAAGCGCTCTACCACTGAGCCACCTTCCCAGCCCTTGTTGTGTGTTTGTTTGCTTCCTGTAATCCTGGGGTTTGGACTAAAGGCCTTGCATTTGTGCAAGTGTTCTGCCAACTCTTTTTGTTTTAGAGTATTACTATTTTTTTTTAATCTTTAAAGAGATGTACAAAGGCGTTGCCATTTAACAGCAGTTGATGAACACAATCCATGTCACTCACATTTTTACCCATCCTTCCCAAGCCAACCTTTCCCTCAACCTTTCTCAATTTGTAGGCTATACACTGAATTCTTTTATTTTTTTTTGTCGGTCGTGGGGCTTGAACTCTGGGCTTGGGCGCTGTCCTTGTGCTCTTCAGCTCAAGGCGAGCGCTCTACCGCTTGAGCCACAGCACCACTTCCGGTTTTCTAGTGGTTTATTAGAGATAAGAGTCTCACAGACTTTCCTGCCCGGGCTGGCTTTGAACCGTGATCCTCAGATCTCAGCCTCCTGAGTAGCTAGGATTACAAGTGTGAGCCACCAGCACCTGGCTACATTGAATTCTTGACTTACTCTCCACCCATTTCTCCTCTTCATTCATCTACTCCTTTCTCCTGGTTTGTTTTCTTTAAAAAAAAAAAGGTCTCAAGGGAGGCCTTGGATTCCATCTTATCCCCCCTCCCTCCCTCCTTCTCTCTCTCTCACACACACACACACACACACACACACTCATCTTCCCACCCACCAGCCTTTCCTTTCCCTTTCCCTGACTAAATCCTACACCATTTCTGTGCTGATTGGCCTCTGAAGGCCATACCCAGTTGGTTCATTACTGCCAAAATTCACTATCATTCATAACGAGATTCAACTTCCTTCCCACCCTGCCTAAGGTCGAAGTAGTCTTAGAACCCACCATGTCCTGTGGCCCATTAATCATGCAGATAAAGTATTTCTTTGAGTTGACACAAATCACTGCCCAGATCTTCTGAGAGTAGCAAAGTGTATTTTACAAGACCTCACTTAACTAACAGAATCATTCAAATGATCGTGATATTATAATGATGCCATCATAAGCTTGATTTTTGTTTTGGGGGTATTTTTTAGTTGTTGGAGATTTACTGCCTTTATTTTACAGGAGGTGGTGGTTCACAAATTTCAGAATAATAATGTATAAACTAAGAATTCAAGTACCAGAAAGCATGTTTTTAGACATTGATAGAAAGAAAGAAAAAGAGAGGGAGGGGAAGAAAGGAAGGAAGGAAGCAAGCAAGCAAGCAAAAATGTGAGTCTGATGTTGCTAAGATGCTAACTTTTAAAGACAGAATTATTTCAGTGTGCCATCCCTATCTGTGTAGCCTCAAATCTTTGGAGGGCTCTATCAGGAGGGTGTCTTGGTTGGCAGCCATCCTGGGATTTTAAACATCCCACCCACAAAGGACTTGTTTATACAATGGGCCACTGAACTGCCAAGTGCTCGTTATTGTATGGGGAGTAAGTGGGCGGGGATGTTTTCAGATACGGTTGAAGTCAGAAGCTGAAGATCAGAAGATATGAATAAGGAAGTTGTGTCTGTGTGTGTGTGTGTGAGACGCGCGTGCACATGTGTGCACACACGCATGTGCATTCCAGTACTGGGACTTGAACTCACGGCCTCACAATCTCACTTGTCTTATTTCTGCTTAAGGCTGGCACTCTGATCGCTTGAGCCAAACCTCTACTTCTCGCTCTTGGCCGGTTAATTAGATCTAGGAGCCTCACTGATGTATCTTGCCCCAGGGCCAGCTTCTAACCACGATCCTCAGATCTCAGCCTCTGGAGTAGTTAGGGTTACAGGTATGAGCCACCAGTGCCTGGCTTTAAAGAAGCTATTCTTGAGAATGGACCCCACAGAGAGTTCCCATCCTACCACCGCCACCTCCTAACTCCTTTTGACGGCAGGAGAATGGAGACCTGTACCCCTTCAACTGCCAGGAGCAATTCACTCAGTCGATCCACTTATTGCCAAGACAAGAGGCAAAAGCTTCAGGTTCTGGGAGACTGAGGCTGGCCCAGAGAAGCCCAAGTGAGGCTGAATTACTCCCCAGATGGCCAGCAGTGCAGAGATAAGTCTGTGTGTTCTAGCTAGGGGCCCCACATTTGTTACCAAGCGGAGGAAGTCAATCAATCACAGGACCCCTGAGGAGAAGAGGACTAGCCAACTTGTTCATGGGGTTCTTTGGATCTAGAATAAGGTCTCTCCATGTAGCCAAATTGTCTGTGTGTGTGTGTGTGTGTGTGTGTCTGTGTGTCTGTGTGTGTCTGTGTGTTTTTTCTACATTGCTCAGAACTGGCTTCATATTTCTGCCTTCTAGGATGATAGGTGAGCCCCCACCAGGCCCAGCTCACTCCTAATTTCTGCGTCTGCTGTGATTTATATTATGTTTGGAGACAGCGCCACAAACATAGGTCCAGCAGAAGGTCTCTCAAAGGAGAAGTTAGGAAACGGTGGTTTGTGGTGGCAATGTAGAAAGAGAATTGTTGCCTCCTCCTTTGGTTTTCCCCTATCTTCCCTCCTCCCACCACAACTGCTCAATGACAGAGCGCAATAATCCAAAGGCTTGTCGGAAAGGGACCCACTTACACGTGGGCTGACGTCAGGTCCAGAAACTCTGGACAGCACAGGGTGCACAGCTCGGCCTGGACTTTTGGAACTAAGTCAAGGGGCCTGTGCTTGTGACAGCCATGGAGGGCAAACCCATGGTGGGACACTGTACCGGCAGGGATGCTCGTACCTAAACCACCCTAACGCTTTTCTCAGAATACCACCAGCCCACACCTAAAAGAGCTGTAATACAGAAAACAGATGAAGTCGCCCCAGTGGAGCCCAGTGGATTCTGGGTAAAAGGCTTTGGGAGAGCCCTCTTCAGGAAGAGCTCAAGGAAGAGGCAGAAAACAAGTGCCTTCCTTGTGACGTCACCAGGATACAATGTGATGTCATCCCTGTAAATGCAGGGACTCACTTCCTGGAACGGCCTATTTTTGTGGTTGCTCCAGTTCCTGGGGCTCTGAGCTCAGGGCCTGGGCGCTGTTGTTCCTGAACTTTCTCACTCAAGGCTACAGCTCTCATCACTTGAGCCCCAGCAGCTCCACAATCTGACTTTCTGGTGATTTAGTTGGAGAGAAGAGTCTCATAGACTTCCCTGCTGCGGCAGGCTTGGAATTGTGACCCTCAGATCTCCAGCCTCCTGAGTAGCCGGGATTAAAGGCGTGAGCCACCAGCGTTCCCAGACCTGGGCCTAGTAGCCTAATACAGGTTGGTAGTTTGACTCCAAGGCATGAATCAGACAAGGAATCTAGGCCAGGATGAAGGTCAGGAGGAGGCGCAGGGCAGCCCCTTTCCTTCCCAGCTCCTCTGTAGTCTCTGAGAACCGGTGCTACTTTAATTACACCTGATGTGGGGGGGAAATGCACCATGCATCCAAGGCAGAGACGCAGATGGGATTAAGACACAAGGGGAAGAACCCTTAGGGAGCTGGAAATTCTAGCTCACTGGCTTGCAGTGTGTGTGCCTCCTGGCCTCCTGTGCAAATGGCCTGAGGCAGAATTCAGCCAGGGAAGACCTGTGGTGGAATTTAGAAGCTCCCTTGAGGAGAAACTTGTTCCTCAACGGCCCACAGAGAAATGAGCCATTGCTTCTGCGAATGCTGCTTTGAATGGGCGTGAGCTAGTGCGATGGCTTGGCAAATGCTGATGGAGGCTGGGAAGGTGGCTCAGTGGTAGAGTGCTTGCCTCGCATGCCTGAGGTCCTGGGTTCGATTCCTCAGCACCACATACACAGAAAAAGCCGGAAGTGGCGCTGTGGTTCAAGTGGTAGAGCGCTAGCCTTGAGCACAGAGAGGCTCAGGGGACAGTGACCAGGCCCTGAGTTCCAGCACTAGGACTGGCAAAAAGAAAAAGAAAAGGTGGACAGCCAGTCACTTACGAGCTCTGAGAAGCCGCGGACCACCTGCCGCCTCTTGAGGTTGGTCTCGCCGTCCAGATTGGCGGTCTCGATGTGGCACAGGCCGTCCGGGTCACTGGAGGACAGCAGCAGGATGTCCGCCGGGATGATCTCATTGCAGCGGAGCCGCACGAAGTCTCCCACGTGGATTTCTTTCCAGAATCGGTTCACGTATTTCTTCTCTTCCCTGGTAAAGAGACTTCAGTCAACAGGACTGATAAAAGGCTTCACACATAGACAGACAGACAGACAGACACACACACACACACACACACACACACACACACACACACACACACACACCATGTCCTGGGGCCTGAACTCAAGGCCTGGGTGCTATTCATGAGCTGCTTTTGCTCAAGGCTAGCGCTCTACTACTTTGAGCCACAGTTCCACTTTGGTTTTCTGGTGGTTCATTGGAGATAAGAGGCTCAGGGGGACTTTACTGCCCAGGCGGGCTTTGAACCCTGATCCTCAGATCCCAGCCTCCTTGAGTAGCGAGGATGATGGGCGTGAGCCCCGGCGCCCAGCTCTGACACGAGCTTTAACACAGCTGAAGTTCAGGAAAGGCCATATTACCATTCTCTCGACTTTTGCATCTATTGAAAAGTTTCCATAATGAATTTTTTTAAAAAAAAATAAGCATAAAACTAAATATTGCTTAACTCCACTTATGTGAAAAGCCCACATGTCACAAAATCTTACCAGATAAGGACGTAGATTAGCAGCTGCTGTGGGCAGCAGGGCAAAACCAGAGACTGACTGCTTTACTTCCAGGGGGTGACAAAAATGCTCTGGAGATGGGGAAGGTGGTGGCTCAAAGTCTGTCTGTGCAAAGAGTTAGCAAGACCTCATCTCAACTAATAAGCCAGGTATAGTGGCACACACCGGGAATCCCAACCAGGAGTGAGACGGTAGATCAGAATGAACTTAGTCTGAGAGACTGCAGACGGGGCAGCGACAAGGGGAGGGCAGGGTATCCTCGATCCCTGGGATCCAGACAGTCGGAAAGTGAGCACAGGTCTCCAAGGTGCCCAACCTCATACGGCCAACATGGCGGGCAGGTGGCTGAACGCCAGAGCTAAGCGAATGCACACAGCTAGAGAAACAGTCACAGCGATGCGTGCACGCAAGCACCCTGTTCTCTCGGCGTTTCTGGAAGCGGTAAGGTCCAGCGGCATGCCCACAGAGACAGAGAGGGTCCTCTCTCCAGACATTCCCAGCGTGCATCTGTCTCCCCCATGGCCCCCTCCGTCACCCCTGGCACACATTTCCCATCCAGACTGTTTAGTCTCTGAAGGACACAGCTGTTCTTGACAAACACATCTCACCCCGACCAGGGCCAGCGATGAACGCAGTCCTGGTGATTTTTTGTTTGTTTTTTTAATTGCAAGTTTTCAAGCCAGAATCCGCTGGCAGTCTGGAGATGAATTCCTCCAGGCACGGAGATAGTATCATGTTGGTAATAATAGGGAATCACAGCCCGGAGCTGGTGGCTCGTGGTAAATCTGAGCTTCTCAAGAGGCTGAGAATTGAGAACTGCAGTTGGAAACCAGCTCGGGGGGAAGTCAAGTCAATGAGATCCTTATCTCCAAGGAACTACTCAGAAAAAGCCCAAAGTGCAGCTGAGGCTCAGGTGGTAGAGCGCTAGCCTTGAGCAAAAGAAGCTCAGAGCCAGAGGCCAGGACCTGAGTGCAAGCCAAGGTTGGCACATACACACACACACACACTAGTAATAATAATAGCAACAATAATAATAATAATAGAATAATGATGATCACAGTGTAAGGTAATGGCTCACACCTGTAATCCTAAGCCCTAGGACTGACACCATAAAAGAAAATGGAGGTAAAATTGTTCAGTCTAATAAGCTTGGTTTTAAGGAAACCCTACCTTCCAGCTCACTAAAGCACATGGACACGTTTTCATTTACAACTTCAGGGGCTGTCTCTGGCTTCACTCTACACTACTGGCACAAAATGAGATAAGTATCTCCGATATTAAGCCAAGTGTTGGTGGCTCCCGATGTAATCCTAAGATGCTGAGATCCTGCAGTTCAAAGCCAGACTGGAGAAGGAAAGTCTGTGAGACTCCTATCTCCAGTGAGACGCTAGAAAAACCAGAAGTGGAGCTGTGGCTCAAGTGGTAGAGCATTAGCCTTGAGCCAAAGAGCTCAGGGACAGCACCTAGGCACCAAGTTCAAGCCCCATGACTGACCAAGAAAAGAAAATGCCCTTACGAGCCTCAGAAGCCATAGTCTGCAAGCTTCCCTCTGCTGACTGGATGCACGGCTACCTGGTAGCAGTCAGGAAGCAATTAGTTGTCTGCCTTGGGTAGGAAGCCTGACATCTCCCTGCATTTCCAAAGGCATCGATGGCATCCACGCTCCTCGACTCACACCCAGGACATGTGTTCCACAGGAGGGGGAGCACGTGGCCTCCTCGGGTTCAACACAACTTACAAAGCCATCTCTGTTCACTAGAAAAGCCCTTTACATTCTTTGGCTGTGTTAAGTCAGCGACGTGTCGCTGGGAGCCAAGATGATTTGGGCACTGTCCATGCTGGAGGTTTTTTCTTCTTGGACCAGAGCAGAAATGGGACAAAATGCATGGGATTTTGTTCACTCCACTGACACATGACTACGTTCATTCCCAAAGCAAGGGTTCAGGCTGATCTGATGCCAAGAACACGGGGTGCTGGTGGCTCACGCCTATAACCCCAGCTACTCAGGAAGCTGAGATCTGAGGATCGTGGTTCAAAGCCAGCCCGGGCAGGAAAGCCCAGGAGACTCTTATCTCCAATGAATCACCAGAAAACTGGTGCTGTGGCTCAAGGTGGCTTGGAGCAAAAGGAGCCGAGAGACAGCACCCAGGAACTGGAGTTCAAGCCCTGTGACTAACAAAAACAAACAAAAAACGTTGACAGGCGCCGATGGCTTACATCTGTAACCCTTAGTTACTCAGGAAGATGAGATCTGAAGATCACAATTGCATGCCAGTTTGGGCAGGAAAAATAATCTGTGAGACAAACCTGAAAGATTCTTATCTCTGGGGCTGGGAAGGTGGCTCAGTGGTAGAGTGCTTGCCTTGCATGCCTGAGGCCCTGGGTTCGATTCCTCAGCACCACATACACAGAAAAAGCCGGAAGTGGTGCTGTGGCTCACGTGGTAGAGCGCTAGCCTTGAGTACAAAGCTCCAGTAAGAGCTAAGTAAGACAGAGAAGCCGCCAGGCGCTGGTGGCTCACATCTGTAATCCTAGCTACACAGGAGGCTGAGATCTGAGGATCATTCTCTTGCTCACGCACACCAGAAGATTCTCAGAGTTCTGGCTATGGCATCACACAGCTGCTACCGACAGAAGAGTTCTGGGGGTGGGGGCGCCCCCAGACAGGGCAGCTCAGGAGACCCTCCCACCCTGACTGAAGTCTGGGGTGCCCTCACCGCTTAGCACTTGCCCGGTGTGCTCCAGCCCCATGCTCATACCTGAGTGTTCCACAGCTGCTTTAAATCTGAGGATGTCCTAGGGAAGATGAGTGTTTATGGGACATGAACTCAGGGTCTCGGTGCTGTCCATTAGCTTTCCCCCTCCACACACACATACATTGAGCCAAGCTTCAGCTTTGGGCTGGTTAACTGGAGATGAGCGTCAGGAACTTTCTTGCATGGGGCTGCCTCTAACTGCAATCTGCAGATCTCAGCTTCCTGCGGAGCTAGGATTACAGGTGTGAGCCACCAGTGCTGGCTATGTTGTTTGCTTTGAAAGCATAGCACTACTCCGGATATACGGGCTATCTTACACGTGTGTTAAGAGTACACATTGGTGAAAACGAGCCAAAGAAAACAACAGCCATATAAGCTCAGATCATAAGTCCAAGTTATGCATTTTTCTCATACCTTCCCATAATAGGCACCAAGTCAACAAGAGATGTTTATATTCTACTCTGAAAAGAGAGCAAGCACAGGACTGGGTGGTACCAGGAAGCAAGGGCTAGCCAGGTTCTGAAGCAGCCCTGACACCCGCAGCAGCTCACGCCTGTAATCCAAGCTTCTTAGGAGACTGAGATCTAAGCAACCAGGAGAATGTGCTGGGTCAAGGCTAGGTCTGGGTATGTCTGCCTGATGGAGGGCAACCACAGAGACCTGCCTCAGAGGCCAGAGTAAACTGAGGCACGCTCCTGGGAGCTGGGAGCCTAGACCAAGTGCCATAGCCCTGGCAATGTAGCATTGATAGGATTCTCCCTCAACACCCTTCCAGGATCTGCCCACACCCCCCGCCCCCACGCCATGTGTTTCCATGTGGCTCCAGTGAACCAGATCAACACACAAGGAACATTTTATAACAGCAGCTGACCACTGCGGTCTGGGTTGCACCCTCTATAACACAAAAAAGCCTGGAGTTAAAACAGAAAAAAAAAAGGGGGGTCGGGGGGAGGTTCTTTTTCTGTTGATCGTGGAACTTGAACTCAGGGCCTGACGCTGTCCCTGAGCTCTTTCATTCAAGGCTATCACCCTACCACTTTGAGCCACAGCGCCACTTCCGGTTACCTGGTGGTTCATTGGAGGTAAGAATCTCACGGACTTTCCTTCCTAGGACTGGCTTCAAACCATGAACCTCTAATCTCAGCCTCTTGAGTAGCTAGGATGACAGGCCTGAGCCACCAGCACCCAGCTGGGTTTTTATTTTAAGTGCCTCTGGTTTGTCTCTCTCTCTCTCTCAACTGCTTCCTTAGTTTCTGACTCTTCTCGGGTGAAGCCCAAGGTATCCATCACACTTAAAAAGAACAAGTCAGGTAACAGGAACCCGGAGTCCATTCTCCCTGGTGAGGCTTGGCTATCAAGTCCAGGGCAAGGCTCTGTTTGTTTCTGCTTTGTAAGCGAGGGTAAGTGTTCAGGGCCACACAGGCCACACAACCTCTTTGAGGAAACACTGCTATCAAAACAAATAAGTTTCCTTTCTCATTCAAAGTAGGGAGAAAATAACAAGGCCCTCCCTCCACTCAGCCACGAAGCCTTTTCCAGGAACACTTACATTTGTTCCTGAGGCGGTGAGAATCTGTTTGTACTCGTGATATCAAAGTTCTTTTATTGATCTATGATCAAATCTGCTTTAAACACAGAGGGGGGAAATACTCATTTTGTTCCAGTTTAAATTAAAACAGGCTATATTTGTGTGTGTGTGTGTGTGTGTGTGTGTGTGTATGTGTGTGTTTGGAACTGTTTGTTTTTTAACACAGGGGAATATACTATTTTGAAACATTGCTGGATTATTCTCTCTAGGCCATGAAAAAGCAGCCACACATCTTATTGGTAATTTTTTGTTTTGGATTTTTGCAAAACACACAAAGCATGGCTTCACTGTTGAAAGTGATGATAGACTTCCACTTTGAGTCAAGATGGAATTAAGAGTGGAGGATTTATCCACCTCCACAAAATAAAAAAAGAAACATTCTTTCTGGTTTTTTTTTTTTTGGTGCCACTACTAGGGCTTGAACTCAGGACCTGGGCACTGTACTTCAGAATTTTGCTCAAGGCTGATGCTCTAAATTTGAATCACATCTTCATTTCCAACTTTTAGATGGTTAATTAGAGATAAGAGTCTTCTAGACTTTCCTGCCCAGGCTGGCTCTGAACCTCTATCCTCAGACCTCAGGCTCCTGAGCAGCTAGGATTACAGGCATAAGCCACCAGCACTCAGCTAAGAAATGCATTTTAAAAAATAGTTTTTCAAACAGCAGAAACTAAAGGACAATGATCCTCTTTTGTGGGGCAAGGTGAGTGCTATACCTGCCCTACTTCCTTTTTGTTTTTTTTTTATATACATATTTTTTGTGGGGGGGGGGTCTGGACATGGGGTTTGAACTCTGGGCCTGGGTGCTGTCCCTGAGCTCTTCATCTCAAGGCTAGTGCTTTACTACTTTGAGCCACAGCGCCACTTCCAGTTTCCTGGTGGTTCACTGGAGATAAGAGTCTCATGGAGGGCTGGGAAGGTGGCTCAGTGGTAGAGCGCTTGCTTTGCATGCATGAGACCCTGGGTTCGATTCCCTAGCACCACATAAGCAAAAAAAAGGAAAAAATCCACAAGTGGCGCTGTGGCTCAAGAAGTACAGCGCTAGCCTTGAGCTGAAGAGCTGAGGGACAGTGCCCAGGCCCAGAGTTCAAGCCCCATGACCGGACCCCCCCCCCCAAAAAAAAAATAAAAATAAAACCCAGAGCAAATTTGAGATTTGAAAACTACAATATCTGAGGGGTTTTTGTTGTTGTTGTTGTTGTTTAATCTCGTAATTGAAAGTTGGGTGCCAGTGGCTCACACCTGTAATTCTAAATACTCAGGAGGCCAAGATATGAGGATCATGGTTTGAAGCCAGCCTAGGCAGGAAAGTCTGTGAGACTCTTATGTCCAATAAACTATTCAGAAAAGGTTGGAAATGGCACTGTGGCTTCAAGTGGTAGAGCAATAGCTTCAAGCACAAAGAGGCTCAGAGAGTGCCCAGGCTCTGAGTTCAAGTCCCAGGATGAGCAACAACAACAAACAAACAAAAAAGAAATCTAGGAGTTGAGAATGACCAGTAGATTAGCCAACTAGAAAAGAAAGATAAGCTACTGAATTTAAACACCAAGTACTGTGAGCTACCCCATCCAAGACATAGATTTTGTACAAAAGACAAGGGAAATGAAGGCTGACCACTGATGGTCAATTGCATGGCATCCAACAGCTATTCTCCATCACCACAAAAACAAAGCCAGAAAGAGATGCATGCTAGTTAAATAACAATCTACATGATTACGACTACAAGTCTCAGGGCCACCGAGCGCCTGTAGCATCCCAGGATGAGACTACAGGCAGGCCACACATGCTCCAAGCCTGTTTCTCCTTTTATCTACATGGATTTCTCACTGCAAAAGAGGCACTGCTGCTCCCAATGGTCTCCAGGTTCTATTGCTAGCCCTTCCGAGATAGCATGGAATACTCTGTCCCGTGGTGGGGGATCGCTAGGGGGGGAATGCTGAGCTTCCAACCAGTGGTGAAAACTAGGGGGGGAAAAGACATACAAAAGACATGAAAACCTCAATAGGAAATGCAGCCAGCACTGCCAACTCTGTTGGCTGTAGAGCCTTCTCTCCAGATGAGCTGGTTTCTGTCACTCAGGACCACCACCAGGGGGCACTGTGCAGGCACCACCAGAGGACATATCTCAAGGACACACTTTCTGGCCCTCTTTTCCCTTCTGCCATTCCCACCAGCTTTTTGTACTTGTCTTGACAAAATGCTGGGAAACAGGTAGGCGATGTAGCTCAGTGGCAGAGCATTTGCCCAGCGTAGCAAAGAAAAGGGGGGGGGGCCCGCTGGGAGGAAGAAGGAAGGAGGGAGGAAAAGCCAAACCCAAATACAAAGGAATTAATTCTGAAAAATAAAATCTTTTTTTATTAAGCTTATTTTAAATGATGCTGTTCTTTGCATTCCCTCCCCCCCCCCCCCCCGCAGGAAAGAAAAAGTATTGGCTATTTTAAACGAAAGACTGCTCTTATTTATTAGCCGTCTTAGGGAAAATGGTAAGTTTATGGAAGTTTATGGAGCAATTGGAACAAAGTTTTTAAAGAGTGTTGGATATGTTAAACAAAAAGACGGCTTTTAGTAGTCATTTTAGGGGAAATGGTTAACTTCGTGAAGAAACTGGCTGACCTGCTTGAGATCTTTTTGCTTTAAATGGGAGAGTCCCCTTCTTTTGCTTTAGTTGACTTGTTAGTTTAGTTCCAACATCTTGAAAAACGTAAAGGGCTGGGAATGTGGCTTAGTGGTAGAGTGCTTGCCTAGCATGCATGAAGCCCTGGGTTCGATTCCTCAGTACCTCATACACAGAAAAAGCTGGAAGTGGCGCTGTAGCTCAAGTGGTAGAGTGCTAGCCTGGAGCAAAAGAAACTTAAGACAGTGTCCAGGCCCTGAGTTCAAGCCCCAGGACTGGCAAAAAGAAAAAGGAAAAAAAAAAAGCAAATGTAAGGAAAGGTTCATAATTCCACTTTCCTGAACTTTCGAACCCAGGGCTTCAGGCATGCAAGGCAAGCGCTCTATCACTGAGCCACCTTCCCAGTCCCACTTTCCTAGACTTTCGAAGGAAAGCAAGACAGCAGTTTCTTGAGCTACTTGCTCCCAGGCAGCCCTGGCTCCTTTTACTTCCTGGACTTCACAGCATCAAAGCATGCCAGACTTCTCCCTTCTCTGCTGCTCTTTCCATTATTCAAAAGCAAAATGATTCTTGGGGTGAGTGATGTTACCACCAAGAAATGCAAGCCACCCTGCCAGCTGCCACTTACTGGCTTCCCCCCCCCCCTCACCCCCCCCCCCCCCGCCTCCTCACCAACACCCTGCCTAGCCCTCATCAGACAAGGCTAGACCCCAGAAGCGCTGCCTGCCCTGTGTCTGGACCTCTGGATATGACCCTGCCTGGCCCCTCCCTCTCCAAAGGCAACACAGCTCCTACCAACGCTGTGTGAGGTTCTGAGGTCTCAGGCCCCGCCCTTCCATGGCTCTTCAAGCTATCCTTGCACATGATTGGATGACTGCTATCCCCCTAAGAGGTTCTGCGTTGTTTATACCCTCTCCTCATAATGCTGAATGTAGCCAGGCACTGGTGGATTACACCCCTCATCCTAGCTAACCCAGGATGGCTGAGATCTGAGGATCCCAGTTCAAAGTCAGCCTGGGCAGGAAAGTCTGTGAGACGCTTATCTCCAAAGAACTGCAAAACAAAAACAAAAGCCAGATGTGGAGCTGTGATTCAAGTGATAAGAGCACTAGCCTTGACTGCCCCCCCCCCCCAAAAAAAACCAACCAAACAAAAAGCTCAGGGACAGTGTCCAGGCCCTGGGTTCAAATTCTAGCAGTGGCTTTAACAAAAAGGCCAGAAATGAGCTGGGCACCAGTGGCAGGTGCCTGTAATCCTAGCTACTCAGGAGGCTGAGATCTGAGGATCACGGTTCAAAGCCAGCCCGGGCAAGTAAGTCTGTGACACTCTTGTCTCCAACAAACCACCAGAAAACTGGAAGTGGCGCTGTGGCTCAAGTGGTAGAGCGCTCGCCTTGAGCTGAAGGACAGCGCCCAGGCCCAGAGTTCAAGCCCCATGACTGACAAAAAGACAAAAAAAAAAAAAAAGGCCACAAATAGAGCTTTGACTCCAAGTAGTTAGCAAAAAAGCCAAGTGAGAAAAAATAAAAATAAAATTAAATTAAATTAAATTTAAAAAAAGTCAAGTGAAAGCACAAGGCCCTGAGTTCCAATTCCTAACACTGGCCAAAAAATCAAATAAAAAGGGAGGAAGGGAGGGAGGAAAAGGAGGAGGGGTAGGAGGTGGGAGGGATGAGAGGGGAGAGGCTGAGGGAGGGGAATTCCTAGTGTGGCACCTCGTTGGGGAATTCTATAAAAGCCCCACGGGTTAAGGAAAGCTTTTTCATGGAGTTTAAACAACGGGGGACGATTTAGCAATATCCTCGAAATTCTTGGCCATCAACAACAGTCTTCATGAACCAATTCTCCACGGACGCCCGCGCGCTCCCATGATGAGCCAGGCGCTGTGCAAGCATGGCAAGTCTGCGCTTGGAGGTAGAGGTTCTAGGTGCAGCTCCTACCTCACTACCGGACCAAGTAAACAGGTGGAGAAAACACAGCATGGCCACACCGGCGTAAGAGGGCCATCCAAACCGTGCCGGCAGTCATTCTACCAAAATAAACGTCCTTAAAAACAAGCCCAAGCTGGGCACCAGGGGTTCACACCAGTCATCCTAGCTACTCACGAGGCTGAGATCTGAGGATCGCAGTTCAAAGCCAGCCCAGGCAGGAAAGTCCGTGAGACTCTTATCTCCAATGAACCACCAGCAAACAGGAAGTGGGACCTTGGCTCAACTGGTAGAGCACTAGCTCTGAGCTGAAGGGCTGAGGGACAGCGCGCAGGCCCAGAGTTCAAGCCCCGTGACAAAAAAACAAAACAAAACAAAACCAAAAACCAAAAAAAAAAAACCCCACAAGCCTAAGACAATTGTACTGTGATATATATACACACACATATACACACACACATATGCACTACTGGTGTGTGTGTGTGTGTGTGTGTGTGTGTGTGTGTGTGTGTGTGTGTGTGTGTGTGTGTGTGTGTGTGTGTGTATCCCTGCCCCCCCCCAAAAAAAATCTATGCCTATCTAGAACCTCAGAATATGATCTTAGTTAGAAAAAGGTCTTTTTATTTTCTCTTTTCTACTTTTTTTCATTATTTCTTTGGAAAATGGAGTCTTTGCAGATAAGATTCATTAAGAAAAAGTTACATTGGAACATGCTGGGTCCTACTCCAATAGTGTCTGTATAAGAAGAGAACAGAAGCCAAGCGCCAGTAGTGCACACCTGGAATCCCAACTATGAACAAAAAAGCCAAACAAGCCAGGTGCTCACGCCTATCATCCCAGCTACCCCAGAGGCTGAGATCTGAGGATCAAGGTTCAAAGCCAGCCTGGGCAGGAAAGCCTGTGAGACTTATGTCCAATGAACCACTAACAACAAGCTAGTAGTAGAGCTATGGCTCAAGGGGTAAAGTGTCAGCTCCTAGTTCAATTCCCAATAAATACACAAGAAATAAGAAAACATATGTCTACACTAACTTGTACATAAATGTGCACAGCCCAAAAGGAGCTAAGATTACAGGCTTGTAACCCTTTGGCATGCCTTTAGGAGCAGAATGCACACTTCAATGGATAAGCTATCTATTGTGTGAATTGTGTCTCAAAAAGCTTGCTTCTGGGCTGGAAAGGTGGCTCAGTGGTAGAGCGCTTGCCTTGCATGCATGAGGCTCTGGCTTCGATTCCTCAGCACTATATAAGCTGAAAAAGCTGGAAGTGGTGCTGTGGCTCAAGTGGTAGAGTACTAGCCTTGAGCTGAAGGACAGCGCCCAGGCCCAGAGTTCAGGCTTTATAACCAACAACAATAACAACAAAAAGAATCTTGCTTCTACCTCCTTCTCCTCCTCCTCTCTTCCTCCTCCTCCCCCCAATTCCTCCTCCTCTTTTTTTGCTGGAGTTTGAACTCAGGACCTCATCTTTGTCATGCAGCTTTTTTGGGTCCGGTCATGGAGCCTGAACTCTGGGCCCGGGCGCTGTCCCTCAGCTCTTCAGCTCAAGGCTAGCGCTCTACCACTTGAGCCACAGCGCCACTTCCGGCTTTTTTCTTTTTGCTTTATGTGGTGCTGAGGAATCGAACCCAGGGCCTCAGGCATGCAAGGCAAGCGCTCTACCACTGAGCCACCTTCCCAGCCCCTTCATGCAGCTTTTTGCCTCTAGGTTCGCAGCATACCATTTGAACCATTTCTCCACTTCCTCTCCAGCTTTTTGCTGGTTAAGAGTCTTCCAGACTTTCCTGCGTGAGCTGGCTTTGAACCTCGATCCTCAGATCTCAGCCTCCTGAGTAGCTAGGATGACAGGTGTGAGTCACTAGGGCCCAGCCTTAAAACAAACAAACAAACCAAACTATATAAATAAAACCAAAATCCATGACTTGTGATTATCCAAACCCACAAGGATGACAGGACCATGGGTGGCTCCCTGTCTTGTCACGGTGACACAGGGCTGGGACACTCGGCCTGACCTAGAGACATTTTCTTGGCTTCAGGAGCTGCACAGCCTTTATTTCTCATCCCAGGCAGAGGAAAGTCCGTCTTCACCTATGTTTGACCCTCAATGGTTTCCATTGCCCAGGTTAACTATGATCCAAAGCTATGACATGGAAACTTCCAGAAAGAATCTGTTACGTTGTAGATCGCATGTCATTCTGAGTCATGGGATAAAATCTCACACCGTCCCAATTCATTATCCCCAGGATATGAATCACTCGTGATCCAGCATCGTACTGGACGCCAAGATGCTGGCCCAGGACACCGCCCTGCTAGACACACCATCTGTTATCAGATCAACATGGAGTCTGGGGGCTCAGTTATTCCCTGCAGTAAAGGGTAAAATGGGGGGGACTGTCTTCCCTTCAATTTCTCCTACAATTCCAACTCTACCTGTCCCAAGAACCTCTCTTAAACTCTCCCTTTCTCTTTAATAATTCTATCCCCAAGCCGGCACCGGTGGCTCACGCCTGTAATCCTAGCTACTCCTAGAGGCTGAGATCTGAGGATCACAGTTCAAGGCCAACCTGGGCCGGAGGGTCCAGGAGATTCTTATCTCTAATAAATCATGCAGAAAACCAGAAGTGGAGCTGTGGCTCAAGTGGTAGAATGCCAGCCTTGAGCTGAAGACCTGAGGGACAGCACACAGGCCCAGAATTAAAGCCCTACCACCGACAAAACAAACAAACAAAAACCCCTGGAATACTTTGAGATTAGATGTCTAAGTTTTTTTTTTCCATAGCACATCTTTTGAGCCATCATAAAAGGAAGGTATCATAAACTGTGAGGTCAAGGTAAATTACAATGCACGGAAAAGAAAATTTTATGGGTCTTCCTAGAACAAAGATCCTGTTTAGGGTAATAAAGTGAGATTTTGCTACTTAGGAGCATGGTCCAACTGTATTAGTTTTAATGATGACGTATTTTAAAATAAGATATCCATTATCCAAGAGAGTCAAAAGTGAATCAAATAATTCAAACTATTTTCCTTTAAAAATAATTTCCGTTTTCCTAGGAGCCCTCAAATGGGAGGAACAGGCAGTCTAGATAGTTTTAAACATAGATGGCTTCAACCACTCCCCATCTGGTTTGGTTTGAGTTTTTTGGTGCTGGAAGCTGCCTGGAGTTCTTTAAAATTGTATCATGAACTGGGCACTGGTGGCTCACACCTGTAATCCTAGCTACTCAGGAGGCTGAGATCTGAGGATCACAGTTCAAAGGCAGCCTACTCAGGAGAACCTTACCTCTGTGAGAACCTTACCTCCAATGAACCACTGAAAACCAGAAGCGCCCAGGCCCAGAGTTCAAGCCCCACGACCCACAACAACAACAATTAACAATTTAAAAATTTTAAAATAAATACATAAATAACTATAACAGTGGGTTTATACACACACACACACACACACACACACACACACACAGATACATTTCACTGAGTAAAAGAACATTTGGAGGCAATGTTGTAATAAGTCAGGTAGAAGATGGAAAGAAGTAGGAAGAGAAGGAAAGGAGGAAGGGAGGGAAGGAGGGAGGGAGTAAAGGTCTGTCTATTTCAGGAACAGAATGCTTATATAGCCAGTGTAAGGCCTTAAGACCCATCCCTAGTACTTGCAATGTACACACAGGTGAGTGTGTGTGTCTGTGTGTACACACCCCATACACACACACACACAGTCACACAGACACACGGAAGTCATTATAAATAGAAACTGTGACAGTGCATGTCCTAATGAGTTAAATGTCCAGAACAGCTCTCACATTGGACTTGACTCAAATCTGTCAAAACCAAAGGAATAAATAAAAATACTGACCAGGCAATGATAGCAGTTACAATATGACATGTTACTGCTTATGTTTCCGCCTTAAAAAAAAAAAAGAGATGAGGGACAGGACGTAATAAAATACTACCCAGCTCAATTTTTTCAATGCCTTTTTTTTAAGGAAATAAATGCTATGTATCTCTGGAGACTGCTCAATGGAGAACAATTATGTAAATTTCCCTCCCATTCTGTAAGCTGTCTTTCAGCTGTTTTGTGAGAACTGTTCTTTGCTGGTATTGAAGAAGCTTTTTAGTTGTCTGTTTGATGTTATCCCATTTGTCAGTTTTTACTGCTTTGGAGTCATAACCCAAAATAAATCCTGCCCTGTGCAAGGTCCACAATTACTTCCCCTATGTATTATTTATGTAAGACATTCTGATTACAGAAAGAAAGAAAGGGGCTGGGAAGGTGGCTCAGTGGTAGAGCGCTTGCCTTGCATGCCTGAGGCCCTGGGTTTGATTCCTCAGCACCACATAAGCAAAAAGAAAAAAGCTGGAAGTGGCACTGTGGCTCAAGTGGTAGAGCGTTAGCCTTGAGCTGAAGAGCTGAGGGACAGTGCCCAGGCCCAGAGTTCAGGCCCCACGACTGGACCACCCCCCAAAAAGAAAGAAAGAACAGAACATCTGGCAGGCTTCAGTGGCTCACGCCTGTCATCCTAGCTACTCGGGAGGCTCAGATCTGAGGATTTTGGTTCAAAGCCAGATGAAGCAGGAAAGTACACGAGACTCTTATCTACAATTACCCACCTGAAAACCAGAAGTGGTGCTGTAGCTCAAAGTGGTAGAGCTAGCCTTGAGCGAAAGAGCTCAGGGATAGTGCCTAGGCCCTGAGTTCAAGCCCCACAACCCCCCCCCCCAAACACACACACACAAAACCCCACATCTAATGGATGTTGAAAACCTGATGTCTGCACAGAGAGAGACAGAGACACGTAAGAACAGCCTCCTCCTGAGAGCACCGGCTCTTCCTCAGATTATTCTGGCTTTCTGAGTCTGCAGACTGCCCAAGCCATTCCACATGGAGATGACTAAGCTAGACAGTGAGAATAGACTCTGTCACTGAAGCAAAAGAGAATTCCAACTTGGCAAGGAGCAACCAAGGCCAGGCCCCAACTGTGTCTCCTAACCTCCACCCAGCCTGGAGAGAAAAAGGCCAGAAAGAAAAAGAAAGCATGTGGCCACACAGTCGGTTGGCAGGCGACTGAGGGTCCCAGGATGCTCAAGCAGGCTCTCACTTCAGTTTTAGAAGAACTGAAATGCTGAGAGCCAGGTTCTAAGCTGAGGCAGACCCAAGAGCTGTGCCTTCTGTCCAGTTAGGGCTGGGGTGACTCCTAGGGCCAGCTTGGCTACCCTGCCCGGATCTGATTGGCTACAGAGGGAGCCAATCAGATCTCTTCTGTAGCCAAGCACAAAGGAGTCAGAGTGACCAGAATGCCTCAAAATGACCAAGCACCTGAGATCTGAGGATCAGGGTTTTTTTTGTTTGTTTTTTAAAGCTATGTGCAGGTGGCTTACCTCTATAATCCTGGCTATTCAGGAGGCTGAGATCTGGAGATCATGGTTCAAAGCCAGCCCAGGCAGCTAAGTTCAGGAGACTCATCTCCAATAAAACTACTCAGACACAACTGGAAGTGGTGCTGTGGCTCAAGTGGTAGAGTGTTAGCCTTGAGCAACAGAAGCTCAGGGACAGCACCCAGGTGCAGAGTTCAAGCCCTAAAAAAGGCCCAGGAAGACAAATGAGGGAGGCTATTACCTCCAACTAACCAGCAAGAATTGGAAGGGAAGCTGTGGCTCAAGTGGTAGAGCTCCACTTATCAGAGGAAAAGCCATACCTAACAATTGGGAAGGGGACCTCTTAGAGGCCCTGCCCAGCAGAGGGAGGCTATCCTTGCCAAGTCCTCTTGTCTGTTCCCATCCAGAGTCCGTAAGTCCTGCAAGCCACAAGCCTGATGCCAGAGGACAAATACGTACAGCAGTCTGGGATGGACAGGGCATTCCCTACTACCTTTAAAGTCACAGGTCTGCTGAGAAATCACTTAGGCACCTTTGAGATGTTGTTCTCATTTTCTGTGTGCTGGTACTAGGGTGTGAACTCGGAGCCTCAAACTCTCGCTTGGCTTTTCTTGCTCAAGGCTGATGTTCTACCCCCTTAAGCCATGCCTCCAGTACAGTTTTTTGCTGGTTAATTCGCCAATTAAAGAGTCTCCCAGATCTTTCTTGCTGAGGCTGCTTCAGAACAACAATCCTCTAGGTCTCAGCCTCCTGAGTAAGCGAGGAGACACCAATGTCCAGCTTGAGAGGATTCCTACAGTACAACCTACACTTCCCCTTCTTCCCCCCCACCCCCACCTTGCCCCTATTGCTAGTCTAGGTTTAGAAAACAAGAGACATCTTTTAGGGCTTTTAAAGTTTTCTTCTTGCTGATAAGCAAAAAAAGGACAATTTTCAAGATCCCATTAAATAGGTCTGTGAATTAAATTCATTTTCTATTTTTAAAATAGACCCCCCCCCCCCAATACAAGTCTTCCCCAAACCACCTAATTACATATACTATGTTGTCTTCTTTATTATTAAACAAACAATGAGTTCATTTTTACCACTTCCCCATAGCTTTTCCTAGCAGTATTCTTTATTTTTATTTTTGTATTTTTTGGGGCTTCAACTCAGGGCCTCGGCATTGTCCCTGAGCTTTTGTGCTCAAGCCAACACTCTACCATGGCTCAAGCCATCCCTCCACTTCCAGCTTTTTGGTGGTCAACTGGAGGTCAGAGTTTCACACACTTTGCTGCTCAGGTTGGCTTTGAACCGCGATCCTCAGATCTCAGCCTCCTAAGTAGCTAAGATTATAAGTGTGAGCCACCGGTTGAGTCTTAACTATTACAATTATAGCTGTGGTAAGGGGAACAGCCACAAATCAGACCACCTTTCCACATACCCACCTGTCTGTAGGGCTTTGCACCCCACTATTCTATCACGTACCCCTCCACTCAGCATGCTGGGGGCGAGACTGTGATACCCTGATGTAATACCCTGCCTTCCATTCAAATGAAGTCTGAAGAGAAAACGATCTTGCCTAGCATCTGCCTGCTTGTCCAGGCTTTCGTTTCACAGAGTGGATTTTAATGTTCCCTGGTTAGCTTAAAGTGGACTAAGGCATTCCAAAATACCGTCAGTCGCCACGACGGGAAAAATAAGCCAGAGGGTACGCCCAGACAGCACAGACAGACACACTGTACTCCAGAAGAAAAAAAAAAATTAAAAAAGCGTAGACCAAGTCAACATGGAAAGCCAAGCTAAGAGAATTCTAAAAACAGTACAATTCAAAATAGCAGTCTCCATTTTTCCCCCACTGTAAGTCCTTCCATTCCGCTATATATATAGCAAGGCAGGTCTCCTACAGTGAAGCGCAGTGTGGGCTCCTGTGGCAGGAAGAAAGGCAGGAAGAAGCTGGGCCCCAGCGCTGGGAAGAGCAGGACACTGCCGGGCAACACAGCCTCTTCTCAGTGTGCCCCATGGCAAGGAATCCAGATGTGTGAGTTCATTTTTGAGGGCCTGACTGGCCTATGGGATGGGACCGTCCCGTCCCCAGAATGACAAGGACATCACTTCTGGCTTACACAGCCTGGCAGTCACAGAGATGACTAAGTATCTGGTAGTACTGCTTCTCCCCCCCCCCCCCCAGGTAGGCCATTTGAGTCCTCCTATCCTGTGGAGGTGACAATCATCACAGTGAATGGCCACTCACGAGGAGCAAGCTCAGCCATGGCAAGAAAAGAATAACAGCCAGGACTTCAGACACCACAGACCTAAGAAAGAATTGCACTGAAAATACCAAGACACAGCCCGGGGCCCTGGTGGCTTACACCTGTCATCCTAGCTACTCAGGAGGCTGAGATGTGAGGATCGCAGTTCAAAGCCCACTTGGGCAGAAAAGTCTCTCTGAGACTCTTATCTCCAATTAGCCACTCAAAACTCAGAAGTGGTGCTGTGGCACAAGGGGTAAGGGACTCGCCTTGAGCACAAAGAGGCTCGGGGTTAATGCCCAGGCCCTGAGTTCAAGCCCCACGATAGACCAAAAACAAAACCCACAAAAAAAAAACAAAGAAACAAAACAAAACAAAACAAAACACCAGAGTTCAGCCTAGCTGACCTGAGGAAGACCCCCAGAGACAGAACAAAAGTGAGTAAGATAAAAGACAAGACCACTCAATTACAATCCCCAGAAGATACTAAATTTCCATTTGCCTGCACTGACATAAATAAGTAAATACACAGGGAAGAAAAAAGGCAGCTGTTCTAGGAATGCATGTTATTACCCACAGAAGAGACAGGAGAAAGAGTAAGCCATCACTGAAATACCATTGCAAGAATCTTGCAACATAAGATCCTAACTTCACTGGACAATAATACTTCCACAAGAAACAAGATAGCAACATAATCTCAAAGTATCTCTCTCATAATGTAGAACTGGAAAACCCCAGCAGACACAGCACCACCCCCCAAAAAAACCAAATCACCAGTAATAAGGCCTTTTGCCAGCTAACATGTGCCTGATTCCAACATCCAAGTCAGAGGAAAGTATGAGGTCTTGAGTTCAAACCCACCCCAGTACCAAAATAAAGGAATGAAAAATAGAAACCACACACACACACACAATAAGGGTTTGAATGAGAAAAGATACATTAATTAGACAGTAACCATGAGAGAGCTGGATTAACTATATCCATTTTAGGCAAAAATCAGCTTTAAGACAAAAATTGTGATAAAGGAGTGTATTTTGGGTTATATCATTTCATCTTGGTCTTGGGGCCTCATATTCTTAGCTTTTTCTCTTGAAGACGGCCCTTTACCACTTGACCCACATCTCCACTTCTGGCTTTTTAACTGGTATTAAGTCTCTTAGATTTGCCTGCCAAGGCTGGTGTTGAAGAGTGATCATCAGATCTCATCCTTCTGAGTAGGTAGGATTACAAGTGTGAACTATAAGCACCGGATTAGGAAAACACAACAATTTTAAACACATGTAACAACAGATCACCCACACTCCACCCAAGTACAAACAAAAAGAGACAGAGTTAAGGAAAGAAATAGAACAAGTCAAGTATAATCAGAAAGATCAATATCCTTTTTTTCCCTGCCAGTTCTGGAGTTTGAACTCGGGGCCTGGGCACTGTCCCTGAGCTTCTTCTGCTTAAGGCTAGCACTCTACCACTTTGAGCTACTGTGCCACTTCAATATACTATTTTTAATAATGACCCAAACTAGGCAGATCAATATGGAAACAGACCTAAGAGACAAAAAAAAAAATCACAACACACATTTTTCCCAATCACCTATGAAATATTCTTCAGAACAGACTCTTATATTAACCTTTCATAAATTAAAAGGGCAGGCAACTACAAAATGTATTTTCCAGATGGCAGTGAAATGGAAGTAGAAGTCTGTAAAAAAAAAAAGAAGTCTGGAAAATTCATAAGTGAGTGAGCAAAAATTAAAGACACTCCTGGGCAATCAAAGAGGAAATCATAAGGGGAATTAGAAATTAATAAAATTTGAAGTGAATAAAAATAAAAACATAACACACCCAAACTTAAGAGATGCAGCTAAAGCAGTTCTATTGGGAAGTTATAGTTGTAAATATCTATATTAGCAAAAAGACATGCATCTCAAATCAGTAATCTAACCTTACAAATGGAGTAACTTTTATTTAAAAAGAAAATAACCACAGGATATAAAGGTACATACTGGTATTCCCAGTACTGGGGCGGGTAAGACAGGAGACTACAAGTTCAAGGCTACCCTGGGCTAGATGGAAAATATTGCCTCAAAAATCAAACAGTCAGTGGCTGGAAGGTGGCTCAGTGGTAGAGTGCTTGCCTCACATGCATGAGGCCCTGGGTTCGATTCCTCAGCACTACATACACAGAAAAAGCCAGAAGTAGCACTGTGGCTCAAGTGGTGTGGTAGAGCGCTAGCCTTGAGCTGAAGAGCTCAGGGACAATGCCCAGGCCCATAGTTCAAGTCCCATGACTGAAAAAAAAAAAGTTGAACAATGTCAGTCACTGGTGGCTCAAGCCTATAATCCTAGCTACTCAGGAGGCTGAGATATGAGGATCGTGGTTTGAAGTCAGCCCAAGCAGAAAAGTCCATGAAGTCTCTTATCTCCAATGAATTACTCAAAACAAAACAAAACAAAACAAAACAAAAAACCCTGGAAGTGGTGCTGTGGTTCAAGTGGCAGAACACTAGCCCTGAGCAAAAGAAGCTCAGGGATGGTGACCAGGCCCAGAGTTCAAGCCCCAGAACTGGGGGGGAAAAAAAATCAATCAAGACAGCAAAGAGAAGAAAGGTATAGAAAATAAAGGAGGGAGAGAGTGAAAAGAGGGAGAGAGGAGAAAAAAGGGAAGGAAGAAGAGGGAGGAGGAGGAAAAGTTAAAAGACAAAAGTTTTCATTGGCTGGAGGCATGGTTCAAGTAGCAGAGGCCTGGTTTGGAAAAATTAGTTCCAAAACCATGGAAATGTCCCTACCCTAGCACACTTAAGCTTAACTCCAAAATCTGCTTTTACAAATCTTCTACTCCAAATGATTGTGACTTATACCAAAAAGATTATTTTTTTAATTTTAAAAACAAACACAGATTGTTTGAAAATAGTCCCATCCAGCCTTACCCAGGGCTTTATTGGTGGGGAGGGGGTCAGTCGTGGGGCTTGAACTCTGGGCTTGGGCACATCCCTACACTCTTCAGCTCAAGGCGAGCACTCTACCACTTGACCCACAGTGCCACTTCAGGTTTTCTGGTGGTCTATTGGAGATAAGAGTTTCACACTTTCTTGCCCAGGCTGTCTTTGAACCGCGACCCTCAGATCTCAGCCTCCTGAGTAGCTAGGATTACAAGCGTGAGCCACCGGCACCCGGCTTTTTTTAAATTATTATTAATTGATTCATCTAAGCACTTTTAGCCAGGACAGCAACGTAAGTCTAAAATTAGAGGACATTACTGTTAATAAGCAGGACTGACAGTGATACAAATGGCAAAGTCTGAAGGATAATGAAGGCATAAATAATACCAGGCCTATCCTAAGACATATGGACAGGGCCTAAATAAAAAGCCAAAGGAGACCATTTGATATGGAACATTAGTGTTAGACTTAATGGAAAGTCATCTCTTTTGCAAATCTTCTGCTCCAAATCTTTTATACTCCCAAGAAGCCTGGTGTCTGCTTTTGTCAATGTTTTACTCCTAATGACAAAAAAGAAGGTCTGGGCTTGGGGGTGTATATGGGGGATGGGGGGACACAGGGCTTTCGCTGCCAGCTTCTAAAAGTAATAAGAGGGGAGGGGGGAGGAAGGAATTGGCTCCCAAGGTCTAAAAGATCTGAAGAGGAAGAGGCCTGCCAGCTCACCAGGAAAGGGAGTGGGGGAAAAAGACACAATTGGGAGGCCAAGGGGAGGCAAGAAAAACAAAATCCCACAGCATAAAAGAAAAAGGAGGCTTTAGTTAGGTAAAAAATATCACCTCGTCCCCCAGGGTCTTTAGTAACAACCCTGGAGGAAATAGCCAGGCTGCCCCGGCTGGACAATCTGGGAAACTGGAAAGATGAAGTATGGATCAAGGGGACAGGGAAGACAGAAAATGAATGAGATTCTAAAACCAGCATGGGGCACCTCAAAAGCCTCTGGCTTTCTCTCAAAAGATCATGGAAAGACCCCCACCCCCACTTCCACTGGAGGCTTTGCACAGACTCAAGCAGATTGAGAGGAGGAGGTCAGCTCAGTCTCCTGAACACAGAGACTGGAACGCATCAAAAAGATTCTACCTGCGTCAGGCACGTGGAAGCCTGGGTACAGTGGCCCAGTGTCATCCAGTGTCATCCCAGATACTCAGGAGGCTGAGATCTGAGGATCCAGACGCAAAGCCAGCCCAGGCTGAAAAGTCTGTGAGACTCTTATCTCTGACGAAGCACCAAAAAGCCAGAAATGGAATTGTAGCTCAAACAGCTGAACACTAGCCTTGAGCACAAAAGATCAGGGACAGCACCCAGGCCAGGAGTTATATTTGCCCAGGATGGGCAAATATAGATATAGATAGATAGATAGATAGATGATAGATAGATAGATATAAAGTAAGGAGACTGCGTCTAAGCAATAAGCCTTGTCCTTACAGCCATCCTTGCACCTTGCTAGGTAGAGGGGACTTTCCACCCAGCTCGGAAAAGCCTAGAGGTGAGAGAGGCCATTCATTGAATGGGAGGTATCATGCCGCCGTTTAGCTCCAAGAAAGCTTTGTTATTATCTCCCTAAACCTTCCAATCTGCTTAACCTTGACTGGTTCCTTAGAGTTTATGCTAACCCCTGAGTTACTTTCCTAAAAGCTCGGCTTCTGCTGCAATTGGATCTCCACCCTAATCATGAACTTTTTGTCTTTAAAAGCCTTGTTCCAGATTCTCGGCTGCAGGTCTTTGAGACAGGAGTCCACCTGTAGTTGCAGGCTTTCCAATAAAGACTCCCGACCCGCCATCTTGAAATGTGGCTTCTCTGTTTTCTTACGCCCAAGTTCCCATACAACATATAAATATAGCTATACATATCGATATGTGGGTATATCTGTAGATCTGTATGTGCACATCTATAGATAGAATATATTATTCTAACTGTAACCCCTCTATGCAGCATTTTTACAATAAAAACATACAAAAAATATATTATTCTATATATTACATTGTAAGTGGGATATTATATGCATCTGTATCTATACATTTATATAAATATTTTATAAGTATATAAAATACTCATTAGCTTGCCCATGTAATTGTAACCCCTCTGTACAGTATGTTCACAAAAAATAAAAATTTAAAAAAAAAATAAAATAAATATATAAAATATAAATGCAAAATGTATTTGTAAATAAATATATAAATGTAATAAATATAAATATAGATACAAATGATTGGATCGGGGCTGAGGTACTAAGGAGCTCAGTGGCAGAAGATGGACTTAGCACGTATTCCTGAGTTCCATCCCCAGTACAAATAAATTGAGAGAGAGAGAGACAGAGACAGAGACAGAAAGAGAAAGAGGAAGAGAAAGAGAAAGAGAAAGAGGAAGAGAAAGAGAAAGAGGAAGAGAAAGAGAAAGAGGAAGAGAAAGAGAAAGAGGAAGAGAAAGAGGAAGAGGAAGAGAAAGAGGAAGAGGAAGAGAAAGAGGAAGAGGAAGAGAAAGAGGAAGAGGAAGAGAAAGAGAAAGAGGAAGAGAAAGAGGAAGAGGAAGAGGAAGAGGAAGAGGGAAGGGGGATACCTCTTCTGGGTCATCATGGAAGTGATAGAGAAATACAGACCAATCCCGGCGGGGTTTAGAACAGGGCTGGCACCCCAGAACCAGACCCCAGACCCAGGCGTGCCCCTCCCCTCCATCTCCATGCTCTCCATTTGCAGTAGGGCCCCAGGCTGGGCTGAAACAGGGAGATGAGGATGGGGGGGGTCAGAGGGCGCCCCTCCTCCATCCTTCAGGGAGACATTACAATTCTGCCTCACTGCTGTGTTCGGGCTGGGGGGTCAGGGGAGAAGGGGAGGGATTTCCCTACTATTAGGCCACCGGAGGCGCGTCTAGACACGCTGGACAGGTGAGTGGGCTGCGATCAGACCTGCAGCCTGGACCTCGGGGTTCACCAAGGCCAGGGAACGATTTCCCACCAACACCCGGGGGCCGCTGTACCCTGCTTTCCCACAGTCAGAAGCCCTGCTGCCGCCCCGCTGGGCCGCTCAGGTGCTTACCCGGTCTCCTCCCCCAGCTCTGCCCACCAGGCACCCACCCTGAGGCCACTCTGCTGACCTAAGTAAGTCTGCAACTGCTGAGACAACCTTCTTGAAGGTTCGCTATGGATCCCTATAGACACAGGTATATAGGTATATACAAGAGGTGGAAACAATCAGAGAGGATCCCCACTCCTGACCTCACCCCCACAGGGCAGAGACCCCAAGCAACATGTCACAGGCACAGCCCTTCACTGTTCTCTCTTGGCTGATTGAATGTAGCTGGGGTGGGGGTAGGGGTCCCCTAAATAAGGATCCAAAATCCATGAGAGGAGAAGATGGGCTCAAGACCTGGACAGGTGGATTGTGCCTTCACCTTCCGTGCCAGAGGAAGGCACATTCCTGACCCAGAACTGGCAGAGATCTGAGGTGGGGAGGCGGGGAGGAAGGGGAGGGAGGGCGGCCCAGTACCAAGTTATTAGGAAGCACCGCAGAAATAACAAACACCTCAGGCACCGCGTCAGAGGCCCAGAGGCCGCCCTGGGGAACAGAATCTGTAGGAAAAGCTTCCTTGATGTGCTGCATGTATGTATGTTCTGAGCAAAGTAGTAGTCCCGGCTACTCCGGTGACAGAAACAGAAGGATCACTTGCAGGAAGGAGTCAATCAGGGCAACCCTGAACAATATACCAAGACCCAGTCTCAAAAACAACAGAAGGAGGAAGAGGAGAAGGAGGAGGTGGAGGAGGAGGAGGAGGTGGAAGAGGAGGAGCCCCCAAAACACTGAAGCCAGGCTTCATACCTATAATCCTAGCTCGTTAGTAGGTTGAGATCTAAGGATCTGAGTATTCTAAGCCAGCCTGGGACAAGAAAGCCTGTGAGGCTAGCTCCAACTCACCCGAAGTGGTGGTGTAATTCAAGTGGTTGAGTACTTGGCTTAAAGTCAAGCAAGTGCACAAGGCCTTGTGTTCAAGCCCCAGTACCAGCACAAAAAAAAAAAAAAAAGGAAGAGGCAGGGAAAGGAAAGGAAAGGGAGAGGTGGGTAGGGCTGGGACTCTGGCACCTCCTTTGCCCAGTGGTTAAAGCAAAGAGGCTCAGCGGAGGCATACCCCAAGTTTGCTGTGTAAACCAGAGGCCCTGAGCACCACTGTAGCTTGATGCACCAGCTTCCCACCATCCCCTGCTTCCCACGTACCTCTTACCCTACGCACCCCATAACCCAGCCTTGGTGTCAGGGCCCCAGCCCTGTCAGTGGCCTCCTGACCCTTTCCTGCTCACCCTCTTGGTCCCCCTGACTTCTGTGGTCTTCCATGGCTGTCCACCCTCCAGCCACCTCTCTGGACAAGCAACCTGCACCCCAGCCCTAGTCCAGGGTCTTGGCCCAGGGCCGGTGGGGCCCCTGACTTCTCCTTTCATCTCAAGAGCTTCTGGGACCAAAAGCATCTGACCGGCCTGGCAGGGGAACAGCCCATAGACAAGGCCACCAGGCTGGGTCTCCCAGAGAGGAGGCTGGACAGGGAGAGAGACGGCAATTCAGAAGAAGCTGAAATGGCCAGACCAAGGCTCACCCTCTCTCCACACTCAGGTGTCCCCACCATTTTCTCCCTGACCCTCCACCCCCAAAGTTCATTCTCTCCCCCAGAAAAGGACTCAAGAAATTGGCCTAGGGGCAGGGGAAGGACTTGGGAAAGCAAGCCATTTCCACAGGATCGGCCTAAAGTAAAGAAAGTACTGCTGAAGGCTCAGGAAGCAGCGGTGAATTCAGACAGGGGTGAAAGCTTTCACAATCACACTAGGCAAAGGGAAATCAAGAGGTCAGCTTAAAGACCTCACTCTAAGAACAGGCCCTGAGGCTGGTGGTTCACGCCTGCAATCACAGCTACTCAAGAAGCTGAGATCTGAGAATGGAGAGTAGGAAGTCAGCCCCAGGCAGGTAAGTCCTTGAGACTCTAATCTCTCATTAACCAGCAATAAATAAATAATAGGGAAGTAGAGCTGTGGCTCTGGTGGTAGAGACGCTAGCCTTCAGTGAAAAAGCCTGGGGAGAATGTGAGGCCGAGAGTTCAAGCCCCAGAAAAGGCATTAAAAAAAAAAAAACAAACAGGAAAAAAGGAAGAGGAACTATTTTCTGAAGCCTAAAGAAGGTCTGGGATTGTTTGCTCTGTGATATTAGAAAGGAAGAATCCGTGAGGGCTGGGAAGGTGGCTCAGTGGTAGAGTGCTTGCTTAGCATATATGAAGCCCTGGGTTCGATTCCTCAGTACCACATACACAGAAAAAGCCAGGAGTGGTGCTGTGGCTCAAGTGGTAGAGTGCTGGCCTCGAGCACAGAGAGGCTCAGGGACAAAGCCTAGGCCTTGAGTTCAAGCACCACCCCTGGGGGGCTGGGAAGTAGAATCTGTGAGTCGGGTGCTGGTAGCTCACACGTGTGATTGTAGCTACTCAGGAGGCTGACATCTGAGGATCCAAGTTCAAAGCCAGCCTAAGCAGTAGAGTCCATAAGACTTATCTACAACTAAACACCAGAAAACTGGTAGAAAGTGGTTGGAAGTCCTAAAGCAGCTCTAAGTCCTTGAGCACAAAAGCTCCAGGAGCCCCAGGACAGACAGCTTTAAACCTGTTAAAGCCCCACCCAAGTTCTTCAGGGTCTGCCTGGAGGCCAGGGTGGAAGGACAGAGAGGCATTTAAGTTCCTGCTACCCCCTCCCCTCACGCTAACGAGCCTCCACAGCTCTAACCATCTTTCCCCGCTCTGTGATTGGCTCCTGGCTTCTCTGGAGGGCTAACAGTCGGTGAGACTCAAAGGTTTCACCTCTGCTAGTCAAATACACCAGGGCCCACTCCCAGACCTCCCATGATTATGATACAAAGCTTGGGAGGCACAAGCACAGGAATCCTAGTAAAGGAACACAGTCTCCAAGACCTGGATTGGATTCTGGTACCACTCTTGGGCAGCTGTGCGACCTTGGCCAAGTTACTTAACCTCTCTGAACCTGTATCTATGAGAAAAGTCAGTTTGGAAATCCTGCCGAGCATGACAAGTACTCAAGCTGGGTGCTAGGGGCTCACGCCTGTCATCCTAGCTACTCAGGAGGCTGAGATCTGAGGATGGAGGTTCGAAGCCAGCCTGGGCAAGAAAGCCTGTGAGACTCTTTATCCTTCATGAACCAACTGGAAGTGGAGCTGTGGCTCCAAGCGCTAGAGCACTAGTGACAGCAGGAACAGTAAATGACAAGTTCAAGGCCCTGTGATTGAAAGAAAAAGTTCTCGCACCACAGGTCTAGCAAGGTTAAGACAAGACAAGCAGGCTGGGGCTGAGCCTGGGGTGCTGGCAGAGCCCTCTGCCTTCTTTAAGGCTGTAGGGATCCTGGAACTTCCAGTCCCCTGGGTGGCTTGGTGAGGGACTCCTGGGGGGAAAATGCAGCTTCAGATTCAGCCTGGGGGTTGGGGAGGGGGGGTGTCCTACGTGTAGGAGACCCAGACTTGAAAGAACAATCTCTAGGCCCCAAAGCCTCTTTCCATCAAGAAGCAAGTTCCCAGGAAGAAAATGGAGCCAGCCCGCATGGATCCCGGCCATCACCCCTACCTGAGCTACACAGGGGCGCGCTGAGGACAATTTTCTCTGCTGTCTCCAGACAGCTTTAACTTCAGACCCAGATGCTTTTTCGTCTATTTTTTTTTTTTTTTAAATCCACTTTGGGGCTTGAACTCAGGGCCTGGCCGCTGTCCCTGGGCTGTTTTCTCAAGGCTTACAGCACTCTACCCCTGGCAACCACAGCTCCAACCTCCAGTTTTCTGGTGGTTGATGGGAGGGAGGGCTGAGCCTCGGGCTTTCCTGCCCTGGGATGGGATGGGGGGGGGGGGGCTGGCTTAGAACACTTGGATCCTCAGAAGACCTCAGCCTCCTCCTAAGTAGCTAGGATGACCAGGCGTGAGCCACCGGGCTACCTTCCCCCCCCATTCCCCCCCTGGTCCTGAAAACATCGTGTCCTGCGGTTTCTGGAACTGTTTCTGTTTCCAGCAACTGAGGCACGGACTCGAGGTGGGGGTGGGGAGGGACAGGGGACCCCGGGAACCCTCTTTAACTTGGAGGCTGCCCACCTACCCCCACCCCACCCTGTGGGCCAGACCCCAACCTCCCTTACCCTTCTTCTGCCTTAGACTTGGTGCCAACTGGAGACTCCCCCCCCCTCTCCTCTTGGCCTCTGGGGAGGGAAGGGGTACCCAGCCCCTGGAGATCACCTCCCCCCCCCCCACTCCCATGCCTGATGCCACCCACAGCCTGGCCTCCCCCCCAACCCCATCCCAGCACTTCGGTGGGCGGAAAGCGATCGGATGGATGATGACGCCCAGTTGGGCGAAGGGACGGACGGACAGACAGACAGACGCGCGCCCCCCGGGCCCGGCTCTCACCGGCTGAAGACCAGGCAGCCCAGGTGGTTGATCTCGTGGTCGGAGCGGTGGCGGCTGTAATCCTCCCACAGGTCCTTGATGGCCGTGACCGCCAGGATGAAGAGGACGGGCGCCAGGGCCAGGCCGGGCTGGAAGGCGTTCACCGCCGGCACGAAGTTGAGCAGCGCGATGAAGACGAAGTAGACGTTGGCCAGGCGGTGGAACTGCTCGAAGAGGTTCTTGGGCAGGAAGGACAGCAGCGTGTACTTGGTGGTGTTGAGCCGATTGTCGGCCAGGTGCTGCGCGCAGCCGCGCCGGGGCCGGGGCGGCCGTCGGGGTGGGCGCCCGGGGCGGCCCTCGGCGCGGCCCGCCGCGTCCTGCGCGCCCGGCGGCAGCAGGTTGGAGCGCACGGTGCGCACGGCGCGCGTCCTGCCGTCCCAGCGCCGGCGTCTCCGGCGTCTCCGGCGTCTCCGGCGTCGCCTCCGCGGCTTCCCCGGGGATCCCGACGAGTCCTCGGACGACCCCGCTTCCCGCTCCATGGCCTCGGTGGCCGCCGTCGCCGCCGCCGCCCCAGCCCGGGCCCGCTCGCGCCAGCCTCCTTAGGTGATCATCGCCCGCCGGGGCCCCGGGCGCGGCCGTGCGGGGCTCCCCGCCTGCGGGACGCACCGGAGGGGGGGGGTGGGGAGGGCGGGAGGGGGGCGGTCAGCGCGCCCCGGCCCGCCCTCCGCGCCCCGCCCCGGCCCGCCCCGCCCCGGCCGCCCCGCACAGAGTTCTCCTTGTTCAAACTGCGCTTCTCCCGCCAGCCCGCCGGGCCCGGGCGGCTTCCGCCCTCCCGGGGCCGAGGACTGGGGTGGGGTGGGGTGGGGGGGGGGTAGAGGGGGGGCCCGCGCTCACCCCGCGCCCGGATCGGGGGAGACGGGGTGTGTGTGTGTGGGGGGGGGAATCAAATGGAATGAAAGGGTTAAAATCAAGGCAGGAAAGAAATGGTGGAAAGCCCGCGCGGGAAACTGAAGCCGACTTCACTTTCGTTTCCCCAGAGGCAGCTGTTGGGGTCCCCGAGCGAGCCCCCCCCCCCCCGCCATCCCGGGAGGAGAGAGGAAACGGCGGGAGGAGGGGAGGGGGCGACGGGAGGGGAGGACTCACCACGGTCCTCCCCACTGAGAGAGGAGAGGGCGAGCCACAGAGCGAACTCAGAGAGAGAGAGAGAGAGAGAGACCTCCCCACTGACAGAGAGAGAGAGAGACCTCCCCACTGACAGAGAGAGAGAGAGACCTCCCCACTGACAGAGAGAGAGAGAGACCTCCCCACTGACAGAGAGAGAGAGAGACCTCCCCACTGACAGAGAAAGAGAGAGACCTCCCCACTGACAGAGAGAGAGAGAGAGAGACCTCCCCACTGACAGAGAGAGAGAGAGACCTCCCCACTGACAGAGAGAGAGAGAGACCTCCCCACTGAGAGAGAAAGAGAGAGAGAGACCTCCCCACTGACAGAGAGAGAGACCTCCCCACTGACAGAGAGAGAGAGAGACCTCCCCACTGACAGAGAAAGAGAGAGACCTCCCCACTGACAGAGAAAGAGAGAGACCTCCCCACTGACAGAGAAAGAGAGAGAGACCTCCCCACTGACAGAGAGAGAGAGACCTCCCCACTGACAGAGAGAGAGAGAGACCTCCCCACTGACAGAGAAAGAGACCTCCCCACTGACAGAGAAAGAGAGAGACCTCCCCACTGACAGAGAGAGAGAGAGACCTCCCCACTGACAGAGAGAGAGAGAGACCTCCCCACTGAGAGAGAGAGAGAGAGACCTCCCCACTGACATAGAGAGAGAGAGAGACCTCCCCACTGACAGAGAGAGAGAGAGACCTCCCCACTGACAGAGAAAGAGAGAGACCTCCCCACTGACAGAGAGAGAGAGAGACCTCCCCACTGACAGAGAGAGAGAGAGACCTCCCCACTGACAGAGAAAGAGAGAGACCTCCCCACTGACAGAGAAAGAGAGAGACCTCCCCACTGACAGAGAGAGAGAGAGACCTCCCCACTGACAGAGAGAGAGAGAGACCTCCCCACTGACAGAGAGAGAGAGAGACCTCCCCACTGACAGAGAGAGAGAGAGACCTCCCCACTGAGAGAGAGAGAGAGAGAGACCTCCCCACTGACAGAGAAAGAGAGAGACCTCCCCACTGACAGAGAGAGAGAGAGACCTCCCCACTGACAGAGAGAGAGAGAGACCTCCCCACTGAGAGAGAGAGAGAGAGACCTCCCCACTGACAGAGAGAGAGAGAGAGACCTCCCCACTGACAGAGAGAGAGAGAGACCTCCCCACTGACAGAGAGAGAGAGAGACCTCCCCACTGACAGAGAGAGAGAGAGACCTCCCCACTGACAGAGAGAGAGAGAGACCTCCCCACTGAGAGAGAGAGAGAGAGACCTCCCCACTGACAGAGAGAGAGAGAGAGACCTCCCCACTGACAGAGAGAGAGAGAGACCTCCCCACTGACAGAGAGAGAGAGAGAGACCTCCCCACTGACAGAGAGAGAGAGAGACCTCCCCACTGACAGAGAAAGAGAGAGACCTCCCCACTGACAGAGAGAGAGAGAGACCTCCCCACTGACAGAGAAAGAGAGAGACCTCCCCACTGACAGAGAGAGAGAGAGACCTCCCCACTGACAGAGAGAGAGAGAGACCTCCCCACTGACAGAGAAAGAGAGAGACCTCCCCACTGACAGAGAGAGAGAGAGACCTCCCCACTGACAGAGAAAGAGAGAGACCTCCCCACTGACAGAGAGAGAGAGAGACCTCCCCACTGACAGAGAGAGAGAGAGACCTCCCCACTGACAGAGAGAGAGAGAGACCTCCCCACTGACAGAGAGAGAGAGAGACCTCCCCACTGACAGAGAGAGAGAGAGACCTCCCCACTGACAGAGAGAGAGAGAGACCTCCCCACTGAGAGAGAGAGAGAGAGACCTCCCCACTGACAGAGAGAGAGAGAGAGACCTCCCCACTGACAGAGAGAGAGAGAGACCTCCCCACTGACAGAGAGAGAGAGAGACCTCCCCACTGACAGAGAGAGAGAGAGACCTCCCCACTGACAGAGAGAGAGAGAGACCTCCCCACTGACAGAGAGAGAGAGAGACCTCCCCACTGACAGAGAGAGAGAGAGACCTCCCCACTGACAGAGAGAGAGAGAGACCTCCCCACTGAGAGAGAGAGACCTCCCCACTGACAGAGAGAGAGAGAGACCTCCCCACTGACAGAGAAAGAGAGAGACCTCCCCACTGACAGAGAAAGAGAGAGACCTCCCCACTGACAGAGAGAGAGAGAGACCTCCCCACTGACAGAGAGAGAGAGAGACCTCCCCACTGAGAGAGAGAGAGAGAGACCTCCCCACTGACAGAGAGAGAGAGAGAGACCTCCCCACTGACAGAGAGAGAGAGAGACCTCCCCACTGACAGAGAGAGAGAGAGACCTCCCCACTGACAGAGAGAGAGAGAGACCTCCCCACTGACAGAGAAAGAGAGAGACCTCCCCACTGACAGAGAGAGAGAGAGACCTCCCCACTGACAGAGAGAGAGAGAGACCTCCCCACTGACAGAGAGAGAGAGAGACCTCCCCACTGAGAGAGAGAGAGAGAGACCTCCCCACTGACATAGAGAGAGAGAGAGACCTCCCCACTGACAGAGAGAGAGAGAGACCTCCCCACTGACAGAGAGAGAGAGAGAGACCTCCCCACTGACAGAGAGAGAGAGAGAGACCTCCCCACTGACAGAGAGAGAGACCTCCCCACTGAGAGAGAGAGAGAGAGACCTCCCCACTGACAGAGAGAGAGAGACCTCCCCACTGACAGAGAGAGAGAGAGACCTCCCCACTGACAGAGAGAGAGAGAGACCTCCCCACTGACAGAGAGAGAGAGAGAGACCTCCCCACTGAGAGAGAGAGAGAGAGAGAGAGACCTCCCCACTGACAGAGAGAGAGAGAGACCTCCCCACTGAGAGAGAGAGAGAGAGACCTCCCCACTGACAGAGAAAGAGAGAGAGACCTCCCCACTGACAGAGAAAGAGAGAGAGACCTCCCCACTGACAGAGAGAGCCACAGAGCGAACCCAGAGAGAGAGAGGAGAGAGAGAGAGACAGACAGAACTCCACAGTCCTCTCCAGTGAGGGAGAGAGCGCAGGAAGGGAGGGGAGAGAGGGTCCATAGACCTCCCCCCCCCCAGAGATGAGAACCACAAGTACAAGTGTCTCCCCAACACACACCCAGACCTGGGAGAGGTCTCTGTGAGCCTGGGTTAATGAGGTACCTACCACCCCCTCCTCTCCTCCTGTCAGGCTGTAATCATTCTCCAATCTGCACATCTTGTTTTGGAAAGGATAGGAGCTTCTGGACAGCCTCCCCCTCCCCACATACACACCCCAGGAAATCGCTCTGCCTGTGAGCTCTGGAACTCTTACTATACATACTACTCAGCCCACATACACACCTACCTGCAGGGTTAGTGTGTGGGTGAACTTCACCCCCACAAATAGGGATTTCTCTCTCTCTCCCTCCCTCCCCCCTCTCCCCTCTCCCTCCCTCTCCCATTCTTCTCCTCTCTCCCTCTCCCTCTCCCTCTCCCCCCCCCCCCCTCTCTCTCTCTCTCACACACACACACACACACACTTTTCTCCAGAGGAGAATCTTTGCCCTGCATTCTGGCAACCGACAAGCTGTGGTCTGCACACATTTGAGTCTCTTTAGAAGTAAAGAGATCTGAGGGCTGGGAATGTGGTCTAATGGTAGAGTGCTTGCCTAGCATGCATGAAGCCCTGGGTTCCATTCCTCAGTACCGCATATACAGAGAAAGCCAGAATTGGTGCTGTGGCTCAAGTGGTAAGAGTGCTAGCTTTGAGCAAAGGAAGCTCATGGTCGGACAGTGCCCAGGCCCTGAGTTCAAGTCCCATCCTCCCACCCCACCCCCAAAGAAGAAGAGATGAGAAACTTGAGATTTGTGATCTGGGAGGCCAGAACTGGGTGAAGGGGGGGGGCTTCAATGAGAAATGTGCTTTGGGGGATACTGTTTGTTTGGATTTGGGGACTGGGTCATCTTTCTACTGGTCAGTCCCCCCTACTAGGTCTCCCAGCGTTGCTGCTCATGGCTGGTGCTCTACCCCCTGAGCTACTTCTCCAGGCTGACCTTTTGCTGGTTGATGAGAGATGGAGTCTGGTGGACTTTTCTGGAGGAGGGGGGAGGGAGTGGCTTTCAATTTCTATGCTCTTAGATCTCAGCCTCCTGAGTAGCTAGCTAGGGTTACGAGCATGAGCCATCAATGCTGGGTTTTGCTTCTGACAGTTTTGCTCACTTCATTTCCTCTATCCTGGTTGACATAGCCCTTACCTCGTGCATTCTGGCTTAGCCCAATCCCAACAGGCCAGGATGTCACCTTTCTACAGAGTAGGGTGCCAGTTAATAACTAGAGGCAAGTGCCTACACATGGGAAGTCTTTCCTTCTCACCCACCCTCCACCCCCTAGCCACAGGAGTCCAACTCTGAGGGAAGAAGGCCCAGATCAGAGAAAGTTTCCACCACCTCTAGGAGATGTGCATTTTCAGAAAAGACATCAGAGCTTTCAGGGAACCAGTGCCACCCCAAGCTGGGCATGAACAGCAAATGCCTGACCACAGTCCCCTGGTTTCCGACGCCTGACACCTTCCTAGCTAGCATTTCCTTTCCTTTCATCGTCCAAGCCCGTGGGGCCTCAAGGCCTGCCGGTCCTCCCCCCACCCCCATTTCCACAGCTGTGTCTCCAGTCTTAAAACCTCACCGTGATCCAACAGACCTCCCTGCCTTCCTGTCCCCCCGCCCGCCCCCCCACTAACCCTTCTCAGCCTTTCTAGGTTGCCAAGGTAATTATTTAACCCTCTTCGTGTCCTTACCCCGCAGCTTCTAGGAGTCCCCGTTGCTTACAGCGTCGAAAGTGGACTCCTTAGGTCAAGGTCCCTTGAGACCCTGGGGCAACTGACACCCACTTGCTGGTGCCAGCCCACCCCAAGGCAAAAAAAAGGGGGGGTTCTCCTTACCCTTCTCGGAACAGGCCTCGCTCTTGCCACCTAAATTCCACACCAAGATTCCAAGATTCTGTGAGTCATACAGCACTTGAAGTCTGGAATGTTTCCACCAATCTCCATCCAGGACTTCTGGTAGGGCTGAGCTCAACTCATCTTTCCAGAACATTTCCACACCAGCCAGGTGATCGATCCGTGGCACTTCATTGGAGTTTTTGAGTTTGGATGTTAATCTATTGGTCTAATTCTTAGACTCTAGGCTTTCTGCTGGCCAAGGGGGAGACTATTGCTATGGGAGGGGCTTGATCATCTGGACCACTAAACTCTTTTTTTGGGGGGGGCTTGGTCATGGGGCTTGAACTCTGGGCCTGGGCACTGCCCCTCAGTTCTTCAGCTCAAGGCTAGCGCTCTACCACTTGAGCCACAGCACCACTTCCTTCTTTTTCTGCTTATGTGGTGCTAAGGAATCGAACCTAGAGCCTCATGCATGTGAGGCAAGCACTCTACCACTGAGCCACCTTCCCAACCCCAAGGGCCACTAAACTCTTAAGGATAGCCAGACTGCTGGGCCTGGTAAGGTGGTAAGGATCACTGTGATGACCACTTATTAAGTAAATAACTCTTTTTTTCTTGACCACATGCACCGGGTTCAGGCCTGCACCAAGCACTGGCCGTGTAGATGATTGGGAAGGATAACTATTTTGGTAGTAAGAAGATGGGATTTGTAAACAAAGAAATCAGAAGCTGGGGCATTGATGGCTCCCGCCTGTCATCCTAGCTACTCAGGAGGCTGAGATCTGAGGATCTCAGTTTGAAGCCAGACCTGGTGGAAAGTCTGGTGAGGCTCTTCTCTTTCATGAACAGCAAAGAGCCCGAAGTGGAGGTGTGTGTTGTGGCTCAAGTGGCTACTCAAGGAGGCTGAGATCTAAGAGCATAGAAATTGAAAGCCACTCCCTCCCCCTCCTCCAGAAAAGTCCACCAGACTCCATCTCTCATCAACCAGCAAAAGGTCAGCCTGGAGAAGTAGCTCAGGGGGTAGAGCACCAGCCATGAACGGCAATGCTGGGAGACCTGGGAGTGGGGACTGACCAGTAGAAAGATGGCCCACAGTCCCCAAATCCAGATCCAAATCCAAATCCAGTGGCTCAGCAGCCTTGGAAGAAAGGGGGATGGGGGAGAAGGAAGAGTGAGAGGAGTCACACGTGAGGCCCTGGGTTCAACCCACTAAGGGTGGTAGGAGCTAGGGGAAGGAAGCAACTGGAAAGGAAACGGAAATGAGGCGGGATCCAGTGGGAGGCCCACAGCTGGAGAGATGGCAGGACCCCTCACACTGCGATGGCTGGCAGTCTGCCTCCCGTTCATTAAGAAAGCTGGTGACCGACAGCGCGTGCTGGAGGTGGGATGGGGACACTCTGGTAGAGCCATCAGATAGTGTCTGGATTGCAGGAATCTCAAAGGGCACAGACAAGACAGGGCACGGGGAATGCTTCATTACATGCAAAGACCAGCTCTGGAGATGGCTGGGAGTAAGGCCTCCGAACGCTGTAAGGATCCCAGTGAGAGTGTGTGTGTGTGTGTGTGTGTGTGTGTGTGAGTGTGGTAGTGTGCGCACGCACACACGCAGGCACCTGTGCATGCAGACAGGTGTCCATGTGCACCAGTACTGGGGCTTGAACTCAGGGTCTGCGCGCTTCTTCACTCAAGACCTGGTGTTCTACCACTTGAGCCACATGGCTTCACATCTGGCTTTCTACTAGTTCATTGGAGATCCAAGTCTTCTGCATTTTCCTGACCCAGCGGGCTTTGAACTGCAGTCCTCAGATCTCAGCCTCCTGAGTCGTTAGGATGACAGGCATGAACCACCAGCACCTGGTTCTAGTGATAGAGTTTTTTCTTTTTGGTCATTTATTCTCTAAGCAGTGTTTTTGCATGTCATTGTCAATTGTGTTGTTAGGGTAAGATATCTTAAAATGATTTTTCTCGGTCTGTGATGGGGCTTGAACTCGGGGCCTGGGTGCTGTCCCTCAGCTGTTCAGCTCAAGGCTAGTGCTCTACCACTTGAGCCACAATGCCACTTCCAGTTTTCTGGGGGTTAATTGAAGATAAGAGTCTCATAGACTTTCCTGCCCAGGCTGGCTTTGAACTGTGATCCTCAGATCTCAGCCTCCTGAGTAGCTAGGATTATAGGTATAAGCCACCAGTGCCTGGCCTCTAGAAATTATCTTAAAATCATGTGGTAGGGTATGCATACGCTGCAAGCAAATAGTAAGCTAGGAAGAATATGAGCATCCAGGATTTTGGCATTTGTGGGAGGGACGAGAAAGGGGCATTCCTAAGGCTACCCCCCCATAGATACAGAGATTCTGTATATTGTAGACTTAAGTCATCTAAGATGCTTTGATTGTTTTTGTGCCAGTACAAAACTGTCCCTGAGCTTTTTCACTCAAAGCTAGCCCTCTACCATTTGAGCCAAAGCTCCACTATTGGCTTTTTGGGTGGCTTATTGGAGCTAAGAATCTCATGGACTTGGGCTGGGAAGGTGGCTCAGTGGTAGAGTGCTTGCCTTGCATGCATGAGGCCCTGGGTTCGATTCCTCAGCACCACATAAGCAAAAAGAAAAAGCCGGAAGTGGTGCTGTGGCTCAAGTGGTAGAGCACTAGCCTTGAGCTGAAGAGCTAAGGGACAGCGCCCAGGCCCAGAGTTCAGGCTCCATGACCAGACCCCCCCCCCAAAAAAAAAAGAATCTCATGGACTTTCCTGCTTGGGCTGGCTTTGAATATTGATCCTCAGATCTCAGCCTCTTAAGTAGCTGGGTTTACAGGCATGAGCCACAGGCCCCCGGTGGGAAACTTACTTTAAAAAAAACAACCCTTAATGACTTCAATCTGTGATGCACAATTTGCACTTCTGATTACATTACTGATGCAATAGAAATACTGTGCAAATAGTTTACATACTCTAGTGTTTGGGGACATAATGGCAAGAAAAATTGTCTGCTCACATTGAGCTCTGATGCTAAAAAAATGTCCCGGTGTCTTTTCAATCAACCATTGGCTCAATCTAGGTATGAAGGAGTTCTAGATAGAGGGAGCCAACTGAATTCACCTTCATTACAAACATCCACAGCATTTTTTACGAGTTTATAGGCTTCTCCATTAGGCAAGTCGATGTTCAATGGTTTTGGTCATTAAATTCATTTACACACTCAGGAGGGCTCAGAGAGACAACCACCTATATTGAAGAAAGAAATATTTCACTTGCCACCTGTGCTAGCATGATTATATAATAAACATAAAATACATGTCTGCATACAGTAGCATTTTCTTTCCTACTTTCTATAACTAAGTAAATAAATACTAATGTAGATGACTCAGGAATAAATAAATAAAATAAACTCCAGCTGGGTGTTGGAACACACACCTGTAATTCTAGTAATTGGGAGTGTAGGCAGAAATATTAGGAATTCAAGGCCAGCCTGGGGCACATAGAGAGTCCCTGTCTTGAAAACACAAAACAAACAGAAACAAAACAAGCCAGGGTGCTGCTGGTCACTCACCCTGTGACCCTAGCTACTCAGCAGGCCGAGATCTGGGGACCAGAGTTCAAACCCTTACCCAGGCAGGAAAGTCAGTGAGACTCTTATTTCCAATTAACAACCAGAAAACCAGAAATGGCATTGGGGCTCAAGTGGTAGAGCACTAGCCTTGAGTGAAAAAGCTCAGAGATAGATAGCCCCCAGGCCCTGAGTTCAAGCCGCAATGACTAGCAAGAACAAAAAAGTGGAGGGCTGGGAAGGTGGCTTAGTGGTAGAGTGCTTGCCTTGCATGCCTGAGGCCCTGGGTTCAATTCCTCAGCACCACATAAGCAAAAAGAAAACAAAAATCCGGAAGTGGAGCTGTTGCTCAAGTGGTAGAGCGCTAGCCTTGAGCTGAAGAGCTGAGGGACAGCGCCCAGGCCCAGAGTTTAGGCCCCACAACTGGACCCAACAAAACAAAACAACAAAAAAGTGGAATACATTCCTAGAATACTATTTTCCTTGACCAGGCCCTGGGAAACATTGATAAAGTCTTTGACTTCAACAAGAGTTCATTTCTTCGTTTTATTTATAATAGAATAGGAAAAAGTGTCAAGATGGATTCTATAGAACTAGTAAAAAAAAAAACTATTAAAACTGGAAAGTGGAATTGTAAGGAAATGTGATCGCATATATACTTTTGTGCTGATGCTGAGGCTTGAACTCACAGCCTCAATCAAGTTCATGCTTGGCTATTTTGCTCAAGGCTGGTTCTCTACCACTTGAGTCATGCCTCCACTCCTTGGCCTCAAGGACTTTTCTGCCCTGGGCTGGCTTTGAGCCTCAATCCTCAGATCTCAGCCTCCTGATTAGCTAGGATAACAGGTGTGATTCACCAGCATCCAGGTAGTTACAAGGTTCCCCCCCCCCTTTACTTTATAATAATAGAACAAGGAATAACTATTAGAAAACAAAAGGTAAAAATGTATCACTATTTGCAACACGTGGCGTTTATCAGGGAAGTGTTCAATAATGCCAGTTCTGAGGAGATAAAGATGAAGACTTAATAGTAGCCAACTAGAAAATCCATCAGGTGAACAAGGTGTCAATTTTAGCAGAAAATATTCAAGGAAAAAAAATCACAAAAAGCATTTCAAAAAGTATGCAAAACTCAATATTCCTTTTTTTTTTCTTTTTTGGTGTTGGTCATGGGCATTGAACTCATGGCCTAGGCATCCCTGAGCTCTTTCTCTCTCAAGGTTAGCATTCTATAGCACTTTGAGCCACAGCTCCACTTCCAGTTTGGGGGTGGTTAACTGGAGATAAGACTCTCACACACTTTCCTGCCTGGGCTGGCTTTGAACCATGAGCTTCAGATCTCAGCCTCCCGAGTAGCTATAATTACAGGCATGAGCCAACAGTACCTGGCTGGCCACTTAGTATTCTGATTTCTAAGAAAATATCCAAAAGTGTTTTTTTTTTTTTGTCAGTCCCATATGGGGCTTGAACTCTGGGCCTGGGTGCTGTCCCTCAGCCCTTCAGCTCAAGGCTAGCTCTCTACTGCTTGGGCCACAGCACCACTTCTGCTTTTCTGAGTGGTTTATTGGAGATAAGAGTCTCATGGACTTTCCTGGCTTTGAACCTTGATCCTTAGATCTCAGCCTCCTGAGTAGCTAGGATTACAGGCGTGAGCCTTAGGCACCAGGCTTAAATGCTATAGTTTGTTTCCAATTTATTTCACCATTGTTTGGACACAGTACCATAGTGAAACATTTTTACAGCATTGAAAAGTCAATGAACTAGACAAGGCAACATTAAGAACTCTTAGAAACCTAGTAGGAAGTGAAAAGATAATTTCCAAGAGCTAATATACAGTACGTTGTTATTTTTTTTAATACAGCTCATATAGCATTCATAATACTGAAAAATCTTATTAATGACCTATGGTAATGTTGTTTCTCATAAAACTCACGTGTACTTATTGTATACCACAGAAATTACACTCCTGGGCATTATCTTAGAGAAATTAAAATTTGCACATCTATGCACAATAGATCTATTCATAGCAGCCCCAAATTGGAAACAAACCACATACCTCCAACAGGTGAATGGGTAAACAAGGAGGGTGCGTTTATGCCATGGAATTAATTACCCAGCAATTAAAAATAAAACGAGCTGATGAGACATGCAACTTGGATGGATCTCAAGTTGCTGAGAGAAGAAAAGCCAGGGTATATGGGCACTGATTTTTGAACTCAGGGTCTTATGCTCTTGTTTAGCTTTATTATTATTATTATTATTATTTTTGGTGCCAGTCCTGGGGGCTTGAACCCAGGGCCTGGGCATTGTCCCTGAGTCTCTTTTGCTCAAGGCTAGCACTCTACCAATTTGAGGCACAGCATCATTTCTGGCTTTTTTTTTTATGTGATACTGAGGACTCGAACCCAGGACTTCATGCATGCTAAGCAAGCACTCTGCCACTTAAGTCGTATTCCCAGTCCCTCGCTTAGCTTTTTTCCACTCAAGTGTCTCATGCTTTAACCACTTGAGCCACACTTCCACTTTTGGCTTTTGGGCTGGTTAGTTGGAGATCAACGTTTCTCAAATTTGTCTACCTGCTGTGGTTTTGAAATCTTCAGATCCGGGCCTCCTGATTACCTAGGGTTATAGACGTGGCAAGAAAGTCAATCTCTAGAGACAATAATAGATTTTGTAATTCCATTGACATAGCATTCATGAAGCAACAAAATCATGTAGATGGAAAGCCAAGTACCATCTAAGGATGAATAAAAGAAAGAGGGAGGGAGGTGTCTGTGGCTAGAAGATGGTAGATAGTGGTTGGAGGCCTAGCTCAAGTGGAAGAGCATCTGCTTTGCAAAGGCAAAGCCCCTGAATTCAAAATCCTACTACTATCAACAATAACCAAATAAATAAAGGTAGGTAATGCAAAACATCCTTGGGCTGACACTTGTCTGTATTTAAATGGAATCAGATAATTCTACATATATGATAACATGACATCGAGATAACACAGAGAACCAGGCCTGGTAGCTCATGCCTGTAATCCTGGCTGCTCAGCTGTCTGAGATCTGAAAACCAAAGTACGATGCTAAGCTAGGCAGAAAAGTCAATGAGGCTCTGCATATTATAGCTATATCATATATCTGTCTTAAAATGTGTGTGTTTTGTTTTGTGCCACTCCTGGGGATTGGATTCAGCACCTGGGCCGTGTCCTTTTGAGGTCTGTTGGTCAAGGCTAACACTCTTAAGACTGGAATTACCCTTCTACTTCCAGCTTTTTGGTGGATAATTGGAGATAAGGCTCATGAACTTTCCCGCTCCAGCTGCCTTCAAACCGCAATCTTCAGATCTCAGCCTCCTCAGTCGCTAAGTAACGGGCAGGAGCCACGGTCACAAGGCTTAAAATGTTCTTTAAAATGTTAGTGTCTCAGCTTTTGTAGTACAGCAGTGTTTTCATGTAGTCGATCTTGTCTTTGGTATCTTCTGGGTTCTATTGGGTTTTAGAAAGATCTTCCCCATGTTAGTATTATAAAGATGGCGTACCTGTCATATTTCTCCTCTTTAAAATCTTACTATAAGTCAGAGGCTGGTAGCTCACCTCTGTCATCCTAACAGTTCAGAAAGCTGAGATAGGAGGATTGTGGTTTGAAGCCAGCCAGGACAGACAACTCTGAGAGAGACTTCTCTCCACCAGTTCACCAGCCAAAAGCTAGAAGTGGAGACATGGTTCAAGTGGTAGGGTGTCAGCTTTGAATGAAAAAGCCAAGTTGAGAGCCTGAAACGCGGAGTTCAGGCCCAGTACACACACACACGCGCGCGCACACACACACACACACACACACACACACACACACACACACATGCACACGCACGCACACACACACCTTTGAGCAGTGGTGGTTTGAGCAGGAATGAGGACTCACTGGAAAGGGTCAAAGGCCACTTTGTGGGAGATTTTCCAGACTCCATCACTGGACAGAGTGTATTGTTAAGATTTCTATGTTTCTCATTGTTTTTCTGGCTGCTTTAAGGGAAGAAGTCATACAGTGATTTTTCTGGAGTATTGGCAGTGCTCTATTTCTGGAATGGGAGTGGTTTGTGACAGTCCTTTAGCTGCACATGGATGATGTGTCTACTTACCTAAATACATGCTATTCTTTCTTTCTTTCTCTCTCTCTTTCTTTCTCTGTCTCTTTCTTTCTCTGTCTCTTTCTTTCTCTCTCTTTCTTTCTCTCTTTCTTTCTTTTCTTCTTTCCTTCTTTCTTTCCTTTTTTGCTAGTCCTGGGGCTTGAACTCAGGGCCTGGGCACTGTCCCTGAGCTTCTTTGGCTCAAGGCTAGCATTCTACCACTTGAGCCACAGTGCCACTTCCAGCTTTTTCTGCTTATGTGGTACTGAGGAATGGAACCCAGGGTTTCATGCATGCTAGGCCAGCACTCTACCACTGAGCCACCTTCCCAGCCCAATACTTGCTATTCTTTGAAAAAGCAGTTGGAAACCAAGATCCCTTTCATGGACGCCCCCTGTCCCCTGACTGTGACGCCATCTTGACAACCTTACACCTGTCTCATTGCTCTGTTTCACCCTGAAACTTAAATTCCCTGGCCTTCTCCCAGGGAGGAGCTGGTCTAATTGGCTTAAGGAAACCAAGAAACTCAGAGGTATGGCTCTGTTCTTTGGAATAACACATCGTTATTGCTTTTAATTAATGACTACATGGGAAGGGCTGGTTTACTCTTGCTTCCTGGAACTTACACACTAGGATGCACCAACACACACAAAACACCAACACTGTCTTTTGCCTGCTGCTGCTCCCTGACCCTCGTCTCTATTATCTTCTGTGCATCACTTCCCCCAAAGTGATTGTGCATCTGGATTCTGCTTTATGGACCTGCACATCTGTTCACCTGTCTGTCAGAGGCTGCATAGAGAAGCCTGACCTGGCCTTTCTGTCCTTTGCAGCTAGCATGGAAATGTTCTCGTTGCCCATTGCTAGTGAGTAGAATTCTTTGTTATTGGGGGGAGGGTCTTTTAAAAAACTTACTTATTTTGAGATAAGTTCTTATTGCATATCCCAGATCAGCCTCCGTCTGGGGTTTGTGTTCCAAGTGCTCAGGCTCCTGAGTGCTGAGCTTATAGGTGTACATTACCATGTCTGACCTTCTGGATCTTTTTGACAGGATCCTAGTGATGTTTGAGGGCTTCCTTCTTCTCCTTGTGAACAAGCGGTTCCAGTGCTCTCTTACACACTTCTGATGGTGCCCTCAAGAATAAACCAGTTCTCCAAAGTGTTCCAGTGCCTAGTGTGGATAATAGTATTTAGAAGTCACAAGTATGAGTGATGTCGCATAGCCATCTTTGGTTTTACGTCTGAAATTTACAACTATAAAATGTTTCTCATCTCTGAATGCAGAAAAGAAAGGTATTTTCATTTGGGATTTTTTTTTAAAGAAGAAGAAATGTAGGTAGGCACATGTTCTTGCCTGAAATCCTAGCTACTCAAGAGGCTGAGATCCGAACTGCAAAGCCAGCCCAGGCAGAAAAGTCTGTGAGACTCTTATCTCCAATTAGCCACCACAAAACCAGACATGAGAGATTAGCCTAAGTGGTAGAGCACCAACCTTGAGAGAAAAAGCCAACCAAGAGCTTGAGGCTCTGAGTTCAAACCTAGTAGCAGCACAAAACAACAGACAATAACAACAATCACAATAACAACAACAAAGCAAAAAACAGTATGTGTCTCTTGAAATGGGATCACAGAAATAAATAAGTGATTTGCAGCTAATCTGCAGCAATCTGGGTGCTAATGGCTCAGGCCTGTAATCCCAGCTACTCAGGAGGCTGAGATCTGAGGGTTCTGGTTAGAAGCCATCCCTAGGCAGAAAAGTCTATGAGACTCTTATCTTCAGTTGACCACCAAAATGCTAGAAGTGAGGAAATGACTCAACTGGTAAGAGCACCAGACTTGAACAAAAATGCCTGTAGCAAGAGCTACAGGCCTTGAGTTAATTTCTCAGTACAGATGTATGTGCTTATAGGCACACATACTCTCTCTCTCTCTCTCTCTCTCTCTCTCTCTCTCTCTCTCTCTCTTTCTCTCTCTCTCTCCTGGCATACTAAGAGAAAGGAACTCATAGATATTTTCAAAAAGCAATCTGCAGCTGGCACTGTTGGCTCATGCCTGTAATCTAGTTACTTGGGAAGCTGAGATATGAGGATCAAGCCCAGGCAGAAAAATCTCTGAGACACTCTTCTCCAGTTCACCAGCAAAAAGCTAGAAGTGGAGCTATGACTCAAGTGATAGCGTGCTAGCCTTGAATGATAAAGCTAAGAGACAGGGCCCAAGTCCTGATTCTACCACAGTCCAATATTGCCTGCCTGCCTGCCTGCCTGCTTGCCCACCTTCCCTCCCTCCCTCCCTCCCTTTTTTCCCTTTTTTTTTTTTTTTGCCAGTACTGGGGTATGAACTCAGGGCCTGGGCACCATCCCTGACCTTCTTTTGCTCAAGGCTAGCACTCTACCACTTGAGCCATAGCACCACTTCCAGCTTTTTCTGTTTATGTGGTGCTGAGGAATTGAACCCAGGGCTTCCTGCATGCTAGGCAAGCACTCTACCACTGAGCCACCTTCCTAGCTCCAGTATTGCCTTTCTATAGTCTTTAGAGATCTCAGAATGTGTCACTGTCCGATGTCTCTGTGGTGTCATTCCTTACCTTTCCCCTTTGTTCACACTCACACAAGAAACTTAGAGCTCTGGGCTCCCCTTTCCTGCTCTAGCCACAAGGTTCTTTCCTGCCAATCCTCCGTCTCTAGCAGTCTCCCCAAGTAGGCTATCTTCAAAGCCCTCCTCACTACCTGACATTACGGTACATGGTGGGTTTGGTGTACTGAGCTTTTCCTGTGCCACACGGAGGCTGTTTGAATGCAAATTCTTTTGAGAGCCTTCAGCGGGAGACAGTCAGTTGCCCACAGGTGTGACAAGAAACATGGGAAGCTGAGAAGCAGAGAAGCACATGTAACATGCACACAGGTAACATAAAATAACACGAAAAGAAGGACCGAGAAAAAAGACCAAGTGAGGATTTGGTAGGAGTGAAAGACATTGGAATAAGCAGAAATAAATGATGTCTGGCTAAAAAAGGGGGAAAGCCTCTGGAGTGGCTGCTGCCTATTGTCCCAGCTGATCAGGAAGCGGAGGTAGAACAATCACTGATGGTCAGAGGAGTTTGAGGCGAGCCTGGGCAACACAGAGATACCCCAGTCTCTATAAGAGGAGAAAAGTGAGTGTGGAGAGGGATGGGAAAGTGGTGGTAGGAAATAGATGGTGTAGGCCTGGGCTAAGTGAGAGGAAGAGGAAACATGGCTTTCTAAACGTCCTCAGAATGGTGTTCCTAGAGGTCTCACAACTAGCTTTTAACTTGAAGTTTCAAGTCTGTTTCTGAACACTGAGGCTCTGTGGTCAGGGCACAGGCCCAAGGCTTTACACACACACACACACACACACACACACACACACACACACACACACACACACACACACATAGCAACAAACTAAAACAACAAACAAAGAAGTGCTCTGAGATGCACAGAATGCCAGCGCAGGGCCTTTTCTGGTCTCCTGGCCTCCTAAGCTGGTAGCCAGAACTTTCCAGATTGCTCCAGAGATGGGAGATTAAAGTCAACGTATTGTCTTATCACGATGTTGCTTGTGATGACAGAGTGCATTTGCTTTTATCTCATCCATCAGGAGTGGGCAGAATACATGAGGTGTGTGTGGGGGGGAGGGGGGAATAAAACAGTCATGCACACTGGGTTTTATGCTGAAGGACATGACTAGTGACCTTGAAAGGGCGAAAGTTCAGTGCCTCCAGCCTGGTCATCCGCACACCCTCAGCTCCAAGTTATGCCCCAGATGGGAATGGAGAGGGGTCAGTGTGTGGGAGAGAGGTAGCCTCCAGAGCCTAGGATTTTTTTTTCCTCATAAAATATTTGTTACGGCTGGGAAGGTGGCTCAGTGGTAGAGTGCTTGCCTTGCATGCATGAGGCCCTGGGTTCAATTCCTCAGCACCACATAAGCAGAAAAAGCCGGAAGTGGCGTTGTGGTTCAAGTGGTAGAGCACTAACCTTGAGCTGAAGAGCTGAGGGACAGTGCCCAGGCCCAGAGTTCAGGCCCTAGTATAAAAAAATAGATATTTGCTAAAGAACCAGTAATGAGTCAAAGCCTTAAGACAGCTAACACTTCAGCATAGTATCCAGAGCTGGGGATGTAGCTCAGTGCTAGAGCATTTGTCTAGCAATCAACAGACCCAGGGTTTAATCCCCAGCACCAAGAGAAAGAAGGGGTGAAGGGGAGAGGGCAAAAGGGAATAGGAGAAAAATAATTCACTTGGAAAAAATGACTACAGGTTAATAAAATCTGCAAACCGAGGTGATCAAATACAATATGATGCCTGAGAAATTAACCACAGCTTCATTGCTGACTTTTTGCTTGTTAATCAGAGCTAAGGTCTCATGGAATTTCCTATCTTGGCTGGCTACAAACTGGGATCCTTAGGTCTCAGATTCCTGAGTAGCTAGGATTACAGGCATGAGTCACTAACACTTGACACAGATGTCTTTTCTAATGTTTTATTATGTGCTTTTGGACACTCCTCCTTGGCCCCCCACCCCCACCCCAGGCCCCACTATGTTCCATAGATTGTCCTCAGACTTCTGGGCTCAAATGATCTTCTTACCTCAGCCTCCAGAGTAGCTGGGACTATAGGCTCTAAACATCTTAAAATCCCATTACTCAGATTCCTAAATACCTAATTTGGAGCCTGCACGTGAAGTTTTCTAATGCTGACTCTTCCTATTTTTAGAAACCTGGATTCCAGAAATGCTTTTCACTTCCTAGCAAACTATGGTGACTGGTATTTTTAATGCCCAATATTTTTGAAACTTAAGTCTCTCATATTGTCTAGCTTTTCCTTCCTTCCTTCCTTCCTTCCTTCCTTCCTTCCTTCCTTCCTTCCTTCCTTCCTTCCTTCCTTCCTTCTTTCCCTTTTCTTTTCTTTTTCTCTTTATCCTGTGGTACCAGGTATTGAACCCAGGGCCTCACGTATGCTAGAAACTGTTTTACAACTGAACTATACCCCAGACCTTTTCTCTTAGTTTATTTTGAGTCAAGTTAACACTATGCTGCTCAGGCTGGTCTCAAACTTGAGATCCTCAGACCTTAATTTCCCAAGTAGCTAGGCCCGGCTAACTGATTTTTCTAAGATCTTTAGGCAGACCACGGGTGTGTGCGAGAGACATCCCATTAGCAGCCCTTAACTCTTCATGGGTTTTTGGGTTGTATTTAGGAACTGATCTAATACACAATCTAGTTAATGAAGAATAGTATGTAAATTCCATTCATTAAAAAAAATTGTTCATGAGGATCTTTGCCATAGAAAGAAGTCCAAAGAAATGATGAAAACATGTGTTTTAGACAAATACGAGGAAAATACACGACATATTCTAGTATATTATTCTATTCTGTTCTAGCATAGTAAATGCTGGGAATATCATCAAGAGATCTATGGGCCGGGTGCCAGTGGCTCATGTCTGGATTCTTACCTGAGGAAGATCTGAGGATAGAGGTTCCAAGCCAGCCTAGAAAGGAAAGTCGGTGAAACTCTTATCTCTAACTAATCAAACCCACAAATGGAGTGGTGGCTCAAGTGGTAGAATACTAGCCTTGAGCAAAAAAGCATAGGGATAATGCCCAGGCCCTGAGTTCAAATCTCAGGACAGACACACACAGACAAAAAAGAAAAAAAAAGTGGGGGTGTGGGGGGAAGAGTCTCAGTTAACTGTTACTGGTCTGTTGCATGTAACAGTACTGAAAAGCCCAGTTCTCTGAAGAAAGAGCTGTCATATTTCTGGTTCAGCTTCAAGAAGACCTGCTGAGATTCACTTTACTTTTCAGCCTCTCCCACTGGTTCTTCTTGGTTGATGATCTTTCTATTCGATTACGTTCCTGTCCGTTCTTTTGCATTTTATTTGACGATAGCCCGGTGTTAGGGTGAGGAACCTTTCACCACACAGCTGCTACACATCGCTTACTCCGATTCTTCTTTGCGGAGGAAGAGGTGAATGGGGACTGCGCTCGCAACCCGATCGTTTGTATGTGTAGAACCAAGGAGGCACACTTCCTTCTGCCTGAAACTGGGTCAGTTGTGGGCACTTCGGGGATGCTTCAGCCTGCCCTGGCCACTTCCTGAAACTATTGTGGCATGTGGCTAGTGGATCACAGCTTCAGCTCAATGTCCCCCATGCAGCTTAGCCTAACAGTTGATTTGGCAGGGTGGGATGGAAGCCAGGACTCCTGTCATGCCCCACTCCCACGAGACTCAGGACTGCAGGATGTGTGTACTCTTTCTGGGCCTCGAACTCAGGGCCTAAGCGCTGTCCCTGAGCTTTTTTTTTTTTTTTTCTCAAGTCTGGCACTCTACTATTTGAGCCTCTGTTAGAAATAGCTCAGGATGTTGGGGTGTTGCACAGAAATAAAGGCACCAACTCCAGAGACTCAGCAAGGCAAAGTTTACCTCTGCGGAAAGGGTGCTCCATCCGCTAATAATCTGGCAAGCAAGCACACAGAGTGCACAGGCTGCTCCCTTTTTAATCTGTAACCCAGCAGGGCCTGCCCCTTTGCTCCAATTGGCTAGGTTTAGGTTCACAATTTGCAAAAGGATGAGGCTTCATGAACAGAATGTAGCTAAAATTCAAGGAGCTTCTAACGCGATGTCTTAATTAAAGTACTCAGGAAGAGGATGCGTGTAAAGGCAATATGATTAAGAAGGGCCAAGCCAGCTGACCAAACCAGGAGCTCTTTAGAAAATCCTCTCAAGGTTAATAGAAAGGAAGCAAACTACTTTATAGAAAAGGCGCTTTTTTTTCCCCCACAGCCATGGTTCTGCTTCTAACTTTTTGATAGTAATTGGCGGTAAGACTTTCCTGCCCAGGCTGGCTTTGAACTGTGATCCTCAGCCTCCTGAGTAGCTAGAATTACAGGTGTGAGCCACTGGTACCTATCTTAAGACTTACAGGGTTTTTTGTTTGTTTTTGTTTTGTCAGTCATGGGGTTTGAACTTGGCCTGGGCACTGTCCCTCAGCTCTTCAGCTCAAAGCTAGCGCTCCACCACTTGAGCCATACCACCACTTCCAGTTTTTCTGGTGGTTTATTGGTGATAAGAGTCTCAGGGACTTTCTTGCCTGGGCTGGCTTTGAACCATGATCCTCAGATCTCAGCCTCCTGAGTAGCTAGGATGACAGGTGTGAGCCACCAGTGCCCAGCAAGGCTTCAGTTTTTACAATAGTTTTAAATGCACAGCAAAACTGACAGGAAGGTACAGAGTTACTATGTGCCCTCTGCCCCTGATAGAGCCATGTTCTCAGCATTCCTCACTAGAAGGATCCTCCTATCTTTTGTGACAGGTTTCCCTGACGAGTTATTAGTGAGCATTCCATGATTAGATAAATACATAATGATGTAGTGGGCAGGCTGGTTTCTCTGCCCTAACCGCCCCCCCCCCCCATGCCTAACTATACCTCCTCCCACTAATCTACAGCAGCCACTGATTTGTTGCATGTAGGCAAGCATGTGTGTGTGTATGCATGCATGTCTGTGTTTGTATGTGTGCATGTATTTTGCAGTGCTAGGAATGAAAATTCAGCTTCATGCAATGCAGTGTTACAAAACCCTCTTCTACTGAGTCCTATCGCCAGTTGTTGATTTCTTTTAAATTATTTGTTTATTATTGGTCACTGGGCTTGAGCTCAGGGCCTGGGTGCTATTTTTAAGCTCTTTTGCTCAAGGCTAATGCTCTATCACTTTGAACTACAGCTCCACTTCTGGTTTTCTGGTAGTTCATTGAAGATATGTCTCATGGATTTTCCTGCCTGGGCTGGCTTTGAACCGTGATCCGCAGATCTCAGCCTCCTGAGTAGCTAGGTGTGAGCTACCAGCACCCAGTGAATATTTTACTTTATTTCGTTTTATTTTTTTATCTAGATGGGTTTTTCTCTTTCCCAGAATGCTTTGGAGTTAAAAAATAAAATCTTACAAGATGTAGCATTTCCAGATTGACTTCTGTCATTCAGTAACCCTAGCCAACTTCTCTCTCATTTTTTTATTGGTCAGGTGTGGGGCTTGAACTCTGGGCCTGGGTGTTGTCCCTGAGCTCTTTAACTCAAGGCTAGAGTTCTACCACTTGAGCCTCAGTGCTACTTCTGGTTTTCTGGTGGTTTATTGGAGAGTCTCATGGATTTTCCTGCCCAGGCTGGCTTGGACCCATCACCCTCAGATCTCAGCCTCCTGAGTAGCTGGGATTACAGCATAAGTCACCAATGTCTGGCTCCTTCATGTCTTTGGAAAGGCAAATTAGATTCCATTCCATGGAATTACCACCATTCATTGACTCATTCACCTCCTGAAGGACATCTCAAGAGCTTTCATATTTTTGGCAAATATGACCACAGCTGCTAGAAACATCTGGGTGCAAGATTTTGTGTGACTGTCCATGTTCACTGATGGCATAGGCAGGGTTGCTGTCTAGAGCTTGGGGTAGGGAGGCTGGGGACAGAGTTACACCCCGGCTGTGAAAAGGCCTTGTAATGCCCTAATTCCCCTGAGCAGTGCTCCCTAGGGCCCAGAGAGAACAACCTTGGGGCTTTCTAGGATGAATAACTCAAAGCCCTAGCTGCCACATTGCATTGCGGTTGCAGTGCAGATGCCAGCAGAGGAAGAGGCAGTCTCTGGAAGTCGGCAAGGCAGCCAGATCCATCCATTTGAAGAGTGGGAAAGAATCACGATGGTAACAAAATATTTCTTTGTAAAGTAGCCAGGCATCAGCTTTCCAGCAGCGACGTTCAAACTTAGAAACACTCAACGCTTTCCAAATAGATGGCTTGTCACAAGCAAGCCCTTGAAGAGCGACAGACCTCACTCTAGGAGACTTTGACTTTCTCCAGGGCTAATCTCTCTGGGGAGGAAGTGTGTGCAGTACTTCACATCTCCATGCCCACCCCCCCCTCCAATAAAAAAAGAATGAAGCAAATATTGAGGAAAATTCTAAGGCAAGGAAATAGCATAGGAAGTTCAACAGGACCACTTCCAGCTTCCTCTTTGCCTTGTATGATTTCATGGTGCAAGTGGTAGATTCCATCCATTTCCTGCTGTTTAGACATGTGGGTTATTTCTAGTCTTTTGCTGCAATGAATACCAACTCTTGCCTACATCGTTGCATGCATATATATGTATATATATATGTGTGTGTATATATATAATTTTTTTTTTGTCAGTCCTGGGGTTTGAACTCAGGACCTGGGCACTGTCCCTGAGCTTCTTTTGCTCAAGGCTAGCACTCTACCACTTGAACTACAGTGTCACTTCTGGCTTTTTTTCTTCTTCTGTGTATGTGGTACTGAGGAATTGAACCCAGGGCTTCATGCATGCTAAGCAAGCACTCTACCACTAAGCCACCTTCCCAACCCTGTTGCATATTTTTGCAGGTATCTTCAAACTAGATTTCTAGAAGCATGATTGCAGAGTCACAAGTACATTTACGTGTGGTTTTCTTTGGTATTGCCTAATTCTCCCCTGGGAGTGAATGCCAGCAAAGTCTGACAGTCCTCTCTCCCCTGTGGCCTTGGCCTAGGTTGTCATCAGTATCGTGTAATTTTTGTCAACCTGGTAGATATGAAATGTTATCTCAGTATAGGTGGTTTTTGTTTGTTTGTTTGTTTTTGGTCAGTTGTGGGGCTTGAACTCCAGGGCCTGCGCTTTGCCCTTGAGCTCTCTTACTCAAACCTTGTGCTCTATTGTTCCACCACTCTGAGTTACAGCCCCACTTCTGGTTTTCTTTCTTTTTTTTTTTTCCTTTCTTTTTGTTTTTGGTCAGCTGTGGGGCTTGAACTCTGGGCCTGGGCGCTGTCCCTCAGCTCTTCAGCTCAAGGTTAGTGCTCTACCACTTGAGCCACAGTGCCACTTGTTTGCTTTTTCTGCTGTGTGCTGCTGAGGAATCGAACTCAGGGCCTCAAGCATGCAAGGCAAGCACTGTACCACTGAGCCCCCTTCCCAGCCTCCACTTCTGGTTTTCTGGTGGTTCATTGGAGATAAGAGTCTCATGGACTTTCCTGAATGGGCTGGATTTGAACTTTGATCCTCAGATCTCACCCTCCTGAATAGCTGGGATGATAGGCATGAGCCACTGACACCTGGTCTAGACCTCCAATTAACTTCCTCAAAAGCTGGAAGTGGAGCTGTGACTCTAGTGGTAGAGTGGCTAGTCTTGAGCAAAAGATCTCAGGACAGCGTCCAGGCCCTGAGTTCAAGCCCCAGGACTAGTATAAAAGGAAAAAATAGAGAAAAAAAGAGAGAAATAGGAAAGTAGACTGTCCCTAAAATACAGCATGAGATAGGTTGTACACAAATAGTATGTATTAGCCAGGTGCTGGTGGCTCATGCCTGTAATCCTAGCTATTCAGGAGACTTGAGATCTGCGGATCACGGTTCAGAGCCAGCCCAGGCAGGAAAGTCTGTGAGACTCTTATCTCCAATTAACCACCAGAAAACCAGAAGTGGCACTGTGGCTCAAAGTGGTAGAGAGCTAGCCTTGAGCTGAAGAGCTCAGAGGCAGCGCCCATGCCCTGAGTTCAAGCCCCCCGTGACTGACAAATAAAATAGTTGTGTATTTTTCTAATGTTTATAATCTTATGGTTTTGTATTTCTACCAGAAGGAAATGATTTCATCAATTCTCAGAATCACCATGCTTAATAGGAACCTCATGTCCCTCCCTCCCTCTCTCCTTGCTTCTCTTTCTTTGGTAAGACCATGTTTTGCAGAGTCAATGTTATTTCAATCGACATCCATTTTGTTATGGCAGTGTTTTCATCTTTCAGATCGATGGCAGGATCAAAGAACACAAAGGTCTACTTTGAAACCACCCCTTTCTCTTTGGAAGCATGGGTGTGTACCCACCATTTAACTCAAGGTCTTTCTTTTCCTTTGAAATTTATCAAGATGACCTCTGCACCCACTTGCTCTATTATTTCAAATCAGTTTTCTTTCTTCTGCCCATTGACCTTCAAGTTAGATCAGAGGGGAACATTTTCCATTTTACCTGACTCACCTCCCTTTTGGATGTTGCCTTTCTTTTTTCAAAGTGGAGAAAGATCCAGTCGCTCATTTCTGGTCTCTGGTCTCTGTACTATCTAAAGATGGAGTTCTGTTCTAGAAATCAGAGGTTCCTTTGAAAATGTTTCTGTTACTCTGCTCATAGTGAAGAAGGATGTCCCAAATGACAGGATCCAATCAACCCAGACCATCAGCCAGTGAAGTACACGACTCAACAGTCCCCTTGCCCTTTTCTTTGGGTAGAGTTCTAACTCGTCTGGTGTTTGATTTTTCTAAGAATGGTCCAATAGAAATCACACACTGTCTCAGAAAGTTAAAGGCTGCGACTCTGTTGAAAGAACTTCAGTTCTTGGGAGGGGCCAGAACAATCTAGAAGAGCCATCTAGAAGAGCCATCAAGAGTATTCAAGTGGGGTATGGAACCAGGGTCCTTTTAGGACTGGAAGGAGATGGTCCTGCCAGGTGTGGGTGGCTGGCTCATGCCTGTCATCCTAGCTACTCAGGAGGCTGAGATCTTAGGATTACGATTCAAAGCCAGCCTGGGCAGGAAAGTCCATGAGAACTGTGGTAGAGCACTGGCCTTGAGTGAAAAAGCTCAGGGACAGTACCCAGGCCCCGAGGTCAAGCCCATGACCACCCCCAAAAAAGAAAAAGATGGTCTCCACACTGCACGGGCTCATGGAGCCAGTAGCACCTAGCTAGAAAGATGCAGGTTTAAGAGGACAGTGAACTTCCCTGGAGACAGAGTCTCTGTAGACCAGGATGTGGTTCTTAGAGTTTAAAATATGATCAATGGAATATATGTCAAAGAGAAGGTCAGCATAATGAATTGGGAAGGGTTAAATGTCAAGTTACAGATCTGGAAGCTAAAACTGGGGGAGTTTTCCCAGGGCCTGGGGCAAAAAATGACTTTAAATAGAAACTCTGAGAAGCCAGAAGCTGGGGCCAGGGGTTACCCCAGTGGCATGAGGATGACTTCTTCCTTCTCCCTTCCTTCTTTCCTTCCTTCCTTTCTTCTTCCCTCCCTCCTTTCCTTCCTTTCTTTTTTCCTTCCTCCTTTCCATCTCCCTCCCTCCCTTCTTTCCCTCCCTCCCTCCCTCCCTCCCTCCCTCCCTCCCTCCTTCCCTCCCTCCCTCCCTCCCTCCCTCCCTCCCTCCCTTCCTTCCTTCCTTCCTTCCTTCCTTCCTTCCTTCCTTCCTTCCTTCCTTCCTTCTTTTTCCCTTCCTTCCTTCCTTCCTTCCTTCCCTCCTTCCTTCTTCCCTTCCTTCCCTCTTTCCATCTTCTCTCTGTCTCCTCCCCCCCTCTCTCCCTTCATTTTTTCCTTTCCTTTCTTTCTTTTTTTCTTTGGAGACATGGTCTTGCTACATAGCTCAGGATCACCTGGATCTTGAGATCCCCCTACCTTCACTTCCCTCATGAGTGCTGGGATTACAGGTGTACCCCACCCCATGCAGCTAGGACTGGTTTTCATTGTGGACCCTTGACTTAAAGCAGCAATCACTTCCTAAGAACTGGCTGGAGTTGCATGCTACACCGAATGGCACCGTAGGATTATTCAACCAAATATGGCAGTGTCTCATGGACTCTCATTTAATAGCTGAAATGAGGAGTCTACATGCTCTTCTGTTTTCTGGGATCCAGAGAACCTTCTTCTGGATCCACGCCGTCTATGATAGAAGTTACACAGTGACCTACTCTACTCCTTGCCTTCATTTTGTCTCGGAAGGGTGTTTCCTTTGTCCTGGTTGCTGGGGAGCCCTGGAATTTAGCCAGGCTGCCGCCCTGAATGTGGGGAGGATCCACATGACAGGGCTGGTGCTGAGGTGTTGAGCAAAACCATCATCTGCCTGGATGAACTTCAGGCCTCATAAACAACACCATGTATGCTCAAACTGCATAACGTTCCAGCGGGGGTGGGAGGGGGGTGCAGAGGTCAAGTCAGTGTGACAGTGAAAATGAGACTGTGTGCCCTGTGATGGGGTGGGGGGGGGGGCTGAGACCGAGTCATTTGCATACTTTTTGGCTTACAGACTTCCTCATTCCCCGTTGGCTAAAATAGCAACAAGGGCCTGAGATTCCTACAGTGTCTGAAGATTTCCTTGGTTGTACTTGTTTTGCCCTTCAGTGTTCTGCAGGCCAGGGGGGTGAGGAAGGGGTGTGTGTGAGGAGAATGAGACAGAAGCCGGGAGATTCCAACGTCAGGCCTGTCGCTAGCAGAATCGAGAAATCTGATGTCTGGTTCTAAGGTTATTTCCAAAACCAGCACTCCGTGTGTCCACGCCCTGAGTAATCTCTTCTCCTTGTTTATAAACCCAGACCTGTGCAGAGGATGTGCGTTTCACTGTGATCAGTTTCCAGGAAGTATCACAAAAGGGCTCTATAAATGAAATCAAGTTTCCTAATCTATTTACTTTGGGATTATCTTCAGTAGGTCAGATTGAATCAGGAGCGTGGCTCAGTCCATCATCCTAGCTACTTGGGAGGTGGACAATAGGAGGATCATAGTTCTAGGCCAGCCCACAAGGAAAAGCCCACTAAACTATCTCCATACAGAGAAGCTGGACAGGGAGACATAGGCCCATCATTCATCAACTATGGGAAGCCTAAAAGAGGTGTCCTGTGGTCCTGGCACAGGACTGCACAAGAAGTTAGACCCTATCCCCAAAATAGCCAGTGTAAAGGAGGGCCAGAGGCCTGGCTCAGTGGTAGAGCATCTGCCTAGCAAGCATGAGTCCGTGAGTTCAAACCCCAGTACTGACAAAAGAAAAAAAGGGGAGAGAGAGAGGAGGGAAGGAAGGAAAGGAGGACTATATGTTTCTTGCTGGTGTTTCTTACAGCATCTCACAGAAAAGATCTGCCTTCCTCAGGATCACAGCCCAGAGACGGTGACCAGCATGGTACTGTTCTTGTCCGGCCCTACAGCAAGGCACTACTCGGCAGTTGTCTCTCAGTGAATCTCTCATTAGGGGCTTCCAGACTTGAGCAAGCTTCTTTGCCAATTGGACATGAAGCCACTGGGATGAGTCAACTCCAGAGCCTGAGCAGAAGGAACGAACCCACACTCCAACCTTTCTCGACCTGCAAGGGTCACCTTGCGCTGGGTTAGTACCACCGTGTCACAGACCACCACATTCAGTCCAGTCTAAAGCAACACCTATTTTAAGTCTTGGTAGATCAGGAGTCTAGATACCAGTTGTCAGAGTGGCCAGGATGAAATTAGAGGATCAATATGACTACTTTCATTGGAGGCTCAGGATCCTCCTTCAAGCTCATTGGTTCTTGGCAAATTCACTTCCTTTTGGTGTAAAGCCGAAGCATATGTGTGCTAGCTAGCTGTCCAGTCAAGGGTCACTCTGAACTTTAGAAGCCACTCTCAGGGCTAGACTGGCCCCCTCCAATCTAAACATGGCATAGCTGGGCGCTGTCTTGAGATCTGAGGATTGAGGTTTGAAGCCAGCCCGGGCAGGAAAGTCCATGAGACTCTTATCTCCAACGAACCACCAGAAAACAGGAAGTGGAGCTAGAAAACCGGAAGTAGAGTTGTGGCTCAAAGTGATAGAGCATTATCCTTCCTTAAGCGAAAGAGCTCAGGGACAGGGGCTGGAAAGGTGGCTCAGTGGTAGAGCGCTTGCTTTGCATGCATGAGGCCCTGGGTTCGATTCTTCAGCACCACATAAACAAAAAGAAAAAAGCCGGGAGTGGCGCTGTGGCTCAAGTGGTGGAGTGCTAGCCTTGAGCTAAAGAGCTCAGGGGCAGAGCCCAGGCCCTGAGTTCAAGCTCCACAATGGAGTTAAAAAAAAAGAAAGGTTGAAGAAAAGAGAATCCATGACAAGTGAGCATTTTGGACTATGGCTTTTGTTAGCAAATATCTATGTGTCTACCTTTTATTATTATTATTATTTTAAGGCTATGTGAACGTTTTCTACTCAGATGGGTCTCTGTGTCATCCTCAGAGTTAATAGATGAATAGAATACCCCAGACAGCAGGTCAGATCAGAGTCAATTGACTGGCTTAGGGAAGGCCACAGCCTCCCCTACCCACTGCCCAGAACCCCAGACCCGGAGCCTCACAGGGAAAGCAGGACAGGAGGCACAGACAGATTTTTAATCAATAACATCTGTGGCAGCTGAGACATAGATCCACGGGTGAGCTGGGTTCAATTTTGATCTCCACAAAAGTGGACTGGATATTCTCAAAGGAGAATGAAGGAATAGGAAGAGGGTGAGTGGAAGGTTGACAGAGTCAGGAAAAGAAATCTCCCAAAGCAAGCAAGGGCTGTTGGTCCCTGGAAAGGCCATTTGGGCATGTGCTCTGCTTACTGAGTCACACCCCTGCCCTCACACAGGGGTTGGGAGTCAAAGCTATCTTCAGACCTTAGCGGGACAGGACAGTAAGTTCTTTGGGTCATGTGGAGTTCTCCCAAGCAAGAACTTCAAGAAGGATGGGTCTATCCAGATAGGGTAGCACACACCTCTAATCCTAGCATTTGGGAGGCTGAGGCAGGAGGATTTCAATTTTGAAGGCAGGTTGGGTTATGTGGCTAGATCTGGTCTCAAAAACATGAAACACTTGTGTGTTTATCTGTCTTTGGAAGGGCAAGAGGTGCACAGAAATGCAGCGGTGGAACTCATTAGACACTATGTTGAAAATGAACTCTACAACTTGTGAGTGGGGACAAGAGGGAAAAACTGGGAGAGAGCAAGGGAAGGGGTGTCATTGTCCAGAAAGAAATGTCTTCCTTCCCTGACTTACGTAACTGTTATTCCTTTGCACTTCACTTTTATATTAATAATTAAAAAACAAAACAAAACAAAATAAAACAAAAAAGGGAGGATCAGGCCATAGTAGGGACATAGTCTGGAGTGGAGCTGTTAGAAGCAATGTTAGTATTTGTTGAAGTCTTTTTTTTTTCTGTTTGGAAGAGGGTGGGGTGTTCCTCAAGAATGCTAGGCAAGTACTCTGCCCTGAGCTACATCTCTACTCTCTGTTGAAGTTTTTGTAGGCCACTGTTGAAGCCTAGTTAAGGACAGAGCTGAGGAGAGCCTATCTGGAAGTTGATCGAGGCCTAGCTGAAGACAGAGCTAAGAGGAGCCTGTTGAATTTAAATGAGATGTAGGTAAGGACGGAGTGAGAGGAGACTCTCTGGAAGGTGGTTGAGGCCTAAAGATAGAGTCTGTCTGGGAGTTGATTGAGGCCTAGCCAAAGACGTAGGTGAGAGGAGCCTGGAAGTTAGTTGAGGCTGTCTGGAAGTTAATTAGTGAAGAAAGTCTTTGTCCAGAGGTCTGCATGGCCCAGTTCCTGGATGTGCATCTCATGATGACCTGCCATTGGCTTATTTTCATGGTCTTCTGTGCCTTGCTTTCAGAAAGCCTAGGACACCAACCTTAAGGAGTAAGGGTGTCCCACTGCTCCACAAAAAAGCATGGGAAACTACAACCTGATACTCCCACAGACCCCACAGCCTTTTCACATCAGAACAGCTTCAAGCCTTTCTTCAAGGTCTTGGGCTTGCTTACTTTCCTTACACAACCACAATGATAAGCACGGCACTTCCCCTGACTGGCCTTTTAGCAGCCTGTGCCCCAGGGTGCGCAGTTGAGTGAAGCATCCCGCATGACCTCTGCTCAGGTGCATATGTGACCTCCGGGCTGCCGGCCACAGCTCTCCCTGGATGGCTGGGCCTGGCATGCTGGTGTTGGTACAAAATGACTTTGCCTAAGGGTATTCTATTCATCTATTAATGCTGAGGATGACACAGAGACCCCATCTGAGTAGAAAACGTTCACATAGCCTTAAAAAAAAAAAGGTAGGCACATAGATATTTGTATAATTTTGCTAACAAAAACCATAGCCCAAAATGCTCACTAATCAGTTTTCTTTTCTTTTTTAAAAGTAAAACTTGACAGTGTGACCTAGCAAAGATTTTTTAAGGATTAAAAAAATGTAGATATTTAATAAAATTCTCTTCTGGGGGGAAAAACATGAAAGAGGAGTTTCAGGAGAAAAACAAAATTCAGCCAAGGAAGAGCCTGTTCACACATTTTTAAAAATATGGATAGCGGGTATCAGATCTCTAGGCTGTTTAGATTCCATTAGACACATTTAAAAGAGCATGCAGTTTTGGTAATGTCAACATATGCTGAAAGTTACAGTCTTATGAAGCAATTTCAACTTCTGATTGAAAATGTCAGATGTGGACGTCCAAAATACGCATGCTTGCTTGTGACAACCCAATGCTCCCTTAAGGTGTGCTATGGTTTAGAGGTTTAATATCTCACCCCCTCCACACACAAAGTTCCATGTGGTAAAGATAGTCCAGGGTGGCTCTATTGGAGGAGATGGAGGCATTGGTGGGCCCTTTAAGAGGTGAGGCCTGACGGGAGGACTTTAGGTTATTGGGGGCGTGTCCTTGGATGGCCTATCTCTGCTTCTGGCTGTACTCTGAGTGATTTTCTCCTGGTCCTTGCCACCTGAAGCCCTCACCAGAGGCTCTGAGCCATAGTCCTGCCACTGAAGGAGGAGAACCTCCATCACTATGAACTACACAAGCCTCTTCTCTCCATGAGTTCCTTTTTCACTAGGACAACCAGATTAATGTGGGAATTGGGGGGTGGAAAGGCTTCCTGATCCAAGTGGAGACAGCCAGGACCATGATAAACAAGTGTTGATGTTACTAGAAATCTAGAATTCACCAGAGGCCTTAGGGATGGGTTTGTTCAAGTACACTCCCCATGAGCCATGAAATGCTGTAGAAAAATACAATTAAATGGGAAAGGACTAACAACATCAGAACAGTTAAGGAAATCGATTACAGGACTTAACTCTGTAAAAAAGTTCAGTGTGTGCATGTTGAAGAACCCCCTCAAAAAAAAAAAAAAAAAAAAAAAACCCAAGCCAACAAACAAATATCAGTGGTTTAAAAATTCCTAAAAATTATACCAAAAAAGCTACCATCTTTCACAGGTAGCTTTTGACTTGCCTTATCCAAATTTAACTATAGATGGGAGGGTATTAATATTAAAAACAATGTTCATTCACTATATACAAACTGGAAAATAATTCTTGTGTGTGTGTGTGTGTGTGTGTGTGTGTGTGTGTGTGTGTGTGTGTGTGTGCGTGCGCGCGCGTGCGCCTTGGGGTTTGAATTCAAGACCTGGGTGCTGTCCCTGATGATTTTCTTGCTCAAGGCTAGAAGTTTACCACTTGACACATAGCCTTTTGTAGTGCTGGAAATTGAACTCAGGGCCTTGTTCATGCTAAAACAGGCACTCTATTACTTTTCTTTTTCTTTTTTTGGTCGGTCGTGGGGCCTGAACTCTGGGCCTAGGCACTGTCCCTCAGCTCTTCAACTCAAGGCAAGCACTCTACCACTTGAGCTACAGTGCCACTTCCGGTTTTCTGGTGGTTTATTGGAGATAGGAGTCTCACGGTCTCTCCTGTCCGGGCTGGCTTTGAACCGCGATCCTCAGATCTCAGCCTCCTGAGCAGCTAGGATTACAGGCGTGAGCCACCAGCGCCTGGCTCAGGCACTCTATTTCTTCCTTCCTTCCTTTCTTTCTTTTTGGGTCCGGTCGTGGGGCCTGAACTCTGGGCCTGGACACTGTCCCTCAGCTCTTCAGCTCAAGGCTAGCACTCTAACACTTGAGCCACAGCATCACTTCTGGCTTTTTTTTTTTCTTTTTGCTTATGTGGTGCTGAGGAATCGAACCCAGGGCCTCATGCATGCAAGGCAAGCGCTTTACCACTGAGCCACCTTCCCAGCCCCTGATAGTTCTTAAGAAAACAATTTATCACCTACTATCAATAGGTTGATATTGAAGCTTTTTGGGCAGCATTTTGTGCATATTATTGTTGTATTCTTTTGTTTTTGCTATTGTAAGTTGTCTGTTTTTTAAAATATGTTTTTTATTGTAAAAATACTGTACAGAGGGGTTACAGTTGCATGAGTAAGGTAATGAGTACATTTCCTATCGAGCATTGTTACTTCCTCCTTTTTTTTTCCCCTACCACCCCTTCCCTCCCCACCTCCTCAACTCCTCCCCCTGCAAGTTGTAAAGTTCATTTTCAACATAGTGTCTTGTACATCTCATTGTTACAATAGGTCAACCTGTATCCTTATTTCAGCATTTTGTTACTTCCCTTCCCCTCCCCAAATTAGAAAAATGTATACACATGATGCAGAGCACCGACATCAAATACAGTGAAAACAGGGATTGTACCAAGGGGAAGATCATACAAGAGAAACAAAAAAAATCACATAGTACATTTACAATAAGTTTAAAAAAAATAGCAAGCATGAAAAATCAACTTGTGTCCTTATCTTGGGGTTCATTTCACTTAACATCATCTTATATGGTCATATGTACATAGCTTTTGACCTTTTCTGCTTGCCCTGGACATATACTAGTTATTGCAATTAAGGGAAGCCATGGGACCTATGTTTCTTTGGGCCTGGCTTACTTCACTTAATATTTTTTCCATGTCTTTCCATTTCTGAACAAATGGGGTCATTTTTTTTCTGACGGAGGCATAGAATTCTATTGTATAAATATACCACATTTTCTTGATCCATTCATCTATTGATCTAGGTTGGTTCCATATCTTAGCTATGGTAAATAATGCTGTGATAAACATAGTTGTGCTGGTAGCCTTGTTTGTGATAGTTTGGATAAATGCCCAAAAGTAGGATTGCTGGGTCATAGGGGAGCTCTATGTGGAGTCTTGAGGACCCTCCATACTGCTTTCCAAAGTGGTTGAACAAGTTTACATTTCCACCAACAGTGCAGTAGGGTTCCCTTCTGTCCACATCCCCTCCAGCATCTGTTGTTATTAGATTTCTTGATTATAGCCATTCTAACTGGGGTGAGGTGGAATCTCAAAGTTGTTTTGACTTGCAATTCTTTTATGACTACAGAAATTGAGCATTTCTTCATGTGTCTATTGGCCATTCTTATTTCCTCTTCAAAGAAGTCTTTAGTCCACTTATTTATCACACAGTTGTTTCTCTGAGGATTTATTGGGGGATTTAATTTTTTGAGTTCCAGGTATATTTTAGATATGAGACCCTTGTCCGTTGTATGGCTAGTGAAGATCTTCTCCCAATCTGTGGGCTTTCTATTGATCTTGCTAGCTATGTCCTTTGCCATGCAGAAACTGCAGTTTCATGCAATCCCATTTGTCCAATCTTTCTTTGACTTGTTGTGTTTCTGGGTCTCTATTAAGAAAATTTCGGCCTGTGCCAAGGAGCCCTAGGGGTTCTCCTATGCCTTCCTGTAATGTTTTCAGAGTGTCTGCTTTGAATTCGAGGTCTTTGATCCACTCCAGCCTTTTTTTGGGGGGGGGGCAGGCTCTAGTTATTTTTTGGACTCATCTCACATAGTTGTCTAGAGCTGACCTCATGAACAGGGCTGGTTCCCCTTAGAGGAAGAATTCTAACATCTGGAATGTTAGGGCCCCATTTCTGATGTTCTAGGATTAAGTTGGCAACTTTTATTGGATGGGGAGACTTTGTGGATATGCTTTGATGATTGATCTCCCAAGTGGAAAATAGTCAAAGTTAAATGAATTTGAATGAAGCAGCTGAACAAAGTATGTGAGCATCCAACTTTATAAGAGCAAACACCATACATCCTTTTTTCATCTTATTTTTCCCGCCTTTTAATTTTTTTTCCCAGTCCTGGGGCTTGAACTCAGGGCCTGGGCACTGTTCCTGAGCTTCTTTTTGCTCAAGGCTAGTGCTCTACCGCTTGAGGTACAGAGCCACTTCTGGCTTTTCCTGTTTCTGTGGTACTGAGGAATCGAACCCAGGGCTTCATACATGCTAGGCAAGCACTCTACCACAGAGCCATGTTCCCAGCCCTGGTTTCATCTTTTTCATTGATAAATTTGGTTGTGGGCCTTCAGGAGATGGGAAGATAGGGTCTCTTCACAACGTTTAACCTTCTTGGTGACCTTGGAGTCTAGGAATAGAGGGAAAAGTCCCTTAAGTGGAGTTTGTATCACAAGTCTGCAGGTCCTTGGGACTTTTATGAAAGCATGTGACCCTCAGCACCCCCCCCCCCCCCGGGGCTCTGTACCCTCCTTCCACCCCACAGCATCACTGCAAAATAAAACCCTTTTGCAGCACGAATGCACTTTCTCTTGGGAACCTAGGAAGCGCTTATCGACGCAAGTTATTGAGTGATTGAGGAAGATGAAATAGATGAAATATTAGCCTGACCTTCAAAGGGTAAAAATAGCCCTCTTTGAAAATTTCGGGACTCTGGGAAACTTTTTTTTTTTTGTTCTTAAAATAATCCTACAATTGCCCGTTGGGCCTTAGGAGTGCCTGAAATGTTTTGGAAAGCGCAGAGGTGTTGAAAAAAAACCCTCTTTTCTGCTTGAAGGGTGTGTGTAGGTTTTTTCAAAGCCAAGAACAAGAGACCCTCTTGGCCTTGGCACAGAAATAGCACATGGAGGGCTGGGAAGGTGGCTCAGTGGTAGAGTGCTTGCCTTGCATGCATGAGGCCCTGGGTTCGATTCCTCAGCACCACATAAGCAGAAAAAGCCGGAAGTGGTGCTGTGGCTCAAGTGGTAGAGCGCTAGCCTTGAGCAAAAGAAGCTCAAGGACAGTGCCCAGGCCCTGGTGGCCAAAATAAATAAGTAAGTAAGTAAATAAATAAATGGCAACCACGTATGTGGCCATGCATCTGGCAGGCTCCCTCACACTGCTCATGGATTGTCACTGCTGGACTATGAACCCAGAACTGGCCAAGAGTGAAGAGTCCCAGAGACCAGACAGCGTTTTCCCTTTGGTAGGTATTTTAGGAATGACAAAATGCCACGTGGTTCAGGAATCAAGACTGTGGTGAATGTATCCTCTGTGGCTAGCGCTCTACCACTTTGACCCATAGCGCCACTTCTAGTTTTGAGGTAGTTCATTGGGAGATAGGAGTCTCATGAAGTTTCCTTCCTGGGCTGGCTTTGAACTGTGATCCTCAGATCTCAGCCTCCTGAATAGCTAGGATGACGGGGGTGAGCCACGGGTGCCTGGCTCCAACCTGCTTTTCTCCAGAACAATTTCGATTTGATTCTCTCCACAGGCCCAGCCAATATATGTTTTAGAGTAAGATGGTGTCTAAATTTGGGCATCATCCTCTAAGCCCTGCAGGAGGGTTGAGCTCAGTAGACAGCTCAGGAGGGAAAAGAAATGACTCAAAGGCTCAGAAGCACTCTTGATCTTGTTAATCCTGAGCACAAGCCACTGTGTGTGTGTGTGTGTGTGTGTGTGTGTGTATTTATGCCCCCTGCAAAGCAAAACCTGCAAAGGCAGGGAATGGACTGTGGGCAACATCGCCACCTGGTGGTGCTGAGCACACAACTCTCCTAATGACAGGACAGTTGGAATCACTTAGGGGAATGGAGAGAATTTAGATGCATCATTGTCTGTGGGGAAAACACTCAATAAAAATGCTTTCACCTGAAACACACTGCCTGGGTTTTTCCATCTGGATTCCTTTCCTGGGATTTGAATTTTTAAAAATGTAATTAAAAAAATCATAATATTTAGCCCCGAGCTGTGTCATATTTCCCATCCCAAAAGATGAAAGTGGCTGCGATTCTTAAAGGAAATCTTTCCTTACTGCTGAGAGAAGAGCCTTTTGGCAAACCCATTATTTCCTTCTATTTCTGTTGGGGAAAAGAAAAAAAAATCTCATAAAGAACAATGCCTTCGGCCAAGTCTCTATTTTCATTGCTTTTAAAAGATGAACATAGTTAGCTGGGTGCTTGGTAGCTCACACCTGTAATCCTACCTAGCTACTCACAAGGCTGAGATCTGATGATGCTCGTTTGGAGTCAGTCCTGATGGGAAATTCTGTGAAACACTTGTCTCCAATTATACCAGGAAACAACTGGGAATGGAGGTGTGGCCCAAGTGGTAGAGTACCAGCCTTGAGTGAACAAGATTCAGGATAGCACCTGGGCCCTGAGTTCAAGATCTAGTACTGACATGCACGCATACATACATACACCTACACACACACACACACACACACACACACACACACTTCATATTCTAGAAGGAATAAGACAAGACGATGTTCTGTGCTAGTGGGAGAAGCCATCCTGTAGGCTTTTGTGTCTTACTGGGCTAACAGAATGTTCATTTAGCATGCATTTTAAGCTGGTAGCTTTAACACTAAATAAATGATTGTGTGTAGGGTAACTATCATGTGACATTTTGTTTTATTCTATTTATTTATTTTTGCCAGTCCTAGGGCTTTTAACTCAGGGCCTGGCACTATCCCTGAGCTTCTTTGTGCTCAAGGGTAGGGCTCTACCACTTGAGCCACAGGGTCCCTTCCAGCTTTTTCTATTTCTGTGTTACTGAGGAATCGAACCCAGGGCTTCATGCATGCTAGACAAGCACTCTAATGCTAAGCCACGTTCCCAGCCCTTTTATTTTTGTGCCAGTTCTATGGGTTGAGTATGGGGCTTCATGCTTGCTCAGCTGGCTTGCTCATGGCTGGTACTCTACCACTTGAGCCATGCCTCCAGCCTAGCTTTTGACTGGTTAATTGAAGATCAAGTCTAGAGGACTTCTCTGCCTTGGGTTGTCTTTAAGCCATGATCTTGGCCTCTTGAGTAGCTAGGATTACAGTTGTGAGCCATAAGCACTAGGCTGATATTTTAAAATAAGATGTAATACAGCATCAGGTTAGAATTTAATTTCTCATGCCACGAAGTCTGTCTCTAGATCTCCTGGTTTGCCTGTATTTGATGCACTGCAATCATGTGGGACTGAGAGAGATGGATTTAGTCAGGTGCATTTATTGGGAAATACGGTGTAATGACAATGAGGTATATAGAGATTGAGAGTAATTCATCAATTAGCCCAGAGAAGAATACCATTTAACAATTCAATAATGTGTGTGTGTGTGTGTGTGTCCAGACTTGGACTTTTTAAAGCATTTTAATTCCCCAAGGAGTCTCAACCTCTCCTCTTTCTTTCTTTTCTTTTTATTTTATTTTATTTGTGAACATACTGTACAGAGGGGTTACAATTACATGGGCAGGATAATGCATACATTTCTTACCAAGCATTGCAGCCTCCTCCTTTGTTTACCCTTCACATCCTTTCTTTTCTTCTTTCTTTCTTTCCTTCCTTCCTTCCTTTTTTTTTTTTTTCCCTGTTGGTCATGGGCTTGAACTCTGGGCCTAAGTGCTGTTCCTGAGCTCTTCAGCTCAAGGCTAGCGCTCTACCACTTGAACCATAGCGCCACTTCTGGTTTTCTTGTGGTTCATTGGAGATAAGAGTCTCATGGACTTTTCTGCCCGGGCTGGTTTTAAACCATGATCCTCAGATCTCAGCCTCCTGTGTAGCTAGGATTACAGGCAGCATGAGCCACTGGCACCTGGCTCATCATCTTTCTTTCTTCCTTTTTTTTTTTTTTCTTTTTGTCAGTTGTGGGGCTTGAACTCAGGGCCGGGATGCTAGGATGCTGAGATTTTTTTGCTCAAGGCTAGCACTCTTGGAGCCACAGCACCACTTCCGGTTTCCTGGTGGTTCAGGGATAAGAGTCTCATGGACTTTCCTACCTGGGCTGGCTTTGGACTGGTGTCCTCAGACCTCAGCCTCCTGAGTAGCTAGGACTATAGGTGTGAGCCACCAGCAGCTAGCTTCCGTCGTTCATTTTTGTTTGAGGCAATGAACTTCTCTTGCGTGGACATGGTGTGGATGTGGAAAGGGAAACAGGTCATGGCGCTGTTCACCTTCTGTGCTGGCCCAGCGCCCTTTATGAGCTAGATTACTCTGGCTCCCCTTAGGAGAGGCCGTTCAGACACTCCTAAAGTATACTGGAGCAGTGTTTTTACACAAATGAAGCTCTGACTGCCATTTGCATGAACTCTTTCTCACCTGTCTGTAGATCTTATCTAGACTAACAAAATATAAAAGGATTCAAAAGTATCACTGAGTTAATGGCGTTCCTTTTTCTACATGCATCCTATACTACTACTGACATTATTGTTATTATGTGGTATTGAGTTTTGACCTCAAGGACTCACAGTTGTAAGGTAGGTACTCTATCACTTAAGCCACACCCTTGCCTTTGGGGAAAAAAATCATTTGTGCTGTAATTTTACGGATGGGGTCTCCAGTTTTTGCCCAGGGCCAACTTCAGCCCTTGAGCCTAGCTGGGATTATAGGCATGAGCTACCATGCCTGTCCCCGGGTGTGTATTTTTCCCCCCAAAACATTAAAGGTACTAAAAATACAACCCTGGGGCCTGCTATGTAGCTCAACGGTAGAGTGCTTGCGTAGAATTTGCGAGGTCTTGCGGTGCAATTCCCAGGGGCTGCAAAGAAAACAATTGTATTCCTTCCTAACACAGACAGATCTACAGACAGGTATGAAACTTGTTTGTCAGCCTGAAACATTTGCCCGGAAATGCTCCAGCTTCTTATTTTAAACACATACCCAATGGATAACAGGACGTTTGAAATAATTTTTCCGTGTGCATTAGTGTCATGTCCTAGTGAGTCTGCAGCAAGTGAGCTAGCCCATCTGTGGACCTCAGTTCTTAGTGATGGAAAATAACATGGAAGTCTCTGGGCCATGGGGCATCTGAAAAATCTTTGGGATCCAGGTGTATAGTTTCATATAAATTACTGGACCATGTGTGGTTTCCAGGGTGTCTTTCACTTATTTCTATTCTATTCTATTCCTTTCTTTTTTTGTGCCAGTCCTGGGGCTTGAACTCAGGACCTGGGCGCTGTCCCTGAGCTTCTGTGTTCAAGGTGAGCCCTCTATCACTCCAGCCCCCGCTCTACTTACTTCCAGCTTTTTGGTGATTAATTGGAGATGAATGAATTAATGAGATTAATGAGTGAGAGTCTCTCAGACTTTTCTCCCTGGGCTGGCTTCGAACCGTTATCCTCAGATCTCAGCCTCCCGAGTAGCTGGAATGACAGGTGTGAGCCACCAGCGCCCAGCTATCCCCAGTCTCTTCTACAGAGTCTCAGCTGAGTCCTTCTTCTTTACCCTCCTGTCCCTCCCAATAAACTATTTCCCACCCACCCTGACCCACTTCCTACTTTGGATTGGTGTCAGGCTATTTTGGCAGAGTGGGATTTGGGGTGAGAGGGGTAGGTGACATTTTGGGGGTACCCCCAAGTGCTATAAAACCCCAAGCCTTGCTGGTTGGGTGGAGGATGTACAGCCACCATTTTGTGGCCTATCCTGAAATAGTTTCCTGGTGACAGGTACAGAGCCCATCTGTCCCGGTGTCCATGTCGCTCGCCCAGGGTGGGCGAGTTGTCCAGGGCTCTGTGTTTCCATTATTGGAGTGCCACAAACAGCCCTACGTCCTTTGCCCTTTGGCGGCTGGCTCAGCCGAGAGGGAACAGTAACGGATAGAATGGTGGGATTTCGTGTGTGGCTGATGGCTCCACGTTTCCGCCACTCTTTGGCGTCAGGCAGGGCTTGCTGGCCGGACCACGCGGGACCACAGGGCCTCCCAAGCCGCAGGCAGGCCTGGTGGGGAACCGAGTCACGAAGCCAGCACGCGACCCCCGGACACAGAGGGAGGCTTTGTTTAACTCCACCGCTGCAGGGTGCAGCAGGAAGGCCGCTGGGTCAGGGAGAGTTCACAGGGCCAGGTCTGGACGGTTTGTTGGAAAGGAGGGAGGAAAAATGCCACGGAAGTAAGTTTTTTCAACTAAGGATTGAAGGATTGACTTCTTCCCTCCCTCCCTCCCTCCCTCCCTCCCTCCCTTCCTTCCTCCCTTCCTCCCTCCCTCCCTCCCTCCCTCCCTCCCTTCCTTCCTTCCTTCCTTCCTTCCTTCCCTCCTTCCTTCCTTCCTTCCCTTCCTCTTTCCTTCTCTATTCTTCCTCTCTCCCTCCCTGTCTTTCTTCCTTTCTTCTCTCTTTCTTTCCTCTTTCTTTCTCTTTTTCTCCTCCCTTCCTCCCTTCCCTCTCCTTTTTTTCCCTTCCTCCTTCCCTCCCTCCCTCCTTCCTCTCCCTTCCTTCCTTCGTTCCTTCCTTCCCTCTCTCCCTCCCTTCCTCCCTCCCTCCCTCCTTCCTTCCTTCCTCCCTCCCTCCCTCCTTCCTTCCCTCCCTCACTCCCTCCTTCCTTCCTTCCTTTTTTCTTTTTTTCTTTGCATCTTGAACACTGTCTCTAAGCTTCTTTTGCTCAAGACTTGTACTGTACTACCTCTTGAGCCTCAGCTCCACTCTTGGCTTTATTTGGAGGTAGTTAATTGGAAATAAGAGTCTCATAGGCTTTCCTGCCCAGGCTGGCTTTGAACTTCCATCCTTGGATCTCTCAGCCTCCTGAGTAGCTAGGATTACAGGTGTGAGCTGAGCCACTGGTGCCCAGCTTATTAAAGGTTTTCTTTCAGGAACAACTAAATAAGGGCAAGCGTTGCAAGTTCATGTTGTAAAGATCTAGGGTGAGAACATATCTACTGTCCATGACATTGTGAAGAAGGAAAAAGAAATTCTGGTTTTTGCTACCACATTTTAAGTGATGAAAGGTGTGGTTGTGATGTATGTCTAGTGCTTAGGTAATGTGTGAAAAGGGTGCTGGGCACTGTGGCTCACACCTGTCATCCTGGCTACTCTGGAGGCTGAGATCTGAGGATTGTGGTTCAAAGCCAGCCCAGGCAGGAAATTCCATGAGACTTTTATCTCCAATAAATCAGTAGAAAACCAGAAGTGGCTCTGTGGCTCAAGTGGTAGAGCCACTAGCCTTGACCTGAAGAGCACAGGGACAGCGCCCAGGCCCAGAGTTCAAGCCCCACGTCTGACATAAATAAATAAAAATAAAATAAAAAGGAAAAATGTGTGTGTATGTGTGTGTGTGTGTGAGAAACATCTTTGATATTAGGCATTCCTTTTTTCAAGGTGGGTAGGATTCAAAAGGCATTTCTTCAGATGAAGAGAAACTACTGTGTATTGTATAATAAAATAATAAAAACATTAAATTTGTTTTTATTACTATTGTTATTACTACTACTATCATTACTGTTACTATTGCCAGTATGGGGCTTGAACTTAGGGTCTCATGCTGTCATTTACTTTTTCACTCATGGCTGGTGCTCTGCCTCTTGAGCTGCGTTTCCACTTCTGACTTTTTGCTGGATAGTTGGAGATAAGAGTTTTAGGGACCTTTCTTCCCAGGGCTGACTTTAAATCATGATCCTCAGATCTCAGCTCCCTAAGCAGCTAAGATTACAGATGTGAGCCACCAGCACCAAGCATTAAATTATTTAATCGTTTTTAAGAAGAGGCAGATTACCTTTTTTTTTTTTTTTGCTGGTCCTGCGATTTGAACTCTGGGTCTGGGCACTGTCCCTGAGTTTCTTTGTGCTCAAGACTAATGCTCTACCACTTGAGCCGCAGTACCAGTTCCGGCTTTTTCTGAGTGTTTTATTGGAGATAAGAATCTCATGGACTTTTCCTGCCCTGCCCAGGCTGGCTTTGAACCCTGATCCTTACATCTCAGCCTCCTGAGTAGCTAGGTTGACAGGCATGAGCCACCAGTGCCCAGCAAATTACATTAAAAAAAAATGACTATTTTCACTTCTGGGTTGTAAATTCTGGAGAGCTAAAACAGGAACATAAGCTTTTTTGATTACTACTCTGCTCCTTCAGTCTTTGGGGTAAGTGGTCACCCAATGGGTAGAGCTAGAATTCTCCTTTCTCTTCCGCATCTTTCCTACCTGCCCCTTCCTCTTCTTTGATTACCACAGTTCATTACACTAACCAGATATTGCTTATCTTGTTATCCATTTTCCCATAATAGTAAAATAAAAAAAATCAGCCAGCAGTAATGATATTGAAATTGCTTCTTTGTTTATTTTAATGCATCTCAGCTAGTGTTTACTCAATGCTGGCCACATGCAGGTTGGTACTGATGCAGTCCATTCCTCTCCTTCACACATCCAAAGCCTCCTGGGAGGCTGCAATATGCACACAGTTACTAAGAATCCTATAAAACGCTTGATTAAAAGACAAAAAAAAAAGCCACAGGTGGCTGAGGCAGTGGAAAGGGAGGGATTCTGTCTAAAAGAGGCCATTCATGGGGCTGGGAAGGTGGCTCAGTGGTAGAGCACTTGCCTTGCATGCCTGAGGCCCTGGGTTCGATTCCTCAGCACCACATAAGCAGAAAAAAACAGAAGTAGCACTGAAGAGCTGAGGGACAGTGCCCAGGCCCAGAGTTCAGGCCCCATGACCGACAATAAATAAATAAAATAAAATTTTTTCAAAAAGGTGCCGATGAGGGAACTCTCAAAGATTATATACATCTAGATGCATATCTGTGTTGTCTATCAAGGGAAATAGTATGGGTTCATGCCATGGGTTCATGGGTTCATGATTATAGATGGAAGTATGATAGAATGTTCATGAACAAGGATGTTAAAGGGCAGGACAGGTTTTGGCATTAGACAATAAGACAAATAAACACAACAGTACTGGTAAACCTGTGAAAAGGTTTTTTGCTTTTTTGTTTTGCCAGACATGGGGATTGAACTCAGGGCCTGGGTCCTGTCCCTGAGCTCTCTTTGCTCAAGGTTAGTGCTCTACCACGTTGAGCCACAGTTACCACTTCCAGTTTTCTGGTGGTTCATTGGAGATACGAGTCTCATGAGTTTTCCTTCCTGGACTGGCTTTGAACTGTGATCCTCAGATCTCGGCCTCTTTAGTAGTAGAGATTACAGACATGAGCCACCAGGGCCTGGATTCCTGTTTTTTGTTGTTGTTGTTTTTTAATTGAAACAAATAAACAAACTAACAAACTTTTTCTTGGAGGCATTATGTTCCCCATCCTGATGCCTTGGGAATTTCTTGATGCTACAGTATATTCACTCCAGGGCCACTGGGTATAGTAATAAAAACACAGGGTGTTCCATTAAAATTGGAATTTGGTGATAAATAGTAAATAGTGTTGTCATATAAGCATGTTGCAAACCTAAGAGATGGCCTCCATTATATAAGGTAACACCGGCTGGTAGTTCAGTATCCGATATGGCACAGAATCACACAACTAAAAGAGGACCTTTGGCTTTTATTTACTTACTGCGTTACTTTGGCTGAAACATTTGAATTAAGCAGGGTCAGATCCCACCCTCTTTTTTTTTTTCTTAGACTGAGACTCAAACTCAGCTCCTGCCACTTTCTACCATTGGCTAGTGCTCTACCAACTCAGCCACATCTCCAACCCTGATCCCACCCTCTTAAAAAGTCATTTATGTCAGGTGCTGGCAGCTTATACCTGTGGTCCTAGCTACTCAGGCCAGCGTTGGCAGACAAATCTGTGAGACTTATTAATGAACCAGCAAGAAGCTGGAAGTGGAGGTGTGGTTCAAGTGGTCTTGTGCCAGTCTTGGGTGAAGAGGAGTCAATTTGAAATTCTAGCATCTATCCTCAGACCACTCGGGTTGTTTTAGGCCTATGTGTCATGTGTATGTGAAGGAACTGAGCTGTGCATCTGTGCATGTTTGAGTGTATGCACACACATAATGCATATGTGTGAATATACATGTGTGCATGTGAATGTGCTTGGTTATGTGCAGACGTGTGTAGCTGATGGAAAAACCATGAGTTCCATCTTTCTGAAGAACAAAGAAATTGTATGCTGGAGGAGCTAGAACAGCTCCTCTGTCAGACTCATCTCTGTCATTGTGAGGGATGGAATTACTGGTGAGTCAGAATGCTTGGCAGAATGGGACATTTTGTAACGATCTTGGAGAATAAAAGATCATCTTAACAAAGACCTATTTATTCCAAACTCTCAAGCAAGAACTCTTTAAAAAATGGGGAAAAAAAGCAGAATGACAAGAAAATATGCCAAATGATACTCTTAAAGATAGAAGTATCCTGTTTCTTGCACCTTAGCATATAATTTACCCCAAGGAGATGTCAGTCATTATAAATGCATATGATCATTTTTTAATTTTGAGATGCGCAAAGCTTCTAAAATGAGAGATGAAAGATAGGAAGCTGTTTATGAAGAATTTCTTTTTTACATCTATGTGTGGTTACTAGCAAATGTTATATATAGCTGAGGTCCCTGTGTAGACAAAGACATGTATATTTGGACTTTCAAAGAGAAAACAGCTGCTGGATGTCGGTGGTTCACATCTGTAATCCTAGTTGCTCAGGAGGCTGAGATCTGAAGATCACAGTTCAAAGCCAGCCCAGGCAGGAAAGTCTGTGAGACTCACCTCCAGTTTACTAGCAAAAAAGTAACAAGTGGAGATGTGTCTCAAATGGTAAAGTGCCAGTTTTGAGCAAAAAACACCCCAAAGGGACAAGACCCAGAAGCCCTGAGTTCAAGCTCCAGTGACATCCTTCTCCACACTCCTCCTAAAAGAGGAGGTCTACTCTGTCCTTTGTTAAATGCAAGGAATAGGTCATCTTGTAATCCAAACCCCTTCCTTAGGTAAAGACCAGTGTGAGTGAAAACATCATCTTTGGTTTCCACAGAGAATCTCAGAGTTGTGTCTCAAAGTCAGGTTTCTTTTTCATCTGCTCCTCTGTAGTCCACCATGTTTAACCCTGGGCCTCTACAGCCATTTCTCTTCCTATTTACAAATGTACTCTGGATATGAAAACAGGGAGCAGCCTGACTTCTCCGCCCAGTTCCCTTTTACATTGTTTAAACAAACCTCTTGTCCCTAAGAGATAACTTGATGTACTGTCTAACAATAAAAATACTGACTGGGGCAGGATACCAGCATTTCCAGCTTGTAATCCTACCTATTCAGAAGGCTGAGATCTGAGGATCAAAGTTCAAAACCTGCAAGAAAGAGCGAGAAAGTTCATGAGACTCTTTTCTCCAATGAGCCAGCAAGAAGCAGGGAGTGGAGGTGTGATTGGAGTATTAGAGAAAAAAAACTATAGGAAAATACTGTGGCCCAATACTGGGACACACACACACACACACACACACACACACACACACACACACACACACACACCTCAAATCCCCCAAATACCGCCACCAGTACCACCACCAAAAAAGAAACAACATGAGTTCTACTCTTGCTGTAATCAGTGCCGATCCTTGACCTGACGGTGGACTGACACATGGCTCTGAATCTTTTAACTCGCCTCCAGGAAAGTAAATGTCCTATTGGATGCCAGAATGCCCTAATATCCTGATTGGATGATGTGACATCCAATAGGATATTAGAACGTTGCATCTGTCATCTTTCTGAAGATCATCAAGGTTGAAGGGAATGTGTACTGAGTTTTCTTCCACTGGCTGGGCATGTGAGCAGGAGCTGTTCCTACTTTGTGTGTGTTGGGAAGAAAAAGAAAAGAAGGGAGTACAGGTGTCTCTGTGCTCAGAATGTGTCAGAGATCTGACAACGTGAAGGGCTTAATGCAAGACCTCAATCACCATGTCTAAGAAGGGCTGAGCTATTTTTCCATTTAGACCTACCTCACGTAATGCATTCATGTGTCTAATTGTGATGAAAACCATGCTTCCTTGTCGTTTCCCTTCCTGTGGTCAGGGAGGAAATAACATTTTCAAACTAGAAGATATTATAGCAATGAAGGCTGGAGTGGTATACCACTAGGCATTCACTCACAGTCTTACGTAGGAAACTCTTAGGGGAGGAACCCAAAGGCATAATGTCTCTAACATTGAAAATACTATATATTGAAATAAATTCCAGGAAATGGGAACATGAGTGAGGTTTGTTTTTGTGGCTTGTTTTTATTTTGTTCTTTTTTCTGTCTTTTGGGCGGCTGTGGGGGATACAGAAATGGAGGAAGGAAAAGATGAATGAATGCAGGCATGGTACTATGTGGAAAATGAACTATGGAACTTGTGAGCAGGGATAACTAGGGGGAAGAGAAGAAAGGGGTGTCACTGTCCAAACAGAAATGTACTCATTACCTGACTTATGAAATAGTAACTCCTCTGTGCAACATCTTATAATAACAATAAAATCATATTAAAAAGCAAAAAAAGTACTTGAACCTTCGTGTGTGTGTGTGTGTGTGTGTGTGTGTGTGTGTGTGTGTGTGTGTGCATGCTTGCCTTCGGGGCCCTATGTTTTTGCTTGGCTACTCCTCTCCTTTTTCTTTCTTTCTTTTCTTTTTGCCAGTCCTGGGATTTGAACTCAGGGCCTGGGCACTGTCCTTGAGCTTCTTTTGCTTAAGGCTAGCACTTTACCACTTGAGCCATAGCACCACTTCCAGCTTTTTCTGCATATGTGATACTGAGGAATCGAACCTAGGGCTTCATGAATGCTAGGCAAGCAATCTACCACTAAGCCATATTCCCAGCTCCCTGTCCTTTTTCTTTCTTTCTTTTCTATCCTTTCTCCCTCCTTCCCTCCCTCTCTCCCTCCCTCCCTTCCTCCCTCCCTCCCTTCCTTCCTTCCTTCCTTCCTTCCTTCCTTCCTTCCTTCCTTTCTTCCTTCCTTCCTTCCTTCCTTCTCTCCTTCCTTTTTGCTATTTTATACTGTGCTACCTTTGTCACACAAATGGCTGAACATCTGTGGTAATAACTGCTGAGTCTCTAAGTGGCAGCACTGAAGTCTCATCAAAAGCTTTGCCACTGGAAGAGAACCCACTGAAGGAAAATCTGAAGAAAATATTCCCTGTGCCTCTTGGTGTTTTACTTATGAGTTATTTCCTCCAAGTACTTCCTGTAGGCATAATTCTCTAATTCTCCTATGCAGGCCAGCAGTTAATGTAAGCCTGTCATTTTCAATGCACAGGAATAGATTTATTGAGCTGATAATATTTGCTCACTCTTCATTTTCAGGGAAGATTTATTTAAACTCTCCAACAAATTCAAATTTAATAATAAAAAAGGAACTTTGCACATTGCTTCATTGAAGCAAGATTCATCATCTCCTCCCTCCCCCCCCAAATTACTTGCAGTGTGTCTAAGATTAGTGCAAAAATGGCAATATATGTGAGTGGATTTAATTATAAACAACAAATCATTTACTCAATGGTAATGGATACCCCACACAACCTACTGGATACATGGTGATTTAAGGAGCCAATATTTCAATCATAAAACTTTTGATTCCACCAAGATTGCTGAGATGATGGCTCTGCTTCCGCTTTGTTCAACAGGGTACCATTTGATGAGGCAATGATTCTTATTTGACATTGGAATCACAAGGAGAGAAATGGAGTTGGGTCCCTTTAATAACAGCGTTTGGAAAAACATAAAATAAAAGGCAGGTTGTATTTTTATGGATGAAGGTTAGAAACATAGAGAAGACGCTTCTGGGGAGACCATTTCCTGCTAATGATCTGTGAGGCTACACAGCTCTCTCACACAGGGTGAAAATGTAGGCTAAAAATGTGTTGAGATTTATGAGTTGCTATTCATAGCATGAGTGCCATCCATCTTCTACTTGGAATTGTAAGAAGACAGAGTCTGTCAGCATCCTTCTCCCCCTTTCTTTTCTCCTTCCAGTTGGCTCAAGGATCGCTAAAGCCTGATTATCTCAAGAGTTAGAGAATTGGGCCAAGGAACAAGCAAATGAGGAAGCTTCCCCAAAAATGTCTATATAAAAGGGATATTTCCTTCTTTTAATTAACTTATTGTTATTGTAAAAGTGATGCACAGAAGAGGGACAGTTACATAAGTCAGGTAGAGAGTACATTTCTTTTTGGACAATGTCACCCCTTCCTAGCTCTCTCCCAGTTTTTCCCTGCCATCCCCACCCACAAGTTGTAGAGTTCATTTTCAACATAGTGTCCAGTGAGTAACACGGCTACAATTCTTCACCCTTTGTCTCTCCATTTCTGTGCCTCCATTCACCATCCCAAAGAGAAAAACGAGCAAAGAAGACAATAGGAAAATAACACCTGCACATTCTTGAGCACATAGTTCAAAGATGTGGCTCGCATGTCCAAAAAAAATGGCAGAGCTGGGCACTGGTGGCTCACACCTGTAATCCTACTACTCCAGGGGGCTGAGATCTGAGGATCGCGATTCAAGACCAGCCCAGGCGGGAAAAGTCCGTGAGACTCTTATCTCCAATAAACCACCAGAAAACCGGAAGTGGCGCTGTGACTCAAGTGGTAGAATGCTCATCTTGAGCTGAAGAGCTGAGGGACAGCGCCCAGGCCCAGAGTTCAAGCCCCATTACTGACTAAAAAAATAAAAAGGCAGACACAGGACCATCCCCTGAGTGGAGAATTTAGTACTGTGGCACAAGGATGACCAAAATTCATGTAAGTCAACCAGAAGAGTGAGTCAGGGTGGCTTAGTAATTTTGACTACTTTCTTGTCGTTCCCACCCCCTCTCCTCCTGGAGTGTCTTATCTGAAACAAAAGAACAATTCCAAAGAGTCATTTCAAGGCAAAAGGCAGCTTTTTCTCCACAAACATGGATAATTGCCCCTAAAAATTTCTCCTAGCATCTAGCAGAGAATTTCCTTCCTGTCTGCCTGCTTGCCTTCAATACCTGTTATATTATTATTTCATTATTCTCTTCTTAAATTTCTTTTTTCTTTTTGTTCATTTCTTCCTTCTTTCTTTCCATCCTTCCCGCCTTCCTTCTTTCCTTCAGTCCTTCCTCCCTCTCCTCCTTCCTTTCTTCATTCCTTCCTTCCTCCTTCCCTCCCTCTCTCTTTCTTCCCACTCTTTTCTTTCTGTACCAAATTGAATTTAGGGCTTCCTCATGCTTGCTCAATGCTCTATCACTTGAGCAAATCTCCAGCTTTTTATTGCATATTTTGGAAGTAGAGTCTTTGGGACTTTTCTGCCCAAGCTGGCTTTGAATGGTAATCCTATAAACCTCAACCTCCTGAGTATCTAGGATTACAGCTGTGGGTCATCAGTGTCTGGCTTTTATCATGTTTTTCTTTTGGCTCCTTTTAGTGTGCTCAGCTGAAGGCTGATGCCATTAGGTTCTCATACTCCAGTTTGACTATAAAAGTACATAGGGGAATGCTAGGAGATTTAGCAACAGGCTGGGACTATAGGTATAGTGGTTAGAGTAGTCCCATGAGGAATCTACAGATTGGTAAGCAAAAACAAACAACAACAACAAACAAATAAAACAACAAACAAAAGACTCCATCACCACCCTGGTTAAACAAAGTGAAGTTTCTCCAGATGTGTTGTTGCTACCCATCTGTAATCCTAGCACTTGCGAGGCCCGGGCAGGAGGCTGGCACTTTCAAAGGCAGATTCTGTTTCAGAAGGAAAACAAACAAACAAGAGAAAAAAAATGAAAAGAATTATGTGGATCTGAAAGAAATGTTTTTCAGAGATGTATAAATGCCCTGAGCGGCATCCTAATTTTTAATTGCTTCTCTCAGCCTGATATCCCTGAATTCTTGTGAGGCACTATAAATAGAAGCACTCAATAGCTCCCTTAGATCTTCCCAAAATGTGTTTGTCACCACCTAAGAATATTTTATTGGAACATCTGTCACCTGACATTTTTTTTGGGGGGGTGGGGAGGGAGAGAGTGACTTGAAGTGACCTGAAAGGTTAGAAGTAATATTAAAACTGGATTTTTAGAGCCGGGGCCCAAACTCCAAGGGTCCACATATGCCCCTAAAGGCCAAATAAAGAGATATGTTGAAAGGAGGCGAAACATGGCATGGTAGCCAGAGGAATATAGCACTGGAGTGTATCTTTCAGCCATCCCTAGTTGTCTCCAGGGATAAACATTTGTTTCTATTAAGTATGGAGAATTGAGGGCAGAGTATGAGAAAGGTGTGTATAATCGTTAGGCTGGACCTATAATAGCTGGGCTTCCCTGGATTCCACACAATGAAGAAGACACTGCCAGCCTGAAGGGCACATTGTTTTTCATCACAATATGCGAATACTGTCTAGGTCTGTCCTTCTGCAAAACAAAGAATTAAGAGGCAAACACACAGAATGAGATCAGAGGAGGATTTTCTTAGGAGAGGATCACAAACGCATAATAACTATGGGCACCTGATCGTACAAGGTAATATTTATCCAACTGAACTCCAGGAAATGGAAACAAGAGTTTACTTTCTTTGTTGCTGTTTTGGTTGTCTTTTCCTTTGGTCTTTTTTTGGGGTGGGGGGAGGAGGTTGTTCATGGGGCTTGAACTCTGGGCCTGGGCACTATCCCTCAGCTCTTCAGCTCAAGGCCAGCGCTCTACCACTTGAGCCACAGCGCTACTTCTGGTTTTCTGGTGGTTTATTGGAGGTAAGAGTCTCATGGCCTTTCCTGCTTGGGCTGGCTTTGAACCATGATCCTCGGATCTCAGCCTCTTGAGTAGCTAGGATTACAGGCATGATCCACTGACACCGGGCTTTGTTTGTGTTTGCCTGTCTTTGGGAGGGTAAGGGGGGGACAGAAATGGAAGGGTAAAAGGTGAATCAATGCAGCAGGGTTGAAAACAAACTGTACAACTTGTGGGAGGGGGGTGGGAGGGGAAAATTGGGAGAGAGCAAAGGAAGGGGTGACACTCTGCAGAAGTCATGTACTCTTCACCTGACTTGTGTAACTGTCACCCCTTTACAAGAAAACAATAAAAAATGTATGAAAAGAAAATTAAGAGGCAGAGTAGTGAAGGGTGGTAAAGCAGTCTGTTTATTGAAAGTATAGATTTCTCCATAGAGAAGCTTCTTGAAGCTTCCTACAGACATGGGGAAAGCATAAAATGGCCTGTGTGCTTTATTAACAATTGGTCAGTGAGGGTCTACATGTGGACTTGGGTCCCTCATTGGTCTCTGCCACTGGACAGAAGAACTGAAGCAAGTTGGATTGATCATGCCCCATAATGCATGAGCCATTACTTCATGACTGGAGTAGGATTTTGAGTAGAACCCAAGGCATTATGGGAAGAAGAAGTGCCATTTTGAGCAGGATCCCAAGGCATTGTGGGAACAAGAAGCTCCAATGGATCCCTTGTTGTCTTCTACATGTTATGTCAGTCCGTTTCTATCACCATCTACCTAACAGTTCTCCTTTCTTTCCCTTAGTGCTTATGGGTAAATCCTGTCCTTCCTGGAACACAAACTGTTTGATTGCAAAATGACTGCAGGAGAGAAAGGCTTTTTAAGAACGAAGTTAGTTTCTAAGCAAATAAAAGCAGTTCTTAAAGTAAAGTTGTCTCCTCTATAAATAAACGTTTTTGGATTTCTTGTTCCCACACAAACTATAGCTACTGCATCTCAGGGTCTAAGAGGGGTGATTTGGGTTATGGGGTATTGTGTTCAGCAATGTTGTTCTCTGTCTTTTGACAGAGTAAAGATCAGATAAGTTTTTCATACATGGCCACTGAATAGTTTGTAGCAGTTACTTGATTTTCTATGCACAAAAATAAACCAATTAATAAATTCCACAGGGGTCAGGAAATTGCAGTTTGTTTTTTACTTTTAAATTTTTTAAAAGGCTCCAGCAGAAAGATCCAAAACAATGAAGCTCATTAATAATAACATTTTTTATGGTGTAAGGAAATATGATGCCTGATGTCAAACCAAGGAATAGGGAAATGCTTGCTAAGTACATTAAGGAACTAGCAATCTATCCATTTACTTTGTGATGTTTAAAGTAGTAATTAGCAAATCACCTGATTCAAACTCTAAGACAGAAGAAGAAAAAAAAAATCTAGACAAAAAATAGAAATTGCTTAGTTCTAGCTTTTTATCCGCCCTGATTATATTATCAACTTAATTACGACTTGAACATCTTTTAGGAATATTGGATATTACATAATTTAATTTATTTAAGTTTCCAATCTAAACTTCAGTTTTTCTTGGGGGAATTACTCTTAAATCTTTTAACACAAAATTATAAAATTTGGTTTGTTACGATTTCATTGACACATAGATTTGAGGTGTTGCTTATTTAGTATTGACTGAGTAGACATTTATTCAATACCAAATTGTCCATAACTCTCATGAAAGGCAGATGACATTAAAAACTTTATTTCCTTATAAAAAATAGCTAAACTTGCTTGACACTTGTGGTTCACATCTGTAATTCTAGCTACTCAAGAGGCTGAGATCTGAGGATTGTGGTTCAAAGCCAGCCCAGGCAGTAAAGTCTGTGTGACTCTTATCTCCAATTAACGACCAGAAAACCAGAAGTGGGGCTGTGGCTCCAAGTGGTAGAGTGCTAGCCTTGAGCAGAAAAGCTCAGGGACAATGCCCAGTCCTGAGTTCAAGCCCCACAACTGACAAAAATAAAAACAAAAGCACTTAGAGCTAGTATGTAGGCCCTGAATTCAAGTCCCAGGACTGGCAAAAAGAAATAACCCATCTTAGTTATTTGATATTAGAATTGTCTCCTTAGGGCTGAAGTTATGTCTCAAGTGGTACAGACCTGTCTAGAAATCTTAAGGTCCAGAGTTCAAACCTCAGGATGGTCTCTTCATTGAATTATATTGATTCTTTTATTAGATGGATAGAACTCTCCTTATAATGTTGTCATTGTTCTAAGAAAAAAGTCCCCAATGGTAGGTACTTGCTGATTTGCATGCACATGATGTCATTTCAGTCATGGTTAGTGGTCTCAAGTTTTGGGGCCCTGTAACTGAGCCTGAGTAAAGCAGACCTGCAGAGCACCGATGAACTCTGTTGACTCAATCTGTGTTGGAGGAGAAATGGGGGACCCAGGAAGCATGGTGAGTACTTAGCACAGATCTCTGCTCTACTGTGGTTTGGAGAGAAAGAAACACATCAGGTATCTATGATGCCTGTAGAGTGTCTAATAAAGTGTCTTCCGAGAGTGACACTTGTGCTTTGATTTGGGGGCAGAAACATTTACTAGTTCCACATTTCAATCCTCTTTCAAACAAGAATAAAATCAGTTTTTAACCCTACAAGAGTCTCACACTATTAGTGCCATAACCATAGCAACCGGGGTCCAGTGGCTCACACCTGTAATCCCTAGCTACTTAGGAGGCTGAGATCTGAAGATCTCAGTTGGGAGGCAGCCCAGACAGAAAAGTCCATGAGACTCTTATCTCCAATCAACCATCAAAAAGCTGAAAGTGGAAGTGTGGCTCAAGTGGTAGAGCATCAGCCTTGGGTAAAAAACACCAAGCAAGAGCACAGGGCCCTGAGTTCAAACCCCAGTACTGGCACGAAAAAAATAACATAGGTCTGGGAACATGGCTTAGGAGGAGCATGTTTGCCTAGCATGCATGAGGCCCTGGGTTTGATTCCTTGGTGCCACATAAGCAAAAAATAAGTGGAAGAAATAAAATCAAAAGAAAAAGCAGTTAAAAATTAGCTTTAAAAGTTTATAAAATAAATAACAAAATAAAATAAATAAAAATAAACGATTGAGGGCAAATGGAGAGGGAAAGGATGGTAAATACAGTCATATTAATCTACATACTTGGGTGAAAACGGATCAAGGAAATTGGTTATGAAGGAAGGCAGAGAGAAGGAAGAATAGAAGGTATGATTCTGAACAAGATGCGTTGTATCTGTAAGTGAGCATGCTAAAAGAAAAGAGAATAACAACAAAAGTAAAGCATTAAATATAGGCCTGGTGTTATGAGTGAGGCTTCTGTTATTTAGTTATGATTACTTTTTGATGTTGTTATGTGGTTAGGGTAGGGGAAGATAGGATCCTGGGTGTTCCCAAAGAAAGGGATAATCAGTAGCAGCATTGTTACATAATTGGGAATAGAGTGTAGTTTGGAGGAAAGTGTGTGTGTGTGTGTGTGTGTGTGTGTGTGTGTGTGTGTGTGTTTCCATGTGTTGGTCATGGGCTTGAACTCAAGGCTCAGGCACTGTCCCTGAGCTTTTTTGCTGAAGGCTAGCACTCTACCACTTTGAGCCACAGCTCCACTTCTGGTTTTTAGGTGGTTCATTGGAGAAAAGAGTCTTACCAACTTTCCTATCTGGGCTGGCTTTGAACCACGATCCTCAGACCTCTGTTTTGATGGAAGGTAGGAGAATGTAGCTAGCAGTGCAGATAAACTGCTCAAAACAAATTCAATGTCATCCCAGATTACCTTGCTTTGAACATGGTCTTTGCCTCATAGAAAAATTGTGTCCTGCTCTTGTTTTTTTTTTTTTTCCTTAGTAATTATTTTAAATTGATAATGGGACCTTCCCATAAATAAGGGCTCAAGCAATCTCAGAAACTATATTAAATAAAGAACATAGAACCAATTCCACAGATAGTAATTAGTTGCAACCATTCACCATAATGTAAAATGCATTACTTTTCAAGAGTCCTGAAATTAATTGTATTCCAAATTAGTTTCCATTTTAGGCTGTCAATTAATTTTCCTTTCTATAAATCTTTTGTAGTAAGAAAGATTTTTTTAATGCTCTTAAGAAATAGCAGAATCACTATTGCATTATTCTTCCATCAATAATTATATATATATTTAATTACCCAGCTTCCTTCCTTCCCTCCCTAAGGAAGAAATTGATTGTTCTTGAATTATAAAGGTCTACAATAGTTAATATCTCATGCACAAGCCAATTGGAGAGATGTGTTTTCCACTGAATTCTGTAACATGAATGGTTCCCAGGGCAATGGCAGAGATAAATTGTGAGGACAGCCTAAGAGGTTTTGGATAAGTAGGTTCACAGATGAAGCAAGATGGAATGGATTTCTTTATTTGTAAAATCTGGTACCTAAAAAGCCTGAGGAAATGGTTCTAGCTTCAGTTGACTTGATACTCCACTCTATCTTTTAAGAATATAGGGGAATTCTCCTTGACAATTGGGGGTCTAAGTTGTCATGTCACTGGTCTTGGTGATCTGCTGGCCTTGGCTCATCTAAGTGACACTAATATTAAATTAAGCCTTGGGAATGTAGCTCAGTGGTGGATAGAATATGGCCACACCTGAAATCTTGGAGTGTGATCTCCAGCACTGAAAAAAAATTATGTATCACAAAAGTGCTAGGAAAGACAGAAAATGGGGAAACACTTTTATTTTTTGACTTAAAAATTAAAGTAGTAGTATGTAGGGGATTTCAATATAAGTTAGATTATGAATACAATACACTTTGATCAATGTGACCAGAGGAAATACTTTGAAAGAAAGAAAGAAAAAAAAATGGAATGAATAGAAAGCAGCTATAATCAGGACAGATAGGAATCCAAATTCATAAAGTCACTTTAAATGTAAACAATTTGAATATAGCAATGAAAACACAGAACCTGTATTAAAATGTATTGTATAGCTAGGCACCAGTAGCTCACATTTGTAATTCTAGCTACTGAAGAGGTTGAGATCTGAAGATTGGAGTTCGAAGTCAGCCTGGACAGAAAAGTCTCCTTGAGACTCTTATCTCCAATGAACCACTCGAAAGCTATAGAAGTGGCACTGTGGCTCAAGTGGTAAAGCACTAGCCTTGAGCTGCTCAAGGACAGAGCCCAGGCCCAAGAGTTCAAGCCCCATAACCGACAAAAAAAGATTAGCATTACTAAGTAGTTGTACAGAGGAATTGCCATGCACCGAAGCAGTTTATGATCAATGCTGCTCCTTTCAACATTCATACCCATCCCTTCCTTTAGTTATCTTAATTTTTGGTTATATATTGAATTTTTTGACAGTTAACAAAGCATTTTATGTGTACAGAGCATCTTGATCTGTGTCACCCTGCCCATATCTTCACCCCTCTTCGACCCACCCCTTCCCTTATATTTCTCAATTCTGTGATGTATGCTGGGAATTCTTGCCTTCATTTCCCGTCCCCCTTTCATTAGAACCTGCATTTTGGGGTATAAACAAGAACACAACTTCAAATCTAAATACAGAGAAGTCATCAGTACTGGGGGCAGTTAGGGGCTAGAGAAACCCATGAGAGTAACCCCAATTATCTAAAGAAAGTTGCAGAAGTCAAGTCAAGCTGAAAAAGTGTAAGTCTTACAAATCAGACCAAGTGTTGGAGGTTGAGAGGTTCATAGAACAGTGGGAAGGGATCACTACTCCCCAAAGGCAGCATAATCCATGCATGATTGTGTATACAGATGGAGCGTCAAGATATTCCAACAAACGCTTATGAAACTGCCAAGAGAAGCAGGAAACTCCATTCATATTTAGAGACATCAGCATCCCTCTGTTGGTAACGGGACGAAACGCAGTAAGCAGGAAATTAGCAAGCGTACACTGTGGTAATGATGGAACTTACAGGTAACTGTGACCCCATAAGAGTGTAATGGAGCCGAACATTTCCGATCACCTAGTATTTTATTTAAATATTGTATCTGCTCCACGTTTAGATAAATACCTGTGTATTGATTGCCTGCAGTATTCAATGCAGTGATCTAGATTCGTAGTTAAGGAACAATAATAGGTTCCATGATTTGAGGGTATGGTAGGCTACTCCGGGAAGTGTTGTGGAAGTTCACATGATGTGTGTGAAATGAGGAACATGGTGGAATGCTTCATTTGTCAGACTGCACTGTCATCTCATCGAATCTCTCTGCAGATTCTCACTGCCAGGACACGAGCAGCAGTACCCAGCGAGTGGGTTGATGGACATCTGGTTTTATTGAGAAATTCCACCCAGATAGATCACACCCATATATATATATATATATATATATATATATATATATATATACACACATACATACTTTATACATACATGAAGTATGTATGTATGTATATGTATATATATATATATATATGTGTGTATACACACATATCTCGAAAAGAACAGAAACCAGACAAAATACATTCAGGGTCACACACTGGGATTTAGCTTTGAAATCAATAGCCAACAGATAGCTGGACAATTCTCAAGCAGTTAGAAGTTAAACTCTACATACCTTAGGGAAAAGACAGACATGAATCGAAGAGGAATTGAAAAAAAATGTGCTAAGTAAAATAAAATGATTATTTAGAGAGATATTATGACATGAAACAGACCTTATTATTAATATATCATACATGCAATATATTAATTATATAAAATAATATAAGATATTACATAACACAGCATATATTAATATGCAACATTAATATATAATGCAATAATATACTGTGTAGTACTGTATAATATATGGTTATATATTAATAATATATTAAAATATATAATATATAATAGATTGCATCTTGTATATACATTTTTCTAATTTGGAGAGGGGAAGGGAAAAAACAAAATGCTGAAATAAGGATACAGGATGACCCATTGTAACAATGAGATGTACAAGACAGTATGTTGAAAATGAACTTTACAACTTTGTGGAGGTGGGGGGAGGGAGGAGTTGGGGAGGTGGGAAGGAAAGGGATGGTTAGGGAAAAACAAAGGAGGGGGTAACAATGCTCAGTAGGAAATGGACTCATTACCTTGCTCATGTAACTGTAACCCCTCTGTACAGTATCTTTACAATAAAAATATCTATATTAAAAATTTAAAAACGTATTACATAATATATTATATAATATATCCAACATATAAAATATATTATTACATAGTATATAATAATATATTATATTATTATATACATTAAAAAATAATACATTATATTATTTTAATATATTTTAAATTATAATATAAGACTAATGTATTTATATTGATATATATGATCTCACATAATTTATTATTATACATTATAATACTATATAATGACATATTGTTCATAATATTACTATATTATATATTATGTGATATAATATATTAATATAGCATATTAGTATACTGTATTCATATATTAAATATGTATATTACATATATAATATAATATATTATATATGTATATATATCATCAATCTAAGATTCCTCCTTACTAAACAAGGCAAAGAGGAGCTACATAAGTCTAAAGGAAGTTGAAATAAAACCCTAAAAATGAGACCAGTAATCAATGCGACTGAAAAACAAGAGAATAGAGAATACCTGCCTAAGTAAAACCTGGGTCTTTGTAAAGTTCAATAAGATGGATAAGCCAATTAGTCATGCCACCATGAATAAATCAGGAAAGATACAAATTACTCAAGTCAATATCAAAGAGAGGTTATCATTGTTTATGCGGGAGGCATCATATGTATAACAATTATGAAGAATTCTCTGCTCATGAAGGTGTTAACCTCTAGGAAATGGGAGGAATTGTCCTTGAATACTTCCATAGTACCAAAATCCATGCAGGAGACTCCTATTACTGGAGTAGGCCTAGAGTAACTGTTTAGTTATTCTACTCATTAAAGATATTGAATAACTGATCATCTTCCACAAAAGTATCAGGCCTGAATTGTTGTTGTTGTTGTTGTATTTTGAAACACAGTCTCATTATTATTTAGCCTAGACTGGCCTCATATTATGGTCCTTTTATCTCAGCCTCTTGAATACTTGTATTACACACCTGTGCCACCATGCCTAGCCTGAATAGTTTTCCTGAGGATTTTTTTTTTTTTTTTTGGTCAGTAGTTGGGCTTGAACTCTGGGCCTGGGCACTGTCCCTCAGATCTTCAGCTGAAGGTTAAAGCTCTACCACTTGAGCCACAATGCCACTTCCGGTTTTCTGGTGGTTTACTGGAGATAAGAGTCTCCCGGACTTTGCTGTCCAGGCTGGCTTTGAACCAAGATCCTCAGATCTCAGCCTCCTGAGTAGCTAGGATTATAGGCGTGAGCCACTGACGCCTGGCTTTCCTGAGGAATTCTATCATACATTTAAAAAAAGACATGGTTTGAGTTCCATCATAGAGTCTAGCCTTCTGAAAATAGAAGCAAACAGATTAATTTCTAATCATTTTCAAATGCCTGCATCACTCGAATGCCAAAACATTTAAAGACATATAAGAAGAGAGCGTTACATGGCAATAATTCTCCTGAAGATAGGTGCAAAAACCTTCAACCAAGTATTGATATAGTGAAGGCAACAGTGCATAAAAGCAATCATACAGTGTGTGCTTCACAGCACCAAATGAATCTTAATTTAAACTATACATCCTTACTGGCTCATTGGGCATGGGGACATTGGGTGGAATGTAAGTGCACTAACGCAGGATGTTAACATCCGGGAAATCTGAGTGCAGGGGTGTGCAAAAACTCTCCGTGTGATCTGCTCAATTTCCCTGTAGGTCTGAAGAGTCCTAAAAATTAAAACACATCACCCAAGCGCTGGTGGCTCACGCCTGTCATCCTCAGGAGGCTGAGATATAAGGATCGTGGTTCGAAGCCAGCCCAGGCAGGAAAGTTTGTGAGACTCTTATCTCCAATTAATCACAGAAAGAGCTGAAAATGGCACTGTGGTAGAGTGCTAGCCTTGAGCAAAAGGAGCTTAAGGACAGTGTCCAGGCCCAGAGTTCAAGCCCCAGGACTGGCAAAACAAACAAACAAAAAATTTAAAAAAAAACCCTAAAGCGCATCCATTTAAAAATACATATATCAACACCTTTCGGGGAGAATTATAACACCAATTAATTTCCTTTAAAATGTTTAATATATATCAGAATTTGTCACATACAGTAAAGGATTTCTTTTCATTTCTTAGTGTATTTTGAGACTTGTTTCTTTGAGTTAGGAGGCCTGTGCTTGCCATTTATTTGTTATTTATTTATTTATAGTATGTATAGGAAGCAAACGATCTTTTTTGGTTTTTTGTTGTTTCTATATTTGCCGACCCTGGAGCTTGAACTCAGGGCCTGGCTGCTGCCCCTGAACCTGTTTCTGCTCAAGGCTAGTACTCTACCGTTTGAGCCACAGCGCCACCTTCAGCTTTTCCTGGGTAGTTTATTGGCCATACAAGTCGCTCAGACTTTCCTACCCAGGATGGCTTTAAATCACAGTTCTCAGCTCTTAGCCTCCTGAGTAGCTAGGATTACAGGTGTGAGCCACTGGCACCTGGTGTAAGCAAACAAGTTTGATGACCAGGACCCCTCTCTTTATACTCAGTGATTTTCCCCACCACATGTACTCCAGTAGCTTTTCATTCATATGCATGCATACACATACATGTATGAATATACATGTAGCTATATGCATGAATATGAGTATACATGTATGGACGTGTGTAGATACACATATTCATAGATATATGTAAATATATCCACATACACACACATAAAGTACAAACATACACACATGTGACAGGTGCATAAAGAGAATTTCCTCCATACAAACATATGTGTGCTTTCTACATGGCTGCATCTCAGACCAGAGCAGCCAGCTGTTATATTAATTCAGTCCAAATTGACACGATCATCACCCCAAATTCCTGGTTTACATTAGAACTCACTCTTGGTATATTTTACATTCCATAGACTTGGGTGAAAGTATGATTTATAACCACTACTGGAGTGTGATGTCAAATAGTTTTATGGCCCCAAGTTTCCTTGTCCAAACCCCTTGAAAGCCAAGCAAATATCTATAGATCTACATATCGAATCTATATGTTTCTATGTAATCTGTATCTATACCTATCAAATAAATGTGTGTGCGCATATGCGCGTGCGTACACTAGTATCAGAGCTCGAACTCTGGATATTTCACTTGACTCTCTTGTTTCCAGCTACTGCTCTACCACATGAGCCACAGCTCCAGCTCTTTCTTGCCCAGAACTGTGATCCTCATATTGCGTATAGATAGGACTTCAGAAACTTTTTTTTTTTCAGTCGTAGGGCCTGAACTCTGGGCCTGGGTGCTCAGCTCAAGGCTAGCTCTCTACCCCTTGAGCCACAGCTCCACTTCCAGCCTTTTCTGCTTATGTGGTGCTGAGGAATTGAACCCAGGGCCTCATGCATGTGAAGCAAACACTCTACCACTGAGCCACCTTCCCAGCCTGAAACTTTATTTTTTTTTAAATTATTGTTATTATAAAGGTGATGTAAGTCAGATAAAGGATACATTTCTTTTTTAAAAAGATTTTTTTTTTGGTCGGTCGTGGGGCTTGAACTCTGGGCCTGGGCGCTGTCCCTCAGCTCTTCAGCTCAAGGCGAGCGCTCTACCACTTGAGCTACAGCACCACTTCCTTAAAAAAGATTTTATTCTTATCATGTGGTACTGAGGAGTTGAACCCAGGGTCTCATGCATGCTAGGCAAGCACTCTACCACTAAGCCACATTCCCAGCCCCTGCTTCAGACACTTTAGACAAGGACTCTCCCACGGTGTTGCACCCTCAGCCCTACAATAGCACTTGGAGATAATTGGGAACATAAAAAAAATATGAATTGGGTATCATAGGAAGTTAAGGAATTATTGTTAATTCTGTTGGTTATATCATAGCTTGGCTACCATATATATATAATTAATTTAACAAATAATTCAACTGCTTTTGCTGGAAAACAAACAAACAAACACTGACTCCTTGTTTGGGCACATGAGTTCACTAATGGAGGCCTTAGCAGGCTCCATTTGTGTAGAATTTCTGCCTTGGGTTCTAGATCATCTTGAAATCCAAGGAAGGCAGAGGTGATGATGTCATCAAATGCCCCCCCCCAAAAAAAAAAATGGAAAGGAGCAGCAGATAGACCACAGGGCAAAAGCCACAGGGAATAAACCCCAGTTTATCCTGTTAGATGCTGGTGATAAGTTCTCAGGGCCTCTCCCTAAAGACCCACCAGAACACCCCCCCTGTAAGCAGGGCTGTTTATGCAGCTCTCTTTCCCCCTGCCTCTAATTCTTCTAGTTAACCCCAAAGCTCATGTCTATAATCCAAAAAAAAAAGAGACCGAGCTGAAGTGCTTGCTTTGCTTTTCCCCATAGCTGTGCAATAAATCTTCTCTCTCTGACCATCACCATTACTCTTCATTGGTCTCTTTATTTGGCATATGGAGGCAAGTGATGGGTGGTGTGAAGTAGAACCCATAGGGTGTGAGCCTCCTGTGCCTGCTTCAACGTCGACTTTCATCAGATGAGCATAACGTGAAGTGTTTTCACAGGGTGATGTGACATATCTTATAAAAGTCTCTAGCAAATAATCTGACACAAAACTGAACAAACAGGAAATGGGAGTTGAGAAGCAGGTACTGGTGGTTCACGCTTGTAATCCCAGCTTCTCCAGAGGCTGAGATCTGAGGATCTTGGTTTAAAGCCACCCAGGCTCAAAAAAAAATCTGTAAAACTGTTATCTTCAATTAACCAGCAAAAAAGTGGCATTGTGGCTCAAGTAGTAGAGCACTAGCCTTGAACAACAACCACAAAAAAGCTCAAGGGTAGTGCCTAAGCCCTGAGTTCAAGCCCCAGGTCTCTCTCTTTCTCTCTCTCTCTCTGTTTCTCTGTTTGTCTGTCTGTCTCTCTCTCTCACACACATACACACAGAGTATGATCAAATAAAGCTATCAAAATAACATTCACTGTTGAGGCTAGAAGATGGGTGTATAACAGACTTATTATATTGTTTTATCCCTTTCCCTTATTTGAAATGTGTATAACAACAACAAACATTAAGCCATCTAGAAGGAAAAAGAAAAGGTTTCTTCCTGGGAATCTTTCCTAGTAACAGACTTTTCCTGTGTCCCCGTGAATGGTTCTTAGACTAGTTGCTTGGGTTTCCTCATTGCTGAATGGAGTTTCTACACAATCTTGTATCCAGGTCAAGCCTGAGAGCGTACCAAAGAAAACCAGGAATCGTTGCTGGAGCTGGAAAGCCAAAGAGCTACTGTCCCCCTGTGAATGAAATGTTCCCTTTCTTCCCAAAGTCACACAGTCAGGTGAGGTGAGTCGTTCAACGACTGGATCAAATTCAGTTCACAGAGAACTAGAACACTCTAGAATATTCTCAAGTAAATACGACAGGGCTTCATAGCCACAGAAACCAACAGCATATCATAAGGAGAGTGTATAGCTGGGGGGGGGGGCGGTAGGGGGTGCGAGGACTCACATACAGTTAAATAGCTAGGAAAGCACATTTGCTTAAATGGTGATACAATTTGGAATTGTGTCTTAAGTACTACTGTACTGTGAAATTTCAATTAGGAGCTAAGTGCTGGGTAATGGGCTGTGATGAAGGACTTTGGCCAGCTATTAGATTATGCAGAGAGAGAGAGAGAGAGAGAGAGAGAATCAGACAGAACAATGGTAGTGATATTCAGTTTGGATCAAATTGTAAATCTAATGCCTTTCCTAGGCATATGTCTTTACTATACGGGGAGAAAGTTGATCGTACCTCCATACACAAAAGGTACTAGATGTTGTAGAAAGTGTCCATCTGGTTGTCAGCCAAGATGTGGGAAGTTTCTAGAAGCTTGACCCACTTGGTTTCCTCTATGGTCTCTTTCTAAAAGGCACATCATTTGTAACACTCACGATCAGGGTATGCAGGGAAGGCACGCACGTTGGAGAAGCACGTTGTTTTACTGTGGATCCCAGCTCTCCTGGAAGCAGCTGCCCCAGAAAGGAGTGGAAGAGGAAGCAGTTCCATCACCTGGTTCTTTGGCTCTGTCTCTGGCAGTGCTAGAGGTGGAGGGTCATTTCCTCTCAGGAGATGGTGAAGTTTGCTATGATGACATGGCGTGAGCTGTCTCTCAGTGGCAAGAATGCTTACCACTTCCTGTATGAGGGCCTATGTTTGGTCTTTTTTTTTTTTTGGTCGGTTGTGGGGCCTGAAAGCTGGGCCTGGGCGCTGTCCCTCAGCTCTTCAGCTGAAGGCTAGCGCTCTACCACTGAGCCACCTTCTCAGTCCCCCTATGTTTGATCTTAACCCCTGTAAAAAAGTTATTCTCTCTCTCTCTCTATCAATCTATCATTTATGTATGTATCTATTACCCATTTATCTATCATCTATTATATATCTATTATCTAACATCTATCTATAATCCATCATCTGTCTAATATCTATCAATCTTCTATGTGTAGATCTACATTCTTTATCATCTTATTACCTATCATCTACCTATTATCTATCAATCTCTCATCTATGTATATATCTACATTATTTATAATCTATTATCTATGACCCACTAATCTCCATTATCTCTCTAACATCCATCTATCTATTCATCTATCTATCTGTCTGTCTACCTAGTCTTTTTTTTAAAAAAAGAAATTATGTAACATTTTTATTAAAAGTTATACATATTAGTCCCAGAAAAAGCTGTAAATTACATTTAAGGTAATCAGTGTCATGAGCTTGCGTTGCTTATTTAGCTCAAAGATGCTTTTCTTTTCAACTACTATGTTCTAGGGGCCAACAGTAAGAGTTTGTCTGACTAGTCTTTCTGGAATCTCAAAAATGGTATAGCAGAAAGGAAGTTAATTTTGTCGGCTGGTGTTGGGATGGTGAAAATCATTTTGTTGGGAAGTCATGGAAGGCTGTTATATATTGCTGAGATATACTTCTATCCATTCTCTAGAATCTACTATAAATCTGCTCTCAGGATTCATGCAGACAACAAATAAAGCCAGTTTTTTATCGATTTAGTGTTGGTATTGGGGCTTAAACGCCAGGCCTGGCCACTGTCCCTGACCTTTTGTACTCAAGATTAGTGCTCTCACTATTTGAGTCATAGCTCCATTTCCAGTTTTCTGGTGGTTAATTGGAGTAAAGAGTCTCACAGACTTTCCTGTCCAAGCTGGTATTGAACCATGATCCTCAGCTCTCAGCCTCCCAAGTAGTTAGGATTACAGGTGTGAGCCATGGGTGCCTGGCTTGCATTATTTATTTATTTACTTACTTAGTTATTTCTGGCCAGGGTGAGGAGGGTACTGAGGATGACAAATGCATCTCTTAGCAGCTGATGTGGTGATTGGGAGGCGAGGTGAGGCAGGCAGGGTGGAAAGGTAGGAGAAAGGAACGTCGCTCTTCCTGAGTAGGATTAAGTGAGAAGGTGGATGATTGGTCCCGAGTTTCTCATGCTCCTTAGAATGTGGCATTCAACACTTACAAATGGCTGACTTCTGGAAATTTCCCAAGTCAGAGCTTCAGACTACAAAAAGAGAAGGAAGAGGAATGGGAGTGTACATTTTGAGGTCCCTGATTCAGGTCTCCTCAAACAGAACCCCTGCTCATAGTACTGGTGATGCGTGGTACTGACTTGTAAGGTGGTGGTGATTGTGAGTAGGTCTCGCTCTGTGTGAGACTGTGAGGGTCTGGAAGACAAGGTTTACCTGACTTGACTGGGGAAGAGCCAAATAGATCATCAAAGGAAACCACTGTCCCAGGACAATACGAGCAAGAAGAGCTGCAGAGGGACTATTGGGAGAAAATTGAGGTTTGATCTCTCTCTCTCTCTCTCTCTCTCTCTCTCTCTCTCTCTCTCTCTCTCTCTCTCTCTCTCTCTCTCTCTCTCTCTCCCTGTCTTTCTTTCTCTCTTTGAACTGTAAGGTAGTGTCTTGAAGAAGTTACACCATTGCAGTCCTCCTCCAATTTGTTCGTGTATGTATGTGCACACACGATCCTGTATATGTCTTCATACATGTTTAGCATCTACACATCAGAGAAAACATGAGCCCTTTGTCCCTCTTTTGCCTGACATCTGTCATTCAACATAGTTTTTCCCCAAGTCTAACCATATCCCTATAAATGACAAAATATTATTTTTCCTGATGACTAAAACTCTAGTGTGTGTGTGTGTGTGTGTGTGTGTGTGTGTGCATGTGTGTACCTGTTCTTGAGCCATTCATATCTGGGCTATTTCCATAACCTGGCTTTGGTGACTAGTGCAGAGGGCACATGAGTGAAAGTATTTTTTTTAGTTGTTCTCACTTGGAATCTTTTTTTTTTTGTCAGTTGTGGGGCTTGAACTCTGGGCCTGGGCACTGTCCCTCAGCTCTTCAGCTCAAGGTGAGCGCTCTATCACTTGAGCCACAGCACCACTTCCAGTTTTCTGAATGATTTACTGGAGATAAGAGTCTCACGGACTTTCCTGCCCGGGCTGGCTTTGTACCTCAATCCTGAGATCTCAGGCTCCTGAGTAGCTAGGATTATAGGCATGAGCCACTGTTGCCTGGCTCTGACTTGTAATCTTTTGGATAAGTGCCCAAGAATGACATCATTGGAGCATAGAACAGGCCTATCTTTAGTTTTCTGAGGTATCCCCAGGTTGTAAATCCATTTCATGGAAAAAGAGTGATGAAGAATGACATCATAGCAAGGGGAGTGGCGTCTTTCTGTGGCTCTGGTCGAATGCAGGGTTGTATACAGACGTAGGCTGTGTTTGCAAGGAAAGAGGAGTTGGTTGTGGCTAAAACCTTCCCTTCCAAAGGGCCACATATCCCCTGTGTCTGGAGGAGGGGAAAGATCTCTGTTTTAAGGCTACCTGGAGATGCCTGAACAGGTAGGTACCCATGTTTTAAACCACATTATCTGGGTGATCAAGAGCAAGTGCTCGCTGCCTAAGTAACCATGGCGACCAGCAGAGGATGTTAGGCACTGGGGGCATGTGGTAAGTGCTTTACACACACTTCATCCATATCATGTTCTCATGGCAACCCCGGGACAGCCCAAGAATAGAGCCCGAGTCTCCCTGACAACCAGATGAGGTGGCGAAGCTTCAGGAACACCATGGAGGGTCACTCAAAAAGATCCGCATTCCTTTGTCTAAGCAGATGCCCTCCCCTGAGATCCGTCATCCCCACCATCATCCTCACACTTGGGAACACCCTGATCCAGGCACAGTGTTGAGTCACCCCCCCGCCCCCCGCCCCAGGAACCTTTCCCACCAATCACAGATGGCTTTGGCCAGTTCCAGTTTAAGATGGAGATTTGCTCTCTTGTTGGAGAGCCACACAAGGCAAATCAAAGTCTGCCCCAGACACAGATACCAAGATTATCAGAAGGCTGGAAGGATCATCTGGAACTAATAAAATACAGTTGCATGTCCATAATACACATCTGACAAACAGTGTGTGTGTGTGTGTGTGTGTGTGTGCACGCTGGCCCTCGGGCTTGAACTCAGGGTCTGAGCACTGTCCCTGACCTTCTGTGCTCAAGGCTGGCTAGTCAGTGGAGCCACAGCTCTGCTTCTGGCTTTTTCTAGGTGCTTCATTGGAGATAAGAACTTCATAGACTTTCCTGCCCAGGCTGGCTTTGAACCATGGTTCTCAGATCTCAGTCTCCTGAGTAGCTAGGATTATAGGTGTGAACCATTGGCACCTGGTCAACTTATTTTCTTTCTTTCTTCCTTCCTTCCTTCCTTCCTTTTCTTTCTTTCTTCCTTCCTTCCTTTCTTTCTATTTTAAATAGATGATCCATGAAAAATAATGAACAATGGCATTCTGGGTTAAATGGATGTTTGCTTTGTGTTCTGTATTTTACACCAGGAAACATGGAGTTTGTATTTAAGCAGTTTCTTCTGGAAGATAATAGGGTGCACTTTGAATTCCTACCTAGCCTCTTCTGCTTGCTGATGAGAAAAATAGATTATAAGTAGACATGAATAGAGGAAGGCAGCCTATGGTACAAGATGGTGCATTCGTTTATTTGCTTGTAGTTCATTTCTTTGTTATTCAACACATGCATTTATTTATTCATTATTTTATTATTTTATATATTTTTAAGGATGTCAGGGAAGTTTCTAGATCCTGGAAATTCAGCCACAAGCAAATAGCCAGAAAGCCCTTCTATTTTGAGGTGTGGGGAGGGAGGTAGAATAAAAGACTGATTATATACCGAGTCCTTCAATGATCATAACAAGGACAGGGAAGAATGAGGGGTTGATGGAGGATGTGGGGAACACAATTGTCCTGCTAGCTGCTATACATACAGAGATAATCTTGAACCTTGACATTGTAGGAACAGATGTTGAACTCAGGGCCTGGGCACTATCCTTGAGCTTCTTTTGCTCAAGGCTAGCACTATTACCACTGGAGCCACAGCACCACTTCTGGCTTTTCCTGTTTCTGTGGTACTGAGGAATTGAACCCAGGGCTTCATGCATGCTAGGCAAGCATTCTACCCCTGAGCCACCTTCCCAGCCCCAGAGTGGCATTTCTAATGTCAGGGGTCTCTAGCCATGTTCCCCTGTTTCTCTACAGACAGAAAGATGGTAGATCTATTCAGGGATGTTTGATGACATTCTCTAGATTTGATGAGCCTGCATTCAGCCAACACAGTATCTATGAAAAGAAGGAGATTTATGTCCTTTGACACCTTACACAGCGGCTTCCCTGATGGATTCAGTGTGGGGGCAGGCACGTTGTGAATGATCCTAGCCCCCTCCAGCCCCTCTCTCAATCTTCCTTCCTTTTTTTTTTTTTTTTTTTGCCAGCTTCCTGCCTGCTCCATAAATCACGGCGGTATGCAAATTGAAAAATCTGCCTGCAGCTCTGGCGAGATCATCCACCGAAGTGGATTTCCATGGAAACCAAACACGGAATGCAAGTTGGAGAGGGAGGAGAAATTAGACAGGCATTAGCCTTCTTCCCCACATTGTTTTAGTGTGCTCACTTTTAGACCAGAGTGGGGTCTCTCTCTCTCTCTCTCTCTCTCTCTCTCTCTCTCTCTCTCTCTCTCTCTGTTCAATTTATTCAGTTTGGGCCAAAAAGAAGGACGATTTATTTGAGTGCTTACCTTTGTGAAGAAGCTAGTCTAGGGGAAATGGTGGCCATCTCTTTTTTCTTTATTACTAAGGGAAGAAGAGGAATGTTCCTCTCAGGAGGAGAAATGTAGATAAGAAATGTATATGAAAGAAGCATTTCCAATGGGTATTGCTGCCACATACTATGTAAGGATGGATGGATGATATAGTATAGTTTTGTGATCGCATCACATAATGAATCTGCTAGGCTTGCTATAATCAAGTCCCACAGGCTGAGGAACTTAAGCAATAGAAATGTATTCCCTCCCAGTTCTAGAAAGTCCAGGATTAAGATGATGGGTGCATTCATTATTTTTATTTTCTGCAGGTCCTGGGGCTTAAACTTGGGCCTATGCACTGTCCCTGAGCTTCTTTGCTCAAGGCTGGTGCTCTACTACTTGAGCCACAGCTCTACCTCTGGCACTTTGGGTAATATATTGGAGATAAGGGTTTCACAGACTCTCCTGACCAGGCTGGCTTAGAATCGTGATCCTCAAGATCTCAGCCTCCTGAGTAACCTGGATTACAGGCATGAGGCACCACGCCCAGCTTACATTCACTATTTCCTTTCTCTTTGACTTGCAGTCCGCCACTTCTTTACCAGATCTCCCTCTACCCCTCCACCTGTGGTCTTTCCCTCCTGCATTACATACCTGCTGTCCTTTGTGTATCTGTATTTTCCTCTTACATTGACACTGGTCAGCTTCAATGAAGATCTGCCCTAATGTCTGTCTGTTAACTCCATGGTCTTATATTTATTTTTTTTTAAAGACCCTCTACCTACACTCAATTCCATTCTGGGGTACTGGGAGTTAGGGTTTCAATGAATGAATTATGAGAAGATATAATTCAGCCCATAACAGATTCCATTTGGAGATGATGATTTGCAATTTAGTACAAAAGAGCCAAAGAGCCGGAGGTAATCTTTCTCTGAAAATAGGTCTCACAAACAGCACATTGAAGCCCAGGGTTCCAGGAGGCCCATTTGATGGGGGCCAGGTTAGTGGCACTTGGAGGGGGTGGTGCTCCTCCTAGCCCAGACAGTCTACCCTTTGTACTGTGAAACACTCCATAAAAATGAGCTTCCTAGCTGGGCTCTGGTGGCTTCACATCGTGTAATCCTAGCTACTTAGGAGGCTGAGATCTGAGGATTGTAGTTCGAAGTCAGTCCAAGCAGGAAGACTTATTTTTTCTGTCCTGGGACTTGAATTCTGGGCCTGGGCGCTGTCCCTCAGCTCTTCAGCTCAAGGCGAACGCTCTACCACTTAAGCCATAGCACCACTTCTGGCTTTTTCTGCTTATGAGCTGCTGAGGTATCGAACCCAGGGCCGCATGCATGCCAGGCAAGCACTCTACCACTGAGCCACCTTCCCAGCCCAGAGACTCTTACTTCAATGAACCAACACCATCACCACCAACAAAAAAAGCCAGGGACTGTGGCTCAAATGGTAGAACTGTAGCCTTGAGCACAAAAGCTCAGGGACAGTGCGTGGCAGGGCTATAACTCTCTAGAAGAGAAACTTGTAGCTGATACATTGATTCAGTCACTGGCTCTGTGTGTGTGTGTGTGTGTGTGTGTGTGTGTAACCAGCTTCATGTTTACAAATAAAAATCAATACCTCTAATTCTACCAGGAAAGAGAATCACCACAAGGTACAGAGAGATTATTAATTCCCCTCTCTCTGCTTCTGCAGCCATCTTGGAGGCAACTTAGCATGTCTCAAGGAGTGTTATTTGTACTCGTAGGATCATTAAGAAGATTTAGCGACTTCTCACAACATCTGCTCCCCTGGAAGCAGGAAACACAGCCTAACTTAATCCTTAAGGGGGCTGCTGCTGGCTGTATTCGAATCCTGACTCTGAATACATATCAGACACAACCAAGGCATCTATTGTGGTAGCCCTTAACTACCTTAACGCTCCCCAGCAATGGAAAGGCTTTATCTGATCAGCTACACTGTGTAATCAGAGCCTCATTAAATCATTACTTAGGAGCAGATTTGAAAGGAGGATTTTTTTTTTTTAATATCTCACTCTCTGCACAGAGGAGAGTGTTAATGTCAGCTTTCTCTTTTCTGTAGCTTCTCTAATTTTATTCTGCTCATTCTCCTCTCTCCCCTTGTGTTTGCATGGGGCAGAAGTGGGAGTGGCCTATGGTGTTTTTAAATAGCAGTTTCAACATACTCCTCATTCATTCATTCATTCATTTGTTCTCATCTCTTTGTAGCTATCAAGACCAGTGCTAGCAAAGCTTTACCAGACTACAATGCCGATCGGAGAGCCCCCTTTGGAGGCTGTCCTTGGACTGTAGGTCAGCCTCATCTCTAGTGCTAAACAAATGATTTTTCTTTTCTCAGTACCTACTTATACATAACTGGATTAGGATCTTAACCAATGTCTTCTTTTTTTAAAAAAATTATAGTTATTATAAAGGTGATGTACAGAGGGGTTACAATGACATACATCAGGTAAAGAGTACATTTCTTTTTGGGCAATATCCCCCCTTCCCTTTCTCCGAATGTCTTCTTTTTGTTGTTGGTGGTGGTGGTCATGGGGCTTGAACTCTGGGCCTGGGCGCTGTCCCTCAGCTCTTCAGCTTGAGGCTAGTGCTCTACCACTTGAGCCAGTGCCCTACCACTTGAGCCACAGAGCCATTTCTGCCTTTTTTCTGCTTATGTGGTGCTGAGGAATCGAACCCAAGGCCTCATGCATGTAAGGCAAGCACTTGACCACTGAGCTACCTTCCCAGCCCTATAATAATTTGATTCTTTTAAAATGTCCTTTTGGCAATGGGGGTCATGTGCATATTTATGTACATTTTGGTTGGTAGTGTGCATTGAATGTACACAGATGTATTTGGAAAGATTAAGCATCTTAAGCAATATGGCCTCATCTTCTTACCCACAAATAGCACATAGCTCCATTATTTCAGGTGTTTGGTTATGTTCGTATTTGACAGAGGTGACATAGGTTCGTTACTTATTGTAAGCGTTTTGAGATCCAAGGTGTCATTATCTTACTCTTGTTTTCGCTCTGAATTGTAATTTTTTTTTGCATTTTCAAGATCACTCCTTTAATTTGCTGTTGCTGTTAATTTGGCAGTAATGGTAGTTGATTATAGAAAAACTCTACAACTGAAGAACAAAGCAGAAACATCATTATGAAGAAATGCATTCTCTGGGATCAGCAGCCCATTAAAACCTGCTGACTCTTTTAAGTCATAACCCTTTTGATTAACTTACAATAGCCTATCTGATATACAATAAAGTTCTGCTAAGCAGACCATTTCAATCTAAAGAAATTAGGGGATCACAATCTGGCATTCATAACACCGTGCTTTATGAATGGCTAGGTTGGAGAGAAACAAAATTCTTCATTGCAGATATAAGGGAATTGCATTTTGTAGAAGGAGAAATAAATTAGGTGTCAAAAGGCTTGGGTTTGGAGCCAGAGCCTGCTTCCCGCCAGGTGTTTATGGAGTGGGGAAGGGCCTCTGATGATTTGGAGACTGCCTGGCTCTTTCCCTGGAGAGCAATGAGGGGCAGCATAGCTCCAGAATCAATCAACCCCTCCTTGGGGTGTCTGTTTTCCATGGGCCCTTGGGCAAACTATGGACCTACACATACCTGTGTGTTCATCAGTGAGATGCAAATAGAAATAACATCTGAGCCTGGTTTGATCTATATAGTGAAATTCTGACTTTTTTTAAAAAAAAGGAAGGAAAGAAAGAAAGAAGAAAGGAAGGAAGGAAAGAAGGAAAAAATAAAGAAGGAGAAAGAAAGGAAAGAAGGGGAAGGGAGGGAAGAAGAAAGGAAGAAAGAAGGGAAGGAAGGGAGAAAAGGAAAGGAAGGAAGGCAGGGGAAGAGAAGTAGGTAGGCAGGATGTAAAGAAGGAAAAGGAAAGAAGGGAAGGGAGGGAGAAAGGACATCTTATGTATAGGGTTGTAAAGATTACTGGGAGAAAGTGTAAGTCACAAGCTTAATGTAATACCTGGATAAAAATAATAATTATTGTTATTACTGTTAATATTACTTCATATGCTATAACATTCTTAAGGAGAAACATTACTATTTTTTTTCTTCTGGACCTGGGACTTGAACTCTGGGCCTGGGCACTGTCCCTGAGCCTCTTTGTGCTCAAAGCTTTGTGCTCTACCCCTTGAGCCACAGCTCTACTTCTAGCTTTTTCTGAGAAGTTTATTGGAGATAAGAATCTCATGGACTTTCCTGCCTGGGCTGGCTTCAAACTGTTACCCTCAGATCTCAGCCTCCTGAGTAGATTAGGGTTACAGATGTGAGCCACTGGCGCCTGGCTATTCTACTTTTTTATTTTTGTATCAACTATGACTTTTCTGGCAAAATGTAAAAAATTCTAAGACTGTAAAGATGGACTTTGTTATAACCCAAATCTAAGACTGTAAAGATGGACTTTGTTATAACCCAAATCTCTCTCTATCTTTCTTCTTCTTCTTCTTCTTCTTCTTCTTCTTCTTCTTCTTCTTCTTCTCCTTCTCCTTCTCCTTCTCCTTCTCCTTCTCCTTCTCCTTCTCCTTCTCCTTCTCCTTCTCCTTCTCCTTCTCCTTCTCCTTCTCTTCTTCTTCTTCTTCTTCTTCTTCTTCTTCTTCTTCTTCTTCTTCTTCTTCTTCTTCTTCTTCTTCTTCTTCTTCTTCTTCTTCTTCTTCTTCTTCTTCTTCTTTTCTTCTTCTTCTTCTCTCTCTCTCTCTCTCTCTCTCTCTCTCTCTCTCTCTCTCCTTCACCTTAAATTTCTTGGTTCAGTTTCTTTGAGCTCTTATTTTGCTTTCTCTTATTACAGAGGTAACTAAACCTAGAGATGGTCTGCTTACTTGTAAATAAGTCCCTTGTATAATTTTATAAAGCATACAACATTTTGTGATTATTTATTTATTTATTATTTGTTTTTTGGTCACTCATGGGGCTTGAACTCTGGGTCTGGGCACTGTCCCTCAGCTCAAAGTGAGCACTCTACCACTTGAGCCACAGCACCACTTCCAGTTTTCTGGTGGTTTATTGGAGATAAGAGTCTCATGGACTTTCCTGCCCAGGCTGGCTTTGAACCGTGATCCTCAGATCTCAGCCTCCTGAGTAGCAAGGATTTCAGGCTTGAGCCAGCAGCGCCTGGCTTCCTTCTGGTTTTTATGTGGTTAATTAAAGATAAGAGTCTCATGGATTTTCCTGCCCTAGTAGGCTTTGAACCAGGATCCTCAGATCTCAGACTTGTAAGTAGCTAGAATGACAGGCATGAGCCACCAGCCCCCAAGTTATTATTATTATTATTTTTTACCCAGTGTTTAGCTTTGTTTCGCTTTTGTGATAAGACTCAACTAAAAAACAACTTGAGGACAATTTTTGGTGTCATCATGGTGGGAAGAGAGAAGAACTGAGTTTGCTCTCCTTTACACAGTATAATGAGCAAAAGAAATAAGATGAGGGGCAGAGCGGTATGCCATTATTAATAAGATAATTGCTAACGATTACAATAACAGTCATTAGGTTGAATATCATTTTCAAATGTGTCAAAACACATTTTAAATTCTCCAGGTCGTCTGCTCAGGGCTTGTAATCACCCAGTGGAGGGAGAGTTTTTCTTTCTGGAAGATGTGTGGGTCCTATTGAGATCCTGATTATTACAACCCCAGGCTGGCCTCAAACTACAGATCGCCCAAGTCATCTTAGAGAGGACATCACACGGGGCCTCCTCACTCTACACTGGACCCTAGTGCTGTCAAAAAAAATAATTATCCTGCAAGATGGAGTGCTGGTGCATCATGCCTGTAATCCTAGCTACTCAGGATGCAGAGATCTGAGGTGTACAGTTCAAAGCCAGCCTGGGCTGGGAAACTCTTATCTCCAATAAACTACTCAGAAAAGGCCAGAAGTGATATTATGACTCAAGTGGAAGACCGCTAGCCTTGAGCACAAAGAGGTTCAGGGCTAGCTCAGGCCCTGAGTTCAAGCCCCAGGACTGGCAAAAAAAAGTCCTGCAAGTTGAAATGATGCAAAGTGATCATAATAACCAGGAACCTTTAAGACTTTTCTGGAAACATGAAAATCTCTCTTGCTGTAGGTGATAAATGCGCGAGGAAATTTAAAATGGGAAGACTAATATTTATTTAGCATATGGTAATTTGACACCTTAAAAATTCTGAGAATTGAATTTTTTTTTTGAGTAAAGTTTTTCGAAGTACTCGTCATTATCCTGTGGATTCTGTTTATATTTGTTTGGGTTTTTTTTTTTTTTTTTGGGGGTCTGGTCATGGGGCCGGAACTCTGGGCCTGGGTGCTGTCCCTCAGCTCTTCAGCTCAAGGCTAGCGCTCTACCATTTGAGCCTCTGTTTATATTTGTACCTTCATTTTCATTCTCAGATTTTATTCATTTGGGTTAGTTAGATTGGCCTAAGGGATTATCTATTTCATTTTCAGGACAAGGTTTTGATATGTTATCTGGACTGACTTCAAATTCCAGGCTCAAACGATTATCTTGAGCAGCTGGGACTACAAAGGTACATCACTGTACCCAACAAATGGCTCTTTCTTATATGCCAGTCCTGGGACTTGAACTCAGGACCTGGGTGCTTTCCCTGAGGTCTTTTTGTTCAAGGTTTGCTCTACGACTTGAGACACAGTTTCACTTCCTGTTTTCTGGTGGCTAACTGCAGATAAGAATTTCAGGAGCTTTCTTGCTGAAGCTGGCTTCAAATCGTGATCTCAGATCTCAGCCTCCTGAGTAGCTAGGATTATAGGTGTGAGCTACCTGTGCCAGGCTGTGAGTTCTATTAAGATCCAGCCTATAGCCAGAAGGGTCTCTATACTGGCCTTCTTCAGTCTCTCCAATGGATAGCTTCCAGGGCCTCTGTGAATACCCAAGTCCTTTCTATACAACAGCATCTATTGCATGCAACAGGTGTGTGTAAAGTCTACACACAGACTTTATGTCATCTCTAGAGGGCCAATCATCTGAAGAAGGAGAAGAAAAGACCAAAAGGCAAGAACTGGTGGCTCCCATCTGTCACCCAGAACTACTCAAGAGGCTGAGATTTGAGGATCACAGTTCAAAGCCAGCTTGGGTAAGAAATTCTGTGAGACTCTTATCTCCAATGAACCACCAGAAAACCAGAAGTGGATCTGTGGCTCAGAATGGTGGATCACTAGCCTTGAACATAAAAACTCAGAGACAGCGCTTAAGCCCCGAGTTCAAGCCTCATGACTGACAAAACAAACAAAAAGACAGAAAGTGTTGGTGTGTACACGTGATCAGCCACCAGGACACTACAGGTGACACACCCCGGGGCCCCTGCCAGATGGAGAGGAACACCATCTGACACCCCAGGAAAAGACAGACAGTGCCTACTAACACATCAGCCCAAGTAGTTTTGAGATGAAATGCATTTCGGAACTGAGCAATATCGAAGCATCTGGTTTAAAATTTTTTATTTTTTTTTTCTCTTGCTAGTAGTACAAAGTTGCCACCAACGGAGGCTTGAAATGCTTGCCTTTAACAAAGGCTGCCTGCTTGAATTTTTCGGTAATTAATCATGCATAATACCGTCAATTCCACATGGGCAGCTGACTTGAAAAAAAAAAATCCTTCAGGGATTACTGCCAGTGGGTGCTGAAAAGTCAACTCCCACTCATTTAGAGAGTGGGAAATATCAGAGTGACATTTTTTTTTTTGCCTGTTTTTAATGTCAACATCAGTCACTAGGCAAGTGTGTGATCTTTGCTGGGAGCATCCTTCATAGTGACAACAGGAAGTTGTAGATTGTGTGTGTGTGTGTGTGTGTGTGGACTTGAACTCAGAGCCAGACGCTGTCCTTTAGCTTTTTCAATGCAAGTCTGACGATGTGCTACCATGGGAGCCACAGCTCCACTTTCAACTTCTTTATAGCTACTTGAAGCTAAGAGTCTCATGGAAGTATTCTCTCTGGGCTGGCTTTGAACTGACATCCTCAGATCTCAGCCTCTTGAGTAGCGAGAATTATGACTCAGGTGTAGGCCACTAAGGCCTGGCACTATGAATGCTATTTAATGAGGGGTGAGGGGGTGGTTTGAAGACAATGCTAGGACATTCAGAGATGCACATGAAAAAATGATTTAAGATTGACTATGGATATACGCAAACAATAAAACAACAACAAGTTAAGAAAAATGTAAGATATCTGCATGAACTTTCAGGAAAATAGGACATGTTGGGCCTGAGCAACTGCTTGGCCTGAAGCTGGGGGTATAGCTGAGAGGTGGAAGGTCTGCTTCTTATGCACAGAGGCCCTGGGTTTAATTCCCAGCCCTAAAAGAAAAAGAAAAACTCAATACCTCAAAGGGATGATCTCAGAAGCCATCGTTCTCTGACCGTCTGCCCTCTTTCTTCCTCGGAATTCATTCTCCAAGGCAACCCAGAGAAACAACTACTCTTTTCTAAAGTGAGTCCAAGAAACCCAAACTCTTTTTTTCCTCCCAAAGTCAGCCATCCTAGCTAAAAATACGTCTATAACCCTCCTTCACCTTCGTATGGAAGAGTTAGCCATAAAGAAATCCTTGCACCTGTCTTGTTGCTAGGTCAGAAAACCCTCAATCTATAAATGGCTTTTCTCCTACACCCAGAAGGAGGGAATGCTTCCCAGACAGGCCAAGAAGAATCTGGACAGACAGGCCTTGCTAGGAGGCCTTCACTGTATAAATATTAATTGATGCCCTTTTTGTTCAATACTATCATTATACTGCCATACATATTTCATTGAACCTCAGCTTAAAAAGTGATCGTTTTCAAACAGTTTTAGGCCCCAAGACCCCCGAGCTTTGGATTTTTCAGTCTCAAGCTTGGACCCGTGTGGCATAACATTTGATTAAAGTTGGGCACCGGTCGCTTGACAGTGTGTCATCCCGGCAGCTCAGGAGGCTGAGATCTGAGGATCGTTGCTGGAAGCTAACCAGGGCAGCAAAGTCGATGAGACTCTTATCTCCAATGAGCCAGAAAAAAAAAAAAGGCCAAAAGTAGAGCAGTGGCTCAAGTGGTAGAGTGCTAGCCTTGAGCGATAAAGCTAAGGGGAGAGTACCCAGCTCTGAGTTCAAGTCCCAGGACCTGCACATGTGCACGTGTGTGTGTGTGTGTGTGTGTGTCTGTGTGCGAGCATGTGTGTGTGCATGCACATACAAGCACACACAAAAATAAATACATACGTATAAAAAGACAAGCCATACACTGGGAGAAATATTTATGACAGATGTTTAAGAGAATTTGTATACATTATACTTCATAGCTCTATATATGAAACATATGTATATACTGATACATATGTGTATAGACAGATACATATGCATATACAGAGACATATTTCTCATACACATCTATGATATGCTTGATGTATATTTATATAACATATGCTCTCTCTATATGATTTATATATATGATATATCAATATGTATGCCAATACATGTGATATATAGATCGGTGGTAGATATCTATTTACTTACCTATCTCTCCTCCCATTTGCAAATAGTCACTGTCTAAATGCCATGGAAGTCCATAGTCTCAGAGCAAAAATGTCATTGGGAATTGTAGATTTATTTTTATTTGCCAGAACTGGGGCTTGAACTCAGGGCCTGGGCACTATCCCTGAGCTTCTTTTGCTCAAGGCTAGTGCTCTACCATTTGAGCCACAGCGCCACTTCCAGCTTTCATCTGTTTATGTGGTACTGAGGAATCAAACCTAGGGCTTCGTGCATACGAGGCAAACATTCTACCACTAAGTCACATTCTAGTCTAGGAATTGTAGATTTAGTTGCACTGTCTTTAGAACGCTCATTCCCAGGATGCATCTGTGCGCATCAATAGGCAAACATAGCATCTAGCAGAACAACGGATACTTCCAATCTTAAACAATGCCTCAATTTTCTTCCATGCTGTTAAAAAGAACCTCATAAGCCAGAAAATCCAGCAGGGGGTGTAGAATTCTAGTTTATAAGACATTACATATTTCTTCGGAAAGAAAAAAAAAGTGTTCTTTATTGTGACAACTGACAACTCTGATTCATATTGACTAAGGAATAAAGAAATCTTAAATGTTAATGGCACTTGAGCCATTAAGTGGCTTTCTGCTCTGAGAGGGTCGTCAGTTCCTTTCTTGAGTTACTTAAAAAAAAAAAAAAAAGAATGTGTTTCGTGGTTGTCTTACAAGCAGACATTGGTCAGACTGAAATCCCTTTTAAATATTTACAGTGTTTGGGTGAGTCGCCAATATTATTTAAATATTTATGAAAATAATCAAATGCGGCACCGTTTGTTTTTCTTTTTATAACAGCACCAGTTATTTTCAGGGACTAAAGCCTATGATCATTTGCTAGTTTCAAGGTCTCATACACTCTGTTATATGCATGATAATAGTAAGGGCCAGCGGCTCATGCCTGTAATCCCAGCTACTTAGGAACCTGAGATTTGAGGATCATGGTTCCCAGCTCAAGTAGGAAAGTTTGTGAGACTCTTATTGCAGTTAACTACCAAAAGCTGAAAATAGAGAGCTGTGGTTCAAGTGGCAGGGCATTAGCCTTGGGCACAAAAACTCAGGGACAGAGCCCAGGCCCTGAGTTCAAGCCTCAGGATGTTTTATAGCATATATCATAAAATATTCCTTTAAAATAACATTTTCATCCAGGTATTGGTGGCACATACCTGTAATCTACTTATTCAGGAGACTGAGAGCCCAGGAAAGAAAAGGCCATGAGACTCTATCACTAATTAATTAGCAAAAAATCTAGACTAGAGGTGTGGCTCAAGCGGTAGAGCACCAGCCATGAGCATAAAATTTCTTGAGCAAGAGTGTCAGGCCCTGAGTTCAACTCCTAGTGAGGGAAGAAATAAAATGTTCACAATGAAAGTTATTTTGTACAACTACTTAAAGATTAAAAAATTAGAAAAGATTAAGAGATTTCTGGGAGTTAGGCAAAGTAGAAAATTAGTCAATAATGGGACTATTATAACAATTCCTTTATTCAGGTTTATTTGAATATGACACCTCTTGAAAGACTCAAGACAAATCTTAATATTTTCAGAGGGCTGTTGGACATAGAATTACAGAAGCACGGACATCTAAACCATAGAAGGGAGAACACTTCATTTCCTAATGGTTTCCAAATAGTTATTTCCTAATAGTTTCACTTCTTTGATTTTCCCCTTGATCTAATGAAGTTCAGAGATATTCATATGTAGTGTAATGTTATTTTCAAGGAGATAGGCCATTTAGACCAGTGTTACCAATTGTAACATAAAGCAAGTCTATGTACGCAATTTAAAATGTTCTGTGTCGCATTAGAAAAAGCAAAAAGAAACAGGATAAAATCCATTATAATAATATTGAAATATGGCATGTATTTTGTGCTTATAGCACATGCTAATCCTTCCCCCCTCCCTCCTGTCTTCCCTTCCTCCCTCCTTCCCTCCCTTCCTTCCTTCCTTCCTTCCTTCCTCCCTCCCTTCCTCCCTCCCTTCCTCCCTCCCTTCCTCCCTCCCTTCCTCCCTTCCTTCCTCCCTTCCTTCCTTCCTTCCTTCCTTCCTTCCTTCCTTCCTTCCTTCCTTCCTTCCTTCCTTCCTTCCCTTTTCTTTTTGTGCTGGTACTGAGGCTTGAACTTTGCACCTGGGATTTGTCCCTTAGCACTTTCTTAGCTTTTATGCTCAAGGTTGGTTCTCTAACACTAGAGCCACAGCTTCACCTCTTACTTTTGTACTAATTAATTGGAGATAAGAGTATCATGGACTTCTCTGCTTAGGCTGGCTTTGAATCTTGAGCCTCAGACCTCAGCCTCCTAAGTAGCTAGGATATAAGCTTGAGCCACGGTCATCTAGTTTAGCACATGTTAATTTCAAGTAGTCACATTCAAGGGGTACTTTGTGGCTTGATTTCCTAATGGTTTCCAAATAGTTATTTCCTGTTAGTGTAGGATACGTACAGATCCAAGTCAAATGCAAAGTAATGCCACTCATTTAAAAAAATCTTCTTTGTTTTGTATTTAAGAACTATGTACTTTCTCTCAGCACAGACTGAAAAAAAATGTTAGTGCTATTTTGCTCCTATGGGATTATAATGATTTTATTAGTAGCAGGTACCACGTTATTTAAATTTTATCAGGGTTGCCTTCTGTAGCATTTGGTTTTTATGCTTTCAGGGTTTAAAAAAAATTTTCCCATCAAGCTGGGAGCTGGTGGCTCACGCCTGTAATCCTGGTTACTCAGAAGGCTGAGATCTGAGGTTCACAGTTCAAAGCCAGCCTGGGCAGGAAAGTCCATGAGACTCTTATCTCTAATAAACCACTGGAAAACCAAAAGTGGCGCTGTGGCTCAAGCGGTTGAGTGCTCGCCTTGAGCTGAAGAGCGCAAGGACAGCACCCAAGCCCAGGGTTCAAGCCCCACAACCGACCAAAAAAAAAAAAAAAACAAAACCATAGAAAACCGTCCATAGAGGAGATAGATACAAGGTTATTGGTGAGGGAGACCATGGCATTGCTGGTAAAGACGTGATAGATGGGCCCAGGGACAAGCTTGAGGCTCAGTGATGAAGGAGCAAATGAGACGCTGAAATGCCCTCTGAGGGAAGCAGGCCTGTCACTGTCGTTTTGTTAAGTGCTTTTATTGGGATTCACATTTTTTAAATTTATTTTTTATTTTTATTTTATTTTTTTTGAGTCAGGTCGTGGGGCCTGAACTCTGGGCCTGGGCGCTGTCCCTCAGCTCTTCAGCTCAAGGCTAGTGCTCTACCACTTGAGCCACAGTGCCACTTCCGGCTTTTTTATTTTTGCTTATGTGGTGCTGGGGAATCAAACCCAGGGCCTCAGGCATGCAAGGCAAGCGCTCTACCACTGAGCCACCTTCCCAGCCCCCCACATTTTTTTTTTAAAAAAGTGCAGTAGTGGAGCTTTAACTCAGGGCCGAGGCCCTATCCTTTACGATTTCTTTTTGCTCAAGGCTGGAGCTCTATCGCTTGAGCCACAGCTCTACTTGCAGCTTTTTGCTGGCTAATTGGAGAGGAGAGTCTCACAAACTTTTCTACCCAGGCTGGCACTGAACTACGATCCTCAAGTCTCAGCCTCTGAGTAGCTAGGATTACAGGCATGAGCCACTGATGCTAAGCAAACAGTAACAAATACACATATATACATATATATACACACATATGCATGTATATATATCCTTCCTTGAATATATATGTATTTATGTATGCATATTCATACATATGTGTGTAAATACTTATACTCACACACATATGTATATATGAGTATGGTCACAAAGAGAGAGCACAGGATATATGATTGACAGTGCAGGAGCTTAAGGTTTACCCCTTAACACTGTCCTCTCTCTGCAGGAAAGGGCAGGCTTTGCTGAACTTTTCTGTTTTTTGTTTGTTTTTGTCAAAGAACCACGGTAGGTCTGGCCAGTGGCTTGACGAATCCATGATTTCATTCCGGTGGAGTGTTCTAGGGTGGCAGGAGCAGGTGGTTGGAGATGAGCGCAGATTCATCGAGTCCTGTTCCTTCCTGGGTGCTCTTCCCCAGGGTCCATCCTCTCATCCTCCAGGAAGCTCAGTGGCTCAGAGTTCACTGCACAAACCCTTCCTGTGGGGGAAGTGGACAGGACACTTCGGGGAGGTTACACAGCTTCCCAAAGTTGGGTCTGTCACTCCTAGCTCAAATTAGCCCTGGCCAGCTTTGGTCCATCTGCAGTGAGCGATGCACATCTTCTGCAAAAGAGTGAGAGGTGCAGGCCCTTCTTTGAGGCCCGCAGGGCCCTGCTGTGATTACAGTACAGTACACAGAGCCCATCGGATGAGACATCCAAATCAGCGGCAACCACGACGCCATGGAGCAAATCCTTGTAATCTTAATTGTTTAAGCAGTAACAAGTGGCATTTGCTCCACCTGATTTGTCATTTGCACAAAGCCAAGTGGTTGCATTTCAGTTGTGGAAAATTTATATTCGGGAAAGACTAACAGAATAATGACAGTGGCAGAATGTTATTGGAAATCACTAAGCAGAAAGTTGCCAGAAGGCGAAAGACAGGCTCTTCTTCCCTCATCCTACGCTGTGGATATTCTATGGAAACTCCAAGCTGGTGGTGCGAAGCCATGTGGGAGAGGCGAGGGCTGGTCAAGTTTGGCTGCTTCATTAGAGAGAAGAGTCTCTTTGATTTGTCTACTCAGACTGGCTTTGATTCTCAATCATCAGATCTCAGCCTCCTGAAGAGCTGGGATGATAGATGTGAGTCACAGGCCTCACTAAAATTTCAAAGAAGGAAAAACAAGAAAAAGGAAGAAAGAACTACCAAATATATTCCACTCGGTTGTTTACAACAGAATGTGTGGCGAGTTAACTTGACTTCTTTACTCTGTGAGTCGGATGTAGTATCAGTCTATTGACAGTTGCATTGGTATAAACTTTTCATGTGTCATCTTCCAAATCTGACAAACAGAACTGAAGATTCGAATATATAATTTAAAAGTAAGTCTTCTACTAAAACAGCTCGCTTTTGACTTTATACATTTGTTGGCGCTTTGAGACCCCAGAATAACGTATGTAGCCGTCTTTGCTACATGAAAGGATTTATACTTCCCCCCAAAACATTATGCCTTACATTTTTTTTAACGTTAAAAGGGGAAAAAATCAAATGCCAAGGAATTTTTTTTTGTCGAGTATATAACTTTATAGTTTTATGTAACTACACTGCTAGCATTTGCTAATGAATATGGAAAATGTAAAATACATACAGGAAAAATTATTTCCACCACGTGAAATAAAAGCTTGAATGAATGTCTATCTCTAAAGTATGAAGATATAGTTAATGAATCGGATAAGCCAAACTTCATTTAATCCAACTTTAATTTAACTTTAGAATGTGTGTGTGTGTGTGTGTGTGTGTGTGTGTGTGTGTGTGTGTGTGTTCAGTATTGGAGCTTGAACTCAGGCCCTTATATTCTCAGCTATTTCTGCTTGAGGGGAGTGTTCTACCTCTTGAGCCAGACCTCCATTTCAGGTTTTTGGCTGGATTTGTCTTCCCAGACTGACTTCCAATCTTAGTCCTCAGATATCAGCCTCCTGAATGAACCATTGGCACTCAGTTACAAAGTCTTTTTTAAATTGTTACTATAAAGGTGATGTACAGAGGAATTACATAAATCAAGTAAAGACTACATTTCTTTTTGGACAATGTCATTCCTTCCCTTGCTCTCTCCCAATTTTTCCCTCCCATTCCCACCCACAAGTTGTGTTGTTCATTGTCCACATAGTGTCTAGTGAGTAGCACTGCTGCATTTGCTCACCCTTTATCTCTTCATTTTTGTGCCTTCCCTTACCCTCCCAAAGACAGATAAATGAACAAACAAGACAAAACGAAAAGAAAATGAAAATAGCTACAAAGAAAAAAAAATCCCTCTTGTTTCCATTTCCTGGAGTCCACATCAATAAATATTATTTTATATAATCAGAGGCACATAGGCATTGCATTCTTCCCCTAAGAATATCCTCCTTTGGTCTCACTAGGTGTGAATTACAAAGTCTTTCTTAAAAGAAATTGTACTCCACTCCCCATCCTCTTATTTTGGCTGCACTGAGATTTGAACTCAGGGTGTTACACTTGTAACAGGTAACAAGTACTCTAACAGTTGACTTCTTCCACTGACCCTTTCTGGGTTGGTTAATTTTGAGATGGGGTCTTGCCTTTTACCTAGCTGTACTGAGCTCTATCATTCTATTTGTGTTTCTCTGTGCCACTGGGATAATAAGCAGAACTTTTTTTTCCTCGTCCTGAATTGAATTTGAACCATGATTCTCCCCTCCCCTGGTCTCCACTGACCACATAGCTAGAACTGCACCTGTGCCAGGCTCCTTAAGGTTTTGTAACTTTACTTCTGCACTTGACTAACCATGAGGTGTCTTGTGACCATGTTTCACCTTTCAGCTGGTTTATGATGGCTTTGGGTTCAGGGACAAGACATGGTTTATATCATTTTGAAGATACTTTATTTTCCTGGTGACAGTAGTCAGCAATATGTAATGATCATTAGTGGGCATCCATCTTTCTGGTTAGCAAGAAGTAATGTGCATGTAATGGTAGTTTAGCAACTGTGGATTAAGTAACTAAGTTTTAAAGTTTGGTTTTCCTTTGACATAAGAATAGCACGTAGGTTGTAAGATACAGAGTGCTGTTAGCTTAGCTGCCAGGGAATTTGGAGCTCAATCTGGTTTTAGGAGAGAATTGACCCCTAGGAGTGTTCTCCCCTAGGAGTGTTCTGAAGTCACTAATTTCTCATTGTCATTACTGTTGTTTCCTTCCTTCCGTCCTTCCTTCCTTCCTTCCTTCCTTCCTTCCTTCCTTCCTTCCTTCCTTCCTTCCTTCCTTCCTTCCTTTCTTTCTCTCTTCCCTCCCTCCCTCCCTCCCTCTCTCCCTTCCTTCCTTCCTTTCTCTTTCTTTTTTCTTTCTTTCTTTCTTTCCTTCCTCTTTCTTTTTCTCTTTCTTTCTTTCTTTCTCTTTCTTTCTCTCTCTTTCTTTCTCTCCCTCTCTCTCTTTCCCTCCCTCTTTCCCTCTCTCCCTTCCTTCCTTCCTTCCTTCCTTGCTCTCTCTTTCTCTTTATGGGTTAAAGGCTTGTGCTCTACCATTTAAGCCACACCTCCATTTTTGGTGGTTAACAAGAGATAAGAGTCCCACAAGACCTTCCTGTATGGGTTAGCTTTAATCATCTATCTTCAGAACTTAACCTCCTGAGTAGCTAGAATTAAAGGCATGAGCCACCAGCAGCTGGCTGACTAGTCAATGGCTTAATTTGCTATTCTAATTGTTACTAGTTTATAGCTCTTGTATCTTACAATATTGCTTAATTTTACTTGTTTTAGTAGGGTTTTTTTGGAGTGTGTGTGTGTGTGTGTGTGTGTGTGTGTTTGTGTGCGTGTGGATTCCTTAGGATTCTCTTTAGGTGTGTGATTATATCATCTATAAATAGGGTAATCTCACTTATCTTTCAATGCAGGTATCTCTTATTTATTTTTCTTGTCTAATTGCTCATGCTAGTACTTCCAGTAAAATTTCAAATATACGTAGCAAAGGAGGCGATCTTAGTCTTGTTTCGCATCTTGGAGGAAGTTTTCTGACTTTTATCACTGAGATTAGTGAAAAGTTGTGGGTTCTTCATAAATGCCCTGTATGAGTTTGAAGAAGTTCTTCTTTTACCTAAATAGTTATATTTTTAATCATAAAAGGCAACTGGCTTCTGTGAAAAAAATTTTTCTACATCTTCTGAGATGCAGTTCAAAGACTTAATTTGCCTTTGTTCCGTTACCTTGATGTATTTGGTTGACTGAAGTTCACATTCAAACATACTTGCATTCCTGGGATAAATTCCATTGGTTCTCATGCATATTCTATGTAATATGCTTAGATTCAATCTGCTAGCAGTTTTGAGCTATAATATTATTGAGATTTTTTTTCTGGCTTATTAGAGCTAATGCTGGCTTTATCAAATAAGTTAGAAAGTACTCCTTTCTCCTTTACTTTTTGAAACAGTTTGAGAAATATTGGTATTATTTCACTCTTTCCCCGTCTCTAATGCCAGTACTTGGGCTTGAACTCAGGCCCTTGATCTCTTACCTAGATTTAGTGCTCATTGCTGACACTCAGCCACTTGAGCCATACCTCCAGCCTGAGTCTTGCTGGTTATTAGAGACTCTCAAATGTTTCTGCCCAGATTAACTTTGAATTTTGACCCTCTAGGTCTCAGCTTTCTGAGTAGCTAGGATTACAGGTATGAGTTACTAGCACACGTTTAATTCTTGTTTAAATATTTGGTAGAATTTACCAGCGATCTGGTTTAGGGTTTTTCTTTTGTTAGGAGATTTTAAATTTTTTTCTATCTCTTTACTTGTTATGGGTCTAGTTCAGATTTTCTATTTCTTGAGTCAATTTTAGTAGTTTCTAGGTTTCTACAAGTTTTTTTTTCTTCATTTCCTTTGGGTTACATAACTTGTTATAAGATTTCTCAGTATTCTCTTATAATTCTTTTTATTTCAGTGCATTCAATCACAATTTCCTCTTGGTAATTACTGATTTTAGTATTTTGTGTCTTCTTTGGTTCTTCAGCATCACCCTAGCTAAAGCTTGGCCAATTGCGTTGACCTTTGCCAAGAATTCACTTTGGCCTGGGTTGATTTGATATGTTGTCTTTCCACATTTTATTTCAATTTCCTCTGCTCTAATCTTCATTATTCATTCCTTTCTGCTTGTTTTTAATTAAGTTTGCTTTTCTTCCTTTCCTCAAAGTCTAAATTGAGATAATTTATTTGAGCTATTTCTTCTTAACATAAGCAGCACTTAAAACTCAAAATTCCCCTTTGTGCACTGCCTTTGCTGGTTCTTAAATGCTTTTGCTGATCCATCTTAGATGTCTTTGATGATAGGCTGCTTTGTGTATCCAGGACCTTTGCACATATTACTCTGGTGTTTATCTCAATAAGCCACAGAAAATCAAGAAGAATCATTTTTAGATGGGATCTATTTCTAGATTCATGTATTCTCAATTGCCATATATAAAAAATAGTTTCTTTTAAAAAGTTGTGGCCAGGCACCAGTGGCTCACACCTGTAATCCTAGCTACTCTGAGATCTAAAGATGGAGGTTCAAAGTCAGCCCAGGCAGTAAGGCCCATAAGACTTTTACCTGGAATTAATCACCAGACAAAAAGCTAGAAGTGGATCTGTGGCTCGAGTAGTAGAGTGCTAGCCTTGAGCATAAAAGCTCAAGGGCAGTGCCCAGGCCCCGAATTCAAGCCCCTGGACTAGTGCAAAAAATAGTATTGTGTTTTTAAAAATATCATCTAATAGAAAAACCATGCAAGTATTGATGTCTCACATTTGTAATCCTAGCTACTCAGGAGGCTGAGATCTAGAGATGACAGTTCAAAGCTAGCTTGGGCAAGAAGGCCTAATCTCCAAGTAAGCACATACACAAATCAGAAGTGGAACTGTGGCTCAAATGGTAGAGCATGAACCTTGAGCAAAAATGCTAAGGGATTGCTCCCAAGCCTTTGGTTCAAACCCCAGTACTGGCACAAGACGATGAGGGCGGGGGCGGGGGGGGGGGGCGGTAGGAAAGAAACCTAAGCAAATTCAAATAGGTCATCCCCAAGCTAAAACATTTAAACAGCTCTTTCCTGTTCTCCATATGTAACCAAAGTCCCCTTAAAAACAAACAAGGATCTTTAATATACTGCTTTTGTCTACCCCTCTCTCTCTCTCTCTCTCTCTCTCTCTCATCATTCTTGGGGCTTGAACTCAGGGCATGGGCACTGTCCTTAATCTCTTTTGCTCAAGGCTAGTACTCTACCACTTTGAGCTACAGCACCACTTCCTGTTTTCTGGTGGTTTATTGGCAATAAGAGTCTCATGGTGCATTTCCTGCTTGGGCTGGTCTTGAACCATGATCTTAACATCTCAGCCTTCTGAGTAGCTAGGATTACAGGTGTAAGACATCGGTGCCTGACTCTCCTTTTATTTCCTAGTACTACCCATTGTTCTTCCTTATACCACCCCTGGAGTTTCATGTGACCTGATTTTCTTTCTGCCCTTGCCTAAATATCCCTCTGTGTGCATCTGTGTGTGTGTGTGTGTGTGTGTGTGTGTGTGTGTGTGTGTGTGCGCACCTGCGCTAGTCCTGAGGCTTGAACTCATGGCCTAGACACTGTCCCTGAGCTCAAGGCTAGTGCTCTACCACTTGAGCCACAGCTCCACTCCTGTCTCTTTGGTAAGAGTCTCAGGGACTTTCCTGCCCAGCTGGCTTTGAACCACGATCCTCAGATCTCAGCCTTCTGAGTAGCTAGGATTACAGGCGTGAACCACCAGTGCCTCACCCTGACAGCTTATTTTTTTTAAAAACAGAGCATCTTACTAGACAGGTGTAAGATAATAATTTTTTTATTTGCCAAGTATTGTTCCTCTGTGGCTCAACCTATCATTATTATGCCTGACTTTTCACCACATGATGAGTTTTGGGAAAGGGAAAGGAAAAAAAAAAACCCAAAAAACAAACAAACAAAAACCGAGCTTGTCATCCCAATTGGGGGAAAAAAGAACCCAACCACAGAAACAAACCCCAAAACACCAACGACTAAGAAATAAAATAAAAGAATGGAATGTACACGATGGTATCTGTAAAAGCCGCTCGGGGTTGCCAGGACAACCAACGTTCTAAAAATGACAGAAAGAAAAGAACATCAGGTTGTTGTGACAAATGACACTTGAAGTGACAGTTTTCTTGTGGTGCTGGCTTTTAATTAGTGCGGCTGTATAAGGGACATGGGTGGAGAAGAACAGATCAAAGTGGTGAGCAAGGAGCCCGGTGGTGCAGGTTTGCCTCCCCAGAGCTGGGGTAATGAGGAGAGAACCAGAGACGATCCGGGGAGCGGACTGGGCCCCGGGGAGGGTGCCAGGAGGCCCTGGGGGCTCATCGGCACAGAGGACAGTGGCACAAAGGCCATCCATTGTGTGACAGTCTCAGCTGTGGACTGCATTGTGTGTTTTGTGGGCATGTCATTCTGGCTCATGTTTAAATGTCACTGTGCAATAGGGGAACATACATGGATGCATACATGTAAACACACACGGATACATGAGTACACACATATACCCACATACATACAAACACAGTCACCTGAGAGTACACACGGAAACACACATGGGCACCCATGAGAACATGCATACACACAAGCATGCATAGACACCCAAGTGCACACAGAAACACACAAGTACATAATGCACATATGCAAACACACACACACATATTAACACCCATAGGAGCATACATGACCACATGCAAGCACACACTGATACATGCACACATACATATGCACATGCAGGCACACAGACACACGCCTGTAAACACACATTCACTTCCATGAGAACATACAGAGACATGCACATCAACACACAAGCACACCCATGAACACACACACATTTCCTCTGTAATCTATTTCTTTCCGCTCAGGAACCTTCCAGAATGGCCAGTTGTGACCAGCCCTACATTAGAAGCTGGGCAGGTGTCTTGCTCAGGTATCCAACAATTATCCAACTCACAGTCCCTGTCTGAAGGTGACAATCGGCTTTATAAATGATACATATGGCAAATGCCAGCCCAGGACAACGTAACTGAGGTGAACACGTCCGCAGGGCATCCAGGTGGTGAAAACCTTACCCCTCTACCCTTTAGAATGCTCTCCTTACCCTGTGTCTTCCAGATCAGGGTATTCTTGATGGATTTATTTAATTATTTGGGACCTTAGAGCAACTCCCCAAAGGTCAGGAACACAAGCGGAAGGGTTTTGTTGTTAGTGTTATAATTTCTTTTTTGGTGGTAATGGGAATTGAACTCAGAGTCACGTGCTTGGTAAGCCAGCCTTCTACCACTTGATTAATGCCCCTAGAACAAGAAAGTGCTTTTAAAGGAGAATAGAGACAGGAAGAATAACATGGGCCATGGAGCCTTTTCTGAGACAGTCTTCAGTCCGCAGTGTGTTTAGCTGCATGGAGATTTCCAAATCCTCTCTTGCTGCTAGGTTCAATCTCTCCCTGCCAGGATGGATTGGAAGCCTTCTTGTATGATTCCATAGTCCCGCGGTGGAGATGCAGTTCTGAAGATACACTGACAGCCTTCACTTCTGGCTCATCTTCTCCCCCTTTCCCCCAGTCATGGGGCTTGAACTCAGGGACTAAGCACTATCCCTGAGCTCCTTGGCTCAAGGCTAGCGCTCTACCAACTTTGAGCCACAGCACCAGTTTTCCGGTGGCTCATTGGAGATAAGAGTCTCAGGGACTTTCCTGCCCAGGCTGGCTTGGAACCGGGATCTTCAGATCTCAGCCTCCTGAGTAGGGAGGATGACACTAAGCACCCAGCTTCTTGCCCTCGTTTTGAAGACAGTGTCATGCTCGGTAAGACAATGTCTCGCATTGCAGCAGTGGTGAGCTTTGCTTGCTCTCTCGCATGATAAAGATGTCTCATTCCGGATCAGTGCTTGGGAACCGTGCTCTGGGATGACTTTATGGATGTTTGGGGGGTTTCTAAGCTCAGATTTCCTCCGAGGTGATGTCCAATCGTGCTGATTCTGCACTGTGCCTCACTGTACAGCCAGGACAGGGGAAAGTAAGGCATACATGAAGCACTCACAGACTGCTGTGCAGAGAGTAAAAAAAAAGAAAAAAATGCCCTCTCTGACTGAGGTGTTTAAGGCCTCCTGGTATCCAGAAACTAAACAGGCAACTTATGAGAATAAATTATAAAGAACTTTTAGTGTGATTGTTGTTGGTTGTGGGGCTTAAACTCTGGCCCGGGGCGCTATCCCTGAGCCTCTTTGCATTCAAGGCGAGCACTCTATCACTTGAGCCACAGCACCACTTCCAGTTTTCTGGTGGTTCATTGGAGATAAGAGTCTCACAGACTTTCCTGTCTGGGCTGGCTTTGAACCATGAACCTCAGATCTCAGCCTCCTGAGTAGGTAGAATGACAGGCGTGAGCTACCAGTGCCCAGCTACTAGTGATTTATTTTCAGTAAAACAGTAAGCAGAATGAAACATGTCTAGATAAAGCAGCAACGTAATCGATCATCAAATGGTGAAGATGGGCTGGCTGAGCAAGTCTCTGGGATTTTTTTTTTTTTTGCAGTGTTTTAAGAATTAGGAAAACAAAGCACAGCTAATGCTCTCCCACTTTGGATTATATGCCGGGAGATAATTTCAGTTATTTTTTCTCCCTCAAGGAGCATTAGGGAGAAACTTTGAATAAAGAAGGTTTTATTTAAAGGTCAATTGCTTTTTTTTTTTTTAAATAAGCATTTTGCTTTCTCAACAAAAATGAAGTTTCTTTTACTAGAGCTTCCAATGAAGCCACTGTTTACTTTTGCACAAGTCATTTACAAAATAAGGAGCAGGTGACTGGGCCGGGAGATGCAGCTACAACATGTGGTTTTATAGTTGAATATTCACTTTAGCTCCCAGTTTCCCAGTAGCCAAAGCAAAAAGGAGAAGTGGAAATGGGTTCTGAGGATTTCACTACCCGGAGGGAGGAAGGAGAGATCCTTCTTCTGTGGAAGTTATATTTCCAGAACTTCATTAGATGCCAAGCAAAGAATCCAAGCTGGGCACCGGTGGCTCACGCCTGTCATCCTAGCTACTTAGGAGGCTGAGATCTGAGGATTATGGTTCAAAGCCAGTCGGGCAGGAAGGTCTGTGAGACTTTTATCTCCAATAAATTATTCAGAAAAAGCTGGAAGTGATGCTGTGGCTGAAGTGGTAGAGCATTAGTCTTGCACAAAAAGGAGCTCATGGACAGCACCCAGGCTGAGTTCAAGCCCCAGTACCAGACCAAAAACAAAAACAAAAAAACTCCACTAAACAATAACAACAACAACAACAACAAAAACCCACAATACTATGGCACTGGGCTTTGCAAAAGGAGTTTTATTATACTTTGACCCACGGGCTCGCTCAGCTCGGTCTCCTTGAGTGGCCAGTAGCCAAGGAACTTACAAAGCCGGGGCTGAGGAGGAAATGGCGGTGCGGTTGGTTGGCTATAATCAAGAGTCTTGGTGGAGTAGTCTACACACCTAACTCCTGTCTAGGTAGAACTTGTGGATACTTTGCACCTTTGTGATTCTGGTCCATGCAGGCCCAGGACACCCAGTTCCTAGGCTTTAGGTTCCATTCCTCAGAGACACTTTTTGTGTGCGTTTGTTTGTTTAATTTTTGTCAGTCATGGGGCTTGAACTCAGGAACTGGGTACTGCCCCTGAGCTCTTTTGCTCAAGGCCAGCACTCTATGACTTTTGAGCCACAGCACCACTTCTAGTTTCCTGGTGAGTCATCGGCGATAAGAGTCTCTTGGACTTTTCTTCCCCGGGCTGCCTTTGAACCATGATCCTCAGATCTCAGCCTCCTGAGTAGCTAGGATGACAATCGGGGACCACCAGTGGCTGGCTATGAATTTATTCTTTATAATTTTTTAGGGGACATTATTTACCCTGGTGGGGGGGGGAGTGCATTTCGCATCTACATTTCTACTGGTGCTTACAATGTGTTCTGATTAATCTCATCCCCTCTCCCCTACTCTCCACCACCCCCACCCTTCTCCTTTATTTCTTCCCTATTGTCAGTATGGTTGTTTGTGGATGAGTATATTTTGGGAATGTTTTGTTATGTAAGCCCCAAACTAATAAATCCCAGTGTCAGGGAAGTCCTGCAGGTAAACACGCAGTATAGTAAGAAACCTCATGCGCGGCTTGCTTGTTTCCTTTGCCCTGTACTGCCAGTTCATCTGGCCAGCTGGCTTATGATTGGAGATTGGAAAGTGGAAGGAGTGATCTTTTCTTTCTTGTTTTTCTTCTGCATTTGACAGTAAGTGCCAGTCTCTAGGTGCCAGGCCTCTGGCATTCTCGAATTGGTTAGCAGAAGCTGTTGACCAGCCTGGGGAATGGCATGGGCTGAGGCAGGGTAGGAAAAGGAATGGCCTTAACTTGGTCTAGGTAGCAAGATCAGCCTTAGAGGCTTCTCAGCTCTGCTAATTCCACCACCTCTTTCCCTTCTTTGGTCAGGACCTAGTGCTGGAGCTGTGGAGCAGAGCTAGAGTGCTTGCCTCTTTTGCAGCAGGCCCGGGAACGTGCAAAACACTTCCTGGCACTGATTCAAAGGCTCCCCCAAACAAAATAAACAACCCCCAAACAGCCAGCCAGGTGCTGGAGGCCTAGGCCTGTAATCCTAGCAATTCAGGATGCTGAGAATGGAAGGATCTGGGTTTGAAGCCAGTATGGGCAGGAAGGTCTGTGAAAGTCTTCTCTCCAATAAACTATTAAAGAGCTGGAAGTGGAGATGTGACTTATGGCCTTGAGCAACAAAGCTAAGAGATGGCACCAGGGCTCTGGGTTCAAGTCCCAGGGCCAGAAACAACAACAACCACCAAATATACAAAAACAAGAACAAACCAACAGCCTTAGAATGGTGGGCTGGGTATTTCTGACTGCACTAGAGATTTTTAGAGGACTAAGGATCTTGTGTGATTTCCTGAAGACAATCCATTAACCTTTATTGCTGGAAGAAATAAGAAATACAGAGGAAAAGTGGACACTGGTGGCTCCCACCTATAACCCTAGTTACACAGGAGGCTGAGATCTGAGGATCGTGGTTCGAAGCCAGCGTGGGCAGAAAAATCTGTGAGACTCTTTATCTCCAATAAACCACCAGGAAAGTGGAAGTGGAGCTGTGGCTCAAAGTAGTAGAGCCCTAGCCTTGATCTCATAGACAGCATCCAGGCCCTGAGTTCAAGACCTGTGACCTACCATAATAATGATAATAATAATAATCACCTGAGTCCCATTCCGGATAGATCTGAGAAAGTCTCACGGGTCCTTTCCACCTTTGACAATCGGACTTTGCTAGGATTGCTGACTGATTCTACCCAGAGGCTGCCGTGCCTCAGTTTCCCCCAGCGTTACTTTGTTCTCAGCCGAAGCTGTGTCCCCTTTGAGATCGTTCCTGTGGGTCCCCGTGATTTGCCCTGTGACCCCCTCCCGACCCCCGCTCCCCTCTGACCCCGTGCCCAGGGCAGGCTCCCCTCGGCCCTCCTTAACCCCTTCGCTGCCGGAGGACACAGTGGGAGCTTAGAAAGCAACAGGGGAGACCGTGGGAACTGAGTCTGAAAGAATCCGGCCACTGAACACTCACCACCGACGGTAAAATCCTAATAAATCATGGTGCGAAAATGCAAACACAAGCAACTCCTCCCTCCCGGCTTCCCGTGCTGTGGGTAAACTGCTGTTTACCTGGGGGGACCCCGGCCATCCTTAGGGGTTCACAAACCCGTCCCGCGGGGTCCATTTGATCAGGATGCTCAATGTACCCGACCCGTGTTTAAAAACGACTCGCCTTCCCACACCGGGAGTCGAACCCGGGCCGCCTGGGTGAAAACCAGGAATCCTAACCGCTAGACCATGTGGGAGCCGCTGGCGAGGCCGTGCCGCGTGAGCCAATTCAATGTCTCGCGCTAGCTTCCGCCTTCCAGGCGAGGCCCCGCCCCGGCGGCAGGCCCCAAACTCCGCGCCTGCGCGGTTTCTCCCTGCTGGGTTTTCCCCCCCCCCCCCCCTCGGCGGCTGGTGCTTTGCTTTTTCGGATGTGTGCGCGTGCGCCTGCGCGTCCGCGTGCGCGTGCGTGCGTCCCGCCTGGAGGATCCGCAGGCCCCGCGCTGGGGACGGTGTGACGGAGCGCGGTGGGTGGGGCAGGGGGGCGGGGCTCCTGTGACGTCACGGCTGCCCCCATTGACGGGACCCGGTGGGAAGCCAGCGGGGTGCGGGGAGGCCCGGGCGCGAGGACGCCGGCCGTCCCGCGCGCCGCTCCCGCCGGTCCCCCGCTCCCACCGTGCCCCGAGGCCGGGTCAGCCCAGACCCGCCGGAGCTGAGACCCAGACTCTGGAGAAGGAAAAGGAAAAGCCCAGAGTCATTGCTTCAACACGAGAGACAGACAGGCTGAGGGACAGACAGGCAGACAGACAGGCAGACAGGCAGACAGGCAGGCAGGCAGGCAGGCAGGCAGGCAGACAAGAAAACAGACAGGCAAACAGGCAGACAGAGAAAAGGAAGGCAGGAAGAGAAAAGGAAGGCAAGCAGGCAGGAAAGCAGGCAGGAAGGAAGGCAGGAAGGCAGACAGACAGGCAGACAGACAGGCAGACACAGACAGGCAGACAGGCAGGCAGACAGAGAAAAGGAAGGCAGGAAGAGAAAAGGAAGGCAGGCAGGAAGGAAGGAAGGCAGGCAGGAAGGCTTGCTGGGGCAAAAGTGCTGTGAGAGTATAGCTTTAAGGCCGTCTTTAGGGATGACCTTCTATTATTTAAAACAAAACAAACCAGCCAAACACAGGAAGGAAAACACCTGCACATCCAGATGACAACTTGTGGGTGAAGAATAAGTAAGAAATGAAAAGGTGAGCCACTGGCAGGAAGGTGAACACACATGCCACCCTTCTACAGACTGTATTATGTGAAACGTAAGCGTTGATATGGCATCTAGACAGGAAATGAGAGTGAACTTCTTCCAGGACAGGCAAAGCCCAAGGCTAAGAGGCATTGGGAGAAAAGATCTCAGCCTTGCTGATCCAAAAAGCAAAAGCAGGAAAATGTCAAGCTTTGGGTGTGTGTGTGTGTGTGTGTGTGTGTGTGTGTGTGTGTGTGTGTGTGTGTGTGTGTGTGTGTGTGTGTGTGTGTGTGTGTGTGTAGGGTGGGGAGAAACCTCCTTAAAAAACTTGGTATGATCTAGAAATTATAAAGTGGACGTCTTTTTTCAAAAACAGTGTTATTCTGGACATGTGTCTCTGCCAGGGAGCCTGATAAAAAACACCTGTGAAAATGTGAGATGCAGCCTGTTGCTGGTGGCTCACACCTGTCATCCTAGTTACTCAGGAGGCTGAGATCTGAGGGTCTGGGTTCAAACCCAGCTGGGGCAGGAAAGTCTGTGAGACTTATCTCCAATGAACCACCAGAACACTGGAAGTGGCGCCGTGACTCAAGTGGTAGAGCACTTGCTTGAGCTAAAGAGCTCAGGGACAGCACCCAGGCCCAGAGTTCAGGCCCCATGACCAACAAAACAACAACAACCAGGTTAACCAGGTACAGTGGCTCACACCTGTAGTCCTAGCTACTCAGGAGGCTGAGTTCTGAAGATTGAGGTACCAAGCCAGCCCAGGCTAGTTAATGGGACATTAATGTCCCATTAACTAGCAGAAGCCGCAAGAGGTAGTGTGGCTCAAGGGGTAGAGCATGCTACCTTGAGTAGAAAGAACAGAGCCAGATGCATGAGGATCTGAGTTCAAGCCCCAGTACCCACATTAAAAAAAAATAGGGTTGAGAATGTTGGTTAGTGGTAGAGTGCTTGCCTAGCATGCATGAAGCCCTGGATTCAATTCCTCAGTACCACATAAACAGAAAAAACCAGAAGTGGCACTGTGGTTCAAGTGGTAGAGCGCTAGCTTTGAGCATAGAGAGGCTCAGGGACAGTGCCCAGGTGCTGAGTTCAAGCTCCAGGTATGGCAAAAAAAAAAAAAAAATTAGTTTGCAAGCTTTTGCTAGTTCATAATAGAAGAGAGAGATCTAACCACACATTTGAGGTTTACCTTTTCTCAAAACCTTGTAAGGAGCCAGGGAGAATCAGGACCTAGCCAAGAAGAAATCTCGCTGGGGCAGAAATGGTATAAAAACTCAGCTGGCAAATGAAGCTAAATCAAATAAATAAATGACGAATAGAAAATAAGTATTAAGTGTCGGAGGAGATTCAGTTAGAGCCCAAATACAACATTCTCAAATTGAAATTTTCTAAGCCGACTGAAAAGATAATTTCCCCATTTCGGAACGGAAGCACCAATGGAATGAAAATAATGCAAGAAAAGACATTAAACATTGAGCCCTTTTTTTTTTTTTTTCCGGAGCCTTCACAAGCCAATAAGCAAGCAATCCAAAGAGATAGAAATAGCAAGCTCAAAGAGATAATAGTTAAATAATAAAAAGGGGGAAAAAATCTCTGTGAGAGAAAGTGTTGAATGTGCACATTGCAAAGACTTACTGAGGAGAGAAAAGATTCATTTTAAAAAATCAATAAGAAGATGGCTGGCATACCTTTTTTTTGGTAAAATAATTGACATTGTGAAGTATAAGGAGAAAACTCCTTCATCTTTACATTAAAAACAAAAGGCCACTTAACACAAATAAATAAAAATCAAATTACAGGTGTATTCTCAGACAGCAAACCTTAGCAGTTATAGTATAAGATCCTGAAAGGGCTGTCACATTTGTTTTTAAATCTACTTTGCAGGGCTCATGCAGACATCTTTGAAAGCACACTGAGAATATCTCAGTCTTGACTGAGCATTAATGGCTTCTGTCTCTCATCCTAGCCACTCAGGAGGCTGAGATCTGAGGAGTGTGGTTTGAAGCCAGCTGAGGCAGGAAAGTCCACGAGACACATAGTCCCAATAAACTTTGTAGAAAAAGCCGGGAGTGGCTCTGTGGCTTAAGTGATAGAGTGCTAGCCTTGAGCTGAAGATCTTGAGGATGGTGCCCAGGCCCAGAGTTCAAGCCCCATGACTGACAGAAAATAAAAGCCAGAAGTGAGGGCTGGCTTAAGTAGTAGAGCAGCAGCCTAGAGGGAAAAAGCCAAGGGCTGGGAACGTGGCTTAGGGGTAGAGTGCTCACTGAGCACGCAAGAAGTCCTGGGTTCTATTCCGCAGTTCCACATAAACAGAAAAGGCCAGAAGTGGAGCTGTGGCTCAAGTGCTGGACAGCTAGCCTTGAGCTGGAGAAGCTCAGGACCCAGGCCCTGAGTTCAAGCCCCAAGACCCACTAAAAGGAAAAAGCGTATATATACATATATGTGCATACAGATGCATATGTATATATAAGTGGATAATAATCTAGCCTTGCTGCTTAGGGAACCTCACATGGAAAGGATGTCCATCAGTCAGGGTGGCCGGCACCCACCTGCCTCCCACCCCTCGTTGATCCTGACCTTGGTGGGCACCGCCTAAGCAGGTGCAGATAGCTCCTCCCCTCCTCCCCCACAACCTGGGGCAGATGGAGAGCTGCAGGCCAGGCCCAGCTCCCTGGGCTGGGGCTTTCTGCAGGGAGGAGGCAGAGTTCCTCCCTGGAGGAAGGCACACCTCCCTTCTAGCAGTGCATGAAGGCAATCGGTTTCAAAGCCATCAGGGAGCTCAGAATCGGAGAAAGGATGTTCGGGACGTTGGACAGGGGTAGGCGGGGTTCTGGGTGGCTCAGGCCTACTTGGTCCTGAGCTATGCCCTCCCCCCCACACCTTCACCCCACCACCTCCGGGACCCCCTTTTTCACTGCTGGAGACTACTGACTGAAAAGTGTTCTTGCCATAAAATTTTGCTATTCAGGAGGCTGAGATGTGAGGATCGCGGTTCCAAGCCAGCCCGGGCAGGAGAGTCCATGAGACTCTTATCTCCAATGAACCACCAGAAAAACCAGACGTGGCGCTGTGGCTCAGAGTGGTAGAGTGTTTGCCTCAAGCCAAAAAGCTCAGGAACAGCAGCCAGGCCCTGAGTTCAAGGCCCGTGACCAAAACAAAACAGTTTCAATTATTTTTTGTTTTACTTTACTTTTAATGAACACATCATGTTTATGATGTGATGTTTGTATACCCAAGTATACTGTGTAATGATCAAAGCAGGGTGTAAGCATTTACCTTCAGCATTTAGCCTTTCTCTGTGGTGATAAAATTATTTACAATCCTGTCTTCTATTTTTTTTTGGGGGGGGCGGGAAGGGTATTGGATGTGATTTCACTGTACTTGTTTTCTTTCTTTCTCTCTTCTCTTTCTTTTCTTTCCTTTCTTTCTTTTTCTTTTCTTTTTTTAGTTTGTGTCAGTTCTGGGGCTTGAACTCATGGCCTAGGCGCTGTCCCTGAGCTTTGGTGCTCAAGGCTAGCGCTCTACCACTGAGCCACAGCTCTACTTCTGGCTTTTGGTGGCTAATTGGAGATAAGAGTGTCACTGACTTGCCTGTCAGGGCTGGCTTTGAACTGCAAATCCTCAATCCTCAGATCTCAGCCTCCTGGGTAGCTAGGATTCCAGGCATGAGCCACCAGCTGGGCCATTCTAGTTTGAGATACATAATAACTTGTTCATTTGTCTTCCTTTATTCCATGTAACAGCACACCAGGTTCCATTCCTACTCTCTGACTGTAACTCTGTATACATGGGCCCACTTCCCTTCCTCCTCCCACCCCTCCCCTTCCCAGCCTCTGGTGGCCACTCGGCTCTTCTGTCCTCAATTTCTTTGTCGTCATTTTTTTTTTCTTACATTCTACAGATGAGTGGCATTGGTCTTTCTCTCCCTGGCTGACTGCCCTCTAGGTCCATTCATATCTACAAAATGACAGGCTGTATAATATTCCCTTCTGAGCACTACTTTTCACTTACACAGGAGTTCCAGGAAGAGATTCAACAGCTTGTCATGAGCTTGTATTAGAGGAAGTGACTTCTAAGCCCTGTGCTGTGTGTATGTGTGAGAAAGATGGATCTACATACACTGCCTATGATCTTCCTTCTCCCATACTGAGATGGAAGTGATGTCTGCATGGGTTTTATTTTTCCTTTGGCTTGGAAAACCATGGAGAGAAACGCAGTGGAGTCCTGCGGTGTTCTCTTGGCTGCCACAGTCTCCTAAGCAATAAATCACAGTGCTCACCAGCAGAAATGACTGATGACTGCACTCAGGGAGGGTAGGTGCGGGGGTGCCTGCCTTATGCTGAGTGGCTGTGGATCGCAGGCTGCAGCGATCTGATGCTCCACACCTGTCCACAGACCCGGCCACGGTTCCAAGCCGTGGCCCATCTTCTCCTGGGCAGAGAGGCCCTTCCTGTTTGTTTTAAATGTGATCCATGTTCCTTCTTCTCCTGGGTGTGACAATAGGACATTTCGGTATTTTCTCTTTGGCTCCTACCAGGACATCTAAGGTTTCATAATATATATTTTTCATTTGAAGTGTTTTCCGTGGGGATTATCACAGAGGAGGCACAGCGCATGCGTGTTACGTGGTTTTCTGGTTTATGAAAACTACATGCAACTGAGATCCATCACTATTCCCAGACCATTTTAATTGAAATTAAAAAAAAAGACTTAGCTTTCAGTTAAACATAAACCTGTTAGAAGGCATGAATCTACTGTCTTCCTTTCCTTTTCTTTCCTTCCCTTTCCTTCCTTCCTTTCCTTTCCTTCCTTCCTTCCTTCTTAAAAAAATGTTGTGCCAGTCCTGGGGCTTGAACTTAGGGCCTGGGCACCGTCCTTTAACTTTTTCACTCAAAGATGGCACTCTACTACTTGATCCCCACCTCCACTTCTGGCTTTTTGCTGGTTAATTAGAGATATGAGTTTCATGAATTAAAAAAAAATTTTTTTTTTGGCCTGGGCTGGCTTAGAACCACCATCATCAGATCTCAGCCTCCTGAGTGAATCACTGGCACCAGCCATATTTTGGTTTCATTCTTCCTTGGGTCTTTCCTTTTTAATTTTATTTCACAGTGTTGGTTTTGTTGGTGATTTTGGTGCTGCTGAACCTCTCACAGCTGTGTGTGAGCTTCTCTGATGGAAAGAAATTGGTTTTCTTCTTCATTATATTTTCTTCTAATTTCTTTGGGGTTTTGCTTGTGTTTTTTTCCTGGGCTCATGAGTGGAGGCTTCATTTCTAATGATTCGTTGATTCTAATCAGTGCGTTTATCAACGTGTGTTCTGAAAGTTTCTTTGGAACCTCCTTCACCCCCCCAGGATTGAAGCGAGAGCACTCTTACTTATGATTCAGCTGCAACTGATTTGCAATTTCTACTTTGATTTGATTTTGTCCCTAAAGGTTATATAAGTGCCTAGCCTTTTATTGTTTTTTAATTTTTTTCTTTGTGTGTGCATGTGTGTGTGCGTGCACGTACATGTGCACACGTACTGGTACCGGGACTTGAATTCAGGGCCTTGTACACTGGGTTGTTATTGTTGCTAGAGACTCACTCTACCATTTTGGCACACCTTGACTTCCAAGTTTTGGCTGCTCAATTGGAGATAAGAGTTTCACAGACTTTTCTGGCCTGGTCTGGTTTTGCACCATGATCTTCAGATCTCAGCTTCTTGAACAGCTAGGATTATAGGCGTGAGCCACTGGCGCCCAATTTATCTTTTTTTTGTTTGTTTGTTTGGTCATTGTGGGGCTTGAACTCAGGGCCTGGGCGCTGTCTCTGAGCCTCTTTGTGCTCAAGGTTAGCACTTGAGCCACAGTGCTACTTCTGGGTTTGGAGTGGTATTGGAGATAAGAGTCTCATGGGGACTTTTCTGCCTGGGGTGGCTTCAAACCTTGATCTTTAGATCTCAGCCTCCTGAGTAGCTAGGATTATAGGGGTGAGCCACTGGCTCCGGGCTTCATGATGTTTTTGAGATTGAGTGCTTATTAGAATAAATTCTCCACTTGAAATTTCTGAGATGCCTTGAGAAGTATAAAGTTAGCTGTGTCAGCCCTGTGTCAGTCTGTCTGTACTATATGCATATGTATTATGTATTTTATGTATATAACTAAATGTAATATAATATAAATATAAAATACGTAGTATGTATATATAAACATACTATAACTAAAGTATAACATCTAGTATGCACATGTATATTAATATATACATAGTCTATAGTTTAATATAGTTTATATCATCTACAATGTGAACATATTACAGGTAATAGATAATATATATTATATAGATATTGTGCTTATATATTATTTACCCATACTTTTATAGAGTTAACCCAGTGCCAGTCTAACCCCCTGTCCAATAACACTCTTGCAGTTTTAGCTCCCTAATAAACTTCAGTGTGCACCGATGCACATGATCATTTTTCTCTTTTAACTTTTCATTTCTTATTGTCTAGTGAACTATAGCCATTTTGTCAAACTTAAAAAACAATCCATATAATATTGCAGATTCTTTAACCGTGCTCATTTGTCTTAATCTTGTTTCTGGGAAAGAATTGACATCTTCTTTATGGTATAAATAAAACCCATCGGTATTCTTCTTGATAGCTTGTGAGTCTCATGACGTTCATTTTAAAATGTCAGTTGGCTGATCATGAAAATGCATTTGAGTACTCACCTAACATGGGGCATTTGTGGCTCATGCCTGTAATCCCAGCTACTCAGGAGGCTGAGATCTGAGGATTGTGATTCTAAGCCAGCCTGGGCAGAAAAGTCCATGAGACTCTTATCTCCAATTAACCACCAGAAAGCTGGAAGTACAACTAGTAGACCAGTAGACCTGCACCTCTTCCCCCCCCCCCCCAAAAAAAAAAGGTTAATTTTTTTGATTGTTTTACTTCTGCAAAACTTGTATTTCCTCTGGGGTTTATTTGTACCAAGGTGTGAGTTAAGAATGACAAAATCTTTTAGCTCTAAATATTGTTTAAACAAGCTAATTATGACTTCATTTTTTACTCTTTGTACTGATCCTGGGACTTGAACTCAGGGCCCAGGCAGTGTTGCTTAGCTTTTGTACTCAAGGCTGATGCCTTACCACTTGAGCTACAGCTCCACCTCTGGTTTTTTGCCAGTTAATTAAAGGTAAGAGTCTCACAGACTTTCCTACCTGGGCTGGCTTTAAATTATGATTCTCAGATCTCAGCCTCCTGAGTACCGAGGATTACAGGCATCAGTCACTTGTGTCTGGCTAGAATAAATTTTTTTTTTATTGTTATCATAAAGGTGATGTACAGAGGGGGAATACAGTTCTGTAAGTCAAGTGAAGAGTACAAGTACAGTTCTTTTTTGGACAATCTCACCCCTTCCCTGCAGACGTGAGCCACCGTCTCCTGGTTAGTAAAGTCTCTATTTGAACAGCCCCCTCCCCCCCCACAAGCATAACACACAAAACCATATCAAAACGAAACATAGTTCCCCTTTCCCAGATAGGTGACCAAAGATATTTTCTGGAGAGAAAAATAGTAACACCCTACATTACAGAACTCATGGTTCTCAGTATAAATTCAGGGCATTTCATGACCCTGTCAATTTGGGGTGCAGCTTGTTTCTGTGGGTGCCCCTTATCCCATGACTGGTTCAGAAACATCCCCTCTCTCCTCCCTCCTCTCCTACCCCTTGCCTGACTTCCTCTCTGCTACCACATCTCCCACTTGATAGAGAAATAGGAAGTCCTAAGGGGTGGGGTGAAATGTATGCAGATCCCCAACAATGGGGAACATCCCTCACCTTCCCCCGCATCCCCACCTTCAACCCAGTCTATCTGTGTCTATTCTATTCTCCTGCAAGGACATAAACATTCCTATTCTAGACAAAGCCTGGGCCCACCACCAGGAAGACTGGCTCCATCTCTGTCACCCTCTCAGTGAAATTCCAGCACAGGTGTACCTGTCTGGTTTTGCATACCCGCCCCTCTTTCTCTCTGATTGGCTCCTCTCACTCCAATGGCACTGCAGCACCCATGCTGATGTCCCTGAGTCTGATCCAGTCAGCACCCAGATGTAATGACAGGGGGCGTGGCCTGGAGTCTGAGAGTCTCAGAATGGAAGGTGGTGGTTGGGGTATGAACTCTCTGGATTGGCTGATTTGTATTTGGGGGAAAAGAATTGGGTCCCTGTGAGATCAGCAAGGCCCAAGACCTCAGAGCATCAGGTCACTGAAGCCAAAGACCCAGTGGTTAAATCAATTTGTCTTCTGGCCAGGACAGAAAGGCCAAAAGCGCAAAGCAATGGGCGGGGGGGGGGGGGGGGGGGCGGTGGACAGAAGAAAGAGTGTGGTTAGAATAGCAAACCATGGAATAGAATTTGGGGGGGAATGTGAAGAAGAGATGCTTAAATGTAATGTACTTTTTGTAAATAAGAACAGACCCTATTAATCCTGGTAGTAAAAATGGGCACTATGATATGGCAGAAATAAAAGAAGGGACTCCAAACTATCAGAGGCACATGTTAGGGAATGTCAACCATCCTGGGAACTTTCCATGAACCTAAATTAGGATGATAATTCAAGTATCGCTATGTGGGAGAAACATCTGAACAGTGACGTTTCCACTTCCACAGGGCTGTGGAATTACAACCCCGGGAGGCCCTGGGCTCGTCATAATCTAATGTCACTACCGTGCCTGCCAAAGCCCCAGGGTCCTTTGCTGGCCATAAAATTATAGGTGTGAAATACATCTGGGCCATTTTCTCCAAAACATCTCACAGAAATCACCAGAAGATGCCAAGGATGACTTCCTCCCATTGAAATGGCTGAAACAAAAGTGGTTAAAAATAATAATAAAAAAATAGATGGTTAAGAATAGCCACAGACGTGGTAAGGCAACAAGCTATCATTACTCAGAATCTGGCCTGCAATTAAAGACCGTCCAAAAGGTTGCAGTGTTTCTTGCCCACTTCTTCGCCAATTTCAAATCTCCTTGAGGAAAGTGGGCTATTTGGAGGGACTGTCTCTATATTGTAGGATTTCTCCTCCATGAGGAGATGGACTCACTCTGTGTCTATAAATCTGACAAGGGCTACCTTCCAACATCTAGGCCCTCGAAGCTCTCCAGAGCACATTCAAGGGTCAGGTGAGCAGCTTGTACTGTCCCAAGGACTCAACATGGAGGTGATGGATGTGAGACAGACGTGGGCCTGGTGGGTAAAAGCTCTGAGGTGGGGGAGCCTTGCTGTGGGTCACAGGTGACCAGTTAGACCAACTAGGTTTGTGCAGCATTCCCCTGGCTCTCTGCCTCTTGTGCTTTGTGTCCGCTTGAAATTCTCCTAAATGAACACACCCTGGTAAGTCCAAGTCTGAAAGTTCTCCTTAACAATTTGTTTGCATCCTTCACATGCCAGGTAGAAGGTTATTTGGGGACGTTTTATTTCATTTTTAAAAATTAATTGTGCCAGGTGCCCCTGGTTTATGCCTGTCATCCATGAGGCTGAGACCTGAGGGATCCATGAGGTTCAAAGTCAGCCCAGGCAGTGAAGTCCGGGAGACTTTTATCTCCAGTGAACCACCAACAAACTGGAAGTGAAGCTTTTCCTCAAGTGTTAGAGCACCAGCCTTTAATGGGAAAAGCAGGTGTGAGAGAGCTCCAGGCCCTAATACCAGCGCGACGTAAAGATCAAGAGGTAGTGAGGGCACCTGTGATCCTAGCAACTCAGGAGGCTGAGATCTGAGGATCACACTTCGAAGCCAATCTGGGCAGGACAGTTCCTGAGATGCTTATCTCCAATTCACCACCAAAAAGCTGGAAGTGATAGAGCACTTGTGTTCACATGGATAATCCTCCCTACTCAGGATGCTGAGATCCTCTTGAGAATTGAGGCTCAAAGCCAGCCCAGGCAGGAAAATCTGTGTGTGACTCATCTCTAAGGAACCAGCAAACAAGCAGAAGTGGAGGTCTCGCTCAAGGGGGTAGAGTGTTTAGTTTTGAGTGAAAAAGCTAAGGGACAGGGCCCAGGTGCCCTGTACTCCATACAGGCACAAACAAACAAATACATTCAATTAGATGCTGATTCTTTATTTGCCTCCCTTTTAGTTTAGCATCCCACATTCTGTGTGGCCATGAACGCAGCCTTAGTGGAGTGAGGATCTGGGAGGGGGCGGGGCAGAATTGCACAATGGGAAGAGAAGCCATAGCCACATCCGGCTGTGCACAGGTACCCACTGTGCCTTTGGTGTGTGGTGGGGCGAGGGCATCAGCCATGCAGGGGTTGTACTGCCGCATCGTTGCATTACTGCAGATCCACATGTGCTGCACAGCTGCCTGAGCGGGCCGGATGCCTGGTTGCATGCCCTGGTGGTTGCAGGGTTGCAGGGCTGCAAGGCTGATGGTGATCTCTGCACTGCCAGCCCTCCCTTACTGGGATAACCATAACCACGCTTGCCCACGGGCCGGGATACAAGCTGGCTCTTCATGCGGTGGTTGTGGCTGCTCCCTTGGCTGCGTGAATCTCCGTGGGACTCAGGCAAGGCCAACTCTTGGAGGAGTAGCATCTCCTCCTTGACCCTGTTTCCAGACATGCCACAATGAGATGTTTGCAGAGCGAGCTGCCAAGGGGCTGCTTCCTCCAATCAGAGGTCCAGCAGCGGACACCGAGGGCAGAGGGGAGAAGGCTCTTGTTCTTCTGGTGGGCCTGCTGCAAACAGACAGCGGCCTTATCAATGCCAGTGTCCCAGCATCTTGTCCTTTCGTGGATGCCAAGGAGGAGGGCTGATACCCTTTCTACAACTACCTAAAGAGACCCGATGAAAAGAGAAGCGTGAGCCAGGCGCTGGTGGCTCATGCCTGTCATCCTAGCTACTCAGGAGGCTGAGATCTGAGGATCGTGGTTCAAAGCCAGCCCGGGCAGGAAAGTCCGTGAGACTCTTATCTCCAATAAACCACTAGAAAACCAGAAGTGGCGCTGTGGCTCAAGTGGTAGAGCACTCGCCTTGAGCTTAAGAGCTGAGGGACAGCGCTCAGGCCCAGAGTTCAAGCCCCATGACCAACCAAAAAAAAAAAAAAAAGAAGAAGCATGGCTTGATGGCTTGAGCTGGGTACTGGGATCCTAGCTATTCAGGAAGGAGACTAAGATCTGAGGATCGAGATTCAAAGCCAGCACAGAGGCAAACAAATGAAAGGGATTAAAACAAAATCCCCAATTAACCAGAGAAAAACAAAAGTGGAGGTGTGGTTCCAGGGGTAGAACATTAGCCTTGAACCAAAGAGCCAAGCAAGAGTGTGAAGTTCTGAATTCAAGCCCCAGTACCAGCACAAAAAGAAAAAGAATAAAGGAGGAGGGAAAGGAAGAGGGGGAGAACAAGGAGAAGGGGGAAGAGGAGGAGGAGGAGAAGCAGCAGCTGGAGACCCCATTGGGTTTATGGTTTGCTTACCTATGGTCATCAGGCATTGCAAAGCTGGCTCTCTGATGCCACATCTTGGACGTCACATTTCCCATGAGCCACGCAAAGCCCAAAGTGGAGCTGTGGCTCAAGTGTTAGAGTTCCAGCCTTGAGCAAAAAAGCCACGGGATGGCATCCAGGCCCTGAGTTCAAGCCCCAGTGCTGGCACGAAGCAAATCATCAGAATAACGACAAACAAGAACACAACAACACAGCTATGTGCTGTTGCTTTGCTGGACTTTATGAAGATGTCCGGGAGGCAGGGCTGTTGATCTAGTAGACAAGGAGCTGGGCAAAAGCATTTCGAAATTGTATTTCCGGCCAAAAGATGATTTATTTCTGCACCTGGGAAAATGAGTTCTGGATGTGATTGAATTGATTTTGTTTCATTGACTGGTCAGATCGATATAGGAGTTTTATTAATTCCTTTGGAAAATGAATATCAAAAAATAGCATCTCAAAGACTCAGATCATGGCTTTATATAATTGTAGATGGGAATTTCTTAACTTGGCTCTAAAATTAGAATGAGGACTTTCTGGCAAAGTGCACACACACACACACACACACACACACACAGAAAAGCCCGACAAATGTCAAGTGGACTGTTTCCCATGGAGTCTTTTCCAAGAGAAAGAACTTACTCAGGGTTATTTTTAATTGCCTGGCAACATTGTTCGGTTTCTACTATTGAAGTGGATCTCCTTGTGGGGCTCTGGTTTTCAGTCAGATCTAAAATCTCCATATCCATAGTTCCAAGCCCTTACTGCAAGCTGCCCGCCAGTGGATCTTCTTGCCTTACAATTCTGAACACGCATGCCACATGCAAGGTCCCGTGGCTGGATTCCAGGGACAGTTTGAACAGCTGGAACATCATTTCTTAGTTTCAGTGTCATGTTGAAAAGTTAACCCTGAGGTCCCTTCTTTTTCTCCCTCCCTTCCTTTTTCCTGTCTCCTTTGTTCTTCCTTTCCTCTCCTCCTTCTTCTCTTTCCTTCCCTCCTTCCCTCCCTCCCTCCTTCCCTTCCCTCCTTCCCTTCCTCCCTCCCCTCCTTTCCCTTCGTCCCTCCCTCCCTCCCCTCCTTTCCTTTTGCCCCTCCCTCCCTCTCTCCCTCCCTCCCTCCCTCGCTCCCTTCCTTCCTTCTTTCCTTCCTTCCTTCCTTCCTTCCTTCCTTCCTTCCTTCCATCTTTCTCCTTTCCTCCATCCCTCCTTCTATTTCCTTCCCTCCTCTTTCTTTCTCCCTTCTTTCTTTCATCTTTCCTTCCCTCCTCTTTCTTTCTTTCTTTCTCTCTTGCTTGCTTGCTTGTTTGCTTTCTCCCTCCCTCCCTCCCTCCCTCCCTCCCTCCCTCCCTCCCTCCCTTCCTCCCTCCCTCCCTCCCTCCCTCCCTCCCTCCCTCCCTCCCTTCCTTTCTTCATTCCTTCCTTCCTTCTCTCCTTGCTCTGTAGCTCAAGTTAACCTTGAGACCTTCTGTCTCAGTTTCCCAATGCTGGAATTCCAGATGTGCACAACACCCAGCTCCAGTTAGCTTTAATACAAGCATTATTTTAACTCATTAAAAAATGAGCTTATGGCTGGCCTCTGAGAGCCCATTAAGCTAGGTGATATAGCTAGGAAATAAGATCATTAAGGTTCTAGCATCCTGCTTTACCGAACACATTGTGTATTGTAATTGAAATAGACTATGTTCTTTGCTTTATGAATACTGTTGGTGGGGTCCAGACTCCTCACCAGGCTCTGTGTTGTCCATGGTTTCAACACAAACACCTGTGTATTTGGCTGAACCAGGCTTATGGCAGGCACCAGTGGCTCACATCTGTAATCCCAGCTACTCAGGGGGCTGAGCTCTGAGGATTTTGGTTCAAAGCCAGCTGGAGCATGAAAGTCTGTAAGACACTTAGCTCCAACTACACTCTAAAAAGCCAGAAGAGGACCTGTGGCTCAAGTGATAGAGGGCTAGCCTTGTAGCCTTGAGTGAAAAGGCTGAGTCAGAATGCAAGGCTCTGAGTTCAAGTCCCAGCACCAGCACAAAACCAAACCAAACCCAAACTGACTTAATTTGGTCTCATCTAGAGTATTTGAAGACTCAGCAGAATAGTCACAATAGTTACTAATATGAAAGTAAAAGAATTCACAGAATATTCCAGCAAGAGAATCCATAGTTATACTAAATAGGAAAAAAGTAACAATTTCTCCAAAAGTGTCTCTTCTGATATACTTTTTAATTACATCTAAGCTTCTAAAGATTAGCCAAAAAAATCTTCATCTATGTTCAATGGTTTCTTACTTATTCTCTTAGAAGGAATCTTTAACATTTTTTCTTGAAAAGGAAGTCTATATAAATGTGTGAAGCTATTTTTAGAGACCTCTTTTGGAGCTCAGCAAGATCTTCACTTCACAGAATAATTTTCAAGGGAAAACTTGGCCTAGCCACCAGCAGGATGTGAATTCATTGAGATGAATCTGTATAGGGTTTGTATGAAGGCAAGCGACACAGGCTGCAGCTTGCCTGGTTCATACAAAAGGATTTCAATCTCAGAGGATGAATGATAGCGTTGCTATTTCTGAGACTTCACAGAATAATTCATTTCAGTGATTTCTTCCAATGGCAGGTCAACCATCATCAGATTGGTTCCCTGGGCCCAGAAATTAATCCATATATTTTTCTATCAGTAAGAATCTCTTTCGAATAAGTCACCAAACATTTATTTTTTTAATTCAGACTTGTCTATGTTAAAGATTATCATTGGGAAGTCCTGGGAAACAGCTGAGAACACCACTGTAGGACCATATTTTAATTTGCCTTGTTTGCAGATTGCCACACTTCTGTGATCTAGCACAGAGCTGGAACTAAAGACAGGTCTTTGAGTTGATTAATATAAATGAATTCACCTGGAGGAGCATAGAGCTGCAGTTTTCCTTTGTCAAATGCATGCTTGATCTCAACAAAGAAGTCAAGAAATGCTACTGTGAATCCTCTTTTGATTGTGATAAATGATTTAAAAAAAAATACTAGATGTCAGCCAAGTACAATGGCTCATGACTGTAATCCTAGCTACTCATGAGACTGAGACTGGGAGGAGCTTCACTCAAGACCACCTAGGCCAAAGGAAAAAGAAATCTAGAAGCTTTCATATCCACCAGTAAGAAGCTGGGCACTTATCATCCTTGCTATTTGAGAAGGATAAATAGGAGGATCACAGGTTAGGACAGACCAGGAAAAGGGCAAGACCCTACTTGAGAAATAATGAAAATAAAGCCAACTCTGTGTGTGTGTGTGTGTGTGTGTGTGAAGTGGTAAAGCACCTGCTTCGGAAGATTAGGTGCAGATCTGAAATGGAAACTCAAAGATGTGAGTTCAAATCCTGTGTCTGTTTTTCACATGCTATTTGCGCCTGGATGAGTTATTTTATCTCTAAATTCCACTTTGGTCTTCTCTGAAATCCAGTCAGTAACAATCTCTTGTTTGTGTGGTTGGGAGAATTAAATGAACTGTGCCTACAAGGTACTTGCCATGTAGCAAACTTCATAGACTCATGTGGAGAATCTTGATTCCTTTTTCAGTTATAATATTCTGTATTTCCACACCACTTAGCAACTTGAACTCAGAGAGAAACCATCTGGGATCATGATCCTTTTTTTCTCTTCTGTAAGACTCATAACACATAGTCAAACTCTTGATTTCCTTGCATTTTTTTCATTGTTGTTGTTGTCGGTCATGGGACTTGAACTTGGTACCTGGGCCCTGTCCCTGAGCTCTTTTGCTCAAGGCTAGTGCTCTACCACTTTGAGTCACAGCACCACTTCCAGTTTTCTGGTAGTTCATTGGATTTGAACTGTGATCCTCAAATCTCGGCCTCCTGAGTAGCTAGGATGATAGGCATGAGCCACCAGCTGCCCATCTGATCGCCTTGCTTTAAGTGAAGACATAGATGTTTTCTCATTTGAAAGATGGAATGTGGAAATAAGGGTTCATTTCCATTTGTTTTACCGGAACCATTGATCTTTCCAGCGGTTATAGTGAGTCACCCTTTAGCACAGCAAGCAGGGAGGTGGTGATATGGAGGAGGAAGTAATGATGGGATATAATATTTGACTTGGATTGTATAAAATTCATAATGAATGATTTTAAGATATAAATGTAATTTAAAGATATAAGACTTCCCTGGTAACTAACTAGCTATTTTAGCTAGTAACTGTAATTCTGTAACTCGGCTTCTGCTGTTTTCTGAACAGTGTGAGCCCTAACCCAGCTGAACCATCATCACCCTTTGTTCTATTCCCCTGCCTCCTGCCAGCAAAACCTTGCGGGGAAATTTAAACTTAGGGTGTGACTTTCTTGTAACAATCACTGGCTAAAACCAACGCCCAACCTCCCCCTTTCCCCTCCCTAGCTAAAAATGCTTAAAAGCTGATGTGGGCTAGCACTCGGGGCGGTTTCCTGGGATCCTGACTCCAGGTGCAGTCCTGGCACATCAGTACTTTTCACTCAATAAAATCTTTTACATTTTCACTATGGACTGAATGGTCTCATTGCATGTCCACACTACAGTGGCACCTTTGTAAATTGCTCTGCCTTAGATCGGGGGCACCCAGCATTCACGGCCCTTTCCACAACAGTGCCACCAGCTAGGACACGCAGATACTGCAGTGTAGGGAACTTCAGAAATTCTCTGAAATTCACCTGCCAAACCATAGACAATGCAGTAGCCATTCACAAGGAGGTAAGACCTTACCACTAAATGACATGGGAAAATAATTTGGATTTTAGCCTTCTGACTCTCACCTTTCCAACATTCAAATTAGGTCACCTTTCCAGCCAGGCATTAGGCGCTCATTCCTGTAATCTCGGTGACTCAGGAAACCCATATAGGACAGCTGGGTGCTGTCCCTGAGCTTTTTGTTTTTTTTGTTTTTTGTTTTTTTAGCTCAATGCAAGCACTCTACTTTGAGCCATAGCATCACTTCTGGTTTTCTGGTGGTTCATTGGAGATAAGAGTTTCCAGGTTTTTTCTGCCTGGGCTGGCTTAGAACTGCGATCCTCAGATCTTAGACTCCTGAGCAGCTAGGATTACAGACATGAGCCACAGGCAACTAGCTTTTTGGTAAGATTTTTCTTCTAAATTTTTTTGTATGTAAATTTTATTTATTTGCTGGACACGTGGCTCACACTTATAATCCTAGTAACTCAGGAGGCTGACATCTGAGGATCAAGATTTGAAGCTATCTCAGGCAGGAAAGTTTGAGACTCTTAACCTCTAATAAACTATCAAAAAGCCAGCACCCAAGCCCTGAGTTCAAGTCTCATGACTGCCAAAGAAAGAAAAGTAAAGTTTCATTCTTGTCTGGGTAAGAATATTTTTTAAATCATAGTTGGCGTCAGATTTTATTATACTTTAAAAAAGATCTATTGAAAGAACCATACATTAAAAAAATCTGTTGATGCAACAAATGATAGAATTTGTGTGTGTGTGTGTGTGTGTGTGTGTGTGTGTGTGTGTGTGTGTGTGTGTGTACTGGAACTTGAACTCAGGACCTCATGTTCTCACTTGGTTTTCTATCTCAAAGCTGGTGCTCTACCTCTTGAGCCATACCTACACTTCTGGCTTTTTTGCTTGTTCATTGGAGATAAGAGTCTCACAGATTCTTTTGCCTGGCCTGGATTTGAACTGTGATTCTTAGATCTCAGCCTCCTGAATAACTAGGATTACAGATAAGAGCCAAATCACATGCCTTCAGTCAATCTTGAACTCCTGGAATAAATAAACCTGCCTGTGTGAAATTGCTTTTTGGGGTGGTGTCAGATCATACTAGCCATTATCTTGTTGTTGTTTTTTTTCCAGCTAAATTCATGAGCAATTTGGACCTGTAATTTTCTTTTCTACTCATTTTACCCCTGTCAGATTTTGGGATGAAGGTTATTCTGGCTTTATGTTTAAAAAGGGAGTATTTATTTTTCTTTCTCATCCTAGGAAGAATCAGGCAAGATTGGTGGGTTTTATTTCTCAAATTCATGGCAAAATTAACTGGTAAAGCCAGCTGGGCCTGGAGTTTTCTTTGTGGGAAGATTTATAATTATAGTTTCAGATTCCCCTAATAATTATAGGATTGTACATTTTCTATTGTTAGTAGTGTTTTTCTATTGTTTGTCCATTTTACTGAAATTTTCAAACATAATAACATTAGCATTGTATAATTTATTCATATGACATTTATAATATCTTCCTGATGTCCTCACATAATAATCATAATGATCTTTGAAACCATTTTTCCACACTTCCTACTATTTTTCTTTTTCTTTTTTTGGCAAGGGGGGCTGTCTTAGATCTTCAACTCAGGGTCAGGGTGCTGTCTCTGAGCATTTTTGCTCAAGGATATCTCTCTACCACTTGGGCCACAGCTTTACTTCTTGCTTTTTGGTAGTTTATTGGAGATAAGAATGTCACAAACTTTTTCAGGCTAGCTTTGAACTACAATCCTAAGATTTAGCATCTAGGATTACAGGTATGAACACTAGCACCCAGCTTTCTACCACTTTTTTCTTGATCAGTCTCACCTAGAATTTGTTGTTTTTAGCCTTTGTAAGAATTGTTTGATTTTTCTATCACACATTTATGTTTGAATGGAATTGTTTCTGTGTTTGCTGTTATTGCTTCTTCCTTTTCCCCGAAGAATCTTCTTTGGGGGGTGGTGATGGCTATTTTCCTGGAGCTTTTAATTGATTATAGTGGGAACTGAGATTGATGGTGCATGCTTGTAATTCTAGTACTTGGGAGGATGAAGTAAGAGGATTACAAGTAAAAAAAAAAACAATTTGAGCTACACAGCAAATTTTAGGTCAGCCTGGACCACAGAGGAGACTCTGTCTCAAAACAAAGACAAATGCAAATTTCTTAGATGAGAAATGATGCATTTCTGGTGTTCCATTTTTTTCCTGTAAAATCCCCTCTAGGTTTTGGTTTTTTGTCCTTCAAGGTTATTCTTTAAAACTTATTCTGTATGACTGAAGTTTCATGAAGTTAAGAGATCTGCTTTATGGCTGATTTTGTTAAATCCCTGCAAGTACATGGAAAATGTGCATATCCTGTGCTTATCAATGAAATGTCCCATATGTGATTTCATTGAAAATTGTATTTATTAATATTACTGTCCAAATTTTTCATGTGCTCATTGTCTTTCTTTTCTTTTCTTTTAGAATGTAGTTTGTTTTATCTCTCAAAGAGTAACATAATAAATTCTTTCACTAGTAGAGAGGTAAAGGTTTTTCTTGTAAGGTTCTTAATTTTATCTTTCTGAGTTTTTCTCCTTTTCAAATTGTTATTATAAAGGTGATGTTCACAGCTGCTACAATTACGTAAGTCAGGCAAACAGTACATTCCTTTTTGGACAATTTCATTCCTTCCCTCGGTCTCTCCCAGTCTTTATGAGTTTTGAAACTATATTGTAAAATGCCTTTGAGTCTACAATGGATAGACTGTTGTGACAAGCTAGACTTTCATTATTATGATATTTCATCACAAAGCCTTGCTTTTCAGACACTATAATAGATTCATTTCTTTTTGTGTACTGCTAGCATGGAATATCTTTATCAATCTTGTAAATTATTTTCTTAAACTTGGATTTTAGAGCTGGGTGCTGCTGGCTCACACCTGTAATCCTAGCTACTCAGGAAGTTGAGATCTGAGGATCATGTATTGAAGCCAGTCCAGTCAGGAAAGTCCGTGAGACTCATATCTCCAATGAACTACCAAAAAACCAGAAGTGGAGCTGTGTGGCTCAAAGTGGTAGAGCACTAGCCTTGAGGACAAAGAGCACAGCGCCTAAGCCCCAAGTTCAAGTCCAACAACCACCACGAACACCAACAACAGAAAGAATCTTTAGATACTACATTGTCCAAGGCTATCTCCTGGTCTGGGCATTTAACTTTTCAACAACAGAATTAGAGAGAAGAAAACGTAGGCTCTGGCTCAGGGCTGACTCATACTGTTAATTAGTATGTACACACAAGTTCAGAGCTCAGAAAAACTCCTTGTCCAATGCACCCGGCTCTTCCTGCAGACAGATGCACCCGTGTGTGTGCCTGCCATGTGTGGGTATATAGTTAGCGCGGGGGACAGGAAACCACAGCACAAGTGCTGTCCTTAGCAAAAACCTGAAATCACCTCACAGCCTCTGGAGGCAGCAGAGTGGTCCAGCGAACCTGTGTTTATCCATGTCTAACCCACTCAGAAGTGGGCTTCACAGTCTCCTTTCTTCCCCTCAATCTCAGTAAATGAATCCATGTTTCTGTGAGTGGGGAATTCAACAGGCACAGAAGAAGAAGAAGAGGAAGAAGGAGGAGGAGGAGGAGGAGGAGGAGGAGGAGGAGGAGGAGGAGGAGGAGGAGGAGGAGGAGGAGGAGGAGGAGGACAAGAAGAAGAAGAAGAAGAAGAAGAAGAGGAAGAGGAGGAGGAGGAGGAAGAAGAAGAGGAGGAGGAGGAAGAAGAAGAGGAGAAGGAGGAGGAGGAGGAGAAGAGGAGGAGGAGGAGGAGGAGGAGGAGGAGGAGGAGGAGGAGGAGGAGGAGGAGGACGAGAAGAAGAAGAAGAAGAAGAGGAAGAGGAGGAGGAGGAGGAAGAAGAAGAGGAGGAGGAGGAGGAGGAGGAGGAAGGAGGAGGACGAGAAGAAGAAGAAGAAGAAGAAGAAGAAGAAGAAGAAGAAGAAGAAGAAGAAGAAGAAGAAGAAGAAGAAGAAGAAGAAGAAGAAGAAGAGGAAGAGGAGGAGGAGGAGGAGGAGGAGGAGGAGGAGGAAGAGGAGGAGGAGGAGGAGGAGGAGGAGGAGGAAGAAGAAAAGCTGGCATTTCTGGGGTGTGAGTTACAACATGGGCATCCGTGAACCTGTAAAACAACATTTCCTGCTGGGTGCTGGTGACTCACACCTGTCATCCTAGCTACTCAGGAGGTTGAGATTCTGAGGATTGTGGTTTGAAGCCAGCCTGGGCAAGAAAGTCTATGAGACTCTTATCTCCAGTGAACCACTAGAAAACCAGAAGTGGCACTGTGGCTCAAAGTGGTAGAGTTCTCGCTTTGAGCAAAGAAGAGCTCAGGACAGCACCCAGGCCCTGAGTTCAAGTCCAGAACTGACCCCCCCCCCAAAAAAAATCAAATAATAAAAGTAAAATTAAAAAAATTCCCAAGAATTTGCTGTGTTTTCTTGCTATTCCCAGGCGGCCTCTCTGAGCCATACAACACAGCATGCAGATCTTCTTGGCCGAAGTGAGCAGCAGTGCCAGTGTTCAGGAGCAACAGGGAAGATCTGTGACCCGCCCTGATGGTGCAGAGGAGGTAATCAGAACCTGAGACAGGAAGGCCGAATGAGGACATCACAGACCATGAACTGACCATGAACTTGGCCCTCTGGCCAAGACAGGTGGAAGTCCTCTTCTCCAGTAGTAACAGGGAACAGGATCTCTTCCATGCCTGGTGATTCAACCAGCCAAACAAAACATAACAAACCCAAACCAGGGGGCACTGGTGGCTCACGCCTGGAATCCTAACTACTCAGAAGGCGGACATCTGAAAGCTGTGGTCCAAAGCCAGCCTGGGTAGAAAAGTCTATGACATGCTTATCTCAAATGGACCAGCAAAAAGCCAAACAGTAGAGGTATGGCTCAAGTGGTAGAGCACCAGCCTTGAGGGATAAAGGTAAGGGACATCACGCAGGTTGGGAAGAAGTTTGGGTAGCAGTAGCACGTCTTCAGTGCATCAGTGGGTTCCCTCAGGATGCTGTATGGTTTGCTTTGGAGTAACAGACTTTCAGAGATCAGTTGACCTTTCTAACAACAGTCCTGGCCTGAGTTCATGGGGACCTCCTCGGGGCGCGATGTAGGAGGGACCCAGCGTGATCTTTGTCGTTGACCGCTTGAGTGGCTCTGTATCTAAACACATGCAGAGCAGAGCGCACAAAGCAGGGTGGGTTTTTTTTTTTTTCCTTCTTCTGCTGTTATTCTTTGTTTCCAAAAGTTCTGAACAGCTGAAATTGGGGTGGATAATCAAAAGTAGCAGGATAATGCCATTGAGGAGAATCAGATTCAGACCAGGGCAGAAGGGAGTGTGTTAAGCTGACAATCCAGGGACAGAAAGAACACAGTTCTAAAGTGAAATTACACTTATTAGACAGAGACGCTATTTTGGACACTGCACTCTGTTTTAACGGGGAGCCAAAAGCCAGATGGTATGAAGCAGATTGCTGGACTAGAGTTCCCTAAAAGTGGGTCCTGACTTAGAATTTGGAATCCTTCCATGTGCCCCGTGCTTATGATCCATCCTGTCTGCTTTTCTCTGTGGCCTCTGTGATTGCATCAACTTAAATACTAGCAGAAATGGAGTCATGGTAAAAGTGGGTAAGAAATCACTCCTGGATGTGTAAGATCTCTCTCTCTCTCTCTCTCTCTCTCTCTCTCTCAATTTGGGAAGATTAGAAGAGGATGGGGAGGAAAAAGAGATGGTAAGGAAAGGAACAACACAGAAATATATTGTGTCTTGTGAATGAAGAGAGCTAAAGGACACTCACCAGAAGCTGTTGAGTAATACAGGGCAGGGAAAGGGAGATTAAGTAAAGAAGGTCAATCTGATTAAAGCACTGTGTAGGAATAAGGGAATCTCCTTTAAACAATTTATTTAAGAAAAAATGAATGATAGAAGCAGGGCGCTTGTAGGTCCAGCTTGTCATCTTAGTTGTTCAGGAGGCTGAGATCTGAGGATCATGGTTCAAAGCCAACCTGGGTAAGAAAATCTGTGAGACTCTTATCTCTGATGAACCACGAGAAAACTGGAAGTGGGGGTGTGGCTGAACTCAGGGACAGTGCCCAGGTTTTGGGTTCAAGTCCCACAGCTGACCAAAAACAAAACAAAACAAAAACCTCAGGGAAAATGCTCAGGCCCAGAATTCAAGCCCCAGGACACACACACACTCTCTCTCTCTCTTTCTCTCTCTCTCTCTCTCTCTCACACACACACACACAATTTTCAACAGGAGTCTCTGAACATGAGAACAAGAGTAATTGCGCATGAGAACAAGAGTAATTGCGATTCAGAAGTCACATGTCCAAACCTCCTTTATCTGTAGGGCCTAAGTTAGACAGTACTTCCGCTAAGTTCTCTGAATTCCAAATTGTTTTCCCATAGCATCACCAGGCATTAGGACACAAGAGCGCTTTAGTCCACAATGGGCCAATATGTGCTAGTGGTCCCACAGCATGATAATGGAGTTGCAAAATCCCATAGCACGTAGCCACGGTAATTACCTTCACATAACACACATTACTCACGTTGCTGCTTCAAGCAACCCCTCAATCCCACCAGTTGTATGATTAAATTACATCCTATGTATCTATGCATGGAAAGGTCAGCATGACCCTCCTTACCACACACAATCCAACACATGCCCCGTACATAGCAGAGATAATTACATACAATACACTATACTGATCATGACACTAAACGACTGTTACTTGTTTATGTGTTTGCTCTACTTCTGACTGTATTTTAGTCTCCTCCAAATTATAATATGCCCTGTTAGGCAGTCAGTAGTCTCTTATCTTGTGTTTACTGCAGCTCTTGATTCTATCAAGAGCTTCACATTGAGTGACTGACATATTTGTCCTGTCTAGATTCGCAGTGATGAAATTACCTAGGCAAGTGCTCCTCAGAATGCAGTGCGGTTGCTAAGCAACCCGTGTCTGTTTTGGTAAATAAATATGCTCCCCAATGACCTTATATTGGTAATCGTAAAGCTGATTTTTTTTTTTATTATGGAAAAAAATAGTCTGAAGTACAGAAATGTTGAAAGGAATTACAATCATCGACATGTCTTCCAAATCGGGTGTGGGCAACGCTTTTCTGAAAAAAAAAAAAGCTGGGTATTATATATTGTGGGCTTCGTGATATATAGTCTCTGCTAGTCTAGTGCAAAAGCAGGTATAGATGAGCAATTGATGAATGAGGATCAGCTGGGCACTGTTGGCTCATATCTATAATTCTAGCTTAGATCTGATGATTGAGGTTTAAAGCCAGTTTGGATAGGAAAGTTCATAAGACTCTTATCTTCAGGAAAAAAAGCCAGAAATGGAGCTGTGGCTCAATGGTAGTGTGCTATCCTTGATCTAAAAAGTTGAGTTCAAGCCTCTGTACTGGCACTAGATGGATAGATAGATAGATAGATATGCACATGCTTACATAGATACATGGGACTGTGTTCTCATAAAGGTTTATGAACACTGAAATTTCAAATTCATGTAGTTTTTACATGTTGGAAAATATTATTTTTCAGTCATTGTAAATTTTCAATGAATAAAAGTAAGCAATTGGCCAGCATTATTCCAAAGGCCATTGTTTGGTGAACCTTTGTTCTGAGCTTACAGAATGATAGCTAATGTGTTTACCTTCTTTTAGGTAAAAGACATTTAAGTAGAAGATACAATGTCTCCTTAACTGTAAATACATAAGCATACATAGGTGAAGAATTAAGGACATTCTTCTTACCAACTTTAAGATCATGCTCATAGCTGAGATTATTGATAAGGCTTGAATCTTATTTGACTTGTAGAGTAACTTGAATTTTACCCTTTGTCTCCAAAGAGTATTTTCACTCTAGTCAAAATATGCTAAGTTTACTCACCACCTCAGGATTTTATAAGACGTACCAGTCCTAAAACTTGTAATAGTGATAATTTTCTAATTCATGATCTTTCTCTCTTTTTCTTTCCTTCCTTCCTTCCTTCTTTTCCTCCTTCTTTTCTTCCTTTCCTCCCTCCTTCCCCCTTCCTTTTTTTTGTGCTGGTAGTATGGATTGAACTCAGAGCCTTTCACACTTCCAGTTCTTTTCTTTTTTACTGGTTAATTGAAGATGTTTCTCACAGATCTGTTTGTCTAGGTGGCTAAGATTATAGGCATGAGGCATGCTAGTGTTCAGCTACAATCTCTCTCTCTCTGTTTTAAAAAAGTCAGAATACTCATCTTGTAAAATGTCTAACATGTTGGAATTGTAGGGTTTTTTTATGCTTGTTGAGGATCCAATGTGTTTATTTTTGAGCAGTTTCAGAATGACTTTGGAGAGTTGGGTCTAGATAACTTTTGTAGATTCAGCAAACATTTTTGGCAAGAATGCAACATCAGTGATGCTGGGCGTTTCATATTCGACCTCACTTTGATTAACTTAACATCTGCTTGTCCCAGGTGGAGGCTGGCAGCTTCTCCATCATGTAGATGCACCAGCAAGTCATTGCTGTAGGATCTCTGGCAACTGGTAAATTCCATTCCCCATCGAGTCTTAAAAACTTCTTAGCATTCAGCAGTCAGTATTAGAATCAAATACTGCACTGGAGAATTATTTGAATTATTATTTTTTTATGATCCTGTGATTTGAAGAGACTTGTTTATTTCAGAAGATCTAAGCTGAGCACTCGTGGCTCATGCTTAGAATCTTAGCTACAGAGGAAGCTAAGATCTGAGGATTGTGGTTCTAACCCAGCCTAGGCAGACAAAGAAACTCTTATCCTCAACTAACCAGCAAAAACAAAACCACCCTCCTCCCAAAAAACAACTGGAAGGGGAGCTGTGGCTCCAGTGATGGAGATCCTGCCTTGAGCAGAAAAAGCTAAGCAAGAGAGAGCGAGGCCTTGATTTCCAGTTCCAGTAATAGCTTAAAACCAAAAACAAACAAACAAAAAAACCTTACCAAACAAACTTAAAGCAAAGGAATTTTAAGGAGGCACCATTGCTTGATAGAAATGATCACCAAAGTAGGTTCCTATGAGCCATTTTTCCTGGTCTTACCTACTGTGGTTATGAGAAGCTAGACCCATGGATAGGCTTTGTAAAAGATTCAAGGCATTCACTACCGGTCTACAGTCCTTCTGCCATCACCATGGCAACACAAATGAACCTGGCTAGCTCCATCTTTCCATTGCTTTAGGTCTTCTTTAGTTTAGGGGTCCCAGATCCATTGAACGAAACGTGGTATTTCAGGTGTATATCGATGTCAAGTGGATGGAGAATGGAGAACTGGGACTCTGCATTCCTCTAGTGATGTCTTAATCATAGAATAATGAGTTGATATTTGCTGTAATAATAAACACCTTGGTATTTTAAGTGTTTAGGGGGTGAGGGTGTGACTTTGTGGTAGAAAACTTGCCTAGCATGTGCAAAACTGGGTTTGCTCTCTGGTACTGGAAAAGTAATTTTTTGAAAAACTAACACAACAAAGAAAATCCACAAATTCTATTTGGTTTTATGCTCAACTGCATGGGATGTATCTTAGGAAAAAAAAGATTTATTTTCTTGGCTAAATTAAATATCTAAGTAAGGAAAAAGTCAGTCTGGCCAATTGCTAATGCCTCACTCCTATCATGCTAGCTATTCAAGAAGTTGATTCCATAGGAGCTTGGGAAGGAAAGACTTTGACACCCCATTTCCAAAAGAATCAGCAAAATGACACATTGGAAGTATGGCTCAAGTGGTAGAGCACCAGCCAAGCAAGCAAGCTCAGCAAGTATATGAGACTTTTTGTTAAAACCCTTTGTGTGGCTGCACACACAAAATAAAAAAAGGGAAAAGAAAATGTCACTCTGAGAGATGGCCATTTTGGGGACAGGATGGAGCAGGTGTGCAATTCCTTCTATCCTTTGCCAAGAGCCTCTATATTCCCATCCTTGGATCTCACATATACAATAAACACAGACTCAAAAAGGTAGAGAAAAGGCTGCTAGTGACTGATCTCAGCACCTAGACATATTAAGTGCTCAGTTTCTTTGATTATATTATTAATTTTTTTTGTGCCGTCCTGGGGCTTGAACTCAGAGCCTGGGCCCTGTCCCTGAGCTTTCTCCCCCCGCCCCACCCCCAAGTCTAGTGCTCTACCATTTTGAGCCACAGCTTCATTTCTGGTTTTCTGGTGGTTCATTAGAGATAAGAATTTCACAGACTTTCCCACCCAAGCTAGCTTCAAACCTCGAGCCTCAGATCTCAACACCCTGAGAAGTTAAGAGGGTATTTTTTTGTTTGTTTTTTTGTTCTGACTAATATCCAGATTGCTTTCTGGAGAAGCCACTGACCCAGAAACACCAGTAAGCACAGATAAGAACAGCCTGCTTCCTCTAGTCCCAAGCCAGCCTCAGAGAACTTTTGAATGGAAACTTCCAGAAACAAACTCTTGCTAAGCACCCTAGAAAACCTGCAGTACTGTGGTAGTTTCAGCTCCCTAGTGTAAACTAAAGTCCCCCCTGTCCAACTGTAAGGAGGTGCAATCCCTCCATTTTGACTCTATTTTATTGTTATGGGATGTAACCACAGGAGCTAATCAAGTAAAGGATACACTGTGTCTCTCTGTGCTATTCTCTTAAAAAAATAATAACTATCTTGAAATGGAAAACATAAATTAAAACAGCCAGTCAGTGTGATGTTTTCCATTTTGCATCTGTCTTTGATACACTTAGTCTGGATTCAGTGTCTAGCAGAATGAATAGCCGCTTGCCTACATAATTCTAACATGAACTCCTTAATGTTGAAGCTAGGAAGGAGTTTATCCTAGCCATAGAGAAAGCCATGTTTAAATGAAAGCTCCTGCCAGGAGCGCAAGCCTGTCATCCTAGCTCCTCAGGAGGCTGAGATTTGAGGATCACAGTTTGAAGCTTGTCTGGGCATCAAAGTCTGGCAGACTCTTCTATCCAACAAACACCAAATGAAAGCCAGCAGTGGAACAGTTGCTGAAGTGGTAGAGTACCAGCTTAGAGGAAAAAAAAAAAAAGCTAAGAGAAAATACCTAGGCTTTGAGTTCAAGCCCAGTACTGGAATACACACACACACACACACACACACACACACAAGCTGGGTGCTAGTGGCTCATGCCTCTATTCTTGGCTCTAACTCAGAAGGCTGAGAACTGAAGATCAAAGCCAGCTCAAGCAGGAAAGTCTGTGAAATTCTTGCTTTGAATTAACCACTAGAAAACTGAAAGTGGGGCTGTGACTCAAAGTGATAGAGCACTAATCGCTCAGGGACAGCCCCCAAGCCCTGAGTTCAAGCCCAATGAGACACACACACACTCACACACACACACACACACACACACAAACACACACAGAGGCACCCAGTCTGCAACAATAAAGCTTAAGACAGTAGATTCAGCTCTGTGAACCCATTTTCATGATACAACACTTTGCTTACACATTCCAACTCTACCAATTTTTTTTTTCTTCCAGTCCTGAGGCTTGAACTCTGGGCGCTGTCCCTCAGCTCTTCAGCTCAAGGTGAGCACTCTACCACTTGAGCCACAGCACCATTTCCGGTTTTCTGGTGGTTTATTGGAGATAAGCATCTCACAGACTTTCCTGCCAAGGCTGGCTTTGAACCACGATCCTCAGATCTCAGCCTCCCGAGTAGCTAGGATGACAGGCGTGAGCCACTGGTGACCGGCTCAATTCTACCAATTCTTTCATCAGGCTACACTTTGATGCGAATAGAGCTTAGAAGACACTGGAAGCCAGCTTGGCGTTTATGAAAGTTTGTTGGCTAGACCCTAGGTTCAAGAGAAAAGCCAATATGGAGAGTTTAGGCCTGAAGTGGATGTAGGATGCTGGACTTGTCTCTTCCTTGCTGGAGGAGGGATCTGCCCACAGGCCACTGGCCAGCAGCAGGGTGCACTGCCAGGGTACCCCATCCTCCTCTTGGGCTTCTGAATTTAACACATCCAAGCTCAGGAAGCAGCAACTGCAACTTGGATGATGGAGGTTCTGGGAGCAGCGAAAATCCCCATCTACTCATTATCTTCATATAATTATCTCCCTGGAAGGATTTTTATTTTATTTTATTTTTTGCCAGTCTTGGGGTTTGAACTCAGAGCTTGGGCACTATCCCTGAGCTTCTTTTTTTTTGCTCAAGGCTAGCACTCTACCACTTGAGCCACAGCACCACTTTTGGCTTTATCTGTGTATGTGGTACTGAGGAATCGAACCCAGGGCTCCATGCATGCGAGGCAAGCGCTCTACCACTAGGCCGCAGTCCCAGGCCTGGAAGGATATTTTCAAATGCCTTTAGCCGTTAGCTTTCACCCCTCTTGTCACCAAAGGAATTCCAGGAAACTTCTGAGGCAGGGCTTGCTGGTGCCCACCCTCATCACCTCCCCACTGTCCGGCAGTAACCAGTAAACAAAGATTGCGTTTGCCATAAGTGAGGAGTTGGAAGCTGTTAATGGAAGCACAAAGCCCTGAGTAGACTCAGGAAGAAGGGCATTTATCACTGGCCCAGGAGAAACTCATTTGAAAAGAAAAACATTCTCCCCAGGAGGTGGAGGGAGGAAATTGAGGAATGCTGTGCAGTGATTGGATCCAAGTTCTGGGAGGTGGGGCGCCCATTGGAGCCACCTACATACAGATTCTCCACTAGGGGACAAGATACCCAGCCTGGATTTCTCCTTTCTTCCTATTCCTTGTATTCCTGCTGGTAAAATAGCTGATCTTTTTTTGTTGTTGCTGTTAATTGTGGTCATTTCCCCCCTGTTATCAGCAGAGTGGGCTTTTCCTGCTCTTGAATCAGTGCTGAGCTAGGCAGGTGCCAATCAGAAACAAGCAAAATGAGAGAACTGCAACTCCAGGAAATGTATATCTCAAGTATTTTAATATACACACATATGTAGGACATGCATATACTTACGTGTACACATATGTGGGCACACATGCACATGCACACACACATATCCATACATGCATATAACACGTACATACATGTGAACACACATATAGATATACATGCATGCCTATACATAATCACGCATATACATGTGTTTATATACCTATATGTGCCCATGTACACATACACATATTTACAATCATTCATATCCCCATATGTATGCATATATGCATGTGTGTATGTATATGTATATATATGTGCATTTAATATATAACATTTTCATTTACTGTATTATTATCCTATGCATTGTATGGAGAAGAAAGTCAAGACCTCAGGTCCTTTAGGTAGAGAGGTGATGGATGGATCTGAGCTTTTAACCCCTTTTGTCTGTTTAAAAAGCCCCATCCATTAGTACCCATGGCCTAAAACTGTCCATCTAGCCAGAAGTCTCAAGATGGGGCTGTTTCAAGGTTGTATTGGCAGCCCGGTCTGTTTCAGCTTCTGTGGTTGATTTGTACATTTCACTGGGGATGTGGCTTAGTGGGAGAGTGCTTGCCTAGCATGCGTGAGGCCCTGGGTCCAATTCTTTGGTACTACATAAACAAATAATAATAACAACAACAACAACAACAACAATAATATCCCTAGTCTGTGTGCAGTCCGGGCTTCTCTGAGTTCCTGCACCCTGCTTCTGCAAAAGGTAGAAGATGAATGGAAGGTTCTCTGGTACACAAGACTTCTGCTGATGAACTCATTAGACGGGAAGAGCACCTGGCCTTGCCTGCGCTGGCAGGTTAAGGCCATTCTCCCCAGCAAGGCAAGCATCCAGCTTATCTTCAGCCCAATGTGTTTGTTACTTCATCAAAGACAATATTGAATACGAACGGGAACAAAACATTCCCTGCCCTCCAAAACCCTATGTGTGTGGAATATTGTCTGAGCGATTACTTGCATTGATGAGGCTGTTTTTTTTCATATCCAGCCATAGACACAGAGATGCAGAATCCCAACCCATTTCTTGCTCCCATGCTATGGAAACTTGTTTATCTTTATTCTATTCTATTCTTCTTCTTCCTTTTAATGTGTGCTCTCCACTCTCATCCAAGGCTGCATCATGCCGGTGACTGACCTACTTTTGCTGTGGTGTTAGATTTGTTTTTAATTATAGCAATTACAGTACCCTGATCACTGGCATCATCCACAGGGTATTGAGTTTTTTCCTTTTTCTTTCCCCCCCTTCTCTCTCTTAATGTGATTGTTACTTGGATTACACAGCTTTGGTGCCAGCATGGGGCCTACTAATGACCCAAGGATGGGGTGACAGTGCATCAGAGGTCAGCACAGCTGGGCTGCAGTCGGTCTCCTGTCTGCTAGGCCAACCTCTCTGGGGTGATGGAAATTGCTACTCCATAACAAAGCCTTGGGAGTCTTCGACCTCCCTAGGAGAAAGATTCTTTTAGGTCACTCTAGGGAATAAGACATTCGTATTTTAAAGAAGAGAGTTCCTTCTTATCTCCTCCCTCTCCCCCCCCCCCTCTTTCCTTCCTTTCTGGTTTTCCACTGCTCCACTCTCTGTTTTCTGGTGGTTAATTAGAGATAAGAGTCTTCCAGACATTCCTGCCCAGGCTAGCTTTCAACCAAGATCTTCAGATCTCAGCCTCCTGGGTGCCCAGGATGACAGGTATGAGCCATTGGTGCCCAGCAGGAAGGAAGAGTTCCTTGATCGGGAATCGAACCTGGGCCGCAACAGTGAGAGGCCTGAATCCTAACCCCTAGGCTACCAGGAAGTTTGAGGTCACTTGGGCTACTATAAGAAATACATCCTGACTGGTGGTGAGACACATTCCTCACAGTTCTGGAGGCTGGAAGTCCAAGGCCAAGGTTCCAGCAAGTCAGGTCCTCCTTCTGGTTCACGGATAATCTGTCTTCTCATCCTATCCTCTCTCCCAAGGTGAAGAAGAAGGAGGAAGGAGGGATAGTGAGACAGAGAGAGACAAAGACAGAGACAGACAGAGAGACAGAGACAGAGAAAGATAGAAAGAGACAGAGAGAATCAAGCTCTCTCCTGTCTCTTCTTCTTCTTTTTTTTTGCCAGTCCTGGAGCTTGAACTCAGGGGCCTGGGCACTGTCCCTGAGCTTCTTTTGCTCAAGGCTAGCACTCTACCACTTGAGCCACAGGGCCACTTCCAGGAATCGAACCCAGGGCCTCATGCATGCTAGGCAAGCACTCTCACCACTGAGCCACCTTCCCAGGCCTCCTGCCTCTTCTTACAGAGGCACTGATCCCATTTGCAGGGGCTCCCTCCTCATCAATTCATCCCCCTCAAAAGGCCCAACTTCTTATCCTCCTTCTACCAGGGATTTCATCTCCACATCTGCATTTCAAAGGGGCATGGACATTTAATCCGTGACATCTCATGACCGCAACCCCGAAGGGGATTACTGGTGGCGGTGAGGACAGGGTACTTCTGATGGAGACTACTCTGTGTGCAAATAGTAATTCACCTTTCCTGGCTATTCAAAGAAGCAGAGACTCTGTCTAACTCTTTTCAGATAGCAAAACCATGGCGTGGGAGGGGCAGAGACTGGCTTTGCCACCCTCTGAGGTGTAAGGGATGGGTTTTGGGTTTCAATAACAAGACCCTCAACCCCCCAGACACCACCCCGAAGCAGAAGCCCTGGGAACAGATGCCTGCGCAAATGGCTCCAGGCCTTCCAGTCTTCAGAGGCCGAAGCTGATGTGAGGAAGCTTTGCTACTCTTAGAAACCAACCCCCTGCCAGGCTCCTGTACTCCTAGCTACTCAGGAGGCTGAGATCTATCTGAGGATCATAGATCAAAGCCAGATCAGGCAGGAAAGTCCACAAGACTCCTATTTCCAATTAACCACCCCTCCACCCCGCCCCCAAAGAAGCCAGTGGTGCTGTGGCTCAAGTGTTGAGAGCCCTAGCCATAAGCACTGAAGTGCAGGGGTAGTGCCCAGGCCCTGAGTTCAAGCTCTAGGACTAGCAAGAAAGAGAGAGAGAGAGAGAGAGAGAGACAGACAGACAGACAGACAGACAGAGACAGAGACAGAGAGACAGGAAGGTAGGAAGGAAGGAAGAAATGAGGAAAGAAAGAAAGAGAGAAAGAAAGGAAGGAGAGAGGGAAGGAGGGTGAGAGGAAAGGAAAGAAGCAAGCAAGGAAGGAAATTAAACTTAATTGACAATATAGCAAAGGTGGTGATTAATGCACTCTTCTGCTTGGATGAAGTGCATACAGTCAAATCTAATTAATTCTCATCTCTAGAATAGAACTGGGATGACTCAGAAGGAGAGGCACCAGCTTAACCTTCTTACTGAGCTCAGAGCCCCACCTAGCAGAGCCCAGTTTTAAGCCCCCTCTACACAGAGAGATACTAATTTGCTTAGAGATTGTTGATATACTAATTACAAATCACTCTCACCTACTCATTAGAGTAACTCCCCCAAGGATTTCTCTCCTCCTTTTCGCTCTGTGCTAATTACAGGTCTATCTTTGAATTGCAGCAGAATGCTAAAGAACGAGAGACCTGGATTGGAATCCAGACTATTCTGCTTACTGATTGTGGATGTTTATGCTTAGCTTTTGGGGGAGAAGGCTTCAGATTTTGGGGTGTTTTTGTTTGTATGTTTGTGGACCGTATGCTTAGCTTTTGGGGGAAAGGGCTTCAGATTTTGGGGTGTTTTTGTTTGTTTTGGGATACTGGAATTTGAACTCAAGGTTTTATGCTTGTTAAGCAAGCAAGTACTCTACCACTTGAGCCATTTCCCCTGGCCTCAGCCTCAGGGGTGTGTGTGTGTGTGTGTGTGTGTGTGTGTGTGTGTGTGTGTGTGTGTGTGTGTGTGTCCATCCCTGTGGGCATGTTGTAGCCCACGTTGTCCCTGGACTTTGCAGGGTCCCTACCACCACCACCACCACCACCAAAAATCCCAGGCAGGAAGGAAGTCCATGAGACTCTTTTTTTGGGGGGGGGGATCCGGTCGTGGGGCCTGAACTCTGTGCCTGGGTGCTGTCCCTCAGCTCTTCAGCTCAAGGCTAGCGCTCTACCACTTGAGCCACAGCGCCACTTCCGGCTTTTTTCTTTTTGCTTATGTGGTGCTGAGGAATGGAACCCAGGGCCTCAGGCATGCAAAGCAAGTGCTCTACCACTGAGCCACCTTCCCAGCCCTCCATGAGACTCTTATCTCCAATAAACCCCTAAAAAACTGGAAGTGGCACTGTGGCTCCAGTGGTAGAGCACTTGCCTTGAGCAAAAAGGGCCTGGGAAAGCACCCAGGCCCTGAGTTCAAGATCCATGATCGCCAAAGGAAAAAAAGAAAAAAGAAGTTTGTTAGGAGCTTTGACTCCTTCCTCTCTGTCTCTGTCTCTGTCTGTCTCTCTCTCATAATGGAGCTTGAACCCAGGGCCTGGGCACTGTTACTGTTTGCATTCAAGGTGCCTGAAGTCCTACCACTTAAGCCACAGTTCACTTCTAGTTTTTGGTGGTTCAATGCAGATAAGAGTCTCATGGACATTCCTGCCCAGGCTGGCTTTGAACCTTGATCCTCAGATCTCAGCCTCCTGAGTAGCCAGGATGACAGGCAGGCGTCACCAGTGCCTGTTTGTGCCTTTTTGTCCCCACTCATCATTTGTTGTTCTCTGATGCTCAGATGAATTTCCTTACTTCTTAGAATATGCAAATCACATTCCCTCTTCACCGAGTGGCTCATTTGACCATTCACCCAAGCACACCTGCGTACTTCCAATGCAGATGGGGTAAAAGACCTTTGATGAAGGTAGAGTTCAGTTCAGTGAGTCTCCTGGGAGACAAAGCATCAACCCCTGCTAAGAAAATGAGGGAGAAACCAATGGAAAAAGCTTAGAGCCAGACTGGAAAAGTGAGGTTTCTCTGAACCTGGAAAGGAAGTGGTGGTGGTGGGGAATCTCAGAACAGAAACAATTCTGATATGGAGAATCTGGAATGTGAGATTCCACTTGTAAGAGTCCTTAGTCCATGAACAGATGTTGACAGCTGTCACTCCATGGGTGGAGACATATCCCCTGGGCCATGTACTTCCCACTCTCTCTGAGAACAGTTTTCAAGATGTAGTGAGCAAGGTAGCAGATTCCTGGGAGGAGAGGATAACCACCACTTCTCCAACTTCTCATTTCTGTTGAAAAATCCTTCGTAGGACGAGGTGGAATGAGTTGGTCTGTGTAGATGGTTAGGAGGAAGTAACTGAATCCCATAGGTAAGGCACCAGAAGATCCAGGCACCAGGGCAAGAACCAATCAGAGAATAAATTCAGATTGCTACTTGTGCAAATGGATGGATGGGGGCTAGCCGTTTGCTGTGGTCCAGTACAAATGTGCACAGGAAAATAGGGGCATATCGTTGAAGGTCTGTGATCGGTTTCATTCTGGGCATGACCAGCTTGAGGTGTGTGGGATTGTCAACAGGATGTTGAGAGAGAGAGAGATACGGAGCTGGGAGCCAAGGACCACACAGGCTGGAGACCTATTAGCTGATTAGATGCGAGTTGGACTGAGAAAAGGCGGAATGCAATCCTTGGAACAAATCTGGGACTCCTGAGACCCCCACCCCACTTCGCTCTGGGCTCTTCCTACAGCTGTGATGGAGTGTTCTTCTGCTGAGATGAAGGGTCTGTGGTGGTTTTCCTTGAATTGAAATCTGTGCTGTGACTTCTCCTTTCCGGATGGACAGGCGGAAGTCATCCATGTGCCTACAAAGTCAGAAAAGGAATGAGACCTCTGACAGTCTCTGTCTCTCTCTGCTTGCCCTTGACACTCATCTGCCGAGAAAGCCAAAATAGAACACCTAAAGAGACCTCATGGAGAGGACTGTGAGGAGAGGTACAGAGGCTCCCATGAATAGCCGAGGTCTGTGGTCAGATGCTCAGGCGCACAGCATTTGACATGTCCAGTCCTACTGCTAGCTGAGGGCTGAGGTGGAGGAGAGGTAATCATCTCTCCTGTGTGCAGTTCCAGCTCCTGACCCAGAACAGCTGGTGTAATAAATGCAAGATTTATATGGTCTTTGAAGATGGGTTGCTAAAGTGGGAAACGATATAGGCACATAAAATTTACCGTGTCAATCATATGTAGTTTGAACATATTAAGAGCATGCATGAAACCTTCATTCCCAACCATTGACAAAAAGTCTGCATCTTTGTGTGTGTGTGCATGTATGTGCATGAGTGTGTGTGTGTGTGTGTGTGTGTGTGTGTGTGTGTGTTTATGGGCCAGAAACTAATAGCTGGTAATTTCTGCATTTGATCTGCTATCTGTTTATTCCCCAACTCCCTAGCACAATAAGAAGCTCTATTATAATTAACTGTTTATGTCACTTATACTGTGACGAACATGATACTTAATGTCACGGTAAAATGTCTATATAGCAATGCAGTACAATCTCCAGGAATTGTGGTTCACTTCGGTAACATTGGATACTGAAAACTATGCTTCAGCTTCTTAACTTGAAGGTCAATGTATTTATTTTTTCCCCTTTTTTGTGCTCTGTAATTTCAAGACTCAATGACTCACTGGAGAAACTTGGTTAAAATTCAGTTTTTCAGATCCTCCATGTAGTGAGCAAGTTCAATAAGCTTGAGCTCAGGTGAACGGATGGATGGACGGATGTTTTTTTTTTTTAAGTGTAATGTGTGTACATGATGGAATTCTATCTAGCCATAAAAATGAAGTCCTGTTATTTGTGACAGCATGGATGAGTTGGGAGGCCAGGAAGCGAAATAGGATAAGCTCAGTTCAGAAACATACACCACACAACCTCCCTCAAATATGGAAGCTAAAAATTGATCTCTAAAGTAGGGAGCAGAATAGTGATAATCAGAGGAAAGACAAGGAGAGGGAAATGTGGGGGAAGCTGGGGAACAGGTGCTGAGTTCTAATTAGGAGCAAGAAGCGCAGTTATTAATATGGAAAGTTGGAATGTGAGTGAGGAAAAACTATGAAAAGAGTGTATCTTGAGAAAAGAGGGATTTACTATTAGCATAATTCATAGGCAGCCAGAGCAAGAATTCAGCACGTCTTTGTAAATCTATGTTCATAAAATGGAGAATTCTTCACAGCAGGCTAACCAGAGACCTAACCAACAGAGGAACAGCAAGACAATGTCTAGTTCAAGATGATCTTACCACAAAGAAATGGTAAAAGTTCAGCATGATGAATGCACTTTGGTTCCATCCTTGTACAATGTGAGCTTGTCTGGAAACATGACAATGTACTTCAAAAAATACCCAGTGATAATGCATCTGCTAAGAAGAAACACAACTGTGCATGACCCTTTCTTCATGCCTCATGTCTATAAAGGGAAGGGCCACCTTTTCCTCTCTGTACATCTTCCGAACTCCTGGCCTTCAGTGGGTGAGATCTGAGCACTCTAAATACAATTAGGAGTGTTTTGAGCCAGGCTTTCGTGGTTCATGAGCTACTCAGGAGGCTGAGATCCGAGGACTGCAGTCCAAAGCCAGCTCAGCCAAGACACAATTTATGAGACTCTTTTTTTTTTTTTTTTGCCGGTCATGGGGCCTGAACTCTGGGCCTGGGTGCTGTCCCTCAGCTCTTCAGCTCAAGGCTAGTGCTCTACCACTTGAGCCACAGCGCCACTTCTGGCTTTTTCTGTTTATGTGGTGCTGAGGAATCGAACCCAGTGCCTCATGCTTGCAAGGCATGAACTCTACCGCTGAGCCACCTTCCTAGCCCCTTTATGAGACTCTTATCTCCAAGTAATCCACCAAAAATAAAAGCTGGAATTGGGAGGTGTGGTTCAAGGGATAGAGTGCCAGCCCTGCGGTACAAAGCTAGGTCCTGAATTCAGGCTCTGGTGCAGACACACACACACACACACACACACACACACACACACACACACACACACACACACACACATACACACACACTCCCTCAGACTCTACTACTGCCAAAAAAGTACACCTGATCATAGACTGAAGGTTGACTTAAAACAGACTTCATTTTTAAGTGTGTTTGTAGAACAATCTGAATGGAAGAAGTAACCTGAGCTTGGAGCTGCTACACCCAAGGAAATTAATAAGAAGTCAATGACTTTGAATTGCTCGAGCCTGAGGGAATCAGGGCAGGTAAGAGCTGGTTATAAAGGGATGATTTGCTGTTCGTTTCCTTTCTGGGCAGCCAACACATGGATCCAGTATGCCTTTGTAAATTTCTATTAATAAAATCAATAGCACTTCATGGAAGCATATTTTTAGCTTTATCCTTTCTCCCGAAAGGCAACTTTATCCCATTTGACTTGCATTACTTCATTTTAATCCCTCCCCAGGTCTTCCTCTCATGAAGGCTCGGCCGTTACTATGGCAATGAGGGTGTAGGAGATGTGGAGAGAAGATGGCTTTACCCAGAGCTCCAAACGAGACCATTTATATACATACCCGGCGAACACGAGAGCGTAGGAGAGGCAATAATTAAGGCAGCCGTTTCTAGAAATTTCCCTTTGCAAAGGATGTGATCGTTTCACTCAATTATCTGAGGAAGGCGTTGAAAGGAGACCACTCTGACTTACACTCGAGAGGTGTCTCTGACTATTTAATATTTCATCGTGAGACCGTCTGAAACTCGGATGCGGTATTTCCACTGGAACCCATTTCTGACGGTACTAGGAAGAACGTATCTTTTCAGGCTCAGATTTATGTTCTTTACTTAAGAAAATGCTACACACGTGGAGGTCAAAGGCGTTCACGTGGATTTGTGTTTTATGGTGTAGAAACTTTCAGAGTCGTCAGGGAAGCTCTAGCTAGAGGCAAGAGCAATTTTCTTCTTCTAGGATTGTGCCCGTAGCCCGTTCTCTTCCCTGAGCTTGCCTACACTCTTAGGAACCTGTACATGACACATCTTGTCCCCTCCCTCAATTATGATGACATAAAAGGCATCAGAGTGAAGATGCTTTGAAAATGCATACTATTTAATAATCATCTCTTTATCCTTTATGCTTTTGGACAAGCATTCTTCCAACTCGTTTTGTTTATTCCCTGGACACTCCCAGGTTTTCTCTCTCTCTCTCTCTCTCTGTCTTCCATTCCTTCATTATCCTTTCTACTCCTTCAAAAAGCCTTTCAGGCTGGGTACCGGTGGCTCACACCTGTAATCCTAGCTACTCAGGAGGCTGAGATCTAAGGATTACAGTTCAATGCCAATTCAGGCAGGAAAGTCTGTGAGACTCTTATCTCCAATGAATCAATTTTTAAAAAGCTGGAAGTAGAGCTGTGGCTCAAATAGTAGAGCACCAGCCTTGAGAAAAAAGAGCTAAAAGGACAGCAGAAAGGAAGGAAGGAAGGAAGGAAGGAAGGAAGGAAGGAAGGAAGGAAGGAAGGAAGGAAGGAAGGAAGGAAGAAGGAAGGATGCATGCAAGCAGGCAAGCTTTTCTGCCCTCTCTGTTACGCCAGGGAAAACCTATAATGATGTTTCTTAATGGTTGTTCTGGAGAAGAGGCATTGGGTATTTTCAAAAATTGTTCCCATGTCAAATATGTCAAAGATATTCCAAGTTAAATTGAGTGAGTAACTGGCCTCGTGCTGAGGGGTTGGTTTGATTCTCTTCTACTCCTAGTCTGCGGATGCCTCTCAAATGTCCATCAAGTAGTGAGAATGGGCAGTGGCACAGTCAGTATTCGGCCTCACATTCCTTAGTTGCTTCTAGAAGCTTCCTACTCCTCTCATGTCACCTCCTGGGGACAATCTCTGTGAAATGGTTTTGGGGAAACTCCACTCTCTGTGATAACTTCTTTCTGACCAAGCTTGTGACTTCCTGGCAGTCACAGGAAGCTTGCACCACAGAAACACTGCGAGAGGTGTTGCTTGTAGCTACATGGTGTAGACTGGGAAATTACTGCAGCCCCAGGTCCCATCCAGCTTCTTTCTAAGGAGATTGGATCATCTATCCCAAAATACAGTTATACAGTAGGAATAGGGTCTGATATTCTACAATGGGGGCCGGGGTGGGGTGGGGGAAGCCTACTGTTTACAATTTTTGTTAACACCTAGAAGAATTCATAGGTAACCCACAGGAAGTGATGGATTCTCTGCTGAGCAGCCACCTTGGCCTTGGGCCCAACAACCCTGGGTTCATCCTCATGATGACTACTTCTCCCCAGGAAGACTGGCAGCCCCACTCAACCCCTGGCAATGTGGTGGTTGAGGACCTTGTTCTCAAAGGAATGACTAGATGGTCTGGATGGAAAAGAGATTCAAAGACAAGTCACCCTAAGGCCAATCAAAACAACTCTGAGAGGTCATCTCACCCCAGTTAGATGGGCCAATATTGTGAATTCGAACAACAGATAGTGGCAGGGATGTGGGAGGAAACCCTTACTGCACTGCTGGTGGGAAGGTAAACTGATACAACCACTCTGGACAGCAGTCTGGAGGTTCCTCAAAAACCTAAACAATAGATCTTCCCTACGACCCAGCCATACCACTCCTGGGCATCTACCCTGAACATCAAGAGCCAGGATACTGTAAAGACACTTGCTCATCCATGTTCACTGCAGCACTCTTCACGCTAGCCCAGTGTGGAAGCTGCCTAGATGCCCCACAATAGTTGAGTGGATCCCAAAAAAAATGTGGTGCCTGTACACATCGGAATTTTACACAGCCATTAAAAAGAATAATATGTCATTTGCTGGGAAATAGATGGACCTAAAACAAATCATGTTTAGTGAGGTAAGCCAAGCTCAAAGAGACAAATGGCAGAAGCTAGATCTAATACACTGGGGCATAATAAATTATACAGGTCTCTAGGCATTCATACACAGTGAGACCAAAGGATGATACTCTAAGCAGAGGAACAGAAAGGCACAATGTCTATGTACATCTGATCATATAAAATAATATTTATGGAGATGATCTTCAGGAAATGAAAACAAGAGGTTTTCTTTTCTTTTTTGCTGTCTTTGTTTTCTTTCCTTTTTGTTCTGCATGTTTGTTTTTCTGTCTTTGGGAGGGTAAGGGGAGGCGCAGAAATGGAGGGACAAAGGGTGAACAAATGCAGCAGTGATACTCACTGGACATTATGTGGAAAATGAACAATACAACTTGTGGATGGGGATGGTAGGGGAAAACTGGGAGAGAGTGAGGGAAGAGGTAACATTGTCCACAAGGAAATGTACTCCTTACTGACATATGTAACTGTCATCCTTCTGCATATCACCTTTATAATAACAATAAATATATATATATGTATATTTTTTTGGGGGTCCGGTCGTGGGGCCTGAACTCTGGGCCTGGGCGCTGTCCCTCAGCTCTTCAGCTCCAGGGTAACCCTCTACCACTTGAGCCATAGCACCATTTCCGGCTTTTTTCTTTTTGCTTATGTGGTGCTGAGGAATTGAACCCAGGGCCTCAGGCATGCAAGGCAAGCGCTCTACCACTGAGCCACCTTCCCAGCCCTACAATAAATATATTTTAAAAGCATCATCCTGCCGGTCTTAGGAATTCAAGAAAAGTAGAAGTAGCACTAGGTCTTTTACTTAATGATTAACTTATCAATGGTTTAGAAATGTGATCATTTTATATTATCAGCATCTAAACTTAGGTGACTAAAAGTGTTATCAGAAAAAAATGTGTTTCCTGGGACTTTGGATGAAACTTTAGCATCAACTCTCCCAGATGGAATGAAGAATTTCTATCTCCCTCCCTACAGATGGCCAGGGTCTGACTTTGATCTTTTCCAGCTCATTCTTCTCTTCCCTTTCACATTGACCTTTACCAACCCAGGCCCATCCCCCACCTCCCAGAAATACCACTGGTACATATGCCTTCTGTTCCCAGGAGCAGATGGCTTAAATATATATATATATATATATATATATATATATATATATATATACTTGATATATTCTTGACCTTTCCCATTCTCTCCATTCAGCCAGGTATGACTTTATTCTGGAAAGGGGGTGAGGGGTGTCTTAGAAGAAAGGCAGAGACAGTGTGAGATCCCATTTCCTAGTTTTCCCAGTTCCTGAGTTCATTAGCATTTCTCACTCTGCTCTGCAACAGGTGCACAGTTAATGGAATGAATATCAATATGGAGATTAGAATTGTTCGGCTGATGGGCAAAAACACTGCAGTCTTTTGAACGCTCCCCCTCCCCCTCCCCCCCCTCCCCCCCCCCACCCCCCACATCCAGTTTTTGGACACACTCAAGGAAAGCTTGTGGCGGACAAGATAGACAGGCATTGGCTAATGCTGTCTGTGTCTTACCCCAAGCCAGGCTATAGAAGAGAGGGTGATCCTCCCTCCTGAAATGGTTGCCTGATCGCTGTCCTTGGTGCTGAACATTCCCATCCATTACTAGATACTATGTAGAGAGCCTTAAGGTCAGAGCACCTGAGATTTCCCAGAGGGAGGGAGATGCGGTAGCCACCAGGAAGCCCACGACTTATGTCATCCTTTGTAAAAGCTAGGCCATGTATTTATAGCCTCTCCTCTACAAAACAGACCTTTCCTGACGATCCATGCTAATTGCTTCAAGCAGGAGGGCTGGTGAGTTGGTCTCCATGGCGATGATTGTACACTGGGGTCTCCTAGGAGACAATGACTTGTGTGACAGATTTTGGATTCATTAACTGCCAAAAAGGACAAAAAAAGAGTTTTTTTTCCCCTTTCCATACTGAGCCATGATGAGACGGCTTCAGTTAAAATTTAATTATTTCTACCCTTTAATTTTTCCTTCCTATGGGAGGAAAAGATGAGTTATTCCAAGAAAGAAAGAGGCTCTTAAGGGCCCATAAGGGGTAAAAATACTATTTCATGAATTATATTAAACATATACCTGAAAGAGCTGGGTGCTGGTGGCTCACGGCCTATAATCCTAGGCACTCAGGAGGCTGGGATTTGAGGATCGCCGTTCAAAGCCAGCCCGGGCAGGAAAGTCTGGGAAACTCTTATCTCCAATTAATCACCAATAAAAGCCACAAGTGGAGCTATGGCTGTAGCAATAGCTTTGAGCAAAAAAGCTCAGGGACAATATCCAAGCCATGAATTCAAGCCTCAAGACTGGTGTGTGTGTGTGTGTGTGTGTGTGTGTGTGTGTATGTGTGTGTGTGTATGGGGAGCATGCACACACACACACACACACACACACACACACACACACACACACACACTACCTTAAAGACAAAGTGATGAGCCAGAGATAAAGTTCTGGATGTCACTTATAATGTCTTTGTTCTGCTGGATTGTGTTCTTTGCCGACACTGAACAATAACTTTGTTTTAATTTTTTATGATTTCTAATGTACATCTCCTCATTCCCCTGAGCTTAAGAACACATGGGCTGTTCTGTATTACAAAACCTTCTTTCAGGCATGGTATGAATTAAGGACTCCCCTCCACCCACATGGGAGTTGCTGATGACCCATCATCATAGCTCCTCAGTTCCTGGCTAGAGCATACAGATAGATCCTTGCAGCCCAAATGCTCCATTCATCTCAAAGCCTAGAAACCTGCCAAGCCCTCGTAGATGATGTAGCACTGCTCTGGTGAAGGGTTGTTTCTTGAAGCAAGAAACTAGGACAGCTGGGTGCCAATGTCACACCTGTAATTCTAGTTACCCAGGAAGGTGAGATCTGGGGTTCCTGGTTTGAAGATAGCCCGGGCAGGAAAGTCTGTGAAATTCTTGTATCCCATTGAATACTAAACAGCTGAAAGAAGGGTTGTGGCTCAACTGATTGAATGCCAGCCTTGAGCAAAAATCTTAGTGCCAAGGCCCTGAGTTCAAACCCCAATACTGACACCAAAAGAAAAGATTAGAACTATAAAGAAAGAAGGAAGGGGGGCTGGGAAGGTGGCTCAATGGTAGAGCGCTTGCCTTGCATGCATGAGGCCCTGGGTTCGATTCCTCAGCACCACATAAGCAAAAAGAAAAAAGCTGGAAGTGGCGCTGGGAAGGTGGCTCAAGTGGTAGAGTGCTAGCCTTGAGCTGAAGAGCTGAGGGACAGCGCCCAGGTCCAGAGTTCAGGCCTCATGACCGGACCCCCCCCCCCCAAAAAAAAAAAGAAAGAAGGAAGGAAAGGAGTGAAGAGAAAAGAAAAGAAAGGGGGAGAGGAAGGTAAAGGAAGAAAAGAAAGGAGAGAAGAAAAAGGAGGAAGGAAAGGAAGGAAGAAAAGAAGGGAGAAGAGAAAGAGGAAAGAGGAAAAAGAAAGGAGGAAGGAAGAGAAAGAAGAAAGGAGGAGGAAGGGAGGGATGAAGGGAGACGGCAAAGGAAGAAAAGAAAGGAAAAATGAGCTAGGGACTGGTGGCTCACACCTGTAATTCTCCAATTAACCATCAGAAAACTGGAAGTGGTGCTGTGGCTCAAAGTGGTAGCTAGCCACAGCACTCAGGTCCTGAGTTCAAGCCTTACAACCAACAACAAAAAAAACGGGGCGGGAGGAAAGAAGGAAGGAAGAAAGGAAAGGAGTGAGGGAGGGGAGGGAAGAAGGAAAGAAATGAGGAAGTGAAGGAAGAAGAAAAGGAAAGAAAGAAGGAAAATATTCCTTTTTGGCTTGCCTCCATTTTCCTAACAATTCTTCTTATTAAAAAAAAAAAAAAAGTAGCACCTCTTGGTAAGTCTACTCAAGACTTTCCTGCCTTTAGGTCTGTTTCCTCAATCAAGATTTACATTTGATACCCATAATTGAGGAAGCATCACCAGCACTGATGTGTATTTTGTTTTGTTTTGTGTTTCTGGCTGGTCCTGGGACTTGGATTCAGGGCCCGAGCACTGTCCCTGAGCTTTTTTTTTTTTTTTTGCTCAAGGCTAATGCTCTACCACTTTGAGCCACAGTTCCATTTCTGTGTTATTTTGTTTGTTTTATTTATTTATTTTTTTTAGGTTAACTGGAGGTAAGAGTCTCATGGACTTTCTTGCCTGGGCTGACTTTGAACCATGATCCTCCTGAGTAGCTAGGATTACAGGCGTGATTCCCGGCACCTGGCTTTATGTGTCTTTTATGTTTTGTCACTTGATTGGAGCACTTCTTGACATAGAAGTTGTCAAGATTAATTATTGAGACATCTTGATAATTCCATTTCAATTCCATTTGTTTAGGGAGTAATGTTCCAATTTTTCAATTAAATTTGTGCTAAATGTAGTAACCAGTTCTAAACAATTGGCTGAGGGGACACACACACACACACACACATCCTTTTTTCACAAAGTTTTCTGAAGTCTTTATTATTTTTATAAGCAGATATCTTAATTCATTTTAAAATTGGACATCTTTCTTAATCTGGAAGGAAAACAGCAACAGCAACAACCTCAAAACACTATCCTTTTATGAGTGTCCTGAAGGAACACAGACTGCTAATGATACCATGAGGAGAAAAATGCATTGGTCTGCAGCAGAGAGAAGAGGATCGTGTTTCAGCATTCAACTGATTTGGCATGCCACCGATCTCTAAATTGTGTTAGAATTGGACCAGAAGCTAGTTCATTATTACAGTGATTTGCATACTAATTGCATCATCAAATTTTACATTTAGGAAAGATCATCACGATTACTTTAAAGAAAAAAAAAGTCACCCTTTGGAGCTGAACTGAGCCTTGTGTTGAAATATGGTTACTGGGTCTGAGTAATGCCATCTTGTCCTCATTCCCATCCTGGTGTCTTAATGGACCACCAGGACTCTTCACCCAGTTTGGAAGACTCTAGAGGTCAAAAAGGTCATTTCTCGGCATTGCAGATGTTGTCATGGGCTGTTTGGCTTCAGGAAAGTTTTTCTGCAGAGAATACTTGTCCTTGATTGGTCCCCCTAATTGTTCTCCTTTGCTTCTGTATAGCATGCTTTAGTTTCCCACCCCAATCGTGTGCTTTTGGTCCTGATCAGCTTTGTGCTGGCTACATCCAGGGCGGGTGAGTGTTTTGAGGACGTGAGTCTACCTGCCGTGGCTGGTGTGGTAATAAAGACTCCGGATTTGACCTCTCAAAATGTGGCTCCTCTGTATCTTGCAGATGGGATTTCCATCTAAGGGTGCGAGGAGATCTGGGGTTAAGGGTGTTCTGTGGGAAGTCAATTGCAAGAAACAGAGAAGCCACATCTTGAGAGGTCGAATTGGGAGCCAGTGACTGTAGGTAGATACATATCCCCCTAAACTTGCAGCCTCAAATATACTTAATACTGTTAGGAAACTGAGCCACCAGGGTCAGAAAGAGCAGAAAAACAACCCCAACAAACCAGATAAGCTCGAATGGAGAGCTGAAGAGGGACACCATGGTCATCCGGGGAGTCAGGAGACATAAGGCATGGCACAAAATGGCAGCCGAGGTGGTTGGGGCCCAAATAGGGTCATGGTCAGGGGGCAGGGTCACAAGGGAGCTCGAGAGTTCAGAGTCTTGCAAGTTCATGACCCAGGTCTGACAGACCCAGTAACTTGTTGTCCAAGTCTCTGCCCCTGCCTCTAGGAATTCAGGCACGCCCAGCATCTGGGGGTAGGACTCCACCATCATCACCAAGATGTCAAGATGGTGCCAGTTAGACCCCGTATCTATAGTTCACCATGCCATTGATATCTGTCCATTTTGAGTCTTCCTTGTATATTCCCCCTCCCTCCAAAGTGGGACTCAGACCAAAGTTGTGGTATTTTTCTTGGCCTGAAAGCTTCCATCTGGCTTGTTAGCATCTTTGGGGGGATTGCTTTCTTCTCCGAAGGATTGCTGGGCTATTGAAATGAATGAACATGATTTTATAACTGACTTCCGTAGTGTTAAGCCCGTACACAGGAATTAAGGAGCACCTACTCCCATCGCCATGATCCTTGGTGGAGATGAGCATTTTAACATGGAGTGCTGCCTGTTACATTATGGAGAACCTAGCCCAAGGTGAGGAGACACATTGGGGCAAAGGAGGAAGTGGGATTTCTAGGTTTGAACTTCTGTCTTTATGACTGTGATTTGGGGTAACTGCCTAGGTTTGTTTGGTCAACAGTGTTGAAATCAGCCTTCCATTTTTGCTTCTGAATTTTGATCCTGGTTCAGTAACAGTTCCATGACCTTTTGTAGTGTACAGAAATTGAAGGCATGGTTAAAAGATTTTAGGCACAGTGTCTCCAGAATGATTGATTGTGCTTGAAGCAGTATAGTCTGGACCAGAGAAGTAAAAACTAGGAATTCAAAATTGAATGTTTTAGGCCTGGGAAGGTGGCTCAGTGGTAGAGCGCTTGCCTTGCATGCGTGAGGCCCTGGGTTCAATTCCTCAGCACCACGTCAGCCGAAAAAGCGAGAAGTGTTGCTGTGGCTCAAGTGGTAGAGTACTAGCCTTGAGCTGAAGAGCTGAGGGATAGCACCCCGGCCCAGAATTCAAGCCCCATGACAGACCAAAAACAAAAAACAAAAATTGAACGTTTTAGAAGGAACTGTAATCCTTTCGTACAACTACTGAATAATAACAATAAAAAGAACTGCCAGGTGCTGGTGACTCACACCTATAATCCTAGTCACTCAGGAGGCTGAGATCTGAAGGTCAAGGTTCAAAGCCAGCTTAAGCAGGAAAAGTCCAGGAGATTCTTATCTCCAGTAAACCACCAGAAAACTGGAAGTAGAACTGTGGAACACTAGCCCTGAGCAGAAAAACTCAGGGACAGAGCTCAGGCCCTGAGTTCAAGCCCCATGATGGACAGAGAGAGAGAGAGAAAGAGAGAGAGAGAGAGAGAGAGAGAGACAGACAGACAGACAGACAGATACAGACACAGACAGACAGAGAGACAGAGACATAGAGAGACAGTGACAGACAGAGACAGAGACAGAGAGACAGAGAGAAAGAGACAGAGAGACAGAGAGAGACAGAGACAAAGACAGAGAGAAGAAATTGTCTCAAGACATTGTACTTTTTTTTTCATTGTACTTTTTTTTTTTTTATTACATTGCAGCTAAGATTCTCAACTTCAGACTTGCTGAGACATACAAACAAATGCACGACCTAGAACTGGGAGAAATGTGAAATTCTTAGAAACCCAGAGAATGCTAGAATGGGACCTTATATTTGAAGAGGAAAAGGAAATAGAATAACCTCAGCCCCGTCTACCTTCAGATCATTTTCTGCCCTTCAAAACTCTACGTAAACACCTGTTCAGCCACACTAACCAATGAAGGCACTTCAAATCACTGTATTTTAAAGACACTTTGAGAGAAGATTCTAAAATCATTTAAAAATCTAGGGCAGCTGAAGGTTTTTTTTTTCTGGATCTACGTGTGAGTCTTCATTTAATTCATGACGTTCCCAGCCTCTTCTTGTGCGTCTGTGCCAGAAAACAAAATCTGCTATTAATGAGAGAATCTTGTCCTCCACCAACATAAAAATACTCAATGAAGAAGAGCCTTGCCCATGAATAAATGCAAAATGCTATTCCTTTGAAAGCCAAGCAGATGAAATTCAGAATGACTAGAGATATATTTATGCTACAAGTCAAACATTATACTTGTAAAAATGCAGAGCGCTTTCTGTGAGCCAGTTACACAGAAAAGTTAACAAGAGGCCTTGGCGTTATCCAAAATTACACATCTTTTGTCTATTATATGAAAACCTATATGATAAAACCTGACTGCCTCTTTAAAATTAATCAAATTTCATTCCTTAAAATTAATCAAATTTCATTTCTACAGTGATAGATTTAATTGAAGTTGACATAAAAAAAAACCCTAATGGATTCCTTCATTTTAGGCAACTATAAATAATCATTTTGTGTGCGTGCGCATGTGTGTGTGTGTGTGTGTGTGTGTGTGTGTCTATATGTGGGCTTGAACTTAAGGACTGATACTCTTATTCAGGTTTCTTGCTCACAGCTGGCTCTTTACCACTTAAACCATGCCTCCAGTACAGCATTTTGCTTGTTAATTGGAGATGGCATCTTAAAGAGTTTTCTTCCCAGGCTGGCTTCAAACTAGAGTCCTCCAGCTTAGAGTCTCCGGGGTAGCTAGGTTTATTTTTATATTGGGTACTTCCACAGCCAAAGTTGTTTGAGGAAGTGCATACTATTTGGTAGAAAAGACTGTTTGCAGGGGAGAAAGTCCTAAATCTTACATGAGAATACTAAAGAGCAACTTTGATTCCTAATTTCCTTTTGAAATTATAATGCAATACTTTATGCATCGTCTTTTGTTCTTGTTATTTTCTTTTTCTTCTTTTTATGTAGCAGCTCAGGCTGCATAAAAGAGAAGTGTGCTAGGCACCGGTGGCTCACACCTGTCATCCTAGTTACTCAAGAGGCTAGGAAGTGAGGATCCATAGTTCAGAACCAGCCCAGGCAGAAAATCTGTGAGACTCTTATCTCCAATGAACCACCAGAAAACTGGAAGTGGAGCTGCGGCTCAAGCAGTAGAGCACTAGCCTTGAGTATAAAAACACAAGAGACAGAGATAGCACCTAGGCCCTGAGTTCAAGTCCCAGGACCAACACACACACACACACACACACACACATCAGAAAGTTAAAAAAAAAAAAAGAAGAGAGACACAGAGGGAAGGTTTCTTACGTATTCTGAGAAGTACAGGGGCTAGGGAGATTTGACTATCTTAACCTCCGAGATCTGATTGGTTCAGACAAAAGCCAAGGAATGCCAGCAGCCTCCAGAAAGCGAAGAGGCAGGGAATCATTCCTGAACCTGCCCTTAGGGCCACTTAGACTGAACTCCTGTGGCTCCGATTGCTGAATTTCCGGCCACCAGAACCATGATGGTACATTTCTGTGGTTCTCAACCAGTAAGTGTGTCCGAGCCACGACAGGAAATAGGTGCATCCGTGCGGCACATTTCAAGGTCAAATTAACTCATTCTGCTGAGGGATGAAGGCTGCATAATGGATGCCTAACCAGCTCTCTGATCTGATCCACCAATGAAGAGTGGAGGATTGTTGCTTGTAGACCAGTGCTTTCATTGGAGAGGAGGGCATTGGACAGTGGTGTTCCGGGGCTGGTGATGGGTCTTTAAAGAGTGGCAGAGATGTCAAGGCCACTGTGTTCCACACTGTCACAGAGCTGGTCTCCGTCTAGGGCCCTGGGTATGGATAACTGTAGAAACAGGCAAAGTCCAGGCTGAGATGGAACTTGTGTCATGAGTGAAGGAATCCTAGATAGGTCAGAAAATGAAAGATGCTCTAAAGAATAAAAGAATAATAGAGAGCTCTGGGAAGGGTGGGGCTGGTGGAGACTGCACACCCATTTGACGTGCAAGGACTAGCAATCCCACTTTTGGACATTTACCCGAATGATCACAAACAAGACCATATTAAAGCTACCAGCACAACTATGTTTACTGAAGCATTATGTACCATAGCTAACATATGGAACCAACCCAGATGCCCCTCAGTAGATGAATGGATCAAGAAAATGTGGTATATATACACAATGGAATCCTATGCCTCCATCAGAAAGAATGACATTGCCCCATTTGTTAGGATATGGAAAGACTTGGAAAAAATTATGTGAAGTAAGCCAGGCCCAAAGAAACATAGATCCCATGGTTTCCCTTATTTACAATAACTAGTATAGGTATGAGTCAAGCAGAAAAGGTCAAATAAGATGATGTTAAGCGAAATGAACCCCAAGATAAGGACACAAATGGATTTTTCTCTCTTGCTATTGTTTCTAACATATTTATAAGATGCCAAGTGATTTTTTGTTGCTTTGTATGACCCTCCCCCACAGTATAACCCCTGTTTTCACTGTATTTGATGTTGATATAATTTGGGGAAGGGAAGGGAAAAAAACAAATTGTTTAAATAGGGATACAGGTGGACCCATTGCAACAATGAGATGTACAAGATGCTATGTCGAAAAACAAACTTTACAATTTAGGTGGGGCGGGGGAGGAGTGTAGTTGTGGAGATGGGAGGGGAAAGCAAAGGAGGAGGCAACAATGCGTGATGAGAAATGTACTCATTACCTTGCTCATGTAACTGTAACCCCTCTGTACAGTATTTTCACAGTAAAAAACTTATTAAAAAAAAAGAAGTGCAAGGGCTCACAATGGTTTCTTCTCCTTCTTTTCCTTTATTTCCTTCCCTCCTTTCCCTTCTCTTCTCCTTCCCTTCCTTCCTTCTTTCCTTCCTTCCTTCCTTCCTTCCTCCCTCCCTCCCTTCATTCCTTCCCTCCTTCCTTCCTTCCTTGCTTCATTTCTCTCTCCCTTCCTTCTTTTCTTTCTTTATTCCTTCCTTTCTCCTCCCTCCCTTCCTTTCTTCTTTTATTTCTCTCTCCCTCACTTCTTTTCTTTTTAAATCTTTCCTTCTTTCTCCTCCCTCCTCCCCTCCCTCCCTTCTTTCTTTTTTCCTTCTTTCCCTCCTTCCTTCTTTTATTTCTCTCTCTCCCTTCCTTTTTTTTTCTTTATCCTTTCCCTTCTTTCTCCTCCCTTCTCTCTTCCATCCTCCCTCCCTCCCTCCCTCCCTCCTTCCTTTCTTTCTTTCTCTTTCTTTCTTTCTTTCTTTTTTTCTTTCTTTCTTTCTTTCTCTTTCTTCTTCTTCTTCCTTTCTTTCTCACTCTTCCTTAGCTTTTTCTCTCAAGGCTGGCATTCTATCATTCCACTTCCAGACTTTCGCTGACTTAATTGGAAGTAAGAACCTTATGAATTTTCCTGCCCAGGGCTGGCTTCAAAGCATGATCCTCAGTTCTCAACCTCTCGAGTAACTCAGATCACAGGAGAGAGCCACCAGCACCAGGCTCAATGGAACAAGTGTCTTCATAAATGGCTAGGAGGAGGGAGAGCCTTCCAGAAAGAGGTGGTGAAGGGCCGGTGGCTGGCACATGCGTGGTGTCTCGTGTGTCTGGAACATATCGAGTGACAGGGACTGATGATTCCCAAGGGTGAAGAGCTGCATGGGGCCAGCTTCTCAGAGCCTTGCAGTCCACGGCAGAAGTTTGTGTTGCTTTCCCGGGAAGCATTTGAAGAACAAGAGGACCGTGCCTCCTGGCTGATTTGAAAAGGGAGGACACACTTGATGCCATTTGTATCGGTAAGTTCTGCATAACCCACAGTGGTGGGAAGCAATGGCACCTTTTTCTCTGGCACTACCCACCTGGAGCTCCCACCCCAGGATGAGGGTAGCCCCCCCCCTTCTCAGGCTAGGTGGTAAAGCAAATAATTCTCTCTTCCATGGCATGTGCCACCCAGCATTCTCCTATAAGTTAGAAGGACTGCTGCCCTTGGGGGCTTCTGTGTGTGTGTGTCTGTGTCTGTGTGTCTGTGTGTCTGTATGTGTACTGGTCCTGGGGCTTGAACTCAGGACCTGGGTATTGTCCCTGAACCTTCTCCCCCTCTCCCACAGCTAGCACTCTACCTCTTGAGCCACAGCTCCCTTCCAGCTTTCTGGTGGTTCCTTGGAGATAAGAGTCTCACAGACTTTCCTATCTGGGTGAACTTTGAACCACGATCCTCAGATCTCAGCCTCCCGAGTAGCTAGGATGACAGGTGTGGGCCACCTTTTGTGAAGCACGTTTTGAAAAGTCGTCTGTAGATCAGGGTTTTGGAAGGCTGCTGGATCTTGTGTTTTGCTTGTGAGCTATTGGAAAGACTGAACTCCAGAACTGACACCTACACCTGTGTCAAAACAGCAGGAAATAGATTCTTTCATTTCTTTGTGCCTTGGGGCTTCTGTGAGGGTTGTGCCAGCTCTCTGGAAGACAGGATTTCTTTCATGTAACGGGGGGGGGGGGGGGATACATAATGTTAAAAATCTTCTGCAGCAGTCCTGAAATACCTCTCAAAATGCAGAAAAATGCACCTACCTGTTTTCATGAAGCCCAAGTCCCTGGGGTCTGGGACTGAGATGCTGCGGTTCTCCCGGACTTCCTCCAGGTGGCGCCGTTGCGCGACAAGCGGCAAGCAGGAAGACCCTGGTGGTAGATGAAGATCCATTTCTATTTCAGAGGAGAGGCAGAAAGGACAGAAGGCTTCAGCCCAAATTAAAAGAGCGGCTGCTATTTTGAACATGGTGTTCTTTATGCCTTTCACGGCATTTTTTTTTTTTTTGGTTATTCTTTCTTTCTCTTGTCTCCTGAGCTATTTTGTTGGTTCAACATAGGCTCTTCCCCCTACCCCCATCCCCATCCTTGGTTTTGATTCATTGTTTATACATCTCACTTTGGTAACCACACAGATCCCCTGTATTTATAGACGTATATTAAAAAAACATTCCATCAAGAGCAAACATGAGTGACGGATGATGGACACGTTTCTTATATACACGACATGGACCAGATGTCAGAAAGGGCTGTGTTTTTGCGTGGCTCCATTCTTATTTTTTTGTAGTTGCTGGTATGTATTAGTATAATGGCGTTGCTCAGATTTTACTCCCTCCATCTTTTTACATGGAAACTTTGACAGTATCTTTGATGTGCATAGGCTGGTTCTGGGGTTGAACTCAGACACCCTGAGCACTGTTCCTTAGCTTTTTCACTTGAGGCTAGTATTCTGCTGCTTAAAAACCAGTGCTCCACTTCTGGCACTGGAACCAAGAGTCTCACAGACTTTTCTGTCCAGTCTGGCTTTGAACCTTGGTCCTCAGATTTCAACTTCCTGAGTAGCTAGGATTACAGGCATGAGCCACCAGTCCCTCTCTCTCTCTCTCTACATATCTACATATGTATATATATACATATATACATACATATATATACATATATGTATATTTTGTTGTAGTTGTTGTTGGTTGTGGGGCTTGAGCTCTGGGCCTGGGCGCTGTCCCTGAGGTCTTCAGCTCAAGGCAAGCACTCTACCACTTTAAGCCACACTGCCACTTCTGGTTTTCTGGTGGTTAATAGGAGATAAGAGTCTCACCGATGTTCCTGCCTGGGCTGGTTTTGAACTGAGATCCTCAGCCTCCTGAGTAGCTAGGATTACAAGCATGCGCCACGGGCATATATATATATATAGCTTTCATGCAAAGAAAATATGGATGTGCTATGTGGGCAGGAAATGGTTCAGGAAGAATGCCCGAGGGTCTCGATATCTCAGTAGGCAGGAGCAGAGCTTGTGAGAGCCTACAGGTCCTGGAAAGCCTTTATTGAGGAAGCTGGCTTTGGAAACCATGTAGTTCCCCCATTCCCACTCATACGGTTGAAGTTCATATTAGCAAGAACTTTACCCAGAATTGCAATGGTTTGAATCTAAGCCTCAAAAAGAATCCTATACCTGTTGGCCATCTCTGTAATCCTAGCTACTCAGGGCACTTGAGACCTGGAGAATCTCAGTTCCAACCCAACCACAGGCAGAAAAGTCAGTGAGTCTCCACCTGCAAATGAACTCGTAAAATGTCTGACTGGAGGCACGGCTTGGGCAGGAGAGTACCAGTCCTGAGCAAGAAACCAAGGTGAAAAGTCCAAGACTCTGAGTTTAAAAATTAAAAAAAAGAAAAGAATCCAATGATGTGGAATTATCGACTTGCCCTCGCTCCTGACAGGGCTCGTCTCCAGCACTTTCTTCAGCTGTGACTGGGAACAAACATGAAAAATGAAGACCCTCCAAGGGCGAGCCAGGAAACAGGGACACAGGAAGAGACTGCTCTTGGTTTTCTCTCATTATGTAGTTGTCAGACCAAAAATATGAACAGATACCTAAGCACCTGCAAGATCGTACATATCTGTGTCACCTGCGTCTGTCACTGGTCTTTTATCATCTATATCTATCGATCTCAATAGATGGGTAGGATGGATACAATCCACCCAATGGAAGTACGATATGTGCATGTGTAAGATACCATCGAACCATAAACATGCACTTTAGCAAGACTACCAATTAGGAAGTTGAAATAGATCTGGGGTGTGGGCACTGTGGGAGGGCAACAGATGAGCAGAAGGGAGAAAGGAGGGGAAAATACAGCAAAAGACGCTCTGTACATTTGTGATGCTGGAACAAGGAATCTTGAGGCGACTCATTTGGGCAGGGAAGGAAGAGGGAAAATGATGGAGGGGGATGACTCTGCTTAAGATGCCTTTGTATACGTAAAATGTCAAATGATAGAATGAAACACTCTTATACAACTTATCGGTGCTAATGAGACCATTGAACAAAGACTTCTGAGGAGTTGGATGGAGAGCTCTTCTTGGGAGAGGAATTAAACCAGGCTGATCCACCATAGCTCAGGGGACTAACACCCTCCCCACCAGAACTCCCTGTCTCCATACTTCCTATGGCCGGCCCAAGGGCGTTCACAGAGACGCTGGACCAGTGGCTGGGTGAGTCCCATTCTTCCCCTTTCTACAGGCGTGTGTGTGCACCGTGGCATCCTGCCCCAATCTAGGGGATCAGGTTTTGTTTTCCGTGCCCATTAAAGAATTAAAAGGCAAGGAGATGTTTCAGGGGCACAGAGTAAGTTGATTTGAAAGGGAAAGGAAAACCACGAAAGTAGCAGAAAGTCTCCATCAGGAGGGGATCCTAAGGAGGAGTCCAGTGGAGTTCTCTGGAAGAGTGGTTGTTATAGGATGGGGCTCCTCCCATAGTTCCCCTTTTAGGCTTTTGCATGGATTGCTTGATGGTTTGTGCACACGCCGCCCCACATCTCTTCATTGGTTGAGCAATCATCCAGGGCATTATGGGAAGAAGAAGCATTTGAGCCGAAGCCTGAGGCACCTTGGGAACAAGAAGAGCTACAATGAGGCATATGTTATATGTGTTACGGCCACTACTTTTTATCCCCATCTACCTACACCACCACCATTGTATTCATCTCAACAGGAACACAAACATGTTTTATTTTCCTGCTTATGAATTGTTGGATTGAAGCAAAGCTGCATCTACACCGGATGAAGACACCTCTGTGAGCCACCCTGGGAAAAGTGCCAAATGGGCTTTGGAGAATCTTCTAGAAAGAAGGGGCTGAGTGTCCACTAGCTTTGGGTGAAAAGAATCATAATAGATCCAAATGGATCCTTGATTATCCCTTCTTCTACCCCTGGAGGTAAAGGGAAGCCTTGTGGCTTGCTCTGATGAATAAAATGTGAGCGAAGGGAAAGGTGTCACTTCTGAGGAGGATAAGCTAAGGAACTGGTGACAAATGCTCCACAGCCTCTTCTCCATCATGGTGCAAGCCTGAAGCCTGAGTTTGACTCTGTAGCAGGGGAACCTCTCTTGGCCTGGATACCCAACGAACAGCACTGACATCAGCAGAGACCTCCTGTGAGTGGCAAGTCTTTGTTGTAAGCCATTTGGGGTTTGGGTTGTTTGCTCCTGCAGAATGACCTGTGCACCTGCCTAATCCACCTCTCCCATAACACCGTGTCAGAGCAACTTGTCAAAACAGGTGCTAAATTCCCAGCAATCCAGCTTAAAATGTGAAATGTCAGAAGGAAATGTTTATGTCTGGAGAGGTTTGTGGTCGGTGACATTTGTTGGCTCAGTTTTTTAACTTTCCATTGAATTTTTTCACTCTCTTCTCCATCCTGTCGATGACTATGGTCTCAAGGGGATTTTTTCCCCACTGTGCTTTAGAAAAATATTGAATACACAAAGCTAGAGTATCATCTTTCTTAAGAAGAAAAGGAATCAGAGAGATTCAAGGAACTCTGAAGTGCTTTCTCTTCCTAGAGAGGATCTTCCAGATTGAGATACACGCAGAATAAATATTTGGAAATGACGTGGGTAGGGCTGAGATGGAAATGTTCTCCACCGTAGCTCGCGGTTTCCTGCAGGCAGGGTTTGTTGGGTCAAGCTGTCTGCAGGACTTCCAGGTGGAACTGGGCTTAGGGCCATGGAAGTGTCCGCATTGTGTCTCAATTCCCTACCGCTTTCATTGGCCATCACAGACTCTCAGTCCTGAATGAGAAGCTCACATTATTATCTTGTTTGGTCCTCTTCACATCCTTGACATGTGAGAAATGGAGTCTCTGCATGACAAAGATGGAACCTGTGACTCTAAGAGAATGGTGCCCTTGTCCAGAATTAAAAAGAGATATTAAGAGAGAAAAGAGATATTAAGCCAAGATTCTCACTCAAGAATACCTCGTGTGTGTGTGTGTGTGTGTGTGTGTGTGTGTGTGTGTGTGTGTGTGTGTGTGTGTGTTCATCCCAGGGGCTTGAACTCAGGGCCTGGGTGCTGTCTCTAATCTTGGGGTGATTAGTTAAAGGCTAATGCTTTCCCACTTGAACCCCAGCTCCAATTTCTGGCTTTTTGGTAGTTCACTGGACATAAGAGTCTCATGGACTTCCCTGGCCGGGCTGGCTTAAGAACCACAATACTCGGGCTGGGAAGGTGGCTCAGTGGTAGAGCGCTTGCCTTGCATGCTCAAGGCCCTGGGTTTGATTCCTCAGCACCACATAAGCAAAAAGAAAAAAAGCCAGAAGTGGCGTTGTGGCTCAAGTGGTAGAGCACTAGCCTTGAGCTGAAGAGCTGAGGGACAGTGCCCAGGCCCAGAGTTCAGGACCCACGACCGGACCAAAAAAAAAAAAAAAAGAACCACAATACCCAGATCTCAGCTTCTTGAGTAGCTAGGATGACAGGGATGAGCCACCAGTTCCCAGCAGGAATGTATCACTTTTAACTTTCTATCATTTATTTGTATATCTTTATGATTCAAGATTGTAGAATGACTGGGTGAGGTAGATATAGCATATATTTTAATATACAGGAAGGCATGGAAAGGCCAGTGGGTATTTCCCATACTGTACAGATTTAAGAAGATGATATTAATTTCTTTGTTTCCTGGATTTTTGAGTTTGGGTATCAAAAGGTAATCCAGGTTGGCCTGGAACTCATGGTCCTCCTGCTTCTGTTTCTCCTGGTCCTGCCTCCTGAGTGCTGGGGTTACAGATGTGTCCCAACATGCACATCTAAAAAAAATAGCCTTTTGGTTGAATTTAAACAAATTTAACGTTCTAATTGGGTGCCAGTAATCCTAGCTACTCAGGAGACTGAGATCTGAGGATCAAGGCTTGAAGCCCGTCCAGGCAGGAGAATCTGTGAGACTCTTATCTCCAATGAACCGCCAAAAAATAGTTGGAAGTAGAAAGTGGAAGAGCATCAGCCTTGAGTAAAAAAAGTAAAAAAAAAAAAAAAAAAAGCTAAGACAGCTGGGCATTGGTGGCTCACGCCTGTCATCCTAGCTATTCAGGAGGCTGAGATCTGAGGATCACAGTTCAAAGCCAGCCCAGGCAGAAAACTCTGTGAGACTCTAATCTCCAATAAACCACTCAGAAAACCAGAAGTGGCGCTGTGGCTCAAGTGGTAGAGCACTCACCTTGAGATAAAGAGCTGAGGGACAGCACCCAAGCCCAGAGTTCAAGCCCCACAACTGGCTAAAAAATAAACAAATAAATAAACAAAAGCTGAGACATAGCACCCAGGCCCTGAGTTTAAGTTCTGTGTCTAAGAGTATTTCAATTAATACCAAGTGTCTACAAACCTTACTTCCTTGTTAACACGTCTGTGTGGGTCAGGGAGAAGTCTGTGGTCACCACATGAATGTGGCCATCTCCTCATATCCTCAGATCCCAATTTCTCTTCTCTAGCCTTTCTTCCCTGGAGAGACAGATTTTTGTAGGCAAGCAGAATGCCCTCCATCGAGACCTCTGCACATGCAAATGTTTTAATTGGGGCAAGTAGGTCACTTACAGAAAGAGGACACCTATTTTCGGCAACATTTAAAATATATTGTGATGAGTCAAGGCTAATGCAAGGTGAGCCCTTCTCTGTTCCACCTTCTGCCTGGCCTCCTCAGTTCATCTGCGGATTAAAAACTGGGTCTCTGACATTGATCAAGATATATTGTACTCATACACTGACATGTTGCATTGAACCCCTGTGTGCAACTGCTTAATTATATATATATATATATATATATATATATATATATATATATATATATATATATATATATATATATATATAAATGTAAACTGGCTCTTTGAACAGTTAGTTGACAATCTGGTAAACAGCTCATGTATAGTGCCACCAAGCTTTTCCTAAGTTTTTGTGCCTCTTCAGAAGGGAGTGCAAGTTGGGCAGTGGTGGCTCACTCCTGTCATTCCAGCTATTCAGGAAGCTGAGATCTGAGGATCACGGTTCAAAGCCAGCCCAGGCAAGAAAGCCCAGTAAACTCTTAACTCCAATGAATTAACCAAAAAAGCCAGAAGTAGAGCTGTGGCTTAAGTGTTAGAGTGCTAGCATTGAGCAAAAAAGGTTCAGGGAGAGTGCCCAAGCCCTGTGTTCAGCCCCAGGACAGTCATTCTCCCCCACTACCACCATAAAAGAAAAGAAAAAATAAAGAAAATAGGAGTTAAGGAAGGAGACAAGGTGAGTTCCTAGGTCTCTGCCCCTTGTTCTCTGGGGATTTCAAGTTAACCACACCCTCTGCCTCCATTTAATCTCACAGGGTTATCCCTGGGGATATGGTAGATCCTTTTGTCCCCAGATTCATGGCTCATTATCCAAGAATAAAGATCAGCCCCACAAGACCTTCAGTCCACATGCTGTCAACACAAATGCAGACAACTGGTAAACCTCTCTTCTGGAAGGCCTTCTAGAAAGAAGCTCTGCTCAGCTTCTTCCTTATGATCATAAGTCTTTTAAGGATTTGAGGCTCACAGTGAGGAGATGATTCAGACACTAAGGAGAAAGGGAGATCTCCAGTTATTTTAAGTCATTTTGGTCTGGTGAGAAACACCCAGCAGGATTTGTTTTCATCTCTTTATGACAAACAGTGATGGTAATCCTTTCTATGATTATGCCATCAGGTTTCCTTAAAGGGTTCTGGGAGACATGCTGCCCATTTTCTTCAAGTTGAGGGAAAGGATGGCTGGTGTGAAGGGTGGAGGCAATAGAGGAAGGAGGTGTGGGTAGACTCGAAAAGGTCCACTGTGTCCATACATACCCCAAGCTCAACCACACGGGAGCATGAGGAAGTGTCATCTTCCTGAGAGCTGGACCTGGATGTGCCATCAAATTTGGGAACTATGTCCAGTGGACAGCACCGTCACACGCACGTTAGTCTTCTTTCCTTTGGATCTTCTAATGATTTATGTGTATCTATTGCTGCTAATTTCTGAAAGCTTGCTAATAGCCCAACCTCATTCTTTTCTGGCACCATTCTGGTTATTTTACGTATTTTTAAGCCAAATAAACAACATATATGTATATGCATACGTCTGTATGCTTCCATATGTATTTGTGAACATGCATGTTAACTTATATGTATATATGTATATGCACATGCCCATTTATATGTACTTGCATGTGCATATACATATATACTCATACACATATACATTTATACATGGACATATCTATATATACCTATGTGTAGGTGTATACATGTGTGTACAGACATAAAGATGGTGCATTCAAGGCAGATTGCATGAGGAACTTACCTCATTCAATATAAAAATTTCATGCCAATTGTGTATGTCTGTTTTGATATGGGTATTATATCAACACCTCCATTTCTAAAACATTTCATACATTTCTTCACTTGTGTGTTCTTTGCTTACACTTCCATCTGCCTATAATCCCCTTCAATTTTTCTTAGAGCAGAATTATCCAAAAATCCTATTGAGAACTCTCAAAACCCCTTAGAATTCATTCCTTTCACTCTCAGTGGGCCAATAGCCGACATTTAGTAGCTTTGTGGGTGACACTTGAATGCCATTTGTGTTTGGTTTTGTGCATCTGCTTCTTAATTGAGATGCATCTTAGAATGACCAAGGAAGCTTTAAACAAATCAAAATCATTTGCATCAGGCTCTGGATCAACTGGATCAGACTCTCTTGAGGTGTGGTCCAGGCAATGCATTTGAATAAAAACAAGATCAGCAAAAAATAACAACAAAAACAGAAGCCCTCCTGAGTAACTCTAGTGTGTGTCCAGCACCAAGTTAGTCCAGTTATGGTGTTAACAGGCCAAATGCTAACCCTCGCATATAGCATTTATCTTGTTCACAGTGACAATCTAACCTATTGCCTCTTTAAAAACCCTTATATCAGAGCTTAAAAGCAAAGTCACTTGTCATAAGTCAGAGGAGACACAAATAATAGAACCAGTTACCATTACTTGGATGAGTATAACACACAGATCCTCCTCATATATCATGACAAGATTCTTTTGCTTTGTGATGGTCATTTATGATTCCAAATTGTGGACTGGGGAAATTAGACATGGGCCACTCAAATCAATAATCAGGATGGAAGTTGGGTTCATAAAAACTAGGCTGTCTGACCATAGGAAGGAATAAAGGTGAGTCGTGCGTAGGACAGGTCTTCAGGAACACAGGATTTGAAACTACAGAGTCATCTCCTGTAGGAGGGAAAGGTTGATTGTGAAGGCCAATATAAGATCCCCTTTCAATGTGAAGGAGTGGCCAGAGCAGGTGAGGAATAGAGATAAATAGCAGAAATAAAGCTTCCAGCAGGTAGGCAACTCATGTCAGATAAGTCAAGGGATGATTATAGAAAATCTAGACCCTATTCGTGGCTTTGAGGTTGAACTGCTATATCAAACACAACATGCTCAGTTTAAATTTTAATTTAAAACATAAAACTTTTTTTTAGTATAGGTATGTCTCTATTTTTTTAGTGCATGATATCCACTGGTGAAACTAGTGAGCGACTCCTGGCCATTTATCCAATAGAACACAAACAAGGCCATACTAAAGCCACCAGCACAACCATGTTCATTGCAGCATTGTGTACCAGAGCCAAGATATGGAATCAGCTCAGATGCCCCTCAGTGGACAAATGGCTTAAGAAAATGTGGTATATATACACAATGGAATTCTATGCTTTCACCAGAATGAATGATGTACCATTCATAAGGAAATGGAAAGACTTGGGAAAAAATTATATTAAGTGAAGTAAGCTAGATCCAAAGAAACATAGGTTACAGGGTTTCTCTCATTTGTGGTGACTAGAATGTGCCTATAAATCTACAAGTAAACACACTGGGTGGTAAAAGACAAAAAATACATTGAGCCATGATAAATTAAACAGGTCTCTAGGCATTCACACAAAGTGAGACCCAAGGAGGATAATGTTAAGAGAGGATCACTTGGGCACAATAGCTATGTGTATCTGACCATATAAAATTATATTTATTGAAATGAACTCCAGGGAATGGAAACAAGAGGGTTTTTTTCTTTTTCCTCCTCTTTGTTGCTGTTTTTGTTCTTATTACTTTTGTCTTGTTTGTTTGTTTATCTGTCTTTGGGAGGGCAAGGGGGGGCACAGACATGGAGAGACAAAGGGTGAACAAATGCAGCAGTGGTGCTCACTGCCCACTTAATGGACAATGACCTCTACAACTTGTGGGTGGGGATGGGAAGGAAAAACTGGGAGAAAGTAAGGGAAAGAGTGACATTGTTCCAAAGCAATGTACTCTTTACCTGACTTATAAAACGTTGATCCTCTGTACAGCAGCTTTATAATAAGCATAAATAAATTTTTAAAAATACTGGTGAGCTGGTGGAATGGGAGGAACTGTTCGGTAAATTCACTCCTGATGGTCAAATCCTTCCTGCAGGAGATCCTTCCTCTCTTCTTCATGTGTTTCACGTCCAGCTGGCTGTACCATCTTCTAGCTGCTTCCAATCTCATCAATTCAAATATCCTAGGAATTCTATTAGTAACAGATGGGCTCGAACACTTAGTTGTGGGAGTCTAGCTTCATTTTTCCAGTGAGAGGAAGTTAAAAAAAATAAAGACAAGAGCAATGCTGAGCTGAAATCAGATCTGGCGGAGTATCTAACATTTACTTACGCAAATTTTTATATAATTCTGTGGGGAAAAAATAAGAGATTAATTTTTTTGCCATGGATTTCCATGTATAAATCTGAAGGAATGATTCTGTTATAATATATTTTACATTTCTACTGGTGACAAAAGGCCTTTTACACCACAGGACTCTTTAATCAAGACAAATGGACAGAAACGATGTTTCTCTTTCTATTGATTTAGCACTAAAATTTCCATCTGATCAAAGCTCATAGGAGTTTAGCTTTAACCTCTGTCAGTTATTTATAAGGAAACCCTAGACTCCTTTGGGAAATGTTGGTACAAGGAACACTAGAAGGTACAAGGTGTCATAAAAAAGACTTTCATGTGCTAATAGGGATACATAAAAAGGACCCAGGGGTGATATTGTCCTGGAAAGGAACACATTTCATCAGTGAAATACACAAGTTCATTGAATACAGAAAAGAGTATTCCAGAACAAAATAATTAAAATAGGCTGGGTACTGGTGGCTCATGCTTAAAATCCTAACTACTCAGAGACTGAGATCTGAGGATCACTGTTCAAAGCCTGCCCAGGTAGAAAACTTTGTGAGATTCTTATCTCCAATTGACTGATTAACAACAAACAAATGAATAAAAAAGAGCTGGATGTGGAGCTGTGGCTCAAGTGGTAGAGTGCCAGCCTTGAGCACTGGCTAGCACTCTAAAGAAGAATATGAAGCCTTGAGTTCAAGCCCCAGTACCAGCACAAATAACAACAACAACAACAACAACCCCCATGCTATTATTTCAAAAATTAGTTCTTTATGTTGATTTTCCAATAGAAACAGTAGGTGAGGCGGCCCATAACTCTAAGTAACAAAGAAATCTTTTTGTTGTTGGTGGTGGTTATGGGGCTTGAACTCAGGGCCTGGGTATTGTTCCTGAGCTTTTTCTACTCAAAGCTAGTGTTCTACTACTTTGGGCCACAATATCACTTCTGGTTTTCTGTTGGTTAATTAGAGAAAAGAGTCTCATGAACCTTCCTGCCTGGACTGGCTTTGAACCATGATCCTCAGATCTCAGCCTCCTGAATAGCTAGTGGCATGAACCACCGATGCCTAGCAAGAAAACTTTTCTGTTATATAACACAGCTAATATGGGTAGAACACATATGAACAAATAGAAAAATCATCATTATGATACCACTCAGGAGGAGGATTATTAAGTGGTATGTAAACAATTCAGCATATCGTTTATGGGGGAACTGGGTGTTTTCACATTGATGGATTACTCCACCATCTTGTTTGAAGATTGAGGGAGGGAAAACTGAACTCTATGTGGAATGGTCAACTGCCATTGTTGGATGTCATTAGTGACTAACACGGGGTCAATCCAGTGTTTTGCCATCTGACTATGATGCATTGTGAAGCCCACAGAATCACAGAAACAAAACGCTGGCCGATGTTTTCTATGTTAACCTCTCCATGTTCAGCGCTTACTGCCAGTTTGTAAAAGCCCAAAAAAGACCACAAAGAACATAGTCACATAAATCAGCTTCTTAGGTTTTGTTTTTTTTTTCCCTCCAGTCATTTGGCATTCTGCAAAAGGCAGGGTGGGAAGAAGACAGACTGTAACAAATGAAGAGAAAAGAAAATGAGATGCACAATTGTGGGTCTGGTTGGTTCCTTGATTTGATCAGAGGATACAGCTGCAGAAGAGACTTTACAGGTAATTGAGGAAATCTGTGGTTGAATAGGGCTTTGTTTTTTTTTTTTTTTAGAGAAAACTATACATTACTAGCTTTAGGATATTCACAGTATGACCCCATTTTGGTAATATTTATATATTTTATTTTGGTATATCTATAAATATATTAAAATATATACTATAAATATATAAATATGTAAAACATATTATATAATATATAAATATATAAAACATATATATATATATATATATATATATATATATATATATATTGAGCATATGATGGAAATGATTTTATAGACTCATCCATAGAGGACAAATAGTGCATCATCTATAAACCTTACTCTACAGGGGTTAAATACTGAAACAGTTTCTTACTATGTGTTTTTTAATTTTCTCTAGGAATCAGACAGCTTTTGACATGCCGAAAACCTATTTGTAATTTAAAAAGTTCAAAGTTAACGATTGGATTTTTATTTTATTTTTTTACTTTCCAGAACTTTGACAGTAGGTTTTTTGAGCTGGATATGTTTGACTTCGAATTTCTGAAAGGCTCAGAAAAACATGTTCTTTTTCTTTTTGATTCCCCAAAGTTTCCAAACCTAACCTAGAAGAAACCCTTTCGAAATCTCTTGAGTAAACTCCGCTTTCACTGAACTTTTGATCCCACTAGAAGCAATGTTTGTAAAGAGAAATCTTTGCTTCTCCTTACAAATTCAGTCTGATGTCAGATCAAAGAAATCCTGGTAAACATTGGGGCGAAACGTTTCAAGTTCAAGATAAATTTCTAATTTGAACTTCTGAAGAAGTTTAGAAGCTTTGCCACAACTATAACAAGAGCTTCAGGAGACAGAAGGAAAGATAAGTTTCATAGTGGCAGGAAGCACTCTTGTAAATGTATCCAAAGTCTTCATGGGCTGTTTTAAATGTAGTTAATAATGGCTGGACACTGAGAAAAGGCTGTGACTGGATTCAGAAATGCGAAAATGAATCACAGATTTCAGATCTAGGCAAATCTTTCTGGGTGGGTAATGATTTTTGTTTTGTTTTATTTTATTTTTTGCTGGTCCTGGGGCTTGAACTCAGGGCCCTGAGCTTTTGTGCCCAAGGTTACTGCTCTACCACTTGAGTCACAGCTCCACTACCCACTTTCTGGTGGTTCATTGGAGATAAGATTCTCATAGTTTTCCACTTTCTGGTGGTTCACTGGAGATAAGAGTCTCATAGTTTTCCATGGGTCTTTTGGAAAATTGTCTCTGTCTGTCTGTCTGACTGTCTATATGTATATGTATATATTGTTAATGAAAATAAGTCCTTAGTGGTCTGAGAGACATTTAGCAAGGGACTTTCCAACCTCCTTTCTAATTTCTTCCCATTTCCTTCTGCTAGAAACTAGAAAACTAAAATTCACCTCCCAGATTCTCTTGTACTTAGAGTTGTCCATGTGATGCAGGCCAAGGAGGTCTTAGGGTCTTACTTCCTGCAAGTGTCATGCTGGGGAATGCAACAGCAATGAATAAAGATGGCCAAACAGAAAAGGGAGAAGGAGAAGGAAGGAGGAGGAGGAAGAGGAGGAGGAGGACGAGGAGGAGGAGGAGGAGGACAAGGAGGAGGAGGAGGAGGACAAGGAGGAAGAGGAGGAGGAGGAGGAGGAAGAGGAGGAGGAGGAGGAGCAGCCATCATTGTGGTCTTTCCTTGTCAGAAATAAACCATCTAATCTCTCACCTCTCACCTTCCATGTTTATTGGGAGTTTTCTTTCCCCTGGACAAAAATCATGACCACTGACTTTGGTAACTGACCTTCTGCTGTCTCCAGAGGCTCTCTAGAAAAGGCTGTCAAGGGGAAGCAAATGTTCAGTAAACATGTGTTATGTCCCCACTGTGTGCCACATGCACAGAGGACAGAGGCTGAAGGAGAGATACTTGTCCATACAAGGCTGTCCATCCAAATAAAGGAGGCCTACACAGAAAGGACAAGTAAGAAGAGCAAGACCGGAGTGACCATTTGTTCTATTTAAATGCTGTTCCCCATTCACATGCATTGATAGCCTATTGCACCTATATCAAGGAGATTGGTTTTGTGGGTGTCGGGCAGGAGGAAAGCCTGTTTCCAGGAGAGTTTCCTGGAAGTTTCATTGCTGTCATAAGAACGGACGTAATTAGGCATGCTACATTTCCTCCAGATGTGCCCAGCAGCAGCTGCTCTGGGAAGACAGCTCTGCCCCTCCCTCCATGGCCTCTCTGCAGCTGCAAACCAGCATGCCACCAATCGGGAGGGAGGTGAGGATTTCCCACTCACAGAAATGTTAGCGGTGCCCCACAAACACATGCCAGTGCTGATAGGCCATCCCTCGGCTCCACATCCTAACACCGAGTAGAGCTGCCTCGGTGGTCTGTTCTTAGTGTGCGTGTGTTTTTATTTACAAAGGGGTTCCAAGTCAGCATGTGGGTCTGTGAGTCCCATGCATCTGGATTCATCTGGATTCATGTCACCCTCCCCCCATCATTCTTCCCTTCCCCTCTTCCAACCCATCTATCTCCTCAACTTTCCTCGTTCTGTTTCCCTAGTTCCGTTTCCTCTTGGCCCTTGTCTTGTTTTTGATGCTTTCATTACATCAAATATCATACATCGGAGAGTACAACTGCATTCAACCATCCTTCTTCTCTTTATTTGTCCCAGAGTTTGGAAACATACTAAGAAAATGCAATTTCTTTAGATACCAGCAAAAAAAAGATCTGAAAGACACTAGCTTAGCTTACTGCATTTCAGAGGCCCATGGAAGAGTCTTTCATATATCTATATCTATATAATATGCAATAATGCATATATGTATAAAATACAATACATATTAAATGTATTTATTTTTCCTTAGGTAGTTGTACAGAGGAGTTGCCCTTCAACAAAGTCGTTTATCAATACAGTGCCTCTTGAGCAATGTGACTCCTCTTCAATATTCTTACCCATCCCTTCTCTCACTTTTCTTCATTTTTAGGTTATGTCTTGAATTAGTTTTTGCCAGCTAACAAAGCAGTTAATGTATACAGTGCATCTTGATCCATATCATCTCTTCAACATCTTCCCCCTCCCTCTTCTACCCATCCCTTCCTTTATTTTTCTCAGTTCCATGGCATAGACAAGGCACTGTGTAAGATTTGTGCTAACTGATAGCAAAATAAAGAACACCTGGTTGTCAAACTGTTCAGATGTCTTCTAGCAACATATGTGTCTTCTGGGTTTGATTGTGACCGTAGACATATTCCCTTCACCTCATTCTTTTCAAATTCCTTTGACAACTCTGATGAACCATGCTCTGGACATGTTGGCCAAGTCTTCCTAATTTTCATAAACAAAGCATCTATACTCATAGCAAGACAAAAGAGAAAGCTAAGCTCAAGTCAGTCCTCAAGCCACAGCTCCTTTGCCAACTTATTCATATGGCTCACATCTTAGGAGAGAGCCAAGATGGTCCTGTCCTTGATCCTCCAGGGAGCTAGATTTCCTCCTTGAAATCATTACTGGAAGGTTTTGCTGTAAATGGGCTTTTCCCCCAGGACCCAAGATTTGAGCTGTGCAGAGAAATCTCTAAGTTCATGGCACAGATGTAGCGGAGAAAGGGCAAAGGTAGAGAGTAAAGAACAAGACAAATGGGAAGCATACAGCCAAGTACTCCAGTAGTAATTATGCAGAAAAGCCTAACTTTTTGAGTCTCCCAAGCTGCCCATAAGTGCAAATTCTCTCCTTCTAAATCTTTAGTAGTGGATCTCTGGGCTTCCGTGATCCTGGTGGGTGTTGGCACTGGTTTCTATTTCTGTTTCAAGTCAGTTTTGTTAATTGGTCAGGAAGTGCAGTACATCCTATAGAAATGATATTATGCACGCTGCATTAAAATGGAAGCGTTTCTGGTAACCCTGGAAATCCACAGAAGAACCCAAGCTCTCAGCGTCAAGTAGGCTTCTGTCTAAAATAGCTTGAGATGGCAAATCTCTGAAAGTTACATTGAGGAGAAGTCATACACCCTTGTAAAATTTGATTTTTCCCTGTAGAATTCTAATGTTCGTCAGGTACCAGGGCCTCATGCCTATACCCCTAGCTACTTAGGAGGCTGAGATCTGAGGATGGATGTTTGAGGCCAGTGTGGCAGGGAAGTCAGTGAGACTATTATTTCCAATTAACCAGCAAACAGATGGAGATGGATCTGTGGCTCAAGTGGTACAGCACCAGCCTTGAGTGAAAATGCTAAAGGATGATGTCTAAGCTCCAGTGCACCTACCCACACGTACCCACACACACTTTTTTGTTTGTCAGTCATGGGGCTTGAACTCAGGTCCTGGGCCCTGTCCCAGAGCTTTTTGTTTAAGGCTAGTGCTCTACTACTTTGAGCCACAGCACCACTTCTGGTCCTCCAGTGGTTAATTGGAGGTAAGAGTCTCATGGAGTTTCCTGTCTGGGCTGGCTTCAAAATCTCAGCCTCCTTGAGTAGCTAGGATTATAGGTGTGAGCCACAGACACCTGGCTCACAGAATTTTTTTTTAATTAAATTATTTTTAAAGGGACACATATAAACATCAAGCCTGTATGCACCACTGGGTAAGCATGGGATTTCTCTACACATGCGTACATTGCATCGTAAGATACCAAACCTTCTCATGGCTACAAGAATCTTTCCTGGTACTTTTTCACAGCCCTCTCCCTCTCCCCTCCCCCAACCCCATGTCATCTCTCCCTCACCATCCTAAAACCGTTCCTGACAGTCAATGACCTGCTTTCTTTCTTTTGTTTAGGTCCGAGATGGGGACTTGAACTCAGTACCTGATGCTTTTGCTTATGGTGAGTGTTCTACCAATGGAGCCACACCTCCAACCTCTGCGCTTATACATATACATATATACATATACACATATATACATATACCTACATATATATATATATATATATATATATATATAATTTCATAAGGTTTTCCTATCAGTGGACTCCTACAATGCCTGGCTGGTCTGAGCCAGATGGACAGGTGTATAACTCTGAAGGATCAGCAACACCATTTAGCATACCAAGGGTCAAAGTCTTTTCGTCTGAGGTATAGCTATCATTCCATCACCTCTGCCAAAGAAGCCTGAGGGGGTCCCGGGCCCAGGCAGCTCCCTGGCTCTTCCTGGGACACTGGCCAAGCTTGTGGGGGATAACAACAGGCTGAGCCCCCTGCCATCTTCTTGCCTTTCATCTCTCCAGCCCCATGTCCCTCCCAACCAATCCTTTCATTATGTTTAGATGCCCGGACGTGGGGCTGGAATTAGAAAGGAAAATACCAGCTGCTTTTGTCCTGCTGCAGGCACTGATCAGTGGGACAGCCATCCTGATCCCCAGGCAACGGAGAAACGTGTGCAGACTGATTACCAGCCTGTCGCCTCAGACCCAAGCACCTGCGTGGCCGGGGCTGGAGTATTTTTAGGAGCTGGAATTTCCCCCTGGCCCTTGTCTTGCCTTTGATGCTTTCATTACATCAAAAATAGCTTTCCGCATTGGACCCTGATTTTCTAGCCAGTCTCTCTCACTCCAAACAGCTAAATCTTTTCTCCCTAAAATGCAGTCCTAATTGTGTCATTTCCTTACCCCAAATTTGACAACATGAGCCTCCCGCTGCCCAAAAGGCCCTAAAGGCATTCTCTCTCTCTCTCTTTCTTTCTCTCTCTCTCTGCCCCTTAACTCCCCCCTTTCCCTTATGGGTGGTGGGAGCTGTTTGCAAACATAGCATTTGCCATTGCTTTAAATCCATGTTTAACTTTCTTAAGAAATGTGATTACTTGTTTTAAAAAAAAAATCAGGGAAGCCCTGCACTAGTGGCTCATACCTGTAATCCTAGCTACTCCAGGAGATTGAGATCCTCAGGGATCGTGGGTGGAAGCCAGCTGGGGCAGGTAAGTCTGTGAGGCTCTTATCTCTAGTAAACTACAATAAAGAGCTGGAAGTGGAGCTGTAGTTCAAGTGGTAGAGTGCTAGCAGTGAGCACAAAAGTGCAGGGACAGTGCCCAGGCCCAGAGTTCCAGCCCCAGGACTGGCAAACCAAACCAAACAAACAAACAAAAGAAACATTGAAAAGTCTCCCAGCTGTCTGCTACTCTAAAGCCCACGTGTTGATTCACTTGCTTTGGTGCGGGCAAACAGCAGCTCTGTCTGTGTCATTTCTCTCCAGAAAGAATCTCTGGACCCAGAAGCCCCACGATTTTAAGTATAGCAGTCAATTAGGGGCTCTCTGCCTAGGTCTGCTTCCCCTATATGTTTAGATCCATATTTCCTCCCTTAAAAAGAATAATGTCAAGAATTCTCATCCTGGAAGTCTGGGTCTTATCATTGCCCTGTGAAATCTATATATCCATCTATCTGTATAAAACAATGTTCATGAATTATTTTTATTTCTTCAGCTTTTCCTGGAGGATAGCTTTCTCTTCTGGAATTCTATCCAGGATCTCACATGGCCTTGGGTTCCCATTGGCTGTGACAGATTCTTGCGTTTGCCTTGTTTTTGATGGTGCCGATAGTTCTGAGAGATACTGGCCCTTATATAATGTGTAATGCTCCACAGTTTGTGTTTGCTTTCTATTTTTTTTCCCTTCTCATGGTTACATTGCATTTGTGGGTTTGGGGAAGCAAAGACCCATTTCCATCATCTGGTATCTATGACAATACAATCTGCATGGCGTATTGTTGGTGTGGACTGCATTATGGAAGGAAAGCCACTTTTAAAGAATTGAGGAGCTGGAAGTGGCACTGTGGCTCAAGCGGTAGAGCACTCGCCTTGAGCTGAATTGCTGAGGGATAGCGCCCAGGCCCAGAGTTCAAGTCCCACGACCGACCAAAAACCACAAAAAAAAAAACAAAAAAAAAATTGAGGAGCTATGTTCCACCTCTTCAAGGGTAAAATGGCTACAAAAATTACCCAGAATCCTTTTGTATGGAGATATTCCTATTGTCTCCTATTATGGACCCAATCAGGTATTTGTAATAGTGTGGACTCATGGATATTGGTTTTATGTTCTAGGTTATGATATAGGATAGTGACATTCATTTTGTTGTCCACATTATTTCAGTCCTGATTATTGAGGGCTCTTTAGATTGGATTATTTTTCTCTTTGACAAGCCCATACATTTGCCTTTTGCTGATTTTTTTTTTGGTGGGGGAAGAGGTGTCAGTATTGAGGTTTGAACTCAGGGCCTGTGGCTCTCACTTGGCTTTCTTTGCTTAAGGCCCTTGACTTACATCTCCACTTTTGACATTGTGCTGATTTCTTTGGAGATGAGAGTCTCATGCACTTTGATTTCTGGGCTAGTTTTGAACCAAGATCCTCAGATCTCAGCATCCTGAGTAGCTGGAATTACAGGTATAAGCTATCTGGTCTTGATTCTATTTTTATTTGTTTAGAATTTCTTTTCCTCAGCATAGTGTAAGATGTAAGATGTCCTGGATTATCTATGTATCCCATGGCAACCTTAGTACTCAATATTTTTTTCTAAGGAATCCTGCTAACTTCCACTGGGGGAAGGTGTTAGAAATCAAGAGCCTGGTATTAAGTGTTTTTGCTCCTCCTAAAACATGGCATTCTACAAGAAATTGGGCTACTTTCAAAGTACTTTTCCAATATTATTTCCTCTCAGTTAGCTCAAAACAGAAAAGATGGGCTTCTCTCAAAGCATTAAAGAAGTTATTTATATTTTCCAACATTCCCTTTTGTTACATTAATAAGATGATGTTTTCTCTAGGTTTGCAAATAAGCACTTCAGATCATTTTTTTCCTCTTAAAAATGTATTTGTGATTTCTAATGCATGGCTGGATTCTGATATTTGCTTTATAAGTTTGGGTTTCATGTCCTTATAGATCCCCTATTCTGAAAGTGTCAGTTTCTCCTTTCTACTAAATGTCTCCCTATGGGCAATTATTCAAGCTGATTCTGGTACTGATGAAACTCTCTTGTTCTGTCCAAGAGCTAGAGTTGTAGATTGCTGTACAACTGAGGGATGGCAGATGCCATTCTTTTGCCCAGAGACCATAGGAAAGCTTTCTAGGTTGTTTTCTTATTGAATCAGAACATCTGTTTGATCTTTCTGGCAATAGCAACCACATATCTAACTAGTCTTCAGTAAATGGTACATAGTAAATCTTAGGTTGATTTCTTAGATCTCAGTCAAAAATCCAACCGGCTCAGAACCTTACAAAATCGCTGGAGCTCTTCCCATTTCTTGTTTTCTTTCTTCTAGATGCATTAGTTTGCTCTTTTTCACATTAATTTTCATCTGCCATTTCCCTGGTGCATCATTACATGAAATGTCTTTCAAGACGGTGTTGAATGATGGGCTTTCCCAGAGAGGATGGTATGTCTTTATGTGCAGTAGCAAAAATAGGCCTGCTAAGGATGAGACTTTTCTAAAGTAGAAAAGGACTTTATATTTCTGCATTTAGGTATGAGCAAGGGCTGGACACCCTGAGAATACCTGTGTAACCCTGATTTTCAAGTTCAGGATGGCTGAACAAAATAAAGAAAGTGTTAGAATTTCTCAGCACTGATTTCCATCAATGGGACATGCTATTATTTTTCTTTAGACCGCCTAAGGTCAATGAGTGGGAAAAAGTTAGAGAAAGGAGAGAGTGTCAACATCACCTATTTATTAGAGTTATTTTGTGTGTGTGTGTGTGTGTGTGTGTGTGTGCTGGTACTGTACTAAGGTTTGAACTTAAGGTCTGAGTGCTGTCCCCCAGCTTATTTTTTTTGCTCAAGGCTGGTGTTCTACCACTTGAGCTATAGCTCCACTTCTGACCTTTTGGTGGTTAATTGGAGATAAGAGTCTCACAGACTTTCCTGTCCTGGCTGGCTTTGAACCACAATCCTTATATCTCAGTGTCCTCATTCACGGGGATGACAAGTGTGAACTACCAATGTCTGACCAGAGGTGATTTTTAAAAAAAAAATCAACAGCAGGTTATTTTCCCAGGTATATATGCATGATCCTCTCTCTCTGATTTTAAGTCAACAGATTGATTAGGCTTAGATTCATGAACTAGCTATTCTGGGCCGTGTGAATACTAAGGCTGATACAAATTAAAACTTGGGGAGCACAGGTCCTCTCCCCAGAATGCATCCCTGAGGCTTTGCACCCTCAGACCTGAAGGCCAGCTCCAGAATCTTGATCTGAATTGTAGCATCTGCCTTGAAAAAGCTAGAATTTCTGCGGTCTGGCTATATCATAATTTTTATTTTATCTGTTTCCTTGACACATCCCCATTCTGTGGGAATGTATTTATCCTTTCTTACTTCTCCTCCTCCTCCTCCTCGTCCTCCTCCTCCTTCTCTTCCTCCTCCTCTTCTTCCTCTTGTCTTCCTCCTCTTCTTTCTACTCTCTACTCCTCCTCCTCTTTCTACTCCTTCTCTTTCTACTCCTCTTTCTACTCCTCCTCCTCATACTGAATTAAACTCAAAAAGTAGGTGCCATCCCTTAGCTTTTAAGCTCAAGGCTAGTGCTCTACCACGTGAGCCACAGCTCCACTTTTGGCTTTTTTTGGTGGATAATTGTGAAGCATGATAATGATGGAATCTGAGGCCTGGTGTAGGCAACTCAAAAATATGGTATCTAGAAACTTAGAAATGTTAACTTTTCTTTAAAGAGAGGCGACTGCTTGCATTCTTTCCCAAGGGATGCATTTCTCACCCAAGAATTCACAACTTCCTGACAGGATGCCCCCAAATGCACATAGCAGGGTGTCTCCTTGTTTTAAGGATCTGTTTTATGGCAGGACACATTCTTACCTAGAAACTCAGAGAATAACACCAGGTGTACTTAGAGCAAAGGCAAAGCAACGAGCTTTGTCTAACTTAAGCCAGACTCCCTGCATTCACCCTATAAATACCCAACAGCTCAAGGAGCTGTGTGTCTCTCTGGGCATCTCCTTGTGTGTGTCTGTGTCTGTGTCTTTGTGTCCCTATGAGAGCACCCACACTCTGCTAGAGTGTGCCCCTGACCTTCTGTTTGTCTCCTTTTTTGTCTGTTTCCTGGCTTGTTTACTTGATAAAGCTCTGCCAAGTTTTCTTACCATTGTGACTTGTCCAGAAATTCTTATTCTGCGATCCAAGTCAAGAACCCTAAGTGAAGAGTTCCTATATTTAAAAAGGGGAGCTTCAGTAAACCTCACCTCTGTCTGGCGACAATTGGAGATTTTAAAAAAAATGTCATGGGCTTTCCTAGCCAGACTGGCTTCAGCTGTCTTCCTGCTGAGCAGCTAGGATGACAAGCACCAGCCAGTGCCCACCTTCATCAGTTTGGTTTAGGTTTGCTTGGTTTCTGTTTTACTGTAATCACTCCTTGCCTCATTTTTCATGTTGAAATACACTCCGTGAGGGACTATGTATGAACTTCACGTTGTGATGCTTCCTGCCTGTGGGGTGTGAGCCTGTGGATCTGATATTTAAAAATTTTAAGCTTCATGCCAGACACAACAGCCTAGAAGGGAAGCCAGTGTTCGCCATGGTATTCAAGGACAGAGTGCTGAATGCCACCAACGGAATGCCACCACTTGCCCTCATACCGGAAGGAATTGGGTTGGACTCATTATTTTTTCCTTAAGTTCAAAACTTAGGAATGTAAAATATAACTATAGATACATAGATACATACTTTCAAATTAAACCAAATACTTTTCAGGCATTAAAAAAGTACCTTTTATTTATCCATCCGGTAGAACTGAGTTTTTTTTAAATATATATTTTTCATTGTAAAGATACTGTACAGAGGGGTGACAGTTACATGAACAAGGTAATGAGTCCATTTCCCATGGAGCATTGTTACCCTCTCCTTTGTTTTTCTCCTACCATCCCTTCCCTCCCCACTTCCCTGCTTCTGTTTTTGTCCATCATGGGGCTTGAACTCAGGGCCTGGGCTCTGTCCCTGATCCTCTCTGTGCTCAAGGCTAGCGCTCTACCACTTTGAGCCACAGCTCCACATGTGGTTTTTTTGAGTGCAGATAAGAATCCCATGGGGACTTTTCTGCCTAGGCTGGCTTTGAACCACGATCCTCAGATCTCAGGATTATAGGCATGAGCCACCAGTACCTGGCTAGAACTGATTTTGACCAGATAGGAATGGTGTCTCTGTGTGTGTTGATTTTGGGACCAGCTCTAGGCTCTTTCTTCCCTGGGCACCAGGGTTGTAGTGCAGCATTGGACCAGCAAATTGGCTTGAAGATTGCAGTGGCTGTTCAGAGAATGCTGGCAGAAGCCAGTGTGCCATCAGGGAGCCTCATTGGTAGCCAGCTGGGTCCAGGAACAATCTAGCACCAACCTGGCTTTGACGGGCAGAAATACCAAGTAAGGATCTGGTTCCCCAGCCCAAGGCCCAGTTCCAGGAAGCTGGGTAAGATCAGAAGGGCCCAGCCTTGTTGGCATCCAGGACGGCCCATTCAACACACGAATCTACACATACTCCAAGAATTAGTTTTGCTTATCTTACCTTCATAGTCAACCGAGCGTCTTAGTATTATGATAGCTGGCCATCTGAATGACCAGGACAACTCTCAGCTGGCAGCAGAGAGATGGAGAGAAAGGAATGGCGGGAGACTTTGTACCCTGGAGCCTGCCGTGTGAGGCAGTGCGCTCAGACTGACAGCCAAAGGAGGCAGAGAGTGGCCAAAGAGAAGGCAGGGGCCTCCTCAATTGCTGTGTTTTTGTTTTGTTTCTTTGCTGGTACCAGGATTTGAGTTTAGGATCCTCTTGCTCTGACTGGCACTGTGCCCCTTGAACCCCACCTCCAGCCCCAAGAGTCTATGTTTTATCTTCTCTGAAAAGGGCAACATCACATTTTTTTTTTTAAAGAGGCCAAACAAGACCTCTTTGCTCCAGGATTCCAGATGCTTCTTCCCAATGCCAATTCTTCTTTGGGTAAAGAGCCTTGGGCTCCCCCTAGAGGCCAAGATGGCTCACAGGCCTTCTACTAGGTGGAGCCTCACTCAGGGACAAGCAGAAAGAGAGATTGTACCACAGAGTGACCCCCCATCCCACCCCACCACCACCAGTAAAGAGGACCTGAGAATATTAGTAATCAGGAAACTTAGCAAGTGAGGACGAGGTTGGTAACGGTTGCTTATGCGTATGTCTAAATGGACTGGCCATGGCTTCGGTCCCAGGTGTTGCTGGTTCAATGCCATCACCCGTGGTTAGGGAGCCAGCTGAGGGAAGGTAACATCCTACAGTCCTGCAGTAGAGCGGAGAGGGAGGCAGGAAGCCCCATGTCTGACCCCATTACACCGGGTTGCAATATATCTTTTGGTGCTTGAACTCTCCGGGCCTGGGTGCTGTCTTTTAGTTCTTTTCTCTAAGGCTAGAGCTCTACCACTTGAGCCACACCTCCACTCCTGGCTTTTTGCTGGTTAAATTGGAGAGAAGAGTCTCATAGACTTTCCTGCCTGCGCTGGCTTCAAACCTCGATCCTCAGATCTCAGCCTCCTGAGTAGCTAGGACTGGTTACAGGTGTGAGCCAGGGATGCCTGGCTATATAAATCTATATATAGATATTGCTCCCTCTCCCTCTCCCCCCTTCCCTCCCTCCTTTTCCTTCCCCTTCTTCCCTCTCCTGATCCAGGCGATCCATTATCACACGTGAAGTAAATGCCATCAGTCAGTATCTTTGAAGGATTGATTCTAAGGCTCCTGGGATATAAAAGTTTACAAACGCTCAAGTTACTAATAAAATGGCATCGTATTTGCATCTAATATCTCCCATATCCACGTGTGTCCTTTAATCTCTAGATGTATCACATGACTATAATGTCAATACAATGCGTATAGATTCTGTGTTTGGGGAGTAATAAGCAGAAAGAAACTCTTGTTCATGTTCAGCACAGAAAAAAATAGATTTTTTTCACCTGTTTTTTTTTTTTTAACTCCTGGAGTTGGTTGAATCTATGGAAGCAGGACCCACAGATATGAAGGGGTGATCACATACAGAAGAGAAGAAACACAATAAAGAAAATAAACGCAGGCATCCCTTTCATCCATGAGCATTTGAAAGCTGATTTGGTAGAAACAGATCAGAGAATTGAGTACATTTTTTTCCCATTATAAAAGTTTCCATAATGGTGCACTCCTCCTAATAAAGCCCCATCCTGGTGCAGGTAGGTTTCCTCCTTTTTGCTACATTCATTTTGGATCCAAGGTAAAAACAAATGTTTTTTTTTTCTCCAAAAGCAGAGACAATGAAACCTTGAAGTGAAGAGAGGAACTGAAGCATGCGTGACCGTTGAAGGGGTCATAGAAGTAAGTGCAGCTGGGGACAATTAAACCCTAAGCCCCAAGTGAAAGTCAGGTGGAAGGACCCTCTGACACAACATTGGAGAAGACCTGACCCCCTAATTTCCATGTGAAGGGGATTTGGATGTGTTTTTCCCATTGGAGAGACAGCCCTGATTTGGATCATGGTCAGGAATTTAAGTTTTTACCCATTTCCTCTATACAAGAGGATGCCCAAGGATAAACTTACCAACAAGGATGAAAATGGCTATGGTGGTCACAGCTTGTGTTTTAAAGAGGAAAAGCTAAAAAAGATAACTACTAATCATCCCCAAGGACAAAAAGCGCTTGAGAAGCTCTCATGTTCCCTAACAATTGCAGATGTTGATACTCCAACTGTTGACTCTCCTGACCCTCCCAGTCCTGGCAATGGCCCTAAGGAATCTACATGAACCTCAATGGGTAACCTGGGGAGTGATCAGTGCTGGCAAAGGAGAAATCATCAATAGCACCAGGAGAGAAGCTGTCCCTTCGACCTGATGGCATGACCTTCATTTTGTCCTCTGTGACCTGGCCAGAGGATACTGGGATGTTGGAGATTGGACTCCCCTTCACCAAGGATGGCCTGAGTGTGGTGGCCCACGAGGATGCACCGTGCCCCATATATGGGACCCCAATACCCAGGCTGCTCCCATGTTTTAAAGAGATTAACCTTACGAGATACTGACCTTTATATATGCCCCGGAAGTAATCAAACTGCTTCGGACATTTCTAACTGTGGGGGTGGGGGGGCTGACGTTTATTACATTGCTAGATGGGGATGTGAGGTAACTGGGACAGTTTCTTGAATCATGCACAAAGGCCCTAACCTTGTATGGTGAATTTCGCTGTCCAGACTGGCTTCAAACCCCCTGCATGGCCGATGCTCTTCTTACCAATGTAATCCTGTTAAAATAACCTTTATAGAGGAGGGAAAAAGGATAACTAACTAGGAGTTGGGCAGCAAAAATGGCGCTGAGACGAAGTTGAGTGGGCAGAGCCCGAGTTGTTTATGTTAAAATATGACTGGATACCACAATCACGCAAAGTGACATCAGCGAGTAAACAGCTCGTGGACAGCAGGGAAAGTATAGAAACTTAGGCGCATGATAGGGTGACTTCTACAGGGAGTGGTTGGTTCCTTTTCCTCTTCTTTAATGGTGCATGGGGTTTTATTTTGCTATAAAAAGTACTTGCTTTGGGCTAATAAATGAGTTCCTGTTTGAAAAAAAAAAAAAAAAAGAAGTAAGTGCAGGTATATGGAGCAAGGGAGGGTGGGTGCAGGCAGCCATAATGCTCAACGTTACCCAGGTGAAGACAGAACTAGGTGTCCCGAGGGGTTGGATGGGGTTGGGAGAGAATGAGGATGGGGCTGACATCCATCAAGACACATTGTACTCACAACCCAACGTGTTGAACTGAACTCCCTTCGTTCTACTACATACGGCTAATAACAAAAGGACATTTAGAAAAAGTGCTGGCCATCTTTATAACTCATCAAGGGTGGTGCTGATGCTTCCTGTCTATCATCCTAGCTACTCAGGAGGCTGAGATCTGAGGACTGTGGTTCGAAGTCAGCCCCGGTAGGAAAGCCCTGGAGACGCTGATCTCCAATGAAGCGCCACAAAAGCGGAAGTAGATCTGTGTCTCAGGTGATGGCGCGCTAGCCCTTGAGCACAAAAGCTAGAGACAGTGCCTGGGCCTTGAGTTCAAACCCCGGAACTATTACCCCCCCCCCCAAAAAAATCATCAGAGGTTAGAGGACACACCCTTTCACACAGACAAGTAGGAAGGACTGAGTATTTCTCTAGATCTCCTGGAATGTTTGAGGCATTAATTAGAGCAATGATTATATATAATTCACATGGGAGCAATGGCATTATGGAGCATTCCAAGGTGGTCCCTTCAGCCCAGCCACTGAGGTACAGGAAGCATCATTCCACTACGAAAGCCAGAGGAAGCTCCCTGACCCCAGGAATGTGTGCCAAATCTCTGAAAGAGAGGACATTGCTGTCCATGGGTCTCCTGTCCATCTAACATGCTCCAGGGAACTTTACGCCCCAGACTGTCAACCCAGGAGGCACAAAAGCTGTTTTATCATGGGAGAAGTTTCTGCAAAGGTCTTTTGTTTTTCTCCTAGAAGTGAATACTAGTGCACTAGACACACACTTCTGCCCTGGCTTTTTGTACGTGACATTTTCCGAGGACTGCTTGAAAATCGCAGTCAGTTCTTTTTTTAAAAAAATTTTTTTTGCTGGCTCTGGGGCTTGAACTCTGGGCCTGGGTACTGTCCCCGAGCTTTTGTGCTCAAGACTAGCTCTCTAATGATTGAGCTATAGCCCTACTTGCAGCTTTTTTTGGTCGTTTTACTGAAGAGTCTCAAGGACTGTGGCTTTGAACCCTGATCCTCAGATCTCAGCTTCCTGAGGAGCTAGAATTCCAAACATGAGCCACTGGTACCTGGCTGCTTTTTTTCCCCCTATTTATTTGTGAATGATGCTGAGTTTGATGAAATCTGTCCGAGCTACAGTCTGGGCTGGGGGACTGGCCACCAGAATCGCATGCCTTGCTGCCTCTCACGTAAACTATCAAACTCTGTGAATGCATCCAAACGCACCAAGGATTGGATCATCTGACTACAGGAAAGAGAGAACTCCATCTTCTTTGGGGGAGCGGATTTGACATGAGCAAGTGTGAATTGGGAACAGTTTAGCATCATTTCTTGAAAGAGAATAGCATTTGGTTATTAGTCATTTTTAACTAACCCCCCCCACACCCCCTTTGCTGGACCTTAGGCTTGAACACAGGGCCTGGGAGCTGTTCCTGAGCCTCTCTGTGCTCAAGGCTACTGCTCTACCACTTGAGCCACAACATCACTTCTGGCTTTTTCCACGTAGTTTATTGGAGATGAGTCTCACGGACTTTCCTGCCTGAACCATGATCCGATCGGCCTCTTGAGTAGCTAGGATGAGCCACTGGAGCCCACCTTACATTCCACTATCTGTCCTTTATAAATCCCCCAGCCTGTAAGAGAGGCACTCTTTCTATCTAGGTAGAGACAGTCCTCAAGTTTGATCCAAATAAACCTAATCTGATTGTTGAGTCTGTACCTATTCTTTTTCCATTGCCATTCTTCTATTTTTCCTAACAAAGGTTATACTCATTTGGTGCCTAAACACTGGATGGATAATGCACACATAGTCATGTAGAGTTTCTCAATATGCTGTCAGCTGTTTCTGGACTCTATTCCATTCCATCAGTTGGCTCTTCATGCTTCAATAAGCCTATTTAATCACATTCTACGTAAGCTAATATTCATTCATACCCTCACTGCACATGCTTTATCATATGGGTTTATATTTGGAAGAACTAACTCCATTCACTGTTTTTCTTTAATGGTTGTTTTAAACTATTTTTGATTGTTGGTTTTGGCTAGGCCTCCAAAGAAGATGAAATGATACTTGAAGCTGAGCAACTGGTCTAAAAACAGCATACAAACATATATAGTATAAAATATTTATATATACATAAATATATTCCATATATTTATATATTTGTTATATTTATAATATAGCTATTATAAAATATTATAAATATTATAATAAAATATAATATAAAATATTATAAAATAGCTATTATAATATAAAATACTTACAAACATATTCCTATATAAATATAGAATATTTACAAATATATTTCATATGTTTTATATGAATATATTTCATATATTATATATAGATATATATTAAAATATTGAGGTAATTAAAAAACATAATATCCAACATATAAATATCTTATATTCTGTATATACATATTTATATACTTGTATATAAATACATTATCATGTATAATATTACAAATATATTCCATATAAGGATCTATTTTCATATATTATATAGTCATGTAGTTAAAATATTTACATATGCAAATATTTAAAACATAAAATATAGTACAAATATATGATGAATATAGTTATTTATATGTTTATATTTTATGTGAACATAAAATATACAAAATATATGTGCTTTTTCTTGTCTTGTACAAAGAAGTTGCCATTTAACAAAATAGTTTATGGATACAATGCATCTTGATCATTGTCAAACCTCTCATTATTTTCCCCCTACCATCCCCCCCTACCATCCCTGCCCAAACCCTACTCCTTCCCGCAATTTTCTTAGGATAAGCTTTGATTTTAGGACTGTATTCCCCCCACTTCCTCTCTTTATTTGTCTATCCCTTTCTGTCGGCCCCTTCCACCCTTTCTGGTACTGGTTTTCTGGTGTTTATTCTGCTGGATTTAAGTTAGCTTTCTAAGGAATGACAGCCTTTGAGTTCTCCTCCCAACGATACCACGTTTCAGTGAATGCATTTGTGTACACTTGCATAACACCCCAAAGTGTTCAACTATCCGTTTATAAGGGAATTCTAGCTTCCAGTTATGAGAGAAAGCATGCACCCTTCATGTCTCTGGGCCTGACTTACTTCATTTCACGTGATTTTTTTCCCCCAGGCCCTTCCATTTCTTTGCACATGATGTAATGCCTTTCTAACCAGCGAGTAAAATTCCATTGTGTATATATAAACCGCATTTTCTAGATCCATTTGTCCGTTGAAGGACTTCTGGGCTAGGAATTGGTCTTGACGGACTCAAATGTCAATTCTGGCCCTTTCTCCACGAAAGATGAAATTCTAATCTTGCTGGATGTTGCATCTGTACAACTACGACATTATCTGGTTTCTGAGGTATCGGCTTTCATTGACCTTACACTTACCGCAGCAGTGTGAGCCAAGCATCTCTGTTCAGTCAACCTAACATTGCACCTCTTCCTGCTTGCTGGTGGCCAGGTTGGCAGGAGTCGGTTATGGCTCTGCTTATAGCATCAGCATCTAGGCTGATGTCAGATTTCTGGTTAAATGCATTTGCTTTTGTCCAACAAATGAATGAAGACACAGGCTTCCCATTGATTGACTTTAACATCTTCTTTCTTTCTTTTGTCTTCAACATCTCTGAAAGGTTTGGAAGTGCAGGTCAATAAGTTGATGGCTCAATTGGCAAAGGAATGCATTTGAAATAGAAGCCAAGTCATTCCTTACTTTTAATCCATTCACAATTATATGCTGATTTTTTTAATGACTAAATTTTATTTTTACCCATTATTAAATAAGTGGTCAGTGGAATATCAGGATATTCAATTGTAAATCAAAAGGCTTTCATTTAGAAAATCCTTGAAGTAAAAACCAAGAGCCAGGCACTGGTGGGTCATCCCTGTAATCCTAGCTACTCAGGAGGCTGAGATCTGAGGATCTCAGTTTGAAGGCAGCCCTGGCAGGAAAAGTTAGTGAGACTCTTATTTCCAGTTAACTACAGAAGTGGAGCTGTGGTTCAAGGGGTAGAGTGCCAGCCTTGAGCAAAAAGGCTTAAGTCCCTGAGTTCAATCACCAGGACTGGCACCAAAATAATAATAATAAATACAAAAGAATCTATAATTTTCTGATAAAGGATAAAAGTAATTCCTATGTATAGATACTTTGACCAACCCCCTAAGTAACTTTTTTTGTACATTTTTTTTCTCTCTAAGTACATCCAATCATTTCTGCAGCCAAATTGACTTAGTTTTTAAATTAAAACCGTAAACACAGACACAGACACACAGACACACAGACACACAGACACACAGACACACACACACACACACACACACACACACACACACACACACGAAGTGAGAATTCTTTTCAGGAATCATTTGGATATAATTTATTGACTCTATGACTTGTTACTCTTAAATAGTTGCAGATTGACTGCTACAAGCAAGGTGGTTTGCTGGAGATAAGAGTCTCATGGACTTTCTTGCCCAGGCTGGCTTTGAACTGTGATCCTCAGATCTTCCTTCACTCTGAATCTGTCTCTCCTCTCTGGGCTGCTTCTGACACAGTTTGTCTCGTCTTCTTTTCATCCACTAGGAGGTTTAAAGTTTTGGGCATAATATTCAATGTATACATGTGAAAATGGAACTAGGAAAGTGGAAGGGACGGGTGGGGTTGGGAGAGGTGGAGGAACATGACCCAAGGGGTAACATTGGTCAAAGTGCATTGTACATGTCAATTGATCTATTGACTCCATTTAAAACTACTAAAGAGAATAAAAAAATGCAAACTCACTCATAAAAGTACTCATCACGTGAATCTTGTAGCAAGAACAGCGAAAATCTATTCATTTAGCAGAAGTCACCACTATAGCACAATTTTATTCACAGAACTGTCTTACTTGACGTTGGATCTTTCTTTATAGCCCTACTAACATACTAATATATCTATCTCTTTGCATCCTCTACATGTCTTCATTCCTATATTCCCTTGTCTGTTCAAGAGACCACTGTTTTAGTCCCAATATATGTATATGTGACTTTTCTTTTTTAAAACAAGATTATACACGTTAAGTGGAATCATGCAGTATTTTTCTTCCTAGGTCTGGCTTATTTCACTGCACATAATAAATATCCTTTGACGTCATGCATGTTGTGAAAAATGGCAGAAGCTCTTTTTCAATGATTGAATTATATTCTACTTTTTGTAAAATTTATTTTTTGCTGGTACTGGAGTTTGAACTCAGGACCTTCGACTTTTCACTCAAGGCTGGCACTCTGCTATTTTGAGTCACAGCTTCCTTTCAGCTTTCTGGTGGTTAGAGATAAGTCTCACAGACTTTCCTACCTGAACTGGCATTGAATCACGATCCTCAGATCTCAGCCTTCTCACAGTAGCTAGAATTACAGGTATGAGCTGCCAGCCCCTAGCAGTATTCTCTTCTCTTTATCTATTAAGTAGACACTTGGGTTATTTCCAGACGTTGGCTTTTATGATGCAATGAACACAAAAGTAAAAATATCTTTCTGGTCTTTTTACAAGGTATTTGTCTTTAAACACAGGGCATTAGAGATAAGATAACTCAAATTTATATTCCTTTAAGAATTGCCAGACTGGTTTTCATAATGGTTGTATCAATGTGTATCTCTATTAGCCAGAATGCATGGATCTTTTTTTCTTTACATTTCCATCATTTGTTACCCTTGGGCTTTTTGACAATAATTAACTTAATAGATGAGAGGAAGTATCGCTGAATCTGTTGACCTTCATGTTTTCTTCGGAGAAATGTTTATTCAGGTTCTTGTCCATTTTTAGTCGAGTCATTTGTTTTCCTGCTAATCAAGTTGCATAAAGTCTTCATCCATATTAAGTATTTACCAATTAACAGATACATAATATGCACACAGTATTTCCTGCCCATAAGCTGATATTTCTTTTTTGTGGAATATTTTCTTGGCTGTGCAGAAGGTTTTGGGGTTGACACTGTTTAGTTTTTTTGTGTATGTGTCAGTTGAGAGGCTTGAACTCTGGGCCTAGATATTCTCCCTCAGCTCTTCAGCTCAAGGCTAAAGCTCTACCACTTGAGCAACAGTGCCACTTCTGGTTTTCTGGTGGTTTATTGGAGGTAAGAGTCTCATGGACTTTCTTGCCTAGGCTGGCTTTGACCTGTACTCCTCAGATCTCAGCCTCCTGAGTAGCTAGAATTACAGGTGTGAGCCAATGGTACCCGGGGACACAGTTTAATTTTATTTAGTTTTCTTTTTTAATGATTGAAAATAAAAATCTTTGTGCTGGTCCTGGGGCTTGAACTCAGGGCCTGGGTGCTGTCTCTGAGTGTTTTGTACTTGAGGATAGTGCTCTACCACTTGGTCTGCAGCTCCACTTACAGATTTTTGTAGATAAGAGTCTTCCTGGACTTTTCTGTCCTAGCTGGACTCTAACCGTGATCTCCAGATCGCAGCCTCCCGAGTAGCTAAGATTTCCAGTGTGATACAGGTGTGAGCCATCACTGCCTGGTTTAACTTTTGGTTCTTTTTTCAAACAGCTGCCCAGCTTAATTTTTAAATTTTTTATTTACTTTGTTCCAATTTTTATTTCCTTTCTTCAACTGACTGGACTTTAAGTTGTTCTTCTATCTTAGTTTCTTAAAATGACAATAAAATGATCGATTTGAGACCTTGGTTGTTGTTGTTGATAGCTACACATTTTTCTCTCATAGCTTGCAGCCACAAGTTCAAGCACAATGTCTTCTCATTTGTACTAATCTCAGAAAAGCTTCTAACTGGCCTTGTGTATCTACTTTTATCTTTTGGATATTTAGGCATGCCATGATTAGTTTCCTGTTTTTAAAAATTTCCCTTAAATTAATTTTAATTTCCAAATCTTACATTTCCCAAATTCTTACATTTGTTACTGAAATCTATTGTTTGATTACTGTTGGAGTACCTTTTTGTAGGACTTTCCAATCTATTAAGATTATTGTATGGCTGAGCACACGGTCTATTCCAAATAAGTTTGTTCTGTTCTTGAGACCACGTTCTCGACTGTGGTTAGATTGAAGTATTCCACAGATGCCATTTGGAACTTGTAGCTTTATACATTGTAGCTCAAGTTATGTATACCTTTCTTTGTGTCCCCCACCCCTCCCTGCCCACAAGTTGCAGGTTCCGTTTTCCCCTCAGTGTCTACTGAGTTACCACGTCTGCATTTGTCCTTCTTTCCTCCACTTCTGCATGCCCCCTTCCCCCCTTCCAAGACAGAAAAAGGAACAAATAAAACAACATAAAACAAAACCCCAAAAGCAAAAACACCACCACCACCACCACCACCACCACCAATAACAGCAAAAAAAAACCCATTTTCTAGAATTCATTTTGACATAGTATTTTTTGTTGTTGTTGTTGGTCGTGGGGCTTGAACTCTGGGCCTGGGCGCTGTCCCTCAGCTCTTCAGCTCAAGGCGAGTGCACTACCACTTGAGCCACAGCGCCACTTCCAGTTTTCTAGTGTTTTGTTTTGTTTTGTTTTGTTTTTGAGATTAGAGTCTCACGTACTTTCCTACTGGGGCTGGCTTTGAACCTCGATCATCAGATCTCAGTCTCCTGAGTAGCTAGGATTACTGGTGTGAGCCACCAGGGCCCAGCTGACAAATAGTATTTTAAGTGTTCAGAGTCATTACACCTTTGTGTTTCCCCTGAAGAGTATCTTCCTTTAGTCTCACTGTTTCTGTGTGAATGTGTAGAGAATTGTGTGATTTATCATGCCCTGGTGTATTTTGGATCTATCCTCCGCATACGAGAGAGAATATATACCATTTTAGACTCACGTCTTTTAAAGAAGAGCATAATTATATGTAGAGGTCGTATCTATCTACATTTCCTTTTTCTTTTTTTCTTTTTTTATTGTGAAAATACTGTACAGAGGGGTTACAATTGCATGGGCAAGGTAATGAGTACATTTCTTATCAAGCATTGTGGCCTCCTCCTTTGTTTCCCCTTCCCATCCCCCCCCCGCCCCCCACCCAATCCTCCCCGCCCCCCCTCGCCTCCCCTCCGCACCAAAGTTGTAAAGTTCGTTTTCGACATAACGACTTGTAGATCTCATTGTCGCAATGGGTCCACCTGTATCCCTATTTAAACGATTTGTTTTTCATTTTTACTGTTTAATTTTTATCTTGTGGAGTCACAAGTTACTGCAATAAAACCGTATCCCATTCTCATTGGTCTATGTGCTCTTGTAAAAAAAAAGTTACTGTTCATATATATATATATATATATATATATATATGTAAAAATATTGTTCATATATATAATAAGTCAAACAAAAAGCAATAGCTTATGTTTTGTGCATTCACTTGTAAAATAAGTTGAGAAAAAGATAAATACATCATTATGGTGTATTTTATTATTACTTCCATCAATTATAGGAACAGTGTCTTCTTCATGAGGATTCAAATGATTATTTTCTGGTGTCCCTTCCTTCCTTCCTTCCTTCCTTCCTTCCTTCCTTCCTTCCTTCCTTCCTTCCTTCCTTCCTTCCTTCCTTCCTTCCTTTCCTTCCTTCTTTCTCTGCCTTCCTTCCTTCCTTCTTTCCTTCCTTCCTTCCTTCCTTCCTTCCTTTCCTTCCTTCTTTCTTTGCCTTCCTTCTTTCTCTGCCTTCCTTCCTTCCTTCCTTCCTTCCTTCCTTCCTTCCTTCCTTCCTTCCTTCCTTCCTTCCTTCCTTCCTTCCTTCCTTCTTTCCTTCCTTCCTTTCCTTCCTTCTTTCTCTGCCTTCCTTCCTTCCTTCCTTCCTTCCTTCCTTCTCTGCCTTCCTTCCTTCCTTCTCTGCCTTCCTTCCTTCCTTCCTTCCTTCCTTCCTTCCTTCCTTCCTTCCTTCTTTCCTTCCTTCTCTGCCTTCCTTCCTTCCTTCCTTCTTTCTCTGCCTTCCTTCCTTCCTTCCTTCTCTGCCTTCTTTCCTTCCTTCCTTCCTTCCTTCCTTCCTTCCTTCCTTCCTTCCTTCCTTCCTTCCTTCCTTCTTTCTCTGCCTTCCTTCCTTCCTTCTTTCTCTGCCTTCCTTCCTTCCTTCTTTCCTTCCTTCCTTCCTTCCTTCCTTCTCTGCCTTCCTTCCTGCATCCACCCTTCTCCTTTTCCCTCCCTCCTTCCCTTCCTTTCTTCCCCCTCCCTTGTTCTCCCTCTCCTTCTTCCTTCCCCCTCTTCCTTCCCCCTTCCCCTTTTCCCTTTTCCCCCTCTACCCCCCTTTCTTCTTTTTGCAATGCTGAGTATGAGAACCCTAAGCCTCCCATATACTAGCAAGAGCTCTATCATTGAGCTTCCCCTGAAGACCTTTTTCGTAGAATTTAAGACAACGTGCCCAGGTTGGCCTCTATCCTGCTGTCCTCTGTCTCTCCCTCCCAAGCAGCAGGGATTACAGACATGAGCCATTGCCCTTGGCTGTAATGTCATGTTCTTCCAGCATGAAGAACTGCCTTTACTATGGTTTTACTTTTGTTGTTGTTGCTGTTTTGTTTTGAAGGCAGATGTACTAGCAATGAATGCTTGGGTTTGGCTTATCTAGAAATAACCTTTACTTGATCTTTGATTTTGAGAGCTAGCTTTTCTGCCCTGCCACGACTTTGAATATTTCCTCGTGTCTTCCCACCCAAGGTACCTTGCACAAGATGAATGTCATGTGTGGCTCTTCTGTTTATCGGATTCAGACATATGAACGAGTCCTATGCTTTTAAGATTTCCTCTTCATCTCTGGCTTTCAACATTTTGACTTTGATGTGTCTGGGCAAGGATCTTATCATGTTTAAAAATAGATTTTCCTGCTTGGAGTTCATTCTACTTCTTTGATATGCTGATTAGTACTTTACATCCAATTTGGGGAGACCTCAGCCATTCCTTCTTAACATATTTTTGTGTCTTTTCCTCTCTCTCCTTCTGCTTTTATTATGTTTTTGTTGTGTTTATGTGGTCCCACACATCTCATCTGAAAGGATTTTACTTTACTTTTGCTCCTTTGTGTTTTTTTTTCTTTTTTTCATTACGTATAACTACTGTCAGTCTGCATGTCAGCTGATTTTCTTCTGTCAAGTTTTCAAATCAAGTTTTCATTGAAGCATTTTTATTCTAGAATCTCTATTGTCTTAAAAATTATTTTCCATCTTCCTGTTGAGAATCCTTCTTTAGGAAGTCATTCTTATCTTGCCTTTCTTATTTTTGTCTGTTGTAGGGCTTGAATTCTGGACTTGGGCACTGACTGTCCCTCAGCTCTTCAGCTCAAGACTAGCACTCTACCATTTGAGCCACAGCGCCACTTCCGGTTTTCTGGTAGTTCACTGGAGATAAGAGTCTCTTGGACTTTTCTGTCCAGGCAGGCTTTGAAGTACAATTCTCAGATCTCAGCCTCCTAAGTAGCTAGGATGACAGGTGTGAGCCACCAGTGCCTGGCTTTTTCTTCTTTTCATGCTAGCTGGAACTCTGGATCTTCATGGGTCATTTGTATGTGGCAGGTTGCACACCAAGTTCCTTGGGCTCTTCAATGTTCACCCCTTGGCATTTGCACATGTGGGTGGCTGGCACTGGACTACCTCCTTCTTCGCTGCCCTAAGACTTCACAATGCCGTCCCCTGACCACCCCTTCCCTTGGAGCTGGTAGTCCAGAGCATCAGTCTCTGGTTCATCCTGAAATAGCTCAGCCTGGAATGCCTGCAGGGTCTCTCAGACCACTGAAGATTACGGTGGTATTTCATTTGAAGCGGAACACATTAAGCATCCCTTTGGATCCTGGGAGGTTTGTGATCCAAGCCTCTAGGGCACTCACTCTTGGGCTTCTGCGTGCCTAGGAGAATCCTGTCTGATGGTTCCTTGTCCGGCCCTGAGTGCAACCAAGTGGGTCTAAGCAAACACCTGGGTTCCTCTATCTATTGCTGGAGGAGGTAGCATAGAGCTTCCTCTGAGTTGGTTATTGGTGGCTCACACCTGTCATCCTAGTTACTCAGGAGGCTGAGATCTGAGGATCACGGTTCAAGGCCAATCTGAGCAGGAAAGGCCTTGAGACTTGAATGAACCACTCAAAATGGAAAGTAGAGCTGTGACTCAAAGCGGTAGAGTGCTAGCCTTAAGCCAAAAAAAAAAAAAAAAAGAGCTCAAGGCCAGTGCCCACACCCTGAGTTCAAGCCCCAGGACTGACTGAAAAAAAAAAAAGCTACCTCTGTCTTAAGTGCTCACCTCTAACATCGGTGTTGTTGTTTGAAATAAATGGACTCAGACACAAACTTCTCCAGCTCTGTTTCTGGTGAAATCTGTCCCCTGAGGAGGTATTTTGAAGGCTCCCTGTCTCTCAAGCTATGGCTTACACTAGGGATAAAACCTCTGTCCCCAATCTGCCCCTGGAAGCATTTATCTTCTTTCTCTGGAGCAACACCCTGAACTCTCTCACAGAAGATGGCCCTGGCTGCCTGGCTTATCTCCTCTGCGTGGAGTCGGTCTGAGCTCGCTGGAGAGGGAGCAAGTGGGACACAATATTCTCAGCCCATCACACCATGCCTGCTGGCGGGTGGGGAGGGAGGGGAGGGAGCCACCGTGGGCTTGCTTGACTGCAAAGGCATGGAACAGCATTTTCCTAACATGGGCTGGGAAAGAGGAGAGATGGGGAAGCTCAGCCCCGTTGGCACAGAACTGCAGCCAAAGCTACAAATGGACAAAGATAAGCTGGATCTTGGTGGCTTCTGCATTTATGTAAAGTCTCTAGGCTGGGTGGTGGTGGCTTATGCCTTACAATCATAGCTACTCAGGAGGCTGAGATCTGAGGATTGTGGTTCGAATCAAGCCCAGGCAGCAAAGTCTGTAAGACTCTTCTCTCCAATGAACCCCTCAAAAAACCAGAAGTGGCAGTGTGGCTCAAAGTGGTACAGTGCTAGCCTTGTGTGAAAGAGCTCAGGGATAGCACCCAGGCCCTGAGTTCAGGCCCCCATAACTAACCAAAATAAATAAGTAAATAAACAAACAAGCAAACAAATAAAGTTCCTAGAATGCTGTCTGCAAGTATTAGCGTGTGGCAGGCTCATAGATCAAGACTTGTGTATCATGAGACCCTTGGGTCTACTGTCCTCACTGACCTTGGAGTGATAGCCTTTTCAGAAGACCAGGATTCCTCATCCAGAAAGACACACCTACCCAAAGGATGAATCTGGGGGAACTTATTTGGGAAATTCATTTTCCTGTGCTCTAAGACAGGCAACAGCTGCTGAGGCTCCCTGCCCAAAATGTATTCACTGGCCCATGGTGTTGGCAGGGCAGGATTCCAATGGCGCCACTTCCGGGAGTCATGAACTTCCGGTTTAAGGAGAAATGGGATCATTCATAGAGAATTCCCGTGGCTAGGCCTCTCTGCCCCTCTGCTGTCAGAATTCATGAGCCTGCCTCGTTCTTTCTAAAAAGCAAGAGAAAAAGTTCACCTCGCTTTCCTTGGAGGCTTACCATGAAGATGAGAGGAAGTGAGAAAGGGAGATAGTCCTGACATGGTAAGTAGGTGTAATTTCAACTCATCTCAGGAAAAAAAAATACACCAAAAAAACAAATTCCCCATTTTCTAATCTCCTGAGCCTGCAATTAGAGCCTGCATCTGACAAGCCAAAATCTCTCTTGAACTTGCTGCTAATTATGAAACTGGCCTTCTGTAACATTTATTGATGTTGTTTTCTGGGATTGATCACAGAGATGTGGGTGTTTGTCCATCAGTTCTCCAGCTCAGCCACTTCTGTGGGTCTCCAGAACCCCCCTCCGGACCTCTGTAGCCAGTAGAGTTTTGCATAGTTTTAAGACATTCATCTTAACCCTTCTTTATCCTACAGCCTCCAACACAAACACAACCTGGTCCCACTCTGTGTGTGTGTGTGTGTGTGTGTGTTGTGTGTGGGGGAGCACACACTATTTGATGATTTGTAGATTATTTGGTATAAAAGTTAGAGAGTTTTACAGTAAAAATGTGGCTGGGTGATGGTAACTCCTGCTTGTTATCCTACCTGTTCAGGAGGTTGAGATCTGAGGATCACAGTTCAAAACCAGCTCCAGGTAGACAACTCTCTGAGATTCTTATTTCCAATGAACCAGCAAAAAGCCAGATGTGGAGCTGTAGTTTAAGCAATAGAATGTCAATCTGAGAGGGAAAAATGCTGAGAGAGCAAGAGGCCTTGAGTTCAAGACCCAGTACTGGCACACACACCAAAAAATATGTATTAGCCTGAACTAAAATATTAATATAATATAATAATTTGTATAAATATAATATGAACATAAACTGAAACCTAGCAAGAGTTGGTCAGGGAAGAGAAAGAGGTAGGCAGGCAGGCATCATGAATTCCTCAAATTCTTTGGAAAAACAACCTGAAAAATGACAGGGAGAAAATTGATGGTTGCCCGGGAGTTGGGAGCAGAAGAGAAACCAAAGCAGTAATATGAGGAATTTTCTAGGCTGCTGGAGGTGTATATATTTTGATTATGGTGCTGGTTGTCTGAATCCAAAGCTCATAGAACTCATAGAATACCCTTTTGTATTGTACGTAAAGTTTGGAATTTCCATCACTGTTAGTTCCCTGTGCTATCTAGCCCACATTTTGTATTTCCAGCCAATCATATAGTCCAGTGACTCAAGAATCAGAAACTCAGACTTCTGAGTTCTTTGCTCCTGCCCAGTGGTGAAATCCCCAGGGACTTTTTTGGTTGCATCTCACGAAACATCTGGGCAGCCCAAATTTCCTAGGGCTTTGCCTATCTTTAGTTCACACAGAGTTTTCTTTTCCTGTCCCAAGTGAGCTTTTGGCCGATGCCTGTGGCTGGGCCAGTGTTCAGTGGTTGATACACATGCAGGCAAACCGTGAGGTTTTGCTTAAGGAGTTTTCTGTGAATTAATGAGTCATCACAAAGGTGTGGGTTTTTTTTGTTTGTTTTTGTTTTTGTTGTTCTTTTGCTATGACTTTGGATTGAGCGATTTTTGTTTCCCCTTTTCTTGTTTCTACCTTGTTATATTTTCTTTAGGCCTAAAAGGTCCTGAAAGCTGTTTTCATTAATATCTCCGACATTCATACTCACGAGCTTCTGTTATATAAATTTGTTCCTTAATAGCTTTCAAGTGTGGCCTAGGAAGCAATGCCGGCTGCTATTTACCAGATGAAACCAAAAATGCCTTGCTTCTTGGAATTCTGGAACCTTTTGTTTCCTGAAATTTATAAAGAAAAAGTTCTGCTGAGCTCTGGAAGGATGCAGGAAGGAAAAAGAAAGAGAGAAAAACTGCTTTTAGAATTTAACTGTTTTCCAAAAGCAAAAAAAAAAAAAAAAATTAAAGATAAACCAACCAAAGGATTGAGCATTGATTCTATTCTTAAGTTGGCAACGGATAGATTTCATAGGACAAAAGGAAACCTCAGGTCCTTAAAGCAAAGGAAATGTCCAAACACTATAAAAGCAGAGATATTTAATTCAAAAAAATCAGCCTATGAGCACAGCACATCTTGACCAGTGTCACGCATTCCATTGGTTTTCCTCCATCTCTTCCAATCTCAACGTCCTCTCAGATTACCTGGTTCTGTTTTCACCTATATACATTGAATATTATGAGTTTGCTCCCACTCTTCCTCTCTCCCTCCCCTTCCTCCCTTGCCTCCCATTGACACCTCCTCCTCTCCATACAACACATTTGTCAGTTTCTTGGTATCCACTCTGTTAAAGTTAATTGCTAGAAGGAGTTCTGTCATTTCAATTCTCCCCTGTGCATTTCATACTTTAGTCAATTTGCTTATAAACAAATATATATATATTCACATGACCCTGTATATATTTTCATATGTGTGTATAATTTAGATCTAATTTTCACATGAGGCAAGGATGCATTCTTGTCTCTCTGAGCCTGATTTAAGCTAATTTTAACATATAATTTAGATCTAACTTCTATCTATGAGAAAAAAAAAACACGTGTCTGTTGTCTCTGAGCCTGATTTAACATCATTTTTCTCTCCAGGTCCATCCATTTCCACGAGGATGACACACCATTACTCTTCCTGACAGATGAGTACAATGCCATTGTACGTATGTACCACATTTTCTTGATGCACTCATCTATTGTAGAGTAGATGTAGGGCCTCTGGGCCGTTTCCATAATTTGCATCTATACTGAGCATGTGTAGACTTTCTTTCTAGTCATTATTCCCTAGACAATACAGTATGAGGTGTGTAACATTTACATTGGATTAGATACCATAAATAATCTAAAGATGACTTAAAAATACATGGGCACTGGTGGCTCAGGCTTATAATCTTAGCTAGTTGAGGATCATGGTTTAAAGCCAGACTGGACAGGAAAGTCTGTGAGATTTTTTATCTCCAACAAACTACCAAAAAAGTCAGAAATAGAGCTGTGGCTCAAGTGGTAGAGTGTTATTCTTGTGCAAAAGAAGTTCAGGGACAGCACCCAGGCCCTGAGTTCAGGCCCCAGGACTGGCAAAAAGAAACAAATCAACAAGCAAACAAACAATCATAGGAGGGTATGCTTAGGTGTGTAGATACCATGCTATTTTTTTTTTAATACAAGACTTGTACAACAAGGGTCATGGTATGTGGAAAGCTCTGAAATCAAAACCCACTCCTCTCCCCACTGAGAATGTCTGAGATATTACCATTTTTCTGACCCATACAATTAACAGTATTTCCTATCACCACCTAAGAGCCAATCAGTGTACAAATGAGTCTCTTTGAGCCAAGATACTACCACAGAGCCCATACTTACCTATGGTTGCTTGACAGGCCTCCTGTTCCAGCTCTCCTCCATTTTGCTACTGTATGGAGAAAATTAAGAATTTAATTCCTTTTGGTTTCATTTATTGCTTCCTCTTTCTCCTTGTTTCATTGAGCACAGGCCTCTGCTCCCTGCAGGTGATGAAATTCATGATAAGACAGAGCACCAGATTCAAGCTCAGCTTTGGATTTAGAAATACTTTGTGCCAGGTGCCAGTGGCTCATGTCTGCAATCCTAGCTATTCAGGAGGCTGAGATCTGAGGATCACGGTTCAAAGCCAGCCTGGGCAGGAAAGTCTTTGAAAGTCTATGAGACTCATCTCCAATTAACCACCAGAAAACCAGAAGTGGCGCTGTGGCTCAGGTGGTAGAGAACTAGCCTTGAGCTGAAGAGCTGAGGGACAGCGCCCAAGCCCAGAGTTCAAGCCTCACAACTGACACCCCCCAAAAGATTTTGTAAGTCCTGTGTACCTTAGAAATATACTGTGCCAAGTTGTCCCATATTTCTTCATTGTAAGAACTCAGCCACTAGTGGCTCACTTTGGTAATTCTAGCTACTCAGGAGGCTGAGATCTGAGGATCAGAGTTCCAAGCCAACCTGGAGGAGGAAAGGAGACTCTTACCTGCAACTAAACAGCAAAAAGCCAAAAGTGGAGCTGTGGCTCAAGTAGTAGAGCACCAGCTTTGAGTGAAAAGAGCTAAAGAAAAAAACCACCTAGGCCCTGATTTCAAGTCCAGTTCATGCGCAATATGAATAAATAAATAAATACATATAACAAGTAGCTGGTTTGTACACATCTTTCATCCATGATAATGTTCACTGTGACTTTTTGTCTAATAGATTGTCAGCCATTGATCTTGCCTAGTTCCTTTATTTCACTATATGTACAAAATGCTATTATATTTTTATCTATAGTCAATGTGCATGCCATATATATCTATATATCTATAGCTATACTATATATTTTCCCAGGCATCTATTAACTGCCATTCTTCCATAAGGAATAGCTTTTACCTACTCCAGCCTGCTCAGGAAAGCTTTTATTTATATTAAAATTACTATTATTAACATGGAGATTTTTATGTCTGTGATGTCATTTGATTTATTACAGTCATTTACCTTTTGTATGGTTACTGGAAGATGTCTTTGTTTCAACTTGCTTTTATTTGAAAAAATAAATAGGAAAATTTCCAAACAAAATCCACAGGGTATGTCCCCCATGAGCCCATCCAGTTTGAATATCTCTCCCAGCTCAGATTTTTGCCCACAGTGCCCACATATCATGCAATATTACATTCTGTGAACGTCATCATTTGATTTAAGTATCCATGCTAGAAACAATTCATGGTAATTCTTTTTTTTTTTTTTTTGGTCGGTCATGAGGCTTGAACTCTGGGCCTGGGCGCTGTCCCTCAGCTCTTCAGCTCAAGGCTAGCGCTCTACCACTTGAGCCACAGCGCCACTTCTGGCTTTTTCTGCTTATGTGGTGCTGAGGAATGGAACCCAGGGCCTCATGCATGCAAGGCAAGCGCTCTACCACTGAGCCACCTTCCCAGCCCCACATGGTAATTCTTTAGTATCTCCAAGTGTCTCACCCATGTGTAGATTCCCTTAATGGTCTCTGTACTTGGAATCATAGGATGAGGTGGAGATCTTGTGACTGTTTGATATGTGTTCATCAGTGGGATTCCTTCCTCTTTTTTTTTTTCCCTTGCAATTTCTTCCTTGAAGAGCACAATCATTTGCCTAATAGAGCTTCGTATAGTTTGCATTTTGCTGATTGGAGTCATTTTATTGTGTTTCTCCATTTCCCATGTTTTTGTGTGCATAGACAGGTAGATCAAGAGACTTGATTAGATCCATAGTTAATTCTTTCCTTTTTCCACTAGGAACTGTTTGCTTTCCTTGAGCGTTCAAATGGGAAAAGTGCTTCAAAAATAAGTCACTGACCTTCTGCTGTGCAGTAGGATGGCTGTAGATAACAATAATGTACTGTTGATTTTTTTGTCAAGTAGGAGAAGGTAATTTTTATGGCAAAGGAATGATCAGAGCAGGTGTGTGGTGATACACACACACAGACATGTTGGTGTATCTGTAATTTCAGCACTCAGAAGGTTTAGGCAGGAAAATGGGAAGTTCAAGGCCAGGCTAGGCTGCCTGGTGACAATCTGTCTTAATCCACCCCAAATATTTTATAGTATGTGATATATTATATTGTATAACATGCAATAATATATTGTATATATAGGCAATAGCTTATATTGTATAATATATACTCTATACCACATATATGTACATATGCATGCATGTATATATACATATATTTTATATTATACAATATTACATATAGCATAACATACAGCATATATTATGTATTATATAATATATTAATATACATTGTACTACATATGATATAATATGTGCATATATGATGTGTAACATATTATAATATATACTATTAATATATCTGTGGATGTTCCAGTATTACATATGTGTGTGCATGCCTGTCTTGATCTATGACTACTCACATGCACTACTAGCATCTACTAACCCATGAACAGATTCATCATATTACTCTGGAGAAAATAATCTTGTCCTCATGGCGCTGCTGGATGTCAGCAGGGCAGCGTTCTGAAGCGATCTGCAGCCGCGAAGGGCGCGCTGGCGCCAAGATCCAGCACCATTTTTCACAATTATCCTAATGGTGCAGCTGACCTCAACACCCAGGGTGAAGTCAGTGGGGGAAAAAGACCAAAATGAGTCAACACAGAACAAAGCTAGATGGGTACTTTCCACTTCGGAAGCACATTTTCCTAGAAGCTCCTGTACACCTCTGAAATGGATATGTAGGTCACCGTGATTCCTGTTCCGTTGGGTGTTTTTGTATAAATACATTGATCTTTTTTTAAAACGAAGACTCCTTACATGATTACGTCTCTTTCAAGCAAAAGAGGTGAGCTGTTCACCTGTGCCATGGAGAGCACTCTGTGAATTTTTCATTAAGCTCTAATTAACTCACCCTGTGGGAACGGAATTGCTCAGGGAGATCAGCCTTCTGGAATCTTCTGCTCTGCCTCCAAATCTGATTTGGAAGTCCCTCCCTTCACTTTCCTGAGTGAACAGAGATCACACACCGATCTCCTCATGCCTGCCACATTCCTCTTCATTCTTTAGGAAAAATGTCGCAGGTGAGATGTTTCTGATATGAAAGAAAGATGTCTGTCTCTCATGAAGCTGTCTGTGGCCCTCTCTGACCTCAGTTTCTGGGGGCCAGCAAGCCAAACATGGCACGCTCGGCGTGGCAACCCTCTGTAACTCCATCGTAAGGGTTTTGATGGCTATCATTAATCCCCTTTTAAGATTTAGTTTTGTATTTTGTAACTGTTATGTCGTTGTACAAAGAGATTACCATGCTGTAAGTTAAGTTAGGAACACCATGCTTCTTGATCAAGGTCCATCATTCAGATGAGTGTACTTGGGAGCAAGGATTAGCCAATCTCCACCAAATGAAGAATTGGGAGGCAGAAAAGGCGGGAGCAGAGGCATTGTTTCTTTTTGAAAATGACAGCAAGGTAGCAAAGAAGGTGCAAACAGCCACTTGGCCACTGGCAGGTGAGCGTAACTTCCAACGCGGACTCCAGGCTGGACAGGCTGCCTTGTCATGTGAGCATCTGACCACCGGCTTCCGGGGCAAGGAAGAGAACAGATCCTCTCAACAAGAGAGTGAGAAAGGGACCTCGAAATTTTTATTCTGCTTGCAGTACTCATGGGATACCCCCTTCCCCCTTTAAGTCCCTTTAGGGAGAGTCCCACCTTTTCTGGCATCTGGATCATTGTCCAACTCATCCCAGGGGGAGGGTACCCTTTCCCACTGTGAGGGTCTCCTCCAAGGCCTCTGTTTCTATTTGCCTAGTTTTCCCCCATGACATTCCCTAATATCCATTCTCTTTCTCTTTGCTTTCTCTCCCTCCCTGCTTCTCTTCTTCCCTTCCTTCCTTCCTTCTTTCCTTCCTTCCTTTCTGCCCTCCTTCCTTCCTCCTTTCTTTTTCTTTTGAGGCAAGGTTTCATTAGGTCTTATTATGTAGCCTAGATTAGCCTTCAACCTTCTATTCCTCTGCCTCAGTCTCTTGAGTGCTGGAATTACAGGTGTAGCCAACCATGCCCACCTGGTTCAATACACTCTTTTTTGAATGACTCCTATTGGCCGTGATTGGCATATGATTTTTAGCAATGGTCACTGTTTTAGTTGGAGTTCATTGTCATGGAAAACAATAGGCTGAGTTGCTCATATAGCACTTACACTCACTACTGATTCTGGAGCCTATGAGTCCATGATCAAGGCATTGGCAGATTGGATGTCTAGAAAGTGCTTCCAGGTGCATAGATGTCCACTTTCTTCTTCATCCTCATCCTTGTAGGGGTGAGGGAGATCTCTGGAGCCTCCTGGCACTGTTCACATTCTTGAACACATTAGCCCCACCTTTAAAATCTGTTGCTATTCACCAGGCCCAACCTCCTAATACCAGTTCCTGTGGGAGCTAGGATTTCACCATATTAATTTTTAGGACCACAAGCAACAGCTACTACAATCTCACTTGGCTTTGGCTTTTTGCTCAAAGCCAGTGTTCTGCCACTTGGGCCGTCGCTCTGACTTTTGGCTTGGATTAATTGAATGAGTCTTGCAGACTTTCCTGCCTGGCATGGCTTTGAACAGTGATCCTCAGATCTCAGCCTCCTGAGTAGCTAGGATTACAAGCATAAGCCACTAGCACCCTGCTGTACAGTAAGCCATTCTTATGTCATTCATTTCCCTCTTTTTTTTTTGAGTATAATGTGTCTCTAAAAATATTTTTAGGGTGATACTGTCCAAAAAGAAATGTACTCTTTACCTGACTTATATAACTGTAACCCCTCCATAAATCCCTTTGTAATAACAATACATTTTAAATAATCTTTAAGTAGATGTGCAAAGGATTTGGCATTCAACAAAGTAGTTTATGAATACAGCGCATCTTGATCAATGTCATATCTTTCAACATTCTATATGCTACTTATTTCTAACCAAAAGGAATAGTAAGTATCCCAACAAATCTTCTCAAGAATGGAGAATGGGAAGCCAGGCATGGTGGCTTACGCTACGGAGGAGGCTGAGATCTGAAGACCACAGTTCAAAGCCAGCCTGGGCAGAAAGGGCTGTGAGACTCTTATCTCCAGTAAACTACTCAGAAAGCCAGAAATGGCCCTGTAGCTCAAGTGGTAGAGAGCTAGCCTTGAGCTGAAGAGCTGAGGGACAGCGCCCAGGCCCAGAGTTCAAGCCCCATGACTGACCAAAATACAAAAAAGAATGGAAAATGGAAGTCAGGTGCTAGAGACTCAAGTTTATCATCCTAGCTACTCAAAGGGCTGAAATCTGATGATTGAGATACAAGACCAGCCTGGGCAGGAAAGTCCATGATACTCTTATCTCCAATTAGCCAGCAAAAAGCTTGAAGTAGAGATGTGGCTCAAGTGATAGGACGCCAGCCCGGAGTGAAAAAGCCAAGCAAGAACATGAGGCCCAGAGTTCTGTCCCCAGTACCAACACACACACACACACACACACACACACACACACACACACACACACACACACACACACAGAATAGAGAATGGTAGATTTTTATATATCTTAACCTAAGAAGTGAAAAGTTCAGGATCATATATTAACTATCAAGAACTGGTACACACCTGCTTAACTTTTTACAAAGCAGGGACATTTATCCTAGGATGTGAATGATTCCCATCACCCACTTAATAGCTATTGAATACAGCATGTTCCATATTCTCCATTTGTTTTTCTTCATCACACCTCACAGATGCTTTGTTTCTCCTCTGAACTTTTCCCTGGCAATGCAATGCTCCTTTCTCCAGCTCTGGCAACCATCAGCTCAGCCGCTTAAAATAGAAGCCAGTCTCAGCACTGTTGCCTTCCCCCTGGGTGTCAAGCGAAGAATTCACAGAATAATTGTCTCCGCACTTGGCACCGTGTCACCAGTGGTTATGAATATGCAAGGAAATCTTTGCAGAGCTGTGATTTAAAAAAAATAAACACACCAAATCTTACACAGCACATCTAGTACCTTTTTTTTTCTTTAATATTACAAATGGAATTAAAAATGGAAGAGGAAAACAATGCCAGTACATAATGTAATGAAACACAGCCTTGCCGGGTACTGTCATCTTAGTGACTTACGCAGCTGAGATCTGAGGATCTCAGTTCAAAGCCAGCACAGAAAGAAAAGCCTGTGAGATACTTAACTCCAGTGAACTGGGATGTTAATTGGATGTGGGGCTGTGGCTCAAATGGTAGAGGAACTGCTCTGAGAAAAAAGCTTTAAGCAATAGTGTGAGACCCTTGGACTAGGAATGTGGCTTAAATGGTAGAGTGCTTGCCCTAGCATGCATGAAGTCCTGGCTTTGATTCTTCAGTACCATATAACAGAAAAGGCTGGAAGTGGTGCTGTGGCTCAAGTGGTAGAGTGATAGTCTTGAGCAAAAAGAAGATTAGGCACAGCACTCAGACCCAGAGTTCAAGCCACAGTATGGGCACAAAACAACAACAAAAATGTCCTCATTTGCTGAATATTGGTGGCTCACACCTGTAACCCTAGCTAATCAGCAGGCTGAGATCTGAGGATTGGGGTTCAAAAGCCAGTCCAGGTAGGAAAGTCCAGGAGACTCTTAACTCTGATAAACTACTCAGAAAAAGCCAGAAGTGGTTCTATGGCTCAAGTGGTAGAGTGCTAGCCTTCAGCAAGAGAAGCTCAGGAACAGCACCCAGGCCTAAAGCTAAAGCCCTAGGACGAGGACCAAAAAAATTTTTTTTTTAAATTGTTGTCTTAAGTCTGAAGTCCCTATAGATCGCAAGAACAGCAGGGACTGGCACCCAGATCACCCCAGGGTGTGACCACCTCTAAACACAAGCCACCATCTCTTTGGGATGGAATTATCTCTTCTACTCAGCAGGGCTTCTTCAAACCATTGCCAAACCAGAACTGAGCAGATAACTAGCTACAACACACTTTCCCTAGGACTCCTTAGAAAATGAAAACTTTTCTTCCCCTGCCCCGGTTCTTCCTCTATTTATTTTTGTTTGTTGGTTTTTGTATTGTTGGTCCTGGGGCTTGAACTCTGGGCCTAGGCACTGCCCCTGAGCCTCTTTGTGCTCAAGGCTAGCACTCTACCTACCACTTGAGCCACAGCGCCACTTCTGTTCCTCTATTTAAACCAAAACTCTTCTCATACCGGAAAGCCAGTCTCCTTTGATCCCATCCCTTCCTGAATTCACAAATCTACTTCCTCTTCTCTTCCCTCGGTCTTTGTCATTGGTTTATTGAAGTGAGTGGCCAGACATGATAAGTTGCAATTCCACCTGGTTGGACTTCTGATCTAAGACTCTGGTTAGAGCACCATGAAGTGAGAAACTTGCCCAAACTCCCTTTCTGCTCTTACTCAGAATATAGTACCATCTTCTTACTTAGAGTAGAAACATCTTTTTCGAACAAAGCTCGGTGTAAGTTCTAGCCCTGTGTCAAGGGACGGTCCAAAGGAAGCCAGAGAATTTTACCACTCAGAGCATTAGACAACATTATTGGAGGACTTGAGCCAGCAAGATTATTAATTTTTTCCCCCAGCTTCTCCTTTCCCTCTTCTTCCAAACACATCCATCCATCTACCTTGTCTCTTTGGGGAAAAACAAATCAAATCCAGGCATTTCAAACAGTGCAAGCTACATAGAAGGAAATGTCAGCCAGCAATCCAATGCTTTATCCTCACAGTGATGGCCAAGCTTGAAGCCCAGTGGTGTGTATATACTCTGTATCATATGCTCTGAGAAGATATGGGAGCTGTTGATTAAGTGAAGGAGCTGGCGATGACCCTGGGAACCCCGATCGAATCCCAAGAGTCATTCAAACAGAGAGGTTTGCTGGCTGCCCAGAGAGACAGAAACGATTGGAGTAGAGCTAAACGTTGCTTTCCTGGTAGTCTAGTAGACACAGATCAGAGTCAAGCAGAGTCCTCCATCTCAGAGAGTTGGAGAGAAAAGGATATTCCTTGACTTTGTCTTAATGGATGCTAAAACTGGAGTCTGTGAATCCAGGACCAGACCCTAGGAATCCCACATTAGGTCCAGCCACTGGCTCCTATGTGAAAAATAAAGCAAGGAAAGCCCTTGAAGACTGGAGCAGACCCAGGCAGGAGACAGGTGCCCCTCCCTTTAAAGTTAGGGGGTCTGTGATTCAACCAGATGCCAGCACAGATGAGACCCACCAAAAGGACGGTAGAAGAGGGACTTTCACGAGCCTACAGTGGGGCATACTGATTTCTGGGCCATTCTTAACCCTCTTAGCTAGTGGTGGGTTGGTATAAGATGTCATCATGGACTCTTGATTGGTGGGACCCCCTCATGCCAGATAAGGTCCTATGCAGCTGGGAGAAGGAGGAAGAGAAGGAAGAGGAAGAGGAGGAGGAGGAGGAGAAAGAGGAGGAAGAGGGGGTAGAAGAAGAAGAGGAGGAGAGTACAGATTTATTGTTATAACAGAGCAAGAAATAGCGGGATGTCAGTGGCTCACACCTGTAGGTCCAGCTACTCAGGAGGCTGAGATCTGAGGATCCAGGTCTGAAGCCAGCCTGGTTGGAAAGGTCTTGTCAGACTCTTCTTTCCAATTAACTACCCCGACATTTTGGAAGTGGAACTGTGGCTCAAGTGATAGAGCACTAGCCTTATGCAAAAAAGCTCAGGGTCTGCTCCCAGGTCCTGAGTTCAAGCCCCAAAGACTGGCCCAATAAACAATCCAAACAACAAACAAACAAATGAACAAACACCAAAACAAAATGGAAAGTCATCATTCCCTGGTGCTTTGTAGGTCATGAAGCAGCAGTTTGTTTCTTAAGGGTAGTTTGGGTCATTACAAATACTCTTTCAATCAGCCATGTGCTTCCAAGGTAATTCTAGAGTGATGGCAAAGAGGCTACAGAGGGAAAAGGCTTAAAGCAAAATGGAGGCAGAGTTGCCAAGCCTTTCTCCTGCTTTTAATTAATTTGTGGGGCCAGAAAAAAGCAGCAATTAAGTGTCTTTTATGCCTTGTTTTTAGTGAAGAAGGCTGGTGGTGGACTTCTGACCCGTAGAAATGTAAGACAGCTAATCAAACGTTGTTTTAAGCCAATAAACATTGCCATAATTTCTGAGGACAACGACAGAGCATGAATAGAGAACTTTGCCACCAGTTCCGTCATTTCTAAGGATAAATAATGATCCTGACACAGACGGAGGATCGGAGGAGGAAATACAGAGCTAGTCCCCACATGCTAAAATCACTTCCTGTAGGTAGGCATTACGGCAGCCGTTGATTGAATTATTTGTCACTTCAACAACATCTCTTGTCAAAATGGAAAGTTGGCAGTCTATAGTTCTGTGAAAGTTTTATTAATGTATGCATTGTGTGTGTGTGTGTGTGTGTGTGTGTTGGTCTCAGGGCATGAACTCTGGGCCTGGGCCCTGTCCTGAGCTCTTCAGCTCAAGGCTAGTGCTCTACCACTTGAGCCATAGCACCAGTTCTAGCTTTTTCTGCTTATGTGATGCTGAGGAATCTAATCCAGGGCCTCATGCATGTGAGGCAAGCACTCTACCACTGAGCTACCTTCCCAGACCTTAGTGTATTCATTTTAAAAGTCTAAACCACTGACAGCATGTTTAGGTAGATAAGATCATGTATTTCCTCTGTGTGTGTGGGGCATGTTTAGGTAGATAAGAACATGTATTTTCTGTGTGTGTATGTGTGTGTGTGTGTGTGTGTGTGTGTGTGTGTGTGCCATCTTGGAGCTTGAACTAAGAGCCCAGGCATTGTCCCTGAGCTTTTATATACAAGGCTAGCGCTATATCATTGGAGCCACAGCTCCACTTCTGTTTTTTGTTTTTTGGGGGGAAGTGGGGTGGTGGGTAGTTAATTGGAGATAAGAGTCTCACAGACTTTCCTGCCCAGGCTGGCTTCTAACTGTGATTCTTAGATCCTAGCCTCCTGAGTAGCTGGGGTTACAGGCATGAGCCACTGGCTCATGTATTTTTGTTTTTACCAGAAGAAAAATGAATCTGCTTCCTACCAAGCATATACAAATACCCGCCCCCCTCCCCTCCTTACAACACTAAAAAGTGTGAACAATTCCACAGTTGTGGCTTTGACAGAAGCCATTGCAACAAATAGGTAAAGGTGAACCGACGATTGAGTACCAGCCTCCTGCACAGTGCCACAGCTTTGTGGGACTCTTATCTCCAATTAACCAAGAGAAAACCAACGTGGCACTGTGGCTCAAAGTGGTAGAGTGCTAGCCTTGAGCAAAACAGAATTCAGGAAACCAATGACCACCACCAACAATAAACAAACAAACAAATAAATAATATATATACATATATATAGGCATATAGCTATATATCTGGTGAATGACATAACTGTTCTAGATCTTTCTTTTTGTGGGGGATGGAAAAGAATGTCTATGGCCCCTGGATCCTCCTCCTCTTCACCCCAAGTTGTTTCACACTGTCAGAGATGTAAGTCTTTGACGCTATTGTTTTCAGGCTTTACTTTCCACAAACTGTCTTGGGCTATGAAGTACAAATCCGTGAAAATTGACAACATTCGTGGGATATACTTTCCAGGCAGAGTGTTAGGTCAGTTTGCAGCTCTAATGACGAAATGTGGAAAATCTTTTACAATCCAGGTTTTTGTAGAAACACAACAGTGGTGATGATAAGTGTCATTGATATATATATATATATATATATATATATATATATATATATTTTGGTCAGTTGTGGGGTTTGAACTCAGGGCCTGGGCGCTGTCCCTGAACTTTTTCACTCAAGCTAACGCTCTACCACTTGAAGCTACAGTGCCACTTCTAGTTTTCTAGTGGTTAATTGGAGATAAGAGTCTCACAGCCTTTCTTGCCCAGACTGGCTTTGCATTGTGCTCCTCAGATCTCAGCCTCCTGAGTAGCTAGGATTATAGGCCTGAGCCACCAGTGCCTGGCATTGTATTTCTTAATCTTGGGAAGAAAATGAAAAAATTGCCAGCCACGCAGAATAACTATTACAAAACCACTTTTACAGTCCCGTGTCAATAACAGTCATCCTCTGTTTTACTAAGGGTTTAGTTTGTCATTTTGATTGCCCCCGTGCTAGACTTCTTCAAGGGACAAACAAAATGAAAACGTAGTCATTTCATCTCTACACAAAACTGCTGACTCCGAGGGAGGGAAAAAAAACCCCAAAACATTCAGCAGATTTGGTTTCCAGCAGCCCCAGAATTCATCAGCAAATCTTAAGAGAGGCATCTTCTGATCGGGCATCCCCACTCCCTGGCCACCTCCAGTGCCGCACAAGGTCAGTAAATCAAGAGAGAAGTCGAGAGAATCCAGTTAAAGACTGGCATTGATTTGTTAAGGTGACAACAACTGTGAATGAAGCTTTGGAAAGGAAATGGCATTACTCCAAGGACCCGCTGGTGCTTCTCTGGAGAAGAATACCATTTCTGGAAAATGATGGCGTATGGCTCATTATCAGAAGAAAATTTGCAGTTACAGGATTCTGCTTTCTGGTTTCATTGGTTGGAGTTGGGGATAGCTTCTTTTTTTTCAGATTGCTTTTTTTTTTTTTAATTGTTGGTAATGGGGCTTGAACTTAAGGTGCTGTCCCTGAGCTGTTTGCTACTCAAGGCTAGCACTCTACCACTTGAGCCACAGCTCCACTTCTGGTTTTCTGGGGGTTCATCAGAGAAAAGGGTCTCATGAATTTTCCTGCCTGGGCTGGCTTCAAACTGCGATTCTCAGGTCTTGGCTTCCAGAGTAGCCAGGATCATAGGAGTAAATCAGCGGTGCCTGGCTCCTATTAGTTTTAATGAAGGTACATTGTGATATTATACATGAGAGTCCTGGCTTTTGTATTTTTGCAGAGTTGTATAATGAAATATTCTTTATTTTTCTAAGCTTTCTGGGGCAGGTGCTCCCAAGCTAGCAGGAGATAAAAGAAGATACAATAACACACCAGCGCTGTCTTTTTCTACCCAGTTTCAAACCTTTGTTTGAGCTTATGTTTTCCTTCTGAATCTCACTCTGTGACAATATAATGAGTCTTGATGGTTATATTGGGTTTGCAAAGATAGAGTATGTGCACAAACAATCCGAGTCAATAGATAACCTTTCAAGAAGCCCATGCTATGCTCACCTGTGAGAGTTTTCTCAAAGGGAATGTTCATCTGAAGAAATCACTTCTCCACCTGCATCCTGCTTCATTTCTGGTTCAGTTACATGGGGAGTATCATTCCAATAACACCAACTCTCTCTCACCTGAACCTCTGATGGTCTTGGGCAAAAATTATTGCTTATACCGTGTACTGGTGGCTCACACTAGTAATCCTAGCTACTCAGGAAGCTGGAGGATTGTGGTGCAAAGCCAGCTCAGGTAGCAAAGTCTATGAGACTTGGAGCTCCAATTCACTACCAAAAAGCCAGAAGTGGAGTTGTGGCTTAAGTGGTAAAATACTAACCTCGAGCACAAAAGCTCAGGGACAGTGTCCAGGCCCTGAGTTCAAACCCCAGGACTGGTACAAAAATAATTGTTGCTCACTTCATAGATATTACTATTTTCAAAGTTCCATTGTTAATTCAACTCTGAGATCACAGGGAATGTTAAATCAATAACAACTGTCCCTTTTTAAGAGGGAAACACTTGCTTAAGAATATGATAAAGCAAGTATTTTTGTATTGTCCTGAGAAATAGCTATGTCAGGGAAATAAGAGCTTGCTTTACATAAAATCAGCACAACTTGTTTTTCATTATTTTTGAAAAGAAACCAATACTTCATTCTTAGTCTCATCTTAACATACCCTGTGTACCATACCGTCTATTTAAATTTCACCAATTGAAATGGGAAAAATCTTTCTACGTCCCTAAAATAAAACCCCACACATTTACTTTTACGTATGGTTTTACTGAATTCATCTGGATGTAAAGAACACTGGTTGTGAACTCATTACTAAAGATGACCACATAAATGGTTTGAGGTAAAGAAAGGATTCTGACCCTATCTCTACCTAAATGAGATATATTTTAGAAGTTACAATGATCCATTAAGTATCCGAGAGACTCCCAGGAAAAGCTAGGGTATAGAGAGGTCAAAAGCAATCTCCATGCCCATTTGCTTTAACACAAAAGAGATGTATTTCTGGTGAATGTTCCCTGTCTGCAGCCAGGTGGTAGGGAGACCAGATTTTTGGTTAACCAGATTAGTTCTGGTAGGTCCCACAGGGGAAACCGAGTCTCCAGGGCACCTCTCCCAGTGTCCAATCTTTAAGAAGCTGGACAAGAACAATCTTATTCCTGGGCCAGGAAGCCAACAGCTGGAAATAGTCAACGACCTTCTCCTACTCTACAGGAGGCAGAGGGAGAGTGAGAAAGAAGTGTGGGACGAAGGTCAAAGTGCGGGTCCAGACGCTCATATGAGAAGATGGACGTTAGCAAAAAGAAGAGGAGAGCCTTGGATATTGAAGACATTACCTGGCAGTACTCCAGGTCATACCTTAAAGGCAGATATTATAGGATTCTGATGTATCTATATCTATATCGAGAGAATAATTCACATTTGGGGGATAATTGAACTATGATACAAGGAAGATCAGTTGATCTGTCTTAGGAAGAGATAAAAAAAGCAGAAGCGAGACATTGAGAAGGAAAATCCACCAATAAAGTTGGATGCAGGCATCTGCCATCTTGCAGGCTACAGAGAATATCTTTCCTGACCTTGTTAGCCAAAAACAAGAGCATCAATGGGCTCTGTGCGCTCCTGCAAACATCCTTCTAGAGTGTGCAAATGAATTTTTCTTTTTTTTTTTTCTGTAAGTTTTGCTGCCAATCCTGAGACTTGAACTCATGGCTTGAGTACTGTCCCTGAGCATTTATTTATTAACTTATTGATTAATTTATTTCTGCTCAAGGTTAGCCCTTTACCACTTACATCCCAGCTCCACTTTCCTTTTGCTTGGTGGATCATGGGAGATTAAGAGTCTCAAAGACTTCCTTGCTGGGGCTGGTTTTGAACTATGATCCTCAGATCTCAGGCTCCTGAATAGCTAGGATGACAAGCATGAACCATGGGTGCCTGGCAGCGTGCAATTATAGCTTTACTTATTAAACTCTGTTCTTAACGTGGCATGCACTACGCATTTCATTCATTCCACAATACCTCCCATACAGCTTTCTCTCAGAGACAGGTGACTGCTGCAAGGGTGAAGACATCAAATAGCCTCATTATACATAAACGCAATGATGAGATGAAAACCAGGACTGTGGCGTCTGAGGCCAGGCTTCACGATGAAGGTAAATAGGACAAAAAGGAAACATTTGCAAACAGAACAAATGCTAAGAAGCCCTGTGCGTTCATCTACCCTGAAGTGAATTGATTAGAAATGCCTTGTCCGGACTCCATGCTGCTTCGGGAGACACTCAGGGCCCTGTCTCACCAAGAGGGGAAATAAGGTTCAGTGTAATGCAGTTAATTTTAGACCCTGATGATTATGCTTGTCAAAATTGATTGATACGATGTAGGAGGTTAACTGCTTTACTGATATTAATCCTGGTTTAAAGGAGCAAAAAAGGGGGGGAAAATCACCTCCCTTCCTTCCCTGCAAGGGTCATTTTAATGATGCTGTGTAATTTCGCAAGGCCAGTTCTAATATTTGATGAGAAGGGGAGGAAGCAAACAAAAAAAGAGAGAAAATCCCAAACAATCAACTTGTTTTGTGTTGTGCTTTGGTTACTCAAGAGGAGTAATTGACGTCCAACAACCAAAAAAGTGCACTTAGTTCTTCGCTTGCTGGAAAGGAAGAGAACCAGGCTTTGGCGGTGCAAAGATAGCTTCGAGGAAGAAGCCTTTTTGTGGCTCTCAGAGTCATAAGGGGTGGGAATGCATTCACTCGACGGAGGTAAGTCTACTGATGACCTGATGTGTTCCAGGCACGGTGTTGGTCTTGGGAATGCCAAGACAAGACAAAACCTCCCAAGGCGGAAGCTGAGAGCAAATAATTACACACTGGGAGAAATGGCAGGAATTGGAGGATGCATTACAGAACAAGAGATGAGAGTTTTTGTTTTTGTGTTTCAAAACAGGCCAGTTTTACATGTAGACCTGAAGAATGATAGAGGAACAGCCAGTTAAACGGACAGAAGTGGAAGGAACAGGAAAAAACACTCCAGGCCTGAAGAATGGCATGAGCAAGGCCATTAGAGAAGAGCACCTTTCCTTCCCTCTTCCTCTCTTTCCTCTGCATCAGAATATTACTCTCAGCTGGATATCAGTGGCTCACGCCTGTAATCCTAGCTACTCAGGAGGCTGAGATCTGAGGATCTTGGATGGAAGCTAGCCCAGGCAGAAAAGTCCCTGGGAGACTCTTATCTCCAATGAACCACTCAAAAACCAGAAGTGGGCTGTGGCTCAAGTGGTAGAGTGCTATCCTTGTGCACAAAAGAGGCTCAGGGACAGTGCCCAGGCCCTAAGTTCAAGCCTCACAACTGACCAAAAACAAAAACAAAAAGCCACTCTTTCGTGTACTAAAACCTGCCTATATTCATTCTATTCTGAATAAGCCAGGGGACCTTAAACCAAGACTGGAGAAGAGATTTATAACACATTTCAAAAGAAGGAAGAGGAGGAGGAAGATGAAGAAGGAATGAATTTTTTTTCTGGATTGGCCCACAGAGTAAATGAAATAAAAAGCAAAATTGATATTTGCAACCTTGCAAGAAAAAATATTTTCTCATGAGAATTTCAGTCTAATTTTGTAATGAGATTCAGTACAGTTGGAAACTTTTGATTAAATTTGATAAATGTACAAGCTGGACTTAATAGGCTTTTGCAGTTTGCTTCCTAATTAAAAACATAATTCTTGAACAGTCACGGTAACATGCTTTTCTGTTAACTCAACATATACTAGAGACTAAAAGAAAAGACAACTTGACTCTTTGCATGTATTAAGTCACAGGAGATTGTACATTAATGTTTGAAAGTAATGTAAAATATTTTTGGAAAATGTAAATTGGGCACTCCTGGCTCATGCCTGTCATCCTAGCTACTCAGGAGGCTGAGATTTGAGGATCACAGTTCAAAGCCAGCCTGGGAAGGAAAGTCTGTGCGACTCTTATCTCCAATTAACCAACCAAAAGCTAGAGCACCAACCCTGAGCATGAAAGCCAATGGAGAACGTGAGGTCCTGAGTTCAAGCCCCAGTACCAGTATACACACAGAAAAGAGAAAAATGTAATTTTAAAACATTTTTTATTGTAAAGTAAAGATTCTGTACAGAGGGGTTACAGTAAGGCAATGAATACATTTCTTGTTGAGCATTGTTACTCCCTCCTTTCTTTTTCTCCTACTATCCCTTCCCTCCTCCACCTCCCTTACTCTTTCCTCCCCCCAGCAAAATGTAACTGAGCACCACTTCAATCACTAACCAGCAATATTTCTGATTACACGAAGTCCACTGTATTTTTTCTTTCAGAAACCAAGTAAGTAAAAACCATTTCAAACTTAACACTTGGCATACAATGGATGGGAGAAATAAGATGACTTTTCTCAAATAAATAATTTGCCTTCTGCAAATAGATCATGGAAGGAATGTTGGCACTTCAGAGTCACATCAAGTAACCTCTTGGGTGCCTAAGACCATGTTTATGCAGAACTTGGCTTCTGTTTGGAGGCAGACAGCTGTAAAGAGTTTGCTTCCAGGGGCTGAGAAGGTGGCTCAGTGGTAGAGTGCTTGCCTTGCATTCATGAGGCCCTGGGTTTGATTCCTTAGCACTACAAAGCCAGAAGTAGGCACTCAGTCCTAACTAGTAGAGCGCTAGCCTTGAGCTGAAGAGCTGAGGGATAGCGCCCAGGCCCAGAGTTCAGGCCCCACCACCGATACACACACACACACACACACACACACACACACACACACACAAGAGTTTGCTTTCACATAGGTAACAAGAAAAAAAAAAAGATGGACAAACTTAAAATGGATGACTTGTTTTTTGAACCCAGTAAACAGTAGAAGGGGAAAAAATAGAATTAGAGTATTTGCTTACATGAGACAGACACCACTGAACGTAGAATCTGTTAAGAATACTAGAATGAGGGGGATATCTAGCTAATCAATCCTGCTGTGCCCAAAGGGGGAATGGCAAGGGCATGTACTAAGATGGGGTTCCATCTGAAGGAGAAGCAGGAGCGGGAAGGAAGATCACACATCCAAGGTCAGGTGCACAGTGCAGGTGTTGGAACAGGGGGGTGGGGGGAGGGGAGAGGTAATGACCTTGGATATTAGAGGAAGCCTCTGTCTTCATCGTTGAATGCAGAGAAAGTACACAATAAGGGAAATGGAAGGTTCCAGATGGATGGCCCAAGAGGAAAACCATGTGATTTAAACATTCAGTTCTCTGGGATTTGGGAGGCGATTATGGTAGTGATAGTGGATTGATCTTGGGGAAATGGGGAATTGTGACTCGGTGGATTTTTGGAATGGATTTTGAGATGCAATGCACACACACACACACACACACACACACACAGATATCTATCTGTCTGTCTGTCTGTCTACCTATCTGCAGCCTTCAGTAGGAATTAGTTTGCTAAGGCATTACACTGCACAGGTGCCTCCCATTTGGTTTAGTCATGGGTTGGAGTTTCTCTACACTTAGGGAGACGTCCTAACTGCAAACTTACTACTAATTACCTCCTAGAAGGAGAGGCTGTGGGAGGTCCTGGGGTGGAGGTAGAACTCAGGGATGCCTCCTAGGGCATGAGAAAGGGAGGGGGTGGATTTCAGCGTTCTGTTCCCTATAGCTCACCTGCCCCACCACTGTTGTGCTGAGGGTTACCATAGAAACAACCAACTCAACACTCATCCCCGTTCCTAGAGATTCACACAGAAGTTCGCCCTGAAGAACTTAGCAGAAGGGAAGGTACATCCATTTCCAAGCATTAATTAGGTACACTCTGCACTATTATCCTACACAAATCATCAAGCGTTCATCCACAAAAGTGCAAAGCATACAAAAAGTAAAAATGCACACAGTTTGAAGAGGCAAAACCATTTGAAGTACTATTCTTGTGTGTGTGTGTGTGTGTGTGTGTGTGTGTGTGCAGGTATTGGGACTTGAACTCAGGAATTTGCACTCCTGCTGGGCAGTTGTACTCAATGCTGGTGTTCTACCACTTTAGCCACACCTCCGCGTCCAGCTTATTTTGCTGGTTAATTGGAGGTAAGAGGCTCTTGGGTTTGTCTCCCCTGGGCTGGCTTTGACCTGCGACCCTTAGATCTCAGACCACTTGAGTAGTTTGGATGATATGACAGGCATGAATCACCAACTTCTGGCAATAGCTGGAGATTTGAATGGGAACTATGATAAAACAACTGGACTAAAAATCAGTAAAGATGTAGAAAATTTGGGCAGTCTCATTGCTGTGGTTTGAATCCATCCTTCTCTACATTCAAGGGCTGTCGGTGTGTTGATTTAGAGGCAGTAGATTCTGAAAGCTCCATTCTCGTAACCAGATTAAAACCCTTAGAATAGAGATTGCTATAGTATTGAACAAATGCCTGCTGGCTTCTGTGCTGTGGAGAATGACCTCTCCCCTACCCCAGAGAATCAGCAACACCACACCCCAGCACCTGGATCTTGGACTTGCGGCCTGGATCTTGGACTTGCGGATTCTGGAAAATTTATGAATATTCTGTTATATCAACATAAAATAGACTAGCTAACTCTTACCGTCCATTCTATTTAGATAGATAATTACCCCATATTCTTTTCAAGTTCCCATGATAGGTTCAGGGAAGGTAGATGTTGGTCATAAACTAAATTTCAAAAGGGAGATGCAGTAGAGCTCATTTTGTAATCCCAATCCAGCTAAATTAAAAAGCAGCAATGGCAGGACACTGAGCAAAATTCCAGATGTTAGAAGTAAAACAGTGAACTTCCAAATAACATGGGGGTCAGAGAAGAAATCACAAGGGGAAATGAGCAAACTATTCCAAGCTAGACATAATGAAAATACAAGCCAGCTTCTTCCTCAAGCAATTAGAAACTCAAGAGCCAATTAAACATAGAATAAGTCAACAAGAGAAAATGAGAGAGCAGAAATAAACAATTATAATAAAAACAAAAATAGAAATTGAAATATAAAGATATAAAACTATTTATATTAAAATATTAAAATTAAAGTAAAAAATAAAATAACCATATAGATCAGAGGTAAAATAAAAAACCAGAGTGTTTATTTGAGAGTATTTATATGATCAGTAAGCCAGACCAACCAGAAATATGTAAGTAGGGGAAATAAAAATTCAAATATAGGTAGCTTCAAGTGGAAATGTGGTTCAAGTGGTAGAGTTACCAGCCCTGAGTGAGAAAACCCTAAGGCTCTGAATTCAAGTGCTAGTATCAACACACACACACACACACACACACACACACACACCCCGCTCCATAAGATAGACAGATTTGATCATTCCACAATGAGTATGAACTTCAGAGGAGTGTGTTGCCCATAATAACACATATAGTGCTGTATGAACCTAAAAAATAAATAAAATTGAAAAAAATGAATATTTGAGAACCAAGGAGGACATATCTTCATAGATTCTTGAGTTATTGTTGATTGTGAGCAATTTTCTGTCAGTAAATATGGTAACATAAGTGAAATTGTAAAATTTCTGGAAAAGCAATGGAAATTTGAAGCCAATTTTACTGCTGAATTCTATCAATTATTTAAGTAAGAGTGGACATAAATCTTAACCTAAGTCTTTCTGTGAAAGAGGAGGACGGGATAACTTCTAACTTCTGTTAAGAGGCTAAAAAACCCTAAAACTTAATCCTAGAACTTCAAAAGACACTATAGGAGAAAAAAATTAAATATTCCTCCTGTTAATGAACAAAACAATACTAAATGCTATCTACCTGTACGCTAATACTATAACACGTTCTGACCACATGACACTTGTTAAGATGCACACGTTCAAGTTATCATTTATTTAGGAAGTAAATCAGTATCATTTACTAAGAGAATAAAAGAGAAAGAAAACCTATGATTATTGTTGACTAAATTTACTACTCACTCAGAATAAAATCTCACAGAAAGCTAGGACTTGAAGGGAATTTCTTCAACATGATGAGGGCCATCTACAAAAATGCTACAGCTAGCATCAGATTTATTTCAGTTATTTCATTTCCTTTTCCTTTTAAGTATAATTTTATATTTGATTACACTTTATTTTGTTTTTTTTATGTCATTTCTCTATTTTATTTAATTTCATTTATCTCATTCATTTTGACTGATTTTATTTTATATTTTCTTGTTTCCCAATGCTGGAAATTCAACCCAAAGCCTTGTACTTACTATACATATTCTTTGCTGGCAAGCTAACATGCCTAGACCTTACTGGCATTGCATTCAATCATAAAGCAATCCCTACTTTTCCTCCTTTGCTCCCCTAATTCAAAGCCCAATTTTATCTTGGATTGGTTCTTCTCGCCTTCTTTTTTCCTTCCTTTTTCCCGGAGCCAGCAAAGGCAGAGAAAAGACGATGATAGGGGAAAGTAGGTGACACAAAGCAATGATTCAGTCCACAGCCTGATGCCCTTGCAGAAGGCAAAGCTAGAAGAGCAACTCCCGCGGGATGCAGGGATGCCAGCGGGTGAGAAGCAATCGTGATGGCGACGAGCTCTCTGAAAGTTGTCAGGACTCTGTGCCAGACATTTGTAGGACTTGCTTAAAGTGAGACACATTCAGGCTGCAGGGCTGTCAACTCTGCCCTGGGAGGAAATAGCAGGTTGGAAGGGCCTTGCACTTTGCTATGGAAATCTAACTCTGCCTTGAATGGCTTCATTTTTCTCCAGTGAAGTAAGAAGGTAATGTACGTCCTTTTCAAGCTTGCTCTGCACGCTGTAAAGTGACATATACATGATGCAAAATGCCTGGCACATAGAAGACGGTGTTTATGGACAATGGTATGAAGGAATTTACCTACTCTTTAGCAATTCTTTGGGGTTCTGCATTTCAGTGTATAGTCAATATAGCCTATCAAATTTGCACACAAGGCCTTTTGCCAACAGAGCACATTCCCCGTATCAGGAGTTCTAGCAGCAATAGGTTTGCATCCAAATATTTATCCTGTGCTATTATTACATAACTTCTACACTGGCGTGTATTTATATCAGTTTTATAACCAAGTTTTGATTCCAGGCACTGGTGGCTCACACCTGTAAGCCTAGCTACTCGGGAGGCTGAGATCTGAGTACCACAGTTCAAAGCCAGCACTGGTAGAAAAGTCAGTAAGACTCTTCAATTACCCACCAAAAAGCCAGAAGTGGAGGTGTGGCTTAGGTGGTGAAGTACCATTCTTGAGTGAAAAAATAACAAGTGAGAACGTGAATTCAAGCCCCAGTACCAGCATTAAAAAAACAAATAGCAAGAACAGCAGAAAAAACAGACCGTGTATTAATATTATTAGTATGATATCAGACTAAGAATTCTTTCATAATAAGAAATATCCTGGTAATCTTTTCAAATAATAAACATTTAGATTTCAGTCTTCAGTTGTTGATTTGTTTTTGCAGTGACAAACAGGTCGGCTCATTTGTAATCTGAAATGCCGAATATCAAATGATTACTATAATCATGGTAGAATGTATATAGTGTATAATACATTTCTTAACAAATGGGTTAAAATCACCTTTCAGTCATTTTCACGTCAAAATTAATCTTTTCAGATTTCAAAAGAAAGGAAGGAGGAAGGAAGGAAAGAAGGAAGGAATGAAGGAAGGAAGCAAGCAAGCAAGCAAGCAAGCAAGCAAGAAGACAGGAAGGAAGGAAGAATGAATCCTGGAGGAATGAGCCACGCCTCCCAGGTTGGAAGGCCAGGCCACGCCCCTGAATTGGAAGAGCAAGCCACGCCCTCCCAGATGGGTGAGCAGGCCATGCCCCCAATGGAAGAGGAGTAGGCCACGCCCTCCTGGACGGAGAGGCCTAGGGAGGAGCTGATGGAGTGCGCTCTTCAGCGCCACCCTCTGGTGACTGGGTGGAACAGCTGAACATCTGCAGAGATTTGGGAAGAGCAGGGTTGAATGGACCAAGTCTTATTAGCACTGTAGCTAGCCCGATGGAAAGTCTCACAGAGAGTCCTTGAAGCATTTGTGTAAGTACTTTGGAGATGTTCACGATGCCAATGTTGATATACAGCCCCAGGAGTGTTTCCAGTCGTTGTGGAAGCATGCCAGAGCCACCTTCATAGAACCCTGTACTCCGCTAGTGAGGCTGGGAGCAGGATGAGCACCCCTAGTCTAGCTACTGGAGCTGCTCACCCTGCGTTTCGGCGTTCCCATTGAACACTAACGCTGGATTTGCATATTCAACACCGAAAACGCGCTAATTACATGTAAATCAAAGGTGGCAAATGCATCTCATTTTATATAAATACGCCGATCACCTTGTGGTGCTGCGGGGAGAGAGTTGGGAAGGAATTTCAGGGCTGGGCTCTCGGGTGTGTGGGTGGGGCTCCCAGGTGTCCCCAGGTGCCAGCCCCAAGACGCCCCCCCAAACCAAAAAACCAAACCCCCCAAAGCACCACTTGGCATTTTTTAAAATAAAAAGATTCCCTAATGATTACAACTTTATCTTTTCTGTTTCTCTTTTTTTTTTTCTTTCCAGAATACCTAAGCTAATTAGAGGAAGGTAAAAGGAGGAATCCTGGGAAGCAGATTGTTTGGATCCAAGATGCCTTAACCGTATATTGAGTTCAAATTGGTTCTTTCACATGCTGGCGGCAAATCGCTCCTTTGGTCATCGTTTCTTCTCATTGTCTTTCTGCATTTACGTTCAAGTGGCTCTTGCTTAGCTCTGGCAAGTTTCCTTTGGGGTGATGCGGGTTATTTGTTCTCAGCTACTGTTGAGCACACAGTTACAAGATCTGTACCTCCTAAATGGCTAGGTGCCAGTGACTCACGCCTGTAATCCTAGTTACCCGGAAGGCTGAGATTTAGACGACTGAGATTGGAAGCTAACCCTAGTAGAATACTTTGTGGGAATCCCTCTCTAGCTAACAGTAGAGCTGGAAGCCTGGTTTAAGTGGTAGATTACCAGCTGTGAGCAAAAAAAAGCCAGGTGAGAGGAAGAGACCTTGAGCATAAAGCTTTGGTACTAGCACCAATAGAATAAAATAAAAGATAAGATAAATTGTAAGTTAATGCCAGGTATATATAATCAGAGCATTCAAGAGAGTTCCATTTTTGTAACATGAACTGATAGCTGTGCACAGGAAAGCACAGATGAGTGTGTTAGCAAAGATAAGGTTGACCCCTGACCTTCTGCATCTGGAGGTTTTTTACAGCTACAGATGCAAACAACTGAGGACCAAAAGCTTGGAAAACATTGCATCTATACAAATGCACCCATTGTGTTTTTCTCCGTCTTGTTTCCTAAGCAATACAGAGCGGCAGGTCTTTGCATAGAATTCATTTTTCTAAGTCACCTAGAGAGGGTTTAAAATGTGTAGGGGAGGGGTATTTGTGTGGGTTCTATGCAAGTGGTGTGCCATTTTATAGGAGTATCTGGGGAGTCAGGTGTCCTTTGGGGGTGCAGGAACCTATCCCCCTTCACACCTCAAGAGAAGATGGCAGTACACAGGGCATTTACTTCATTCATCAGTAAAACCAATTGTCTTTGATGCCCCTCCTCTACTTGTAACCTTTTAACGAGGGAAGTTAATTGTTACTCTTGAAATGTCCCACAGTTTGGACATATGTCTCCCAAATGTCATTTAGCAAAATTAGTATGTTCCCCAATCTTCTAGGTTTTTTTTTCCCATGAAGATGATGGTTGATTTTTTTTATAATGTGTTTTTGATGGTGGTGGTGGTGGTGGTGGTGGTGGTGGTGGTGGTGTGTGTATGTGTGTGTGTGTACTGGGCCTTGACTTCAGAGTTCCATGCGCTCACTTGTTTTCTTATTTTATTAAGGCTGGTACTGTCCAACTTGAGCCACACACCTCTACTTTCAGCTTTTTGCTGGTTACTTGGAGGTAAATGTCTCACAGACTTTTCTGCCTGTACTAGCTTCAAGCAGTGATCTTCGGATCTCAGCCTTCTGAGTTGCTATGATTATAAGTGTAAGCCACCAGTGCCTGGCTGGTGTTTGTTTATTTGTTGTTGTTGTTTTCTCAGATGACAATGGATAATGTTCATGTTCTACTAAGACATATGCCACCTTTCACTCTCCTCCTTGCTGTGATCTTAGTAGCCATGTCTAATTTCACTAATTTATTTGGAATCACCAAATGGGTCCATTCTAGTTCTGTAATTCCTTCTTCTTTTATTAGCTGAAATGGTAGCCTCAAGAAACATTTTCTCTGAAATAGCTCTTTGCCTATTGTTGCCCTCTGTAGACAAGAGTCTCATTAGGGGCTGTTTTTTTCTCTTTATTGAACTACTTTAGTCACATTTTCCTGGTATTTACGGATGGAACATTCATTATTTTTTAATCATTGTGAATTCATCGATCTGAACATAATGAGATGTTCCAATCCACCACAGGTATTATTTTATTGATTCTCAAATTGTCCTATACTTTGCTTGTGTAAATTTCCTTCTTCTGTCTGTCCAGCTGAGGGTCTTTCTAGTTAATGTGTCTGTAGTAGCTACCTTTAGCCCTAATCTCATTCCTCAGTGGCTTCCAAAGGAGGAACACAGGTTGCCACTTGCTGAATCTCATTTGTTCATAGCAGTTCATGACCTCTATTTTCTATCTATCTATCTATCTATCTATCTATCTATCTATCTATCTATCTATCTATCTATCTACCTATCTACCTATCTATCATCTATCTATTCCTCTCTATATATCTATGTATAGAGATATAGATATGTATATATCTGTGGATAATATACATATTTCTCTATATATTATATTATATGAGAATATTTTTTTGTAAGTTGTGGGATTTTGAGCTCTGGACCTGACATTGTTCTTTTTTTTGCTCTTTTGCTCAAGGCTAGCACTCTACCACTTGGAGCTATAATTCCACTTCTGGTTTTTGGAGTGGCTAATTAGAGATCAGAGTCTCGCAGACAGGCTGGTTTCTTATGCCCTGAATGACTTTGAATCACGGTCCTCAGATCTCAGTCTCCTGAGTAGCTAGGATTACAGGCATGAACCACCAGCACCTGGCATCATCATCATGATCATGATCATCATCATCATCATCATCATCTTTATTTGTGTTGGTACTAGGATTTGAACTCAGGGCCTGGGTGCTGTTCCTTAGCTTTGTTGCTCAAAGCTAGAATTCCATAGGTCTACTTCCAGCTTTTTGGTCACTAATGGGAGAGTCTCATGGACTTTCCTGCCTGGGCTGGCTTCAGAGCACTATCCTCATAGCTCAGCCTCCTGAGTAGCTAGGATTACAGGCGTGAGCCACGGGTGCCCAGTTGGCCCTTACTCTTGAAAGTCAGTCTGACTAGGGGTAAATTCCCTGGCTCGTATTTCCTTCCTGGAAATACCTTTTTTTTTTTGGTTGGTCATGGGACTTGAACTCTGGGTCTGGGCTCTATCCCTCAGCTCTTCAGCTCAAGGCTAGTGCTCTATCACTTGAGCCACAGCGACACTTCTGGCTTTTTTTCTGCTTATGTGGTGCTGAGGAATCAAACCCAGGGCCTCATGCATGCAAGGCAAACGCTCTACCACTGAGCCACCTTCCCAGCCCCCTCCTGGAAATATATTTACATATTATGTTACTGTCTTCTCACATTAGATATTGTAACTGAACAGATGAACTTGTTTGTAAAGTGATTTGGGCAGTGTTTATGTAATCTTTGGATGCTGAAAGAATTGATGGGTGTGATGTTAAAATAATAGGAGAAATGGGAGAAATAATAGGAGAAAGCCTTTAGTTCAAGAGATTTTCTCCACAACAACTGCAAATATAGAAAAGAGATGATGGAGCTGAGGAATTCATCAGCCAATCACTTACAAGCTGGCTGTCTCAGGACCTCTAAAATGTGACCATCCCAAGCACTTTTCATTCACAAAGACGTAGGAGTGAGCCAGGAGTTCCTAGTACTTGACTGTAATCCTAGCTACTCAGGAAGACAGACAGACAAAATAGATAGATGATAGATAGATGGGTAGATGATAGGAATATAGACAGATGATAGATAGATAGATAGATAGACAGACAGACAAACAAGAATGTAGGTATGTAGGCAAGTAGATGATAGCTAGGTGGATAATTACCAGAGTAAAATGAGAATTTACACAGCACCATACCTCAGACTAAATTGTTGTTGAAGTTTTAAAGACAGACACACCCATTCCAATTCAGAACTTTTGTTTTTTCCATACCATGTGTATTTTATAGCTCTTATGAAAGAACAGATTCACTTTTGGTTGATCATAGTTCTAATGACAGCATGGGTCTTCACTTGGACTGAATATAAAGTTGCAAGGTACGGAAACGCAATGCATACTTGCAATTACTTCTCAGCTCTCTCTTGCCCGCCTTACTAGGTCATACAGACCATAAGGTCGAGGCAGGAGTTTCATGATGGACAAATATCTCAGGAGTTTATTATTTCCCTAGGTGTGCCTGCAGGATATTTATATTTGAAGACCTTCATTAGTGCTGGAAATGGCCGGGGTGGAGGAGCTCTCTGTATTGCATTGAATTCTTTCTGTGGATGGATCTCCAATATGTGTTTTGGCTTTTTAAGAGGAGGCCCAAAAAATAATAATTTAGTAGTTCTCAAACATATTGAATTATAGAACCGTTTACAACGATGTTTACGAACCTAACATTTCCTGGAATAAGCCAGCATTCCCCATCGCAGGTACAGGATGGTAAGACAGGGCACCCAGCTGCCCAAGAGATAAGAATCACATAGACCCACGCATGTCAACGCAGGTAATGGGAACTCCAGCCTTCAGGACAACAGAATGAGCCAGGGCGGCCTCTGTCTCTGCTGAGGGGTCACCTGCCATTTGTGCTTCCCTCCAATGGAGGGGCTGCAGATACTAAGCTGAGACAGAGAGTTGATGCTCCATTTGTTGCTATTTTGTGAATATAAGGGAATGGGGTAATCTGCTTTAATTTTTTTTACTTTTGTCTTCTTTTTTTTACTTCTGCTTGATGTGTGTGTGTGTGTGTGCGTGAGAGAGAGAGAGAGAGAGAGAGAGAGAGAGTGTCACGGGGCTTGAACTCAAGGCCTGTGCTGTCCCTGAGCTCTTTTGTTCAAGGCTAGTGCTCATCCCCACTTCTCTGGTGGTTCACTGGAGAGAAGGGTCTCATGGATTTTCTGCCAAGGCCTGGGTTTGAACCACAATCTTCAGATCTCAGCCTCCTGAGTAGCTAGGATGACGGGCGTGAGCCCCCAGTGTCCAGCCTTGATTCATTTATCTTGTACAAGGAAGAGGGCAATGAGATTGTGATTAAGGACCTGAATGGTCTTATTCTCGAACAGTAGCATACTATGTGTAGACACAAACTGATTCAGAGATGCAAATAAAGATTCCTGGTGCATAAAAGAAAAGAGAGAGGAGAAGGAAGAAAAGAAGGGAAAGGAAAGGAAAGAAAGCAGAACAAAGCAAAAATCTCTATATATTGTTGCTAAAAACTCAACAGCCCTTGCTGCAAACTTCAGTCAGTCTGCCCTGGCTTGGACAACCAGGCTGTCTCCCTTCCTGCTGCGTCTTCAAGACAAGAGTGCCCGACTTCAACAGCATTGACACTTCCCTGTGTCAGAATGGAAACTTCAAAGCAATTTCATTGAAGTAGAGTTATTTGAGAAAAGAGAAGAAAAGCTTGAGAAGGAAAGGAAAATCCTAGTGGTTTTGTTTCCTGTAGATGCTTTTCATATCAGTTCGTGTCTTTGCTTCTGCTCTTTCTGTGTTTTGAAGAAGGGGATATATCGAGTCTAGCATACTCTTGACATTTTTCTACATACGATAGCTGTTCTAGCAATAATAAATTCTGGGATGATGAATAAGTGGTTAAAAGTAAAAGGCTTTTCACAAATATGTGTGATACATTTAATGATTGCTAATTTTAACAGGATTTTAAAAAAAATCACTAGCAACCGGAAAAGTATTAAGACTATTTTTAATGTTTTTTTTTTCTTTTACTTTTCCATTACTTTGCTTCCTGGCTTTTTAAGTGCTTTCTATTTCCCTCTTTTAATGACATTGGCAGTTATGAACTAAATTGGTCCCTTTAAAAGTGGTTTGAAGGGTCAGGTAGATGAATTCATTTCCTACCTTTGACAAGCAAATGCTATCCGGTTTGGGAGTCTTATTTTTCATAATTCCTGGTTCGACAAACAGCTCTGTACAAGGTGAAAAACATACGTTAATTTAGAGTTCTTTTTTCTTTCAAGCTTGATAGAGAGTTTTTTCCCCAACTTCATCAGAGGAGAGAATCACTTAACTTAAATTTTCCTCCATTTACTGTTCCATGGACATATTTGAGTCTTTTTGTGTGTGTGTGGGGGGGGGGGGGGGGAAGGCGTGGGGGTCATGGGGCTTGAACTCAGGGCCTGGGTGCTGTCCTTGAGTGTTTTTTTTTGTTCAAGGCTATCACTCTAACACTTTGAGCCATGGCTCCATTTCTGGTTTTCTGGTGGTTACTTGGAGATAAGAGTCTCATGGACTTTCCTGGGCTGGATTTGTCCCGTGATCCTCAGATCTCAGTCTCCTGAGTAGCTAGGATTGCAGGCATGAACCATCAGTGCCTGGCATATTGGTAGTCTCTGACTTTGGACAAAATAACATTATGTGGTCTCCCGATTTTCTACAATCTGCACCTAAGTTTTCCTTCAACATGTAGTTGTATGAATCGTGCCACATTAAGAAAAGTCAGCGCCTGCTTTGCCCAGCACAGCATTTACAAGTTCATCGCGATGTGAAAATTTCTCTCACCTGAGCTTCCCAAATGTGCTACTCTGTGAACATTGTCTACTCAGGATTTTAGATTATGCCTGTGTCTTTACAGGCCACGGTGGTTTTTGTTTTTTAGGAGTGGGATGGTACTGGGATTGAACTCAGGGGTTCACACTTGCTAGGCAGGCACTGTACCCCCATGAACTCCATCTCTCACCCCTTTTCTGCATTGGTTGTTTTTGAAAAAAGAACTCACTGGATGCCCTGGCTGGCTGGGACTGTGATCCTCCTATTTGTGCTTCCCCGTGTTGCTGGGGAGGAGAGTTGGGAGGAGCCACTTCTCCTCAATATTGAACTTTTATGCATGGCTGGGCCCAAACTGGGATACCCTGGTCTCTATAGCCGGGATTACAGGCTTGGGCTATCATTTTTAAAAAAGCCTTTTGCAGTTAGGTACAATATTTTCCCCCTTCACATGGAACACCTTCTAAGACACCAGGCAGATGCCTGAAACCGGGGATGATGCCAAACTCTGCACACAGCCTTTTTTTTTTTTTAAAAATTTCCCTCTGCATGTAGGCTTGGAATTTATATCTTCACTTCTTGTCTTCCTTTGCTCTTTATGTTATATTTGTGTGTGTGTGTGTCTGTGTGTGTGTGTGTGTGTGTGTGTTGTCCCTGATATTTATTTATTTATTTTTGCTCAAGGATTCCGGCTTTTTCATGGTTAATTGGAGATAAGAGTCTTACACACTTTTCTGCCCAAGCTGGCTTTGAACCACAATCCTCAGATTTCAGAGTCCTAAGTAGCTAGGATGACAGGTTTGAGACACCGGCGTCTGGTTCTGTCTTTTGGCTCGATTTACCTAATTTAGAAAATGAGTGCTTAACAACAATAGTAGCAGTTAAAAACAGTGTGACAACACACTATTGCCAGTTTTGTTAAGGTTTCTCTCCTCTCTCACTAACACACACACACACACACACACACACACACACACACACATCTATTATACTGTAAAATTTAATAGCCTCATCAAATGACTTTTTTCCCCCTTTATAAATCAAGTACTTTTTACCTTGTTAAAGGAAATACTTAATGTTCACATGATCTCGTTTAGGGGATAATAAGAAGAAAATGTTGGTATATGTTCAGGACAGACATATTGTGTGTGTGTGTGTGTGTGTGTGTGTGTGTGTGTGTGTGTGTGTGTGTTGTTACTGGGGCTTGAACTCATAGCCTCTCACTCTCATTTGAGTTTTTCTTTTTTCTTTTTTTTTGGTCCATTGTGGGGCTTGAACTATGGGCTTGGGTGCTGTCCCTGCGTTCTTCAACTCAAGGCAAACGCTCTACCACTTGAGCCACAGCGCCACTTCCAGTTTTCTAGTGGTTTATTGGAGATCAGAGTCTCACAGACTTTTCTGCCTGGGCTGGCTTTGAACCGTGATCCTCAGATCTCAGTCTCCTGAGTAGCTAGGATTACAGGCGTGAGCCACCAGTGCCTGGCTCATTTGAGTTTTTCATTCAAAACCTGTGCTCTCCCACTTGAGCCACAGCTCCAATCACATGGCTTTTGCCTGGTTAATGGGAGAGAAGTCTCACGGCTTCTTTTCTGTCCTGGCTGGTTCAGTTCTTAGAGTTTGGCTTCCTTTTTCCCCCTCCCAGGTTAGCACCTCCTTTCTACAAAGTCCTTGAATTATTCTCATCAGTGAAACACTTCTTGTCTTTTAAAGACAGAACTGTTTCCTCCTAGCACATCAATTTTTTTTTTTTTTTTTTTTTTGGTTCCGGTTGTGGGGCCTGAACTCTGGGCCTGGGCGTTGTCCCTCAGCTCTTCAGCTCAAGGCTAGCGCTCTACCACTTGAGCCACAGCGCCACTTCCGGCTTTTTTCTTTTTGCTTATGTGGTGCTGAGGAATCAAACCCAGGGCCTCAGGCATGCGAGGCAAGCGCTCTACCACTGAGCCACCTTCCCAGCCCGGCGTCAAATTTTATACTCTGTGACAATCTGGTTAATGGAGAATGGTAAGATCCTATTTGAACTTGGCATAGCAGCAATTTACAAACAGGACAGCATCTGGCCAATGCTTCTTGTTGGAAAGACATCGATGCTTAAAACAAGAATGCATCACAAGAGTTTGTACAATCCTCTGTGTGTGTGTTGGGGGGAGGTTGCTAAAGTTCTTCTGAAACAACATGTTCCATTAGAGCCATTAAAACCTCCCAGCACAGCGGGGCATTGGTGGTTTGTGCCTGTCATTCTAGCTACTCAGGAGGCTGAGATCTGATGATCGCAGTTCAAAGCCAGCCTGGATAGGGAAAGTCTGTGAGACTCTCATTTCCAACGAACCACCAGAAAACCAGAAATAGTGCTGTGGCTCAAAGTGGTAATATGTTAGCCTTGAGCAAAAGAGCTCAGAGTCAGTGCCCAGGCCCTGAGATCAAGCCCCAGGACTGACAAAAAACAATCAACCAAACAAACCAAAACAAAATAAAAATAACACCAACAAAAAAACCCATCCCAACATATCCATTCCAGCTGCCCCAGTGCCACCCACGCCATGTCTGACTGCCAGTTGCTTCCTCAGTTTCTGAGCCTCTCATGCCAGCCCACCCACCAGCTCTAGAGGAAGCCTGTGGGTGTGTGGGGGGGATTTGGGGCCCTGGGTCTGAGCCACCCCCCTGCTGGTTCACAATTGGTTTGGTTTGTTGCTGATACTGGGGTTCAATCTCAGGGCCTTCTGCTCTTCTTTGCCTTGGTTTTTGCTCACTCAGAGCGGATGCTCTCCCATTTGAGCCATGGGTCCCCATGTGGTGTTTTGCTGGCTAATGGTTGATGAGATGCTCAAGGACTTTTCTTCCTGCCTGGGCTGACTTGGGACTGCAAATCTTTGGAGCTCAGCCTCCCACTGACCGAGTTGCTAGGATGACAGGCGGGAGCCACCAGGCTAGTCTAGCTGTTCTGAAATCAGTTTTCCCAAATGGGAAATTTGTATAGCGCATATTTATTTATTTGTTTATTTATTTATTTAGGAAAGGGGAAGGAACTGGCAGAAAAGCACTCATATTTCATTCGACAAAGGTGTACGCCTTGCGGGGCATTGATGCTGATCTGGGAGATGCTGATCTGCGGGGCATTGATGCTGATCTGGCTTCAGCTGGGAGAGGCTGAACATGGATTCGCGGGTTAAGGCTGACAGAACAGAGGTTTTTCTTTTTCTTTCATCAACAGGTATTTCCTTTTGGTAAATGACTCTGCTTATTATCTTCCTGCTTCTGTTTCTCTTCCGTAGCCTGTTGAGGTGTCTGGGTCTAGTGTATCTGGCCATCCTCTGCATCTCCCCCTTTCCTCTGCTTGTCTCTGTGAGGTAAAATGCCCTGGAAGAGCATGTGGCTCTTCCAATGCCGGCTTCCTCTGATCTTAGCTGGGCAAGTGGACGAGGAGCTCCCGGCAGCCCTGCCTGGCTTTCAGCAGGCACGAGATGCTGCTGTCTAACATGCGCTCCAGCCCATTAGTCCCCTGTAAATAACGGTAACCATGACAACAGCACCTGCAGCAGGGCCCTCAGCCTGTGGGTACCAGAGTCACCACTCTGCGCCTGCGTGACAAGAGATCGCGGGGGGGGGGGGGGGGGGGGGGGGGGGGGGGGGGGAATCGCTAGATATGCTAACTAATACGGCTTCTATGCTGCTGCTTAAAAAAATGTATCTGTGGTTAATTCCTACTTCAAGAAACAAGAAAAAAGGAAAGGAAAGGAAGGAAGGAAGGAAAGAAGGAAGGAAGGAAGGAGGGGGGGGAGGGAGTAAGGGAGTGAGGGAGGGTGGAAGGAAGAAAGGAAAGAGGGAGGGAAGGAAAGGAAAGAGGGAGGGAGAAAGGAAGGAAGGAAGGACGGAGGGAGGGAAGGAAGGAGGAAGGGAGAAAGGAAGAAGGTAAAAAGGAGTGAAACATTCTGATTGGTTTTGATGTTAAATTCTTACAATGATTGTTTTTGGAGGGGAGGAAGAGAAATAATTTATGACATCTCTGACCACAGAAGACATCAGTGGAGTGGCAGATGACTCACGCCTGTAATCCTAGCTACTCAGGAGGCTGAGAATTGAGGATCAAGGTTCAAAGCCAACCCAGGCAGAGAAATCCAAGAGAACTTTATGTCCAATTCATCGGCAAAAAGTCAGAAGTGGAGGTGTGGCTCAAATGGTAGAGAACCAGCTGTAAAAGGAAAAGCCCAGCAAGAGCATGAGGCTCTGAGTTCATGCTCTAGAACTGGCAAACACAAACACACATACAGAAGCATCAACGAAAATATAAAACCTGTTCCACAAATAGCAAGGCATAATATAATAGTTCCATGAAAACACATCCCTGAATGAGCTTTATCCATATTTATGAAGATTTCTTACACATGCCTGCTAATTTCACATCTTTCTTACGTACTCCTACTGCTTTCCACACGCATCTTGTTATAGCCAAGTGCTTCGCATATGCAGGTGAGAAAGAAAGAAAGCAGGATGGATGAGGGATAGAAAAATGAGAGAGTCCCTTCAAGCAGCTTATAGTAAGTGCTGTAACTACAGCAATTAATGAATCATGGCATTCTGGTCTCACAGCACTAGATTCTCACACCTCAGGGTGTGGTGCCTAAAAGATCACATGTGGAAGTTAGATCTAAATGATACACATACATGAAAACACACAGGGCATATGCATGTATCCATACACACGTGTTCTAGAGTATGACATTTTCAGCGGAGGATTGCAATGGTGTCAATCCTTACAACGACTGACATTATAGTTTACCAAAATGAATGCCAGGAAAGGGAAATGTGTTGTTGGGAGGGGAGTAGGTTCAGGAGTGGGAAGGAGCGAGTGGTGAAAGGAAGGGTGAGCAAATGCAGTCAGAATATTGAATATCCACATGTGAGCCTAGAATCAGGTTGCTTGAAGGAATGGCTGGGGTTGGGAGAGAGAGGGGAGAATGATGATCACGATGCACTGTACCCATAAATTGTTGTGTTGAATTAAAATCCCTTTGTACAACTACTTAAAGAAAACCATGAGGGCTGGGAATGTGGCTTAGTGGTAGAGCGCTTGCCTAACATGCATGAAGCCCTGGGGTTAGATTCTTCAGGACCACATACACAGAAAAGGCCGGAGGTGGCGCTGTGGCTCAAGTGGTAGAGTGCTAGTCTTGAGCACAGAGAGGCTGAGGGACAGTGCCCAGGTCCTGAGTTCAAGCCCCAGGAAGGCAAAATAAATAAATACGTAAGTAAAAACATGATAACACCCTTCAATGCTCAGTGATTTTATCCAGCATGGCCAAGCTGTTATCTTTCGATCATCTGACATCTTTGCAGCTACCCTGCTCAATTTTGGAAAGTGGCAAAGACACTCTGCTATCACTGCAACGCTTTGTGTCTCCAGTCACCTCCTTGTCGTATTTGGATAAAGCCCAGACATGGAATACATCATACAAAATAATCAACCAGTATACAGCGATGTAAACAGCAGCTCACTAACTTCCGTAGCTGGGAGAGAGATTTCGTTGTTGTGTCTGATTGATACTCACCCTAACAATTAATCACACAGTTGGCAGACTCAAGGAACATGCAATGCGTGTTCCGTGGACCTCCTTCTCTCAAGTGAGAAGCGTCTGGCACGTGGCTAGATGCACAAATAGAGCAAGAAAGATTAATAAGAAAAATGCATGAGGGCGTTTTGTTTCGTGAATAAGTACGGCTGCAAAATTTTAAATGAGCCTCTAATACATGTGCATGTTTAGAGTCTGCCCCTGTGTTTGGGAATCTGTAACACTAAGTGGAATTTAGGATCAAAGTCTGCAAGTCTTGCTCATGTACAAAGATCTTCATAACACAGGCCTTTGCTATTTATTAGAATCAAGGCCATAATGTGGCAGTGAGATGTTATGTGCCATAGAGAGATTGGAGTTGAGTATAAGAGGTTATAGTCAACTTAATCATGTGTATAAGCATGTGCCTCTATGTGTACCTATATGAGACAAAATATGCCTTTTGGCTCTGTGAGCCTGACTTGCTTCATTTAACAATTTTTCCAGGTCCATCTACTTCCCTACAAATGATATAATATTGCTCTTCTTGATGGATGAGGATATTCCTCTGTGTGTGTGTGTGTGCGTGCTGCCAGGACTAGGGCTTGAACTCAGGGCTGGGCTCTGTCCCTTAGCTTTGTGTTGCTCCAAGCTAGGGCTCTGTCACTTAAGCCATAGCTCTACTTCTAGCATTTGGGTGAATAATTGGAGATAGGACCCTTAGGGCCTTTCCTCCCTGAGCTGGCCTCGAACCATGATCCTCAGATCTCATCGTCCTGAGTAGCTAGGATGACAGGCGTGAGCCACTTGTACTTGGTGCTTTGTTCTATTTTAAATAACCACTTCTGTGTGGAATAAAATAGCGATCATTTATTTTGTACACCTAGAATAAATGGCTTAATTCCTCCATCTTTTCTTTCGTAATCTCTCTAACCGTGACTCGTCTCTCAACCTCTGTATGCTACCTACCCTCATCCTTGTTGAATTCTCTTCTAAACGATCAGTCATCGAAAGGGCATTCCAGGAAACACAAACTGATGAGAAAGGCTGACTGAATGATGGGAGTATGGCTCTGAGGCAATCTTATCTCAGGTCCTAGGATGAGGCTGACTTGCCATTCCAATACATCCATGACAGGGTCCAGGATCGCGAGTGTCCTATAAAGTTTCCCTTTGAAACGGAACCGAAGACAGAAGGAAGCAAGTAAGATCAAGAGCTCATTGCACACAGATGGCGCATGCGCATGCACATGCTGACCATGCTATTCTCAGTGACCTACCAAATCAAACTGGCCTCTTTCAAAGGTTGGCATTTAACGAGCAATTTTCCCCCCATTCCTTCTGTCTGTGATGGTGGCTCTGCTATCGGTTTCCCATCGTAGATGGTAAGACGGCTACCTCCAGGAGAACAGAGAGCTAGAAAAGAGTTTGGAAGGTAAGAAGCCTGAGAAAGGAGACCACTAGAAACATGTACGAGGCTAACAGCAACAGCTGAGCCTCCACCCAAGGAAGATGAATCAGCTATTAATGAAACCATTGACTCTTCCACGCATAGTGTGTTCAAATAGCTTGCAGGTACTTCTGATGATCTTTGAAGGATGGTAACATTCATTTCTTTTCTGTATGGTTTGGCAGCTGAAATAACAGAACAGTGGACTGTTTCCCTCACCAGCGTTTTGTTTTATTGCCTTATAAATTGTTTTGCCTTTACTAACTCACTGGGGAAAAAAATAATCGCCACACCGGGGGGAAAATATCTTAGAGTAAATAATTGAAAACAGCTACAATTTTAATTTATGCTTGGTTCTGTACATTATTTAATGCTAACGTGTAGAGACTTTTTTTTTGTGGAAGTGTTAAAGTCAGCCTACCCACTCAGTACAGGAATTTCCCTCCATGCTGGAAATGTAATAAAAAGAAAATTGATGATCATAATGTTATGTTAAATGACTTAGAGAGAGAGCACTGAAAATATTCTATCCATTTGCTCTCTGGAACTATGCATTATTCTATTATTGTAACAACGCCTCATGACTAATAAGTGTGGTCACAAATTGTTTTCCTGCATCTATTAAACTCTAGAGAGGATGCTCTTTTGTTTGTTTTGATTTTTTAAAAAAGAAATCTCCTGTGGACTTTGTTTTATTTTTTGGTGCAGGTACTGGGGTTTGAACTCAGAGCCAGGAACTGTCCCTTAGCTTTTCTTTTGTTTGAGCTTGGTGTTCTACCACTTGAGCCACACCTCCACTATTGGCTTTTTTTCTGGTGCTTAATTAGAGGTGAGAGTCTCATGGACTCTCCTGAGCACTGGCTGGCTTCGAACCTTGATTCTCAGATCTCATTCTCCCGAGTAGCTAGGATTACAGGCATGAGCCACTAGTGCCCAGCTTCCTGGGGACTTTTAACTATCTTTGAGTAAACTCAGTTGCTATAAGCACACGCTGATCCTGTCTGTACCTTCTCATGACCTTTCTCTTGAACAAGGACACACGGGAGGTAAGAAGGCAGAACAAGCCCAGTACCTACTGACCAGACCAACCACACAGTAATCATTTGCCATTTCCCTTGGCATTGTCTGTAAAGTTTAATAAGTGCTTCTATATGAAGCCGAGTTGTGACACTCAGGTAGAACAATGTGTGCTTGCTCCCTGGTTTTAATGACCTTACAACCCAATGTAACAGAAATAGAATGTGTTCGATGCAGCCAGCGATGAGATTGTGCATTGTAACTTTTTGCCCTCAATGCGCGAGATCTCTCATTTGCTTTGGGAAAGGGATGGGCTGAGGGACTTTCTGGGACTTTCAGGAAATTGTGATTCTGAATAGTCCACTGGAGAGAAGCAAGTTAGCCAGGTGTGGAAGGAAACATAAAGAAACAAGAAGCAGGACAAGTGTTCCGCTAGCCACCATTTTCTTTCCTTCATTTCTCTCTCCTTCCCAATAAACCTTACTTGCTGTGGTTGTTGTTACTTTGAAATGGTCTCACTGTGTATAGCCCAGGCTGGCTTTATACTTTGGACCCTCCTGCTTTGGTCTTCCCAGTGCTAGAATTACAGGGATGTGCTACCAGGCTCAGCTATCTGAAGCTTCTTCTGTTCCAAGAATATCAAAAGTGAATGAGGTGAAGATCATGGGAAAAGCAAAGCAAAGGGATAGAGGCAAGGAAGTTAGAGTAAGTATAAAAATATTCAAAGTGTCAGAGTAAGGATTGGAAGCAAGCTAGAGTTTCAGCGGAGTTTCGTTTACCTGGAGATGGAGTTTGAATAGTGTCTTGTAAGTAATAGTTACGTTTTTAAATAAGTTAGTAAGTATTTGCGGCCAAGTTTTTGTGAATCGTTATAACTAGTAATTGTGTTAGAGATAGATGTGAGGTAGAAAGGATGGTGGTAGAATAGAGTCCAGCAGCTACTTTGGCTATCTAAGTGGATAAGATACAGGATAAAAAGAGAGAAAATTGGTGGAAGTCCTCAAGATAAGGCCAGATACCATGAAAATATTACAGGAAGGGGTAGAGGAAACATTACGGCTCCTAGATATGAGTTGAAACTTCCTAAGTAAAGATCCAGAATCACAAACAAATCAAAGAAAGACTGGATAAATGGGACTGCATCCAACTGAAGAGTTTCTGCATAGCTAAGGACATAGCTAGCGAGATAGAGTGGGAGAAGATTTTATTATTTTATTTATTATTATTTTTAATTATTTTATTATTTTACTATTTTGCCTGCTATATATCAGACAAGGGCCTCATATCCAAAATATGCTTAGAGCTCAGAAAAATCAATCCTCCCCCAAATAAACCTTCAAAGAAACAAAAACACATTTAATAAAAGCACTAAAGACTGAAAGAGAGACTTCTCAGAAGAAGTAAGAACGACCAATAAAGAAATGTTCAACACACGGAGAAATGTTCAACATCTCTGGCCATAAAAGAAATGCAAACGAAAACAACATTGAGACTGCACCTCACCCTAGTTAGAATGGCCATTATCAAGAAAATTAATAATAATAGAAGCTCATGAGGATGTAGGAATGCTACTGCACTGTTGGTGGGAATGCAAACTTGTTCAACCACATCTTTACAATAACAATTAGATAGGTAGATAGATGGATAGATAGATAGATAGATAGACAGATAGATAGATAGATAGATAGATAGATAGATAGATAGACAGATGGATAGAGATAGATAGATCTATTGATAGAGTGATCTATTTATCCATTTATCCATAGATAAGAGAGTGTTCTAGAGAAGAGGATGGAGAGAAGAGAACACACGGCCAAAGACATACTAGGAAATAAAATGCATTGAATTTTTCCTTAGTCGTCCAAAATCTCCTTATCTATTACATTTTTACATTTAAAAAAAATTGATCTTCTCAGCCAGGCGCTGGTGGCTGACGCCTATAATCCTAGCTACTCAAGAGGCTGAGATTTGAGGATCACAGTTCAAAATCAGCCTGGACAGGAAAGTCCATGAGATTCTTATCTCCAATAAACCACCAGGAAATGGGAAGTGGTGCTGCAGCTCAAGTGGTAGAAGGCTTTCCTTGAGCTGAAGAGCTGAAGGACAGCGCCCAGGCCCAGAGTTCAAGCCCCATGTCTGACCAAAAAAAAAAAAAGATCTCTTTAAAAGAGACCTCTCTCTCTCTCTCTCTCTCTCACACACACACACACACACACACACACACACATTCTCTCTCTCTTTCTCTCTCTCTTTCTCCCTCCCCCCTCTTTCTCAGTAGGCTGTGGGGCTTGAACTCAGGGCCAGGGTCTGGGCACTGTCCCTGAGTTCTTTTGCTCAGGGCTAGAGCTCTACCACTTGAGCCACAGCTCCACTTCTGGATTTTTTTTTTTTTTGGTGTTTAATTGGTGGTAAGAATCTCACAGAGACTTTCCTGCTCCAGCTGGCTTCAAACTGTGATCCTCAGATCTCAGCATCTGCGTACCTAGGCTTACAGGTGTGAGCCACTGGCACTTGGCTGCATTTGTTTACCCACTGTCTGTTTTTATGGAGTTCTGGTATCCAGCTGTCATATGGAGTTACCCTTCATCATGTTCCTTGGAGTGTCAGTTCCTTCTTCATTTTGGGGCATCATAGCCTTCCAGAACATTCTGTGAGAGGATTCTAAGTAGGTTCAATTGAATTTTCAAGTGTTGAATACCGGGAAGGGCCAGGTTGATTTTCATTTCAGAATGTATGTTTGATTGAGTATAGAATGTCAAATTGAGATTAGTCACTCCAGGGCGGTACCAACTTTGAGAGCACTGTATTGATGCGGACAAAACTACAGTCATTTGGAGTCTTACTATATAATATCTGTCTGCCTACCTGTCTGTCACCTATCTTTTGCCCATGCTGGAGCTTGAATTCAGGGTCTGGGTATTGTCCTTGAGCTTTTGTGCTCAAGGTTAGCACTCTACCACTTTAGGCCTCAGCTTCCCTTTGATGGTTAATTGGAGATGAGAGTATTATGGGCTTTCCTGTTTAGGCTAGCTTTGAATTGTGATCCTCAGATCTCAGTCTCCTGAGAAGCTAAGATGATAAGTATGAGCCATTGGTGCCTAGCTTCAGCTCTTTCTCTATTTTTTGTCTTGCCTTTCTACTAATGCCTTTAGATGTTCTCTTTTTATCCCTAGTGTTCATAAATGTCACAAGAATCTGAATTGATTTGGGTCTATTTTTGGCTCATATTTTCAGACACTCATGGGATCTTTCATTTTGAAAGCCGATATTCTTTAATTGCTGGAAGTAGTCTTTAAATATATCTTAGACTTCATCGTCTTCTTTGTGTTCTGATCTCTATTTTTAGAACTCACTATGAAGTCTTCAACTTTGTGAAATTTTTAATATTCTCGTATGTTCTCTTGCTTTCCATTAAATTCTTAAGCTTCTAATTTCTGGGAGATTTTCTCAACATTTTTTGTTGTTGTTCTTGTTGTTAAAAGGGTCTTTTATTTAGCTCAGGCTGGTCCTAAACTTGTTACACAGCCCAAGATTACAGGTTTGTCCCATCATGCTCAGCTTATTCTTCAAGTCAGCTGGCACTCTACCACGTGAGCCACACCTCCTGCCTAACTTTTTGCTGGTTATTTTGAAAACAAAGTCTTGCAGACTGCTCTGCTCCAGCTGGCTGAGAAACTCAATCCTTCAGATCTCAGCCTCCTGAGTATTTGGGATTACAGGCATGAGCTACGGTCACCAGCCTGCATATCATATTCTTATCTTAAAAACATAATATTAGTAGGCTCAGGTGGCTCATGACTGTGATCCTAACTACTCAGGAGGCTGAGATCTGAGGATCATAGTTTGAAACCAGCCAGAGCGGGGAAACTCTGTGAGACGCTTATCTACGATTAATCACTCGAAAGTCAGAATTGGAGCTGTGTGTGGCTCAAGTGGTAGAGCGCTAATTTTGATCACAAAAGCTCAAGAACAGTGCTCAGGGCCTGAGTTCAAGTCCCAGGACACACACACACACACACACACACACACACACACACTCACACACAATGTAATGGCTTCTATGTTCTTTGTTGCTATTTTACTCTGTACTTTTAATGTCTGTGCCATGAACTGTCTATTTTTTTTTTTTTGAATTGCTTGTGTCTCTGCTTAGATCTTTCTCATATGACAGACATTGCTCAGATGCATAGTGATCCTTGCCTTCCTGCCTATGTTTAAGAATCAGGCACTCAAAAGCGGATCAGCAGTTCTCTTTGCACAGTTAAAGCACATTAGCCATACATTTCATTTTATGGTGATGTGACTAGGGTATTACACTGGGAAATGTCAAACTGTGAGGGCTTTTTTTAGAGTTGGTTTAACTCCTACACCTGCTTTGAGGCTTGCCATTTTCCAGTAGAAGTACCTTCTCTCTCCTCTCCTCCAAAGTCTAGCTCTCACATTTTACATGTTCCCAGCAAACGAGGTCTGGGGATTTTTATTTCACTCCTCTATGCTAGCTTACAGTTTGTACTTCCTGAATTTTAGAAATCAGTTATCACTCTTTTACTGCTTTCCTACATTTTGTTGGTAATTGCTCTTTCCTTCATTTGGACTTTCAAGCTCATGCCTTAAAAACAATCCTTTGCTTCTTTTTAGTAGGGTTTCCAGAGAAATATTTGCTTTAAATCAATCAAATCCTTGTCTTTTGTTACTTTATAGCCTCTGCTAGGTTCTATAGCTTAGAGCTATATACCCCTAACTTATATATAGACAGAAAAACGAATTCTAATTCAACTCCATAAATGATACAGTAGAGAAATGTGCCATCTTATTAGCTCATTGTTAAGTCAGAACTCAATAGAAAGATTCAGAATCCTTCTCCTTTTCAAACTTTTTTTCTTACTATGACCCAAAATATAGATACAAGTTTGGTACTTCCTGTGAAAGTGAAGGTATCTTCACATACCAACTTTAAACTGGGCGGGAAATGATGGATTCTTTCAAAAGGTTTCATATTCAAATCTGAAAAAAAAAATTCTCTTATACTCATTCATAATTAATTAATGATTAATATGAATATTTAATTTTTCCTATCGCAGATAAAAGAGTGGGGTTCAGAGATAATTAAAGAATTTTTAAGGTTGTTTAGCAACAAAATGACAGAGCTTGAATTGAAATGTTGGTTCTTGTGTGAATTCTTCTGCTTCAGGGGCTACTGGTTTACATTCAAGCAGCTTTAAGAATACTTCCTGATTTTTCTCTCCAGTATTGGAGCAGTACCATTGATCAGCTCTTTATTGATCCATTCCTTTATTTGTCCTCAGATGGATCATTGAGTTCCAATACAGTGTAGGAAACTATTGGATGAATGTTAGAGACCTAAAACTAACAATATTGAGTTTTCACTGAGTGGTTACTTTGTGCTAGGTCCGTTCTATATGCATTACATCCATTTTCTCCCAATTCTCACAGTGCCAACACTTATGAATGGTCCATTTATTATTGTTATCTTCCAATTTCATAGACAATTTGGGTACAGAGAGAACTTAAATAACTCATCCTAATCCAGCATATCCTGTGGTAGCTGGGCAAGGATTTAACACAATCATTTGACACAATTCCCCTGTACTACACAAGGCCCCAGGAGCAACCTCATTCTTCTTTTTTTTTTTTGTCTGTCGTGGAGCTTGAACTCAGGGCCTAGGCACTGTCCCTGAGCCTCTTTGTGCTCAAGGCTAGTGCTCTACCATTTGAGCCATAGAGCTACTTCTGGCTTTTTTTGAGTAGTTTATTGGAGATAAGAGTCTCATAGACCTTCCTGCCTGGGCTGGCTTTGAACCATTATCCTTAGATCTCAGTCTCCTGAGTAGTTAGGATTTCAGGTGTGAGCCACCAGCACGTGCGTAAAATTTTCTTCTTAATGTCTTTGGTTTGGTTTGGTTTTTGTGTAACTCAGGCTGACCTTGAACTTGTGATCTTTCTATCCCAGCCTAAAAAGTGCTCTGATCACATGGCCGAGCCACCAAGCCTGGCTTTCTACTGCTTTTTATTTTCAATTTCACTTGATCAAGAAGGCAAAGGATCAAGGACATTTCTTTTCCTTCTTGCAAATACTTGAAACTCAAAAATCCATTAGGCCGCAGCAAGAGGGAAGGAAAAAAAAGCATCCCCAATTCAAATGTATTTTTTTTTGGTAGAGCCTTTCCGTTTAATCAAATTGAACCTGATCTAAATTCTAATGAAATAGCCAGGCAGTAAATTTAAGTAGCTGATGTCAGACGATTCTTATTTCTATAAAGGGATAAACTAAAGTGACTTCGTGGTCCTTCTGATGAAGTCATTCTGATGAAGAGAGAGATGGAATATGATGGGAGGGGCGTGGGAGGGGGGCTCTAAGTGCCAGTGATAAATGTTTGGTTTAGACCAAATCATCATGGCAGCCTTGTTTGCTTTCAACAAACACAGATGTTCCAGCTTTTGCTTAGGAGGACTGAATGGTGAATCTGTCCAGTGTGATTCCATATGAGTCCCTTGAAGCTGTCAAGCTACCTCCAGGTGTAGACCTGGTACAAGAGGACAGCCAAACAGGGTGAGGGCCCCAACAGATCTGACTGCCAAGGCCTCTACTTCTTCTTCATGTCCCATCCCTTTTGTGTTTCCCTGTATCCTTTAAAAAAATCAACATGGCCAAGATACTAGAGGACTGGTTTGTCGAGCTGTTATTCCTAAAACAAAGAGTTGTATCTGGCTGAACGTGAATAGCTCACACCTGTAATCCTTGCTACTCGGGCTTGAGAATTGCGATCATGGTGCAAAGCTAGCTCTGCAGGAAAAGCCATGAGACTCTTACCTCTAATTAACCCAGACATGGAGGTATGGCTCAAATGTAGATGGTCAGCTTTGAGCAAAAAAAAAAAAGCTAAGGGACTACTCCAAAGCCCTAAGTATAAGCGCCCCAATACTGGCACACACACACACACACACACACACACACACACACACACACAAGAATATACCAGCTTTGGAAGTGGTGCTGTGGCTCAAGTGGTAGAGCGCTCACCTTGGGCTGAAGAGCACAGGGACAGCACCCAAGCCCAGAGTTCAAGCCCCATGACTGACCAAAAAAAAATTCCAAAGAATATACCAGCTTTTCTCCCCTCTATTCAGAAACTAGACACCAATGTGAATGGAAAGAATCAAGAAACACTTAATACTTTCCCCAGGATCTTGAATTGAACTATCTCTCACATCCTCACCAATGAAATTCATATTCTACAAAGATTCCATAGCCCATAAATAACATGACCAATGATCACTTACCATTTTCTTCTGGCTGTTTTATCCATGGGATCATTAAACACAACTTTAGCATAGTTTTGGTAAAAGGGACCTCTAAAATGGAAAATCACTCATATCTGTAAAAGAAGGGGCAGGTTACATCTATAAACAACTTGTCAGCATAGGTTTCAAATCTTTAAATATCACTTCTGCTAGGAATCATTTTCTTTTTGAAAGCCTGCCTTCCATATTATTTCTAAATGTACAAAACTGGAAATCAATTGGTTACCACCAAAAGCCAGCACTAAAAACTTGGCGCATTGTGTTTTCCTGTGTGTTGGCTTATCAGTTTCACGAGCCTGGGTAACCGGTCCATCCCAATTGCCTGCTTTATGTCCAGAAGCAATGGGAGATACATTCCAAGATATTTGGAAGCCTCACCCTGCCATAAGGACATTTCTCTTATTGGAGAGAACACAAGAGGAACCACAGATGGCTCAGAACACATAAGGGAGCCAAGTTTTAACATTTCACTGTTGCCACATTGGGCTTCGTTTCCCAGCAATAGTGCAGCCAAGTATCTTGAAACTCATGCCCTAGAAGATATTGCTTCTCCATGCTTCTCGTTCAGAGAGCTGGTCTTTTTATTTTTATTTTTTTCCTTTATGAGCTGGGGAGTAAGTCAATGCAATAAATACTATTTGGCCCAGACTTGGCAAACCTTATTTTTAAGGCAGGTGCCCTACAGCTTTGGGATACACGAATCATTGAAGAGCATTTTACACGTTGTCAGTTTCGCGTAGCACCTTTATGAACACAGGGCAATGTTGGAGGCGTGCTTGCAAATGCAGTGGGGGTAGGGTGTCTCTTATACCCATGATGGAGAGGAAATGAGGTCATAATTGAGAAAGTCTGGAATCCAGTAGAAATTTTCTTTTAAAACAGCCAAGGAAGGATATTCTTCGAGGAGGAACACAAAGGTGCAATGTTTCTGTGCCTCTGATCATATAAAATAATGTTTATCAAAATAAACTCCAGGAAATGAAACAGGAGGGTTTTTTCCCCTTTGTTTTTGTTTTCTTTTCTTTTTATCTATTTTGTTCGTTTATCTGTCTTTGGGAAGATTGAAGGGGCACGGAAATGGAGGGACAAAGGGTGAACAAATTCAGCAATGGTACTCACTAGACACTTCGTGGGAAATGAATTCTACAACTTGTGGGTGGGGACAGACAGGAAAAACTGGGCAAGAGCAAGGGAAAGGGGTGTTGGTGTCCAAAAAGAAATGCACTCATGACCTGACTTACGTAACTAACCCCTCTGTACATCACTTTGACAATAACAATTTAAAGTTTAAAAAATTAAGATAGACTATGTCATTTAGCAAGATCTAACCAGTGCCTGTAAATCAATCACAACCCCTGTTTATGTCTCGATAGTGGTGGGTAGAAGAGGTATCTGCCTACAACCCTAGCTGAACAGAAAGCAGGGGTGGAAGAGGAAGCTCAAACTTCTGCCTATATCTAAGGCTCCAAGAAATCCAGCGATCAGAACAGGATCAGATCGTACTTCCTCAAGGAAGAGCTGAGAAAAGTCTCAGCTCACGCTCAGAAGACAAGCTACAGGCCTGACTTGCTGGCTAATGTGTTTGTCTGCTTCTTGCTGCCCTACATTTTCATGTTCCTTTGGAATCTTTTCTTCCAAGTTGATGCTTCTCCTGAAACATGAAAAATCATACTTGGCACAGAGTCTTGTGTCTATAATTCTAGCTACTTGGGAGATGAAGAGTGAGAGGATCATGGTTTGAGGCCAGCTCAGGTTTGTAAGACCCTAAGCATCTCAACCGATGTTGAAAAGCTGACCGGGGTGGTTCATGCCTGACATCCCAGCTATGTGCGACGTATAAACAGGAGGATCACAAGCTATCCTTGGCAGGAGTACAATGCAAAAATTGGTGTTTGGAAAGTTACTAACACAAAACAAAAGGCTTGGGGCATGATTTAAACACTCAAGAGCTTTTGCCTAGCACGTCCAAGGGCCTAAGTTCAAACTCCAGTGCTGCCAAGAAAAAAAAAAGAAAAAAATTAAAATAATGGGAAAACTGATGTTTTCTAGAGGATTACCTTGCCATTCAGCGTAGCCTAGGGTTTATTATAGAGACGGCTTTGCTGTTCATGGAGGCTCTATCTGCCTTCATGTGGCTAATGGTAATGAATCACCTTCAAAAAGACACAGTAAGAAACAGCATTCATTCCACCAAGAACTTCCTGAGCCTGATTTGAGAACTAAATATGGCTGGCCCCCAGGGAGGAAGGAAGCCAAGGATAAAGCACCCCTTCCTTCAGGGCTGGGGTGTACAGCCAGGGCAAAGGAGTAAGAGTGGGGTCAATGGAGTAAGCTGAACTCTGTCTGACTATACACACATGTCTGTGTGCTCTATAAATCAACACCCAATGGCTATGTGATTCAAGTGGTTTAATTCAGTTCTTCATCCAGAGATCCATCCCAGCATTCCAAGCAAGGAGAAACAACATCCTCAAATGAGTGGTAGTTAGTTATACTTATATTCAGAGTTATATAGATATATAGTTATATTCAGTCCTGAGCAGCAACACTCATAGGTTTCAGTGACAGCCTAGCACCCATGTGAATAACAATACCCAGGTAAAAATAATTATTTTTAGTGGGGGCCAGTGGCTCATGCGTGTAATTCAGGAGGCTGAGATCTGAGGATCACAGTTCAAAGCCAGCCTGGACAGGAAAGTCCATGAGACTTATCTCCAATTAACCACCAGAAAACCGGAAGTGGCCACTGTGGCTCCAGTGGTAGAGCACTAGCCTTGAACTGAAGAGCTGAGGGATAGCGCCCAGGCCCAGAGTTCAAGCCCCACCACCACCAACAAAACAAAACAAAACAAAACAAAAATGTGTACACATCATGGCCCATGTAATGGGCCCATGTAAAGTTATGAATCTTGTGAAAGTTTTGCTTTTATTACTATTATAATTATTTTTAAGTAGATGTAGGAAGACTATCAATTCAGCATGTCAGTTCATGAGTACAATATATCCTAATATCACTCCTTTCATTGTTCTGCCCCATCCCTCAGCTTCCTAGTTCCAATTTCACAAATGCACATTGAATATGATGACTGCTCTTACACCCTCTCTCTCTGCTGTCTTGTTAGACTATACTTTGGTTGTTCAAAGGCATGGCACCACTGGGATCCTCGCTTGAACTTTCCATCCTTGCTATTTATTTATTGTGAACATATTGTACAGAGGGGTTACAATTACATGGGCAAGATAATGAGTAAATTTCTTATCAAGCATTGCAGCCTCCTCCTTTGTTTACCCTTCACATCCCTTCCCAGCCTCCTCCCACCCCCCACCCAATCCTCCCCCCCCCACCAAAGTTGTAAAGTTCGTTTTCGACATGACAACTTGTACTTCTCATTGTTGCAATGGGTCCACCTGTAACCTTAAACGACTTGTTTTTCCCCTTCTCCTCCACAAATTATACCGACATCAAATATAGTGAAAGCAGGGGTTATAGTGTGGGGGAGGGACATACAAAGCAACAAAGAAATAAATCTTATAAATGCATTAGAAACAAATGTATGAAAGAAAAAAACATTTAAATGCATATCTAAGGGTTCATTTTCCTAACATCACATTATCTGACCTTTTCTGCTTGACTCATACATATACTAGAATGACATTGCCCATTTGTTAGGAAATGGAAAGGCTTGGAAAAAATTATATTAAGTGAAGTAAGCCAAGCCCAAAGAAACATAGGTCCCATGGTTTCCATCCTTGCTTTTAAATTGCACGGCTAAACTGCATAGACTCCATCATGCAGCAACCCTGTCCATGGTGCTGAATCGAGAACCAGATGGCCTTGAGTTCTGGTCCTGTCACTGTCGATTAGATCTGAGACATGTTTTCGTAGCTCATTTTATTTTCTCACCTGTAGGCTTCTAAGTTCTCTTCTGACTTGAAGAGCTCTCAGGTAAGATGGATATTTTTGTCCATCATAGGGCCTGGGTGCTGTCCCTGATCAAATGTTTTATTGGATTTGATTTTTGGTTTGGTGATGGGGATTGAGCTCAGAAGTCCTCTGGACATCCCTGAGCAGCCATCTCAGTGCGGGTGGCTGGGTCGGATCTTGCATGAGTTATGTATAGAGGATGGTCTTTCCTTTTAACTCTGGCCATCTAATGGGGAATATGCTGTTCTAATAAATAACCAAATGCAAAACCCAACAAGCAAAATCAAAAAGTAGAAAAAGAGAAAGCCAAACTCATTCATAAGTGCAGTAGGGAAAGAATATAATATAATAAATATATAATAAAATGCTCTGGAAAGCACTAACTGGGACCTGCTTTTATTTTTGAACGTAATTACCACCTGGGGGAAAATCCATCAGAGGTCTCCCCCATTGTCCTTCTGTTCCCCATATTCCTCGAATGCATTCTCACCTCAGATTGCAGTATCTTAGAGAGCAGGTCTTCTTTTGCCTTGTCTATGATTTGACCTGTGCACTTCCGGTTGTGTATCTGGTCTTAACTTCCTCCTGAATCACGCACAGCCACTTCTGCTCAAGAAAATTCTCCTCCTGTGCAGTTTCCTGTCTCTCTTAAAGATCTTCCAGAAATCCCACCTGACCATCTAGTGAGCTGGGGTATGATAAAGTCCTAGGACTTTCCTGAGACATTACAAATCAAGAGCCAAGCTTGATCATCACAAGATTCTATAGAACAGCCAGGGAGCGGATGGACAGCTCGGCAGATGTTGCCTGTGTCTCAGATAAAGCTTTCTAACCTCGTGATTGACTGAGCCCTGGTATGGACCCATCATCCTCAACCCCTCCACATGTCACTCTTGGAATCTTCCCAAGAGAAGATAACAAAAAACAGGGTTCTCAAAGGACCTTGGGTCTGGTGCTCTCCTGTCCCCAAGCCAAGTTTGTATCTGCGGCCTCACCTTGCCCTTCAAAATCACTGCACTGCTAGAACCTCCTATGATCAGACCATGCTCTCAAATGTTTTGTGCGCTCTAGGCCTGGTCTGAAGTATGGCTGTGTGGAGGTAGTGGAACCTTTCACAGATGAGGCCCAGTGGAAGGTCATTAAGTCATCTAGGAACATTGCCCCCAGCAGGAATCATAGCTGGTCTTAGAGTAAGTTAGTTAGCAGTGGGTTGTTTTTTGATGTGTGGTGTTGTTTATTGTTTGTTTGTTTGTTTTTCCCCAGTCCTGGGGTTTGAACTCAGGGTCCCTGAGTTTCTTTTGCTCAAGGCCAATACCTTACCACTTGAGCCACAGCTCCACTTGTGGCTTTTTGGGTACCTTCTTGGGGATATGAGTCTCATGGACTTTTCTGCTTGGGCTGGCTTTGACCTGTGATCCTCAGATCTCAGATTCCTGAGTAACTAGGATTATAGATATGAGCCCCTGGTTCCTGGCCCAAATTGAGTTTTTTTAGAGCAAGGCTAGTCCTTGGGCTTGGACCCTTCTGCACACAGTCAGCTCCTTTGTTCTTACACTGTCATGTTGTAATGCAGTCAGAAAGTCTTGACCAGGCTGGCCATCACTGCTTTTTGGATCATCTACTCACCAGAATAGTGGTCAAATAAATCTCTTCACAGTGTGTGTGTGTGTGTGTGTGTGTGTGTGTGTGTGTGTGTGTGCGCACATGCACCTGCACGTGCATGCACACATGACAGTTCTGGGGTTTGAACTGGGAGCCTGGGCACTGTCCCTGAGCTTTTTTGCTAAAGGATAGCATTCTATCACTTGAGCCACAGCAGCTTTTCAGTGGTTCATTAGTGATAAAAGTCTCATGCACTTTGCTGCCTGGGCTGGCTTCAAACCACAATCCTCAGATCTCAGCCTCCTGAGTAGCGAGCATTACAGATTTGAATGACCAACATCCAGCAAAATCTTCCTCCTTTATAAATTACCCACTCGTAAGCATTTTGTGATCATAACAGAAAACAGACTAAGGCATCCTCTCTCTCTCTCTCACTTGCCTCATTGGCTCAGGTCTGGCTTCAGCAGTTCACAATCCTCACCTTTTCTGAACAGAGCTTGTCTTTGAACATCATACTGTCCTTCAACTCATTCAGGCCTGCTTCTTCACCTTCTTTACTGTATCTGAGAAGTCTGAGTAATCTGGTTCAGGCACTGCTGAAAATAGGCCAAAACTTAGTTAAGCTGATCTTCATCATTTCTTGAAAAAGCAACTGGCTAGCATGAAGAAGCCTCCTGTATAATTCATGGATTCGGCATTTCCACAATATGGCGCCATTTGTCCCCAGTACCTTTTTAAAGCGAGTGGATCAGGTGTGCTGTGTGGGCAGAGGGGACAGGTTCTGGGTGAATAGACTCAGAATAGTGCCGAAGCCTGTTTCTCATTAGTGGTGCTCAGCAAATGAGCAGGTGCAAGGTTATTTTTAATGAAACGCCACCACGTGGGCCTCTGTGATGTTGAAGTGACTCTAGCTTTCTTCATATTCCGAGCTACTAGTGGACTCATAAAGTCTCTTGTTTCCAAAGACAAAAAAGTAATATGGGCGGGGGAAAGCACTAACCATTGTAAAGAAACTCCTCGAAAGGACTCCGAGTTGAGATCCAATATTGCTGACTGGCAAGTGGCTAGGGCACTTGTTGAGTTTTCCAAATGGTTGAGTTTTCATGGTGATAATATGTCATCTCATTTACTTACAAAAGATTCATCGCTTAAGACAGACCAAGTATTTTACACGATGTATGCCAAGAAAACCAAATATATGTATTTGGCTGTGGATTAGCCAGATGTTTGGCATCAAGAAATAATTCCTCTTTGTGATTTCTTTTTTGTCTGTCTTAGAAACTAACCAGACATAGGTATGTATTTAATGATGCCACTTCAAGTTCCTCTGGGTCTCTGTCTGTCTCCACTCCCATCCTCTTTCAAGCTCCAGTCTAGTGGTGATCATTTTCACGTGAAAACGTCACAGTCTATATAATAATAAATAGAAGTTGCTCCACAGCTAGTTGCCAGAGGCTCACACCTGTAATCCTAGCTCCTCAAGAAGCTTAGATCTGAGGATCGAGGTCCAAAGTCAGCCATGGTAGTGAAGTCTTTGAGAGTCTCAATTAACTACTAAAAATATAAATAAAGTCAGAAGTGGAAGTGAGGCTCAAATGGTAGAGCACCAACCTTGAGTGAAAAAAAGCTGAGAGACCGTGCTCAGGTCCTGAGTTCAAGCCTTAGTACTGGTACAAGGAAGGAAGGAAGCAAGCAAGCAAGCCAGCAAGCAACAAGGTAGCAAGCAGAGATAGAAGAAAGGAAGGAAGAGAAGGGGAGAAAGAAAGGAATGGAAGAAGGCAGGAAGCTGCCACCTCACCACATTTCACAAATCCCTACATAAGGAAATTCTTGCCTCTGAGGGCTTATGAGCTCTTCCTCACTCCAGATGTTTCCTGATCACGTAATGCTCTGCTTAGCTTCTTATCAACAGATCATTTTATCTCATCACTCATCCAGGAACCCCAAGCTCTTTCCATGGAGATGATCAAGAAACCAGCCTACTGTCACTTGCATTTGCATATACTCTTCACCCACTGTAGGCATTTAGAAGCATTGACTGAGTACCTACTGTGTGCAAGCCTGGCATTCTATCCTAAAGAAAGAGAGAACACAAAATTCTTTTTTTTTTTATGGTCCTGGGGCTTGAATTCAGGGCTTGAGCACTGTCTCCTTGCATGCAAGGCTAGCATTCTACCATTTCAAGTCACAATACCACTTCTGGTTTTCTGTTGTGATTAATTGGAGATGAGTGTCTCACAGACTTCCCTGTTCAGGCTGGCTTTAAAACCTGACCCTCAGATTTTAACCTCCTGAGTAGCTAATATTACAAGTGTGAACCACTGGTGAATGCTCCACAGGTTTTTTTTCCCTCCCAAATAAACCTGTACTGGTATTGAGCCATCTCTTATTCTACCCACCCCTGTCTGCACCTACATCTCATCATGTATTCAGGCTGTCGTGTGTGTGTGTGTGTGTGTGCACTGGTGAAAGGTTAAAGTTTGAGGCAGTGACCACTTGTTGCTTGTTTCTGTCTAGCAAAGCAACACGTGGTGGTAACCTAAACACATGGTTGATTGTGTGCCTTTATAAGACCTGCAAATCCTTAGCTCGGGGCTCTCCTCCTAGGCTCCGCTGTGTCAGAGTGTAGGATGAGGCCCGAGCTGCAGCCCGTTTAAATAAAACAGCTGTAGAGTCTGACTCTCGGTGGTCTTCTTGCGGTGGGCAGGGGGGGGTCCTGCGACTTTGGCATAACATATTATTGGGGGCTCATCTGGGATACCCCCCAAAGACCCCTGAAACCTCAGACTCCAAAGGTAAAACAGCGCTGTCTTTTTTAATTTGTCTTGTCCTGTTGTTTGTCTGTTTTACTTTTGTTTTCCCTTGTGAGGACAGCCGCTCCGATTAGTAAAGTGTTGTCGAAGCGGATGTGCTTGCACAACAACCCTGGAGGAACTGGGAGATGTCCCAGATCCTCGTGTGGGACGGGGGTCCTTGGAACCTCGCCCGTGTGAATTGTGGGGTGAGGGTCGGTTTGGTGTTGGGCCGGAACTGCCCAAGAGGGCCTCTTAACCAAGGCCCAACTCGCCCACTGTGGGTCTGCTCCTTCTGCTGTGGGGCGTGGGTGTCCCATTATAGGAGTCAGCAGACCAATTCGGAAGATCTCCACTTCGTAAGCTTTTTTCTCCGTAACTGTCAGGCCTGCGTGTGTCTTGTTTGTACTGTTTATTGTTTTTTGGACTTAACGACTGCCAAGACTGGAAACCATGGGCACCACTCCATCTAGCCCCTTAGACTTACAAAAAGAAACTGAGAAAGAGGAAAAGAAAAGGTAGCCCCCAGTTTTTCAGGGAGATAACTTGGAAGAAGAAATGTTTCCTCCCCCATATTCCCCTTCCCAGGTTCCTTTTGAAGAACCTGAGAATGATCAAGAGGAGGAGGGAGCTATAGAACCCTCGGCACCTGCCCTTAAAGTTTCTGAGGGGCCAGTCACTCGCCACTGCTGTGGGATCAACCCCCCCCCCCCCTTCTAATGCAGCTGTTTTTCCCTACCCGCCGTAGGTCCTGTGGATGCCGATGGTCAACAGCAACTCCAATATTGGCCATTTTCTACCAGAGATCTATACAATTAGTGCACCCAAAATGCCCCCTTTTCTGAGAAACCCCAGGATTTAATTCGTTTGCTTGAAACTATTCTCTTTACTCATCAGCCCACTTGGGATGATTGCAGTCAGCTTTTACAGGTTCTTTTTACCACCGAAGAGAGAGACCATATCTGAGAGGTGGCCCAGAAACATATCCCTGGCCCCACAGGAGCACCTATCATGGATCCTGCCCTGATAGCCTATTTTCCTGAGATCCGACCAACATGGGACTACAATATGGTTGAAAGTAGGAAGCAACTCCTTGTCTACCACCTGGCTCTGTTGGCAGGTTTCAAGGCGGCGGCTCGCAGACCTACTAATATGGCCAAGGTTTATGATGTTAGACAGGGAGGAAGTGAAAAAGTCTGGCAGCATATCTTGACAGGCTCATGGGAGCTTTTAGTCAATATACCCCATATGATCTTGAGACCCAGGAGTCGGCTCAGATGATTATGTTTGCTTCACCAGACATAAAGCAAAAGTTGCAGGCTCTAGACAGATTTGGTGAAAAGTCTATTAGGGATCTAGTAGCCATGGTGGAAAAGGTTTACAATAAGAGAGAGACAGAGGAGCAAAGATAGGAAAGGAAGGACAGAAAACATGAAATTGAGCATGAAAAGAGAGACCGGTGGTCTTCTTGCAGGGAGGTCCTGCGACGTTGGCATAACACTGGTGCTTGAACTCAGAGCCTAGAAACTCTACATTAGCTTTTTTTTTTTTTGGTGTGAGGCCTGAACTCTGGACCTGGGCGCTGTCCCTCAGCTCTTCAGCTCAAAGCGAGCAATCTACCACTTGAGCCACAGCACCACTTCTGGCTTTTTCTGCTTATGTGGTGCTGAGGAATCCAACCAAGGCCTCATGCATGCAAGGCAAGCACTCTACCACTGAGCCATCTTCCCAGCCCTCCATTAGCTTTTTTGTTTAAGGCTAGCACTCTACTACTTGAGCCATACCTCCACTTCCATTTTTTTTTCCTGGTGAATTGGAGATCAGAACCTGACAGACTTTCTTGCTCTAGCTGGCTTCAAACCTTTCAGCTTGGATATCAGCTTCCTGAAGTACTAACATCACAGTGTGAGCCATCAGCACCTGGAAAATTGTTTTATTCTTAAATAACCCCCAGTAGGAAGTGACTCAAAGGAGCCAACGTGTAAAGCCTAACCCTAAAGCATAAGGAACAGAGCTGAATCTTTAGCTTTCAGCAGCAGCATAGAACTAGAAGACAGCATTATAAAAGAGAATGCATTCAATAATTAGAGAGAGGAGAGAGGTAACTCTTCTAAATAATTGCAAGTGAAAAGTTAATTCAGAGTCAGACAGTCAAAGGTGAAACAGAAGAGCCTGGATTAGAAACAGATCTGAGAATTTGAGCTGCTCAGGGACTAGTGAAAACCACACACAGTAGAAAAAGGTGTAAGGAAGACCGGGGTGCAGGACTAACTACTAGGAAAATAGTGTTAAAAATAACACATAAATGGCATAAAAAGCCTATTGAAGCCGACTGCCTTTTAAGCTCAGAGGAGGAAGGGGAATAAAAAAAAGAGTCCTAGTAGGAAAAAAAATCTACTCGTTTTCTAAAAAGTCCTTCCATCTCAGAATCAACCTTGAAATGCAACTTTCTATTTAAATTTCGTTCTATCACCTTGAGCAGCGTGCTTTCCTCGGATACCTGGACAACTGTGTGTATATGACAAATGAGACCTACTGAATGCTGCTGGCCAGAAACCAAGAGAAGAAAGAAAATGTACATCTGCTGGTTTTTCCGCAAGGAAAACACGTGCAGGATTTTTTTCCTCTTGAGCAAGAAACATCAGCATGCTAGCAGACAGTATATATGGTTCCTTGCACCATCGTACTGTGTTTTCTAGTCTGGGGTTTCTTTCAGAAATTGGATTGAACAAATGATACTTGGAGAGGACACTGATATGGCATGGCTGAAGAAAGTCCAACTACAGGAAACATTACTGCCCATCATAGAACAGGCAGAAGAGGCATGAACTTGTAGTAGCAATTGTTTAATGATCATTATTGGCCAGGACTCTGCCAAGTACGTTGTTCGTTTTTTTTTGTTGTTGTTTTTTTTTTTTTTTGGTTTTTACTAGTGACAATGTAGTTATAAAACTTCTAGGAGAGCATTTGGTCCACTGTTGAGTTCAGCAGATACTACTTTCTCATCGATCTTAGCCCCAGAGATCATTAACTAGTGGTGTTTTTGTTTTTGTTTCATCTAGTTAGCCAAAAGTCTCCCCTTAGCAGTGAAGCACTGTGAATCTACCACTCCATAACAAGTCTTTTGAAGGAGTATTTCAAACAGACCTGACTAATAGACTAACCTCCTCCACTTCCTCCTCCTCCACTTCCTCCTCCTCCTGCCTCTCTTCCTCCTCTTCCTCCTCCGTGGTCGTGGGATTTGAACTCTGGGCCTCATCACTGTCCCTCAGCTCTTCAGCTCAAGGCAAGTGCTCTACGACTTGAACCACAGCACCACTTCCAGTTTTCTGAATCATTTATTGGAGATAGGAGTCTCACAGACTTTCCTGTCCAGGCTGGCTTTGAACTACAATCCTCAGCTCTCAGTCTCCTGAGTAGCTAGGATTACAGGTGTGAGCCACTGTGCCTGGCTTACTACTGCTTCTTAATGCGGTTTTTGTTGTTGTCTTTTTTCTTTTTAACCTGAAGAAGCAAATATCTATAGTAGGTTGCTGGGAATCAGGAAAGTGAGTGTGGTTTCCTGAAAGATTTTGGGAAAAGTCAACCTCAGAAAGGCCAGGTGCACAATCACACTGCACCAGCTAGACAGCTAGTTATACTATTTGTGTTACCACCAGGTTAGAACCCAGAGTCACAAATTTGCCTCTGTGTATGTGTGTGTGTGTGTGTGTGTGTGTGTGTGTGTGTCCTAGAGAGAATCAGAGGCCACCTAATTTACCCTCCTGATTTTTCAGATGAGAAAGTTGGGCCCTTGCGGGTCAAATGTCTGGGTTTGTTCTTGTGGTTTTAAGTATCCCCTGTCTAGGGCGACAACTTATCTAGCTTTCCCTCCTACCCTCAGCCTGAAGTCTAGGAGCTGTCCAGCACTTCCCACCTGTAGGAGCAGTGCCAGCCTGCTCTGAGGTCCACCAGGATCTAAGCCAGACTATCAGATCATAGAGGTGTAGGAGTTCACTCCCCCCCCCCCCAAATCCAAGCAACACCAGAGCAACTGATTCTGTATCACAAGAGGTTGCTTGTGTATCCACCTTGATGCAGCTCAGGGACCAACTGAATTCTGGCCAACTTAATCTATGTGAATAGACCGTTACCTGTCTTCCCACAGATAATAAGGGAGAAGGATGTATACTTTGAGGCAGTATTTCTGGCAGTTTTTACACATCCTCTTGCTTACTGGATCCTTTATGATGTGGATTGTTATGTCCACAGTGGAGAGGAAGAAACAGCGGTTCACAAAAAGATGATTATGTAAGGATGATTATTTAAGGATGCTAGACAAAGTACTCTATCAGTCGTCTATACCAAAGCCCCCGAAAGTGATATTTCCCTATTAGGGAGGGAGTGGCTCATCAGCTCATGTTGAGTTCTTTGTGAGTCCACTGCCTAGCTATCTTGGAAAGTATTTACTTATTTAGTGCCAGGGCCTGGGCTCTGTCCCTTAGCCTTTTAGCTTAAGGCTGGCACTCTATCACTTCAGCCACACTTCCACTTTTGGCTTTATTTGGTGGCTAATCATCCATTAGAATCTCAGGGACTTTCCTGCTCAGGATAGCTTCGAATCACAATCTTCAGATCTCAGCCTCCTGAGTAACTAGGATTACAAGTACCAACCAGGGACTCCTGGCTTTTGAAAAGTTCTTTTTTTTTTTTTGGGTCCGGTCGTGGGGCCTGAACTCTGGGCCTGGGTGCTGTCCCTCAGCTCTTCAACTCGAGGCTAGCGCTCTACTACTTGAGCCACAGCGCCACTTCCGGCTTTTTTCTTTTTGCTTATGTGGTGCTGAGGAATCAAACCCAGGGCCTCGAGCATGCAAGGCAAGTGCTCTACTACTGAGCCACCTTCCCAGCCCCTTTTGAAAAGTTCTTAACGAGAGCAATGGCTTAGTATCAAAGCACTCAGAGAACAAGTACAATTGCTCTTCCCCTACCCCGAGCATGAGATTTATAGCCAAGGCATTTATAGCCAAGAACATTTTTCTTCTGCCCTATTTTAATTAAGCCACTGATATTAAAGAACAAAATGGCAAAATGAAAACTCCAGACTGGTAAATCCATAGAAAAATGAACACCTCGGCTGCATTTATGTATCTAGAGCTAACATTCCATGAGTCTAGATTAATGGAGCCTACAGAGCAATGGTGATTGCTCACGTAACAAAATCTCCATTATAAGCCTTGCTCGAGGAGAAAATGGAAAACTTAGACATCTGTCAGGTTCAGCCAGAGTTCACGCTGGGTAGCAGGAGGGATATGTTCTTTTTTTCCTAAAAGGAAAGTTACCAGATTGAAAGGGCTCCCCTAATCCGAGAGTACCCTGCTATGGTCCAGGGAGTGAAAATAGGGTGGGAGGTAGCCTTCCCGTCAAGTCCCCAAGCCCATCAAAGCTTGGTTCTCTTGTACCAAGATAAAGCACATCATCTCTAGCAAGGTCATCATTATTTCATTTGGACAAATGTAGCCCTGATTCAAGGCTAACTGTAAATGGGAAATTATTAACCTGAGTTGCATTTGATAAGCAAAGCCATGTGGCTTCTTCCTCCTCTTTGCCTCCTTCTCCTCTTTTGTTTTCTTCTTCACAGTTGCCCCTTTTGGCTTCTCAGTTGAGAAGAAGAAACCCCCATTAAAAAGTCTGCAACTCTGTCAACTTTATTTCCATTTTCTTCCTGAGCGGAAGAGTGTAAACCCCTCTGATGACCATCGATCAGCCTTCCCCCCAAGCGCTCACTTACCACACGCTGAGAAAATAGAGCTGAGGGAAAAGTAAAGAATATGTGCGGAGCAAAAGCTACTCCCTAGGGCACCTAGGAAGGCAGCAAGAGGTCTTCATGAAATGCTGGGTGCCGTGGGATTCAATAAGAGGATTAAAGATGACAGAAAGAGCAGACAGAGAAGCAGATCAACCCCAGCACAGGCTTATTAGGAAAACACCTGCAAAGGAGAGAACTCCACTCAGAGCTAGAGACTCACACCTTGCTTATAAATACCGAAGTATTTATAGTGGGCCTAAGAGAATGCTAGAACTGTCTCTCGTAGGTGGCTTGGGAATAACTCATGATGGGAGAAATCATGGGAAATAAGGTGATAGAAGTAAGGAGGGAGCTGAGCCCCAGTATCCGCTCAAGACCCAAGCTGGAAGTAAATCTCAGTCTGGTGCCTGAAGGCAGGAGTTTTAGTAAAAGGAGTCACTGTTCTTCGGCCTCAGAATAAGGATAGAGCCATTTGGACCTAGCAGGTCCCAGGTCCTGATTCCTGAATTCTTTTTGTGGTGCTGGGGATGGAGTTTTTAAAGACAGAAAGGGAGAGGTTTACATTCACTCCTTGGATACAAGATCTCATTTGTATTTTTTTTTTAAATTGTGATCATAAAGGTGATGTGCCCATGAGTTACAGTTTACATAAGTCAAATAATGAGTACATTTCTTTTTTGGACGATGTCAGTCTCCCCTTCCCTCACTCTCAGTTTTCCCTTCCCATCCCCACCCACAAGTTGTAGAGTTCCCTTTCCACCTAGTGTCTGGTGAGTACCACGGCTGCATTTGTTCACATGCTGTCCCTCAATTTCTGTGCCTCCGTTACCCTCCCAAAGACAGAGGAATGAACAAATAAGACAAAAAAAATAATGATGAAGAAAAAAAAAAAACATTCTCGTTTCCATTTCCTGGGGTTCATTTCTCCTTGGTATGAAATATACCAGTATACTGGAATGTAGTATATTGGCGGAGATGCCCACCAAAGAGAGTAAGTCACTCATCTGATTGCGGAAAGCTAATGATGAAGCCGTGTGAAGGTGCACAGAAGGTCTGCAAAGCATGAGGCCCATGGAGATGAATTCGTGAAGGAGAAGGACTCTCTATGGGGCTCTTCATCTGTGGAAAAGCCCTCCCCCTTCATTACTTCCGGGCTCTAATTTGGTGCCATCCACTTGTAACGCAGCGTCGCATCTGTCATCTCTATCCAGCCCACGATGAACACTTGCCTCGCTTCAGCCTTTGGTTGCATGTCACATGTACCAGCTTTCCTCTTTGAGCCTTGAGGGTAGAGGCCGGGCAGCGTTCCTTTGAGAGCTAAAACTCCACATGAGCGAGGTCAACAGGCCAGGAAGCTATCGACAGACAAGTTCGAGGTTCACCATGGTCCCCAGGCAGTGAAAGATTGAACATCTGAGGAAAGCGACCCTGGGGGGAATGGAGAAGCATGCCCCAGGTCCGGCTAACCTCCAAGAGCATTGTCTGAAGTCCCTAGCATCCAAGTGCATCGCCTGTGTCAGGCCTTTTCTGGGATCATGCACCAAGGCCCCACCCACAAAGGCTCTCAGAAACCCACCAGGATTTTCCTCTTCTTCACACATCCCCTCCAACCCCCTCCAACCAGAGGACCAGGCAGGGAAATCGCAATGCTGTCTCCTATCAAGTTTTCGGATGCTTCCTGGAGACAGAGTGAGAATGAACAGCGTTTCCCTCATGCTTATTGGAAAAGCTGTGGCTTGCGGTGGCTGGTTATAAATAAACAGAAATCAATGAAAATGCAGGTTATTTACTCCTCTTCTTACATCATCAATGTAAGGGTGAGTTTCCTTGAGTTTCTCCGCTTAAGTATACGTCTACGCTTAATTTTCAGTAATGGAGATTAGAAAGAAAGTTTCCAACGTGAGATTTTTACACAATACACTGGGTGTTTAATTATGATTACAGAGAAACAGAAGGGTGAGGCATTGAGCAATCAAGTCACCATGGAGTTTGGTTACTATGACAACATGGTGATTAAACTGAGGTGGGGTTCAGTGGAGACTCCACGTGAGCATAGAAAGTACAAAAGGGGTAATTTGAAGACCTTAAGTGGCCAGCTTCAAATCCGGAGAGGAAAATCCGAAAGTCTCAATGGAAAGCAATCAGAGTAGCTCAGTCGATTTCTGAGTTCCAAGACATCATTCTGATTATGGCTCTTAGAATTAAAACTCAGGCTCAGAAAGACAAAGAGCACATATGTATGTATGTATAAACATATACAGGGTCATATGCATGTATCCACCAATAGGTTAATTAAAGTATGGTATATGCAGGGGAAGATGCCAATGAACAATTAATAGCTTAATGAAATGAATGCCAAGAAGTTGGAAATGTGTGTTTGTAAGGGGTGAGGTCAAAGATAGAGGGGTAGATGAGTGGAGGAAGGTATGGTTGAATGCAATCATAATACACATATAACACACACTATATATATTGCATATAATACACACAATACACATATGTAAACATGGAACTAGGAAAATTGAAGGGATGGTGAGGTTTGGAGAAATGGGGAAGAATGATGGAAGGGGTGACATTGCTCAAGATGCATTGTCCTCACAAACTGACATGTGGAGTGGAAACCCTTTTGTACAACTACTTAAAGATAACCACCTTCCTAACCCTCAAGTTTCCATGGACAGGAATACTGTGACGCTTCCTCTAGGCCTTACCTCAGGATACACTGCCATTTGCCAGGGTTGCCACACACTGGCAGAAGGAAAATAGTCATATCCTAATTCTCAGATCCCTGGAAAGGCACTGCTGCCCAGAATATGCACTCTGCGTAGTACAGGTGAAATGTGATCTTGGTTTCAACTCACACTAGAGTTTTGTTGTTGTTGTTGGTTGTGGTGCTTGAACTCGGGACCTGGGCACAGTCCTTGAGCTCTTTTGTACTCAAGGCTAGCGCTCTACCACTTTGAGCCAGGGTGCCACTTCTGGTTTTCTGGTGGTTCATTGGAGATAAGAGTCTCATGACTTTCCTGCCTGGGCTGGCTTTGAATCATTGATCCTCAGATCTCAGCCTCCTGAGTAGCTAGGATGACAGGTGTGAGCCACCACTGGCACTGGGCTCACATTAGATTTTAAGGGTTTTGTAGGTCATACCTTTTGCCAACTTTCTGCATCCCAGAATGCAATTTAGACTAGTAATGATTAATAACATGTAGAGACCCCACACTGGCTTCCTAATGTGTGAAATGGATCTTATTAGAATAGGAAGTCCAGCTAGAAAGGTGTTCCTACAATACCTACTCCACAAGGAATTACATGCACTTGGGAAAACTTCAAAAACTCATGTCACGGGGCTGGGAAGGTGGTTCAGTGGTAGAATGCTTGCTTTGCATGCATGAGGCCCTGGGTTCGATTCCTCAGCACCACATAAACAGAAAAAGCCAGAAGTGGCACAGTGGCTCAAGTAGTAGAGAGCTTGCCTTGAGCTGAAGAGCTGAGGGACAGTGCCCAGGCCCAGAGTTCAGGCGCCACGACCAATCCTCCTCCCCTCAAAAAATGTCATGTCACTATAAAGCAAGACAAAGACAAAGGGGCTGTGATTTTGGACCAAAATAAAAATGAGAAGAATCTTAGGGCATGATAAGTGACTACTGCCCACTTGTTCAGGTAAGGATATTATATAAACTAGAATATTTTATCTAGAATAAACGTAGGCCTTGCACCTGCCATGTAACTATTACCTAGATTTTTTGTGTGTGTTTTTATCCTACCAGTGAAGGTAATTGCTTTATGACAGGAACAGCAACCCACCTTCAGTGCCATAACTTGGTTATGTTAATGTCCTATAAGGCATCACATTGATTTATTATGATGATGTCATCACATTAGTTGGAGCTTGAAAGTAAGATGTAGTCAACAGCCTTTGCAGATGCATGCATTTTGCAAGCTGGGAAGTAAATACTGCAAAAGTTCACAAAACTGACATATCCATTGGGAGCATGAGGAAGGAAAAATAAAACAGAAAACAATGCAAAAAAGTGAAAATTAAGAGAGAGAGAGAGAGAGAGAGAGAGAGAGAGAGAAGTTTCCTTGACAAAGTGCAAGAGAGTCAGATGTCAGACGATGTGGGAAGGCAAAACATACCAGGCATTTAAATAGAAAAAAAACCCAAACAACTCCTGCACAACTACCAAGGTTAATGAGTTTGCACTTTACCCGCTTATATTGGAGGAGTATCAGAGTCACAGAGGCAGGCTGTATCTTCAGATAGCTTCAGTTAGAAAAGCTCAAGGTCAGAACTCCTTTAGTTAAGGAATCAGTCAGTGATGGGAGATTCTTGTCGCTTTATTTATTCTGAAGTCTAGAATCATGCAAATTACTGTGGTCTAGTCTCTGGGTACATAGCGTTACTTAGTTTCGTTTTTGTTGTACCTGTCTGTGGGTTGGAAGCATAGAAGGCATCATTTTTGTGAGATTTTTTTTCTTTTGCTCCAAATAGCTCACATTAAGAATGTTTGCTTCCATCTCTGATTTCTTGGAGACTGATAGGTGATATTCACTCTAGCATGGACTCTTTCTGGTTTTCATATGGCTTTAGTGAACACTTGAAAGAGTCTGGTTTAGGTAGTAAAGGCCTCTGGTATTTTTACAAGGTTGAGTATAGAAGTCACCACGCAAGACTGGGGAACTGGGAAATTTGTTTCAGATCTGGTATGGGTACCAGACTCCACAGATGCTCAAGTTTCTTTATATAATATCACAGTATTTACTTGCAATGTAAACTCCTCCTGTCTGTTGTAAAGTATGTCTACATGATTTACAATACCTAAGACAATGTAAATGCTGTGTAATATTGTTGAACTGAACTGTTGCATGGTTGACTTCTTTTGCAAACTATTTTCTTTCTGAAGTTGGATAGAGAGTATCAGCTGACATGTTGGGTCCCGCTTTTGCTTCCCAAGTTAGGGTGAAGAGAACCCAGATCTGGAAACGTTGACCTCACAAGACTCCATTGCAAAAGGCAGTTCAAACATATTGGGTAAGATAGAAAATGTTTAGCTGGCTGCCGATGGAGCTCAGACCTATAATCCTAGCTACTCAGGAAGCTGAGATCTGAGGATCGTGGTTCAAGCCTAGCCTCGACAGGAAAGTCTGTGAGAATCTTATCTCCAATTAACCAGCAAAAAGCTGGTAGGTAAGGTATAGCTCAAGTGGCAGAGTGCCAGCCTTAAGCTAAATGCTAAAGGACAGTGCTCAGGCTTTGAGTTCAAGCTCCAATATTGACATGCACACCCACCACACACACAGATTGAGAACAATACAAAAATAAATATTCAGAGACAAAGAGTAGAATTGTGACCCGATAATATAAAAGATGAAGAACAAATTAAACTGATTTTTTACCCTTTAACATGTTTAGCATAAGATAGAATGGGATGAAAGGGGCAAAAATGTACTAGAAAGAAAGATTAAGCATAGCTAGCATCTGAACTCGGAATACTACCTCTGTGCTAAATCACTGAGTAAATCTCAGGTAATTACATCCAACGTTTTGTTTTCTAACCTTTGCTATTTTTATATATAGCAGTGACTTTTTTGCTATTTAGAAATGTATCTGATACATGGTAACTTCCCAGTGGATAGTTGCCACACCGGAGAATGATATTTCTAGTTAACATTGTAGATGTGAGCTTAAAATGATCCCTGTGGTCAGCCTGGCTAAAACCCTGGGCATCTTTGAAGTGAAGTGATTCTTTTGGTGTGTTGATGGGTTGACTAATGAACAGCAGCCTTTAGACTGGGGGCCTGGAAAGATCAAGGCAGGATTACAGGGTTGAGACCTTCAGCATCACTTTCAACCTCCAGGGAAGGCAATGCCCTGAAGTGTCTGTTGGTGGTCCATGGCCAATGACTTAGTCAATCACCCTTATGTTGGGAAACCTCCAAAGAGAACAGGACTGGGAAAGCTGTGGGAACTGAGCACGGGGCCATCCTGAGAGTATGGTACTCTGGGAGAGGGTTTGGAAGCTCCATTCCTCTTCTCTTACGGCTTGCCCTAAAAATCTCTTCATCTTTTATCCCTTGCAATCACCTTGAGAATAAACAAAGAAATTCAAGCGTCTCCTGGAGGGCTGGGAGCAGCTCTGACAAATTAATCAAACCCGTGGAGGGGGGATGTGGGATTTCCCCAGTTTATATCCTGTCCATCAGATGTACACCTGGGGCTCAAGATTGGTACCTGATGTGTCTGTGTGAAGCTTATTCTTGGCAGCTGAGCTTTCAACTTATGGGATCCATCCTTATCTCCAGGTAGGTGGTGTCAGAACCGCAATGACATTGAAGGGCAGCCAGCAGATGTTCACAGCTGCACTGCTTTCATGCTCGGAGGATGGGAAAGACCACACGTGCGTGCTGTAGACTGAGAGACACCAAGTTGAGGTTGGGCCTGTTCGCACATCATCAAACTATATGTATCTGAATCACTCAGGGACTGTATAGAGTAGTTGACTCCTTTATTATGCACCAACAGTGCAGAAACTGTCTGCACTCTTTCATGTGGGTGCCCCGTATGATAGCACACAAGGGACTATTTGTGCTGCCAACCCTGAGCATGAGGGGAAGTTGGATGAAGAAGAGAGGTTTGAATTTTCTCCAGCTCTTCAAAAGATCATACCAATTTCCTTCCTTCCTTCCTTCCTTCCTTCCTTCCTTCCTTCCTTCCTTCCTTCCTTCCTTCCTTCCTTCCTTCCTTCCTTCTTTTCTTTCCTTCCTTCTTTCCTTCCTTCCTTCCTTCCTTCCTTCCTTCCTTTCCTTCCTTCCTTCTTTCCTTCCTTCCTTCCTTCCTTCCTTCCTTCCTTCCTTCCTTCCTTCCTTCTTTTCTTTCCTTCCTTCCTTCCTTCCTTCCTTCCTTCCTTCCTTCCTTCCTTCCTTCCTTCCTTCCTTCCTTCTTTCATTCTTTCCTTCTTTCCTTCCTTCCATCCTTCCTTCCTTCCTTTCTTTTTCTTGGCAGTCATGAGTTTGAACTCAGGTCCTTGGGCACTGTCTCTGAGCTCTTTTTGTTCAGGGCTAGGGCTCTCAAGCCACAGCTCCACTTCCAGCTTTCTGGTCATTGACTGGAGATAAGAGTCCATGGACTTGCCTGCCTGGGCTGGCTTCCAACCACAATCCTCAGATCGCAGCCTCCTGAGTAGGCTAGGATTATAGGTGTGAACCACCAGCGCTCCACTCAGCTCCATCTCTTATCCTATTATAGGTTTCCATCCTTCTTGAACAGCACTGGTTTAATCAAAAAGAACAAAAAAAGATTGTGCATTTTCACTAAGCTGCTGTTATTTTCCCAGTAAGAGGACAAGGTGATGGATATGATGTTATATTCTGTTGGTGGAAGCTTTTGGTTTCCTTCCTTGTAGTTGTACATGTGTGATTTTCTAAAACCACATGGCCTCCTCTGGGCTAGAGGTGTGACACAGCTGTGGCTCTTCCTTTTCCCCAGGGAGGGTGGCTTGTTCCCAGTGCTCATCGTGACAGTTTGAACAGAGTCCACATTGTGTCAGTGTGGTTGTTCAGATAGACTCGGCCGCCGCCACCACCTCCTCGTCCTCCTCCTCCTCTTCTTCCTCCTCCTCCTTCTTTAAAAAATATTTATTTATTTTTAAAATTAGTTTTAAGTGGTTGTCCAAAGGAGGTGCCATATAACAAAACAGTTTATGAATACAATGCATCTTGGTCAGTGTCAGCGCCTCCAACATTCTGATCCTCCTTCGACCTCTCCTTCCCTTACTTTCCTTAGTTTTCTTAGTTTTTTTTTGGGGGGGGGGTCTGGTCGTGGGCCTGAACTCTGGGCCTGGGCGCTGTCCCTCAGCCCTTCAGCTCAAGGCTAGTGCTCTACCACTTGAGCCACAGCACCACTTCTGGCTTTTTTCATTTTGCTTTATGTGGTGCTGAGGAATCAAAACCAGGGCCTCATGCATGCAAGGCAAGCGCTCTACCACTGAGCCACCTTCTCAGCCCAGTTTTCTTAGTTCTTGACTGCATTCTCCTCTCTTTCCCCCTTCATTCACCTTTTCCTCTCCACTTGGTCCCACCCACCCTTCTCAAATGTGCCCATTTCCTAGTGTAGGTTTTGTACCATTTCCTGGATTTTAGCATTGCCATGTTCATTGCAGTGCTATTCACCATAGCCAAGATATGGAATCAGCCCAGATGCCCCTCAATAGATAAATGGATCAAGGAATCATGAAAATGTTATACACACACATATGTATAGATATACACATATACATATATATAAATTTTATTCATCTATTGTTCATAGGGAAATGTGAAGACTTGGAAAGAATTATATTATGTGAAATAAGCCAGACCCAGAGAAACAAAGGTTGCATGTTTTCCTTCATTCAGAGGGTTGCTAGAATGTGGCTATAAATCTATAAGTAAACACATTGGGTGGTGTACAAGTAGTTACAAATGAATTAAAGAGACTCTATGGAGATCACACTCAAATAGTCTAATCTAGTAGAAAGACTAGGTCAAAGCCCAACAAAATCTGCTGCCCTCTTGATGGTTACACTCACAAAGATAATTGAGGACAGAAGATGTAGGTGAGCTAAACAGAGCCTTTCTCGGTATATAGTTGGCTTTGCAGCATCTGGAAGCCATGTAATCTTAGCTACTCAGGAGGCCAGGTTCAGAGGATCACAGTACAAAGCCAGTCCAGAATGAACAGTCCATGAGATTCTTACCTCCAAATAACCAGCCAAATGCCAGACTGCAGGCATGTTACAAGTGGTTAAGCAACATCCATGGGTAAAAAAGTGAAAGAAGCATAAGACTCTAAGTTCAAGCCCTGATACCAGTGCATGCATTGTGCACACACATGCATGCATGTGCACACACTTGCATGCATGCACACACGGAGTTTGCAGAGCAATTGGCAAAGAGGTCTGTTTAACTTTCCAAATTCTTTGCAATAGATCTGTCCATTTGATTTACTTCTGAGTAGCCTGAAAGATACAGCTCTCTCTTAATCTCAAAATATTGCCTGCATCCTCTATTCTCTGATAGGTAGTAAAAGTGCCATCCCTGATCTAATGCAAGGCAGTTCCAAAGGAAGTCACCTGTCACTAATAAAACAGGTGATTTACTCTTATTTTTAGCACTGGTAACTATGGTAGTGCATCTCCGTTCTGGTTGGTTGTTATTTCCAACATAATTTCTTGAGGCTATTTAAATTTAGCCCACTTACAGGATACAATTTTGTCCCACAGTCCCTTTTTAAGGAAATGCGTATTTAATTATTTTTTTAAAAAAATCTTCAATAAATGCTCATATTCCGGAGCTGTATGGGGCCAACAGCTTGAAATTAGGAAAAGCATCCATAAAAACTGTTGTTCCTTTCTCAAAGCAGCCTGTAAAACGTTCAGTCTGGTACAACACTAGGAAAGCTTTGAAAAATGCAGAAGCAGCCAGGGTGGGGCGGTGGCTCATGCCTGTCATGCCAGAGACTCAGAAGGCTGAGATCTGAGGGTTGTGGTTCAAAGCCAGCCCTGGCAGGAAAGTCCATGAGACTCTTATCTCCAATGAACCATCACAACTCTGGAAGGAGACCTGTGGTTCAAGTGATAGAGCACGAGCCATGAGCAAAAATAAAGATCAGGGACAGTGCCAAGGTCCTGTGTTCAAGCCCTAAAGGACCCACAAAAAATTCATTCATTCATTAATAAAAAATCAAAAGTCCAAAGCTGGAATTTACTAACTAGATATGGGAATATCTGAAATACAGGGGAGAAAGCTGCGTGCATTTCTTCATCTCCACTGCCCCCCCCCCCCGCCCCTCCTCGGGGTAGTTAGCTCCCACTCCACAAAAGGAATCTAGAGATTAAATTAAGTTTTCATATCCACTGGCCCTTGCCCATTTTTTATGAGAATACTGCAGTCAACATCTCTTTCTCTAGGATACGCAGGGCGGTTAGGAACTTGGCAATCTCTGACAAGTCATTACCTTTCTCGAGGAAGATAAGAATGCCAATAGCTAGCAGGAGACAAGGTAGCGGTGAGGGGTATGGTGACACATGGAGGGGGCCTTTCGTAGCCGGGTTCATGGAGTTCCTCTGCGGTAAGCAGAATGCAGAATGTCGTTCTGAAAATAGCACCGTCAAATGAGCTACCTGAGCAAAAAGAATTAAGGGGGGAAAAAAAAGGACCGAACTGCCTCTTCAGCACAAGGCGGTTCCTGTACATTATTGGTTTCCATGATCAACTATACATCAAGTTTGATGTGGAGCTACGTTCTGCTTGTATCGGTATTTTTTCTTTTCAGTTATCCTCTCAGAATTCTTTAATATGATTTTCCCTTTGTAAAAAGAATAGAAAAAGGGTTAGCGATTCAGAACATGCCTGTCTGGGAATGCACACCCATTACTCTTGCATCTGTTGTCTATTTGTTTATAAGCAGACATTAACCAAGAAACATTGTTCCTGATTCAACAATTCGTGGCTTTAATGGTTGCCACTAAAATCTCAGTAAATGATTTGGTGAGACTCTCAATGAAAACCTGATCTGAAAAATAATTTGCCAGGTGCCAGTGACTTATACCTATAATCCTAGCTACTTAGGAGACTGAGATCTGAGGATCACAGTTCAAAGTCAGCCCAGACAGGAAAGGCCCTGAGACTCTTATCTCCAATAAACCACTCAGAAAACAGGAAGTGGTGCTGTGGTTCAAGTGGTAGAGCGCTCACCTTGAGCTGAAGAGCTCAGGGACAGCACCTAGGCCCTGTGTTCAAGACCATGATTAACTCTATTGTCCATATTTCAGGTGAGGCCAAAGCCCATGCCGAAATACCCTTTCCTAGGTCAAAAAAGAGAAAGTCTGGGAGATTCGTCACGATCATCATCATCACCCTGAGTTCACAAATAGGGCATGATCATGGGCACAGAATTGGGAAAAGTGGAGTAAATCTGACCCCCTTTCTGTCAATGCATCTTGAGCTGTATGATAAGCTGGTGAGCATGGCATCCAAGGCACCATATCTAGTGTCCAAGGGAACAAGTAATAAGGCTTAGTTCTAGATCCTTCTTTTTGTTTTGGAATAAGAATTGGTTTCTGTTGATGTGTATTGATTCTCTTTTTTTTCTTTTTGTCATAGAATAACTTTCATTAAATAAGAATTTCTTTTATCTGTGTGGTGAGCATGATGGGTGTTTTCAGCCCGTGAGCACTGGGTCCCCCACTGCCTCCTTTCCTAGTCTCTCTCTCCTTCCTCAGTTCTTTGGCCCTGGTATCCCATCAACGTGCTGCTGTTCCTGGTTGTGGTTAGTGACACAATTCTGTTTTTCTTGGTTTATTCACATCCTACTTGCTTGTTCCAAATCCTCACAAGCTCAAACTTGAGCTTGTTTACAAAAGAATAAGCACCAAATCTAGCAGAGCCCTAGATCTGGAAGTGTTTAAATCCTCCCCATCTTTCAGGATGATGAAGATAGAAGAATAATTGTGTTTGCGTGTGTATACATTTGTGTATGTGTGTGTGGTGGGCAAGTGTGTGTGTGTATATGCCTGTCATTTGTCTGTGTGTACAAGATGTATATGTGTGTCTTTGGTGTATGTGTGAGCATGTGTTGTGTATGTGTATTTATTTTGTGTGTGTGTGTTTGTGTATGTGTGGTGTGTGTGTGGCTTTCTCCTTTGTTTTTGATATATGGGTAATAATTGTTAACTAGATTGGAAGATAAAGGAAACCCAAACCCAAACTAAACAGAATAATAAACACTGAACCCATAGAGACATAGTCCTCATATATTTAGGCTTCTGGCCTTTCCTGTCTATACATAAAGATAGTGGTTATTTTTTATATGCTTTCATTAAAGTACAGACTTGAAAATACAGAATCCTTCTATTTCATAACCTAATATGCCCATTTACCATATGATGAAAACATTTGTAGTCAAAACTATATGCCCAAGTCAATCTATTAAATGGTTAACTTGGTATAAATATATTTAATGTTTCCTTTGGGTTGGATATTTAAGTTTGGTCCATTTCTTTCTCACTATTATAAAAGGAAAAAGCAGCTCCCTCAAAGCATTTCTGTGCTCTCATCATAAATTGTCTTTTATTTCTCCATAAAAATGATAATTCGGTCAAAAATTTCCTCTAGAACTTGCTCATAGGTCTAGTCCTGGGACTGGCTCTTGGTGGAGTTGGGTAAGATAATTAATGATTGCTGTCGTTAGACAATTTGAATAGCTTCTATGCAGCTTACTTTGCAGTCTTTTTCCACTGACTGCAGCATCCGGGCAGGAGAAGAGAAAAACAAAAAAAAAGGATTTCCTTTTGTGATTTCTAAAGTTCAAAGTTCAGTGGTTTTAATAGAGTTCCTGTGAACTTGAGTTTTCCCTTTTGAGAGGAGCTATATTCAGAAGTCCATTTTGAATCTTTTCAGAGATATTTCAATGCACACAAATCAAATACCGAGTAAGACATTTGTTATAGCATTCACAATAATGGGAAATTATTGCCTGTGATGTGGTCTCAGTGGCAGAAACTCTTTTCAGGCATTCTTGGGCATTTATCCCAATGATTAAAAAATTACGTTCACATACAAAACTCGTAGATGGCAGGGCTGATGAATTATTGGAATGGCTGTACCAAAATTACCCTTCGTTCCCCCAAAAGTTGTCTAAGGATACATTACTTTCATGCTGGCATTTGGTGGCAGAATGTGTCCCACGGTGTTAAAGGCTTCATCTCCAGGGTGGTGCTCTTGGGTAGCGGGGGATTTTAGCTTAAACCACTGCAGGTGTCACTTCAAAGGGGATTTGGAAGAACCCTAATCTCTTCCTCTTCCTTGTTTCTCCCTGGCTCATATTATATGCACTTTTGCCCTGCCACAAGCTCCTATCTTGATAGGCTTACCTTGCCACAGGCTCAAACAATGAGGTAAATTAAGGCCAAACAAGAACCTCCAAAATAAATAACTTTCTCTCTCTCTCTCTCTCTCTCTCTCTCCCTCCCTCCCTACCCACCTTCTCTCTCTCCTCTCCCTGTCTGACACCGGTCCTGAAGCTTGAATTCAGGGTCAGGGTGCTATCTCTAGCTTTTGTGCTTAAGGCTAGTGCTCTATTGCTTCAGCCACAGCTCTACTTCTGGCTTTTGCAGGTTCATCGGAGACAAGAGTCTTATGGACTTTCCTGCCTAGTCTGGCTTAGAACCACAATCCTCAGGTCTCAGTCTCCTGAGCGATTATGATGTAGTAGTAGGTTGAGCCACTGATGTCTGGCGATTTTGTTTTCTTTCTTTGTTTCTTGTTCTTATTAAGTAGCTGTATAAAGAAGGTTACAATTCCGTAAGTTAGGTAATGAGTACAATTCTTCTTGGTTAATGTTATTCCTTCCTTCATTGTCCTCCATTTTACTCCCTCCCATCCCTACCCACAAGTTACATAGTGTGCGGTGAATACAATGACCAAATTCACTCACCCTTCTTTTTAAAAGTCAATTGTGCTCACTCTTGTAATCCTAGCTACTCAGGAGGCTGAGATCTGAGGATCGCGGTTCAAAGCCAGCTCGGGCAGCAAAGTCCCTGAAACTCTTATCTCCAATGAACCACCAGAAAACTGGAAGTGGCACCATGGCTCAAATGGGGCAGCACTACCAATGGAAATTTTTTAAAAAGTTAATTGTCCTAATTATTTTGTTATAGTAATAAAAAGCCAACTGACAAGTTTTGTTTATTTATTGCTTTATTTATTTTTGTGCCAGTATTGGAGTTTGAATTCAGTACTTTCTCACTGGCATTTTCTATTAAGGCTGGTAACCTACCCCACCTCCACTTGTAGACCTGTGCTGGTTAATTGGAGTGAAGGGCCTCTTGGATTTGTCTTCCCCAGGCTGGCAGCAAACTGTGATCCTCAGAACCCAGCTTCCCGAGAAGCTATGATTACAGGTGTGAGCCACAGGGCCAAGTTTGTTTGCTTTTCACAAGTTAATGATCTCACATATTTTGTTGAAGTAACCACAAGCTGTCTAACATATTTTATTACATACTTGGATATAAGCACATAAACCTGGAGGTGATTTTAAATAACATTATTACAGTCACCCCAAAAGAGGAATCAGCTCACATGTCAGACAACAAATCAATGTGTAAACAAATTTTTCTGTACCCAAGCTATGGAATAAGCCTCATAAATTAAATATATTAGCCAGGCACCAGTGGCTCATGCCTGTAATCCTAGCTGCTCAGGAGGCCAAGATCTGAGGATCACAGTTCAAGGACAGCCCAGTCAGGAAAGTCCATGAGATTCTAATGTCTGAGTAACCACCAAAAAGCTGGAAATAGAGCTGTGGCTTAAGTGGTAGAGCACTAGCCCTAAGCCTAAAAAGCTCAGAGACAGTACCCTGGCCCTGAATTCAAGCACCAGAGCCAGCATGTATACCCAGGCGCGCGCGCACACACACACACACACACACACACACACACACACACACACACTAATCACTGTAGAGCTGTCCCTTCTAGTAACTACTATCAATTTCTCAGCAAAATGTCTACCTTATGCTAATGCTTAAAAAGGCCTTGGGTTAGTCAGCTCTTATGACAGAAACTTATTTTTTAGTTGCAATATACAATATGCTATAGACTAAATGTCACCACGCTACGCCACATTTCACTTTGGAGAAATGTCATCTCCTGCATATGAACTTAATACTGAGAATATAGTTATTTGTTTTTCTCCAAGAGATGGTACACTACATGCTTGGAGAAAGCTAGTAGGAATAAAGGAAGAAGGTAAACCCATGGGATTGGGGTGGGGGTGGGGTCTCATGTGTCCTTGATTTTGATAATGACCAAAACCTTGAAGACTTCTGGGTCAAAGGGCAGTGATCTTTGTCAATCATATTGATAACATATCATAATCATGTACAGGTAGGTGTTAACTTTTTACCATGAGAGTGATAATTGTGTGAGGGAAATATATTTATTAACTAGCTAGATTAAATGGTTCCACAATGAAAAGCTACTTCAACACATCCACCAACGATATAGCTATGGGACATAAATTTGAATTTAAAAAAGCATTAAAATATTTTGTCCCACAGGTGGTCAGTCATTGCTCACTAATACTTGAGACTGTGTGAATCTGATTGCATTAGTTGATTAATGTAATGGATGCTGGTGACTCACGCTATAATCCTAGCTACTCAAGAGGCTGAAATCTGAGGATCACCATTTGAAGCCAGTCTGGGCAGGAAGTTTATGAGATTCTGATTTCCAATTAACCACCAAAAAGCTGGAAGTGGAGATGTAGCTCAAGAGGCAGAGCATCAGAATTGAGCTTTAAAACTATAAAACAGCACCCAGGCCATGAGTTCAAGCCCCACTACCAGCACACAAATTAAACTATTAATGTAAATGGATTGAACATTTCCTCAAAACATGTTTAGATCATTTCATTAAGAAGCCCTTCCTCCAGGCCCTGGTGGTGGCTCATGCCTGAAATCCGAGCTACTCAAAAGGCTGATTTCTGAGGATCAGGGTTTGAAGCCAGCCTGGGCAGAGCGATCCTTGTGAGACTCTTATCTCCACCTACCCACTCAAAACCCGGAAGTGGAGCTGTGGCTCAAAGTGATACAGTGCTAGACTTGAGCAAGAAAGAGCTCAGGGACAGTGCCCAGGCTCTGAGTTCAAGCCCCACAACCAACTGAGAAAAAAAAAAGCCATTGCATAAAGGCATCTTACACTTGGAGTTCAATACACAACAGCAGCTCCCTTCAGGAGTCCCTTGTCCTTGGATTTTTTTTTAAATCTTCGTTTTTATAGTCTTGATCCCAGTTTACCCAGGTAGAGATGGGAGCTGAGCCAGAAGCTGCCAACAGAAACAGCTCTTTGGGAGACCCACACCTAAGATGGCAGCCAATCTCCACAAATCTGGACCAGCTGGTCCAATCTGATGGCACACACAAGCCCTAAACCCAAGCACAGAACTTACCGCCCATGTGAAGTTTGCCTTAATTCTGGGACCTGGGAGCAACTGGAGATGGTTAAGGTAAGGACTTCCCCTACCCTGGAATTAAGAGAAATGATAATACGAGATTGGGTCCAGGAAGACAAAAGTTGCCTTTCCCCTTCTTCACATTTTCATTCTCTTCCCATTGTCTTGGTCAGCGTGTGTTGCTATAACAAAATAATGTTGCACTGGGTGGCTGATAAGCAACAGCCATTTCTTCTTAGCCCTTCTGAAGTCTGAGAAGTCAAGATGGAGGTAGCACAGTTTTCCTATGCCTGTCGGCCCATCTTCCCAGCTCAAACGCAGGGTCCTTCATCCTACCACGGTCACAGGGCCAGCTAGCCCCCTGTTGTCCATAAGAACATTCCCCCAGTTTATGAAGCCTTTCTCCTCAGGACATAATCACCTCCCAGGGTCCCTACTTTGGTAATTGGGCTCAAGGAATGGATTTGGAGGGGGTGGGGGCAGACAAGAATAATCAGACTGTAGTATCCCACAATGCACCACAACCTTTCTTCCCATGGCATTCCCAGATCTTATATACACACATACACACACACACACACACCTAGCTTCAATTCAATTTTCCAATTTACTGCCTAGGGCTTCCCTCATAATCTCTGATTCAGCCTTAGAGACTTCTTCACATTATTTCCTCTGCTCATTACTGTGGGCTGTTCTCATTCCTGTATAGGTAAGGCAGCCGCCTCCTGAGCTCTCTAGAATGTCTTATAATGTATAAAACCTTATAATGGCTCTCCTTGGTGCCTCCATAAGCCTAATCTCCCTATCTCCTTCTCCCCAGCACGATGACGTGAGTACCCATCGCAGAAGAAGAACAGACAAGGCTGGGCCACCGCAGAGCATCACGAAAATGAGTCGAGTGACGGTTCAAACCCTGCAAGGCTCCACTTCCACATGGGCAAAGATCTTCCGGCCACTTCCCCTGCACCCATCCCTGTCACGTGGAGTTTAGGAGTGCGCACATGCACAATGCAGGCAGCCAGGCCAGCGACCAACAAGCATCCCATCCCTGGACATTGCTAGTGATGTAATCGCTGCCCTGGCGGTATCAGTACTAGAAATACTAGTAGAATATAAATGTGTCCTAACAAATCTAGGTGTGTGTTCGCTGTGACTCTAAGATATTCTTTTCTTTATTTCTTTATTATATGTTTATTTTTTTTAATTGGTCGTGGGACTTGAACTCAGGGCCTGGGTGCTGTCCCTGAGATGCTTTTGCTCACCACTTTGAATCACAGCACCACTTCCAATTTCCTGGTGGTTAAAGGGAAATAAGAGTCTCAGGGACTTTCCTGCCTGGGCTGGCTTTGAACTGTGATCCTCAGATCTCAGCTCCTTGAGTAGCTAAGATCAAGGATGAGGCACCAGTACCCGGCTTTATTTTTAGTTTTTTTTATTTCTGTGTGTGTGTGTGTGTGTGTGTGTGTGTGTTAGTTCAAGCCCACTCTTGCTTAGCTCACACTCTTACTTAGCTTTTTTTCTTTTTTTGCTCAAAGCTGATGCTTTATCACTTGAGCCACACTTTACTTCCAACTTTTTGCTTCTCAGTTGGAGATAAGAGTCTCTTGAATTTTTTTCTCCAGGGCCAGTTTCCAAACCAAGGTTCTCAGATCTCTGCCTCCTGAGTAGCCAGGATGATAAGCATGAGCCAGGGCACCTGGCTCCATTACCACAATCTAAATTTAAAGCGTGTCAATACCTCTAGCTCTCTATGCATCAGGAAGTTGCTTTGTACTCTCTCCTGGTCTCCATGCTGTTTCTATAGACGTGGACATTCTGGATATTTATCCTGACAGCATCATTCAATATTTGGTCTCTGGTAACCGGTTTCTTGAACTTCAAAAAGGTTTACATTCAAATCAACACTCCCATTGGTTTTCATTACTGTACTGAGTTTCTTTTGCTCCTTGCTATGGTTTGAGGACCTCCCAGCCTTCTTCACTGAAAGAAATAAATTTTGTTTATCAATAAATTGTCCAGACTGTGGTATTATTCGGTGATGGTAGCACAAAAATGGACTCAGGCATCGACGTAATGAATTGTCACAAATTGGATGAGTAAAACCAACACACGTTTATTACCTTTGCTATTTGGACTGTCTTTTATCCTCATCCCATTGCGTTTCTGGTGAGTCTGCATCTATTGTTATCAAGCCCAGAAATTACCTTTAATGAATCATCACTGGCTAAATAATGTACTGTAAGTACAATGTGGGTCTCATCAGATTTTAAGCCAAGTTGCCAATGAAGCTGACTTCCTTTCGGAAAGCTCCACTGGCGGAGGATCCACTTCCTTTCCTTTTCCAGCTTCTGGAGGCAGCCTACTCTCCTTAGCTAGTGGCCTCCTTCCTCCATCCTGAAAGCCAGCAGCTTGGAGACTCTGTCCTTCCTGGCTACTATTCCCCATCACTCTCTTCTTTCTTCTGTTTCTACATTTGAGGCTCCCTGAGGGGATTTACACCCACTCAGGTAACCCAGAAAAATCTTACCATCAACATTCTTACCTTCAATCCATCTGCAAAGTCCCTACCCTATGTAAGAAGGTGGTCAGCTAACAGGCTGTCAGAATTGGGACATAGATATCTTTGGAGCAGAGATCTTGCTCTCTTCCCAAGTAATAGGCCAAATTTTATTTATCAGTTTATCAGTTCATCGTCTGATGGATATTCTTGTCCTTCCCTCCCTCCCTTCCCTCCCTCCCTTCCTTCCTTCCTTCCTTCCTTCCTTCCTTCCTTCCTTCCTTCCTTCCTTCCTTCCTTCCTTCCTTCCTTCTTTCTATTCTCCCTTCTTTCTTTCTTTCTTTCTTTCTTTCTTTCTTTCTTTCTTTCTTTCTTTCTTTCTTTCTTTCTTTCTTTCTTTCTTTCTTTCTTTCTTTCTTTCTTTCTTTCCTTCCTTCCTTCCTTCTTTCTTTCTTTCGTGGTGTCCCTGAGCACTTTTGCTCAAGGCTAGTGCTCTGCCACTTGAGACACTACTCCCTTTTCAGATTTTTGGTGATTAATGGGAAATAAGAGTCTCATGCTATTTTCTGCCCAGGCTTGGCTTCAAAGTGTGATCCTCAGATCTCAGCCCCCTGAGTAGCTAGAATGACAGCCGTGAGCTTCCAGGGTAGAGCTGGTTTTCAGTTTAGATAAAGGATGATGGGTTGTGTGTTGTAACTCCCAGCTTTATTTTTTTGCTTTGTTTTGTTCTCTGTTGTATTTTCGGTCTTTGCTTCAGTGCAGTCTATTTCCTCTGCAGTGAGAAACCGCTGACATTCATCCTCGGAGGATACAGGCCTGGTGTTTGCACAGTTTTCCTGCCAACCAGGACTGACTAATTTTAGCTTTGGTCTTTTGACTACCTCTTCCCCTTATCTCACTGAGCTCATCCTATCTATTGTTATCATACCCAACTATTAGCTTCTCCTAATTACTGGCTCCCTGTGACGTGTGGCTTTTAACAATGCCCTTGAGCACAAATCATTCCAGAGTTGAATCCAAGCCCCTTGGCAAGAGCAAAGAATCACCCTCCCTGATGCAGACAGTATCTGTGCTCAGGTCCAGACCTGGACAGGGAAGGGGGTGGGATTTGCTTTCTGCTGATAACTTACCTGAGATTCTCTCTGTATGGTAAGTGGAGGTAGTTGTAGTGATGGTGAGGGTATCTGTGGCAGTGATGGTGTTTGTAGCTTTGGTGGTGGTAGTGGTGATGATGATGGTGGTGGTGGTGGTAATGGTGGCTGTGTTCGGTGGTATTGTTGCTGATGATGGAAGTGATGATGGTGGTTGTGGTGGTTGAGTGGTGGTAGTGGTAGCAGTGGTGGTAGTGTTGTAGTGGTTGGGTTGATGGTGGAGGTGGTTGTGGTGGTGATAGCAGTGGTGGTGGTTGTGTTGGTGATAGCAGTGGTGGTGGTTGTATTGATGGTAGAGGTGGCTGTGGTGGTGATAGAGTGGTGGTGGTTGTGTTGGTGGTAGAGGTGGTGGTGGTTGTATTGATGGTAGAGGTGGCTGTGGTGGTGATAGAGTGGTGGTGGTTGTGTTGGTGGTGGAGGTGGCTGTGGTGGTGGTAGCAGTGGTGGTGGTTGTGTTGATGGTGGAGGTGGCTGTGGTGGTGGTAGCAGTGGTGGTGGTAGCAGTGGTGGTGGTTGTGTTGGTGGTGGAGATGGTGGTGGTTGTGTTGATGGTGGAGGTGGCTGTGGTGGTGATAGCAGTGGTAGTAGTTGTGTTGGTGGTAGAGGTGGTGGTGGTTGTGTTGATGGTGGTGGTGGTTGTGGTGGTGATAGCAGTGGTGGTGGTTGTGTTGGTGGTAGAGGTGGTAGTGGTTGTGTTGATGGTGGAGGTGGTAGTGTTGGTGGTAGCAGTGGTGGTGGTTGTGTTGATGGTGGAGGTGGCTGTGGTGGTGGTAGAGGTGGTAGTGGTTGTGTTGATGGTGGAGGTGGTTGTGGTGGTGGTAGCAGTGGTGGTGGTTGTGTTGATGGTGGAGGTGGCTGTGGTGGTGATAGCAGTGGTGGTTGTGTTGGTGGTAGAGGTGGTGGTAGCAGTGATAGTTGTGTTGGTGGTAGCGGTGGTGGTGGTTGTGTTGATGGTGGAGGTGGCTGTGGTGGTGATAGCAGTGGTGGTAGTTGTGTTGGTGGTAGAGGTGGTGGTAGCAGTGATAGTTGTGTTGGTGGTAGCAGTGGTGGTAGTTGTATTAATGGTGGAGGTGGCTGTGGTGGTGATAGCAGTGGTGGTAGTTGTGTTGGTGGTAGAGGTGGTGGTAGCAGTGGTGGTGGTTGTATTAATGGTGGTGGTGGTTGTGGTGGTGGTAGCAGTGGTGGTGGTTGTGTTGGTGGTAGAGGTGGTGGTGATGGTGGTGGTGGAGGTGGCTGTGGTGGTGATAGCAGTGGTGGTGGTTGTGTTGATGGTAGAGGTGGTAGTGGTTGTGTTGATGGTGGAGGTGGCTGTGGTGGTGATAGCAGTGGTGGTGGTTGTGTTGGTGGTAGAGGTGGTGGTAGCGGTGGTGGTGGTTGTATTAATGGTGGAGGTTGTTGTGGTGGTGATAGTAGTGGTGGTTGTGTTGGTGGTTGTGTTGGTGGTAGTGGTGGTGGTGGTTGTGTTGATGGTGGAGGTGGCTGTGGTAGTGGTAGCAGTGGTGGTGGTTGTATTAATGGTGGTGGTGGTTGTGGTGGTGGTAGCAGTGGTGGTGGTTGTGTTGGTGGTAGAGGTGGTGGTGATGGTGGTGGTGGAGGTGGCTGTGGTGGTGATAGCAGTAGTGGTGGTTGTGTTGATGGTAGAGGTGGTAGTGGTTGTGTTGCTGGTGGAGGTGGCTGTGGTGGTGATAGCAGTGGTGGTGGTTGTGTTGGTGGTAGAGGTGGTGGTAGCGGTGGTGGTGGTTGTATTAATGGTGGAGGTTGTTGTGGTGGTGATAGTAGTGGTGGTTGTGTTGGTGGTTGTGTTGGTGGTAGTGGTGGTGGTGGTTGTGTTGATGGTGGAGGTGGCTGTGGTGGTGATACCAGTGGTGGTGGTTGTGTTGGTGGTAGAGGTGGTGGTGGTTGTGTTGATTGTGGAGGTGGCTGTGGTGGTGGTAGAGTGGTGGTGGTTGTGTTGGTGGTAGAGGTGGTGGTAGCAGTGGTGGTGGTTGTGTTGATGGTGGAGGTGGCTGTGGTGGTGATAGCAGTGGTGGTTGTGTTGGTGGTAGAGGTGGTGGTGGTTGTGTTGATGGTGGAAGTGGCTGTGGTGGTGGTAGCAGTGGAGGTGGTTGTATTGGTGGTGGAGGTGGCTGTGGTGGTGATACCAGTGGTGGTAGTTGTGTTGGTGGTAGAGGTGGTGGTGGTTGTGTTGATGGTGGAGGTGGCTGTGGTGGTGATAGCAGTGGTGGTGGTTGTGTTGATGGTGGAGGTGGCTGTGGTGGTGATAGCAGTGGTGTGGTTGTGTTGGTGGTAGAGGTGGTGGTAGCAGTGGTGGTGGTTGTGTTGATGGTGGAGGTGGCTGTGGTGGTGATAGCAGTGGTGGTAGTTGTGTTGGTGGTAGAGGTGGTGGTAGTGGTGGTAGTAGTGGTGGTGGTAGTAGTGAGAAAGTGGTGCCAGAACCCCTTTGCTGCCATATTGCCTCTATAGATCTCCTACCAGATGGCCAGAGAAGTTACAACAGGCCAGTGTTTGCTGCCTGCCACACCTACACAGAGCAGATCTGAGGCAGAACAGATTAAGGAAAATGAGACATGGGAAACAGACGCCTGGAACTCAGAGATAAACACCATATTAATAAACGGCTTGATTGAACATACCCTATGTCCTTTGCTTTCAGCCTTACAGTCTCTCATAAGTGTCAACATTCAATTTGAAAAAAAGAAGAGAGGGGAAAAGAACAGCTCTCCTCCCCCTCTGACCTTGTTCATTCGCCCAAATGATGAGTGGGCTCTGGACGCAGCCGGAGTAGCCTAAAGGAATCACATGCTGTGATGGCAGTGGGAGGGAGGAGGAGGGAACTGGGAAAAACGGATTCCTCTGGGCCTATAAAGTGTGTGTGAAGAAAACCACTCCTCTCAAGGATGGATGTAGACCATGAAGGATGCTTTTGGAAGAACCCATCTTCTGTGTTAAGGCATGCTCAAGCATCTGTCTTAATGATCCAAAGTTAATGAGCAGACCCACTTGAAAATCTCTGGGCCCAGTTAATAAAACAGTGCGACAGCACAAATGGGTTAAAAAGGTCAGATCTAAACCGACACTTATCCTAAAGTCAACTGGAGCCAACCCCCCCAGCCTGTTTATTCACCATGAGGACCTGTGATGTCAGAGCATCACACGTGGCTTCATCCATGCCTGGCTTGTGACCCTGTCCTTCTACTTGGTTTTTCTTTACTAATAAAGTTTCTTGGTCTCTATCTCAATGTGTCCTCAAATTCTTTTCGTTGATTTTTTTTTTCTTTTGCAACAAGATCATGAATTTGGTACCCAAAGGCCAGACGGAAGCCTTCTCCTTTCCGGAATTCTTTCAGGAGCCTCATTGGGGTTCTAGGTTGGGTACCAGATCTTCTCTCTTACAAAGATGGGAGAATGGGAGGTGACATGGGCAAGATATTCCAAGATATCCAAGACATGGGCTTGGATATTCCTCTGTCTATGTTGCTGTGATGGAGAAGAGACTTTCTTCTTCTCTGGCCATCCTCAGGTCCTGCTAACATAGCAGGAGTTAGAATAAGGAAGTCAGTACCCAGGCAGCAGCAGGTGCTCAGGAGAGAGTTTCTTTTCTTAGCATGTTGCTGTGGAAATGGCTGTTTGCCAGTGTTCTAGAGCCACTGAAACCACCTAGAGTATCTCTTCTTCTCCAAAGCAGTGAGGGGGGGGGGTGTAAATGGATTTCTAGCTGGGCTTTCCAGGTCGTGGGAACAGTTACTTTGTAAAGCAAAGCAGAGGGAAATGGGTATGTTCCCAACCCATCTGGTACAGCTCCCTCTGTTCTCACTGAGTTCCCTTGATTGCTTGGCATAGCTGGTTCTCCATTTGTTACAAATAGTTCTCCATTTGCCCTAAGCTCTTTGATTAAACGCTGAGTCTCTTGCTTAACTGCCTACATCTTTGATATTATATATGTAATATATACCATGTAATACATATAATAATTACATATAATGCTGTATATGAAATATTATACATCTATCACCACAGCAGTCTTCCTTAAGTCCTTATTGTAGACTGTACTTTGTTTTTTAATTATTATTTTCTTAAGCCACCTTTTAATAAGGAAAGATTACCAAAAGCCAGTAGCATTTCGAAGTATATTTTTAATGTTACTGCCTAAAGCTTTTTATCCGATGCATCTGGACATTGTTTCTGGTACTTATTTCCCTAAATTATTAGGATTCTGCCTAATTCTACCCTCGCCCCACACACTCTTGATATTCGTAGGTTCCTGTGAATTTTGAGTCTTCTCCAGCTCCAGCTGTGGTTGGTCCCACATAGGGTATAATTATTAGCCAATCAACCATGTTCTACCAGTGTTTATCTTAGACAGTCTAGGATGTGAGCAAAGCCAACCTTTGGGTTTTTGTCTTTGTTTTACTTTCATTTCACTTTATTTTTGCCCAGGGTAAGTACTGAGACCTTGAAGGTTTTGTTTGTTTTGTTTTGTTTTTTTGGTAGCTACCCTCATACCACTTTTGCAGGCTTCCTTTTTTAAAACACTTGACAATTTATTTAACGTTGCCCTGTTATTATTTTTGAGAGCCTATAGCATGATTTCCCCCCAAATATCATTTTCCCTGACCAAAACAAATTGCGAATTATTTTCAATTTCATTTAAATCCAGGAAGATGAGATCTAAGCATCATGGTTTGAAGCCAGTCCTGGCAGGAAAGTCTTTGAAACTCTTATTTCCTATTAACCACCACCAAAAACAAAGGCCAGAAGTGGAGCTGTGGATCAAGTAGTAGAGTAGAGCAGAAAAAGCTCAGGAACAGCACCCAACGCCCTGGGTTCAAGCCCCGGTACTAGTCCACAACACAAAAATATCAATTAAAAAGCAGCTGGTTCAGTGATGCCCTGATATGCCAATCATCTAAGAGCTATACCTTCTTATGAAAACTGGAAAGGATGAAGGTTCAACAAAGGCCTGATTATGTTTTTTTCCTCTAAGTAAAGCAATATCTACATCTAGGAAGAACATGCCACAAATCACACGGGCAGAGCCTGGACCAACCAAGCACAAAATTGACAGTTCCTTCCTTCTTCTTTACTGACACGCTCAGAAAACCCTCCCAAGTTATGAATTTCCAAGTGAGCTTCCATTAAGGAATCTATCAATAATTGTCAAATGTCTTCTCTTTTTATTTCCTCGTCTTTATCTTCAGATAACATGAAGCCAGATGCTGGTGGCTCATCCTGTAATCTTAACTATTTCAGGAGGCTGAGGTCTGAGGGTAAGGGTTCAAAGCCAGACCAGGCAGATAAATCCAAGAGATTTTTTTTTATCTCTAATTTACTAGCAAAAAGCTGGAAGTGGAGGTGTGGCTCAAGTGGCAGGACACAGGCTTGGGTGAAAAAAAGCTAAGCAACAGCTTTCGACCTTGAGTTCAAACCTCAGTACTGGCGTAGATACACGTGCATGCACTCACACACACATAAACAGCTATCTACAGGTAGACACATGCACCCTTATACAATATACATATACATTTTTCTATATACTATGTAATTATATAGTATATATTCATATTTGTACTATATAATATCTATAATACAAAATATAAACATATAAACTATTATATCTATACTCTATACTATATTATGTAATATATCATAGCATATTATAAGATATATGTGTATACATTCTATATACAGATATACATATAGGCCACATTAAAATACATCCTCCATATTCTAGGAAGGCATCGCTCCCTTTATTTCCTCCTAACTCAGCCATAAAATTTGGCAGGAAGACAAAGACAAATTCCTGGAAAAAAACTGAAGTCCAGACATGAGCCGGAAGATCGGGAAAAGAGCACAAGAATTTGTTATCACTCGAAACAATGGGCTTACACATCGTTTTGGTTATGATTCTCCCGACCTGAACTCAGCACAGCCTCAAACTTGGAATTGGACACCACTGGAACAGGCCCAGGGAGACACAGAGAGAAATCTTCCAGTTTGGGCTGAAGGGGAAAAGAGACGATGGAGGGACTCAGGCTGGGAGGCGGTCCCTGTCTTGTTCTTCATCCAGGTGCTCAGATGTTGTGACCCCAGGACCTTCTTTCTAGCCCCTGCCCCCAAACCATAGCTATTTACTACATGGCCTTTTACGGGAACGTTTGCTCAACTCCAATACGAGGGATCTTTACAGAATTCATACCACATGATGGTTAGAATGAGACAGTCACGGCAAGTCTTACCAAAAGGGAGCAGCAAGGTCTGGCCTGGCAGAGGATCACAGTGCTCTGGGAAAAGTGCTCTGATGAGCTCCAAATGTGGTCTGTCTTGCCCAGTGGCTGGTACACTGGGGATTGTGTATTGCTGGCTTCTGACGCTCAGGTTATACAGGGAGACAGGGCAGGGACAGGGCTGGCTGAGGTCCACAACTCTGCTGCTTTCTTCCCAAGAGTCAGCCAGTTTTCTAGAATCCACGCTCTTCAGATTGCTGGCAGGCATGAATCACTCAGCAGTGTGTGGCATTTGGTTTTAAAGTTCTGAAAACTGGATTGCTATACGTTTTGCCAGTGTTCTTGTTTCTCCTATGAACCGTTCCCCTTCATAACAGAAATTCTCATTCAGCTACACCTCCTGCAGAATAGATGTATGTACATGTCTATGTGTGTGTGTATACATCTACATAGACATATATGTGATATCAAGAGGTAGACATGTACGTGTTATACATACGCATGACCATGTATTTATTTAAATACACGTAATTTCTTCTGTTCTTGCTCTTTCTCTTTTCGTATGACCTTTCTCTTCTTAATCATCAGCGTGATTATATTCCTCCAATGTTTTCCTTTTACTAAGTAGAATCAGCGCTTTATTTTTCTGATTTCAGATTTATCCTTGAGACTAGTATCCAAATTTAGAAACGTCTGCAGCAAAATGGCACGTAACGCTTCCTCCCCCCTCCCTTTCCAACACTTAACTGTGGTTCGAGATTTCTGATACAACTTCCTGACTTGTAGCATAGCCAGTTCTTTCTTCTCCCATAGCTTGAATGTTAAGTCTGTGTTGTCTTCAAACAAGGCCACCTAGATGCACACGTGAATTTCTTTCTCAGGCTGTCTGTCCATTGTTCTTTTTTCAGTATCTTACACCATCTTTCTCGGGTCATTTGTCTTTGTCATCATATTCTTCAGATCCATCATGGACAGAACTTCCCTTGGTGATAATTTCTCTGGTTGATTTTTTTTTTTAATTCAGCAAGATGTCTTCCAATAGATCATAAATCTTGATTCTTTCTATATGAGAAATTAGACCTGGATTAATAAATGAATATGTTCAGGGGTTTATGATAGAAGCAGGTACCACTTCTGCGCTACTCCCATATCTTAGCAAGTTTCCATTTTGAAAATGGAGTTTTACCCTGTCTAGTAAAATGTATAATGTTTTAAAGACTTAGCCCAGTTACACATGGAAAGCACAAAGCTTACAAAATGAGGGTAGCCATAAAGCTATACCATCCAAATAGGAGAAACCCTGGGTTTCCTTGGCTCAGGCCGAAATTTTCTGAATAGAGACCCGGAAACACAACAAATCAAAGAAAGGTTGGACAAATGGGATTGCATAAAGTTGCAGAGCTTCTGCAGGGCAAATGACATAGCTAGCAAGATCAATAGAAAGCCCACGGATTGGGAGAAGATCTTTACTAGCCATACAACGGACAAGGGTCTCATATCTAAAATATACTTGGAACTCAAAAAATTAAACCCCCCAACAACAAATCCTCAAAGAAACAACTGCCCAATAAATAAGTGGGCGAAAGACTTAAAGAGAAACTTCTCTGAAGAAGAAAGAAGGATGGCCAATAGACACATGAAGAAATGTTCAACATCCCTAGCCATAAAAGAAATGCAAATCAAAACAACATTGAGATATCACCTCACTCCAGTTAGAACGGCAAAAATCAAGAACTCTAACAACAACAGATGCTGGAGGGGATGTGGACAGAAAGGAACCTTACTTCATTGTTGGTGGGAATGTAAACTTGTTCAACCACTTTGGAAAGCAGTATGGAGGTTCCTCAAAAGACTCCACATAGAGCTCCCCTATGACCCAGCAATCCCACTTTTGGGCATTTACCCTAATGTTTACAAACAAGACCACACTAAAGCTACCAGCACAACTATGTTTATTGCAGCATTATTTACCATAGCTAAGATATGGAACCAACCCAGATGCCCCTCAGTAGATGAATGGATCAAGAAAATGTGGTATATATACACAATGGAATTCTATGCCTCCATCAGAAAGAATGACATTGCCCCATTTGTTAGGAAATGGAAAAACTTGGAAAAAATTATATTAAGTGAAGTAAGCCAGGCCCAAAGAAACGTAGGTCCCATGGTTTCCCTTATTTGTAATATCTAGTATATGTATGAGTCAAGCGGAAAAGGTCAGATAATGTGATGTCAGGAAAATGAACCCTTAGATGTGTATTTTAATGTTTTTTTCTTTCATGCATGTGTTTCTAACACATTTATAAGATTATCTCTTTGTTGCTTTGTATGTCCCTCCCCCACAGTATAACCCTTGCTTTCACTATATTTGATGTCAGTATAACTTGTGGAGGAGATGGGGAAAAACCAGTTGTTTAAGGATACAGGTGGACCTGTTGCAACAATGAGAAGTACAAGTTGTCATGTCCAAAACGAACTTTACAACGTTGGTCCGGGGGGGGGGGGGCTGGGGGGGGAGGAAGGAGAAGGATTGGGATTGGGGGGGAGGGGGGAGGCTGGGAAGGGATGTGAAGGGTAAACAAAGGAGGAGGCTGCAATGCTTGGTAAGAAATGTACACATTATCCTGCCCATGTAACTGTAACTCCTCTGTACAGTATGTTCACAAATAAAATTAAATTAAATTAAAAAAAAAAAAAAAAAAAAAAGCTATACCATCCAAAAGGTGTGGGCCTGGAAATACTAGTTGGAAAAGAAGCTGCTTTTTTGTTTTTTGTTTTTGTTTTTGTCGGCCATGGGGCCTGAACTCTGGGCCTGAGCCCTGTCCCTCAGCTCTTCAGCTCAAGGCTAGCACCCTACCACTTGAGCCACAGCGCCACTTCTGTCTTTTTCTGCTTATGTGGTGCTGAGGAATCGAACCCAGGTCCTCACGCATGCAAGGGAAGCACTCAACCACTGAGCCAGGAAGTAGCCCCAGGAAGCTGCTTCTAAACAAAAATACCCATTTCTGTACTAGCATGGAAAGTGAGAGATAAGTCACGCCTGTATTTAAATCTTTTTAAAGTATTTTTATTGTTATTATAAAGGAAAGGTACCGAGGGATTACAATTACATAACTTAGGTAAAGATACAGTTTTGGGGGACAATATCACCCCTTCTCCCACTCTACTTTTTCCCTCCCTTCCTCACCTACAAGTTGTATAGTTCACTTTTTCACTATTTCATTTTATTACATTTTTTATTATTATATCTTTAAGTAGTTGTTGTATTAACATCTTTATGAAGTATTGTGGTATCTATTTTTTTTACTGTAACTAAGTGTTATTTCTATTGACTGTCTTTCAAATGTGAAAATTGGAGGTAGTCATAAACATTCAATGGTTTCTTTTTGTTTTTTTCTGTCGTGGGGCTTGAACTCAGGGCCTGGACACTGTCTCTGAGTTTGTTTTCACTGAAGGCTAGCACTGTACCACTTGAGCCACAGCTCCATTTCTGGATTTTTTTTGGTGGTTAATTGGAGTCTCATAGGCTTTTCTACCCAGTCTGGCTTCAAACTTTGATCCCCAAATCTCAGTCTCCTAAGAAGCTAGGATTATAGCTACAAGCCACCAGCTTTTCCTGAGAGACAAAGTTTAGGAGAAACTAATGACTTTTTTAATCTTGTAAAATCTTTTACCAGTTAACAAAAGGTATGGTTTATAAATTAACTTGAAATTACAGTGCGGAATTGGTTTTGCTCCAAATGACTCAATAAATATTTGTCAAATCCATGCTCCTCCCGACAATCCTATTAGATTTCACACCTTGTGCTCAATTATTAGCCCTCCTTCCAGGAGGCAGATATTGCTCATTTAATAAAGTATGAAAACCTTGCTGTAGATTGGAAGATTTGCATTTTCATTCTAGAATGTAACATTTTTAAAGTTATTATTTGTAAAGTTTTTGCTTCTTTATCTATTGATAAGGATTTGCCTGAATATATCTATTCAGGCAGCCTCTTGGGACTCTAAGAATATAATGTGTGTTAATTGCCTGACTGCCCATACACATTCTTCTTCTTCTTCTTGGTTGTGTAACTTGATCTCAGGTCCTAAGACCTTTCCCTGAGCTCTTTTGCTCAAGGCTAGTGCTCCACCACGTTGAGCCACAGCTCCATTTTCAGTTTTCAGGTGGTTAACTGGAAATAAAAGTCTCATGGACTTTCCTGCCTGGACTGGCTTTGAACCATGGTTGTCAGATCTCAACCTTCTGAGTAGCTAAGATTACAGGTGCTTGGCTTTCCATTTTCTTTTTAGCAGAGGCCCATTCAGATTTATTGAGCTAAGTAGTTCTTGAATTCAACCCGGGACCTGCCCGATAATCTTTATAGTATACATGCTCACCGTTATTTTTTTACTCTTCTGCATTTAAATATTGATTCTATTAGTCATCAATTAGTCTATTAGTCATCAATTCAGTCTAGGAATGTTTGGGTCTGTACTTTGTATGGCAGAGAGGATGGTTAAGAAGATGCCTTTCTCCATAAGTCGTATAGCTTGGTTCAGTGAGCAGCTATCTGGTGAACCTGTTGTGTGGTGTACAATGTTTGGTGGCCAGTGCACCCATCCTTCACCTGGCCATGAGCTACCTAAATCACCACTGTGATTTGTACTGTGGTGGGAGATGCCACCACATTAACATCATGAACACCATCATGCTGTCTCCTGTTGGCTCAGCCTCCTGCTTACTTAGGCCCTCCAACGCAGTGGATAGTGAACTCCAGCCTTTAGTTCAATTCAGACATTGAGATTAAATATCCATAGGTGGACAACTGATCAGCATAGCACATTGCAATCCAGAACTCCTCGACTGCAAGTCATCTTTCCTGCTCAGCCTTCCAAGGAGCTGGGTTTGTGCCCGCCACACAGAGAAAGCCACGGAAGGGGTGACATTGTTCATTAGGTACTTATTACCTGAATTATGTAATTGTAATCCCTCTGTACATCACCTTTACAATAACTATATATAAGAGCCAGATGCTGGTGGCTCAGGGCTGTAATCCTAGTTACTCAGGACACTGAGATCTAAAAAGTGAGGGTTGAAGCCAGCCTGGGCAGAAAAGTCCATGAGACTCCCATCTCCAATAAACTACTCAGAAAAAGCCAGAAGTGGAGCTGTGGCTCAAACGGTAGAACGCTGGCCTTGAGCACAAAGAGGCTCAGGGACAGCCCCCAGGCCCTGAGTTCAAGCCCCAGGACTTGCAAAAAAGAAAAACAAAAAGAACTCCTGTGCAAGCACAAAGGATCCTGGGAGAGTAGCAAAATATGAAGAAGCCAGTTGGATGGGTGTGGGCAGATTATTAGAAAGGCCTTGCTGGTTGAGAAAGAATTTGTCTTTCACTGTACCATGGTTATATTAACAATGTTTTTGTTTTTTCTTATGAGGTATAGTCAGGAGAAAAAGACATGATGTCTACAACTTACTCTCAAACAGCTCAAACACATAAGAGTAGTGTTATATGTGATAATAAATATTAGAAATATTTTTTTCTTTTTTAGATATATTAATTTGTATACAGAGAGAGAATGTAAGCAAATCTGACAAAAATTACTAACAAGGGAAAGCCTACTCAGTGTGCTCTGCTTATAAGTTTTCTATAGTTTGCAACATTTTTCAAATAAAATTTGAAAGAGGGGGAAAAAACAAATCATCGGCGGTGTAATTCAGGTTCCATTTTCCACATCTCATCAGCGCTAATGAAGATTTTTTTAAATTGCTCCCCTGTGCCAACAACAGTAATCTGTAGTTCATTAAACAAACAAACAAAAAATTAAAACGACAACAACAAAAGAACAGACAGCAGCCAACTTCAGCAAGATTCTCCTGGAGGCTTGCTATGGAAAAGTCCCTGTCAGCTCTGGTTATTTATACCCCTGGCTTGTACCATCATCAATTGTGTTAGTCAGCTTTCTGTCACTGTGTCAAAATACCTGAGAAAAATCAAGTGAAAGAGGAAAGAGTTCTTCAGCTCTCAGCTTCAGAGGTGATGGTCAGTCAATGATCACTAGCTTATCTCCATCCATGGGCCTTGGGAGCTGACGGGCAGAACATCACCACAAGGAATGCAGGGGAGAGCAGAGATGCTCGCCTCACCGGAAGTACAGAGAGTGGACCGGAAGTACAGAAAGAGAGGAGAGGGGTGGAGATCTAAAGCAGTCCCCAAGGGTATTACCCCAAACTTACTCCCTTTAACTATGGCCCATAGCCTGAGTTTCCATTGTCTTCCAGTAGCCCAAGAAGTTATAAACCCATTCATCAACAGATTAATCCACTAGTCAAGTCAGAGGCTTCATGATGCAATGACTTCATAGAAGACCCCTACCTCTGAAATTTACTACATTGGGTACCAAGCTTTCAATACCTGAGTCTTTGAGGGGAGTGGGGTGAGCATTCCCATTCCAATTTATTACACTGATTGTCCTATACCTGCTCTATTCTTCTTCTTCCAATGCACAGTGACACTTTTCTGTCTGTCTCCAGTCTCCATCTGCGGGGGGGGGGGGGGGGGGGGGGGTCATTAAGAGTGGATAAGAGTCTTATGGACATTCCTCCCCAGGCTGGCTTTGAACCAGGCTCCTTAGATCTCAGCTTCCTGAATAGCTAGAATTACAGGCATGCTGCATAAATATGTTTCAAATAGCATCATATTAGCTTTGTGTCATCTTTCATAAACCATTTGAGAACACTTTGTCCCTGTGCTTTGTTCCATCAAAGAGACACTAGGAAAGTTCATCTTGTACAAACTCCACTGCCACAATCAGAGATCTGATGGTTAGATCTCCAAGTGTCTGATTTTTGCAGCATTTTGTTCTGCAGGAAAGAGTCATATTCTTCTAAATTAAATATAGAATGTGTATCTATGCGTTAGGTCTCATAGCGTGATTTTTTTCCCCCCTTTGCCAAGATCTTTGAAATAAATACTGCTTTAACAATGCACAAGAGGATTTGAATGCCTATTCTTTTTGAAGAGTTTACAGTGCTTAAAAACCAAAGGGAAAAGAACTAGTAAGTACACTGGTACAGTCTGGATTCTTCTTCATGTTGGGGAATGACTGGAACTTTCTGTTGAGAAGCAACTGGTGTTTACAGTGAATACTGCAGAGCCAGGCCAGCTGAGAGGGAAATGGAATGGGAACTTTGATTCACCTGTTTATCTTTGTCTTTTTCTTCCCTGATGCACGCAGCAAGAGAGGCTGAACTGTGAATCGGGTTGGGCAGAAATGTTGTCTGAATGGAAAAGTAAAATTAGGTTTAAACTGATTTTCTAAGGAACACAGGATATATATTCATGACCTGTTTGATTAGATGACAACTCCTTTGTACAACTACTTAAAGATCTTTGTTAAAATGGACAACTCTGTAATGCATGCAATTAGATAATTTTGGCCAAAGACATACATACACAGACGTATTATCACCAGAATGAAGGAATCAACACATTCATCATTTCCCACACTTGGCCCACACTCCTTTGTTGGTTTTGATTTTCATGCTATTCCTGGAGCTTGAACTTAGAGCCTGGCAAAGCTGGCCCCTTAGGTTTTTCACTCAAGGCTAGACACTGTAATCATTTGAGCCACAGCTCCATTTCTGGCTCTTTGGTAATTAATTGTAGATAAGAGTCTCAAGCACTTTCTTGCCCTAGGCTGACTACCTACCAACTATCTTCAGCGCTCAGCTTTGTGAGTAGTGAGATTAGAGGCCTCAGCCACCTGTACCCAGCCTCTGTTTGCTTGTTTTTTTTTTTTTTAATTTTGAAGGCAAAAACACTTCTAATCAGCACAGAGACCTTCAGTTAAATAATAACTGGAAAGAAAAAGACATTTGAATATGTCACGACAGTTCTTAGATATAATGTGAGCATTCCCCTCTTTCTCATTTTGTATATGAATGAAATGGGCCGAGGTTAATTGGCTTGTTGGGGACCCACAGGGAGAACTCTTGCAAAGAGGATTGAAGCTTGTTGCTCTTCTTATAAAATATTTATGTTTCCCCTCTCCCCCAGTACTGGGATTTAAACTCTACCACTTGAGTCATGCCACAGCCTTTTTTTTCCCCTTTAGTTATTTTTTAACTAGAGTCTTGGGTCTTTTTCTCTTTCATTGGCCTGAAACTTTGCCTTCTTCTGCCTGAGCTTCCCAGGTGGTTAGAATTATAGGCCTGAGCCACTGCACTGGGCCTACTGCATCTGTTTGTTTGTTGTGCCTCAATATGATCTGTGTAAAGGCCCAACCTAGAAGATAGATCCCTTCTTTTCTCTTTTCATCTCTGTTCCCTTCTATCATTCTCTTTACAACAGATGAATCTTCCTGAGCTACACATGGAGGGGGGGAGGGGCGGGGAGGCAGGGCTGGGTGAACAGCAGATCTTGCACCCACTCCTCATTCCTTTGTGTGTGTGTGTGTGTGTGTGTGTGTGTGTGTGTGTGTGTGTGTGTGTGGTGTGCCAGTCCTGGAGCTTGAATATAGAGCCTGGACATTGTCCCTGAGCTCTTTAGCTCAATGTTAATGCTCAGCCACTTGAGCCACAGCTCCAACTTCTGACTTTTTTTTTTTGTGGTTGATTGGAAATTAGTTTCAGGGACTTGCCTACCCACCCAGGCTGGCTTCAAACCAGGATCCACCATCAGATCTCAGCCTCTTGAGTAGCTGAGCCATCAGCACTTGGCTCCTCTTGAATTTAATGAACGCCTGTATAGTAATTGCACAGAGACATATCACTGTGATATGTCCATACCAGAATTAACAGACTTGGATCAAATTTACCTCCTCTATTGCTTTTACTTTGACCTCCCTCTTCCATTGTGGCCAATTTTTAATGAGTTTCATTACTGTATTTTCACCACTTCCCACTATGCAACGTGATCACCCCAACATCACCTTTGTTGCAAAGATAGCTCTAAAGACACCCTCCGCTCAGCTTTCCAATGAGACGTGGTCCTGACATTCTCTTACGGACATGTGTAGTGCCAGCTATTTGAGTTAAAAGCATTTTAAAGTCTTTCATCTGCCTAAAATCAGACCTTTGACAAATAAATCAATGGGTCATAACTAAATCTCTTCCCTAGCCAGGAGTTATCCCAATTTTCTGTTTTAGGTGGTGACAAAATCAGACCCATACCCAGACAGACATGGTCCCAATTCTCATCTATTTTTAAGGGTTTTCTCCCCAATTTTATTTTTTTGGCTAGGTGATGGTGGCTCACACCTGTCATCCTAGCTACTTAGGAGGCTAAGATATAGGGATTGGGGTTCAAAGCCAGCCCATTCAAGAAAGTCTGTGAGACTCTGATCTCCAATTAACCACACACACACACACACACACATACACACACACACACACACACACACACACACAAACCCACAAGCCAGAAGTGCAGCTGTGATTCAAGTGGTAGAATGCTAGCCAAATACCAGCCAATGCTAGCAAAAACAAAACAAACAAAACCCAGTCCCTGAATTCAAGCACAACAACTGGCACACACACACACACACACACACACATACACACACACCACCACCACCACCACCGCCACCACCACTACCACACAATTTTCCCTCCTATGTTACCTTTCTTCTCTTCTCTGTCTCCTGTCAGATGGCACATCAAGTCTTAAAACTCCTCACTCCTATAGAATGTATCTTTTTCTGTGATTATCTCATGCATGTAAAATGAAAAACTAATATATTTGTAGGCCTTTCTCTTCTGTTGATCTTCCTCTTGGCAGTTAAATTCACAGGCCCTCAGTCTCTACACATTAAAGAAGGATGAAAGAGAAGTTTTATCTCCTTCTACAGCTCTTTATGGGAGTCAGCAATGGCTACTTAAGAGTCTCACAAAGTTAGGCCCTGGCAGCTCACACCTGTAATGCTAGCTATTCAGGAGGCTGAGATCTGAGGATCACAGTTCCAAGCCAGCTTTGGTATGAAAGTCCACAAGACTCTTACCTCCAATTAACCACCAGAAAACTGGAAGTGGTGCTGTGGCTCAAAGTGGTAGAGTACTAGCCTTGAGCAAAAAAAGCTCAGGGACATTTCCCAGGCTCTGAGTTCAAGCCCCATGACTGATTTGAAAAAAGCATGTTAGGACATCTTAAATATGCTACTTAGTCTGACTCATGTGTGTGTTGGGGATGGGGGGTGTTACTAGGACCTGAACTCAGGGTGTCACATTCCCCTCCCTTAACTTTTTTAGCTCAAGGCTGGCACTCTACCACTTGAGCCACAGGTTCATTACCAGCTATTTGCTGGCTCCGTGGAGATAAGAATCTCTCTGATTTGCTTACCTGGGTTGGCTTGGAACATCCATCCTCAGGTCTCAGCCTTCTGAATAGCTAGGATTACAAGGGTGAACTTTCAGAGCCAGGACTAGGTTGGTTCTTCACTGAGTTCATTAAGTCAGCACTGACATTTTTTTGTTGTTGTTGTTTTGTTGTTGTTATTTTGGTCGGTCATGGGGCCTGAACTCTAGGCCTGGGCACTGTCCCTCCGCTCTTCAGCTCAAGGCTAGTGCTCTACCACTTGAGCCACAGCACCACTTCTAGCCTTTTCTGCTTATGTGGTGCTGAGGAATTGAACCGAGGGCTTCATGCATGCAAGGCAAGCACTCTACCACTGAGCCACCTTCCCAGCCCTGACATATTTTTTATAGACAATGATGAACATGATGTTTGGAGTGATCCATGGTCAAAAGTAGATTTCACCAAAATAGTAGAGTAAGATCTTGGAGCAATTCTTAATCACCAGTGAACTGACAAAGTTCAATTAATAACCATTTGACACCCACACTTTATGAGGCCCTAAGAAACTTGAGTTTAAGAAAACTTTCTTCAGATATTCCCATAATTCTCTTAGGCTTTAGGGGAAAAAATCATCCTGAAGGGAATTAACTGTAAGTGTGAAATGCTTGCTTTTTTTGTGTTGTTGTTTTTCAACACATCTTCTCCAAATTGAGCACAGAGTGCAACTTGGTTTCTAAGCTGGTGTGTGTGTGTGTGTGTGTGTGTGTGTGTGTGTGTGTGTGTGTGTGTATGGTGGAATGTATCCATGAAATGATTCTTCAGGGATCTCTCCCTATGGGAACATTTTCTTCCGACAAGAGACTCTGGAGCAATCTGCACAGCATCAGGATCCAAATTGGTTGTCTCTGGGCAGTGGCGTGGCCAAGGAGGGCAAGCTCCATCTTGAACACCACAATTGCAGTCTCTACCCAGCCATGAGAAGGATGAAGGGGTGCTGTAGAGTTTCACCCCCAAACCACAGGCTCAGCATCATTGCTCTTCAGTAGAGCTCAGTAGAAGCTGCCTTCATGGAAGGACTGTCCAGCAACTCCATGCTGCATGTGGAGAGAACCAATGGCCCATCCTAACAGGCATTAATCATCTTAATCTCCAGGTAGACAATTAGCTCTGGGTGGACAGGGGCCGCAGGCATGCTGTGGTAAAAGATGGCAGGAACCCATTCATGGCTGCCTGGGGAAGTTGATACGATACATGGTGTATGCTTCTGGGTCTCTGTATTTGAGTTATGGCATACCTCGCTACTGTAGAATACATACAAGGGATAGGATCTGCCTCCTGTCACCTTGTAAAAGGTGGAGAATGACCCTGACGATAATGCCAGACAGATCAAAAGGGGCCAGTATTAGATGGGAAATGACCAAGCTGGACAATGGATAAGGGGCGGTTAAAGCCAAGGAATGAGGTCAAACCTTGCACTTACAGAGCCATGAGTTAACATAAATCTATAAAGCTCTTTCGTCTCTGTTTCTGTCTGTCTCTCTCCCTCTTTTTCTCTCTCTGTATCTGATTCTGTTTCTTTCTCTGTTTCTCTCTGTGTATTTCTCTTTCTCTTTTGCTCTCTCTCCAATCATCTTATTTTTTATTATTATTGTAAAGATAACACACAGGGGCTTGAACTCAGGGCCTGGGTGCTATCCTTGACCTCTTTTGTTTAAGGCTACTCTTGTATCACCTTCAGCCACAATGCCATTTCGGGTTTTCTGGTAGCTAACTGGAGATAAAAGTCTAATGAACTTCCCTGCCCTAGCTGGCTTTGAACCCTGTTCCTCAGATCTCAGCCTCCTGAGTAGCTAGGATTACAGGCATGAACCACTGGCACCCAGCAAGAGTACATTTCTTTTTGAACAGTGTCACCCTTTCCCTTGCTCTAGCCCAGTCTTTCCCTCCCATCCCCATACACAAGTTGTAGAGTTCATTTTCTACATAGCGTCCAGTGAGTGCCGCATTTGTTTACCCTGTGTCCTCCCTCCATTTCTGTGTTTTTCCTCACCCTCCCAAAGACAGACAAACAAAAATGTGAGACAAAAAGGAAAAGATTATAAAAACAGCAACCAACAGTGGAAAGCCCTCGTTTCTATTTCCTGGAGTTCCTTTCGATAAACATTATTTTAGATGATCAGATGCACATAACTATTGAGCCTTTGTGGTCCCCTCCTAAGAATGTCCTCCTTTGGTCTCACTGTGTGTGAATGCCAAGAAATCTGTATAATTCATCATGTCCTACTGTATTTTCTTGAAACACTAGGCTTGAAAGATCTAATTCCTACCAATACCCAATTTCCTCCTGTGTAGCCATTTTAGGAGCAGAAGAGGAGAAACTGTTTGAGAAGGTGCATTGTTTGCAAAGATGTATTAACCACACCAGGATATTTTACTTAAAGGTAATATGAGCACCAAGAGTTGCCAAATCACGAGCAAGGGAGAGCTACTTACTAGGTGCTAATTTTATCATGTGAACAAGAATAACTACACTTAAGCTGAAGTTTAACCACATTCACTGTGTTTTCTCACACTGGTATTTTACATTTTTTTTTTTTTTTTTTTTTTTGTCGGTCGTGGGGCTTGAACTCTGGGCCTGGGCGCTGTCCCTCAGCTCTTCAGCTCAAGGCGAGCGCTCTACCACTTGAGCTACAGCGCCACTTCCGGTTTTCTGGTGGTTTATTGGAGATAGGAGTCTCACGGTCTCTCCTGCCCGGGCTGGCTTTGAACCTCGATCCTCAGATCTCAGCCTCCTGAGTAGCTAGGATTACAGGCGTGAGCTACCAGTGCCCAGCTTACATATGTTTTTAATCTCAGTCCAATTATCTTTGTTACCTAACCTCTTGTTCTAATGTGAAAATGGAGAGTGAATTAGAGATGCCTCTTGGAATTGGTGGTAACTCAACTTGACAGCTGCTAAGCTCCAGTGAAACATAGAACTCCCTGCTGCTGGTCTAATCTCATCTAATGTGTACATTTGTCTTTATTCATGATCTTATAGGGAGAAAAATCATCGATAACAGCATTTTAGATTCCTTTCTTTCTAATGTGCTGGAAATTGAGCCCAGGGCCTTATATATCAGACAAGAGCTCTACCACTAAGCTAATTCCAAGGCTTGAACTTGTAGTTGTGTGTGTGTGTGTATGTGTGTGTGTGTGTGTGTGTGTGTATGTCCATCACCTATGAAACTGAAAGTTTCCCTTCCTCCCTTCCTCTCTCCCTCCTTCCCTCTCTCCCTACCTCTCTCCCTTCCTCACTCTCTCCCTCCCTTCCTCTCTCCCTCCCTTCCTTCCTCCCTTCCTTCCCCTTCCTCCCCCTTCCCCCTTCCCTCCCTCTCTCCCTCTCTCTTTTTTCTCTTTCTTTCTTTCTTTCTTTCTTTCTTTCTTTCTTTCTTTCTTTCTTTCTTTCTTTCTTTCTTTCTTTCTTTCTTTCTTTCTTTCTGTCTTTCTTTCTGTCTGTCTTTCTTTCTTTCTTTCTTTCTTTCTTTCTTTCTTTCTTTCTTTCTTTCTGTCTTTCTTTGTCTCTTTCTTCCTTCCTTTCTTTCTTTCTTCTTTCTCTCCTTGCTTGCTGCCTACCTTTTGTCCTTTCTTCCTTCCTGCCTTCTTCCTTCTCTTCTTTTCTTTTGTTGGTTTCCTTTTTTTGAGACAAGGTCTTGCTATGGAGCCTACACTGGGTCTTCATTCAATTCTCCTGCCTGTGCCAATCGAGTTCTGGGACGGGAGGCATGACCCACCATGTTTGGCTATGTTTTCTTATCTGCCCATAGAACTTATCTGCTCTATAGAACTCTAGAAGAGGCAAGGACATGAGGACTGTGAAAGAGGAGCAGGAGCCAGAGATAAGCAGGGACAAGGGATGACTAAGGAGAGCTCAAAGGCAGTGGAACTGTTTTGTCTAATACTATAATGGTGGATCACACCTGCAATCCTAGCTACTCAGATCTGAGGATTGTAGCTTAAAGCCGACCCAGGCAAGAAAATCCATGATTCTCATCTCTGAGTCCCAATACCAGTATGCACGCACACGCGCATGCACACACACACACACACACACACAGAAAGAAAAATGAATAAATAAATAATTTTAAAAGCAAGTCAAGAAGGAGCTCTTATAAATTAAGATACGTGGAAATTTTCAGTGAACATGTTGAATGATAATATTAGGAGCTTTGCCAAATAAAGAACAAAATGTGAACTATATGAATAGCAGGAAACAAAAGATATGAAAAATAGAAGATTGGCTCAGGCTGCTTAACTCTCAATTAAAAAAATAATAAAGCACCAAATCAGAAAGAGTATAAAGCTTTAAGAGAGAATTATGTTTGAAATCTTTAGGAAAGTTTCTCAAAATTGAAAGACATGAATTTTAAACCCCCAAGATGCAAGAAGTACTCACCACAGTAGGTTTTTAAAAGTCAAATCAAGTCTAGCAATGAAAAATATCACAATTCTGGGAACAACTATATTTGAAGCTTTTGGAGAATGGAAAAGAAATTTTCAGATACAAAAGGTTAAGAATAAAAAAAATGCCTTTGTATTTCTTAGTAGGAAAATTGAAGCGACAAAAGAAAAAAAAGAAAGCAAAACTTTAAAAACTCATAAGAAAATCTCTCTCCAACCTTATACCCAGAAATTGTATTGACTAAGTATGAGTGTTGAGAAAATCCGCTTCTCTTCTATCTTTTCTCTGAAAGCATCCTGAAGGAGGTAAACCAGAAGCAGATACCATTTAGGTGGAGAGGTCCTAGTATTCCAGACCCAGGGACCCAAATCAGCAAAGAGCCACGATGCAGCCTCAGGTCATGAAGGAGAGTTTACCCTAAAGGCTACTGGGAAGACCCAGAATGCTAGCAGACTCTTAAGGTCTCATGGAGAGTTTGGTTCAGGGACAGGGACTTGATTAATAAAAGTAAGGGAAGGGGTGGGTTGGGAGGGATGGGTGAAAATGTTGAAAGGGATAACATTGATCAAGATGCATTGTATTCATAAACTGCTCGGTTACATGGCCAGACTTTCATATAACTACTTAAAGATAATAAAGAATACAGAATGGCTATGTTTTATGAGATTTGGATATTTGGGTAGAAGGAGTTTGAGGCTGAATGATGATAATCTTCCTAGGAAACTAAGCAAACATAAACAAGACAATCAATTATGGGGATAACAATAAAAGGGAAGTCATTGTTCCATACTACATAACTTCGCTATGAAGAATATTTATGTAATGAGTATAATAGAAGCAGTAAGCATTGACTTGAATATGTTATAATACTGAGAGAACTGCAGATGAGAAAAGGGTGTTCAGTGTGTGTGTGAGTATGTAAAAGACAGACAGTATATGCGACAGTGTGTCTGTGAGTGTATGTAAATGGGGCAAGAGACAGTGTATGAATGTCTATGCATGGGAGGAAGAATAAGCCTGTCTGAGGGACAGTTTGTGAGTGTGTATGAGTGTGAGATTGTGTGAGAGGCAGTTTGTATTTGTGAGATAGTGTATATGGGTGTGTGAGACAGTGTGTGTGTGTGTGTGTGTGTGTGTGTGTGTGTGTGCGTGTGTGTGTCAGGCACTGTTGTGAGATGAGCAATATAGATACTATGTGGAAAATAAACTATACAACTTGTGGGTAGTGATGGGAGGGAAAAACTGGGAGAGAGCAAGGAAAGAGGGGACATTATTAAAAAAGAAATGTACTCATTACCTAACTTATATAACTGTAACTCTTCTGTACATCATCTTTACAATAACAATAAAACATTTTAAAAGATGGGCTGGGAAGGTGGCTCAGTGGTAGAGCGCTTGCCTTGCATGCCTGAGGCCCTGGTTTTGATTCCTCAGAACCACATAAAGCAAAATGAAAAAAGCCAGAAGTGGTGCTGTGGCTCAAGTGGTAGAGCGCTAGCCTTGAGCTGAAGAGCTGAGGGACAGCGCCCAGGCCCAGAGTTCAGGCCCCACGACCGGACCAAAAAAAAAAAAAACATTTTAAAAGAAGAAAATATTTTCCTCCAAAGAACATTTTTAAACATGGAAAGGATGAGCGACAGTTATGTGTACTTATGTGTTGTGTAGGTATGCATGAATGCATATGTGTGTTTAGGCTTCAGCAGGAATAGAGGTAAAAACCTCTTCCCCAAAATATCAAAAGCTGAGTGGCTGAGAAATGGAAATGTAGGTATATTGAGATATAAAAAGAAAAACAAAAGAAATACACAGAATTTCAAATGATCTGTAGAACAGGAGATTGGAGAGTGCTGGACATTTTTTTTTTGCAATAATAAGAACATTGTGTATTTATTTTAGACTACCTGGGCTTGAGTGGGTGCATAATTGATGGCAGCAAAAAAAATTACAATTCAAAAAGAAAGAGCATTGTAATGCCTTGTAACCTTTTTCTATTTCAGCTCATGCCACTCTGGAAGAACTAATGGAGTCTCCTTTCCCAGAAGCAAACATGTTCGTACAGCAATGAGGGTTCTTCCCTATGTTCACACCCTACCGAAGTGATCCTGCATGGATGTCCAGCGTGTAGTTAGTGAACTGGTACGTGCAGCAAATTCCTGATTCCCAACCAACTAACCACCCATTCTGCCAGGCAGGTGTTCTCCTTTATAAAGAGATGCCATCCCATTCATTTTCATCACAATGTTATTTTCTTTGTCAGTCATGGGGCTTGAACTCTGGGCCTGGGCTCTGTCCCTCAGCTCTTCAGCTCAAGGCTAGAGCTCTACCACTTGAGCCACAGCACCACTTTTGGCTTTTTCCTGCTTATATGATGCTGAGGAATTGAACTCAGGGCCTCATGCATGTGAGGCAAGTACTCCACCACTGAGCCAACTTCCCAGCCCTCAGGGATATTTTTAAGCTGTGTAATTCTGTATCATTACACAGAACAGTGTGGAAGGTGTTCTGAATTAGGGACCATCTCCCATGTTTGTTTGTCAGAATGGGTTAACCTTAGGCTTCTATAACAAATGATTCCACAGACTGAGTGGCTTTAACACATAAGCATCTGTTTTCTCTCAAATGCCATTTAAAGGGAAGCAGGAAAAAATAGAAAAATTAGGAAAGTCATTTTTCACTACTACAAAATTGTCTGTTTTGCACATTGAGGTACTTAATTGATTTAGAGAATTTAGCCTTTTTAACAGCTCTGTCTCTTCTCCTACTGTATCCTGGGACATCTCAGAGGATGAAGAGAAAGTTGCCAATGAATAGAACAATAACAATCTAACTTTCACCATGTTCTGAAGACTATGCTATACACTGGATACTTTTGCAGGGGGGGGGGGGAGAGAAGGAGGGAGTAGTCCTGGAACTTGAACTCTGGACCTTGAACAGTGTTCCTAAAGCTCCTTTTGCTCAAGGCTAGTACTCTCCCATTTGAACCACAGCACCACTTCTGGTTTCCTGGTGGTTCATTGGAGATAAGAGTCTCATGGACTTTCCTGCCTGGTCTGGCTTCAAACTGTGATCCTCAGATCATAGCTTCCTGAGTAGCTAGGATTACAGGCATGAGCCACTGGTGCCTGACTCAATACATTTAATTATGAAAATGATTTGACCAGCTAAATACCATTAAGAAGTAAAGAAGAGGAAATTTGTATCCTTTTTGAAAACATGCTCTAAAGAAGGTCTTCTCCCCATTCCAGGTGATGGTAAGGCCCATCCTTACAGATGCTCAAACCTAAACTGCAATACTTCCTCTTCACACACCCCATAAGAGAAGACTATTGACTCGATGTTCAAGTGTATAGAAACGCCAGCTACTCATGACGCTTTCCTTCATTCCCTTCTAGTAGGCCCAAAATATCCTTTCTTAAATTAGGACAACAGGTAAATATGAGCTCCAGTCATTAAAAAAAAAAACAAAAACAAAAAAAAAAAACAGAAAAAAACAAGGACTAGCCAGGCACTGGTGGCTCATACCTATAATCCTAGATATTCAGGAGTCTGAGAGGTGAGGATCATGGTTTTAAGCTAGCTGGGAGAGAAAAGTCCCCTTAGACTCTTATCTCCAATGAACCACTCAAAAAACAAAAGTGGAGCTGTGACTCAAAGTGGTAGAGGGATAGCCCTGAGCAAAAGGAGCTCAGGAACAGCACCCAGACCCTGAGTTCAAGCCCTATAATTGACAAAAAAAAAACCAAAAGAACAATAACAATAAACAAGGTCTATTATCTAGCCATCTATCTGTCCAGCTGTCTGTCTGTCTGTCTGTTTATCATCTATCTGTATTCATATCAGAAATTCTGAATTGATGACATAATGTTGTCTTAACAGTTTATACCTATTGATTGTGAATGAAGAGATTCATATTCCACTGATTTTTACTGAATTTGTATGCCAGGATTTCTGATAAATAGAAAAAGCAGGAAAAAACATGAGATCCTATGTGTGTTGTCTAAGTAGGTCAGAATCTTGGAAAGAAGAAGAAATGTGTAAGAATGAATGTGACTAATAGCTATATTCCCTATTACAAAGCCTGTGTAGTGCCCTATTTTATTAGGAACAGGAAAAGCAATGTGAAACATGTTTGGCTTTGGTGATAAATAAGTATACAGCCTGGTGCTGGTTGCTCATGCCTGTGATCCTAGGTATTCAGGAGGCTGAGACCTGAGAATCACAATTTAAAGTCAGCCCAGCTCATTTACCCAATTTTGAGCAAAATTAATAACTAATTCCCATCCAGTCTTTCTTTCCTCCCCATTGCCTTTTTTTGTCGGTCGTGGGGCCTGAACTCTGGGCCTGAGTACTGTCCCTGAGCTCCTCAGCTCAATGCTAGCGCTCTACCACTTGAGCCACAGCGCTACTTCCAGTTTTTTCTGCTTATGTGGTGCTGAGGAATCGAACCTAGGGCCTCATACATGCAAGGCAAGCGCCCTACCACTGAGCCACCTTCCCAGACCCTCTATCTTTCTATCATTCTTTCTTTCTCTTTCTTTTTCTTTCTTTCTTTCTTTCTTCCTTCCTTCCTTCCTTCCTTTCTTTCTTTCTCTCTTTCTCTTTCTTTCTCTCTCTCTCTTTCTTTCTTTCTCTCTTTCTTTCTCTCTCTCTTTCTTTCTTTCTCTCTCTCTTTCTTTCCTTCTTTCTTCTTTCTTTCTTTCTTTCTTTCTTTCTTTCTTTCTTTCTTTCTTTCTTTCTTTCTTTCTTTCTCTCTCTCTCTCTTTCTTTCATGCCAGCCCTGGGGTTTGAATTCAGGAACTAAGTGCTGTCCCTGAACTTCTATTTGCTCAAGGCTAGCACTACCACTGAGCCACAGCTCCAATTCCAATTTTTTCTGAGTAGGTTTTATTAGAGATAAGAGTGTCATGGATTTTCCTGCCCAGGCTGGCTTTGAACTACAATCCTCAGATCTCAACTTCCTGAGTAGCTAGGTGTGATCCAGCAACACTGGCTCCTTTTTCTTAAGACAACTTCTTCAGCCAAGAAGCTAGTGGAATGAAGGAAGGGAATGTACTTGAAAAACCCCTACCTTTCCCCATTACACAGATATTTTATTGTATACAGAATATTTCCGGCTATATAGAAGCACCTTTCTAGAATTTAAAATGAAATTAAAGGTGAATACTTAGAAGATACTAACAGGAGAGCACAGATATGTCTCTTATTTATGGCCACAGATCCCTTTATTACACATTGCCACTGTATCTATGCTATATCTCAGTGTGGGCCATCTCGAAAGGCCTCCTTCATGTGTATGAAATGCTACTTACTGACCAAGAAGCTTGGGCCATGAAATGATGAGAAGCAGAATAGACAGATACAACAGTGCTCTTGTTCAAATCCCCATCTTTGAAATCTTCTCCTCTCTAGAGCTAGTGGCCCCCTTGTCTGTAATCCTAGTTACTCAGAAGGCTGAGAGCCAAGGATTATGATTCCAAGCAGAAAAAAAAATCCATGAGACTCTTTATCTTCAATTAACCACCCATAAGCCAGAAGTAGAACTGTGGCTCAAGTGGTAGAGCAGCTAGCCTTGAGTAAAAAGGCAAAAGGACAGAACCCAAGATCTGAGTTCAAGCCCTAGTACTGTCACATACACACACAAAAATAAGACAAGAGAAAAGGAAGGAAAGAAAGAAAGAATGAGAGAATGAAAGGAAGGAAGGAAGGAAAAGAAAAGGAAAGAAAAGGAAAGAAAAAGAAACTTTCCTGCACACAGCCCCTAAAACAGACCCCTGACTCATGTCTGTACTATCTCTGTGGTACTATGAATTAAGATAAAGAAGCTGATCCCTTAATCTATGATGGGAGTAAGTGCTAAAAGATAGCCTAGATCCTAGGATGGACTTGCCACTTCCTGCAACAAAATCATTTGCACAGTAAGGATGAGAAGAGTTAAAAGAAAAAGATTTCCTGGCCACTAGAACAGGGTTTCCAATGAGGGAAAGACAGTCTCATTAGAGAAGCAGTTTTTAACGTTGCGCTTCCAAACTTATGTGGCAAATTTGGCCTTTCTGTTCTATTTCTGGTCTTCTGTGATAGTGCCTTTTATATCTCCTCGATTCTTTTTTTTTTTTTAATTCTTAAAAAAATTTTTTTCACCAACTTAAGTGCCAGCCAAAGCGTTATGCCAAAGAGAGGAATTTTAAGAAATGCTGTTTGTGATCAGGTTTCTCAAAGCCTTTCTATGGTAATGTGCTTTGTATCTTTGCAGTGATTTGGGCACAGAATGATAGACTTCTGTGACCTTTCTGCTTTGGCCCGGCATGGAATTCACTATATATCTCTATATCTATCTATCTATCTATCTATCTATCTATCTATCTATCTATCTATATCACTATATATAAGCAAAAAGATCATATATATCACTATATATAGATCTCACTATGTATACGCAAAAGATCATATATATATAGCAATATATATAAAAGCAAAAAGATATATATATATATATATATATATATATATATATATATCTTTTTGCTTTTTCCAAATACAGAACTCTCTGTGAGAAACATAGATCTAATGGAGTAACTCATCTCCTGTCTCTGTCTCTGCATCTCTGTGTCTATGAGGTAGTGCTCTATGATAAAGCGTGGGCATTTCCACTAAAGATCTTTATGCAGTGTGCTATAAATCTAAAAATCTTGAGGTGGGCACTCATGGTTCAACACATGTAACCCTAGTTCCTCAGGAGGCTGAGATTTGAGGATGTAGTTTGAAGCCAGCCTGGGCAGGAAAGTTTGTGAGACTCTTATCTCCAATTAAACACCAAAAAGCCAGATGTGAGCTGGGTGCTGGTGGCTCATACCTATAATCCTAGCTACTCAGGAGGCTGAGATCTGAGTATCCTGGTTCAAAATTAGCCCAGGCAGGAAAGTCTGTGAGACTCTCAACTCCAATTAACTACCAGAAAACCAGAAGTGGTGCTGTGGCTCATGTGATAGAGCACTTGCCTTGATCTGAAGAGCTGAGGGACAGAGTCCAGGCCCAGAGTTCAAGCCCCACGACCACCAAAAACAAAAACAAAAACAAAACAAAACAAAAGACAGATGTGGAGCTGTGACTCAAGCAGTAGAGCACTAGCCTTGAGCAAAAATGCTCAGGGACAGTGCCACGGTCCTGAGTTCAAGCCCTGGGATTGGCAAAAAGGAAAAAAAAAAAGAGAGAGAAAACCCTGAAAATCCTGGATTACCATGTCTCCTAATTTATCAGTTATATACTTAGGAGTTTCCAGAATCACACATGAACCTACTACAGTGTTGAAAAATAGGACAGATATAACTATAGTTATGTAACGATTCTGTAATGACAAGAGTTTCATCCACAAACTAATGAGAGTCATTGAACATGTTGCATAATTGGCTGTTTTCCTTAAGAGGTCATTTGCAAGCTCAGCTGCAAATATTCGAAAGGTGTTGACTTAGCTAGGCCGCCCAAACCCCAATGCCTAAGTGTATGAAATACACATCCGGAAACAACAACAACAACAGAGGTGGCTGTCCATTGAATTACAGACGCCTTTTCCTGTCATTGTGGTGAGTCGGTCACTCTACTTCCATTCTTCAAAGGCTGAGGAGAAGTACAGAATAGCCCAGAAAATATCTTCACAGATAATGACTCCTGAGAGTTGGGCAAGCTGACAAGAGTATTGCATATATCATATATATATATATTTCTACTGAAAATATCTAAAAGCCATATGATTCTGTCCACAGCAGCTAGATTCCAAGAAAATATGCTAAACCTGGAATCAGAACAGATGTGGCCAATCGTGTCTGAGGCCTGCTAAACCTGCTATGGTTCCGACCAGTTTGCAAATAGACTAAGAACGCATCACCAAATTCAAAACCTCTGCTGACAAACGCTGAGTGTGAGGACTAACAGAAGGGGTCAGTAATAGAGACAGCCCAACAGGAATGCTTCTGTTATCTGGTTATGTCTGCCTAGGAAAACCAAAGCAGGACCTGGGAAACACTTGATGGAACACAACAACAAAAATTTCCCCTGTAATCCTAGCTACTCAGGAGGCTGAGATCTGAGGATGACAGTTCAAAAGCAGCCCGGGATGAAAAGTCCCCATGAGAATCTTACCTCCAATGAGCCACCACAAAACTGCAAGGGGAGCTGTGGCTCAAAGTGGTAGAGGGCTAGCCTTGAGCAAAAAGACTCAGAGACAGCACTCAGGCACCCTGAGTTCAAGCCCCACGACTAACAAAAAGTACAATTCCCAATCTCCCACAGATCTGTCAGCAACACAGCTTATACTTTAAACGATTTTAGGAGCTTAACAATAACTGTGTGGCCAGACACCAGTGGCTCACTCCTGTAATCTTAGCTACTCAAGATGGCCTAGAGAGGATCACAGTTCAAATCCAGCCTGGGTAGGAAAGTCTATAACAATCTTGTCTCCAATGAACCACCAGAAACTTGGAAGTGGAGCTATGGCTCAAAGTGGTAGAGGGCTAGCCTTAAGCAAAAGAGCTTAGGGACAGCACCCGGGCCCTGAATTCAAGTTGCACAACCAACAACAACAACAAAAAGGAATCCAGGCTTAAAGCAGAAATTATACTCTCTTCCTATCCTTAGGAAGACTGTGCACATACCTAAGGCGACAGCGGGCTCAGGAGCACTTGAAGATAGAGTTTCAGAACAGCTAGTTCCAAGGTAGATATGGAAAACAAGCACACAGGTGATAAATTCCCCAGACAATGAAAGCAGCTTAAGTTATACAGAGTACTGAGAGTCAAGGGTGGAAATCTTAAGTGGCTCTCACAGCTTCTGTTTGAGATGAACACATCATGGCCCTGACACTGCGTTTGCTTATCTCTCCAGAGTTTGGAGTTGTGCTCCAATCTGTGACTTCCATGTTCTTCTATGTCAGGAAATGCCCCAGATTTGCAATTTGTCAGCTTTTTGACCTTGAAGAAGCAAGTGAAGGACAACTTCTGCGCTCTTTTACACTAACATGAAAGTCCTCAGTATGGCCTGCTTCATAGAACATTGGTTTGGGAGTGATAAGGGATCAGCCAATGTGAGATTTCAGATAGGCAAAATCTAGTAGCAGCCAGACACCGGTGGCTCATGCCTGTAATCCTAGCTACTCAGGAGGCTGAGATCTGAGGATCACAGTTCAAAGCCAGTCTGGGCAGGACTCCAAAACTGGAAGTGGCTCAGTGACTCAAGTGGTAGAGTGCTTGCCTTGAGCTGAAGAACTGAGGGACAGCATTCAGGCACAGAGTTCAAGCCCCATGACCAACAAAAAAAAAACTAGTAGCTTTGCTGTGGCAGACAGAGTACATGAGTCAGTTATCCTGAGTCGAACAATGCTTATTAATTAGGTTGATTGCTGATGATTCACGTAGCTACTCAGGAGATAGGGAATAGGAGGTTTATGGTTGGAGGCCAGCCTGGGAAAAAAATTCATGAGATTTATCTTTCCCAACAGTTGGGCATAGAGACACATACCTGTCATTCCAGCCTAAGAGGTAAGATCTGCAAGAATTTTTTTTTTCTAGCAAGTCCAGGTCCAAAAAAATAAGTTCAAAAGATTCTATCTCTACAAAAAAAGCTAAGCATATTGGAATACACCTGTCATCCCAGCCAAAGTGTAACACATAAACAGAACCAAGGTCCAGGTTAGGCAAAAAAGCGAGATTCTATTTAAAAAATAATGCAAGCACAGAGAGCTGCAGGCTTTCTGAGCATCTGTGATGCCCCAAGTTCAAACCCCAGAAGTGCCAAGGGGAGGAGAATAAAAAGAAAGTGGGGAATTATTTGCATTATGGAAAGTTAAAGTCATGAAAGTGTGTTAAGGGGGACAGAATTCAACCAGAAAAAAAAACCATTAAACTCCATTAGTTAATTCTGGATGGAATAAAAAGAAAGACAAGCTACAACTTGAAATAGACAAATAGAAGAGGAGGAAACAAAATGACCTAACTCGTAGGATCCGAAGAGATGAAACCTGCCAGAAACAATGTTAGAACCCTGTGGCTTTTCACAAGAAGATTGAGAATTGCTTTGGTCAGTCTTTGAGTTGGATGTGAATGTGCACATGCGATCCTTTCCTTAGTATCCATTCTTCGTTCTAGAATTTGGGGAGATGAGAACTGCCTGGAAGTGTTTGATGAACCCAGTTTTGATGTAACTCAGATGAGATTTTTTTTTAAAAATCAAGAATGAGGAGCCAGCTCACTGAGAACCACTAGCAAACTTCTTGATTTGACCTGCGAGGCACTGCTGACAATATTTTTCTTTGCTAGTTTTGGTGCTAGTACTGGGGCTTGAATTCAGAGCTTCATTATTTTGTCTGGCTTTTTAACTCAGCGCTAGCCCTCTGTCACTTGAGCTATAGGTCCTCTTCTGACTGGATCTCTCTCTCTCTCTCTCTCTGTTTTTCCCTCTCTCTGTCTCTCTCTGTTTCTCTCTCTCCCTTCCCCTCTTTCTCTTTCACCTTCCTTTTTTCCTTTCTTTCTTTCTTTACTTCTTTCTTTCTTTCTCTTGCTTGCTTGCTTTGTCTTTCTTTTCCTCCCTCCCTTCCTTTGCTCTTTCTTTCTCTGTCTTTCTTTCCCTCCCTCCCTCCTTTCCTCCCTCCCTCCTGTCCTTCCTTCCATCTTTCTTTCTCTTCCTCCCTCCCTTCTTTTCTTCCTTCTCTCCCTCCTTCCCTCCCTTACTCCTTCCTTCCTTCCTTCCTTCCTTCCTTCCTTCCTTCCTTCCTTCCTTCCTTCCTTCCTTCCATTCATCCTTCCTTCCTTCCTTCCATGGTTAATTGGAGACAATAGTTTAGCCTGGCTCAGAATCGTGATCCTCAGATCTCAGTTTACTGGGCAGCTAGGATTATATCCATGAGCCACCAGCCTCTGACTTCAAGTCAGATTATGGGATGTTCTCCCAACCAAACATGATGCTTCTATCTAGTTATAAATGTACCCAGGAATCTATGAAATGCAGAGAACAAAGTGGGGGTAAAAGTGATAGCTGTGTTACAGCTAATTGTAGCCTCATTCAAGTTTGTGTTCTTAGTCATTCACACCAAGCCAACTGTTTCCTGTTTTATTTGTCTGTTTGTTTTGAATGCTGGCGATCAAACTAAATGCCCCATAGATACTACTATTCCTCCTGAAAAACAAGAGTTAAGTCCTCCACTGCCTGGGCCAGCAAAGCCTCACTCCAGCCTGCAAACCTGAACGCATTGCCGAATTTCTATGCAGAAAAAAAGTCATTGGGTTTTTATTCTAAACTTTCACTGCTAGGAGAGAAAACGGACCTTGGGTAATTTTATTTCCATCCTTCTATGAGAATAGAATTTGTAAATTATCCTGTAGAGTTAAAAAAAAAAAAGGGTGGTGAACTACATAAAATCATCATTGAAGCAACTTAAATAAATCAATTCTAACTCAATAAAATGTTGAGCGATGAAAGGATTTGTTCTTGCAACAATTTATCATATTTAAGCATCTGGGATTTTTGTTTTGTTTTTAGATCAAGTCATCAACATGCTAATTAAAATGACTTTTTTTTTGGCGCGTGTCAAAACTGTCCCCTGCATGTTCAGATTTGTAATAGCGTAAGGCTAAAAGAAAAATCAATTGTCTATCAATTGAGATCATGGATTGGGAATGATCTCAAGCACTCCACAGTGAAGAAAAAGGCTTTGCCATCTAAGTTAGGGGAGGGGGGATGTGTGGTGAAATCTAGACAGCATCAGTATACAGATACAAATAATCCACAGCCTTATGGATTATAAATCCAAAACCAACCTACACAGCTGTCAATAGATTGAACACTAAGGATGCTGAGGCCAAGGCAATGCTTCATGGGAATCATGGGAAGGCTTGTTAAACCCATCCTAACAGAGCCTTGTGCCTGAACTCCAGGTGAATCCCAGGAGTTTGCATTAGGCAAGTCATGCCAGCCCATGTCAGATCATGGCTACTCAAGCCATCTTTCCACAGTGCTCTCCCTGTCCTGTGTCAACCTGCCTCCTAGGCTACCTGTTCAGTTGAAGAACACTTTGCCTACCATAGATTGGAGCCTGGTTTTGATACCTAACACTGTTTTTTTTTTAATCTAATAAAATATCATCATCATGGCAATAAAGATGAAGTCATTTGCAGGGGATCCCCTCTTGAGGGTAGTTTATGTAAGCTCAGGGTTGCTAACTGTGACACATTACCCTGTATGTGCTGGTCACAGCGTTGTGTTCTGCCCTTAAGCCCTGGAGAATTGCACACATCCACTATTAATGGCTACTGAGTTATCCACAGTGAACTGAATGGTATTTGGAACATTCACATGAAGCTTGGCTCTTTCGTGACAAGAGGCACCGATTTGGTTTTTTTTTTTTCAAATTTCAGGTACTGATTTTTTTTTCATATCATTTAGATAGGAACCGTCAGGTACCAGATGCACTTTCTGTATCATCCTAGCAACACACAAGGAAATACAAACCCAGGATGCCCCGCCCTCGTCTCCTGCCGATTGCCTTAGGAAATCCTCAGCCGAACTCCTGCAATCTCCAACTTTCTAATTATGTCGGAACAAGTAATGAGGACATCCATCACCTTTTACCCACCGGCGACATCTGGTTCAATCCTGACCCACATTTTTTCCTCTGTTCTTCAGCATCCTAGGGAAGTTTGGGAAAGGTGTCCACTGGTGGTGTCACTTGCCAAGTGGAGCCAACACGACTCTCTCATACTTGTAGAGAGGGGAATGTCAGAAAACGGTAAGAATGCCTGTGAACACACCCAGCTTACCATCCAGATGATTAGGGTGGAAAAAATCGCAATGGATCAGTTTTCAAAACTGCTCTTTGTGTCACGGACAGAGCAGCTTACTTACCCCGGAGGCTGGTTCTCTTGCTTTGAAAGAATGAGAAGGAAGCAGAGATGGCTGAGCCTCAGTCACTCAGAGCCTGCTCTGGGGTCTGATGTGTGGCTTATAAATAAATAAATAAAACAATGGCAAGAGCTCAAAGCAACACAGGAAGCTCCTTGGAAAGACAGCATCTATTCATGCTCTTCTGAAACTAGGAGGGAGAGGCTTTAATGGGGGAATAAATGAGTCTCCTTGGGTCTGCTCCTACTCAGCCATTTTGTCTACTGAAGCTGGGACCCAGATGATCTCCTTGAATTTCTCAAGCTTCATTTTTCTCAGTGCTGACGAATCCCACAGAGATTCACGAATTGCCACATTGCCAGGACAGCCGTCTTCATTTAGGGTCTATTGTTCTTCAGGTGATCAACATTTGCTCTAGTTCTCTCCTGGGGCAATGGTGGCCAGTGATAAGATGAGGGAGGAAGTATCTTGTTGGCTCATCTCCCATGGCACAGGAGGCTCATGCCTGTAATCCTAGCTACTCAGGAGATTGAGATCTGAGGATCACGGTTCAAAGCCAGCCCAGGCAGGGAAATGCCCATGCGCCTCTTATCTCCAACTAACCACCAAAAAAAAAAGCCAGAAGTGGAGCTGTGGATTAAGTGTTAGAGTGCTAGCCTTAACCAAAAGAGAGCTCAGGGCATAGTGCCCAGGCTTTGACTTCAAGCTCCAGCACTGGCACCAAAAAAGAAAAAGGAAGAAGGAGGAGATGGAGGAAGAGTAAGAGGAGGAGGAGGAGGGGGGAGGGAAAGGGAGGGGGAGAGGGAGAGGAAGAAGAGAAGGAGAAGGAGAAAGAGAAGGAGAAGGAGAAGAAGGAGGAGGAAGAGGAGGAGGAGGAGAGGGGAGGAAGATGAAGAAGAAGAGGGAAAGAAAGAAAGAAGGAAAGGCAGGAAGGAAGGCAAGAAGGCAGGCAGGCAGGAAGGCAGGAAGAAGGTAGGAAGGAAGGAAGGAAGGAAGGAAGGAAGGAAGGAAGGAAGGAAGGAAGGAAGGAGGAAGGAAGGAAGGAAGGGAGGAAGGGAGGGAGGGAGGAAGGAAGGAAGGAAGGAAGGAACTGAAATTCACTCTAAGTGAGGGACTCAGAGAGGTGAGGGGCTGCTGTCAGACAGACATGCTACTATAGCCACCTCCAGGCTCCAGCAGCCTCTGAGCACAAATCTCAACTCTCCAGTCAGCTCTGCACAGATTCTGAAATAACCACCCCTTCCATAATCCCCCACCACCCAATCTACGTGGTTGCTACATCAAGGAGGCACCACGGGTCCATTCAGCACTTGTTGCCTGTGCTTCCTAGAACTAGCCAACTAGCAGCATGGTGAGTGGACAGGAGGACCAAGGAAGAATTCCACCTTTGACCCGGCGAGGGTGATCTAGATGTCTATTTTGCACCCCAACTGGATGGGACTGATTTGCATGGTGATCTCCCTAGGGTTCTTCAGTTCCCCACGTCAGCAAGTGCATTGTGTTATTCTTCTCTCTCTCACACACACACAAGTGCTTGTCCATCCTACCAAGGCACTCCAGGTCCATGGACGGGGCCTAGTCACCCCACAGCAGAACTGAGATTTTCCCTGGCAAATGGCCTCTCTCCTCCATGTTGTCCACGGAGCAGCCCTGGCGCCGCTCTGACTCTTCACACTTCTGCTGGACTAGCGTAAACAAAGATCTTGCTCATTCCAATAAATGACTTAATGAAGAAGAGTTGTTGAGATGTCAATAAATATTCAAAAGGGAGGCTTTTCTGGAGATAATTTGAAATTCAAATGCTCTGGCTGTGATAAATGAGAGCTGATGGGAGAAGAATTATTAGTCATCCATCCGAAGGTGCTTATTACTACGTAGCACCATGGAGAGAAAAGAAGGGACGGGAGGGAAGCCCTTGAGAGGCTCACCCAGCCCGTGGGCAGGAGGCTTCTGGCTTGTGGACGTCTAACCCAGACAGTTCAAAACCAACTGGGAATACTCATGGCTAAGACCAGGCCCCAAAGAAGTGAGACCAAATAGGCTATGTTGGTAGGATGAAGACTGTAGGCCCCCCATTAGCTGAAAGCCCCTCCAATCTCTCTGTACTTTTCATGAAGGATTTTCCTTGACCAAATACTAACTGGGGAACCAGTCAGGGAAAAAATGGAATGTCTTTCCAATTCCAATTCCAATTGTCCCATTTCTATTTGATTGATTGATTGATGTGTGTGTGTGTGTGTGTGTGTGTGTGTGTGTGTAGGGACTGGGGCTGACTCTGCTCTTTCTTTGCTTTTTAACCCAAAGCTGGTGCTCTACCACTGAGTCACAGCTCCACTTCTGGCTTTTGGCTGGTTACCTGGAGATCAGAATCTCTCAGATTTGCTTGCTTGAGCTGATTTTGAACCTCCATGCTCAGATCTCAGCCTCTTTTGATTTTTATTAGTAGATTTTTATTATCGTTAAGTAGTTGCACAGAGTACAACTCGGCATGATGTATGTACAAATGAGTATATACACTGCTGTGTACATTCAACAAAGCAGTTTGTGAATACAAGCCATCTTGATCCATGTCATCATTTTTTATCATTCCCCTGCGGGCTTCTTCATAGCCAGGATGACAGGGTTGGGTCGCTGGTGTCTGGCTTGATTTTTTTTTTGAAAAGAGGACCTGGGGATTGAACCCAGGGACTTGCATGTGCTCTACCACAGAGCAACATTCCAGCCCCTCTACTGATAGCCTTGATACATTTCCAAAAGGAGGAAAGAGAAAGAACCTGTGGGGCATAACTAGTACTTAATCCATTTCCAGCACTTCAGTGATCTCTTGTGACAGAATGGGGGGTAACCATTCAGCACTAGAGGCAATTGACAGCTCTAAGAGGCTAATTAAGCTATCTAAAAATACTAAATACTGGTTGGATTATAAAGCCAGGTCTTTTGGGGAGTACTGTATGTTCTTAAATGTAATTCCAGTAATATCTTTTTAAAGCTGAAAAAGAAAAGAAGTTGTAAAGAGCTGGACATAGTGGAGATCCTGAAATCCTAGCTCTTGGGAGGAAGATTTTGAGTTCCACGCTAGCTTGAACAACATAGTGAGACTTTGGAGGGAGATGGAGGGAGGGTGGGAGGGGGTTATGGTTTATATGTATGCCTTTTCTTCTTTTCTAGAACAATCACAAGTAAGTTCTACCAATGAATGGGTCCCTTTCATTTCTAAGGATCTTATTACAAACCAGAATTTGCAATGTATAAATTAGGCCACTTATTTCTAAAAGCATCCATTTGAAGATACAAAGTTATTATTCTACTTAGTGTAGTGTGGAATGAAAAGGAATGAAGAATAAATGACCATATTAACTACCAATACCACTTATGGGTGATTAAGGGTTGTTCCATCTAGAGTATTCCCATGAGTGGATAGAAATGATGGTCCTATCACCCTCACCCTTCAAGGTGAGGTGTCAACTCTAAAAACTTTGTCTCCAAGTTTTCTTAACACACCCTTGACTGTGTTAAGGCAAAATAAGGTCTGTAGATCCAACTACCCTGTTGAGAACACTCACACCCAGTCTTCTCTTCGTTGTTATTGTTCAGCTACTACGGTCTGTCATGAAGACTCTTCATTCCAGTCCCAAACAGCATCATTCATATTTCTGTTTTATGATAGCAAAGACAGCCTAAATGATTTCATTTTTTTAAGCCAGTCTTGGGGCTTGAACTCAGAGCCTGGGCACTGTCCCTGAGCTTCTTTCGCTCAAGGCTAGCACTCTACTACTTGAGCCACAGTGCCACTTCTGGCTTTTTTTCTGCTTATGTGGTGCTGAGGAATCAAAAGCAAGGCTTCATGCATGCGAGACAAGCACTCTACCACTGAGCCACCTTCCTACCCAAAGATTTCATTTCTAAACCTTCAGTTGGTTGAATGTCTCTATTTTGTGACAACAGAGACAGCTCTAAAAAAATACTTTTCTAGATTTTCCATTGATTTGTGTAAGCTTTCTGCAACTTGATTTTTTTTTGTTGTTGCTGGTCATGGGGACTCAACTCTGGGCCTGGGCGCTGTCCCTCAGCTCTTCAGCTCAAGGCTAGCACTCTACCACTTGAGCCACAGCGCCACTTCTGGCTTTTTTCTGCTTATGTGGTGCTGAGGAATCGAACCCAGGGCCTCATACATACTAGTCAAGCACTCTACCACTGAGCCAACTTCCCAGCCCTGCAACTTGATTTTTCTTTTAAATGTTCATCCTGCTGCCCCTGATTCACCCATGTTTAATGGAGAACTCAAACTTCCTTGTCTAAGGGACAGTGCCCAGGCCCCGAGTCACAGTACCAGCATAAAATATGTATAGATATACAGATAAATAAATAAATAAATGTCTTTTCAGTATAAAGTTGTAAGAGTTCTTAAATGCTTTTGATAAAAATCTCTTCACATAAATAGCTTGCAATGTTTTCCCCTTTACTGTAGGTTATCTTGTTTAAGAAGTCCAATTGGTCTGAACTTATTCATTCATTTGCTTGTTTATCCATTCCTAGATATTGCTATTCACTTTATTGCTGGAGAGGAAACAGGGAACTAGCCATTAAAAACTTAAGAATGAAAGCTAGGCACCAGTGGCTCATGCCCAGAATCCTAGCAGGTCAGGAGGCTGAGAGCTGAGGATTGTAGTTCAAAGACAATCTGGGCAGGAAAGTCCATGAGACTCATCTCCAACTGATCACAGATAAAAGCCAGAAGTGGTGCTGTGGCTCAAGTAGTATAGTGCTAGCCTTGAGCAAAAGAAGCTCAGGGACAGTGCCCAGGTACCAAGTTCAAGCCTCAGGACCAGCAAACAAAACAAAACAACAACACAAGAATGCAAAAAAAAAAAAAACAAACCCACAAGAATGAGAGATAATACCTTCTCCAGAGGTAATGAGTAGACATATAGATATGCTCCTTAAAATAGTCTTTGAAAGATAAGCACAAGTTGGACTTTTGTGTGTCTTCTTGACTTTTGAAGTTTAGTCTAAATTACGATTTTTTTTTAAATAGAAGTCATGGTTCGACTAGCCTGTAGTAGTTTGGAGATCATTTGTTTTACTTTCAACCCCATACAAATAGGCACGAGCAGCAATAATAATTAGATTAAAAATAACCACACACTGTCATCAACTGATCCTAAGGAAGAGCAACAACAAACAACAAAAGTCAGCCGCCACAGTTCAGTCAGTTAGCTCCTTTTTTAATAAATTTGAATTCATTCATCAACAAGTTTCATATTGTATCTATCACTCAATTTTGCTGTTTTTTTCATGTCAAATAATACCAAAAAAATACACCAATGTGCTTAAGCAAAACCGAGTTGAAATTTATCTTTACAATGAAATGAAATCAACATGGGTATAGGTCATGACAGCAATTGCCTATTCCTACTAGAATAATCCTGTACTTACCTTGAAACACTGACTTGTGAAATACAGAAGGAAAAAAAAATGAGTCACAAATGACATGTTCGTGGGGCTGTGTCCCTGGGAGAGGCCTGATTGTGTGAGCCGCTCTCTGGGTGGCTACTGATGACCCAGGTGATGAGAATTTAGTATTTCAGGAAAACATGGCACCTTTCAATGCAGTAGAAGAGGTAATCAACCCGAGGCACACTAGCTAGTGTCCTGGGAAAATTTAATCCACCTGGGCAGGTTGGTTTTGTTTTGCCCCAAGATTCAATGTTACTCTTACGGCTGGCTCACTGAATACAAGCCACCATTGATTCCAAGAGTTAACAAAATGTTCCACCAGTTGGTTCAGAAATGGCCAGAAATATGGATGTTTTTCAGGTGCAGGGGTTAACATAGGAATGATAAAAGGGTTTAAGGACTTTCAAAGCCAGGAGATTTGAAGTTGGCCATATTTCTTTCTAGAACATTCCATGGTGAGACAAAAACTTTGGGTCCTGCCCAACATGAACACCTACAAAGTTGTAAATGTGCCTTGTTCCCTCAAAACCAATCCCAAACTTTGTTTGGCATCACCCTCTGAGAGGATCGGTCTCCTTGATGACAACATCATTTCACCTTGGGACAGGAGAGAACTTTTTCATGGGAGCACCTGTGGACTTCCCAGTCCCCATGCTGGCCTTAAAAAATAATAATAAAACAACAAACAACAATACACGCACGCTACTGTAGATGGACACGCCACTGAAAACCTAATGTGAAACATTTTCTCATGACAATACTTTCTTAGTTCACTTGAGATTCAGGGGGGAAAATATGAATGCCTTATGGTATAGACAGCGAATCCTCTATAAACAGTCAGTCTTGAATGCTATTTATTTTCAAGATGACTCCAGCTTGATGAGTCTTTCTCTGTAGAGATTTATAGGCAGGAGGGATCTTGAACCATTTCAGGGGTTTCTGAATATGGGGGTCATCACAAACTGTGATTCACAAGACTGTTCTGTACATTTTGAGATTCCCCCCAAGCACCCCCTCCCATCCACCATGAAGCATGCTGGGAAAGACAGGACTACTGAGAAAATGAGCGGTTTATTACTTTTGAGTTGTTGAGAACGAAATCTCATTAGATCCCCAATTAAACATTTCTCTCCTTACTCAAGAAAGTGTGGGTTATGGGTGACAGCCACCTCATATGAATGTCAGAGGTCTGGGTTCAAAATACCACAGCATAGCTTGCTCACTGGCTTAAGATATCACCCCTGTGAAATGCCGAGAGGTTATTTGGAACAGAGAGGAGAGTCAGATTCTATTCTCCTTCATTAACCCAGCTGGAGTTCACTTCTCACTACTTCTCACAACTTTTAAAAATGGAGAAGCTAGAAAATAACTTTATTAGAAGAAAATGGATTTTTTTCTTCTGAAATGGAAAAAAAAGCAAATACATACCCAAGGATCTTACAAAGTTGTGTTTTGTTTTGTTTTGTTTTGTTTGTTTTTACAGAATATATGTCGTGTATTTGTGTGTGTATGTGCATGTAAGTTACAAACACTATTTATAGTTTAGCTATTATGTTATAACGTCATCGCAGTGTCTACAAAGTTGTGGATCCCAATCTTGGTGCCAAATGCATATAAAAAGCTCAAAAGCTATTATGACTATACCATGCAAATTTATATCCAAAAAAACCCTTGGGAAGTAGACTGCTAAACTTTGAGCCCCATGGGGGAGAGGGGAAGGGTCTCTGCCTTTGATATTTGGGATTCCTCAACTATGCATCAAGATGGTTTGAATCACTTCCATTCTTGCACAAATTATTAATGTCACAGTTCTGAAGTGTATAAGTCATTTACTGCTTTGTCCACATTCATTTGCAGTATTGGAGTCCATGTCTCGGTGGAGCTCATACCGTGATTTACTGGATACCGGAAGGAAAAAATAAACAACCACATACCTGAAGTATTGAAAGGGATAAGGTCTTCATAAATGTCTTTTGTGTTTAACATTTGAACAAAGATAAGGCCACTTACAAGGTTTTTTTTCCCAATCGGTTGAAACTGTTACATGCCAGAGGGGAAAAGAAATAGCCAAGAACCAAGAACTAATCTCTGAATCAAAATAAACCCAGAGACCATCAGTTGGTAGAAAACGTTAATGAAGGGTAAGAATGAAAAAGAGGGAAACAAACATAGACAAATTGGTGATTGCCTCTTGCAGAAGATTTTTTGTGGGGGGGAGGAGGGGGGCAGGGACTTTGATTTATCAGCTGGTGCATTCTGAATTGTAACAGACCACGGCTAATGCAACCTGGTTATGGCCACGAAAGAAAAATCTAGTAGTCAGCTCATGGACATTATTACCACCAGGCCCATCCTTGGGGAGTATAGTGCCTTTGTTTATGTAAAGAAAGCTGGTGCTAGCCCCTTTTGAGTGCCAGACAGGACTCTGGTCTTTTGTTTTTAGACAGAACAAAAAGGGTAAAACAAATGTGGCACTTTTTTAGGGGGTGGAGGGAGTAAGGGAAAGCATTCATTTAGCAGTACTTTCCTGCACATTTTGCTTTTTTTTTTTTTTTAAATTTCATCTCCCAAAGGCTTCACTTCACTGTGACACTGTTTGCACAACTGTAGTCATGTTCAGTTTTATGGATGCCTGTGATAGAAATATTGTTTACAAAAAATATATCATCTTTTTTTTTTCTTTAGAAAGATCTCATCTAAATAGTAAGTTAAGGTTGCATCTATGAAACCAGTGCACCTTGTCTTGTTTCTAACGAGCTTTAAAAAGTCCAAATAACTGATGAGGCTGTGAAGCAGAAGGAAGCCAAAGTGACTTGTGTTTGTGTTCCGGTCACCTTCCTTTGCCTCAGTACGGTCTTGGGGTGTCTGGGTGATGTGTGGTGTGTGTCGGATCATGTTCCTGCAGAATTCTAGTCGATCTAGGAGTTAACTCAGCTGTGCTTATGGAGATGTCAGGTACAGAAATAAAAGGCATGAGGATGTTGCTTAGTCTCTGAAAGCGAACATTTAGAAGTGCTGTAGATTCCGGCTTAGTTTCTAGATAACAGAAAGCGGTTACATCACATAACCCAAAGAAATATGACACTTGCATGCTGCCATGAGAGCAAGCATAAGAAAACAGAAATCTCGGTAAATATACATGTGTAGGCATATTATGCAAATATATATATATATTTTCATCTTAACATACAATGTTGTAAGAATGAGAACGTAACTGCAAGGGGCAGGGGGGCTGGGGATTCATCCTCTTGATGGTTTTACCTTAGGATAACAAAGAACCTGAGACACAGGCAGGCCTAGAGCACTTTTCCAGTGATTGAACGTTCCCACAGGACAGTTAAGCTGGGTCCACTCCATTGAACAAAATCCCCGCCCCCTGGACATACCAATACTGAAAAGTACTTACAGTGGGGTGCCATTCACTCCTAATGGAGTTTCACACACCAATGTGGGCTCTATCTATGCTTAAAACCACAGGTAAGTGTGTGCTAAACCATTATGGAAAGAGTCTAATCCAGTACCAGTAAAAGCCAACCAGCCTTTGGTCAGCATAAAAGAGGAGGGTATGAAGTTGGCGTGACTCTTCTGAAACTAGCAAAGACCACTGTATGAATTTCGGAACATCAGACTGAGAAGTTTCATTCTGGTATTATTTTGTTTTCAAAACTAAAACGGCTAACTTAGGATTAAGAAAAGACACACTTCTGGGATGGGATGGTTGTTTCACGCCCTCATTCTCAAGGTAGAAATATTTAGATGATACTTGTCCCTTTCAATTAGAAAAAAGAAAAAGAGAAAAACTATGACTTTCTTTAATATGCAATCCCGTGTTAAATTGTCCTTAGCTGCAAAATGTTATATATGTATGTGTATTTGTTTCACATACACACGAGTCTCCAGACTCGCATGTATAAACATATACACATACATTCTCATATACACGTGTATTTTATATATATGCTGAGAAAGTTCACATATATATACAATTGCGTATGTATATATGTGTGTGTGTGTCTGCATATGTGTGTGTGTGTGTACGTGTGTGTGTGTACAGGTATAAAAACTTGACAGGCAGGGGGTAATATTTCACTCAGTGTTAAATGAAGTCTTTGAAAAATCAAGTACAGTCACTCAGTTAACGTAGTACAGCCAGTAAACTAAGTTGAAGAGAGAAAACGTGAATGGAAACACGATCCGGGACCATCTGTCAATGGCATTCACATCGGTGAGATCAGGGATTTTGATTTTGAGCTGCGAAGACCTTCTCCGTAAGTGTGTCTTCTTGTGCTGGGTGCTTCTGTCTCCCAGGTACCTCCCGTGCCCTTCTCTGGGCATGCTCTGTTTCCTGTACTGGATTCCTGAGTTGTCAAAGGATATTGCTGAATTCCTGGTGTCACCCACTCCGCCAGCGACCTCGTTCACTTCGTTGTGAACCTCCAGTGATGTTAACAGGATATTTCCATGGGCGTCCACCTAATAGGGATGGGGTGGTGGTGGAAGAAAAGGTACTCTGGTGAGACAATGCACATGTCCAGAGATCTCATTTCCATATGCAAATCCGAGACAGAAGGAGGGCTTGTCATAAGGACATCTATCCAACCCTATATCTCATTTTATTGAAAGGAGAAAGAAAAAAGGTCTTGGGAAGATTTAGCTACAGCTTTAGAGATATTATTTCCTTGGTTTAAAGAGTCTCTCAAGGAAAGGGGAACTGGTTGGAAAACTGAAATTCCACATGACAAGACACAAGGCCTTACTGAAGAGAAAATTAAAGCTCCGACACTACTGACGATGCTAAGTTCTAGCTATTTCTCATTACGACAGCCTTCCACTATTTCAGTAATCCGAAATAGTACTGCAAAGTCAACATCACTAGCCTAGCTTGGCTCATGACCTATGAGCATTGTATAGGTTTAACATCATCCTTAGAGAAAAAGATGGATATGATACCCAAAGTATTTTAAGGGAGAGCAACCATAGTTCCATTGCTTTTATTAGAGCATGTTATTATAGTATGATTTCTTCTCATTAATCTCTTACAGCTTCAGCTGTGTGTGTGTGTGTGTGTGTGTGTGTGTGTGTGTGTTTGGAAAGCACATTTAGTCTAGCCTTCAGTACTAATCATGGTTTCAGGGTGTACTAGGGACCTTCTACAATAAGATGTGGTTATTCTATACTGTCAGGGACAACACCTTAGTTGGCTTGTCTCTTTTCTGGTGCTGAAATACTTATCAAATCACGATGGAGAAGACAATGAATGGTTCTGTGATCAGAGGACATTGCTGATGATTTTAATAGACTAAAGACCCCTCCACCCCCACTCCCCAACTGCACACACACTCAAGTAGTGTCTCCTCTTCCAATCCTGGAACTGGCAGGAAGCTTCTTTTTTTTTTTTTTTTTTTTTTTTTTTTTTTTTTATAAAAGCTGTATTTAAAATAACCAGAGTCAACTTTATAAAAGGATATGTCAAACTTTATAATTTTTTTCTGCTGCTCTTGGGGCTTGAACTCAGGGCCTAGATGCTGTCCCTGAGCCTCTTTGTGTTCAAGGAGAGCACTATACCACTTGAGCCACAGTGCCAATTCTGGCTTTTTCTGGAGTAGTTCACTGGAGATAAGAGTCTCATGGACTTTCCTGCCTGGGTTAGCTTCGAACTACAAACCTCAGATCTCAGCCTCCTGAATAGCTAGGATTACAGCTGTGAGCCAGGGCACCCAGCAAAAATGCTAACATTTTGTGCTGTGCTTTACACAGCTTCAAATCATAAATGGTCTGTGGACAGTCCATTTCCATGGAATTATCCACAGAACCCCCTGGATCTGGGGGTTCCGGGTAGCATCTTTCTCTAGGATGAGACTGTAGCTGTTTTCTAGGAGCAGCCATGGCCCCGGGGCCCATTTTACCATCCATTGGGCGTTCCTTCTAGCACGTTCTATGTACTCCCTTCTGCCTTCTACAACTGTGTCTGAAGGCTGTGTCTCTGCCTCTCTCTGTCTCTGCAAGCCTGTCCTTTCTATTGCAGTAAGCTACAGGTCTATGGCTTTCTCCAAGACCTCCTAGTCATTTTGTGAAGGAATACTTTATCCACATAGCAATTTGAATCTTCCCAACTTTGGAATGCCCTCTGAGGTCGTAAAAGGCATTCATCTAGAAGAGGATCTAGCAAAGTGGACAGACAGGGATCTTGACACATTACTGGGAAAAGGAAGAGGCCCACGTGGAACTGAGCAGGGGCAAGGACCCCAGATAAGATGGCTCCAAACTCCAGCATGGCGGGCACTCAGGCAGAACTGCCGGCATCTAGGATCCACTCGGGCTTTTGTACAAAGATCTCAGCAGAACAAGAAAGTGGATGCTAGCTGGTGGCTAAGATTGATGGATGCACATGGAGTGTGAGCCATCTGCCAACTCTCAAGCTCAGAGAAGGTCCCTTTTCTGTCAACTCTTGGAAGCAGGGAGTGATCAAATGCAAGATGTAGACAAGGGGGAGGAAGAAGCGGAAGGAAAAGGCCCTGGAAGGGCATCTGCCTTAGTCTTGAAGGAGAACACATGGACCCCAAAAGAGGTGACATCTAGGTAAAGGAGATAGGAGAATGGGAAGGCAGAGGGAAAAACCAATCACATAGGGTGATTTGGGGAATGCGGCCGAGGGAGTGGAGGAGACCCAAGAAATGAGGCCAATTGAACGTGGAGTTTTCAAGCCTGAGTAACAACTTGGTGTGAATGGATTTTCTGTTTTCCCAAATACCTCGTAGCCACCATGATCAGTTTGGGAGATGAACCTCATGAAAGTGGGAATCTCGGTGAGTGTCTCTGAACTCCAGTGAATGAAGCATAGCTGGAGGGAGGTCAAAAGCTGTTTTTGAACGAATGCCACCCACAGTATGCAAAAGGTACAGGGCTTTTGGGTGCTGTGGACATTTATGATTCCCTGAGAGCTGTGTCAGGTCACAGGGTGTCTGAAGGCAGGCTGAAGAACCAATGCAGTTTGACATACTCCATTTCAGAGTGGGTGAACACTTTTCACGGAAGTAAGTATTCAGATAATACTAGTTTCTAGTGTGCGAAGGAACTCAAGTGCATGCATGTTGCATTAAGATCTTAGTGTAAGTTGGACTCACACTTGTAATCCTAGCTACTCAGGAGGCTGAGATCTGAGGATCATGGTTCGAAGCCAGCCTTAGAAGGAAAGTCCATGAGACTCATCTTCAATCAACCAACAGAAAACCGGAAGTGGTATGGTGGCCCAAAGTGGTAGAGCACTAGCCTGGAGTGGAAAATGCTCACGGACAGAACCCATGCCCTGAATTCAAGCCCCATGAACAACAAAAACAAATAAATGAAAAAAAAGATCTTAGTGTAAAATAGTTTGACCCCCAAAACTCAGGATCTTGTACTCGCTCAGCTTTCTTGCTCACAGGTGGTATTCTTACCACTAGAACAAAGCCTCTACAGGCTAGCTTTTTGCTGCTTTTGGAAACAGAGTCTCATGGACTTTGCTGCTCTAACTGGCTTCAAACTTTGATCTTCCATGTCTCAGGCTCCTAAGGAGTTAAGATTCTAGGCATGAGCTACACTGGTGCCCTGCTAGTTGGATGGCTTGACTTATAATTTTACTTTGACATGGATTTCATTTATAAAATATGAACCACTATGTAGAAAATTCACCTCAAAATTACTAAGAGATTTTTTTTTTCTTCTGGGAGGATGAAAGGTTATTAAATCGGTTAAATCTTAGTAACAAAATATTTTAAATAAATATTTCCAAAAGAGATGGGAACTTTGAGTTTTTTTACTGTTTAGAATGTAAGTCTTAAAATATAAATAAGTGCTTGTGGATGAAATAGAAAGCCGAAATGCCCTTTATAGACTGACAGATGACTTGCGATTTTTAAATGATTTCATGAATACTCATTATTTTGAAGGGCCTATCTCATATCTACTATAATTAGAATTACTGATTTTGATGTAGTTTTTCTTCCAACTCTATAGCCTTGACAGGTGCCATCCCTCAAAAACTAAAACCACTCCATCTACAATATACTGCAGAGGGATTTGGCCTTTATCCTACAATATATCACCAGACTGGCACAGAGTGGATATTTCATTCTTTACTGACCTTCCAGCTTCTACTTAAGTAAAATTCTACCTTCAGAAGAAAATGAAAGGATTTATCATGCCAGGGGTGGAATCTTGTTCTTTACTAAGTAGACATATTCATGGTTCACACCTGTAATCCTACTTACTCAGGAGGCTGAGATCTGAGGATTGCAGTTTGAAACCAGCCCAGGTTGGAAAGTTTGTGAGACTCTTGTGTCCAATTAACCATCAAAAAGCCAGAAGTGAAGCTGTGTTTCAATGGGTGGGGTTCTAGTCTTGAGATAAAAAGCTCATGGACAACAACCATTCTCTGAATTCAAGTCCCAGGTTGGCGTGCGTGTGTGAGTGTGTGTGCGTGCACACACACACACACACAAAATGTTATCACTAAAATTAACAAGTAAATATTATTTGTTAAGGACTGTTAAATTTGTTGTGTTTGTATACAGTGCCATTCTGTTTGGTATAAAATTTGTGATTTTTTTCTCTTCTCTTGTATTTCTGTTACTTGATGTAAACTCTTTGGGAGGTTAAGTTCTATTTAAAAATTGTTCCTAAACTGGGCACTAGAAGTCCAAACCTGTAATCCTAGCTATTCAAGAGGCTGAGATCTGAGGGTTATGGTCCAAAGTCCATGAGACTCTTTATCTCCAATTAATCAGCAGAAATCCAGAAATGAAAAGTATGGTGCAAGTAGTAAAGCATTAGCTTTAAACAAAAACAACAATAAAAACCTAAAGGACAACAGGAAGATCTGAGTTCAAGCCACAGTGCTAGCACCAAATAAACAAATCCTAAATTCTTAAATGAGGAACACTTTTTTGATGTTTATTTTTCTTAATCTGAATACATGCATTTTTGGGTTATTTTCTGATATAAATCACTGATCCATAGTTCTATAGCATTTGAACAATGTGAACATGTGAAAGCTTCATTAGACCTGCTAGATAAAGTGAGAAGCAAAGTTTTTGGATAAAGAAACAATAAAAATGGACTCCTGAATCAAGTTTAAAAAAATCTACTCCGGATCCAATTTATAACATATTCTCTGTGCATCCTGCTAATTGTCTTAGTGTATGATACCAGGATTTTTCTCAGTTTTGTTTTAAATTGTATGTGTCTCACTCAGAAAGGTATTTCTGTATCCCAACAATTTCCTCTCAAGAGTCTCATTTAGAAGAAAAGAAATAAAATTTATGATTTGGTTAAATACAGAAGAAATAAGTCTGGAAAGACACAGTAGTCCGTGTGTGTGTGTGTGTGTGTGCACACACGCGCGCGTGTGTTTGAGTGCCTCTGTCATGGAAACAGTAATGATGTGATGAATTCCAGTTTCCATGGAAACAACCGGGCCAAGGCATATTGTGTATTTATAGCAGGACACAGGCCTCCTTAGAAATGTAACAGGATGGCCCCGAGTCTATTCCCCAAGTATGAAAATTTAAGATTATTTTGCTTGTGGAAAGCCTGGTTTTATTCGCAGAGTTCTGATTTTTCTGACCAGTTTGAGTCACACTTTGCTGAATAGAAGGGCGCCATGTACACATTCATTTAAACATGTCTGCCTGCATCCATTTGTGGGTGCTGAAGACTCGGTTGCCTTGGACACAGGGGTTGTCCAAGGAGATATGGTTTCCCTGTTCAGGGAAGACGCATGGCAGGAACGGCATGGGTAACAGCAAAGACAGCTCTCCTCGGGATTGGAAGTAAGTAGATTTAACAAGAACTTTTTTTCTTTTTTGGGGGGGGGTATGCTGGTCCTGGAGCCTGAACCCAGGGCCTGGGTGCTGTCCCTGTGCTTTTTCTTTTGCTCAAGGCTAGTGCTCTCCTACTTGAGCCACAGCACCCTTTCTAGTTTGGGGGTGATGGTATGGTTTATACAGGATTCGGAAGATATCAACTCCTTTCAACAACTCTCTTAACAAAATGAAACTGGAATCTGAAGGGGGCTGAGTTCAAGGGCAGAGGAGTAGATAAATGGAGAGGATAAGGGTGGACGATCATAGTCATAATAATCAAGGTCCCTATGTGAAAATGGAGCCAGGAAAATACAGGGGATGGGTGGGGTTAGGGGAGAGGAAGAAGGATAAGGGTGACAACACTGATCAAGGCACACGGTACTCCCAGATTGGCTTGTTGAATCGAAACTCCACTGTACCTATTTGAACATCAGCATAATAATAACAAACTAAATTACAAAACCAAACCCAAAAGGCACACGTACCACCTGTGAATGTCTAGAGCACACACAGGAGAGATGAGGGCCCGCCTCAGGGCCGTCAGATCAGTTCTCCTGACTACCCAGCTTGCTCATATCTTCCCACTTTGGATTTTGCCCACAGGGCGATGGCTAGCAGCCAGCAAGCAGCAAGGCAGACCGGGTGACGTGTGTGCCTGCTCTTCCTTGCTTAGAATGACAGCAGGCTTAAGTGATCGAAACGGGCAACTCTACAACTAAAGGATTATTCATTCATTTGGGAACAAAAGTCTTCCCTATTGCCAGGTATGAAGATGCAACTCCCATAATCCCAGCTACTATGAAGGCAGAGGACTGGAAGGCCAACAGGTTCCATGGGGGAAGGTAGGGAGATTTTTATCCCAAGAATAAAATGTCAAAAGGGCTAGAAATGGGACTCAACTAAAAATGTTTGCCTCGCAAATACAAGACCTTGGGTTCAAATCCCGGAGCTAATGAATTCATAGGCTTCCTTATGTCTGTCATGTTCAGACATAAGGAAACCTATGGATTTATTAGCTCTGAAATCACACACCCCATTCATTTTAGGCTCGAAGGAAGCCTCTCAGCTTTAGCTTTGCAGAGGAATATTTTAGAATATCATCATTTAGATTATCATCAGCAATCCCCCACCCCAACCCCCAACTCTCTCCCAACAAACGCCCGTCAGTTGACAGGCCACGCAGGTGACAAGGTGACTGATACTTGGCAGAAGCAGAGTGGGGTCCAGGCCATGGAGGGCCTTACCCGATTGCCTTCGCTCTTAGAACGGTCGTTCTTCGCCTTGGCCGTCTTCTCTGCCAGTTTCTTCTGCCTCTGAGGGCCTCTTCCAAAGAAGATGTAGTTGACAAAGGCATACTCCAGGAGGGCCAGGAACACGAAGACGAAGCAGCCCATCAGGTACATGTCGATGGCTTTGACGTAGGGGATTTTGGGCAGAGTCTCTCGAAGGTGGGTGTTGATGGTTGTCATGGTCAACACGGTGGTGATCCCTAGGAGAGAAAAGGGGAGTGGTTGAGCCTGGCAACTCCACTGTCTGTCTTTTCATTCTTCACCCTCCTGCTGTATCCGGCTTCAAGCACTAAGATGCAACAGTTCTCTGAGCAACTGAGCCCATGAGAGCACAGCGCCTCAAGCTTCCTCCACATCGTCTTTCTACCAGCAGAGGAAATGGAGTTTAGAGACTGGGTGGGAGAGAAACACACACAAGGCAGCTAGACAGTTCATACTCCTTGTAACTATGAAAGACATCTAGCCAGGTGCTGGTGGCTCACACCTATCATCCTAACTACTCAGGAAGCTGAGATCTGAGGTTCGTGGTTCAAAGCCAGCCTTGGGGCAAGAAAAGTCCAGTGAGCCACCAGAAAACAGGACGTGAGGCTATGGCTCAAAGTGTTAGAGTGCTACCCTTGAGCATAAAGAGATCAGGCACAGTGCCCAGGCTCTGAGTTCAAACCCCATCACTGGGAAAGGAATCTAAAGAAGCCCAGAATTTAATGCGAAGTGCTAAGTTATCTGGATGCAAAGCTGCAGATTTGAGGTGGTCTAAAGCATATGAGAAAAAAAACTGTCTTTCCTATCACAATGTGTTATTGAAAAGTTCTTACTTTGGCCTGGTGGCTTAGCTCTTCTTAAGGAGAAAAGAAACTGCTTTTAGGATAAGAGAGCATCTTTTGAAACGTAAAGTTCTTGTCTTAAACTGATTACTTTTCAAGATGGAATTACTACAAGCCTCAGACTGTTCAAGAAATAGCAGAGGGTTGTGGGGTGCATGTTGAAATTATTTGTGTAATGTTAATCTTATTTCAAAACGACTTTATGTAAATACACCTTTACCTTCTTCAAACTAGCCAATCATGAGCAAGTGGGGAGCCTGAGCTCAACCAATTGGAGCAGAGGGGGGCCGGGGCCTGCTGAAGTAGGGATACATATTGGAGCAGCCTGGCTTGCTGGCCCGATTTTTGGCTGAGGTCACACCCTTCCATGCAGGAGGAAATTTTGCCTTGCTGAGACAATTATGCATTTTCACGTCTGTCATTGTGACTCCAGTGGTTCTTGGAGAGCCTATGTACAAAAAGCTGGAGAAGTGGAGCCATGAAGGAAAAAGATCCTTGAGATATCCCTGGCCCTCATCAGAAGAAGACAGAAGAAAAGTCATTTCTTCTACCAGGCAGAGTAGAAGCTCATGGATGGCAGCCATGGTGTTTTAAATGGTATAGGGGGACAGGATGTCTGGGTCTGAGCTAAAGGGGGAGCAGTACTCCTGAGGGAAGATCACCTTGCAGAGAGATTTTTGTTTTTCTCTCCTCAGTGAGGAAGGCAGTCAGGAAATATCTGTGGTGAAGCAATGCTTTCCCTTGGATTGAACTGCACTGGATTCTGGGGCCAGTGAGCAGATCATTTGTTTTTGTCATTTTGTTGAATTTCTTATATAATACTATGAGAATAACCTCACTACCTCCCAAGTAAAGCTCAGTTGAGTCCTTAAAACCACACAAGGACCCCCCGCCTCCACACACACACACCCCATTTGTCCCACAATTTCTTTCCATACAAAGATTCTGCACTGGGTAATTTGAGGCCATGGCGATCAAGGGTCACTTGGTTTGTTGGAATGTGCGAAGCTATGCCTACAGAATACATGTGGGTCTCTTAGTTCTTAGTGGGAGAGGAAACGCAACAGCTCATGTATTGCCTTGGAGACTCTAAGCTTGCAGTCCAACCCAGTTGACTCAGGAGACTGAGGTCTGAGGATCACAGTCTGAAGCCAATCCCAGGCAGGAAAGTCTATGAGATACTTTTATTCCAACTAACCAGCAAAAAATGGGCAGAAGTAGAGCTATGGCTCAAACTGGGAGAGTGCTAGCCTTGAGCAAAAGGAAAAAAAGTGCAAGGATAGAGCCCAGGTCCTGAGCTCAAGCCTAGGACTACTCTCTCTCTCTCTCTCTCTCTCTCTGTCTCTCACACACACACACACACACATCCAAGAAGCATGCCAGCCCTTTTCCTACTCATCCTCAGCTGTCCCTGAATTAGGGAAAAGGCAGAAGAGCTTTCTAAACTGCCCTTCCTTCCTTCCTTCCTTCCTTCCTTCCTTCCTTCCTTCCTTCCTTCCTTCGCTTGCTTGCTTGCTTGCTGTTGTGGGGCTTGAACTCTGGGCCTAGGCGCTGTCCTTCAGCTCAAGGCTAGCACTCTACCACTTGAGCCACAGAACCCCTTCTGGCTTTTTCTGTTTATGTGGTGCTGAGGAATCAAACCCAGGGCCTCATGCATGCAAGGCAAGCGCTCTACCACTAAGCCACCTTCCCAGCCCCCTGAACTGCCATTTCAAGAAACGAATGTGAAATGGACTCCAAGAAGCAATGCCACCTCAACAGGCCAGCACTCCCAAGGAAGTTCTGGAGGACAGTCAGGCTACTTTATTCATGCCCTCCTTGCTCAATGTTCGTTAAACATCTCAGTTTACACTTCTCTTGACCTCTACCCACCCTCAGACGCACGCTTCCTGACACTGTGTCCTCCAGGGAGGATTTCAAGACTCTAGGGCTCAGCTGGCCTGGGATGAGCAGGCAAAGGAGGGAGGGAGGGAAGGGAGTCAAGGTTTCTTCTCCAACACACGCTCTCTTCCTCCCCCGAGCTCTGAACTGCTACTAACAGCCAAGCACCAGAAGAGCCAGAGAACCTATTTTTATGTCTAGCTGCAAACCACGATTGCTTATAGAGTGGATGGAAATCTAAGATGCTGGAGTATTTTAAGCGTCTCCTTTAACATCACATTCATGTGCACCTGGGGACTTTTTAAAATTTGAACATGGCAATGGGATAATTACAGTTTACAAATAAATGGGAAAACACCATGCAAATGCTACCAAATTAGGCATTCTTGCCATTATTCAAACCTTTTTTTTTTTTTTTGCAAAGTTGCTGCCACTACTATCTTTCTCCTTTCCAAGTGGATTTGTGGAGCCCAAATGCTTTGCTTTTGCTCTGCTCATTTCTTCACCTCTCCAAGCTGGTTGACTTGAATGGGCCTGGGTATAACAGGCCTCCGTGGACATCCCCAGGAATTGAGCTGAAAACGTGAGGATGAGGATGTCACCTGTTCTTCATGTGGTGTGAGTGACCTAGATCATGGTTGGGATCTCTGTTTGGTCTGATTAACAGTCTCTGTCTCTCACACATGTACACATTGCCTTCTACCATGGATTTCCATCAGAGCCAAGCAGCTGTTGGTGCCATGCTCTTAACCTTTACAGAACTGTGAGGTACATCACCTTCTTTTCTTTATACCGCACCCAGCCTTGGTATAGCGTCATAGCAAGGGAAAAAATGGTCTCCTATAGGACTCTAGTCTTTCCGATTGGGTCGATGGATATGAGCTCTTAGCTCACATGCATTTGTGTATTCTTCCTCTCCGGGACCCTTTTGGAAGCACACAGCTCCCATGGTGGAGTCACATGGTTCAGACCCACAGCCCATTGCGGCCTTTATCTACTACCTTGAGAAGTCTAAAGATTACATCTAAAGCCATCAGTGATGTGCTAATAAATAGAGAGCAGTTGCCAGTGCTGGCGGCTCACGCCTGTCATCCTAACTACTCAAGAGGCTGAGATCTGAGGATCACGGTTCCAAGTTAGCTTAGGCAGGAAAGTCCATGAGATAAGAATCTCTCCAATAAATCACCAGAAAACTGGAAGTGAAGCTGTGGCTCAAAGTCATAAAGTGCCAGCCTCGAGCCGAAGAGCTTAGGGACAGCAACCAGGCCTTGAATTGAAGCCATTAGATTCTCTGTCCTTAACCTTGAACTTCTAAGTGGACTTCTCACTGGGATATAAGAGGTAGCTGGGTGGTTGTGCCTGTTATGTTCCTGTATTCTTACCAGACTGCTATAATTTCTGACTAATTATAAGCTTTCACTTATTTTTTTTCATGGAGATTATGGTAATGAAATAATTTCTTTTTCAAAAATCTGCAGATAGAAAGATGATCATGAAGTAAAAAAAAAATCTTCCTTTTCCTTCTGATCGATCCAAATAATGTAGTTTAGATGATAGCCGTATATGCTTTCACTCTATAGTGTTTTTTAAAGAATGATCTTTAAGGAGCTGTACATTGTCCTCAGTTTGTGAGGACAATGCATCTTGATCAGTGTCACCCCTTTCCATCATCTTTCTCCATCTCTCCCAGCCCCAGCTGACCCCTCAAGTTATGATATTATTATATATGATGTTGTTATTATCATTATCATTACCATTATTTTGTAGGGATGGTTTTGAAGATGACCACAAAATTCAGTGTCCCACTTTGCGGTTGGGTGGCTGGCATCTCTGATAGCTCAGTGGCCCCTGAGCAGGAGAGGTGTAACATTCTGATACCTCTTGAGCAGATGAGCACAGTGGAAACCCAGCAACCAGTCTACTCTCCTCCCTCAACTCGAGGCTCCTCAGTGTGCTGACGTTTATGATGTTAACAATAACAATGTTTGCTTTTTTCTCTTTCTCTTTTTAAATACATGTTTGATTCTTACAATGCAAGTAGACTGAATAATTTCCATGCAGTATATATTGACAATTTAGGAAGGAGTCACCAGCATCCACAGAACTATATCCGAAACCCATAGCAAATGCCTGTAGTCATGGATAACACTAAATTCTGCTTGTTGTTTTTTCCCCCTGTACACAGATACCTGTGATCATATTTAATTTCTAGACTACCTACATTGAGAGATTATCATCAATAACTAAACCAGAACAGTTAGAATAACAGTTTGTAAGAAAGATTATTTACAGCATGAATTGTGTGTTTCTGGAGTTTTCCATTAAACACTTCTGGACCCCAATAGGCCACAGACAGCCCAAGCTGCAGCAAGGGACACTGGGAAGATTGACTGTATTTGGATGAGGTAACGGGGAAGGCCCCGGATAGAGACTACCTGTGCTGAAATCATTCTTCTGGCATCAAGTAGCTTACCCAGGGTATTCTGCCTCATTTCCCTGTCTTTGCACAGTGGTCTTCTGCAGAATGTATAGTCACATCCCTGGCCCAAGCCAAGGACTGGGGCTCCTAAGGACTGGAAAAGTTTCAGCCTCATCTTGAGGGTTCCGGTTTCCATACTTTCCATATTCAGCACCTTATGAATACATTCATGACCTTATAAATATTTCTACTTGATCAATGAGTTAATACCAGAGAGATTTCCCAATACCCCGCTAACTCGGACTCAGAGATAGATCTCATATTGACCAGAGGGCATAAGCATCCTGCTGGGACTCTGACAGCAGAGACTAGGGGACTTCCCGAGAGGCAGACCCCAGGGCTGTCTGCTAGAAAGTTCCTTTACCTGGGACTTGTATATAGTGCCTCCCTTGTGACCTCACACCTGCTTCCCAGGTCTCTGAACCCAACAGCCTTCCAGGGGAAAGCTTGAGCTAACAAAGCCTCTGAGATGTGAGCCTGAGATAAACAATAATAATAATGCTGTGGGGATAAGACCTTTATGTGTATAATATATATTAGTATATAATATATAATAATAGTATATGTAGTATAATTGTATATATAATATACTCTTATTGGATGTTATGTATAATTATGTATTCTATACATAATAGAATTTGTAACATATTAATATTATATTAATATTTATAATATATTATCATGTAATATATTCTATATATTAATATATAATAACAGTATATATTCTATCTTATAGTATCCTATAGAACATATATTATATTCTATATACAATATATAATAAACTATATATACATATATTATAGATAACATATAATATATAACATATACTATATATATATATATATATATATATATAGTGAGATTGGGTTTGCTTGAACGCCCTTTGCATCGTGAAAGAGGAAGTTTTCAATGGAGGAGGCACAGAATTTGTGATAGTTGGAAAACACTCTTTGTGATGCCAGATCATTCCAGCCCTGGGGTGCACAATGCTTCTGTACTGAGGACCACAAGGACACATTTTCCACGTTCAGAAGCTCTTGAAGTTTTGGCTACAGCTCTCTGGGCTATGAAGGCTTTCTCCAGGCTCCAGCATGTCCCCAGTGATTTCCTATTTTCATACTACTTATCTGAAAGACAGCACTTGCAGCTTTGTAAGCTAATAAGCTCTACAATATCTGGATCTGTGTCTACACAATCAAAAGAAAAGAGTGTAAGAAAGAGAAAGCCAGTTCTATCAGAAACAGAAGCCGCCAAGCGTGGGTAATAGGAGAGGGGATAATGGTTTGACATCTTGATATGTTTTAGAAGAGAATTTTTGGCCAGGCACCAGTGGCTCATGCCTGTAGTCCTAGCTACTCAGTAGGCTGAGATATGAGGATCATGTTTCGAAGCCAGCCCAGGCAAGAAAGTTCATGAGACTCTTGTCGTCAATTAAACACCCCAAAACTGGAAGTGGAGCTGTAGTCCAAGTAGTAGAGCATTAGCCTTGAGCATAAAAGCTCACAGACAGTGTTCAGACCCTGAGTCCAAGCCCTAGGACTGGCACACAAGATAGAATAAGGAGATGGAGAGGGAGAGAGAATTTTGCTTTTTGAATTCATTAGAAAGACAAACAAGTCTTTTTTAAAATTTCATCTTTAAAATTCATCTTTTTTAAAATTCATCTTTAGGAATAGCTGCCTGAATTTTTTTCCCTCAAGCAACAGTTATGTGTTATAGCTGGGAAATAACCAAATCTTGAACGTAGATGTTAAAGTTCCAGAATTGTGGATCCAACCCATGCATTCACATAGAAATTTCTCTTACCATTGCAATGGAAATCAGCCTTCAGTCTAGGGAAAGTTGGGTACACAAGAAAGGAGGGCAGGAAGGGGGTGACTGGCACGGGAAGTTCTGACTTCGTGCAGCCTAACCTACCAGGATGTGTGCTGATCATTTCTTTCCATCAGTTTATATAAGTTCCACTGATAATTTCACTGTCAGGAATTAAATTTAACCCTAGCCAAACAGAGAAGGTCCTGATAATAGCTCATCAGGCTCAGTACTTTTACAAAAATATGTTCAATTAATTATTTGGTCAATGAAATTTCATAATAGCCGAGAATGTTTTGGAGATTATGAGCCTTCTTCGAATACTAACATATTAGAAGCAATATCAGAACCTATAAGATATATTGTACACCAGTTAGTAATCTAATAATTGTCAATGGTCAGCAGGATCACTAAGACCCCTAGGGAATGGCTTAGAATTAATTGCATATGTTAATGCTCAACAAATTGTATAATTCCAATTATAGGCTGTAATATTTGACTAATTTTTTCTAGCTTTTTTTTTTTAAAAAGGAGAACGCACAATGAATAATTCTTTCTGGGCTATGGAATAATTTTGGGCAGGAGGATGTTATTCCTTGTTTTCAAAATGAGTGTCAAAAATAGTTTTACTAGGCAAATAGTCTCCAAGCATAAATTTTTTTCCCTCCCTTTCATGGGCATGAAAATTCACATCGGAGCCTTATAATTAAATTAACACATCAAGGGAGTCGTGCATGAAATTAGCATCCTGAGACAGAAAAGGAACTCTGTAGGCAAGGGCTGGTGTCATGATGTCCAGAAACTGGAGTTGAACTATTTGCTTTTCAGTTCCCTTAGTGCTGTAATGACACGGTCACTTTCCATCTTAGAAATCACTGAGCAGCAAGCACGTACCCAGGGCGACTCTGGCGGCTGAGGCGTCGTAGTTGATCCAGAAGGACACCCAGGAGAGAATGGTAATCAGTATGGAAGGCATGTAAGTCTGGAGGATGAAGTAGCCAATGTTCCTCTTCAACCGAAAACTCAGGGAGAGCCGAGGATAGGCACCTAAGGGAAACAAGACCAGGGTGTTACACAGGCAGACAGGAGCTGGCCTGGACTTTTCCCTGATTGACAGCAGGACTCTCCCAAGTGGTGGATACAGAGGCCATCCCTGTATCTGCTTGCTTTTGCTTTGGCCTGCTTCGTGATCTTTACAGAAGTATATAGAGAGGAGAGTGTTTCAGTCTGATTCTAAAAGAATGAAGGTCCCATTCTAGAGATAAATGCTCAGCTGTGAATGATCCCTAGGAGAACTCTACAATAAAGTGTTTGGCAGAGAAAACAAAATAATGATGAATACCTTTATTTTCTTTGTTTGGTTGTTAGCTCCCTCTTAACCTTTGTAGACTAAGGAGACTCAGTACAAAACTTTACTGAGGAAAATCGTCCTTACCACTCAATCCCTCAGCCCACCCAGAGGATCACAAAGCACAGGCTCGAAGACATTCCACATAGGCCCTCTGACACAGTTCAAGGGCTCATCGAGGCAGAGAGTAAGACAGGAGCCCTGGAGACAGCACTGGGGTGCACGGAGATGCTTTGACCCACTCATGGGAAAAGCATTAAGAAGTTCAGAGAAGCCTCTGTTCATTTTTGTTTTTCAAAACAGCATCTCCACAGCCTTGAACTTGCCATGTTAGTGACCCGGTCGCTCAAGTACTGGGATTACAGGGGTGTACCACCACCCCTGGCTGTACATTTTCCAGTCTGCTGAAAGGCAGTGGTAACGCTCCAACCAGCACCTACCGTTTCTGCCATCACTCCTGCACACTTGGCATGCTGCCCGAGTATTGAATTTAGGGTTTGTTGTGTTGCCTTCTGCTTTGTCTTTCTGGCATTCAGGCACCATGGAATCTGTTTCCTTCCTGTCCATTTCAACTGATCACAACATCAACTCCAATCTCCCCCAGCTTCTTACCTCCTAACTTCTAATGAACTGCTGGCAGATCAGCCAATTAAAAACACAAAGGGCTTCTGGCTCTAAACACCCACTTCCTGTGGCCCTCCCCTTCCGCCCGCACAGTGTGTGACTCACTTCCTCTTCCTGGGACTGCCCACACCCAGCCTCAGGACATCTTGTCTGCCTTATCTCCTTCTACTCCACAACAGACAGGCTTGCTACTCTCCTACTCCTTTAGAAACATGCACCATTCCATTTCCAGACTCCATTTCATGTTTCTTTCTGAGTTTGTCCCTGGATTCCTTTTTTTTTTTTAGCAGTCTTGTTCATGCATGTACTGATTCTCTTTATGTAAAAGCTGCTCACTTTTACCTCCAGCTCCACTTCCTCTGTATGATCAACCACAATTTTAGCCAGAATTATATAAACAAGAACAACAAATAATCTAATAAATCCAATATTTGAAGATTGGCCATTTCAGAACCTTGTTTCCTCTGTGTGTGTGTGTGTGTGTGTGTGTGTGTGTGTGTGTGTGGCTTTCTTTCCAGAGAATCTGATTAAATGCATACATCATGCTGTCAACATCACATAAATATTTGCAAAGTTGTCACCAATTATGTGTCAACACAGTGTTAAATCCTTCCCAATTTTCTATCAAATACATACCCATGAAATGTATAGTTTATGCAGAGGGATTCCTCCGTGCTCTAGATTTAGGTAATTTCCATTTTTATAAAACTATAAATAGTAGTCTTAAGAATATCTTTGAGCAGCTATCTTCAGCTATATTTAGACTATATTTCCTCAGGAAGAATATGCCAAATGAGGAATTGCACAGCTAGCGTTTAAGGCTTTTATTCGTAATATCAACTTATCTGTCAAAAGGAACATACTGGTGCACATAGCCACCATCTGAAGTTTATAAAGCAACAGCCTCCCCAGGGAAGTATGACAATTTGTGTAAGTTATCTTAGTGTTCACTGATTTTCATAGGAAAAAAAAAGTGTACCCTTGCTAGCAGTTTCTAGGCAAGGACTCTACCACTGAGTTACATACCCAACCCTTATCTTTCAGTGAATATTTCCTGTATGATTTTTTTTTTTTTGGTTGGTCATGAGGCTTGAACTCTGGGCCTGGGCGCTGTCCCTCAGCTCTTTAGCTCAAGGTTAGCACTCTAACACTTGAGCCACAGCGCCACTTCCAGTTTTCTGGTGGTTTATTGGAGATAAGAGTCTCACAGACTTTTCCTGCCTGGGCTGGCTTTGAACTGTGATCCTCAGATCTCAGCCTCCTGAGTAGCTAGGATTACAGGTATGAGCACCCAGCACCCAGCCTCCTGTATGATTTTTGGTCCTCTGTATTGAATCTTAGGAATAATTTCACAATGACACCATTTCTCTTTGCTGCTGTTATTTTTACCTTTTTAATTTTTGTCCTTTTTATAAAATTATCACCCATGCTCAGTTAGTCTGCAAGCATTTTCCTTGTTGTTTATTTTCAAAAATAATGAGTTTGAGTGAGGAATATAGGACATTTCATTTAAATATTTAATTGTTGTATGCATTGCATATATTCATTTCACTTTTTCCTGTGATTTAACTTTTTTTTTCAGCACTAGAATAGAATTAACCCAAGCGTGCTTGAAAATGCTTTACCAGTGTTACAACCCCGCTTTTAAAAAGAGTTTTTTTTTGAGACAACATCTCATTGAGTCACCAAATCTGGCCTTGAATTCTCAGTCCCCCTGTCTGCCCCCTGAGTAGCTGGGATTATAGGAGTACACCACTATACAGTGCTCGCCCTGTGAATTTTAAAACTTTATTTATTCATTTAATTAATTTTTTTTAAATAATAGGTAAGTCCACAATACAAATCTGTCCAGAAATCTATTTTAAGGATTGTGAGTGATTTTAGGGTTTGACATGAGGTAAAAAACACACATTGTTTTTTCTCCCTCAAACAACTAATTTTTCAAGCATCATTAATAGAATAGAGCTGCCCAATCCCAGGCATAAATTGAGCACAGCTCTGTTGCTCTATGATGTATTCTCAGTAAAGGCAGAGCACTGACATGGTGAACTATGCAGGGCCCTAGTCACAGGCCTTCCCTTACTCCAGGCCCTTGGCCCTCTGTTCCATCCCTACACTCCAAAAGCACAACATGAACGCTCGCTGTCCTGTCATGTTCCACCCAGTCTACTCCACTTGTGAGTTTCCTAACCCTGTCAGCCATTCTGTATGAACTTGGTGTCCATTTCGGTTTGTACTGGAATAATTTTCTCTGAAGTGGGGAGATCATCATGTGATGACGTAGTCAAGCATTTAGGAAAGATCACTAGGAAACTTCAGGAAGAGAATACTGATCTGATTATGAGCATGGATCTCTGGAAATTTGCTAAGATAGGCACCGATACCAAGTCTAGACTTAAAGGGACTCTGCTATTTGTGTGTGTATCTGCCTTGCCAGATATCATCTATTTGTTAAAAGTGACATGACTTCGAGCCAACCAAAATTGGCCCTCTCTACCCTGTGCAGATCCCACTCTGAGTGAGTTCAGCAGGCCACAAAGATGGAAAATGAGTCATCTGGGGGGGGAGGGGTCAGCCAGCTCCAGGGCCCCTTCTAAGAGTCTCCTACAGGTCTCCTAAGGCATGTTGAGGAGTCTCATACACACACAGCATTGCTATCGCTGATCTACGTGCCATGCTGTGGCCACCAGTACTTTCCAGGCCACGTGATAGCTTAGTGATCGAGGAAAAGACTTCGTGCTGGTAGACTGAGGTACTCACTGATGCACAGGATCCTTTCGGGGGGAGGGAGAGGGAGGAGACCTTCTCAGATCAAGTCTTTACATTGATTGGCAAGGTGAGATTCCAGAATTGGGACTATAGCTATTTGGGGGTGAGGGGAACATAGCTTAGAAGCCAGTCATGTAAAATTTAAAAAAACATGAAGTGTCAGTGAGATGAAGATGTCCACTTCCAAGGCAGCAGCTGAGGCTTTCAAACAAAGGCAGAAATGCACAGGATCCCCAGGGCTGCTGTGCCAATCCAGCTGTGGCCCCGCCCCCAGGAAACACAGAGCCAATAAGCAGGAGCCCAGCCTCTGAACACACAGGAGTACATCATTCCAAGTCAGGACCATCCTGGCAAAGCCATCTCTCCAAGATGCTAATCTCCATCCTTTTCTCCCCAGATGCCCAGAACATTCTGTTAAAAACAAGGCTCTTAATCCAGCCCAAGTTTATATCACTTTCTAGGCATTAAGACATATATATTTTGAAGAACTCATTTTAAAATGTGCATATAAAATACCCTGACAGTAATAAGAGCCCCTGGGTTATAGCCAATTGATGTTTTAGCAAGGGCTAAAGATCCCACCCATGAAAATAGGTGCCACTTCCCTGTCAAGACAGCGTTGAGGTCTTTCTCCCTTAGAAAAGTTCTAAGTACTGCTCACCAGTCCTTGACCATGCTATTTTATTCCTTTGCAATCTCCCTTTCACTTCATAATACAATTAAAAACAGTGTTCTTAGCTAGGCATGATGGGGCACGCCTGTAATCCCAGCACCTGCGAAGAGGCTGAAGCAGGAGGAACAAGATTTTGAGACCAGCCTGGGCTATGAAGTAAAAGCCCGTCTCAGAAAGAGAAAGTTTGTATCATTTCTCGCTCTCATTACCAGTCATCTTCTTGTAGGTTGAACAAGTCTATGAAGGAAAGGAAATGTATGAAGTGGAGAAGAAGGAGGAAATACAGAATTGGAGTTAAAGAACCCATCTCAAGCAAGATGCTTGTATCTCAGGCCTGTAATCTTAGTTCCCCAGTAGGCTGAGATCTGAAGATCGAAGTTCGAAGCCAGCCCAGGCAAGAAAGTCCATGAGATGCTTATCTCCAATGAAGCACCAAAAAGGCAGAAGTGGAGTTGTGGTTTAAATAGTAGAGCACTAGCCTTAAGCAAAAAAGCTCAGGAACAGTAGCTAGACCTTGAATTCTGGCCCCAAGACTGGCACAAAACAACTACCACCACCACACACAAAAAAAATCCTCAACCATCTCAAGTCATGCCTGATTCTCTATAGGGAATTTCTGCAGTAAGATACTACAGGAAAGAACAGGGTTCTTTGGACAATCCAACGTCCGAACTTGGTTGAAGCATTCCTCTTGAGGAAGCTGACCAACCTGCTCAGAACCTGTGTCGCCCTGTGAATAAAATCAGGGTAGCAACCCAATGGTGATAGAAGAAGAAGTGAAATTAAAATCCACCCAAAATTGAAAAACACACTATTGCAAAGGATACCATCAAGAAAGTAAAAAAGACAACCTATGGATTGAGAAGGGATATACAAAAGCCACATGGCTGATGAAGAATATATAAAGGATACTTATGAAAAGTAACACACAAAAACTCATACACAAAAACTCAATAGAGACCGACATCCAAGGTTCACACCTTTCATCGTAGTTACTCAGCAGGATAAGATCTTTCATCCTAGTTGCTCAGGAGGATAAGATCTAAAGATCTTGTTTCAAAGCTAGTCTAGGCAGGAAAGTCCATGAGATTCCATAACTCCAATGAACCATTAAGGAAGCAAAGGCAGAGGTAGAGCTGTGGCTCAAGTGGTAGAGCGCCAGCCTTGAGTGAAATAGCTAAAGGACAGTCCCACGCCCCAAGTTTAGCCTCAATATCAGCACAAAAATAAGTGAATGCAATGAGATAACCAAATTGTTTAACGTAGAAGATGGCTTTGAATAGATATGTCTTCAAAGATAGACAAATGAGTAGTAGCTATGTGGAAAAATGTGCAACATCATTGCTCAGTAGAAAAACATCAATCAAAAACACCACAGGACACAATCTTATATCCGCTAGGATGGCTGAAATTTTCTTTTTTAAATAAGTGTTGATGAGGATGGGAAAAATTACATCCCTCATATACCATGGGAGGAACATAAATGGTGCCATCATTTTACAAAACAGTTCCTCAGAGGGTTAAATATATTTCTCTGACCCAGCAAGTCCAGTTCTAAGTAAATGAGTTCACTTTTTGAGATAATGAAAACATACATCTGCACTAAAACACATACACAGATAGATGTTCACAGTTGTCCTGTACCTAATAGCCCCACCCTCTAAAAAAATCAATGGAAGAATGGAAATGTAACAACTCTAATGTTTTGCTGACAAATGAATTCACAAAATGTGATATGTTCATATAAAAGAGCATTACACAGCAATAAAAAAAAAGAAATGAAGGACTAAGATCTCAACTTGGGAACCTTAAAAGTGTCATGCTAAATGCAAAAAAACAGTCAGTATATACATATACATATATATACACACACATATATGTGTGTGTATATACGTATATATACATATATACGTGTATATATATGAAATGTATAGAATTGGCAAGTCCACAGAAATAAAAACTGAACTTCTGGTTATCTATGGTTGGTAAAAGCAACAAAGAGAAAGGCACTGCGAAGGGGTATGCTGGGTGTGGAGGTGATGGTGGTGGTGATGCTTGTGGACATGGTTGTGTGGTTGCTAGTGGTAGTGTTTGTGGTGGTAGTGATGTTGGTGATCAGGATGGTGGTAGTGGTGGTTGGGCTGTTGGTGGTCAGGGTGTTGGTGATTTGATGGTGAGGGTGGGACTTGCTGGTGATGGTGGTGATGGTGGTAAAATTATCCTAAAATTGATTGGTCGAGATTGTGCAACTCCATCAATATACCAAGCACCACTGACGTTTACTGTCCGTGGGTGTTTTGTACCGTATGAACTCTATCACAATAATAAAGAAGACAATATTTTCCTTTGTCTATGCTCTTGGGAATTATGGGTCTTATTTTATATCCAGTCCGAAATATATTATCTAACTACACAAACAACAACAAAAAAGAAGTGACATTCTATAAATACACATTCATTTTGCCTTCTCTTTTGACTGCTCTGTGCTCCTTATTTTGGAATCAAGGTTTTCTCACCACTGAGTCTATTTAAACCTGTCTGTCGGAGGTCTTAAAGGCGATGTCAGTCGACGATGGTACGCAAGGGTTATTTTTGCACAGGAGATGTCGAGCCATGGGATTCTGGAAAACAATCTGGTGTCTGTGGCTGACATATGTCAGGAGCTCTTAAAGGAAAGTGACTTCACAGTAGCCAGCTGAGGTGGCAAAGCTCTTCCTTGGCACAAGAAATGAACAGGCTCTGGGCCTCTCATTTTGGATAGGATTGAGAGATTGGCAGTTTACCAGATAAAGACACACAGGTAATGGCTGAAGATTTCCAACAATAGAAAATAAGGGAGGGGGAATAAATGAATGGTGCTAGGAGCTGGTGATTCATGCCTCTAATCCTAGCTACCCAGGAGGATGAGATCTGAGGATGGTAGTTCAAAGCCAGTCTGAGGCAGAAAGTCCATGAGACTTTTATCTCTGACTTATCTGCAAAAACCTGGAAGTGGAGGTCTGGCTCAGATGGTAGAGCACCAGTCATGAGTGAGAAAACCAAGCGAGAGTTCCAAGGCCATGAGTTCAAGCCCCAATACTAGCAACACTCTCTCTCTCTCTCTCTCTCTCTCTCTCTCTCTCTCACACACACACACACACACACACACATAACTACAGTCCCAACTTGGTGATCCATAGATCCAGAGTGAAAACACATGGCTGTTATCTCTCAGCTGAATATATTAGTCAAACCACACTTAGTTCAGGATTTCTTTTCTCCTGATACTTTTTCCTATGTGTGATTGCAGTGATTTGCAAACATCTCCACAGCTTGTTACTGTTACTCAAGCAAAGACTCAGCCCTCCTGATTTTTAGCTTTTCTCAAAAGCATAGGATGTTGGGGAAAAAAAGCTTCCTACCCACAATGTAACCAGGGAAATATATAGAGTTGTAGGATTCTTATTTTCTGAGAGGTGAGCATTTAAAAAATGTTTTCTTATTTTTTTCCATCATGTATTAATAGACCAAACAAAAATAGGATTAAACACTGAAACAGCTTTAAATTCTTCAGAAAAAAAGGAAGAGGTGTGAAAAATAAAGCATAGAGTTTATTTATTCCAGAGGAGATAACCTCCATAGAATCTTCCCTCAGTATCTGTGATGGAATGCGCTCAGAACTACCTGAATTCCGATGAACTTACCCAAGACTGCAAATGCCTCTCGCTGCTTCTAGGATCAAGCAGAGATCCTTTCTGAAATATGAATTCCCAAGATGCAGCATGAGGAGGCATGAATAGTGTGTGAGCGGAATTCTAGGAAGAGAGGGAGACCGTGACAGTGATCCTCAGCCAAAGATCCACAGGCTTCAGGAAGAATTACAGAGAATATTGCCAGTGGGAACATAACTGGTTAACAATGCCAATGAAAACCAAGGGGGTTAAACCAGAGATAATTTTTAATAAGTTTTTTTTATTGTGAAAATACTGTATAGAGGGGTTACAATTACATGAGCAAGGTAGTAAGTACATTTCTTATCAAGCATTGTTGCCTCCTCTGTTTTTTCCCTACCATTCCTGCCCTCCCATCTCCACGAATACACTCCCCCATCCCCCTCCAAAAGTTGTAAAGTTCCTTTTTCGACATAGCGTCTTGTACATCTCACTGTTGCAATGAGTCCACCTGTATCCCTATTTAAACAATTTGTTTTTTCCCTTCCCCTCCCCAAATTATACCAACATCAAATACGGTGAAAACAGGGATTATACTGTGGGGGAGGAACATACAAAGCAACAAAACAATCACCTTATAAATATGTTAGAATGGCATTGCCCCATTTGTTAGGAAATGGAAAGAGTTGAAAAAAAATTATATTAAGTGAAGCAAGCCAGGCTCAAAGAAACATAGGTCCCATGGGTTCCCTTATTTGCAGTAACTAGTATATGTCTGAGACAAGCAGAAAAGGTCAGAAAAGATGATGTTAGGCAAAATGAACTCCAGAGATCATTTTCAAAATAGAATAATATAGAATATTTCAATGTAGAATAACGGAAACCAAAAATACACAATATCTTCAAGTGGAGAAACAAATACAATTGCCAATCTATCATCAACACATACATCCTCTATGCAAAAGTAATAAGAGGTCATATTTGTACATAGATGGCAAGAAATGCAAACACTGGAGACTCAGATTTTTTTTAAAAAAAGGACTTAGGAAGCCAGATGCTGGTGGCTCATGCCTGCAATCCTAGCTATTCAGAAGGCTGTAGTCTGAGGATCACAGTTCAAAACCGGCCCGGGCAGGAAGGTCCGTGAGACTATTATCTCCAATGAACCACCAGAAAACCAGAAGTGGTGCTGTGGCTCAGAGTGGTAGAGAGCTAGTCTTGAGCAAAAGAGCTCAGGGACAGTGTCCAGGCCCAGAGTTCAAGTTCCATAACAGACAAAAAAAAGAATGTACTTCAGTACTAGACTTCTCCTCCTCTACTACTTGAGCTAGATATCCAGCCTGGATTTTTTTTCTTGTTATTTTGGAGGTGGAATCTTTATGGACTTTTCTGCCTGGACGAGTCTCAAAATTTGATCCTCCAGATCTCAGACTGATAAGTATCTAGAATCACAGACACGGACCACTGGTATCTGCCTCAAGAAAGGCTTGGAGGTAGAGAAAAGAATGAAGAACCATGTAATTCTATCTACACTTATCTTCCTTTAGTAACAATAGTATTGTGTGGGATCTAAAGTATACATAAATCATATGCATAGTGGCAATAGAAAATAAGTCAGAATGATCAAAAGTGAGAGTCCCATCTCAATTTTATCAAGGCTCTTCAATGTAAAAATAATCACTATTTTCATATCAGTACCCAGCAAATGGGAAATGATGTTTAAAATATTTTAGCATCAGAAAATATCAAACATCTGGGGGAAAAAAATCTTACAAAGATGTGCCAGAGGTACCTAGATAAGGCACTGAAGTGAATTAAAGACTTAAGCCAATGGAGAGATAAGAGACACAGAAATTGGCAGAATCATGATGTCACTTTCCACTGAATTAATTAATGCAGTCATAAATACAAAGCCGAGCCACTTTTAAATGAAAATTAATGATCCGATTATAAAATTTATAGGGAAATAAAGAAAAGGGCCAGGAATACATAGAATAAAACGCAGAGAGCACGAAGGATCTGTTCTACTTAAAGGAGATTATGCAGCAGTGAGTACTGTGATTTACCACAATGAATACATAAAACAATGGAGCAGAACATCAAATTCAAATTCAGACCCATTGGATACATCCACAACTTATAACAAATGTGTTCCTGTAGGGTAATAAGAGAAGGAAAATGACCACTGGCTCATAGCACACTCCATTCACAAAAATTAAATAAAAATGAGGGGGACTATTGATCCAGATCTATAATTATGAAAAAGGCATACTTGTGGATCACATACACAGGTTGCATCTGGGTTGGCCAGTGATGGCTCACACCTATAATCCTAGTTACTCAGGAGGTTGAGATCTGAATACTGCAATTCAAAGCCAGACCAGGTAGGAAAGTCTGTGAGACCACCCCCCCCTTTTTTTTTTTTTTTTTTTGGTTAGTCGTGAGGCTTGAACTTTCGGTTTTCTAGTGGTTTATTGGAGATAAAAGTCTCACAGACTTTCCTGCTGGGGTTGGCTTTGAACTGCAATCCTCAGATCTCAACCTCCTGCGTAGCTAAGATTATTATAGGCATGAGTCACCGGCATCCCACATTGTGAGACTCTTATCTCCGCTAAACTACCACAAAAGCCTTGGAAATGGAGCTGCGACTCAAATAGTAGAGTGCTAGCCTTGAGCAAAGAAAGCTCAGGGACAGTACCTAGGGCCAGAGTTCAAGCCCAAGGACCTGCACCAAAAACAAAACAAAACAAAAGCCTAAAAATAAACACCCCAAACGAACAACAATCTTGTGTCTATAATATATAAAGTATCAATAGATAAGTAAGAATAACAGAAAATACATCGTGATTTATATCAACAGATCACCAAAGAAGATCACCAAATAGACCATCAGGTAAGGTCTCAACCTGACTTGGAACCAGAGAAATGGAAGTGAAGACTGTAAGAGGCACCTCACACCCAGCACCCAGCAGAACACTTCCCCCTCCAGCATTGGCTGGGATGTGAGGCAGACAGAACACTCGATCGTTACTGAGTCCATGTAACTGAGAATGAACCTTCTAGAAAGCAGTCTGACACATCCAGTTAAGTTTCAACTATCATTGCACTTCTAGGTAGAGCAATAACACGTATGCATGCATGTATTCACAGAAAGACAGGTACAAGAATGTTCATAGCAATATTGCTGATACTTGTGCAAATGAACAGAGTGGGTAAAGCATTGTGGGTTTATATACATATTACAGGAAGGAAAATAGGCAAACCATAGAGACACAGTATAAGACTGAGCTAAAGAATCACCAAACAATTCCAAACTCTCATCCTATAGAAAAGGTTAAAAACTAGGCAACATCATTAGCTAAGAAGTAATAAGATAGAGATTAGAGGCTGTTTGGGGGTGGTTGGACAATTGTTTGCTTACCGATTACTTAGATGTACATTTATATTTCTAACATTTTCCTGTATGTGAACATAAATAAAAGCTATACAGATTGTTATTAAAGTTATAACATCTTTTGTATGGAGCTAGACGTCTGTGGCTCACGCCTAGCTACTCAGGAGGCTGAGATCTGAGGATCAAGGTTCATAGCTAGCCCAGGCAGGAAAGTCCATGAGACTCATCTCTAATTAAGCACTAAAAAAGCCAACAGTGAAATGTGGCTCAAGCAGTAGAGTGCTTGCCTTAAGCAGAAAAGCTCAGGGATAGCGTTCAGGCCCTGAGTTCAAGTACCAGGACTGATATACACATATACCCAGCCCTCACACAAATGCACACACACAAAACCCAAGCTGGTGTGGTGGCCCACATCTCTTAGCAATAAGAGGTAAAGGTAAGATAATCAAGGTAAAGCCCTTTCTGAAAAATAAACTACAACAAATAACGGTCAGGGCATGGTTCAAGTGGTACAGTACTTCCCCAGTGGGAGAAAAATTCCAATTATTCCTAGAATTAAGTGCGTTGCTTAACTAATTAGAGTCTATTAGACAGTCTACCAACTGAGATTTGACAATTTACTTAAAATTGTCACATATTCTTGATGAATTGCAATCAGTTTGCTTTCAGGACATTTAAGCGAATGGTTGTGTTTTTTTTTTTTTGACACATCCCAATTAACATGTAGATTAATTTGTTTCATTAGAAATCAGATATGTAAAAAAAAATCCTATGCTTTCATTCCTGTTTGAATCGTTACTTTTAATTTCACTCCTCAGAAAATTATGCTGTGATAGTTGCCTTATTTATTTTTCTGAGAGAAAACCAACTGAGCGCTGGATGTTTAACTCGCCGTGCTCAAAAGTGCAGTTCAGTAAACCAAATTCCCCCAGCATTCTCCAGGTTAATACTTTTCAAGTTGTGATGCAAAGAATTTCAAATATCTAGCCTATTTTAGATGTAGATGACAGTGAACATATAGCATGGAGTCTCAGATCTGAGGGCTGGCAAGGTGTAGGATTAAGGGAATTTATTCTTTCTCTGTTTCCTTTTATCCTTTTTTTTTTCAATTTCTTCTTCCTGTTCATTCTTAGAAAGCCTATCCGTGCATGTTTCCAGGTTTGTACTAACCCTCCAGCTGTAGCTCCCAATGAATACTCTGAGAATTTACTTTATAGACACTTTCATTAAAAGTATAGCTCTGGCTGGGCACTGGTAGCTCACATCTATAATCCTAGTTCCTCAAGAGGCTGAGAGGTGAGGATCATGGCTCAAAGCCAGCCCAGGTAGGGAAGTCTGTGAGACATCTTATTGCCAATTAACCAACCCCCAAACTGGAAATGGAGCTGTGGCTCAAGTAATAGAGCACTAGCCTTGAGTGAGGGGCAGCCCCCGGACCATGAGTTCAAGCCCCAGTACTGACACACACAGAAATAATATACAACTCTGGATCAAGTAGTAACGTTGATATTAGTTCCAGATATCCCAAAAGATCCAGCAGATTTAGAGGACAGACCTTATACAAACACTCTATTCTCTTCCTTCTCAGTTACCATCCCAACAGAACCTATATTTGAGGTTTTGGTATTTGTGAGAATCCCAAGTACAAATACACTGACACCCCCCAACGCATCTCTTGAATAGCTGATATATGTAAATCAGAGTCAGAATACATGACAGTTGAGCTGACACCAAATGGGACTCAAAGAGACCCACCGACAGAAGATAGCTAGCCCCAGGTGGGTGTCAGTAGCTCACGCCGGGAATCCTAGCTACCCAGGTGGCTGAGATCTGAGGATCCTGAAGTTGGCTATTGTCAGAGCGGGAGGAGTGGGAAGGGAGATCAATCAGTAGAGCAATCTCCAGCATAAAGCAAGGTGGGGCAGAGAGTGGTAAGGAGTGAGCAGAGCAGGGCCCTCCAAAGGGACGGGTATTATTGAAATCCCAGGTACGGTAAGTTGCTATGAACAAAAACACCTTCACTAGAATAAAAGGCACTGGGGTGAAATGAACCAGAGCAGGTGCCAGGCAAAGCAGCAGCTGGTGGCTGCAGGTTGGAAGGATTCAATCCACAGCTTTTGTGAGGACATACTAACTTCACGCTGATCTCTACCTTCTGGTTGTGGTCTGAGCATAGGGCCAGCTCTGGACTTCCTGTACCATATCAACCCTGAGTTTGTGAACTCAGCCCTACTAAGCACTTTCCTTGATCATCTCAAGTGTACCCCCCCACACACACACACACACACTGCCACGCTCAGCCTTCAGTAAGAAGGCAGAGCCAGGGAAAAAGCATCATGAGTCATACATTTTTATGCAGTAGTAATTCAATTAACACCTCAGGAAGTACAGACAGAAGGTATTGCTTCCATCTTTGGATAGGTGAAACAAACAAAAAAATACACAATGAAGACCAAGCTAGGACAGCCTTAAGTGGAGACTCTATCAGGAGAAAAATTTCTAGAGGCAAGACTATGAGAAGCTACTATCCTGGCTACTAAGGCTGCCTGTGATCACGCCCAGGGTTGTTAGAAAGCCTCCCCTTTCCCTTCCTCCTTGTGTCTATGGTCATTGTCAGCCTCTTGTCTAGATGTGAGGGGAAGGGGACAGAGGGGTAGGGAGGGGGAATCAAATACTGTCTGGCTACATTGACCTCTGTTCTTTGACCCTTTCCATAACAAGCCCCAGAGAGCATCTCCTTCTTAGGCTGAATTCTCCATCAAGAGGTATTGATCCCTTTTAGAGATGGACACAAGGGTTTGGTGCAGAGGTGAATGGAAGATGGCGGTGCTCCCATAAGGCAGTGGCCATGTATTTCACTCAGAACGCGTCATTCCAATGTGACCATGGTCCTGAAGGGACCAAAACTCACCAGTGGCGAAGACAACATTCCTCGAGACCAGGCGGTGCTCCACGATGGAGAACTGGGGGAGCTCGATCCTTTCCACACCCGTGACAGCCTTGTCCCCGCCACGCCAGTAAAATTCAATGTCATCTGTGGTGTAGCCATCTACCAGGAAAGAAAAGGAAGGAACGTGGCAGACGTGAGACAGTCATCATTTCGTAGAAACCACACAGCCAAAGAAACTCACCAAGGGCTGCGGATGTGGCTCAGTGGTTAGAGTGCTTGCCTAGCATGCATGAAGCCCTAGGTTCGATTCCTCAGTACCACATCCACAGAAGAAGAAACTCATGGAATGGAAGCAGCAGCTCAGTCATATTTGAAGATTGGTTTAGTGGGCTTGTCTGTAACAAGTGCCACCCAAGAATGAATTTTCAAGTGTTTTCTTTTGTGTTCACTGTGTGGTTTGGTTGGTACCAATTTGGTCTTAAAAGGGACAGCCACTAGGCTAAGATGGGACAGAGGGGGTCTGGCTAGACTTGCATCTGTAGAGAACAGCCCTACGGCTGGCCCAGACATTATATAAAGGAGATATCTTGACGGGAATGAATAAGACAATGGTAAGAAAAGATGAGAACTCAAGTAGAAAGGATAAGAAAAGGCAGAGGCTCAACAGGAGCTGGGAGCTGAGTTACCTAGACAGTGATTGATGACATAAACTCTCCAAGCAAAACCAGTGCTCTCCTTTGTGTGTGTGGGTGCTTCATCTACTCTCTCTAGCCGTGAGGTCTGCTCACCAGAGACGTCCCATTGTGTGTGTGTGTGTGTGTGTGTGTGTGTGTGTGTGTGTGTGTGAGTCGTAAGGCTTGAACTCAGACTCTGGGCACTGTCTCTGAGCTCTTTTGCTTGAGGCTAGTGCTCTACCACTTTGAGCCACAGCTCTACTTCTGGTTTTTCTGGTGGTTCATTGCAGATAGACTTTCCTACCAGGGTTGGCTTCGAACCAGATCTCAGCCACCTGAGTAGCTAGGATTACAGGTGTGAGCCACCAGCACCCGGCTCAACTTTATTTTTTACACCCAGGAGTCTCCCAAAGGGGTGAGATTAGCTTTTTACAGCAAGCTCAATTAAAAAATCAAAATGCATGTGAGGAAAAAATACCATACAATCTAATAGATTTTGGGATATGAATGTATCCAATTGAAAGGTAGACAAATGAACCAGAGATGTAGGGGACATCTGTATCTGTCTCCACAACTAAGGCTAGCTCTTTATGGAAGTCTGCTGTCATCTTTGTGCAAATGTGTGTGTGTGTGTGTGTGTGTGTGTGTGCCAGTACTAGGGCTTGAACTCAAGGCCTGTTCTTGCTTGAGTTTTCCACTAGAAGGCTGGCACGGTACTATATGAGCTACAGGTCTGCTTCCAGGAATTTTTTTTTTTCCTGCTTCATTGGAGATAAACGTCATCATGAACTATCTATTATAGTTCAAGCGTGCAATCCTCAGATTTCAGCTTCCTGGATAACTAGGATTACAACTATGAGGCACCAGTGCTTTGTTACAACCATCTTTAATAAAACAAACACCTGGCCGTGCTACTGCTCTATGCTTTGAGTTCTCAACTGCTTCCCAGTACAGCTGATTAACAAAAAAATAACAACCTAAATCTGAGCTCCTCATGAGGAACTTATGGACCTAGGGTCCTGGGTCCTGGGTACCTCTTCTCACCTCTCACTTACCAGCCCTGCCCCACCGGTCTCCTTCTGTTCTGGCTAGGTCTCTATGTCCTCTGAACATCTACTGTGCGTGGCTCTTCCTTCTTGAGGTTTGTATGTACACTAGTGCACTTCAATCTTTCTGGTAAAACTTATAAACACCCCCAGCCCTTGTAGCAAACTGTAGTTCTTTCGAAACTTCTATTCGTTTCCTGCCTTTTCTAGAAAAGAAACTCTGTGAATGTAAGCATTATATATAAATATATATACATATGTATTCAATTATTTTCTTCAAGTCGTTGTACAGAGGAGTTGCCATTTAACAGAGCAGTTTATGCCTCTTGATCAATGTCACCCCTTTCAACCCTCTTACCTGCCCCTCCCATCCTACCCCTTCCCTCACTTCTCTTAATGTTCAGGTTACGTATTGAATTTTTTTGGCATTTCACAAAGCAATTTATGTATAAAATGCACCTTGGTCTGTGCCTCCCTTCCACATCTTCACCCCCCTTCCATCTGCCCCTTCCCTTATTTTTCTCAGTGCTGTAGCATAGACAACACATGCTTGCCTGCATTCCACTCATTTCTCCCATTCCTTCTTCTATGGTTCTCTTCTTAACCCACCCCTCACCCCTCGCAAATACTCATTTCTCAGTGCTCATTATGTTGGGCTTTGACTTAGATGAATCTAGAAGTCAGCACACTGGGTGGCACCCAAGCAGTTACAAATGAATTAATTGTAGTATAAGAGAATCTATGGAGAGCACAAATAGTACAATTCTTTAGAAAGACTATGTCTCCTTTATATACAATTCTGCTAGCACAGTGTCTGCCTAGGAGCTGTGGGTAGAGCCCAATAGCAGAGATCTTGTTTAGCATGTGCAAATCTCTGGGCCCAGGCACTAAAAATGAATGAAAACACAACTGAAAAACAAAACAACAACCAAAAAAAAAAAAAAAAAGACCCAGTGCTTGCAAGGAGTTCAAGATTCTCTACATATTTGTTGGATAAATCCATGGATCAATGAATTTGTCCTGGAAAGAAGGACAAAAAAGCTACATACTTTGCTTCTCCATCCCCAATGGAGATATGAGTAATAGCCAGGCCACCCAAGAATTGGACTTTCATCTCAAAAGCTTTTTTTTTGTTGTTGTTGTCAGCTGTGGGGCCTGAACTCTGGTCCTGGGCGCTGTCCCTCAGCTCTTCAGCTCAAGGCTAGCGCTCTACCACTTGATCTACAGCACCACTTCCAGCTTTTGCGGCTTATGTGCTGCTGAGGAATCGAACCCAGGGCCTCATGCATGCAAGGCAAGCGCTCTACCACTGAGCCACCTTCGGGGTTGGGGCCTTGCACATTGAGGGGAAGGGGTCTCTGCTCTGGCAGATCTTTCTGCATGTCGTACTCTGCATCATAGCAAAGGATGCTGTATGGTCAGATATCACTATCTGTCCGGGCAGTCCCAAGAGGAGCTGCTTCCTTACTTAGACCCCGTGTTTGCCTTTCCCATACCTTCATCGTCTCATTGGACTCATGCCTTCTGGCCACGCAGAATCTATTTAACTTCCCAAGATAACTCTTCAACTGCTGGGAGCCATCATCTCTCCCCTGAGCCTGCTGTTCTCTTTGGTAAATGTCCCCAGATGATTCAATTATGCATCACTCGACATGATTTCAATTCCTCATTCTCTCGAGAGCAAGACTCTCAGAAAGCATGGCAGGTATGCAGTGGCTGAGCGCCTTCACGACCTGGAGACCAGCTTCCCAAGGGGCCATCTCTCCATACTTTCACATACACCTTCCCTCTTCGCCTCAACTACTTCCAGCGACACTGCCATGTTACAGTCATTGAACCACCCCAAGGTTCAGTGGGATCATTTACAACTTTTCCTCTAAGAGATCAATAGTGAATCACGCTATAACAGGTCAGGGGGGACAGGAAGGATGCCTATTTGTTAGACACTACAGATTCAGCTCGGCACTAAATTACCAATAAAGCAGCTGAGCTGCTATTGGTGGCTCATGCCTGTATTCCTAGCAAATCAGGAGGCTGAAACCTGAAGATTGCATTTCAAAGCCAGCCTGGGGAAGATAAGTCAGTGAGACTCTTCTCTCTAACTTAAGCACTCCAAACCTAGAAGTGGAGCTGTGGCTCAAGTAAAAGTGAAGAGACAGTGTTCAAAACCTTGAGTTTAAAGCTGTAACGCTGGCACACATGAAAAAAAGAAAAACAACCCAAAAACCAATCCTGCATCTGAACCACCCCATAAATGGAAGCAAATTGCCGAGATGCAGAAACGGCTCCCTTCTAAGTTGGAGATCCTGATGGGAAATGAGTTCTGCTTGGACTGCTAGAGGTCTCAGCGGTTCAGCCACTCATGCGTGATGAAGCATATTGTAAGAAAATTGCATCACAGTGTTTGCTCTTGTCTTGCTGAATGGACTGAGACAGGGAGCATTTGTTTTCCTATATTGTAGCACAGCAAACAGACTCCCATAATCAGATTAGAATAAAGGAGTCTTTTGTAGAGTCTGTCTGTCATTATCTCTCTATTTCTCTGTATCTCCCCATCTCTGTGTGTGTGTGTGTGTGTGTGTGTGTGCGCACACACATGCGCGCACGCTCCTGTACATATGTGTATGTTTCTATCTCTATCTTCCTCCCTCTGTTGACAAGCTAACTCCTAGAGTTTAGTTAAACCTACTGGGAAATCAAACACAGGGTTTTATGCATGCTAGGCAAGTACTCTACCACTGACCTACAACCCTGGTCTAATTGTTTTTTTTTAATTATTAATAAGTTTTTTATTGTGAAAATACCATACAGAAGGGTTACAATTACATGAGCAAGGTAATCAGTACATTTCTTATCAAGCGTTGTTGCCTCCTCCTTTGTTTCTCCTACCATCCCTGCCCTCCCATCTCCCCCACCCCCTGCCAAAGGTTAAAGTTCGTTTTTCAACAGCATCTTGTACATTTCATTGTTGCAATGGGTCCACCTGTATCCCTATTTAAGCAATTTGTTTTTTCCCTTTCCCTCCCCAAATTATACCAACATCAAATACAATGAAAACAGGGGTTATTCTTTTAAGACAACATTTTTATTTTCTTCTAAATTCTAAGCAAGTCAGGCACTGGCAGTTCACTCCTGTAATCCTAGCTCAGGAAGCTGAAATCTAAGGATTGTGGTTCGAAGCCAGCCCAAGTGGCAAAGTCAGCGAGACTCCAATAGTTTTTATCTCCAATAAAAACTATTCAGGAAAAGCAGGAAGTGGTGCTGTGGCTCAAGTGGTAGAGCACTAGCCTTGAGCACAAAGAGGCTCAGGGACAGTGCCTAGGTTCTGAGTTCAAGCCCCAGAACCAACAAAAGTATAACAACAACAAAACAAATGAATGCTAAGCAAGAAAATTATATTTGTTCTATGGGAATCTTTATTTCATATGAGCAGGTAGGACAGCCCAGTGTTCAGCTGATTACTTTATAGTTTAAAACTGCAAACAAACAGATTCATCTATTATCAAGTTAAATTTCTTTTGGGAGAACAGTGCTGAGGTTGAAACTCAGGACCTTGAAATCACTAGACAGTGGCGCTACTACTCAAGCCATGCCTCCAAGCCTGGTTTTCTGCCACTTATTTTTTTCCCATGGTCGTGGGACCTGAACTCTGGGCCTGGGTGCTGTCCCTCAGCTCTTCAGCTCAAGACTAGTGTTCTTGAGCTGCTTCCAGCTTTTTCTGCTTATGTGGTGCTGAGGAATCGAACCCAAGGCCTCATGCATGCAAGGCAAGCACTCTACCACTGAGCCACCTTCCCAATCCTCTGCCAGTTATTTTTATGAGACAGAGTCTTAATTTTCCACCGGGGAGTGCACCTGCACTGTGGTGTGCCTACTTTAGGCCTCTCATGGTTGCTGGAATTACAAGTACACACCACAGAGCAAGGCTATGGATGGAGAAGGAGGTCCCACAACCTTTTCTCCCCAGGTCCCGGCCTCATTTTTTTTTTAAAAGAGAATTGAAATGTATGTCAAGAACCTGAATGCCTTGGGAAAAAACCAAAGCGAACTCATAACCAAAAGACCTTAAAGCATAGAGGGGAAGAGAAAGAAACCCAGACACAGATACACACAGCTTTCAATCTCCAGGGTGCAGTTCTGCTCGTCCAGCGGGTACCTCCGGAGGTCCATCATACACGCTGCTGTCGTGGTGATTCTGAAACACATAAAGCCCAAGGGATGCCAATGACGAAACAGCTGTGTGGGTTCCTCTTCCCCACAGCATGCCTGAATACTAATCTCCTCTTACAGCATGCACGAATGTACTTGAAAGAGAAAGATGCTCTTCCGATATACTACAGACCCAGCTTTATCCATAAAATGAAACACCATGATACTTTCATTTCATTTAAATATTTTAATTGACTTTTTTGTATGTTTATCGTGTACAATAGGTCTTTTAAAGCATGTATATGCCAGGTGCTGGTGGCTCACGCCTTGCATTCCTAGCTATTCAAAAGGCTGAGATATGAAGATCGTGGTTCAAAGCCAGCCTGGGAAAGGAAAGTCTGTGAGACTCTTATCTCCAATGAACCACCAGAAAACCAGAAGTGGCGCTGTGGCTCCAAGTGGTAGAGAGCTAGCCTTGATCAAAAGAACTCAGGGGCAGTGCCCAGGCTCTGAGTTCATATCCCATGACAACAACCAGCACCACCACCAATAATAATAATATTAAACATGTATATGTCAAGGAATGGCATTAACGTAGGAACCACTATACATACTTATATTTTGTGTGTGTGGTACACTCTTAAAATTGATTCTCTCAGCATGTATAGAATACATTATCAACTAGCAGCACCATATCCAATAACAATGCTTTTAAACCCTTTCCAATTGTTACTTGAGGTCTTTGGAGTTTGGCTAACCAAGGATTTCTATGGAAAATGCATACATTCCATTTTGATTTTGTCTCCTTCTCTGTTGGGTCCCTAATTTCCACGTGGGATAAGAGATTCAGTTAAGATTGAGTTCTTTGCTTTTTCCATGTGGAGGGTTTTGGGGTACCGACATGTCCACAGGCTGTACTTTGGAACTTGGGATCCAGCTTTTTTCTTATTCTTATTATATTATAGTTATCTATTGGGTTGAATTCTTACTAGAGCCCCATCCCCACCCCCTGTGTGATGATCAATATTTTCAAAGAGAATATCTGGCTTTTCTGTTATTCATTATGAATCAAAATCCAGGGAGTTAACTTTCCTCAGGGTCATCTACCTGCATGGAAGGAATTTATACAATGATCTAAAGCCAGCCACGTTTCCAGCAGGCCAGCCATATGTGAAGCCAGCCATACGTAGAGACAGCACACCTCTAGAAGCAAGTGGTCTTCACCTTGTGCTTTCTGTCTCCCTTAGGAAAAGCAATGGCACGCAACAATTAAGCCATTGTGAATTACGCTGTCTTTCTTTAGAATCCCAACCTTTCCCGACCATTGGAGAAGCTGACTAGACTGGAGTGAAACTCTGAATCAAGGACCACTAACCATTAGCTAACTGGTCAGAAAAAGATGGCTTGACTGAACTGAAGGGAAGAGGGAAGCTAAAGGGATTCTCTCACGGAAATCATTGTGAGGGGGAAGGGAGGGGAGGGGAAGCTCCATCATATAGAGACTTTAAATGTCATTCTCAAGCTGGAGAGCAGCGCATGAAACCAGAGGTAGAAAGAACAGACTAATGGTGGAGGAAAGGGATGTTGGTTCATATATGCAGGTAACAGCATCCTCCAAGCTCAGGTAGGAGGTGTGTTCTGGGTGGTCCTAGAGTCTTGGTTACAGCCACTCAGAGGGGGATGGCAGGATGTGTTATGGAAACTGAAGGATGAAACATCCTTCAGTGAATGAGTGGACCAAGAGAATGTGAGATATATGTGTGTGCGTGTGTGTACACTGTGTGTTTATGACATATTACATATCAGTTATACACACAGGCACAATGTTATTTTATTCATGCATCAGAAATAATAAAGTGTCACTTGCAGGGAAATGGATGGATATGAAAAAAAATTATGGTAAGGGGCTGGGAAGGTGGCTCAGTGGTAGAGTGCTTGCCTCACATGCATGAGGCCCTGGGTTCGATTCCCCAGCACCACATAAAAAGAAAAAGCCGGACATGGCTCAAGTGGTAGAGCGCTCGCCTTGAGCAAAAGCAGCTCAGGGACAGCACCCAGGGCTGAGTTCAAGCCCCAGGACTGACAACAAAAAAAATATGTTAAGTGAGAGACAAATGGTGCATGTTTTCTCTCATATGATTATAATCTAAATTATAACTATATCTGGGAACACACAGAGAATCATATGTAGATATACACAAACTGACTGAGGTATAGTATATACTTAGGAAAGTTGAAACATGAATTGCCAGCTGGAGGGATGGGTTGGGGGAGGCAGATGAATGGAGAGAGGAAGAAGGTGCAAATGCAGGCATAATATTCAACATATATGTGTGAAAATGGAACTAGGAAAAAAGAGGGAACGGTGAGATCTGGAGAGATGGGATGACAGGGGTGACCTTGATCAAGATGCGCCGTACTCATACACTGCCACGCACTGTACTCATATACTGCCACGTGCTGTGGTCATATACTGACACACTGTACTCATACACTGCCACGCACTGTACTCATATACTGTCACGTGCTGTACTCATATACTGACACACTGTACTCATATACTGACACACTGTACTCATATACTGACACGCACTGTACTCATATACTGACACGCACTGTACTCATATACTGACACACTGTACTCATATACTGACACGCTGTACTCATATACTGACACACTGTACTCATATACTGACACGCACTATACTCATATACTGACACACTGTACTCATATACTGACACACTGTACTCATATACTGACACACACTGTACTCATATACTGACACACTGCATTCATATACTGACACACTGTACTCATATACTGACACACTGTACTCATATACTGACACACTGTACTCATATACTGACACAATGTACTCATATACTGACACGCGCTGTACTCATATACTGACACACTGTACTCATATACTGACACGCGCTGTACTCATATACTGACACACTGTACTCATATACTGACACACTGTACTCATATACTGACACGCACTGTACTCATATACTGACACACTGTACTCATATACTGACACACTGTACTCATATACTGACACACACTGTACTCATATACTGACACACTGTACTCATATACTGACACGCGATGCACTCATATACTGACACACTGTACTCATATACTGACACACTGTACTCATATACTGATACGCGCTATACTCATATACTGACACAATGTACTCATATACTGACACACACTGTACTCATATATTGACACACTGTACTCATATACTGACACGCGCTGTACTCATATACTGACACACTGTACTCATATACTGACACACACTGTACTCATATACTGACACACTGTACTCATATACTGACACACTGTACTCATATACTGACACGCGCTGGACTCATATACTGACACGCGCTGGACTCATATACTGACACACTGTACTCATATACTGACACGCGCTGTACTCATATACTGACACGCGCTGTACTCATATACTGACACACTGTACTCATATACTGACACACTGTACTCATATACTGACACACTGTACTCATATACTGACACACACTGTACTCATATACTGACACACTGTACTCATAAACTGACACACTGTACTCATATACTGACACACTGTACTCATATACTGACACGCGCTGTACTCATATACTGACACGCACTGTACTCATATACTGACACGCGCTGTACTCATATAGTGACACGCGCTGTACTCATATACTGACACACTGTACTCATATACTGACACGCGCTGTACTCATATACTGACACGCGCTGTACTCATATACTGACACGCGCTGCACTCATATACTGACACGCGCTGTACTCATATACTGACACGCGCTGTACTCATATACTGACACGCGCTGTACTCATATACTGACACACTGTACTCATATACTGACACACGCTGTACTCATATACTGACACACTGTACTCATATACTTACACGCACTGTACTCATATACTGACACGCGCTGTACTCATATACTGACACACTGTACTCATATACTGACACACTGTACTCATGTATTGACACACTGTACTCATATACTGACACACTGTACTCATATACTGACACGCGCTGTACTCATGTACTGACACGCGCTGTACTCATATACTGACACACTGTACTCATATACTGACACACACTGTACTCATATACTGACACACTGTACTCATATACTGACACACTGTACTCATATACTGACACGTGCTGTACTCATATACTGACACACTGTACTCATATACTGACATGCGCTGTACTCATATACTGACACACTGTACTCATATACTGACACACACTGTACTCATATGCTGACACACTGTACTCATATACTGACACACTGTACTCATACACTGACACGCACTGTACTCATATACTGACACGCGCTGTACTCATATACTGACACACGCTGTACTCATATACTGACACACTGTACTCATATACTGACACACTGTACTCATATACTGACACGCGCTGTACTCATATACTGACACACTGTACTCATATACTGACACGCACTGTACTCATATACTGACACACTGTAGTCATTACTGACACACTGTACTCATATACTGACACGCGCTGTACTCATATACTGACACACGGTATTCATATACTGACATGCGCTGTACTCATATACTGACACGCACTGTACTCATATACTGACACACTGTACTCATATACTGACACACTGTACTCATATACTGCCACACTGTACTCATATAGACACGCACTGTACTCATATACTGACACAGTGTACTCATATACTGACACGCGCTGTACTCATATACTGACACGCGCTGTACTCATATACTGACCCACTGTACTCATATACTGACACGCGCTGTACTCATATACTGACACACTGTACTCATATACTGACACACTGTACTCATATACTGACACACAGTACTCATATACTGACACGCGCTGTACTCATATACTGACACACTGTACTCATATACTGACACACTGTACTCATATACTGACACACTGTACTCATATACTGACACGCACTGTACTCATATACTGACACGCGCTGTACTCATATACTGACACACTGTACTCATATACTGACACACTGTACTCATATACTGACACACTGTACTCATATACTGACACACTGTACTCATATACTGACACGCGCTGTACTCATATACTCACACACTGTACTCATATACTGACACGCGCTGTACTCATATAATGACACGCGCTGTACTCATATACTGACACACTGTACTCATATACTGACACGCGCTGTACTCATATACTGACACACTGTACTCATATACTGACACACTGTACTCATATACTGACACGCGCTGTACTAATATACTGACACACTGTACTCATATACTGACACACTGTACTCATATACTGACACGCACTGTACTCATATACGGACACGCGCTGTACTCATATACTGACACACTGTACTCATATACTGACACACTGTACTCATATACTGACAAAATGTACTCATATAATGACACGCACTGTACTCATATACTGACACACTGTACTCATATACTGACACACTGTACTCATATACTGACACGCGCTGTGCTTATATACTGACACGCACTGTACTCATATACTGACACGCACTGTACTCATATACTGACACGCGCTGTACTCATATACTGACACACACTGTACTCATATACTGACACACTGTACTCATATATGGACACACTGTACTCATATACTGACACGCGCTGTACTCATATACTGACACACTGTACCATATACTGACACGCGCTGTACTCATATACGGACACGCGCTATACTCATATACTGACACACTATACTCATATACTGACACGTGCTGTACTCATATACTGACACGCACTGTACTCATATACTGACACGCACTGTACTCATATACAGACACACTGTACTCATATACTGACACACTGTACTCATATACTGACACACTGTACTCATATACTGACACGCGCTGTACTCATATACTGACACTCTGTACTCATATACTGACACACTGTACTCATATACTGACACGTGCTGTACTCATATACTGACACGCACTGTACTCATATACTGACAAACGTTACTCATATACTGACACACTGTACTCATATACTGACACGCGCTGTACTCATATACTGACACACTGTAATCATATACTCACACACTGTACTCATATACTGACACACTGTACTCCTATACTGACACGCGCTGTACTCATATACTGACACGCACTGTACTCATATACTCACACACTGTACTCATATACTGACACGCGCTGTACTCATATACTGACACGCACTGTACTCATATACTGACACACACTGTACTCATATACTGACACACTGTACTCATATACTGACACACTTTACTCATATACTGACACGCACTGTACTCATATACTGACACGCAGTACTCATATACTGACACACTGTACTCATATACTGACACGCGCTGTACTCATATACTGACGCGCGCTGTACTCATATACTGACACACTGTACTCATATACTGACACGCACTGTACTCATATACTGACATGCGCTGTACTCATATACTGACACACTGTACTCATATACTGACACGCGCTGTACTCATATACTGACACACGCTGTACTCATATACTGACACGCACTGTACTCATATACTGACACGCGCTGTTCTCATATACTGACATACTGTACTCATATACTGACACACGCTGTACTCATATACTGACTCACTGCACTCATATAGTGGCACACTGTACTCATATACTGACACGCACTGTACTCATATACTGACACACTGTACTCATATACTGACACGCACTGTACTCATATACTGACACACTGTACTCATATACTGACAGGCAGTGTACTGATATACTGACACGCACTGTACTCATATACTGACACACTGTACTCATATACTGACACACTGTACTCATATACTGACACACTGTACTCATATACTGACACGCGCTGTACTCATATACTGACAGGCGCTGTACTCATATACTGACACGCGCTGTACTCATATACTAACACACTGTACTCATATACTGACACGCGCTGTACTCATATACTGACACGCGCTGTACTCATATACTGACACACAGTACTCATATACTGACACGCACTATACTCATATACTGACACACTGTACTCATATACTGACACACGGTACTCATATACTGACACGCGCTGTACTCATATACTGGCACACTGTACTCATATACTGACACGCGCTGTACTCATATACTGACACGCTGTACTCATATACTGACACTCTGTACTCATATACTGACACACTGTACTCATATACTGACATGCGCTGTACTCATATACTGACTCGCGCTGTACTCATATACTGCCACGCGCTGTACTCATATACTGACACACTGTACTCATATAGTGACACGCGCTGTACTCATATACTGACACACTGTACTCATATACTGACACACTGTACTCATATACTGACACGCACTGTACTGATATACTGACACACTGTACTCATATACTGACACACTGTACTCATATACTGACACGCACTGTACTGATATACTGACACACTGTACTCATATACTGACACACTGTACTCATATACTGACACGCTGTACTCATATACTGACACGCGCTGCTCTCATATACTGACACACTGTACTCATATACTGACACGCACTGTCCTCATATACTGACACACTGTACTCATATACTGACACGCACTGTACTCATATACTGACACGCGCTGTACTCATATACTGACACACTGTACTCATATACTGACACACTGTACTCATATACTGACACACTGTACTCATATACTGACACACGCTGTACTCATATACTGACACGCACTATACTCATATACTGACACACTGTACTCATATACTGACACACTGTACTCATATACTGACACGCGCTGTACTCATATACTGACACACTGTACTCATATACTGACACGCGCTGTACTCATATACTGACACGCTGTACTCATATACTGACCCTCTGTACTCATATACTGACACACTGTACACATATACTGACATGCGCTGTACTCATATACTGACTCGCGCTGTACTCATATACTGCTACGCGTTGTACTCATATACTGACACACTGTACTCATATAGTGACACGCGCTGTACTCATATACTGACACACTGTACTCCTATACTGACACACTGTACTCATATACTGACACGCACTGTACTGATATACTGACACACTGTACTCATATACTGACACACTGTACTCATATACTGACACGCTGTACTCATATACTGACACGCGCTGCTCTCATATACTGACACACTGTACTCATATACTGACACGCACTGTACTCATATACTGACATGCGCTGTACTCATATACTGACACACTGTACTCATATACTGACACACTGTACTCATATACTGACACGCGCTGTACTCATATACTGACACACGCTGCACTCATATACTGACACACTGTACTCATATACTGACATGCTGTACTCATATACTGACACACACTGTACTCATATACTGACACACTGTACTCATATACTGACACACTGTACCCATATACTGACACACTGTACTCATATACTGACACGCGCTGCACTCATATACTGACACACTGTACTTATATACTGACACGCGCTGTACTCATATACTGACACACTGTACTCATATACTGACACACTGTACTCATATACTGACATGCGCTGTACTCATATACTGACACGCGCTGTACTCATATACTGACACGCTGTACTCATATACTGACACACTGTACTCATATACTGACACACTGTACTCATACACTGACACGCACTGTACTCATATACTGACACACTGTACTCATATACTGACACACTGTACTCATATACTGACACGCACTGTACTCATATACTGACACAGTGTACTCATATACTGACACGCGCTGTACTCATATACGGACACGCGCTGTACTCATATACTGACACACTGTACTCATATACTGACACGCGCTGTACTCATATACTGACACACTGTACTCATATACTGACACACGGTACTCATATACTGACACGCGCTGTACTCATATACTGGCACACTGTACTCATATACTGACACGCGCTGTACTCATATACTGACACGCTGTACTCATATACTGACACTCTGTACTCATATACTGACACACTGTACTCATATACTGACATGCGCTGTACTCATATACTGACTCGCGCTGTACTCATATACTGCCACGCGCTGTACTCATATACTGACACACTGTACTCATATAGTGACACGCGCTGTACTCATATACTGACACACTGTACTCATATACTGACACACTGTACTCATATACTGACACGCACTGTACTGATATACTGACACACTGTACTCATATACTGACACACTGTACTCATATACTGACACGCACTGTACTGATATACTGACACACTGTACTCATATACTGACACACTGTACTCATATACTGACACGCTGTACTCATATACTGACACGCGCTGCTCTCATATACTGACACACTGTACTCATATACTGACACGCACTGTCCTCATATACTGACACACTGTACTCATATACTGACACGCACTGTACTCATATACTGACACGCGCTGTACTCATATACTGACACACTGTACTCATATACTGACACACTGTACTCATATACTGACACACTGTACTCATATACTGACACACGCTGTACTCATATACTGACACGCACTATACTCATATACTGACACACTGTACTCATATACTGACACACTGTACTCATATACTGACACGCGCTGTACTCATATACTGACACACTGTACTCATATACTGACACGCGCTGTACTCATATACTGACACGCTGTACTCATATACTGACCCTCTGTACTCATATACTGACACACTGTACACATATACTGACATGCGCTGTACTCATATACTGACTCGCGCTGTACTCATATACTGCTACGCGCTGTACTCATATACTGACACACTGTACTCATATAGTGACACGCGCTGTACTCATATACTGACACACTGTACTCCTATACTGACACACTGTACTCATATACTGACACGCACTGTACTGATATACTGACACACTGTACTCATATACTGACACACTGTACTCATATACTGACACGCTGTACTCATATACTGACACGCGCTGCTCTCATATACTGACACACTGTACTCATATACTGACACGCACTGTACTCATATACTGACATGCGCTGTACTCATATACTGACACACTGTACTCATATACTGACACACTGTACTCATATACTGACACGCGCTGTACTCATATACTGACACACGCTGCACTCATATACTGACACACTGTACTCATATACTGACATGCTGTACTCATATACTGACACACACTGTACTCATATACTGACACACTGTACTCATATACTGACACACTGTACCCATATACTGACACACTGTACTCATATACTGACACGCGCTGCACTCATATACTGACACACTGTACTTATATACTGACACGCGCTGTACTCATATACTGACACACTGTACTCATATACTGACACACTGTACTCATATACTGACATGCGCTGTACTCATATACTGACACGCGCTGTACTCATATACTGACACGCTGTACTCATATACTGACACACTGTACTCATATACTGACACACTGTACTCATACACTGACACGCACTGTACTCATATACTGACACACTGTACTCATATACTGACACACTGTACTCATATACTGACACGCACTGTACTCATATACTGACACAGTGTACTCATATACTGACACGCGCTGTACTCATATACTGACACGCGCTGTACTCATATACTGACACACTGTACTCATATACTGACACGCGCTGTACTCATATACTGACACACTGTACTCATATACTGACACACTGTACTCATATACTGACACGCGCTGTACTCATATACTGACACACTGTACTCATATACTGACACACTGTACTCATATACTGACACGCACTGTACTCATATACTGACACGCGCTGTACTCATATACTGACACACTGTACTCATATACTGACACACTGTACTCATATACTGACACGCGCTGTACTCATATACTGACACGCGCTGTACTCATATACTGACATGCGCTGTACTCATATACTGACACATTGTACTCATATACTGACACACTGTACTCATATACTGACACACTGTACTCATATACTGACACGCACTGTACTCATATACTGACACACAGTACTCATATACTGACACACTGTACTCATATACTGACACGCGCTTTACTCATATACTGACACGCACTGTACCCATATACTGACACGCACTGTACTCATATACTGACACGCGCTGTACTCATATACTGACACACTATACTCATATACTGACACACTGTACTCATATACTGACACACTGTACTCATATACTGACACACTGTACTCATATACTGACACACACTGTACTCATATACTGACACACTGTACTCATATACTGACACACTGTACTCATATACTGACACGCACTGTACTCATATACTGACACACTGTACTCATATACTGACACGCACTGTACTCATATACTGACACACTGTACTCATATACTGACACGCGCTGTACTCATATACGGACACGCGCTGTACTCATATACTGACACACTGTACTCATATACTGACACGCGCTGTACTCATATACTGACACGCACTGTACTCATATAGTGACACGCACTGTACTCATATACTGACACACTGTACTCATATACTGACACACTGTACACATATACTGACACACTGTACTCATATACTGACACGCGCTGTACTCATATACTGACACACTGTAGTCATATACTGACACACTGTACTCATATACTGACACACGCTGTACTCATATAGTGACATGCACTGTACTCATATACTGACACACTGTACTCCTATACTGACACGCGCTGTACTCATATACTGACACGCACTGTACTCATATCCTGACACACTGTACTCATATACTGACGCGCGCTGTACTCATATACTGACACGCACTGTACTCATATACTGACACACACTCTACTCATATACTGACACACTGTACTCATATACTTACACACTGTACTCATATACTGACACGCACTGTACTCATATACTGACACACTGTACTCATATACTGACACACTGTACTCTTATACTGACACACTGTACTCATATAGACACGCACTGTACTCATATACTGACACAGTGTACTCATATACTGACACGCGCTGTACTCATATACTGACACGCGCTGTACTCATATACTGACACACTGTACTCATATACTGACACGCGCTGTACTCATATACTGACACACTGTACTCATATACTGACACACTGTACTCATATACTGACACGCGCTGTACTCATATACTGACACACTGTACTCATATACTGACACACTGTACTCATATACTGACACGCGCTGTACTCATATACTGACACACTGTACTCATATACTGACACACTGTACTCATATACTGACACGCGCTGTACTCATATACTGACACGCGCTGTACTCATATACTGACACGCACTGTACTCATATACTGACACATTGTACTCATATACTGACACACTGTACTCATATACTGACACACTGTACTCATATACTGACACGCACTGTACTCATATACTGACACACTGTACTCATATACGGACACGCGCTGTACTCATATACTGACACGCACTGTACTCATATACTGACACGCACTGTACTCATATACTGACACACTGTACTCATATACTGACACACTGTACTCATATACTGACACGCGCTGTACTCATATACTGACACACTGTACTCATATACTGACACACTGTACTCATATACTGACACGCGCTGTACTCATATACTGACACTCGCTGTACTCATATACTGACACACTGTACTCATATACTGACACACTGTACTCATATACTGCCACGCGCTGTACTCATATACTGACACGCGCTGTACTCATATAGTGACACGCGCTGTACTCATATACTGACACATTGTACTCATATACTGACACACTGTACTCATATACTGACACACTGTACTCATATACTGACACGCACTGTACTCATATACTGACACACTGTACTCATATACGGACACGCGCTGCACTCATATACTGACACGCACTGTACTCATATACTGACACGCACTGTACTCATATACTGACACGCGCTGTACTCATATACTGACACACTGTACTCATATACTGACACACTGTACTCATATACTGACACGCACTGTACTCATATACTGACACACTGTACTCATATACTGACACGCGCTGTACTCATATACTGACACACTGTACTCATATACTGACACGCGCTGTACTCATATACTGACACACTGTACTCATATACTGACACGCACTGTACTCATATACTGACACACTGTACTTATATACTGACACGCGCTGTACTCATATACGGACACGCGCTGTACTCATATACTGACACACTGTACTCATATACTGACACGCGCTGTACTCATATACTGACACGCACTGTACTCATATACTGACACACTGTACTCATATACTGACACGCGCTGTACTCATATACTGACACACTGTACTCATATACTGACACGCACTGTACTCATATACTGACACACTGTACTCATATACTGACACGCGCTGTACTCATATACGGACACGCGCTGTACTCATATACTGACACACTGTACTCATATACTGACACGCGCTGTACTCATATACTGACACGCACTGTACTCATATACTGACACACTGTACTCATATACTGACACGCGCTGTACTCATATACTGACACACTGTACTCATATACTGACACGCACTGTACTCATATACTGACACACTGTACTCATATACTGACACGCGCTGTACTCATATACGGACACGCGCTGTACTCATATACTGACACACTGTACTCATATACTGACACGCGCTGTACTCATATACTGACACGCACTGTACTCATATACTGACACGCACTGTACTCATATACTGACACACTGTACTCATATACTGACACACTGTACTCATATACTGACATGCGCTGTACTCATATACTGACACGCGCTGTACTCATATACTGACATGCGCTGTACTCATATACTGACACATTGTACTCATATACTGACACACTGTACTCATATACTGACGCACTGTACTCATTTACTGACACGCAATGTACTCATATTCTGACACACAGTACTCATATACTGACACAGTGTACTCATATACTGACACGCGCTGTACTCATATACTGACACGCACTGTACTCATATACTGACACGCACTGTACTCATATACTGACACGCGCTGTACTCATATACTGACACACTATACTCATATACTGACACACTGTACTCATATACTGACACGCGCTGTACTCATATACTGACACGCACTGTACTCATATACTGACACACTGTACTCATATACTGACACGCGCTGTACTCATATACTGACACACTGTACTCATATACTGACACGCGCTGTACTCATATACTGACACGCACTGTAGTCATATACTGACACACTGTACTCATATACTGACACGTGCTGTACTCATATACTGACACACTGTACTCATATACTGACACGCACTGTACTCATATACTGACACGCGCTGTACTCATACACGGACACGCGCTGTACTCATATACTGACACATTGTACTCACATACTGACACACTGTACTCATATACTGACACACTGTACTCATATACTGACACGCACTGTACTCATATACTGACACACTGTACTCATATACGGACACACTGTACTCATATACTGACACGCGCTGTACTCATATACTGACACGCACTGTACTCATATACTGACACGCGCTGTACTCATATACTGACACGCGCTGTACTCATATACTGACACTCTGTACTCATATACTGACACACTGTACTCATATACTGACACGCACTGTACTCATATACTGACACACTGTACTCATATACTGACACAAGCTGTACTCATATACTGACACACTGTACTCATATACTGACACGCGCTGTACTCATATACTGACACGCACTGTACTCATATACTGACACACTGTACTCATATACTGACACGCGCTGTACTCATATACTGACACACTGTACTCATATACTCACACGCACTGTACTCATATACTGACACACTGTACTCATATACTGACACGCGCTGTACTCATATACGGACACGCGCTGTACTCATATACTGACACACTGTACTCATATACTGACACGCGCTGTACTCATATACTGACACACTGTACTCATATACTGACACACGGTACTCATATACTGACACGCGCTGTACTCATATACTGGCACACTGTACTCATATACTGACACACTGTACTCATATACTGACACGCTGTACTCATATACTGACACTCTGTACTCATATACTGACACACTGTACTCATATACTGACATGCGCTGTACTCATATACTGACTCGCGCTGTACTCATATACTGCCACGCGCTGTACTCATATACTGACACACTGTACTCATATAGTGACACGCGCTGTACTCATATACTGACACACTGTACTCATATACTGACACACTGTACTCATATACTGACACGCACTGTACTCATATACTGACAGAAGCTGTACTCATATACTGACACACTGTACTCATATACTGACACGCGCTGTACTCATATACTGACACGCACTGTACTCATATACTGACACACTGTACTCATATACTGACACGCGCTGTACTCATATACTGACACACTGTACTCATATACTCACACGCACTGTACTCATATACTGACACACTGTACTCATATACTGACACGCGCTGTACTCATATACGGACACGCGCTGTACTCATATACTGACACACTGTACTCATATACTGACACGCGCTGTACTCATATACTGACACACTGTACTCATATACTGACACACGGTACTCATATACTGACACGCGCTGTACTCATATACTGGCACACTGTACTCATATACTGACACGCGCTGTACTCATATACTGACACGCTGTACTCATATACTGACACTCTGTACTCATATACTGACACACTGTACTCATATACTGACATGCGCTGTACTCATATACTGACTCGCGCTGTACTCATATACTGCCACGCGCTGTACTCATATACTGACACACTGTACTCATATAGTGACACGCGCTGTACTCATATACTGACACACTGTACTCATATACTGACACACTGTACTCATATACTGACACGCACTGTACTGATATACTGACACACTGTACTCATATACTGACACACTGTACTCATATACTGACACGCACTGTACTGATATACTGACACACTGTACTCATATACTGACACACTGTACTCATATACTGACACGCTGTACTCATATACTGACACGCGCTGCTCTCATATACTGACACACTGTACTCATATACTGACACGCACTGTCCTCATATACTGACACACTGTACTCATATACTGACACGCACTGTACTCATATACTGACACGCGCTGTACTCATATACTGACACACTGTATTCATATACTGACACACTGTACTCATATACTGACACACTGTACTCATATACTGACACACGCTGTACTCATATACTGACACGCACTATACTCATATACTGACACACTGTACTCATATACTGACACACTGTACTCATATACTGACACGCGCTGTACTCATATACTGACACACTGTACTCATATACTGACACGCGCTGTACTCATATACTGACACGCTGTACTCATATACTGACCCTCTGTACTCATATACTGACACACTGTACACATATACTGACATGCGCTGTACTCATATACTGACTCGCGCTGTACTCATATACTGCTACGCGCTGTACTCATATACTGACACACTGTACTCATATAGTGACACGCGCTGTACTCATATACTGACACACTGTACTCCTATACTGACACACTGTACTCATATACTGACACGCACTGTACTGATATACTGACACACTGTACTCATATACTGACACACTGTACTCATATACTGACACGCTGTACTCATATACTGACACGCGCTGCTCTCATATACTGACACACTGTACTCATATACTGACACGCACTGTACTCATATACTGACATGCGCTGTACTCATATACTGACACACTGTACTCATATACTGACACACTGTACTCATATACTGACACGCGCTGTACTCATATACTGACACACGCTGCACTCATATACTGACACACTGTACTCATATACTGACATGCTGTACTCATATACTGACACACACTGTACTCATATACTGACACACTGTACTCATATACTGACACACTGTACCCATATACTGACACACTGTACTCATATACTGACACGCGCTGCACTCATATACTGACACACTGTACTTATATACTGACACGCGCTGTACTCATATACTGAAACACTGTACTCATATACTGACACACTGTACTCATATACTGACATGCGCTGTACTCATATACTGACACGAGCTGTACTCATATACTGACACGCTGTACTCATATACTGACACACTGTACTCATATACTGACACACTGTACTCATACACTGACACGCACTGTACTCATATACTGACACACTGTACTCATATACTGACACACTGTACTCATATACTGACACGCACTGTACTCATATACTGACACAGTGTACTCATATACTGACACGCGCTGTACTCATATACTGACACGCGCTGTACTCATATACTGACACACTGTACTCATATACTGACACGCGCTGTACTCATATACTGACACACTGTACTCATATACTGACACACTGTACTCATATACTGACACGCGCTGTACTCATATACTGACACACTGTACTCATATACTGACACACTGTACTCATATACTGACACGCACTGTACTCATATACTGACACGCGCTGTACTCATATACTGACACACTGTACTCATATACTGACACACTGTACTCATATACTGACACGCGCTGTACTCATATGCTGACACGCGCTGTACTCATATACTGACATGCGCTGTACTCATATACTGACACATTGTACTCATATACTGACACACTGTACTCATATACTGACACACTGTACTCATATACTGACACGCACTGTACTCATATACTGACACACAGTACTCATATACTGACACACTGTACTCATATACTGACACGCGCTTTACTCATATACTGACACGCACTGTACCCATATACTGACACGCACTGTACTCATATACTGACACGCGCTGTACTCATATACTGACACACTATACTCATATACTGACACACTGTACTCATATACTGACACACTGTACTCATATACTGACACGCACTGTACTCATATACTGACACACTGTACTCATATACTGACACGCGCTGTACTCATATACTGACACACTGTACTCATATACTGACACGCGCTGTACTCATATACTGACACGCACTGTACTCATATACTGACACACTGTACTCATATACTGACACGCACTGTACTCATATACTGACACACTGTACTCATATACTGACACGCACTGTACTCATATACTGACACACTGTACTCATATACTGACACGCGCTGTACTCATATACGGACACGCGCTGTACTCATATACTGACACACTGTACTCATATACTGACACGCGCTGTACTCATATACTGACACGCACTGTACTCATATAGTGACACGCACTGTACTCATATACTGACACACTGTACTCATATACTGATACACTGTACACATATACTGACACACTGTACTCATATACTGACACGCGCTGTACTCATATACTGACACACTGTAGTCATATACTGACACACTGTACTCATATACTGACACACGCTGTACTCATATAGTGACATGCACTGTACTCATATACTGACACACTGTACTCCTATACTGACACGCGCTGTACTCATATACTGACACGCACTGTACTCATATACTGACACACTGTACTCATATACTGACGCGCGCTGTACTCATATACTGACACGCACTGTACTCATATACTGACACACACTCTACTCATATACTGACACACTGTACTCATATACTTACACACTGTACTCATATACTGACACGCACTGTACTCATATACTGACACACTGTACTCATATACTGACACACTGTACTCTTATACTGACACACTGTACTCATATAGACACGCACTGTACTCATATACTGACACAGTGTACTCATATACTGACACGCGCTGTACTCATATACTGACACGCGCTGTACTCATATACTGACACACTGTACTCATATACTGACACGCGCTGTACTCATATACTGACACACTGTACTCATATACTGACACACTGTACTCATATACTGACACGCGCTGTACTCATATACTGACACACTGTACTCATATACTGACACACTGTACTCATATACTGACACGCGCTGTACTCATATACTGACACGCGCTGTACTCATATACTGACACACTGTACTCATATACTGACACACTGTACTCATATACTGACACGCGCTGTACTCATATACTGACACACTGTACTCATATACTGACACACTGTACTCATATACTGACACGCACTGTACTCATATACTGACACACACTCTACTCATATACTGACACACTGTACTCATATACTTACACACTGTACTCATATACTGACACGCACTGTACTCATATACTGACACACTGTACTCATATACTGACACACTGTACTCTTATACTGACACACTGTACTCATATAGACACGCACTGTACTCATATACTGACACAGTGTACTCATATACTGACACGCGCTGTACTCATATACTGACACGCGCTGTACTCATATACTGACACACTGTACTCATATACTGACACGCGCTGTACTCATATACTGACACACTGTACTCATATACTGACACACTGTACTCATATACTGACACGCGCTGTACTCATATACTGACACACTGTACTCATATACTGACACACTGTACTCATACACTGACACGCGCTGTACTCATATACTGACACGCGCTGTACTCATATACTGACACACTGTACTCATATACTGACACACTGTACTCATATACTGACACGCGCTGTACTCATATACTGACACGCGCTGTACTCATATACTGACACGCGCTGTACTCATATACTGACACATTGTACTCATATACTGACACACTGTACTCATATACTGACACACTGTACTCATATACTGACACGCACTGTACTCATATACTGACACACTGTACTCATATACGGACACGCGCTGTACTCATATACTGACACGCACTGTACTCATATACTGACACGCACTGTACTCATATACTGACACACTGTACTCATATACTGACACACTGTACTCATATACTGACACGCGCTGTACTCATATACTGACACACTGTACTCATATACTGACACACTGTACTCATATACTGACACGCGCTGTACTCATATACTGACACGCGCTGTACTCATATACTGACACACTGTACTCATATACTGACACACTGTACTCATATACTGACACGCGCTGTACTCATATACTGACACGCGCTGTACTCATATACTGACACGCGCTGTACTCATATACTGACACATTGTACTCATATACTGACACACTGTACTCATATACTGACACACTGTACTCATATACTGACACGCACTGTACTCATATACTGACACACTGTACTCATATACGGACACGCGCTGTACTCATATACTGACACGCGCTGTACTCATATACTGACACGCACTGTACTCATATACTGACACGCGCTGTACTCATATACTGACACACTGTACTCATATACTGACACACTGTACTCATATACTGACACACTGTACTCATATACTGACACGCACTGTACTCATATACTGACACACTGTACTCATATACTGACACGCGCTGTACTCATATACTGACACACTGTACTCATATACTGACACGCGCTGTACTCATATACGGACACGCGCTGTACTCATATACTGACGCACTGTACTCATATACTGACACGCGCTGTACTCATATACTGACACACTGTACTCATATACTGACACGCACTGTACTCATATACTGACACACTGTACTCATATACTGACACGCGCTGTACTCATATACGGACACGCGCTGTACTCATATACTGACACACTGTACTCATATACTGACACGCGCTGTACTCATATACTGACATGCACTGTACTCATATACTGACACACTGTACTCATATACTGACACGCGCTGTACTCATATACTGACACACTGTACTCATATACTGACACGCACTGTACTCATATACTGACACACTGTACTCATATACTGACACGCGCTGTACTCATATACGGACACGCGCTGTACTCATATACTGACACACTGTACTCATATACTGACACGCGCTGTACTCATATACTGACACGCACTGTACTCATATACTGACACACTGTACTCATATACTGACACGCGCTGTACTCATATACTGACACACTGTACTCATATACTGACACGCACTGTACTCATATACTGACACACTGTACTCATATACTGACACGCGCTGTACTCATATACGGACACGCGCTGTACTCATATACTGACACACTGTACTCATATACTGACACGCGCTGTACTCATATACTGACACGCACTGTACTCATATACTGACACGCACTGTACTCATATACTGACACACTGTACTCATATACTGACACACTGTACTCATATACTGACATGCGCTGTACTCATATACTGACACGCGCTGTACTCATATACTGACATGCGCTGTACTCATATACTGACACATTGTACTCATATACTGACACACTGTACTCATATACTGACGCACTGTACTCATATACTGACACGCAATGTACTCATATTCTGACACACAGTACTCATATACTGACACAGTGTACTCATATACTGACACGCGCTGTACTCATATACTGACACGCACTGTACTCATATACTGACACGCACTGTACTCATATACTGACACGCGCTGTACTCATATACTGACACACTGTACTCATATACTGACACACTGTACTCATATACTGACACGCGCTGTACTCATACTGACACGCACTGTACTCATATACTGACACGCGCTGTACTCATATACTGACACGCGCTGTACTCATATACTGACACTCTGTACTCATATACTGACACACTGTACTCATATACTGACACGCACTGTACTCATACTGACACACTGTACTCATATACTGACACACGCTGTACTCATATACTGACACACTGTACTCATATACTGACACGCGCTGTACTCATATACTGACACGCACTGTACTCATATACTGACACACTGTACTCATATACTGACACGCGCTGTACTCATATACTGACACACTGTACTCATATACTCACACGCACTGTACTCATATACTGACACACTGTACTCATATACTGACACGCGCTGTACTCATATACGGACACGCGCTGTACTCATATACTGACACACTGTACTCATATACTGACACGCGCTGTACTCATATACTGACACGCACTGTACTCATATACTGACACGCACTGTACTCATATACTGACACACTGTACTCATATACTGACACACTGTACTCATATACTGACACACTGTACTCATATACTGACACGCGCTGTACTCATATACTGACACACTGTACTCATATACTGACACACTGTACTCATGTACTGACACGCACTGTACTCATATACTGACACACTGTACTCATATACTGACACGCACTGTACTCATATACTGACACGCGCTGTACTCATATGCTGACATGCGCTGTACTCATATACTGACACACTGTACTCATATACTGACGCACTGTACTCATATACTGACGCACTGTACTCATATACTGACACACTGTACTCATATACTGACGCACTGTACTCATATACTGACACGCACTGTACTCATATACTGACACACACTCTACTCATATACTGACACACTGTACTCATATACTTACACACTGTACTCATATACTGACACGCACTGTACTCATATACTGACACACTGTACTCATATACTGACACACTGTACTCATATACTGACATGCGCTGTACTCATATACTGACACGCGCTGTACTCATATACTGACATGCGCTGTACTCATATACTGACACATTGTACTCATATACTGACACACTGTACTCATATACTGACGCACTGTACTCATATACTGACACGCAATGTACTCATATTCTGACACACAGTACTCATATACTGACACAGTGTACTCATATACTGACACGCGCTGTACTCATATACTGACACGCACTGTACTCATATACTGACACGCACTGTACTCATATACTGACACGCGCTGTACTCATATACTGACACACTGTACTCATATACTGACACACTGTACTCATATACTGACACGCGCTGTACTCATACTGACACGCACTGTACTCATATACTGACACGCGCTGTACTCATATACTGACACGCGCTGTACTCATATACTGACACTCTGTACTCATATACTGACACACTGTACTCATATACTGACACGCACTGTACTCATACTGACACACTGTACTCATATACTGACACACGCTGTACTCATATACTGACACACTGTACTCATATACTGACACGCGCTGTACTCATATACTGACACGCACTGTACTCATATACTGACACACTGTACTCATATACTGACACGCGCTGTACTCATATACTGACACACTGTACTCATATACTCACACGCACTGTACTCATATACTGACACACTGTACTCATATACTGACACGCGCTGTACTCATATACGGACACGCGCTGTACTCATATACTGACACACTGTACTCATATACTGACACGCGCTGTACTCATATACTGACACGCACTGTACTCATATACTGACACGCACTGTACTCATATACTGACACACTGTACTCATATACTGACACACTGTACTCATATACTGACACACTGTACTCATATACTGACACGCGCTGTACTCATATACTGACACACTGTACTCATATACTGACACACTGTACTCATGTACTGACACGCACTGTACTCATATACTGACACACTGTACTCATATACTGACACGCACTGTACTCATATACTGACACGCGCTGTACTCATATGCTGACATGCGCTGTACTCATATACTGACACACTGTACTCATATACTGACGCACTGTACTCATATACTGACGCACTGTACTCATATACTGACACACTGTACTCATATACTGACACACACTGTACTCATATACTGACACATTGTACTCATATACTGACACGCGCTGTACTCATATACTGACACGCGCTGTACTCATATACTGACACGCACTGTACTCATATACTGACACACTGTACTCAAATACTGACACACTGTACTCATATACTGACACGCACTGTACTCATATACTGACACGTGCTGTACTCATATACTGACACGCACTGTACTCATATACTGACACGTGCTGTACTCATATACTGACACGCACTGTACTCATATACTGACACACTGTACTCATATACTGACACGCACTGTACTCATATACTGACACGCGCTGTACTCATATACTGACACACTGTACTCATATACTGACACGCACTGTACTCATATACTGACACGCTGTCCTCATATACTGACACGCACTGTACTCATATACTGACACGCTGTACTCATATACTGACACACTGTACTCATATACTGACACACTGTACTCATATACTGACGCACTGTACTCATATACTGACGCACTGTACTCATATACTGACACACTGTACTCATATACTGACACACTTTACTCATATACTGACACACACTGTACTCATATACTGACACACTGTACTCATATACTGACACGCGCTGTACTCATATACTGACACGCGCTGTACTCATATACTGACACGCACTGTACTCATATACTGACACACTGTACTCAAATACTGACACACTGTACTCATATACTGACACGCACTGTACTCATATACTGACACGTGCTGTACTCATATACTGACACGCACTGTACTCATATACTGACACGTGCTGTACTCATATACTGACACGCACTGTACTCATATACTGACACACTGTACTCATATACTGACACGCACTGTACTCATATACTGACACGCACTGTACTCATATACTGACACGCGCTGTACTCATATACTCACACACTGTACTCATATACTGACACGCACTGTACTCATATACTGACACGCTGTACTCATATACTGACATGCACTGTACTCATATACTGACACGCTGTACTCATATACTGACACACTGTACTCATATACTGACACGCGCTGTACTCATATATTGACACACTGTACTCATATACTGACACACTGTACTCATATACTGACACAATGTACTCATATACTGACACACTATACTCATATACTGACACGCGCTGTACTCATATACTGACACACTGTACTCATATACTGACACGCGCTGTACTCATATACTGACACGCGCTGTACTCATATACTGACACGCACTGTACTCATATACTGACACGCGCTGTACTCATATACTGACACACTGTACTCATATACTGACACGCGCTGTACTCATATACTGACACACTGTACTCATATATTGACACACTGTACTCATATACTGACACACTGTACTCATATACTGACACACTGTACTCATATACTGACACGCGCTGTACTCATATACTGACACGGACTGTACTCATATACTGACACACTGTACTCATATACTGACACGCACTGTACTCATATACTGACATGCTGTACTCATATACTGACACGCTGTACTCATATACTGACACCCTGTACTCATATACTGACACACTGTACTCATATACTGACACACTGTCCTCATATACTGACACTCTGTACTCATATACTGACACACTGTACTCATATACTGACACTCTGTACTCATATACTGACAGACTGTACTCATACACTGACACGCACTGTGGTCATATACTGACACGCGCTGTACGCATATACTGACATGTTGAACTGAAACCCTTTTGAACAACTACTTAAAGGTAATCTAGAAAGAAGGGAAAGAGAGAAAGAAAGAAAGAAAGAAAGAGAAAGAAAGAAAGGAAGAGAGAGAGAGAGGGAGGGAGGGAGGGAGGGAGGGAAGGAAGAGAAGGAAGGGAAGGAAGGAAAGGAAGGAAGAAGCTGGGCATCGGTGGCTCACGCCTGTAATCCTAGCTACTCGGGAGGCTGAGATTTGAGGATCATGGATCAAAGCCAGCCTGGGCAGAAAAGTCCGTGAGACTCTTTTTCTTTTTTGTCGGTTGTGGGGCCTGAACTCTGGGCCTGGGCGCTGTCCCTCAGCTGTTCAGCTCGAGGCTAGCACTCTACCTCTTTTTTTTTTTTTTAATTTTATTTTATTTTATTTGAGAACATATTGTGCACTCTACCTCTTGAGCCACAGCACCACTTCTGGCTTTTTCTGTTTATGTGGTCCTGAGGAATCGAACCCAGGGCCTAATGCATGCAAGGCAAGCACTCTACCACTGAGCCAACCTCCCAGCCCCCGTGAGTCTCTTATCTCCAATAAACCACTAGAAAACCGGAAGTGGCGCTGTGGCTCAAGCAGTAGAGTGCTCACCTTGAGCTGAAGAGCGCAGGAACAGTGCCTAGGCCCAGAGTTCAAGCCTCCAAACCAACAAATAAAAGTTTTTTTTTTTAAAGAAAAAAAGAAAGAAGGAAGAAAGGAGAGGAAGAAAGAAAGAGAAGAATAAAGAAAGAGAGAAAGAGAGAGGGGGGAGGCAAGGAGGAAAGAGAAGGGAAGGGAAGGGAAAAGGAAGGAAGGAAGGAAGGAAAGAAAGAAAGAAAGAAAGAAAGAAACAAAGAAAGAAAGAAAGAAAGAAAGAAAGAAAGAAAGAAAGAAAGAAAGAAAGAAAGAAAGAAAGAAAGAAAGAAAGAAAGAAAGAAAGAAAGAAAGAAAGAAAGAAAGAAAGAAAGAAAGAAAGAAAGAAAGAAAGAAAGGAAGGAAGGAAAGGAAGGAAGAAAGGAAGAAAGAAAGAGAAAGAAGGAAGGAAGGAAGGAAGGAAGGAAGGAAGGAAGGAAGGAAGGAAGGAAGGAAGGAAGGAAGGAAGGAAGGAAGGAAGGAAGGAAGGAAGGAAGGAAGGAAGGAAGGAAAAGCAGGAATGCTTTTCTAGAGATCCCAACAGTCATTACATCCCCAGTTTCTCTCCAGATTTCTTCTTCTGGGAGCCCAGTGTTCACCTTTCTCAGGCCACCTTTCATGGTGACAGCAGGAGGCCTACCCTGCTCCTAAGACACAGCCTAAGCAAACTCCTGCACAACACCAGGGCATGCACCATCTTTGATAGATGTGTCCAGTTCCGCCTATACACCAGCTCTCAGCGAATAACGGAGTAAAGAATGTCCTTGTGTTAGCATCTGACCAGGCAGCAGGTGGAGGAACATTTTGCTCTCAACGACTGGGAGTAGCAAAGGGGGAAAATGTCAACACACTGGGCAAAGCAGTCAATGGGAAATGTCTGTGTACAAATAGCACACTTGTGTCACAAAGCCACACACTGTGTGACCCACATCAACACGGAAAGCTTGCTCTTCCCAAATGTCATAACTTCTAGTTGTCACAGAATCTGAGAGGATATTGGATCTTATAATCCAAAATCAACACACAGCTCTTGCTGGTGTGATTTTTCTACAGCCTCTGATTTTTCGAGCTTACCGAATTTCTAGGTTTACACACTTAAATGCTGCCATCTTCTATGGCTGATTGACAACCCAACACCTACACAGATGCCCAAAGGCAAAAGGAGCATAAAATGATGCATAAAAATTGTGAGTTTTTATGAAGAGAAAGGGACCTCCACTGGAAATATCCCATTTACTTTCGGCTGGGCTAGGAACTGAATCCAGGGCCTCACATCTGATCTGCTCAGCAAGTGAGCTATACCTTTAAGCTCTCTCTCTCTCTCTCTCTCTCTCTCTCTCTCTCTCTCTCTCTCTCTCTCTCTCTGGCTTGTTTTTAGTTTGTTTTTCAGGTAGGATTTTATACTTTGGCTGGTCTTGAATCACAATCCTATTTCCACCCCTCAAGTAGCTGAGATTTCAAAGGTAGGACATTGTACCTAATTTCTTTTTGAGATTCTGTCATTTATCTTGCTTGGGGGTTTTGGTTGGTCGCTATGTATTTGAACTGTCTCCAGAGCTTCTACAAAACTGATTTGGAGTTGGAGGTGACTCACACCTCTAATCCCTAGTTACTCAGGAGGCTGAGATCTCAGGATCGTGATTCAAAGCCAGCCTGAGCAGGAAAGTATGTGAGACTCTCTCCAATGAAGCACCAGAAAACCAGAAGTGATGTTGTGGCTCAACCTGGTAGAGCACTGGCCTTGAGCGACAAAGTTCAGGGACAGTGCTTAGGCTCTGAGTTCAAGTCCCATGACTGACAAAAAAAAATCAAGAAATATAAAATTACGATAAAAAACTTGAAGTCTAGTCCTCTAAAACACTAAATGAAAGGAATAAAAACTTCTTCTCGCTACTAAACAGTAAATAAGGAAGACAACAAAATGATATGCTCTTAGAAGCTTCAACTATAAGAGAAAGCAATGCACATGTGGATGATAATAAATTAGGAAATGTAGATGAAAATGATGGCTTTCTGAAAATCTTGAATTCCTTAAGACTATACCAGAAGAAAACCTAAAGAAATCCATAAATATGTTAGACACTGATCCTGGGGTACTGCAGCACAAAAATACCATTAGGATTTTATCACATTGAGAAAAACTTCCTTCTAAAACAGTTCCATACAGTGCAACTATGACATGTGTTCCTTCATTTGAGTATTTAAAGGAACACCACTTACATTCCTATATATCAATATGTACAGGATACATCTATTCTTTCTAGGAAGAGCAGCTATTCCTTGCACTTGTTAATCTCTAACAGAATATACAAAAAAAAAAGGAAAAGAAGATCTGCTTGACTCATACGGTGACAAAGAACAAGAGAAATCTAAAGATGTGCAACCTATTCACATAGCAGATTCTGGGTGGCATGAATCACATAGGAGTGTACAAGAGAATCCTACACAATGACCCATTGGTACTTGCCTAGGAAATGTCGGTGCCATTGTCTCTGGAAGAGAAAATGCCAATGCTTAGTATGAATTCAGTATTCAACACTGAAGTAAGGCTACTTACATGTCTGCAGGAAATGGTGGGGTATGCCCGCATTTCACCCAGGGAAAGAAACTTCACACCTCATAGGTCAAATGCAGGAGATCATCTCATGCTAGATCATAATTAGGCTTATGATCAATGAACTGGTGGAATAATTTTTTTTACAGAGAGAACAAGTGTAAATTAACCCTGGGCAAGGCCGACTTGATACTATATTAGAGTAGTGCTTAACATGATGAAGTAGGGTTGACCCTCAGAAAGTTATGAATGGGCCAAAGGGGGGGGTAACATCAAGAAGATAGACAAAATAAGCAACAAGTTCCACTTCCTCAACCCACACAGAGGAGGCAGGGGGATACAGTTCAACTAGTACCTATTCACCAATCCAGAATATCTTTCCCAAAACTTCAACGTCTCAATGGGAGTTAACATCCAAAATATATAAGCAATTCAACTCAAGAAAAAGAAAATAAAAACAGAATTAAAAAAATATGGGCCCAGAACCTGAACAACCCTTTCTCAAAAGAAAACATACAGATGGCCAATGGGTCCATGGGGAAATATGTCCGATGTCACTAATTATGAGGGAAACCACAGTAAAACATCACCTGACACCTGTCAGAATGGAAGAAAGGAAAATGTTTAGAAGGAGGTGGAGGAAAGGCAAGTCTGGTCACACAGTTGATGATGTGAATTAGGGTCCCTCAGACACTGAGAATAAAATGACCCTATGAACCAACCATCCTACTTCCAAGTATTTATCTGAAAAGTTTGAAATCAGTTTGTCAAAGAGGTGGCTAGACTCTCAGGTCATTTAGTAAAGCCTGGCTCCTAGTAACCAAATGATGGAGCCAAATGAAATGTCCACCAACAGAAGAGTGAGTAAGGATTAGTGAGGTAGATAGACACAATGTGATGCTGTTTAGAATTTTAGAGCGGAGGCTAGCCTATCATTTGTGACAACCTGAATCAAACTGGAGCAGCTCTGACTTACATGTACAATCTCAGACAAATGAGCCCAGAATAGTGAGTACCAGCAGTTGAAGGAGGGATGACATGGGATACGAAGGGTTAAACTGTATCAAATCTCAACTAGACAGGAAGACATTTTTTAAAGATTATTGTACAGCCTGGTGAGCACTGCTAATTATAGAATATTGTGTAAGTTGTTAAGCGAACAACTTTCCAATGTGCTCCTCACTAATGACGTTAAGGAATTTTTCCACATGCATTCGTAACATGAGGATGCATTCTTTAAGTGAGTATCAAGACCAGTTGTCAATTTATAATAATTAAAATTGCAAAAAATGGATGAATCAAAGTAGGAAATTAAGATGCCATAGTTGTAGTTATGTTAAATGAGGTAAGTGACCACGTAGATATAGATCGAATTACTAAACACCACTACTTCTGCTTCAGATATTTCAAAATAATCTAAAACCAGGCCTGGGTGCCTCACACCTAGCTACTCAGAAAGCTGAGATCTGAGGATCGAGGTTCAAAGCCAGACTGGACAGACAAATCCGTGAGACTTTTATCTCCAATTAGCCAGCAAAAATCTGAAGGGGAGATGTGGGTCGAATGGCAGAGCATCAGCCTTGAATAGAAAGGCCAAGCAAGAGCATGAGGCCCTCCGTTCAAGCCCCAGTCCCAGCACAAACTAACAATCTAGGTCTAGACATTTAATTTACAGTGAGTTGTTGAATGTAAGTGCTGTAAATTGGTGACGTGTGTTAATTATCTCCTTTCACACTATTCTAAAAACAAATCAACTCTCTCTCTCCCTCTTTTCCTGTCTCCTTTTCCTTCTTTCCCCCATATACATGCACACACACACACACACACACACACACACACACACACACACACACACACACGAAAAGAACAGATCCCTGCTACATTAAGAACCAATCACCGTTTCTGGTGAGCTACAGAATTCATACCAGCTAGAACTAACAGTGGAGTGACATTCTTTATTCAATTACAAGGGTCAAATTCTTAAGCAGGAAGAAAATGCCCAAGGCAGGATGTAGCCTTGCTATTCACAGGTGTGTAACTTATAGCTCTTCATCTTCCCAAATTAACACTTAATGAGCCCAATTCCAGAAAGCATGACCAACTTTATTTTCAAGGATTCGATAACCTGGATGATTCTAAGGTTCATGTGGGAGAAAAAAAAAAAAACCCGGTAAAACTACTGGGCCAAATAACTAGTAATTAGAAGGGGAAAAAGCAAAAAACAAAAAATGACCTCACCTCTGACATCAAGATAAATTCCAATGGAGAAAAAAAATCTAAACAGAAAATATAAAAATGCTCATACTAAAGAAAGAAGAATCAGGCTTCAGAATTAGCCCTTAGAGAATATATTATATTCTTTTCACCTGAGTCTACCCTGGATTTTGAGGATAGAACAATAAATAATATGGCATCAGCTCTTCAATCAGGACTTTACATATGTGTGTGTATATAAACACACAAGTTAATTATATACATATACTATATATGTATATAGGTCTACTATATCCATACAGTATATGGTATATGATAGATAATATATATGATATATGATATCATATATTATGTAAAATATGCATGCCATATATACTATATCAATATATATCAAGTGTATGTATCTAAATATTGTATCTAGATACTATATATATGCTACTCTATATACTATATATGGAGATACCATGTATTATATACATATTATATATAATTCTCTCCTGTTGGCCTACCTGTAGTTATAGATAAGAACAGTGAGTCAATAAGAAATGCCACCAACTGACAAGACGGTGTCAGATCTAGATAAATGGCTTGATAAACACTAAATGATAAAGAAGAGACTAAATGATCGCTACAGGAATCTCCTTAGGAGAGGGAAAGTTGAACTGTCCATCACAATTATATAACTGTTATAATGGTGCTAGAAAAAAAATCAGTATCTAGATCCAGATACATCCAACAAAGAGCATGTGTAAAGGTCCAGAGGCAGGGTTGTCTTTGCTGTTTCAGAAGAGAAGAAGGAAGTTTGCACACTGCAAGTGTGACAAAGGGAGAGAGCAGTAGAAAGGAAAGGCTTTGAATTCAGGGGTCAAATTCATAAGTAGGGAGCAGACACCCAAGGCAGAGAGCTGGCTGGTGAATGGGCTGGGGGATTTCCCACTCCATTTGAAAGAGGTGAAAAGAAAGCAATGGACATATCAGATATAATGGAAGCTAAAATATTTCCTGTGCTTTCAACTCCAGGATGAGTTAACATCAATAAATGGGAATAGGGAAGGGTGGTCCAAAGAAAAAGTAGAAAAAAAATTATTCTTTTTTTGAAGGGAAGGGGTTGCTCATGGGACTTGAACTCTGGGCCTGGGCGCTGTTCCTGAGCTCTTAAGCTCAAGGCGAACCTCTATCACTTGAGCCACAGCTCAAGTTTTCTGATGGTTTATTGGAGATAAGACTCTCATGGACGTTCCTGCCCAAATTTGGCTTTGAACCGCCCTCAGATCTCAACCTCCTGAGTAGCTAGGATTACAGTTGTGAGCCACTGGAGCCCGACAGAAACTCTTATTAAACCATAAGAGGAGTGGACATGCTTGGGTGGGGAGATAAATAAATGCAAGAGTGTGGATTTAAAGTGGGACCGAGTTTTCCTCTTGCCATGAGAGATGAAGAAGATAGATTAATTAGAGCAGTCTAAGTCATCATAAAACCCAGAGCAGGTGACAAAATCCTCGAGCTAATGTATACTTCATGGCTGGTGGGAATATAAATTGTCATATTCCCCTCCGGAAAGCAATTTATCAACATGGCACTTCGTTGCGTAGCAGGATCTGAGAAACATTGACAAAACAGCTTGGTGGGAAGTTAGGTACCATTGCACACAAAGCACATGGGTTCTGGGACAAAAAGTTAGCTGAGGCCCTGAGGTCTGGAAGCACACACTCCTAACCCCAGGAATTCAGGAGGCAGAGATCAGGAGGATCTTGGTTTGAGGTCAATCTAAGGAAAGAGTTAGCCAGATCCTATCTCCACTGGGCACCGTGGGATGCTAGTAATTCCAGCTATACAGGAAGTTTATTAGGAGAATTGCCATCAGAGGCTGGATACAACAAGGAATGTGAGACACTATTCAAAAAATAACTAAAGCAAAGGGGTTGGAGATATGGCTTTAACAGGGCCTGCCTAGCAAGCTCACAATTCTGAATTCAAATCCAATAACACACACACACACACACACACACACACACACACACACACACAGAGTAGTTGACCCAAAGCACAGTATAAAACAATTTCAGAATAAAATGCTAACTATACCATTTAGGCTTAAGAAGAAGCTTCTGGAATAAATTTTACCTTCAAGTGAACACTATAGTCGAATCCTTTAGGTACAGGAATGGCAATTTTCACAATTATTAATAGCAGTGGGAGCATCATGCTACATTGTCCAACAGATTTCATAACCAACTTATATGGTGAAATACAGGTTATCCTGATTTTTGGGGGGTTCTTTTTATTCTGCTTTTGTTTTACTTTCGGTTGGTTCCAGGGCTGGGTGCTGTTCCTGAACTTTTGTGCCCAAGGCTAACACTCTATCACTCTTGAGCCACAGCTCCAATTTCTGGTTTTCTGGATGGTTCTTTGGAGGTAAGAGTCTCACAGACTTGACTGCTTGGGCTGGCTTCAAATCACTATTCTCAGATCTCAGCCTCCTGAGTAGCTAGGATGACAGGCGTGAGCCACCAGCACCTGGCTGGGTTGCTTTGTTTTGAGAACGATCCTTGAACTGTAATTGATGTTTTGGAGCCAACTGCATGCGATTGATGACCTCCTTATCAATGTCCTAGCATCAGAGAAATGGCCCTAAAGATAGAAAATGCATGGCACGAAGGAAAACGTGCATTAATGAAGCATGCTTAATGGTGCCAACTGAGACATCCAGGGTTGCCAGAGAATCAGGAAACTGAGCAAGACAGGGAGGGATGGGAGAGGAATGGCTCTACATCCTCACAGACAGTTAGAAATCAGAGCAGCGAAGGCCCAGGGTGAAGGCCCCAAAGTCCCTTAGACATCCAAGGTCTTCCATCAAGGGTCTGGCTGATCAAATAGAGGTCTTCCAAGAAGCCCTGCTGTGCTTCAAGATGGGGTTGGGTGTTCCTCTCCAGAGGCTTTTCTGGCATCCTATCAGGAGCTGGTAGCACGCCAGCCAGAGGCTTAGTGTGAGTCGTGACCAGCTGCCACTCATCAAGTTGGTGAATATGAGCTGGTATTGCCTCCAAGTACCAGTCTCAAGACATTATGGGGGGAACAAGAAATAAGTGGGTTCACAGTTTGCAGCGACCTTTGATGGCTCCGATTGCCTGCCCCGTGCTCAAGCATCTGAGAGATCCGCCAAAAGTCCTGGATGGCTTTTTTTTATTTTGCAGTCATCAGAGTTAAAGATCAATGGTTTCCCAGAATAAGGCTGAGGTGATGCACAAGCCTACGTCACAGACGGCTCATCCACGGTCAACCATCTCCATCTCTTCCCAGATAAGGCAAAGACCTTCTGGATTGCGCCTGTAGGAAAAGGAGCCTGGAGCTGCAAACACGGTGATTGGTTCCCCCAGTGTGGGGCTAGCCTGGAGGGCAGGGAGACGGACAAGCTCCATGTCCAGGGATAAGAAGATCTCACCTTTCAGGCCTCAGAAACACCACCAGTGCAGTTCAAGTTAGCACACAGCCAGGAGGAAAGCAGGCCGGGCTAGGTGGGATCTTATGAGGAACATCCTTGCAAGGTGGATGTAGCTACATCAAGCAGTATCTGAAGGTTTCTACCTGGGAACTTCCATTCTGCTCTGCTGTGTCTTTCCTCCTCTAGGTCTGATCTACAGTGTGTGTGTGTGTGTGTGTGTGTGTGTGTGAGTGTGTGTGTGTGTGTGTGTGTGTGCGTGCGCGCTGGTCCTGGGGCTTGAACTCAGGGCCTGCAAGCTGTCCCTGACTTCTTTTACTCAAGATTAGTGTTCTACCCCTATGAACTGCAGCTCCACTTCCAGCTTTTTTTTTCTTTTTTTTTTTTGGTGGTTTATTGGAGTTAAGAGTCTTATGGACTTTCCTGCTTGGGCTGGCCTGGAACTGTGATCCTCAGATCTCAGCCTCCAGAGTAGCTAAGATTGCAGGTGTAAGGCAACTAACAGCACATGGCTCAGTTCTCTCTCTCTCTCTCTCTCTCTCTCTCTCTCTCTCTCTCTCTCTCTCTGTCTTTCTGAAGTTTGAACTCAGGCCCTTGGACTATCCTGACTATCCCTTGACTTTTTCTGCTCAAGGCTGGCACTCTGTCACTTGAGCCACACTTCCACTTCTGATGTTTTACTGAGTAACTCGATGTAAGAGTCTCATGGGTTTCCCTGCCCAGGCTGGCTTTGAACCTTGATCCTTAACGCTCAGCCTCCTGAGTAGCTAAGAATTACAGGTGTGAGCCACAGCACCTGGCTTGACCTACAGTTTTTTTAAATTTTTACCACGGTGCAAACATAGTATGCCTTTAGTTAGAAACTATACTTCCAGTTTTGAGTTTTCATCTTTCCCCAGCTGCAAACTGCAATCGTGAAATGCTGGGCATCATCGTAGAGCTGTACCTTCTGGTCTACCTCTCCATCCCACTCCGAGGGGAAACTAAGGGCCACTGGGAAGTAAGGATGTGTCTGAGCTCTGGTATTTCCCACATATGTGTGCTTGAAAATCCTGATGGGTTTTTAATGGGAGTTCATGTGTATCTGTGCTAATTTGCCAAAAATAGCCAGTGCATAGTTGGGATTACAGGTGCTGGCCACATATATATATATATATGAGATATACGCATAATATATATGTACATATGATATATGATATATTTCATTTTAGCTCTCTATCTCTGTCGAGATATAAAATGGCATTGACTCTTGATCTTCAGATCTCAGTCTCCTGAGTAGCTAGGATTACAAGCCTGAGCCAGTGGCACCTGGCTAGAGATTTTCTTCATGACACTTTGTCCAAGTTCACATAACTGAAGAAGCACTCTTACAGAAATGTGGCACCCCAAATAAAAATCTCAGGAGCATATGGAGATGAAAAGGCATATATTTAGACCTTTATTTAAGGGGCTCCTAACTAGGCCTAATAGATGTAAATTTGACTAGAATGATTATTTCTTAGGCCATTATACAAAGTTGTTTTTTTTAATTAAAAACTTTCCCTATTACAGAATTATTTAGCTTTCGCATATAAACTTACAGGCAAACTGTCTGACAAAGACATAATTTAATTTTCTTTATTTTACACATATCTATAAATACATAAAGATATTTATATATAATATTTATAGGTATCTTTATATATAAATGTATAAAGATATCTATCTAGATAGATCTATAAAATCTATAGATCTATATTTGTATAGATATAAATATATACTTATAAATCTATAGATAGATCTCTATATATTTATATATGTTTATATGTAAAGATATCTAGATATATATATGTAGATATCTCTCTCTATGTCTTTTATAGAGAGAGGTATCTACTAACTCTTCCTATGGTCACAAGAATTTGGGATATGTTTTTGGACCACTGATGTACTTGTGAGAACTTCTACACCTTCACCAGTACATTTCTTCTCATTTTGGAACAACCACAAAAAATACTAACTGCTAAAAACCTCCCAAAGAAACTTTAGGCTAGACTCTTGGCAGTAAAACCAGGATCAGATTGACATATGCTATTTTTTTCTCACCTTGTACAAAATTCCCACTCATGCTGTGGTTTCAAAAGTCACCAGCATTTTCTTTCTTTCCTTCTTTTTTTTTTTTTTTCTGTCGGTTATGAGGCTTGAACTCTGGGCCTGGGCGCTGTCCCTCAGCTTTTCAGCTCAAGGCTAGCACTCTACCACTTGAGCCACAGCACCTCTTCAGGTTTTCTGGTGGTTTATTGGAGATAAGAGTCTCACAGACTTTCCTGCCTGGGCTGGCTTTGAACCATGATCCTCAGATCTCAGCCTCCTGAGTAGCTAGGATTACAGGTGTGAGTCCCTGGTGCCCAGCTTCACCCAACATTCATTGTTTAAGGCAATGTTGCATAGGTCCTTCATTCATCTTGTAGCTGGGAAGACCACAAGGACACAGAGATGAGCCTTCAAGGTTTATGGTTATGTCCCAGTTTTAGCCACTGGAGTTTTCTGAAGAAGGCTCTGAATTCCACTACAGTTTGCAATAACTCTTTTCTTCAAAGTATTCATGTGTGTTCCATTAAAAACTGTGGGTCAAGCTGGGCACCGGTGGCTCATGCCTATAATCCTAGCTACTCAGGAGGCTGAGATCTGAGGATCACAGTTCAAAGCCAGCCCAGACAGGAAAGTCTGTGAGACTCTTATCTTCAATTAACCACCAGAAAACTGGAAGTGGTGCTGTGGCTCAAGTAGTAGAGTGCTAGCCTTGAGCTGTAAAGCTGAGGGACAGCGCCCAGGCCCAGAGTTCAAGTCCCACATAAAAACAAAAACTGTGTCACTCCTAGAAGGCCTGGGGTTGGGGAGGTGGGTTTTTAGGCCAGAAAATGGAGATAAGCAGATAGAGACATACATTCTGTCTCTGCCTCTGATTCTCTGTGTCTCTCTATCTCTGTTTCTAGTTTTCTGTCTGTGTGTCTGTCTCTCTGTCTCTCTTTGCCTCTGTCACTGTCTCTCTAATTGCCTCTGTGTGTCTATCTCTATCACTGTCTCCCTGTATGTCTCTGCATGCCTTTCTATCTGTCTCTCTCTGTTTCTGTCTCTCTGTGTGTCTCTGTCTCTCGGTTTTTCTGTCTCACCACACACACACATACACACAACCCTATTTAGAAACCAACCTCCCCTTCCCCTCCCTAAAAATATGCAGTGCAAAGCCAATGCAAGAGACAGAAGGTTTTTAAGAGCATCATTCAGCAGAGTAATATGCAAAATAATGAACCGCTTAAAATGATGAAACCTTCCTGAGAAGGTCTCGTGATTTCCAGAGCAACCAGAAAATCCTAGGGCCTCCTCCTCCTCCTGGCTCAGAAAGGCAGCCCGGTTTTCTGATTTGAGTGATTGCATTAGAAGGACCTGGAGAAAGCTGTTTCTCATCAGAAAACCTCTCACTTAGTCATTCCCATAAATATTCTCCACACCACCTCAAGAAAGCTCCATAGAGACTGTATCTTATAATCTGCACAGCAGACATTCCCCCTCCCCTCCTCTTCTCTGGCTTTCCAAATAGCTTTGGGAGAGAGAGAGAGAGAGAGAGGAAAAAAACTTTATTAAAAGCCTCTGCAGTGTCAGGACAATATTAATTATGAGTCTCTGTGGCGATCATATGGGAAGTCCATCCTAAGAGACTCTATGCTTTCAGAGAGGGTAACCCAATTATGTACCATTCAGCCAAGGAAGCTGCTTTGCAATTGGCTTGATAGCTATTTATAGTAACAGTCACGCTTCAGATCTTTGGATGATGGGGTGTTGTTGCTGTGTCCCCCCTCCCTGCCCCCGCAAAGCTCAGAGTGTTGTCTTGGATGTTTCCTAATTAATCTGAGGACATGGCCTCGCTTCCTCCAATCATCTCAAGTGAGAAATTCAAGGCAACACACCATGCAAGTACAAAAATTGGCCCCAAAGAGGCAGACAGACCTGAGCCCATACAGTACCGTCCCATCCGGGTGGAGCCGGATCATGCGGTTTTTCACAGTCACACCGTGGACAAAGGACTTCTTGTCATTCAAGAAATACGTGTCAGGCACCCACAGCTGGTCAGCCACCCGATTGTCCAGCGTGAGGTTGAGGGGGATTCCAGAATAGGCCAGCCTCTTGTCTCTCCAGTATTGTTGGAAATACATCGTGAGGGTGTAATCCTAGAGAGGGAAAGAAAAAATAAAAAAAAGGAAGCAAATTAAGTTTGTGCTGGTCTACAGGTGTCATTCCTCCATGACTGGCCACAACGAGCCAGTGCAAGTCTGAAGAAGAAAACAAGAGATGTGGCTGTCCTACTGTGTAGGTACAGTAGAACAAGATGGCTGCTTATCTTGAGAATAGCAATTTCCATTTAATGGCTCTCTCTCTCTCTCTCTCTCTCTCTCTCTCTCTCTCTCTCTCTATATATATATATATATATATATATATATATATATATATATAAAACTAGGTGTGTGCAATACCCATCAATGTCTGGGCATAGTAATTGAGAAGGAAAACTAGATAAATTGCACTTTAAAAGAGATAGTCATATAGAAATAAATGCCTTCCCCCCTCAAAGACAAAGGCATCATAAAATCAGGGGTCAGACAAGAGCTGCTGTGTGTCACCAGGCAGACAGGTGCGTTAAAGGGATCATGGCAGGTGAGCCCCTAGCTGCACACTCTCCCTCTGCAACTGAAGAGGTTTTCTACTTCCTTCTGAGAGAGGTATAAATACAAGCCTTCCAGAAACAACCACTGAAGACTACCTGGCTTGTGGGAGATCTATCACATTTTCTTTTCTTTTTTATTTAGTTCACCATGGCCATTTCTGCATTTGCTGGGTGTCTCGTCCCCTGGTTATGAGGATATGTCAGTCTGGGGAACATAAGAGCCTGAAGCCACAGCAGGATGTGGGAGAAGAGGCAAAAAAAAAAAAAAAAGCAAATACCCATGAGTCACTCCTTTCTTTTCTTTTCCTTTCTCTCTTTCTCTCTCCCTATTTCTTGTTTACACAGTAGTTGGTTCAGTAGATAAAGGGCAAATCAGATACTGGTGATAGATAAAGAAATTACAGATGGTAGATCGATATAGAGATAGAAAGACAGATGATAGGCCAATCAATTGATCCACAGAAAGATAGATAGAGAAATATGATAGTGGACAGGTGATAGGTCCGTTGATGGATAGAAAAACAGATCCTATACATAGACATGTGATAGACAGTAGATAATAGGTCAGTGATTGATTGATAGATAGACAGTAGATAGACTGACAGAAAAGTAGACGATAGGTAAGATGTCTAGACAGACGGACAGACAGACAGACAGACAGACAGACAGACAGATAGATAGATAGATAGATAGATAGATAGATAGATAGATTGAGAGAGATAGATAGAGAGATAGCTAGTCTAAAAATTCTAAACTTGGAAGAATTGGAGCTGAAAACTCAAAGGCAAACAGCTAAAGATTCCAGCTGTGGTTCTAAGCATGGATTTTACTGAGTTCACCTGTGATCAGAACCCAGCTGCCAATACCCTCCCTATGGGCACCCTGAGAGGTGGCTCAGGATCAGCTCAGGAGGTCAGCCAAGACAATGACTTCACCAGAGCCTATCAACATTCTCCTCTCTGCCTCACCGGGTGGTTCTTAAGTGTGACTAATCTGCCAGTGCCATCTTATGCTCTTCTGAGAGCCCAGAGGCTTCAAAATGGCCAAGCATAGATGTCAACCTGGTCTTCCCATGTGGCATAGCAACAGGAGACAATAAAACCCACACAGGCTAAACAATTATCGAGCCTGTAAATCTGGACTGGGACTGTAGCTTAGTGGTAGAATGTGTGCCTAGCATGTACAAAATACTGGATTTGATCCTCAGCACTGCAAATCATCATCATCATCATCATCATCATATCACACACACACACACACTCACACACACTCACACACTTGTATTGTTTTGTAAGGCCCATAACAAATTAGAGAAGGGCCAGTGGGTCATGCCTGTCATCCTAGCTATGCTAGGAGGCTGAGAGCTGAGGATCATAGTGTGAAGCCAGATTGGGCAGGAAAATCTATGAGACTGTTAACTACCTACCCTTGTCAAAAAAGGCCAGACTGGAACTATGGCTCTAGTGGTAGAGCACTAGCCTTGAGCAAGGAGGGAAAAAAGCTCAGGGACAGAGCTCAAACCCCTGAGTTCAAGCCCCCGGATTTGAGGGAAGGGACGGGAAGGGAAGGGAAGGGAAGGGAAGGGAAGAGAAGGGAAGGGGAGGGGAGGGGAGGGGAGAGGAGAGGAGGAGAGGAGAAGGAAGGGAAAGGGAAGGGGAAGGGAAGGAAAGGGAAGGGGAAGGGGAAGGAGAAGATGAAGGGGAAGGGGAAGGAGAAGGGGAAGAGGAAGGGAAGGGGAAGAGGAAGGGAAGGGGAAGAGGAAGAGAAAGAAAGAAAGGGAAAGAGAAAGAGAAAAGAAGAAAGAAAACAAAAATAAGGGAAAGAGAAAGAAAGAAAGAGAGAGAGAGAGAAAGAAAAGAAAAAGAAAACTAGAGAGAAGGAGGCAGAAAGAACCAAATGGGCTGAAGAATCTACAGATGTCACCTGCATTTTTTTTGTCAGTCTCGAGGCTTGAACTCTGGGCCTGGGCTTCACCTGCATCCTAAGGGAGGCGGCATGTGAGGCAGTATGATGAGAAGAGTTGGGAGTTATTTTCCAGGACCATCTACAGGCAGTGCTGTATCCCTGGCACTTCCTGGATGGATGCTCATCAGGGACAAACTGCACAAAGCCCCTGAGCCTAGGAGAGTGAACTAGGTGGCAGGAGATGTACAAAGCCATTCAGGGACAGAAGCTTCACTTACAGCACTGACAGGAAACCCTGATGAGGCAGTTTTATTGTAATGCAGCATTCACAGAGTAGTGGCCAAACTGGACTCTAGACCTGTGTCCAGAAATAGAGAGACTAAACTGTCCAATTAAAAAAATACTTTATAGAATTTGGCTGTAAATCCACTGGGTCTTGGGCTTTTTCTTGGTTGGGAGGTCTTTTATTTGTCATTTGAATTCCATTACTTGTTATGGACACAGTAAATGATACAGGACTCTGGGCATTCACACACAGTGAGACCAAAGTAGGATACTCTTAGAGGAAGAACACAAAGTCTCAATGCCTATGTGCCTCTGATCAGATAGAATAATAGTTATTGAAATAAACTCCAGGAAATGGTTAATGAGGTTGTTTTTCTTTTCTTTTTGTCTTGTTTCTCTAGTTATCCGTCTTTGGGAGGGCTAAGGGGGAGGCACAGAAGTGGAGGGACAAAGGGTGAACAAATGCAGCCGTGGTACTCACTGGACACTGTGGAAAATGAACTCTACAACTTGTGGGTGGGGATGGGAGGGAAAAACTGGGAGAGAGCGAGGGAAGGAGTGACATTGTCCGAAAAGAAATGTATTCTTCATCTGACTTGTGTATCTGTAACCCCTCTGTAAAACCCCTTTTTTCTTCTTCTTATCTACCTGCCTGGCTCAGATCTAGGTAGCAAAGGACTAGAAATTGGTCCTCGTCCTTTGAGCCCTGAGATTCCCTCACCTAGACAATCCCAAGCCTGGTTGTCCTGTCTCACCCATGTTCCTTCTCATGCAATCACCACAAGAGAAGCCTGGACTCAGAGATGTCCTTCTCCTTCCCTCCTGGGTCCACCCTCCTGTGTCTTGCGTGGACCTCCAGGGTCCTTTTGAGAACCAGGAGGAAAACAGACTCGCTTTTCCACAGCAGTCATCTCCCGGTTGCTTGGCATCACCATCCTTGAATATCAACACCTACATCTTAAAACAGGTGTAAGGGGACGGTAGGTACAGAAGATCCATTTTGTAATGGGAAGGCAGAGTGGCTGCCTCCCAGAGGTAGAAGATGCTTGCCAACATAGAAGGGGTGTTGGTTAGCCAAGTCCTGAATAGGGCGTGTACAGAGACGAGGCTGAGGAGAATCAAGGTCTACTGACATCCACCCCTACCATCAGCTTTGGATAAAAGGCAAAAGGTGTGATAACCCAAAACCCTGAAAATCATGGAGGCAGAGCTAGATAGGAAGAACTCAGCAGGAGCAACCAAAGGATGTCCCAGGCGACTATGAGCCTCCTCCGAGTTAGTGTCTGGCTGGGACCAAAAGGTTCCGTCATTCCTTTCTTTAATTCTGAACCTCGCATCCAGCCCTATGTCTGAGTCATGAAGTCTAGCGCTCTTCCTCCAGCCCCCTTCGCAGCCTGCTTTATACATGGTTTGCCAGGAGGAAGGAGAGAGTGTGACAATTTCCTCCAGGAGTCCACCTGTCGTTCATGGTCTAGAAACTCGGGATGGAGATTTATTTTCAACAGCCTTGCTCTCGGTATGATAGGCAGTATGTCCCAGCAGTTTGGGCCTTCTGTGTTGGCAGAAGGAGTTTGAGTGGGGATAGGGGGCAGACTCATAGAATCAAGGGCAGGCAGAAAACAACAACAATAAGCAACAATAAACAGAACTAAAATAACCCCCCTGCATCTGCTGGGTCTAGCAAGTACTATTACAGTGCTGGGAATACCGATCAGTAGCCCATTTTTTTCTTCTTTTTGATTATTAAATATTTTTTATTCTTATTATAAAGGTGATGTACAGAGGGGCTACTGTTTCCTAAGCCAGATGATGAGTACATTTTTTATTGTTGCTGGTGGTGTGTGTGGTGGGGGGAGTTGAACTCAGCCTCATGTCCCTGAGATTTTGTACTCAAGGCTAGTGCTCTACCACTTAGAGCCACAGTGTCACATCCAAGCTTTCTTGGTGGTTCTTTGGACATAAGAGTTTCACAGTCTTTCCTTCCCCTGGCTGCTTTGAACTATGAGCCTCTGATCTCAGCCTCCTGAGTAGCTAGAATTACTGGCATGAGCCACTGGCACCCTGCTAGCTTTTTCTACTCTTCTGTAGGTTTTTCTACTCAAGGCTAGTTCTGTACCACTTCTAGTTTTTTGGCGGTTCATTGGAGATAAGAGTCTCGGAGAATTTCTTGCCTGGGCTGGCTTCGAACTGCAATCCTCAGCTCTCAAGACTCGGAGTAGTTAGGACATGAGCCACCAGTGCCTGGCTACAAGTACATTTCTTTTTGGACAATGTCACTCTTTCCTTTGCTCTTTCCTAGTTTTTCTCTCCTGTCCCCACCCACAAGTGGTATAGTTCATTTTCGACCTGGGGTCTACTATCACTGCTGCATTTGGTTGCCCTTTTACAATGATCTTTTAAGTAGTTGTACCAAGGAGTTGCCATTCATCATCCTCCCCCTCCCCCCCCCCGTCTCCCAATCCATCCCCTTCCCTCACTTTTCTTAATTCTGTAGGACATACTTTGAATTTTTGTCTGTATTCTCCCTTTCTTCCCCCTGCCCATCACCACTACCTTTCTTCTCTTCCTTTGCTCTTTCCTCTGCAGATACTATGGGCAAAGGGAAGGGAAAGCCTGGAATGGCCCATGCCACCATCCTTCCTTCAGCTTATCAGTTCAGGCCAGCCCTCTCTCTCTCTCTTTCTCTTTCTCTCTCTCTCTCTCTTTCTCTCTCTCTCTTTCTCTGCTAGTCCTGGGGCTTGAACTCAGGGTCTGGGCACTATCTCTGAGCTTCTTTTTGCTCAAGGCTAGTGTTCTACCACTTGAGCGTCACAGGGCCACTTCTGGCTTTTTCTGTATATGTGGTACTGAGGAATTGAACCCAGGGCTTCGTGCATGCTAGGGAAGCACTCTACCACTAAGCCACATTCGCGGCCTTCCTGTCTGTTCTCATGTGCGGTTAAAAAAGACCTTTGCCACAAACCCAGCAGTTGACATGTCCCCCCTCTGTCCCTGTGCTCTGGGCCTCCTATGGCTACTGACTCCTCAATGAAGAGAGGAACACCTGGAGAAGCAATTTCATTTGTCTCTCTGGTCCCTCCTCTGTATCCTTACTTGGAAGAACTGAGGAAGGTTGGGTTTGATTTGGGGAGCATCTCCCTCCAAGAATCTAAGGAATAAAGAGCATTATAAGACAAACTGAACTTGGGTTGAGGGGGCCAAAGGCTATTTTGGCCCAAACCTGGGAGAGTGGAAAATAAGGTCAGTGGAGAAATTCTTGGGGAGAATAATAAAAAGCATGGCACCATAGAGGCTTCCGGCTCACAGAAACATCAACTCAGCTGCGAAAGACTTACTTCTTTTAAGTGTTTTCTTCCAGGTGCCGGTGGCTCACGCCTGTCATTCTAGCTACTCACTCAGGAGGCTGAGGTCTGTGGATCATGGTTTGAAGCCAGGCTGGGCAGGAAAGTCCATGAGACTCTTATCTCCAATGAACCACCAGAAAACTGGAAGTGGAGCTGTGGCTCAAAGGGGTAGAGCACTAGCTTTGAACCAAAAACAAAAAAGAAAACCTCTAGGACAGCACCTAGGCCCTGAGTTGTTCAATCCCCATGACCAACAACAACAACAAAAAAAAACTGTTTTCCTCAAGGGAATCTTATGAAAGTGGTCTGGGCCAAAAAAAAAAAAGAAGAATACAGACACAGGAGAGGCCATTGGTGGGAGATAGAGGAGGGGGGAATCCCTATCAGAGTCTGAATTTCCAGCATCTTCCAGGAAGAGAAGACACCTTGAGACTAGAAAGCTCAGGAATTAATGTATGGGAGTTCTTGGACTCATCTCAGGGCCTAAGATGGAGGTGGGGAAATTAAGAGTTGTGTTCTTTACCTCAAAAGCTTGGACTGTGTGACACCTGGGCACTAAGGCAGGAAATAAATGAGAAGGGAGGGACCGTTCAATGCACAGCCAGGCAAAGCCACCCAGTTGCTGGGAATGCCCGTTGGTGGCCTCAGAGGATTCTGGGAGGAAGCAGAAGCTATCAAATGTGACAAAGAGCCAATAGATTTCATAGGATTAGCCCAGCGAGCCCCTACCAATTTAGCTGGCAAAGCCAGACCCCGAGACTGCACGAGGATGTATCTGTTTAGGTAGAAATTGATTCAGGCATTGGACAAATATTTATCGAGCTCTTTACCATGTGCTAGGCAATGTCGGGGAAGCAGAGATAAAGTTAATGCCAATGTGGACTGTGAGAGGCTAGCCATCAGAGAGATAATGATTGCAGGTACCGTGATTCAAAAGCCATCTGGATTAGGTGCCACGCTAGACCTGAAAAGATACAGGTCTCTCTCCCTCCCCCCCCCCTCTCTCTCTCTCTCTCACACACACACACACACACACACACACACACACGTGCTATTTCTGAGTAGGATAACCAAAAGCACCTTCCTAGGAAAAAGAGTCACGTGACCAGAAGTCTGCAGAAGAGGTGGGCTTTGAAGTGGGGTTGGGCAGGAAAGTCTGTGCGACTCTCATCTCCCATGAACCACCAGCAAACTGGAAGTGGCGCTCAGGCCCAAAGTGGTAGAGCGCTAGTCTTGAGTACAAAGAGCTCAGGGCCAGCGCCCAGGCCCTGAGAGTTCAAGCCTCATGACTGACAAAACATAAATAAATAAACAAAAGAGAGAGACTTCCAGCAGCATCCTCTAGGTCCGCAGCAACTTTTACCATCTCCTTTCCCACCTCTGCTCTTTGACAAGAAAAGTCTGAGCACCGTGTGTGGTATGAGGAACAAGGTTGGGAGCTGCTGGAGTTAGACAGAAACTAAGGGTGGGAAGGGCAGAGTAAGGGGCGGTGGAGGGGAGAGAGATGAAGGTCTCGGAGAGAAGCAGAGGGTGGGGGAGGATCAGGAGGCGGGATACAGGAAGGGAAGAAAAGGAGGCTCTGAAGAGGCAGAGACGTTTGGGGGAGAAGTAGGAAGCCAGAAGAGAGAGGGTGTGGAGAGGGGGCAGTACAGGGATGGGTTAGTCAGGGGAGGAGCATCCTTCAGGAAAAGGAAGTGTGGAGAAGATCAAGGCCCATTCTGGCAGTACAGGCCTGATTAGATCAGCCCACAGTGGGGAAAGGGACATAGGCTGTTTCCTGGTGCAGGCTCCCTTGGCTGGGGCACAGCCAGCTGAGTCAGCACATCTACACCATGGTGTTGGCAGGAGGGGATTTTGGCCACAAGGTCAGAGTTCACAGAAGTAGAAGATAGAACGGGAGCCGCAGAGACAGATCCCCGTGTCCAGGTACACAACGTCTTCTGGTGGATCTGAAGTCCGTAGAGATGAAAAGGGGGAGTAGTGTTCTGCTCCACAGAGCACCACAAATCTTTCAGTCCTGCTGCAGAAACTCTCCTCATGAGGCTTTTTCCTCTGGTCACGATGCAATGCCACTTGATTCTACGTGACTACTTTTTGAGGGCACGGTTGAGATTTGTAGCCATTCAAGCATTTATGGAATGTGCCTCTTGTAAATTAATTGGACCCTGACAAGTACCAGTGGCTTACCACGTACACTCCTAGCCACTCAAGGTGGCTGAGATGTGAGGATCGGGGTTTGAAGCTAGCCTGGGTAGGAAAATCCATGAGATTCCTATCTCCAAAAGCCAGAAATGGAGTTATGTGGCTCAAGTAGCAGAGCGTTAGCCTTGAGTGGAGGGGAAAAGAAATCGCTTAGAGTCAGTGCTCAGGCTCTGAGTTTAGAGGCTAGTATAGCACAAATGATTAATTAATTAATTAGTTAGTTAACTGTCACACAGGGCCTGTACAGGAATACTGGGTCAGGCCCATGCCCTGGCATTCCCACCACCTCCTTCCACCAGATCTCTGTGCTCTATCTGCTTCTCAGTTCATCCACAAAGCCCCCCTAGGACAGGCATCTCCTCACAAAAGGAAATCTCCACAGAATGAGGATCCTGGGGCCTCTGGCCTCTTTTGCCAGCTTTGCAAAGATGGAACTTTGGCCATTTTGAGTCATCATGGCTGATGAGAGTGAGTGTGGAATCTGAACCCCTGAATCCCTGAACCCCTGAAGCCTCTCTGTGCCTCCGCTTTCCCAGGAGGGTTCTTTATATTCATACAATGGAAATAATTGCTATCATCCCTGGTATTTACCCGGGCAGGTGCCTGTGGACAGACACTTGTGTGTCTTCGGATTTGAGGTTTAATGGTAAGAACTCAGGCAGCAAAGAGAGAAAGAAAAAAAACTAAGTGGATTTGTACCCAGCTTTCTCCAGTGCTCTGAGAACTGAACTCTTCTTGGGGTATGCTGTATAAAGGGGAGCTAGTCTGGGTCACTGTAGCTGGTTTGAATTATGGTAGTACATCACAATCATTGAAGATACTTTCAGTCGATACCTCTTTGTGCCATGCAAGTGTTTGGAAGAATTTAAGATCAGCGTGAAGAAATATTCAAGTAAGAACTGTATTTAGAACAAGGTCTTTCTTTAAAATAATAATTAAAAAAATCGGCTTTACAGCCAGGTGCCAATGGCTGAGATCTGTACATCCCAGTTTGAAGCCAGCCCAGGCAGATAAATCTGAGAAACTCTTACCTCCAATTAACCAGAAGAAGAAGAAAAAAAATACAAAAACTAAAAATGGAGCTGAGGCTTTAGTGGTAGATAGTTAGCCTTGAGTGAAGATGTTAAGGGCAACCAGCATCTAGGCTCTGAGTTCTAGCTCTAATACTGGAGCGTACACGCACACACACACACACTCTCTCTCTCTCTTCTCTCTCTCTCTCTCTCTCTCTCACACACACACACACACACTCTCTCTCTCTCTCACACACACACACACACACACACACAGACACACACACACACACACACACACACACAAAACCCCTCAATAAAACAAAACAATTTTAGAAACAAAATTGCTCTCATCTTTAGTCTTCTTTTAGGAATTTAAAGCCCTTTGGTAATCTAATGAAATTCCTCTCCCCCCTCTCCCTTTCTCTCTTCCACTTTCCTTCCCGCCATCTATTTGTCAGTGAGAAACACTAACATTCAAGCTATACAGATACCATTGATTTGGAAGCCATTTGTTTGGAGTTTCTGTGTATAACGAAAGTTGCTAGGATTTAACATAGGGCATAAGAGTCTATAGGCAGTGAAGGCCAGGAGCCCTAGATCCTAGGTAATACTCCAGGCCTAGAGCAGAGTCCATGGAATTGGGTAGTGGGTAGAAGGCATGAGGAGGCCTAAGGCTAAGCTGTCTGGCTTCCAGAAGTCCAGCTAACTGGTGGGGGGAAGGGAAGCAGGCATTCTTGAGTAACACAAATTACTGACCTTTCTGAATCCCCTAAGAATGTATACAAACAGCAGCAATAACAACAACACAATAATGGCCCAAATTCTCTGCTCTTCCTTCCTTAAGCGTTTCATGCCATCAACTCGGATTGTTTGCAATAAGAAACATAAACAACCAAGTTTCTTCCTGCTTGTACAAATCTCCTGGCAGTTATCCCATTAAAATGACAAGAATACATATTTGGAGGTGGAAATAGTGCTCATTATTCTGCAGTTAAGTAATTGACTAGATTCCTCAGCACAGGAAATGAAGAGTTGTTATTTTTTTTTTCTTCTTCTTCTTTTTAAATTCACTATCCCTGAAAAAGAAATGCAGTCTCTAGACCGAATTTAAATATTTAACTGCAGCAATGAAAACCACAGGACACCTGTGTTTGCATCTGGTTCAGCAAGTTGATGATAGCAAACCTTGCAGGTAGATTGTTCTCAGGTCAGGAAAGAGGGAAAATTGTGATGAGATGCTTACATAAGCCCTAGGCAGTAGGGACTTCCTGCATAGGCATTTGTGTAATTCATGTAAGAAAGGGGAAAAAATAATCTTAGCAGTTCTGTTAACACATATGTTTATAAAACTCCAATCTATTCCACTTAATGGCCTAAAAATAAATACCCCGTTGGTTGCCGATGGCTCACACCTGTAATCCTAGCTACTCATGAGATCTAAAAATTGCAGTTCAAAGCCAGCCCAAGCAGGAAAGTCTGTGAGACTCTTATCGCCAATTAACCAGCAAAAGTGGAAGTGGAGCTGTAGCTCCAGTGGTCGAATGCTAAACCTTGAATAAAAACCCTAAAGGAATCCAGGTACTGGTGGCTCTCTCCTGTAATCCTAGCTACCTGAGAGGCTGAGATCTGAGGATCATGGTTCAAAGCCAGCCAGAGCAGGAAAGTCCATAAGACTTGTATCTCCAATAAACCACCAGAAAACCAGAAGTGGAGCTGTGGCTCAATATGGCACAGTGCTAGCCTTGAGCAAAAGAGCTCAGTGGCAGCACCCAGACCCTGAGCTCAAGATCCTTTACTAACAAAAAAACAATAACAAAAAAGAAAGCTAAAGGATGGTACTCAGGCCATGAGTTCTAACCCCAGTATTGGCATATAGCATGCAAAAAAGTATCCAACATGGCAACCATCTCTCTTCTCATCACGGACTTAGAAGCCAGCTAGCTTTTCATTGGTTGAATCTATCCATGGTGGGTCAATCTATATATAGTAATATAATAATATGTGGTGATTTAATAATAAAGCAAGAACCACCTTTTATCCTCTCTTCCTCCTTCCTTCTTTCTCCAAGTATTCATTGGGCCGAGAATCATGCTGGGGGCTAGACATCCAAAAATAGGAAGACATAATTAGCAACTCACAATGTCGTGAGGAGATACAAAACTGCACCAAAGCAAATTAGAGTTGATACGGGAAGGAGCTTTAGAGTCAGATATTCAAATCGGCTTCTATTGGCCAAGCACACACATGGTGAGCCACCTGTTGGGGATCTAAAATTGACACCCCGAGGTGAAGATTTCAGAAGCAGCCTCCAAAGCCACGTTTCTCTCTGCTCTAACCCTCCTCCTCCTCCTCAGTCTGTCTCCACATAATACCCCCCTCGGGCAAGCCACAAAAACTACAATTTCCTCTTCCCAAAGGCGAGGCCTCGAAACTAGACTGAATGATAGGAGGCTGAGGTCTGAGGATTGCAGTTCGGAGCCAGTGAAGGCAGGAAAAGTCTGTGAAACTTTTGTCTCCAATTAACTAGCCTAGAACTAACATAAAGCCAGAAGTGGAGGTGTGACTCAAGTGATAGAGCACCAGCCTTGACTGAAAATTTGAAGGCATAGGACTCAGGCCCTGAGTTCAAGACCCAGTACTGACATACACACACACACACACACACACACACACACACACACACACAGATTATTGTTCTACACACTAGCTATAAAACCTTAAAATATTACCAGTTCACTCACCTTACCATATGCTCAGTGGAAACCCTCTGGCCTACTCTGGTTTGTAGGCCCTAAGACGCTGATTTCTTTGAAGATGGGATATTTACACAGAGACTAGGAAAACTTTAAATACATAGCCTTATGGGGTCTCTCTTTAGTCTAATACTCTTAAATCACTCCCTTTGAGTCTATTTGAAATTTCTACAAGGCTACCTATGGTTCATGGAGCTGAAGATGGAATCTATCCTGAGTCTTTAGGTCTCCAAGGTTTCTCGTGTTGTGTAAATCTATGAGCCAATAAATGTGTAGTTTTTCTGATGCAAAATGAGTCCCTGTCCTGCTCTATATGGTTCACTGTCCTGAATCTAACCACTGCTATTTTTGAAGAATGCCCACCACATGCTCTCCAGGAATTAGCATTGGGCGGATATACCTTGATGAGTCACGTAGCATACATTTATGCAAAAAAGTAAGGAAGGAAGGAAGGAAGGAAAGAAGGAAGGAAGGAAGGAAGGAAGGAAGGAAGGAAGGAAGGAAGGAAGGAAGGAAGGAAGGAAGGAAGGTAAAAAGTATGTTTGGCTAGGCACTGGTGGTGGCTCATGCCTATAATCTTACCTATTCAAGAGGCTGAGATCTGAGGATTGCAGTGTGAAGCCAGGTAGGCCAGGAAAGTCTGTGAGACTCTTATCTCCAACAAACTATGTGTAGCATTGTGGCTCAAGTGGTATGAGTTCTAGCTGTGAGCGCAAATATGGGCTTAGACTCAGGGCCTGGGTACTGTTCCGCAGGTTTCTGTTCTACCACTTGAGCCACCGCTCTATTTCCAGCTTTTTGGATAGTTAACTGGAGATAAGAGTCTCTCATGGGTTTTGCTGCTAAGACAAGCTTTGAACTATGATCCTCAGATCTCAGCCTCCAGAGTAGTTCAGATTACAGGCATGAGCCACCAGTGCCCGGCATAAACGTACCATCACCATCTGACAGTTGTAACCAAGCCTTTAACAGATGGACATTTGAGTTCAAACCATAGCAAGGGCTTTGTTCTTCCAGCAATTATCTGTAGCCATGCCAATGTCCTGCCATTCCAACAAGCAGGTCCAGCTGCCTCTTGATTCTTTCCATCCAGAGGCCCCTCACATACCCCAAGCTCAGTAGGTCCAAACTTAGCTTATTACCTGTCATGTTCCCTAAGCAGAAAGAGAAGCAGTCTACTTGGGAGGTGGAAAGGGAGGGGGAGGGGTGTTCGTTCCTTCTCCTCCTGACCTTCAGAATTCCCTCATCGCCATGTTACACAAATACTATTTCCTAAAACCCTTCAGCATCTGCATTAAGGCCTGAGGTCAGCAGTCGCAGGGTTGGTTTTTCCACTGCTGTCATAGTAACCCATTAGAGGATGAGTCACGATCTATTAAACTGCATCCTGAGAATGCTTAGCACTGGTGCTGGAAACATGCTGGGTTCAATGCTAGACTTACACGTGCGTGCGCGTGCACACACACAACACACACACACAACACACACACACGTGCACACACGCACACTACGGGTGAATAAAATATTCAGGATGACCAGGTGCCTTCCACCCTACATAGGCACAGATGCTCCAAAATCATTGCACAAAAACACTGCGTGAATGGCCTTATAGAATGTGCTCATAAACTAGGGAGTATGTATCCTTCTTTATTCTAAATGAGTGCTTATCTCAACACTATTCACTAAGCACATACATACTCCAGCCATGTGTGTGTACATCTATTCGAACACACTTTTCTCTTCTGACAACTATCTTAATTAATAGGCTTTGTATTTCCTACAGGAAATACAAAGACTTTCCAAATGATATGATTCATCGCAATGTGCCTTGAGCATGGTTGTCGAAATTAGCTTGCTCGGTCTCTGCAAAAAAAGCGTGAATAATTAGGAGAGGGTGACAAATGGAGACCAGAGAGGAACTGGTCCACATTCTGATAGGGTGGTACCTAAGACACTACAGAACCTCTACTCCTGGTCTTCTCCTTGAATTAATCAGAGTGCTTGCACATGATCCAAGTCCTGTTATTTTAAATAATCTTAAACAATATGGTTTGGTTTTTTTTTTTTTACCTGTCCTGGGTCTTGAACTCAGGGCCTGGGTGCTGTCCATGAGCCTCTTTGTGCTCAAGGCTAGCGCTCTCCTACTTGAGCCACAGCACCACTTCTGGTGGTTAATTGAACATGAGAGTCTCACACTTTCCTGCCCAGGCTGGCTTTAAACTGCGAGCCTCAGATCTCAGCCTCCTGAATAGCTATGATTACAGGTGTGAGCCACCTTCTCTTTGAATGCCTGCCAGAAAGCAAACAAGGCAACAACAAACCACACAAATGCTGGTGCAGAAAGAAAAGCCCCTATCTGTCATAAAATAATAAATAGCTCTGCTTTAAACCATCTCTACTCCTATCTATCTATCTATCTATCTATCTATCTATCTATCTATCTATCTATCTATCTATCTATCTATCTATCTATCTATCTCTACTCCTATCTATCTATCTATCCCACAAGATTCCAGTTGTCATTGATTTTATATTCGTGCTTCCAAGACAGGGCTTTTTCAATGGATTTCCTCCCCTCAAAGGCAAATCATGTGGATTAGCGATGCTGCACACTTGAAAGGATTTTCAGAGTCTAAGAAGATGTGCTATTTTTAGACCCAGAGCCCATTCATTTCTGAGATCATGTCTATTTCTGTCTGCTTCCCAGAACTTAGTAAGGTCCTGCTGTTAAGAGACAATCACCATATTAGCACTGCTAGGCTTCTTCATATCATTGAAAAATATTAGTTTAAATAGCTGTTGATGAATTATCTTCATCTCAGCAGAAATATGTGAATCGGGGAGTTGGGGGGGGGGGGAAATGCCTGTGCAAAGAGACTGCTCAAAGAAATCCCTCCTTTGGAATGTTGTAACAAAAGAAACGACCACATAGATTTTCTCACATTCCCACAATTCTGAAGGAGACAGAAGCCATGGTGCATTTTGATGGGACAGGGTAGTGTTCACTTCTGGATTTTGAGCAGTATTCCCTGCGATTTCCTCTTGTGCCCATTAATTATGCAGCCAGCCCTACTTGTGAGTCATAAACGGTCCCTTTTTTCCCTCCCCCCCCCCCCCAGCCCTTGAGATTGAAGTCTATTTCTTCTGCAGCCACCAATCAGATTGTGGCAGTCCAGTTTGTTAGCTTGTAAGTAGGGCAAAATCTAAGACCACCATTTTCCTTGTGTGTGTGTGTGTGTGTGTGTGTGTGTGTGTGTGTGTGCTGGTCCTAGGGCTTTATCTCAGGGCCTGGGAGCTGTCCTTAAGGTTTTTTTTTTTCCTTTTTCTCAAAGGCTAGCGCTCTACCACTTGAGCCACAGCTCTACTTCTGGGTTTCTTGCTTTGGGGGTTTCTTTTGGTGGTTAATAGGAGATAAGGGTCTCACAGGCTCCTCTACGCAGGCTGGCTCTGAACCTTGATCTTCAGGTCTCAGCCACCTGATAGGATTACAGGCACAAGCCACTGATGTCCAGCTTAAGACCACCATTCCTGACTCACCCTCTTCTGCTTTCAATCCGGCCTGACGGACACATCTTTTTTTTTTTTTTCTTTTGATTCTTCTAGCAATGCTAGAAGCATCTAGAGCTCCTTATCTTGTACCACTCTCTACCTACTCCCTCAAGCTAAACTCGGTCTCTTCTCTATTCTGTACCTCCTTCTGGAAGGAGGATTGCTTCCAGTGTCATGGCTTTGAAGCCGACTGATACATAGAATTCCAGCTAAATACTGGCCAAGTCCAGAACCCACCCAACACTTCTCCATTGCGCTCCTGATCTCACCTTCCCGAGGGCTCTCCCAGCCAGCTTCCCGGTTCTCACGATGGCACCCCATCCTCAAAATTCATTCAAGCTAAAACCCCCGGGGTCTTTTTTCCCACTCATCCTCTTGCTTTCTGTAACAATCGATCTGGAATTCTGTTGTTTGCTCCATAGGCCCTGTAGACTCTGGATTGACAGCTTCTTACCACAGGAATTGAACATTTTCAATGTGTCTCCCTTTTCTCTACCCTCTGTTAATCGCCCCTGGTTCCTATACTCTTCTTACCCATAATCCTCTCCTCCACAGAGAAGCCCAGGTGATTTTCTGACCAGGTGACCCATATCCTTTGTTCATCAGTTCCAAACTACACAATGTACAAATTTTGGTGGGGAAGTTGATAACTAGACAAGAATTATTGAATTTGGCAAAAGGAAGAGCACAGGTTTTTGTTTGTGCCTGTCCTGGGGCTTGAACTCGGGGCCTTTGAACTGTCCCTTATCTTTTGTGCCCAAGGCTAATGCTCTACTAAAGTTGAGCCACAGTTCAACTTTCAGTTTTTTTAAATAGTTAATCGGAGACAAGTGTCTCATGGACTTTCCTACCTGGGCTAGCTTCAAACCATGATCCTTTGATCTTAGCCTCCTGAGTGGCTAGGATGATAGGTGTGAGCCTTCAGTGCCTGGCTGGAAGAGCTTGGTGGTATGAAGCTCTTAATTTATTATTATTATTATTATCTTCAAGTAGATCTACAAAGGGGCTTCAATTCAACGTGTCCATTTGTGAGTACAATGCATCTTGATCAATTTCACCCCTTCCGTTATTCTCCCCCAACTTTCCCAACCCCAGCCATCCTCTCCATTTGCCTAGTTCCGTTTTCACATGTGTACATTGGGTATTGTGACTGCATTCACCACCACCCCCCCCTTCCCCTTTCCATTCATCTGCCCCTTCTCTTGACCTCAGTCCCCACCACACATCACAACTTCCTGCTTCCAGATAGTCCCTTGGTTAAAACTGTAAGTTAAAAGAGTTAATGGAATCCTCCCCTGTGTATACCATACTTTGGTTAATATATTTGTGTATATATGAATATATATATATTAGATCTAATTTCCACAGATGAGAGAAAACATGTGACTTCTGTCTCCCTAAGCCTGACTTACTTCACTTCACATGTTTTGTTTTGTGTCCCTTCCCCCCCCCCGCCCCACCACCACACAAATGACCTTAAAACTTAAGCATGTTTTCTGATGTTTTTCATATTCAAATGACTTGACTTTACGGGGAGAGATGAGGCCGAGCTCCGAGCAGACAAGCCCACCCCAGCCCATTGAAAGCACACTTTTATGTAGCATCCAGATGGTGATTTAAAGTAGCAAAAGGTCTTTATTCAACCAAGCATCAGCTATCAAGTTAATTGTACATTTTCTCCTGATTTTGTGAGTAATGTTGGATATTAAAATACAGGTTTTCCATATGGGAGTTGCCTCGAGTTGGATAGCAGCTAGCCTATTTTTAGTGTGAGAACAATAATTCAAAGTGTCCTTTTGTGTTTCTCTCTCCTTAACTGGCTGCACAGAAAAGACAGAGCTAAGAGTCAGCCACGGTGCAGAGGACTGCAGAGCCCATAGATACATTTTCTTTCTTCCTGGGAGTTTGGAATTACGCAAGCCAGACTTTTTGGTCCTAACATCACTGAAGACGTCAATTAATTAGCTGCTGTGTTAATCAGAACTTAGAGTTTATAATTTACAACTGGCAATAAAACTAGCAGCTGGTAATTGAATCTGTCCTGATTCACTTGCTTTTACCTTCACCTTTAAATCTGTTATCACATAAAATGCAAGGGAGGTATAATGTCACAAAAGCGACAGTCAGCCAGTGCTGGTATCTCACACCTGGAATCCTAGCTACCCTGGAAGCTGAGATCTGAGGATCAACATTTCAAAGCCAGCCCAGACAGGAAAGTGTATAAACACTTATCTCTGATTAATCACCACAAGAATGCAAAACTATGGCTCAAGTAGTGGAGGAAAAGTGCCCAGGCCCTGAGTTTGAGCCCTAGTACCAGTACACAGACACAGACACACAGACACAGACACAGACACACACACACACACACACACACACACACACACACACACACACATTAAAAAAAAACCTAGTCATTTCAGTTGGTAGCAGGTGTATTTGGATTAAATCTAACACCATATCTTAAGGAGGTCAAGTTAGCAAAGTTAAACATCACAATATTGACTGATCTATACCTGTAAAGATCCTCTTTGTTCGTTTGGCATGATGGCCTGTGATCCTAGCACTCAGAAGGGAAAGTAGAAGTGGAAGGATTGTAAGTTTTCAAGGCCGGCCTGGGCTATATAACAAGACCCTATCTCAGAAAACAAGAAGATAATTTATTTAAAAGATAAAAAATAAAAATAGCACCTGCTTGCAAGGGTTTGATTGCCTTCTAAACACAGAACATGAGGTAGAGAAACATCTAGAACTTGGCCACTGTATGCTGTGACTTCCCACAGCTGGCACAAGCAAATGTTGGGAGGCTCCACAGAGCCATTTTGCTCCAGGGATCCAGCTTCTCCACCCTACCCTTCGAGGATGCTTTCCTTCTCAAAAAGGCTGGCCCAAGGACAATGAGAGAGCAAAGGTGGAGATGCCAAGACTATGCGGAGGACCCAGTAACGCAAAGGTAATTACTCCTGTGGAATGCTCACTTCTTTTCAGAATCGAGGTTTGCCATATAATATGCGTGTGTGTATATACATATGTACATATATATACATATATATTATTTTTTTTCTTCCCAACAATCCAGGACTAAAGCCACTAGAACTATCTCTAGATGTCCTCGGAAGATCGGAGGTCACCTTCGGTCAGTTTCCTTGGCACTTCCCAGAAGCCCCACCAAATGGGCTGACATCAGACTACCAGGTGGTCATGGCCGGGTCACAGCCAGACACCATTTAGAATCCCTGACTGTAAGCCAGGGCCCCATATCTGGATGCCAAGGGACCTGCATCAGGTGCTGCAGGAGTGAACGAGCAGCAAGGATGAAAAATAGGCCTGGTGCTGGTGACTCACGCCTGTCATCCTAGTTACTCAGGACGCTGAGATCTGAGGATCATCGTTCCAAACCTGCCCAGGCAGGGAAAGCCTGTGAGACTTTTATCTCCAATGAACTACCAAAAAAAAAAAAAAAAAAGCCAGAAGTGGAGCTGTGCCTCAAGTGGTAGAACGCTAGATTTAAGCCAGAGGGAAAAAAAAATAAGCTTGGGGATAGTGCCTGGGCCCTGAGTTCAAGCTTAGGACTGGCATGAATTATTTTTTTTAAAGAAAAAATGAAAAAATAAAGCAGCTACAGTAGGATCCCCAATTTAAAAGAGTATACAGAAGGGATATTTAGCAGAAATGCTCCATCCAGGGAGAGAACTCATCACTCGATCATTACTTTAAAGTTTCCTAAAGACACGGTGGTCACTTATGGAGAACAGCTGAGTTCTGCAGCGCTGGCTAGGTTTTCCAACCTTGGGTCAGCCATAGCAGCTAGACTTGGGCAGGAATTGCTCCGAAGCAATTGGTGATTTTATCAGTTCTGTCTTGCAAACTTGTATTTAATTTTCATTTGTCATTTCAGCATCATTTTGGGGTGGGAACACACACACACACACACACACACACACACACACTCACACACACACACGTCTATGAAAAATCTGTCAATCCAACTATTTGGATTCAACACACACAAGCAGGTGTGTCATATTCTGAACCCCTCACTATGTGAGGAGCAAGATCTCAGCCTGCAAGGAAATGGGAAGAGTAAATAGCAACTTTGGGTGATTGTGCTCACATGAAAGGTGGTCAAGCTTCGATCCTGTATCTGTACCTACCTATGCATCTACTTGCCCTGTATCTGTACCTACCTATGCATCTACTTGCATACACACACACACACACACACACACACACACACACACACACACACACACACACACACACGTCCACATGGAAACACTGCAGTGTTGATGGGGGCTAGCACATCATTTTCAAGTTTGGGGATTAATTTGCAAGAAGCAGTCCATCAGCACACTGGCATGTATTAAATGCATGCATTCATGAGCTCCATCCATTTACTGTCTGTGCGTGTGTCCACTCACCATTTTCTCCTCATTTATCACTTACCAAGTTTATAAGAAAATGTATGCTGTGTGTTCCTCGGTCTATTAAGCATTCGAAGTGTTCTGCCCACACGCTCTCTTAAGCCCGTCTTCGGCTGCATCCCAGTCTTTCTGAGGTTTGTCCATGTTTTGTAAATGTCTGTCTCTTTGACTCGTACCTGGCTCAGGTTCTCATTACCTCACACCCTGCTGTTACAACTAGCTCACAGCAGTCCCTACCCCAGGGTTTTTTTGTTTTGTTTTTATTTTGATCTTGCTAGAACATTCTCCACTCCTTGATGGTCAACTTCTTTGCTTGAGGCTCTGATCTGGGGCCGGACAGAGGAGTCATTCCATCCACAGTGCAACCACTCCACCTCCTCTCCCAATGTTGCCTATGGGTCCCAGGCCTTCTGAGGACTTTTCTCACACTGCCTCTCAGCCTCTGAGAAAAAGATCCCACACCACGACCTTGCTCACATCAAGAAATAAGCTGGCCCAGAGCACAGCCGTATCAAAGCTGGAAAGCCCTTTCTCCACAGGCAGGTAAATGTTCCTCCCGCCTGTTGCAAGAACTGTACATTCTGATATCCATGCACCCTCTGGGGCTAATTTCTCTGTTACCCCAACAGTCTGTCTGAGGGCCTCAGCTTCTCCTCAGTACTGGTTAGTTCGCCCCACTTTACAATCTGTCCTGTCTCACCTCAGAGAATCACCAAATGATACCTCCTCCATCAAAGCTTTGTTGGAGGACTTGAGTCAGGTCTTCATCAAAAATAAGGTTGTGCCAGGAGCCAGAGGCTCATACCTGTTATCCTAGCTCAAAAGGCTGAGATCTGAGCATCGTGGTTCGAAGGCAGCCCAGGCAAGAAAAGCCATGAGACTCTTATCTCCAAATTAATCACCAAAAAGCCGGAAGCAGAGCTGTGGCTCAAATGGTAGAGTACTAGCCTTGAGCACAAAAAAGCTCAGGGACAGTGTCCAGGCCCTGAGTCCAAGCCTCAGGAAAGGCACCAAAACAAGCAAACAAATAGGTTCTTCTTCTGACCATCAAGACTCTTCTAGACCCTTAGACTCCTCTAGGCCCCACATAACCCTTTACTCACTAGAAAGAACCAAGTTTTATACTTGTTTCATGAATTCCTTGCTTCATCCCTCTGAGGTTCTAGGAGTCTGATGGAAAGTGTGTTGTAAGAAGAGCAGAGAATGCAAAGTATCCGGGATCCATCAGAAATGAATCGACCCTTTCAGAACATCTCCACCAGGAAACCTTATATCCCTAAGGACCTGGTCGATTAAACTGAGAATAGCAGCGCAAGTGCAGACTTCCAACTGTGGGCAGGAACAAGTGCGGTACTGTGGTGTCTCCTCACTTCCCTAACGGTAGACAGAGGTCAAAGCCACGATCACAGATGTCCCTCTGAATGGGGCAGATGGGATCAAACCAACACACAACCCCACTGCACAGGCTGCAGGTTCAGTGGTTGTGTGTGTGTGTGTGTGTGTGTGTGTGTGTATTATGGTGGTTCATTCATCTCACGGATCATTAATTGATTAGGTTAATTGATTAATCGATTCCTTAATTGCAGTCTAGACTTCAAGTTGCAAACATTAGGCCTCCTCTGTGTCTGTTTCATTGAGCTGATAGTCAACAAATATCACTGATAGGTAGAAGTGAGAAGATCTCTTCCCACCCTCCACCCTGGAGTTTTAATCATTTGAATCTGTGAAACCTATTGACAAAGAGCAGGTTTCACAGGAGCAAAGGCAGATGCATTTATCAACAGGCAAGGGCCCAGGAGTCACACAAAGTACGAAAACTTGAAGAAGTCCCATGTGGCTGAGGCTTACACAGCCCTTGGAGCTATAGACCGAAGTAGAAGCTTGCAGGTTCTGCGAGGCTGGGGGTGGGGGTGGTGACAGGAAGAGCTTGGGGGTCTCTAGATAGTGGTACAGGCCAGGGGAGGGTAAGGAGATGAAGGTCCTAAGTAGGTTGAAGGTTGCACCGAGATGCTCACGGCCCTCTAGGCAATAGATGGTTGCTTGTGTTGAAGTCTCTGGGCAAGGTATCTGATTTGGTTTGCTCTCCTTTTCCTGTGAGTTAATCTCCTCTGTTTGTTGGGATGTCAAGCAAGAGAGTGCAAGATCAATGCATTCCGTTTGGGGGGGAATTCCCTTAGGTCAGGGAACTTCAAAGGAAACTCCTACGTGTGCTTTGGGATAGAAAGAAGAAGGATGGGTGACTTTGATGGTAATATGTATTGATTGTACTTATGTGGAAACAAAGCTAGGTAACTTGCAGGGATGGGTGGGGGGGTTGGAGAGATGGGGAGAAATGATGGATGACCGTTTCCAAGATGGCATGTGGAACTGAAGCCCCTTTGTAAAACCATTTAAGAAAGATAATTAAAAAAAAGAAAAAGAGGACAAGATATGGGGGAAGAGGAGTAGAAAGTTCAGGGAAATCTTTAGGTTATTTCTTTTTTTGGGGGGGGTCCAGTCGTGGGGCCTGAACTCTGGGCCTGGGCGCTGTCCCTCAGCTCTTCAGCTCAAGGTTAGTGCTCTACCACTTGAGCCACAGCGCCACTTCCAGCTTTTTTCTTTTTGCTTATGTGGTGCTGAGGAATTGAACCCAGGGCCTCAGGCATGCAAGGCAAGCGCTCTACCACTGAGCCACCTTCCCAGCCCCTAGGTTGTTTCTTTAACTGGACGCAATTACCGTATCAGATGCCGTACATTTTCTTTTTTTTCTTTTTCTTTTTGTTGGTTGCAGGGCTTGAACTCAGGGCCTGAATGCTGTCCTTGAGCCTCTTTGTGCTCAAGGCTAACACTCTACCACTTGAGCCATAGCTCTACTTCTGGGTTTTGAGTGGTTCATTAGAGATAAGAGTCTCACTGGGACATTTCTGACTGGGCTGGCTTCCAACCATGATCCTCAGATCTCAGCCTCCTGGGTAACTAAGATTATAGGCATGAGCCACCAGTGCCCAGCTTTGGGGCATCATTTTCTAAATCCTGACATATCCTGTATGCCATTGCTAGAAGGTGGGAGAGGGATCAAGAATTCAGAGATCTAAGGAAATAAAACACGTTCAGGATCTTTATCTCTGTCTAACCAAAGACAGAAAACATGCAGAGATATAAATGGCAAACCTTTCTTTATTTTCTTTTCTACTCACTTGGCAAGTATGTGCACTTTGTAAGCTGTGGACAGGGGACGTAGAAAGCACTCCAGGTCGAGAGGTTCTGAGAAAGAACCTGTTTTCTATTTTGAAAACATAAAGAAGCTGTAGTCTGCTGGGTGCGAGTGAGTCACACCTGGAATCCTAGCTACTCAGAAGAATGAGATCTGATGATCGCAGTTCGAAGCCAGCATGGGCAAGAAAGTCCACGACTCTTATCTCCAATGAACCACAAAAATCCTGAAGTGGAGCTGTAGCTCAAGTAGTAGAGTGCCAGTCTTGAGCACAAAAGCTCAGGCCCAGAGTTCAAGCCCCAGGACAAGCAGGGGGAATAACATAGAAAAGTAAAGGAAACAAAAAAGAAGAAGAAGCTGTAGCACGATGGAATCCTACCAAAAACGTTTCCTCTGAAGGCTACATGTCAAGGACAGGTAAGCCTCAACAATGGGTGGGATTGTTTCCCTACAAACTCATGTATTGACGTCCTATCCCCATTGGCACCTCTCAGAGGATGAGATCTTATTTAGGGACTGTCTGTCTGGACATAGCTAAATTAACATGAAGGCATCAGGAGAGCTCTTATCTAATATGACTGTTGTTCTTAAGCAAGAGGCAGACTTGGAAAAGGACAGACAGGCACAAAGGCACCCACCCACACACACACACACACACACACACACACACACACACACACACACACACACACAGAACATCATGTAAAAAGGTGGAAGAGAACATGGGTACTTCCGCAAGACAAGGAAAAGCAAAGACTGCTAGTAAATCACCACTTATTATGGCACGGTCCGGGAGCAGGCACTACCTCATGGTCCTCAGATGGAAAACCTTGCAGAATCCAGAACTATGAGACAATAAACCTCTATTACTTCCACTCCCCTGGTCTGTAGCAAGTTGCTATGACAACGCTAGCAAGCTAGTACACCGCCATGGACCATGAGGGTGGTAATGGTGACAGCTTCACGTGAATGTATAAGGGAGAAATTGAAGCAGCAAAATGCCCAGGTCTCCATGGTTCTTGAATTTGGTATATGTGAGCAGAGGTGATACACGGTACATGAGACTGGATTTTTAAGCACAGGATAACTCAATCGTGAGATAGCTCAACCCCATCTCGGAGACTAAAGATATTAATCTTTGGGGCTGTACTAATTTTGTACCTGTGTGTGCCAGTCCTGGAGCTTGAACTCAAGGCTTGGGCAACATGATCCCTGAGCTTGCTTTTGCTCATGACTAACATTCTACTACTTGAGCTGCAGCTCCACTTCCAATTTCAGCACTTGCTTTTTTGTTTTGTTTTGTTTTGTTGCTGTTGCTTTTCTGTGATTAATTGGAGATAAGAGTCTCCCAGATTTTCCCTCCCCCTTCATACCGGCGATCCTTAGATCTCAACCTCCTGAATAATTAGGGTTACACGTGTGAGCTACCAGCACCCAGCTTTGTAGTAAAATTTGAAGATGAGCTAAAAAGAGAACCTGATAAGCACCTCCAATATCTCTATGCAAAAGTCATCCACATTTCTGATCTCAGTCATCCTTTTGTGTGATGGCAGATGTCTACATGGATGTCAAGTCATGGCTTATTAACAGAAACAGAATTTCCATAATTTGTCTCTCTCTCTTTTTTTGCCCATCAGTGTGGGGCTTGAACTCAGGGCCTGGATGCTGTCCCTTGAGCCTCTTTGTGTTCAAGGCTGGCGATCTACCACTTTGAGCCACAGCACCACTTCTGGGTTTTGAGTGGTTCACTGGAAATAAGAGTCTGGTCTGAGATCCCCAAATCTCAGTCTCTTGAGAAGCCAGGATTACAGGCATGAGCCTCTGACTCCCGGCTCCTATTTTAAGTTAGGATTACTTTGTAAAGTTTCCCCACATTTCAATTCTACTCAACCACATCACTGGGATCTATTTTTAACCACGATAGTGAGGTGTAATTTATGTACATGTTACATTTGAATATGAAACAGCCAGCCCTATGGGTTTATATGCTGAATGTTTGATTCCCAGCTGATGACGTTATTTCGAGGTGGAGATTCTGGAAACATTAGGAAGTGAGGCTAGCTGGCAGGAAGTAGGCTACTAAAGGTATGACCTTGGGGGCTGGATCTTGTCCCTAGCCCTTGCTTTCTCTCTCTGCTTCCTGTCCACCATCATGCTCTCGCTCTCGGCAGGCTAAGAAACAACAGAACCAAGGAATATGGACTGAAGTCTACAAAACTGTGAGCTACACCCAGTCAGTCATCATTCCCTCTGAGTTGTTTATGTCAGGTATTTTGTCACAGCGTTGAAAGACAAGAAACACAATATAAAGATTCGTTATTAAAAAAATAAAGTAATTTGCAAAGTGAATTTCACCAAGTTGTGGATCTCTCACCACAGTTTAATTTTAGAAAACACCTGTCATCCCCAAAATTAAAAACAGAAGCATTTTCAATGTCCCTCAGAAATCCACTTTTTGTCTTTACAGATATTCCAGATATGGCAGAAAAATGGAACCATACAATGTGCAACCTGATATTTTTATACCACCTTTCTTTGGGGTGGTACTAGGATTTGATCTCAGGGCTTACTAAGCAAGCAGTCCACCTCTCAGTCATATCCTTGGCTTTATTATTTTTCTTAACCTTAATTCTTTTCAGGTAGAGTCTTGCATTTTTTTCCTTCCAGGAAAGCTTTCAGACTGTGATGATTTTCCTTACCTATAATCTAGCTGTGATTATAGAGGTAATCCACTGGACTTGGCCTACTTGCCATAAGAGTTTTAAAGCACATCTATACTAGAGCATGAAATTGGTGCTTTATTTCTTTTTATTGCCAAAGGATTTATATTATATGGATCAACTCATTTGCTTATGCGTTCATATCAGTTAGTGAACATGTAGGTTATCTCCGTTTGGGGGATAATTCCAAGATATTTGTGCTGCTAAGATTTCTAGATAAGTCTTTATGTAGAGTCTAATTCTGATTTCTTGGGTTCTGATTTCTGTAGGATTCAATGTAAGTCCGGTAGTAAATTTCAAGTCTCCAAAGTAGCCACATCATTCTGCATTTATTCCAAAAGATTTGTAATTTTTCCACATCCTTACCCATACTTGCTATTTTACATTTGGTTTTGATCTGTATTAGTGTGTACATATGTGTTTGTTTGTTTTCTCTGTTTATTCTTGTCAGCACAAAATGGCCTCTTATTGTGGTTTCCGTTTTCTACATCTAATGGTGTTGCGTTGCTTATTAGCCATTTATAACAACTCCTGTGAAGAAAAGTCTAAGATCCTTTGCCAATTATTATTCTTTTTTTTTTATAACTTGTTTCTCTGCCTATCACAAAGTTGTTGGAGTTATTTATAGAGTCTGCTACAATTCCCTTGTCAGTCCTATGCATTGCAAATGTTGTCTTCCCCTGGCTGTGGATTGTTTTTTACATCTCTAAGTATTTCAAAGAGCTGGAGTTTTAAATTTTGATGAAGTAAAAATTATCAATGTTCCCTTTTATCACTTGGGCTTTTGATGTCACATCGAAGACATCTGTGCCGAGGCTGAGATCAGGAAGATTCAATGCTGTGTTATTGTTTCCATGTTCACCATTCCAACCCTGACATTTCGATGTGGGGTCCATTTTTTGGTTTGTTTCTCTGTGCATTGACCCTGTTTCTGTAAATTTAAAGAAAACAGTCGTCCACCTATCCGTAACAAGCTGTACGTGCGTGAATGCCAGCCATTTTGCAGAAGTGGGTACAGCCTGGATAGTTTTCAGCTTGTGAAAAAGCCCCTGTGAGGTCCAGACTGTTGGGTCAGCTGAAGAGTCCTTGGTCCTCAAGAAACCAAACCCAAGCCAAAGCAGGAGCCTCAGAACACTGTAGCAAGGTCTGCTCTAGCGGGATCCGCTCTGCGCCTGAGGTCAAGGAACCCAAAGGCACAGCTCCGCCCAGACTTTGCAGCTTATTGAGCATAAACCTCAGCTGGTTACCAAGGGTGCACATTTGTAATCCTAAAGATCTGAGGATCACAGTCCAAAGCCAGTTGAGGCTGGGAAGAGTCCCTGAGACCCTTACGTCGAATTAACTAGCCAAGATCTGGAAATGGAAGTGTGGCTTAAGTGGTAGAGCCTCAGCCTTGAGTGATAAAGCTGAGGGAAAAGTGTAGGCCCTGAGTTCCAGGACCAGCAGGCATGCATGTGCGCACACACACCCATACACACACACACACACACAAAACACACACACGACACAGGAATAGAGGGAAGGAAGAAAACCTTCATGTTTTCATTTTAAACCAACCTTAGTGGATAGTTAAAAAAGAAAAAGCCTATTTTTATTAATGCTATATCCAAAACCTCAGGACATTTTATAACCTGAGGACATGTTCAGAAAAATGTTTTATAGCCATTTATGGTGATATCAGCCTTGGAGTGAGAAAGAAAGACCTTTTTAAAAACAAAAAGGGCTGCAGGTATACATCATGGCTTCCTACAGGAACCTTATCCTGTGAACCCCAAACATTAGGACCCCCAAAATGCCAGTCCCACAGAAAGGCAGGTGACAGAGCAACAAGAAAGCAGACAAACTGAGGAATGTCAGCCTGGCCCAGTACGTCTGCGGATCAGGCTGTAGGCTCACATAGTGGTGATGGGAAGTATTTTGTATTCTCTACCACATCAAGTACTTTATACCCATGACACTACTGCCATTTTTTTTGAAAAGCACTCAGCCAGCTCATCCTAAGTTATGGCCTATAACTTTTTCTTTTAAATCAGGGCTATATAGAATATATGTCTGCATCAGAATATTGATAGTATACATGATAAGTAGACTTGCTTATGTTCATCTCAAAAGCAGATTCTAAGCCAGTGCCGGTAGCTCACATCTGTAATCCTAGCTACTCAGGAAGTTGAGATCTGAGGATTACTGTTTGAAGTCAGTCTCGGCAGAAAAAAGAAATAATTCCACGAGCCTCTTATTTTCAATTAACCGGCAAAAAAAGGCACACATAGAGGAGTGGTTCAAGTGGTAGTGCATTAGCCTTGAACAAAAAAGCCAAATGAGAGCTCAAGGCCTTGAGTTCAAGCCCCAGTAGCAACACTCTCTCTCTCTCTCTCTCTCTCTCCCTCTCTCTCTCTCTCTCACACACACACACACACACACACTCATGCATGCACACACACACGCAAATAAAAGGACAGGTTCCAGTCTCTGATTCTATATTATAAAACTAATCTTTACTTTGAGGCTGTAGTTGAACAGCCTGCAGGTGAAGTGCTGCTTAATAATACGTTTCTATTCTTTGGGGAATGAACAGCTACCAAGGTCCTGACCCAGAGGTATTTCCAGTAGTCTTAATGGTATAATGTCTAGGTGACTTTGATCCCTGAGTTCTTCTATGTCTAGTGCGGAGAATCAAACACAAGGATACAGATCAGCCAGGGCCCTGGTATAAACCCACTAATGTAAACAGAATCTCCAAACCATATCAGGTTCATGGAAGTCACTCTGTAAGCATACTATATCCATCTTTTAATATCTGCTAGGTCCTCGGTCCCAGCAGTTACCAGCCTCCTCCATCTTATTACATCTTCTACTAAGATCCTCTCCTTCTGTGTTCTCTCCTGTTACCCTAAGAGCTCCTAGAATGAGAGGATTACTGTCTATCAACACCCTTCTGTTTCCTCTACTTCCCGACCAGGGTTGGCCTCTGTTTCCTGGTGGACAAATTAAACAAATACTGCCAAAGAGATACAATGGCGGTGCCCCGCACAATCCCATCACACAGCGAGAGTCGTGAAGGGTCAGGAAGCTCCTAGGCTCGCTGCTCACCTGAGTGGATGGAAGGGAGGCGTTGACGCAGGCTGATCCTACACGAATGGAACCCACATAGCAAATGGGTTCTGGAGCTTAGCTTAGCAGCAGCAGCCACAAGCATGGGGAGACACTCAGCAGGACTAAAAAAAAAATAGAGGAGGCCACTGAACTAAATGAACATCTACAAGATCGTTGACAAGCCTAGTGTGGAGCCTTCGAATCAGGGAAAAAGACAACAAATCAGCAGACAGGAAAGCAGATAAAACAGCCAGATGAGAAGCAGCAGCAGAAATGAGCGAAGAGGGAGGTGTAAGGCCAGGACTTTAAGGAAAGTGATGATGTATAATGCCGAGGAGATCAAGCATTTTTCCACTGAACGCCTAGCTTTTCGAGTTGCCCCGCTGACCGAGCACTGTTATGGGATCCAAGTAAATGGATTGAGAAAACATGAAGACCCCCCCCCCCCTCCACCCGCCTGCCCTCTCTGGCACAGGGCCATTTGAAAAGCAAAGGGTTTTTAGACTAAGGTCCATTGGCTTTCAAGACAAATGAAGATGGAAATGGAGGGATGCTATCATTTGGATGGAATGGTCGGAGAAAGACCCACTAAAGAGACAAGAGTTGAGTGTGGAGGTGGGCTAGTGGTAATGGGGAGTATTCCAGGCCAGGGGAAAAAAGACAGGGAAGGTACTCACATGGGTTGTGAACATGCTTAGTGAGCCCAGCAGCCAAAACCCAATAGGACACATAAGGGCAGGGGAGGGGGATGTAGAGGTGTGGGGCTATGTGTGCAATGGAACTCAGGAAAGGCAATAGAGACCAGGAAGGAACTCTGACAAGGCAGAGAAGAACCTCAAAGGAAGAGAGCAAGGGGGAAAGTAGGAGCTGGTGGAGTCCATGAGGCCTGAGAAGAGAGGTTTAGAGATCTGGACTTGAAGGCTCAGGATATAGGCATGTTGTCCTCAAGGGTGTGTGTGTGTGTGTGTGTGTGTGTGTGCTGGTTCTAGCCCTTGAATTCAAGGCTTACACTCTCACTTAGCTTTCCCGCTTAAAGCTGATGCTCTACCACTTGAGGCACAACTCCACTTCTGACTTTTTGCACGTTAATTAGAGGTAAGCATCTCCTGGGCTTGTGTGGGCCAAGTTGGCTTTGAACTGCGATGCTCAGATCTCAGTCTCCTGAATAGCTAGGATTACAGGTGTGGCCCACCAGCACCAAGCAAGATGGACTTTTTACATGAAGAAAGGAGTGACTGAGAAAAAACTGGAGTCTGAGCAGAGGCCAGGAAAATCTCAAGGATGTAAAACCAGATATGAAACCAGTAATCGCTTTGCCCTAGCATTGTGAGCATCTTGAACCATGGATTTCTCTCTCTTTCTCTTTCTCTCTCTCATGCCAACCCTGGGGTTTGAACTCAGGGCATGAGCAATTGTTCCTGAGCTTTTTTTTTGCTCATGGCTAGTGCTCTACCATTTGACACACAGCTTCACTTCCAGATTTTTGGTGGTTAATTGAATACGAATCTTACAGGTTGGCTTTTAACTTCGATCCTCAGATCTCAGTCTCCTGTGTAGCTAAGATTACAGGCATGAGACACCAGCTCCTAGCTGTCTTTATTATTCCTAATGTATAATAATTTGATTAACTTTAACAACAGGAGGGAGTGTTACCCCTTCTCGAGGTTTTAATTAACAGGGCAACTGTTTAGTTGTCAAGATATTATATTCAATGAAGATGAAGACTTTAAGAATAAAAAGAGGGGCTGGGAAGGTGGCTCAGTGGTAGAGCGCTTGCCTTGCATGCATGAGGCCCTGGGTTCGATTCCTCAGCACCACATAAGCAAAAAGAAAAAAGCCGGAAGTGGTGCTGTGGCTCAAGTGGTAGAGCGCTAGCCTTGAGCTGAAGAGCTGAGGGACAGCACCCAAGCCCAGAGTTCAGGCCCCACGACCGGACAAAAAAAAAAAAAAAAGAATAAAAAGAACCATGGCTTCAGCAACTTATAGGAAAAAAATTACTGACTTGTGCAAATTCCTCTGAGAATCAGTTTTCAAAGGACTATATTCAGTCTGCCCAATTAGAACATGCAAGCAAAACATAAAACAATAAAAACCCTGAATAACTATAATTCCATTTTCAAGACGAACATTTTTCAGGCACATCGAACAGCATTGCTCTTAAAACACCTTGGCATATCTTTTCCACCACACTGGCTCCTACAACAGTTGGCTAAAAGAAAAAAGGGGGAAAAAGTCACTGGAGCACAGGAACCATTTTCCTTTGCTCTGCCTAGCAAATGCTGGTATTTCTCAAACAATTCTTCATGCAACCAGAAGCAGACATTAATGAAATGATTTTATTCTTTCCCAGGGATAGGCATTTGCAGCCTTACGACAGCCACTTGTCTTGATTTCTTAGTCAACACTTTTGCATGATAGGTTGGAGAAACTGAGTCCCAAAAGGTCACCTTCTAGTCTTTTGAGGGGTGGGGAGGGGGAAATCGGGAGAGGAACTGGTCCTTCCTTGAACTTGAAGGATGCTTCCCCGTGAAGAATGATCCAAGTGGCCGAGGAAGCTTTTCCTGGGGGCAGTCAGGAGCAGCCTACAGGAATATGTCAGAAAAACCTGCCAGATCCACTCAGAACTCAATATCCAGTAAAAGAGCTTCAAACCCCTGGTGGAGAGCTGGAGGGCCTGTGACAAGCCAAATATACATCGGATAAATCAGATCCAAGTGTGAACACTGTCACTTGCTCCTCGTGTGTGCTTTCCCTTAAGCTAATTTTATGTTCTTTTTTTTATTTTTATTTTTTCATCTCTCCACCTTTTCTCATCTTAGAGGAATCAGCTACCATGCCTATTTCTGGCAGGTGCTCCCCAGCTTCCTTTCTCCCAGGCTTCTTCCCCCTTCCTTCCCTTCCCCTCCTCCCCCATATGAGTATACCTGCAGGGGTGGAGGGCTGACAAGATTACCCTTTCCTGTCCTACCTCTGATGTCACGCCTAGTCCACTCAATGGCTTGTGATCCTTCACATCCATGAACCAAACCCTCCTAAGGTGCTATAGATAAAGAACTTTCCTCTCCTCTCTTCTCCTCTCCCCTACCTCCCCTTCCTTCCTCTCCTCTAACTCTCCCCTCCTCCTTTCTCCCTTCTCTCCCCTACCTGATGTTCCCTCCTCTCCTCTAGCTCTCCTTCTCTCCTCTCCTCTTACCTTTCCCCTCCTCCTCTCCTCTACCTCTCTCCTCCTCCTCCTCTCCTCTACCTCTCTTCTCCTCTCCCCTCCCAACCTCAGGAGGATCTACTTAATTCCCTACCTGGGAACTCCAAGGCTTTATCTTTAGTAATATATATGTGAGTGTATATATATATATATTTCTGTAATTTCTTCCCTCCCCATTAATTTGCATTTTACATAATCTAGCTGGGGAGATTTTCTGTCACCATGGAGTGAATTTCAAAAGAGTGCCAAGTCAAGCAACTAACCTACCCAGGACCATCATTTCTGTCCACACACAAAAGTCAGTACAACCTGGAGGTATGGGTGCTATTTGGGGGGGCAGGGAGGACTCTGCAGAAGAAGTTGCAATGTCAGGAAATAAATCAAGGTACTGATTTGGGACATGGAACCGACTGGATACTCTACAAAGAACTGCTTTCCACCCTGCTACCGCAGACCCAGGCGATTCACACCCAGAGTGTGTTTAATTAAAACCATACACAGCAAGTAAGACTCTACACCACCTAATTTTGCTAATATTTGTACAATGCTGCTGCTACCTGAATGTTATGGGGAAAAAGAAGCAAATTCCAGAAAGGTCCTGCTCTTCTGAAGCAAATAGAAATCCTTGTTGTAGTATCAGTATCATTCCTTTGCACTCTGCTTCTTACTGATAAAAATCACAGGGTGTACTCGGGGAGGGAAAGGGGGAAGTGTCAGGTAGGTAGGGATAGAAAATAGCAGACCTAACATAGAAAGCAACATGTGGCTCATCATGGTGCTTCTTGTACCCATGGGGCTTGGGCTGCTGCTCAAAATGGTGCTGCTTCTTCCCATAATGCCCTGGGTTCATGCTGAAAATTCTGCATCAGTAGTGAAGTAATGGTTTGTGTACAACTGGGCATGATCAGTTGTACTTACTTCCATGCTCTTGCCCCGTGGGGTAGATCAATGAGGGACCCAGATCCACATGCGGGCCCTCCCTGGTCAACTGTGTCCTGGAAAAGGAGAATTACTAACACCTAACGGCCACTTCTCTGGGGGGTTTTGTTGGGTGTCCCTGTTTTGGGGCCCCTTATTATGAAGTCTCTACTCTCACTTTCAGTAAACTTGCCACTTTACTATACTTCACAAAATTTTCTACCTCTTTCATTCTTGACCTGGCAGAGAAATGGACCTGAACTCTTAAGATGAGCATCACACTGACTGAGATCATTCAGGCATATTTAGAATGATAAAGATCCCAGCTAGATATTCCTGTTGGTGGTTTTACCATGAAAGAAACATCAGTGGCTGAAACCCATTCATAAATCCTGAAAGACTTAATGGTAAGTGGCTTACAACGAGAAAGGATTTTTATACATGATTATTCTACCTTACAGGGGGGAGAGGCAGAGGACAAAGAAGAGGAATGCAAAGCCATGTCACCAGAATTTTAACTCTGTGATACAATAGGAAGAGATGGATCTACAATCTGTACCCCCTCCATAATATAAACTGACTATAAATATAATGGAATGAATCCAAATAGATGTCATAAGCAATTCCTGGAAACAGTCAGCAGAAAGTTGGACGTGAGTGTGGATGAAAACTTAATTATCTCCAATCTATGAGTTCAGAAAGGCAAGCGTAGAATTTTGGAATTTCCTAGTTGAATCTGAAGGCCAGGGGCACGAGTGTTATTGTACTATGAAGGTTTAGTCTGGGTCTAGGCTGCAGATAATTGGAGGTGAATAGGTGGAAAGGGAGAGAAGGAAGGCACGAAGACTGGGCCTCCATTTTCTTTCAAACTGAGATAAGGGCTAGACGGGGAGCTCAGAGACAGAACATCTGCCAAGGTTCTGGGTTTAATCTCCAGCACTGCCTGAATAAATACATGCATACATGAATGAATGAATGTAAGAAGAGCACATGCCAGAATGGACCATTTTACACACTAAATGTGGATGTACTACAATTTGGATATGGCTTGGGCGTGTTCCCTAAAGGTTTCCATGCTAAAATTTGATCCCCACAGTGAAGTATGAACAAGGAAGAAAGGTAACTCCAAGATGGTCCTTAGAAGCAGGGCCTGGGAGAGGTAATTAGGGTTAGATGAGGTCTCTAGAGTGGAACTCTAATGATTGAATACTGGTGGCTTAACCAGAAGACCCAGAGAAACCAGACATACAGACAGAGGCACGAGTCTTCTCTCTTTCCATGTGATGTTATAGGGGAATTCCATCACCACATACAGTGAAGCCATGTTTTGAGAAGTTGAATGGGAGTCTTTTTAGAAAGCCAGTGCTTTTGAGTGGACGCATGTCCCCCCAAAACTTGAAGCTTCGGGTACACTTAATACTGTTAGGAAACTGAGCCATGAGGGTAGCAAAGAAAGAGCAGAAATACAATCTCAATAAACCAGATCAACTCTAATGGAGAGCTGGAGGGATGCCATGATGACCCGAGGAGAGTCAGGAGACTTGAGGCATGGTACAAAATGGCGGCTGAGCTGGTCAGGGCCTAAATAGGGTCATGGTCAGGGGGCAGGGTCACAAAGGAGTTCAAGAGTTCAAAGAGTCTTGAGAGCTCACGGTACAGCTTTGGCAGGTCCAGTAACCCACAGCCCAAGTCCCTGCCCCTGCCTCTAGGAATTTAGGCATACCCATTACCTATGGGGTGGGACTTCACCTCCAAGAGTTTTTGGAAATTCCTTCATCCACCAAGATGCCAAGATGGTGCCAGTTAGGCCCAGTATCCGTATTTCAGTGATACTCTCTGCTCTCTCGATGTCTTTCCTAGTAAAACATCCATGACCAGGTGCTGGATGTCAACATCACTAGAATCATAAGCCAAAAGTTGTAACTGGAAAGTATAGGCATTGAACACTTCAAAAGCCTTCAAATGTATGACAAATCAAGATAATTTAAAAACCGATCTAATTTTAAACTACCTTCGCAAATTTATTTGTAAAACAACCACTTTCTTTTATCCAAGTATAAAGATAATTCCTGTATATTGAAGAATGTTTGAAAAGGAATAAACAAAATCCCCACCATCTAGAGGTAGCAAGTATCATAGCATGGGAACTACTTCCTCGTTATTGGCTTTGTTTTGTAGTTGTTGTGCCAGAACTGGGGTGTACACTAGGGTCTCAAGCTCTTGTTCTGCTTTTTCACGTCGGGCTGCTTCTACCGCTTGAACCATGCCACTGCTGCTTTTTTGTTTGTTTGTTTAGTTCCGGGTTTTGCCGGTGAATTGGAGCTATGAGTCTCACAGATTTGTCTGCCTGAGTTGGCTTCAGGCTTCCTGACTTCAGATTTCAGCTTCCTGAGTTGCTAGGATTCAAGGCATGAGCCTTGAATTACTATATTATTCTATGTATAGTAATTTAATATACCTGGAGTCATTTTTATATTTGGTTTTGTGCTATGTGCTACATTTCTTGTAAAAAAAAAAAAAGTGAGCATTCTTCCACATGGAAAATTCTCTCACAAGCTCTTATTCCATGCAGAAGTATATGGATATTCTATAGCTTATGTAAATCCCTGCTTTTTAAATAATAGAATGATGAATACCATTATATAACGATATTCATGTTTACATGATATATATCATTATATATGTGAAATATATGATTATATATCATATAAATATGAATATATATGGTATATACTCATCACACATATATATCATATATAATACAATATGATATATAATACAATGTGATATATAATATGATATCATATAACCAGATATATCATCTATCATATATGCAATATATAATGTCATATTATACATATACATATGTACACACATATTAAGATATGGGTTGATCCCTTTGTAGGATGTATACCAGAAGCAAATGCAGGTAGGCCCACCTGCAAGCAGCCTCTGTGAATCTATCTTCTGTCTTCATTCAGACACCTGCGACTTTAGTCGGCTTATTAAGGCAGATCAAAAAGAAAGCTCGTTATTGTTTTCATTTGCATATTTTAATTACCAACTACAGGTAAGCGGCTGAACTGTGTGAGTCTTCTTTGAATAAAGGCAACGCTCCCTTAGCCTAGACTTCTCTTGAGATTTGTGGTTGTTCTTCTTATCACTGCGCTCTTTGTGTATTATGGTTATTAGACCTCTGACTGACATGTTTTGGCAAGGCAAAGAAGATAACCATATCGGATGCTGGACAGGAGTGTTTGAACAGCCATCAAGCACAACGGCCTGTTCTGGCTTGCCTATTTTGGGAAGCGCTGTGCGACTGTTAGGGTTTGGATGTCAAGTGTCCCCCCCCAAAAAAAAACCCCCAAAACTCATAAAGCTCTGTCATTCTAGTTCTGTAGCAAATGATGTTTTAAATAAAGGCTGAAATCTCACTAATAATGCTCATTTCTGAGATGACCCAGCACCACCAAGGGTTTATGCTGGGGAAAACCCACAGAGGGGAACCACTAGCCAAAGCAAGAGACTTATTCCTACTTACAGGTAAGGATGTTTCTAGTGGGCTCCTGGGGAATGCTGGTAAGGTATGGTGGGATTGGTGAGGCACACATTACATATACAGTGGGTCAGTCTGGCAGAGGAAGGGACAAGGCAGGGGGTGTTGGTAATCAGATGTGTTTACAGCTAGACAAGGGGAGGGAGAGGCAGGAAGGAGTATTTATAAAGCAAAGCTCTGGTCCAGAGTCTCACTATTCAGACCTAGCACTCAATGTTTCAGAATAGAAGGTTTCCTTAGGAAGAAAGGAAACACAATTCTCACCACAGGAGAATGTACAGCCCTTAGTATATCCTTCAGATTTCTCACCATGATCTCTGAGAAGTGTTTCTCCCTTTATCTGAGTTCAGACCAGAATGATGAAGTCTGTGCTATGGGAAGAAGTGGGCTTAAATCAAGAAGCCGGGACTTCCCTTGGGATTGACCATTTGTTTCCGAAGGGCAATGTGCATCTTTTATTTTGGTCAGTCATGGGGCTTGAATGCAGGGCCTAGGTGCTGTCTCTGAGCTTTTCCACTGGCACCTAGAGCTTTACCACTTTGAGCCACAGCTCCACTTCTGGTTTTCTAGTGGTTAACCAGAGATGAGAATCTCATGGAGGTTTGCCTGGGTTGGCTTCAAACCATGATCCTCAGATCTCAGCTTCCAGAGTAGCTATGATTACAGACACTGCACCCTGTGACAGTGTCTACCTATAGTTAACCCTTGGGCTGTTAGTGTTTTGTGGGGAGTGATCCACTGTACTAATCTTCAGTATATTATAGAGAAAACTTAGGACCCACAGTTCTCTGACCTGAATCCTAGCTGCCAAGCACAATTCAACCACTTGAATCAGCTGTCTTAGTTAGTAATGGTGACCTACAGAAGCAAATGGAAGGATGGATGTTGGATGACCACCTAGCCACCCAGTCTACTCTGGGTTGAATATGATCCCAGAAAATAAGCATGGAGAGCCAAAGGCTCCAAAAGGGAGTATTAATGCAAACAAAGTATATTGTAGGCACTGTCAGGTTCTACATTCATACAGTCCTGTTAAATGCTTACTGCAGGGCTGGGAAGGTGACTCAGTGGTAAAGTGCATGGCTTGCATGCACGAGACCCTGGGTTTGATTCCTCAGCACCACATAAGTTACAAAAGCCAGAAGTGGCGCTGTAACTCAAGTGGTAGAGTGTTAGCCTTGAGCCGAAGAGCTGAGGGGCAGAGCCCAGGCCCAGAGTTCAGGCCCCATGACTGACAAAAATAAATAAATAAATAAATAATGCTCACTGCACACATATAATGATGAGAGAGCATGGCACCAGAGCACATGTTTCTGAATTTTATTGAGAGTTCTGACAACGTGGAACTGAGGTATCTGTTCTTGAACTGGTGTAAGTCAGTATGACTGCAAAGCCTGGAGTATATACATCGCTTGACATTGCCTGATTTCACATGGGCCAGCTTTGTGTTCTTACACTCACACCTGCAACCCCACACTGACTTCCTTTAATCCAAACATTCCCAGAAGTGCCACGTTCCTAACCAACATGGAGCATTCAGCTAAAATTCAACCAGAGGGAGTCACAAGATACTCACTGGGACCACTAGCCACAAGTGAGAAGAAAATCTTAAGAATAATCCAACACACCAGATGCCAGTAGCTCAAGCCTGTAATCCTAGCTACTCAGGAGGCTGAGATCTAAGGATCACAGTTCAAAGCCAGCCCGGGCAGGAAAGGCTATGAGGCTCTTGTCTCCAATTATCTACCCCCCCCCCAAAAAAAGCTGGAAGTGGAGGTAGAATGTGAGCCTTGAGCAAAATAAGCTCAGGGACAGCACTCAGACCCTGAGTTTGAGCTCCGAACTGGCACACACACACACACACACACACACACACACACACACAGCATGTGCACTGCATGGCGTTAGACCCTCGGAAGGGGAACATATACATGACACTGGCATTCTACAGACACCTAGTTGATTCCAAGAATGGTGGCTGTTTCCATAGCAACCGAAGATGTGTACTAAACATCTGTGCCGTACTGCGGCGGAAGCCACCAGTTCTCAGATGGGTAGGGAGTTGTAAAAACCCCAAGTCAATTGCCTCACTTCTCTCTGAACTTCTCCACAGAGTAAATAGATCCCAGTCATAGTTGCCTAATTTAGAACAACCACCACCACGACCATAATAACAGCAAAAATCAACTGGCAACTGCCCAAATGCTTTGATAATAAAGACAAATCTCTCCAAATCTGGCCCCAGACCAGGCCTGTTTATCATCCAGAGAGCAAATGCCACTCAAAAGTCAAAAAATAAATAAATTCTGGGTGATATTTTGGGGAAGGACCCAAGACACAGATGACTGAGCTCTAGATCAGGTTTTCACCTTTCTAGAAGAATCCCCACATGCATCAGTTCTCTGATGTGCCAAGTGAGAGCTGGCCTGCGACCGTGGACCACCGCACACATCTGGCAGGATGCTAAAACTCAAGTGCTGGTGTGGCCACACTTGGTAAACAATAAAGATTTATGAAAGTCTTGAGGGGCTATTTCCTCACTGCTAACCAGTACAGGGGAGATCAGGGAAACTGAGGAAGACGAGAGGACGATGACGAAAATTCTTGTTCCTGATTACCAGCTGACGGCTCAACACACTCAAGAGAAAATTATAACACACATACACGTACACACAATTACTCACATATATGGATATACATCATGCATACAGCACATGTACATATACAAATGCACTCATTAACCACACACACACACACACACACAATTACTCACATATATGGACATACATCACACATACAGGACATGTACAAATGCACTCATTTAGCCACACACGTGCACACACACACACACACACACACACACACACACACACACACGTTCTGTAAACTTTCTCTTTTTTTTACAGTGAGGCCCAGAAACGGTACACCTAATTTCCAAACTAAAGAAAGGCTTCTTTTTCAATTCAGGCTCCTGGATGCAAGACCCCTGCTTGACAGCTATGGGGAACAGATCTCATTTCATCCTCTGATTCCTTTGTCAGTCAGCAAAGATATTCCCGGCCCAGTACAGTGGCAGGACACTTTAGCAAGGGATAAAAGCAGCTCCTCTGTGCTCCTGGGGAAGGGGGAAGGGAAGGCACTGCAGGAAGCCAGGAAAAGCTCAAACACGTAAGAGTCATAAAGCACTTCAGGGGGAGGAAGACATACAGGATGCAAGGAAGGTGGAGGCGGGGCTGGGAGAGGGCCAGTTAAGAGACAGCATCAGAGAAGATGGAAGGCAGGGTTAGCAGAGGGGTGGAGTGGGGGGAGGGGAAGGAAGCCAAGATGTGAACCTGCCTGGCACAGAGCAGCAGAGTGAGGGGGTTGGGGGGGGGATCGTTGGCTTCCAGTCCTCTTTGTACCAATGTACTGTCTGGGAAAGGATCTGATGACTTTACTGCTGAACGTTTTTTTAAATATATTTTTATTGTGAAAATACTGTACAGAGGGGTTACAATTACATGGGGAAGATAATGAGCACATTTCTTATCAAGCATTGTAGCCTCCTGCTTTGTTTCCCCTTCCCATCCCTTCGTATCCTCCCCCTGCCCCGTCCTCTTCCCCCCTCCCCCACCAAAGTTGTAAAGTTCGTTTTTCGACATAACGACTTGTACATCTCATTGTTGCAATGGGTCCTCCTGTATCCCTGTTTTAACAATTTGTTTTTTCCCTTCCCCTCCACATATACCAACATCATATATAGTGAAAGCAGGGGTTGTACCATGGGGGAGGGACATACAAGGCAACAAAGACATAATCTTATAAATATGTTAGAAACAATCGCATGAAAGATCTCTTTCTTTCTTTCTTTCTTTCTTTATTTATTTTGTCAGTCATGGGGCTTGAGCTCTAGGCCTGGGAGCTGTCCCTGAACAATTCTACTACTGATCTTTTAATATGCTGGTGATACCACATAGGCAGCCCTGATTTTCACAAACCACACATAGACAGTGTTTTATTATGCAATGGACACTGAGTAAAAAAACGGTTCATCCAAGATAGTCAAACTGACTAATAATACATCTCCCAATCTTCATACTTTTACTTTAAAAAAATATGTAGAATGAGGCACTTCTTCTATGTCCCTTAACTTTGATCAGACACCATCTTTAATCATTATCTGACTAGAAGTACAGCTATGACTGTGGTTGAGCACTTGCCTAGCATGTGTCAATCTCTGGCTTCCAGAGGGGAGAGAAAAAAGGAGAGAGGAGAGAAGAGAGCGAGAACAGAGAATTAAAAATATAAGCCACCAGAAATGATCAAACCCAATCCTTTTGAAAGAGCAGAAGCCTTAGAACTCATGGAGAACATAAAAAGGATGGATGTTTACTGGAAACATCTCCCTAGCTGATTTCTTCCATCTTTTTCATCTTGATCTCCACTCCAGAAAAGAGCCCGGACTTTGCTATTTCCAGAGAGCAGCAGTCTGTGCTACCGTTTCCAGAGATTCTATGATTCCAAAGATAGTTTAACGAGAGAGCCAACTGGCGGGAATGATTTGCTTTCGGTGTGGCCAGCCACTGAGATTTGTGGTCCAATTGGGAGAATTCGGCTACAGGCATTTCTCTACCAAGGAAAGCCTCCAACCCCACGTCTCCCTGGCTTGGTTTACCCTGCCCTGTGCACAGCCAGGAGCAGTTGCACATCTGTTACACCTGCACCAAGAAACGAATGGCTCTATTTTTAGCTTGGGAGGCTTTGAGGAAAACCTCACAACAATTAAGGGCCTAATTACTGTGACACTCTATTGCTAAGACTCCTCTCTCTCCATTAGAAATGTAGAGCCTGCCACATGACCCTCCCCCGAAGGCCAAGCCCTGCAGCTTTGCTGCTTTGATCACAAGGGAAAGGGCTCCACTTTTGAGACACAGAGCAGATGTGTACAGATGGGAGCCTTGTCAGGGCTCTGCCATTCCAACCTCGACCCACATCAGACCAAGAAAGAGGGAATCATGTAGATGATGAGAGGAAAACTCAGCTCTTGTAATCCCTTCCCTGCTCCCCAGCATTCTTCATTTGCTCATCTGTTTTAAATTTATTTTGAAATAAGTATGGATTTCTAAGACATTGCACAAAGAAGAAAAGAAAAATGGAGGCAAGTCCAACAGAAGGAAAGTCCAAACAAAAATAGAAGAAGGCTCAGTAGTGCTAGGAGTCAAGTATCTTATTTCTGTAGGCTACAGCACTGTATCAAAACCAGACCTAGGAGCCGGGTGTCGGTGGCTCACACCTATATAATCCTAGCTACTCAAGAGGCTGAATCTGAGGTTCAAAGTCAGCCCAGGCAAGAAAAGCCATAAGATTCTTATCTCCAATCAACCACCTCAAATCTGGAAATAGAGCTGTGGCTCAAAGTGGGAGAGCACTAGTCTTGAGCAAAAGAACTCAGGGACAGTGCTCAGGCCCTGAGTTCAAACCCCATACCAGACAAAAAAAAAAAAAAGAAAAAAGAAAAAACAACAGAACTTGGTATCATTTCACTGCAGACTTTATTGAGGACCCACTAACCTTATACTCAGTCCTATCCTGTGTGTGTGTGTGTGTGTGCACGCGCGTGCACATGCACACAAACATGGGCATGCACACAGCAGTATTCGGGCTTTAATTCAGGGCATGGGCACTGACCTTAGGATGATTTACTCAATACTGGCACTCTGTGTTGAAAATGAACTACACAACTTGTGGGTGAGGACAGGAGGGAAAAACTGGGAGAGAGCAAGGGAAGGGGTGACATTGTCCAAAAGGAAATGTCCTCTCTACCTGACTTGTATACCTGTAACCCCTCTGTCTATCACCTCTATAATAACAATAAAAAAGATGCTTTCTATACATTTTGAATTTCTTTGCTAGATGGCAACAAATTCAATCCATAACCTAAAAATTAAGAAAAGTGAGGGAAGGGGTGAGGTGGGAGGGGTGAGAAATGTTGAAAGGCATCATGGATCAAGAGGCACTGTGTTCCTAAACTGCTCTGTTGAATGGCACCGTCTCTGTACTACTACTTAAAGAAAATGAAAAACTGCGTAATAAAATAAAAACAGTGTCCCTCTACCACTTGAGCCATACTTCCACTTCTGGCTTGTTTGCTGGTTATTTGGAGCTGAATCTGTCAGATTCATCAAACCTTGATCTTCAGATCTCAGTTTCCTGGTTTGATTACAGGTAGGGGCCACCAATGCCTGGCTGTCAGGGTTCAAGTTTTACAAAGCAGGCTTGACTGTATTTATATCAGATCAAATAGAATTAGGGGGTAAGAGATGAAGGCGCAGTGCATGACAATTTCAAGACCCACCTACCAAGAAGACGGGGCAATGGCAAATGTGTGTGTGCAGCAAAAACCACGCAGTCAAGGAAACAAAAACTAATACAGTTGAGAGGAGAAATGGCCAAATCCACAATTAGAGCCAGGCATAGTAGCTCATGCCTGTAATCCTAGTTCAGCAGGAGGCTGAGATCTGAGGATCAAGTTTCAACACCAGGTTAAAGCCATGAGACTTACCTCCAATTAAAAGCCAGAAAGGGAGGTCAGGCTCAAAGGGTAGAGTGCCAGCCTTGAGAGAAAAAGCCAAGGAAGTAGGCCCAGGCCCTGAGTTCAAGCCCCAATAGCAGCACGCAAACACACATACACACACACACACACACACACACACACACACACACACAATTAACCCTTGCACAGTAAATGTTTTCCTGTCATTTTACTCTCAACCTACCCAGGCTGTGCTATGTTCGATGTGAGCTTGTCACACAGCACTTAAAATATTTACATAATGCTTTTTTATCGACTCTTATAATCCTTGGGCTTCGTGGGGTTTTTTAAACTCTTATGCTTAGATCATTCATATTTAAAATAAATATCAACAGATTGGGCCACAGTCTGTCAATTTGTTTCTTGTTTGCTGTATGTTCTGATTTCGTTCCTGTTATCTCTTTTCTCTTGCATTTTGGTGGGTCATATGACATTTTCGTTTGTTTAGATTTATCAAGCGTTGACTATATTTTGTATGTTTTTTTAAGTTCTTAGAGAGTTTTAACGTACGTGTGAGTAGCATAACAAGAATTCACTGTTATCAGGCCTTTGGCATTTTGTGCAAAATGTAAAAACCTTGCTTCTGTTACTTAAGCTGTAGATTTCTTCTTTCCTATCTTTCAAAAATTGATATGTTTCAAGAATTTCCTCCAAATTTCTTGGTCATCATGGCACATAAAGTAATTTTTTTTATGGTCAACCTTCACCTTCACTTTGAATGGCTCATTTAGAGCAGGGAAGTCTACTGTATTTACTGCTCATTTATTTCATCATACAATAATTTTTTTTTCTGTTAATGTCTCCTTTCTGTCTAAAAAGAAAATTTCTTTAAGTATTATTTAGGTAGTTCTATTTTTCCTTCATCTTAGAATATCTTAAATAGCCCATTCATTCCTGAAGAATATATATATATATATATATATGTATGTATATATACACACACACACACACACACACACACACACACACACACACACACACACACACACACACACACACACACACACACACACACACACATATATATTCCTGGATGTAGAATTCACAGACGTCATTTCTTCAGCCCTTGAAAAACTGTGCCTTGACTTTACCTTCCAGAGTTCCTAAAGAGAAATACAATTTATTCCCTGTTGGTAAAGTTCCAGTTGCCTTTGATGACTTTCATAATGCTTTATTTCTTTTTAGAAGTTGGAGTATAGTTGGGCACTGATGGCTCACGCCTGTAATCCTAGCTTCTCAGGAGGCTGAGAACTGAAGATCTTGAATCAAAGTCAGCCCCGGTGGAGAAGTCTGTGAGACTCTTATCTCTAATTAGCCACCAGAAAGCCAGTAGAACTGTGGCTCTAGTGACAGAAGGCCAGCTTTAGTGGGGGGGGGGGGGGGAGCACTGAGTTCAAGCCCTAGTAAGGCACAAAAATCAATAATAATAATAAAGAACTCTATAAAAGGATGACAAAAATCGTTTATATAATAATGGTGATAGTAAATGAATGCTTTTCTTTTTTCATATATACCCTCTACACTGTCTAAAGTAACTGTAGGTGATATCTGATCTCCTCACCTATGACCAGAGAACAGGAAATAAGTTGGAAGAAGAGAGTTGCATCAGATAAAAGGGCACTCATAAGCTGGGCACCGGTGACTTATACCTATAATCCTTGTTACTCAAGAGGCTGAGACTTGAGGAATGAAGTTCAAAGCCAGCCCAGACAAGAAAGTCGGAAAAACTGTTATCTCCAATAAACTACCAGAAAACTGGAAGTGGCGCTGTGGCTCAAGTGGTAGAGCACTAGCCTTGCGCTGAATCACTAAGGGACAGTGCCCTGACCCCAGAGTTCAAGCCCCAGGACTGACCAAAATAAAATGTGGGGTGGGGGGCACCCATAAATGCAAGGAGCCCAGTCGATGGCTTGGGGACTGTTGACAAGTTGTTTCACCTTTCTGGACCTATATTTTCTTCCTTGTTTACTGGAGGTCCTAAAACCTTACGAGATTGCCATGGAGGACAGTTTCTTGAAAACATTAAGGAACCTAACGTAGTATTAAAACACCAAACCAAACCCAACCCACACGGCTCCTTCCAGGGGCAGTAATGATTCAAAGTATGTGTCAAGATGGTGGCTACCACCAACCATTGAGCTAAAGAGGGCTGTAAGTATTAAAGGTTTTCTCCCCGTCTCAGATAATTCAAAGTTGAAACTTTCCAACCTTGGACTGCTATTTTCTGAAGTGTGCGTGTGCATACACACACACACACACACACACACACACACACACACACGCAGACCAGAGTTGCTTCTCAGCCTGAAGCCAACTGTCAAAAAGAAAGCAAGCTTACATAAGTACAATAGCAGTGGGGGGAAAAATTGGCCTTTGTGAAGCTCCTTCAATAACCTCTCCAAGTGGGAGGCTATTTTTAGTTTTCAGAGAAAATGAATTGTTCAGATGAAAGCGTTACTTCTCCATTCCACCCAAGTGCCGTATTACTTATGGTCAAACAATTCCTAAGGCAGCCACGGAGTAGTGTATTTCTATTACATGGAAGATGGCAAGTGTGGACTGAATATTTTTATTGCGAGTCTTTTCTGGAAAGTAATTTGTTGGAGGTCATGTATTTTCCATCTACCAGCCTCATACTGGGCAGAACAGAAGTCACTTAGGGCTGAAAGGGAGGGGAACGCTGGGGGCTGTCGTGACCTGCCAGCAGACCATGGGACACTTGGCGTCTTCCACGAGGCAGCGCAGCAGCGGCAAGCAAAGGGGAGGGCGTGCACCAGCCGGTTGGCAGTTACCACTTACATCCTTCATCATTATGAGTCCGTGCCACACAATGGAGCTAGGAAGGCAAGAAGACGACGCCAGGAGACAAGAAGGCAACAGGGGTGGTCTTCTCAGAGATTCCCCAAGACTGGGGGGATATCCCTGGGACTCAAAGCCTAGAGAATCCCCCTACCCCACCCCTCAAGGAGAATTTGTGTCCAGAAAGGCTTCCATGCACCTAGGGAAGAGTTCCACAGGACCGGGGGCCCAGCTCAGGGGCTGAACACTTTGTCCAGCATGAGCAAGGCTCTAGCTCCCATTTCTAGAAAGTCAAGATGTCAACAGCCACGATTGCTCTCATTCAGAACACAGAGACACTCGCTTCCTAGCCAGAATGCATTGTGAGGTCAGATTCCCATTACGGCCACCTCTAGGCCATAATGCTTATCTCTGCCCTCTTCCAGGGAGGCCAAGGGGGTCGGCCATCTTATGTGTGTATGTATGTATGTATGTATGTATGTATGTATGTATGTATTGCCAGTCCTGGGGCAAGGCTAGTGCTCTATCACTTGAGCCACAGCACCACTTCCAGCCTTTTCTAAGTACATTATTAGACATAAGAGTCTCGCGGACTTCACTGCCCAGCCTGGTTTTGAACCTCGATCCTCAGATCTCAGCCTCCCGAGTAGCCAGGATAACAGGCGTGAGTCACCAGCGCCCAGCCAGGCATCTTTGTTTGAAAATGGGCAAGGGCCCAGGCCCTTGCTCTCCACCGTGTGAGTATCGGATGGCTTCAGTGCAATCAGGATAGCAGTTATTAACCAGAGGTGACGCCTTTATGTGAATGAAGCCCACTGCTGCCTCCTATGGACCAGGTCTGCAGGCTCCCATTTGATAATGGAGGAGGACAGGGGGGCTGATGCCAAAGCTTCACCAGGGGGTTAGTGAGGCAGACACAGCCCGTGCTGGGGGCTCAATTGTTACACATGTACAGTGTCCTAGCGCTTCTAGAGACCATGAATCCCTGGGGTTTCCCTACTTCTTTTTTTAATTTTTTTGTTAATAATGGGAGCCTTCATACTTGCAAGGCAGGTGCCCTAACCCATGAGCCAGTGGGTTTTTTTGCAGTTTATTTTTTTTCTGAGATACAGATTCAGTCTCACTTCCTATCTGAACCGTGCACCTGGATTGAGATTTGCCCAGGTGTGCACCATCAGCCCCAGGTTTTTCGGTGGAGATGAGTTCTGTAGACTTTACTTCTTGGTCTGTCCCAGAACCGTGATCCTCTCGATCTTAGCCTCCCACATAGCTGAGCACGTAGCTCACAGCTGTCAGCCATCAATGGCTGCCACCACTGCTGTTACTGGTGGAGAAGAGATCTGCTGTATAAACCTAGGGTCTGAAACTCAATTTTCCCAAGCTGCTTGAATGACAGGCATGAGCCATCAGCACCTGGCTGGGTTTTCCCATTTCTCATAGGATCTGGAACATAACATGCCTCAGGACATTTTCACCTGCTTCCCTTTGTCATAACTACTTTGACTATTGCAGCTAAAGCTCATGGGCTGCAGAGCCCTGAAGCATCACACTGGTGCAGCTGAAGTGTGTAGAGTTCAAAGAAAGGGTGTTAGCACTAGCTGTGTTAAGTCCCGTGAGTCCTCTACACAAAATCGAGGAGTTGGGTGAGGTTGGAAGAGATGAGGGCAATGATCAAAGGGGAGACATTGGTCAAGATGCAGTCACGTGCTGAATTGAAACCTCTTCACACAAATACTTGAAGATAACTAAACAAGCCAGGTGTTGATGGCTCACGCCTGTCATCCTAGCTGCTCGGGAGGCTGAGATCTGAGGATCAAGGTTCAAAACCAGCCTCAGGCAGGAAAGTCCATGAGACTCTTACCTCTAATAAGCCACCAGAAAACCGGAGTGGCTCTGTGGTTCAAATTGTTACAGTGCTCACCTTGAGTTGAAAAGCTCAGGGACAGCACCCAGTGCCTGAGTTCAAGTCTTGCAACAGACAAAACAAAACAAACAAGAAACAACTAAAAAGCCCTTACACACACCTCCCTTCCCAAATCTCTTTTCAACGTAGTTCTTTGATCAATCCTGCAGAAGAACTGTTTTGTTTTCACAAACTAATTCACAGCTAAGATTTACAAGTAAGCAAAGAAGGGGATGTAGGTTTGGGTTCAATGCCTGGTGTGAACAAGGCTTTGGAATGCATTCCCAAGCAGTAGGGAAAGTCAATAAAGTAAGTAGAAATCACTTATCAAGATGGGTGAAGTCAGTGAACAAATGCATTCATTATGTAAAAAAACCCTGAACTACAAATGGAGGGACAAAGTGAACAAATGCAGCAGTGGTACTCACTGGACACTAGGTAGAAAATGAACTATACAACTTGTGGGTGGACAGGAAGGAAAAACTGGGAGAGAGTGAGAGAAAGAACGACATTGTCCAACAAGAAATGTACTCTTTTCCTGACTTGTAACTGCCACACCTCTGTACATCATGTTTGTAATAACAATATTTTTCTTTTCAGTCATGGGGCTTGAACTCTGGGCCTAGGTGCTGTCCCTCAGTTCTTCAGCTCATGGCAAGCACCCTACCACTTGAGCTACACTGCCACTTCCAGTTTTCTGGTGGTTTATTGGAGGTAAGAATCTCAAGGACTTCCCTGCCCAGGCTGGCTTTGAACCACAGTCCTCAGATCTCAGCCTCCTGAGTAGTTAGGATGACAGGCATGAAATAAATCTTTTTTTTTTTTTTTTAAAAAAAAAAGAATGAGCTTAGAAATGAATGAATGCTTGAATTTCTTTAGAAATTTAAAAAATGGGAAAGTAAGGAATCCATTGTTGAAGCATGCATACAGGAGAGAAGAAAATATAAAGAAATGCAAAGAACGTTTCAAGAGTTTAATAAATTACGTGCCTCTCCTTGGAATTAAGACTTGGAATTAAGACAGACAAGGATTACATTGGTCTTTCAGGAAACTGTCCTTCTCCTGTATCTTAAACTGGATTGTGGTTACACAGGCTCATTTTAGATTGTTCACTGAATTATACACATTGTATGCTCTTTTTGTGTGTGATAAAGTTTGTGCTGGAAAAAAAGTGAACTATAAAATTGTGTTTCAATTTAATGATATTGGTGAATAACCAATAATTATGAAAAAGAACATCCAGTTGAATTATGAAAAGGAACTATATTCTCATGCTTTAAAAAAATAGAGCTATGTAAGATGAGGGTAGGGATAGGATGGGGAAAATGGACCTGAATCATATAGGGGTGACATTGACTGAGATACATTACACTCGCAACCTGACTTATAGAATTGAACCCCTTGGACAACTACTTAATAATGATAATAATTGTTTTAATGGAAGAGTGATAAATTTCAAGTGAGCAAGTAAGCCATACAATCTCTCTATGCAAAAATTATACACATCGGATACTCAAAATAGCAAACTGAATATTCCCCAAGGCTGTACAGGACTATAATTTAGCAAATGTAAACAAAGTTTACTTGAATGCATGTGTGGTAATTTCATAAATGAGTATATTCTCTTCCAAAAGCTCCTGGGTTAAAAGCTAGGCTGAAGACTTTCATGTAAGCGTGTTCAGCAGGCTGTGTGTGACTGTGTTGTGAATCCAGACAGCTGATGACTCCCTCTTTTGTCCTAGAAGCTCTGAATCCTGGAGCTATAGAGTCAAGATTCCCTGCACTGACATACAGGGGAATGCTATTAGCAGGTTCCTGTTGTCTGTCTGTCTGTCCAGCTGATTGCTACCAACTTCCTGCCTCCATTCTTCGCTTGTGTTACCTTTTCTCTCATCTTCTAAGCTCCTAGGAGACACAGATTGCTCCCAGAACTTTGCCTCTTCTTACCGTAGGGATTTATTCTCATGATGGCCATGGCTCTTTCCTCTTAAGAACATCACCTCTGAACATTGAGGTAGCCTGGATTCAAATCTTGCTCAGTAAGTACAGGATGCTTCCAAGCTTCTGCTTCCTCAATCACTTAGAGAGACCAGAACTATAAGGGTTGTTTTTTGTTGTTTTTTGGTCAATTGCTCAAAGGATCAAGTGCAACCTCTGCTAGGGCAAACCTTTACTAAATATTCACTGGTATCAAATCCCTGAATTACTGGTAGTCAGTTCTCCCCTCCCCCTCCCCCGCAAAGATGGCGGTTTTATCATGCTCATTACATTCTTTTCACTGCAGCTATTTGTCAAGACTGACTGACTCACTCTCTCCCTCTTCTCTCTCTCCGCCTCTCTCCTCTCTCTGTCTCTCCTCTCTGTTTCTTTTGTTCCTTTCTTCTGTCTCTTTCCTCTGGGTCTTGATTGTCCCAGTCTCTCCTCCCTTTCCTCTGTCTGTTTCTCTCTTGAGCTTCGTTCCTCTGAGTCTCTCTTTCTGCCTCGCTTGTCTCTTCATCTCTGTTTCTCCTCTGTCTCTTTGTCTCTTCTCTCTCTCCCTGTCACTGTCTCCCTTACCTCTCTGTCTCTGCCTGTTCTCCCCCCTCCCTCCCTCTGCCCTCTGTCCCAGTGTCTGGCTCTCCGATCTCAATCTCCATTTCTCTCTCCTCTCTTTTCTTTTTTCTCTCTGTCCCTCTGTTCCTGTGTCCCTCTGTCTCTTGACACTTGGTTTCTTTGTCTCTCCATTTCTGCTCTCTATATTATGTCTCTCTCTCCTCTCTGTTTCTGAGTCCCTATCTCCTCTTTCTCCTCTCTCTCTGTTTCTCAGCTCTCTTTCTCTCCTCTGTCTTCTTGTTTCTCTGTCTCTCCTCTGTCTATCTCTCTGTGTGTCTTGGTCTCTCTCTTCTTTACACCCCCATCTACCTCTATCTCTATGTCTCTCTTCCCACTCATCTCCTGGCCTGGGACATCAGAAATCTAGGATCTCCAGCCTCTGAACTCAGAATTTCCTCAGCCCCAGTTGTTCAGGTCTTCAGCGATGGACCTTGTTTCTGGGAACTTGGACTCGGACAAAGACACACACAGCCTCTAGTTCTCCATTTTTCACACAGCCCACCATGGTACTTAAGGCTCCACAATCTCATGAGACAGTTTGGGGTAACGGGAAGGAGGGAGGATGCAGGGAGGAATTCCCCACAAATCTTCTCCAGTATCTCTGTCTGTATCTACATATCCTAGCAGTTCCAGCTGAAATCCCAAGGGATTGGAGCAGGTTAACATTCATGGAGTTAGGTACACAAAGTTTACTTGCACTTCCTGGAACTATATTACTGCAGCCCACATCTCCCTTCAGTAGAGAGAAGCTGCCAAAAAGACGCACATGTCTTGGAAGTAACTTCCAAATGCTATCTGAATGGTGGTCCCTTTCTGTGGGTTTCTCCAGCCTTCTTAGAAATCTTAAGCTTCAAAACTTCCAATCTCAAAAAACCTTTAATCTCATATATTTAATCTTTCTGAAAATATTTCATTAAAGGCTCAAAGGATATATTTGTGTTGATTTTTTTCACACACAGATTTGAGATAAGGCTGCCAAATGAGCTAAACTTGTAGGCTGACTATGAAAAAGTATTATACAGCCTAGAAAAAGCAAAGGAAGCTAATTATACAGGCGAAAATAACCAATATTCAAATAGCTTGTATTTGCCAATCTTGAATTCTTTTTTCTCTTCTTTTTAAAATTTATATAGTACTGAGGAATCAAACCCAGGGCCTTACGCATGCTAGGCAAGCACTCTACTACTAAGCCACACAATGAAGTTTACACATAGGGCTGCCTAGGAGGAGTACTTGCTTGAACAAATACTCAAAGAAGTCTTAGTCAAAAATGATCACTTTTCAGCCGAGCTCCAGTGGCACATGCCTGTAATCCTAGCACAGGACATGTGAGAATCACAGTTTGAAGCCAGCCTGAGCAGAAAAATTATCTCCTATTAACTGCCAAAAAAGCCAGGAAGTGGAGCTGTGGCTTAAGGAGTAGAGCACTAACCTAGAGTGAAAAATGTAAAGGACAGCACCCTGGCCCTGAGTTCAAATCCTGTTACTGTCACACACACACACACACACACACACACACACACACACACACACATACACACGATCGCCTTTTATCTTTTAATAATAACAGACTATGGCTAAGAAGATGAAAATTTGAATTTCCCTATTATGATCACCATACTATATAATCCATAGATGTATCAAGTTTGATGACACTATTTCTCCCAGTAGGTACAATTAGGATCTATGCCAACAAAAGAGAGAAACTACCCATCTTCACTCATTTACTCAATATTCCTGCACACAGGAGGGGTGCTCAGGCAGGAGCAGGCAGCCAGCTGGGGCGTACTCCAGCAAAGGCCACGTGGGAGGCCTCACAGGAGGGGCTCAGTGGGAGGAGAAAGGACTCTGCTCATCATGGAGACTGGAATAGTCCCCAAAAGACGAGGAAGCATCCCAACAGGAAGTGGAGGGGCAGGACAATGGTGCAGAGGACAGGAAGGAGGAAAGGCAGAGAAATCCAGGAAAGAGCTGATGCTTTATGTACAGGTTTAGGTCCATTCGAGACCAGGACAGGTCAGAGACTGAGGTGGCCTGAGCAGGGCAGGGGGGGAGGGAGGGGGGGAGCCCAGGGGTGTGAAAAGCTGCCTGGTGAGCCCCAAGAAGGGAGGGAAAGTACAGATCCAATGTTAGGTGATTATCTGGGCTGTGAACCAGGGGTATAGATTAGCCAGGCAGAGAAGGCTAGGAGGTGTATGAAGAATGAGAAGAGCAGAGAGCTGTGCTCATAGGAGCACCACGGGCTACAAGATTAAGCAGCTTCCCACGTGGCATGGCCGGATCACAAATCCATTCTTTAGCTAAGCACTGGTGCCTCACGCCTATAATCCTAGCCACTTGGGAGGTTGAAATCTGAGGCTCATGGTTCAAAGCCAGCCTGGCCTGGGAAGTCTATGATAAGTCTATTATCTCTAGTGAACCAGCAAGGAGTAGGAAGTGGAGGTATGGTTCAAATGGTGGAGTGCCAGCCAAGGGACAGTGCCTGGGCCCTGAGTTCAAGCACCTGTACTAGAACAACAACAATAACAAAAAAGAAACCCATTAAACTAAAAATATTATTCTAATTTCCCCCTACTTTCCTGTGTAATCACTAGTCATATAGCAATAATGGCCCTCATTGCTGAAGAGCGACTCTCTCCCTCCTCCTGTTTTAAGAAGACATGCCGTACATATTACCAAAAGAACCAGACAGAAAGGCCTTGCTGGGTTTCCCTCACTCAGTCTGCTTCCACAACCTACACCATTTTTATTTATTTATTTATTTTGTCAGTTGTGGGGCTTGAACTCTGGGCCTGGGCGCTGTCCTTCAGCTCTTCAGCTCAAGGCAAGTGCTCTACCATTTGAGCCACAGCGCCACTTCTGGCTTTTTCAGCTTATGTGGTGCTGAGGAATTGAACCCAGGGCCTCAAGCATGTAAGGCAAGCACTCTACCACGGAGCTATCTTCCCAGCTTCCCTCCCCCCTTTTATTTTTTTTGCACAATTACATTTCTATTTGACACTGCTTGCTTCATGGAACCAAAGTATAACATCCAATGGCTTCCTTCTTCATCTTTGGATCTTTATTCTGAAGTGTCTTGTGTGACACAAAAACAGTAACTAATGAATTTGATATGCTTGCAGTTTGTGACCCTGGTTTTCGTCGCTACACTGTAAGCCATGATTGTGAGTGACGGGGTGAAGAATGCTACTCCTTCCCATCCTCCCTCCCTCACACACACACACACACACACAAACACACCCCACCAGGCAGGTAAGCCACAAGGCCAAGGTCAGGTAAGAAAATAAGAAGAATTGTGATGGGGTGTGCAAAGAAGACAATAAAAATGTTCCCAACACCACATTCATCAGGAAGAAAAAGAGCCAGACACCAGTGGCTCATATCTGTCATCTTAGCTACTCAGGTGGCTGAGACCTGAAGATCATGGTTCAAAGCTAGCCCAGAAAGGAAAGCACTTGAGTTTCTTATATCCAATTAACCAGCAAAAAAGCCAGAGGAGGAAGTGTGGTTCAAGCGGCAGAGCACTAGCATTGAGCAAAAAGCTCAGGGACAGTGACAAAGCCTTGAGTTCAAGCCCCAGTATCAACACAAAAAAGAGAAGGACAATGTGGAACAGGAGGAGGAAGAGGAAGAGAAAGAGGAAGAGAAGGTGGAGGAGGAAGAGGAGGAGGAGAGGAGGAAGAGAAGGAGGAAAAGGTAGAAGAGGAGGTGGAGGAGAAGCTCTACTTCTTTCTAAGATCATCCCCCTGAACTAAATCCAAAACAAACCAACAACAACAAAAAAAAATCCCTAATCACTTTTCTTTTAAGTTTGTGGTGTCTTTCTCTAGAATAAAATAAATTAGAAGAAATTTCCATCACCAAGCAGTTTGAGATAAATAGAATCATTATGCTACTCAAGTATCTTACATATTCATCAGAAAGAGCCAGTCATTTTTCAAGTTATGTCTAAGAAATTTATTTTTGCAAAAAAAAAAAAAGCCACGCCATATCAAGATGCTTTGGAGGTGTCTGGGTATGTTTAGTTCTGAGAACAGAAGGAAAAACAATCTTAGAGAGCCAGGCCCTGGTGGCTCATGCTTGTAATCCTAGCTACTCAGGAGGTTACGTTCTGAGGATCTGTGGTTCAAAGCCACCCCAGGCAGGAAAGTCCCTGAGACTCTTATCTGCAATGAACCACCAGAAAACTGCAAATGGAGCCATGGCTCAAAGTGTCAGAGGGCTAGCCTTGAACAAAAAGAATTCAGGGACCATACCCAGGCTTGAATTCAAGTCCCACAACTAGCAAAAATAAAGAAGGAAGGAAGGAAGAAGGGAGGGAGGGAGAGAGGGAGGAAGGAAGGGAGGGAGGGAGGGAGGGAGGGAGGGAGGGAGGGAGGGAGGGAGGAAGGTAGGGAAGGAGGGAGGGACGGAGGGAGGGAGGGAAGGAAGGAAGGAAGGAAGGAAGGAAGGAAGGAAGGAAGGAAGGAAGGAAGGAAGGAAGGAAGGAAGGAAGGAGGGAAGGAAGGAAGAAAGGAGGGAGGAAAAGAGGGAAGGAGGGAGGGAAGGAAGGAGGGAGGAAAAGATGGAAGGAAGGGAGGGAAGGGGAGCTTATAGAGCTGTGAACTATATAAATGCTGGGGTAGCTGGGTGCAGGTGGGTCTCATCTGTGATTCTAGCTACTCAGGAGGCTGAGATCTCAGGATTGCAGTTCGAAGCCAGCCTAGGCAGAAAAGTTCCTGTGAGACTCTGGTCTCCAATTAACTACTGAAAAACTGGAACAAGCCAGCCTGGGCTGAAAAATCTGTGAGATTCTTGTCTCCAATTAACCAGCAAAAAGTTGAAAGTGGAGGTGTGGCTCAAGTGTTAGAGCACCCTCCATAGGAGAGAGCAGGAGACACAGAGTTCAAGCCCCAGTACCAACATAAATGAGTGACTGGACAGAGGAATGAATAAACAAATGGATAAATACATGAAGGTTAGAGCTGCTCTGAGTCACACAGACGAATTACACGTTCCTCATTTGATTAATTAGGATTGGTTTTCCTGCTAGAATCTCAGAATGACTTCGACCCTTTACATCAATTTTATGGTTGACATATTTTCAATTTGGTTTTTCCTATTTAAAAAAAAAAACACTGAAATGAGTTTTTGGAAGTAGATGCTCGGCTCTTTTCTCTCCCTCCCTAGCTCTGGGGCTGGGTACTGTGAAGTCTTCGGCACGGGAAGCAGATTCTGTGCCTGCGGTTCTGGTTCCTGTTCCAGCCTTGTTGGGTAAAGACTTTGATCGTAGCTGTTCCAAAAGGAAAGCTATTTTTCACTTTCCCATCTCTAGATTCTCCAGCCCCCTTGGATACATAGCAACATGGTTTGATGGGCCTGTTTTTGTTTTCTTAATTTTTCTTTTTTCCTTTTGTGTGTGTCTGTGTGCGCACGTGCGCGTGCGCATGTGTGTACCGCAGTTCTGGTGCTTGAACTCAAGGCCTAGGCACTGCCCCTGAACTTTTTGGTGTTAAGTTTAGTGCTCTACCACTTGAACCATGGCCCCACTTTTGGCTTTTGCATGATTACTTAGAGAGAAGACACTCAGACGTTTTCCTACCTGGGCTGGCTTTGAACCAAGATCCTCAGGTGTCAACTTCCTGAGTAGCTAGCATCTCAAGTGTGAGCCACTGGTGCCCAGCGTGCTCCCTCTCCATTTCCATTTCCATCTCCCTCTCCTCCTTCCTCCCAACTCTGCAAAGATGCCACGGGACTTCACGGGCTACTGAAGGAAGTAGAATGCACCCCAATAACAGAAAGGGACTGAAGGTTTTGGAGAGTCAGCAAATGCAAGAAGGCGTTTCCTACACTCTTACTTTCTGTCTTAAAAGACATCCTCCCCCAAAGTTTCCAGCTGTCAAAAGCCCCTCTCCCCAAGAGATTCATTCACCACAGCCCCTTTATTCTCCTAGGATTGTATCTCAGAGAAATGAGCCCTTGGAGCTACCGAATCTACATTCATTCATCCTAGAAACATATCAGGGATCTTGCCTGTCAATCAAATTCTGCTTTATTCCCTAAGGTAATCGGAGAGTGAGATGTGATTCGAGTAATTCAATGTAACCCTAACCTCTGCTAAGCTCTGACCCAAGAGAATGATGTATGTATCCTCTAGGACTCTTGAAGAGGGAGATTACTGTACAATTAGTCTATATAATAGCTCAGCAGCAAACAGCCCACCCAGGATACCCATACATACAATGGCATGGGAAGTTTCCAGAAGCAGCTCTGACTACAGGAGAAATCATACGATCAGGTTCATGGGCAGTAGTCACCAAAGATCTCAGGACAGAGAGAGGTCTGGCTCTCTCAAGAATGCCCCTTAGCAGATACTCACTTATCTTATGAATGCATCTATAAATACACTGTAGTTAAAATCTCTGACCAAAGCTCTAATTCCTAAAATATAGTTACAAAGTGATAAAGTAATTAATGATCTATTATAGGTAAACAGCCACGTGAAAGCAATTTATTTTCCATTCTCATGTCTGGCCTTAACAGTAGATTTATATGCATTCCTTCTTAAAGACACACATACATATATGTAGGTATATATGTGTGACACAAAAATAGATATATATGTCTATGTGTGTTTTATACATATATACATATTCATCACTAATGTATAAATTGTGTTATTTGGCCAGATCCTCATGGCTTATGTCTGTCATTCTATCTACTAAGGAGGCTGAGATTTGAGGATTGAAGTTCAAAGCCAGAACAGGCAGCAAAGTCCATGAGATTCTTACCTCCAATTAACCAGCAAAATCTTGGAGGTAGAGGTGTAGATCAAGTGATAGGGGAGCAAAGAAAGCCAATCGAGAGAAAAAAGCCATGAATTCAAGCCCTAGGACCAGTCACCTGCCCTCAAAAAAAGAAAAGAAAAGGAACAGGGTGTTATCTTGGTGTTATCTGGCACTAACAGCCAAATCAAGTTCCAGGAATGGAATATATTAATATATTAATGTACTCAATTAATTCACTCATCCTTCTGTTGGTATTTCCTGAGATCTTGGTTTAGACACTATGCACAGAGCAAAGGAATGCAATTGCAAATAATTTGTCTTGAGAGATTGGCCAGTGACTTGCAGAAAAACAGCAGGAACAGGACTGAGGTGGAAGGGTGCTTGAGCAGAAACCTGGCACAGATTGTCTGACAGACCTAGAAGGCTGAAATCATAACCAGGGAACCACGGCGAAATATGGGCAAGGCTCTTAAGAGACCACCAGCTTCAAGAAGGGCAAACAACTGCAGGACGAACATTGTATTCCTGCAGCAAATCTTCTCTCACGGTCATAAATACATCCCAGACATGATCCAGAGACCCAATGTAGCCTGTGCCATGTTTGCTCCTTGAGTTCAACGGAACAATATGTCCAAGGGAACCAAGCACACGGCCACAAGGAGTTAATAACTTTGTGCACTCCAAAGTGTCTGCCTGCCTTCTCTCCAAGAAGGTAGCATCAAACTGATTGAACTAGCAGGGCCTTCCTGTGAAATAATTACTTGGGGGTTCACAAATCTCAAGAGTCCCTGGGTCTCTTAATGAGGCCTGGAATATTAAATCACACTCGAGAGCCCTGGGTCCAGTTGCGATTGTAGAGTTGATTTCTCCTGGTGCAATTATTTCCTTTTCTCAATTTTCTGAACAACAACAAGAACAAAAAAAAAAAAAAAAGAAAAAGATGAAAGACCTTTTGCAGCTTATAAAACCAAAGCTTTGGTTTTGGACTCCGTGCCTTTATCTAGCTGAGAGCGGTGAATCGGTTCAAAAGAGAGGGTATCACCCGCCATGATTTCCTCATTTTGCATCCATTTCTGGCTCCTCCAAATATCCAGAAATCAAGCTTGGCCGAAAACTCTTGTCTCTAAATATGCACAAAAAAAAGCCATAAATGGAGCTGTGGCTCGAGTGGTAGAGCGCTAGCCTTCAGCACAAGAAGCTCAGGGACAGTGCCCAGGCCCTGAGTTCAAGCCAAGACTGGCGTGTGCACACACACACACACCACACACACACACAATACAGAAGTCAATGAAGAACCACAGTCTTCCCTGTGTGTGTGTGTGTGTGTGTGTGTGTGTATGTGTGTGTGTGTGTGTGTGTGTGTGTGTGTGTACCTATCGGTTCTGGGGCTTGAATTCAAGGCCTGGGTATTATGCCTGAGCTCTTTTGTTCAAGGCTAGCACCTTACCACTTGAGCCATATAGCTCTACTTCTGGTTTGTTTTTATTTTATTTTATTTTATTTTACTGGTGATTCATTGGAGGTAAGATCACAGACTTTCCAGTTCAGACTGGCTTCAAATTGCAATCCTCAGATCTCAGCCTCCTGAGTAGTTAGGATGACAGGCATGAGCCAGTGGCACCAGTAAGCAGTTTAAGGAAAAAAGTATGATGCTTGTCAGAGCAAGGTAAGGTTGACATTATTTGGAAGTAAGGGAAGAAGAGCTTACTTTTCTTTCCTAATACCACAAAGAAAAGTGAGAAAAGTATAGAAAAGGATTTTAGGGGCCCGGAGAAGATCAGTGATTAAAAAAAATATTATTAGAGCCAAAGCTGGAGAGTCACACCAGTCATCCTAGCTACTCACGAGGCTGAGATCTGAGGATCGCAGTTCAAAGCCATCTGGGAAGGAAAGTCTATGAGATTCTTATCTCAAATGAACCACCAGAAAACCGGAAGCGGCACTGTGGCTCAAGTGGCGAGCACTCACCTTGAGCAAAACGAAGTTCAGGGACAGTGCTCAGGCCCAGAGTTCAAGCCCCAAACCACCAAAATAAATAAATAAATAAATAAAATTACTAGAAAACAAAATCGGTGTGGGATTATTTTTGCTCTCTGACCTAACATTATACATACTGTAAACAGCCAAGTGATCATCCCCAGGGATGATGGGAATGAGAAATGTGAGCTCATGGGGAAGACGGGCAGGAATTGAAGGCCAGGAGTCCTGGTTCAAGGGACTCTCTAGATTCATGCTAAAACATGAGCACACATAGACACTTATGCTCCCTAAAGGCCAGGCCTGGTTGAGACGAGAGTTCAAAGAAGCCTGGAGAGATTATGTCAGCAGGAATCACAAGGAAAACATCTTTCCTTTAAGGGAACAATTTAGACGACTAAGAGGACCTGGGAAGAGCTATTGTTCAACCAGGCGCCGAGTGGCCTCACCCCTGTCATCCTAGCTCCCTAAAAAGCTGAGATCTAGGGATCTGAGTTCAAAGCTAGCCCTGGAAAGAAAGCCTGGGAGACACTCATCTGCAGTGAACTATTCAAAAGCTGGAGGTGGAGGTGTGACTCAAGTGGTAGAGTATCGGCCTTGAGCAGAAAAAGCTAAAATACAGCACCCAGGACATGAGTGCAAGCCCCATTCCCAACACACCCCCACAATAAAAGTAAATATTCCACCTTCACCCTTGCTTACATTAACAAAGAATGTATCTTTCTAGATATCCAAGTTGTTACATGATAGACTCATTAGTTCCCTCATTAGTGTGCAACTCTTTCTTTGGTTGAAACAGCATTGACTCCTCTCTCTGACTAGTCTTAGAACAATGTACACAAAATTCAAACTTTACAAACAAGCTCCAGTTTTCCTGTTCTTGGATGATTTCTGCCCCAGGTCATGACCCATGTGTGGCTCACGGCCATCACCTATCTGATACAATAAAGTGAGAGCCACGTGGAGTGGGGTTTTTTTTCTCCATTACAAGTGGCAGAGGCTACCCGACACCCCCATGGTACCCCAGGGGACCAAAACATCTACTTGTACATAATGAAGTGTGTCAGGGCATAAACCGGATATGTACACGTACATGCCTAGCGGATGCTCCTTCCGGAGTGCTCAGTAAGGCCTAACTGGAATGGATTTTAAGCTCAAGCTATGGAAATATGAACCAAAAGAACCTGGGCATGGGTGTGCTGCTCTTGCCATCTTTAAATTTTGACTTGCCAGACATGCTCACCTCCTGTCCCCCATGCCTACTCATGGATGATGTTAAGCCAATAGGCTGCAAAGGAATGGATCTTGTTCATACTTGCATTTTATTTCACACCTTCATATTGAAGTGTGGAGACTGGGTCTAAGCAATAGGCCTTGTCCTTCCAGCCATCCTGCTGCCTTGCTGGATGGAGGCTTTCCCCCCAGCTCTGAAAAGCCCACAGGTGAGAGAGCTTATTTATTGAATTGTAGCTGTCATGCTGTTCAGCCCCAGGAAAGCTTTGCTACAGAGAATGCTCTGATGCTGCCTTGATCACCTCTGAGTATCCCCCTAATATGGACAGTTTGAGATGTATCCCCTAGATGGAAAGTTTAACTGACCCCTGAGCACCTGCCTCAGATGGAAAGTTCTGCTGGCATCTGAGTGTTCTCATAAAAGGTCTGCTTTGGTTAAGGCTTAGTCTCCACCCCAAGCATGTGGTTTGCACCTTTCAAAAGCTTTGTTCAAGCTCCATACTAGGCCATAGGCCTCTGGGACAAGAGTCCACCTACAGGGGCCAGCTCTCCAATAAAGTCTCCCAATTCGAACTCTTAAAATGTGGCTTCTCTGTCTCTTGTAAGTAAGTTCCTGTACAAACCTGAGGATGACTTGTGTTAATTGAATCATAATTTCACGATCAGATAAATGTGATTACCATTTCTACACCAGTTCAGATAGTTACATCGTTTCTTCAGTGGACATGAGAGATTTCTGTCTGTTTTGTTGTTGTTGTTGTTGTTGAGTATATGGGGTAGCTTTTGTCCATGAACATGCAACTGGTCACCCCAGGGAACCCTGGGCTGCACACAGTCAGTACTGGGCAGGAAACGGGTCTCCTTCCTGATTGGGACAGCCATGGAACCATGCATAGAATAAACCATAAATTTAGTCTTGGTTGGCTTTTTTGACTTGTATGATTTTTGTTCCTTTGTCTTTGTGGTATAGGAGACAGATCCCATGACCTCTTGAATACGAGGCAAAGACTCCAGCATTGAACTACATCCCTAGGCCCATATTACTTTATTCTTTAGCCTCATGTAAAACACCTAAAAGTGAAGCCCCTTCATTATTTTCTTTTTTGGGTCGGTCATAGGGCTTGAAATCTGGGCTTGGACACTGTTCCTGAGCTCTTCAGCTCAAGGCAAGTGCTCTACCACTTGAGCCACAATGCCATTTCCAGTTTTCTGAGTGGTTTATTGGAGATAAGAGTCTTGCAAACTTTCCTGCCTGGGCTGGCTTTGAACCAGCCTCCTGAGTAGCTAATATTACAGGCATGAGCCACCGGCACCTGGCTCAGTAAAGCCTTTTAGTTCAAAAAGATAAAGCTAGAGGCAATCACTATTCCATGGAGATTACGGCTGTTCAAGGCCATCCAAACATGTCCCCTTTTTCTAGTATTCCAGTTAAAATGTTAGCCCCTTTGGAGGTTCCAATGGAGAGGATCGTGTTTCAAGGCCAGCCTAACAAAAAAACAAACAAACAAACAAATCTGTGAGACTCCTTCTCAACAGATTGCTGAGTATGGTGTACTATGCCTATCATCTGAACTATATAGGAGGCTAAAAGTAGGAGGATCACGATTCTAGACAATCCCAGGCAGAACAGTATGGGTCTCCATGGAAGAAGCTGATTGTAAATGCAAGCACCTGGGATCCCAATTTTGTTGGGAAGCTTAAGATAGGTAGAACACAGGCCAAGCATGGACCTGGGCAAGAAGACTCTACCCCCAAACCAACCATTGTATAAAAGGGCTGGGGGCATGGCTCAATGGTAGAGTACCTGGCTTATTTCAAACACAGATGAGCTAAATGCAAATATCCGTAAAAGGTAAGATACCCATGTTGTCCCTGGATTACAATAAGAATAAGACTTCTCATTCCCTGACTTATTTCTGCTGTTGTTGTTGTTTCCATACTTTTTATAGTGAGTTGATCTCAAAGTCTTCCTAAAAGTAGGTTTTCTAGGAAAGAGAAAAACACTCGACAGAAAAAACAAGCACTGGCCTCTACTTTGCCCTTTCTCAACCCTAAAGATAAAATCCAGGCAATTCTCAAGTCAAAGCCCCAAACCTGAATTCCACATAAACCACCAAATTTCTAAGCATCTAGAAAGAGAAAAAGTGCCACAATTCTCCTTTTGTATCCCAGTGAAGGGGAACGACAGAAGATTTACAGTCAAGTGGACCCAAGGGTCAAGAGCACATTGGGATAGGGTGTCATAGTTTTGAGCTATTCCTTTGCTCTAAATTCTTGCTTATTTACTTTGAAGTTGACTCATGAAACTGCTTTAATAATTAATAGCGTATGTCCTTTTCTGTCTGTCATTTGGGGCTATACTGAAATTCCCATAAGAATTCGTACATCATAGAAGAAAAGAAAAATGTTCTCATTTCATCTCGGTATCAGCATATACAGGGTAGCGAGACATCAGAACATCTCTCCCATTCAATTACCATTTGTACACGGATAGGGCAGGAACTGAGTACCTAGTTAAGCACTAGAAATGATGCAAAACAGGGCTGAGGGAGCACTCTACCTATTTGTTGATTAGTGGTAGTTTTCACATCACAGAAGGAGAGAGAGAGAGAGAGAGAGAGATGCAAACAGAGGAAGGGAGAAAAGGGAGAGAAGGGAGAGAGGGAGGGAGGAAAAACGGAGAGAGGGAGGGAGGGAAAAGGGAGAGGAAGGAAGGAAGGATGATAGGAAGGAAGGAAGGAAGGAAGGAAGGGAGGGAGTGAGGGAGGGAAGAAGAGAGAGGGAGGGAAGAAAGAAGGGAGAAAGGGTGAAAGGGAAGGAGAGAGAGGGAGGGAGGGGAAAAGGGGAAAGAAAGAAGAAAGGGAAAAGGAGAGAAAGATGGAAAAAGGACAGGAGAAATAGAATCAGAAAAGGGAAAAGGGAAGGAGAGTGCAAGGGAAAAAAGGGAAAGGAGAAACAGAAGAAGGGAGGACGAAGGGAAGAAGGAAGGGAAGGAATAAAAAGGGAGAAAGAGCTGGGCAAGCTACTCAGGAGGCTGAGATCTGAGGTTCATGGTTCAAAGTCAGCCCGGGCAGGAAAGCCCATGAGACTCCTATCTCCAATGAAACATCTGAAAACCAAAAGTGGAGCTGTGACTCAGAATGGTAGAGTGCCAGCCTTAAGCACAAAAGCTCAGAGACAGTGCCTAGGCCCTGAGTTCAAGCGCCACAACATACAAAAGTAAAAGGGTAAGGAGAGAGAAAGAAAGAGAATAGGAGAGATAGAGAGAAACAAGACAAGAGGTAGCAAGAGAGAAAGGAGAGGAAGGGAGAAGGGAAAAGAGAGGTGAAGAAAATGGAGGGAAAAGGAGAAGGAGAGGGAAGGGTAAGAGAAGGGGAGAGGGAGGTACTGCATGAACAAAAGAGACTTCGAAGTAAGAGAGAAAAGTTCCACAGGGGCTGGAATGGACCCTCCCTCCAGCTCTCTTAAGACTCTTATGTAAGACCCACTTGATTTCTTTAGAGTTTGATCTTCGTCCACCAAAGCACCATTGCATTTATGACTGGCTTCCACGGAGGTTGCTGAGGGAGAGAGTGAGCTGTATGTGTTTACTCTGCCGACAATTTCTTAGTTTAAACTAATCAGTTCACATTCTGAGACGGCCATCAGACACCTGCGCACGGTGTTTTTCCAGTGTTAAGCAAAACCACGGTGGGAGGAGACCTGCCCGCAGAGAAGGGAGAAGGTCTCAACAATCTCCTCCAAAGGCCAGAGCCCTTCCTCTGGTCCTCAGAAATGTATTATATGAGTGTGTGTGTGTGTGTGTGTGTGTGTGTGTGTGTGTGTGTGAGAGAGAGAGAGAGAGAGAGAGAGAGAGAGAGAACACTAGAGAGAAAGGTCTAAAGATATAGATAGAAAAGACAGAGAAAGAGCAAGAAACATGAAGAGATAGAGACAAGAAGAGGGAGACACAGAGAGTTCTACAGGGAAAGATGCAGGAATAGGGACAAACAGACAGACAGACAGACAGACAGACCTAGAAGGAGATAGGAAGGGAAGCTGGGCAACAGAGGGAAAGATCATAAGACTAAAATAAAAAACAACAACAAAAAAACAAGCTGGGAGCTGGTGGCTCATGCCTGTAATCCTAGCTACTCAGGAGGCTGAGATCTGAGGATCCTAGTTCAAAGCCAGCCCAGGACAGGAAAGTTCCTGAGACTCTAATCTTCAATGAACCACCAGAAAAGCCAGCCATTTGGAGCTGGGGCTGAAGTGATAGAGTGCTTGCTCTGAGCTAAAAAGCTCAGTGAGAGTGTCCAGGCCCTGAGTTCAAGGGCGCACGCACGTGTGCACGCCTGCACACACACACACACACACACACACACACACAGTGATTCTAAGAGGAATATCTGTGAATCCATCGCCACAGTTCTCAGGCCTCCCCAGGGTAGGCTGGGAACACCCAGGTCACTCACTGGGCAAATGTATCTCCAAGAGTCCTGGTTAGGTGGGCACGGCTGGCATTTTGTCCCTGGAGGAAATAGCATCTTGCTTAAAGCCAAGTTCAGTTCCAAAGTCCTAAGAGCCCCGTGTTGAACTTCCTCTCTGCAGAAGCCCCTGCAATGTCCATGTGTATTTCTAGGAAGAATGAGCAAAGCTCCAACAGGAAGGAGATTGCCCTGGCCATGTAGGTTTGTGTTCTCTGAGTACCCATAAGACAGTGGTTTCATAAGTCTACAGAGGGCAGCAGGCTAGGAACTATAACTCTCCAGTGCCATCAGCACCCGGAGCCTACCTGGCACCATTGCCAACGTGACCGATACTTCCATCATACCTTACAGGACAATGGCCGAGGGTTCATAATTGTTCTCATTAATAATAAAATGCATAAATGTGTTAACGCTCTGTACATCATATTAATAAAGACAATAAAAAACATTTTTAAAGGAAAAAACAATAAAAAATTATATCTGGGTGCCAGTGGCTCATGCCTGTCCTCCTAGCTCTTCAGGAGGCTGAGATCTGAGGATTACAGTTCGAAGCCAGCCTGGGCAGGAAAGACTGTGAGAATCTTTTTTTTTTTTTCCAATTAACCAGCAAAAAAATGCTGGAAGTGGAGTAAGTAGCTCAAGCGGTAGAATACTGTCCTTGAACACAAAAAGCTTAGGGACAGCATCCAGGCCCTGAGTTCAAGCCTCAGGACCAGCACTAAGGAAAAGAATGAGGAGGGAGGGGGGAAAAGGAGGAGGAAGAGGAAAGAGAAGGAAAAAGAGAAGGAGGAGGAGGAAAGGAGGAGGAGGAGGGGGAGAGGGGAGAGGAGGAGGAGGAGGAGGAGGAGGAGGAGGAGGAGGAGGAGGAGGAGGAGGAGGAGGAGGAGGAGGAGGAGGAGGAGGAGGAAGAAGAAGAAGAAGAAGAAGAAGAAGAAGAAGAAGAAGAAGAAGAAGAAGAAGAAGAAGAAGAGGAGGAGGAGGAGGAGGAGGAGGAGGAGGAGGAGGAGGAGGAGGAGGAGGAGGAGGAGGAGGAGGAGGAGGAGGAGGAGGAGGAGGAGGAGGAGGAAGAAGAAGAAGAAGAGGACGAGTTATTAGAGTAATAATAATATAAACACTTCTACACCTGCTTTTAAGACCCACACTCACCAATCAGGTGGCTACACTTGTCCATGAACATCTTGTCTTCTGACCCCCTTAACTAACTTCTACATTCCTAAAATACCTTCCTAAACTTTCAGAATTAAACAGTGAGAATCGCACTTACCTGCTCTTGAGAATTCACACCTCCACATTAGAATTGTGCACCAATCTGGGAAGTGTTTGGCCCTGTGATGGAATGTCTGTCTGTCCCCCAGCTCACGCCTCTTCCTCAACTTTAAATTCAGGTTTGACCTATTTGTGTTTTGGTGTCATTTGCATACAGGATACTTATTCGAGATTGTTTTGGAAGGACAGACTTCAATTGTAATGTCCTCAATCACTTCAGGTAAGTACTAACTTTTAAGTAGGACTTGGACCGGAGCCAGGGAAAAGATTCCTACACTTGTGTCTGGCTTCATTACATTGTAGGTTTTGTTTTTTCCTTTTTAGTTGGTGGTGAGGCTTGAACTCAGAGCCTGGGCACTGTCCCTGAGCTTTTTTGTTCATGGCTAGTACTCCACCACTTTGAACCACAGCATCACTTGCACTTTTCTGGTGGTTCACTGTCGATGAGAGTCACATGGACTTTCCTGCCCTGGGCTGGCTTTGAACCGGGATCCTCAGATCTCAGCCTCCTGAGTAGCTGAGATTTCAGGTGTGAGCACCGATGCTCAGCTTCATTACATATTTTTACAAGCTTCCTTAAGTTGCTAAAGCAACTGATAGTAGCTGATATGGCTGATGTGAACCATCCTGAATCTAATCACCTTAGATTCATCCTTCATTGCTTCAGAACTTGCATTCAACATGAGACAAGATGTTAGGTTCTTTCTTTTTCTTTATTCACTCCCAACATTCTTTGTGTTAGTACACTTTTCTTGTCATTAAGTGGCTATACAGAAGGACTGTCATTCCACAAATACATTCCTTGTATTTATGAATCCAAGGCATCTTGACCAATGTCATCTTTCTCCCCCACCTCTCCCAATCCCAACTCTTCCCTCAATCTTCTTAGCTTTGCAGGGTATGCATTGAGTTTTATGAGTGCATTCTCCCCCCTTTCTCTCTTCATTCATCTACTCCCCTCCCTTAAACCCTACCCACTCCATTCTTTCCTTACATTTGACTTCCATTTCCTTATAAAGGTTGACAACTCAGTGGAAGGTGCTAAATGCCTAGTATTTCCCTCCAGAATTGGATTTTTTTTTTGCCAGTCCTAGGGCTCAAACTCAGGGCCTGGATGCTGTCCCTGAGCCTCTTTGTGCTCAAGGCTAGCAGTCTACCATTTGAGCCACAGAGCCACTCCAGAGGCTCACAGTTTTCTTCCCTGGCTTGCTTCAAACAGCGATCCTCAGATCTCAGTCTCTCTAGTAGCTAGGATTACAGGCAAGCCACAGGTGCCAGCCAAACTTGGATTCTTATATTGCTAGTGGCTCATGCCTGTAATCCTAGCAACTTAGAAGGCTGGGATTTAAGGATCCAGGTTCAAATCCAGTCTGGGCAGAAAGTCCATAAGACTCTTATCTCTAATTAAGCACCAGAAAGCTGGAAACAAAGGTTTGACTCAAGTGGTAGAATGTCAGTCTTGAGGTAAAGGATAGCACCCAAGCCAGGAGTTCAAATACCGAGTTTAGTACTGGCACAAAGAAAGATTCCCTAATATCAAAAGTAATATTCTACGTCCCACATGAGAAGGAATGATGAGCTGTGGGGAACCAGGTTTCTACGCTGTGAATTTATGTGTGCCTCCTCTTCATTTTGGGTATATCTAAGCTAAGCACATGAAAAATCTAAACACACAAATGCTCTCCTCACTCCCTTTGCTCATAGATGACAGTCCTTATTATGTTTTTCAGGTTATACTAACTTTCCACATTACAAAACAGAAGAGAGTCATGACTCGCAAACTCAGAAACATTCCCCATCCCATATGAAGACTCTTCCATATGGAACACGGAGAAATGATCTCAGAATCCTTTGATTTTCTTCCTGCTTTTCCTGAATGTGTTCCAACTCCTTGTGTTTCATAGGAAGGGTTTTGTTGTTGTTGTTTTGGTTTGGTTTTCCATGAGCAAACCTACTCAATGCTTGATTCAAACTGCTTACCCTTAGATTTGTTGTCTTTTACCACTCTGCTGCTAATATCAGACCTTTGGTGTTTTCTATTTTCCTACTGCCTAGCTTGGGACAGCAATGACTCATTGTAGTACGTGAAAGCTGACTTTCAACTTCACCTTCACAAGGCCCTCAACAAAACCAATTCAGAAATACCATCTTGAACTGATACCTGCCTCTCCCTCCTCACATCCAGCCCCTTGGTCCCTTTCCACCAGGCGACTTGCAGGATAATAGCTAGCCGGTTTTCCATAAGCTCTTCTATGAGTAGCTGGCAGAGATCCTGAGTCCTATGCTAGAACAAGATGAAACAGGGTTAGAGCCTATGCATAAATTAGTGCAAAGACCTCGCCTGATGCAGGCCCTACTCACACTGCTGTCTTCCACCAGATTCTCCCCCCTGAAAAGCAGGATCCGAGGGAGAACTCACTTGGCTTGCCGAAGCCTGGTCCTGGAAAGGAGTTGTGAGTCAGGGTTGTCTTCTATTTGACCTTAGCTGGAAGGTAGCTTGAGAACCAGATCATATCCCTTAGGCCTTCATCTTATGGACAGTGGGGTGGATTGTTAACCGGGCCAGAAAAATGTATTTTCTGATGCTTAGAGGAGCAAGTTGAATTCCACGGGAAGTGGAGAGACACTATAAACATTCACACTCTACTCTCCATGCTGGGGGTGGCCTTACTGATGCCCAAGCCCATCCCTACCTGCAGAAATACCTCTGATATGCTACCACTGTGACATGGGATGGGCATGGCTGGCCAGGGCATTACCTTGGTGGGCAGCTCCCCTCCACAGGTCCAGAAGCATCTGCAATGTGGCCTTGGAAGGACTTAATGAGACATCTCACTACCTTCCCTTTCTATTCCCAAGAAGGTAGTTGTCTCTGGATTGGGGGGGGGGGGGAGAGAGGAGGGTAACCAGGAGGCTTCCAGAATAGCATGGTGAGCACTGGTCCAACAGCATGATGGCCTTGAACAAGGTTGCGGGGTGCCTCCTGAATTACATTTGATCATCAGGTACTGGGAGGGAAGTTCTCGTTCACATACCCTGCTCATGTTTTTATGCTATCATAATAGAGGGTATGGGGCAGAAGAGTGTTTAGAGACCATGTCACACAAAGTATGCATCACAGTCATGATGCAATTCCTGCTGTGCGCTAAATGCTTTACAGTGTCCGCGCAGGGATAAGTGGATGCGCATGCCAAGGCTCCGCTCATTCACCTCCGGATACAAAAGCTAACTGCCCGAGGAGAGGAGATCTGGCAAAGCAAAATGGATTCTGCCACCCTTCTTTTTTTATATTAGAAAGACAATTTGTTCATATTTTAGACATATCCCAAACAGACAAGATCCTCAATATTCTCTGTGTTTTAAAAGAAGAGAATTCCTCACCACAATTCTAACAAAGAAGAGGCAGAATACAACCACCCAATCAGAGAGCATTTGAAGCTGAGCGTTGGTGATACACCCCTATAATTCCAGCCCTGGAAGGGCTGTAACTACATAGCAAGTTCCAGAAAAGCCTAGACTAGACCCTTTTCTTTTGGGGTGCAAAGAAAGAAAGAAAGCCGATCAAGATCTTGGCAATTAAACTTCAGGGGAAAGTCTTTACAGCTTTCTCCACTAAATGTGTGCAGCACGTGTGCGCAGGTGCACACGCGCACACTCACACACACACACACACAAAATCCATGATGAAATTACACACACCGGGTCCCCAGTTGGCTCTTGGAAGCGTGGTAGAAGGATGTTTATCATTAGACATCTATGTCTTTATGTGTGTCCACAAAGGACCCGTGGCTGGTCGGATTCCCCAGGGAGGCCCCCAGAGTGCTGGCCATTTAGAATGGTCCTCACTGGTCTAGAAGATGCTACATCCATGGGTCCACCTCCCAAGTTTTCACATTCCAGTCTAGCGTTATCCCAAGGAGCAAACTGCCCAACCAGTGCGAACAAACAGAGCAGATCTAAGAGTGTGATTTAGTAAAAAGGAGTCACAGGTAACCCTTCCGAGTGTGCACGTGTAAGTTAGTGCAGTCACTCCGAAATGAGGGGCTCTGAGCTCTGATTTGGCAACCCAGGAAAGAGAGCGAGAAATAAGATCAAGTTGCTGCAGCTCTAGTTTCGTGAACTTGCCTAACTAGGCCAAGGCCCTGAGTTCCTTCTCCTTCTCCAGTGCACACTCTGTTTCTCTGTCTCTGTCTCACACACACATACCACTCAGACTGCCTCAAAAACTCCCACACATGCTGGGCAGCTGGTGGCTCACGCCTGTCATCCTAGCTACTCAAGAGGCTGAGATCTGAGGATCATGGTTCGAAGCCAGCCCGGGCAGAAAAATCCCTGGGAGACTCTCTTATCTCTAATGAACCGCTCAAAACCCGGAAGTGGCACTGTGGCTCAATTGGTACAAAAAGTGAGATTCTTATCTCCAAGTAGCCAGCAAAATGCTAGAAGAGGAGGTATGATTCAAGTGGTAGAGCACTACCCTTGTGTGAAAAAGTTGGAACAATGCCCAGGTCCTGAGTTCAAGCCCTAGTACTGGCACCAAATATATATATATATATATGTACATATACATGTATATATATACATATATACATATTTACACATATATTATTTTATATATCATACATTATAATATCTATCTATGGATACTCTATGTTAATGTATAATTATATAATATAGAAATAGATGATATCTGTATATTATAGTATATCTTATACATCTATATTAATTTCACAATGGTAAGAAGCAGAGCAGTAAATAAGTCTTGGAACTCTTCCAAACATGGTCATCACACATCTAAAGTTGGCCTCTTTCTTCACATTTCCAAATGTACTACCCTAGCTATGACAAAAGCTTTCTTGACCTCTGACACACATCTGTCCCACACTTCCGGGTTCATTCTGCAGGACTCTCAGCTCAATGCACCCTCCTTGAGCTGTGCCAGACTCTGTGGTATGGTGGGCTTTCTGTGAGGAACTGTGAACGCTACCTCTCCTGGACCCCTAGGCCTCCAGACTGAACTCATTCCTCCCTCAGTGTGTGATACACTTCTTTGGTCCTTATAGCCACCGCCATTAGGGAAACATATCCAGAAACAATGTCTGTGCTGTGAAATTGTATCCTGAGTGGATAGAGAGTTCATTTATTATTTCTCTGGGTACCCTAGGATCTCCAGAAGCGCTAGCCCACATTGGCATTGGGTAAATACGTTCCACGCTAACCAACAATGACCTGATGGGTTCAAAGTAATGGCCTTAATAACCAGAAGACGCGGAGGGACTGGCCACAGGCAGGCTCTGTATCTGAATCTGCAGCATCTTTCACGCAGTGCTACCTCACGACACTCCTGCCATATACATCTCCTGCCGTGACTGGGCCCCAGCCAGGTGCTACGCATCCTGCCACTGCTTCCGTGCTGGAAGAAGATGCTGAGGCATGTGCTTTCGTCCCTTTCACCATTTCCCATGACTTAAGCTCTCCAGCGTATTAGCACTGACACTCTGCTGGCTTCCTTCCCAGCCTGTATCAGAAGCCTGCGTGCTTCTCCGCTAGCATCAAAGCCCTCTGCAAATAAAACTACTTCTTCCTGGAGTCTGCTTCTGGGAGATGCAGACAATGGGTGATCAATACCAGAGTTAAGGGAACTGGAGAATGCAGAGAGGCTAACTCACCCTGCCATGACCGCGTGTATGATGAAGGAATGGATGCATGGATGGTTGGTGATTAGCATGGAGGAGAAGATGATCCTAACCCTAAAGAAAGCATATTTCCCATGACCAAAAAGAAAAATGCATCTGAGTTTGTTTTCTATTATGGGAACCCTTGACTCTGTATTGCATCATATATGAGTTTAAAAGACAATGTAGAGCTGGGTGCTGGTAGCTCACACCTGTCATCCTAGCTATTCAGGGAGGCTGAGATCTGAGGATCGCGCAGGCCAGGCAGGAAAGTCCATGAGACTTTTATCTCCAATTAACTGCCAGATAAACCAGAGTGTAGCTGTGGCTCCAAGTGGTGGAGTGTTAGCCTTGAGCAGAAAAAATTCAGGGATGGGGCCCAGGCTCTGAGTTCAAGCCCTAATACCACCACCAACAACAACAAAAGGACAATTTACAAAGGTTGATGGCAATACTAGATAACAAAACTAATGAGATTATCTCAAAAGGCAATTAAGGGAAAAAATAGAGGTATTCCACTATTTCACACATTTGCTATCCCAGAATTCAACCTGCCAAGGATTATGTATATAGAGGTAGACAAATGAATGATGGCTGTACCTGAAATATAATATATTTACATATATATATATATAAACAGACTTTTTAACTTGTCATTATTCCCTAAGAAATGTGGAATAACAACTCATTCAAAGTATATTTACCTCATGTCAGGTATGACAAGTTATTTCGAGATGGTTCAAAGCATCATTCTGTATAAGGAATCGACCAGAAATCCGAAGGATGATGCTGATTAGATACAGATTCGCATTGCTGCATTCATGAAACCGACCATTTCAAAAACAAAAAGGAAGCAGTGATAGAAGTTGACAGCTATGTCATCAAAGTCGTTGCTAACCAGTAACCCCCATAAACATACGGCTGATGACTGAGAATATTAGACAGAAGCTACTATCATTTCTGTAAGTGCATAGGGTGTGGGTATTGGTGGTGGTAGTGATGCTGGTGATACTTGAGTTTGAACTCCGAAGCACTCCACTCCTTGAGACAGCATAACCCCCCCTTCCCCGCCATTTTTTTTTTTTTTTGCATTGGTTTTTCAAGTAGAATCTTGTACTTTTGTGTTTTTTGCTAGTGACCTTTTTGCTCTGACCTTGATCCTCCTATTCGGTCTTTATTAGTTGCTGGGATGGCAGGTGTGTACTACCTCATGGATTTTTTTTTTGAAATGGAGGTCTCACTAACTTTTTCCCTGGGCAGGCCTTGAGCTTTGAGATCTCTACTTCCCAAGTGGCTGGGATTTCATTTGTGAGCCACCATGCCCAGCAGTATGGTGGTCCTTATGGTCCAAAACTATGAATGACTTCCACAGAAAGCAAAGATCATCAGATATATAGATATAAATATATATATATATACATATATATATACTTTTTTTAAAAAAGGACAAGACAAAAATTATGTTTTCAGCAAAGAGAGGATGAATCATCACCATAGAGTTTTGAGGGCATTCTCCTATCGCCATTGCAAAAGTCTATACATTGATGATAACCAACATAAAACCCATTGCTATACCAAATGCATTAGAAACTTCCACAGCTTCTGAAAAATGGTGGGGATGCATGCTGATGTCTCCAACACACTTAGGGTTTTCTTAGGGTGCTAGGGATGGAACCCAGGGCCTTATACATGCCAGGTTCTATCTCTGAGCTACAACCCTCGCTCCAAGATATTCAGATGGTGGCTTGAAGAGCAAGTGTGTGTGTGTATGTGTCTGTGTGTGTATGTGTGTCTGTGTCTGTGCACGCACACAGACACACACACACACATGTAACTACTGAATGACACTTGAACTCAAGCCCTGGGCCCTGTCCCCTAGCTTTTTTTTTTTTAACTTAAGACTGATGCTCTGTCATTTGAGGCACACCTCCATTCCTTGCTTTGTTTTTTGGTGGTTAATTGGAGAGAAGAGTCTCCCAGAGCTTTCTTGCCTAGGTTGGCTTCGAACATGCTGCTCAGGTCTCAGCCTCCTGAGTAACCAGGATTACAGGCGTGAGCCACCTCCTGCCCGTCCACCCAAGCTCGCATCTCGGTGAGTGTTGCTTCGCAATGCATGGGTCACACCCCAGGAGCAGCGCTAGCTACAACACAGGAGCCACTGGGCCACTGGGCCACGGGATGGTTCTGCTAAGGTATGTACCCATGTGCCCAAAGCTTTCCTGGGAAAGGATTCCCTTCGTAAAAAAAGGGCCGCCTGCCTTGCTGTAAACGGAAAGCCTTTTATTCACAGCAGCCAAATCTGGGAACGCTCAGAGGCAAAAACCCATGCCTCAGCAGAAGAGGCAGAAAGTTGATGACCACGCAGCTGGCTGCCCGCTCCTGGACACCGTGCAGCTGGGGCCCGCAGGGCTCGGGGAGAATTTCCCTGCACCGGGCTGGGGGGCTGAACGTGGCCAGGGGACGTACTCCAGGAGGCCAGGGCTTGCCCTGCCGGGCACTGCCTGTGTCCTCCTGGCCCCTCTGTCCAATGACTCTCACCCTAGGCTGCAGGGGACTAGGGGAGCATGTCACAGGTTTAGCACTCTGCTTGAGACCCTTTCTCTCTCTCTCCCTGCCTCCCTCCCTCCCTCCCTCTCTCTCTCTCTCTCTCTCTCTCTCTCTCTCTCTCTATATATATATATATATATATATTTCTGTCTGTCTCTCTGTACCTCTTTATCTCTGCTTTTGTCTCTTATCTATCTCTATCTCTGTCTGTATGTCCATCTATTTCTGTCTCTCTGTCTCTGTTTTGGTGTGTCTCTCTGTCTCTCATCTGTCTCTCTCTCTGTATCTCTTTATCTCCATGTGTGTCTTTCTGTCTCTCTGTCTTTCTGTTTCCCTTTCTCTTATCTAGGTCTTCTTCTATCTCTCTTTCATTCTCTGCATGTCGCTGTTTCTCTCTCTGTCTCGTCTCTCATCTATCTGTCTCTATCTGTGTGTATGTCTGTCTGTCTGTCTCTGTATTTCTGTAGATTCTTTGTCTCTGTCTTTCATCTGTCTCTCTCTGGGTGTGTGTCTGTCTCTCTCTTTCTCTCTGTCTCTCAGTAACACCGGGTCGTTTGAACTCAAGGTCTTGCATTTACTGGGTAGGTTTTTCCATCTCTTGAGCCATAGCTCAGGCCCTTTAGGCTTTAATTATTTTTATGACAGGTTTCCTACTTTTCTGCCCAAGACTGGCCTCAGATTGTGATCCTTCTACTTCCCCTGTCTCCTGTAGATGGAATTACAGGTATAACTCTCTACAGCTGGCTTATTTGATACAATGAGATCTTGCTTAAGGTTTTTCCCAGGTTGGACTCAAATCATAATTCTTCCAATCTCCTTTCCTGAGTTAGCTGGGATTACAGGTGTATGCCAACACACCAAAGCCTTCAGATTAACTTTCATAATTTATTTTGAAGACGTCTTACGTGAAATGTATCAATGCCACCTTTTGAACAATTAAGATTGTGTACAAGTATAATCAGTTAAGATATTTTTAATTTCAAAGTGTTTTATTAAATCCTGGCCATAGTCATACAAGCAATTGTTTATAGAATCAATTTCTTTATCTATAAAAGAAGGGACAGACCAAAAAGCTTTTAAGTGAAATGCTCCAAACCCGTGTACTGACATATCCCAACACCATTTCTGGTATTCTCTTCCCATTCACCCTCCACCCTCTCCTCCTCTCCTTCTCCTCCCAAGTATTTCTCAGATAAGGAACTACTATATCACATGAAATATTTACAATATATATTATTTTGTTTTTATTTAATTGCTAACAGGCTGACTGACAAGTATAAAATATGCCAGTATTTGGGTTTAAATTCAGAGCCTTATGCTTTGGTCTTGACTCTTTGACTCAAAGCTGGTGCTCTACCATTTGAGCCATTTCTCCACTTTTAGCTTTTTTGCTGGTTAATTGGAGGTAAGAGTCTCTCAGACTTTTCTACCTGTGGTGGCTTCAAACCATGATCCCTAGATCTCAACCTCCTGAGTAGCTAGGGTTACAGGCATAGGCCACCAGTGCCTGGCCCGAGTCTTACATTTTTCACACAGAATTTCTTCTGCTGCCCTGCGGGATGCTGGTCCTATTTAATTACATCTGCTGGCTGAGAATTTTATTAAGTATTGGTGTGATGAATGATTTTTTTTCACCTCATTAGAGAATGGGTATTTAAAAAGAAGCCTTGGGCCAAACCAAAATAATTATCTAGAATAAACACATATGATTTTAATTTCGAGTAGGTTACAAGTTACTAAATCTTAGTAAGAATTTTTAATCTTTTCAAATTTCCCATCTACACTCGTTAGGTAATCTATCCCTGAATAGCACTCCTTAACTTCATGATATGGCATCTTTAAAAACAAATAAAAGAGCCAAATTGATGGCTGCCAGTGGCTCATACCAGTGGCTACTCAGGAGACTGAGAGCAGAGGATCTCAGTTCAAAGCCAGCCTGGGTAGGAAAGCCCATGAAACTTTTCAATTAACCACCAAAAAGCCATAAGTAGAGCTATAGCTCCAGTGGTAGAGCACTAGACTTGAGCAAAAAGGCTCAGGGACAGCACTCCAGCCCTGAGTTCAAGTCCCAGAACTGGAACAAAAGAAAAAAAGAAGAAAGAAAAGAAACTAAAGCTGGAAATGCAATTTTATCTATGACAGAATAATCACAAGACTTGTAACTTGAGAGAGGGAAAAAAAAAAAAAACATTTCAGCCTCAGAACTCAATTATCATAAACTGGGACTAACGTGGAACTATTTAAAGGCAAAGGCAGATGTACCCAATACATTGCGTGGTTTAACAAAACCTGTTTGTTAAGCAGACTATTGTGCTGGGCATAGGACAAACATGAACTGAGACCTCGCAGTGCAATCAACGGCACAATTGGCACAGGCCATAGCCACACATACTTCAAGGATTAGAGCTGCTGTCCCTTTGTTCACCAGCTCCAAGAAGCCACTTCCTGCCCACTCTAGCCTGCTGGTATCATGTGATGGGCTGGCCCAGTGCCTTCTGAGCCTCTCCTCTAGCCTCAGCTCTATCCACACTGGTCTTTGTGTTCATTTGGTGTGTCTTTGATGGAGGGTATGAGGAAAGAAAAGGCATGCAACACTCTTCTCAGATAGCCTGAAGCCTTCAATAGCCTGGGGAATTCCATAGTTGTGCTAAGAATGTCATCTGTACATCCAGCTTGCTCCCAAGCAGCAGTTCTTTTTCAGTGCAGACATTAACCAGGGGTGTTATGTTACTTCTGTGGGTTTAGAATTACAGGTATAACTTACCAAGAGTAGTGGAGAAGCTCTGATGGTGCGTAAAATGAGAGATGGTTGGCTGCTGATGTAGGAAACCTCTTAGCTTTATTGTATTTATTTATTGCTGTGCCAGTATTGGGGCTTGAACTGAAGGGCTGGGCTCTGTCCTTTAGCTTCTTCACTTAAAGCCAGAGCCATACCAGTTGGGCCAAACCTCCACTCTGGTTTTTTGTTAGTTAATTGAACATAAGAATCTCACATGGGCTGGGAATGTGGCTCAGTGGTAGAGCGCTTGCCTTGCACGCATGAGGCCCTGGGTTCAATTCCTCAGCACCACATAAGTGGAAAAAAAAAGCTGGAAGTGGTGCTGTGGCTCAAGTGGTAGAGTGCTAGCCTTGAGCTGAAGAGCTGAGGGACAGCGCCCAGGCCCAGAGTTCAGGCCCCATGACCAGACCCAAAAATAAAGAAAGAAAGAATTTTACATACTTTCCTGCCTGATTTGGCTTCAAACCACAATCTTTAAATTTCCACCTTCTGAGTAGCTTTTTGGGGTTGTTTGTTCATTTGTTTTGTTCTGATTTCTGGTGTGAGAATGATACCAAACCAATCATTAAAAATGCACCATCACATCCATGTTAAGGAAATGATGTCTATTCTAAAGATTCTCCTCTTTCAAACCAGTATGGCTAAGCCTTCTTCCCTCCTCCTCCTCCTTGTTCTTTCTCTCCCAGTATCTCTCTCCCAGCATGTCTCTCCTTCTTTCTCTCTCTCCTTCCTTCTCCCTTCTCTATTTCAAGACATTTCTCCCTCTCACTTTCACCTTTTTCCTCCCTTTCTTATTTTTTTCATAAACTTTTTAGCACTAGTTATACAACTTTCTCAATAGGTATTGAGACCCTAAGACTACAACATTCTCTTTCTCTTTTCTGTCTTTTCATATATCAGTTTCATTCATCTTTCATACATTTGCTTTTCCTTTTCTCCTTTATTTTTAATGAATAGCCAAGGGATCAGACTCAAGTCCTATGCATGCTAGGTAAACACTTTACCACTGAGTTACTTTATATTTTGAATGGACACATTTTCATGCATATCTGTGGGATACGGAATATCTCAATACGTGCCCACAATGTGTGAATGTTGAATTAATTGACCTTTCCATCTCCTCAAACATTTATCATTCTACTGTGGTGAGAACCTTCAAACTCTTCTACTTATTTTGAAAATAAATTGTTGATGACTGTAATTACCTTACTTTGCTACAACACTACTTGAGTCAGTCTCCTGTTGCAATAACAAATACCTGAGGAAGGTCAACAAAGGTCAAATTCCTGAGATAGGAGGAAGTTTTATTGTGGTTCATCATTTTAGAGGATGTGTGAATGACTAGGTCCCATTTATTTGGTCCCATGGCAAGGTAGCCCAGGATAGAAATAAGTGCTGGACCAAAACTCCCTTGATGATCAGAAAGTACAAGAAAGGAAGAAGAGGCCAGAATCCCACAATTCTCTACAAGCCTCCCCCCCACCCCCACCCCCAATTACCTAAAGACCCCCCCCCCCCAGGCCCATGTCTTAAAGATTCTACCAGCTCCCATTAGTGCCAATCCTATGACACATAGCTGTGGAGGATAGTTCTTTTTGAAACTATAGCAAGGCTTACAACTAATTCCTGCTCTCTATCTGTATTTTGATGCCTATTATGCCACTTTTTTTTTCTTTTGGTGCCAGTACTAGGGCTTGAATTCAGGGCCTGGGTGTTTGTCTATTAGCTTTCTTGCTCAAGGCTGGAGCTCTACCACTTGAGCCATACCTCCACATCTGACTCACTGGAAATAAGAGTGTCACAAACTTTCCTGCCTGGGCTGGCTTTGAACCGAGATCCTCAGATTTTAGCCTCTTGATTCGCTAGGATTACTGTGAGCCCTCAGTGCTTTGCTTTAGCATTTCTTCATCCCTGTAACCCTTTCTCCTCCACTTTCTCCATTCCACTTTCTACTTTTTGCAGATCTCTTATTTGATATAAGTTTGTGATGACACCGAACAAAGAGATGATTTAATTATTCATGTTCCTCACAGGGAAGGAAAGACCAACAACAGAGAAGGCAAAAGAAGGGACTAGGAAGAAAGAGGCTAGAAAAATAGCAATGGAAAAAAAGGATTAGGGAACTCCACATGATTGAATCCCCCCAAAAAACAATCTCTCCAGGGAGCCTGCAGCCAGCCAGGTAGCATTTCCATTCACCTCCTCCACTCTGCAGACAGCAAGCTAGGAGAGGAGTGGAGAGAATAGATAGGAAATAAATGACCCATGGCTAAGGGAATTTGCAGGCAACAACTTCAGGGGAGCACAGGAAGAAAGGAGAATCTAATCACAGTTTGTTTAATGACCTAATCTCTATGAAAAAGGAATTACAAGGAATAAGGTTACTTATCTGCTCTTCCCCTGGGGTCTGCTCCTCTACTTAATTAATTCCCCACCAACTGATAGCAGGGCCCAATTTTTAGAAGTAAGTCATTTCCAAATTGTCAAGTTGAAGAAAGCAACAAACAGCAGCCTTGGTACTGAATGACCCAATAATCCCCTTCCCATACTTCCTTCTTGTGAATGTGTCACATTCCATCAAAGTCCCTTCTGCAAATACATGGATGAGTCTGATGGGTATTATTTATATCATATCTAGATAAGTAGCTTGCTTATTCGGGCCTTCCACACAAGATCAAGTTTTGGTTTAAAGGTATATAAGCTGAATTAACCGGCTCTGCCTAGTAGTTTGTTGTAGACTAACTCACAATAAATAGGATTTTTAAAATGTAATTGTTGAAAATTGTTGAAACAGTCAAAAACAACATTCTACTCCACACTGGGGTTAATGCCTCATGCCTGCAATCCTAGCTAGGACAGGAAGCTGGGATCTGAGGATCAGATCAGTTCAAAGCCAGACTAGGGAGAAAAGTCCATGAAACTCTTAGCTTCCAGTTAGCAAGTAAAAAGCCAGAAGGAGAGTTGTGGCTCAAATGGTAGAATGCCAGCCTTGAGCAGAAAAAGCCAAGCAAGAACACAGGCTCTGAAAACACACACTCCGCACACACACACACACACACACACACACACACACACACACACACACACACAGAATGTTGTACTCCACCCTACAACCTCTGCTTGGATACCTCCCACATGGATGTACTTAATATTGACACTGAACGTCTTAAATATCTTCTTTTCTTTCCCAACATGAACTCATTTCATGGAGGTGATCTCCCTCCTCTCAGAGCCAATCTCTTTTCTGGCTTGTTGTAATCTAGGTGAGAGAGTCTCCGAATGAAATGCATTTCAACATTAAATAGAAATAGGAAGCCACGTGGATCGAATACCGAAGGACCATGATGATGATGATGTTACTTTTTCTTGGTAGCAGCAAAAACTACAACAAAAAAAAAACAAAAAACAACCTCTTTTCAGGTACAAAAGACACTATGCTTGAACACTATGATACCTGCCTCCCTTTTACATGTATGTGCCATCTCTATTTGAGAGGACTTGATGAAGCCACAATTCCTGGTCATCTAAAAGTCATTTCCAATCCCTCCAAATCAGAACAAGTATTTGCCCCTAGCTTGGAGATTAGAGATGTCATTGTATTGGGATTCTCCATTTACTACCTTTTGGATTCAAAGAAGGGAAAGCCTTATCAAAGGATGGGGAAACCTTTCTTTTGCCAAGAACTATTTGGATTTTTTGTTGTTGTTGTTGGCCATGGGGTTTGAACTTGGGGCCTGGGCACTGTCCCTGTTATTGTTTTTGGGGTTATTTTTTTTTTTTTTTGGTCAAGGTTAGTGCTCTACCACTTTGAGCCACAGCTCCACTTCCTGTGTTCTGGTGGTGTTCCCTGGAGATAAGAGTCTCATGGACTGGGAGGTAATTGATAGGAATGTGGGAATATTCATTTTAACCTCCTACTTTACACAAAATTGTATGAAATAAGGTGCTCTGTGAATCACAGCCGCCTATGAGCAGGGTAAAGACAGAAAGCTCACTCAATTTAACCTATGTCTATCATTTCCAATTTTCACTCGAGTTCATTTGTTTTGGTTGGGTGCAAATTTTCCCCATGGATGAACACATTTAGATAACAAGGTTAAGAACTAAAGCCACACAGGCACAGAGGGAGCATACTGTCAGCCTCCCCCCTCCCCCCGCCTCCATTCATAAACATCTTGGATTCCACTAATCACAGACTGAAAACATTGAAGAAAAAAATATTCTTCCTGTACCAAGCCTGTAGAGAATTTCTGTTCTTGTCATTATTCTCTAAACAGTAAGAATAAACAAAAAAAGATATGTATGTTGTAGAATGCACTGAAAGTGATCTAGGGATGACTCGAAGTATGTGGCAGGTTCTATGCAACCATCAAATCCTTTTGGATAAGGGATGTGAGCACGTATGGATTTTGATATCTGTGGGGGGGGGGGGTGGGGGGGGGGAAGGTCCTTCATTCATGACGAGATACAACTGCATAGAAAAAGATGAGAATTCACCCAGATCAGAAGTTCTGGGGATACTGTCATTAACTGCTAGCTTCAGATGCCTTTCAAGTGCTGAGGAGTTAATGTCTGTACAGAAAAACTTCATGGCCAGGCACCTGCCACCGTAGAAAGGACATCTGCACATGGTTTTAATAGATTTTCGTCACAATTAGGAGAACACAACCATGTGACCGTGTTCCCAGGTGGGCAAAAAACAGAGCTCAGAGACAGAGATGATTGAGTTCACGGAGCTAGGAGTGGCAGAGCCAAGCTGGTCCAGTGTTTCCAGCCAAGTCTCCAAACATTTCCACACACAAATAAGTAAATAAATAAAAACGAAACGAGACTAGAAAAACATGTGAAAGGAAACACGTGAGTCTCACCTATGGGCCCGTGCTAAATTAAATGCACTAGTGCTTAGGTGCCTTGGTTGGCCTGGGAATAAGGAAGACTTCCTCCCACATTAGAGCTAGCTACATTGCATACCAGAGAGAGACTCCAAATGTTCAGAGGGCCTCTGCTTTCCATTCTAGCTTACAGACAGTGAATGCCAATGGTCCTGTCCTCGCAAGAAAAAGAGAGTAAAAAATGGAAAACCAGCAACCCTTATTAGGGCTAGCTAAGAACAAAGGCTCTAAGACAAACTACTAGCCCTGAAAACTAGAAAGAAAGAAAGAAAAAAAAAAAGAGGAGGCAGATGAATTTAGATACAGCTCTCTGGAAGCAAATCCTGTTGCACAGCTACCATCTCAGTAAAATCTGAATAATGGTAAGTAGCCACTAGACCTACTTAACAGTTAAAATGTAAGAGGAGTCATGGATGCTGAAGGCAAGAGTCCTTAGTAAAAATTAAATAATAAAAAAAATTAGTTATTTTTCAGGTCCAGAAAACAATGGTTCCTGCCCAACTGTATACATTTTTTAACAAAAAGACAGCTTAATACCAAAAACAAATTTAAGCCCGGCACCAGTAGCTCATGCCTGTAATCCCAGCTACTCAGGAGGCTGAGATCTGAAGATCACAGTTTAAAGCCAGCTGGGGCAGAAAAGTCCCCATGAGACACTTACCTCCAATTAACCACTCAAAAACTGGAAGTGGCACTGTGGCTCAAAGTGGTAAAGAGCTAGCTTTAAGCACAAAGAGGCTCAGGGGCAGCACCCAGGCCCTGAGTTCAAGCCCCACCACCGACAACCACGAAAGAATCTGTGACTGAGAAGTATGTAAATTAAATAAATCAAGGTACTTGATAAAGGAACCTGGGGAAAGCTCTAAAACACATTAGCTGTTTATAATCTCAAGAAGAAAAACAAAAGAGTTAAAACTTCTGGAAGCCCAGCCTTCAGAGAGGCCACATACTTGAATGAAGAGAAGATGATAAAAAGACAGACCATAAAGATCTCAGCGTGCAGAAAGCAGAGATCTCCCCTGGACTTGCTGGTCCTCTTGACAAAGGAAATCCTCAAGAAAAAAAAAAAAACAACTTCAGCAGGGCTGAACCATGAGGAGTACAGGCAAATACCAGACTCCAGACCCTCCCAGCTCGTCCTGGCCTACCTGAGGGAGCAGGGCCACCGAATCATCATGGCTAGAGCTCACAGCTCTGGGAGACCAGGCTCACTAAAAAGAATTCTAGAATGTTCTCCACTGATACCTCATCTCCACCCAGCAGAGCCCTCTGAGGACTGAAGCTGAGAAGCTCAGATACACTTTAAGCAGTGACACACTTGGTGTGGTTGTACTTCACTAGAACCACAGCTCTTCGGGAGATTGAGGCAGGAGGATCAATGGGACCCAAGAACTCAAGATCAACCTGGGAAACACAGAAAGACAGAAATGAATGGATGAAGGAATGAAGGAATGATTAGGGAGGTTCAAAAAGACAACACGTAGTCAAAAACAAAGGACACTGGATGACACCGGAGTCTCTGGCACGTACAAACTACCACAACAAAAGAACAAAAAGCTAGTTGAACTCCATGAAAGCCAGACAAACATAGGTGTAGGGCCTCACATTAAAGGCTAACTTAGGGATGGGAATGTGGCTTAGTGGTAGAGTGCTTGCCTAGCATGCATGAAGCACTGGGTTCAATTCCTCAGTACCACATACACAGAAAAGGCTGGTAGTAGCACAGTGACTCAAGTGGTAGCATTCTAGCCTTGAGCAAAAGAAGCTCAGGGACAGTGCCCAGACCCTGAGCTCAAGCCCAGGACTGGCCCCCCTCCTCACCCCCCAAAAAAGACTAAGTCTTTCCTTTCCCTAAATATCATCTTCCTCATCTTCAGGTTTCAGCCTGAAATTATAGAACATGCTAAAAGATACAAGGTATAGTCTATAGACAAAGTATGCACACACACACAGACACACACATTGTAGAGCATCTAGGCTGTTTCCATAACTTTGAACGCATGCACTTAAAACACATTTCCATCCACCCTCATACATTATGAGTCTTTACATCACATAAAGCAGCTCTTCTGGAGACTTCTACCAAGGGTGAATTGGTAGTTGTCAGATCCACAGAGATTTTTTTAGAATACTAAATGCATGAGAAGTACAGCCCTAATATTTCTATTTGCTTATTTGTTAAGCATAAAATTTCAGAAACTACCATCCAAGTGATGCATTATCTGCTTAGATAAATAGCGTATGGTAGCTGGGAAGGTGGCTCAGTGGTAGAGTGTTGCCTCATGTGCGTGAGGCCCTGGGTTCGATTCCTCAGCACGACATAAGCAGAAAAAGCTGGAAGTGGCGCTGTGGCTCAAGTGGTAGGGTGCTAGCCTTGAGCTGAGGTGCCCAGGCCCAGAGTTCAGGCCCCATGACCAACAACAACAAAAAAGGCCTATGGTAGAAGAAGATGCTCATCCTCCTTATTCACGTAATACAATCTCCCGTGGAATGCCTGGGAAGCAAACATCACTTACATATTCCTTTTTATTTTTATGACACATTACTACATTTCGACTTGAGGACAAACATTTATGGAAGGAAGTGACATAGAGACAATACAATTTGTGCAGCAACCAAGTTCTCAACCATAAAGCACCAAGAAGCCTCCAACACTTCCTCGGAGTGATACTTTTTATCTTTTTTGCCAGTCCTGGGGTTTGAACTCAGGGCTTGGACTCTGTCTTTGAGCTCCTTTTTGCTCAAGGCTAGCACTCTACCACTTGAGCCACAGCCCCACTTGCAACTTTTTCTGTGTATATGGCAATGAGGAATCGAACCCAGGGCTCCACGCATGCTAAGCAAGCACTCTACCACTAAGCCACATTCCCAGCCCTGGGAGTAGCCCTTCTCCCTTTCTCTATCCTCATGCTTTCTACTAGGCAACTACTCACCTGCTGTAGCAAAGTAGGATGTCTCACAGGAGAAGAAATTGAAAACACAGGCCAACTTTAGCCACTTCCACATGGTATGGTTGCATTTTCCCCAATCTTTAGCCACTTCCACATGGTATGGTTGCATTTTCCCCAATCTAGAGCTCTACAGAGAATAGTCAGAAAGTCTAGGCTGTTCCCCTGGTTGGAAAAAAGAAATTGAAATCTCTCTCCCCATATCCAGTAGTGCCATTTTGCAAGTCGGCTGGAAAAGATGGGTTCTTTTCTCGGGGAAAATGAAGAGATGCTAGGGATGGAATCTAGGGCCTCTTGCATCAAAGACAAATGGTCTACAACCAAGCTATATCCATTATTTTCTATTTTGAGTCAAGGTCTTGCTCTATAGCCAATGCTGGCTCAAGCTCTCCATCCTTCTGGCTCCAATGTGCTAGGATTACAGACACGTGCCACCACAGCTGCCATCAAAAAATGACCTTACCTATGAACCCGAGGACCATGTAGCAATGCTCTAGCAAATTAGCACCTCCATCTTTCCTGTTTATCCTGGCATGGCCAAAGGCCTTTATCCGGGTACCATGGGCTGTGTTGGGTTCTCCATTGAAGTATCTATCCGGAGAGGAATCTTGAAATCATGAGCTGTTCCCATCCTCACCTCCCACCTTCCTCATCTTAAGGCTGATGGAGTCGCAGCTCATCAGCTAAGCATGCCTCTGTGAATCAAACCCAGCCGAGAAAACACAACGGCCCCCATACGATCTGGGGGAAAGGCGGATGGCAAAGGAAGCTGCCGGGCTACCGTTCCCAGCTGCCAAAGAAATGCCAACCGATCACAGTCCAGGAAGAAGGGAGACAGATGGATGGATGTGACTAACCTCATTAGCCTATTTGCCTCTGGGAATAAGAAGCAAGGGGGACATACAAGAGTATCAGGTACTCAGCTACTTCACTGGGAAATAGGGCTGGGAAATAGTTTAGGCTGCTTCTTGCTACGAAATCTATTGATTCGGCCTAGCAATGGTGTCTAATACCCGTAATCCTAGCTATCCAAGAGGTTGATTCTGAGGATGGTGGTTCAAATCCAACCCAGGCAGGAAAATCCAGGTGATTCTTCTTTCTAATGAACCACCAGTCTGGAAGTGGAAGTGGAGTTCATTGCCAGTACATATGAAAGATACATTTATTCTTTCTTATTCAGTCTTGAATTTCTTCTGTGAGCGAGCTGTGAGTGCCAGAGGGAAAGATATTCAAATTCAATTGATCCTCGTGTGTCCACACTCAGAGACTCACAATCATTGCACAAAGCATTGCTTGTGGAACAGAAACACCGTTAGTGATCAGAGGCCCACAACAAAAACAAGGAGAAGAAAAAAGTCTTAAAGCACCCACAAGGACAAACACAGGTATGAGAAAAACACACCGAAATACGCATTCAAGAGAGAAGAGCTGTAATGGAAGGTAGAGGGAATGTAGAGGGGTGAGAGGAAGGTCTGAATTGAGAAGAAGTGACGGAGCAAATGCTCCTCTCCTTCAGAATCATTATTGCCTTTCTCGTGTTCCACCCCAAAGGCTCCTGCCTAGCCTGTCTTAACACATGTGTGGTTTTCTTTCTACCTACACTTCACTGTCAGAAACGTCATCTGTTAACTTACTCCTTGTGAAGACAGAGAGAAAAGAAGCCGATACCAGGTTTGACAACACAACACAACAACAATGACAAAAATGTAACAGTTCTTTTTCGAGTCAGCTCTCTTGAACCTCTATGAATAGAGACATAATTGCCAAATTTAGGTTAGATAATTATAATTTCAAGGAAACTAGGAGATAAAAAAAGAATGCCATTCCTCAGACACTGTGAGGAATATTTGAGTATACATGTAATGTCAATCAACTACGTGGGAGCCGGTGGCTCATACCTGCAATCCTAGGTACTCAGGAGGCTGAGATCTGAGAATCATAGTTCAAAGCATGCCCAGGCAGGAAAGTCTGTGAGACTCATCTTCAATTAACCAGTCCTCTCCCTAAAAGATCGGAAGTAGAGCTGTGGCTCAAGTGGTAGAACACTAGTCATGAGGGAAAAAAAAAAGCTCAGAGACAGCACAAATATAAGAAGAACTTTGTTAAAAATCCACGGCTGGGCATAGAGTCTGTTTCCATCAAATCAGGTCGGTGAGGTGTGGGGTAAAGTGCACAGAGGGCCTTGTCTCTCTAATACGATGGACTATACCAAGGTAGAACCATTTTTTAAGTTATTTCTAACAAACAATTCCCAGAACAAGACACAAGAATATGTATGACACCAAAATGTCTGAAATTAAACAGATTACAAACACAAGGTCTGGCACCCAGCTAGCCATTACCAGACATAAAAAGAAGCATGAACAATATAACCCATAATGGGAACAAGTCTCAATGAAGCCAAAATGGGACAAACTCACACCTTTACAAAGGTTAGATGTGGCAGATACAGACATTTGAAAAGAGATTATATATACTATATGCTCAAAATTTTAACCAGAAATATGGAATATATACATATGTATGTAGATGTACCAAGATGGAATTTCTTGAAAACTAATTCATCTAAGATGTAAAATGTACAAGACTATGAAGCAGTTGAGTAGTAGAATACTTTTGTTGTTTCTTGTACAAAGGGCTGGATTCTATCCCAAAAAAGAAGAGGGGAGAAAGAGAGGGAGAGAGGAAGGAGGGAGGAGGGAAGGAAGGAGGGAGGAGGGAAGGAAGGAAGGAAGGAAGGAAGGAAGGAAGGAAGGAAGGAAGGAAGGAAGGAAGGAAGGAAGGAAGGAAGGGAGGAAGGAAGGAAGGAAGGAGGGAAGGGAGAGAGGGATGGAGGAGGGAGGGAGGGAGGGAGGCAGGCAGACAATAGCTAGAGTAGACATTGAAAGTTTAGTAAATTTGAGGAGATAGCAATAGAAATTGCATAAAATAAATTAACAAAATAAATAAAATGCAGGCCGAAATATGTGAGAATAAGTAAGCTTTGGAATCTGAATGAAAGTATCAGAATGGTGGTGTGCTACTAAAGAAGTATTTAAGAATATAACTGCTGAATGTCTGTTTTCAGAAGTTCAGAATCAATATTCTTTGCTCCCATGATATAAAACTAGGGGGAGGGGGAGGGAAAAGTGGCCAAATTAAGCCCCAAAATAGAAGAAAGAAATAATAAATATCCGGCTGGAAAGGAATGAAATAAAAACAACAGAGAAAAATCAAACACATCAGAAGCTTGTTCTTTCAAAAGATCAATGAACTTTACCAAATTGAGAAGGGAGGAAAAATCACCAAAAAAAAAAAAAAAAAAAAGTATTGACATCATTCAGGATGCCTCAAATTGGGGCAGGGGAGTGGGGGATTGTCTCCAAAAGGCTTACACACTTTCACACTCATCAAATGGAATCACGTACATCAGTGACATCTCCAACTAGTTGCCAAAAATCACAGCACAAGACAAAAGAAAGCGTTCCAGGTTTCTTCAGAACCAGAAAGATAGTCAGGCAAAAGAGAATATGCCTCACTCCATTCAAAGTCAGTGAATTTCAATTGACAGATGCTTTGGATGGATCCAACTTGAAAACCAGTGGGATTCTAGCACAAAACTGAGCCAGGGACCAGCCCTGGAGAAATATCCATCCACAGCTAAGGGAGAAATGTACTTCTTTATTAGCTCTTCACCCAAAAGAGTTCTTCATATAAACATGTTTATAGGAAGTGTTTATATGCCTGGGAAGTTTTCTTTGCAAATTTGTACTTAGTTGTTGTTGTTGTTGTTTTTAAAAAAGGTAGTATTCATCTAGGGCTCTATAATCTATTATTTTCAATTTAAAAAACTTTATGGTATGAGTATTTTCATCAATATCCTTCACCAGGTATTTATTTAGCACCTAATGTGTTCAGAGAAATCCTTCACGAGCTTTTTCTGATGGCATCTCTGTGAATAATCTGAACCCAGGTTAAAGACTAGGTTAAAAAAGCAAATCCAAACAAACAGCAAATGCATTCACAGATCCAACATAAATAACAAGCACAGAAAAAGAGATCACAACACAAAAGAGAGATGAATGAAGTAGAGTCCTCGCCAGGGCTCTCTGGGAAGAAGAGAATGCTGTGTTCATTCATCCATTTCTCTTATCTATCCAGTCACTCAACAAACACTATGGAAGCCAGTGTGTCTGGTATCTGCCAACTAAGGAGTCTCCACCTCCTTTGTCTTCAGTGAGTCCATGAGGAGAAAAGGTAGGGGAGAAAAGATTTGGTCAATGTTCTGCTCCCAAACCAACCTGTGAGGTGAGTTCTAAGAGGCGAGGTTTGCTTAAGCTTGCACTTTGCAGGTGGCTGCTGCTGATGAAACTTGATCCATGGTTTTGGGGCCAGTGGCAAGGAAGCCCATCGTGGCTGGAGCATATGGTGGAACTCATAGGCCAGGGAACCAAAGAGAACAAGGAAGAAGCTGGGGTCCCATCATCCACTTGAGGGCTGAGGGGCCCAAGGTCTCCCAGTCAGCCTCACCAACTCCCAATAGTGTCACAACAGCTACCAAGCCTCCAGTGCGTGGACTGGGGGGAGCCTCCTACCTATCCTCCCTTACCCCCGCATGGGACCCACAGGGAAGCGGGGTGGGGCGGGAGTTTGGATGAGAAAGGAGGACTCCGATTGGAGAATCAAGGTTGAAGGGCTGAGCTGGTCAGTGCGGTGGCTATGGAACTACGGGGGAGGGTGAAATGTGGTTTCCAGCTTAGAGGCACCCCACAAAGTCAAGGGGGAAACAAAGAAGAGCACAATTGTACACCAATGATACAAAAAAATTAACAAAAAAATGTAACAGGTGCTATAGAGACAGCAAAGACAAAGTGCCTGGGGAGCCAGAGAAGCTTGGTTTTTTGGGGGGAGGGTGGCAGCTTCTTCTTCTTCTTCTTCCTCTTCTTCTTCTTCTTCTTCTTCTTCCTCTTCCTCTTCCTCTTCCTCTTCCTCTTCCTCTTCTTCCTCTTCTTCTTCTTCTTCTTCTTCTTCTTCTTCTTCTTCTTCTTCTTCTTCTTCTTCTTCTTCTTCTTCTTCTTCTTCTTCTTCTTCTTCTTCTTCCTCTTCTTCTTCTTCTTCCTCTTCTTCTTCCTCTTCTTCCTCTTCTTCTTCTTCTTCCTCTTCCTCCTCTCCTCCTCCTCTTCCTCCTCCTCTTCTGCTCCTCCTCCTCCTTTTTCTTCTTCTTCCTCCCCCTCCTCTTCTTTCTTATGTGTGTGTGTATGTGTGGTTGGTTGGTTGGTTGATTGATTGGTTGGTTGTAGGGTTTGAACTCGGGGCCTAGGCACTGTCCCTGAGCTCTTTTTGCTCAAGGCTAGCGCTCTACCACTTGAGCCACAGTGCTACTTCCAGTTTTTGAGTGGCTAATTGGAGATAAGAGTCTCATAGGGACTTTTCTGCCCAGGGCAGGCTTTGAACCACAATCCTCAGATCTCTGCCTCTTGAATAGTTAGGACTGTAGGTGAGAGCCACCAGCACCATCTTCTCTTCTTCTTGTAAGACTGCTAATGCCACTGTGAAAGGCTCCCACCATCATGATCTCCCTCCAACTTAATTCTCTCCCAAAGGCCTTTGTGAACCCCTTCACATACAACTTCAGAGCATTTGTCTAGGGAAAAAAAAGGGAGGATTATTGTTCCAACACATAAGCTGACCTATTTGGATCATTACAAGTAGTTAGGAAATAAGACCAGTAATAAAAGAAGCCCTCTGGCCCTCCTGTCCGTATGGAAGGATGTATGACAAGGTCAGACACAGACAAACAAGTTGAGAGACTACAGAAGTGCGGCTAAGACGTGGCAAGATGCTGAATTACCAGAGTGACTTGGGGGGTGGCCATGAGGGGAAAGGCTCCAGAAAGATCTAGGAGACTGAGTCACTCTGAGTGAACATCTAATTATAGCTACAGGCTGAGGGAGACCAGGAGACCAAGGATGAGCTGGGTTTCTGTCTTAGATGATGGAAAAGGAGGCCACTTGGCTTCAAGAAGAAGTGGCGTTTATGATGAAAAGCGGCTCATTGAGACATGGAAGACGGAGCCCCAGCAACCTTTCTAGGCTGCAGGTGGAAGTTGGGCTCCAGCCTTCTGTAGTGTGAATGTGGTCCCTCAGATTTGCAAAGAGTTCCTATAACTCAGTGCACTTGCTCTGCGAGGATAAACCGAGTAGCCATTTCATGGGCGAGTCGATCAGGTGAAGAGCAGTGTCAGCTTTCTAGGGCTAGGATAGTGCACCTGAGCTAATCAAGTTAAAACGTCAATCGAATAGAGCCAAACACCAGTAATCCTAGCTACGCAGGAGGCTGAGATCTGCGAATCAAGGTTTGAAACCAGCCCCAGCAGGAAAGACCACAAGACAAGGACTCAAAAAGGTTGAGATGGGGTCAAGAGGAAAAGGGTAAAGGAATGAAGAGGAGCAGAGGGGGAGATATGCAGATGAGACTCTTATTTCCAATACACTACTCACAAAACAAAAACAAAAACTGGAAGTGGAACTGTGACTCAAGTGGTAGAGCATTATCAAAAAGCTCAGGGTCAGTGCTCAGTTCAAGCCCCAGGACTGGTACACACACACACACACACACACACACACACACACACACACACACTTGAATTAAAAAGGAGAAAAGGGAAGGCATAGTGGTACATGCCTGAAACCCCAGGTACTTGAGAGGCAAAAGGAGGAGGATTGCAGTTTTAAGCCTGGACAAAAGTCTAAGACCTTTTTAAAAAACAAAAACACAGTAAACTGAAAAAGCCAAAAGATTGAAGGTGTGGCACAGGTGGTAGAGCCCTTGCCTGGCAATACAGAAACGAAAAAGAGAAGAAAGGAGGAAAATGCTCGTGTAGCTTATGTTTTGATTCAAGGCCACTGGGCCTCTCTGCTTAGAAAAATACCTCATGGAGGCAGAGAAAGGAAGAAGCCGGGGTGGAATGGCTAAGACTCCTCCTCCAAGGTCACAACCCCAGTGATGCAGCTTCCTCCCACTGTCCCCCCCCCCCCCCCCCGCATGCTTCAACCAACTCCCAAACCACCACAAGCTAGAGACCAAGCCGAATCCAAGCCCATCAAAATACTTGGTGCTTGTGAGCTATTACTGTTGTTATTATTATTATGAATTATTTTAATTTTTTATACCGTGTTTCTAAGTAAGGTTAAGATATTACTGTTATTATGAATTATTTTAATTTTTATACCATGTTTCTAAGTAAGGTTAAGATATTGAGTATTCGCTTTTCTGCTAAAAGTAAAAAGAGCCCATAATTTTTTTTTACTTTTATAAACACATATGACATACATATACAGGACCTTATGCAGATAGACACAAAACAGATTAATTAAGGGGTGTGGTCTATTCAGGGGAGGATTCCAGGGATGTGACCTCTTTGAATAACTTACAGTTTGACCAAATGAACAGCAGGAACTGGAACATGCGTTGTCAGGAGAGGCGGACATTATAGGGCGGGGGTAGACAGGAAGAGAGGAAGGACAGAGAGAAGGAAGTCATGTTATTCAATGTTAACCTATGTGGAAATGGAGCTGGGGAACTGGAGGGCATGGGTGGGGTTGGCAGAGATCGGGGAGAACAATGGAAGAGGTGATGCTGGTCAAGAGAGATTGTACTCATACACTGCCATGTGGAATTGATACCCCTTGGCACAACTACTTCAAGATCATGAAGACAAATAAGCAGATAGAAATAAAACAAGTCAGAACAGAGTTTCCATACAAAATGTCCGCCATTCTAAGAATACTGTTAGATTTATTTTGTGTGTGTGTGTGTCAGTCTTAGGGCTTGAACGCTGGGCCTGGGCGCTGTCCCTCAGCTCTTCAGCTCAAGGCGAGCACTCTTCCACTGGAGCCACAGAGCCACTTCTGGTTTTCTGGTGGTTCATTGGAGTTAAGAGTCTGACAGACTTTCTTGCCTGGGCTGGCTTTGAACCTGGATCCTCAGATCTCAGCCTCCTGAGTAGCTAGGATGACAGGCATGAGCCACCGGTGCCCAGCTTGTGCCTAGATTCCTTCTCTGAGCAAAATGTTCTTGAGCACATACATTCTTTTTATTAGCAAATACGATTCTATGAAACAGATCATGTTTTGTTTATTCTTCCATCAGTTGGTGGACATTTGGCTTGTTCCCATTTGGGGTGGTTATGAGTAATGCAGCTCTGAACACTGGCACAGAAATCTTGGTGTGGGCCATGTATTTTCATTCCCCTTGGGAAGATACTTGGATGTGGAAGGGCTGGGTTAGGTGGTAACTAGGTTGAAAATCTTTAGACGCCATTAGACTAATTTCCAAAGGATCGATCATTTCACATCTGTACCAGCAATGCATGAATATTCCGGCTTCTCCCCAAACTTCTGGGGAAAGATCAATTAACATATTTTTCACATCCTTCAACTGGATTATTATTGAATTATAAGTTGTTCTTTGTACGCACTGAGTGTTTGCTCTGAGGATATCATTTCCTCAGTAAGTTGGTTGAACTTTCCTTTTCTTTGCTCCAACTCTGGGGCAAAAAAAAAAATCTGAGATAAATGACCTAAGAGAAAAGACTTATTAACCAGGTGTGATGGCTCATGCCTATAATCTCAGCTACTTAGGAATCTGAGAACAGGAAGCCTATGGTTTGAGGGATAGGGGAAATGAAAGTGTACAAGACCCAATCTCAACAGAGAAAGGTGAACTCAATGGCACGTGCCTGTCATCCTGCATGCTATGGTGAGATGCATATGTTGGAGGTTCGTAGTTCAGAACAGGGCAGGTGTAAATGGGATATCTACTGCGAAAATAACCAGAACTGTCCAGGCACTGGTGACTCATGCCTGTAATCCTAGCCACTTAGGAGGCTGGGATCTGAGGATCACAGTTGGAAGCCAGCCCACACGGGAAAATCTGTATAACTCTTTACCTCCACTTAATTATGAAAGAAGCCAGAAGTGGAACAATGTCTGGAGTGGTAGAGCATTAGCCTTGAGAAAAAAAAAAAAAAAAGCTCAAGGACAGCATCCATAGCCCCAGGACAAGCACAGAAAGAAAAGAACCAAGGACAGCAAAGATGACTCAAATGGTAGTGCACCTGCCTATCAAGCATAAGGTCCTGAGAACAAATCCCAGATACATAAAACAAACAATGAAAGATTTAGTTTGGCTTGTAAGAGGTCTATAGTTGAATCTATAGTTGATTGGCCTTGTTGCTTGAACCTGTGGCAAGTCAGAAGCTCATGGAGGAGTAAGTGATGGGGGAAAAAAGACCTCTTGGCATCTGCAAATCCAATTGGTAGTCCATCTCTTTCAAGAATATGCCCACTATGATGTCACTTCCTCCCACTAGGCTCCACCTCCTAAGGCACCTCCCAGAGCACTGCAGGCTTTCTTCCACATACAGTGTGTGGAGAACATTTAACTTTTTGTTTTCCTTGCATCTGTCCACCTCATGGACTTTTCTGGCCAGGCTGGCTTTGAACCGGATCTCAACTTCCTGAGTAGCTAGGATTACTGGTGCGACCCTGATAGGCACCCAGCTAAACAATGTAATCTTGACACGTCTCACCTGGAGAAAAATTACATCAAAGAGACACCTGTGATCGGATGGGCAGAGCAGGTGTTGTAGACACCGGTAGGGTGTTGGAAGAGAAGACACTTGAATGTAGGTTTGAATAGGACCCAGAGCATCGGGTGCAGGTGAAGGAGTGGGAGAATGATGAGGAGCCAGAGGTGCCAGTTCAAAGATCCTGGGGCAGACACAACCATTGCGTATGTGTGTGAAATCGCAGGGAAGACAGTATGAGTCAAAGGGGAAGGTTAGGAGAGGACAGACAGCAGAGGAAGGACAGGGAAGTGAGGATTGGGAAGGGGAAGCATGCTGTGGATCTCAGGAGTACGTGTGTGTCTACTGGATGAGAGAAGCAGTGAGGAGAAGCGGGCAGGCCTGGACGCCACCGAGAGAAAAGATCAGATCTGTCCGGATGATGTGGTGGCCTTTGCAAGATTCTCTGTTGAACAAGGACTCCAGGACAAAGGGATCCGGGGAGCCAATGGCTCAAGTGTGCTGTGTGGAGGGTATTTTACTGCTGCGGTGTTCAAAGCTCCTCGTGATTTAAGGTTACACTGCCAGTACTCAAAAGAAAGCACAGCTCGCCCTTGTCTCGGTGGTACTGTGGATGGATGGAAAGTTCCAGCACTGACCTTGGGAAAACAGAGAGAAGTCCCCCCTCCCCTTTTGAAGATGGCACAGACCGCTGAGGAGGCACAGCAAGAACTAGCCGGTAGCCAGGCTGAAAAGCCCAGCAGATGAATAGTGGCAGGTAGAGAACTCAGAGGAAGTGAAGGAAACATACACGATGAAGAAAAGCCTGGGGGGGGGGGAGGGCTGGTGTCTGCTAGAGGTGGGAGGAGACATGGTGGAAAGCCGGAGTACTGTAGAGGAAGAGAGGCCAGGGCAGAGAGCCAGGCCCAGCTGGCTGAGGTGGACTGGGTAGTGAGGACACAAAGGAAGCAGCCATGCTGCCCCTGGGTGATGGGGAGGGGTGCCCAGCGGTGAGCAGCAAAATACAGTGGGGTGCACACGGGCCTGTTTGCAGGGGACTACCCCATTGAAGAACCTTCTGCATTCTCTCACGGTGTAGCGTGGGGCCCAACTGGGGCTCTGGGACTAAGGGGGAGAGATGGCAGAGCAGTGCATCCAAAAGGTTCATTGAGATGGGGCCAGCAGAGCAACAGAGGAGTTCTGGGGGCCCTTTGGGAAGGCTGGTGCAGGATCTGGAGGAAGGCCATGTTAGGAAGTTCTCATGGATGAAGTGGGCGGGGAGAGGAGCATGCTAAGAAATGGAGAGGAGCATTCTAGGAAGCAGGTGGGGAGAGGAGCATGCTGGGAAGTGGCCAGGGAGAAGAGCATGCTGGGAATCTAATCCAGCACCTCCAACAAAGCAAGAATTCAAGGAAGTCTTCAATCACAGGCTGTGCAGGAATAATGGTGGGTGAGCAATCAGAAAGGCAAAGGTCCTTCCCAAAGGTCATGTCTACTGACCCTGACAGGGGCTTCCTGTCCTGGAAAGAAACTCTAGAACTCACACCAGTAGCCTGAGTAAAAAGTCAAGGACTGGGAATCTGCCATCACCTTCACATCCTCCCAGCCTCAGTTTCTCCACTCATAAAAGGCACTTTGGGAGAGGCCTAACCTTTAAGGTCGTTAGGAAGATTAAAAAGAGATACAGTAATATGAAATGAGTATCAGAAAGCTGGAGGCTGTGGTGTCAGTCAGAGGATGTCAAAGGGAGAGGAGCAGACAAATTGGGAGCAGGGAGCAAAACCAGTCATATCCAATGGCATATGTGATCAACTGAGCCAGGCAATTCCAGGGGATGAATGGGGTTGGGAGAGATGGAGAAAATGATGGCTGGGGTGACACTGATTAAGATATACTCACAAATGGACACGTTGAATTGAAACCCCTACGTATAACTACTTGAAAACAATTTTAAAAAGAGACAACTCCAACAGCAATGACTATTTACCATTATTAAATTGGTCTCTGTGCAACATTTTCATGTTTAATACCAGGACTATTCTTGAATCATGGAAGTTTGATGAATACATCCAGGTATAAATCTGAAACCATTGTAGAGTGCTAAGTTCCTGGAGGCCACATGAAGAACCAAGAAAAGCCAGGCACTGGTGGCTCACGCCTAAAATCCTAGCTATTCAGAAGGCTGAGATCTGAGGATCACAGTTCAAAGCCAGCCCAGGCAGGAAAGTCTATGAGATTCTAATCTCCAATTACTACCAAAATGCTGGAAGTGGGCTGTGGGTCAAGTAGTAGCATCTCAGCCTCAAAGAAAAAAATAAAAGCTCACAGACAGCACCCAGATCCCGAGTTCAAGCCCCAGGACTGGTGCATACACCAGTCAACACACACACACATACACACTAAAGAAAAGAAGCTATCACCCGTCTCAAGGTTAAAACAACTATCCTAAAAAGACGGCATGTGGAAAATTATCCAGCAACACAGCAGTTAGGTACCAGAGGCAAATTACTGGCTCTCTCTCTCTCCCTCTCTCTCTCTCTCTCTCTCTCTCTCTCTCTCTCTCTCTCTCTATTATATATATATATATATAATATATATATATATATATAATGTGTTGTTATATATGTAATACATATTATATAAGCACACACCAGAGAGGAAGGAAGAGCTATAGAACTAGTGAAGGCTTAATGGAGGAATTTCCTTGAACACCAAAATGACAGAGCCTGAAGGATATTAAGACCAAAAAAAAAAAATGTCTCTTTTAGGGAGACTAAAAGCAGCAAAAGCCTTTACAACCATCCCGTTAATGGACCCAGGCAAGAGAAACTGCCTGACTGGGGTTGATTATTAATGAAATCAGCGACGTCTTGAGAAAGGGCAGAGAAAGCCATGGTTGAAAGCTTCCCTTTCTGAACTATAAAAATCACCTTTGAGTCTAGAAGGTTCTCCGACGCCTCTCTAAGAACGGAGCAGGGATCAGAGCAGGAGGGAGGATGGTTGGTAGGGAATGCTTCCTTCCCTGCAGCTGTGTGTGGGAGGTGCTTCATCCCAGAAGGCAGAGGCAAGAAAAACCCACACAGCGTACGAAGCCTTGCACGAAGATCCCACCAGCCACGCGCTGACAGTGAAGTCCTTATGCGCCAAGTCAGAGAGGAGAAAGAAATGGCTTCACATTTGGTAATTATGAAATAAAAATCATTTAGACTTAACTCTCTCACCAGTCTTGAGCACACAGACCATGTTCTTGAGATTTCAAAAATTCAAGTCGTAAGCCAAGGGCTGGTGGCTCACACCTGTAAATCCTAGAGGCTGAGATCTGAGGATTGTGGTTCAAAGACAGTCCATAAGACTCTTATTATTTCCAATTAACCAGCAAAAAGCCAGAAGTAGAGGTATGGCTTATGTAGGAGAACTCCAGCCTTTCCTCCAGGGAAAGCACAAGGTCCTGAGTTCGACCCCCTCTACCAGCATATAGTCTGTCTCTCCATCTGTCTCTGTCTCTCTGTCTCTGTCTGTCTGTCTCTCTCTTTCTCTCTCTCTCTCTCTCTCTCTCTCTCTCTCTCACACACACACACACACACACACACACACACACACACGTTTAAATCATCAACTGTTTCTCTTTGGCCATCTAGCTTATAGACGCCATATGACCTACTGCCTTTTCTGTTACTATAACTGAAGATCACAGGCTGGGTAATGTAATATTTAATATACATATATAATATATCTATACCATGTGATGCACAGATCTATAGCAAATATTATACATATACATAGATATAGTATGCACATATTTATATATATATATAAAACAATTTATGGGCAGTTTATGTACATTTATCTATGTAATGTCCTCTTTGAGTGACTCCCCTGGTTACCGCTGTAGTCAGAGGCTGCTCCCTGCCCCACCCCACTCCCACCCCGTGTGTGTGTGTGTGTGTGTGTGTGTGTGTGTGTGTGTGTTGGTAGCAGGGCTTGAAGCTTGAACTCAAAGCCTAAAGCACTGAGCTCTTTCACTCAAGGCAAGCACTCTACCACCTGAGCTATACCTCAACTTCTGGCTTTTTGGTAATTGCTTGGATAGTAAAGGTCTCTCAGATTTTCCTACCTGGGCTGGCACTGAACCCACAACCCTCAGATCTCAGCCTCCTGAATAGCTGGACTGACAGGCATGAGCCCCTGGTGCTTGGTAAAGAGGCTAGCTTTCAATTGGAATGGAAACCTTAAGCAATCCAGACAGGAATTCCCTACACCTCCTAATAAGCAAATTCACCCCGGCCAGGCTACAGTACTTCAGCAGATCAATACTCCTAACGAATGAGAAAAAAAATCCAGGAAAGTGTCATCTCCAAAACATTACAATTGTGATTGATTTTTTTTCCCCTCCTAAAGGTCCACAGGGTACAAACTGCAAAACAGCTTTCAGCAATCGAATGCAATACGCTCATGGTGTTTCCATGGATTGTGGAGTATCATGCTCTCCAGGGGGCTGATGAGGATGTAATGAAGCTCCTCTCTACAGAAGGAACCCCAGGCCCCTGCACATCCTCGCTCAGCCCCCTCCTCATACGCTGCGGCCCATGTGCATCCTGTCAGAACCGAGACCTCATCTCTTTCTTCCATCCAGCCACAGCCAGGCACCACCTATGAACCTTCCAGTGAATGATGACACGTTTGACATTCCACAGGGGTCTCATAGGATTGCGTTGCCTAGTGAATCCTATCAGGTCCGATTTGTGGGAACACCTCGTATGTTCACACGATCGCAAAACTGGGTCTCCGTAGACACACGGCTCAGAATCTATTCTCTCTGTGGGTAAAAGGGCATGTGATTGTAACCTCCTCCTGGGAGGAATTTATAATCATGGAGTTAGAGCAATATATCCAAGGTCCTCATTGGATGAGACCCAGTCAACTCTTCTAATGCCCAGACTTGAATCGTGACCACTATTTTTATTGTGGTTTCTTTGTTTTTTTTTTTCCAACCCACATCACTCTAACTTGCCCCTTCTCTTCTGGAGTCCTGCTAAGGATTCTTATTGCCACCATCAATTCCTTAAATCCTCTCCAACTACTTATTTTTTATCTGTTTATTTTGTTTTTCAGTCGTGGGGCTTGAACTCAGAGGCTAGGCATTGTCCCTGAGCTTTTTCACTCAAGGTGAGCACTGGACCACTTGAGCCACAGCCCCACTTCTGGTTTTCTGATGGTTAACTGGAGATAAGCATCTTATGGCCTTTCCTGCTCAAGATGGCTTTGAACTGCAATCCTCAGATCTCAGCCTCCTGAGTAGCTAGGATCATCAACATTGTGACACCAGCCACCCAGCCTGTCCAACTGTTTAAATCACCAACTATTTCTCTCTGTCCATCTAGCTGATAAACACCCTAAGACCTATTACCTCTGACGATGTTAGTCTAATGACAGGTTGGCTCTGATGACACTACTCCCAAACTTCAAATCCCCAAATATCTGGGGCAGTGTGGGTCACTGGGCTCATCTGAGCATCATGGCTATTTGCTCACCCCAAACCAGCGGCATGCCACACATTCCACCAAAGATGCTGTCAGAGTTAGTTTTCTGTGACTATAACTGAAGATCCCAGGCTGGTAGTATATAAAGAACAGAAGTGTATAAAGAACAGCCCCATGGTTCTGGGGCTGGAAAACCCACAACTCCACCATCAGCCTCTTTTGTAAAGTCTCCTAGGATGGCCTCTCATCCTGATTCTTCCACAAAGCCTCATCGCCAAATCCCATCAACACATGAGCCTAGAGCTTAAGTTCCTAACACTTTAAGGAGATACACTCAAACCACACATGCCACCCTGATTCTCCCCTTGCTTAATTCATGTCAGCCCATTAAGACCCATCTGGAACTAGAACTTAAAAAGATGGCATCTTGGAATCATTGGCTGGCACCTCTCTCTTCTTTTCTCTTCTCTTCCTCACCTCTTCTAGTCGCCTCTTTTTTTCTTTTCCCTCCTCCCTCTCCCTCTCTTCCCTTCACATCTAATATATTTAATAATACTTTGTGCTTCTTTGGGACACTTCTTGTTTTTTTTCTTTCTTTTTTTGCCAGTTGTGGGGCTTGAATTCTGGGCCTGGGCACTGTCCCTCAGCTCTTCAGCTCCAGGCAAGCGCTCTACCACTTGAGCCATAGTGCCACTTCCAGTTTTCTGGTGGTTAACTGGAGATAAAAGCCTCATAGACTTTCCTGCTCGGGCTGGCTTTGAACCTCAATCCTCAGATCTCAGCCTCCTGAGTAGCTAGGATTACAGGTGTGAGTCACCAGGACCCAGCTCTTTTGGGTACTTCTTTTCCCTGAGCTCTGTCTTTTTCTCTCCTGCCATTGGCAGACACCTCCTACAAACAGGGTTTGAATGAGGATCCTTCATGGTCTGACATTTGATCTCTATTATTATTTTTATTTATGTGGTACTGAGGAATCGAACCCAGGACCTCATGTATGCTAGGCAAGCTCTCTACCACTAGGCCACATCCCCAGCCCCTCTGACATCTGATCCTAACAAGAAGAAGTCATCAGCCATCAATGCAAGGCTACCATCACATTAAGTAGTCTACAGCCATTGGATCCTTAGGCCAATGGTAGACACGGTTTCTCAAAACCTTTAAACATAGTGTTGCTGTCTGCGAACCATGGGAAAGGCAGGCTGGTCCCTAGCATGCAAAGCCTACATTTTTTTTTCAATTAGGTTACCCCTAATTCCAGCTCATTCTTACTGTCTTGCTCACTTTGGCAAAGAAAAGAAACCGCCTGAGACTTGGTGTTATACTTTGGATTTTGTCAAAGGTGAGAAGAACAATAGCAGCAAAAAAGACAGCCTGAAATTATCCTAAGATAATATATCCATAGGCCAGGCACTGATGGCTCATGCTTGTAATCCAAGCTACTCAGAAGGCCGATATCTGAGGATCATGGTTCAAAGCCAACCCGGGTAGGAAAGTCTGTGAAACTCTTATCTCCAATAAACCACCAGAAAACTGGAAGTGGTGCTATGGCTCTAAGTGGTAGAGCGCTAGCCTTGAGTGAAAAAGCTCAGGGATAGTGCCCAGGCCCTGAGTTCAAGCCCCACAACAACAACAAAAAAAAAACAAATAATATATCTATAAGCGTGATTTTAGCTCTTGGCTTTCTATATATACCTGAAACCAACCCAGAAAATCCTCTAAGACTCAGAAAAGACAAGAAAAAACAAAGGATCATGTGTGACAATATCATAACGTAATTAAGACCAATACTTAAATGAACCCACATCAAAGTTCGCAAAAACAAAAACAAACAAACAAAAAACATTTTGCCCACCAACGAAGAAGATGAGGCTAAAAAATGCACTTTGTTTTTGTTTGGTGACGTGTACACTCCTCTATAGATCATCTCCAGCTGGTAGAGATCACTTAACTTTTTTCCTTGGCAGGAATCCTTGGATGTGGGGAGCTATCTGAAGTATTCAGAACACTACCCGCCATCTGTCATCCTCCAGGAGGTGGCCAGCATGAGGTTTTGGGAAATGTCAACTTCATCGTGTTATACCTGATGCTCTACGCCTCTCTTCCCCCTCCTTCCCCTCCCCATACAGTACTTCCAGACTGATGGAATGTGGCATTCCTGGGCACCGCTTACAAACTTGATGTAATCAAGGGTGATCTCCCTTATCCATCTACTGCTCCCCAGGCTGCTCTGTGCACCCTTCTGTGGTTCAACTGCCCCCTCCACAGCCCAGCAGTGGGCATCAGCCTTTCCTCTTCCCTCCCATTAAACCAGGCTTCTCTCTCCCCTTTTCACCATCACACATCCAAAGCCTGGTGAGCTCACACACCTAACACGCTCCTCTGGCTGCACACATTGAGTGCCGGAAGCTCCCACACATCTGGCAGGACTGTGGGTTTCCCCGCCCCCTGCAAAGTCCACATAAGCACTCTCTGATCTTTGTTCTGCACGCAAGGCATTTGGTCCAGAGCTAGACACAGAGTAGAATCCTGGGATGGTTTACTGCACTAATAAAGGACGCATTAAAGAGCAAAGGTGTGGAGCTGGAGGTGTGTGGCTCGGTTGGTAAAACGCTAGCCAATGAGTGAAAGCAGCAGGTACTGAGTTCGAGTCCTGGTCTCCAACCAAACAAATAAACAACAAACAAAAAGAGCAAAGGAACAAATCTGCGCAATGTGAACTGTTCCATGAGCCACACATCCACTAACAGACACATTCTTCCTTTCCAGAAACTCAGTTTGGCACTCTGACAGATGGAGCGTGTTCAGTTTCAATTTCACACTTCAAATCAGGCATAAAATGATTATTACATGAAAAATCCACAGCACGGGTGATTCAAAACAATCATCAGCCATTATTAGGATTGTTAATATTCAAATTTTATTCACCCTTTCTCATGCTTGATTTTTTTTTCTATAGTCCATGTATAAAAGCTAAGTTTTAAGTACATCAGCTTCAAATGACTGACAGTATTAAGTTACCAGACAGGAATTACGACCCAAACGCAGTGTTTTTAAAATATCTCCAGGTGTGAACATGTCGATTCATGCTCCACACATCCACAGCTGTGGCTGTGCTAAAACACATCAGATTGTCAGTCTCGGATGCATCTGCTCTCAGCCTGGCTAGACCCGATCATGAATTCACAAGTCAGTTCAAGGTCTCACCGTCGGAAAGGAAATAAAAAGGAGTTCGACCCAAAAATGAACCTGATCGTTGATACCATAACCCAAAGCAATGACCTTTCCAAATTGCTTCATCGCCAACATCTGTGTTACCTGTATTGCCAATGCCACTAGTCATCTTCTTTCTGGTCAAGTAATCATGACTTTAGCTATGCAACTTGGAAGACAAGGGTGAGAAACTCCCAGGGGATGGAAATTCCAAGTGCTGTGACTTACGTAGAATAGAATGGGCCTAGCAGACATTGTTTCAGAAAAGCATGATACCCTAGTACCTCCAAAAACAACAAAAGCAACACCAGAAACAAGAAAAACCCACAGAAACTAGAAACAGAAGGGGACTGCTCAAGGCTGGGGAATAAAAAGAAGAAGTTATTGATGGCATGCTCTCAGTTTTCTAAGGTGGCTTTTGAAGATGTCTGATGACTGATGGATACATAGTAGTATGAATGTAATTAATGCCATTAAATTATACACTTCAAAAAAGCTAGATGAGTTGAGTGCCAAGGGCTCAGGCCTGTATTCCTAGCTACTCAGGAGGCTGAGCTCTGAGGATCCTAGTTTAAGGCCAATCTGGACAGAGAAATCCATGAGACACTTACCTCTAATCAACAGGGGGGGGGGGCGGGGGGGGGCGGGGGGAGGGGGGAGCCAGAAATAGAGCTGTGGTTAGAGTACCAGCATTGCATGAAAGAGCCAAAACAGAAAGCAAGGCCCTAAGTTCAATCCCAATACTGTCACCAAAAATTAAAAAGATCGAGATGATACAATTCACATATGTGTCACTTACAAAGTATATTATTTTCCTTTTGTTTGTTCATCTATCTGTCTTTGGGAGGGTAGCGGAAGGCATAGAAATAGAAGGTGAACAAATGCAGCCGTGATACTCACTAGACGCTATGTGGAAAATGAACCATACAACTTGTGGGTGGGGACGGGAGGGAAAAACTGGGAGAGAGCAAGGGAAGGGGTGACATTGTCCAAAAGGAAATGTCCTCCTTCCCTGACTTACGTAACTGTCACCCCTCCGTACAGCACCTTTACAACAACAATAAACACATTGCTTTTTTAATGAGAAAAAAGTGAACTATTTTCTGTTGGAAAATAAGAACTACTTACATAAGGCAATATCTCCATCGGAACTGCATCTTTATGTTCCCATCAGTAGAAAGAAAATGAAAAAAAAATGGGTCTTTCAATCATATATAGCAAAATTCTGAGTCATAACTTATGCTTTGTTTTTAACCAGAGGTAAAGGGATCCTTCTTCCTTCTTCTTCTCTTCTTCTTCTTCCTCTTCTTCCTCTTCATCTTCCTCTTCTTCCTTCTTCTCCTTCTCTTTCTTCTTCTTCCTCTTCCTCATCTCCTTCTCCTTCTTCTTCTTCCCAACAGCTCATGGGACAGGCAATAATCAAACATGACAGCAATGGCTGTCTGGAAGACTGATCTTTCAGAAATGGTCAGTACCACGATTGACTCAAGCATCTTTCCTTCCAGAGTGTGCTGGGAGCATATTTCCAGGTTCAATTGCAGCTGCCCCTTTGGGGTGGGGGAGCACAGGGGACAGAAGGAGGAAAGGCCAACAGCTAACCTTATTCACAGGTGGGTCACTATCAGGCTATGGACGAGGGGGCACTGGACAGCTTGGTGACTGAAAGCCAAGCATTCGATCGTGAGTGGATGGCTGCTATCCAGACGGGTCTGGCTATCAGCCACTAAGTACACAGGTTCAGGGCTGGTCAGTCAGTGGCCCGCCTACATGCCTTGGGCTGTGCATGCGCCCTTCCCCTCCCCCACAGGAGGTGTTATTGATTGATGGACTGGTTTTAGGAGAGCAGGTTTATTGGGGATGGGGAAACCTTTATCAAGGGAGCCCAAGGAGCAGTGGGCAGGGAGCTATTTGCTGCAAGGCTTCCTTCAGGCTTAATGCTAAGTGCAGGATATGCTGGGGAACTGCATGAACTTACGTTCATCTGTTCCTGCTGTTACCCTCGCATTGGTTTGGTTTGGTTCTATTTTTTTTTCCTTTAAAAAACAAACAAACAAACAAAAACAATTATTGTGCCAGCACCAGGGCTTGAACTCTGAGCCTGGAAGTTTATCCCTGAGCTCTTTTATTGTTTTTGTTTTTATTTTTGCCAGTCTTGGGGCTTGAACTCAGGGCCTGGACATTGTCCCTGAGCTTCTTTTGCTCAAGGCTAGCACTCTACCACTTGAGCCACAGTGCCACTTTTGGCTTTTTCTGTGTATGTGGTACTGAGGAATCGAACCCAGGGCTTCATACACGCTAGGCAAGCACTTTACCAGGAAGCCACCTTCCCAGCCCTCCCTGAGCTCTTTTGCTCAAGGCTTAAGTTCTATCTCCTCCACTTCGAGATTTTTGTGCTTAATCGGAGACAAAAAAAATCTCACAAACTTTTCCTGTTTAAGCTGGCTGCTTCGAACCCTGATCCTCAAGATCTCAGTCTCTTTGAGTAGCTAGGATTTTACAAGGTGTGAGCCACGGGCCCCCAGCCGCCTGATTGAAGTTTTTCCAAAACAAAAAAAAAGGAAAAAGAAAAGAAAGAAAATCAGGAAGTGTCTGGGTTCCTCTCCTGGCATGCTGTCTACCACACTGAAGGCAGGTGTCGCTTCCTTGTCTTGAATGGAAGTTTTCTGTGTGATTTGTCATCCGAGATTTGCCTGATCTGTACCAGCCTGGACCGTGGTAGGGGTGCAATGGATGGCGCTGCACGAGCAGTTGTTTCCTTCAGCTGGCAGATGCCGTAAGTGTTCGAGATTATCGCTCGGCTTGGCATCCTCTTCCTAACCACAGCTTCTGATGTACTCCTGGCAGAGGCGGAAGTAGAGAGGCAGCACCAGGAAGGTCGTATGGAAAGGCTTTGGAGAACTGCTGAGCTGCCAGCAGACCTGAACTGCCCATGCAGACAATTACCAGCATCCATATTGAGGAGTTCCTTCTTAGGAGGTCTCAGAAGACCCAGACAGTCAGGCTCTTTCTCCCCCTTAGACGGAGCTGTTACAATTTCCATGTCCCACTGAGGGCGGGGGGGGGGGGGGAATGGTGAGGATCTGCAGATAGCAAATGCTCAATGCACGCTCATTGAACGCATTAGTAACTACATAACAACAGGCCTTGTCTAAAAGAGGGCCTGAAGAAGCAAGGGTGGATGGGAATATCTCTAAATAAGAGCCATCACCAGCATTGGGTGCTTCTGTCTGGAAAGAGTGCATCTGCCAATAATGACAACTAAGAAAGCTTAGCATTTTCCCTACGGGCTTAACCTTCTTGATTTTCTCTCTTAGCCCCTTTTATCTTTTTTTGTGCCAGTGTGGCTTAAACTCAGGGCATGGGCTCTGTCTCTTAGCTTTGTCTCCCAAGGCTAGAGCTCTGTCACTTGAGCCACAGCTCCACTTCCTGCTTTTTGGTGGTTCGTTGGAGATAAGAGTCTCATGAACTTTCCTGCTGGAGCTGACTATAAATCATGATTCTCAAATCTCAGTCTCCTGAATAGCAAGGATTACAAGCAGGAGCCATGAACTCCCAACATTCTCTGTGCCTCTTGTGTCACAACCAGGCTCACAGAGATAACAAGTTTCACTCCTGGACTAAAGCATTCTTTAACGTTCTATAAACTCCCCCTGCGCTGTAGACATGGGACACTGGCCCTCTGTGTCTGATGTACAGGGCATTGAATTACAAAAGCAATTCAAAATGCTTCAAAAGGCTGAGGCCTCTAGGACAGAAAAATTTTCCTTCCCCTCACTGGGTAACCTGCTGGCTTGGGTATCAACGTAATACTGGCTTCATAAAAAAAGAACAGGCCAGGCGCTGGTGGCTCACGACTGTCATCCTAGCTACTCAGGAGGCAGAGACCTGAGGACCACAGTTCAAAGCCAGCCTGGGTAAGGACAGTCAGTGAGACTCTTATCTTCAGTGAACCACCAGAAAACCGGAAGTGGAGCTGGGGCTCAAGTGGTAGAGCCCTAGCCTTGAGTGAAAAAGCCCAGGAATAGCATCCAGGCCCTGAGTTCAAGCCTTAGGATCAGCACTGAGAGAGAGAGAGAGAGAGAGAGAGAGAGAGAGAGAGAGAGAGACTACTTCCCTCTTTTTCTATTTTCTAAAGGAAATTGTGTATACCTAGTACTAATACTTTAAATGTACTTTAGAATTCTCCAGTGAAATTATCTGGGCTCTGAGATTTCCTTTTTTGGGAACTTCTAATTACAAATTCAATTTCTTTAGTCATTAATGGACTACTCAGATTATCTATTTTATCTTGGGAGTATTTTAGTAATTTGTGGTTATTAAGGAATTTGGTCTCTATTTTCTCTAAGTTTCTGAATATATGTGTGTAAAACTGTTCATAACACTGCCTAATTTTTATTTAAATGCATGCAGGATGTATAGGGCCTATTCCTGCCATTACTGGCAGATATCTTCCATCTTGGTTTTTAATCTAAGAATTATCAATTAATCACATTTTTGTTTTCATTTGGTTGATATTTTCTACTTCCTTTTGTGACTCTCACTTCATTCATTACCTCTCTCTTTCCTTCCTTCCTTTTTACTTTCCTTCCTCCTCCCTCCTCTCTTACTCCCTCACTCTCTCCATCCCTCCCTTCTTTTCTCCCTTCCTTCCTTCCTCATGTGGGGATTGAACCCATGGCCTCAGGCTTAATGCTAAGCACAGGACATACCATTGAACCACAGTCCAATCCTTTGGTTTCATCCATTCCCGCTGTTATCCTTGCCAAGTCTTGCATCTGTTTGGTTTGCAACTATTTTTATCTTTCACAATTTTTGAAGACACAGACTGGAGAGTTTTCCTTTTTTTAAAAGAAGTGTAAGCATTTAATGTTATAACATTATAATGTTCTGTTATGTAATGTTGTAACATATAATGTTATGTTCTAACATATGTTATAAGCATATAGTTACAAGGAGTATAAACTGGTATAACCACTCTGGACAACAGCTTGGAGGTAAAGTTAGATCTAAAGATAGATCTTCCCTATGCCATAGCACTCCCAGAACACCACAAGTCAGTATAGACTAAAGATGATTGCACATCCATGTTCATTGCTGCACTATTCAAAATAGCCAAGATATGGAAACAGCCCAGATGCCCTACAAGAGATGAGCGAATCCAAAAAATATTATACCTATACACAATGGAATTGTACACAGCCATTAGAAAGAATAATATTATATCATTTTCAGGGAAATGGATGGACTTAGAAAAATTCATGTTAAGTGAGGTAAGCCAAGCTCAACGAGACAAATGGCTCATATTTTCTCTCATATGTGGAAGCTAGATCTAAAATACATGAGGGCATGATAAATGATACAGAACTCTAGACATTCATACACAATGAGACCAAAGGAGGATACTCTTAGAAGAACACACATGCCATTGTGCCTCTAATCATATAAAATAATATTTATTGAACTCCAGGAAATGGAAATAAAGTTTTTTTTTCTTTGTTGCTGTTTTTGTTTTCTTTCTGTCTGGTTTGTTTATTCATTTGTCTTTGGGAGGGTGGGGGGCACAGAAATGGAGGGACAAAAGTGAACAAATGCAGAGTTGGTGCTTACTAGACACTATGTTGAAAATGAGCTATACAGCTTGTGGATGGGGATAGGAGGAAAAAACTGAGAGCAAGGGAAGGGGTGACATTGTCCAAAAGGAACTGTACTCATTAACTGACTTATGTAACTGTAACTCCTCTGTACATCACCTTTATAATAACCATTTTTAACACTGAAAAAAATATATTTTTTGAAGTTGATTGTCTACTGTTTGGAGATTCGTCCTGTTGTCTTTCTGACATTGGTTTCTAGTTTGATTCCATTGAGGTTAGAAGACACCGACCATATGATACAAATTCCTTGATGTGTACTGAAGTTTGTTTGATGACTCAGTATAGGGTTGCTCTTGGGAAAAGCTATATAACCATACAGAAAGAGTGTGTGTTGCATTGCTGTGGACCAAGTGTTCAAGCAATGTCAATCAGATCTGGTGGACCGATGGTGTGGCTCAGATCTCTGTCTCTCAGGAGTATATCTTTTCTGCTTCTGCTGGGTAGTGAGCTGAAAAGTAGCTCAGCAGTTGGCCCAGACTGGAGAGTCCATACAGTCTCTGTTGTTTGTCTGAAGCATAACAGGCATGATCCAAAACACTCTATTGTATCAGCTAGCCTTCCTTCCTTCCTTTTTTCCTTCCTTCCTTCTTTCCTACTGTCCTTCCTTCCCTCCTTCCTTTTTTCATTCCCTCCTTCCTTTTTTCTTTCCTTCCTTCCTTCCTCTTCCTATCTTCTGTCCTCAGGTTCTTTCACTGGGGCTCTTTGGAGGGTTTGTTGGTTTTTTTCTCTCTCTTTCTCTCTTCTCTTCCTCTTCCTCATCTTCCTCCTCCTCTTTTTCCTCTCCCTCCTCTATCTCTTTTCCAACCCCTCTCACTCTCACTCTCTCCCTCTCCCTCTCCCTCCCCCCCACCCCCACATCCTCCATAGCCACACTTCCAAGTTGCTGACTCTCCATTATAATGTCTGATGTTCAAGAAAGGCAATAAATAATAAATAATACACCATCATTCCTCAAGGCCTGAGGGGGTCTTCTGTATGTTTAATTTATTGTGGATGCTCACGTTCTTTTTCCTTTTCCTTGTTTTTGTTGAATTTAATTTGGTGGCAGTTGTTATAAGAAGGAGCTAGGAGGGTTGACACCACTTCATCTCAGCTAAAACACTAAAGTCTGTTGGACAATTTTCAAAAAGCAGACTATTAGTTATTCTCTTCCACCTTACTTTCTTCTCTGTCTTTAAGTCTTTTTTATTGTATTCCTGCTGATAGCATCTACACAGGAAAGAAAGGAGGGTAAGCAAAGAAGCTGGGACTCCTTCAATCCAGTTTACTACACATTAGCCATTCTGGAAGAGAATCAGTGAAGGAAGGCATAGAAGCAACTTGCTTAAATGAGGTTTTCAATAATCTGTGGGTGTTCACTTTCCATTCAGCCCAAGCCCGCACAAGCAGTTGTGAAACACTAAGGTTTAGACTCTGTTCCTCTCTAGGTGACATCCTATAGATGTTTTCTAAATAGGACCACTCAGAGAAAAGTAAGGTATTTCCTATCTGAACTAGGGATCTGCAGGATAAAGCAAAAATGCCAATTTTTATCATGAAAATATACATCATTGTTTTAAAGATCTCCTTGCTCTATGCCAGGTAAAATAATCACGATGCTTTGGTGCCTATCTTTGAGGCAAGTTCAATTAATGAATAAGAACCAAAGCCACCAGGCACCAGTGGTTCACACCTGTAATCCTAGCTACTCAGGAGGATGAGATCTAAGGATGGCTGTTCAAAGCCAGGCAATGCAGGAAAGCCCGAGACTCTTTTCTCTAACTATAAAAAATAAAAACAAAACTCCGGAGATGTGGCTCAAGTGGTAGAGCACCATCCTGAGTTCAAGCCAGGACTGGCAAAAAAAAAAAAATCAGAGCGCAGAGTGTAATGAATCAAGACTACCCAAAGTGCATGCTTACAACTTGATTAAAACAAGCTTTTGTCAATTAAGAAAGGTTAACACAAGAGCTACTGTCTCATAAAGTGGTTTTCTTAAAACCCAAATCTTTTGGTTGCTCTCTTTGTTTGTTTTTAAATCATGCTGGTGCTTTTAACTCAGGACCTAGTGCTCTCTTGGCTTGCTCTCTACCACTTGAGCTATGCTTCCAGCCATCCTTTTTTGCTGGAGACAAAGTCTCGTAGACTTTTCCTCCTAAACTTCATTCAAGCCATGATCCTTTAGATCTCAGCCACCCAAGTGGCTAGGATTATAGGTGTGCACTACAGGTACCTGACAAAGACAATTTTCAATAAAATTAATTTCATGAAATGCTCAACTCATAAGTGTTAGGTAAATAAATGTTTTGTGAATTCATTGGGACTCAGATATATGAAGAATTATAAAGATTTTCCAAAACTTACTTATCTTAAACTTTCATTATAACACAACCATATGTATTGTTTTCTTCCTTAAGTTCCTCCAATAATGATGCATCTGGCTCTTCCTGTACCCCTCCAAAATTAAGCCTTATAAAATAGTTAGCAGCTAGGAGTAGCACTATACATAAATTTTCATATTCTTTCCTTTCCCACTCCTGGGGCTTGAACTCCGGGCTCTGAGTCTCTGAGCTACTTCTGCTCAAGGCTTAAGTACTCTACCACTTGAGCCACAGCACCACTTCCAATTTTGTCTGTGATTAATTGGAGGTAAGAATCTCATGGACTTTCCTGCTGGACTTGGATCTCAGTCCTCAGACGTCAGCTTCCTGAGTAGCTAGGTTTACAGGCATGAGCCACCAGTGCCCGGTTTATTTCTTTCTTTACCATAAAGGGTCTATGTATGTAGCCTAGGTTGGGTGGAATGCTTCTGTCTTCCTGCTTTAACTTCCCTAGTGCTTGGATTATAGCCATGCATCACTTCACCTGGCTTTAGATCTTCCTAGAGTATAAAAGATTCAAAAATTATGCTGTTGAAGCTTACATAATGCACTTTTTCCCCCAAGAGTTCTCTAAATTCTCAGCCTTTTTTTATTTTAATAAGCTTCGAGGAAGAAAAGGTTTGATGATAAAGCTATCCAGAATTCAAAAGAATTCCTTTAACAAAAGACATTTTTTTTTAAATTCAGCTTAATCAAATATTCAAAAGTAACATCGTAACCTTGTCCACATCCACTGGCAACACCCACCGGTAACAACTTCATTTAAAGATTCAAACCGGAAAGGCACAGGAATGCAACCAGAATGGCTGCCGACCGGAAGCCGTTTTGTTCCTGAGTTTCCAGTCTTGTAATCCTGGAAGAGGCCCCAGGAGTCACAGCGGTAATCAAATTGCCTTCTGCCAACAAGATAACTCTCCAGATAATCAAGTCCTGAGTGTAAGGCAACTCTCTCTCCTTCCTCCTCTAATCTAGAATTTGCTATTTGGTGTCTAATTTTCATCCTACCTCAACATTTTCAAAGCACCTTGGGGTGGGGAAATGGGGGACATCAATGATCAGTCTAACTCATTACCACTTTTCTTAGGGGCTTTAGGTCATTGTTGAAATGTAGTGTCTGTGAGTGAATTTGGGTCAAAGCATAAGTCTTGCTTTCCCTTCTCCAGACTTCCTATTGCCAAGTGGGTTCATTTTCTAAGTAACTTCAGGTATTTTATTTTATTTATTTTTATGATCTGTAAGTAGTTGTACAAAGGAGTTGCCATTTAACAAAGCAATTTATGAATGCAACAGATTTTGATCAGGGTCACCCCTTTCAAAAAAAATACCTTTGGACTGAGGAACTCTTCGGTCAACACTAGTGCATTCCCATTTAAACTCTACCTCTGGTTCTGGACCAGTCATGGACAGAAGTTTATGCGATCTCCTCTCAGTAGATGAGGCTGGGGATGGTGGTATATGTCTGTCATTCCAGCTATGATGGGAACCCTCAACTGGTGTGTGTGGTCCACATGCTCAACCGGGAATGAAATAAGATTCTATCTGAAAAATAACCAGTACATCCACGTGTGACTCCCGCCTAATAATCCTGGCTGCTCAGGAGGCTGAGATCAGAGGAATGCAGTTCGAAGCCAGCGCAAGCGGGAAAGTCTGGGAGACTCTTCTGTCCAATTAACCACCAGGAAAAGGCAGAAGTGGAGCTGCGGCTCAAGTGGTAGAGCACCAACTTTGCATAGAAAAGTTCAGGGACAGTGTCCATGCCACCAAGACCAGCTAATAATAATAATAATGATAGCAAAATAAAGGGCTTGGAGAAGTGGTTCAGCAGTAGAGTGCCTGCCTAGCAAGCAAAACCTTGAGTGAAAACTTTAAAACTGCTACTTTTTTTTAAATAGTGGGTTGCACAGACCAGAAAAGAAAAGTCTCCTCAAAAGCTGCATAGAGCCCTTGATCAAATGAGCAGCCCTGATGCAAAACGAAAAAGAAAGAAAAAAAAAGGAGGTATGGCTATTTCTGGAAATGATGGAAGGATTAAGACGTGGTAGTAAGAAAAAACAAAAGTTTCCCTTCATCAGTATGGAAAAACTCAAGCTTCACCCAAATTCCTTTTCCAATTAAATGTTAATAGCTACTTAGCACTTCCCCCTCTGCATCGGTAGACTAAAGATTGGCTCATATTAAAGGATGTTTGACTCTTTTTTTTTTTTTGGAGTGAATCCTAGGACTTGAACTCAGGGCCTGGTTGTACCCAAGGACCACTTTCTTGTAAAAATCTTAGTTGAGAAACTGGCATGAATTTTAACATATGACTTCCACTTTTGTACTCTGTTGCTTACACTTATAAAAAACACCAAATATAAAATTAAAGTGCATTGTAGGGACTAGATGACATAGTTCAGTGTAAAGAGCACTTGTTTAGCATGTGCAAGGCCCAGGGTTCACTCCCTGGTACTGCCAAAAGAAAATATAAATAAAGGGTCATCATCATCATCTTACCATTATTCTAAGCCAGTCTCCTTGACAATAAAGAAATACAAATAATTTGACTTTATATTAAAACTAAGACTGTTTTGAGAATTGCATTTAGTTTTAGCTTTAAGTTCTGATGTTTTTGTGAGTTATAGCTCTCTTTCTATTTACCAGTGGAAACTGATTTCAGAATTATAAAAACCTCTGGGCACTGGTGGCTCATGCCTGTAAACCTAGCTATTCGGAGGCTGAGATGTGAGGGTCACATTTCAAAGCCAGCCCAGGCAGGAAAGTCCATGAGATTCTTATCTCTAATAAACCACCAGAAAACCAGAGGTGGCACTGTGGCTCAAGTGGTAGAGCACTTGCCTTGAGCTGAAGAGCTGAGGAATAGCGCCTAGGCCCAGAGTTCAAGCCCCACAACTGACCAAAAAAAAAAAAATATATATATATATATATATGTGTGTGTGTGTGTGTGTGTGTATATATATATATATATATATATATATATATATAAACTATTTTTCACGAATTCAATAGAAAACCAAAGGGAGAACTCTTGTCTTGAAATTTTCTTGATTACATGTATCACAAACATAAAAATTCAGCTGGGTGCTAGTGACTCACACCTATAATCCTAGCTAGTTAGGAGACAGAGATCTGAGGATCAATGTTTGAAGCCAGCCCTCAGCAGAAAAGTCGATAAGACTCTTAATTCCAAATAACAACCAAAAAGCTAAAAGTAAGTGTGGCTCAAATAATGGAGCACCAGCCTTAACTTCAAGTCCCAGTACAAACACACACATACACACACACACACATACATACAACCAACCCTAAACTAATAATTCTACATAACAAAAGATCTCTGAAAGAAACAGAAATGATGCATAATACAATAAATCATGCACAAAATTTTCGTTCAAATGTTACTTAAGTCTAACCAGTCAGAGCAAATAACCTAAATACCCCCAAAGTAGGAAAATATTAAGTAAACTATATTATTCAACCATGAAAAGAAAAGCTACTGTAGAAGTCCTGAAAGATTTGGAAAATATATTTCATGGTCTGAGGGCATCTATAATTTAAAGCTACATTTTAAAAGTATGACTAACAGTCACTTGTGAACACGGCATATAATTAACCATACACACCTAACACGTGTAAATGAAGAACGTAAAAAAAGCATCCAGCTTCTATATATTGTCATTTTTTTTCTTGGTGGAAAAAAGTAACTTTTTTTAAATTTTGGAAAACTGAAAGCCCAATTTTATAAAACGTACCAGTGTGGTAAGTATCAAAATATTATTTACAAAAATTAATATCAAAATATTAATTACATTGTTATTCTATGGACCCCAGCCTTGTAGGTCTTTCACCATTTATATGAATGGAGCAACCATCCTGGAACAATATTCTTTTTTTGTGTGGTCAGTCATGGGGCTTGAACTCTGGTCCTGGGTACTGTCCCTGAGCTCTTCAGCTCAAGGCAAGCGCTCTACCACTTAAGCCACAGTGCCACTTCCAGTGGTTTATTGGAGATAAGAGTCTCACGGCCTTTCCTGCCCAGGTTGGCTTTAAGCTGTGATCCTCAGATCTCAGCCTCCTGAGTAGCTAGGATTGCAGGCGTGAGCCTGGCAACAATATTCTTAAACTGACACAATGCTATGGAACAGGGCACTCTCAGCTGGGTGTGGTGATTCACACCTTAAGTCCAACTACTCAGGAGGTAGATATAGAGGGGTCACAGTTCACCACCAGTCATGGGAGCAGCGGGGGGGGGGGGGGGGGGGTGGTAGCCAAACCCTATGTGAAAAATAAGCTGGATAGGATGGTTTCCTCCTATAATCCCAGCTACTAAAGAGAGAGAGGTAAGAAAGATTGATGTCTGAGGTCCACCAAGGTAAAATACACACTACTCTGGGTGAAAAACTAACTAAAATGAAAATGGCTGTGGTCCTGGCTCAAATGGTAGAGTAAATGCCTTGCAGACATAAGGCCCTGAGTTCAATTCTAAGGGGGAGGAGGGAGAGAAAAAGAAAGAGGGAAGGGGAGATGGAGGAAAGGAGACAGGGAGGAAAGAGGAGAGAAAGAAGGGGGAGGAGAGGAAGAGAGAGGAGAAAGAGGGAGGGAGAGAGAAGAGAGAAAAGAGAGGAAGAAAGAGAGGGAGGGAAAGACTGAGAGGGAGAGAATGAAAGAGGGAAGGGGATAGAAGAAGAAAGAGGAGAAGGAGAGAGAGGAGAGGGAGGGAGGAAAAGAGAAGGAAAGAGAGAGGGATGGGCAAAGAGAGGGAGACAGGAGGAGAGGAAGAGAGAGGAAGGGGGGGAGAGAGGGGGAATCTAATGGGAGTATTATTGATGGTTTGCAGAATGTAATGTCCAATAACAGAATCTCTGTCTTCCTTTTATTTCATCCTTTCTCCTTTCCGCTTCCATCCTCCTCCCTGACCTGCCCCAACACATCTGAACCAACATGCACCAAAGCATGCCTCAAATCTTGGCAACTCTGAAAACATCTGCATTCCAGCACAAGGAGCCTTATCAGAGACTAAGGAGCTAAGGCAGCCACCATTGGAGCGGGAGTGAGCTCCATCAGGAGAAGTCAAACACCCCTCATAGCTCCTCTTAGATCAAGGAGAGCACACCAGACCAGCAGCAAATGGGATGAAATGGCCTGTCTTTACACACTAGTCTATGGTGATGTTTTATATTGGTCCACAGCTTCTGCATCTATGGATTTAAACCATCTATACACAAATGGAAAAAAAAAACCAGGAAACCAATGATTGCATCTTTACCCAAACATGTTGAGATTGTTTTCCTTTCCATTATCTCCTAAGCTATCAACACCACAAAACAGTTTACAGATCTTACACGTGGCGTTAGATCTTCTCTCCTCTAGGGAGGGCTTCTGTCGATGGCAGAGGAGGAATAGGTTTTATGCAAAACAGGTTCCTGTTTTATACAGGAACATTCTCGGGTTTTGATGTCTGCAGGGGTCCTGGAAATAATTGTGCCTGAACAGGAAGGGATGAATGCATAGCTATTTCCTATCGACCAATACTCCAACTAGTTAAAGGAACAAAGCCAAGCACCAGTGGCTCGCACTTGTAATCCTAACTACTCAGGAGGCTGAGGGTCACGGTTCGAAAGCAATCTGGACAGGAAAGTCTGTGGGACTCTTACCTCTAACCACCAGAAAACCAGAAGTGGAGCCATGGCTTAAAGTGGTAGAGGGCTAGCCTTGAGTGAAAAAGCTCAGGGACAGCATCCAGGCCCTGAGTTCAAGCCCCGCAATGGATTAAAAAAATTAATTAATTAAAAATGAATAAAGGGATAATGATTTTGTTTGTTGTAATGACTTTACCATGTTTGTTCTCCGTGTAGCTCCCTGAAGCCTTTTGGATTTCTTGCAGTCTGCTGGGATTTTATGGCCATAATACAATAATAGTTGCATTATTATAATAAAGGTCTTGAACTTGGGGCCTCTCTCTCACTTGGTTCCTTCCCTCAAGGCTGTTGCTCTACCCCTGAAGCCACGCCTCCACTTCTGAGTCTTCCATGATTTCCACGTTCTACTCCCACCCACTCCCAAATTCTCTTGTGGGGATTGGAAGATGGGAAGGTCTCAAGATGGTTGGGGGGGGGGGGGATAGGTGTATTTGAGGTGTAATGACATCATGATGGGATCCCTAGTGAACAGAACGGGTGCCCTTTCTCATCTTTATCTTCCATTCTTCTTCCTTCCTTCCTTCTCTTCCCTTCCCTTCCTTCCTTTCTTCCCTTCTTTGAGACTGGGCCTCAAAACCTTGACCTTCCTGCTTCAGCCTCCTGAATGCTGGGATTGCAGGTGTTTATCAGCACACCTGGGTAAAGGAAAATCGTTTCGAAATTAGGTGCCAAGAATTCTCTTGTCCATTCCAGCCCGTGAGGATGCAGAGAGAAATCTCCACCTGGAACCGGGAAGCCCTCCCCCACAGATGCTAGCTAGCCCCTTGATCTTGAACTCCTGCCTTGGCCTCCACATCGCAGAGAAATAACTGCTTCCTCCCGAATTGCTTTTCAGAAATCCACCCACCAGGGCTGTGAATTTCCACCCTCAACTCCCCTTTGGGCCTTCCTATCACCGCTGCAACATCACGGAGTGGACCGGCCATGAGTGGAGAATGATTCCTCCTACTTTCCTTGAGTAGTTCACTCAATTGCTCACCTTCTATCAGGCTTGCACCCAGCACCTTCCGCACAAAGTTCCTCAATACCTTTTTGTGACTGATGCTTTAAGTCTGGAGTGATTTTCAAAAAATAAAAGAAGAAATAAAATTTGTATCTGGCCAAACATAGGCCAAACATGGGCAAATCCCAGGCTAGCTGTGGATTTACCACACCACATGTGGTGTGGTTATGAAGACAGGTGCATGGTACTCCATACATCTTGCAAGTCTTCTTACTTAGGATGAAGGAGAAAAGCTGACACAGAATGCACTCATCTGTGAACTGGGCAGTTCAACTAAAAAGTCGAGCCATAGAGGAGAATAATGACTAAAGGTACCTGCTAAGGGACATTAGCTACTCTGAAAATTAAAACAGGATGTCGCTGCTTTGCCTCCTTACAGCTGCTTCCAGAGTCACCCCCATAAAAAGCAAAAGGCCAGGCTGATGAGTCTGGCCTTTCTTCGGTCTATACGTACAGCCTAATAGTAGCATGTGCAGACCAAGACAACACTTCATTCTGAAGCATCACAGAGAGCACCTGTGCATACACAACCCCAAAACCAGTCCCTTGCTGGGTGTCTGTGGTTCACACCTGTCATCCTAGCTACTCAGGAGGCTGAGATCTGAGGATCAGGCTCAAAGCCAGCCTGGGCAGGAAAAGTCCAGGAGACCCTTAACTCGAGTTAACCACCAGAAAACCAGAAGTGGTGCTGAGGCTCAAAGTGGTAGAGCACTTGCCACGAACAAAAGAGAAGCACCTAGGCCCTAAGTTCAAGTCTTATCACTGACCAAAAACAAACATAAAAACATAAAAACTGCCCATTTCTCTCCAATCTCAACAATCTGTCATGTTAGAACATAGGGATTCTATCCTGTTTCATTTGATTACTTTTTTCTTTTTTCTTTTTTTTTCTTGTTTTCTTCTCTCTTTTTTTTAATTTAATTTAATTTTTTTTAATTCTGTAATTGTTAAAAGTGATTTACAGAAGGTTACAATGAACTGTTTATGCCTCATTATTGTTGTAATTTTTGTTGACTTCACAGTTTCTGTCATAATGAAGGCAACAATACAAGAAAATCTCCATGAAAGTTGACTCTAGAGATACTCACATTTACTGCACAGAGACAATAATTCATTAATATATTAATATTAGCAATATTCATATTTGAGAGTGATTTCTGGGGGCCTCCTCTGCATGTAGGAGAGAAAAAGAGAGATTTTCTGAGCTGTTGTTTTTTGTTTTGTTTTTGTTTTTGAAACAGAGAAAGGGTAAAAGGAAAACTAATGTTGAAGCAAATGTTTGCCTCCTGAGGTATCCAAGTTGGATAGAGAAAGTCCCAGGTAAAAGCATCATGGCTTCTTTCTTAATGGGAGATAAATGTCAGGCAGGTAGGAAGCTGAGAAGCCATGCAGCGCATCTGCCCCTTTAACTGACCTTTCTCCCTTTATCTCAGTAAACTAGCTGCTGTCTGTGATCTTCCTCCACCCTCCATTCTCAGAGCTGCTTCTTCTCTACGTGTGCTAATTCAGTGACACTTAGAAAGAGGTATCTACTGCTTTTCATGTCTGAACTTTGAGAGAGAGGCCATATTGAGAGGAGAGAGACAGAGACACAGACACAGAAAGACAGAGAGAAAAAATAGAGAAACAGAAATAGAAAAGAGTAGAGAAATACAGTGAGAAATTCAGAGACACAGAGAAAGAGAAAAATATCAAGAGACATTATATCTGAATCAAAGCATGCATAAAAATCATACTTTTTTTAAATAAAAATAATTTCAGATAGTAAAGTGACAACATAAAAAATAAATAGGAAAATAGAAAAATAGAGACAATGAAGAGATACACAAGGGACATAGAGACAGAGGGAGATCTCTTAAATAATATATGTGTGAGCCAGGCACTGGTGGCTCAGGCCTGTAATCCTAGCTACTCAGGAGGCTGAGATCTCAGGATCGAGGTCCAAAGCCAGCCCAGGCAGGAAAGTTCACGATACTCTTATCTCCAATTAACCACCAGAAAAACTAGAAGTGGCTCAAGTGGTAGAGCACTTGCCTTGAACTGAAGAGCTCAGGAACAGTGCCCAGGCCCAGAGTTCAAGCCCCACAATCAACAACAAAAATAACAAAATAATAATAATAACAGTAATAATATATGTGTGGAACTACCATTGCTGGTGCATTGTTGCAGAGTGTTAACTTTCCTCTAACCAGATACTGCAATCTATTAAAAGGCAGAATTTCATCTCCAGTAGAAAAGAAAAAATGTGAACCAAACACTTTGAAAATTATGATTTATTCTTACTCTGAGAGTCAGTCACGACTATTTCCAAGTGTAGGTCAATACAATACACTTTGACTTACATAATCCTAAACAGGTAGTTTCCTTATTGTATTAGAATTTGGACAACTGGATTTTTCCTCTCAGAAGAATAAAATGAAATGATTTTCTTTTCTCTTAGCATGTCACCAGTACAGACAAGTTGAAGTTTTTGTTTCCTACACCCACTGTGGCTTAGTTGCTCAGATTTCATGTATTTTGAAATTCTTTCCATTGAAACTAAGAATCAAGACCCAAAAAAAGCAGCATAAGGTAACCACTATTTTCGGCAAAATACCACAGATTCTGACTTTCAGGTGTAACGCTTGCAATTATCTTCTTTCTATATGAATTTACCATCTCAAGTTGTCCAAACCTAAAAGCAGAGATGAGAAATCACCACGTCTCTGAGCTCTCCCTCTGGTTCCATGTTAAAACTGTGAAATTACTTAAAATGCTCTAAGGAGATTCAAAGAGGATGCATGCATTCAATTTCTGTAGATTTTTTTTTTTTAGTTTTGCCAAGTGCCAGTGGCTCACACCTGTTATCCTAGCTACTCAGGAGGCTGAGATCGGAGGATCTCGATTTGAAGCCAGCCCCGGCAGCAAAGGGTGTGAGACTCTTATCTCCAATTAACTACCAAACAAGCTGGAAATAGAGCAGTGGTTCAAGTGGTAGAGAGCTAACTTTGAGCAAAAAATATTTCAGAGACAGTGCCTAGACCCTGAGTTCAAGCGCATGGGCTAGTAAGAAAAAAGTAACTTAACATGGACAATCTAGTACCAATTATGCTAGGGCATATGCAGATAGAATGGATCTCATATATATGTATATACATACGTAACAATATACATACATATGTACATATATACCTATATATTATATATAATTATCTTTAAGTAGTTGTACAAAGGGTCTCAATTCAACATGTCACTTTATGAATACAATGCATCTTGATCATTGTCACCCTTTCAATCCTTCTCCCAAATCTCTCCCAACCCCACCCATTCCCTCAATTTTCTACCTTCCATTTTCATGTACATACACTGAACACATTCTTCCCATTTATCTCTCTTCATTCATCTATGTCCCTCCCCTTGATCTTGCCCATCACCTCCACACACACACCTCAAGTCCCACCACAGATGAGTTGTTCAAAGGACTTACGCCATTGGAATTCAAGTGATCACAGAGAGCTTCACTTTGGTGCAGAAACACAATTGTACCAAGAGACGATATGTCTCACTCACAAATGAATAGCCCCAAACTCAAACCAACTAAGGAACTCCACTGGGCATGAGACTTGAGCATGAACGAGCACGAATGCATCTTTTAAATCCAGCTGCTTATGTACAAAATGTCTGCAACCCCTAGCATACAGCAGCATGGGTGGGCTAAAAACAATCGCTCCCCGCTTTCACACTGGCCCTGCTGTGAGAAGAAATTTGTAACCTGCCACGTTAGAATGGCTCTGTGCCAGTGACCACTACAGGGAAAACCAAACCACAGGCAGTATAAATGACAACAAGTAACAGTCTGTGTAAGGCAAATAGAAGGGCCCCTTGTATTTCTTTTCTTTTTTTCCGTGTGTGTGTGTGTGTGTGTGTGTGTGTGTGTGTGTGTGTGTGTACGTGCCAGTCCAAGGGCTTGAACACAGAGCCTGTGCACTGTCTTTGAGCTTTGTGCTGCTCAAAGCTACCTAGCTAGCACACCACCACTTCAGCTACTGCAGCTTTTTTTGGTAGTTCATTGGAGATAAAAGTGTCTCAAGACTTTCCTGACCAAGCTGGCTTTAAATCTGATCCTCAGATCTCAGCCTCCTGAGTAGTTAGGGTTACAGGCATGAGCCACCAGCACCAGGCACCTTATATATCAAACTGCTCTCAGGGTATTAAGATGTTCAGAAACCTGAGCCAGAAAACAATGCAGAGGCTACGCATTTCAGATTCCTCCTTAATGACAATGATCGAACCATGTAACTGGCCAAAGTTCACATAAACCCTCCTGAGACCTAAGTACTTTGACATTTTCCAAAGCAGAGGGCGATCTTGGAAGTTAAGATATGCATAAGCTCTATACATAAAATACTCTGGAAGAGGAATATCTACAGAAGTAAAATTCCAGAAATGTAAAATATCAAATGTAGCCACTCAGTTTTCAGTAGTGAAATAAAGATAAGCTCTGATGCAACATGATGCAATGCTAATTAAACCTTCTAGTTGGAGAAAGGAGTCTCGCAGACGTTCCTGCCCAGGCTGGCTTCAAACTGTGTTCCTCAGATCTCAGCCTCCTGAGTAGCTATGATGACAGGCATGAGCTACCAATGCCCAGACACTATGTGTCATTTTTAAAAATTAATCTGTTGGGTGATAGGTGCATGCAACAGTGGAGTACTACCTGAGGCCTGATTGTATCCCCAGTACAACAATAATAACCCACTAATAATAATAACCATAATAACCATAAAAATCTTACTGTCCCAGAAGCCTTTGCACCATAGCCTCTTCAACACACAAGTCTCGTGATACTTATGTAATACAAGAAAATAAAGAGACTTTAAACCACACAAATCTCCCCTCGATATAACAACTTCTTATTGTAAAACAAAATCTTAATGTGAGTTTGTTGCTGTTGTTGTTTTTAATCAATCAGTGGTTACAAGTGCTTAGATTTCACTTCCAGAAAATTTCTCTCATCCTTGAATGGACTGGTGAATTGTCAAAATACTCCCTTCTGGGTCGTAGACCTTGTCAGTAAAAAGAGACCTCATTATTAAACGCATCCATATTCTCGGTTATTTCCATTAACGGGGATTAGACAGATGGAAGAATAGTCTTATTTGGGCCTGGACCTTCACATTTCTTGCACAGTGTTCTAGAGAAAACTTTAGGAAGCCATGCTAATGGAAAAATAACTAAAATAAGATAACGTAAAAAGAAATGTTATTAGAGGCCCAGCACCAGAAGTAAAAAAGAAAAAAAAATGTTACAAAGACCACCATCTCTACACACAGAAAAGAAAAAAGTATCTAGACCAAGCACTGGTGGCTAATGCCTGTAATCCTAACAACTCAGGAGGCTGAGCTCTGAGGATCACATTTAAAGCCAATCTGGGCAGACAAATCTGAGAGGCTCTTATCTCCAATTAAGCACCTAAAATTGAGGCATGGCTCACACGGTAAAGCATCAACCTCAAATTGAAAAGCCAGGTGAGAATACAAGGCCCTGAGTTCAAGGTCCAGTACTAGCAAAAAAAGAAAAAGAACAAGTCTCCGGTCAACACACACAGAGCTCAGAAATTCTTCCCTCCCCTCATTGACATTTGCAAAAACAAAAAAAAATCATTAGCCTGATAATTCCCAGAGCAAAGATACCTATTTTATCCTTTTAATATAATTTTCAACATTATTTGAGCAGAAACACTTCGATGGTGGGACATACACTAATATTCTATACCACAGTGCTCTTAAGCAACCATTAGATTAAGCCTGTACCACAAGAAATGGCATTCTCCCTGGGAAATGTTGTGCCCAAGGCCAAAACAATGAAAAGCTTTAGAAATGAAAAACTCATTCCATTGAGCAATCCGGTACACCCCCACAGCAGTGAGCTAGCTGCACGACATTTAGCATCAGTGGAAAGAATAAGGCACAGAGGGAAGGGGCTCATCTTTCTAGAGTTATCCCAGCCTTTCGCGAGGATATACTCCTCTATTTTGCCAGGGCAAAGCCTTCTGTATATTTATTTTTATTGTTATTAGAAAGGTGATGCACAGAGTGTTACAATTACATAAGTCAGGTAAAGGGTACATTTCTTTTTAGATAATGCCACCTCTTCTCTCGCTCTCGGTCAGTTTTTTCCTCCCATCCCCATCCACACGTTACACAGTTCATTTTCAACATAGTATATAGTGAGTACCACTGTAGCATTTGTTCATCCTTTGTCCCTCCATTTCTGTACCTCCCCTTACCCTCCCAAAGACAGATAAGCAAACAAACAAGACAAAAAGGAAAGAAAACAAAACCAGCAACAAAGAAATAAAACCCTCTTGTTTCCATTTGCTGGAGTTCATGTTGATAAATATTATTTTATATGATCAGAGACACAAAGGCATTGTGTGCCTTTGTGTTCTTCTCCTAAAAGTGTCCTCCTTTGGTCTCACTGTGTGTGAGTATCCAGACTCCTGTGACATTTATCATGTCCCCATGTATTTTAGATCTAGCTTCCACATATGAGAGAAAATATGAGCCATTTGTCTCTCTGAGCCTCACTTAATTAATACCTTATTTAATCTGATTTGTCCTAGGTCCATCCATTTCCCTGTAAATGACAAAATATGATTCCTAAGACTCCACTGTATATAGGTACCACATTTTTTTTTCAAATCCACTCATCTATTGTAGGGCATCTGAATTGTTTCCATAACTTGGCTATTGTGAATAGTACAGCAATGAACATGTATGTATAAGTGTCTTTACGGTATCCTGGCTTGTGAGGTTCTGGGAAGATGCTCAGCGGTGGTATGGTGGGGTTGCAGGGAACATCTATGTTTAGTTCTTTGAGGAACCTCCAGGTCAATCTAACTGGGGTAAGATGGAGTCTCAGAGTTGTATTGATGCGTATATCCTTTGTGGACTGGGAAGATGTGCATTTCCTCATGTGTTTCTAAGGCAAAGCATGATTAAGACACTATACCAGACTGCAGAATACACTAACAGTAACTTTGATGGCATCTTGCTACGTGGAGCCTTGTAGTCACTCCAACAGCTCAGGAAAGTTCTTGATCCCAAGCTTTAGAATGCATGGGTCTACGCAACAGAGATGATGCTGCTTTTGCCATCTGAGATGCTTTTCTTTTTTAATTGTCTGCAAGAAATACATAGGGATCCTTCAAGCTGAAAGATACGATTGATTTGGGGGGCTAAACAAACACCCAAATAAGAGATGCAGTAAAAACTACATCAAAAATACATCTTTCTATCTGGCAAGGATGATCTGCTCCACAAATTCATTTGACAAAAATTTACATATCCCACATCCCAGGCATGGAGCTCAGTGACCACATTATAGTTTAGAGAGAAAGAAAGAGAGAGAGTCTGTCTGTCTGTGTCTGTGTGTCTGTGTGTTTATGGACCAGTACTGAGGCTTGAACTTAGGCCTGAACACTGTCCCTTAGCTTTTTTGCTCAAGGCTGATGCTCTACCATTTGAGCTCCACATTGGAATTTTTAGTCATTAATTAGAGGGTGAAAGTCTCACGGACTTTGCTGCTCTGGATGTCTTCAAACCAGGATCCTCAGATCCTAGCCTCTTGAGTAGTTAGGATTGATTACAGGAATGAGTCACCAGCTCTCAACAGGACAGTCTACTTTCACACAGATTACAAAAAAATGACAATAATTTTTCACCTGTGTAGACTCTGTCTCTCTGTCTCTCTCTCTCTCTCTCTCTCACACACACACACACACACACACACAGGTAAGACTGCGTACTGGGTGATCCAGAAAGTTCTTCCTTCTATACATTAAAATTAATAAGGATAAATTCTTGTTCAAAGAAATACATTTTAAAAAGTGATGTGATGTTGAAACAATTAATAAGTGTCTCTACATATATATCAAACAAAACCAGAGGGATATCGCCCACTTTTAAATTTAGTCCATTTGGTGATTCTTAACGCTATATAATACAAATGTTTTTCCTGTCAAGAATTATAACATCATGTGGATTTTTGTAACGATTTTACTTTAAAGGAATTCTTTTTAGTATAAGACTGAGGTAAAACATGACAATGACTTAATCAAAAGAATCCATCTCCTCTTTTCAAACTGAATAAAGCCACCCAAATTAGGACATAAAGAAGTGTGATGTTTTCAGGTCTAAATTTTATTCTTGCTCATCTGAGTAAAGAATGTTAGAATCACACATGCTAAAAGTTGCAATTGTTTTAAATGCTTCTGTAGGATGCTTAGGTTCTGTGGAAAAATACTGAGGAGAATACAATAGTTAATGCTCACAAATGGCTTCTATTTCTTGATGTGGTCTTCTGCCTACCAAGAAATAAAGGAAATAAAACATCCCTACCAACAGAGATGGGAGTCTAACTCCATCACGAAGATCAGAGACCTGAATTAGTCCTAAACCTTCTGACTTCGCAGCTCGATAATTTTCCTAATGGCTAGTATAAATGGTCCCAAAGTACATTTCCGTGGAAAATTAATCAACAGTTGAGAACTATCACATCTCCACTGCACTGCTGAGTGACCAATGAAAAGGAAAAATGGTGCCCAATGAAACCCTATATAAAAAAGGGGCAATCAAAACTTCCCCATAATACAGGGAATTACATGTGCATCAGAAAAGACACAATGATTAGATGAGAATATTCCCACCAATACTTACATGGCCTGAATTTTGTGGAACCACTGTAGCATTTTACTTTTCTTCCTGCTTCCCAGTGAAGGAGTTAACAGCTACAGAAATGTGTACAGCTGATGGTATTACATATACTGCATGCAGTTATACAAATTCTGATTCAATAAATCTTCTGCAGTAAAGACTACCTACATCATATTTACTCTGTAAGGTGATTCTCAGTCACCAGTCCAAAATCTGAATTATTAAAAAAAAAAAACTTTGGAAATGTACATATCCAGCACACACTCATCCATCTATTCATCTATTTGGTCTTCATGTTTTTCTCAGCACATATTTAACAGGTACCTTTTAATTGTCCCTTAGTGTAGAAGATATGGTCTTAAGATTATATAGCCTACAGCTTTAACAGGGAAGAAATAGAAAAAGACTCAATGGAGGCACACACCCAAATAATACCAAAACTTTTCAAAGAAAGAGTAGAAAGGGAGAACCTAATTAAGCAAGATTGAGCCAGGCGCCAGTGGCTCACAGGCTATAATCCTAGCTACTCAGGAGGCTGAGATCTGAGGATCAAAATTTAAAGTCAGCCTGGGCAGGAAAATCTGTGAGACTCTCATCTCCAATGAACTATCAGAAAACCAGAAGTGGTGCTGTGGCACAAGTGATAACACACTAGCCTTGAATACAAACGCTCAGAGACAGAGCCCAAGCCCTGAGTTCAAGCCTCAGTATCAGCACCAAAAGAAAATAGAATGAATGAATGAAGATCAGAAAGATAAAATCCCATGCTATGAAATGCTTACAGGGCCTCTCTGTCACTCCTAGCAACTTGAGATGGAATGGCAAATGAGCAAGATGGATTCCAGCATTGCCACACAGCAAAAATGAGAATGTCAGGGCTGTACCTGAGATAGTTGTCTCCCATGAAGAAAGAAGACACTATGAACATCTGCATTAATACTTCATCTGATCGAACACTGAGTTTTATGGTCCAGTATGACATGGCTACTGACGTATGTTAACTACAAACTGGTTTAACACTGTCACTGTAAATTCTTAAGTTACCCTTCAACATGCATTACCCAGCAATTTAACAGATATCAAGCCGGGCCCTGGTGGCTTCTGCCTGTAACTCTAGCTACTCAGGAGGCTGAGATCTGAGATCTGAGGACTGCAGTTCAAAGCCAGCCAGGGCAGGAAAGTACAAGAAACTCTTACTTCCACTAAACTACCAAGAAAAAAAATCAAAAACCCAGAAATGGAGCTGTGGGCTCAAGTGGTAGAGCGCTAGCCTTGAGCAGAAAAGCTCAGGGGCAGCACTCAGGCCCAGAGTTCAAACCCCAGGACCGGTAAACATAAGATAAATTAAATGAAAGATAGCAAAGATTCAATAGGCTTCATTTATACTAAATGTGTGGTACTCTTCACAATGCAGTAATCAAAATACATCATCAGAGGACAAACCTCCAAAAGGACAACAAATCTATTTCCTATATCAGAGCTTCCAAACTGTGGAAAATCAAGTATTGAAACCACCACTACCTGCAAACATCATGATATCTGCAACCCCACACATGAGCCATTCTGTCCCCCAAATCCTCTGCGATTTTGTCACTGACACCTGTGCTTGCTTCGTGTGTTAAGTAGAAACAATGCTACTTTGTGTCATGAACGGTGAGGCCATTTCTTTCATTTAAACCAACACCACATTTGTAAGGAAATCCACATTTGGTTGGTGGCCCAAGATGCAACAGCTCTTTTTGTAACTCCATTGATTTGCCATCATCGAAGGAAATAGAAGCAATAGATTTCATTTACTGATTTTTAAACTTTGGGGAAAAACCAAATGCTGAAATTCAAGACCCAAAGTAAGGCCATCATTTGTCAGCCTAAAACTAAATTCCCTAAACTTGGCCTAATTGTTGTTTGACTACATATTAATAAGTACCACTGATTTAAGGGACATACTTAACTGAGCACCTTCTGTGTGCAACACTCAGTACTAGGTCTAGGTCCTACACAGGCTCTAGTAAAAAGTCATTCACCACTGGACAACCAGAGGGAAGACCCTTTTTGTTGAAGAAATGCAACAACATAGACTTTACAACCTCCCTCAGGGGGAAAAAGACAAAAAAAAGCATTCGCTTTGAACTTCCTCTGCCATTCATTCTAATATTAAACACAAACCTCTCTTCCTAAAGAGCCTATTATGTAAGATTTTGTTGTCATCTACCTCTGAAGTTCATTATAGACTTTTCTCATCAGGGCTTGGGCCTGGATGGATGATCATAACTTATGCATGAAATATTCTGACAGTGAAAAGTAATGTCCTCAATAAACACCCTTATACCTCTCAAAGCAACAACCGAGAACCAAGTACCAACACATTCTGCGAATCTCACCTAGGGAATGCCTCCTGGGTACGCAGTTCTCCAACCCCCAATTGGGTCAGCAAAACCTTCTTCCTTTTGGCTGACTCACCTCCCAGCTTGCTTTGTAATAAGAGCATTAGCATACTTCTTACCTTTTAAACTGCTAAGAACAAGGTATGAGCAAATGCAGACTACCCGCCCAGACCTGTTCTGTTCGGAAAGGGAATCAGTGAAGGCCAGCTTTGTAACCTGGACTATGTACATGTCTTTATCGTAATTGTTCTCTATAGAGCTAAATCCTTTGGGACAGGATTTTGCTGTCCATCTGAGCATGTGCTCTGAGGATGAAGGCATTGTGCTAGCTACTCTAGACATAGACTTAAAAAGAGAACCTCTTCCACCCAGGCCTAAACGCTTTCCAAGCACGATGTCTGAGTCCTGGGGTTCAGGAAACCTTGGCAAGGCTGGCCATTCTGAGCACTCATTCAATACCCACCAATGATAAAAAGCAACCTCTTGACTTTGAAATAAGAGGTAGAAATGTTTGGGCAAACAAGCACAAATTTGGCACTGGGTACCAGTGGTTCCTGCCTGTGATCCTAGCTATTCAGGAGGCTGAGATGTGAGGATCAAGGTTCCAAGCTAGCCCGGGCAGGAAAACCCATGAGATTCTTACCTCTGATTAAAAGCAAAAAAGCCAGAAGTAGAGCTATGGCTCAAGGGGTAAAGCACCAGCCTTGAGCCAAAAAAGCTAAGGGACAAGTGTCCAGGCCCTGAGTTCAAGCCACAGGACACACACACACACACACACACACACACACACACACACACACACACACACAGAGTATAAATTTGGTATAAAAGTACTTAAAAGACAAATTCTACAAACTTCTGATCCTAGCTTGCTCTAGCTAGACTTGGCCTCTGCTCCTGTCCCTCACTTCTAGAATAGAACAAGAGAGTCTTGGGGTAATGATAAAAATGTGTATACATGTTCACGTGCATGTGAGTGTCCATGAGTAACATTGTTTTTGTTTAACAGTGACACAGCTCCAAAGTGTTTCTTGAAAATGTGCTTAAACTATGATCTTCTATTTCATATTTACTTTACACAGACACATTTAAAAAGTGGACTTTAAGTCTGGCACCCGTGGCTCATGCCTATTATCCTAGCTACTCAGGAGGCTGAGATCTGAGGATCGCAGTTCAAAGCCAGCAGGGCAGGATAGTCCGTGAGACACAATAAACCACCAGAAAACCAGAAGTGGCGCTGTGACTCAAGTGGTAGAACACTAGCCTTGAGCTAAAGAGCTGAGGGATAGTGCCCAGGCCCAGAGTTCAAGCCCCACAACCACACACACAAAAAAGTGGACTTTAAGCCAGCTGCTTTAAGTCTAGCTGAGATCTGAAGATCGTGAGTCGAAGCCAGCCAGGCAACAAAGTCCATAAGACTCTTATCTCCAATTAAACACCAAAAAGCAGGAAATAAACTGTGGCTCAAGTGGTAGAGTACCAGCCTTGACCCAACAAAGCTCAGGGACAGTACCTAGGCCTTGAGTTCAAGCTCCAGGACTGGGACGAAAACAAAACGAAACAACAACAAATGGATGTTAACTGGATGCTGGTGGCTCATGCCTGTAATCCTAACTACTCAGGAGACTGCGATCTGAGGATCACGGCTCTAAGCCGGCCCAGAAAAGGAAAGTCTATGAGACACTTATCTCCATCTAACCACTAAAAAGCTAAAAGGAGAGCTGTGGCTCAAGAGGTAAGGCACTAGCCTTGAGCAATATGCTAAGGTACAGCACTCAGTCCCTGAGTTCAAGTCCCAATACTAGCACCAAAAAAAAGAGTGGATTTTATGAAAAGAAAATGCAACAAATAAAACATGAATACAATAGAGCTAAGATAATAGATGAATAAGGCTCACATTAGCACATTACATGCTACCTGTAGGGAATGCTAATAAAACAGGAAAGGTGGTAATTTATGATTTATACACATGAAATCAGAAAAACTATTCCTGTAGTTAGACTTTCATTAGGATTGAGTTAATTTTAATAGAGTAATTAAATATAAAGTAATAACAAAGTGCAAGTCAAATGATAGGAATTGGTATTAATAGTGCTAGAATTTAAATCTTGTTTTTATGTCCCCGATACTTTAGAGTTAATGAAGAAGTAAGTACATGTCATTTCTGCCACAGACTCACAAATCAGCAACTCATGCTAATCAATAAAGAATTCAGATTAAATACCACGTTTAGATTTCTTTTCTGTCTTATTTTTCAATAGATCCTTATGTTCCCTGTCTTTACAATAATGCTTACCATTTAGTCACTTCTCTATCTGTCTATTCAACAATGGTTATTAAATATGAAGGCATCTATTAAGCATCACAATTATGACAAAAACACGGAGCAATCTTAAGTAGACCAATCATAGTTAAAACAAAATCTATGGAGTATATCTCAATAAACACACCACATGTAACTTTCAATGACTGAAGTTTTAAGACAGGGGCTAACAGAAATAAGGCAAGTTATGTACAATAAAATGACTTTTGATCAGAGTTTGGTTAGTTAAGTAAAATTAAGAGCAAGAAAAAGATAATTAGAAGATTGGCGGGGGGAGGGGGATATAGAAGTAACAGACAGACAGACAGACAGAAGACTCATCTCCAATTAAACAACAAAAAGTTGGAAGTGGAGGTGTGGCTCAAGTCGTAAGAGCACCAGCCTTGACAGAAAAGCTAAGAGACACTGTCCAAGCCCTGAGTTCAAGCCCCAGTACGAGCACAAAAACAAAAGTAAAATAATATTTTCAATAACCATGAAACAAACCATGGCAAGATTAATGCTTTGTTTTAAAATATGCAAATCCATTCATAGATTGTTCCTTTAATACCAAAATGAGGAATAAGATGCACATACACATATGCAACTTATCTATTTATTTGTTTATTGGAGGCTCAAGCATTCTTTAGCTGCATCTTCTACCTGTATGCCCATCCGATAAAGATTATACTTTCAAATCATGTTAGCAAACCTGCAAAGGTATATCCATTTGCATAGTATCAGCTGAATTCTTTACCCTCATTTCCAAACGGTCACACACAAGCATACACCACACACACCTTCCCCTTACTGCAAACACACGTGATTTTTGTTAAAAAAATTTCATTAACGAAACAATCTCAAAAATTTGTTTATGGGGCCATCAGTCTGCCTCATGGTACAGCATTGATCCAACAGGCACAGACCCTGAGTGTGAGTTTCAGCACTACAAATGATATATTTATATGTGTGTATCTGTGTGTATGTACAAATATGCATATTTGCACACACACAAAATATGTGTTCAGAACATGTACAGTAAAATAACGCATGCCTGACCTTGCGTGACCCTTCATCCCCAACCATTTTCTTTACTCCTAACCAAACTTTCTCCTCTGTCTAAATTTACTTTTTTTCCCTCATGTTTTTAGTGCCAGAATCGGGGCTTGAACTGGGGGTCTGGGCTCTGGCTCTGTCCTTGAGCTGCTGTCACTCAAGGCTGCTGCTCTAACTTGCACCATGCCTCTGCTTCCTCCATTTTTTTTTTTACTGGTTAATTAGAGGTAAGAGTCTCACAAGATCTTCCTGCCCAGGCTGGCTTTAAACTGATATCCTCAGATCTCAGCTTCCTAAGTTGTTAGGAAGACAAGAGTGAGATACCAGTCTCTCACCTTCCTCCGTCTACATTCAACGTTTTGGCTAAAATCTTCATCTTAACTCATATCTCAAACCCTATCAACCATCCGGGTAAATAAAATCGTATCAATGGCAAGCTCCTTATTTTCCATAAACCAGCTTCAGAAATACTCCAAGGCATACACAGTCCTGGCCTACTTTTTTGAGTTCATCTCTCAGATTTCCCTTCCCAGTATATAATCCAATTCGGTCTTCCATCCACATCTTTGCCATATTTTCCCCCCAACCCAGAACATCTTTATTCACACATTCAAGACCTTAGGCCTTCCCCTCGCCCAAGTTAATTCTATTTTATTTCAGGAGGCTTTCTGCACCAAAATAAGATCTCCCCCTACACCCACCAACACACGCCTTCCCTTTTCTCCTTCTACCTCTCACCATGTGAGAACCATTCATCTCTTCCTCTCCTGAGACTTACCATGCCCTACTTCTTGATCTCTCTCTTCTAATGGCTACAACATCCTTAAGGGGTTATAACACCATACATAACATGGTAATAATACCTGACATATCATTACTAGTGATGATTTCTTTATTCATGATGTAGCATACTTGGTGTTGTACGGTTACGAAGGTGATAAAGAGACTACTACATTGTTTCCTCACAGCACACCTGAGTGACTCTCAGCTTCAGTTCATGAACATCTGTATTCTTTCCCTTTAAATGTGACTGTCTCCCTCACTCCATCTCAACCCGCCCCCCAACAATTGTACAACTATCGCCGCATTTTTTGGTACTTGCCATAACAAGTCACAAGCCACCGCCATTAGCATGCACAAATGTGTGATGGGAAATCAGATTTCTCTAGATCATCTGCTTCGGGAAGAAAGGAGGCTTAAACCATCGGTCAGTCATCTCTGTCCATGAGCCTTCAGTTTCTAATGCTACTCATCCCCTGCATTTGTGTACAGTAAACCCATGCTTCCAAAGAGCCAGTGAAAAACATTGCCGTGCCAATGTGAAACAAACAACGCAAGAATGCTACCATGGTTAGCTTACACATGATGATCGTGAAGGGGTTTATACTTAACACCCTGTGCAACTGCATAGCCTATGCCTTCGGCTTGCCTTTCTATTGAGTGAAGAGAAAACCAGAACACCATACCACAACCCACAGGCTCCGAACTAAAGCAAATAGTGGATTTTTTTCAGTTTATCAAATATCAGTAGGACACCAAATCAACTGGATGCTTCAATTAAAGGTAATTCAAAGTGTTCAATGACCTGAAATAACTTATTCCCTCATTGTACTGGGGGCCTGAACTATTAGATGATAGGTTTTTTTAAGGCTGTGCAATACATTGCTGCTTTCATCCGATATAACCTAGACTGATTTTCGACATAATAATCCAGTAAATAGCCAATTAACTTCTGTATTAATTTGTCTTCTCTGGAGAATTTGAAGCTCTCAGCTGAGAAAAAAATCACTACTTACAGACAGTGGACCTTGAATCTGTGAACCTGCTCCCTTCAGATCACAAGACCATAATTGGATAGAATTCCATTCATAAAATTACCAATATGTTAAATATAATCTTCATTTTTAAGGTAAAAGGTGAAATCACAACCTTCCTATGTTACTGGCTAGCACTTTTAATATTACCCTGCCTTGATACACAAATGTCCTGAAAAAAAAATATATATATATATATTTAAATTGTCCTGTAATTGTCTTTATTTTTCTCTTTGTGGGGTGCTGGGGATTAAACTTTTGACTGCTAAGCAAGTCTTCTGTCACTGAGCAACTTCCAATCTCTCACATTTTAACTTCAAAATTTTTAGGTTAAAAGTAAAAAAAAAAAAAAAGTGGGAGTGGCAGAATAACTCACAGCTGTAATCCCAGCAGACACAGAAAGACTCCGTCTCAGGCCACCCTGTGCCAAAAGTTAATAAGATCCCCTCTTGAGCAAAAAGTCAGCCAATAAATCCAGGCATGGGGGTATGCCTGTAGTTCAGTTAGAGAGGCATGTGTAGAGGAACCATAGTCCTAGTCCAACCCAGGACAAAACTACCCGACCCCAGCCAAGAAATAACTACCCTCCTCCCCCCAAAAAAAGACTGGGGGTGTGGCTCAAATGATAAAGTGCTTGCCTGCCTGCCAAATGGGAGGCCATGAATTCAAAGAGTAACAGCCAAGAATAAATAGGTGATCATTTAAAGGAAAGTGGAAAATGGATGAAAAGTCAAAGATTCCTCCCTACAAAAGCCTCCACGGGTATGTACTGCAAAACGTGCACCTAAAACAATCATTCTCCCTGTCTTCACACATCAATCTTTCTACAAAGCACTGTCATAATCTTCCTCCAAACACTGCCCACAAAACACCTGACTCAAAATCTTTCACTGGACCACAAAAACCTCAACGACTGTATACCCACCGGCCTGGCTGGATCCGAACCCTCAGAGTGAAGCATCAGATGGCACACATTTGAAACAAGTTTGCCCACATGACTCTGATGGGAAAGCCAGAGTTGACCAGTCTCTGATTCCCAGAACTTCTGGATCTATCTGAAACCATAGCGCCCTCCCCCCCATCTAAGCCCCAACGTTGTCTGCTTGAAACAAAAGTTGCCAAATCATTTCTTTAATATATATATATATATATATATATATATATGTATATATATATATGGTTTACAATCCTTAGGAAATCTACAGTGTCATTCTTGCAAGAAAAAAAAATCAACCTCCTTTTTTTTTTTTCTTTTTCCTATCTCAATAAACAAATAAAAAGTAGTCCTACAGCTTATTTTTCCAGCACCCTGAAGTGTGTAAGGTCTTAAAAAGGGGGTGGGGCTGGGCATGTTCTGGCCAGTTGGGGATACTGACCCCCTGGCTCTCCCCAGGCCAGAACCTTGAACCCCATCACCATTCACATCAAGTCTAAGTGACACTGGAAACCAGAGCCCGGCTAGAGACAAAGTGCCAGGCCGGATCTTTCGCTCATCAAGCCCACGAACCTCCATCAGCACCTCGGACAGCGACCAGCAGTGGCCTGGGGTTGACTGGGTACCTCACCATCCTGGAGTCTCTGCCCCTGCTCTCAGAGAACCAGGCACTGGAGACAGCTCTACTGGACACAGATCTCAGGCCCCTGGCTCTGCGCTCCAGCTTGCCAACACCTCTCCCTCCAATGACAATTTTTTTTTGAGTCTTTAAATGCAGCTTCCCCGGCGCCTGTTGCTAAGGAGAGGAGACCAGCACTTTGGAAAGCCTTGGCGACCAGGGGACAAGCCTCTATCCCCCAAAGCTGGGTGTAGTGGGGAGGGGGGTGAGGGGAGAGGAAGGAAGGGGAGGAAGACGGGAAGGGGGGGAACTGGAGTTCCAGGGACCCCCCATCCTCTGTGCGCCCCCCCCCCTGCACAACACGCGCGCGCTTCCGACGCCGACGACGCCCCCTCCCCCCCGCCGTGCGCGCAGCGCCCCGGGGAGGGGGGAGGGAGCCCCTGCGAGGGGGCCCCCCAGAATACCCAGCACCCCCCTCCCGTCCTCCTCCTCCCCCTCCTCCTCCTCCACCGCCGCCGCCGCTGGGCCCAGACCGCAGGGGCCCGCGCCGGGAAGCGCCGGGCACTCACCATGTTGACTTCGGAAACCATGTCGATGCTGGCGATGTCGATGTTCATCCCCACGCACACGGGGGGACCTGCGGGGAGGGGGACACACACGCACCGGACGGCCATCAGCCAGGCTCGGGCATGGGGTGCGGTGGGGGGGGGTGAAGGCTCTGGGGATGGGGTCGGGGGGGTCTAAGAGGGTGGAAGAGGAGGGCTGCAAGGGAGGATCCCCCCCTGCACACACACACACACACGCACACACACGCGTCTCCCACACTCCCGCGAGCGGCCGCGGGCCCCCGCCGCTCCCCGCCGCCCAGGCCCCCGGGGGAGGAGGAGGAGGAGGAGGAGGAGGAGGAGGAGGAGGAGGAGGAGGAGGAGGAGGAGGAGGGGAGGAGGAGGAGGAGGAGGGGAGGAGGCGGCGTCCCCCCCCAGCCCCGCAGCGGCCACGCGCGCGCACCCCGCGCACCCCACTTACCCCCGAAGTCGGGTCGTAAGCGGATGTCGTAGCCTTTCAACAGCTTGTCCACGGTCTCCTTCACAAAGGACATGTTCCCGGGGTCGTTCACGCTGGGGTGGGGTGGGGGGGACAGGGAGGAAGGGGAGAGAGAGAGCGGGGGGGGAGGGGAGAGGAGGGAGGGGGAGAGGCGGGGGGTGGAGAGCGCGGAGAAGCGGGTCAGGCAGCGGCTCCACCGCCTGCGCCCCGCCGCGTGCGCGCCGTGCGCCCCGCTCGCCAACCCCGGCTCCCCCCCACCACACCCCCCCACCGCCCCCCTCCCGGGCCTCCCTCCCCCAACCCACAGCCCCCAGATCCCCCACCCCCCACCCGCGCTTCCTCCCCTACCTCTGGGCGCAGCAAACCACCGCCACCAGCACCGGGGCCGAGAAGATGCCAAAAAGCCTTCCTCCCGCAAAGCCCCACATCCCTCCGCCGCGCCCCGGCACGGGGGAGGGGGCGCCCCGCCGCCGTCGCGACCCGCAGCCCAGCCGGGGCTGCTCCTGCTGCTGCCGCCGCCGCCGCCGCCGCGCTGGCCCCGAGCGGAGGAGGGCGGAGGGGAGGGGGAGGGGGAGGGGAGGAGCGGGAGGGGAGGGCCGGGCCGGGGAGGAGCGGCGGGCGCGGGAGCCAGAGGGAGGGGAGGCGGAGGCCGAGCTGGAGGCGGAGCCCGACGCGCTCCCTCCTCCCCCCCTCCCCCCTCGCCACCCTCCCCTCCCCACTCCCCCTCCCCGCGCCCTCCCCCTACGATCGCCGCCGCCGCCGCCGCCGCCGCCGCCGCCGCGGCCCCGGGCAGCCCCGGCCCTAGGCGCCCTGGGTTGGAGATCGGGAGAAGCCGCGCGCGCGCCGGGACTCCAGGGCTGCCGCAGCGGCCCGCGCCGGGGTGGGACACTGCGGGCGCCCGGGAGCCGAGGCTGCGCCGCGCCCTGGCAAAGCCCACTGCCCCCCCCCCCCAGCCCCGGGGCTCCGATCCGGCCACCCACCCCCACCCCAGGCTTCACGATCCTTCCTATGGGGGGAGATGGCGGCGAGGGAGGGAACGGGGTGCCCCCCCCCATGGCTGGCAGCGGACGGCGAGGGAAACGCTCCCCCCTACCCTCCCACACACACACCCCATTCCCCACATCCTTCCCCGCAACCCCAGGGCTCTCCACCCCATCGCCGCCAACACGCCGCTCAGCTGCAGAGCCCGGGGGGCCCGGTCCACCGATCAGCCTCCCAGAGGAGGCTGCAATCACCACCACCACCACCCCCAAAAAAGAAAAAGAGCACCCCCTTCTACCCCCTCCTCACCTGCTAGGCTCAGAGCCTCGGGGACCCAGGGTCCAGGAAAGCCAGATGGGCAGCAGGAGCGCCAGGAGCCCAGAGCACATGGCGCCCGCTGCTCCTCCGGCCTAACCTGGGTGGGATCCGCGCTCTTCCCCACATCCACTGAGCCTTCAAACGCCGACGTGGGGATCCCCGCCCCTACCCCACCCCTACCCCACCCCCACCCCCACCCCCGGGCTTGCCAGCCGGACCCACCTCCCAGCCCCTTTTGCATGGCGGCCTGATGATTTATAAAAATACAATCTGATTATTATTTTTTTTTAAAAAAATCGGTTTCTTAAAAATGATCCCTCTCAACCCTTTACTTCTGAGCACTTCTTAGAGTCCTTCCTGGCTCACCTAACTAAAATAAGCATTCATGATTTATTTTAAAAAGAAGTAAAAAGAAAAATCCAGATTCTGCTCATTTTATTATCAGTAAACTAACATTCAAATCAGACCCTGAATTGTCTGTCCATCAGGGGTGGGGGAACTTAGTGTACTTGTGGTTTTCCTGGGGCCAGTCTAGAGCTGTCCATGGTCCTTAATTTAAAGCTAAGACTCTCAGGACTCTTGTCCTTTGGCTCACACAGAAAGACCACTGGCCATAGCCAAACCAGGGTCTGGCACACACCGTGTGTGTGTGTGTGTGTGTGTGTGTGTGTGTGTGTGTGTGTGTGTGTGTGTCTGTCTGTCTGTCTGTCTGTCTGTGGCTGTGTGTGTGTCTGTGTAGCCACAGGTTGCTTCAGTGACTATTCCTCGACAAAGTTTCTTTATGCCTCCGATGTCTAATACTGAGAGAGAAGGAAAAAAATGGTTACACAATCCTGCCGCAGTCACCCAACAAAACCCACAAATCAAGCTCACTTTTGGGGCCAATGGACTTTCAGGCTGTTCCGGAACTTAATGAACAGTTAAGAATTAGATAACTACTTCCCAGGAGTGACTCTTTACTTATTTTTTTTTTCAACAAAGCATTTTTCCCCCGCCTCTATCATGGAGATTTTATACCGGTAAACCTCTAAATCAAGACTTTTGGCCTCAATTTGGCACTTTTATGTGCATTAATTTTAAATATCTTTGCCATATATGTATATATCTATAGATATATAGATATCAGCAAATTTTTTTGGAACAGTAAATGTGACTGCAGAACCTGAAAGGTTTAGGGATAAATATAGCTCCTTAATTATTTTCTGGAAAACTCTATTCACTACAGCTTTGTATTCTGCATCCTGCTATTGTGTAAAGGAATGATCTGTAAAATGCAACTCTATTGTCAACACACACACACACTCGATTTAGCTTATATCAAAAGTAAAAGACTTGGGCTGGGAAGGTGGCTCAGTGGTAGAGCGCTTGCCTTGCATGCATGAGGCCCTGGGTTCGATTCCTCAGCACCACATAAGCAGAAAAAGCTGGAAGTGCTGCTGTGGTTCAGCGGTAGAGCTGAAGAGCCTGAGGGACAGTGCCCAGGCCCAGAGTTCAGGCCCCACAATGGAAAAAAATAAAAATGGACTACAAATAAAAAAAAAGTAAAAGCCTGGGAGCCAGTAGATCACAGCTATAATCCTAGCTACTCAGGAGGCTGAGATCTGAGGATCTCCTTTCTAGAAGGAAAATTCCTGAGATGCTTACTCCCAAATAACCACCAAAAGAACACCAAGTGGAGCTGTGGCTAATAGCCTTGGGGGGGGGGGGAACAAAACAAAAAAAAAACACAAAAAACTAAGGTATGAGTTCAGGTCCCAGTCCTGGTACACACAAACACACAAGGAAACAAAGATCATAAGGTATTTGAATAAAGCCAATACTGTGGCAAGAGCTGTCTCTCCTCCTATTACTCATTTGTCCTAAGACTATTTTAAAAACACGTTGCAAATCGTATCACCCAGCGGAGCAACACCTGCCTTCTCAGATCTCGCCTCCCGCTCTGGAGTTCCTGGCTCTGTCTACCATGGCTGCTGCACCCAGCACTGCGTGAGCTCCACTTCAGCTTTACGTGGGACCCAGCCGTCAGGGCTCAGCTCATGCGGGTGCCTAGCATGTAGTGATCCACACGCTCCCAAGGATCTGTGCTGGAATGCCAGAGTCTAGGTACTGAGACGAGCGAGGACATGGCTTGAGTGGATGAGAAAGGCATCGGTCTGAGTGGAAGTTAGAGAGAGAGAGAGAGAGCGGAGGGAGAGCCTACTGGGGGTGTGAGTATCCTCTGGAATTGAGGAAGCCACTTCAGTTTGAACTCACAGCCAAAGCAGCAAGAAGAGAACATCCTGTAGGAGGTTGAGCTGGTCCACAGGGGGTGTCAGAGGGTAAGGAGAGTGTGTATGCATATAAGATAGAAGATCCCCGCCCCCCATGAGAGGGTAAACTCAGTCAGTGTGATCAGACCACACACAGATGGGAGGGCAGGTTGGAGTAAGGAGTTATAGTACAGGTTGTGTTCAACATGGGCATTCTTTAGGTGGTATGGTGAGTTAAGCATCTCTATGGGAGATGAATTGTCAGATAAACAGCCTAAGGGAGGGAAGGAAGGAAGGAAGGAAGGAAGGAAGGAAGGAAGGAAGGAAGGAAGGAAGGAAGAGAGGGAGGAAGGAAGGAAGGGAGGAAGGGAGGGAAGGAAGAGGGAGGGAGGGAGGGAGGAAGGGAGAGAGGGAGGGAGGGAGGAAGGGAAATAAGGTGTTGCAATGATCCAAAATGGGAAGGAAGAACCTCAACCCACACTGGAGAATGGCCACAAGGAACGGAGGTGGCACTGGTAACAGAGGATTGGTTACCTTGTGAACAATGGACGGAATAAGTAAAAGTGAAAGTATTAGAAGTGATGGAGAATAGATTCTCTCAGGTTAGATGGGTCTTACAAATATAAAGGAGTAGTAATCTCTGTGGTATTAGAGTATAGTATAGTGAACTAATGATTTTCCAAGATATACACATAGAAGTACATAAATGTGTGTGTGTGTGTGTGTGTGTGTGTGTGTGTGCATCACAGTACTGTTGTTTGTGGAGGAACTAATTCAGGACTCTTGCAGATGCTATAGCTGCTCAGGTCTTTCGGGTATAAAAGCTTAGTACTTCCATAAAACCTACACCCAAATCTCTGTACACTTTGAATTATCTCTAGATGACTCATAATACAATTTAAATATTGTGAATAGTTGCAATACTGTATTGTTTAGGAAATAAGGACAAAGAAAAATGTGTACAAGTGTGCTAATCTACAAATTCAGAACCAGCAGAGGCTGAGGGACAAATACGTACACACACATACACAAACATGCACACACACACTCACACACATTCACCAAGATTTGACTGTGAGCTTCCCCTTACATACAAACCAAGGCATGGCTGGGTGCACACAAACACACACACACACACACACACACGACAATTCTGTATAGAGACTCACACATATATATCAATATCTAACTGTGTACACACACACAAATAAAATAAATCTGTCTACATACATATACACCAGGTCTGACTGTACACACACATGCATACACATGCACACATAAACCTATACACATACACCAAATTCTGACTGCGTACAAACATATATACATAAATACTTACCAAGATCTGGTTATACATGAACACACACACATACCAAGGGCTCATTTGTTTAGACACACACACACATACACATACATAAGGGACATGTACACAGACACACACACCAATAGCTAGCTACACACACTGGCACATTCTCTGTTTCTCTCCACCAAGTAGACATAAAACAATGGGATCCCACAGCAATGACCGTTCTCTGCACCCAGTTCTTGTCAACTATTATCTACTAAAAAGAGCCGGGAGTTCTGTGACAAATGGAGGATTCTGAAGACAAACAGGGAACATACAAGCCGGAGCACTAAGACAGAGTAGAAAAGTGTTGGGAGATAATGGAGACGTGTGAGTCAGCTTTCTGTCACTGTAACAAACTCCTGAGATAACTGGCTTGTAAGGAAAATAAGGTTATTTTTGCCTTACTGTCCACTGCTCTGAAGCTGTGAGGAGCCTGCATTTCATGGACAGAGCACAGGGCAAAGCAAGGTTGCAACACCCACCAGCTCAGAAACAGGAAGAGAACCGAGTCTCATAAAATACCTCCAATGACCGCATCATCACCCATAAGACCCCACAATCTCCTATTAACGTGTAGAGATCATCTTGAACATGTGGGCCTTTCAGAAACACGTATCCAAACCATGGCACCTGTCAAATAGATGCATAAATCACCAGGCACTGGTGGCTCACACCTGTATTCCTAGCTACTTGCTAGAGCTAGAGATAACTCAGGATGTTGGGATGTTGTTTAGGAATAAGGAAAACAACTCGAGAGGAACTAGGTGAGGCAAAGGGTGCACCATCGATCCCAAATCTGGCAAAGAAGGCAAGCACTCAGAGCAAGTAGGCTGCTCCCTTTTTATCCCTAATCCAGAAGGTCCACCTGTCTGCTCTGATTGGCTGAGCTCAGGTTCACAATCTGCAAAAGGACTTGGCTTAATTAACAGGATGTAACTGAACTTCAAGGAGCTTCTACCAGTATGTCTTAATCAAAGTGCTCAGGAAAAGAATGAATGTAATTAAAGTGTAATTAACAAGGATCTAAGCCACCTGGCTAAAGCAAGAACCCTTGAGAAAATCCATTCTCTCAAGATTAACAGAAAGGAAGCCGACTACTTCTCACAGTAGGTTAAAATGTGAAGATCGAGGTTGGAACCTACCCCTGGCAGAAAAGTCCATGAGATTCTTATCTCCAGTTAACCAGTAAAAAGCCAAATAAAGAATGCCAGACATGGGGGGAAAAAAAACTTAAGGGACAACTCCCAGGTCCTGAGTTCAAATCCTAGTACTGTTACACACACACACACACACACACACACACACAAAGATATGATGTCTAAGGCTGGAAAGGTGGCTTACTGGTAGAGTGCTTGCCTTGCATGCATGAGGCCCTGAGTTCCATTCCTCAACACCACATAAGCAGAAAAAGCCAGAGTGGAGCTGTGGCTCAAGTGGTAGAGTGCTAGCTTTGACCTAAAGAGCTGAGGGACAGTGACCAGGCCCAGAGTTCATACACCATAACCAATAACAACAACAAAAAAATGAAGTCTAGTGCTAGTTTTGCCTGATTCTGGGGAAAATCAAATATAAAACTAAATAATTGGAATAATGAGTTATAACAGAAAAAGTTTGAGATCATAAACATTGGTTTACTTATTTTCATGTTTGATCGTATTTTTTTTTTTGGGGGGTCTGGTCATGGGCCTGAACTCTGGGCCTGGGCACTGTCCCTCAGCTCCTCAGCTCAAGGCTAGCACTCTACCACTTGAGCCACAGCACCATTTCCAGCTTTTTTTTCTGCTTATATGGTGCTGAGGAATCGAACCCAGAGCCTCATGCATGCAAGGCAAGCGCTGTACCACTGAGCCACCTTCCCAGCCCTATTTTTGCATAGCTTTATTAAATGTCTTCCAAAAAATTCTTAGCAAAAATTGTAAACAAAGTATAGCCAGCAGCTACCACCTTGATCAAATATCAATATGAACAAAGGGAAAAAATAAAAAATTTCCCTCCTATGGTTCAATGCAATGAGATTATCATATCAGTTCTATGGTGTCTCTATGAATGATACATAATAGCAGCCTAATCGTGAAGAAAGATTAGCTAAATACATTAGATAAGTAAATTAGATAAAATTAAGGTTTTCTGCAACACAACTACCCCGTAATGCCCAAAGTATAAAAGCACAAAAATCTAGAAAAGACTAAGAAACTCTTCCCAAAAGAAAAAGTTAGGAGAAATATTAATGCATGCACAATTCTGAACTCAGTCATTTTCTTACAGAATAAATTAATGCTGTAATTGGTAGATCTTCAAATGGAGCCTGAATATTGAATGGCAAGAATTTGGCAATGCCTATTGACCCCCAGCCCATAATCTATGTCTGTTTTTTTTCTTTGGTCAGTTGTGGGGCTTGAACTCTGGGCCTGAGCACTGTCCCTCAGCTCTTCAGCTCAAGGCAAGTGCACTACCACTTGAGCCACAGTGCCACTTCCAGTTTTCTGGTGATTTATTGGAGATAAGAGTTTCACGGACTTTCCTGCCTGGGCTGGCTTTGAGCTGCGATCCTCAGATCTCAGCCTCCTGAGTATCTAGGATTACAGGTGTGAGCCACCGGTGCCCGGCTTCTATATTTTTATAAATTCATCTCTTCTTATTTTGATGTTCTCTCATTAGTATTTTTTATAAGTTTTCTCTTTCAACTTTGAAATGTTTTGAGTTTGTATTTACTTACTTCCTATATTTCTTTTTTGTTTTGGTTATTTTTTTGTTTTGTTTTGTTTTGTTTTTTGTCCATTGTGGGGCTAGAACTCTGGGCCTGGGTGCTGTCCCTCAGCTCTTCAGCTCAAGGTGAGAGCTCTACCACCTGAGCCACAGTGCCACTTCTGGCTTTTTCTGCTTATGTGGTGCTGAGGAATCGAACCCAAGGCCTCATGCATGCAAGGCAAGCACTCTACCACTGAGCCACCTTCCCAGCCACTCTATTTCTATCTTATTATCAGATTTATTGGGGTTTACAGACTTCACTTTTACTAAAGTAATAGCAATGATTTCCTCTGCCTTCTTATTTATTTTTAGTGCTAATACTGGGGCTTGAGCTCAGTGCCTGGGTGCTGTCCATTTGCTTTTTCACTCAAATCTAGAGCTCTACCACTGGATTTACAGCTCCACTTCTGGCATTCTTGGTGGTTCATTGGAGATAAGTGTCTCATGGACTTTCCTACCTGGGCTAGCTTTGAATTGTGATCATCAACTCACAGGCTCCTGAGTTGCTAGGATTATAGCTGTGAGCCACCTGTGCCTGGCTTGTTTGCTTTTTTCTTGTTAATTAATTTTTTCTCAAAATTTGCACTTATCTGCCTTTATTTCTTTCAGTTGCTAGTATACATTCTCCCGCCTCTTTTCCTGTTTAAAGAATGGCTAAAATCTTTTTTTAGATGGTAAAAACAGGCAATCAAAATCTATGAATCTCATTATAGGAGAGTTTATTGCTCTTGCAGTCACAAATGTAGAACAATGTTGATGTACTTAGAATTCCAGAGCAACAACACAAATTAATACTGCCTTAAGGCTTTAGAATATTGGAGGGTGTTGCCAAGTGACTTAAGCGGCTCCTTTAAGTTAATAGCCTCAATCATTCTCAGTATTTTTTTTTTTGGGGGGTCCGGTCATGGGGCCTGAACTCTGGGCCTGGGCGCTGTCCCTCATCTCTTCAGCTCAAGGCTAGCGCTCTACCACTTGAGTCACAGCGCCACTTCCAGCTTTTTTCTTTTTGCTTATATGGTGCTGAGGAATCGAACCCAGGGCCTCTGGCATCCAAGGCATGCACTCTACCACTGAGCCACCTTCCCAGCCCCTTAGTATTTTTTATGAAGGATAAAAATTTTGAAAATCTTGAAATTTTGACCAGGTGCTGGTGACTCATACCTGTAAGCCTAGCAACTCAGGAGGCTGAGATCCGAGGACCACGGTTCAGAGCCAAACGGGATAGGAAAGTCTATTAGATTCTTAACCATCAGAAAAACAGAAGTGGAACTGTGGCTCAAGGGATAGAGGGCTAGCTAGCTTTGAGCACAAAAGCTCAGGGAAAGCGTCCGTGACAAAAAGAAAGAAAGGAAGAAAGAAAGGAAGGAAGGAAGAAAGAAAGGAAGGAAGGAAGGAAGGAAGGAAGGAAGGAAGGAAGGAAGGAAGGAAGGAAGGGAAGGAGAGAGAAAGAGAAAAATTTTGGTGCATTCTTGTCACAAAATTCTGAATCTCACTGAAATGCTGTTTCATCTACTTGTCCCTTAATTATATGCTAGAAGAGAAAGTAAGGCATTTGTTTTATTACTGCCCGATGAGAGGGGAAAATCTAGATTTTTTGTTCCTCCCATGATTTTCACTGACACCAGGGCAAGGAGAGACCCCTGCCTAGAGAAAGTGGAAGCTGCCCTCCTGAGAGCAGGCCCTGATGTTTCCCTGGGGTGGGGGCTATCCCCTCAGGAGGACTACACCAGCCCTGGGAAAGTGGGGTGCTCCTTCCCTATGTATGAATGGGAGCTATAGCTAGGATTCCAGGCATGAGTCCACAGCACCTGGGTATAGCCAGCTCTCTTTGGCTCCTTACCCTGGGAGACTGAATTCTCTTTACAGCACCAGGAGCCGAGCCGGGGTGTTGGCCTAGCCAGAGATAGAGCGAGTGGGGAAGGGCCACAGAGCAAGAGATATTTGGCTGAAGAGGAGATGTTATTGAACGAAAGTTGGTTTGTTTGTTTGTTTTTCCTTGCTATGCTGTGCCTTCACCTCTTCTTTGGCAAGAAAGGTCAGACTTTTCTTTTTTCTTAATTTTAATTTTTATTTTTTGTGGGTCAGACTTTTCTTGCTGCTTTTATTTCATTTATTTATTTTTGGTTTGTACCTGCTGGCATTTCCAGACTTCTGGCTTCTTCTAAGATACATGAGATAGAAAGAAAGTTTGGGTAACTCATTGCAGTGTCATGCCTGAGCTCCTTGGTCCAGAGCCTTTTATTTTTCTCTACTTGTCAGTATCTTCTGGTGAGAGAGAGAGAGAAAGAGAGAGAGAGAGAGAGAGAGAGAGAGAGGTGTGTGTGTGTGTGTGTGTGTGTGTGTGTGTGTGTAATTCTAGTTCTTTTAGCTATACTTAAGAGAAACAGGAAGTGATGTATTGGTTGCAGCTTAAATAATACATTTCCCTCCCTCCCTTCTTCTTCCAATGCCGTATTTAAAAATAGTTGTCATTTTTGCTAGCACAGAAAACAGCAAAATAAATAAATAAATAATACGTGCTCATATTTCATCTTCCATTTTTAACCCTTAGGCCCATTAACAAATTTCATTATGTTCTTCTCACTTTCCTGAAATAAGCCATAATGGTCCATATGATATTACTTTGTTTTAATGTTATACCTCCTATTGCAATACACTTTGCAGTATTACTGATTTTAAAGACACCAACTGGTTAGAATTACCGCCACGGTTAATGGTGTCTTGGCAAGCATATCTTATACCATTCTTTTCTGCTCATTTGATTTCAAATCCCTTTTCAGTGAGAATCTGCAAGTGATTATCTGTCTTATTTTCATTGATTTGAAATTATTATTTATTTTGTCTTGATTGTGGAAAGTCATTCAGCTAAACATAGAATTTTAGGTTTGGTCAGTTCATTATTTTCAGGCTTCCTTCTAGCTGTTGTGAAAACTGATGCCAACCTAATTATTCTTTCACTTGGGTCATTTCTTGGATTTCTTTCCCTTCATCCTATTTAGAGTTTTTCTGGGTCTGATGCAAATGTGCTTCATCTCTGTCTTTGCCTTTTCAATTTCCTTTTGTGGCGAGGGTTTTGCATTTTTACCATGGCAAGTCTACATAAGGATTGTCTGATCCTTCTTGCTTCAAGTCATGCTTAGTAAGTTCCAGAAAACAGATCACTTCCATTTACTTCTTTGCACAGCCCAAGCAAGAAAGTTCATGAGACAATTATCTCCACTTAGGCAGCAAAAAAGCCAGAAGTTGAGCTGTGGCTCAAGTTGTAGAGCACCAGCCTTGAGCCAAAGAGCTCAAGTTCAAGCACCAATACTCCAATTCTGGCGAAAGAAAGAAAGAAAGAGAGAGAGGAAGGAAGGAAGGAAGGAAGGAAGGAAGGAAGGAAGGAAGGAAGGAAGGAAGGAAGGAAGGAAGGAAGGAAGGAAGGAAGGAAGGAAGGAAGGAAGGAAGGAAAGAAGGAAGGAAGGAAGGGACAGAAAGAAAGAGAAAGTCCCATTTCTACATGCATGTCATATTATTAATCAATACATTATTCCATTTCCAAGGAAAGAGGTTATTAGTAGAGTTTGATTCATATCTATCCTCAGAGTAACTTTTCAGTTCATTGACATTTGTCTTTGTCTTATTTTGTGTTTTAATTTAGCATTGCATAGCTTACTTTCACCTCTTATCATATTATTTTTAAGTGTTTTGGGGATTTTTTTAGAGTTTACAGAATGTATTTTAACTACTATAATTTGATCAACAAGTAACACCACACTGCCAAATATATATATATTTACAGGTACCTTCTATATGAATATTTTGTTTCCTTATGAACTTAGTGTCATTTATTTCCTATTCTCAAATCATTGAATTCATTGTGACTATTACTCCTTCCAGGAAATGATTAGCTCCTCCGTTTGAGGGGGAAAAAAAGGTTTTACATTAATGTATAACCTCTCTTATCTATCTTCTTTTCACTCCAAATGTCTGCCCTATGTAATTTTTCTTTGCTTGGTGAACATTCCACACTTTGAATGAGGTTTTACATTGTAGCCTGTTCTTCATAAATCTCCTCCATTTTTCTTGGCCTCACAAGTATTTTTCTTTTGCATGTGGATAATAGAATTGGAGATTGAATTTTTTTTCTGTGGCTGTTGTTAAACTTATGAGCTATGTCACCCCTCTCTCTTCTGGCTTGCATTGTTCCTGGTCAAATATTCACTGCAGCTCTTCCTCTGTTCTTGTGTAGATAATCTTTACCTTTGCCCATCTGATGTATTCTGAGATTGTTTTAAACTTGTTTTGGGTTTACTACAGTTGGAATGAGCTACCTTTGGTGTAACTGGCTGCTGGGATGAAGTGATTGTGTTTTGGTATTTATTGTTGGCTATGTTTTCATATCTACACTCTTGGATGTTGGCTAAGCAGTCTGGCTCTGTTGTTTTAGAACTAAGACTTTAGAAACTGGGATTCCTGCAAGAAATACCATGCCAGAAGTAAAACTGTCCACTCAAAAAAAATTCTGCTAAGCACCAGTGGCTCACGCCTATAATCCTTGCTACTCACGAGGCTGAGATCTAAGGATCATGGTTCAAAGCCAGCCTTGGCTTTGAGACTCTTATCACCAATGAACCACCAGAAAACCGGAAGTGGGGCTATGGCTCAAAGTGGTCAAGCACTAGCCTTGAGCAAGAGAGCTCTGGGACAGTGCTGAAGCCCTGAGTTCAAGCCCCACAACCACAAGAAAAAAGAAAAAGAAAAAGAAAAAATGCTGCTGCCAGGAAAAAGATTTATCTCTCAGTAGGAAAAACTATTGCTACTTCTGGAAATAGGCACCCACAGCTAAAAATCTATATAAGCTTATTTGTGTGTATAAGTTGTAAGCCTGATATAGACAAGACAGAGAAACACGAAGACATTCTCTGTCCCTGGTTTTGGCCAAAATTATAAATGGATACATTTCCCATTTATATGTGTATTATGTCTTTTTCTCTTAATGTGTGAGAGTTTGAATGCAGAGCCAGACTTCAGGGACTAAGGCTTTCTGCTACAGAGCTTGGCACCTAGGAACTGTCTCTGGTGGCATTTTGGAGGGATGTTATATATTCCTATAATAATGTATTATATATATCACAAGTGTAATATACCCAACCAGGATGTGATTGATTCTAAACCATTACTTTCATCTTGTTCTCTTGTTTCCTTGGGATTATGTTTTCAAAGTGGCCTTGTGAGATCAAGTTCAAATACTGTGACTCTTGCTGAGATCTCCAAGAAGTATTGATTAATGCCAGAAGAAGCAGTTAAGGAAGGTAGCTTCTCTCCCTCAGATACCAGTGTACTTATGTTTTGTTCTCATACTGAGAGAAAAAGAAAAAAAAGATCTCTTTTTTCCTCACTGAGATATAACCCACATGTTGCTGATGACATATAACTATAATTTCACTTTGTTTTTCATGATTATATTGTGTGCTTATTTGTTCATGTAGTTAGTTGGTTAGTTATACATTTATTTGTCAGTCGCAGGACTTGAACTCAGGGCCTGGGTGCTGTCCCTGAGTTCTTTTGCTCAAAGCTAGCGCTCTACCACTTGGAGCCACAGCTCCACTTCCGGTTTTCTGGTGGTTCACTGGAGCTAACGGTCTCATGGGGACTTTTCTACCCAGTCTGACTTCAAAACATGATCCTCAGATTTCAGCCACCTGAGTGGCTAGGATTACAAGAGTGAGCCACCAGTACCCAGCCTGTAGTCATTAATGTTCATGGCCACTACCATAAATACTTCTCTGTGTGTTGTTCTACTTTTATTTCATTTTTGTGAATTTGTTATTCATACATCCGTGGCTCTACGGATGTGTCTGGATTTCTTCTCAGTGACTTGCAAGCATCTTTTCAGGACAATGCAGTCTTTCTCAGGAAGACTTGAGATTGTTTCTGGGACTGATGGCTGGCTGTCACACATGGTCTGGAGCCCACATGGAGTCTGTACAGCACATCACCCCACACCACCCTATGCAGCATGCAAAAAGGAGAAGGGAATGGGGGATCCAGGAGGCTACATTTACATACATGGTGCATGAGGGGAAACTGAGGCTTACAGGGGAGGAAGTAGGCACTCTCGCAATTCCTGAGTGCTCCAATCTCTTTCCCCGGTCTCTCAGTTATGGCTTTCCCTCTGGTGCTGGCTTAAATAGTTATATCCACATTCGCCTGGAGAAAAGTACAGGTTAGCATTTCACACTTCCATGCCATGAATCTTGTCTCTCTTAATATGCTCATGGCTCCATCCTTGTCACATGACCATTCTGTTTCTTGGTCTGTTACTCACAATTTGAGTTACATGTTTTTTTTTTAAATATTTGGGTAGCTGGGCACTGGTGGCTCATGCCTGGAATCTTAGCTACTCAGGAGGCTGAGTGCTGAGGACTGTGGTTCAAAGCCAACCTGGGCAGGACAGTCCCTGAGACTCTTATCTTCAATGAACCACCAGAAAACCAGAAATGGTGCTGGGGCTCAAAGTGGTAGAGCTTTAGCCTTGAGCAAAAGGAGCTCATGGACAGAGCCCAGGCCCTGAGTTCAAGCCCTCCTCCCAAACCAGATGATTTATATAGATTTTTTTCCCAAGCCTAGTAGTTGCTTAACAATTACAAAATATGTGGGCATCCTAGAAATGAGTCATATGTAACATGCTCTCACAACAAGGTTCTGATTCCTATTTTACCTCTCTGATTATGTTAATAGGGTACTCAAAATGTAAATAATGAAAAATAAGCAGTAATGCAAAGAAAAGTTGAAAAGCCTAGAACATTATTATAGATATACATGTAGCTCTCTCTGATACATAAAAATGTAAAAGCTTTGAATAACAAATTTACATATTTTTGTAGGAAATAACCCAGTACAATTTTACACGTAGGAATATCCAAAAGAATTTTGAAAATATTCATGGACAAATTGAAGGCTGTGCACATATACTACATAAAAAAGAAACATTTCCTTTTTTCCCTACCCAGAACCATGGCATGAACTCAGGTCCTCAAGCTTGTTCTAGTTCCTGGTACTTTACCACTTGAGCCATACCTCCAGCCCTGCTTTTAGCTGCTTATCTTGGAGATGGAGTCTCCCAGACTTTTCATCCTGGTATGGCTTTGACCCTTGATCCTCCGGGTTTCAGTCCCTTGAGTAGCTCGATTTAGAACCATCTGATATATGTGTTTGGGTACCGGGGCTTGAACTTGGCTTGGGTGCTGTCCCTGAGCTTGTTCACTCAAGGCTGGCACTCTACCACTTGAGCCACTTGAACTTCACTTTCGTGATTAATTGGGGATAAGAATCCCTCACATTTGTCTGCCTAGGCTGGCTTCGAACCAGGATCTCAACCTCCTGAGTAGCTAGGATTACAGGAGTGAACCACCGTACCTAGCATCCATGCAAATGTTTGTCCCTCCAGGTCTGTTTTCACAGACCTGTAGATAGCCATTTTGTGAAATGCACCTTTATGTTATCTTTATGTTTTCTCTATACCCTCTGTTAAAATTTTGATCTTCTCCCCAAGGGGGGGGGGGGTTCTCAATTTCTAAGTAATGATTTATTCCTTAGCCGTCAAACATACTCTCGACAAAGCTTGATTTTTTTCTGTTTTGTCTTTTGCATTACCAAAAACTGTAGCTTTTCTTAACAATTAAAATTCCTAAGTAGTTGTTGTTTGGCAATTCAAGTTTGCTGGAGCGCGCCTCTTTGAGTTTGAACCCCAGCATTGCTACTGCGAATGTGTGACCTTCACCTTGAGCAATAGCTTCGTAAAAGCTTCAATTCTTCATCCGATGTTCCTTTATCTTTCGTCTGTTCCCGTCATCTTATTGTACAGAGTTCTGTGTCACATTGCATGGGAAGTGGGGGAAGGAGGCTGATTGCAGCTAGGCAGTCAGAGGGAGAAAATGGCGACTGGCCCAGGATGGGGAATGATGGCACAGCCCACATCACCTTGCTAGGTGGAGGGTTCCAACATTGACGGATGCGCTTTAAGGACAAGCAAGCTGCAAGGCAGAAGGTGAGCCCTCCAACTTCACCCCTCAAGCTCCAAGGTGGAGGTGATCCAATCAGAAGGGGCTGTGCTTCAGAGGAGGGCAGGATCCAATCAGAAAAGCCCTTTAGCATCATATGGCACTGCTTAGCCAATCAGACCAAATATACACTCCTTTAATACGGCAGGGACAAGGGACCCAATACCTGGTCCAGATATCCAACAAGAAATTCTCTTCTCGGAGAGTCTGCTCCCAGTAGAGATTGTTTTCCTTCCTTCTTTCTTTCCTTCCTTCCTTCTTTCTCTCCTTCCTTCCTTCTTTCTCTCCTTCCTTCCCTCCTTCCATCTCTCCTTCCTTCCTTTTCTCCTTTCCTTCCTTCCTTCCTTCCTTTCTTTCCTTCCTTCCTTCCTTCCTTCCTTCTTTCCTTTCTTTCCTTCCTTCCTTCCTTTCTTTCCTTCCTTTCTTCCTTCTTCCTTCCTTTTCCCTTCCCTCCTTCCTTCCTTTTCACTTCTAAATAAACGCACTCTGATTAAATGCTTTCCTACCTTTTTGTTCTTTAATTGGCAGAGAAAGAGAACCTGCCCCTAGACAGTATCACGTATGGGGCTTGGAAATAAAGACACTCAGAACAAGTTCAGGATCTATTTGATTTCACTCACTGGAAACAAGATTGATTGTCTTTGTATCCTACTTCAGTTCAAAGCTGCTCGTTAAACCATTCTGCTTATGGGGCTTAGTTAAGCTCCTCTGAAATTGGATTTTGTCCTGGGGGAATCCAGTTCCGCAATCTCCTCCTGAGGAACTTGGCAAGCACTGTTCTCTTTGCCTGTTGTCAGTTTCAGCCCAAGGCCTGACCTTGGTTGCCCTTGCAATGGTATTCTCCTACCTGCAGTGCTGTCAGACTCCTGGTACCCAGCTTTCTTTGTCTAAGGCAGTGGTTTCTGCAGGAAGTCAGCATCGTGTGTGTGTGTGTGTGTGTGTGTGTGTGTGTGCTGGTACTGAGGCTTGAACTTAGGGCCTGAGCCCTGCTCCTTTACCTTTAGCTTATTTTTCTAAAGATTGGCACTCTACCACTTGAGCCACAGCTGCACTTCTGGCTTTTTGGAGGTTAATTGGAGATAAGAGTCTCATAGATGTTCCTGCCCAGACTGCCTTCAAATGGAGATCCTCAAATCTCAGCCTCTTGAGTAGCTAGGATGATAGGCGTGAGTCACCAGTGTCTGGCAAACTACTTTGAACTTTAAAAGGAAAACAAGAAAAACAGAAAACAAAAACCCCTCGTTTGCCTGAATGTTTTTATAAAGGGCAGAATGTACAATTTCTCTGTGTTAAAATATTAGTTTTTGTTAATACGTGAAATTTAAAACATGATCAGCAGTTGCTGGGTGCCAGGTGGCTCACACCTGTCACCCTAGCTACTCAGGAGACTGACATCTGAGGATCATGGTTCAAAGCTAGCCCAGACAGAAAAAAAAATCCATGAGACTCTTATCTCCAATGAACTACCCAAAAGCCAAAAGAAGTGGAGATGCGGCTCACGTGATAGAGATCCAGTCTGGAACTAAAAAGCCAAATGGGAGAGGAAGGCCCCGACTTCGAGTCCCAGTAGGGGCATAAAACCAAAATGCTCAGTGGAGATCCTTCCTTCCTCCATCTACTTCCGGAATGGTAACTCGTGTGTGTACAGTGGTCTCTGCCGTCCCTCAGAAAGCTCTAGTGAGCATGCTCTGGGTTGACAGTGATCCTGTCTGAGGAGTCTCCAGGACATAAAGTGAAGAGTTCATAAGCACTTGTCACTCACGGGTTCAACCCAGCCAAGATGCAAGTTGAGACTTCAGCACCTATGAGATTTGACCCTCAACAGCAATGCCAGAAAGGGAAACTGAGCTCTCAGCAAGTTTAGAGGCCAGGATATTTCAGCAACAGGGCTCTGGGATGGTCTGGAATCAAGCCCAAGAACATTAAAATTCTGCAAGCAAGCATCAACAAGACAAACCGGGGTGAAATCTGCCTCTTACCAAGCATTTTCCACGTAATTCCATCAATGGAAGGTGTGGCGTTGGACAAGATTTTACTGTTTCTTTAATTTCTCATCTCTAATTACATATACAAAAGAAACAACAGATACCTTACACATCCCTCTTCACTGGAGAGAGTACACACAGTGTATCATTTCAACAGAGAAACAAATTTCTAGCATATCCATGATTCTTTAAAAAAAATAAAAGAAAAAAGAAACAAAAAATTACATGATGAGTACCTTAATTTAACTGGAACCAAATGGATTACAGTTATTCAAATTCCAAATCAATAAAAAGAGAGGGAGATTTTGGTATCTAGACACATAAATCATTCAGTACAAGACTTTCAGTATCCAAAATATCACAATCTAGCTTTCAATTGGCAGCTATGATTGACTAGCTCTCAAGACAACCAATCCTCCCACTTAGAACAAGCAAAAGCAAATATAAAAATAGAACAATAATGTATTTATGGAGGTGTTTGAGTTTTGTTCAGGTAGCCAGGACAAAATCCTGAAGAGACAAACTCATGGTGGATGTCACGTCTTGCACTGGATTTTGCTTTGCCTGCCAGCCTTGTCTTGTGTTGGGCAAGGTTTCTGATTGTGTGTCTATGCAGTGTTAAAACTCAGGGAGCTTTGGAAACTTGACAAGGTTGCTTAACATGTAGCAGGCTATACATCAGGTGAAGATGGGGTTGATCAACACTGCTTTATACCCATAGCTGACTTTAGAATTTGGTAGAAAAATTCATCAGCTAGGCATAGGTGACTTAGTGAGCCTGTAGTCCTAGCTAGCTACTCATGGGGTTGAAACCTGAGGTTAACAGGTTCAAAAGCCAGCTCAGGCAGGAAAGTCCAAGAGACTCTTATCTCCAATTGATTGCCAACAAGCTGGAAGTGGAGCTGTTGTTCAAATGGTAGAGCACAAAATCTCAGGAACAGCTCCCAAGCCCTGAATTCAAGTTCAATCGTCTTAGAAGGCTGTACAGGACAACACAGATCTGAGATTTCTTTTTCTTTTTCTTTTTGGTGGTAGTGGGGATTGAACTCACACCCCCGTGCTTCTAAGGCAGACATTCTATCACTTACACCACGACTCCAGCCCTCAGAAACTTATCTTTGTTCAAAATTATATGGTATTACAAGATCTGGAACCAATTAAAAAGCAATAAAAATGTAACCATAGCCACCAGGTATTAGAGTTATCAGGTGCAGACTACAGCAACACTTTGCTGAGCATGAGAAGTAAAAGGAAATTGTACAACTGAAGAAGACAATGGTAAATTTAAGGCAGGCAAATAAAACAGGATTCATATTTGCTAGGACCACCCAAAGACCAATCCATAAATCCATCCTGCCGAAAGAATGTCCTAAGAAACCTCCTCCCCTCCCCTAACAAAACCCCTTCTCCAAGGTTCTGATATGATTATGCCTGGCCCTTCTGCAGTCAGCTTGATGGGTGTGGCATCCTAGTAATCTGGATGCTTATCCAATGACATAGAACATCACACAAAGACACATGCACAGGAGAGGAGGGGTATGTCTTGACAGGACCTTTGGGGGGGGGGGGAATCCTAATTAAGACTTCATGTGCTGGGTGCTAGTGGCTCATACCTGTAATCCTAGCTAGTCAGGAGGCTGAGATCTGAGGATCAAGGTTCTGAGTCACCCTGGGCAGGAAAGTTTATGAGAGTATCATCTCCAATAAACCACCAGAAAACCAGAAGTGGGGCTCTGGCTCAAAGTGGTAGCTTTGAGCAAAAGAGCTCAGGGACAGCAACCAGACCCTGAGTTCAAGCCCCATGACCAACAAAAAATAAATGAAAGAAGAAGAAGAAGACAAAATGAAGATGAAGAAGGAGAAGAAGGAGGAGGAGGAAGGAGGAGGAGGAAGGAGGAGGAGGAGGAGGAAGGAGGAGGAAGAGGAGGAGGAAGAGGAGGAGGAGGAGGAGGGAGCAGCAGCAGTAGCAGCAACAAAAGTTCTTTAAATGACAAAATGCAGATACCACAGGCTTACCTGGTTTCATAAATGGCATAAAGTTTTCCATGTTCTTTGACTGCATTCCTGAAAATAAAAAAGAATATAATATAAACTTCCAAATCATTGCTAAGGCCTAAAATTCCTTTATTGAACCTGTTCTCAAATTGAGTCTATTCGGAAAGCTTTTGTGAAATCCAAGAAAAAATAAGAAATGTGAACACAGTTTTTAAAATAATATATATAACTTTAGATCAGCGTAGATTGTTGTTTCTGCTCTGATAGTACCTAATATGATATTAAACCACTGGTTAAAGTCTAAAAGAAAAGAAATGGATATAATAGAAAATTATTTGAGAGCAGTCTTATTGGGCAAAAAGCTTCACAGAAGAAATGTTTTAAGTTGAAATCTGAGTCATGGAAGAAGTTAAACATGAGATTTGCATGAAATCAGAGGCTATACAAAGTTTGTGATTCTCACAGTGACAACAAGCAACAGTTTAGAAAATGAAAACCCATTGTGGTGCCTCGTAATTCTAGCTACTCCAAAAGCTGAGATACAAGGATCATAGTTCAAAGCCATCTCAGGTATTTTAAATCCAAGAAACTCTTATCTCCAAGTAACCACCAAAATGCCAGAAGTGGAGCGGTGGTTCAAGTGGTAGGACTCCAGACTTGAATGAAAAAGCTAATTGAGATTGGGCTCTAATAGCTTACACCTGTAATTATCAATTCAGGAAGCGGAGATCTGAGGATCCCAGTTCAAAGCCAGCTCTCACAGGAAAAAAATCAGAGAGTTTATGTCTCAGTTCACCAGCAAAAAAGCCAGAAGTAGAGCTGTGGTTCAAGTGGTAGAACACCAACCTTGAGTGAAAAAACTAAGGGACAGTGCCCAGGCCCTAAGTTCAGGCCCTAGAACAGGTACAAAAGAAAAACAGATTAAAATGTAATTTTGAGTGGAATAACATAAATGATCAGACAAACCTATATATGGCTAGAAAGGATAACCAAAAATAAAAGTTGAAAGAGAAGAATGAAAACAATAGAACTATATGAAAACAATAGAACTATATGCAAACAATATGACCAATTTAAAAAGATGAGAGTAGATTCATATAACACCATTACCTACAGGAAGCTTAAGTTTATTCATTTCATCCATTCACTCACTCATCCATCCCCTCATTCATTCATTGGGATGTTAGGAATTTAGCTGAGAGCTTCACACCTTCTGTGCAAGTATTCTACCACTGTCCTGAGTCCTCAGCTTTAGAAAGCTAGCTTTAAAGATGAAGACACAAATTAATTTGAAGTCAAAGGATGGAGGAAGGATTATTATACAGACAAAAAAAAATCCTAATTAAAAATTCATATGCTGGGTGCCAGTGGCTCACACCTGCTAGCTACTCTGGAGGCTGAGATCTGAGGATTGTGGTTCAAAGCCAGCCCGGGCAGGAAAGTCCACAAAAGCTTAGGGACAGGACCCAGGTCCTGAGTTCAAGCCCCATGATGGACCAAAAAGAAAAAAAAAGAAAGAAAGAAAAGAAAAGAAATAAGAGTCCAGTGCCTATATATAGTCCCCTCTCTTCTTCGCAATGTGACAGAGCTTTTTAAAATGGCTCTGAACATCTCATTTTAATTTTAGGATTTTTGAATCAGGCTAATACTTTTTCTAGGGCTATCCATTACTATAGGTCCTTGTGAAGTTAATTAATTTCCTGTAATTGCTTTTTACCGAGACCTCCAGTGAAAAGACTTTCCAGAGTTTTGATTCTTGAGTTAGGTCCAATAAAAACAACAGTTTTTGCAATGGCTAGTACATTCATCTAGGGGATCGTGAGACAAGCCAAAAATAACATTTCTCTGGAAAGGAGCCTGTGAAGGAGTTCAAACTCCACTCTACTTTCTCCAATTATTGCCAGACTGTTTGCATTGTAGGGTACCACAGCACAGGCAAAGCTAGGGAAGAAGCTAAAGTTCACCTAACCTACCGTTCTTAGCAATAGTCTTGCTATTTTTCTTCAGTAAATGCTCACTGAATTGCTTCATGATCTTGGTTAATTTCCGGAGTTCAAAACTTTGATTCTTACCATTTTCCTGTTTGTTTTTGTTTGTTTGTTTATTGTAAAAATACCGTATGGAGGGGTTACAATTACATGGGCAAGATAATGAGTACATTTCCTATCAAGCATTGTTGCCTCCTCCTTTGTTTCCCCTTCCCATCCCTTCCCATTCCTCCCCTCTCCCCTTCCCCTCCACCAAAGTTGTAAAGTTTGTTTTTCAACATAACGACTTGTACATCTCATTGTTGCAATGGGTACACCTGTATCCCTATTTAAATGATTTGTTTTTTCCCCTTCCCCTCCATAAATTATACCAACATCAAATACAGTGAAAGCAGGGGTTATACCATGGGGGAGGGACATACAAAGCAACAAAGAAATCATCTTATAAATATGTTAGAAACAATTATATAAAAGAAAAAACATTTGAATACTTACTTTGGGGTTCATTTCACCTAACATCAACTTATCTGACCTTTTCTGCTTGTCTCAGACATATACTATTTATTGCAAATAAAGGAAACCATGGGACCTATGTTTCTTTGGGCCTGGCTTACTTCACTTAATATAATTTTTTCCAAGCCTTTCCATTTCCTAACAAATGCAGCAATGTCATTCTTTCTGATGGAGGTATAGAATTCCATTGTGTGTATATACCACATTTTCTTGATCCATTCATCTACTGAGGGGCATCTGGATTGGTTCCATATCTTAGCTATGGTAAATAATGCTTCAATGAACATAGTTGTGCTGGTAGCTTTAGTATGTTCTTGTTTGTGATCATTCGGGTAAATGCCCAAAAGTGGGATTGCTGGGTCATAGGGGTGGGTTTTATATATATATATATATATATATATATATATATATATATATATATATATATATATATATATATAAAGACTCTTGGGAGATTCTCCCTCTTCTGTTTTCACTAAGGCCACTCCCAATGATTTTTTTAAATTAACTTTTATTAATTGTCATATTTCATAGGTTTGTTCATTTTATCCTGTTATACATTATTCTAATAAATTGTAGGAAAAGGTTTCCATTCAGTGTGTCAAGCTAGAAGTACAATCTTGATTAGTATCACCCCTTCCATCCTTCTCTCTCCATCTCCCCCAACCCATCCCTCAGTTTTCCTAGTTCTGGTTTCACTTGTGGACATTAGAAGTGCAGTTTCCCATCCAATAGATATTTGAGGATGGTGCTGGAGCTTTTTCATGAGTGAATGGAGACACTCTGGACCAATGACTCAGGAGCATTGCATATTTGTTAAGTAAGTTTTCATTGGCTCCCAAACCTTGTTCAAAAATAATGAGAGCGGAATTGTGTTAAGTGAGGTAAGCCATGCTCAGAGAGATGAACAACACATGTTGTCTCTCATATGTGGAAGCTAGATGTAAAATACATCTGGACGTGATAATGTATGCAGGACTTCAGAAAAGCTCACCCTTAAGGGAGGACTGCAAAGGCGTAACTTCTCTGAACATTTAAAATACTCTATCAAAACCAACTCCAGGAAATGGAAACATGAGTTTCCTTGTTACTGTTGTTGGTGATGGTGGTGGTTTGGTTTTGCTTAGTTATTTTTTTCTTTTTGGGGGGAATAAAGGAGGGTTGCACAAAGGGAGGGAGGAAAGGTAAACAAATGCAGACATGCTATTCAGTATACACAATGTGGAAAATGAACTATGGAACTTGTGGGCAGGACTGGGAAGAGGGAAAGGAAAGGGTGACATTGTCCAAAAAAAAGAAATATACTCATTAACTGACATGAAATGGTATCTCCTCTGTATAACACCTTTATAATTACAGTAAAATTATACATATATATTTATTATTGATTGATTGATTTTGGTTGGTCATGAGCTCGACTTCAGGACCAAGGCTCTGTCCTTGAGTTCTTTTACTCAAGCTCTACTACTTTGAGCCACAGTGTCACTTCCAGTTTTCTGGTGGTTGATTGGAGATAAGAATCTCACAGATTTTCCTGCCAAGGCTGACTTTGAACCTCTATCCTCAGATCTCAGCTTCCTGAGTAACTAAGATTACAGGTGTAAGCCATTAGTGCCAGGCTCAATAAAATTATTTTTGAAAATGCACAAGAAGAAAAAAGAAGAAGAAGAAGAAGAAGAAGAAGAAGAAGAAGAAGAGGAGGAGGAGGAGGAGGAGGAGGAGGAGGAGGAGGAGGAGGAGGAGGAGGAGGAGGAGGAGGAGGAGGAGGAGGAGGAGGAGGAGGAGGAGGAGGAGGAGGAGGAGGAGGAGGAGGAGGAGGAGGAGGAACGGGCTATTGATTTAGGTTTCTCGTGGATGTGATTACAAACTTGTGGGAAGAAGACACAGAATGTGGTGCTCCAGCAAAGACTTCTGGGTATTACAGAGGACAGAGGCACACTGGGAATGTGGCATGGTGGTAGAGTGCTAGCCTAGCATGCATGAAGTCCTGGGATCAATTCCTAAGTACCACATAAATAGAAGAAGCCAGAAGTGGCACAGTGGCTTAGAGCACTATCCCTGAGCAAAAGAAGCTCAGGGACAGTGCCCAAGCCCTGAGTTCAAGTTCCAGGACTGGGAAAGCAAACAAGGAAGGAAGGAAGGAAGGAAGGAAGGAAGGAAGGAAGGAAGGAAGGAAGGAAGGAAGGAAGGAAGGAAGGAAGGAAGGAAGGAAGGAAAGGTGATACATTAGACTGTCAGGATTGAAAACTTTTTGCAAACATTTTGCCAACATCCCAGAAGGAGTGGAAAGATGGATTTCTATATCACATGCCCACATGGGTTTGAATACCTCAAATGAAGAACTCTCCAAGCTCAACAGTAAAACAAAACAACATAATTTCCCATAGTCCAGTTATAATATAGGAATCACACATTAATACTTCACTCAATTATCGACTGAGCACCACCTCAAGATCATTAGGCACAGGGAAAGCTCAAACTGGACCTACAGTGAAATAGCGCACCTTTATCAGAGTGGCCAAAGCAAACATCAGACTGTATCAGTTGCTGGAAAGGATGGAGATATTCAAGCACAGGCTTGCTTGGCTCATTTGCTGGTGGAAATGTAGTGAAATTCGGCCAAGTAAACATTCTGGTAGTTTCTACAAAATGAAAACATGAAAATGCCACACAACCTAGGAATCACGCTTCGAGTCATTTATTGCAGATGAAGGAAAAACCCACGTCCAGACAATGTTTATAGCAGATTTTGTTCTTAGTGGCAAAGACGAAATGGCCCTGATATCCTTCAATACAGGGATGTTTGTGCAGACTTTTGGTTAATCCATGCCAGGAATTACTGTCACAGGAAACGACAAAAGTACTGATGCTACCAGATACTGAAAAAAAATCCTGTCCAGTTATGCTGAAAAACCAGTAGATACGTATATTAGCAAGGAATTGATTGGATTTATTGTAGAACATGGAACCATTTTGGTTGGTCCATAAAAAGAACAAAAGTTATAAAGCAATAAAAAAAATCCACAGAAGCAATATGTAATAGAGTTGGATAAAATTTAAGAGTCTACCTTGGTGTTGGTGGCTCACACCTGTTATCCAAGCTATGCAGGAGGCTGAGATCTGAAGCTCAAGGTTTGAAGCCAGACTATGTAGGAAAGTGTGCGAGACTCTTATCTTCAGTGAGCCAGCAAAAAGCTGGAATTGGAGCTGTGGGCTCAAGTGGTAGAGCGCCAGTCTTGAGTGAAAAATGCTAAGCAACAAGAGTAAGGCTCTGCATTTACACGCTAAGAGCAGCACAAAAATACTTAAAAGGTCCAAATTTTATATTATCATGGTCAAAATATAGAATAAGAAGGTGGTATTCCCAAGAACCAAGTAGAAAACAATTATCAATATAAAGCATCCTGATTCTATATCAAGAATAATAAAATCCATCTGAAAACTCTGTAATGGCAGGAAAATGTTAATGATAGAACATGAAACTACATCATGGTGCAAAACCTTTCCTGGGTGTGCGTAGTGAATAGGAAACATTTTTAACAGTGTGTAACCTTTAGTATTGTCATGTGTTAGTTTTTGTACTGAGTTCACGAACCATTTTATAATAATCTATTGGGTGATACGCTATGGATAAACTTTAAACAGTAAACTTATCATAAGAAAATATTTTTAAAGGTAAAAGGAATCTTGTGTATATAATGTAAATTCTGAAAAAAATTAAACATTAGAAGGGTATGTATATAAATATATGCAGATATATGCATATATTTGCATTTGCATATATGCAAACAATAAAGGCCAGCCTGGTCTAGATAGTGTGACCTTGTCTCCAGTGAATGGCTAGCACTGTTGCTTAGTGGGGAAGCACTTAGTTAGCCTAGCTGAGGCCCTAGGTTTGAACCATAAGACTGTCAAGTAAAAAGGAAAAATAGGTGTATTCCAAAACAAGTTACTCACAATCATGCTGCTAGTTATTTTTCTTGTCACCTGTGGAGTCCTTACTGCCGTCAGATAATGGACTGTGATTAAAAGGAATCAACCTCATTGAATGGGATGGAATTGTACTAGGAGTTCAAGCCCCAGTACCGACACACACAAAAGAAAATAGTGTCATTTCAGAATTTTCAACCAACTTCATTTTATATTTTCTCCCGAGGCTCTGAAACTTTCATAATCTTAGTGATGAGAAGCCTTTTGCTTTTTATCTTTCCTTGCTAGGGAAAGACATCTTGGGAAGTAAATGGCTAGCAAATTGAATTTCTTCTGCCCAGCGAAGCCCTTTTCAATGCAATCAATTGTAATGCAAGTGGTAGCTTCCACAGAAAGTGTAGCAGCCCCAGAAATATTCACATCACGGAGAAAAGCTAGAGTCAGTGTGAGAAGGGAAATATTTGTGGAGCCATCAGATACATATGAGCATTACCATAACATTGTTAACATGATCGCATGCCATCTTTATCTGAGATGAACCAATCAGCTCCCTCCATTTCCCTGGTTAGTTCTGCCTCTTTCTGGGCAACCCTGGTCTTTTTGTAAATGGTCCACATTTCTCTGATCCCAACATTAGCCGGTGTTTATTATGGAATTAATATGAGTTTTACAGTACCAGCCTCTAGTATGCAAGCATAACTTCATTACTTCAAATTAATATGCTACCATAAAACTTCTCCTGCCAAGAAACAGAACACTTATGGTGTCCAAGTAATCTCTGAGCAGTGCATTGTAAGTTCAAGTTCCATTCATGGACACCAAAATATTTTTAAGCTTCGGATTTTTTTCTCCCCAGAGCTAAGGACTGAATTTAGGGTCAGTACTTGCCAGGCAAGTACTCTTCCACTGAGCTAAACCACCAACCCTTCTGGTTTTAATTTTTATCTTTATTTTAGACTGTCTAGCAGATGTGCAGATTGGGTCATAATGTAGACCATGCTGTATCCTTGAGAACTGTTGATACAAACTTTTTTTGGTGGTGGTAGTAGTGGGCTTGAACTCAGGGCCTGGGCACTATTCCTGAGCCTCTTTGTGCTCAAGGATAGCACTCTATCACTTGAACCACAGCACCATTTCTAGCTTTTTCCAAGTTGTTCATTGGAGGTAAGAGTCTCATGGACCTTCCTTCCCAGGCTGGCTTCAAACCATGATCCTCAGATCTCAGCCTTCTGAAAAGCTAGGATGACATGTGTGAACCACTAGAGTACAGCATGAACATTTTTTATATGTTTATCTGCTGTCTTTTCAGTTCACTTGCTTTTTAAAAAATGGATTGTATATAATTTATTTTAAATGTATTAGGAGGAAGAAGGGGAAGAAAGAGAAGACAGAGAAAGAAAAGAAGGTGGAGGAAGGACAGAAAGAGGGAAGGCAGGCAGGAAGGCAGGCAAGAAGGAAGGAGGGAAGGAAGGAGGGAAGGAGGGAAGGAAGGAAGGAAGGAAGGAAGGAAGGAAGGAAGGAAGGAAGGAAGGAAGGAAGGAAGGAAGGAAGGAAAATACATTTGAGAGCATCTTCCAAAAGGACACTCTTGTTGTTCAAACAAAACATGAGATCAGTAGATATTTGAGAATGAAAAAAAAAATTTGTCTACTTCATTGAAAACACAAATGTGAAATTTCTATTCATAAAATAGACACTTCAAAGAAATAAAGCAGCTCATTTATGGGAATGATTAAAATGTATTAATCTGGGAAGCTAAATACACTTATTTATCATTAAAATCCAAGAAAATACTAATGCAAGTATAGAAAATTTCAGCATGATGAATGAGAGAAAATGGGTCTTCTGACCAGAGGTAAAGCATGTGGATATGTTTTCAGATTATGTGGTCTCTACAAATGTTCAAATGTCTTGTGGTAACATACCCTTATGGTATACTGAAAATCACCCCAAATCTTGACAGGTATAGGCAAAATATGTTCTTTCAATAACTTACAATTCATTTAACCCCATGGCAAAAGATCAAGACAAATTGCTCTCCACTTAGAAATTAACCTATGATTCTAAAGAACAAATCAAAGTTTTAAGTAATTTCAAGAAAATTATATAACCAAATCCACTGAAGTTCTAGGAAACAACAAACAAAATCATGAGGTCCAAATGTATAGTTATAAAAATATAGCTTCATTTGGGAAAGAAAATAATGGTTGAAATTAATAACTAAATGCACATTGCATGTAGGTAGGCAGTGCAAAGTACATTTTAAGAAGTAGGTGAGCAGAGAGTAAATATAAAACATTGAATAGGAGCTGGGAAGGTGGCTCAGTGGTAGAGTGCTTGCCTTGCATGCATGAGGCCCTGGATTCGATTCCTCAGTACCACATAAGCAGGAAAAGCCAGAAGTGGCACTGTGGCTCAAGTGGTAGAGCACAAGCCTTGAGCTGAAGAGCTGAGGGACATACCCAGGCCCAACAACAACAACCATTGAATAAAGTGATTAGCAAAGCCATGAACTTTCTCAGTGAAAGAGGGAACAGGAAAAGAAATCATACCAAACAAGAGATACTTAATGAATCTAAGAAAAACAATAAATACGAGGTGCACACACAAGACCCACCACGCACCACAGACACATGAAAAAAGAATGAGAAACTATGAGAAAATGTTTGTCTTAACAGTCTCTGAACACATATTTAGACAAAATAAGCACTTCCCAGAAAGAAAGAAATCTTGCCCAAACAAACCTAGAAATAAAAAAATAATAATAATAACAGACATCTGGGAACAAAATTAGAATGGCATCCTAAGTTTCCTGTTTGCTTGATTTTTGTTTATTTGTGTTTCTTCTGCCTCCCAAGAACCATCCTGCAGTGTTGGTTTGGAGAAAGCAATGGAGACAGAAAAGAGGAGGTATCTTTGACAGGGGCCAGTACAGAGGAACTTTCGTAATTCCCAGAATAAGGGAATATGGTCAAACACCATCAAAGTCCAGGCTCCCTAGAACAATGGCTTTTTAGCTGGTGCAAACGGGGTAAAGCATGGTACAACATGGAACCCACCACCAAATGCTTCCTTACCCATCACCCGCAAGGAGGAAACCGTGAACCAATTGAAAAGCCTCATAAAATGAGTCTGAAGGAAACTAGTGTCATTCAGGAAAGCCCCTCTGGCCTTCAACTGACAAAGGGAACGTATTTCATGGAGAACACTGGTGGAGAAACTATATTGAAGCAGCTTAGGGGGCCAGAAACATGAAACGAGCACTTCCTGATCAAAGGTCAAAGGAGCCACGGCACATGGCAACAGACTTAAATTAAGCATCTTAGGGGATGTTGGGAAAGAGAAGGCTCAAAAATGAACCAAATGAGCCCTAGGGAACAGGGTGAAAGGGCACCACAGAGAACTCTGGAGATGGAGCCAGGTTTGCGCCTATCAGCCTTAATCCCTAGCGGCTCAGGAGCAGATGTGCAAGGACTATTTTGGGTACTTTTAAGACAGTGCCTTGAGTCATGAAGTTGAAAAGGCCACTTTGGGCCATCTGCTCTTCCCACACAGGCCCTCCTGATAAAGCAGAAAAGGATCCGAATCAAATTTGCAAGTACTTGGAAAATGTGTACATGGATTATTAAGTATCTCAACAAATAAGAAAAATCTCACAGCCAAAAATGTGGATTAAAAAGAAATACAAAGACAGAAACTACTAGCAAAGCCCGAGGCTGGTGGCTCACTCCTGTCACTAGCTCCTCAGGAGGCTGAAATCTGAGGTTCAAAGGCAGCACGGGCAGGGGTCGGTGAGACACGCTTTATCTCCAATGAAGCACCCAAAAGCCAGAAGTGGAGCTGTAGCTCCAAGTGGTAGAGAGCTAGCCTTGAGAAAAAAACAAAATAGCTCAGCGACAGCACCCTGAGATCAAGCACCAGGATCAGCAAGCACACATGTGCACACATACGCATGCGCACGCACACACACACACACACACACACACACACACACACACACACACACACACACACCTCACCAAAGGCTAAAGGGAAGGAGAGATCAATCAGTGAAACACAGGAGATATTTAGAAGAGTAAAAGTGATGATGGATACAGACATCATGAACGCGTCCATTTCAGCAGACTGCACAGTCTGATGATGTAAGCTGTGATGTTCATGAATAGGAATTTAGCAATAATGGTTCATCAGTTGCAACAAATATACCGGATCAAGGCAATGTATTAGAAAGAAGGGAAACAGTCCAGGGAGAACAAGTAGAATGCATTTGTTCTTCTACTCAATGTTTGTGCAAACCTGAAGCTGTTCTAAAATATATATATATGTTTATTAACTCTTTGTGATGCTCTATTAGGAAAAGTATGTAATCTAATAAAAAGGTTCCGATTTAATCTTCTCATTCAATCTAATCAAAGAAACGAGAAGAAAGGCCTCTGTGTGTGTGTGTGTGTGTGTGTGTGTGTGTGTGTGTGTGTGTACTGGGGCTTGAACTCAGAGCCTTGCATTCTTGTCTGGCTTTTTCCACTGGAGGATAGTGTTCTACCACTGGAGCCACAAATCCACATCCAAGAAAGGCATTTTTAATCAATGAAATGAGAAAGGTATTATTGTAAAAGGCTAGACTCCTCCCTGAATGTATGTTATTAATGTTTAACAGAAAATAAAAAATAAACTTCAATATTTTCAATGTTGATAGTGAGATCCTAGGATGAATAGAAACTGATGCCAGGAGACATTAACATACCTGTCTCAGACGAAGATCAGAACGTCAAAACACTGTTAGGTTTTAGAAGACAAAAATTAATCAATAAAGGAATGCGAACAGAATGTGTTAACCTCAAAGTCAATTATTGGAGAACACAAGTTCTTTTCATAAAAATATATGAAATTGAGCTGGCCGCCTTTAATCTTAGCAACTCAGAAGGCTGAGAGCTGAGGACTGTGGTTCAAAGCCAGCCTGGGCAGGCTCTTATCTCCAATTATCTCCAATTAAACATCAATGATAATAACAATATTTTTAAAGCCAAAATAGGAGTTGTGGTTCAAGTGGTAAAGCACTAGTCTTATTGCTGAACACAAAAGCCCAAGGACAGTGCCCAGGCCCTGAGTTCAAGCCCCAATCTTTCAGATGCACACTCATGAGCACACACACACACACATATGATTACAATACTTATTGTACACGTGTGAAAATTGAACCAGGTAACTTGAGGGAATGGGTGGGGTCGGGAGAGAAGGGGAAGAATGACGGAAGAGGTGGCACTGATCAAGATATTTTGTTCTCATAAAGTGACACGTTGAATTGAAATTCCTTTTTTTTTTTTGGTTGGTCATGGGGCTTGAACTCTGGGCCTGGGTGCTGTCCCTCAGCTCTTCAGCTCAAGGCAAGCGCTCTACCATTTGAGCTACAGCGCCACTCCCGGTTTTCTGGTGGTTTATTGGAGATAGGAGTCTCACAGTCTTTCCTGCCCGGGCTGGCTTTGAACCACGATCCTCAGATCTCAGCCTCCTGAGTAGCTAGGATTACAGGCGTGAGCCACCAGCGCCTGGCTGAAATTCCTTTGTACCACTACATAAGCACAATACAATAAAACAATAAAAACAATATATAACATAATAGCTGGGGGAAAACTTCCATACATCACAACAAATATCATGTAGTAAAACCATAAAAGAAATACATAAAGGGCCAAAACAGGATTTCTCTCCAGTACCTTAATAAACTCTCCATTTTAAAAGCTCTTGGTTTAAAGAAAAAAAATTGCTAAAAAATAAGAAATCAGACTGTTGAAAATATAATTGTCTGAGGTCTACATCAAATGGATTATGAGATTAAGAATAGAAGAAAATTAAATTTAGTCATTAAGTCGGTTAGCATGAGAACAGTGGTATAATGTAGAAATGCTGTCGCTAAAAAAAGGTTTAACACATGAAAAGTATAACTTGAGTTTTCTTTTTCATTTTCCCGTAGGTTTTTTTTTTAAACCAGCATCAATTAGCTGTACAAATGGGTTTCATTCTGACAAGTCCATATACGTGTACAAAATACCTGGTTCACATTCTCCCCTTGCTGTTTTGCCCAAGGTGGTCTAGAACTCTTGGACTCTCCTATCTTACCCTTCCAAGTAACTTTGACTACAGGTGTGAACCACCTCACCCACCCTGCTTGTGTGTCTTTTGACATTTAATTTTCAGCTTAATTCCACTGTCGACTGACGGACTGTTCTTAATTGTTTTGTTCCCCAATTCCAATATTGTGTTTCTGTGTGTGATCGAGCGAAACTGAGTTCTTAAAATCTTCTGTAGATTGACTTGTTCTTCTGTTATAGAAAAGCAAAATCAGACTCAGAGAAGTAAGTAAACCTCTTCCATGATGATGGCAGAAGTGGTGGGTTTTTTTTTTTTCCTTCTCTTTTTAGTTCTCACACTTTCACAAATCGTCTATTTCTTGAGACACAACAACGACTTTTGAATAGTCACATCTTGCTTAGCAAGCGATGTGATTCCTCTCTTCAGCTCTAGAAATAGTCTTTGCTTCAAAATCCTTTTGATCCAATATCAAATGGCTTTACAGTGTGTCTATGGTTTATCTTTTACTTCCAAACATTCTAGATCCTTGTTGATATGTCTTCCTTACAACAGCGCATAAGGAAGTTATCTTGAGATCTTCTGTGGTTATTTTTATTTTACTAATTTATTTTTTTGTTGGTCCTGGGGTGTGAACTCAGGGGCTGGGCGCTCTCCCCAAGCTTTTTGGCTCAGTTACAGTTCTACCACTTCGAGCCACAGCACCATTTCCAGTTTTCTGGTGGTTAATCAGAGATTAAGAATCTCACAGACTTTCCTCTCTGGGCTGGCTTTGAACCATGATCCTCAGGTCTCAGCCTCCTGAGTAGCTAGGATGATAGGTGTGAACCACCAGAGCCTGGCTTTCAGTGGTTAGAATTTAGAATTCCATGTATCCTGATCTACCAAGGCCAAGATAAATGATTACTTTTGCTACTTCCCACACAAATGTGGATACATTTGTGACTTGAGTCTTTCTTCCTTTCCAAACCCACAAGGTAAATAGGACCTTCCATATAACCTTACTCCATCTTTCTCCCTTCCAATGTGCAGTTATTTGATATTACGGCTAGTCATGACTCAGCCACGAGCCTCTTATGATTCATATTTATAGATAACATAAGAAAGCTCACAGGCTTTATATAAGCTTGGCCAGAGAGAGCTCATAAAACACAATGGATAATGCACAAACTCTTGAGGTATCACCAAAATATCGACACATCTATTAAAGGCCAGCTTTTTGGCTTTGTTAATCTTGTCATCAGAGAAAGAGGGAAAAATTAAAATATTTCTAAGTGCAGTCCAACTTAGAAGGGGTATAGAACTAGAATAGATGAACCTATTTTTGACAGACTGATTTTTCTGTACAGTGTACCTGCTCAGTGAAAAGAGCAGGATACAATCATTCCATGTAGTATTGTACTGCTTAGAAAGCAAGTGAGCTGGGCAGGCGCCGGTGGCTCACGCCTGTCATCCTAGCTACTCAGGAGGCTGAGCTCTGAGGATTGCAGTTCGAAGCCAGCCGGGGAAAGAAAGTTTATGACGCTCTGATCTCCAATCAACCACCTAAAAAACAGAAGTGGGGTTGTGGCACAAAGTGGTAAAGCACTAGCTTTGGGGGGCGGGAAAAGAAAGAGCTCAGGGCAGCACCCTGGCCCTGAGTTCAAGCCCCATGTCTGACAAAAGAAAAATGAAACAGTAAATTAACTTTCCAGGAGCAACTGTTACAACTGAAATGAAACAGCTCTTCTTCAGAACAACACAAGACAGCAGTGGCTCTCAGGAGAGTAAGGGTTCCCCCTAGGACTGGAATGTGGCAGACCAGGATGCAGGAAATCCTAAAGTAACCGTCCCAAGACAGGAAAGCCAACTGCCCCATCTGCTGCTTCTACTCAGGAAGGATGATGCTTTCCAGCAGAGGGCGCTGTTGAAAATTATTGTTGCTGTGGGTTGGGGAGAAGAGGGGGGAGGGGGAGCAGGAGGAGGAGGAGGAAGAAGAAAAGGGGAAGAAGGAGGAGGAGGAGGAGGAAGAAGGGGAGGAGGAGGAAAAGGAAAAGGAAGAGGAGAGAGGAGGAAGAGAAGAAGGGAGAAGAAGAAGAGGAAGATGAGGGAGACAAAGAGAAAGGAGGAGAAGAAGGAGGAGGAGGAAGGAGGAAGAGGAGAAGACAAAGAGGAGGAGGAAGAAAAAGAGGAGAAAGAGGAGAAGGAGGAAGAAAGAAGACAAAAGAGGACATTCACTGTGGAAATAGGCCATGGGACTGCCTTGATGCTTAGAAATCAAATTTATGATATCTCTTGTTCAGAAAAAAATAAAATCCCCAAATAGAAAAGGCTTATATTGTTACAAAACCAAGTTTATATCACTATAGTAGAAAAAAAAACCACAAAACAACTCTTCATTGGAGGATTTAAATAGATAAATGCATCATTACCCAAGTCAGGTTAGTAAGCTACAGAGAGGGAGATTACCACTAGGACCAACAAAAAAACAAGTTTAGACCTGCTAGGATTTTAGGTAGCAGACTGTTTTGGCACCATAGAAAATTAGCCATGACATTACTATAGATTCTAAATACAACACTTGTGTAGGGATACAGCATCTATGTGCACAGCTGATTAAAAACCAGCAAGGAACAAGAGACAAGGCAGATTTATTGAATAATCCCAACACAACTTTTAGAAAATGAATATCCTCATTAAGAAGAAAGTCTTACCCATGGCTTAAATAAATGAGACAGCAGGAAGGGAAATTAGAAAACTGACAAATAAAAGGAAACGTAGCCCAGGAAAGCAAGTCGTAGAATATGTGTAGGCTTAAGAACTAACGGATGGCAGAATGAGAGGTCATGCTGATGGCTCATTAATATTCCGAAATGAGAAAACAAATTCAAATGAAAAGCTGTGATTTTCCCAAGGCCTATCAAAGCCATGCAAACCAACAGACTACAAACAGAAGTACTTGATAGATTCTATGTAGAAAAAAAAATTAAAATGTGTACTTTAAACATACTTAAGAAAAAATATCACAAGGCCAACTGGAGAGAGAGAGCAAAGAGGAACTACTATTACTGACCAAAGAAGAAAGACAGTATCGTTCTCAAAATAGCAACCATGCAATTCAGAAGTTCCAACAAGAATTATGTAGGACAAAAAGAATGTCAATGGGTAGTTATACCCTCACCAGATCAACTTTCAACCCTGATTAAGGCACAAGGCATTTCTTAAGATTAAAATAAATAAATAAAAAGGAAGAGTGAGCCAGTGGTGGCTCATGTCCTGATGCTCACCTTCCTGCCTTTGCTTCTGTATTTGTCTCTCCTCTGTCATTTTCCATCCAGCCTTTTCTTGGATGTCCAAATGGGCTACCATCTTTCCTAGGAATTTTCCCTTTTTTCTCCTACTCAGTCCTACCCTTTCTTCCTCCTTGACAGCCTGTGGAAGCAGAGCACCTACAAATCCTCTCCACATGCAGGTGAATCAGTGAGTTTATCATCCAATTTGTGAGGTAACTCATGTATTACGTTCCTACCATAAGCTGGCCCTGTGCTGTATGTATGGAGTCCATGTTTGCTTTTGCACTAGATTTACCTCTGCTCAAAGCTTTCTCTATAGATAGCTGTTAGGTAATTTCCTTTCCTTTTTTCTTTCTTTCTCTCACTATCTTTCTTTCTCTCTCCCTTTCTCTCTCTCTCTCCCTTCCTTCCTTCCCTTTTCATTCCTTTCTTTCTTTGGTCATGGGGCTTGAACCCAGGGCCTGGGCACTATCCCTGAGCTGTTTTGCTCAAGGCTAGTACTCTACCACTTTGAGCCACAGCAATACTTCTGGTTTTCTGGTGCTTCATTGGAGATAAGAGCATCAGGGACTTTCCTGCCCCAACTGGCTTTGAACCACAGTCCTCAGATCTCAGCCTCCTGAGTAGCTAGGATTACAGGTGTGAGCCACCACCACCCAGCAAAAGTGTTCAATGGGTCACCTGATATATAGGTAGTACAATAACTACCACAATTAACTCATTCACATACAATATATTATATTACATTTCAAAGTAACCATCTTCTTTGAATTAGTCAAATCTGCCCTCTTATGTTTCGAGTATACAGTGGAGTTGTGTTAGTGCTGTCATAATGGCATTTATTAAACTTCTAGATTTTTTTAATCCAGTTTATACTCTTTGATACACATCCCTCCCATTTCCTCCCACTCCAACCTCTGCCAACTAGCATGCAACCCAGTAATCCTAATTCTTTTTGTGTATCTATGTACAAATACACACACACACACACACACACACACACACACACAATTTGTCCTGGGAAGCAACCTAGAGTTTCACACAGTTTAGGCAAGTGCTCTATCACGAGGCTACTCTCCCAGCCCACTACTGGATATTGATTCACAGAAAACAAAAATCCCCATGTGGAAAAAGGTCTGCACACTCCCATGTCTGCTTTCTTATACTTTGCACAATAGCCAAGATGTGAAAGCAACTTAAACATCTGTTGATGGATGAATGGATAAAAGAAATTTTGGTCCTCAGAAAAGGGCATATTATTTAGCCTTATCAAAGAGGGAGATCCTGCCATTTGCAACAACAGGGAAGAAAGTAGGGCATTTTCTTCTAAGGGAAATGAGCCAGGCACAAACACCACATAACCTCACTAACCTGGTGGAAGGTGTTTTCACCTTCCAATTTTCATTCCACATGCAGAGTGTTGTCTGTGCCCAGCGGAATATACAGTCAAGACTTTGGGGGGGTTCAATGTCCACTCCCTAGGCTAGCTTTTGAATCAAGTCTAGCTGTGTTTTAGCCTTTCATACTGGAAGGTTTAAAAAAAAAAAATCAAGCCAGGTGCAACGTTGAGGTTGTATGGCACTCGAGCTCCCTCTACCGCTGTCCAGAATTAAAACTGCGATTGCCTGATTTCATTCAAAAAAAAAAAAGGAGGGGGGCGCAAGGGAAGAAATGAGAATTCAGCCGATAAAGCGTTATTTCTCAGGACAAACACTGGAGTTATGAAAGAAAGGCAATAAATATTCTCCCAGAAATGTGAGCTTCTATAAGATGTTGGTCTTTCCTTACTCCTCCATCCATCAGGTAACCAACCATTCCATCACACTGATTACTAATTATATGTTTTAGTAAATTACCAAGAGTCCTGAGTGATACCACTCTACCACAGAAGGAAAAGGGATTCAAGGCATAGACGTAAATACTGTTATGAGGAAAGAATCTCATACAGGGCAAATTTCATATATATGATAAAAAGTGTTGACAATGAAAGGTGTCATTTACCCCCAACATGAAAAATGTAAACATCAGAAGAACTTATTTACCTAAAGTTGATATTTTTATTCATTAAGAATTAATGTCCATAGGTCTCATTAATTCAAAAATAATCTGCTGCTTACATTTCTTTCCTTCCTTCCTTCTCCTTCTTTTCTTCTTTTCTTCCTTCCTTCCTCCATCCTCCCTTTCTCTCGGTCCTCTCTTTCTTTCTTTCTTTCTTTCTTTCTTTCTTTCTTTCTTTCTTTCTTTCTTTCTTTCTTTCTTTTCTTTCTCCCTTCTTTCTTTTCTCCCTCTCTCTCCCCTTCCTTTCTAAAGTTATTCTAAATCATTTGGTGTGTCCATCTGTAAAGCTTTGTCCTTATCCATTATTTTGGACTTTTCTGTGTATATTATGTTGATAGGGAAAAAGATACCATGTTGATTGCAAAACCCTATTGAGTCTAGTTTTAAATTGGAGCTTAAGTCGAATATGCAACTTATTTTGGAGGTTTTGGTATATGTAGCCTTTGGACCTTTGAGGAAGTAGAACTATGTATACCACAGTGTGTGGTAGAGGAAGTTTCTCACCACGTGGCAGCCAAGAAACAAAGAAAGGAAGATGAAGAGTCATGGGTCTCAATACCCCCTTCCACGGAAGTTCCCAATAACCTACAGGCCTATCATGAGGCCTCGTGGAAAGATTCTACCACCTTCTAAGACCAAGACTAGAACACCTGTGCTTTAGGGAACATTCAAGATCCAAAGCATAGCAACAGTTAAAGAACTCTTAGTGATACGGTTTGCAAACTCAGAAGCATTTGTTCAACTTATCTATATATGAATTGGGAAAGACTTTTGAACGAGTATCTTGTCATTCTCATATTTCATTAAGAATCATTCAAGTCGGAGTTATTTAATGCTGTGGCTGAAGTGTAGAATTGTGCCAACCGTTCCTGTATGTTTTACACAGTGTGTTTGTGTCCTGTACCTGGGAAATATTTGTGTGTGTGTGTGTGTGTGTGTGTGTGAATACTAGGGTGTGAACTCAGGCCCCTCACACTCTCTTGGTGCTTTACCACTTGAGCCACACCTCCACTTCCAGCTTTTTGCTGGTTTATTGGAAATGAAAGTCTCACAGCTTTTCTGCTGGGGCTGGCTTCCCACTGGACTTCTCAGATCTCTGTCTCTTGAGTAGCTGGGATTACACATGGGAGCAACCGATGTCCAGCTTACTTGGGGAAGATTTCAGAATTTCTAGATGGCGCGAAAGGGCCGCACTGTGTTCATCCGAACTGGAGCACCCCAGAGCACCCCGGAGGAGGGGCCATGTGGAGAAATACTGAAGATACTGTTCCCCCAGGAGTTAGAAAGCTGCTTTTCTCTGCAATCATTCTGTCAAAAGACACTAGAAACCATGCCATCGCCCACACAAAGTGGACCCACACGACGCGCAATGTGTTCTCACGGGTTTTTTTCTAATCCAATCGTGCACATTTCCCCCTCCGGGGTGCTCACACACAAGAGACACCCGCCTCCTGTGGAAACACTATGTGGTGACTTGGAAAGGAAGGGAGGTGTTGTTTTCCCATCCGTTTGGCTGGCGGTGTCTCCAGCGGCCCTGCCTCTCTGCCCATTTGTCTTTAGCGCCATCCTCATGTCAGACCGGGCACCAGTGAGCTAGCACACCAACGTGATCACGGGGACAAACCTGCTGTGCTTTGCTCCTGGTGCCAGGCTCGCGAGGATCCGCTGGGGAACCCCATCCTGGGGACCCCAGATTCGCTTTCCCAGCGACACCCCTACCCATGCCCTCAACCTCAACCAATGATCAAAAAGGCTTGCCAAGGAATTGGGACTCCAGACCCAAATAGGTAGAGATTTGAATCGAATCCCTTTGAGGCGCGCTCTGGTTTTCCTTTCCACAGCAATGAATCAGTGTGTGGCTGGGAATTCAGAGAAAGCGGGCCTCTGTCCCCCTACCTCCTTTTCTTAAAAGAATAAAGAAGAAGAAGAACAATTCTTTCCTTGAAAGGATAGAATACCTATGGGCAGCTGATCATATAAAATAATATGTATGGAAACGAAGTCCAGGAAAAGGAGACAAGAGGTTTTTGTGTTCCTTTGTTGCTGTTTATGTTTTCTTTAAAAACATCTTTCTTTCTTTCTTTCTTCCTTCCTTCTTTCCTTCCTTCCTTCGTTCCTTCCTTCCTTTCTTCCTTTCTTTCTTCCTTGCTTTTTTGCCAGGGCAAATATTTATCTTAGGGCTCGAACTCAGGGCCTGGACGCTTTCCCTGAGCTTCTTTCGCCCAAAGGGAACACTCTACCACTTGAGCCACAGCGCCACTTCCAGCTTTTTCTGAGCAGTTTATTGGAGATAAGAGTCTCACGGACTTTCCTACCCTTACCTGGCTTCGAACCGCGCAATCCTCAGATCTCAGCCTCCTGAGTAGCTAGGACGACAGGCGTGAGCCACCGGTGTCAAACATTCTTTTCTTAAAAGAATTAATAACAACAACAACAACAATAATAATAATAAACAGAATGAAAAATTAGGAGAGAATTAAAAACATGCTTTTCTTACGAGAATAAAGGATCTGCCAGTGGAGAAGAGGGAGGCCAGGCCAGGGGGTGCCAGGCTGACTCTTTTTTGGGGGGGTGGGGGTTTAGGGGTGTGGGTGGAGAGGGTCCATGCCTTCTGCGCTGCCCACTGACCTTTCCCAGCTCTGCTCCAAACCTGAAAGGGGCCGACCGGTGCCAACCACTCTGTTCCTTCTGGACACTTGGGGAGAAAGAGGGTGTCCAGCCCCCCCCCCCAACTTCCATCAGCCCTTTCATATCCATCCACCCTCCAGCCTCCCCTCCCCAGCCCACCCCTCGGCGGGGTGCGAGGGGGGGGGGAGGGCAGAGCCTGGCGCCTTTGGTGAGCCTGTGGCGGCCTCTGGCGGAGCGCGGGCGCGCAGGGCCGCGGCGGGGCGCCGTGGCGAGGTGAGGGCGCGCGCGCCGGGGCGCAGGGGGGCGCCGGGGAGATCCGCAGCCGGGCCGCGCGCTGGCGGGCGCTGGCGGGGGCGGGGGCCGCGCCGAGCGGAGCCGCAGGGCGGCGGCGGCGGTTCCCCGGTTCTTCCACCCACCCGGGAGCATTCTGGGGAGTGGGGGGGGGGGAGGAAGTTCGGCGCTGGCAGAGCATGGGGCGGTGACGCCGCACACCGGCCTCCCGCGCCTGCCAGCCGGGGCGATCGGGCGGCGGCGGAGAAGGAGGATGCAACCTTCGCCGACGGCTCGCCTACCGGGGTGCTGGGTAAGCCCCGGGGAGGGGGTGTGGGTGGGAGTGGAGGGGCGCCCCGGGCTGGGGCTCAAGGAGAGGGTGTGTGTGTGTGTATGGGAGAAGGGGGTGGAGGATCCTGGAGGTGGGAGACCCAGCTGCAGGTGAGGGGTGCGAGGGTCGGCGGCACCCCGGGGGTCGGCCGGGCCCTCCCTCCCCCACGCCACCCCCTCCCCGCGTGCGGGCAGCGGCCGGCCGGGGCGCAGAAGTGGAGACCGGGCCAGGCGCCTCCGATCGCCCGCGGTGTAAACTTTTCCCCTGGCGACGGCGGACTGCAGGGGTGAAGCTGCGCGGCGGGGAGCCGTGGGGCGAACCCCCCTCCCTCCCCCACCGGGCTGATGCAGCCTGGTTCGGATGGGACCGGGTGCAGGGCGGGGAGGGGGGTAGCCCACCCCTCACTTCCTCCCCCCACCACACACCATGAGAGACCAGGAGGACGCGATCGCCCCTCACCTGGAAGGTTCCATACCCCACTCCCACCCCATCTCCCTCCCCCCCACGCCTCCGGGCGTTCGTGGCAGGGTGGGCGCAGGGAAGGAGGGGGGGCGGCACGCGAGGCCACTGCACCCCGGCCGCGCGCTCCCAGCCGGAGAGGAAGGGCGGGCGCTGCACCCCGGGGCTGGAGCGCATGGCTGGCTGCGACCCAGAGGCCCGGGGTGGGGGGGGGGTGAGGAACAGGGGGGGTTTGGGGGATAAGTGGGGGGGATCTCTGCGGGCCCCGGGACGAGGGTGGCCGATCTGAACCCGGAGTGGCTAGGACTGGGGTGGCAGAGAGGCTGCGGCTCTGCAGTGCCGCCACCATCACCCCCCCCCCCATGTCCCTGCCCACCCGCGTGGGGCGCCGCTGGCCTTGGCGAGTCAGCAACCAACCCTGACCCCCCCCCGCCCCGCCCCGGGAGAGCAGAGTCTCCCCTGGCGTATGGAGGAGGGGGAGGCTTGGGGAGGGGTCGAAGGTTGGGGAGGGATCGAAGGTTGGGGATGGGGGAGGGTGACGAGAGAAGGCTCTTGGATCCCCCACACACACACACACAACACACCCCACCACCCCACTCTTGCCCCCTGGTCCAGCCCCCTTCCACATAACCACCCCATACCACCCCCAGGACCCGCCCAGGTTGAGCCTTTTTTATTCTTCCCAGCAATGGAAGAGGGCTTTTTTTTTTTTTCAGGTGGAAGTGCTTTATGTGCTCCCCAAATCTAAAGTTGTGGGGGTGATGGGGGGGTCTCCCCAACAAAGAAAAGATTCCTCATTGAACTCTGGGTTGTTGGCATTTGATGAGCCTCTGCCTGCCTGGTGCGCAGGTGGCGAAGTTCGGTGTGCCTTGTCTGAGCTGCCTGGGCTGGAGACAAGCAACCAGCCTCTTGCCTGGGTTACAATCGCCTTCATTAAGGCCCAGCTCCCATTATTAAGTCATTTAGTCATGGGGGGAGGGCGGGGAGGATGCTCAGGAAGTACGAAGTCTCTCTTAGAAGCAGTCCTATTATTGCCAGCCTGGAGAACGACTTCGTTTTTTCTAAATGTGTGTGTGTGTGTCTCTCTCTTTTTTTCCTCCTTTTTTCCCACCTACTTTTCCTTCTCTCCTCCCGCCCTCCCTCCCCCTCCCCACACCTCCCCAGCACCTTGTACAACCAGGAGGAGCCTGCTGGCTTTGAACCAGGTGTCAGAGATTTCAGAAAAGGTAAATGATTCCACCTTGCGGATTTAAGAGATTCAAGGTGATGGTGCCTTGGAAAACTTGAGAGCGCCGATTTGAATCGTGGAAACCGTGGGGGTGTTTACTAATGTACTAAAAATAAACAGAAAGTAGTATTGGAGACCTGGAAAGGGGTGGGGAAGTAGAATCAATTCGAATGATTTTTTTGCACCCTGTCAGTGCCCAACTGGAAATTCAGCCTTATAGTCACCAGTCTGTCACCCACCTAACTGCCCGGTGAACATTCTAGAAGTCACTTGGTGTGTGTATGTGTGTGTCTGCTGGCAGGAAGGGGAGATGGTGAGGCAGACACCTTGTCTGTCTGTACGTGTTGTTATGTGGTCGTAGCATATAACTCGGTTTAAATCAGTGGCACCAAAAAATATCAGTTATAGGCTAATGTTGGCCCCTTTTCTGTACTTTTCAGGCTCAAGATCAAGTTGGAGAGAAGAATCTTTATTCTCACAAACTTCATCTTGTTTCCACAACTATTCTCATTGGGAATGGACAATGGAAAGGTCTCTAGCTTTATCATGACCAAAAACCTCCTCCTCTTTTGTATTTCCTTGAACTTAACCAGTCACTTCGGGTGAGTTATTATTATCTGTGCTTTTTGGCCTTGGGGTTTTTTGTTTGCTTGTTTTTGTTGTGTTGTGTTGTGTGGGTTCTGGGGCTTGAACTCTGAGCCTGGGTGTTGACCCTGAGCTTTTGGGCTCAAGGCTAGTGCTCTATTACCATAGCATCATTTCCAGGCTTTTTGGGGGGGTTTTTGGTAGTTAATTAGAGATAAGTGTCTTACGGATTTTCTTTCCCGGGGCTGGCTTTGAATCTCGATCCTCAGCTCTCAGTCTCCTGATTAGCTAGGATTACAGGCCTGAGCCACTGACCCCCCAGTTTGTTTGGTATTTGTGAGGGGTGGGGGCATTGGAGCCTTGAAAAGAGGAGCAGTAATTCAGCAAGCCCTGGCTTGTCCCTTTTGCTGTCTGACTCCCTTCAGCTTATTGTAAATAAATGAAAGCCTTTCCCTTGACCTACAGATACATTCCTCCTGAGCCAAGCGGCTCCAGGTGTGTGTGTGTGTGTGTGTGTGTGTGTGTGTGTGTGTGTGTGTGTGTGTGTGTGTGTGTGACAGGTCGGTGGGGGGGGGGGGAATTCTCTGGAGTGAGTCACAGAAAACGAAGCTATTATTTGTCAGAAATGGAAGCCAAAGATGTTTCAGAGTAAGCCACGTTCCCTCCTACTGGGATTAAAACTAGCTTCAGAAGTTCATGTACATAAAGGATGTCTGCTGCTGTTAGACTGGACAGCATGCAGCATTTAGATGGTCCTTTGGAGGCAATTCTTTATGGCATTGAATCTACCAAAGAACCCAACTCAGTCCTGGCTTGACCCAAGGGCCCGGGACAGCCCATGTAAATGCAGAAATCACACGCTACACCTGGCTATGATTTGAAAGACACCCTCGAGATTCTGCATACGACCACTTCCTGAGCCCCTTTCACTTGATTGTTGTTGGTGTAGATAGCCCTGTGTCAGTCCTCACCTTGGTCCATTAAACTAGTATGAACCAGTGTTCCAGATGTGGCTTCTGAGAAGGCAGCTGTTGCTCCTCTAATTTAGCCCATCTCTGCCAGGGTCTCAAAATTCTTCTGGCTCATGATAAATCATTGCAACCTAAAGCTGATGGAATTCCAAGGAATTCCCTTTCCGGATCAATGTTGCCAAAGTGTTAGTTCTATTAAAAAGAAAAGAAAAGGTGGAGGGCGGGGGGATGGACAGTGTATTCTGCACATGTGTAAACCTTAAAGGCAGATTGGGTGGACAGCGACTACAGACAAGTAAAAATGTCTTCTTCTAGGGCCAGGGCATTTACAGTTTATCCTGTGGACCATTCTCTGTTCTGCTGAGCCTTGAAGATTTGAGCAGAGAAAGAAAAGGACAGACTTAAAGTCTTCCTTCTCAGGTGCTGTCACAGTAGCTCAGGTGGGTGTAAGCCCATGTGTGAGTCTGTCCAGCAGAGTATAGTGAAGCAGTGTGCCTATCAGCATTACTGGCCACAGGTGTCTGATGTTCTTCTGGCCCTGTCTATCTGAAGGGAGGCTCACTCTCCAAGGCCTTAAATGAAGGCTTTCCTTTCTACATCCTCTGCAACTGTTCAGTCTTAGAAGCTCTGGCGTCCACTGTGTTTTTCTGAATGGAAGGCGTATTCATTGGTGAACTGCTACAGAGCACATCATGTTATGATTGTAGGCATGGCGGGATTTGGGTTTATTTACTGATCGACTGACTGTGTATAGGCAGTGATCTTTTGGAATTGACACATTCACGAGAGAACTGGGTGGGAAACTTACAGCTTTTTGACAATTTAGCCTTAAACCGGAAGCCACTTGTACAAGTTGTTATAGTAGATCTCTCATTTTGTTCTGTAGGTCATGTACAAAGTAGATGGTAATGATGGTGTTCTAGAAGGAATCACTGAACACGTCAACCCTGAATCTTTCTAGAAGATTCACTGTTGCAGAATATTTTAATTTTTTTAGCTAGACATATTTTTAATAGCCCACTATAAAACACTAGAAACATGTGGGATATAATAAAGTATAGGGAAGCAAAAGGTCCTTAATTCAGCTACTCACTCAGAGATGGTTATCTTTTGCATTATTGTAGCTTTTTTTTTTTTTTTGTCGGTCGTGGGGCTTGGGTGCTGTCCCTGCACTCTTCAGCTCAAGGCGAGTGCTCTACCACTTGAGCCACAGCGGCACTTCTGGTTTTCTAGCAGCTTACTGGAGATAAGAGTCTCATGGACTTTCCTGCCTGGGCTGGCTTTGAACCATGATCCTCAGATCTCAGCTTCCTGAGTAGCTAGGATTACAGGCGTGAGCCACCAGTGCCTTATTTTTTTCCTTGCTTCTGTGTCTATTCCTGTACAGTTGTGAACGCATTGTGTGATCAGTTTTTTATTATTTTTGTGGACCTAATACATTATATATATATGTATATATATATACACACACATATATGTGTGTATATATATACATATATACGTGTGTATATATATGTATATATACATATACATATATATGTATATATATTTAACAAATTCTTTAAACTATATACTTTTTAAAAAATGAACAGCTATTATTATAGCGCATGCATGCATTGGCTTAACTTCTTCCCTCCTTTGAAATGCCTTCTTGTCTCTGACTTTGCTATCACAAAATTTCCTGGAAAGAAATTATTTACTTTGCAGCTTTAAAAAAAACTCTTTGAAATTATTTCTCTTAAAAGATATTCCTGTAAGTGAACTTTTATGCAGGGCTCTTTGAGTGTTTTTAACTCTTGTTATGTATTGGGCTTTTCCAGATAGGACCTTGCTATCTATATTTTTCAGATTAGCCTGGATCATATTATGTAGTTGAGTCTGGTCCTAAACTCTGAATCTTCGTGCCTCAGCCACTCAAATGCTGGGTTTGGGACTTTGAACTCTTTTTTTTTCTTTTTTTGGCAGTCATGGGTCTTGAACTCTGGGCCTGAGCACTTGTCCCTGAGCTCTTCAGCTCAAGGCAAGCACTCTACTACTTGAGCCACAGCACCACTTCCAGTTTTCTGGTGGTTCATTGGCGATAAGAGTCTCATGGACTTTCCTGCCTGGACTGACTTTGAACCATGATCCTCAAATCTCATCCTCCTGAGTAGCTAGGATGACAGGTGTGAGCCCTGGGCACCCAGCAGGGCTTTGAACTTTTGACTCTGCCATGTCTACCTGCTTTTAATAAAAAGGGGATTTCAGTCAAAACTCCTTCTGTCCAGCAAACAACAACTGCAAAGCACAGCCTAAAGAGACCCAGCCGGCATTTTTTCCTCTTCTACAGGGTTGCTCTCATTTGCACATTCCCTAAATGCATGTAAGAGTAATTTTATTGAAAACCCAAAGGCAGCTTCATAACAGTTGTTGTTTTTTACTTTACATTTTGACAGAATAATAGCAAGTGCAATGCAGAGTGCCTGTTTTTTTTTGTTTTTGTTTGTTTGGTTTATTTTGGTCCAGTCGTGGGGCCTGAACTCTGGGCCTGGACACTGTCCCTCAGCTGTTCAGCTCGAGGCTAGAGCTCTACCACTTGAGCCACAGCGCCACTTCCGGCTTTTTTCTTTTTGCTCATGTGGTGCTGAAGAATTGAACCCAGGGCCTCATGCATGCAAGGCAAGCGCTCTACCACTGAGCCACCTTCCCAGCCCAAGAGTGCCTGTTCTTGTGAGAGTTTCAGAACAGTGGAGTCTCTGTGGGGACCAGACACCCTCAGCCCCATCCTCCAGCTGGGGCAGGTGGATGGATGAAGAGCTAATAATGTAGGAGGTCCACAAAGCCAAGAGTCGCTGGGGTTCTTTATTTGTCAGTCTTCCATGTCATTCTGCCTGGATCTATTGTATGATCCTTTGACTACAGACAGTCAGTCTGGAGAGAAAAGGAAGTCTAATTCTCAAAGGTGTCTTCAGCGTCTGAGGTAGAGGTTTCTATACTCTGAGATCGGGTGTAGTCAGTAATCTGAGCAAGCTCTATGTTTTTTTTCCCCCTTCTCCCTAAGAAAGAGTTGATGTAATTGGAATTCAAAAGAAAAGTGAAGGGCTGGAAAGGTGGCTTAGTGGTAAAGTGCTTGCCTTGCGTGCATGAGGCCCTGGGTTTGGTTTCTCAGCAACACATAAGCAGAAAAAGCTGGAAGTGGCATTGTGGCTCAAGCGGTAGAGCACTAGCCTTGAGCTGAAGAGCTGAGGGACAGCGCCCAGGCCCAGCATTCAGGCCCCACAACCAGCAAAAAACAAACAAACTAACAAAAAAGAAAAGTGAAAAGGTTAAATACGTGTGGCTTACATCTGTAATCTCATGGTTCAAAGCCAGCCTGGGTAGGAAAGTCCAGGAGACTCTTATCTTCATTCAGTTAACCACCAAAAAAAAAAAACAAATAGAGCTGTGGCTCAAATGGAAAAGTGCTAGCCTTGAGCAGAAAAGCTCAGGGACAGTGTCCAGGCCTTGTGTTCAAGCCCCAGTAATGGTACACACACACACACACACACACACACACATACACACACACACACACACACACACACACACAGAGGTGAACAAAAATCTGTGTTTCAACATGAATCTAGAACCAGACAAATGCTGACATTTTAAAATGCAATCACTAGAGTCCAGAGAACCGGTTAAGGTAAGAAAGGGATACAGAAAGCCAGGCTAGCCCGCTGCTGGTAGCTCCTATCTGTAATCCTAGCTACACAGAAGGCTGAGATCTGAGGACTGAGATTCAAAGGCAGGCCAGGCAAGAACGTCGGAGAGACTCTTAACTCCAACTAACCACCAAAAAGCCTGAAGTATTGCTGTGGCACAAGTGGTAGAGCAGCAGCCTTGAGTACAAAAGCTCAGAAACAGCTCCCAGGCCCTGAGTTCAAGTGGAAGGAAGGAAGGAAGGGAGGGAGGGAGGGAGGGAGGGAGGGAGGGAGGGAGGGAGGGAAGAGGAGCCCAAACAATGCGAAACATTGTCCAAAATTGAGTATGCAGCATTTAAGAAAAGGGTGTTGAATTTGAAAAAAATGTATTTGTAAGAAGGAAATCAATTTGGCAATTATACAAGACAATTAATGTAAAATATCTTCGAAAATATGATGAGTAGTATTTCTTTCCTTTCTCTTCATCCATCCTATTTGAAATTTGACCAGTCACCAGCAGCTCACTAACAATAGCCTTTATGATTCTGCTATTAGTTTTAAATTATAAAACAGACATGAGCCAGGCACACAACAGAAGTCTTATTGACAGCCTGCCTTCTGCCTGGAACATTTGAAAATATGGAATTATTTAAGCCATTATTATTATTTTAGTGAAACCTGTAAGCTAAGGTACATGATAAAGACAAGCTAGCACTGGAATAATATTTGAATCCACATGATGTTTTTTTCTTTTTTTGATGCTTTTTTTTTGGATTCTGGTCGTGGGGCCTGAACTCTGGGCCTGGGTGCTGTCCCTCAGCTCTTCAGCTCAAGGCTAGCGCTCTACCACTTGAGCCACAGCGCCACTTTTGGCTTTTTTTTTTCTGCTTATGTGGTGCTGAGGAATTGAACCCAAGGCCTCATGCATGCAAGGCAAGCACTCTACCACTGAACCACCTTCCCAGCCCAACACATAATGTTTTTATAATATCTAGTAGGCTAGGCTATGGTGGCTCATACCTATAATCCTAGCTACTCAGGAGACTGAGATCTGAGGATCATGGTTCAAAGCCAGCCTGGGCAGGACAGTCTATGAGACTCTCATCTCCAATGAACCACCAGAAAACCAGACATGATGCTATGGCTCAAAGTGGTAGACCACTAGCCTTGAGCTGAATAGCTCAGAGACAGCACCCAGGCCCTGAGTTCAAGCCCAAAGACTGACAAAATAAGAAAAAGTAAACCAAATATGAAGTTTAAACTGGAATTCATTGATCATCACTTGAGGGAAAAAAAATCATATTTTATTGGTCTAGATAGACCAATGCTAATTGTGAGATGGGTCTGAAAATTCTGAACTCAATCTTATGGCTCATTCATTTAATTGTATGAAGCCTATTTTACAGATTGAGCTATTGAAAAAGATTCTGGAGGATGGGGGAAGAAAACATGTGTTGGAATTTTATGATGTAGGAACTGCACATTGGATCCTGGAAAACAGTATCTTAGCACTAGCAATGAAAAGCAGGCTCTTGAAACCACTTAGAAATATAAACAGAAGGTTATTCTTTATTTGTGTACACGAACGTGCCAGCTTAGGTCTTTGGTCTCACAAAGGCCTTTTCTTTCTCGTAATTCAAGGACAGTTCCCATCTCTTAACTAGAGCAGAAAGTACATTCGCTCTGAATCATGCAGGCACTCAAAATGTCTTCTGAAATGGAAAGTTCTTTCTTGTGTTTCCCCACATGACAAATTCTTCCCGCCCTGTTGCTCCAGGTTCATGAGACCCAGGACATATGGTCGTTACAACAATCATTAGAAATAGAAAAAAAAAAAAAAAAACAACCATTCAGAAAGTACGCTGAAGCAGTTCATAGAACAAACACAATGGCTTGTCTAAGTAGAAGCTTTGGGGACAACCAGAGATCAGAAAGGTAGTTTCTTTAAAAAAAAAAAATAAGCCAAATATGTGGGTGCTCATGATGGGGTTGTAGTGTCACAGCTCACATAAACATTCACACACACACACACACACACACACACATGTAAGCACACATGTGCACACATACACACACCTAGCCAGGTGCCAGTGGCTCATGCCTATCATCCTAGCTAGTCAGGAGGCTGAGATCTGAGGATCACAGTTCAAAGCCTGAATTTGGAAATGGAGCTGTGGCTCATGTGGTAGAACACTAGCCTTAAGCAAAGAAAGCTCCAGGACAATGCTCAGGCCCTGAGGTCAAGCCCTAGGACTGAAACACACACACACACATACTAAAAAAGGCACCTAAAGGAAAAAAATTACTTCCAGGTGATAGTTTTATACAGGAAACTTTTAGGCTGCTCCTCATACCAATAGTCAGTGGGCAGCTCTCAGAAGGAAAGGAGAAGCCCAGCCCTTTATCAGTACGCTGCCAATCAGCCCAGGGTGTGACTCACTGGCTCATTTCAAAGGAACAAAGGAACATGTGGGTTTTCAGATTTTTTTAACAAAGATTCCATGGCCATGAGACATATATTTTAATTAGTGTGGAATTTTAGAGAAAAAGTATTAGAACGCCTAAAAGGCAAAAAGAAATCTTAAAACTCTCACAGTGTGTAGTGTGTGTGTGTGTGTGTGTGTGTGTGTGTGTATGTGTATCCTGGGGCTTAAATTCTGGGCTGGGGCTCTGTCCCAGAGCTCTTTTTTGTTGTTGTTTAAGGTGGGTGCTCTACCAATTGATCCACAGTTCCAGTTCTGACTTCTGGAATGGTCTATTGGAGATAAAATCTCATGGCTTTCCTTCCTTGGACTGGCTTCAAACCACAGTCCTTAGATCTCAGCCTCCTGAGTAGCTAGGATTATGGTCGTGAGCCACCTGAGCCAGGCAATGTAATTTTCTCTCTCTCTCTCTCTCTCTCTCTCTCTCTCTCTCTCTCACACACACACACACACACACACACACACACACACACAATCTCATTTTGTAAGTGAGAAGAGTTTTGGGCTTTAGAGCTCAGAGAAAGGTGTAACAGATTCTACCATCAGCAAATGGTAGAATCAAGTCCATTGGAGCTTTGCATGCATTCTTATTGGAAAAGCCTTCTCCAAAATGTCCCAATATTTAGGGTGTCACAAATAGGGTAAGATGTAAGGAAGAGGGAGATGGGAAATCTAGATATTGGAAACAAAAGAATATCTGAATGCAGAATTCAAATGAAACAGTGGACCAACCACAGCTCAAGTAAAGATCATGCAAGATTGTGGTTATGAAATCAAATGCCACAGGAAAAGAAAGAACTAGCACAAAGTAGGCTTTTGTACAGCTTTGGAAATCCCACTTGATGTATATTATTTTAGGATTATTTCAAACTCAAAAGACAGAATCTAAAAGATAATGAAAGGCAGGGCAGTTAACTTCAGGCCTTTTTTTTTTTAAAGATTAAGTTAGATACTTTTTTAATAGAAGCTAAATACAAAATAACTCAGAAAACAGAGCTATCTAATTCTTCCCCCCACCCCCCACCCCCACACACACATTAAAATTTGCTTTGCCCTCAGAGCATTGATTGATTTTTTGCTGTTATGACTGAAACTGGACCTTGAATTCAGAGCCTTAAATGCTTGCTTGGCTTTATTTTTCTCTTGCTGGCACTTTATCAGTTGAGCCACACCTCCACTTTTAGTGATTTGCTGGTTAATTGGGTGTAAGAGTTTCTCAGATTTGTTTGCCTGGGCTGTCTCTGGACTGTGATTCTCAGATCTCAGCCTCCTGTGTAGCTAGGATTATGGCAAAAGCAACCAGTTCCTGCTAATATTCAGCTAACAACAACTAGATAGATAGATAGATAGATAGATAGATAGATAGATAGATAGATAGATAGATAGATAGATACCATTATTCCATAATTAGTTTTGTTTATACCTCAAGTTCTGAGGAATAACATGAAGGATCTTTTTTCTTTTGCTCAAGGCTAGTACTCTACCACTTGAGCCTCAGCTAGGATTAAAAGCATAAACTGTGGGTGCTTGGCTACAGAGTATCATAGCTCTGATCTCCGGTGCCGACTTCTCTGTGTGACATCAGAAGTTACTTCAACTTCACCCCAGTTTCCACATCTGAAAATGGGTATACGCTGAATCCTACTGCACAGGAAATGGGTGCAAAGGTCCATTGCTCCAATAATGCTACATGCTTGGACAGATCCCAGAGATGTGTGTGCATGTATGTGTGCATGTGTGCATGTGCGTGTGTGCATGTGTGTTTATGATGTGCACACACAGGGGACATTGAGATTTACTAGCCCCAGAGAGCCAGTGTGATCCGGGCTGAGCCCCCAGCACAGTGACGTATAGACCTTCACCACGTGTGCAAAATCACTTCCGGGTTGTCATCCCAGGCGGGCGTAGCCGCACTGGTGACTGTGCTGTGTGTATGTATGTGGGCCTGACCAGAGACCAAGGTGTTGTTCTCGGTGTTAAGAATCCACAGTGGGCAGCGTGAAGCCGGCCTTTAGGGAGGATGTGTTCTGGTGGGAGTGAACCAGGCACCAAACACACCAGGTATCAAGTGATGGTGGTTGCTGTGGAGAATAACGGTGAGAGATGGTGAGTGTTGAAGGTGAGGCTGTGGTAGGAACCCAAGGCAGGTGGTCATGTGAGAGATACTATTCAGACCAGACTGAACAGGACTAGTGATTGATGAACCGGCTTAGTGATGAATACAGGGTGTTGAGGCAGGGCCAGCGGGGTGTATTGGGGGAGGCAAAGGGGCTGGGGTCAGACGGGCAAGAGAGATCAGTAGGGCCCCATGGTGAAGGAGTAGTAGGCCTCCCTGGGTAGGATCCTTTGGTTTTTACCATGAAGGTAGAAGGGAATCCATCACAAGGCCATCTGCTGTGTTTGAGCTGGGACTTGCTGTGAATCTCAGGCTGATCTCCAACTTCTGGCCTCAAGCAGTACTTCCCTGTGAGCCTCCCAAGTAACCATGGCTACCAAGGTATGCCACAGTGCCTGACCAGATACTTTTTTTTCTTAAGTAGAAGTGAAGTATAATCCACTTTGGATGTCCAGTGACATGCCTTAAAATTTAAAGCTTGTGAGCTGGGCGCTGGTGGCTCATGCCTACCATCTTAGCTAGCCAGGAGGCTGAGATCTGAGGATCCTGGTTCAAAGCCAGCCCCTCAGGAAAGTCTGGAAGGCTCCTCTCTACATTTAACCACCACCAGAAACCTGGAAGTGGTGCTGTGGCTCAAGTGGTAGAGTGCTAGTCTTGAGCAAAGGTGCTTAGGGACAGCGCCCAGGCTCTGAGTTCAAGCCCCATGACCTACAAAAATAACTAATTAATTAAAGATCACTCAGTCTGCATGCTAAGTGAATAGATAAGGTATAATGAAGGGTGAGGATAGGGGAGAAATGAGAGAAGCAGTGAGGACAGTGAAGAGGTCTTGCAAGCAAACCCAGATGTCCTGATTGCTTGAGGTAAACAAGGAAAGAGAAGGGTTAAGTATTCCACCTGGAAACCAGATGGGTTCAATTGCCTCTCACTGCACTGGAGAAGATAGAAGAGGTTTAGGTAGAGCAAACCATGGCTGCAGCGATGGTTTTAGAAGCCTCCCCAGTCCCTCCCCACTTCTGTTGGTAGGTCATAGGGCTTGAACTCAGGCACTATGAGTTCAGTCACTAGGCACTGTCCCTGAGCTTTGTGCCCAAGGCTAGCACTTTACCACTTTGAGCCACTCCCAGATTTCTGATGGTTTATTGAAGAGTCTCATGGACTTTCCTGCCTAGGCTGGCTCTGAATCATGATCCTCAGACCTCAACCTCCTAAGTAGCTAGGATGATAGGTGTGAGCCACCACCGCCAGGTTTAGAAGCCCTTTGAGATGTCTATTCCTTCTCCTGGTTTGGCTTTGCCTCCATTGGACATGGAGGGATGGAGGCCTGAGACGGGGCTGGATCAGTGGGTTTGAGATTCATCTATGGATGGGAGGCATTGAAAGCCAGTGGATCAGATGAGACTTGATGGAGTTTGAGTAAAGACAGAAGAGAAATGACAACCCTAGATTGTTGGTGGTGTTTAAAGGTCAGAAAAGGCAGAGTCAGGGGCTCGGAAGGTGGCACAGTGGTAGAGTGTTTGCCTCGCATGCATGAGGCCCTGGATTTGATTCCTCAGCACCACATAAGCTGAAAAAGCGGGAAGTGGTGCTGTGGCTCAAGTGGTAGAACACTAGCCCTGAGCTCAAGTGCTGAGGGACAGTGCCCAGGCCCAGAGTTCAAGCCCTATGACCCACAAAAACAGAAAAAGAAAAAGAAAACAAGAAAGGGAAGAGCGGAACAAAACTAAGAAGAAGAACAAAGAGAATAACATCCTAAGACCAAGTGGAGAAAAGAAAAGGCACTGTGTTCCATTTTGCCAGATGTGACTCATTGGTCCTCGGAGATGAGGATCAAGATTTGATCTTTGGATCAGGCAATGTAGGTTCACCCTTGGGGATGAGTTTCTTGGGGATGCAGGTGGAAACAGCTGGAAGAAAACAGCTGGAGGAAGAGAAGGGAGGAGAGGTAACCGGGATTTTTACATGGAATGAATTCTTCCAATGAGTTCTTCAGAGTGTGGTAGAAGGGTGAGCAGAAGGGCCTATGGGAAATTGTTTTAAAGATTGGTGTTGAAAATTTACGTGCTAAAGGAAATGATGAGGGAGCAAGACACGATGGTATAGAGGCTGAGATGGTGGAGGTTTGGTACTGTCCCCCTTTGCCGCAAAGGTGAGATCCTCAATACAGCTGGGGATGAGGAAAGAGCTGAGTCTTTGAACCTGGGCTGGGTGTGATGGGAGGCTGTGGATGAAGTGTATTGCACTCTGCCTGTGTTGCCGGCAGCAGGATGATTCTAAGTCAGGCAGCAATGCCAAGGATGTAGAGAGCCTGCAGGCAGGTGGTAGGGAAACTAGAACAGACTTGAACTTGATTCAGGGAGCTGAAGGACAGGACCTTTAGCAGGAGGTGAGGCCTAGTGGGGAGAAACTATGAATTCTTGGGGAAAAACTATGAATTCTTGCAAGATATTTCATGGCATAGCATATTAGCTAAAAAACAAACACACATGTGGTTTAAAGTTTCTTTCATCTTGAGGGGAAATTTTTCATTTGGAAATGTACGATTTGTTGGGTCTACCATGTTGTTCTTTTGCCCAGTATTAAAAGGTTAGCTTGTCACATGCCAGTGGCTCATACCTGTCATAGAAGCTACTCAAAAGGCTGAGATCTGAGGATCACAGTCCAAAGCCAGCCCAGGCAGGAAAGTCCATGAGACTCTTATCTCCAACAAAATACCAGAAAACTGGAAGTGGTGCTGTGACTCAAAGTGGTAGAGCTCTAGCCTTGAGTGCAAAAGCTCAGAACCCAGGCTCTGAGTTCAAGACCCATGGCTGTTAAAATAAAATGGTTAACTCAAAGTAGTGCAGTTAGCTTAAAAAATAGTATGAAATGAGCACTTGAAGAAAACATCACAACATGATCACATGTAATGATCTTAGCGTAACAAACCAATAAAATGAAGACCCATTTCTTAGAAGTAATCAAGCACTGGGGAAAGGATGCAATTCAGAAGACAGAGTAACAAGCATAAAAACCAATCTTGTTCGATTCTCAATGTAATTCCACGGGGAAACTGTCTGCAACTGTCATTATTGATCATATTTTATGTACATAGAATAGGGCTGTCAATGGAAGCAGAGATGACATAGAAAAGAGACATATCAGGTACCATCATCACCAATGCCATTTGTGTACTTGTGTCTTTGTATTCGAAAGTCTCTTTTTCCCCAGGAATGACAAGGTGACTTGATTCTGTTAAAATATCATTATAAGGAACCAAGCACCATTTGGTAGCATGAAGCACCTTTAAAGATAGATTCCATAATCTATTACCATTCTTCATGTGTGTTTTTTTTGTCAGTCATGAGGCTTAAACTCAGAGCCTGGGTGCTGTCCCTGAGCTCTTTTGCTCAAGGCTAGCACTCTACCACTTTGAGCCACAGCACTACTTCCAGTTTTCTGGTGGTGGTTCGTTAGAGATCAGAATCTCATCGATATTCCTGCCCAAGCTGCCTTTGAATGGCAATCTTCCTATCTCAGCCTCCTGATTAGCTAGGATGACAGGTGTAAGCCACTGATACCCCACTTCTATTACTGTTCTTACTAGAGATTATAATTCTGGTGGATAAAACAATATTGTGATAGATGCCTTTGAAAATTCCTCAGGGAGGGAAAATAGACTTTTAGATCTTATGAAACATACAGCTCTTCACTTACCACTCCCCCCTCCCCCGCCCCATTCCATAATATAGTCCCTTGATATCCATGGGAAATTAGTTCCAAGATGCCCCTCCATCTGGGCACCCCAATCCACAATGTAAGTTCTGTGTGCAAAAATGGCATAGTAGTTGCATGAAATCCATGCACATCCATTTGTGTATTTTAAGTGATTTTTTTTAAAAAAATTATCTTTAGGTAGTGGTACAAAGGGAATTCAACTTGACATATCAGCTTATGAATACAATGCATCTTAATCAACATCACCCTTTACATCTTCCTCCCCCATCTCCCAACTCCATCCATGCCCCGAATATTCCTAGCTCCATTTTCACATGTATATACTGAATTTCATGACTGCATCCTCCCACCCTTCCCTTGCTTCATTTGTACATGCTCTTCCCCCTAACCTCAACTCCCTGACATCTTAAGTTCCAGCTCCTTGAGATTCATTTCACCAGACTGCAAGTTGGTTGTTGAAAGGAATTATACCATTGGAATCCTCCCTTGTATATAGTATACTTTAGTTAATTTGTGCATAGATGCATATGGCCCTGAATATGTTTATAGATAGATAGATAGATAGACAGACAGACAGACAGATAGATAGATAGATTTACAGACCAGATCTAACTTCCACATATGAGAGAAATCATGCATCCTTCATTTCTCTAGGCCCGACTCATTTTACATATTTTTCCCATTTCTCTGCAAATGATTTAGTATCATTCTTCCTGATAGATGTGTTAAATTCCATGTGTGTGTGTGTGTGTGTGTGTGTGTGTGTGTGTACGTGACACATCTATTGATCCATCCTTTGAAGGGCTTCTGGACTGTTTTCTCTAACTTGGCTAGAATGTACAGTGCATCCGTGCAAGTAGCTTTACCGTATCTTGGCTTGTAATCTTTTGGACAAATGCCCAAACAGATAGTGCTGGAACATAGGGTAGTTCTCTATTTTGTTTTTTGAGGAATCACCAAACTGCCTTCTATCATGAAAACATTGGTTTACATCCCCACCAACAATGTACTCTGGCATGTACTCTTGTTTCTCTTCTCGTTGACTGGCCATTCTGATTGAGATGAGATGGAATCTCAATGTTGTTTTGATTTACATTTTCTTTATGGCCAGAGGAGTTGGACATTTCTTCACCATGTCTATTGGCGACTTTAGATCATTTTTATATTGCTTATAAAATGTAAATGTGATGTGAAGAGTTGCTATTCTATATTGTTTAGGAACTACCGACAAGAAAAAGTCCATATATGTTTGGTGCAAACACCTTTTAAAAAACGTTTTCCATCATTTGTTATTGACTTCACTGGTGTGAAGTCTACAGATACAGAGGACCAATTGAAATGATGGCATTCTACAACTGAGTTCCGTTTGCTGTTGTTAACTGGTTGGTTTCAGAGTTCCCTTCCTGTGGAATTCCTTTCTTGCTGTTTTCATACCTTTCCCTCATCTTCACTCTTGGTCATAAATCTAGCTGATGAAGTGGGTAGGGTAGTGTACCACCCATGTCGTCCTAGGGTCTTGGTAGGCTGAGTCAAAGGATTTCTTGAGCCCCAGACAGTTGGAAGCCAGCATGGACAACATAAAGACACCCCATCTCAAGAAGAAGTAGGGGAAGAAGCATGAGAAGAACAAGCAGAAGGAGGAAGGAAGAGGATGAGAGTAATAACAAGAGAAAGAAGGAGGAGGAGGAGGAGGAGAAGGAAGAAGAAAGAGGAAGAAGAAGGAGAAGGAAGAGGAGGAGGAAGAGGAAGAACAGGAGGAAGATGAAAAAGAGAAAGGAGAGGAGGAAGCGGAGGAAGAGAAAGAGGGAGACAAAGAGGAGGAGGAGGAGAAGGGAGGAGGAAGAGAAGAAGGGAGATGGATAAGAAGAAGAGGAGGAAGAGGAAGAAGAGGAGAAAGAGGAGGAGGGACAAGAAAGAGAAGAAGAGATGAAGAAGTAGTAGTTGTTAGGAGAAGAAGGAGGAAGAGAAAGAGAAAAGAAAAAGAGAAAGGAAGGAAGGAAAGAAGGAAGGAAGGAAGGAAGGAGAGAAGGGAGGAAGGAAAGAAAGAGAGAAAGAACACAATCCAGTTTCATAACTGATGTCCATGCCTCCAGTTCTACTTCTCCCACTTTGCCACTTCTTTTTGTTTCCCACCCCCTTACCTGTATTGGTCAGCCTCGGGGTTCACAGCCTCTCCTGATTGGCTAACACCCAACATTTAACCCAAGGGGGTGGGGAGTCTTGGTGAGATTCTAGGGAACAAAGGGTCCAGCAGGAAGAGTCCAGGCAAGCTACATGGACTTTACATCTGTTAATCGTGTCTTAATTGTCCCGAAGGCCTCAGAGGAGTGTGTCACCAGTACCTTCTAGAAACTCCTAGAAGTGTAATATGCCTTACAGTGCCCTTTATGGCCTGATGTGTGCCTGTTGCCCTTTTTATTTCAATATTTGTTGCTTTTCTTTGTGCTGCTGGGGATGGAAGCTGGGTCCCGGTGCACTCAAGGCAGCCATGTTGTGTCTTTGCGCATGCTCCCTGCAAACGACATGGACGCCTTCCTGGAAGCTGCTGCGTACAAGACCCTCCTGCAGCCCTCCCTGGGACTCAAATCATTGTCAGGAGACAACCCCAGACAGAGCTTGCGTTTTCTCTCCTTTGTGTTCCTGCGGTGCCTTGCACCACGAGGTCCCACCTCTCCCATGATCCACTCTAATCCTCTCAGGCCCCAACTGATTCCTACTGCAGGCGGACATGTCCTGGATGAGTTTGGGACCATCTTCTAGCCTCATTTCCCCAGTGCCTGTTTCAGTATCTGCTGCCTGGCATACCCAGGGCATGGAGGTGGAATAGGCGTCAGACCCAATGGCAGGGCCTCTCTGGAGACATTGGAGGAAGCCTCCCAGAGGCTGTTGGCATCACTAACAGTTGGTCCGAGGGCATCTTTTCTGCTTCTATCCAAGCCTTAGCCCACCTATTTTCCATCATGACTGTAGAGGAAGGTCACAGAGGCTGGGGTCACTGGCTCCTATTTTCTCTCTGATCATTTAAAACTGAGTCTCTAAGGCCTAGAAGCCAGGAAAAAGTGAATGCAAGAGTTTCAGAGCCCAAGGATGACGCAAGGGGGGGGGGCGTGGAGTGGGAGGTTCACACACTTGGAAGGGACTTTTCTCTTAGACACTGTGTTGATGAAATTAATCTCTTGGTGGATCAAGTGTTGTGGCATGCTGGTTCGTCATCAGAAGGCTCTAAGTGACCTAGAACTTCAAGTTAGGATGGGGGTCATCGCATGGCTCTGAGACACCACTCCAGCCACGACCCTGCCTGTCGCCCTCATCAACCAACAATCCCCTTCTTCCTCAGGCTGGAACCTTTATTATTCTTCAAACTAAAAGCATTAGAATCAAGTCATTGTGTCTTTCATATAGACTGATCATATTTAGGCAAGAAAATGTAAAAAGTGATTTTTGTTGTTGGTGTTGTTAGTCATAGGACTTGAACTCAGGGCCTGCACACTCTCCTTGAGCTCTTTTGCTCAAGGCTCATGCTCTACCACTTTGAGCGACAGCCCCACTTCTGGTTTTCTGGTGGTTTATTGGAGATAAGAGTCTCATGGACTTTCCTGCCCCAGCTGGTTTTGAACTGCAATCCTTGGATCTCAGCCTCCTGAGTCGCTAGGACACCAGCACTCAGCAAAGCTATTCTTTTATAGATAAGGCAGTTGCCAATAGTCATAGATCATGTCTCACCAAAATGCTTGTCACAGATCAGGGCCTTTAATATGCCTTGAGATGAGAGGTACATCCATGGCTGACTTAGGGTGAACAGAGCTGTATGGGGTTAAAAAGAACTCGCTGGGGTTTAAAAAAAAATACCTGAGCAGGAATTTCAGCAGGCTGTGCTACCTGGGAACCTAGTTGAGTGTTCAATGAAACAGAGCATTGTGTTGCCTCTCCTGACGGCCTAAGATTTCTGTGCCATTTTGTTTCTCCAATGCTTTCCACGAGCCAGAAATGGAGCAGAGCAAGCTGGAGTGAGTCTTTAGCTTTAAAGCAGACTTTAAAGATTGGGCAAGTTGCTTAGCTTTTTTTCCTCAAGGCTGGTGTTCTACCACATAAGCCACACCTCCACTTCTAACTTTGGGCTGCTTTGAACCATCATTCTCAGATCTCAGCCTCCTGAGTCACTAGGATTACAGGTGTGAGCCACAGCACTCCACAAAGAATTTTTTTTAAAGAATCTGCTCCCTATGTCTCCTTTTGTTGTTGTCGTTGGTGGTGGTGGTCGTGGGGCTTGAACTCAGGGCATGGGCACTGTCCATGAGCTTTTTCACTCAAGGCTTAGTGCTCAACCACTTTGAGCCACAGTGCCACTTCAGGGTTTTTAGTGGTTAATGGGAGATAACAGTCTCATGGAGTTTCCTGCCTGGGCTGGTGTTGAACCATGATCATCAGATCTCAACCTCCTGCATAGCCATGACTGACCAAAAAACAAAAACAGCATAAGCCAAGGTGGTTTCAAGGTTTTCTATCCTGACATTAGCAATGTGAGGCTTAGTGCGTTATCTTCCTGAAGTGTAGAATTACCGTGGATGTTAGGGGGGGAAAGGATGAGGGACTAATATTTTAATATACTAAGCCAGAAAGTAAAACATGTTTCTATTCTCTGAGATAACAGAACTGAATTTTAGTTCCAGCTATCTGCATTCTAACGCTGGCGCGAAAATTAGATGAAGAGATTGTATTCTGTTGCATTCCCAAAGGGAATAGCTGTAGGTCCGGTGAAGAATTGATCTGCTTAGATACAATCAATGAAAAACAAGGACCAATTTCCAAGTAGTCGGTGAGGTAGGCACGCATCCATTCCAACCTCTGCATCCCGCAGTGGATACACCGAGAGACTCGCCACTGTAATTCAGCCACGGTGAGGCAGAGAAAGCATTTTAGCAGTTCTGGGGCCTACAGCCAGGCTTTTCTGTGGTGTACCAAGAGTCAAATACTCTTTTGCTCAAGTGCCAAAGGTGTTGGTTATTTGGAAGGCCCAGCTAGCTTTGGCCCAGGATTCTCCTGTGCGTCCTTGAAATCGAGCCCAGTCTGCAGGTGCAGTGCTGTTTGCATACCTGAGGTGAGATTCACACCCTTCAGATTCCTTGCTGACTTCTGGCTTGCAGACTTGCTTTCCTCAGAGAACCTTCTAGGCTTGCCCAAGGAGATGCTGAGGTCAGAATCGGCGTGTGCCTGCCTTTCTCATTTTCACTGATTGCATCTAGACAGATCAATTCTGGTTTCCATCTACTTTATCTTCATAAGGTGTGGGGAGGGAGGAGGCACTGGGGCATGAATTCAGGGCCTTGTGCTCCTACTGGCTTTTTAAACTCAGTGTCCTATGCCTTGAGCCACATCCCCACATCCAGTGTTCTGATGATTAATTGGTGGCTCACTGGTGGCTCATGCCTGTAATCTTAGCTACTCAAGAGGCTAAGATCTGAAGATAGTAGCTCCAAGAGAGCCAGGGTGAAAGTCCACAAGTTAATTGGAGAATTAACTACCAAAAATCGAGAAGTGGAACTGTGGCTCAAGTGGTAGAGTACCAGCCTTGAGCAAAAATCAATTAATTAATTAAATGTTTAGGGACAGTGCCCAGGCCCTGAGATCAAACTCTAGGACTGGGGAGAAAGAAAAAACAAACAAAAACTATCTCCCAGAATGTTTGCCTGGGCTGGCTTTGAATAGTGATCCTCAGATCTCAGCCTCTTGAGTAGCTAGCTGGAAGTGCCCTGTGCCCGGCTTTGCATATGCTTTTGGAGCCTGGATAATGTTATGTTACTAAATAACCCCAGGTTTCTGGTTTTTGTTATTGTTTTTGTTTTTGTTTTGTTTTTGGACAGTCATGGAACTTAAACTCAGGGCCTGGGCATTGTCCCTGAGCTCTTCTGCTCAAGGCTAGCACTCTACCACTTGAGCCACAGCACCACTTCAAGTTTTCTGGTGGTACGTTGGAGATAACAGTCTCACAGACTTTCCTGCCAGGGCTGATTTTGAACCACGATCCTCAGAGCTCAGCCTGTGTGAGCCACTGGCGCCTGGCTTCCTGAGGGTATCATTATGATTCTAAGGTACCGGGTGACAGACAATGTGGCCATTAGCTGGCCATACTGAGAACTCTGAAGTATATCACAGACTTGATCATTTCTGGCCTTACCTGCTCTAATCCTGGCATTGTATCCACAGTCCCCATTCCCCCAGGCCACTAAGGATGCGGTGAGCTTGGGGAACATCAACCTCATCTTCCAACATGAGCGAAGTTAAGCCGCATCCTCCTGTCCACCCTGGGGTGCATTATGGGTGGTTCATTAAGGACCTGCAAACTCAGCCTTCTTCTACTTACACCAAACTTTTGGAATCCCCTGTGCATGGATTAGGCTCTGCCAGTCCCTGCACAGGAGCTAATTTGTTTCATAAATGATTAACGGCATGGATAATAAATGGCTCCTCATAACAGAAAGTAGCAGATTTTGGCCCATTGGGTTAAGTGGAAGGACATCAGCCCAGAGCAAAATGCGGGAGTTTTAAGCACTAAGACTTATTCAAAGTAAACCATGCCCCCTGCACAGACTAAGCTTTGCAGATGCCCTCCCGCTAAGATGGAAAAAAAGGATACATGGACTGTGAATCTTAAGAATTATATCTTGTAGCCAGATGCCAGTGGCTCATGCCTGTAATTCTAGCTACTCAGGAGGCTGAGATCTGAGGATACCAGTTCTAAGCCAGCCAGGGCAGGGAAATCTGTGAGACTCATCTCTTCAGTTAACCATCTGAAAACCAGAAGTGGTGCAGTGGAGCTGTGGTTCAAGTGGTAGAGCACCAGCCCTCAGGGACAGCACTCAAGCCCTGAGATCATCACAATAAAAAACAATTATTAGTATTATCATGATATCTTATTGTGAAGCAATGCAAACGTTAGCTTTCTTGGTTTTCTCTTTTGGAAAAGCTTTTCACAAATGCCAACGAGTTCAGTGAAAGCGGAGACGAATGACAACATCACAGTGTTCACCAGGATTTTGGACGGGCTGCTGGATGGCTACGACAATAGACTGAGGCCTGGGCTGGGAGGTGAGTGTGCGCACGCGCTGCTGAGGCCAAGGCCTGTGAGGATGGGTGGGGGGGAGCCCCCGAGGCGGGAAAGCTCCACCTCTCATTGGCTGGGCTGGGAGGCATGTGTGAAAAGCTTCGCTTCTCATTGGCTGGACTGGGAGGCGTGTCTGGAAATCTCCACCTCTCATTGGTTGGGCTGGGAGGCATGTGTGAAAAGCTTCGCTTCTCATTGGCTGGGCTGGGAGGCGTGTGTGAAAAGCTCTGCCTGTTATTGGCTGGGCTGAAAGGCATGTGTGGCTGGACTGGGAGGTGTGTCTGGAAAGCTCCGCCCCTCATTGGCTGACTTGTGTTTGCTGGGGACCCAATCCTGGGAAGCGTTACCCTGACCATGGCTCTGGATTGGATGATTGCTTTCTAAGTCTTGCCAAGGATGTGCAGTCTTGGTTATTTTCAGCTCGAGGCAGTGTTTGCCTTTAAAATATCCCTGTGCCAACTTCCATCTTCCTGGGTTTTGTGTGTGTGTGTGTGTGTGTGTGTGTGCGTGCCAGTCTTGGGGCTTGAACTCAGGGCCCCAGGCACTGTCCCTGAGCTTTTCTTCTTTTGTTTTACTCAAGGCTATCCCTCTACCACCTTGAGCCACAGCTCCACTTCTGGTTCTCTGGTGGTTCACTGGAGATAAGAGTCTCACAGACTTTCCTGTCTGGGCTGGCTATGAACCATGACCCACAGATCTCAGCCTCTCCTGAGTAGCTAGGATGACTGGCTTGAGCCACGGGCACTCGGCCTTCCCAGATAATCTTAGTGTCCACTCTAGTCACTTAGGGAGGAACCAGTGCTTGGATGCTGTTGAAGATGCAGGAGGCCGTGGTGGCTCACGCCTCCGATCCTCAGCTACTCAGGAGGTTGAGACTCGAGAATCCTGGTTGTAAAGCAGCCTGGAAACAGAGAAGTCCATGAGATTCTTCATCCTCAAATTTTTTTTAAACATCAGAAGTAGAGGGTTAGAGCCCTAGGCTTGAGTCCAAAAAGCCAAGGGACCATGCTTCAGGCTTTGAGTTCAAGTCCCTGCACGCGCGCGCGCACTCACACACACACACGAACAGGTGAGCAGAATATGACCATCCATGCCAGCGGGCTGCAGCCTAGCATCTGTGTTTCAGAGCGAATCACGCAGGTCCGGACCGACATTTACGTGACCAGCTTCGGCCCAGTGTCAGACACAGAAATGGTAAGTTCCCCGGGGCCTGGGCCCATGCATTCCGCCCTCACTAAATCACCCTGGGAAGAACTTCCCCCGTGGCTCAGGCGCCACCCCAATGCCTTTCCTTTGCCTCCAGGAATACACCATCGACGTGTTCTTCCGGCAGAGCTGGAAAGACGAGCGGCTGCGCTTCAAAGGGCCCATGCAGCGCCTGCCTCTCAACAACCTGCTCGCCAGCAAAATCTGGACCCCGGACACGTTCTTCCACAACGGGAAGAAATCCATCGCCCACAACATGACCACGCCCAACAAGCTGCTGCGGCTGGAGGACGATGGCACCCTGCTGTACACCATGCGGTGAGCGCAAAGCCCTGGAGGGGCCAGGGCCAGACTACACGCTGGGAAGCATGCCCAGACAGCAATGCAAGAGGTGTGTGGGGGGGGGGGCAGGGGGAGGGATCGGGCTCCCTGAGCACCCAAGGGCCTTGGGACCCTGTCAGTCACTCTGAAAAGGAGTCCTGAGACGCTGACTTCAGAGTAAAGCCTAAATCCTTGGCCATTGCCTTGGGGAAGATAAAAATGGAGTGCATTCTCGGCCCCATGAGCAAAGCGTGGAGGGCATAATGTAGAGGCTGAGATCTTGGAGCCCAGAGTCTGCCTGGGGTTAGGGGTGAGTAATTTGGGTGTGGTAACCGTATATGTTTGTGCGATACAAATAACCTTCAACCCCATGGGAATAATGTCCTTGATTCTCATTGTTGAGAGACTGTGGTTAGATCCAAAGCTTAAAAGAATAGATCATGAGGCCAGGTGCCCGTGGCTCATGCCTGTCATCCTAGCTACTCAGGAGGCTGAGGGCTGAGGATCACGGTTCAAAGCCAGCCTAGACAGGAAAAGTCTGTGAGACTCTTATCTCCAATGAACCATGAGAAAACCAGAAGTGGTGCTGTGGCTCAAAATGGTAGAGCATCAGCCTTGAGCAAGAGAGCTGAGGGACAGCACCCAGGCCCTAAGGTCAAGCTCCACAACCACCACCACCAACAACAACAAAGATATATCATGAAATACAACATACTATTTCTAGGAGACAATGGGTGTCACCAGTGAATGGAGCCTGGAGTTAGGACCACTGTTTAGAAGGAGAAGAGATGGGAGAGGAAATGCTTTACTGAGTTCCTTATTCCAGGTGTAAATATTGATACTTTTAGTCCTCAAAGAGCCAGCCAGGTGACCCTGTGGCCCACAGAAAGCATGGCACATAGGGGTTTGGTTATAGAGGTTTGGTTATCAGCCTGGGGTCTCACGAAGAGAAACAGACATTGGAACTAAGCCACGAGCCATGGCTTTTCTTTATCCACACTTGCAGTTTGGAGGGGTGCCATGTTATTGGACATAAGAGGACCTTCATAGCACACCTCCCTCCCCATTCAGAGTGTCATGCCCAGAAGGCAGCCTGGGACAGAGGGAAGCCAGAGAGACTTGTCGGCAGTAATGAGTGGTTGTGTATTCAGAGCAAGTCTGCTAATGAGCTGCAAAGTTGATAATGAGCTTTCTTTTTCAGTCCTCTGCGACATTTGGGAAGTGGAAATGGTTCTTCTTCAAAGCGTAAGGGATTTTAATGAGCTAGAGCTACAGCCATAGGGTGACAGTGTTTTATTGATGTAGTAATGGCAGGGAAAGGGCAGTATGATCACTGGTGGAGATACAGATCACGTGATGAGTGTGTATGGTAGCCCATGCATTTACGGTGCGTTTCCAGGGGGAAGTGGGACAGAGTCAGCCATTCAGCACTGCTTGATCCAGTAGAGGGCACTTTGGGGAGGCAGTCCTACTGGGAGGTCTTTAGGTCACTGGGTGTGTGGCCTTGATGACGACCTTGAGACCCTGCCTCCTCTACCTCTCCATTGCTCCCTGTCGAGAGCAATAGGGAATTGCTCTGAAATTTCCATGTGAGGCAAAACAAAATCCCAAAAAGCAAAAAAATGTTTTTGTCTTTATAAGTTGATATATCTCTGGTATCCGTGGCAGTAATAGGCTGACTGGCAGGCTTTATAAAAACAATAGCTGCTTTGCTAATCATTTCTGGACAATAACCACCTTAAGGGACTTTCCAGAAACACTGGCTAAGCATCATACCCAAAGGTATTTATTAGGACATTGCTTTTGATCACCAACATCGGAAGACATAAAAATTTAGTAATTTTTCCCCGTGTCTGCTCTTACTGAGGTTTGAATTCAAGCCTTGGGCGGCGGCTGCTTCTGCTGCTGCTGCTGCTTCTGTTGCTGCCTCCTCCTCTTCTTCTTCTTCTTCTTCTTCTTCTTCTTCTTCTTCTTCTTCTTCTTCTTCTTCTTCTTCTTCTTCTTCTTCTTCTTCTTCTTCTTCTTCTTCTTCTCCTTCTTCTTCTTCTCCTCCTCCTCCTCCTTCTCCTCCTCCTCCTCCTCCTCCTCCTCCTCCTCCTCCTCCTCCTTTTCCTCCTCCTCCTCCTCCTCCTCCTCCTCCTCTTCCTCCTCCTCCTCCTCCTCCTCCTCCTCCTCCTCCTCCTTCTTCTTTTTGTTTCTGAAACTATATCTCCATTTCTGGGTTTTTTTGTTGATTCTTTGGAGATAAGAATCCCGTGAACTTTGATACTTGGGCTGAGATCTGTGGATCACAGTTCATCGCCAGCCCAAGCAGGAAAATCCAGTGTGATTCTTATCTCCAATTAAACACTGAAAAGCTGGAAACGGAGCTTGGCTCACATGAGAGAGCATGCCCTGAGCCTTGAGTGAAGACGCTAAGGGACAGTACCCAGACCCTGAGTTCAAGTCTCATTAGTGGCAATGAATGAATGGATGACTTTTCCTGAATGCATATATATTTCATGCCATCTTTAAATTTAAAAAAATATTAAAAAGCAAATCACAGAAAGTTGCAGGGCATCTGCACTGAACAGCTTCTGGTGGAGTCTTTCAGGGTTGTCCCCAGAGTGTGAATCAAACTTGAGGCTGGGGGTTCAGGACTCCACAGAGCAGTTTCTCTCCTCTTCTGTCGCCAGATCCAAGCTTTCATTTGAAGGATGCTGAGCAGATAAAGGTGCTGACCCCAGAAATTGGCTTTAGCCCACCCAGGATTTTGGGGTGATTGTCATCATAGGCAGCCCACATAGTGGTTGTTTAAGTAATCATTGTGAGCTTGATAGGCAAACTCCTGCTGTATAGAGTAGTTATGTCTCTAGGTATCTGTGTCTCTGTGTGTGTGTGCCAGTCCTGGGGCTTGAACTCAGGGCCTGGATGCTGTCCATGAGCTTCTTTAGCTCAAGGCTGGTGCTCTACCACTTGAGCCACAGCACCACTTCCAGCCTTTTCTGAGTAGTTTATCGGAGAGAAGCATCTCACAGCTTTTCCTTCCTGGGCTGGCTTTGAACTATGATCCTCAGATCTCAGCCTCCTGAGTAGCTAGGATGACAGGCATGAGCCACCAGCACTGGCACCCAGCATCTCAAGGTGTCTTGTCTCTGGTGAATGGGTGAGCAAGCTCTAGGCTCTCACATTTGCATATTTGCCTGCACGTGCAAGCTCTTGAGAAATGGCTTGATGGTGAGTGTCTCCACAAGGAATATTCCCCTGGAGTTTGAGCCCTGGGGGGACAGTAAGGCCCCTCAGAGTTCGGGAGCAAGGAAACAACTACAGCCAAGCCAGGACTTACAGGAATGCACACTCTGCTAGAACCACATAGTTCTGTGTACCTCAGCAAACAAAAGGGCTCTTCCACCCATGGCCACCTTGCCCAGGCCAGTGTGAACATTGGAGTTAAGTTCAACTTTGAGCACTTAGTGCTCACCAATCCTTGGACGTTTTACACCAGTGCCTCCGAAAGCACAGGGTTTGCTTTGTGTTTGTTCTTCTGATTGGAGGACTGCTTGAACATGTGCATGCTCCTTGAATAGCCACAAGAGGGCACCACAGTCACATGTTTGGTTAGCAGTGGGTCAGATCTGGTTGGGTGGATGTGAACTTGAAGGGAATTCTTTATACTGTCTTGAAAGTTTGACCTATGGAAAATGCACGTGAAGGACATTGTGGCACACAGGTAGAAATGTTTAACTAGACACGGGAGATGTGTGCATATATACACACAACCAAAAATAGCTATCTACGCTGTGTCCAGTTAAAAACCACTTTCATGAGCCAGCAGATAGATAACGTTGGATGAATCTCGCAGGGTTAAGGGAACTCTTATTTTATGGCAAGAAACAAAATGTGAATTTAAAAATAACAGAAACCATAAGTTATGCTGTCAAAATCAAAGAGAATCAACAGGAATATTTTGGTACATGTCACATATAGATAATTTTCTTTATATATATTTATGTGTGTGTGTGTGTGTGTGCATCCTCTATACATGTGTGTGTCCTGTAATTTTCAGGTGATATAATTCTTCCTGTTGAGATGCCACCTTAGCAAACAAACTGGGTGAGATGCATATGCCCATAATCTCAGCTACACAAGATGCACAAATAGGGGGGTGGGGGGAGGAAGCTCAAGACTCTATCCTTACAAAAAAAAAAAAAAATGCTGGGCACCAGTTGCTCAGACCTGTAATCCTAGCTACTCAGGAGATTGAGATCTGAGGGTCGTGGTTCAAAGCCAGCCAGGGCAAAAAAAGTCCCTGAGACTCTTATCTCCAATTAACCACCAGAAAAACTGGACGTGGTGCTGTGGCTCAAGTGGTAGAGCGCTAGCCTTGAGCTGAAGAGCTGAGGGACAGCACCCAGGCCCAGAATTCAAGACCCATGACCAACAACAAAAAATAAATAACTAAAATAATAAATAAGTTAAAGCAAAAAAGAGGGGAGAGTCTGGCTCAAGTGGTAGAGCACTTGCGTATTAAGAACAAGACTGTGAATTCAATCCCCAATCCCAGAAAATAATAATAATAATGATGATGATGATGATGATGATGATGATGATGATGATGATGATGATGATGTGAGCTCAGCACCCTAAGAATCTGTCATCAACATTATCCCCAGTCTTAGATCAGGCAAACAGAGCCGGTGAAAATGAATGAACAGGAGTTTACCCACCCATAAAATCTAAATTCCCAGACTCTCCTTTCTGTTCCTATTGTACTACCATCTAACTCCAAGACCAAGATGTGCTCACCGTTCAGCCAGCAGGACTGGTGGCCACTGTCACTAGGTGGCGCTGTGGCCACACACAGAGAGGAAGGAAGCCAGGGTTATCTGAAAACCTAAATAACATGCTGCATGTCTGCAGGCTGCTCCCGTCCACACCACAGGATCAGAGGCCTTCCTCAGCCCCAGGCCCTCCCCACTGCGCAGAGAGCTAGTCCCTACCACCCAGACAACAGTTTGTTTGGCTTTCTTAATATATGGCTTTGCAATTATGCCCAGGTGGTTTGGATCAGGCTCCTTCTATTGATACTTCTCATGTGGGAATGAGACATCAAGCCTGGAATTGTTAACAAGGAAGTCTTGCAAATGTTTGCCTGCCGTGGCCTTGAACCACGATCCTCCCAATCTCCCGCCCCCCAAGTAGCTGAGCTGACAGGCATAAGACACCCTATCCAGCCCAGGCTCCAGAATTTTGAGTGATACCAGCTTGGTCTGTTTCATCCCAATACTTGGTCCATATGCTCTTTCTCTGCAGGGTACCATTTGTGTCTCCATGCTCTCTGCTTGAATGTGTGAATTTCATTTTAAGAACGGAGCCTATTTGCACCTGTCTGTTGCAGCCATGTCTTATTTTTCAGGTTTGCCTTGATTTCCCCACATTTGATCCATTGGAGTTTATTGATGGCTAGGCGTATGTACATACACACAAACATTTCACAAAATAGTCCTCCTCTCCCATTCATTATGGCCAAGCCTTTGAGGGGGGGAGGGGATATGGAGTATTAAAAGGAGAAAAACCATATCAAAGTAAATGGATCGAGTTTTTGAGTTTTGGATAAGAAATATACTAGCTTTTTTTCCCCTCTCATCTCTACCTCAATAAGAATTGCCGACCTCTTCATTCCAAACTGTTGAGGGGGAATGAAAAATACTGATCCACAGTCCAAAGCTTGAAGGGAATGTGTGAGCCAATGTAAGGCTGGTGATTGATCTCCCAGAGTGCTCTACTGCATTCAAACATGCAAATGAGCCACTGGGCCTGAAAACAACTGGAGAAATCTGGAAGTCAGGCTTAAAGGAAGTTGTACAGCTTCCATTCATGTCTAACAAAGAAGGCAGTTAGGAGAGTTCAGCAACAGATTATTTAAAGCATGGAATTCTTTTACTTGTACAAATGAAATAGGAATCATTTGAATGTTGTCTGAAAGCCTCCAATTGTAGATAACAGTAACTTTGTGTGTGTGTGTGTGTGTGTGTGTGTGTGTGTGTGTGTGTGTGTGTGTGTGTGTGTGTGTGTGTACTGGGCTTGGACTCTAGGCCTCTCATTCTCATTCTCACTCAGCTTTCTTGGTCACAGCTGGTGATTTACCGCTCATGTTACCCCCCAGTTCTGTCTTTTTTATTTTGTCTTGAACTCTGAGCCTGGGTGCTGTCCCTCAGCTCTTCAGCTCAAAGCTAGCACTCTACCACTTGAGCCACAGCACCATTTCCTGTTTTCTGAGTGGTTTATTGGAGATAAGAGTCGCACAGAGTTTCTTGCTCCGGCTAGCTTTGAAGTACAATCCTCAGATCTCAGCCTCCTGAGTAGCTAGGATTACAGGCGTGAGCCACCAGTGCCCGGCATTATTTATTCATTAATTTATTTATTTTGCTGGTTAATTGGAGATAAAGTCCTGTGGGCTTTTCTGCTTGGGCTGGCTTTGAACCTTGATCCTCAGATCTCAGACTCCTGAATAGTTAGCGTGAACAGCGGGAGCGAGCCTCAAGTCTGAAGCATTTTGACATGTTTTCTAGCTGTGAGCTGTCATCCAGGCCATCAATTAGAATGCTACAAATCCAAGTTGGAGCAATAATCTTCATTTACAGGATGTCATTTTCCTGATTTGAAAATTAAAATGTTGTTCAGAAAGGAGACATTATTCTCCAATAAGTTAATGCTTGAATTGTCTTAACAGACTTTGGTGCAGCTTGTGTGTGTTTATGTGTGTGTGTGTGTGTGTGTGTGTGTTTTGGTTTTTGGTGTTTGGTTTGTTTGATTTTTGTTTCTTGGTCAGTTATGGGGCTCGAACTCTGGGCCTGGGGAGGGACGGTGGGGGGGGGGGGCGCGGGGAATAAAAAAAAAAAATTTGTTGCTAGATCTATTAGTAAGTCAGTGGATTTTCACCACAGGCCAATTCCTGGAGCTTTGGGGCTTCGTTTTCTTTTTCTTGTATTCTCTTTCTGCTTTTAGAAAAATCTTTCCCTTTTAATTTGACTTCTTTTATTTATTTTTTATGTGGTACTAAGGAATTGAACCCAGGGCTTCATGCATGCTAGGCCAGCACTCTGCCACTAAGCCACCTTCCCAGTCCAGCTTAGTTTTCTTGATCTAAGAAGGTTCAAGCCGAAGGCTGGACTGGCTTTCATTCCACAGAGGGCTTTGATCTAATTCCCCAGGAGGACAGGGGAGGAGATGGTGCCTTTCAAAGAACCCTTGAATAGGAAGGAGGCTTCTCTCATCTACAGACATGTGCATAGGCCATTGTTAGGGTATTGAAAGGCACAGGACTTTTAAATTTATTATTCAGGTTGAAAGATTTGCTATTGGGGGGATATTCTTAATCATTCTTTTATTTGTTTTGTTTTTAGAGACGGGGAAAAAAATCTGTCATGGATGAAGTCTATAACATTGGAGGTTTGGGATTCAAATTCTAAAGAGCTCTCAACAATGAACTCCTTAGAATAAAATAATCAACACGTCTCTCTAATAATAGCACCTATTGAGATATTAATTGTCGATATAACTGTTTTTATTCTGGAAATATTTTAAAGAGGTGTTTTTTTTCTTTTTAAAGTAGGTCCAGCTAAATGTCTGTTTTTGGGCGTTGTCTTTTCTCCCGTTCCCTGAACCACACACATGCGCACACACAGGCACAGACACACACCACACCACTTCCATACATTCACACACACACATGCACACTCATCCCCAAAATATTCTTTTTTTTTTGCTATTCTTGGTTCTTGGACTCTGGGTCTGGACACTGTCCCTGAGCTTCTTTTGCTCAAGGCTTAGCACTGTACCACTTGGGTGACAGCACCACTTCTGGCTTTTTCTATGATTAATTGGAGATAAGAGTCTCATGGATTTTCCTTCCTGGGCTGGCTTTGAACTGTGATCCTCAGATCTCAGCCTCCTGAGTAGCTAGGATGACAGACGTGAGCCACCAGTGCCCAGCAGTTGTAGAATCTTAATTCTGTAAAATCATGTGAACAGGCTGGGCACCGGTGGCTCACTCCTGTCATCCTAGCTACTCAGGAGGCTGAGATCTGAAGATGGACAATTGAAGCCAGCTTGGCTAGAAAAGTCCTGTGAGACTCTTATTTCCAATTAACCACTCAAAAACTCGAAGTGGTGCTGTGGCTCAAAGTGGTAGAGTGCTAGCCTGAGTGAAAAGCTCAGGGACAGTGCCCAGGCTCAAGTCCCATGACTGACAAAACAAAACCTCATGTAAACATCTGATATTTGTTTATTAATTGTTATGACTCTGATACATACTTCCATGCATGCTAGAATGAAAAACATAGCCTTTTTTGCTAGTAACGGGACTTGAATTAAAAGCCTGGGTGCTGTCTCTTAACCTTTTCACTCCAGACTGGCATGAGCCGCAGCTCCACTTTGGACTTTCTGCTAGTTAATTGGAGTTACAAGAGTCTCGCAGTCTTATCCGTATAGGCTGATTTCAATCCTCAGTCCTCAAATCTCAACCTCCTGTGTAGCTAGGATTACAGGTGTGAGCCAAGAGCCCCTGTCCTAAAATTTAGCCTCTTAAGGTCTTAGTAACATGGAGATAACATGGAGATATTATTGATATGTGAAATACTTATGCTCTGATGTCATCTATAAAATGATTATGCTTTATATACCAAGAACAAATAGAATATATGTATATATATACCAAATAGAATATATATGTATGTGTATGCATGTGTGTGTATGCGTGTGTGTGTGTGTGTGTGTGTGTGTGTGTGTGTGTGTGTAGATATACACACTCTAGACCAAACACCAGATTAAATTATAAGTAAATTCTGGGTGCTGGTGGCTCATGCCGGTAATCCTAACTACACAGGAAGCTGAGATCTGACCATTGCAGTTCAAAGTCAGCCTGGGCAGAAAATCTTTGAGACTCTTATCTCCAATAAACTACTCATTAAAAGCCGGAAGTGTACAGCACTAGCCTTGAGTGGGGGTAAAAAAAGCTCAAGGACAGTGCCTGGGCCCTGAGTTCAAGCCCCAGGACCTACCTGTACATAACACACACACACACACACACACACACACAAACACACACACAAACACACACACACACACGTAAATGGTAGATATTTGCAGTTTTCTTCTGTAACTTAATAAGTTCTTATAAATACACAGTAATATATATTATATAAATATTATATATATGTATATATACATATATATAGACAGAGAGAGGGAGAGAGAGGAGAGGATACTACGAAAAAGTTCTTCCTGAATGGAGGATTTCAGGCGTCTTGTCCATCTGAACTAATGGCCCTCCAGGGACTCACTCCATCCCTGGGGACTTTCCCTCATCACCATGGCAACAGACAATCTCCTCTCTACCACCAGAAAGACAACCCCCTCCCCGCCTACTTCCACTCACATCCCATAGCTTCATTCAAACGGTGCATACTTTGACTACCCAGACCAGCAATGATCTCGTGTGAAATACACACCCAATGTCATAGTAAATCTGCTTTAACTAGAGAAGAAGTAAAGGTTTGGTTTGGTTTTGACTTCATTTCCATTCTGGCAACATCTAGATTTAATAATACTAGAACTAGATAAAGGCGCTAATATGACAACATTCAATGATTCAATGACCTAAAAGTCCACTGCTTTGTATTTTGATTTCCTTTTCTGTTGGAAAAGAAAACAAGGACCAGGAGGTCAGCTCATGAACGTGATGTAGAATTTTTACCTAATTAGTAAAAGGAAATCTAGAGGGACATACAGGGGCGTCTTTTAGTGCATTTTCTGAGGCTATACCAAAATACTGGATGCTGGGTAATGGACAAAGAAAAGAGATTTATTTAGCACACTGCTTTGAAGACTGCAAGTCCAAAGTCAGGTCACTAAATCCATTCAGTGCCCAATGAGGGCTTCACTGTTGAAAATGTATTGGGGTATTGGGGTACTAGGTAGGAATAAGGATACCAAGGCCAAAGGAATTAAACAAGGAAACACTGGCTTTTGCAGAAGGGTGTGTGACTGGCAAAAATTTCAACTATGCAGGCACACTTGGCAGGAAGTCTGGCCAAGTTTTACCCTAATGGTGCTCCTCATTCTGATTGGTCAGAACTCAGGTTCACAGATACTGTACCATTGGCCAGTTTGAAGGGAGTCAAAAAAGTTGTCAATGGTGTAGTATAAGTAACAGAATTTCTTCACTAAAGTGTAAACAGGGACAGGAGGTAACTAAAATACACCCACCCAGGTCCACCCCACTCCCCAGAGGAGTACCATCGGTGTTCTCGCTTCTTCTTTTCTGGTCTCCTCATTGTTAAATCAATTGCATAATAATCTTTAAGTAGTTGTCCCCAGGGATTGCAATTCAACCAGTCAGTTTTGGAGTACAACACATCTCCATCCACCCTTCCATCATTCTCTCCCGCCTCTTCCGGCCCCGCCCATTCCCCTCGATGAGTTTTTGTTCACCTGCGTCCAAGTTCCCGTATCTACATTGATTATCATGGCTGCTTTTGCCCACCCTGCTCTTTGCATCTGATCACTCTTCCTCCCAGACCTCTGCTCACAGCCGTGAGGCTAGATGTGCAATCCAGGGTGGGCTGTACACTCTCCATGCCCACGTTTCCTCCTCCCTACACCTCCAAGGTACTAGCCTCAGACCTGGCTGTGGTTGCTATGGTACATGAAGAGGTGACACAGTATCAGCCATTATCACCACAGTACACCAGGTTATTGTTGGCTATGATTGTTATACTATTATTTGGGAGGCTAGGCTTAAATGAAGAAGATAATAAGCTTGTACCGGGAGATTACTTTTTGTTGTTGGTTGGTTGTGGGGCTTGAACTCAGGGCCCAGGCTGTGTCCCTGAGATCTATTTTTATTCAGGGCTAGTGCTCTACCACATTGAGTCACAGCTCTGCTTCTGGTTTTCTGGTGGTGCTTTGGAGTTAAGAGTCTCACAGACTTTCTAGCCTGGGCTGGATGGAAGCACTGATCCTCAGATCTCAGCCTCCTGAGTAGCTAGGCTGACAGGTGTGAGCCACCAGCAACTGGCTGAGATTGCTCTTATAGCACAAGTTCATTTACTGTTCAGGCCCACAAAAGCTTATTGAACAATGACAGCAGCCAGACTGTGGTAAAGTTTTCACCATGGGTTTATTTTATACATTTGCACTTTGACCCTGTATGTTATTTTTCAAACTGCATCCATTTCAGCCTTGCCAGGGAAGTTGCTCCAATAATGGTGAATAAGGGCTGGGGAAAAAGAAAGAATAAGTAAAATTTAAAGGTGTCTGGAAATGATTATTCAAGTAGTGATCTATGTATGTATGCATGTGCACACTCACTAAGCTACAAAATTCCTGAGTGGATTTGACTTAAAGCATTATCTCTGAAAGATATTCATCTATAGAATAAGCTTATGTAATTTACAGACAGTGCAGACAGTTTGATAAAAGATATTAATTCAGATAAGCATCCGGCTAGATGGCACTGGCTTAAACCTGTAATCTTAACTACTAAGGAAGCTGAGACCTGGAGAGTAGTGCAAAGCCAGCCTGAGCAGAAAAGTTTGCAAGACTCTATCTCCAGTTAACTAACAATAAGCTGGATGTGGGCGTGTGGCTCAGATGGTGGAGCTCTAACCTTGAATAAAAAACCTAGTGAGTCTGAGAACCCTGAGTTCAAGCCCCAATACTGATACAAAAGACAAACCAACAGATAGACAACAGAGATAATACATAGATAGATAATACATAGATTATAGATGACAGATAGATAATAGATAAACACAGACATAGCTAATAGATGAAAGATAAATGATAGATGATAGATAGATAGATTGATTGATCAAATAAATACTCCAATGGCTTTCTGGGATGACATGGCTATTCAGGAAAGAGCCCATTACTAAGTTATTGAAGGATTTTTATCTTCAGCCAGGCTTGGTGGTACAAGCTTGTAATCCACATGATAGGGAAGAGGAGGCAGGAGGCTTGTGAGTTGCAGGGGAGCCTGGTCTAACACAGATGTGAACAAAACCGAACTTACAAATGAAAATAAAGATCTCAGTGGGGTGCTGGTGGCTCACACCTGTCATCCTAGCTACTCAGGAGGCTGAGATCTGAGGATCAAGGTTCAAAGCCAGGCCCTGGGGGCAGGACAGTCTGTGAGACTCTTTATTTCCAATGAGCCACCTAAAACCAGGAAATGGCATTGTGACTCAAAGGGGTAGAGCACTGGCCTTGAGCACAAAACAAAAACGCAGCGCCAGCGCCCAGGCCCTGAGTTCAAGTCCCACAACTGACCAAACGGTCAATCGATCGATTGATCTATCCATCCATCAGTAATAAATAAACGAAATGAAGCGCTCCCTCTTTTCTTTTCCAGCCTGACCATCTCCGCCGAGTGCCCCATGCAGCTGGAGGACTTTCCCATGGATGCCCACGCCTGCCCTCTGAAATTTGGTAGCTGTAAGTTCTGCTCTTACGGGGCGCCGTGGGGACACGGGTGGGGGTTGTGAACGCTGCACCCACTCGGAAGACACGCGGAAGGCTCCGTGTAACACAAGCGGTGCACGCTGGGTGAGAAGACCACACCAGCTTCTCCAGCATACAGAAGGTGACTGGAGGCACAGAACAATCTAGAAGGAGCTCCTCTGCAGGTGTTTTTCTCAGGTCTTCTCCTGGCAGCCTGGTCTGGGTTCCTCCTCCCAGGTGACAGCTCATCCCCCTAGATGGTTTCCAATCCATTCTTTGTGCCAGCAGCAGAAGCACAGAGACCTCACAGCCCCAGCCCAGTCCTGCCATTCCTTCCTTCTGGGAGACGGAGAGATTCTTCTGGCTCGCCTCTGTGGAGCGGGGCTGGGGCGGGCTGTAGTGTCTGGGGCTGGGGCGGGCTGTAGTGTCTGGCTCTGAGTCCCATCCACCTGCTGCCTTCTTCTAGGAGTCAGTGACCGCTGTCCCAGGGAGACAAGATTGTTCTGGATCCCATCAGAGCTCTGAGACAAAGCAGTCCTACAGACAGACAGACAGTCCTGGGTAGCCCACAGAGAAGTCGGGACACTGGACACTTGGGCTGTGTCTATGTCTTCTCCTCCTTAGGGAGAATCTGAGTTTTCTCAGCCCTTTTTTAACTGAGTTGAGCTATCAGGGAAGGGACTATAGGAGTATGTTGGCTACCAGCTCCAACTATTTATCTGCTCTCCTTGACCTCCCAGGCCAGGCCTCTTTTATTTTCTTGGTTTTTATCTTCGCCCCTGGTATCTTAGCTTTGTGAGGTACCTGAGCGTGTGTGTGTGTGTGTGTGTGTGTGTGTGTGTGTGTGTGTGAGAGAGAGAGAGAGAGAGAGAGAGAGTGTGTGTGTGAGAGAGAGAGAGAAAGAGAGAGAGTGGATGTGAGGTAATACAGAAATCTGTCCCTCGAAAATCTGGATGTGGGATGTATGAGCCACTCAGTTACACTGCAGAGACTCTGGTCTCGATTGAGTATAGACTATATTTAGATTATTTGTAGATTATTAGATATGCAGATTATGTCAATATATAGATATATCTACATCTAGATATAGGTTATATAGATTATATCTGGACTTGTTTGCTTATAGATTATTTGATATGGTGTATATGAAACAGCATAGTGTGATGTAATTCGGGTATATATTCTTTTCTTACTTTAGATAAACAGATCAGCGATAGTTGGTAAATGGATAGATGCAAAGATACATAGATAGACAGATGAGATTCATAGGTGACGGATAGGTACATAGATCATAGAAAAATAGATAGAGAGCGTGATTGATTGATAGCAACAGACAGACAGATAGATATAACCAATTAACTTGGCTGAGTTCAGTCTCCAGACTGTCCTTCCTCAGTAAACAAAGGCTGAAATGTCAGGAGAGTGTCTTGTCTTAGCTGGGCTAGGGCAAAATCATCCTTCATTAATCCAGGGAGTCTTATTCTCCATGCATGCCAGCGCACGGAGCAGGGGGGAGTTAGAGATCTGAGCAGTGCCCATGACCCTGGGCACACATCAGTTCTGGGGCTCCCTCCTGCGTCTCCTTTCCTTCACGGACTTTACATCTCATTTTTCCAGCTGGTTCAAATACTGGCTGCTCCAAGGGTTCCAGATCCTTCCTTTTGGCTCTTCTGGCCAGCCGGACTGGGCAACTCTGTCTGAAACTCAGTGGGCACACAGTAGCGTGACTCACCGTGTCGCAGGTGAAAAGCCCCTCCTTGGTCTCTGCTCCCTCTCCAGTGCTCCGGGGAGTCATTTGTTACCCCGTGTGCAGAATGAATGTTTGCTTAGCTCATGGAAGTCACTTTACCAGCTCAGCCAGTGGAGCCTTTCTGACCCCAGGGGTTTTATTGCATTTTTTTCCCCTGTCATCTCAATGACACTTTTGGAATTAAGGGAGATATGTGTGTATGAGGAAAGGCATGTTTGATTGGATAGAAATAATAATTCCTCCTCCTCCTCCTCCTCCTCCTCTCCTCCTCTTCTTCTCCTCCTCCTCCTCCTCCTCCTTCTTCATCTTTTTGTTAAACTGTGATCCACAGAGAGGTAGACATTTATCAGAGGGGAATGGTAGAATGGACAAGCTTGTGACCAGGGTTTATTCGAATTATTTGCTCCAAATGAGTCAAATCATGGAAGAATAATTGTTCCTAGACCTGGAGGAAAATTAGCTACATGGTTTGAAATGATGCCATTCTTTGTGTATGAAAATTATGCGTTTATTTGATTTTTAAAAATTGAAAGGTTGAAAGTGGATGGTGATTTTATTTTACCTTTTTTTTTTTGCTATGCTGTGGGGGTCTCTGTGGTCGCTGGTTAAGTGAATTCAGTTTACTGTGATCTCTGGATTTAACAGTGATATTGTGTAGGCCAGGTAACTCAAAAGCAGTTTTCAGTTTGTGACAAACATGCTTTTTTGGTATAGGTCCTGAGGCTTGAACTCAGGGCCTGGGCTCTGTCCCTGAGGTTCTTTGCTCAAGGCTAGCACTCTACTACATGATGCTGGATGCTGGTAGTTCAATCTTAGCTCAACAGGAAGCTGAGATTAGAGAGCGCTAGTCTGAAGTCAGCCCAGGCCGACAAATCCATGGATACACTTATCTCTACCAAACCCCCCAAAGCCAGAAGTGATTCTGTGACTCAAATGGTAGAGTTACAGCCTTGACTGGAAAAAGCCAAGCAAGAGCCAGAGGCCCTGAGTTCAAGCCCTAGTAACAGCAGCAACGAACAAACAAACAAAAAAGATTAATTTGGTCAATACTGAGGTGTATCATTTATTTCTATTTGCCATTTAATATCATTACTAGAATATGCTAAATGAACAGAAGGATTTTATTTACAAAGTGTATCTGTATACAATTGACCATGAGCTAGAGAACTATGCAAATACCATCTTTCCACAGCTTATATGGTTTTTAAATTAGGCTATATAATTTTTTAAATGTGTATATGTGAATATATGTATATATATGGATATGTGTATATATACACATATGTATGCATGTATGTATATATACATACATACATACATATATATATATGTACATACTGGGACTTGAACTCAGGACCTTGGTGTTGGAGATAAGGATTAAGGATCTCACAGACTTTTCTGTCTTGGCAGGCTCCAAACCTCAGTCCTTAGATTTCAGCCTCCTAAGTAGCTGAGATTACATGCAGGAGAAACTGACACCAGCTTAGACATATATTGTGGGGAAAGAAATACTTAACTAAAAGTTTTTCTTACTCTTCTCTCTCTTTTTTTTTTTTTGGTCAGTTGTGGGGCTTGAACTCAGGGGCCTGGGCGATGTCCATGAGCTCTTTTATTCAAGGCTAGTGTTCACCCACTTTGAGCCACAGCACCATTTTCTGGTTTTCTGATACCTAATTGGAGATGAGTCTCATGGGCTTTCCTGCCCAGGCTGGCTTTGAACCACGATCCTCAGACAGATCTCAGCCTCCTGAGTAGCTAGGATGACAGGCAAGAGCCACCAGTGCCTGCCCCTTCCTTTCTATCTTTATTTTTCTTTCTTTCCTTTTTGATTTACTAACAATAGATGCTCAGTCAACTGTTCACTTAGTACCACCAGCCGTGCAGAAGCTAAATGTGTGAGTATAATGAGTTTCAAATTACCCAATTCCTCCGTTCTTTGCTATTAGGAGACAAAGGAATGCAAATATGTGTGGTTATTCTAATGAGCCACATGCTCCTGGTTTCTCTAATGCAAAAGCGAATTAACAGACATCTCTGTGATTGCTGCCTCTGTCCTCAAGCATTCAAACGAAATTATCCCTAGCTTCTAGAGGTAGACTCCCTAGTCTGAAAGAAAGTTCCTGAAAGATAATAGCACAGCTTGCTTCCATTTGTAAGCCTGTGCTTAAACGGATGAAAACGAGTTGAAAGGAGAGGGAGAAAAAAGTTCCTAAATTTTTGTTCATTTTATTCATGGAATAATGAGTTAAATATTAGATTAAGTCATGTGATAATGTCTAGATTCACGAAAATATATAGTCAATTAAATTAGAACTGGAGGGTTCTTTTTTTTCCCTCCCTCCCTCCCTTCCTCCCCTCCTCCCCTCCTTCCTTCCTTCCTTCCTTCCTTCCTTCCTTCCCTAGTCCTAAGGCTTAAACTCTGGGCCTGAGCACTGTCCCTGAGTGCCTTTTGCTCAAGGCTAGTGCTCTAATTCTTGACCCACACTCCATTTTCCACTTGTTCTGTTATTAATTGGAGATCAGAGTCTCATGGACTTTCTTTCCTAGGCTGGTTTGAACCACAATCCTCGTATCTCCACCTCCTGAGTAGCTAGAATGACAAGCATGAGCCACCAGTGCAGAGAGTCATTATTTTTTATTTCCTTTCTAGTCAGTAAAATCTTCCTGAGGGCTGGGAAGGTGGCTCAGTGGTAGAGTGCTTGCCTTGCATGCATGAGACCCTGGGTTCGATTCCTTAGTACCACGTAAGTAGAAAAAGCTAGAAGTGGTGCTATGGCTCAAGTGGTAGAGAACTAACCTTGAGCTGAAATGCTGAGGGGCAGTGCCCAGGCCCAGAGTTCAGGCCCCATGACTGACAAAAACAAAAACAACAACAACAAAAAAAAAACCCAAAAAACCAACTTCCTGATTTCTAAAAGGCAATACAAATAAGATCTGATTATAGCCGGGCACCGGTGGTTCACGCCTATAATTCTAGTTACTCAGGAGGCTGAGATCTGAGGATTGTGGTTCAAAGCCAGCCCCAGCAGGAAAGGCCATAAGACTATTACCTCCAATCAGCCACCAGAAACCCAGAAGTGGCGCTGTGGCTCAAGTGGTAGAGTGCTAGCCTTGAGCTGAAGAGATGAGGGACAGCACCCAGGCCCAGAGTTCAAGCCCCACAACTGACCAAAAAAGAAAAGATCTGAGTGTATATACCATAAGCCACTTGTACTCAGGGTTTGCAATGCTAAAAAAAAGTCAGACGGTGTCAACCCCGGGGGGAGAAGTATGAATCCCTATAGATTGTAGAGAAAATGTTTCCATTCTTCTCACTCAGCTGATGCACAGTTGGAGAAGGAAAGCCCTGTATTTCTAGGTCCTCTAAGTCACCATTCCTGTTATCCCAGCTAAAGAGACCAAAAGCCAGCTGGGTGCCAGGGTCCTCACGCCTGTAATTCTAGCAACTCGGGAGGCTGAGATCTGAGGATCGTGGTTCAAAGCTAACCCAGGCAGGAAAGTCCCTGAGACTCTTAACATCCAGTGAACCACCAGAAAACCAGAAGTGGCACGGTGGCTCAAAGGGATAGAGCGCTAACTTTGAGCAAAATTGCTCAGGGACAGCGCCCAGGCCCTGAGTTCAAGTCTTACAACCGACCAAAAAAAAAAGTTCTTTGTTATTCTGACCCAAGCCTTGGGCTCCTTTCTGAGCTGTCAGATTTGTGCATCTCACCCCAGTTATCCCCTCTAAGAGCCATGAAAGCCTATCTTTCAATAAACTTCTAATGCCTCTTTCCTGTCTCCGGGAGCCCTTGGCAAAGGCCTGATGCACAGCCCTGGTGGTGTGTCTGGTGTGAGGTGGACGGCAGAATAGGTACAGGCCAGGGTCCCAGGACCAGGCCAGGGTCCCAGGACAAAGGGAACGGAATGGGCCTGAGAAAGCCTGGGGACGGCGGGAAGTGGGACTTGCTCCTTGCTGAAGCGATGCTGCCTCATTAAACCTCCTCTCTGCCCAGTCCACATTTCTACCCTGGCCAGAATCCATCATGGCTGTTCTGCTCAAATCCTGAGTTGTACAGCCTTTCATTAGTCAGGGCACCACAACATTTACATAATCGGAAAAGGATAGACAGCTCACGGGCACTATAACGAGGCTCCATTCACGGTACATGCCCAGCAAAGCATGTGAGCAGACATGTACAAGGCCACTTTCCAAGAAAGAAAGAGAGCAACATTACCTACCCACTCACTCCAGCCCCCTGAACACTCTAACCATCGGCGTTACATACGTATCCCCAGGAGAGATGAAAACCATGACATCAGCCCTCTACTGAGCACTGTTCATAGGAAACCCAGCTTCACTTTCCCTAAACTTGACAACAGAAGGTCCTGCTAGTCAGGCACTAGTAGCTCATGCCTGCAATCCTAGCTACTCAGGAGGCTGAGATTGGAGAACTGACCTTTGAAGCCAGCTCAGGGAAGGAAAGTCCTCGAGAATCCTATCTCCAATTAACTAGCAACAAGCCAGAAGTGGAGGTTTGGCTCAAGTGGTAGAGTGACATAGCCCTGAGCAGAAAATGCTAAAGGATGGCTGAATGCTAAAGGTCCTGAGCTCACATCCCACTACTGGCACATACACACACTGACAAAAGGTCATGGTAATTAAAACAGGCCTGATAAGAACTTTGCTCAGCATCTACCTGCAGTATGAACTGAGCATAGCTTCTATGGAGATTCATGGACGGAAGGAAGGAAGGAAGGAAGGAAGAAAGAAAGAAAGAAAGGAAGGAAGGAAGGAAGGAAGGAAGGAAGGAAGGAAGGAAGGAAGGAAGGAAGGAAGGAAGGAAGGAAGAAAGAAAGAAAGAAGAAAGAAAGAAAAGGAAGGAAGGAAGGAAGGAAGGAAGGAAGGAAGAAAGAAAAAAGAAAGAAGGAAGGAAGGAAGAAAGAAAGAAAGAAAGAAAGAAGGAAGGGAGGAAAGAAAGGAAGGAAGGAAGAAAAAGAAAGGAAGGAAGGAAGAAAGAAAAAGAAAGGAAGGAGAAAGAAAGAAAGAAAGAAAGAGAAGGAAGGAAGGAAGAAAGAAAAAGAAAGGAAGGAAGGAAGGAAGGAAGAAAAAGAAAGGAAGGAAGGAGAAAGAAAGAAGAAAGAAAGAAAGAAAGAAAGAAAGGGAAGGAAGGAAGGAAGAAAGAAAGAAAGGAAGGAAGAAAGAAAGAAGGAAAAGAAAGAAAGGGAGGGAGGAAAGAAGGAAGGAAGGAAGAAAGAAAGAAAAAGAAAGGAAGGAAGGAAGGAGAAAGAAAGAAAAGAAAGGAAGGAAGAAAAGAAAGGAAGGAAGGAAGGAGAAAGAAAGAAGGAAAGAAAGAAAGAAAGAAAAGGAAGGAAGGAAGGAAGGAAGGAAAGAAGGGAGGGAGGGAGGGAGGGAGGGAGGAAGGGAGGGAGGAAGGGAGGGAGGGAGGGAGGGAGGAAGGGAGGGAGGAAGGAAGGGAGGGATGGAGGGAGGGAGGGAGGGAGGGAGGGAGGGAGGGAGGGAGGGAGGGAGGAAGGGAGGGAGGGAGGGAGGGAGGGAGGGAGGGAGGGAGGGAGGGAGGGAGGGAGGGAGGAAGGGAGGGAGGGAGGGAGGGAAAGCAAACACTTCCTTTCTCCTCCTCCTCTTCCTTTCTCCTCCTCCTCTTCCTTTCTCCTCCTCCTCTGCTCCCCACTGGCTCTTGGATGACTTTGATGTCACCTCTTATTTCTGTCTTTTCCCGCCTTGTGCCCTGTGCTTCTGTCTCATTCGGCCTCAATGGTTCTTTTATTGCCAAGTAGGAAGAGGTCAGGTCTTGGCCTAAATCCCATCCTCCGTGTCTTTCTGGCTCAGCTGAAAGCGGAATGCCTTCTAATGGCCTTGGGCCCTGTTTCCTCCCCTCACATCATCTCACTGCATGCCCAGCTTTCCTTCAGCATTTCGGGCATGCCTCTGGCTCTTTGCACCTGCTGTTCAGTTTGTCTGGGACTGTCTTACTCCCCAGGGCCACAGGGCTGGACCCTGAACATTCTTTGGATCCCCTAACTTAGCCCAGCTTGGATCGACCCACTTAAGATTCTGCCTCCCAAGGTGGACCATCATAACCATCAGTCTGTTAAACCCAGCCGGAGGCAGGGGTAGGAGGAAGATTGGGAGAGTGAGGTCAGTTGGGCTACAAAGTGAAATTCAAGGTCGCCTCAGAAATAGAACAAGACTCTGTCTCAAAACAGTAGCAATTACAAGGAAATGATGCCTCCTCCTCTTCAGTCCTACGAAGAACTTTACTGCCATATCTCATTCTATCTATCTATCTATCTATCTATCTGTCTGTCTGTCTGTCTGTCTGTCTGTCTGTCTGTCTGTCTGTCTGTCTGTCTGTCTGTCTGTCTATCTATCTATCTTATCTATCTATTTATCTATCTGTCATGTGTGTATGTGTGCATGTGTGATATTTGTCTTTTTCCTTCAGAACACATTTCTCAAGAACAGGGTCTTTCATTTTTGCTTGCCTACCTTGATTTTCTATTGCTTCTGTAACAACTTATGAAGAACCTAACAGATTAAAATAACTCACAAGGAGCCAGGAACTGGTAGCTCACCCCTGTAATCCTAGCTACTCAGGAGGCTGAGATTTGAGGATCATGATTCATAGTTCCCCGGGCAGGAAAGTCTGTGAGACTCTTATCTCCACTCAACTACCAAAAATGTCAGGGACAGTGCCCAGGCCCTGAGTTCCCCAGGACCAACACATAGACACACACACACACACACACACACACACACACACACACACACACACACACACACGTGTGTTATTTCTATAGTGTTTTTTTTTTATCTTGTCAGTCGTGGGGCTTGAACTCTGGGCCTGGGCGCTGTCCCTGAGCTCTTCAGCTCAAGGCTAGTGCTCGACCACTTGAGCCACAGCGCCACTTATGGTTTTCATTCTTACCTTTCAGAGACATACACACGCCCCCCCCCCAATCACGTCTTAGCCTCCCCCATCCTCCATCTTGAAGATCCACGCCCCTCGCACAGACCATGCCACCTGCTCATCTGGAGGACATCGCTGCATTGCAAGGAGATTGGTCCACCAGGGTGACCTGGGATAATCTCCTGCCTTTAAGGCCCATCACCTCCATTCCATCTGCACAGTACCTTTTGCCATGTGAGGTAACACATTGGCAGGTAAGACAGGGGACACAGGACCTGTTTGCCCTGCCAGCCCTGCCACCCTGCCGCCTCAGGATGGCTGTGTATCATGGAGAAGAGGAAGAGGGAAGCTGAAAGTAGGAATGTCGGCGGTGCTCCACACACAAATGTCACTGTGCGAGGCACGCTGCCAACCGAGACCCCGAGATCATCCCCCATTCTACAGATAGATGGACTGAAGCTGGTTGAGAGTCAGAGTGCTGCAGAGACCCTGGCTCCCGGCCTCAGAGCTGCTGCTCGCTTCCCTGCTACACAGAAAAAAGAGCTGGGCATGGGTGGCTCACACCTATAATCCCAGCCACTCAGGAGGCTGAGATCTGAGTACCGTGGATCAAAGCCAGCCTGCACAAGTCCCAGAGACTCTTATCACCAGTGAACCACCAGAAGACTGGAAGTGGTCCTATGGCTCAAAGTGGGAGAGAGTTAGATTTGAGCAAAAAGAGATCAGGGACAGCATTCAGGCCCTGAGTTTGAACCCCATGAATAACAAAAAAAGTAAGGAAAGAAACAGAGAAACAGACAGAGAGAGGAAGGAAGGGAGGGAGGGAGGGAGGGAGGGAGCTCCAGAGGGAGGGAGGGAGGAAGGAAGGGAGGGAGGGAAGGATGAAAAAAGGAAAGGAAAGAAAGAAAGAAAAGAAGGAAGGAAGGCAGGAAAGAAAAAGGAAGGAAGGAAGGGAGGGAGGGAGGGATGAAAAAAGGAAAGGAAAGAAAGAAAGAAAGAAAAGAAGGAAGGAAGGCAGGAAAGAAAAAGGAAGGAAGGAAGGAAGGGAGGGAGGGAGGGAGGGAATCTGCACACCCAAAGCACAGGGCTCTAGCGCTTCGCACCGGGCCATTTTGAAATGGGAAGGGCTGAAGGGCGACAGGCCATCTTACACTCTGGTGTCACTTGAACACTAACTTTGCAAATGTCCTCCTGATCACCATGGCCACCATCTCTCTTGCTACTCTGATTACCATCTTTGTATTTTCCAATCCGGAATGAACGATTTGTGTGAATGCCGCCTTCTGCCCCTTCCTTTCCAGATGCATACCCTAATTCTGAAGTTGTTTATGTCTGGACCAATGGTTCCACCAAGTCTGTGGTGGTGGCAGAAGACGGTTCCAGATTGAACCAGTATCATCTCATGGGGCAGACAGTGGGCACGGAGAACATCAGTACCAGCACAGGTGAGAGGAGATCTCCTGCCAGGCCGGGGTTGAAGGAGGTCACACCATACCTCATCAGGGGGGCAGGGAGAACCATATTGGAGGGACACCCACACCAGGGCTGCAGGGCCCAGGGCACAGAGTGGATGAGGGACATTTGCCACTGTGTGAGCCGGCCCTGCGGGGACGCTGTGTTGATCTGCTTATGTAATACCGAGCTGCAGAAATCTCTGCGGGAAAACAGATGCAGCCAGCTACCTGCTCCTCCACCACCTGCTCTGAATGGTTTTCTGAAAAAGAGGGAATCCAGCCTGATTTCACCTGGTAGGTCCCGTGTGATTGGACAAGAAGTCCAAAGGAATAGTGTGTGTTTGTCCTCCGCAAGCCTTCCCATTTTGTGGTGAGAGGTAATGCCTGGCAAAGGGCAAAGCTGGCTCCTACCAATCACAATGACTTTGTGGCCAGGCCCCAGGGACTCCCACCAGTCATCCTAGCTATGCAGGAGGCTGAGATCTGAGGATCATGATTAGAAGCCAGCCCAGGGCAGAAAAGTCCCCGCAGGACCCTTAATCTCCAATCAACCACTCCCAAACCAGAAGTGGCGCTGTGGCTCAAAGCGGTAGAGTACTAGCCTTGAACAAAAGAGCTCAGGGAATGCATCCAGGCCCCAAGTTCAAGCCCCAAGATCAACCCCTCCCCCCAAAAAAAGATGGTACTGTGACAGGGGAGAGAGGAGTCAGGGCCATTGTGTCATCATTTAGCAAAGGGAACGTGCAAAGCAAGCTCTGGTTACAGGACTTGACATCAGCCCCACAGCCCTTCCTTGGTGAATCTTAACTCGGCCAGCACCATTCACCTGATCTGTGGTGGTCCTACCACAGATACCTTGAGACGTTGCCGCATGTATCCACCACCACTCCATCTGAGCCCCGCCCATACCTCAGAAGGATGTTATTTGGTTAGTGTGCCAATGGGAGAGGCAATGGAGCCATCCATAAATGGAGGATGAGGCGGTGGGGTGAAGGTTTGGGGTTAGAAAGTGTGGTGCTGACAGAATGCTACCACATGAAATTGTCCACAATCGTTTGGGCCTGTTTGTTTGTAATGGTTTTATTTTGTGTACAACACTTCTTTTTTTCTTTTTAAACAAACCTGAGATGTCTGTCTTTCACTTATATCCTCCAAAGAAAAGAACCAGAACCAAACACCGCTCAAGAAGTAGAACGGTGTTTGGGGCATTAAGATGGAGGCCAAAATCATCCTGGCCATTAGGCATCCTCCGCTTCCCCTTCCTCTCTTTCACCCCTGTGCCTTTCTCCCAGGTTAGAGTCAGCTGCATCCATCCATCCCCAACCCCCTGCCCCCCCCCCACCTGTCCTGCAGCTCTGGGGTCTCCAGCCCACGGCACCCTGTCTTAGCACAGCTGAGACGTTGGGCTCCTTTTTCTGGTTTGATCACATCCTGTGATCCATCTTCCAGGCTCCTCAGTCTCCTGAGAGGCAAAGCACCCAAGAACACCACGGTCAGCTTTGCTAAGCGGACAAAGACGCAGTACGCAAGCGGGATGTCCTCCAACATCCTCCTGTCCTGTCCAACGAGCCAACGGATGACCCTTCCCACACCTGAGACCCGCCCCATCATCCCAGGACTGCTTCCCCCGCCCCTGGCAATTCCAACCAGCCCCTCTTAGCCCTCCCTCCTCCAAACATCCTTCTCAGTTCTCCAGGGGGTGTTAGTGAAGACGATGGTGGTCCAGCAGGCCTGGCTCCCCTCTGATCCACAGGGTCCCCCCCCACCCCGCTACCTCCCAGGGCACCTCAGCTCCTTACCAGTTCACCATCAGGACAGCATCATTCTCCGCAAAGAAGGGGAGATCTCCGCTCGCCTCCCACACCGCCAGGCAAATCCACAGAAGGCACTGGGACATCACCCAGGAAATGTCCCCGATTTCCAGGAAAAGCCAGGACACCCTGTGTGTGTGTCTGGAGGGCCAGGGTCTCGGGGCCTCTCGAAAGGCTGTTCTGTACTGAACTTGGGCGAGCAGAGAGTCTGGGGAGAGATGATGGCTACCCTTTCTCCCTGGCACTGGGCGATAGGAAGACTCCGTCCACCCACACCAGGGCTCTGAGGTGTTCCGTGTCTGTCTCCAAAGGCTAAATCCAGAGATCCTGATTGCAGGAACCGCCACGGGGGAGGGCAGTGGGGAGGGGAGCCAGGCACAGATTGTGACCCAGGGATTAGAGAAACACACAAATCTGATTTTCTCTGGGGAAAGCATCCACATGCAGCTCTTCAGAGGCGGAGGGTGGAAAAGGATTCTGAAGAGCTTCTTCGTCTTCCTCCACCCTCTCCTTAAGTCAAATAACCCAAACGCTCGTGCAACTGGAAGACAGCGCAAAAGGATGCGCGCCCAAACCTCTCTGATTAGAACAAGATCAGATCGTCACACCTGAAGGGACTAACATGCAGTTGTTTTTGCATACTTACAGGTGAATACACAATCATGACGGCTCACTTCCACCTGAAGAGGAAGATTGGCTACTTTGTCATCCAGACCTACCTGCCCTGCATCATGACAGTGATCTTATCCCAGGTGTCCTTTTGGCTCAACCGAGAATCTGTGCCAGCCAGGACAGTTTTTGGTGAGTGCCTCCAAGCAGAGGCTGGATGTTGGAAGCTTGCGACTCACCCGAACTGTTCCCAAAAAAACAAGCACCTACCTGTGCTACAGGTGTAGTGAGGACCTCAAATGTCTATGTGAGGCCTGTATGTTGAAGGCATCCGACCTCCACTATTGGGTGGTAGTGGAAGCTTTAGGAGGTGGGGCCTAAGGGGAGCAAGTTAGGTCATTGTGGGGATATGCTGGAAGGGGCAGTGGGAGTCAGTCTGGCTCTTCCAATCCTTCCCACCCTGGATTCTACAAGGTAAGAAGGCTGGTTCCATTTGATATTCCCACTACCTTGCCCCCAAATCAAGGGAATTAGCCAACCTTCAAAACCAGAAGCCAGAACCTTTCCTATGTTGAAGTTGATTATAGTCACAGAAAGCTAACTAGCACCAAACCTCTACTGCTTCCTTGTGCATTCTGTGACCTGGCAAGAAACCTGACTAATTAGTAAAGACTTTAAAGCTAAGTAGGATTTGGGACTTCTCCCTGAATGAGTTTAGGAAATAATACTCGAATATTTCTATTATGAAAATGAATTCACATACATATATAAAATCTACCTATGATCACCTTTCATATCTATATCATGATATAGATATATAGCTATGACATGTCTATGTATATGCATCATAATATATGACATCAATTTGATATCTACATATCTATATGCGATATAGATATGAGATGATATACATATGATATATCATATATCATATGTATATATATCATATATATACACATATATAGATATATCTATGCAGTACATGTGTCATATCTATAAATCTATAGCATATATATGATATATGATATCTATATCAAATCTATATGATATAGATATATCAACTCAATATATATGAGATATATATCATATAGATATATAGATGCGATGCATATATAGATATATATTATGTTAATATTATATAAATATACTGATATATAGATATGCTATAGATGTCATATCACATATATCATATATGTATATAGCAATATAATATATATCAGACATCTTATATACATATATAGATATGATACATATAATACATATATTTTTTGTGCATGTATGCTTCTGAAACTTGTATCAAGAGCATTGTGCATGCTGGACAGGTGCTCTATTACTAAGCTACATCTCCAGCCTGGGTACAGTAGGGTTTGCACAATGTTCTTTTGTAAGTTACCAATTAAGAAGTGTGCATGCTCCTTTCAAATCCATCACTGAGTGTCAATTGATACACTGTATGTAATATGAGAGCAATAAACTGGATACACATGTGTGCACACATTCACACAGTCAGTCCCCGGGATCTCTAAGTGCTGCACGTTCAAATTTAGCCAAGCACAGATGGAGAATGTTGGAGACGAATTCTGTCTGTCCTGAACATTCCTGGACTCTTCTGCTAGCATCCGCTGTAGGGCAATGAATGTATTGCATGGTACAAGCTTTAAAGGAATGCAGGGATGACCTACACAGGTTATTTCACAGGAGGAGCTTTCCTTAGGGCTTGGGACCTAAGAAGTCCCTGGAGGCAATTCCTGTGACCACTGAGGTCAACCATGCCTGAGCGTCTAGAGAAAAAGTGGTTCACATCCCTCAGATGTTCGGCATGGAAGAGGAGGAGGCTCCTCTCCCAGTGGACAGCGTTGAAGGCTTGAGGCCTCTGGGTTGAAGTCTCAACTTTCTTGTACAGTCACAAAATATCTGAAATAATCAACTTAAAAAGAAAAAGGAGAGTTTTGGCTAGGCAGGGGTGACTCACAGCTGTAAGCCTAACTATTCAGGAGGCTGAGATCTGAGGATTGCTGCTCAAAGCCAGCCTGGGCAGAATAGTCTGAGACTCTTATCTACAATAAACTACCCTTCTCCCCCCAAACACTGGAAGTGGAGCTGTGGCCCAAGTGGTAGAGCACTAGCCTTGAGCCAAAAGAAACTCAGGCACAGCGCCCAGGCCCTGAGTTGAAGCCTCAGGACTGGTGCTGAGGGAGAGGAAGAGAGAGAACTTTATTTTGACTCACAGTTTTGGAGAATTCAGTGTATTAGTCAGTTGGCTTTGTGGTTTGGTATGTGTGGTAAGATAGCACTTCATGATAGGGATGCTTGGTGCAGCTTTTGACCTCTTGCTCCAGTTGTGTGTGTGTGTGTGTGTGTGTGTGTGTGTGAGAGAGAGAGAGAGAGAGAGAGAAAAATAGGGTGAAAAAGAAACAGAGAAAGAGAAATAGAGAAATAGAAATAAAGAGGAAGGGTGAGAGGGACAGACACAGAAGCCCTTCGGGGCCTGCGGTGAGTCTTCAGTGACCCGAAGCGCTGACACCAGGCTCCACAACCCAAAGGGTCCACCACATGCCAGTAGCATCCCCAGGTAGGGATCAAGACTTTCTCTGGGGAGCCTTTGAGGGGTGCTAATCCAAACAGAAGCTCCCCCTTTCCTCCCATTCCAGAAGCGATACCGGATTAGAGGGTCCCCCCTGCCCCTCCTCCTGCTCCTCCACAGCTGGGCTGTAGCGGGACCTGGGGACCCTTGATGAGCTGTGTCCCCCTCTGGTCCCACAGGGGTGACCACAGTGCTGACCATGACGACGCTCAGCATCAGCGCTCGGAACTCGCTGCCCAAAGTGGCCTACGCCACGGCCATGGACTGGTTCATCGCGGTGTGCTACGCCTTTGTCTTCTCTGCCCTTATCGAGTTTGCCACGGTCAACTACTTCACAAAGAGAGGCTGGGCCTGGGACGGCAAGAAAGCCCTGGAAGCAGCCAAGTTCAAGGTAATGGCTAGGTAGTATATATAATCATATATATAACATATAACATATATAATATATACACACGTTATATGTAATATAACATATGTTATATATAACCATATAATATATAACATATAATATGTATATGTTACATGTATTATGTATAATTATATACTAATGCATATCACATAATATATAGAATAAATGTCTATATGATTTTATATATAATCATATATTACATAATACGTGTAATTACCTAGAATATGGTCTAAAATTATATATTATAGATTAATAATATATATGATGTGTAATATATATGTATAATAATATAACTATATAATTATAGATTATATACTTGTATAATGTATTTTGTAAATGTATAATGTGATTATATAATATATAATTATATAACATATAATTATATAATATAATCTATAATATATAATAATATATACTATATAATATATAATCTATTCTATATAATATAATATGTATAACATAATATAATCTATAATTACATATAATTATTAATATATTATATGATGTATAATTATATAACTTGATATAATTTGGACTTATGTACCTTCAGCTTATTTTTTCCATTAAAAATAGCTTTAAGTAGTTGCACAAAGAGGTTTCAATTCAACACTTCCGTTTGCAAGTACAACTTTTGTCCTCCTCCATCTCTCCTAACCCCACCGACCCCTCAAGTTACCCCATTTCATTTTGTCATAGGTACATTGAGTATGTGAATGTATTCCACTTCTGGTCCTCTCTTCATTAGTCTGTGTCACTGCCCTTAAACCCCAACTTCCTCAGACAAAACATGTTTCAGCTTCCTAGTATTCATTCTGTAAAACTATCAGATAATTGTTGAAAGGTGTTTCATCATTGAAATTCTCACCTGACTATCCCATACTTTGTGTGTGTGTATGTGTGTGTGTGTGTGTGTGTGTGTGTATGTGATATGTGTTCCTATATCTTTATACTGTAGATCTAATTTCCACTGATGAGAGAAAACAAGCACCCTTTGTCTCTCTGAGTCTTTCTTCACTTCATATAATTTTCCCCCTCAAGTTCATCCATTTCCGTTCTAATGACCTAATGGTATTCTTCCTGATAGATGAGTAAAATGCCATTGTATAAATAGACTACATTTTCTTGACCCACTCAACCATTGAAGGGTATTTAGGCCAAGCTATGATGCTTATATTGTTTTGGCCAAAATAATCTCTGTCTCTTCAGAGAAGATTTGTGCAGGTTTTAATCCTATGATTTGCTCTTGCTCATTCTTTTCTATTCCTTCCTCCTTTCTTTCTTTTTTAATGCTCTTACTCATTCTTTGTGTGACCTCTTCAAGCTGTCATTCCAGGCATAAAGAGGAGAGTCATATGGCAACAGTCATCTGACAAACCACCCAAGCCTCTCTCTAAACGGTTTGGGTCACTTGAACCAGGCATGTTCACTTTTTGGTGAGAAGCATTATTCATTTGCAAACCATGAATCACCAAGTACTTGTGCCTAAATCGATGACAGAGCAATCACTGCGACACAACTTGAGCTGAATCATTTCTTTGGTGAGATGAGATTCACTTCTATGGATAGAAAAGTGAAAACAGCCTACAATAACGTGGCTAATTACACCACACATGGATCAAAGACTCAAATCCTTTGTCCTGAGAGGTGTGGAGACAGGTCCTGTCTGACAGACTTGAAAGGAAGTGTTAATCTTGTCTGCAGGAAAATCATCATGAAGGTGATCAATTACACAGGCTCACCTTCCCAACAGGGGCTGGGTACCAATCAGCAAGCCAGACACTTTGGCTCCGGGGAGGGCACCCGGGGCTGCCCCAGCCACAGCACTTGCTTGGTGGTTCATTACACACTGCACTTCCTTTCCTAAGGAAATTCTTCCCACTTCCATGTCCAGCTTCCCACTCTGAAGGAATGATTGGCAGGATCTGTCCTCCTATGGAAGAGGAGACAGAAAGTGATGGGGGAGGGGCTTAACAAGTGGAATAATGTACAGTGTGTGTGTGTGTGTGCGTGTGTGTGTGTGTGTGTGTGTGTGTGTGTGTGTGTGTGTGTGTGTGTGTGTGTGAATGCCAGTTCTGGGGCCTAAACTCAGGGCCTCATGATCTTACTTGGCTTTTTGGCTCAAGGCTGGTGCTCTACCACTTGAATACATTTCCACTTCCAGTTTTATGTTAGTTCATTGGAGATAAGAGTCTCTTGATACTTTTTTTCTTTTTTCTTTTTGGCTTGGGTTGGCTTTTTGATCCTCAGATCTCAGACCTCCAAGTTGGCTAGGATTGAGCCACCTCATGAATGTGAATGTGCCACCAGAGCCACATGATCTATTGTGTGTGTGTATGTGTGTGTGTGTGTGTGTGTGTGTGTGTGTGTGTGTGTGTGTGTAAGAGAGTGAGAGTATGTGTGAGAGTCCTGGGTCTTGAACTCAGGGCCTGGGATAGCACTTTTTTTTGCTCAAAGCTAGTGCTCCTCCACTTGAATAATGCCTCTACTTCTGGCTTTTCTGCTGGTTCATTGGAGATAAGAGTCTTGAATTTCTCTGCCTGGGTTGGCTTTGAATCATGATGCTCACATCTCAGCCTCCTGAGTCGCCAGGACTACAGGGCCTGAGCCAACACACCTGGCTGCTACTAAGTCTCTTAGTGGAAGCAGTTAGACTTGATCCTGGTGATGGCTCCTTGAGGTTGGCGGTCTAGGAACGAGAGTGGGGTCTGGGAAGAAGAGATTGCCCGGTACCCTACTCCATGTGGCCGGAAGGGAGATGTTTGCCAGCTGGGATGGTGGCCACACAATGATAGATTGGAGCTGGCCAAGATGGAAGTAGAGAGGGTGTGAAGAGGCCATTGCACTCATGGAAGCTATCAGGCCCATCCTGAGTCCAAGAGGAAAGTGGAGCAGGTGAATGTAGGCCTTGCGGAGAGGAAGAAGATAGAGGTTAGTATAGAACTCGCTGATCCTTGCCCAGTCCATGTCTTCTGTTCAATGCACCCTGGTCAGTCTTATGGAACTTCTATGTAGAGCCCTTCTACCTTTCAGGAAGATTCTCTGTGTGGAAAACATCAAGTTTCTGGGCAGGGCATAGGTCACTGTCAAAACTTGGGTAGAGAGTGTGAATGAGTAAGTCTGGTGTTAGTCTATGCTTGGAAACGTGAATGAGTAAGTCTGGTCTACTCTTTCCAAGTCTACACTTGGAAACCAACAATGGGTGAGAAGTAGAGACACTCTGAAAAAAAAATAGACTACGTTCTCTGTTGCTCTATACTGGGATCTTCTGAAGCACATGTTGGATCAGAGTTTGGGGATGCAAAGTGTAGTGTAATAGGACCAGGCAACTCAGAGAAAGAACCAAGAGGAAGTGAGATGGGGCAGAGGAAGAAGCTGTGATGTTGTGATCGAGGCCTGGCAAGGTCAAAGCCTTTTAGGAGTGTGGCCAGTCCCACCCATCATCAGCTGTCAATGGCTTCTGGAGGAATGGGGTTCAGAACGGGCAGCTTGCTCTTTGCAGCAGGGCTCGTCCCAGAAGGACCGCTGGCCACATCTATGCAGCCTGCCCTTCCTGATGGGAGCCCCAGGGACACCCCAACCACTTGGCTCTTGTGTTGCTGCTCACTTCTGCTGCTCATCTCCTCAGATGAAAGGTACATGTCATCAGCACCCCCAAAAGAGCGATGGATTCCATATCCTTGGATTCAACTAAGAGTAGCTGTTTGTTTGTTTCTGGGCCCATCCTGGGGCTTGAACTCAGCATTCAATGGAATGCTGCCTGGACAGGAAATCTATGAGACTCTCATCTCTAATTAACCACCAAAAAGCTGACATGGAACTGTGGCTCATGTGGGAGAGTGTCTTCCTTGAGTGTAAAGGCTCAGGGACAGTGTCCCAGCCCTGAATTCAAGCCCTAGAACTACTGGTGTGTGTGTGTGTGTGTGTGTGTGTGTGTGTGTGTGTGTGTGTAAACCAACAATGACATTCCTACAAAGAAGAAATGCTAGTTGGTGACAGGATGCAGACAGCAATGACGATACTTCTAGAAGGAGGATGCTGAGTGAGCTTCCTCTCATCCCACCATCCCAAAGGTGCATACGGTGCCATGATATTTCATCATCTTTTCTTTCTTTTCTCTCTTCGCCATTCCCTAGCTTCCTTTAAAGCCAGCTATGTCACTCTCACAGGTACCCTTCCAGTAAAGAGGGAACACTTGTTAGAAACGTCTTAATTAAGTTTATGCCAGGTGTTTACAAAATGCCAGACATTAATATAATAGATGACTTTTGCTCCAGTTGTGTTGTCCATCTCCTGGCCCTGTAGGCTTTTATTGTTTTTTTTTCTTTTGTTTTCTTTTTGCTAGTCTTGGGACTTGAACTCAGAGCTGGGGTGCTGTCCCTGAGATTTTATATATATATATATATATATACACACATATATATGTATATATATATACGTATATATATATACGTATATATATGTATATATATACATATATACATATATATATATATGTTTTTTATTGTAAAAATACTGTACAGAGGGGTTACAGTTACATGAGCAAGGTCATGAGTACATTTCCTATCAAGCATTGTTACTTCCTCCTTTGTTTTTCCCCTACCATCCCTTTCCTCCCACCTCCACAACTACCCACCCCCCCTAAATTGTAAAGTTCATTTTCAACATACTGTCTTGTACATCTCATTGTTACAATGGGTCAACCTGTATCCCTATTTAAACATTTTGTTTTTTCCCTTCCCCTTCCCAAATTAGAGAAGTATATATACAAGATGCAGGGCACTGACATCAAATACAGTGAAAACAGGAGTTATACAATGGGGGAGGAACATTCAAAGCAACAAAAAAATCAGATGGTACATTATAAATATGTTAGAAACAATAGCAAGCAAGAAAAAAAAAAGCTTGTGTCTCTATCTTGGGGTTCATTTCGCTTAACATCATCTTATCTGGTCATATGTACATAGCTTTTGACCTTTTCTGCTTGTCCCAGACATATACTAGTTATTGCAAATAAATCCCTGAGATTCTTGCTCAAGGCTAGCGCTCTACCACTTTGAGCCATTTCTGGCTTTCTCTGAGTAGTTAATTGGAGAAAAGAGTCTCATAGACTTTCCTGCCCAGGCTGGCTTCAAACTATGATCCTCAGATCTCAGTCTCCTGAGTAGCAAGGATTACAGTTGTGAGCCATCAGTGCCTGGCTTAAACAGGGTTTGGGTTTTTTATTATTATTGTTGTTGTTTTTGATTTTGTTGGTCATGAGCCTGAACTCAGGACTTGGGTGCTATCCCTAAGTTTTTTTGTTCAAGTCTAGCACTGTACCACTTTAAGCCACAGCTCCACTTCCAGCTTTTATTCTTACCTTATTGTATTATTTTTTTGCTAGTTGTACAAAGGCATTTTTTTTTATCAGTCATGGGGCTTGAACTCTGGGCCTGGGCACTGTCCCTGAGCTCTTCAGCTCAAGGTGAGCGCTCTACCACTTGAACCACAGCGCCTCTTCCGGTTTTCTGGTGGTTCATTAGAGATAAAAGTCTCACAGACTTTCCTGCCCAGGCTGGCATTGAACCATGATCCTCAGAGCTCAGCCTCCTGAGTAGCTAGGATTACAGGCGTGAGCCACTGGTACCAGGCGTACAAAGGGATTTTAATCTAACACATCAGTGTGTGAGTATGGCACATCTCCATCCATGTCACCTCTTCCATCATCCTCTCTCATCTCTCCCCAGCCCACCCATCCCCTCAAATTCTGTGTCCATATGTGTACATTACATATCATGAGTGCATTCATCTAGACGTCACCCTCTCCATTGGACTACCCACCCACTGGCGGCCTCAACACGTAATTCAGCTTCTTGCAATTCTTTCAACTTAGGCCTCCCTGGAGGCCTGATCTCTCCTAGAAATAATCTGATGTTCGATCACCTTTTCTTTCCTCCCTCCCCAGTGAGTCCATTGCCTGGCAAATGACTTGGTCCTTACATTCACCTTCTGTTTTGCAGAAAAAGGAACGTGAACTCATCCTCAACAAATCAACCAATGCTTTCACGACTGGGAAGATGAACCACCCCCCAAACATCCCCAAGGAACAGGTGTCGGCAGGGACCACCAGTGTGTCATCCGGGCCTGCAAAACTTCCCGAAGACAAGGCCTCTGACAACAAAAAGACTTACAACAGCATCAGCAAGATTGACAAAATGTCCCGAATTGTGTTCCCTGTCCTGTTTGGGACTTTTAATTTAGTTTACTGGGCCACCTATTTGAATAGGGAGCCAGTGATTAAAGGGGCCGTCTCCTCGAAGTAAGACACCTCCATCCTAAATCCCAGGAAGCCATACTTCCGGTCAAATGGTACCCAGGATAGGCTGGGCTCCAAAAGACTCTCTGTAATTTCAGCACTCTCTTTCAGGAAAAAAATTTTTTTGCATGTTTAATAATATGTACAAATAATATTGCCTTGATGTTTCTACATGTAACTTCAGATGTTTTGAAGATGACCCATTGGTAAAGCCAACAACTTTCTAGGAAAAAAAAATAAAATAAAATAAAAAACAGGAGGCTGTGACTGACAGACACTCAGTATCTTAACATCGATAGTTTACAAACAAGATAAGTATATTTTTCACAGTTCCAAGCGTTAATCTAATGATGTTTTTTATACTTCGAATGTCATTTCATACAAATTTTTTCCCAGCAGATAAATATTTTAGGAAATGCTCCTGAAGAATCCTAACTTGACCAACTGCAAGAGAGCACACTTCTTTTTTTTTTTTTTCTCTCATTAAGACAAAAAAAAACGATGGACATTTAGGTCCACAATTGCCTTCGATGATTCCTCCTGTTCCAAAATTAAGAAGAAAAAAAAAGTACTGCATGAGCCAGCATTAAGAAATAGAATAGGCAAACTATTTACACAGACAAATTTAATAACAGAAGTATGTAGTATATTAGATTTAGCAGATCAAGTATTTTCTCCAATGAAAATTTAACTCCTTAAAAAATTCTTTTTTGTTTTTTTTGAAAAGGAATGTATTCTCACTCTACCCTAACCTCTCCACTAACCAAACAGTGACCAAGAAAGATACAGAGATAATAAAACAAGTGGTTTGATGACATTCTTGACCTTTGATCCCACCTGTGCCTGCTGTTCTAAGACACCACCATTCGATGCCGCCAGCTTACAGTGCTTCAGTGGTGAGAACCTGTCATTGAGTTAATTTCCATTCTCTTTCCTTGTACGTTTCACGTTTGACTTATTGCTCTGTTAGCTTTTGTATATGACTCTTAAATGTTCATTAAAAAACTTAAAAAAAACCTGATACTGTATCCTAGTTGTTTTTTAATTTGTATTTTGCCCATTTCCTTGCCTACAAAAAAGTAACATAAAGGAAATCTATCATGAATTTGTTTGGGGAAAATATAAAGGAACACAAAATCTGCCTCTTCAAGTTGAGTGCCAGTGGCTTCCACCTCTAATCCTTGCTACTTAGGAAGCTGAGACCAGAGGATCGTGGTTCAAAGCCAGCCTGGGCAGGCAAGTCTAGAGATGGTAGTATCTACAATTGACCACCAAAAAAAGCCAGAGGTAGAGTCATGGTTCAAGTGGTAGAGCATTAGCCTTGAACAAAAAGAACTCAAAGACAGCTCAAGCCTTTAGTCTAAGCCCCATCATTGACAAAAAAAAAATTTATGTCCAAATAGCTACTTCAATAAACATTTTGAACATTTCAGTCTCAGAAGGAAATGATGCCATTTTTACCAAGTTGTAGTCATTTTCTCAACAGTTACAGTTTTCTGGTTACAGAAAACTCTTGCTGAGCTGTAGCTGGGCGCTGGGCCTTGTATTCTATGTGCTGCTAACCCTTTCACTGGAGGCATATTTATCGGGAAAAAAAATCAAAGTCATTTTTCACTGTCTAATTTTTGTGTTGCAGGTATTTCCCCGTTTGTTGTTTTTGAGGAGAACATAATAGAGAATCACCTTGGGGAGAGAATTGAAAGGCAAGAAATTAATTATAGTGCTCTACTTGGCTAGCCAGGGTATGTAAATGTATTGCTTTTGACATCACCACAAATAGAATATTCTAAGTGAGCCCACAATTAGTATTAGTTCTGTTCTCTTCTTTGTTTCTTTTTGACAGTCATGGGGCTTGAACTTAAGGCCTAGTTGAGTGATTACATATTAAGAATGGCCTAGAACATTTCTTTTTGTGTATGTACAGGTGTGTGTGCACATACATGCATGTGCACACACACACACACACATACACACATACACACCCCAAAACAAAAAGCCAACACCAAAAAACAAAAAGTACTTTATATCTGGGTCTCCTGTAAGTCTGTGATGTTATAAACATGACTTAATGGAATGATTTTGTGTTATAGTAACACTCCCTGAAATGGGGTGGGGGGACTAAAGGGGAGAGAAGAGGGGAAAGGGGAGAGAAAAAGAGGAAGAGAGAGACACAGACAGAGACAGAGAAGATGGGGAGAGGTAAGGAAGGGGGAAAAGAGAATATATATTTAGAGAGAAAGAGATAAGAGAGAAAGATATCACTAACTTTCTGTAGCCAAGTGTCATTTTTCTCTTCTTTTGAATTCAGGGCCTCACACTTGCTAGGTTGGTACACTATTAGTTGAACCACTCTCCCATTTCCTCTGCATTGATGTTTATTTTTAATTTAAATTTAAATTTTTGCCAATCCTGGGGCTTCTTCAACTCTGGTCTTAGATGCTGTCCCTGAGCTTTTGTGGTCAAGGCTAGCACTCTGCCACTTTGAGCCACAGCTTTACTCCTAGCTATTTGTGGTTTACTGGAGAGAAGAGTCTCATAGACTTTCCTGCCCCAGGCTGGCTTTGAACCATCATCCTCAGATCTCAGTTTCCTGAGTAGTTAGAATGACAGTCATGAACCACCTGGAATGACAGGCATGCATCACCACACCTGGCCTGGAGTTAAATTCGTGGATGAGGTTGCTCCTTCCAGGCAACCAATTAGAATGATTTATGATGGCTTTGTCAGGCCTTCATAAAGGAAACTCTAATTATGATGCTGAGTCTTTTACTCTATATTAACCTCCATTGTCAGAACTAACTTCATATATCAAAGTACTTTTTTCTTGCAAAAATTGGAAATGCCATGGTTAGCTCTGGGGGGAAAATGGTAATTTTCAATATTTAAAAATTAGTCTGAATATCTTCTTTAAAAAAATAATCATAGAACATTTAAGATAATACCATGAGGAAACATGGTGAGTATTTGAATATGAATTACTCTGATCACAGCAAATACTTAGCTGGTTTGCAGGATTGGAAAGGGATGAAAGATATGTGCCAAAAAAGATTCGTTTCATCGGAGGTTTGCATGATTACATCTCTTTGTCACCATCCATTTCAAGAGCCTATCTGAACACCCAACTGAAATATCCTGTCACCTATTTTTGATCTAAGCATGGGTTCTTTTTGGAAGCTGGAGCTTCAAAATATATCTACCCTTCCAAACTTCTATAATGTCAAAGTCTTTTTTTTTTTTCAGAAACAATGAAAGGCCAGGTGTTGGTGGCTCACCCCTGTAACCCTCACTACTCAGAAGGCTGAGATCTGAGGATCATGGTTCAAAGCCAGCCTGGACAGGAAAGGCCACGAGAATATCTTAATTAACCACAAAAAGACAAAAACAAGTGGAGCTGTGGCTCAAGTTCAGCCTGATTGGGGTTATTGAAGTTTCCCATTGGCTTTTTTTTTTCCTTTTTGGTGATACTAGAATTTGAACTCAGTACCTCAGGGTTGCTAAGCCAGATGCTCTATTGCAGATCCTGGCTTCTAGCCCTTTTTTGCATTTAAAACTATTTTATTTCATTTTTTGTTGCCTTTAAGTAGTGGTACAACACAGTTACCATTCAGCCAACCATTGTATGTGTAATGCACCTTGAGACAGGCTCTTACTTCCTACGCAGGTTTGTGTGCCTGGACTGTGATCCACCTATTATGGGCTTCCATTGTAGCTGAAATGAAGAACATATTCGACAACACTCAGCCCAGTGAGATGAGTCTCATGGACTTTTCTTCCTTCACTGACCCTGAAAAAAATGCCTCTCTCAATCTTAGCCTATTACATAGCATCAGATGACAAGTACATGACAATATGCCCACCTATGGGCTGGTCCCAACCATGATCCTTCTATTGTAGCCTCCCAAGCAGCTAGGATTACTGGTGCGAGCCACTGGCTTCTTTGATGGGCTTGAATCACAGGGCATGGTGAAGAGACCCTCTGTTTAGACATCCCCACTATCACTGCTTAGTAACAACCATGTGTTCCCTTCATGGCCAGGATTAATCACCATTACTGTAACTATGGGGCTGGATGGTTAGAGATGCAGGGGGGGAGGCGGAGGGGGGGAGGGAAGAGGAACAACTACCAACATGTTAGTGACAGGGTGGTACGGGGAAGGGTATGCGGATAGACTTCTTAGCGCATGCACACTCTGTGTACACATTCGTGTTTCTTGTGATACCTGAGAACAGATGACTTTGGTAGAGAATGATGTAAGGAATCGGCAGATGGAATAACCCATTCTGTGGATGCTGCTCGGCCTGGCCCTCCAGCCGCCCTTCTCACCACCCAGAGGGCTCATGAGTCAGTGGCGTCATCAGGGAGCGTGTTGGAGGCCCGTCTCTGTAGCAGACCAGCTTCATGGAAGACTTGGTGGTCACAGTCGTCAATAGTTTGTGCAGACTCATAATGAAGTCAGAACACTCTGTCCCCAAGCACGCACACCCTGGGCTCTCTTTTTCTTTTCCTGTCTTCCATCACCACCAAGGAGCGGAGCCTCTAAGCCAGCATCTCCCTTCCAAGGTCATCACCATCTGCCCCAATGGCCCCTCCATTCAGCTCCTCTTGTTTACTGAGAGTGCTCTGTATGTATATAGCGGCAGAGACAGAGGCCAGGCTTGGGCTGAGGGCTATGGATTTCCATTAGTCTGGCTACAGTCACTACTGAGTGTTTGATATGCCAGTGAGAGAAATTAGTACACCTTTCTAGAGACGGAACCCTGGCATGACTAGCCATCCATGCAGCAGCAAATTGATTATACTGGACTGTTTCCATTATAGCCTGGGTGGTACCAATGGAGTTGCCTTCCCTGAACATGGTGCTGCTTCAAGGACTCCTAGAATGCCTCACCAACGGTCACAGAACATCTCCACAAAATTACTCCTTTTACAAGTAGTCTACTTCACCCTGCCACCTTCTACTTTCTAGACCCAGGAGGCCTACCTTTCAAAGCTCAGCTGTGGCCCTGGGCAGGGAGAAATATCTTGCAGAATTTAGCTGTTTTCTGTCTTAAACCTTGGCCTCTACAGGTTTAAAGGTCTCCATTTCAGAGCAAGAAACAGCTATACTGAACAGGCCAGTGGTAACTGGATCATCCAAAACAGTCACCTTAGGGAATTGAACTTTGAAGATACATCTAAAGCACACCAAAAGAATGTGTAAGCATGAATCGATATAAATAAAAATTATGCACACAAAAAATAAGTTCTCACACAGGAAGCTACTCATGGAAAAACACCAACCAACCCAAAGAAAACACAGGTAAATAAGGATAAAAGCAGGATTTAACTATGCAGTGAGTGCCAAAACAACAGATGTAATTAAAGAATCAAAACTTCGGTGATTTATAAAACAAAACATATGAACCACTTAAATCAAGGATAAAGGAAATTAGAGACAAAATGAGCAAGGATATTATCCATCCTTGGGAAGAGAAGAGGTCATAAGAGACTGCTTGGCAAGTAGTTATTAGGCATTTTCCCCCCCAAATAACTAACTAGTAAAATCTACACACAGGATCCTGGAATTGTTAAAGGGTCCATTTTCCATGGAAGGAAAAAGCTCTCAAGAACATTTTATACACACACATGCACACCCATGCACACAGATGCACACACACACACACACAGAGCTACAAAATGTGCAGATATCCAACACAAAGATCACATAAGGCTGATGTCATGTCAAACACATTATTCCAAAACAGAAAAAGAACATAAACTTATAAATTTGGTTTTCAGCAGGGCTCTCCCTGGGAAATTCAACAATGTAAGTTGTGTGTGTGTGTGTGTGTAGAAAAATCATTTAATGATTCCCATAGCTACTTAAAAGTCTTGACTGGTTTCAACAACCATTTCTAATTTTTCAAACATTATCATTTATGGGTATCTCCCCTTATTCCTGATTTTTTGTTTTTGCCTGATAATCCCAGTCCATAAGTGACCTTTCTGTTACATTGTGATGATTTACAATAGGAAAAAAAAAGATGGCAACTCTGACTTTCATAACCACACAGAAGCCATTACCCGATGTAATTAGGTAAAAGAAGTGTTGGGAGTTATAAAAATTGGGGACTACAAGCCCACTTTCGCAGAGTTCTAGCCACAGGACAAGGCGAAATAAATGACATCCTTATACTGTGGCTTATGCAAATTCATTAGTGATAAGGCCACCAGGAGATGACCTGCCACAAAAGCCACTGGCAAAAGTGCAGCCTCTACTGGAGGAGTGGAGAAAGCTCACTATTACAGACAGTTACAGACTGTTACAGACCCAACAGTGGACTTGAACATGAATAGAAGTCCATTGAACTTTTGAAAAGCTCCTCTTCCGCTATCTGGTGAGAGATATTTCTCAAGACTTCCAAAAAACTGAGCTGCACTGCCAGAGAATAGTTTTTGGTGCTTTGCAGGAATCAGTGAGGCCTACCTGGCTTGCCTTTTCTTTTTTTTCTTTCTTTTTTTAAAAGATGCTAACCTGTGTACTATCCGTGCCCCAAATGTAACAGTTTTGTAAAAAATATTCAGATCACACATTCTTGCCCACATGGAGAACTTGCTTAAGAATTCACCCTGAGGAGGGCTGGGAAGGTGGCTCAGTGGTAGAACGCTTGCCTTGCATGCATGAGGCCCTGGGTTCGATTCCTCAGCACCACATAAGCAAAAAGAAAAAAAAAGCTGGAAGTGGCGCTGTGGCTCAAGTGGTAGAGCGCTAGCCTTGAGCTGAAGAGCTGAGGGACAGTGCCCAGGCCCAGAGTTCAGGCCACATGACTGAACTAAAAAAAAAAGAATTCACCCTGAGGGCTGGGAAGGTGGCTCGGTGGTAGAGCTCTTGCCTTGCATGCATGAGGCCCTGGGTTTGATTCTTCAGCACCACATAAGCAGAAAAGGCCAGAAGTGGTGCTGTGGCTCATGTGGTAGAGCACTAGCCTTGAGCTGAAGAGCTGAGAGACAGTGCCCAGGCCCAGAGTTCAGGCCTCACGACTGACAAAAAAAAGAAAAGAAAAAAAGAAAACAAAAGAATTCACCCTGAACCAGGGTCCAGTGGTTCATGCTTGTAACCTCAAAGTACTCAGAAGGCTGAGATCTGAAGATTGAGGCTTGAAGGAGCCAGTCCAGGTGGAAAAATCCATGAGATTCTTATTTTCAATTAACCAGCCCCCACCCTCCCCTCAGAAAAGAAAGAAAGAAAAACAAGAAAAAGAAAGGAAAAAAGACAGAAGTAAAGGTATAGGTATATCAAAGTAAAAGTGTGGCTCAACTGGTAGAGCATCAGCCTTGAGTAGAAGAAGCCAAGCAATTTTACAAAGCCCTGAGCTCATCCCCTAGTTACAGGGCAAAAAATTATATATATCTGCATATAACACAATATTACATAGCCCTGAAGAAGAGCTGAAATAATTGGTAATTGGTGCCTCCTTGGTAAAGATGTTATGCAAGTCCATTTAAATGTTTTATAGAGTATGCAAATTTGAGATCTAAAAGAGAAATAAGAAATGATTACAAGCATGAGCCACTGGAGGAGCCCAGCTCCATCCAATTAAATCAATTCTTTAACATGTGTGAATATTTGAATCTATTGAGATATGATACACAAACCCGTATCTATCATATATTTGATGAGGTATGTTGCGTAATGTGATGATTTTATATACCTGCACACTGATAGGCTGAGAGGTATTTCTCTGAGACGCCACAAGAGGATCCCCTAGCTCAGGTTGTCTGCTTCCTCTTGGAGCGAAATCTCTTAATCCATCCTCCCAGGCTGGGGCTTCCCCAGGAACCTGCTTGGTGCATAACCAAATGCCCCAGAGCAACAGCCACAGAAAAACAGGGCTTGCAGGCTCCAAACCTATTGAACTGTTAATGCTTTGGTTTCTGTGAATTGCTTCCTCTTCTGATCAAGCACCGATCTTATGATGGAGCTTTTCATTTACCTTTTATTTTTATTAAATTTTTTTTTTCCTTCTCTTTTCCTGTGAGGCGGAAAGTCCAAGGGTGCCAGTATGCATGCTCTCCAAAGCTTTCCCCTTTCGGGTCAGCCTGAGTAAGAGTCGAACGTGGCAGGCTGATCCTTAGAATATTCTTGACCTTGCATTTTCTACTTTGTCATTTGTGCTCAGGAAGCTTGCTTTGAATTCGGCCTTCCCTCTTGACTCATTTAGATCAAAATATCTTCCCCCTAACTGCTCCATGGAGCTTTCCAAAGTAAAACAGTCAGAGTGATCAAGTTGGCTCACCCAATTTAAAAAAAATGGAGTAAATCACTGCAAACTCCAGTAGAGATAGCTTCACGTTCATTCATAATACTAATGCTTCTTGAAGGATGGTTGCTGGTGGCTCAGGCTAGCTACGCAGGAAGCTGAGATCTGAGGATCTAGTTCCAGTCCAGCTCAGGCATACCTGTGACACTCTTATCTGCAATTAACTAGCAAAAATAAGCCAAAGGTGGAGCTGTGGTTCAAGTGGTAGAGAGCCAGCCTTGAATGGAAAAAAAAACAAAACTGAGAGACAGTGCCCAGGTCTTGAGTTCAAGCTCCAGTACTGGCACTCACAAAAAAACAATCATAGTATATTGAACTCAGGTAAGAAAGGAAAAGAACAGATGGCAGGGAGAATCGTATTTTGTTTTTCATTGGTTGGGTTTTTAAAAATAAATGCATACATAAACAATCCAGGATATTTCTCATTCCACTGATGTTTTACAAAAACCATTCAAGTACAGTCAGTCTGTACTGTTCACAGTTGGTAAGCGTTCATGTTCATACTCTGTGAAAACAGAAATATGAAATCTACAGAGAGTCAAATGATGAATGCCTATGAAGCACCCTCTCAGGAGAGAAGAGGCATCATGATTAAGACCGAGATGTTAGAACTGACCATGTGGGTGTTAGCCCTCAATATACAAGCTGTGATGTGATGTGTGTGTGTGTGTGTGTGTGTGTGTGTGTGTGTGTGTTGGTCAGTTGTGGGCCCTGAACTCAGGGCCTGGGTGCTGTCCCAGGTGCTGGCTAGCATTCTACCACTTTGAACCACAGTGCCATGTCTAGTTTTCTAGTGGTTCTTTGGAGGTAAGAGTCTCAGGGACTTTCTTGCCTGGGGTGGCTTTGAACCTCAATTCTCAGATCTCAGCCTCCTGAGTAGCTAGGATAGGCATGAGCCACCAGTGCCCGGCTTAATTACTTCCTTAATAGCCAGAGAAACAAATCCATTTCCCTAGAGTCTATCAATGGAAACTGCACGCGGAGTAGCTATTGAAAGATAAGTCGTTTTAGGAGAAAATAAGTCAGCCTCTAGCTTGTGTATGTGTGTGTCTGTGCGTGTGTGTGTGCGTGCGTGCGTGTGTGCATGTGTGTGCGTGCGTGCGCGGGGAATGGACCTCAGGGCCTGAGCACCCCTGCTTAGCTTCCCCCCCCCATCAAGTCGGGCACTTTCCCACTCGAGCCACAGCTCCACTTCCAGCTTTATTTTTTGGCAGGTTCCTGGGTGGCTAAGAATCTCTTGGGTTTTGTGTTTTCCTCTCCCCTGACCAGGCTGGCTTCGAACCCGCCTTCTCCCCTCGGAGGTGGCTAAGGAGGGCAGGTGCTGAGCCTCCCCCACCCCACCCACGGGGGGCCCCAGCCTTCGACATGACAGGAGGAGCTGGGATAGGAGCCCTGGGTGACCAGATGGAGTCTGGGGCTGGAAGGGAGGGGGAGGGGGGAGGACTCCCTGCGGGGGATCCCCGGCGCCCCTCCCCCCGCGCGCCCCCCCTCCCCCGTTCCCGTCTCCAAAGTCCATTCAGAGCTGGCGGCCGTCGGCCCCGCGCGCTCGGCGGCGGCGGCAGCGTCAAGCGTGGAATCGGGGAGGGGGGGGACTCCTCCCCGCCGCCGGGACCGCCCCGATCGCGGCTCCTGGCGGGTGGTGGGGGGGGGGGTTGGGAAGGGGTGACTCGGGTGTCCCCCGCATCCCCTCGCCATCCCCGACTTCCCCTCGGTGCGCACACACCTGCTCTCCCGCCACCCCGCGGCGCGCCCGGGCGCAGGCGAGAGCGGGGCTGGGGCGCGCAGAGGCAGCCGTGCGCCCCGCGTGCGCCCCGCGTGCGCCCCGCGTCTCCGCGCCGAACCCCCCCGCCCGCCCCCTGGCCGTCGGGCGGCGGCGGCGGCGGGGCGGCGGCGGGGCGGGGGGGAGGGTGCTGCTGCGGCTGCGGGGGTGGGGGACCCCCCCCTGCCCCTCATCGTGAGGGCTCGCTCTCCGGAGGAAGCCTCTGCCCATCCGAGGCCCGCGGACACCCCCCCCCCCCCCGCCACCGCGCTCCGGGGCGCCATGGCCCCCAAGCTGCTGCTTCTCCTCTGCCTGCTCTCTGGCTTGCACGCGCGGTAAGTGGCGCGGGAGGTGGCACCGGGGGTGGGGTGGGTTCCTGCCTTCCATCGGGACCCCCGCGCTGGCGGACAGGGTGGCGGGGATCGCGGTGTGCGGGGCTCCCCTGTCCCCCCTCACCCCCCAGGCCACACACCCTCACCCCAGCACCCCGAGCGAGCGCCCCGCCGTCGGTCGGCTGCGGCACAGCGGGCGGGCGGGAGGAGCCCGGGAAGTCCCGCACCTTACCTCTTCCCGACCTCTCCTCCCTGGGAAGCTCTCTCCCTAGCCTAAAGTCGGAACCCGGGAGACTCCTGACCATTTTAGGATCGGGATGCTTTTAAAGGCGGGGGGGGGGGAGTTGGAACCCCCAAAGTGTACGAGGACAGGTGGCCTCATTTTTCTCCTTTCTACCCCCGCTGACCCCCCGCACCCCCGAAGATCCCCAAGGGCTCAACACGCACAGACACCCATGGACGTTTTCCAGACACTCAGTCACTAAAAACGTCCAGGACCCGCCGCAGGAATTCCTATTTTCCTAGCTGCCCGGCCAAAGAAAGAAGAGTTAACGGGGCTGAAGGGGAGGGAAAAGGGTGAGGGGTCCGGGAGAGTGGGGAGCTGGTGGTTCCAGGTCTCTGTGTGTGTCCTGTGTCTGTCTGTCTGCCTCTCACCTAGTTATTTTTGCACACCTGGCCCCTAAAGCAAGCATGCCGCCCAGGTTCACACTGGTATCAATGATTCTGTCTGAGAGTGTGAGCAATTGCATCTCACCATCGATACCATGACCCTTCCTTCCAGAATATCAACCAGCCAAAGGAGCTTAAGACACACACACACACACACACACACACACACACACACGCAGGACCTCTCAAGAGAGATGTAAAGTGCTCCTGAGGATAGAAGGGAAATAGCACCTGAAGGGTTAAAGCCTGTTGCTATAAACACCATGGGTGATTCTGAGATGGTTTAATTCTGTCTTTCCCATCCTGGGCTCTGTCTAGAGCTTGCAGACTGCTCTGGGCATTGGAGACTAGATCAGATTTCCTAGCCCCCCCAACCCTAAAACTCTCAGAACGTCCTTGTTGCTTGTTTGGACACTTCTCCATTTCCTGGACCTAAAAGAAGATGGGGGAGCATCCATTTTGGGGTGCAGAGGGGGAAGGACAGGGGACAGCAACTGACAGTCTTGTGTTTTCATTTATATTTGTGACCAATCACCAAGGAACTAGGAAGAGACACGAATTCTGCAACCTGTCAAGGCCCTAAGTCTCACACCATTGAACAAAGTGCTGGTCACCTCCCTCCCTGTAAGCTTCCCCAATCCTCTGAGCTTTGCAAAGTCCCAAGGTGAAAGGTCCACTCCCTGTACTCACCGACAGCTCAGTGAAGGAGGCAGCACTCTCAGGGCCTTCCAGAACTTTCTTCTATGGAAACGGAGTTGTGGCTCAAGTGGTAGAGCACCAGCCTTGAGCAAAGAAAGCAAAGGGACAGTGTCCAGGCTCTGAGTTCAAGCCCCAATACAAACAGACAGAGAAACACACACACACACACACACACACACACACACACACACACATAGTCAATTAGGCAGAAGTTTCTTTTAGTCCAAGGAGGGAGCTGGTAAGAGGAATGGAAAGGTGCTTTTTGATGTTGATTGTGTGAAACTATCTCTGTTTAGAGGCAAATAATATGAGTTACAGCCAGGAGGCTAGAGTCACAATTTTGGCACCTTTCTGTTGTCACTCTGTCGTTCAGGGTTAGCTAAATTATTCACTCAGATCTATGGATAGTTAACATGCTAAAAGGAAAAAAACCAGGTCATCTTTCTCAATATCCTATGTGCACAGCGGGAGCGATGTCTTCCCACTGAGCATCTGTGTTTGACTTGAAGTATCTGACTTGTAATTTCAAGTACCTGACTGGAAGCCATCAGGTTCCCTGGGAATACTGAAATATCCAGAATATCTCATGACATTTTTAAATCCTTCCTTTTGGCCAAGGCAAAATAGACTTCTGATTTTAATATGTCCTCTCCCTGGTTTCCCAATTTTATTTTATTTTATTTTTGGTGATCACAATCGCATATCATTTGGAAGAAGAAAAGAAAATGAAAATGTAACACTTAATTTTACTGCTGGGTATCTCTCCTGTGAAGGTGTGCTCTGGGAATGTTTTTTTGGGGGGGGGAGGGGGCGTTGTTTGTTTGGTTTTATTACCCAGGCATGTAAAACAATGTGCTACCTGCTGTCAGCTGGCTTTCAAAATGGTTACTAGTTCTGAGAGCATTTTGCCTTTTGGAATGCCTTTCTGGTGTCAGTTCCTGGGAGAAGGTTCTAGCAACTGTATTTTATGGCTCTGCCACTGAGAAGCTGGGGTGGAGACCCTTCCCTATCCTGACACCCAAGGAGTTGAACTTACAACCCAGTGAAATGAACTCATTCTCACCTGAACTTCCGAGACACGCCTTGATGATGCTAAACCGATCCCTTTTTCATGTTTAAAAATACTTCTGACTTTGTCCCTGTCCTTCGGAATGAAGAGAAAATATAAAACATGAAAATTAATGTCTGAAGGTTGCAACGGTTGCCCGACAATGACAATACATCGCTGATCTATCTTTTTTTTTTTTTTTTTAAGGAAAAAAGCTAATTGCAGTGATGTTGCTTGGGATCCTGCAATCAAAGCAACAGCCTGCTCGTAAAGATTATATAGAACCCACTTAGAATTTAGAAGCAAAGGAATGTTCTGTTTTTTTCTCCACCGTCTAGTGGGTCCCCTGGGGTGAGTTTTTGGTTTTCCACAGAGCACAGATTTCCCTGTGTGGCTTAATGTTGGGTCTGGCCCCAGCAACTCAAGTGTCTGCTTGGACTTTCCGGTGGGAGGGGCCAAGGGCATCTCAGACCACCTCCCACACACCTGTAGTCCATATCCATCAGGTGCAGAGCTGGAGCTCGAGCTGGATCTACTGAAGGAGCCAGAGAGAATGGAGTTTGTTTTCTTCCTTTAGGTGGTACTTGCCCTGGCCGCTCAGAAAAGGAGCTTATGCAATTTCAGGAAATCCCTCTTTCCACCTCTAGAGGGAGAATGAGGCTCATTATAATCGCAGTCAGCTCACTGGTAATTTTTAGAAACTCAGGTTGTGAGCCAGGCGCTCCTGGCTCAGGCCTGTCATCCTAGCTACTCAGGAGGCTGCGATCTGAGGATCCCAGTTTCAAGCCAGCCTGGATAGGAAAGTCGGCGAGATCCACTTATCTCCAAGGAACCACCGGGAAGCTAAAAGTAGGAACTGTGTGTCAAGTGATAGATCCTCAGCCTTGAGAGAAAAAGCTAAGAGACAGTGTCCAGGCTCTGAGTTCAAACTCCTATATCAGAACAACAACAACAAAAAAGTCAGGCTATATATATAGAAAATGATGAGTGGAAGGAAACAGAGCTAGAGGTTATGATCTGGTTTTGTAGCTGTGGGTTGGGAGAGGAGAACTGGAGAAAAAGGGAAGAGAAGGAAGGACAGACAAACAGATGGCTGATGATTTTGTAGCTAGTGGCTCTTAAATAGCTAGCCAGTGCATCAAATGACTCTTGATTTTGTTTTGCTTTTGAAAGATGACAAAAATGAACACTTGTGATCTTGCTCCTGATAACATCAAATATTCTAATGTAGCATTTAAAATTCCCTAATGCCATTTGTAAAAAAAAAAAAAATCAGTTATACAAACAGCAATTGAGATATAGCAGTATAGATAGCGCTTAGCAAGTATATGCCCCAAATGTTTTAAGTCTTGATTGATGGTAAATGTTCAGTATTAATAAAAAGCCACAGCAATTTATAGTTTCTGGGGATGATTTATTTTGCTCTTCAGTCTTAGGGAACCATTTTTTTTTCTGGCCCAAGGGCTATTTGCATATTTATGACATCATCCACAGGCCATGCATAATCGATACAGGAGGATAGACCTCGGATAGCCATTGAACCACTGTTTTCTACTTCTCTAAAATGAGTAGAAAATATCTGAAGTATTTAAGAGATAGAATTAAGCCTGGCACTGGTGCCTCATGCCAATAATCCTAGCTCCTCAGGAGACTGAGATCCAGAAGATGGAGCAGAAAAACTGTATCTGAGAGATACCATCTCTAACATAAGGATTATGGGCCTTGAGTTTAAGTCTCAGTCCTGGCAAAAAGCAATTTTAAAAAAAGAAGAAAAGAGAGACAGAAACAATAAAATCAACCTAAGAAATTCTTCGGCACAGAAGTCACTCTACCAGGCATATGTTGTCAAAATCTTACTGTCCATGTGTCTTTCATATACATGGGAAGTACAATGGTAGATGTACACAGCTGTGGAGTTAAAATAGGGTGAAAAATGGTCTAGGCTGAGCATGTACAAGCCATTGTTATCACTTTTCCCTAGACAACTATATATAACAACTATTTGTGTAGCATTTGCATCAAATTAGGTGCAAGCCATCTAGAGATTATTTATAGCATCTGCAAGTGTTATATGCAAACATGTTGCCATTTTAGTTACTCATTTACATTTAATTTTGTGCCTATACTTGGGTTTGAACTCAGGACTTCACTCTCTCTTTAGCCTTTTCCTCTCAAGGTATGTGCTCTACCTCAGGAGCCACAACTCCACTTCTGGCTTTTTTCCTCCTGGTTCATTGGAGATAAGAGTCTCTCAGTTTTGTAGGCCAGGGCAAGCTGTGAACCTTGATCTAGGACTGCAAGTGTGAGCCAACAGCACTTGACAGGACCCTATATCATTTTATATGAGAGATTTGAGCATCTGGAGGGTTAGCATCTGCTAAAGTTCTGGAACAAGATGACACTGAAAAAGGAAAGACTGTTTTGGCCCAGTTTGTGTGACCTCTGCTCTAGACTATGCCGTACTTGTTAATACTCATAAAAGACTCGTATATGTAATTTTTTTTTTTTTTGCCAGTCGTGGGGCCTGAACTCTGGGCCTGGGCACTGTCCCTCGGCTCTTCAGCTCAAGGCTAGCGCTCTACCACTTGAGCCACAGTGCCACTTCCAGCTTTTTTCTTTTTGCTTATGTGGTGCTGAGGAATCAAACCCAGGGCCTCATGCATGCTAGGCAAGTGCTCTACCACTGAGCCACCTTCCCAGCCCCTCGTTTATGTAATATATGATGCATACACACATACACATATGAAGAATTGTGTACAGCTCCATGAAGGACTATATATTGTTTGTGCATGTTCATTATAGAAGATTTAGGCAATTCTTGTGTGTGTGTGTGTGTGTGTGTGTGTACATGTATGTGAGTTCAGGGCCTGAGCTTTTGTGCTCTAGGTTAGTGCTCTGCCAGTTGAGCCACAGTTCTACTTCCAGATTTTAGGTGGTTAATTGGAGATAAGACTTTTATGAGACTCAGGCTTTCCTGACCCCTGGCTTCGAACCACCATCCTCAGATCTCAGCCTCCTGATTAGCTAGGATTACAGGGAATGAACCATTGGCACCAGGCAGATTTAGACAATTCTAATCATTAACTTCAGGACACGAATATCCTAGAATTCAAGTGCCCTTACATGGTATGGGTATTTTGGTTCTTGTCTGGGAATCTGAACAGAAATGAGAGCTCATAGACGGTCAAAATCAATCCACCTCCCATGCAATTGCCATTTGGTTTTCTCTTCTCTCTGTGCAGAAAGAAGTCAAGATGTACACAGTGATGGACGAGAGAGGAGATGGTTTGTTTGTTTTATGAGCTTCCTGGGGGACAGCGGCAGTCCACTTGGAAGTCAATTCTTGTGAGCTTTCAGGCAGAAAATGTTTTCCCAGCTCACACTAGCTGTGTGGCTGTGATGGCCTATTCACTGGGAAAGCTTTCTTGTCTTCTGAGCTCTCTCCATTCATGGACGACAGGATCTATGATCCGTCAATATGTGGGGTCAGGGGCCTGCCCGGCAAGGAGCAAAGTGAGAAATGCTTATACCTTCCTTGTTAGCACTTACCAAGAACCCACCATGTGGATGACACTCTAGAACGATTTTTCTTTCCTTCTTTTTCCCTTCCTTCCTTCCTTCCTTCCTTCCTTCCTTCCTTCCTTCCTTCCTTCCTTCTTTCCTTCCTTCCTTCCTTCCTTCCTAGCTTTCTAGCTCAAGGGCTAGCTATTGCTCTACCACTTAAGCCACAGCTCTACTTCTGGCTTTTTCTGTGATTAACTGGAGATAAGAGTCTCACGGACTTTTCTGCCTGGGCTGGCTTCAAACCATGATCCTCAGATCTTTGCCTCCTGAGTAGCAAAGATTAGAGGTATGAGTAACCAAACTTTGTTAAGGAATGTTCTTGGGGCTTTTGATGTAATTTGTGCATTATCTTCTGTGTCATAACCACAGATCCAGAAAGATGGAAGAGGATGAATATGAAGATTCTTCGTCAAACCAAAAGTGGGTTTTGGCTCCTAAATCCCAAGACACGGATGTGACTCTTATTTTGAACAAGCTGCTAAGAGAATATGACAAGAAGCTGAGGCCAGATATTGGCAGTAAGTACCGGATGTTACCTCAATAGAAAGCATGCTGTGATGAGATGTATTTTATTTTTTGTGCCTGTCCTGGGGCTTGAACTCAGGGCCTGGGTGCTAACCCTGAGCGTTTTTTTTTGCTCAAGGCTAGTGCTTTAGCACTTGAGTCACAGCTCCACTTCCAGATTAATTGGCTATAAGTGGAGAAATCTGCATAGTACTCAATTGAGTAATCTATTAATAATATAATTATATCACTCAATTTGGGTAATATACAAAATGCTTTCTCAATTCCTGTGTTTATAAGAGACTTTAAGTTGTGGATGACTATTGAATTTTCCCAATATATATTCACTGAGGAAGCTGACATGGTCATACCTATTTTTTTTCTTTAGCTCGTTAATATTGGGGATTATATTGATGGATTTTCCAATACCGAATGAGTATGGTGCCTCCAGAATAAGGTCTACTTGGTCATACTGGTTAATAATATTCTTTTAAAAAATAGTTATGTGTGGTTGAATTCAATTTACTAATATTTTGTTAAGAATTTTTTCGTTGGTTTTCATGAAGGACAGTGTTCTAGAGGCTTTGTGTTTGTTTTTCTCTTTCTTTTTGTAATGCTAGCTTCCTAGAATATTCCTTTATATTCCTTCATTTAGTGTTCCCTCGTATTCTGATTTTGGGAATATCAAAAGTTTGTGTTATATCTTCAAATATTTGATAAAATTCTGTAGTATACTCTGGGCCGGGAAATTCTTTCTGTTTTACCTTTTTTTTTTTTAAAAAACAAATTTATTACTTTAATAAATTTTCTTTTTCCTTTCCTATTTTTTTTTTTTTTAGGGGGAGTCCTGGGGTTAGAACACAGCCTTGTACTATCCTTTAGCTTTTCCATTCAAGCCTGGTGCTCTACCACATGAGCCACACCTCCACTTCTGCCTTTTTGCTGGTTGATTAGAGATAAGGATCTTTCAGTTTTGTCTGCTCAGGCTGGCTGAGGCTCAATTATCAGAACTTAGCCTCCTGAGTAGCTAGGACTAGCGCCTGGCCTTAATACATTTATTAAAATGATCAGCTTCCTATTAAGTTACATTATAATAATTTGCATAGAAATTGGGCCATATATTATATTATTTATATTATAGTTATTATTCTTTTTGTGCCAGTCTTGGGGGCTTAAACTCAGGGCCTGAGCACTGCCCCTGAGCTTCTCTTGTTCAAGGCTAGTACTCTATCACTTGAGCCACAGCGCCGCTTCTGTTATTTGTTTTTGTTTTGTGCTTTGGTAGTTTATTGGAGGTAAGAGTCTCACAAACTTTCCTTCCTGGGCTAGCTTTGAACTGCGATCCTCAGATCTCAGCCTCCTGAGTTCATCAGATCACAGGCATGAGTCACCTGTGCCTGGTTGGTCCATTTATATTAAATGGTCAAATGTATACATAGAGTATTGGTCATGATTCCTTTACAATCTTTTGAATGTCTGCAGGACCTCTAACTACATCCCAGTTTTATCACTGATATTGGAGCTTTGCTTCGTCTTCCATATTTCATTATTAGTCTGGCTACGGTTACATGGACTGTCTCAAAGAACCAACTACCTCTTTCATTATTTTCCTCTGTTGTTCTTCTGTTTCAGTTTCATTAAAATTTGAATCTTTATTATTTCCTTTCTTCTGCTTGCTTTGGGCTTATTTGGCTCTTCTCTTTGGTGTGGAACTTAGATTCTTGATTCGAACTTATTATTATTTTTTATTACATAAACATTTGGGCCTCTAAATTGTCCTTTTGCTAGTTTCCCCTTCATCCCACACAGTTTGAGATGTTACATTTTCATTTTCATTTAGTTCAATGCATGCATTTATTTCCCTTACGACTTCTTTTTCCTTAACCTGTGGGTTCTTTAGAAGTTCATTTTTAGTTTTGAAATGTCAGGGAATTTTTTTGTTTTCCTGTTACTAATTTCTCGTTTGGGTTTCATCGTGGTCAGAGAACATTCTCTGCATAAATATAATTCTGCCTGGTTTGTTATAGCCCAGGATGTAGTCAGTCTTGGTGAATGCTTTGAGAACCTTTATAAAGAAGCCATATGTCCCATTGCTGCTGGACAGTCTGGAACATTATTTAATATGTATATCCTTGCTTATTTCCAGTCTAGTTTTCTATAGGTTGTTTTGATAAAAATCACAACTTTGATTGACCGGAAAAATAGATTCTGAAACTAGGCATCATCCATGCTTTATGCCTGTAATCCCAGCTACCCAGGAGGCTGAGATCGAAGGATTGTGGTTCAAAGCCAGTCCAGGCAGACAAATCCAAGAGACTCTAATCTCCAATTAACTACTAAGGAGCCAGAAGTTAGAGGTGTGGCTTAAATGATAGAACTCCAGCTTTGAGTGAAAAAACTAAGGGAGAATAGATGGCCTGAGTTCAAATCTCACTACTGGTACACACACACACACACACACACACACACACACACAGAGTTGTATATTTTCCAAGTAAAGCAGCAAGCATACATACTCCTAAACATGAACACTTTTCACAGGAGACAACTCTTTTGAAGACTCCTATCTCTTGGTCTAGCCTGAGTCATTGTCAGAATGGGAGACAAGCTCTTTGCTTTCTGAATCAAAGAGATTGTAAAGACAAGCATGAAGGGCATTCGCCAGCATGTTCCTCTTTGCCTTCATGACTTCAGAGACCCACCACAGACCTTGGGCAGCCATGAAAGAACTCAGAACACGCCTTCCTGTCTCTCATTGAGTACTAGATACTGTCTGATTGACAAAATCCAGCAACTTGTTGGTTCTCAGTTGGCAAACAGTCACTGCCTGAGAACAGTTCCTCCTGGTAAAAGATGCTAAATTAGGACACCATCTTCTGTTGTGGCATGTTCTGCTTTAAAAGCAAGTTTCTCAAAAAAAAAAAATAGGGTTGCTTTGCACACATTTCTTTTCTTCAAATGTCGCTATTTTGTTCATGGTAGCCAGCATGTCTGCTCATCAGATCACAGTGGATTATTACATGAGTACCTGCAAGGAGTTTTCCCTGTTTTGTTTTTTTGCCACTCCTGGGGCTTGAACTCAGGGCCCTATGCACTGTCCTTGAGCTTTTTATTCCACTCAAGACTGGCACTCAGCCACTTGAGCCCCAGCTCTGCTTCTAGCTTTTTGGTGGTCCATTGGAGATAAGAAATCTCATGGACTTTCCTTTCCCAGGCTGTCTTTGAACTTGGATCTTCAGATCTCAGCCTCTCCTGAGCAGCTGGGATGGCATGGGTGAGCCACTGGTGCCTGGTTACACATAGATCTTCTGTTTGCTGGTTGGGAGTATGCTCTCCTCCCTCATCGCTGCTTGCTTCCCTTCCTCAACTGGTTAGTCTCCGCCTCTTGAGCTTTCCCCTTTATACCACGCCTGGCCTTTGACATGTGAAAGGCAGCACCGACCTGTCCGTACTTCCTTCCTGTGGATGGTGAGGGAAGGACCAGGGGGAGTACTCAAATAGGATTTACAGGTAGATATGCAGTACTCCAACGGCTGAGTCAATTAAACTTGTTTTATTTGAAACCCCAGAAGACTCTACTCCTCCTCCTCTTTTAAAATGGCACAAGCAGCCAATCTGATCACTGGTCCTCCCCTGTGTCTGTTCATCCATTTCTGCATCTGAATGACGTGTTTTAATATTTCGTGGACATCGAACCTCCTGTTTTTCTCCTCTGGATGTTGCTGTCATGGTTGTCTCCGTTCTCTGCTGGTCTCTGGCTCTTGTACCAAGCTGTCTTGAACCTCGAGTTCCTTCTAGTATTACTGACTTTCCTTCTCTCTTCTCTGCCACACGGAGTTACATTGCGGAGGGACCCACCGTAAGGATGGTTAGGATGTGGCGTAACTGTGAAACTGTTCCTACAGCATCATGGCCTCCTTCCCAGAGTTCCCAATGGAGGATCCATCTTTACATTTTTCCAGGATACAGATTCCATTGCCCTAACTATCGATGCCAACATGTACTTGACTGCCTTCCAATACAGGTAGTCTAACTACAACCCTGAGGTCGAACATCAGGAAATGCACTAAAATGTCCCACTGCTGTTATGTTTGCCAGTAAACAGATTAAATGGGAGGACTTACATTACACCGAAGTAGCAAAGCTTGTGGGCATCCTTTAATTTGTTTTTCTTCCCCCCTTCCTGTGCTTGAACTTAAGGGTCCTGTGCACTTGCTTGGCTTTTGCACTCAACGCTGGCACTCTACCACTTGAGCCATACCTCCACTTTTGACTTTTTGCTGGTTAACTAGAAATAAAATTCTCTGGGATTTTTCTGCCTGGTCCTGGCATCCTTTGAAATTTAAGTGATCTGGAGACACACAGAGGCAGACTTTAGGGTCCATTATTCCAAATTGTTGGATACAAGGTTAAAGTTATCTTGAATACGCTACCTAAAGCCTCATACAGTTTGACTATTTTCACTTATGACTATTGGAAACTGTCCATTTCTGGTCACCTGTAAGCCATTCCACAATCCTCACATGTGCTGATCATAAGCATGTGTCAGATTTATGCTTTTTTTCTTCTCCCCTCTTCCTGAGTTGTACCTTATTAACTCTCAAAAGGCCTGATCTGTGTAGATTCAGCTTTGTCTTTTCAATCAGGACTCGACTACTCTATGCCTGTGTAGCTGCCAAAAGTCTTAGACTACAGACCCTCTTTTTTTTTTTTTTTGGTACTAGTACTGGTGCTTGAACTCTGGGCCTCTCACTTTCTTTCTTTTTTTTTTTCCTCAAGGCTGGCACTCTACCACTTGAACCACACCTCCACTTTTAGCTTTTTGCTAGTTACATGGACATAAGCGTCTCATGGACTCTTTTTACCTAGTCTGGCTTTGAACCGTGATCCTCAAATCTTAGTCTCCTAAGTAGCCAGAATTACAAACATGAGCCACCAGCATCTGGTCTCTAATTAATTTATTTTTCGTATTAGTTTTTCCTATTATAAAATGTAATCATTAGGGTTTTTGTTGTTGTTGTTCTGTTTTTGTGCCAGTTCTAAGGCCTGGATGGTGTCCTTGAGTTTTTGTGTTCAAGGTTAGCACTCTGCCATTTGATCCACAGCACCACTTCTGGCTTTTTAGTGAGTAACTGGAGATAAGAGCCTCATGAAGTTTCCTGCCCAGGCTAGCTTGAAACCACGATCCTCAGATCTCAGCCTCCTGGGTAGCTAGGATGACAGGCGTGAGTCACCAGCTCCTGGCCAATCATTATGTTCAAAGAAAAAACCCACAAAAATAACCAACGACTTTTCCCAGTTATTTATTATCTGTTCTCAACTCACTGCTGAATTATGGATGTATCTGTTTCCGTTTCCTTTCTGGGACTATCCATCATGTAGAGTAATGCGAAAGCCACGTCCTCTCCCCATTCAAGGTCACGCGGGATGTCATTTATCTCAGAAGCAGCTCTTGTCATGTGAGCTGGGAAAAATGCCATCGTCTCCAGAGACATGAAAAGTTATGTATTTGCATGCTTGATGATGACCAGAGCCATGCATAGAGATGACCTGTTCGGCCCATTCCATTCTGGAAAAGCATCTGTGTAGTCTTCTGGCCCAACTCTGATCAACATAGCTTTCCTCAACTCAATCACGTAACCGTGGCGCTTTACCTGTATGTGTAGCTTAGCTAGGCTTCGTCTCCCTCAAATCCACAGCCACTGTACAGAGGGGTGCAGCAGCATCACTCTCTAGCGATGACTGTATCTCCAGACAGAAATTCTTGTCCCAGAACAGATGTAGGAGGAAGGAAGCAGACGTTCTTAATTGCTACACCGAAGTCAAAGCTATTATTTTAGAGTTAGTTAACGGTTCCTACTCCCCACCCCCACCCCCAAAGTGAATTGAAATGCATAAAGGAGGTGGAGAACAAATTTTGTGCAGAAATTATAACTGTCATCTCCAAGAGAGACTAATTACCCATGCAAAAGTTGCCAGGTTACGACCTCACCTCTTGCTCCTTGGTGGGTGACCTTTCCCCACGAACCTACACCTTTTAGGGTGAAGAACTTTTACTCATCTTCACCATGGTCCTCTCTTACCTAGGCTGAATCAGTCTACGACAAAGCTAGATCAGAGCCCATGGGGCAGCTTAGTTCTTTAATGATTTTTTTTGGTATGGGAAGTGTATAATGAAGTTTCATTGTATAAGTAATTTGTTTTTTCTTCTACGTGATTTGGTAAATCACTCCAGTCACTCTTTCGTAAGTGTAATCTAGAGACTAGACCTAATTTGAATATTCAATTCAGTTCATCATAGAATAACAAATGATCTATCTCTTATGTTTATTCATTGCCACTTTAGGAATTGAGCAAAATAGCTCTTTGTGGATTAGGAAGTGTTGGAGTAAGAAATAATGGTGATTTCGCTGGGCGCTGGTGGCTCATGTTTTAATCCCAGCTTCTCAGGAGGCAGAGAGCTGAGAGTCATGGTTTGAAGTCAGCATGGGCAGAAAAGACTATAAGACATGCATTCAATTAACCAGGAACAGCCAAAAGTAAAGGTGCAGGTCAAGTAATAGGGCGATAAAGCTGAGATACAGCACCTAGGTCTTGAGTTCAAGCCCTAGTACTGGTATCATCATCATTGTCATCATCATTATCATTCGTTATTTTATTAGTACCAGCAGATTCACTAAGAGAAATCTGTAGATTTCTATCTCAAAGTGGGATAATTAAAATTGCATACAACTGGGGGCCGGTAGCTCACGCCTGTCATCCTAGCTACTCAGGAGGCTGAGATTTGAGGATCACAGTTCAAAGCCAGTCCAGGCAGAAAAGTCCCCATGAAACTCTTATCTCCAATTAACCATCAGAAAACTGAAAGTTGCCCTGTGGCTTAAGTGGTAGAGAACTAGCCTCTAGTACAAAGAGGTTCAAGGGACAGTGCCCAGGTAAGCAAGCCCTACAACTGACTGAAAAGAAACAGAAAAAGAAAGAAAGAAAAACGACATCCAATCTCTGCTGTAAGAATTACAGGTAAGCTGAGTGTTGGTGGCTCATGCCTGTAATCCTAGCTACTCAGGAGTCTGAGATCTGAGGATTGTAGTTCAAAGCCAGCCCAGGCAGGAAAGACCATGAGACTCTAATCTTCAGTTGACCACCAGAAAACCAGAAGTGATTCTGTGGCTCCTCAAAGGGGTAGAGCACTAGCCTCACGGGAAAAGAAAAAACAAAGGGCCCAGGTCTTGAGTTCAAGCCCCATGACTAACAACAAAAACAACAACAACAAAGAACTAAAGGTAATAACACCAGTCCATGAAGAATTGGCCGGAAGTGGCAGATGGCTCTCTTCCTGTCTTCCCACTCCATCTCTCTCTCAGCCTCTCCTTTTCTGAGATCTGCAATAGATCTTAAGACATCTCCACTGCTGAGATTTCTGTTCATCTGGATGCATGCATTTCATCCATCCTTAATTGACATCCAGATCCACAGAAACTTCCAGATCTTGTTATAAGGCAAACCTGTGCTCATGTAGAGCTGGTGGTTCTACTCATTAATTCCACATGAGGGCCCATTACAGATGGAAAGAGCCGTTTCCTAGAATGTCATGGTTTGAAAAGATCCTTCAGGAAACAGAACCCAGCAGTTAACAAGCATGGTGTTGTTAGGATTGCCTGAAGAGCATCTTAAAATACTGAAGCCAGGTCCAAACTCAAGACCTGTCAAATCAGAGCATACAGGATTTTTGTTTTCTAGAACATTGATTTCCACTTTGATCGGAAGTATTGCCATTCTTTTGCTTACTTTGGGTTTAAATCGTACTTTTTTTCTAATTCCATCCCTTTCTCTCTAACTTCCTTTTTTTTCTTGCCAGTCCTGAAGTTGGAACTCAGGGTCTGAATTGCTGTCCCTGAGCTTCTTTTTGCTCAAGGCTAGTGCTCTACCACTTGAGCCATAGCTCTACTTCCAGCTTTTTCAAAGTAGTTTCTTGTAGACAAAAGTCTACAAGACTTGTGTAGACAAGAATCTCCTGCTCTGGCTGGCTTTGAACTGTGATCCTCAGATCTTGATCTCCTGAGTAGCTAGGATTACAGGCCTTAGATACTAGGGCCAGCTTGGTTTACGGTCTTTGCATTCTGTTCCCTGTTCAGCTAGAGCTCAGGGGCTTGAGTATTTCCAGTCCCTCCTGGGATCTTGTAGCCTTATCACATATGGATTTCCAGACTACTAGAAATGAAGTGATTTTTATTGGAAGCCTTCTCAGGAATTGCTCATGGGGTGGAGTTATTTATTACATTGCCACTTTTGATCAGTGGTGGTGCTTTAGCCCTTGTGTGAGTGAGGCTTCCGATCTTGGTTGCTGTCTCTGTTGGTAACTTAGGGGATGGTTTCAAGACTACCTCATTATTATTCTCTGATTGTTCCTGCGTGAGTATAGCTTAGTGCCTGTGCCTAGAACTTCTAGTGCTCAGGGTTGGCTGTGATTCCAGGAGCACCTTTTATTACTTGTCTGTTCCCCCACTCCCCTTTCTGTTACAATTCTGTTATTCTGCTCTGTTATGTCTTGCTATTAGTACCCTAAAGCTAAGAGCAACCTCTTAATTGTTGTCTGTTAAGATCTCTGCTGTTTTCAACAATACCCTGAGGCCCAGACGTCTCCACAGTTTGTGTGGAAGTAATGTCACCTGCCGGAAAGCACTTCATCTTTACTTTCTTCCTTTTCTCCTGGTTGGAATATCTGTACTGGTGCACAGCACTGGGGCCTGGCAGAGCTGACTGCCACACGCAGGGTGTAAGCTGTCACTGGGGTGATGAGGTGGTGGTGACCCCGTGATGCTTCCGGGTTCTTCCTTTCCAGCATGGGTCCTGTACGTTCCCAGGGAACAGGTGGGGGCCTCTAGAACAACTCTCTCCCTCTGAGGACAGCCTGGGTGGGGAATGGGAGCATCAGCCCTCCACATCAGAGCTGGCTGGAATAGAACTCTCAGAAATGGAGCTGGGTGAATGAGAAACATGTTAGGCCGCCCTTCCCAGCGTAAAACCAATGACTTTAGACTTCAATGTCTGGAGGAGTAAGGGCTTCCTCTGTCTCAAGCAAAACCACCGAGCGCTGAGCACCCAGAATAGAGATGCTGTAAATTGAGAAGAGAGAAGTGTGTCGCACGATTCCAGTGGTCCTCAACTCCCTGACGTTTACCATGCTGCCGTGGATTTTCCTGAGTGAATGTTTCTTCATGAGCAGTATGTCCTTCCAACAATTACTAGGGAATTGTCAGTTTAAAAAAAAAAATAAAAGCCATTTTATGGACCTGTATTATTTAGCAGAGGTCTGCCATTCTGAAAATTCTGCCTTTTGCTTTTTTTTTGGGGGGGGGGGAATATAGGATCCTGGCTCTTCAATCATCTTTCATTACTTTTCAGTACTTTAAAGATATTTCTGCTGGGTGGTGGGGTAAGGGTTGGGAGTACTTGCCTGTCATCCTGGCTACTCACAAGGCTAAGATCTGAGAACTACGTTTTGAAGCCAGCAAGGGGTCATTATTGGAGACTCTTATCTCCAGTTAACCAACAGAAAGCTGGAAGTGAAGGTGTGGATGAAGTGGTAGAGCTTTGAGTGAAAAGCTAAAGGGGATTGCAAGGCTCTGAGTTCAAGCCTCCACTGGGATGTGCGCGCGCGCACACACACACACACACACACACACACACACACAAACTACATAATAAAGACATTGTGACACTGTCTTCTTCCACTGTTCTCCATGAGAAATCTATAGTCACACCTACCTTAATCCAAGTTCATTCTGTGTGTCTGTGTTTCATTCCCCTCTGTAGATTCTTTTAAGTTTTTCCCTTTTATTATTAGACTTGAAGAATTTGGTGCCTTGAGATTGTTTTCTGTGTATTTCTCATATATGATTTTCTTGAAACCTTTTAGATTTGTGGGGTTGTACTTTACATTAATTTAGCAAACTTCAGTCATTCTTTTCCGGCATTGTTTTTGGCATCCTTTGTATCTTTTCTCTTCCAAGACTTCAATTACACCTATTTTTAGGGTGTTCAACATTTTTCTACAGCTTGTTGATGTTCTTTCCATTTTTTTCTATATGTACAGAAACACAAAATTACACTTCATTTTAGATTGCTATTGCTATAGCTTTAGGTTCTTTTTTTTTTCCCTACCATCATACTTTTTTAGCCTTCCCTGAGTATTTTCAGTATCTGATATTTTTCTTGTCGGGCTTGAACTCAGGGCCTGGGTGCTGTCCTTGACCTCTTCCACTCAAGGTTAGCATGCTACCACTTTGACCACAGTGCCACTTTCAGTTTTCTGGTGCTCAAATGGAGTCTCACAGACTTTCCTGTCTGGGCTGGCTTTGAACCACGGTCCTTAGATCTCAATTTCCTGAGTAGCTGGGATTATCAGCATGAGCCACCGGTGCCTGGCAACATTCTCTTTTTGTATATTTCTCTCTCTCTATTTTTTTAAAACATATGTCATACAACAAGCAACTGTCTCGGTGTCCTTACTTGTGATTCTAATATTTGCATCAGCCTATTTTCCATTACTAATTCTGGCATTTGTCTCTGTTTGAGTCAATTTTGATTGACTGATTATTCTCCTCATCATGGCTTGTGTTTTTTTCTTGCACCTTGGGTGCACATTAATCTTTGTTGTTATTTCAGATACTGATTTTTTTCCCCCCTCTTGTTGACAGCTTGGTATTTTTATATTCCTATAAATATTCTTGAGTGTCATTTGGGGATATAGTTAAGGTACCTAGAAGCAATTCGATCCTTTGGATCTTCCCTCTGAGATTTATTCAGTGACCTGGAGACAGGTCAAGGCAGACTAAGGCCAATTATTTCCACTACAGGGTTTAAGGTTATCTTGAATACTCTTACCTAAAGCCCTGCACATTTTGACAATTTTTTTTACTCTGTCTGCTGGAAACAGTGTCTGTTTCTGATCATATGGAAGGCATTCCACAATCCTCATGGTGGCTCTTTCATTGGTTTTAGGTGTTTTCTGCACGTACGCTGAGCAGAAGAGAGGGGGCATCGTCAGCGTTGCCAGATGTCATCCTTTCTTTCCTCTGGGCAGTGCTGCCCTCTTCTGAGTGGTACCCTATTCATTCTCAAAGATGCTTAGACTCTGAGCTCCATCTCTTCAAGGAATGGCTACCAAGAGCCACAGACTAGAAACTCTTTGTCTCTGTCTCCCTGTCTCTTCTTTTCTTAAATAGTTTTTATTTGTTTATTTTTGTTTATGTGATACTCGAATGCAGGGCTTCAGAGTGCTAGGTAAGCACTCTACCTACTGTGCTACATTCCTGAACCTGTCTCTGTCTCCTTTTGCTCCTGGCTCTGGGACTTGAACTCATTACCTCATCCTCTCATTTGGCCTTTTCCCTCAAGGCTGGTACTCTACTGCTTGAACCACACCTACACTTTTGGCTTTTTTTTGCAGTTACGTGGAGATAAGAATCTCATGGACTTTTCCATCTGGGCTAGCTTTGAACTGTGATCCACAGATCTCAGCTTCCTGAGTAGCCAGGATTTCAGGCATGAACCATCAGCATCAGGCTAGAAACTCTTGTAAAGACTGGTTACAGCTGCAGAGCTAACTTTGTTTGTTTCCAGGCTTAGTCACCACTGTCTTTCATTACCTGATAATCACTGTCTTGAAAACTGTTGTTTCATGGATTTGCTTTTTTATTTTTTTTTTAAAAGAAATTATCTCAAGCAAATCCAGGTCCTATTATTCTTTCTTTGGGGTGAGCAGAAGTGTTTTTTTTGTTGTTGCTGTTGGTTTTTGTTGTTGTTGTTTTCTTTTCTTGGTTGCATCTGATACTGCCAGAGGTTGCTTTATAACCCTTCGGGCTCACTTGTGGCCCTCTTAGCCACTTGGTTTGAGTTGCTGCTGCTTCAGTTAAGAGCAGTAGGAAGATTTAAGAGCTTCCTTTTAGGCTTTTCCTTTCTGGATTACTCCTTCAGTAAGTTGTGTTTGTCTCAAGACAAACATGTACCACTGTTAGGAGTATAGTTCTATGAATACTGGTGTGATGGTTACAGCCTTGTATTTCTGACCATAGAAGCAAGTCAGTTGTGGAATGAATGGGCAAGGTGAGGTCGGTCATGTGACCGCACCCCTGGAATTCCGCTTCCTCCCAGGCAGTCTCAGAGTCAGGATGAGTCAGCTGACGACTCAACTTGATATAGGAAGAGGACCAGAAGAAAATTTCTCTTGAAGGAAGGTGCTCCTTCTCAGCCCTTTAAGATCTATTCAGGGAAACACTGCCTGACCCGGGGATGTTTGGGTGTTGGTACTGAGTGTGTTAAACAGCTTTCTGTCATGGTCATGAAACACCTGAGGAGCTCTCTGAGAACAATTAGAGATCATTTTGGTTCACAAAATAGGCTTGTACTGGCGATAGCATATGGTCAGAGGTGGATGCATTGCTTTCAGGACTGTGGCGGTTGAAGTTGCTGGATAGAAGTGATGGGGAACCTGAGAGAGAAATTGTGTGTGTGTGTGTGTGTGTGTGTGTGTGTGTGTGTGAGAGAGAGAGAGGGGGGGGGAACCTCACAATTTTCTTTGAGAGCACATCTCCAATGGCATCTCCCTTTAGGTCTTACCTCCTGAACTCAGCCATAGGCTGGGGACCAAACTCAGAGGTGTGGACATCTGGGGTTATTTTGTTTGTTTATTTCTTTATTGGTTGGAGGTGGGGCTTGAACTCAGAGCCTGGGCACCGTCCCTGAGCTCAAGGCTAGCATTCTACCACTTTGATTCACAGCGCCACTTCTATTTTTTTTTGGTGGTTCATTGGAGATAAGCATCTCATGGACTTTCCTGCCCTGGCTGGCTTTGATTCAGGGTCCTCAGAATTTTAACCTCTTGAGTACTGGGATGACAGATGTGAGCAACCAGTGCCCGGCTGGTTAAATGTTTTAGTGAAGGAATCTGCTTTTGAAGGGAAGTTAGGCCTCCCTGGCTTATAGATAGGTGGCAGCTGGGGCTGGCTCCAAAAGGACAGTTGAGGATAGAAGGAGGAGAGCACTGACTCAGTGAGACACAGTGCTTTCTTCTAAGCTATGGCCCTGCGCCTGGTCCCTCTTATATATCTCTAGCTCCCACCCAATCAGAAGCCCCTTCCACACCAAAGCAGAGGAACCAATCACTAGACTCTTTGCATTGCATGTTTGCCCTTTGACCAATCAAAACAGGAGCACACCCTAGGGGGGGTGGGCCTGGAGGCTCAGAAACCCTATATATAGCAGGCCCAGCACCAGGATCCCTCCATGCTCAAGTAGGCTATTTTGCTTTCTCTTGTACTGTTGTTTTTTTTTTTCTCCCTGTCTCTTACTTTTAAATAAACCTGTTCTGCCTACTTTAAATACTTTTCCTGACTTTTAATTCTGTAATCAGCAGACAAAAAAGAACCAAGGCCTAGATGGTATCATTTTTGAGTTCAAAATGTCATTTTCTTTACTTTAGACATTATTTTTTTAAGTTAAAAAGAGTTTTCTTGCTTTAAAAAGAAAAGCTGGCAAAAAACAATGTGGGTTGCATAGAATAGTATGCAAAAATAGAATTGACAACAACTCATGCCTTTTACTCAGAAGCTGTTGCATGTGAATATTTTGGCAGATCTCTTTCTTTTTTTTTTTGCTTATGTGGTGCTGAGGAATCGAACCCAGGGCCTCTGGCATGCAAGGCAAGCACTCTACCACTGAGCCACCTTCCCAGCCTCTGGCAGATCTCTTTCAAGCTTCTATAAGGATTTTAAGTACAGTGAAATTACGGAATTTCAGGTTTTCCCCATTTCTACATAACATTATGCTGTTGGTATGAAAATATCATGAAATATTTCCCAAACTCTAATTTGACTGCTTTATATTTCCCTGCTGTTGGATATGTATTTGGTTTTAAAACTTAATTATGCTAAACAACATCAATACTCATTTTTGACATCGGTATTAGTTATATATTGCTTTAAAATAAACTACCACAAGATTGTGTGGGGCTGACCTTCTCAGCAGCTGGGTTTGCATACGGACACATTTGGGTCTTAGTGTGTGTATGTGCACGTGTGTGTATGTGCGCATGTGTGCATGTGTGTGTATGTGTGCACGCGCCAGTACTGGGCTTGGAACTTAGGGTCTCATATCCTTATATTCTTGTTCAACTTTCTTGCTCAAGCTGGTGCTCTATCACTTGAGCCACACCTTCACTTCTGACTTCTTGCTGGTTAATTGGAGTTAAGAGTTTTATGGACTTTTCTGCTGGTTTCAAACTGTGATCCTTAGATTTCAGCCTCCTGTATAGCTAGAATTATCACCATGAGCCACTGGTGCCCATTTGATATACATTCTCTAAAATACTGTAAAAAGTTTGTTCAATAAATCACATCCACTGTTATTTTTCTAGAGAATAGTGCAAACTATCACTCTAAACATTTTCATAATTATTTTACACATGACACTGAAGGTCAATTGAAATCCGCCTCACATGTTCCCAGAAGGTAAGTCATTTAAAAGTAACTCAGCTGGATAATGACACATATATATATTATGTGTAAAATAACATTCAGTGTGTGTTTCTCTCTACCTCTCCTTGAGAGCACCCACACTCTGTTAGAATATAGCCCTGCCTTTCTGCTTATCTGTCTGCCATTTCTCTACTCTCCTGCTTGCTTACTTAGTCAATAAAGCTCCAAGTTTTCTTAAAAAAAAATAACATTCAGAAACAGTGTTCAAAATATGTAGGCATCAGCTTCTTAAGATTCATTAGAACAGAGTCATTAAGTATTTCACATCACTGAATGCTGTTATTCTATATTAAAAATGGTTCCAATCCTAAAAATCAGTAAACAACCCCTTCTTTAAAAAGCTCATATTTAAGTATAACCCCTGCTTTCACTATATTTGATGTCAGTATAACTTGTGGAGGAGATGGGGAAAAACCAGTTGTTTAAGGATACAGGTGGACCTGTTGCAACAATGAGAAGTACAAGTTGTCATGTCCAAAACGAGCTTTACAACGTCGGTGGGGGGGGGGGAAGGGGGGGAAGGAGGATTGGGATTGGGGGGGAGGGGGGAGGCTGGGAAGGGATGTGAAGGGTAAACCAAAGGAGGAGGCTGCAATGCTTGGTAAGAAGTGTACGCATTATCCTGCCCATGTAATTGTAACCCCTCTGTACAGTATGTTCACAAATAAAATTAAATTAAATTTTAAAAAAGCTCATATTTAATTCACATACCCAAAATTACACACCCTTCAGCATGTTTTTTAAGCACACAATTTACTATCTTTTGTTATATTTACAAATTGTGCAACTGTCATCATTATCTCAACATATGTACATATGCATATATTAGTGTGTGTGTGTGTGTGTGTGTGTGTGTGTGTGTGTGTGTATGCTTGTACTCTGCCTTGAACTCAGGGCCCAGGTGCTCTTCCTTTGTTTTTTTTGTTTTTTTTATCAAACTTGGCACTCTACCACTTGAGCCACAGCTTTATTTTTTGGTGGTTTATTGGAGGTAAGAATTTGCCTTTCCTCCCTGGGCTGCCTTAGAACCTAAATTCACATATCAGCCTCTTGAATAGCTAGGATTACAGTGGTAAGACACTGGTGCATAGCCTACAATTTTTTTTAACTGGTCCTGAGGCTTGAACTCAGAGCCTGGTGCTGAGTCTGAGCGTCTTTTGCTCAAGGCTAGTGCTCTACCACTTGAGCCATGGTGCCACTTCTGGCTTTTTCTGGTGGCTAATTGGAGATAGGAGTCTCACAGACTTTCCTGACCAGGCTGGCTTTAAACGGAGATTCTCAGATCTCAGCCTCCTGAGTAGCTAGGATTATAGGCTTAAGCCACCTGTGCCTGGCTGCACAGTATTTTTGTAACCCTCCAAGAAACCCTGTATCCACCAGAAGTCAGTCCCTCTTGTTACAATTCTTCAGTCACAGCTAATATCTAATCTACTTTCTGGCCATTTTTTTTGTCCCTTTTGGACCTTGAATATCAACACAATAACGTAGTACATTAACTTTGGTGTGTAATTTCCCTGGGAACTGACTTCTGATAATATCATGTTCTGAAAATTTGTATTAAACATCCAGGTGTCCATTTCTTATCACCCAGAGAAAGTGTGCATGGCCTCATTTTTCATCCCAACTATAACAATGGTTCTTACAACTACAGATGAGATAATAAGGCATCTTTGGCGTGATAATCACTCAGACATTCCATTATAAATGGAGTAAGGTCCAGCGGCGTGGATTTGGCTGTGTTCACAGTCAACAGGCTTTTGTAGTTTCTGTAAATACAACAAATGAATCCGACTATTCAGTGAAATTCTCATTGCTTGACTAAATATTGGGGTGCTGGCAGCAGTCGGCTTCTTTTGTTGAAAATTTTATTCCCCCTCCCCCTCCCCATTTCTTACCACCTTTACCAAAGGAGCCACATAGAATTTTGTTTTTAATTGGGAGAAAAGGAATGGAGATGACATTATTTCAGTGGCAGCCCTTTGGTTGGCTCTCAGATCACTATGTGCAAACACCTGCATAGCTGTTCTATGTGGGAAACTCGGCTGACGAGATCGATGCCTGATGGGAAATCAGGCAAAGAGGAATCCAGAATCTTCTCCCTGTCTCCGCAGAGCGGTGGCCTCCAGGAGGTGGTAAACAATCTCAGAGGATACGTGAAAAATTCCTAACCTTTGTTGGGACTGACCATGGTGTATTCACTTTGTTCACAGCATTTTGCCCCTCTTCCCAGAGTGTGGAGGTTGGATATCGTCAGCAGGATGAAGTCTTGTACTAAGTCCCCTTTCCTAAACTGGTTATTGACATTGGAAAGTTCAAGTTCTGATTGGGTGTTTATATTCTCTCAAGTAACGTACACAGTACAGACCACACCAGATATGTACCATAACTGTGTTGGGGGGCAGGGGGGACCCCAGGTGTGTGGATTCAACTATGGGCTGCAAGGATTTGAGGAATTGTTGTCTCTGTACAGCACAAGTACAGACTATTTTTCTTTTCTTTTCTTTCTTTCTTTTTCTTTTTAATTTTGTGCTGGGGCTTTTACACAAGACCTCCCTGAGCATATTTTTTGCTCAAGCCTAGCGCTCTAACACATGAGCCACAGCTCTGCTTCCTGCCTTTTGGTGATTAATTGTAGATAAAGAGTCTCATGGACTTTCCTGCCCAGGCTGGCTTTGAACTGCAATCTTCAGACATACATACATATATATATATATATACATATATATATATACACACATATATGGAGATAGAGATAGATAGATATGTGTATACATATATAAGTCGGTTATATATATTATATAATATATACTATATATTAAGGTGATATTGCATGGTGTAAGGTAATAAATAGGGATCCATTTTTAGTTTTCTGCATATGGACGCCCAGTTTCCAAACACCAATTATTGAAGAGGCTGTTTGGTTTTTTCACCCACACCTTCCCTTGCTTTTCTTATTTTTGAGGTATATACAATGAAATCTTTTTATTTATGTGTAATTTTTGTATAATCCTCCCCTCCTCCATTTGTCTACTCCTCTCCCCTTGTTGCTCCCACCTTTCTCCTTTCAACTATTCCTTTCCTAGTTCTTATTTTGTCAGGCTTTGACTTTGTTTTTCTAAAAAAGATGACGCCATTTGAGTGCTCCATAGAGTCTACTATACTTCAGTTAATTTATTTGTCACCCCTTGCTTAACATCCAGTGGGTTTACTTATTGATTTATAGGCACATTTTAGCTCCACAAATAAGGGAAAGCTCATAACCTTTGTTTCTCTGGGTCTGGCTTACTTTCCTTAATATAAATGTTCCAAGTCTTTGCATTTCCTTCCGAATGGTATAATATCATTCTTTCTGATGGCCGAGTAAAATTCCATTGTGTATCTATACCACATTTCCTTGATTCATGTGTTGATTGAAGGGTTTTTGTACGTGTACAAAATTATGGAATCTCATTGTCTCCCTTATTCCGTGTTACTTATTGAACTTGACTCACAGTGAGATTAGGAGAATTTGATCTGGGTCTCTGTAAACTCTGCCTGGCCTCTGTGACGTAGATCACAGATTGAAGGAATGATTGGGGAAAGGAGTGTGGGCTGCAAGTGAATGGCCACTAGTCTCAGATGGCTGGAAATGGAATCAGCTACAAGCCCTGAACTTTTATTTTCCATATATACAGAGGGGTTACAGTTACATGAGTAGGGTAATGACTACATTTCCTATCAAGCATGGCTACCTCCTCCTTTGTTTTTCCCCTACCATCCCTTCCCTCCCCACCTCCCCAGCTCCTACCCCTCCCCCAAAATTGAAAAGTTCATTTTCAATATAGTGTTCTTGTACATCTCATTGTTACAATGGGTCAACCTGTATCCTTATTTAAGCATTTTGTTATATCCCTTCCCCTCCCCAAATTATAAAAATGTATATACAAGATGCAGAACACCGGAATCAAATATAGTGAAAACAGGGGTTATACCATGGGGGAAGAACATATAAAAGAAACAAAAGAATCACATAGTGCATTATAATTACATTAAAAACAATAGCAAGAAAGAAAAAACCACTTGTGTCCCTATCTTAGGGTTCATTTCGCTTAACATCATCTCATATGGTCATATGTACATAGCTTTTGACCTTTTCAGCTTGTTCTAGACTTATACTAGCTATTGCAAATAAGAGAAAGCATAAGACCTATGTTTCTTTGGGCCTGGCTTATTTCACTTACTATAATTTTTTTCCAAGTCTTCCATTTCCTAACAAATCGGGCAGGGTCATTCTTTCTGATGGAGGCATAGAATTCCATTGTGTATATATACCACATTTTCTTGATCCATTCATCTACTGAGGGGCATCTGGGTTGGTTCCATAGCTTAGCTATGGTAAATAATGCTGCAAAAAACATGGTTGTGCTGGTAGCTTTGGTATGACCTTGTTTGTGATCATTTTGTTAAACGCCCAAAAGTGGGATTGCTGGGTCATAGGGGAGCTCTATGTGGAGTCTATCGAGGAGCCTCCATACTGCTTTCCAAAGTGGTTGAAGAAGTGTACACTTCCACCAACAATGCAGTAGGGTTCCCTTTTGGCCACATCCCCTCCAGCATCTGTTGTTACTAGATTTCTTGATTATAGCCATTCTAACTGAGATGAGGTGGAATCTCAATGTTGTCTTGATTTGCATTTATCAAGCCCTGAATTTTAAGGGTCAGAACCAATCAAGTGAATCAACTAAATGAGACCTTCACACAGCTGGAATGGGATCTATAATAGTGACTTTACCATCTCAGGGCTCAAACCATCACTGCATCAAATGCTTTCACACAGACCCAGAGTCAAACTTTGACCACCTTTGCTGTATCCTATAGACTTGTTACTCAAATGCCTCCATCTATCTTGCATAAACCTAGCATTCTCTAAGTAAGGAAATAGCATTTGAAAACATGTCTTTGTTGAAATGATATGCATAGATTTAATGTAAGCCTTGGAGAGAGAGAGTATTTGCATGTTTGAAGAGTCGGGAGAGATTATTTGTGATCGTAATTATGATGATGAATGTGATGATGATAATAATACTCAAAATTAATAATAGATTCTTACTGGTGTCTTTGTTCCCTCAAATATCTTAGCCTCATTACTAATGTAGAGAGGTTGGAAGTCGGACGCAGAGTCCTGCATTTCTTGCTTGGGAATGCCAACAGGACCCTGGGCAGGCCCTCTCCTCATTCAAAATTTAACTTCCTGTCTGGGTAACAGGAAAAAGAACCATATGGCCTACTGATACATTTTTTTAAATGTTCATGATAGTGCCATTTAGTAATGGTTGTTGCCTTTTTTTGTGCTTAAAGCTAACATGGTACCATTTTGAGCCACAGCCCACTTCTGGTTGGTAAGTGCTGATTGGAGGTAAGAGGCTCATGGACTTTGGTGCCCAGGCTGGCTTGGAACTGGGATTCTCAGATCTCAGCCTCCAGTGTAACAGTTCGGGGAGAGAGAAGGCAGAACTGAAAAACAGTTGGTTTGGGGGCCCTCATTCCCCCTTCAGCCCTAAAGGCAGGGAAGATTAGAACAGAACTTCCCAACTATTGGATGTGTCTTTCACGTCTCAGGGACATGATTGAGTCATTTATTCACCTTTTATTTACTTTTACTTTTAAATTATTATTATAATTGTTGTTTTCTTGGCCATGGGGCTCTGTCCATGAATTCTTTTGCTCAAGGCTAATGCTCCACCACTTTGAGCTACAGCACCACTTCTGGTTTTCTGGTGGTTGATTGGAGATAAAAGTCTCATGGCCTTTCCTGCCTGAGCTGGTTTGGAATTGCCATCCTCAGATCTCAGCCTCCTGAGCCACTAGGATTATAGGCGTGAGCCATTGGTGCCTGGCTTATTTCCTGCTGGTTTATGACTGATGATAAATGGTTTAATTTGATTTCCCAGGCCACTCTCAGCTTTTTCTTTTCCATGGAGGTAATATGATTTCAATCGCAACAAATATTTACTTTCAGGAGTGTCCTTGTCTTAGATGATCTTTTATTAAGTCGTGTGTGTGTGTGTGTGTGTGTGTGTGTGTGTGTGTGTGTGTGTGTGTGTGTGTGTGTGTGTGTGCTGGTACTGGGGCTGGAACACAGGGCCTGGGTGCTGTCTCCAAGATTTTGGGGTTTTTTTTTGTTTGTTTAGTGTAGAGGTCTGCCACTTGAGCCACAGTTGTATATCTGGCTTTTTGGTTGTTAATTGAGCTAAGTGACTCCTGGAATTTCCTGTCCAAGCTAGCTTTGAACCTTTAGCCTCAGATCACACCTTCCTGAATTATAGACATGAGCCACCAGTGGCAAGCTATCTGTTTTTCTCCTCCCTATTTCTGTTTGGGTCAGCTCCTAGTTGTCATCATGTTGGGGCATAGTTAAAAATTCTTATTTTTGTAGGTACAAAATACAAAGCTCATGTAAACATCCATTACGGAAAAATCACAAATAAGTAAAATAACCTTTCAGTCTCCCTTCTCAGGAGCCATCCATCATTAGGAGATATTCAGTGATTACCTTCTGCATTTCACACCTGGGGAAGAGGTGAAGGGAAACACAGATCCTTGACAAAGACTAGATATCCCGGGGAGGCAGGGCGTTATTCAGGGAGCTCAGAACCCCAAAAGGCCTCATAATGTGGTGATTCTGCATTACTACCTGGGAAACAAATTTCCCTAAAAAGCCCACAGATGCTTATTAGAAATATATGTGTGAGACCAAGTTGTTGTTGTTGTCAGTCATGGGGCCTGAACTCAGGGCCTGGGCGCTGTCCCTCAGTTCTTCAGCTCAAGGCTAGCACCCTGCCACTTGAGCCACAGAGCCACTTCTGGCCTTTTCCTGCTTATGTGGTTCTGAGGAATCGAACCCAGGGCCTCATGCATGCGAGGCAAACACTCTACCACTGAGCCACCTTCCCAGCCCGAGAACCAGTTTTCATCACAAAAGGTATTCATCAAAAAGTGTGAACTCTGGGGGAAAAAATAAAATAAAACAAATGACTCAGTGTTCTTGTGGCCAAAGAGGCTCACCTATTCAACAAGGTGGAGATATGTTAATTCAGAGTCTCATTCCTGTAGAGGTAGTCTTGTCTTAGAAAATGACATACGATAGAGTTCTGAGAGTAAGCCACACGAATCTGTACCTATTGTCTTATTGTATTTTTTTCTTAATTCTCCTGATTTTCTCAGACACCTTTTGCTGTGGCTTTGGTTTAATCACAGGTTTAGGTATTTATTGTGGAAGTCCTGGAGATTGAACTCAGGGCCTCATACTTGCTAGGCAGTTGCTTTATCACAGGAACCACACTGCATTTTTGCCATATAAAAAAAAGTTCTATCTGTCTGTCTCTCTGTCTGTTTGCCTTCCTATTTATATCTATCATCTATCTCTCATCTATGCATGTACATATGTATGTATGTATCATCTTTCTATTACCTAAGTTTCTGTATCCATCATCTATCTCTTATCTTTCTATCATCTATGTATGTATATATGTATGCATGCATATATGTATGTATGTGTGTATGTATGTATGTATGTATCTATCTATCTATCTATCTATCTGTCATCTCTCTCTATCATGTTAGAGATGGAATCTAGAATCCTGTATGTGTTATGCCTACCTTCTGCCACTGCACTATTTCCAATGCCTAATTTTGTGATTCTAGATGAAAACATTTTCTTTGCAGGGATGAGGGGGTAGGGGGAGGAAGGATGGTTGCAATCAATTCCTACTGCTCATTGGAAAAGCCTGAAGAAGATTTGTAATCAGCTGATCCAGGCTGTGCCAGTCTATCTTGTGTGAGAAACCCAGAGCTGATACAGTTTATTTGATTTAGTTGTGTGCCTGAAAAGAAACTACCAAGCATAAGAACATGGCAGGTGGGCATTAAGATTTTTTTAAATAAGTTTTTTTTATTGTGAAAATACTGTACAGAGGGGTTACAGTTACACGAGCAAGGTAATGAGTACATTTCTTATCAAGCATTGTTGCCTCCTCCTTGTCTTTCCCCTACCATCCCTTCCCTCCCACCTCCTCAACTACACTCCCCCCTCCCCCCACCTATTTGTAAAGTTTATTTTTCGACTTAGTGTCTTGTACATCTCATTGTTGCAGTGCTTGCAATGTGTCAACCTGTATCCCTATTTAAACAATTTGTTTTTTCTCTTTCCCTCCACAAATTACACTGACATCAAATACAGTGAAAACAGGGGTTATACCGTGGGGGAGGGACATACAAAGCAACAAAAAAAATCACATGGTACCTTATAAATACATTAGAAACAATAGCAAGAAAGGAAAAAAAAAACACTTGTGTTCCTAATGTGGTGTATATATATGTATATATATATGTATATATTTGCAATAACTAGTATATGTCTGGGACAAGCAGAAAAGATCAGATAAGATGATGTCAGGCATTAAGATTTAAATACAGTATACCACTGCCCTCCATAGGTTTTGCATATGTGGATTTAACCAAACCATGAATTGAACATATTCAGAAAAAAGTATTGGATCTGCACTGAATATTCCCTAGCTCATTAGGAACACCATTCCCTAAATGATTCTCCAGCATTTACATGGCACGGGCTATTATAAGCCATCTAGAGTTGGTGGAATGGAAGTGGGAAGATATGCCAGTGCATATGCAAATACTACACCATATGATGTGAGTAGTTCGAGCCTCCCGGGGTTTTGGTACTACGTGGTGTCTGTGGAATGACTTCCCCCAGATAAGGGAGGAATACCCACCCACCTTGGAAGCAGTGGTGTGGAGGCCAATGATAGCATGTGTTTCTCTATGCATTTCATTCCAAGTTGGCATTTTGGCTGCATCCTACAAAGTACCATGCATGATGTTTGAATGGAGACTTTAGTACATATCTCTTGGGGAATTTTGGAAATAAAATGTTTAGTATAAAACTTGTACTGTAATAATTATATGTATATATTCCAGTTTTTACCTTGACAGGATTTCTTAATATCCACAATCAATAAGTGAGAGAGCCCGGTCACATACCCATGGCTCATACATTTAATCCTAGCTACACAGAAGGCTGAGATCTGAGGCTCGAGGTTCCAAACCAGCCTGGCAAGAAAGTCTGTGAGAGTCTCATCTCCAGTGGGCCACCAAAAAGACCAAGAGTGGAGCTGTTGCTCAAGTGGTAGAATGCCAACTTTGAGTGGAAAAGCTAAGGGACAATGTCCAGACCCTGAGTTCAAGACTCAGTACTGGTACCAAACAAACAAAGAACAGAAAAAGGAAGACCTTCTCTAAGAGAGAATTCATTTATCTCCAGCCTCTGGAGTCCATCCACAGTGGAAACTCTTGGAGCCTTTTGGTTCATGCACCCATCCTCAACCTACATGTTTTGCTCTTAGCCAGATCATTAGATATGTACCCTTTTTCATTTGCATCACTTCTTTCTCTTTCTTCTCTCTCTCTCCCTGTCTCCCTCCCTCCCTCTCCCTTCCTTCCTTCCTTCCTTCCTTCCCTTCCTCCTTCCTTCCATCCATCCATCCTTCCTTCCTTCTTTCCTTCCTTCCTTCTTTCCTGCCTTCCTGCTTTCCTGCCTTCCTGCTTTTCTTTCTTTCTTTCTTTCTTTCTTTCTTTCTAATTCCTTTCTCTTCTAAGCTTTACTATGCTCCATCCATTGACCTTTCCTGCTTTTAAGTCCCTATATCTATAGGTCCTTTCTAAGCGAGCAAATGAAACATCTGATTGAATAAGTCTACTAAATACTGTGAATCTATATCTTTCACATGTCTTGCAAAACTACACAATGGGCTGACTTTACAGCATTCTGGATGGCATAAGCAGAGGTCATGCCATGTATGGAGACAGGACAGTCACAGGGCGCAAATTCTTTTTTTCTAGTAGTTAGTAAAGCTTAGTCTACAGATAAGGGTCTTGCTTCTTTGGGAAGCCAGGCATTGTGTGTTTAGTGCATGCAATGGTGCTGCGTTGTCTTCCAACATGCCAACAGCTCGTTGGAGCTAACCTAACTTGGTTTTGCTGGTAGTGTTGGAGATAGGTGCTTCAAATTCAGCATCGTTGTTTTCATTGCGTGGACGTCTGAAAAATTATCACCCTGGCTACAGACTGTGTGCAATGTTAGGAGAGTCTGAGAGCTCAGAGTCTCTGCTTCTGTTAGTTCCAGAGGAGAGTGCAGTCCATTTTGTGAATGAGCAGCTATTTAGTGGAAGTGAAAGAGGCTCATTGAAATAATTGCATATGCAGCCAACTCTTGTTTCCATAGAAACTCCATGTAGCAAGGTTCATGAGTCTTGTTTATCTCCCTCCTGGGCAGAAATGTTCTGAAATTGGCCCTGTCTCCTTTATCAGTCCCTGGGCAGTAATGAAGAGGACATCCTTCTTGGTTTTTTTTTTTTTTAGAGGGTATGGGCTCCCTGGCTCCAAAGCCTTACACACTCCCAATGCCATTTTGGCTCTCGCTTAGTTCCTTGGCAGATGAGCGAGTAGAAAATGAGGTTCTTCAAAGCCAAATTAGCCAATTTCACCTCTGAAGTGCAATGTCAGATTTGACAGCTTTTGGTCAAATAACCTATTCTCATGCTGGAGGCTGGGATAATCCTTTGAGTTATTACAATTCTTATTTTTATTTCATTTTTTGGGTTTTTTGGGGGAGGTTGTCAGTTGTGGGGCTTGAACTCTGAGCCTGGGCACTGTCCCTCAGCTCTTCAGGTCAAGGTGAGCGCTCTACCACTTGAGCCAGAGCGCCACTCCCAATTTTTAAATTTAATTTTAGTGTGTTTTCTTAAAATGACCTCGAAGTAGTCAAACAGAAGTTGTACATGTCAGTTTATAAGGACAATGAGTCTTGTTCAGTTTTATTGTTTTCAATCACAGTATTTAGCCTCCATGATGGAGGTAAGTATAGGTATTTAAGTCATAATAATAATAATAATAATAAATTACCTTCCTCCAACTCCTCATTTATTTTCTACTTTCTTCTCCCTTGCCTTCGTCTTTCTTCTTCTCTTCCTTCTCCTCCTCCTCTCCTTTCTCCTTCTGTTTCTTCCCCTTCTTTCCCTCCTCTCCCTCCCTCTTCCTCTCCCTCCTCCTTTCCATTTCTTTCTCCCCCTCCCCCTCTTTCCTCCTCTTGTTCCCCCTCCCCCGACCTTCTTTTTTGGAACAAAAACTCACTAGAACTTTGCTTTAAGTTTCTCTGCTTTGGAACAATATCTAGACAGTTGTGCAATTACCTCATTGATACTGTGTACCTTTATAGCAAAGCATTGTCATTAAATTCCTTAGGCAACGTTGTAAGTTTTTTCTCTTACTTTTGCCATAAAGTCAACTAGTGTTGCAGATACCTTTATAGTCATTTGTCACTGGCAACTTGCAGTTGTAAATGTCTTTTTTTTTTTAATTTGTCACTTAATAAATACAAATAAGAATGGATTATCTTTTGAGACATTTCAAAGTAAGAAAAGTCAAGTGTGCATTATAAATGCAAGACACATGCCAGGTGCTTATGGCTCATGCCTGTAATCCTACCTATTCAGAAGACTGAGATTTAAGGATTGAGGTTCAAAGCTAGCCCAAGGAACCACCACAAAACTGGAAGTGGCGCTGTGGCTCGAAGTGGTAGAGTGCTAGCCTTGAGCAAAAGAGCTTGGGGACAGTGCTCAGGCCCAGAGTTCAAGCCCCATGACTGACCAGAAATAAAAAAAAAAGGAAGACAAGACCCCAAGAAAAATTCTACCCATAGGATTCCAACATGGGCTTGCTATCTGAGTGCCTGAGTCCCTGGGACATTGAACTGTGTTCTCTTCTTTCTCTCCAGCACGAAGTACTAACCTACGTCTATTTTCCTCCACAGTAAAGCCAACGGTGATTGATGTGGACATTTACGTGAACAGCATTGGGCCGGTGTCATCCATAAACATGGTAGGAAGTGATTTCATTTTTTTTCTGGTCTGTGGTTGCTGTATCTCATCTTGGTTATAACCTCACTGCTGATTTCTGTTTGGGATTTATCATACAGGCTTAACACAAATCACTTCTTCAAATCTGAAGGAATTATGGGTATTTCAAATGAAATGGTATTGAAGATGATTTTTTTTTTAAATTCGCCAGCTGTTTGAGACATTGCATCTGATGATAGGGAACACCCATCTCCCATTCCTACCTTCTACATAACTATTCACAGCGTGTGAATTCTCAGGGTTTTTGGTTTTTTTTTTCCAGTCAAGGGACTTGAACTCAGGGCCTGGGCGCTATCCCTGAGCTCTTACGCTCAAGGCTAGCGCTCTACCACTTTGAGCCACAGCTCCACTTCCAGTTTTCTGGTGGTTCATTGGAGATAAGAGTCTCATGGACTTTCCTGCCCAGGCTAGTTTTGAATCTTGATCCTCAGATCTCAGCCTCCTGTAATCCTAGGATGACAGGTGTGAGCCATCGGCACCCGGCTCCACTGGGATTTATTTTTTATTTTATTAGTAGCTATGCAGCCACTGGATTTATCTGACCTCATTAGTATTAGGGATGAATATAAAAGACAATTGAAATTCATTACTTTTAGTTTCCTTTTCCTCATTTCAAAATTCAAGAGCTCGGCTTTGTTGTGTTTCTCAGGAAAGGATCCAGGATTTTCAGCTTCCTCTCTCGTCTTCAATTTGGAGGGTAAATCGACTCCTATTGGTTCATTTCTTTCTTTCAGGAGAAAGGATGGGATCAAATAGGTACTTTCCCTGACGAGAGGGTTTCCACAGTTATATAACAACACTGAGCTCCAAACAAGTCTTCCCTCATGCAAAATGGCTTATGAGCAACTTATTAATGACTTATTAGTAAGTGCTGGTATGTAAGAATGTGTTTAACACCAGCTCATATGGCTGCAAGGAGTGATGTTATAAGATTCCCAGAGTAATTCTGGTAGCCCCAGATAATATCACAAATGACCACCCCCCCTTCCCAGTGCACACCCCCATATCTTAGTGCCTGATTTTTAGGGGTTCAGGGATATGTGAAATTCAGTAGAGAATTTTCCAAATGCTAGCTGACATGATATCTTCAAATCACAGTGTTCTGGTGATAGAAATAACCTCTCCAAAATTAGTAGCAAGATCGTTTCTTTTCACTGCCAGGTTTTTAAAGTTTTTTTAAAAAAAATCAATGTAGGAGTAAAATTATATTTGTGGGGGACTTCCTTAAAAAAAAACCTCAGGATTTGGATGGAGCTGAATGGAGAATGTACCCTTAGTTTGCATGAGGTCCTGAATTCGATTTCCACTACCAACCAATAAAACCTCAGAACAAGAAGAACAAAACAATGTCCACGACACCCATAAAACCACCCAAAGAGGTGAAGTGAATAATAAAGGAAAATTAGTTACCATAGCCTACAATTGTGGTTGCAATACTTTTTTTTTCTTTTTGTGCCAGTCCTGGGGCTTGAACTCAAGGCCTGGCATTGTCCCTGAGCTAAAGGCTAAAAGCTAGAACTCTACCACTTGAGCCACAACTCCACCTCTAGCTTTTTGGTGGGTAATTGGAGATAAGAGTCTCATGGACATTTCAGCTCTGACTGGTTTTGAACCACAATCCTCAGATCTCAGCCTTCTAAGTAGCTAGGAATATAGGCAAGAGACACTAGTTTGTATTCCTTTTTTTTTTTTTTTTTTAATAATGTTTATTTTGTTGCCTCTGCCAAGAAAATGACAGCTTTAGTATAATGTAAGAATACTGAGCCAGGCTCGTGTGACTGACAACTATAGTCTTAGCTACTCAAGAGGCTGAAATCTGAGGATTGCAGTTCAAAGCCAGCCAGGGTAGGAATATCTAGAGACTCTTCTCTCCAATTAACCACCAGAAATATGGAAGTAGAACTGTGGCTCAAAGTGGTAGAGCATTAGCTTCGAGCACAAAAACTCAAGGATAACACCCAGGCCCTGAGTTCAAGCCCCAGGACTGACAGAAACAAACAAACAGAAGTCGCTTACTTTTTGCTTCTTTTTGTGTTTTTTTTTTTCTCCTACTTACCTTTGTGCCAGAGCATTTTTATCTAGCATCCTCTGTCTAACACTAAAAGAAAAAGTATTTCTGGAGCTGTTTAGCTTTAAAATTATTTCAGTGAAAGGGCATTGCATTAATATATCTCCAGATTTACATAGACTCTTATTCCTGATCTATTTTGAGTTCACGTTTTAGCATTGCTATTTGACCATTGTTAGGATTTCTATGTGGGAATCCCACTTGCCAGAGGGAAGAAGAGGCTAAGGACAGGGCCTCCCCCTCACGCCCCACCCCCTCCCCCCTCAGGCGGTGAGGATTCCTCTAGGGGTCAGCTTCCTTCTTGGGGAAGTGACAGGAACAACACAGAGGGCTTCACTGAGATTATCCCCATCCAGAATGACTGACAGGGCGGATGTATGCTGGCGGGACAGCCTTCGGTTAAAAGCAGGATGATATTCAGATCTAACTTCCACATAAGCAAGTGAATATGAGTTCTTTGTCTGAGCCTGAATTACGTCACTTAACATAATTTTTTTCTAGGTTTATCTATTTCCCTGCAAATGATGTAATGTTCTTTTGATGGATGAGTAACATTCATTTCTCTATCTATCTCTATCTGTCTGTCTGTCTGTCTGTCTGTATCTATCTATCTATCTATCTATCTATCTATCTATCTATCTATCTATCTATCTATCTGTCTGTCTGTCTGTGTGTCTGTCTGTGTCTATCTATCTATCTATCTATCTCACATCATATTTTCTTGACTTATTCATCTATTGAGGGACATCTAGATATTTTCCTTAACTTGGCTATGGTGAATAGTGCAGCAATGCACATGGTTGTGCAAGTCTCTTTACTGTACCCTGACTTTTAATCTTTTGTATAAATCATATATGCAAACAATACAGTCTTATGAATATATACATGCATATATATCCCATATTAACTAAAATATGATATCTGCAAGGAAGTATTCCAGGGGTTGAACTCCTTCGAACAACTTAGTGTTTAACACAATGAATAGCAGGAAGCTAGAAATTTCTAGTTAGTGTCTAGGGAAGGGGAGGTCAAGGGGAGGGGAAAGATGGGTGGATGCAGTGAATATACTTACTGCACATGTGTGAAAATGGAACTAAGTAAATTGAAGGAATGGGGGGGTCAGGGGGGTGGAGAAGGATGACCTTGATCGAGATGCATTGTGCTCATCAACTGACACATCACATTGAAATCCTTTTGTACAAAGCTACTGACAGATAATTTTTAAGAATGAGTTAACATATAGTAATTCTGGAAAAGAAAAATTTGTCTCACATGGAAAAACAAAAAACAAAAACAGGATGCTAGTGTGTGTGGCCTGGCGGGGGGGATGAGGAGGGCTGGTTTGGTGATTTTTTTCTGGCCTGCAGGTGGATGGACCCTGTCTGCCAGGTTAGGGCATTCAAACGCTGGTGGAGATACAAGTGCTGTCTTTTGGCTTGTCCCAGACTTATTTTTATAGTTCCAAAGCATGGAACCCCACCACCTCCAGAAATATGTGCCAAGCGTATTTTATGAGAGTGGCTTCTGGTTGTATGTGGTGGACAGTGGGGCTTTAAATCGGGAACTCAGGCCCTAGCATCCGAGGGTAGAAGATGACCTTGACAAAATGACCCGAGGCATTGTCAGCCCTGGGAGGCCAAATGACCATCTGTGGGGCTTCAGGCGTGTGAACATCCTGAATAACATAACGTACCCAGAAAGCCATCACTGGAAACCAAAGCTTTTTTCAATTAATTTCTTTGTTTTAATAGTTTGTCCTGAAGCCAGGCTTTGGTGGCTCACACTTGTATTCCTAGCTACTCAGGAGGTTGAGATCTGAGGCTCTAAGATACAAACCAGCCCGGGCAGGAAAGTCCATGAGACTCGTATCTCCAATTAAACAGCAAAAAGCAGGAAGTGGAGCGTGGTTTAAGTGGTAGAGCTCCAGCTTTGAATGAAAAAACTAAGGGACACCATCCAGGCCCTAGGTTCAAGCCCTAGCGCCCAAAAACAAACATGAAAAGAAAAAAAAAGGAATCATTCCACGTATCATGTAACTCCATTGAGTCTGCTTATTTATTTTTATTTTTTTTTAATTCCTAGACTCTGTCTCTAGTGTAGTTAAAAACTATATACTAATTTGTGGGGCTTCCTATACAATAACTGTGAGATATCCAAGCGGTTTTCAAGGCTACAGCAGAGTAACTGAACCACAGCAAACCTTTTATTCCGGAAATAGTGACATGTTTAGTTTTAGTTCTCAGCAGAGTTAAAGCTCTATCTTCTTACAACCAGTTTCTTGAAGACGCCATCCCATACATACATTAACTCATCTCATTTTTGTTTTGTTTTGTTTTGTTTTTAAACACAGGAGGCAGGCAAGAGGTTGTTTAAAATACCATTTGCTAAACACTAAATGCTGAAACACTCCATTCCTCTGTGGTCTGGGGGATATCCCTAGTCTTTCTTTGTCTATTCATTCAACATTTTCAGCAGGTTATTTGTCAGCTGGTTATTTGTGGTTTCCGCTTATACTCCTAGCTACTTGGGAAGGATGAGATTTGAAGATGAAGGTTCAAAGTCAGCCTGGGCCAAAATAAAAGGCCGTGGGTACAGTTCTGAGCCTGGTTTTCTTTGCTCAGTATGCCATTTTCCAGGTTTTCTTGCAAATGGTATATTTCATTCTTCCTGATGGTTGCATAAAATTCCAATGTATGTATGTAAATGTATCATACATTATTATCATTATATCACTTTTTGTGCTGGTCCTGGGGTTTGAACTCAGGGCCTGGGTACTGACCTTGAGCTGGTCTGCTTGTAGCTCATTCTCTACCACTTAAGCTTCTTCCAGCTTTTGTGGTGCTTCATTGGAGATAAAAGTCTCCAAGACTTTCCTGCCTAAGCTGGCTTTGAGCTGCGATCCTCATATCTCAGACTGTGTGGTAGGCACTTTTTTATGGGGGTGAGGGGGAGAATCCATTCTTCTGTGGTAGAGCATCTTGGCTGTTGCCATAATTTGGTTATTGTGAACAGTGCTTCGGTGCACAGGGGTGTCTAGGTGCCTTCCTGTGAGACCCTTGCTACTATCATCTTAAGCTACGGCTCTGTCTTACGGAGCTGAGGCACAGGAAGCTCATGTCATATTTGAAAGAGCATGGATCTGGAAAAGAAAAAGGAACAGCATTTTTTCTTTCCACCTCTGAATAAGCAAGGGGCCAGGGTGAATTCGGCTAAAGGACGTGTCTCAGATATGGAACAAAGGAACTCCAAATTTCCATTGTGTTGCCTCTTTTCTTTGTCCTCTGAGGGTCTTGGAACTTGCCACTATTTTATACCAAAATGCCACAAGAGATGTTACCCGGTGAAGATGGGCAACCGTCATACCGGGCACAAATGGCTGTGAACTTTTCGGCAGTGTAGGAAACCCGGAGCGAATCCACATCGACAAAACACCTGACCTTCGTTAGCCATCATCTCATACATTAGCTTCTTCAGAGGCATGAATAGCATCTTCCTTTTCTTTTCGTTCTGAATCTTTCCACTTGGGTTGAGTATTTCACAATGGATATTCAGCATTCTTCACCGCAGAAGCTACATTATGAGCCTCTGAAAAGAACATCTTTATGTCACATAAAAAGGTTTTTTTGTTGTGGTGGTTTTTTTTTTTTTTCCTGAAAGGTAAAAGGTGTGGGATGAGCCTTCTCCTGAGAGCATCTGTAGAATGTCTCTCATCTCACTCTGATGAAGATACTCCCAGAAGCCTTTGCGCAGCCCCTCCTCTGTGGAGGCCGGATGACAAGCTAGCTGCGCACCAGCAGCGAGATCGGTGTAGGCAGGAGAGGTGTTCTGTGCTGAGGCATGTCACAGGGGAGGAAGGGCCATTACCCAGTCCTAATGGTGTCTGATTGCACCCATCCTGTAGAGGAATCCTCCTGTGGCATTGTGTAGGATGTCACAGGAGGTGTGCTTGGAGTTGCGAAATGCCAGGGTGAGAAGCAGTGAGCTTCTGAAAGGGCACAGAGGCATTGGGCTGGGCCAGAGGCTGTGAACTTGGGAGCCTTAAGCCATGGGAGAAGTTGAGGGCGACACAAGCCCTAGAAGCGATCATGAAGCCGGATCAGTCTTCCTGAGCAACCACAGCGTGCTGGGTGTTCATCCTGGGAGTTGGGAGTCTACTGGTGAATGGGATAAAGCAAGCCAGGCTATTTGGAGACTTCAGTTCTCTGTAGTGTAACAGGCTGAATGAACAAACTAGCGGGGAGCTATTTCAAACTGACATTTACATGAGGAAAGGTGCAGGCATACCCTCATCAAAGTCTCTTTTTTTCTTTTCTTTTCTTCTCCTTTTTTTTGTGTGCCATTCCTGGGGTTTGAACTCACAACTCCAATACTGTCCCTGAGCTCTCTTGCTCAAGGCTAGCAGTCTACCACTTGAACCACAGCTGTACTCTGGCTTGTTTTTTTGAGAGGGGGGAGGGAAGGTGGTAATTAATTGGAGATGCAAGGCTTTCCTGCTCAGGCTGGCTTCTAATCATGATCCTCAAATCTCAGCCTCCTGATTAGCTAGGATGACAGGTGTGAGCCACTGGCACTCAGCCAAGAAATTTTGTTGTTTGTTTTGTGTTTAACATGGGATGTGGGGAGGAGAAGAGGATGGTGGAGCTCGGATGTGAGAGTTCATGGTTGCTAGGACACTGAGTCTTTGCAAGCTAGGATATTTGCATTTGCTTCTTGGCTCATTGCACAATAGGTAATGGTGCAGGCGGAGTCTCCCTTTAAAACAAAACTCTGTGCCCTGACCAGGTAAGGGACAAAAAAGACAAGCCGTCCCAGTTCCTTGTGCGATGTAATGACGTCTAGGATGCCTACCCATGGAGCTGTCTGTAGCCTGAACATGTGACCGACCCCCAGACTACATGCATGGTAGAAGGTATTTGGAACCAGGGTCTTTGCAGATGCAGTGTGTAACTCTGAGGTCACATTAGCTCAGATGGACCCTATGCCATCTGACTGGGGTCTGAATGGAAGGACTCAGATATACACACAGAAAGAAGGCCAGAAGAAATGGGAAGGAAGGCACAGAGGAGAAGCCCCTCCAAGACAGGAAGAGTGCCACAGATTGTAGCAATACACCAAAAGCTAGAGGAAAGAGTGGTGAGGCAAAGGTTCATTCTCACAGCCCGCAGGGAGGAAAAACAACAACAACCCTGCCAGGACCTTGATCTTGGACTTTCAGCCTGCACAACTATGATGTGTGATGCCAGCAGCACAGACTTGGAAATTTTGTCAGTGACTGGCCTCTGACTGGTCTAGGAGGCCGCCTGCTCCCTCCTCAGGCCTCCGGATCCCAGCTGTGTTGTGAGCTGTTTGCGTAGTGGTTTGGGAGTGTGTGAGGTGTGTCAGTCAGATCTTCAACCATTGCTGTGGATCTCCAGTCTCAGAACAACCACGTCTCAGTCAATTCGGGCTGCTGTGACAAAATAGTAAGGTATTCTACTGTACTCTGGGCACTGATGGCTCTTGTCTGTGATCCTAGCTCCTCAGGAGATGGAGATCTGAGGATCATGGTTCAAAGCTCAGCCTGGACAAGAAAGTCCATGAGACTCTTATCTCCAAGGGACCAACAATAAGTTGGAAGTAGAGCTGTGGCTTCAAGTGTATAACCCAGGCTCTGAGTTCAAGCCCTATGCTGGCAAAACAAACAAACAAACAAACAAACACAAAGGAGCCTTTCAAAGTGCGGATACACCAAATCCACTGTCTAGTCAACTCTTAGTGAGATGCAGTATTTAGCAAGCTTGCCTGACAGCTGACAAGAGAACCAGAGTTGTTTTCTTTTGTTTTGTTTTGTGGGTTATTTTTTTTGCTAGCTTTTCTGTTGTTATTGTTGCTGTCAGTGGTGGAGCTGAACTCTGGGCTTGGGCACTGTCCCTCAGCTCTTCAGCTCAAGGCTAGTGCTCTACCACAGCGCCACTTCTGGTTTTTTCTGCTTATGTGGTGCTGAGGAATCAAACCCAGGGCCTCAGGCATGCAAGGCAAGCGCTCTGCCACTGAGCCACCTTGCCAGCCCTTTTGCGAGCTTTTTGTAATCTCACCAGGTAGAAGCTTGCTTTAACTGAAGAGCACTTGTTCCTTAGCTTTGTCCCTCAAGATTGGTACTCTACCACTTGAGCCATAGTTCTCCTTCTGGTGTTTTCGTGATGACTGAAGAGGAGAGTCTCATGGACGCTCGTGCCCAGCCTGGCTTCAAATCTCGATCCTCAGATCTCAGCCTCTTGAGTAGCTCAGATTACAGGTGTGAGGCCTGGCTTTTTACTGATTTATTTTATTTTATTGATGTATTTTAGATGTTTGCAGAGAAGGTTCTGGGTTCTGGGGGGTGAATAGGTAGGTCCTTGAAATTTCAGGATCAGTTTCCCGCGCCATCCTCGGGTATGGGTGACCATTTCCTCCAGTCTTCAACCTGTTTTGTGTGTTTGTGTTACTACAAACACACAAACAAACACACAAACAAAACACACAGGATGTCCTTATACCTAAAGACCTCCCACTTCTGCGTCCCAAGTGCCGATTACCAGTAAAATACCACCACTACGCCTGGCCTGATTTTCTAATACTGGAGAAACTCCCGAATTTTCCTAACAATAATTAATTGTGCAAATGATCAGCAATCACTTGCCCTTTGTTCCTTGGCTGTCTAATCGGCCTCAACCTTCTCCGTCATCATACCACAGTCTAAAGATAGATTTGTCCTTGGAACTGTACAAGAAATTAAAATGAGTTTGCGTTATCAAAGAGAGTATTATAAAGTACCGGTTTGCTTTTATTCTTTCCTTTATTCCCCTTTGCCTGCAGTTATAAGTGAGAGATTGTGAGAAAGGCATTTGAATGAGGAAAGCAATTAAGGTTTGAACATTTGAAAAGAATTTACATGAGATTAAAAAAAAAGATGAAGACGTGAAGTCAATTCCCCTTTAGTCTGAAATTGTTCTCAATAATTGTCTCCTAATGAGATTGTCCAGCAAGACTTGGTGTCTGTGAGGAGGAGGGCTTTGGCTTCTCTGTGGCTTGTCCTGTTTAGGTGACATCTCAAACCTGAGAGAGAGAAAAAAAAAACTTTCCAATATTTACTATTCAGGGAGCATTTTTGGACTGTATTTATTAAAATCCCTCCAGCCCCACTGATGATGTTGAATGGGCTAAAACTACTGAAAAAAAATTCTGGGTGGTCTATGCATTATAATTTTTAATGTTTATTTCTTTTGTTGTTGTGGTTCATGGGGCTTGAATTCAGGGCCTGGGAACTGTCTCTTGAGTTTCTATCTGCTCAGGGCTAGTGCTCTACCACGTTGAGTCATAGCACCACTTCCTGTTTTCTGGTGGCTCATTGGAGATGTTTCTAACACATTTATAAGATTATTTCTTTGTTGCTTTGTATGTCCCTCCCCCACGGTATAACCCCTGCTTTCACTGTATTTGATGTTGTTATAATTTGTGGAGGGGAAGGAAAATAACAAATCGTTTAAATAGGGATACAAGTGGACCCATTGCAACAATGAGACATACAAGTCGTTATGTCAAAAACGAACTTTACAACTTTGGTGGGGGTTGGGAGGGGTGGATGGGGGGGTGGAGGGGACAGGAAGGGGAAACAAGGAGGAGGCTACAATGCTTGATAAGAAATGCACTCATTTTCTTGCCCATGTAATTGTAACTCCTCTGTACAGTATTTTCACAATAAAAAAAAAGAATCTCATGGATTTTCCTGCCTAGGCTGGCTTTGAACTGTGATCCTCAGAGCTTAGTCTCTGGAGTAGCTAGGATGGCAGGCGTGAGCCACTGGTGCCCAGCTCAATGTTTCTTATTTGTTAAATCTTTCAATTCTTAGGGGTGGGGGATATAACTCAATGATTGAACATATGTGAGTTTGAGGCTCTGGGTTTGATCCCCAGCATTGGGAAGAGAAGAGAAGGGAAGAGAAAGAGAAACACACAGAAAGAAACAGAGAGACACCGAGAGGAGCCAACCAAATCAATCCTTTTATCAAGCACTTATTCCAGTGATGAACAAGCCATTTGAGGTTACGATATTTATGGCAGATCTCTCCCGATTATCACCACCTACACATGCCACCATCCAACCTTGTTGCACATGAACTTCAGAGGACACATCAAAAACTGCAATGGCTATGGGCATAGGATCCGATCTATGGTTACAGGTGTGTGTACAAATTAGATCTATCTTAATTTGTGTGAGATAATTTTTTCCCAGGTCTATTCATTTCCCTGCAAATGGCATAGTATCATTCTTCCTGATGGATGAGTAAAAGTCCATTATGAATCTAATAATACAATATAATGTACTATGTATCCATGTATCCATAAGGATATATGTTTACATATATGCATTTTTATAGAATTCAATTCTATGCAATTGCACTAACCAAAGTATGGACTATGCAGGGGAAGATTGCACTTCTGTAACCCGTTTGTTCAACAAAATGACAGCTGGACCCTGTGTTGTCCTGGAGGGGTGTGGCCAAGGGGATGGGGGGAGGGGAGGTAGGGGAGGACGCAGACCAATAGAGTGAAGACAACCATCCTGTTTAATATATGTGAAAATGGAGCCATGTAACTTGAGGAGATGGAATTGAGAGCAGCAAGACCATAGCTCAGACTTCTCTGTAGGTCTTTTAGCTGTAGAAGGGGCAGGTGCTCTGCCAAAGGCTTGGTGGACTTTATAGTAAAACTGAATAGATCAGTGGGCCAGTTGGTCCTATTCTCAAGAAGAAACACTGGCTAACTTTGGACCATCTGTTCCTTAATGGTGGTGCTTATTATTGTTGTTGTTGTTGTTATTATTGTTGTTGGCAGTACTTAGTTTTGAACTTGGGGCCTTGTGCTTGCTAGAGAGGTATCCTATCACGAGCTATACCTCTAACCTTTATCCTTCCTTCTTCCTTCCTACCTTCCTTCCTTCCTTTCTTCCTTCTTTCCTTCCTTCCTTCTCTCTCTTCTTCCTCCCACCCCTCCCTCCTTCCCTGAGCTTTTGTGCTCAAGGCTGGTACTCTACCACTCAAGCCATAGCTCCACTTCCGGCTTTTTGGTAGTTAACTGGACATAAGAGTGTTAGAGACTTCCTTGAGTGGTCTGACTTCAAACTTTGATCCAAAAGAAATGAACTCATGCCAGACACCAGTGGCTCATGTCTACAGTCCTAGCTATTCAGGAGGCTGAGATCTGAGGATCATGGTTCAAAGCCAACCCTGGCAGAAAAGTCCCCAAGAGGGTCTTATCTCCAATGAACCACCCAAAAACCAGAAGTGGCATTGTGGCTCAAGTGATAGAGTGCTAGCCTTGAGTACAAAGAGGCTCAGGGACAGTGCCCAGGCCCTGAGTTCAAGCCCCAATACACACACACACACACACACACACACACACACACACACACACACACAGAGAAAGGACTGCCCAAGTCAAAGGTTTTGGCTCCATTTCTTTCTTGTTATATTTATTTTATTATTAAAATCCTCTTTTGGGACTCCACTTGGAGACCCAGCATCAGTGACAGACGAAAGAAGATAATGTCTTTGGTGGGGACCATCTGGCGTCGATGGCTTACTCAGCTAGTTGTTGCATAATTTTTCATCTTGGTTTCCCCTCCAGAGATAAACCACCACACATTCATCTTAATTCCCACGCGGTGAGTATCTTCATGAGGGAACATTTTGACCAAATGTTGTCTGTATTCAGTGTGACTTTCCAGTCCTAATGGTTCCAAGATTGTTGGCATTATCGAGCAGTAAGAAACCCAGAAACACATTTTGCCTAGTTAGGTAAGTCAGCCGTGTCACAAGCATGGGGCTGAGGATTGTCTGTGGTACATAGGGATGGTACCTTTATTATGGTGATTCCTGGTCACTGTCACCGAGTGATTATAATAACCTGGCCATGCGGGAGCCTGGAGAGCATATCACAATTAATTACGAAAGTAAAATACGTAGACAGGCCTGTGGCTCACATCTGTAATCCTAGCTACCCAGTAAGAGCTGAGATCTGTGGATGGCAGTGGGAAGCCAGCCCAAGGCGGACAAGTCTCTGAGACTCTCCAAAGAACCAGCAAAACAAAAGCCAGAAGTAGAGGTGTGGCTCAAGTGATAAAGCACCTGCTTGGAGTGAAAAAGTTTAGCCAAGGGTTTGAGGTCCTGAGTTCAAGCCTCAATACTGGCATGTGTGAGCGCACACATACCCCAAATAGGTCTTCTTGATGTTCTGATGAACATGTACTTTCTTTCGTACTAGCATTGTATTGTTTGAGTAGGTCAGAGAGAATTTAAAGTCCTTAGCAATGCACAGTTTGAAGTGTTTCAAACCTATGCCTCACAGACATCTTAAAAACCACCGGCTTTTAGCTTTGGAGAGTCTCCGCCTTGGAGACACGAGATGCCAATGAAATTGTACTTGCTCTTGGGCTGGTCTGGGAGCACTGTTAAGAATCTTATTATTATTATTTTTTATTGTGTGCCAATATTGGGGCTCAAGATGGATTACCTCTGTCTGGGAGAGAGACTTTAATTGTGCCTTTTATCTTTATTTGGATCTATTAGATTTTAATTGCAAGACATTTGCTAAATGTGTCCCAGTCCCGGATAAGAAGTTAACTTGTGGAATAACTGAATTACAGAAAATGAGAGCAGGGGCGTCTGAGCAGTTGTATTGGGAACGGCATGTTTCCATCTGTTTGTTGATCTTACCAGAGTGGTACCCTGGGTCAGGAAAGCTGCTGTGGCTCAAGCTGGGGACTGAGTTCTGCAGCCTGTTTCCTTTGTCCTGTGGGGGGCGCTGGAGGGCAGGGGAAGGCCCAGAGGGCCTGTTTTCCTCAGAGGTAGGATTTATGTCGCTCATGGGGTCTACACCCTGGGGAAAACATGGGTCCCAACCTCTTCCTAAAAGGTATCACCCTAATTTCTAACCTCTGTCCCCTTTCACTGGGTGGCTACTAGAATCTCTAGAGAAACAATTTTTAAAAAATTGTTTTTTCTTTTGTGCCAGTTTTGGGGCTTGAACTCAGGGTCTAGGCGCTGTCCCTGAGCTTCTTTTGCTCAAGGCTAGCGCTCTAACCACTTGTGGTTAGTGACACTAGTTTAGATAAGAGTCTCATAGGTTTTCCTGTCTGGGCTGGCTTTGAACTTTGATCTTCAGATCTCAGCCTCCTGAGTAGCTAGGATGACAGGTGTGAGCCATCAGTGCCTAGCTAGAAAAAAACAAAAACAAAAAACCCCAGAAACATGCTCTGGCCTGGCTGCTGCCTGGATCGGGAGAGCCCGGTGTGTTCCTGTCTCCACAGGGACTGCAGGCAGGGCCTCTGGGAATTCTACTTTTCTCCCTTCTCCCACCTAGTTCAGAAGAACAAGGGTTTCTAACTGTGTGAAATGCCCAGGCAGGTTTCAGTCCCCAGAGCTTGCCATACCCGCTAATCGTACAACATTGTAAAAAGCATAGCATCCAGTCAGCCCCTGCCAAGGGAGAGCGGGGGCCTCGAATTTCTTCTTCTGAATGGCCCGCTGAAATCTTCCTCTAATATAAGTCCTTCCCTGGAAAGGCAGGGAGTTAAACTAACTACTAGGATATGATTTTTTTTTCTTTTGCTCATTCTTTGGGCCTTGAACTCTGGGCTTGGGTAATGTCCCTGAGCTCTTCAGATCAAGGCAAGTGCTCTACTATTTGAGCCACAGTGACACTTCCAGTGTTTTGAGTGGTTTATTGGAGATAAGAGTCTCATGGACTTTCCTTCCCAGGGTGGCTTGGAACCTCAATACTTAGATCTCAGCCTCCTGAGTAGCTAGGATTATAGCAATGAGCCACCAGCGCCTGGTATGTTATTTATTTATTTTTTTTAATGGCAAATGACAAATCGAATGTGTGCATTTAGCAAAAAAAAAAAATCAAGAGCAATGACTCATAAGAGTCATTTCTGGTTCGCTCAACTTCCTGTGTCTGACACATCCGCAATACCATAGACTCTCAAATGATGAGTCTTAGAAAGACTGTAGGCAGCCAGGGGCTAGTTGCCCACGCTTGTCATCCTAGCTACTCAGGAGGCTGAGATCTGAGGATTGTGGTTCAAAGCCAGCTCAGGCAGAAAAGTCCCTGTGACACTCTTATCTCCAACAAACCACTCAAAAACTGGCAGTGGTGCTGTGGCTCAATAGAGTGCTAGTCTTGAGCATAAAAGCTAAGGGACAGTATATAGGCCCTGAGTTCAAGCCCCACGACTGACAAAAAAAAAAAAAAAAAGAAAGAAGAGAAAAGAAAGATTGGGGCATGGGAATGTTTGAGAGACATGTCCTTCAGCACAATGTTCTTAGGCCTCTGTGTAGCATGCCCTTTGTGCCTATCACATGCAAAATGTGACATTATTTTAAGGTAAAGTCAGAATGGACAGACTCCCTGGAAACTGACATCCTGATAGCGCATAGCATCCGTATAATTCAGGACGTGTGTGTGTGTGTGTGTATGTGTGTGTGTGTGTGTGTGTATGCATTACTAGGGCTTGAACTCAAGATCTTGGGGCTGTCCCTGAGCTTTTCTGCTCAATGCTAGCACCCTACTACTTCAGCCACAGTTGTATTCCCAGCTATTTGATGGTTCGTTGAAGGTAAGAGTCTCATGGACTTTTCTGCCCGGGCTGGCTTTGAACCGCAAGTGACATTTTCCATTCAACATAGAAAAGGCCTAGAAGATATCTCAGTGACAAAGCGATAATTTTCCTCCCATGGCCAGAATACAAGTCATGGCATTCAGCTTCCTCTGCAAGACCAGGAAGACCTTGGCTTCTCACCGCAGCCTTCCTTCCATGGTGACTGAGTGTGTAAGATCAGTCAGGAAACGGTTCATTTATTCATGCTCAGGATGAGCTGTTTTCTACATGCAGACCATCCTGATGTGCTCCGGCTGTAGAGCCAGCCTTGGCGTAAGAATTCCTGGCTTCTGGATTCCCAGGATGCCTCTTCGGTGGGAACTCACATGGGAATAAAACACAGGAAATCCGGTATCCCCACTTCCTCCTCCCTACCCCCTTCCCCACCCTGGAAGTCCAATTATTCAAGTTGTACTTGTTTCCAGGGAAATTATTATTGGCCATTGGGATGAGGGTAAGTAAACACTTGGAGAGGATACTTTTTTCCAATTTTAGTTTAATGAGTGACAGGCTCAACAGGGGTCTGAGTCATCTGTTTCTCAATTGAGAGAAACCTGTTGAACAGGAAGTGAACCATGTCCTGCTCACTCAGAAGCTGAGTGTCTCGGGAGGTTGGGAAATTGATGTAAGGGTTAGCCACTTTCTGACTACATGTCTGATTGCTGTGTGTGTGTGTGTGTGTGTGTGTGTGTGTGTGTGTGTGTGTGTATAGGGCTTGAACTCAGGGCCTTGCACACTTGTGTAGATTTTTGATCTAGCCTTGCACGCTTGTGTAGATTTTTTGATCTAAGGCTAGCATTCTACCATTTGAGCCACAAGCTCTACTTCTGGCTTTTGGCTGGTTCACTGGAGATAAGATTCCTATGGATTTCTCTGTCCACTCTGCCTTTGGATGGCAATCCTCAGATCTCACGTTTCTGAGTGGTTTGGGATGATAGGTGTGAGCCACTGGCACCCTTCTCTGGTGACTGTTTGGATCTACTGCTACCCATGAAGGCACTTCTGTCTCCTTTGTTACGAAGGAAATGGAATCGGTATGTTCGAGTGGACCTCGGTTCTCTGTGTTTCCCACTGTGCCAACGGCCAAGATTTGGGCGGAGCTTGCTGCCCATCACCTGATGAGGAGATACAGGAAGTGGTAGAGCCTGTGCACAATGCAATCCTGGAGGATGTGATGTTCAGTGAAATAAGCCCCACACAGCAAGACAATACCATACGATCTCACTTATCTGTGGACTCTAAAAAACTTTCCTTAGAGAAGTTGAGAATACAATAATGATTTCTGGGAGCTGGGAGGCTGGGGATCAGAGGGAATGAGGAGATACTGACCTTGGGGTACAAATTATAGTTAGGTAGGAGGAATATGGTTAGGTAGGTGTTATATTGCACAGTCAGTTGAATATAGATAGCAACAATATATTTATATATTAATAGATAGCAATGATATATTAATACTTCAAAATAGTTAAGAAGAAATGATTTTTTTAATGTGTCAGTCCTGGGCCTGAGCAGTGTCCCTGAGCTGTTTTGCGCTTAAGCCATACCTTCACTTCCAGCTTTTTGGTGGTTAATTGCAGATAAGAGTCTGATGGACTTTCCTGCCTGGGGTTGTCTTTGAACCACCATCCTCAGATCTCAGCCTCCTGAGTAGCTAGGATTACATTTGTGAGCCACCAGCCCCTGGCTGAAGAAATGTTTTTGAAAGTACTCATCATAAAGATGATGAGTATATATATATATATATATGTATATACATATACATATATACATATAAAGTTGGAAGTGACATTACTTCATTTGATTATTGCACAATGTATACATATATCTAAACCTAATACTGAACCCCATAAATATATGTAATTATCGAGTGTCAGTCAAAAAATAATGTAGACAAAGAAATTAATTTGCCATATTGGAAAACAGTATCAACCATCTCATAAACCATTAGAGGTTAAAAATATGTTGCATGAATAAATATTCTGAAGCTCTTAAGACTAATCCTGTCTCTGAGAATCCAGAATGGTTATTGAATTCATCAAAACTGACAAGTCATTAACACTTAGTATATAAATATTTTATGTAAGTAAAGTTGCTTCTTACCTGTTTGTATTGCTTTGTTTATTCATTCATTTATGTGTGTGTGCACACACATGCACTCACACACACACATTCAGGTACTAGGTTTAAACTTCAGTGTCAAGCTTGGTGACTTGATGAATGCAGAAATTCCTCATATAAAAATTCCAAGGTGGCGAGGCACCTGTGGCTCACACCTGTCATCCTAGCTACTCAGGAGGCTGAGATCTGAGAATCTGGTTCAAAGTCAGCCTGGGCAGGAAAGTCTGTGAGACTCTTATCTCCAACAAACAACTCAGAAAACCAGAAGTGGCGCTGTGGCTCAAGCGATAGAGCGCTAACCTTGACCTGAAGAGCTCAGGGACAGTGCCCAGGCCTACAACTAACCAAAAAAATAAAAAGAATTCCAAGGTGGACTTTTCTGGCTCATAGCTTACTTTGGTATCCTCAGTTATTCAGGGAGAAGGATCGACCCTGTCATGCATTCCCAACCTCTTAGGTTCCTCCGTGTTATCTTGCTAGCTAGGCAGATATCCTTTAAGCACAGTTTCTTCTGCCAGGCCAGTGGATGGATCTCTGTCCAAGAGATGGAAGTTACTCCACAGCCTTTGAGTCCAGGAAACAAGGTGTCCTGTGACTGACACCCCCTCCCACCGGCAACTCTGCAATTACACAAAGTGCTACAAACAGATGCCTCTCTGCTATGGGGTTTATGCCAGCAGCTAAACCTATGTTTGTTACTAGACTGTTATGTGGACCTGTAATTTCTAAATTGCTACTGATAATTGTGATAGCTTTCATTTCAGTTGGACAATTTAGGTCAGAACATTCGGAGTCAAGATGGATTTCCACATAGAGACTGGATTTCCGTTTTGTAACATTTGTTGTTGTTGTTGTTGGTTGTGAGGCTTGAACTCTGGGCCTGGGTGCTGTCTCTGAGCTCTTCAGCTCAAGGCTAGCACTCTTAACACTTGAGCCACTGTACCTTTTTGTTTTCTGAGTGGTTTATTGGATATCAGAGTCTCACAGACTTTCCTGCCCCGGCTGGCTTTGAACCCCAATCCTCAGATCTCAGCCCCCTGAGTAGCTAGGATTATAGGCATGAGCCACCGGTGTCCAGCTTCCTTTTTTTTTTTTTTTTTTTTAACAGTTTCTAAACCCAAAGTCTTCCGACCTTCCACCTGCCCCGGCCCTCACCGCAGAGAAGTTATTTCCCAGTTTGGGAGTAGCAGTATATACAAGGGATTGAGTCACCTAAAAAGGCTGAACCCTTTCCACCCCCATTCTCAGAAGCACCATTTTCCAGCCAATAGGAAGCTTCGTTGGTGGAAGTATGTCTGATGACTTTCAGGCTATTATTCAGATCTATTATGAAAGTAACGCCAACAGGAGCTCATGAGTAAAATGAACTCTACATTTTCTTTGGATCTCCCGAAGACGTTGGGTAGAGGTTCGTTCTAGTGACTAGTCTAAACTAGTCTAAACAACGAAAGACTAAAAAGTGTATTGACAATATCTGGATATACCAAATGCTCTTTTTTTTTCTTTCTTCTTACCTTGTTAAAGAAATGTAAAGGCCTTTGGGAAATATAATTTTCCATTTCTACTTTAAGGGTCCAAGAGAGGAGACATAAGCCTTTTCAAGGCTGTAGTCTTGATATGAGTATAAATGATGGGTGACCAAGCCGGGTACCAGTGGCTCACGCCTGTCATCCTAACTATTCAGCAGGCTGAGATCTGAGGATCCTGAGTTAAAGCCAGCCTGGGCCGGAAAGTCCGTGAGACTCTTAGGTCCAATTAACTACCAGCTCAAGTGGTAGAATGCTTACCTTGCATGCATGAGTCCCTGGGTTCGATTCTTCTGCACCACATAAACAGAAAAAGCTGGAAGTGGCGCTGTGGCTCGAGTGGTAGAGCACTGGCTTTGAGTGAAAGAGCTCAGGGACATCACCTGGGCCTCAAGTTCAAGCCCATGACTACCCCTCCCCCTATAAAAAAAAAAGAAAAAAAGAAAAGATGAGTGACAAGCCTATGCTTCCCCTCACTGTCCAAAGGTGTAGTTAGATGATTGTACCACCAGGTGGCACCACAAAGAATGGAAATGTCTGCACTAATCACTGGGTCCAACAAAGGTTTGCTCTTTTAGCTCCAGTTCCTGTGTTTCATAGTATGGAAACATGGTTGCTTCTAGTACTTTTGCTAGAAAAAAAAATGTTTCAATTCCATCACTTTTCCCCCCATAAATATAAATGTATAGATAATACCACACAAATTGTAACCTTCTTCCTTCCTTCTTTCTTTTTTTTTTTTTTTGTAGCAATGCTATCAAAGTAAATTATCCCCAATAGGGTCAGAAAGGAAATCACTGAGGAACATTGGTAATGACATTGCATTGAGTGAGTACTTTAATGTCCATGAAATGAAGTGGGGGTGGGGTGGTGGTTGAAACCCAGTGGTTTTGTGACATTTCTGGTCATCCACTTGCCCAAGAAGAGAGATTTAGGGAGATCTGTGCACACAGTTTTCTACAGATGTAAGCCCTTGTCCTTTTTGGTGGCAGGTGGAGCTAGAGTGGTGCCAATCCTCAGCCTTCCCACAGCCTGTGAGCGTGGCTCTCCCTTGGCCTGCTGGCCTCTGAGCATGGTTGGATGCTGCTCTCTACTAAGTCGTGGTGTGCTGTTCAGTAAACTGCAAACAGCCAGTACCTCTGCGACCCCTTAGAACTAACAGACTGTGTCCTAACCACATGTGGCAAAGTACTTCCTGCCCCAGAAGACGCTGCTCAGCTTTGAAAGGTCTTGAGATGTCTTGCGGGTCAGTGGACCCGAGCTTTAATGAACCAGAGCAATGGAATGTTGTGGAGTTACTCTTCTTTTTCTGCAGTATGATATTCACTTGACAAACATACTTAAGTAGTTGTAACAAAGAAGTTGCCACGTTGTCAAGCCACGTATGAACACAGTGCATCTGAATCCACGTCACCCCTTTGAGTAGTCCCACCCATCCTACCCCAAACCCAGCCCTTCTCTCACTTCTCTTAATTTTGCAGGGTATGCATTGGATTCTGGACTGTATTCTCCTTTGTGGATTAAGAGATGGGTGGAGTGAGGATGAAAAAAAATGGTTCTTGATGAATCCCCTGTCCCAAAGTAGATTCAGTTATGAGATACCAGGAGTCACATATTAAGAAGTATGTTCAGGGCCAGAGCTGTATCTGGTCAGGACTAATCTTCCCTTGCCAACTCCACTCGGCCAATCTCACTGAATATTTATAAGCAGCTCAGAGCTCCCTCCTCTCTGTGCAGGAATGACAGCTCAGGTCTGTGTGTGTGTGTGTGTGTGTGTGCGCGCGCGCGTGTGTGTGTGTGTGTGTGTGTGTGTGTGTGCATGCTATGCATTTTTAATGAATATTTTATTATTATAAATATGAAGTACAGAGGGATTACAATTAATGAGCACATTTACCAGTAACAAGCACATTTCCTTTGGTACAGTCCCTTCATTCTCTCCCAGTCCCTCCCTCACATCTAGTTTTAATTCTCTCTTCAGTTCTTCTGTGTCTTCCTGGTGGCTCTTTAGTTTGGATTTCTTCTGTTTGATCCTAATAGGACTTGAAGTTTCTATGAAAAGTGCCTGTCATCAAGTATTCTAAGACCTTCCCTTCCCTTCCCTTCCCTTCCCTTCCCTTTCCTCCCCTCCCCTGCCCTCGCCTCCCCTCCCCAGCCCTCCCTTCCCCTGCCCTCCCCTGCCCTTTTTTTCCTTCCTCTTCCTATCCTTTCCCTTCCCTTCCCTTCCCTCCTCTTCCCTTTCTTTCCCTCCTCTTCCTTTCTCTTCCTATCCTTTCCCTTCCCTTCCCTCCTTTCCCATTCCCTCCCCTCCTCTCCTCTTTTCTCCCCACCTTCCTCTTCCTCCCCTCCAACAACTCTTTTTAATCCATCTGTTCTTAATGAATCAATGGGCAATTCAAACGAGTGAAGCCATCAGTCAATCATTTTGAGTGTAATAGTTGAGAATGTGATCATACAAACAGGCAAGTCCAAGAAGGAAGGAACCTGCCATCGCTCTTCTGTGTTTACCATTTTCTCCTCCCAAGGAGGAAGAAATGTTCGGACAACTGTATCCGCGGTGGCAAGGAAGGAAAGGCCAATTTGCTGGCACCCTATTACGTAAGTTAGAGATAGGCTAGCGTGTTCTCCAAGCGTGTTCATGTCTCACCTGCGTGAGACAGGTCTCACGTTTCCTCACACCACAAGGGAGCCCCGTGTCATCAGTGGTGGCAAAAACACAGCAGGTTTTAGTCTCACGTTATAGTAGATGGATCGATGGTTAAGCTCTGGCTAACGGATTAGGGGTTTTAATAAGTCTGTTATAATGGAACAATGTTGCATGAAGATAACTGCTCTTTGGGTAAAATGAAATGTCAGGATTTTACCATTTAATTAAAAAAAAAAAACCACACTGTGTGGCTCTGTAAATACTTCCCCAGATTACGATCGCCACGCTCTTGAATTTAATTCCTCTCCCACCCACACTTATTAATTATGTTCCCCCCTGCCAGTCAGATGTAGTAAAGATTTATGATCAATACCAGTTGCAAACACAACGTTCAGGTTGATTTATAGAACCAGTGTCTTTATCTACCCATCCCTCCTCATACACACACGAAGAAATAGCAGCATTTATCTATCTGTCCCTACACACTCGCGCGCGCGCGCACACACACACACACACACACACACACACACACACATTTCTCCAGCGGCTGAAATGCCAGCTCTGACCTCGACTAAGTTGATAACCTCAAGCAAATTGCATTCCAGCAGCAAGCCAGTTTTCAAGATGCGTTTCAGCCCTGCAGGAAGTGGTAGCATCGATTCTCCTCCCAGTGTGCCCAGAATTCTACGGCACGGTCTCTCAGAGGCAGCGCCTGCTTTCTGCTATAGCATTTCTAGGGACAGGCTTCCCTCTTGTACAAGTCTAATCACTAAACAAGTCCTCTCCTGACACTTAGATCTGTCTCCTATTTCCTTCTGTCCACAGACCCTGAATTTGGCTGTCGGGAGTCTTACAGAATAAGTCTTACCCAATTACTAGGAGATTGATTTTTCCATAGTGGAATTGTGTCCAGGTTGCCTGATTCACCTATTTCCTTAGACACCTGTCCTGGGGTGGAATTTACATTGTCTCTTCAGGGAAGGCCTAAGGCCCCAGGGCACAGCTTCTACCAGCAGCACCTGCTCTCTCTCCCTTGTCCATTGTAGTCAGGACTGCCTGGTTCTACATTGCCTATCCCTTCTCTTTTGGTAGGCTCAGCATGAAAGGTTGATTTATGAGTGAGTGCGAGCCTTGTTGTTAATGTAGGTGTAGATGAGCAGATGAACAAATACAGGCATCTCAGTGGACAGACCAAGGCACATATTTCTGCTTTCTTTTATGAACTACAACATTGAGTCTTGACTGCCAATTCTGCATCAGAGCAAACTTGAAATGCCAGAAGTTGTTCGATGATGACTGCGGGGTTTGAAGACACATGCCAGCAATGTGTGTGTTTCCCCTTGGTTGGCTTGGTGATGGCGTAGTGAGTATCTGGGGAGGATCCAGGAGGTCAATTTCTTCCCTTCCCCCTCCCTCCCTTTCTTCTCTACCTTCTCCTCCCTTCCCCTCCCCTCCTTTCCCCTCCTTTTCCCTTTCCTTCTTTTCCCTTGCAAAGATCTATGACTTCTCACACAGCTTTCTTACAATGAAGCAATAAATTATGATCTTTTTCATTCCTTCCCCTGCTTTTCCCTCCCCTCCCCTCCTTTTCCCTTCTCTCTCTTTCTTTCTCTTTCTCTTTCTTTCTCCTTCCTTCCTTCCTTCTTTCCTTCCTTCCTTCCTTCTTTTCTTTCTTTCTTTCTTTCTTTCCTTCCCTCCCTCCCTCCTACCCTCCCTCCACTTCCTCCTCCTCTTCCTCCTCCTCCTCCTCCTCTTCCTCCTCCTCCTCCTTCTCTTCCTCCATCCTGATCCTCCAACTCAGGGCCTGGGCACTGTCCCTGAGCTCTTTTTGTTCAAAGCCAGCATACTACCACTTGGGGCACACAGCAGGACTTCTGGCTTTTAGGTGGTTTGTTGGAGATAAGAGTTTCACAGACTTTCCTGCCCCAGCTGACTTGGAACCATGATCCTCAGATCTCAGCCTCCTGAGTAACTAGGATTGCAGGCGTGAGCCACCAGGGCCCAGCTTTCCCTGCCCTTCTTTTTCCTTGCAAAGATCTATGACTTCCCACTAACATTTCTTACAATGAAGCAATATATTAGGATCTCTTTTGCTTTCCCTCTTCTGCCTCCTTCCCCTCCCCCGCGCTGCCCTTCCCTTCCCCTCCCCTCCTTTGACAGAATAGTATCTGTATTCATCCCACTGTGTCATCCCAGGAGTTTGGGCTCAGAAACTTAAATTATCTTTATGTTGTTTTGATCAAAGAAGTGTAGTGTAAGATTTTTGAGGATGAAATCAAGCTTAGCTGTCTGCCAAACAATGTCTGAATCCTCCATGGAACCTCCTGGCATCGTTAACAACCAAAATGTCTTCCTTAGGTCACCGTACTTTACAGACTTATTTTAGGGAAAAGAAAAAAAAAAACCCAGCAGAAAAATCACCTCAGCATTCCTTTAGCTTTTTATCTCCATGGGAATCCTCTGTGGGGAATTTAACTAGACAGCAACAACACTGTGTGGACTCAGGTTTTCACAGAGAGAAAATCCTGGTCAATTTAGATGTGTCAGCTCAGATATATACTTTAAAAAGGGGGAAAAAATCATTCTCAATGGGAAGGTGACATTTGGCTCCCTAGTCCCAGAAAATAGCTTAATTTTTTTGCATGATCATATCCCTATCATACTGCTGAAATAAATGAGCTAAAGCAGCATTGACTATTTACAAGGATTAAAAATTACCCATTCTGGGAAACATCTTTTGGGTTATTTATATTCACATTTCAACGTTGCTGGGATTTCTCTCTTTTTTTTTTTCCTCTAGCACCTGATAGAGCTGGCAGGTTTTATGGTGATATACAATTCTTGTTCCTACAAACCTTGTAGCTGTCTATCTTCTGAGCATCAGAGCTTTCTTCAGCTCCTGCCTGCATGTTCTGCAGACAGGGTGACCTTTGACTCTGTGTTTGGCTTTGGGAGGCAGACTTACAAGCGGCTGTTGAACGGTCTTGGCTGGCCCAACTCCCAGACGATAACAAATAGTAATAATAAATAATGTACTTGATTGATGTTTTGGTTCCCAAAACAAAGTAAGTGCAGTGCTACTTTGTTTAGGGGAGAGTACTTTTTGGTGAAGTTCTAATGGTAGGTCTTATGCCACAACTTTATGTTGGCATTGGCAGACAGGGAGACATTTGAAAGCAGACCCCCAGCTACTTGAAAGACTTTCAGAAAAGACCACTGGGGTCCACTTAATTTCAGGATGGATATATAACTGGATTGGAGGACCAGCCAGTCCAGGAAAGGCGATTTGGGTCACTTTGCCTGTACTCCCCTATTCTAGCTTGCAAAGAAGCAGGATTTTTCTTTGCAACCTTCTCGGATCATTTATTTAAGTTGTTGTTGTTGTTAGTCATGGGGCTTGAACTCAGGGCCTGGGAGCTGGTCGCTGAGCTCTTACGCTCAAGGCTAGTTCTCTACCACTCTGAGCCACAGCACCACTTCTGGTTTTCTGGTGGTTCGTTGGAGATAAGAGTCTCATGGACTTTCCTGCCCTGGCTGGCTTTGAACAGTGAACCTCAAATCTCAGCCTCCTGAGTAGTTAGGATGCCAGGCGTGAGCCACCAGTGCCCGGCTCAATGACCATTCTTTATTCCAAGTTATAAGAAGGAGAGAATTTATATCTGTTAGTAATATAGCAAGGCTATATGATACAGCCCAGTAATAGAGTGCTTGCCTAGCATGTGTCATGTGTCATGGCCCTGGGGTCAATCCCCAGCACTGTAAAAGAAACAAACAAACAAAGATGACACAGATCTTTCATGCTGAAATGTTGACACAGTGCATCACAGGTGAATAGGACAGACTAAAACCAAAGTACACAGTAGACACAGAAACCACATCAATACGGGAAACGAGTTGACTCCCAGCTTCTTTCTAGCGATGACAAGTGAAAGTATGAATGAGTGCATGCACAAAGTATTCTTACATTTTTTACCAGCCTGTATTACAACCCCAGCTGACTTCCTTACTGCCTTCCAGCTTGCAACTGAAGAAGAATTTAGGGAGGATGTCAGGTTTGAGAAAGACTCAATGCCTTGGACTGGGGGTGTGACTGAAGTGGTAGAGTGCATTCCTAGAAATGTGGAAACCTGAGCTCAAACCCGAGTCCTGCTGAGAGAAAGAGACAGACAGACAGACAGACAACACACAGAGAAAAAAAACATCAATCTCCCCTAGTTACTCAGTTAACCTAGTTCCTCTAGATCAAAAGCAACACAGTGGGCCAAGCATGCCATCCAGTTGCATTCCCCTGACACCTTGTGTCTGCCTTCGCTTAAAGGCAGAGCCGTGTGTGCCTTGGTGAAACTTTTCCTTCTCTTCACTCCTACATGACTTCTCTGTGTCCCATGGAAGCCTTCTTGTTCCCTTACTTGCTTTGCCATGTATTTATGGAGGAAGATGCCGCTGTCATGGCTGCAGAAGGCTCCCGGGGGACCCTGCCTGGACAGCATGGAGCTACCTTACCTGGGAGGTTTGATATCACCTTCCCCAAATTAGTCCACAACCACGGGTGGCCGGAGAAGTAGATACATGGAATGAAGCCATTGGTGTCATCAGCGCCCCCATGAGGCCAGTCTGAAACTTGTCTCTGATGGAGACAGCAGTCTAGCTTAGCTTTTTTTGTCTCTCCGGCACCTGACCTGCTGGAGACTCCCATCTCAGGGTTTGCATTGAGGGAATCTGACGTTAAGTCGTGGATAACCCACTATGTTCGGCCAGACGACCGTAGACGTGCCAGGGGGTTCTGCGTTTGCAATCCTTGCCTGCCTTTCCTGGCCTCTTCCTTGTTCTGTTCTCAGTGAGCTTAGGTTGGCATTCCTCACTGGCAGCCACCGAACGCTAATAGGTTTAGGAATGAGTTGGGTCAGGAGAGAGATCTGAGCAGGAAAAGTTGAATGTCGACAATTGCTAGGTTTCAGAGACACTGGAGTGAGGAGGGCCGGGTCCAGGGAGAAGCACAGAGAGGACAGAAGCGTACAGGAACAGCCGAGCAAAGAAGATAGAGGCTGAGGGAAAGAGGCACCTAGGGCTGAGAGGCAGATGTTGTTGAAGGGGTCATAGCTGTCCCTCAGGTGGGTGGTAGAGGAAACCCTGGGTTGGGGCACTTGTGAAACTGGCCACAAGTTAGTGTTGAGGAACAACTTGTTCAGAGAGAGGTGACTCACTGAAGAGTCTCTCCACTAGAAGAGCACTCAGGGAGGATGCTGGGAGAAGTAGCTGGTCAGCAGGTGCTACTGAGTGTTGTGCAATGTACAGCCCAGGGGAACTCTGGGAGAATCACCAACACTGCAGAATAGTGCAGGGTACTGGGCATAGACAAGCCAACCGTACTGCAGGGGTGTGGCCACAGGTGCTTTCTCTGAGAGCACTCTGGAATCAAGACGGAAACACTTCAGTGATGTCTCTTCAACATCCTCTGTGGGTGAAATTTATTCCCAGTTGGCAAAGGGCCCAGATCCATTTTTATGAAGCAGATAATGAAGGGTGAATTTAGAGCCGAGAGATCGGAAATTGATAACCGGTGCAATGTCTTACTGCCTCTCGTAATTCACCAGCAGGAACTGTTGGGAGGGTACTGTGATAAAAGTGTGGCAGAATTGCAAAAGAGGGGACACAGGAGGGTAAATGTTGTAACTTGTGTGGGTGTGGGAGGTTGGAGGAGGGACTTGAACTCAAGGCCTGGGTGTTGTCCCTGAGCTTTTATGCTCAAGGCTAGTGTTCTACCACTTGAGCCACAGTGCCACTTCTGGTGTTTTTTGGTCGTTGGAAATACGAGTCTCATGGATTGTCTAGCCTAGGCTGGCCTCAAACCATGATCCTTAGATCTCCGCCTCCTGAGTAGTTAGGATTACAGGCATGAACCAGCAGTGCCCAGCTTCTTCAGGCTTTTGAGCTGGAAGTTAAGTGTTAGGATACAGTTGACCGGAGTCCCTAGGCCTTCAGCCTTGGGTCAGCATACAGAAGCCTCGAGCACCAGGATGTCTTTTAGCCATGAGCCATATTCTTCATTTCCATGAATATGACTTTTTGAAAGTCAAGTTTCAACTGGACAGATGAGGCCTACTCCTCTTAGACATTTGGGAACTACTAGAGACACTATTGGACTTACTTTGTAGCAGTGTCATTCTGTCATGCTGTCTTAATTGCTGTATGCCTATGAGTCAGTTGCCTTAAGAAGTTTCAGGGTGTCATCTAGTTTACAGTTCTGCGTATCCCAATGTCATCTTCTCTTAGGTGAACAAGGGCAGGAATCTAACCTGCCCATGGGCCCCCATCTCTTCTCTTTCCCTCCCTTTGTATCTCTGTAGAGAAGGAAAAGACTGGCAATGTATAGAGGAAAATGTTAAACTGACCTTATTCCAGGAAGTAGAGTTATGTATGATTTCAGTTTCCATCTGTATACTTTACCTAATCTTCCAAATGTTGCACAATCTGGATGCAGCATAATTGTGATGGGGGAAAAAAAAGGAGTAGAACTTATTTGGAAGTAATAATCACCTCACCATGGTATAGAGCCTATATTCAAGTTAAGACTCATGCAAAAAATAAAACTGCCTAGTCTTCCATACTTGCTTGGTGGAGTGAGAATGGAAAATTTGCTACAGGCTGTGGGTGTGTGCTCTCTTGGGATCTTCTCATCTTGTCTACTGGAAAGAACGTGTGTGTGTGTGTGTGTGTGTGTGTGTGTGTGTGTGTGTGTGTGTGTGTGTGTGGTGTGTGTGTGTTGGCACCGGGGCTTGAATTCAGGGCCTGGGTTCTGTCCCTTTGCTCTTTTGCTCAAGGCCGGTGCTTGACCATTGAGCCACAGCTCCATTCCAACTTTTTGCTGGTTAATTGGAAATAAGAGTCTCACCAACTTTTCTTCCCCAGGGCTGGCTTTGAACTGTGCTCCTTAGAACTCAGCCTCCCAAGTAGCTAGGATTATAGGCGTGAACCACTGGACAGCGTCCAGCTACATGTCCTTTGTTACTGGAGAGATGTAATAGAGAGTTTGATGAATTTTTTAAGGTTTATGGTAAATAATATTTCATCATTAAACCACAGAGCAATGCAGGGTACCACCTAAGCGGTGATATGTGTTCCAATCTTACTTCCCCTGCCATAGCTCATCTTGGTTTGTATGCGTGCATCCTGTTTTTATGTAGTGACAGTACGCATGCCCTCTACAGGACAAAGCAGGAACTCCCTTCAGCTTTGCCTGCGCCAAGCTGTGACCCCTGAGGCATGTGGGAGGGGGTGGGCAGAAGTGAATTGAACTGATTTGATGCCTTTATTATTAAGTTTATTTATTTATATTGCGCCAGTCCTGGGGCTTGAACTCAGATCCTGGGTGCAAGATTCAGCGAAAGGAGCCTGCCACGCGGTTCAGGCGGAAAAGAGTTTATTGGAGGGGAGAGCATGCTGCTGGCCTGCAGAAGATGGGGGCGTGCCTGGAGGGAAGGGGTGCAGAAGAAGGGAAGGGAAGGGGAGGGGATAGGGGGCAAGATGCAAGGGAAAGGCTTCAAAGAGAAAAAAGGGGGCGGGACTAACGATGGAGACTGACACAGAGGGAGTGGGTTGGGGGAGGTGTGGCCTCAGCCAGGCTCTCAGAGCCTGCGGACCTCCCACTCCCCCTAGGTGTGCCAGTCACCTGGGTTACCAGGCTGGACAGGGGCTGCTAGGCCACTAAGGGAGAACAACAAGGGGAAGGGGTCATTTTTCCCAGGTGGACCTAACACCAGGTACTGTCCCTGAGTTTTTGTGTTCAGGGACGGTGCTCTCTCATTTGAGACACAGCTCCATGTCCAGCTTTTTAAAGATGTTTCATTGGCAATCAGAGTCTCACAGCCTTTCTGGCCCCGGGCTGGCATAGAAGCACAATCCTCACATCTTTTTTTTTAATTGTGAAAATACTGTACAGAGGGGTTACAATTACATGGGCAAGATAATGAGTGCATTTCTTATCAAGCATTGTAGCCTCCTCCTTTGTTTCCCCTTCCCAACCCTTCCCATCCTTCCCCCACCCCCCCACTCAATCCTCCCCCCCCAAAGTTGTAAAGTTCGTTTCCGACATAACGACTTGTACATCTCATTGTTGCAATGGGTCCACCTGTATCCCTATTTAAACGATTTGTTTTTCCCCTTCCCCTCCACAAATTATACCAACATCAAATACAGTGAAAGCAGGGGTTATACCGTGGGGGAGGGACATACAAAGCAACAAAGAAATAATCTTATAAATGCGTTAGAAACAATTGCATGAAAGAAAAAAAAAACATTTGAATACATATCTTAGGGTTCATTTCCCTAACATCACCTTATCTGACCTTTTCTGCTTGACTCAGACATATACTAGATATTGCAAATAAGGGAAACCATGGGACCTATGTTTCTTTGGGCCTGGCTTACTTCACTTAATATAATTTTTTTCCAAGCCTTTCCATTTCCTAACAAATGGGGCAATGCCATTCTTTCTGATGGAGGCATAGAATTCCATTGTATACATATACCACATTTTCTTGATCCATTCATCTACTGAGGGGCATCTGGGTTGGTTCCATATCTTAGCTATAGTAAATAGTGCTGCAATAAACATAGTCGTACAAACAAGACCACACTAAAGCTACGAATCCTCACATTTTTGGTCCCTGGAGTAGTTAGGATTATAGGCCTGACCCACCAGCGATGTCTTTAGTTACTAAGCAGGAATTTGGGGAATAAGTCATGCTAGTGAAAGTCTCAATGATGGAACGCCCCTCCCCTCCCCCACGTACACACATTTCATTTTGAATTTCAAGGAAGGCAACTACATACCTGACACCCTTGTGTTCAACATAGCACCCCAGAACCTCCCCCAAAACCTGCTAAATTAGCTCCCTTCTTCAAATGCAAATACGCCTTCCAGTGTCATCTCTGTCATGGAAGGCCCTGGTCACCATGAGCCTAGGCAGGGCTGCAATGTAATTCCTCCAGCCAGTGAATTTAGAGGAAATCTGATGTTGCGTTTAGTGTCTTTATTGATTGTGGGTATCTGGGTACCCTTGTCTCCTAGGCAACCATTTGGAGCAGAGATAATCAGGAAGGGAAGCTTCTTGTGTGTCTTTGTCACAGCCCTTAGATTCTTGTAGAGATTAGGCTGGTATTGTCACCTGGGTGGGAGTGTTTTGTGGTATTGTGTTGCACAAAGAAGCTAAGGAGGGGAACAGATTCTAGTCTTTGACCCTTTCTATACACTCTTTTCTTTTCATCAGTGGACTTGGACTTTTTGTTTGTTTGTTTTGGTGCCAATAATGGGGCTTGAACTCAGGCAATCCATTAGCTTTTTCTCTCAAGGCTAGCACTCTACCGCTTGAGCCACAGCTCTACTTTTGTGTGTGTGTGTGTGTGTGTGTGTGTGTGTGTGTGTGTGTGTGTGTGTGTGTGTGTGTGTGGTTTATTGGAGATAAGAGTCTTACAGACATTTCCTACCCAGGCTGGCTTTCAATCATGTTCCTCAGATCTCAGCCTCCTGAGAAGCTGGGATTATGAGCATGCACCACTGGGTACTTCGGCAATTATCCAATAGGAAGCAGAGGAGTTACTGTGTTAAGCACACATTTACTGATAACATTGTCTCTGCCTCTGCTTTGCTGTCTTTGCTGGCGGATTCAACATTGTTGGGGCAAGCCCAAGCGTTCCCAGTTAGGGAAGTCTGTGGCCAGTCCTGACTTGGTGCTATCGCTTGAAAAATGTCTGTCACACTATCTCCAAAAAATCAGATTGCTCTTTGTGAGCTTCAGAATGTGGAGGAGGGGAACAAATACACTAAACCTGGCTGCCATTTCTCCACCTTGTAGGTTCGGGCATGGTGGGAATGGGTGTTTTTCTATCTCCTGGGGAAGGCAGTGTGCATTCTAATCGTGCTGCAGGCCCGATTTCTATCGTGTGCACACTCAGACACAGATATTTACTGCAGGTGTCGAGGCTGGGTTGTTCAGATGTGACCTCCTTCAAGGATGTATTAGTGTCTACATTTTCTCCAAGAGTTCTCAGACCAGTTGTTTCATGAGTGGTGATGTCTTTAACAGTGGTGGGATTGAGGGAACACATTCATGACACCTCCTTGCAGGCTGTACAATTCATGTAAATGGAGAAAACCTGACTGATGTTGTCTCTGTCTTTTGTGGCCCGCCTCAGGACAGCGATGACAAATAGGGTCATGTCTGACAGGTCACATCAGTGCAGCATTTCAGCCATTCAGCAAGGCTGGCTCTCAGAGCCCACGGAGAGGCCATGGCTCAGCTCAGCCCACCTTCAGGTAATAAGATCCTATGACAACGTCTCATCTCCAGTCATATTCTTTACCATGACAGCTCCTACCACTTCCCAGCTGCGCCTCTGAATGCTGGTCACTCTCCTTGCAAATCTTTGTCATGACCTTCAAACTCCCTCCTGCAAGGAATGGCATTATTTGTTTTTCACTGAACCTTTTCTCTTCCTGTACTCTACCTGTGGTGGAGTATTATGAAGTAAAGTCTGTCTCCAGTGCATCTTTCGCAAACACCATCTCTTTGAAACTGATTCCTAACCATCTGCGCCTTTATCTTATCAGAGGACTCTATTGGGGGGCCCCAGCCCAGCCCCAAACATCATCTTCTCTCAGAGGATGTGCTCGTTGTTAGGAAACTGAGTCAGGAGGGTATTAGAATAAAGAAAGAGGAGAAAACAATTTCAACAAACCAGATCAACATTAATGGAGACCTGAGGAGAATTGGGAGACATGAGGCGTGGAGCAAAATGGCAGCAGGGGTAGAAGGGCTTAGGAAGGGTCATGGTTAGGGGCCAGGGTCACAGGGAGTTTGAGGGTTCAGAGTTTCAAGAGTATATGGTACAGGTCTGGGGGGTCTGGGAATCTGTTAAACCCTCTGCCCCATCTACTTCTTGGAAATCAGGTGCCTGTCACCTGGGGTTGGAGGTGGGAAGTGGAATTTCACGTTTAGATTTCAGGGTTGGAGACTGGGCTGAAGAATTTCGGGAAGATCTACGCCGGGAGAAGAGTCAATGAACCGCACCCTGGGAGCAATGCCAAGTTATGAGAACAAAGCAAATTTATCTCATTGAATAGCAGCATTTAAGATATGTTTTAATTTGGGATTTTTAGTTTTAGTTTTTGTTGGTCTTGGAGCTTGAACGCAGGGCCTGGGCACTGTCCCTGAGCTTTTTTATTCAAGGTGCTCTGCCACTTTGAGCCACAGCTCCACTTCTAGTTTTCTGGTGGTTCATTGGCTATAAGAATCTCATGGACTTTCCTGCCTGGGTTGGCTTTGAACCACAATCTTCAGGTCTCAGCCTCCTGAGTAGCTAGGATGACAGGTGTGAGCTACAGGTGCCCAGCCTTTTCAATTAGGAAATTCTAATTGCTATAATAAGTAGACCCCAAATTGTACAGTGGCTCCAACACCAAAAATTGTTCTTTACTGAAGTGACAAAGATTTTTCTCCTCATTGGCTGGTTAGAAGCACATCTTGATCATGTTTTTTACTGAATGAAAGGATTCTTCATGGCTGGCAGACCTGGACATGGATGGACATAATTGCAGGTGGAGACTCTTCATTGAGTACATAATCATAACTACTATATGTGATTATGTACCGTAGCATTTTCCCCATAAAATATGAGAAAAATATTATTATATTATAGATAAGAAAAGGGAAGGTCAGATCCAATTTAAGCCGAGGCTAACATTTTGTATTTAGTGGAATATATTAGATCTGTGTACACATGCGAATGTGTATGTGTGTGTGGGCAAATGTAGGGAAGAATGAGAGGACCAGGTAGAAATTGACTAGGAGGCTACAAAGCTGAGAATACAACTGGGGCTGGTGTGTGAAGGACATACATGGTACACTGAGACATTTACCATTGAGCAATCGCAGTTTTTGAATGTAATATAAAAGCTTCCTTGGGAGGCTATTACATTTGAAGGATGGAAACCATTAGCTAGGTTTTCTTAAAAATATGTGGATGATTACCTTACTCATGTAACTGTAACCCCTCTGTACAGTATTTCTACAATAAAAACATATAAAAATGTGTCATATGTGTGTATATTAGTGCTTGAACTCAGGTGCTCTACCATTTGAGCCTCATCTCCACTTCCAGCTTTTTTTTTTGTTTTTTTGTTTTTTTGGTTAAATGTACATAAGAGTACTTTTCTGCCCAGACTGACTTCAAACTGCAGTCCTCAGGTTTTGCCCCTTGTGTAGTTAGGATTATGGAGTCTGGTTCTTAATTTGTTTTCAGTGAGAACCACTGTCTTCTCTCCCAGCTTGTATTCAAAGCTGAAGGAGAAGAAAAACTTTGCTAATATTAGTGTGTGGGAATGAAATGGCCAGCTTCAAGCGAAATATACGCTTAAAAAACATTCAAGAGCTGGGAAGGTGGCTCAGTGGTAGAGTGCTTGCCTCGCATGCTTGAGGTCCTGGGGTTCAATTCCTCAGCACCACATACACAGAAAAAGCCACAAGTGGTGCTGTGGCTCAAGTGGTAGAGTGTTAGCCTTGAGCTAAAGAGCTGAGGGACAGCGCCCAGATCCAGAGTTCAAGCCCCATGGCCGACAAAAAAAAAAAAGCCAGGCACTAGTTTACACCTGTGATCCTACCTGCTCAAGAGGTTGAGGTCTGAGGATTGTGGTTTGAAGTCAGCCTGGGCAGAAAACACCATGAGACTCTTGTCTCCGTTTATCCACCCAAAAGCCAGAAGTGGAGGTGTGATTCAAATGGATAGAACATCAGCCTTGAACAAGAAAGCTAAGTCCAAGTCCCAATACCTGCATAAGAAATATTAAAAAAACACATAAAAACTTTACTTCAATACTGATTATTAGTTCTTCTCATCTGTTTGGAGTAATATAACCAACTATAGGCAATATTTCAGATTATGTGACAATTACTTAACAGAAAAGTCCCCCCCCCCCCCAACAAGCTATTGTAGGATCCTTACTGGGAAAGGTTATGTCAGTGTTAAAGCATATTAAAACTTTTGAACCAGCAAATTCTACTTGAACGTGATCCACGTGCAGGCTGTATCTTAATCAAGGTCCGGTATCGTTTCTTTAGGAAAGAAACGGAATCTTAATTTGAATTTCAGCACCAAGGGCAGCGCCCAACCACAACTTGAAGCTCTCAGTGCTGGAGAATAAATGAATTACATAATGCATCCTCAGTCTATAGCGTGCGCGCACGCGCGCACACACACACACACACACACACACACACACATACGGAAGGCAGACCCCAGGAGCTGAATTCTTCAGGCAGCCAGCAGAGAGAACTCTTTCTATGGTGTCTGCATGAGAAATCCATTCGGCTCTGTGAATAATTCATTAGACTCGAGGGAGTGAAATAATCCAAAAAAGCACCGAAAATCAGGCTAGCTAGAAGGATGTTCAAAAGTTGTCTCCTTTGGAACAGTTCATGGGGGAGAGAGGGAGCATGGGAAATGAAAGCTTTGCTGCACAAAGGAATTCCAAGTCTATTTTTTGAGGATGAGATACATTTTCTGTGGATGAGCCAGGTTTCCTTGCTGGGGGAAGTTATCGGTGCTGTATGAAGGTGCTAGACTCCAGGATCAACAGTATGAAGGGCCTGCTTAGGAAAGTGTGACCCAGCTTACACATTATGTCTGTTTTTACCACCTGTGAGTTCCTTGGACCAGGAAAAGAGATTGGGAGCATGGAAGTGTTCTCAGAGTTTTCCTCCCATGTAGCATTTGCAGGTACCTCAGCACTACAATGTGGCAAAGTTATTTTTCCTGGCGAGAGCTCCTTTGTAGTCTTAAACTCCCTCCTTCTTAGCCCCCCAGGAGTCCTTCTTGCAGATTTCTGCAGACTTTTCTCTTATTGGTTGCTGCAAGAGTCCAGGTCCTGCTCTTTTTCATTTTCCTTGGTTCATAGAATCTGAGAACTGGATTCACCTTGGGGAGCTTTGTGCTCGATTCTCTGTAGGAGGGTGGAAAGTGGTGTTCCTCCCAATGTATCGACATCAAATTCTTGGAAGTTGGGGAGAGTAATGTGTTTTCGTTTTGTGTTTGTGTTGTGTTGTGTTGTGTGTGTGGGGGGGGGGGCTTGAACTTAGGGCCTTTAGCTTTTACACTCAAGACTACTGCTCTACTACTTGAGTACAACCACAGTTGTACTTCTAGTTTTGGCAGCTAATTGGAGACAAGAGCCTCACAGACTTTTCTGTTCAGGCTGTCTTTTAATTACTATCTTCACAGCTCAGCCTCTTAATGACAGGGGCATGGGCTATTCTTGCCAGGCTTGGTAAGGGATTTTTGAATCGTTCTATGTGGATGAGATCGAGTTTAATCTTCGGAACATTCTCAAGCGCCTTGTCAAGTGTGCTTATAACGGAAGTGAGAGGGAGGGAGATCTGAGACTGGCAGAAAAGGAGAAGTTAGAGCTCACTCAGAGGGATGTGGCTGCAAGCCAAGGGATACCAGCGGCCAGGAGCTGGAAGAGGAAAGGAAGGACTTGTCTTCACAGACTTTGGAGAGATTATAGTCCTGAGACCCCTTTATGGAAGATTTCTGGCGTCCCAAGCTATCGTTAGGAGGGGAACAAACATTCTGATACTTCTAGCCACTGAGTTCTTGTAGTTTGCTATGGCCACATCAGGAAGATAAGAAACTTTCCTTATTGGTGAGTGGAGAATTGGCTTCCAAACGTTTAGGTGACCTGTTCCAATTTGAGGCCTGCCTCTTAGCCCATCAGTAACCCTGTGACTTTAGATCCCGTCCTTCTGCCATCCAGATCGATCCTGTTTTCTTCCTCTTCCATGGTGTAGGAGAGACCATCCGTGGAGTCCAGGCAATGAGCAGTCGCCGTAAGTCTTAGTGGCTGTGGCCAGGTGGCAGAGAGATTCTGTGTCTTAGCAAGCATCCTGCATTTCCAGGTGCATCGTGCAGTCATTGTGTTAGAACCGTGCCTGAGGTTCATGGGCCTTGTTGTTCTGATTATTCTAGCCACCCCTTTTCCGGAGTCTTTTCTTCCCAGGACAATCAGCATTCAAAGGCCCATGAGCACTGGTGGAGGCACACAGGAGCTTTCTCAGATCCTTCCCAGCCTGCTGGCTCTTGCAGAGCAGCTGGACTCTTATTCTCTCATTATTATTTTCCCCCCTCTTCTCTTCTATTCTGGGATGCATTATCTTTAGAAAAATGCCAAGATAAATGGGGACTCATTTGCAAATGCCCCTTATGGTTCAATTGATTGCTTCCTGTGCTGACCTTTGTGGAGAGGGGAGGAACAAGCCGGAAAACGAGCATCCTCCTTGGGTCTCCGTGAGCCTTCTTCCCCTCCCGCCCTGTCAGTTTGGAGAATTTTTGGAAGGAAGTTGAGCAAAATGAAAGAGATTTTATTCTGCCATGCAAGTGATTTTTTTCCCCAGGCTTTGTAATGCTCACCTGACTACTCCAGAAATCAACGAAGAGCTTTATCTCTTTCCCCCTCCTCCTCCTCCCCCTCTTCCTCTTCTTCTTCCTCCTCCTCTTCCTCCTCCTCCTCTTTCTTCTTTCCCCTTCCTCTCCCCTTCCCCCTTCCCCTCTCCCCTCTTCCTCTTCTTCCTCTTCCTCTTCCTCCTCCTCCTTCTCTTCTTCTTCTTCTTCTTCTTCTTCTTCTTCTTCTTCTTCTTCTTCTCCTCCTCCTCCTCCTCCTCCTCCTCCTCCTCCTCCTCCTCCTCCTCCTCCTCCTCCTCCTCCTCGTCCTCCTCCTCCTCCTCCTCCTCCTTCTCCTCCTCCTCTTCCTTCTCCTCCTTCTCCTTCTCCTTCTCTTTCTTCTATTAAAGCCCAGTTCTATAAATACCAGTGAAAAAGATAGTATTAATTAAGAGTGGATGCAGTGGCTCATGCCTATAATTCTAGCTACTCAGGAGGCTGAGATCTGAGGATTGCAGTTCAAAGCCAGCCCAGGCAGGAAAGCCCCTGAGACTCTTATCTCCAATTAACCACCAGAAAACCAGAAGTAGCTCTGTGGCTCAAGTGGTAGAGCATTTCTCTTGAGCTGAAGAGCTCAGGGACAGTGCCTAGGTCCAGAGTTCAAGCCCCACAACTGACAGAGAAAACAAAACAAAACAAAACATGAAAGAGTGGATGACATTGGGCGCTGGCAGCTCACGCCTGTCATTCTAGCTATTCAGGAGGGTGAAATCTGAGGGTCCTTGTTTGAAGCCAGCTCAGGTAAGAAAGTCTGTGAGACTTTTATCTCCAGTGAACCATCAAAAAACTAGAAGGGGTGCTGTGGCTCAAAGTGGTAGAGCACAAGCCTTGAGCAAAAGAGCTCAGGAACAGAGGCCAGGCCACAAGCTCAAGCCCCATAACTGAAGGAAAAGAAAAGAAAGAAGTGGAGTGAGCCTTTGGAGGGAGTGAGCAGTCCTGGCTTGATCTGCCCAAGCTGCTCAGGCCAGGTATTGCAATGAAATCTTCTCTGATGCTGAAAACATGTATTATGTTACGTTCTATTTCCCCAGCACTCAGCGATTCTGGATATACACCATCAAATCTCCTCCTTTGGTTGTGACCTCTCTCTTTCCTCCCCCCCCCCTCAGTTGTGGGCTTTGAACTAAGGACCTGGGCGCTGTCCCTGAGCCTCTTTTGTGCTCAAGGCTAGCACTCTACCACTTGAGCCACAGCACCACGTCTGGTTTCTGAGTGGTTCATTGGAGATAAGAGTCTCACAGGGACTTTTCTGCCTGGGCTGGCTTTGAACCGTGATCCTCGGATCTCAGCCTCCTGAGTACAAGACCAGCAACTGAGAAGGGTAGTAGTGACGCCTTATGAAATGTAACTTGAGCAAAAAGAAGTCCAGGGATGGTGCCCAGGCCCTGAGTTCAAGCCCCAGGACTGGGGGGAAAAAAACCCAAACCCCAAGACAAAACACATGCACCAGGCCCTCAAACCTCCTACTCACTTCTCAAAGGTCCCATTTTAATACTGTTGCAAAGACAGGGAAGTCTCAGAATGAGCTTTGGATATTTAAGCCCTGGCACAGACTTCTCACAGCATCACTAGGCTTGCAAAACAGACCCCTCAGCTTTTGTCTGTCTGCAGAAACCCACATTTCTGTCGATCGAAACCCTCATCTCTATAGATCTTCAACCACAGGCACTGGTGGCTCATGCTTGTAATCCTAGCTACTCAGGAGGCTGAGAGGCAAGAATCATGATTTGAATCCACCTCAGGCAGGAAAGTTTGAGACACTTTTCTCCAAAACAACAGCAATACAACAACAACAATAGAACAAGCCAGAAGTGAAGCTATGGTTCAATGGTAGATCACTAGCCTTGAGCATAAAGGCTAAGGAATGACACCTAGGTCTCTAGTTCAAGCCCAGTATTTGCACACGTGTGTGCGCACACGTGCGCATGTGCATGCACACAACACTATGTATAGAACTGAGACAGAACTGCAGGTAGGGAAACTAGAACATGAACCATGCATAGACAGACTATTGAAGTTGAAGTTGCAAAAGGAATTGTTCCTCTCTGTAGGATGCAGCAGCCAACCATCTCTGGTCCTGGCCCAGAATCTTTTCATGTATAATGAGGGAATAATCAGTGTCTCTGCTTGAGACCATTGTTGTCAGTGTGAAAAGGGAGCTTGCTGAAATGTCTTTTCATTGAAGACCATAATCAGGGCTCACATTAGCAGTCCATTTAAGGAGGTCTTGCATTGGATGTCTGCGACCTTATTTGGGAAAGAGGACCACTGCGGAGGTAAATGAGGTAAATGGTTAAGAAATGTCACGCTGGAGGGGTCGGGTGCACCCTTAATCAATTATGATTCCTGTCTTTTGTTGCTGTTGTTGTTGTTGTTATAATTTAAGTAGTTGTACAAAGGGGTTTCAATTCAGCATGTCAGTTTGTGAGTATAAAGCATCTTGATCAACTCCACCCTTTCCATGATTCCTCCCCGTCTCCCCCAATTCCACCCAATCCCTCATTACCTAGGTCCATTTTCACATGTCTACATTATACACACACACACACACACACACACACACACACACACACACACGGTCATAAATATATATATATATGTAAACATATATAGGGCCATATTCATATGCACAGAATTGTATTAACTAAAGCATGGAATAAGCAGGAGAGGATCCTAATGGTGTAATGCCTTTGGTCACCTGACTTACAGTTTAAGGAAATGAATGCAGGAAGCTGGAATGTGTGTCATCAGTGGGGAGGCGGTGAGGTCAAGAGGGTTATACAGGAATTTGATTGCAAGATACAGAGAAGCTACATTTTGAGAGGTCCAATTGGGAGTCTTCATTGGAAAGCTGGCAACAGCAGGTGGACTTCTGTCCCAAAGAACCTGCAACCCAGAAAGTAAGCTTCCACGAGGCTTTTTTTTTCCCCTGTTGGTCATGGGGCTTGAACTCTGGGCCTGGGCGCTGTCCCTCAGCTCTTCAGCTCAAGGCTAGTGCTCTACCACTTGAGCCACTTCTGGTTTTCTGGTGGTTTATTGGAGATAAGAGTCTTATGAACTTTCCTTCCCCGGGCTGGCTTTGAACCCTGATTCTCAGATCTCAGCCTCCTGAGTAGCTAGGATTACAGGCGTGAGCTACAGCTCCCACAAAGCTTTTAAAGGCAAAACCCACATGTTTGATCTTGGGTCCTCCAAGCCCAACAAAAAGCAAGCCACATAGGGGAGTCATCTGGAGGTGAGCAAAGCAAACCACGTAGGGGAATAATCAGAGATGAGCATTCTCTGTAGCAAAGCATTTCTGGGGCTAAATAGCATGATGCATCTGCAATTCAAAGAAGGCCCTATCTCAACTCCAGGGTTTTCAGAGTTGGGTGAAAAGCCTCCACCCTCTATTACTATGCCATGAGATTAAGTCAATCAGACCCAGTATCCTCATTTCAAGAGAAGGGGGCACCGTGGCCTTGTGAGTTGAAGGGATATTGAGAGAGAGTGGTAGCCAGCTTGGCTTCTCACTGGAAAACGAATGCTTCCATCTCGTGGCTTCGAAGCTAGCTAGTTGGAGCACACAGTTTCCATCATCTCGGGAATGCATCCACCCAACTGGTGCCTCACACCAGTTTCACACCAAGCCCCACCCAGAGCCTATGAGGTGAAAAGCTCACTGTTAGCAGAGAATGAAGTAATCACGACCTGCAACCTCTGGGGAGGGGGGGGGGGGACTCTTCTCATGATCTTATTCCTGAAAGAGAGGGAGAGCGCATCCTGAAAGAGTTCCTGGCTCTTTTTTTCAGCAGGGAAAGGCTCCTGAGGTGTTGAGGGGCAGGCTTTCGCCTAAGCTGGGGATCAAGTGGAGTGCTGGGTGTCAACATTTCAAAGGAGTCAGATGCTTTTGAAAGAAAAAAAAAAAACAGTCAGCTTCCCCAGAATAGATGTATGCTCTCTGAAGCCACCACACTGCTCTCTACAACCACTGAGGCTGCTTGGAGGCAGAAATAGCTTGGTAGAATGTAACGGGGAAAGAAACAAATATGAGTGGATGAGTGACAACAGTTACTTTTCACCTTTAATGTTTGTGATTGTGTAATAACTACTTGTTTGTTTGTTTGTTTGTTTATTCCAATACTGGGCCTATAACTGGGCCTGCTTGGTAGCCTTCCCTGGCTTTTTCACTCAAGATTGGCACTCTACCACTTGAGGTGCGCCTCCACTTCCAACTTTTGGCTGGTTTCTTGGAAATAAGACTCAACTATTTCTTCTCAGGCTGGTGTTGAACCTTGACCCTCAGATCTCAGCATCCTGAGTAGCTAGAATAACAGATGTGAGCCTCTAGCACCCAGAATATCTATAGCTAAAGTATATCGAGATATATATGTATATATAGTCTTCTTCTTTTTAAAAAAGTTATCTTTAAATAGTTGTACAAAGAAGCTGCCGTGTACCAAAGCAGTTTGTGGATACGGTGTGTGTTTCTATGTGTCGCTTGCTGTTCTTGAACTTCGAATCCTCCTGCCTCCAGCCTCCTGAGTGCTAGGATCACAAGCACGTGCTACCGAAAGTTGTATCCTTGTAACTGACCATATTTCGGAGTTACAATGTGATCACTGCCTACATGTGTAGGATGTGTAATTAGCATTTCAATTTCCTTAAACATTGATGATTTCATTATGTTCGGCAGCCCTACATCCCTTATAAGAATACATAGTGGTGTGTTGAAAACGAGCTTCACAACTTGGGAGGGGGAGGGAGGAGTTGGGGAGGGAAGGGATGGTAGGGGAAACACAAAGGAGGGGGTAACAATGCTGGATAGGAAATGTACTCATTACCTTACTCATGTAACTGTAACCCCTCTGTACAGCATCTTTACAATAAAAAATATATATTAAGTAAAAAAAAACCCCAAAACGTAGTGGATTGCTGTAGACAGTAGGTTCACCACTGTGTCAAGGGCACATGTTCTTAGGCATGTTCTTCACAGGATTCTCTGTGTGTGTGTGCGTGCACGGGCATGTGCACACGTACTGTGCTGAGGCTTGAACTTGGAGCCTGAGTGCAGTCCCTGAACTCTTTTTTCAAGGCTAGCACTCTTATCACTTGAGCCTCAGCCCCACTTCTGGCTTTTTGTAGTTCATTGGAGTCTCTCGGACGTTCCTGCCTGGGCTGGCTTTGAACCACAATCCTCATAACTCAGCCTGCTGAGTAGCTAGGATGACAGGTGTGAGCCACTGGCTCCCATCTCTGATATACTTTGGTACCCATGAATCATCTCCTTTCTATCCTGTCTGATATCATAGCAGCTAGTGGCAAGTTTGGTTTTTTCCCCATCCATGAAAGACTTATTTTCTATTATTTATTTGTTTTCCTTAAGTAGTTGCACAAAGGGGTTTCTGGTCCAGAAGTATAATGCATTTTGATCACTGTCCTTACATCCTTCTCTCCCATCCCTCCTTCCCTCGCTCCTTCCTTTTTCCCTCCCTCTCTTTCTCTCTCTCCCTTCCTCTCCTCCTCCTTCCCTCCCTCCCTCTGTCCCTTCCATTTGTTTGGTTCCTGCTGCTACTGGGGCTTGAACTCAGGGCCTGGGTGCTGTCCCTTAACCATGCCTCCATTTCTGGCTTTTTGCTGGTTAATGGAGGATATGAATCTCATGAACTTTTCTGCCTGAACTGCTGTGATCCTCAGATCTAAAGCTCCTGCGTAGCCACCAGCACCTGACAGTTAGAAGACTTTTGATTTAGCGATGCTCACTGCCCCAAACTAACATCTTGGATAGCATGTCTCCCATGGTCAAGGTAGGTGAAGGAAGCTTGGTCGATCACTTGGCTGAAGACATAGTAGAGAGACTCAACTTCCCAAGGAGTCTGGGTTCTAGGGGACATTATTTTATTCCACCTACCTCCATCTTTCTCCACCCATGTTGCTTACGCTTCCTCTTCCAATTGAAAACTCTTCTATCAAACTGACTCAACCATTATCTTTGGGCCCGTCTGGATTTTCCATGGAATTTCTGCATCCCACAACTCTGTGTATTATTAGACCTTTGATGGCAACTGTTTTTTAAAAAAAAGTATATTTATTTTTAATTTCTGCATTGCCCAGAAACATTTCCATTTTCAGGATAAGAGGAAAAATCTGAATATCTGTGATTCTGCTGCACCTGGCTGAGTGCCTCCTGCGGTTCTTTTGAATGTGAATACATTCCTCTACACCCTGTTTGCTTTTTTCATTATCCTGCCTAAAGCTTCGCCCTCTGTGTGTGACCCTCATTCATTCTCCATCCTCGGAGAAGCCAGAGTCCTCTGCAGAGCGGGCAGTGCTGGCTAGCCTGCCACCTTGGTAACTCCCCGTTGTCACGTTTTAAGGATGTGGCATCACAGCGATACATTTCACAAAGGCTTAATCTGACTTGTCATTTGCCCTATCAACAATGCCTGGCTCAGGCTCCCTAGCTGTCTGCATCTCTCAGCGACTCTGTGAAGGAGGGCATTCATCTGGTTGGGTTTGGGTTTGTGTGCATAAACTTTACATGTGAGGATAGAGAGAGTTGAGTAGCCTTAATTCAAAGATCTAAAAGCCCAGGTGTTCCCAAAATGCAATCTTTCTTGAGCATCGATACAGCAACTCGAGCAAAAAATTCCACACAGGCTGTCCTGAGAAAGCTTGAAGTCAAATCACAAATACAATGTTTTTGTTGTTGTTTTGTTGTTGTTTTTTTTGGTATGAAATGACCTTTAGGCTCTGATATGTCTGTGAAAGATAATTTTTACATTGAGTCTCATCCCTAAGATATCTCCTTGTATGTATGCAAGTATCTCTGCATCTAGAAAAATCTGATGCTCAAAGGACTTTTGGTTATAGGTATTTCTCGTTTTCTTTCTTTCTTTCTTTCTTTCTTTCTTTCTTTCTTTCTTTCTTTCTTTCTTTCTTTCTTTCTTTCTTTCTTTCTTTCTTTCTTTCTTTCTTTCTTTCTTTCTTTCTTTCTTTCTTTCTTTCTTTCTTTTTGTCGGTCGTGGGTCTTGAACTCTGGGCCTGGACGCTGTCCCTGAGCTCTTCAGCTCAAGGCTAGTACTCTACCTCTTGAGCCACAGCACCACTTCTGGCGCCCAGCTAGGCATTTCTATTATAAAAGATCTTTGCCTGCATTTGAGTCTGCAAATATGAACACATTTTCACACACACTTTCTCTGCCTCTTTCACACACACACGCTCTCTCTCTCTCTCTCTTCTGTAATGACAAAAAAGAGTCTGAGGATGAAACTCTTCCCTAGACCACATCTGGATCCCAACTTCAACTGTGCTCATTACAAATATTATTGCAACAGATGTGGCCATCACCAACTTTCTTAAAAGTGATTTCCCATAGGTACGATTCCATCTGCACTTTAAATATTCGGTGAGGAAGGGAACACAGGGGTTTCTCTCCTTAAAAAAATCACAGGTGGTGGTTTGGTAAAACCTCTTTACCCCTCCCCTCCCCTCCGTTTCCCTCTTCTCCCCCTTTTGGCTTCAAACTAGAGCATTGTGCTTATGCAGAAACTCTACCCCTAGAGTCATGCCCCAGCCTGTTTTTTGCTTAAATTAATTTTCAGATATGGTCTTGTACATTGTGTCCAGCACGGGCCTCTTACCACAATCCTCCTCTACACAGTCTCCTGCACACCTGGGATCATAAGTATGTGCCACCACTTCCAGCTTATTGATTGAGGCAGGGGACCTGCTCATTCTTTATTGCCCAGTCTGACCTTGAACCTCCATCCATCCCATCTCTGCTTCCTCAGGAGAGCTGGGATCACAGGTAAAAGCCACTGTGCCCTGATTAGTCCTCATTCACTACCAGAAAACAAGCCCATGCCAGCCCAGGAGGGGAGACAAGGATTCTCCTGTCTCTCCCCACCCTTTCACTAAATTTAGGACTTGTCCTCAGATGCTGTGCTCTGTGGAGCAGGTGTTGGGGAATCCAGCCTTTTCCCACTGGTGCCTCCAGGGCTTGCCCGAGTCGCAGAATCCCCGGATCCCTGTTGTGTGCCTATAGCCATGCCTTCTGCCCACCAGGATGCAAGCCAGAGAGGACACATGTTTTGCACCAACTCCAGTTCAGACCTGGATGCGTGTCTGCCTGGGAGGGGTGAATGTCTTCTGCCCCGGTGGGCTTTCCCCACAGGGTTCACCCTCCCTTCCCAGGCGCCGGGCGGCCATGCTTCAATCCGCAGTGGTTCAGTTTGACCTGGATTACCGCATCGGATAAACAGCCACCATATGGTCAGCTTGGCAGGCTGGAGAGTCTTGCATTCAGGAACGCTCCAATTCATCACGCACAGTTCCCAGCTTAAAAAAAATTACAGACAATCAGCTCATACCAAATGATGACAAATTGTTCTTCCAGAGTCACCGTGGATGCCAGCGCATAAAGCAGGGTTCTCCTTGCCCTGTGTTTCTTTTCTTCTCCCCCCTTCATGTTTGTCATCCAATTTAACAAATATTTATTGTACGCAAGTATATAGAGGCCCCAGGCTTGGTGTTACCCAGGATACCAGTAGAGAAAGTCTCTACCCTTCAAGAGTACCTTGGCTACCAGTAAGAGGGTTAAAAAAAAAGTATGCTCATGAACATCTGGTAAACCAGATGAGCTGTTGTACCTGTATTGCATTGGGAGATGGGGAATAATTGGTTCTTTCAGTGGAGAGCTGGTGGATTTATTTATTTAGTTAGTTAGTTAGTTTGTTAGTTTTTAATCTGTGGGCTTGGAAAGCAAGGCTCCTGGGCTGAGGGCTGAAGCGGAGGCCTGCATTGACTTCCCAGCGATCAGGAGCTCTGTGAACATCTTTCCTCCATATATTTACTTTCCCAGATAGACAAATAACTAGGAGATGAGGATTTCTCTTTGTATTTATGTTTTTCTGTGTGAAATGGGGGCGCCCTTTTCCAAATTCTAAGAGGCAACTTTAAAAGATGGCTTTCGGCTGAACACCACCGATGGCTCATGCCTGTGATCCTAGCTGCTTAAGAGGCTGAGATCTGAGGATCACAGTTTGAATCCAGACCAAGCAGGAAAGTCCCCATGAGACTCTTTTCTCCAATGAACCACTCAAAAATCAAAAGTTCCTTGTGGCTCACATAGTACAGTGCTAGCCTTGAGCACAAAGAGGCTTAGGGACACCACTTGGGCCTGAGTTCAAGCCCCACAACTGACAAAAAGGATGACTTTTGCTAGGTCCTATGAATTAACTAAAAGTCCCCCAACTTTGATTTGAGCTGCTGGAGAACAGCTGCAGTCAGCTTTGCAATCACCACGGGCTCCAGGAATGATGAGATTCACAGGTAAGTAACAATCTCGTGTGGGAAACAGCCCCTCAAACAAGCCACGACTTCCTCTTATCACGGTCAAGCAGAAATTCAGGAGGGCATCATGTTCTTGTTCTGTTCTGGTGTGCGTGTGTGGGGAAAGCAGTAGTGACTTCTCCAGAACTCTTCCTGGGGACAAAGGCTGAGCTTAAAGTCAACCGGGCTGCCCCTGCCACCTGAGGTTGTTTTAATTATGTAGACTTTTCTCACCCTTGCTCCTAATCCTTACTATTTAACCAGAAGCAATGTCTGTACCTCCGAAGATGGCTGAAGATGTACTGAAATGCTGTCTTCCCATGGCTGCGGTGGAATCAATCTCCTTTCTCTGCCCTGACCATGTTTTGTTATTTTTTTTGACGTAGGTGGACAAGTAGCCGAACTTGTGACTTTTGGACTTTGAGGCTTGGCTTAAAAAACCTGGTTTCAAAAAAGGAAGAAAGAAAGAAAGAAAGAGAGAGAGAGAGAAAGAAAGAGAGAGAGAGAGAAAAAGAGAGAGAAAAAGAGAGAGAAAGAGAGAAAGAAAAAGAGAAAGAAAGAGAAAGCAAGTAAGCAAGCAGTTTCAAAGTTATCAGTCAATTTGAACTATGTCAGAAAAGAGTTATGTGTTAAGTCCTGTCTGTTTCCTTTGGGTGGTTGACATTTTGCTGCTGTTTACATCTACCTCTGTCTTAAAGCATTTTGCAAACCTCTTGCAGATGTGTTATTTTGGTCCGGCCCATCTAGCAGATCTCAGTCTCTGGTGGACAGCTCAATGAAGAGCCTGTCCCACTGCCTTGGTTCATAGAAATGTACTTACCCACGAAGCTTTAGAAGGGCCTGACTGAGTTTTGGGAAAGGGTCTGGGCTCATGGGAGCCTGAGGTATATAGGACTTAGGAAGAAATGTAACAAGTGGCTCACACCTGTAATCCTAGCTACTCAGGAGGGCTGAGATCTGAGGATCGGGGTTGGAGGCCAGTCTGGGCAGGAAAGTCTGTGAGACTCTTATCTCTAATTAACTGCCAGAAAAGCAGAAGTGGTGTTGTGGTTCAAAGCAGTAGAGTGTTAGGCTTGAGCGAAAGAGCTCAAGGACAGCACCCAGGTCCTAAGTTCAAGCCCCATGACTGATTGACAAAATAAATAAATGAATAAGTATACAGATATACATATAGATATAGATATAAATAGAATAAATAACTGGCATTTTTTGTTTTCCAGTCTCTCTTGTACTCTCGTCATTATAATTAGTCTTATTAAGTCCCTGTACAAAGGAGTTACAATTCCATAAGTCAGATTAGGAGTACACGCTTCTTGGCCAGTGTCACTACACTTGTATCATCCCACAATTCCCCTCTCTTGTCTCTACCCTCAAGTTACGAGTTCCATGTTTCTATCACGTCCTTTAAATATAATGACCGCATTTGTTCACCCTCCCTCCATTTGTGTTCCCCTCGTGGGCCCCCGTCCCTCAAACATGTCTTCTACGTCCTGGTATTCTAAATAATTACATAAATACATAAATAAATCACATTTTGTATAACTAAAGCCTCAAGACAAAGAACAGCCTCCATACCCAGTCCCAGCTGCCCTTTCCCAGGGCTCCTCACCCAGGAAAACTGGCCTCAGACCATGTCAGCAAAGGTCCTACCATAGACGTGAATAAGAAACCACAAAACCACCATGTGTAGATAGATAACCAATGTGTGTGGTTCAAGAACATGAAGAATAAAGCAAAGAAAACTCACTCCCTGCTTCTTTGAAGTCTTTTTTTTTTTCCTTTTGGCTTTGGTAAATTATAAAACGTTTACACATCCATTGTAAGCCTTTGTACCACGCCGTGGTATATTAAAGACAGTTAACTTTCCCTGCCATTCCTCCATTCCGTCCCTGCCTGAGAGGACCAATATCAGTAGACGGGGTACATCCGCCCACAGGTCCCTTTACTTGCTCCCTTAAATGCCTTTAACTATAGACTTCCAGACCTTGGCAATAACTACCCTTTTGAAAGGGCTTTCTGCAGATCTGTGTCCTGTGGTGAAGGTTTTCTTTAATGCTGAATGGGAAAAATAAATAAGCGCGGTGTTAATGATGAAGGCCAGCTCAGCCGTGGTGCTCTTGGCCTTTGGAAATTACCAAGTTGGGATCATGTTCCTGTAGCATACACATGAGTGGAGGCCAGAGAAAAGGGAAAGGTCCCTTGTTTTAGGCTGCGTGGAGAGGCAAAGAATGTATTTCTAATGACATTTGAAGCACCCTGAAAAGAAATCTCTGATATCGTCTGGGAAGCCATTGCGTTTTACCCCAAACTAATAATGTCAGTGGTGTTATTTCTTTATGATATCACATTTAACCTTTTTTTTTTCTTTCCCAATGGCAATTGTTTAGGGCAAAGGTAGAAGGAAGGATGGACTTTGTTCAAAACAGCCCTGTGTGGTTAGCTTCCAGAGGATCTGCACAGTCCAAACCTGGGTCAGAAACAACCAGGTTATTTCCATTTCTAAAAGAATTACAATAATGCTAGCAGAGGACCTATCAAATTCTCTTCTGGGTATATTCCTAAGGGAATGAAACCACCACCCCATAAAGAAAATTGCAAGCTGGGCGCTGGTGGCTCACACCTGTAATCCTAGTTACTCAGGAGGCTGAGATCTGAGGATCATGGTTGGAAGCCAGACTGGGCAGGAAAGTTCATGAGACTCTTTTTTTTTTTTTTTTGCTTCTGTCAGTTGTGGAGCTTATATCCAGGGCCTGGTCACTGTCCCTGAGCTGCTTTGTGCTCAAGGCTAGTGCTCTACCACTTGAGCCACAGCTCCACTTTGGGTTTTCAGGTGGCTTCAAACCATGATCCTCAGATCTCCATCTTCTGAGTATGACAGGTGTAAACCACTGGTGCCTGACTCCGTGAGACTCTCATGATAAGCTAGGCTAGGTGTTTTTCCTTTGTGCACAATATCTAATTGCTAATGCAATTTTTTTTTTTTTGGGTCCAGTCGTGGGGCCTGAACTCTGGGCCTGGGCGCTGTCCCTCAGCTCTTCAGCTCAAGGCTAGCGCTCTACCACTTGAGCCACAGCACCACTTCCAGCTTTTTTCTTTTTGCTCATGTGGTGCTGAGGAATCGAACCCAGGGCTTCATGCACGCAAGGCAAGCACTCTACCACTGAGCCACCTTCCCAGCCCCTGCTAATGCAATTTTTGAAGATAAATGTAGGGCTATTCAGGTTGTCTGTTGGTACTTAATCTTTAAAAAATTGATTCATTTCACAATTTTTCAAATTTGTCTGCATAGAATTATCCCTAATGTACCTTCATTGTCCTTTTAGTGTTTATGAGCAAGTAGTGACCTTTTGTTCAATTCTGATGTTAGCGATTTATGTCTTCTCTCTGGTTGGGCCGACTAAAAGCTTTCTTCATATTTTCAAAGAACCAGTTTTGGAATGTTCGTTTTCTCTAGTATTTTTCTGCCTCAGTTTTCATTGGTTTGTAGTGTAATTTTCTCCTTTCACTTGCTTCCTTCAATTCTAATTTTCCCATCTTTCCTTAGTTCCTTAATATTGGAACTTAGGAATCTTTGTTCTTTTCTAAAATATTCCTTCAACAGTGCTAGTTTCCCCTTCAGCATTGTTTTGACCATAGCGGATAAACATTGCTAAGTTGTATTTTTGTTTTCATTGTAATTTTACATTGCTTTACAATCTCTCTTTAGACCATTATGGTGAGTCATTGGTTATGGCAAAAGTACATGGTTTAAATCTGGAAGTACCTGGGAACTTCCCAGATAGCTTTCAGTTTTTGATTTCCAGTTTGATTCCAGCGCAGTCTGAGAATGGGCTCCATGTGGTTTTCTGGTCTTGTAAACACATTAAAGTACATGTCACAGTCCAGTGTAGGATTGTTCTTGGCAAATGCTTCATGAGACATGGGAGGAATGCTTGTCTGCTGTGGTTGACTATATCTGTCAGATTGAGTTGATGGAGAATACCTGTTAGATCATTTACATCCTTGTAGGCATTCTGCCTGCTGATTAATGATAGTAAGATTGGGGTACTGAAGCCAACTACTACAGTGGATTTATCTAGTTCTCTTTCCTTTCTCTCAGTTTTCCCTTCATGTATCTTGATGCTGTGTATTCAGATTCCTACACACTTCACACTATTGTGTCTCTCTTAGATACAATAGTAGATTTTTCCTTTAGCATAGTGGAATGACCTACTGTATTCATGAGAAAATCTTTTCTTTTCTGTGTGAAGTCTTATTTGCTGAGTACGATATACCTATACTGGCTTCTTTTTGACTAAAGTAAGCATGGTGTATATCTCTTTTCTTTTTTTTTAATCAGTCGTGGTGCTTAAACTCTGGGCTTGGGCACAGGTGCTCTTCAGCTCAAAGCGAGTGCTCTACTGCTTAAGCCACAGCTCCACTTCTGGTTTCCTAGTGGTTTATTGGAGATAAGAGTCTCACAGACTTTCCTGCCCAGGCTGGCTTTGAAGCATGATCCTCAGATCTCAGCTTCCTAAGTAGCTAGGATTACAGGTGTGAGCCACTGGCGCCAGGCTGGTGTATATCATTTTTTATTCTAAAGAATGTTCATCATAATGTAAAATTGTGAGGGAATTAAGGGCTTTCTCAGCTTGTCTCCTCTGCTGGGTTTTCCCACTGTGAGTATTTTCCTAGGCCAATAAGTTCTCTACATTATTGTTTTCAGCTGTGCATGAAATCCTACCGATGGACTGTATATAGAATTCTGCTCTGGTAGACCTCATTTTCCTCAGTGTAAATTGAAATTACAGAGGATAGATACCCTTACTCGAAAATTCTCTCATGGCATGTGTACTTTTGAAGATTAATAGGTTTAAATATTTGAAGCAGTTTTATGCTTACAGAAAAATGGATACTAATACAGTTTCTCTATATCCCTTCTCTCCTACATGCTGTTTTCCCTGGCATTATTTTGTGTTAGTTTGATTTATTTACTAACCGTTGCTGCATTTGGTAAAATGAGTCCATAGTTTAAGCTGGGTGGGTGCTCATGGCTCACACCTGAATCCTAGCTATTCAGAAGGCTGAAGTCAGAGAATCAGTCTTCAAAGCCAGCCCGAACAGGAAAGTCTGTGATACTCTTATCTCCTATTAGCCATCAACAAGCTGGAAGTAGAGTTGTGGCTCAAGTGGTAGAGAATCAGCCTTGAGTGAAAAGAGGTGAGGGAGAGTGTTCTGAATTCAAGCCCCAGTACTAGAACAACAGCAGCAAAAATGAGATCAAAGTTTGCAGTAGGGTTCACTGTCTATGTGGTCCTGTGGGCTTTGATTCTTGGACAGTGATGTTTGTCCATCGTTATCATGCAATGACAGTGTTGCTTCACACTGGCCCCTGGTTTCTTCTGCTCTGCATGCTCAGCCCTCCTTCAAGCCCCAAACTGTTTCCTTATCACCCCCCTCTGGCCTTTTCTTTTTTAACAGCTCTGAGTCTTTACATTGAGCGTGGTTTCCATAGAGACAGAGTTTCGTGGGGCTGTAGCTTTTTGTTGCTGTGCTTTCCTTCACTTTGGCGGTCACTAATAATTTTGTTTGTCCTTTTTCTTTGACAGTCTCTCATTATGTAGCCCAGGCTGGCCTCAAAGTCACAGGATTCCTGACTTTGCCTTTCGAGTGCTGGAGTTACACAGGGGGTGCTCCATCGTAATCAGCCTCTTAATTGTTCTAGAAGTTTTGCACTTAATGTGATTATTGATATATATATATATATATATATGTATAGTATATGTGTGTGGGTATGCATATATGGATATGCATGTGTGCATACATGTGTATAGATACACACATCCACATCATATATTTGCCTCCTTTGGTTTAACTGAACATTGAATACATTTTTGTTTTCAGTGGTTGTCCTAGTATTCACATATGCATTTTTCTGATGGTGTACATTCACCTTCAGATTACACCACTCAGCCTCTCTGCTACCTTTTACAGCTATGAATGATACTAGAACTACATAGTTTCATGTTATCTTCACTAATTGCTTCTCTGATCTTCTCCTTAGTGTAGGTAGGATAGAATTTCTGATAGATAGTATTTCTGGCTGCTGCAGCAGTTTTGCTGGGTTTTACAGAAATCTGAACTCAGGACCACTCACAAGGAGGCACTCTACCGCCGTGCTCTAACCTCCAGTGCTGGTAGCTTATACCAAAAAACTTGACATTTTCTTGTTCCATAAAGCAGAGGCTTTGTCCTTTAGTGAGTCTCTGAGAATGTGCCATCCCTCCAGATCTTCAGCCTTGTTATATCATCACCATCATCATCATCATCACCATCATTATCATCATCACCATCATCATCATCATCACCATCATCATCACCATCATCATCATCATCAACATCATTCACAATTTAATGGTGTTTTAATTCCCGTTGTGTGGACATTCTACCCATTAATCATCATACTCGCTTTTAGTTGATTTACTGCTTAGTTAACTCTTTAGACAACTAGGGCTAGCTCTCTGAGATAGATTATTTATATATGTATACATACATACATATATACATATGTAAGTATGTATATACGTAATCATAAATGTTTATAATCTATCTACATACAGTCTAGGTCACTTTAATTTTGGATCTTTAAAAAATGATTGCACTTGATCATTAGTAATCCTTAATAATGTGAATTGCTACTCTTCCCTATTAGGGTAAAAAAGATCTCGAAATGTTTTTTTTGATCATTCTTGTAATAGATTTCCTCTGCTCTTACTTTTTAGACTGTCTACAATTTGAGTAACTGCTAGAAGAAATTCTGAAATTTGAGAGCTGGCTATCTGTAGCTCACAACTGTAATCCCAGGAAGCTGAGATCTGAAGATCTAGTTTCAAAGCCAACTGGGCAGACAAATCTAAGAAACTCTTATCTGCAATTAACCAGAAAAAAAAACCAAAACAGAAATGGAGATATGCCTCAAGTGGTACTGTACCTCAGTGGCAGATTGACAACCTTGAGACAAACGGGAATTAAGAATTCCTAGCTTCTCCTACTAATCCGAAAAAAAAAAAAAAAAAAGCCAAGGGAGCGAACAAGGCCTGGAGTTCAAGCCTCAATACCTGCATAAAATTAAAAAAAAAATGTCTTTCTAAGGGCAGTACATAAATACATGTGGTGTTTTTCAATTCGAGTTTTTTAAACTGAAACTTAACTATTTTTCCTTCTAATTCCTTGGGAGATGCTTTAAATAGTTTTTAATAGATTATTTTTATTCTAGTGTATTACAAAACTGTAGGCTTATTTTATACATGCCCCACCCACACATAGAGTGACCAATTACTCAAGAGTCCCTGGTTCCTTTATTCTGTCAAATTGTGCTTACAGATTGCTGTGTGGATCACAGTTCTATTTCTACTAGACACGACTTTGTTTCAAATGGAATGATGTAGGAAATAATTGTCTTTAGCCGGAAACGCATCAGGAATTCACCTTTCTCTAATTTGAATTTATAATTTCATGACTTCCACTCAACTTGACCAGTCTGAAGACTCTTCCTCCCCTAGGGGTAAAAAATCCAGATCCTGGATGGTTATTTGCTTTATTACACAACACACTTAACACCAGGAGAACCATCCTAAGTAGTATTTGTTTTGAAATTCTGGAGGGACTTTCTCCCTGAGAAGCAAATTTTGACTCGAGGGGGAAAAATTAGTTATGGAAATACTGAACGAACATATAATAAGCATTCTGCTCAAGAATGAAGATAATGATTGGGAATCAAGAGGTGGGAGACAAAGTTAATTGACTATGTAAGGGAAGATACAGAGTTCCTGAGGGAATCAGGGGGTGTTAACTCAGAAGGACTTTTTTCTATGTGCCTGTGTCAGCGTAGCAACCCACAGAGTTCAAGGGTGACACAGGTGTAATTAACATTCGCAACTTCATTTGCAAAGGAGTACGTGGCCACCACAGTATGTTATTGGCTCTTACTTGAACTGTGGAAATAAATGTGGATAATTTCCTTGCTGTTAAAATTTTACCCTTAATCTGCCTTCATGGTATTACAGCCAGGACGTATTTTAAAAAATAAAAATGAAAGAAGTAGAAAAAAGGAACTACCCTTGCTCTGTAATGTTTTGAAACAAGGCTGCAGAGTTTTTACTTATTATTGATGCAGCTTCTCCTTCTTCTTCCTCTTCTCCTTCTCCTCTTTTTCCTCCTCTACTTCTCCTCCTTCCTTCCTTCTTTCTGCCCCTACCTTTCCTTTCCCTTCCCTATCCCTCTCCCTCTCCTTCTCCTTCCTCTTCCTCCCTCCCTCTCCCTTTTTTCCTCCTCCTCCTCCTCCTCCTCTTCCTCCTCCTCCTCTTCCTTCTCTTCCTCCTCTTCCTCCTTTTTCTGCCAGTACTCAGGGTCTTGAGCTCTTATTTGGCTTCTTTGTTCAAGGTTGCCACTCTACCACTTGAGCCACAACTCCTCTTCTGAGTGTTAATTGGAGATGAGTGTCCTAGATTTGTCTGCCCCAGCTGGCTTTGAACCATGATCTTCAGATCTCAGCCTCCTGAGAAGCTAGGATTACAGGTGTGAGCCACTCAAACATGGCCTTTTTTGGAGGGTGGGGTGGGAGGAGGTGGGGACCAGGGACAATGACAATCAAGGATCCCCAATGACCATATTCATAAAGTCATTGTTAATTGCAGGAAAATTGCAGAACGTAACAGTGAAATTTAGAAAACAGAATGTTCACCTTTGTGTAAGGCTATAGGTAGGTCTACAAAAGCCAAACGAAACCTCCATCTGGCCAGAAGGAGACACATATTGTCTGAGCAGGTGCTGGTCAACTTACATACACAGCACCTTGGGTCCGGGGAGCAGGAGTCCCCTGGGCCTGGGCCTTCCACAGCCAAGTCCTGCAGCTGGGGTGTGTGGACTGCTCACCTTTATTGGGGGTAATTCATCTGTCGCTGTGTGCAGGAGCAATCCCGAACAGTGTGTCCCCCCGCCCCCCAATCTCCTCATCAGCATGGTCAGTTACCATGCTTCGTTCCTTAACCTAGCGTCAGCACCATCAGGAACATTTCTTGTTTTAGTAGCATGGCTCAGATTCTCCTAGACTTACGGGAATCAATCCTCCCAGCCCGCTTTTGCATTTATGACTTCAATAGGTATCCCAGATAAATATTATTTTCTTCAAGCCTTTTTAAAAATTTGTTATTACAAAGGTGATGTACGGGGGGGGGGGGGAGAGGGTTGTAGTTACATAAATCAGGTAATGAATACATTTCTTTTTGAACAGTGTCACCCTTTCCCTCACCCTCTCCCAGCTTTACCCTCCCAACCCCACCCACAAGTTAGAGTTCATTTTCCACATAGTGTCCAGTGAGTACCACGGCTGCATTTCTTCACCCTTTGCCCCTCCATTTCTGAGTACAGTTTCACTTCGAGGAACAAATAAAAATTAGGTGATATGTTTTTAACTTCTTGCTCTGTGTGTGTGTGTATGTGTGTGTGTGTGTGTGTGTGTGTTACACATACATACATGTATGCACTAGAATTGTGGCTTGAAAACAGAGCCTCATTCTTTTCTAATTGTGGGGCTTGAACTGTGGGGTTGGGCGCTGTCCCTGAGCTCTTCTGCTCAAGGCTAGAGATCTACCACTTGAGCCACAGCGCCACTTCTGGTTTTATGGTGGTTTATTGGAGATAAAGCCCAGACTGACTTTGAACCACGATCCTCAGACCTCAGCCTCCTGCTAGGATTACAGGTGTGAGCCCCCAGTGCCCAGTTTAGGGCCTCATTCTTTTGCTTGGCTTTGTTGTTCAAGGCTGGTACTCTACTTCTTGAACCACATCCTCCACTTCCAGCTTTTTGCTTGTTCATGGGAGTAATAGACGCATGGACTTTTCTATCCAGGATGGCTTATGGCACCTTGGTTCTCAGATCTCTGCCTCCTGAGTAGCTTGGATTACAGACGTGAGCTACCAGTACCTAGATTATCATATAGTCATGGTGGAACAGGCCCATACTTTGTCTTTGTGTCTAGTTCACCAGAGCATCGTCAGGACAAGTCTGTGGGGTCCCATTGTACTCACCTTTCAGGAATGGAAATGGAGTCTGGAGGAAGACTGAACTGAACCAAGGCCTTAGTTTCCCTGTGTTCTGGCTCCACGCCAGGGCTGCCTAGGGCCAAACTACCGTATTGCTCCACCTCAGGAGCAAAGCAAGTTTTGCTCATGGGTAGGAGGGATGGCCAGTTGCATGCTGTAGTCAGGGGACTAGAGGGAGAAAGGAGGTCACCCATGATCCAGCCTTGAGTAGAACCATCTCCAAAGACCAGCCCTGTCATCCTTGATGAATTATCACGGGCTTTTGGACTTTCATTAAAAGGAAACCATGGTGAGACCCATGGTAGTGAATCAATCTTTCGGAGAGTGACTAAGTGGCTGGTTGTTTTGAATAGCAGCTCTAGAAAGCGGGGAGGGGAGGGGGTGGAGGCACAGGAAACTCTTCTGGGAGCAAGTCTGGGTGCAGTGAGTAAACTGAGCTTATAACCTCAGCTTCCTGACTCAGGCAGTGCTCCCTGCCTTCTAATGACATTTCTACTCTAGCTGTAACATGGTTCATTTGTCCAAAACCCAGCTCATTTTAGTATGATTTTTGGCTGTTTACGTTCTACTCAAGGGACTTATTTTTTTCCCCTTAAATGTTCCCAAGACATTGAATTTTTAAAAAAACTTTTTTTTTTCCAGTTATGGGGTTTGGGTGCTGTCTCTGAACTTTTTTGCTCAAGGCTAGCACTCTACCAGTTTGAGCCATAGCTCTACCTCCAGTTTTCTGGTGGCTAAGTACTTTCCTGCCCAAGCTAGCCTCAAACTGCAGCTCTCAGATCTCAGCCTCCTGAGTAGCTAGAATTACAAGCTTAAGCGACCAGCTCTCAGCAAATATACATATAGATATAATATATATTTACACATTATACATATATATGTAAATATATGTATATAATTATTCTGAAGTAATTGTACAGAGGAGTTACCATTCAACAAAACACTTAATGAATACAATGTATCTTGGTCATTGCTACCCCTTCCCTCCCCTGTCCCTCCCAAACCACCCCTTCCTTCCTTTTCTTAATTTTGTAGGATATGCATTGAATTGTTTTTTCATTTTTCTTTTCTTTTGTTTTGATGCCCCATCCTGGGGCTCGTACTCAGAGCCTGGGTGCTGTCCTTGAGCTTTTTGGCTCAATGGTAGTGCTCTACCATGGCTCAATGGTAGTACTCTACCACTTGAACCCCAGCTCCACGTCTGGCTTTTTGATGGTAATTGGAGTTGAGAGTCCACTTCCAGTTCTCTAGTGGTTTATTGGAGATAAGAGACTCACGGACTTCCTTGCCTAGACTGGCTTCGAACTGCAGTTCCAAGATCTCAGCCTCTTGAGTAGGTAGGATTACAGGTGTGAGCCACCAGCACCTGGCATGTCACAGATTTTTGTGGGGACATAAAAGAGAATGCCAAGATAGGTAAAGTCGTAGCCTTGTTAGTGTGTTCTACCAAGAGTAGAACGTGGTGCAAAGCTTTAGGACCCTGTCCACCCAATCCATCTTTGCAGTTGAATTCCCCTTCGCTGGTTGAGAGCAAATAATAATAATAAGGAATATTCGTAGCTATACAACAGCAGGCTACAGTGATGGTAAGAGACTGACTTCCCGTGGAATCAAATGGGCCTCCATTTTGGTCCGTATCTGTGGGGAGGGAATCACAGGGATACAGCAACATGACAGAAATCCAAATTATAACGTAGCTGCTCTGCTTGAACTTTGATCTCTAAGCACTTTGCAATCTTCTTGGCTATGCATCCTGAGGCCAGTGTGATCGCTCAATTTATGACTGAGGAACCTGGGACATTGAGAGGCTAAGTGAGCCAGTAAAATCATGTGTCATAGAGCAGCAATGGGACTCCCAATCAGGTCTTTTCTAGCTTGGTGAAGCCACCTTCACATTGAACTTAAAAGTAAGCCGGACCCCAGTGACTCATGCCTGCAACCCTTCGCTACAAGGGAGGCTGGCATCTGAGGATTGTCCTTTGAAGTCAGTCTGCCATAGCAAATCAGGAGAGACTCTTACCTCCAATTAAGCAGCCGAGAGACGGGAAGTGGAGGCGTGGCTCCAGTGATAGAGTGCCAGCCCTGAGTGAAAAAGCTCAGGGTGAGGGAAAGGCCCTGAGTTCAAGCCCCAGGAATGGCAGGAGAAAACAAAATGGAACAAAAACAGATCAAAGTACATTTAGTCACCCGTGGATCATGCTCACAGAGGCAATATTTAGTTTTATTTTTCCTCAAAGTACTTCTGGGCCACCAAATTCCCGTGTGTTTTCAAGACTGCACTCTCTGCTGATGGTTGGCCTGTCTTTGGGGTTGGCCGGTATGAATGGGACTTATTTCTCAGCCTGTGCATTACTCATCCTCCACCATCATGAACACACACACACACACACACACACACAGAGGAAGAAATCCATGAGGAAGGTGGCCCAGTGCTTAGTGCTTGTCAATCTGCCTTGAACAAACAAGAATGCAGGGAGAAATAACAACTATTATTTTTGGGGGGTGTCACTGAAATTGTGCGGTTGTTCTTGCCGTAGTCTAGCCCATTGTATGGGCTCACAGATTGCCTCAAGCCTTGGATGACACAATAACAAAAAGAACCCTAAACTATATAGCATTGGTCTCTGAGCCAAGATAGGTGACAGTGAGGGAAACGTGGCACTTCTCAAGAGCACAAGGACCCGTGTGAGCAATAATGGAATATTCCGTTTTGATGGGCAATGATTTGGAAAGGCAGGTTGGGTACCCATTTGTGGCCAAGGAAGTGATTAGAAAACAGATTTTCAGCGGAGTGTGCCATTTGGTATCGACTGCTTCTGACAAGGCATTAAAAGAAAAGAAAAGCCATGTATGGTGACACATGCCTGTAATCTCAGCACCACCCAGCAGATTAAGGTAAGAGGATTTGTGAGTTTGAAGCCAGCCTTGGTTACAAAGTAAGCTCCAGACTAGCCTGGCTGCACTGGGGTAGCATATGTCAGCCATACATATATCTCTGCCAGAAGGAAAGAAAGAGGGGGGGAGGGAGTGAAGAACGAAGGAAGGAAGGAAGGAAGGGAGAGAGAGAGGGAAGGAGGGTGGGAAAGAAGACAAATACATTATTCCATTTATTTTGGGTATCTAGAGTGGTCAAATTATAGAAATGTTAGATGAGTCGTTTCCAGGGCCTGGAAGAGAGAGGAACTGGCTGTTAATGAGGGCCAGTAACTCTAGGAAGGGTCCCTGCTACCCTCTGACAGGGGACCCCATCCATCACTGAACCAGCCATGACCAGTTCTCCTCAGGGACCAAGGTGAAAGTTCTTTTCCATTATCACCCTTGGTCCTGGTGAAGTGAGCAGGAGAGAATATTCCTCTTGGGAGCTGAATGGCTTCATTAGTTTCCTTCCTGCCTGGAGAGGAGGTATGGGTGATTGCAAGTTGCAGCCAGTTCCAGCACTTGGAAATGCCTTTCCATTTATTAATATCTTTCTCCCCCAGCAATTCCGGGTTTTTTTGTGTGTATGTGTACAAGAGTCTTTTGTCTCATTGATTCAGTTTATAAATATTTTAATTATAATTAAAATAATTAACATAATTAAAATTAATATAATTAAAATATTTATACACTGATATATATTATATATATTTACATATATTACTGATACCAGGGTCTGAACTCAGAGCCTTTTGCTTGCTTGCTTGGTTCTCTGCTATTTGAACACCACATGCAGCCTAGTATTTTGTTGATTATTTTGGAGATGGAGTTTCTCAGAGCTTTCTGGCCATGCTGGCTTTGACCCATGATTTTCTGGATCTCAGCCTCCTAATAGTTAGGGTAACAGGTGTGTGAGCCACTAATACTGGCTTAAGGATTTCATTCTTTATTTTTTATTCTATTGGAACTACATAGTGTTTCCGATTTTCCTTTCTGGATTGTTAATGCCTGAAAACACAACTGATTTTGGAGTTTTTCCTTTGTATCCTGTAACTTTGGATACCTTGCTTGGTAAAATTGTCCTGTGAAGCATTTGACCTTGAGCTTTTATTTGTATGGAACTTTCTGAATCTTGATCCAATCTCCTTGTTAGTTATAGGTCTTTCACATTTTCTATTTCGTCCTGATTCAACTTTGAAAGATTGTGTATTACTAGAAACATTCCATTTCTTCTGGGTTATCCAATTTGTTGGTGTTCAATTTCTCATAGTGCCTTCTTATTTCCTTTCAATAACGGTTGCAGTGTCTCCTTTTAGTATTTGCTTTCTAGTTTGTTTCATAACCTAGTCAAAAGTCAGTCAGCTTTGTTGACTAGTTTAAAGAACTAATTCTTGATTTTTATATTTTTTTCTTTCTACTTTTACATCACTGCTTTAAACTTTATCATTTACTTCTTTCTTTTCTTTTTTTTTTTTTGTCGGTCGTGGGGCTTGAACTCTGAGCCTGGGCGCTGTCCTTCAGCTCTTCAGCTCAAGGCAAGCGCTCTACCACTTGAGCCACAACACCACTTCTGGTTTTCTAGTGGTTTATTGGAGATAAGAGTCTCATTTATTTTCCTGCCCAGGCTGGCTTTGAACCTCAATCCTCAGATCTCAGCCTCCTGAGTAGCTAGGATTACAGGCATGAGCCACCGGCATCCGGCTTCTTTTTGATAGCTTGGGCTTATATTTTTCTTCTCTGGTTACTGAAAGTGTGTATTTCATTGCTGATTTGAGACCTTTATAATGGAAGTATTTATAGTTCTAAATTTCCTATGGAGCCTTGCATTATGTATATTGTATAAATAATGTTTTGTGAGTAGCATTATCATGTTTGTATCTAAATAGTCTATAATTTCCCCTGAGACCTGTGAGTAGTTTAAGAGTATGCGATTTTTAACTTTGGCATTCTTGTGATGTTCCCCATTTTCTTTCTACTTTTGACTTCCAGTTTCATTCCGTTGCTGAGATTTATATTTTCTAAACTAATGAGAATAGAAAAGTGAATGTGGCCATGCATCCATCTTGATATTAAAACTGGCCATTAGCCTGGCATGGTGGCACATGCCTGTATTGCCAGCCCTTGGGTGGAGAAAGCAGAAAGATAGTGAATTTGAAGCCTGCCTAACTGTATAGTAAAAGCCTGACTCAAATAACTATCTAAATAAATAGACTATCTGCTATGAAATACCATCTTTCCCCCCAAATAATAGATTCACTATTTTTACAGCTTGAGACCTGAATTAATATCTATAAAAGCTCAGGTTTTCTACTGTCATATATCATTTAAATCGTCTATTTCTTATTTTATTTTTTTTGTGTGTGAACATACTGTACAGAGGGGTTACAATTACATGGGCAAGATAATGAGTACATTTCTTATCAAGCATTGCAGCCTCCCCCCACCCAACCCTCCCGCCCCCCCCCCCCCCCCCCGGCCAAAGTTGTAAAGTTGTAAAGTTTGTTTTCGACATGACAACTTGTTGCCACGGGTCCACCTGTATCCTTAAACAGTAAGTCATCTATTTCTAATTCATGGAATCTCCCACTCCTGGATGGCATTGCATCTTCATTAGTTGGTCATGGAGTTCATTAGATTGTGCTTTGTACTGATAGCAATCCATCCCAAGGCCTTGTGTATCTTTAGGACCACTCCCCAGCACCTGCCTTTCCATTAAGAGCTCCTTGAGAGGGATTAATTTATTATTTATTTATTTATTTTTGTTGGTTGTGGAGCTTGAACTCTGGGCCTGAGCATTGTCCCTCAGCTCTTCAGCTCAAGGCTAGCTCTCTACCACTTGAGCTACAACGCCACTTCCGGTTTTCTGGTGGTTTATTGGAGATAACAGTTTCACAGACTTTCCTGCCCGGGCTGGCTTTGAACCGTGATCCTCAGATCTCAGCCTCCTGAGTAGCTAGGATGATAGATGTGAGCCACTGGCGCCTGGTGGGATTATTTATTTAAATGTTGATGTGAGCAATGGCTTTTCTGCTCTCCTTTCATTTTATTCCTTCTCACTTTTTCAGAGCAGACTACAAAATCAAACATGTTCACACTGACAATACCTGGTTGCCCTACTTTCAAATAAATCATCTGACCTAAAATCTAAATACCTACTTCTCTGGGGGAGAAATTTCATTCAATTTTATGACATTGGATTTTTCTTGATCAGCCTATTCGTTAGGAATTCATTGAATCAGTCACTTCTAAGGCATTGTTCATGTCATCAGGCTGTGAACTTAAACATGCTTAATGGTTTTTGTTGTAAAGATCCAGATTTTTCATGTAGATCCATCAACCAGATGCCTTTCGACCAGATCCATCTCTTAACATATGAGAGTATTTGAAGTTCTTTGAAATTGTTTGGGCCACTTGCATTTTGATCATTGAATTAAAGAAAATTAACATTTGTTTGTGTGTGTGTGTGTGTGTGTGTGTGTGTGTGTGTGTTGATCCTGGATGCTATTCCTGAGTTTTTCTGCTGGAGACTAGGGCTCTACCACTTGAGCCACAGCTCTACTTCCAGCTTTGTTGTTGTTAAAGTGGTTAATTGGAGGTAAGAGTCTCATTGGACTTCTCTGCCTAGGCTGGCTTTAAACCATGATCCTCAGATCTCAGTCTATTGAGTAGCTAGAGTTATAGGAATGAGTCACAGGTGCTCAGTAAGATTTCTTTACTCCTCTACCAACGAGATTATTGTCCTGATTTTTTAGAGCTGTCCCTTTTTGTTTCCCACTATTTGAGGGAAAGCTAATTTCACGTTGAGCTCCTTTGTGGACATCTGTCTGATTAGCTATTGCAAAGGTTATGATGTAGTGGCTATGCTCGAATGATTTGGAGTGAATGCCATTAATTTGATCCCATCCTTCCGTTATGGAGTAGGTAGCAGGTGCTAAGGACAAGATAGATATGCCTAGGAGACAACCGTGTCCTTGTCCTGGAGCTACTGTCCTCTACTCCACCCTGTCCTCTACTCACCACCAGGAAAGGACTTCTTTTATCTCCAGATCTCTATCAGGCTCCCAATCTCCCCTCTCAGCCTTCCTCACCTCTTTAAGACCAAAGCCATTGGGACTGTCTTCTGAGTTCATGTCTAGTTTCCTCTGGGAGGTTTCTGTGGGCTCTGTGATGTGAAGACCCATTCTGATGTTCCCATATGCTTTTATCTGCTGAGCCCAATAGCTGCCACGTGAAGATCTGGTGTCTTCCCACTTACATGTGGCTTCTCTTTTCATCTCCCTCCCCTCCAAGTGGGCTGTGTCATTCCCAGAATGACCAGTGCACTATACACAATGTTAGTTTTGAAGACCTCCAGGTAATCTTCCTGGACTTTGATGTCTACCTGGTTTCTCTGATGATGCTCTTCCATCTCTGGCATGAGACACAGACAGCTTTCACTCAGACAGAATCACAGTCTTCTGGATTCAGATCTTCTCTGATCACTTTCTTAAAAAGACACACACGGCCAGTAGTGCACAAATAGAGCTCCTCACAGTACAGTCCGGTTTACAAAGTGTGATGAAAACACTTAACAGCTCTGAGAGATAATATAGCACTTCCAAACACCACCCAACGCCTCTGAAAACTTTCATACTCATATATCATTACATTAACACACAAACCTGTACTGTCATTTACTGTGACAAGAAAGAACAGGTTGCTTATGAAGAGAAATGTCCCTTTTCTGTCCTAGTAAGTTTTATACCAGTTTAAGTGAATGTGTTACATGCATAATGTGTATGTGTGTATTTAAGTAAACAATAAAGACTTGTTCTCTAAAATGTTTATTTTTGATGCACATATAGTAATAATACATATTGGGGAGTAGGTGTGGTATTTTAATAAATGTGTACATTGGGTAATTAGTACATTAGTATGGGTAATTAGTACATCAGGGTAATTAGTTCATTGTTACTCATTTCCCATTTTCTTTTCGGTGAACGCATTGAAAATTCTCCCTTGTAACTTTACTTAAAAAAAAACTGTACAACACATTAATATGAGCTGTAGTCACTCAATTATGCAATTGAACACCAGGGCTGACTTTGCCCAGCCTACTGTCACATAAGAACCCACCTGAATGGAGAAAAATAATTAAATGACTTTCCATGTGTGGCCAGGTAGAGCATTCTAGACTGATGGATGAGGACACTGTACTTGAAGCCTGCCTATCTTTATAAATAGCCAAATTAATTGCTTCCTGTCCTGACTCGCCTAGCAGGACCCTCCCTGTAGTGCCAGCCATCCAGACATCCCAGTGGAATTACTTAGCTGGATTCCATGTCTCAAAGCACAGTAGTTATGTGAGCCAGGGCATATTATGTCCTATTTTTCTCATTAGGTTTCTTGTCTGGGTAAAAATAACTGGGAGAGCCAGAAGTGTATATTGTATCCTAGAGCTGATATGAAGTAAGCCTCAAGACCCCTCAAGTAAGCCTCTGTCCACCTGAGGGTTTAAAAAGAGCTATCAGCACCATGTGAACAGTGTGGTAATCTACAATCGTATAAATTCCTGAAGCACAGTAATGGGAAGTTCTATCTTTCCAGCTGTATTTTCTTCACATGAAGAAGATGCTATGATCATGAATTAAATAGGAACACAATGATTAAGCCTTTTACCCCTTTTAAGGCTCTGCCAAGTTATATTTGTCAGAGTGACTTCTGTACCCAGGAATCATTCAGATTGGTTTAAAAGAGGGAAAATTGGGAAACGAGTTCCATTACGGCTCTCATGAGATGTGAAACTGACATCTACCAGCTTAGAAAAAGTGATTTTCAGAGTTTTCTTTTTCTAATACACCTGATTTTGTGCTAAACATAATTGAAAGCAGCCTCGGGTAAGATTGAAGTTTTAACTGTAAGGAGAAGAATATGATTGCGTTTTGCTCTGTGTGTTTTCTTACATTTTACCAGGTCCTTAGCCAAGGTGGTTGTATTCAAGGGGGTAGGGATTATTTTTTCACATGGTCATTAGATGACTCATGTTCCACGTGGAAATGGCTTTAAATTCTTTTTTAAAAAGTGGACAGTTTCCAATTACATGCTCTTTGAGAAAAAAAAGTCCCATATTTATTTCCTAGAGTAGGTCCTGGTGTCTCAGTTATGCCGCATTAATTCTCCCAAGTACAGACCTTCCTCCCCCCCTGCTCAGAAACTCCCTTGTCATTTCTCTGCAGGCCACCATGACCTGAGCCTGGGTACTCCATCCAAAGCCACCTGACTCTTGATCACTCCATTGATTAAAATAGTGCAGGGTGACTCATTCGCCTCTTCTCTAAGTGCAGTTCTCACAGATCTCTAAATGAGAAGCATCCAGCCTCGGGTCTCATTGCTTTGTCTCAGGTACTTGAGTTCTAGACAGATCTCAACCTGCCCAGGAATGGTTGTCTGTTATCCGAACAGCCTCCTCAGGCTCTGTTTGGGCAGCCTCCATTCCTGTGGTCTTCAAGACTCAGTAATGAATACCTTAGGAAGCTTACTTTGTGTACCCCACACCACTAAGATTAACCTTCATAAACTATTAATACTTGTCAGGAATGTTGAATTGAAGCTGGGTGGGTAAGAGGTTCAAAGCCAGCCTGGGCAGGAATGTCCATGAGACTCCTATCTCCAATAAAACTACTAAAAATAAATGTGGAAGTGGAGTTGTGGCTCAGATGATAGAAAGCTAGCCTTGAGGAAAAAGGAGCTCAGGGAGCAGCCAGGCTAAAAGTTCAAGCCCCAGGATGTTCAAGAAACAAAACAAAGCAAAAACAAAACGGAATGTTGAGTTGAAACCCTTTTGTACAACTACTTAAGGATAATAATGAAAAAAAAAAAAGGTTGTTATACTTCCAGTACTAGCCCATGAACTCTCAACATCTATGGCTATCTCCAATTAATAATATTTAAGCTTGCTTATCAATGGATGACCTTTCCCTGTGACATCACACTGGAGGAAAATGCGTGACAACATTACAATGAAGAAGGGAAGTTGAATCCAGGAACCTGTGGCTCATATCTAGAATCTTAGCCACTCCAGAGGCTGCGATCTGAGAATTGCAGTGGTTCAAAGTCTTCCTGGACAGACAAATCTATGGGACTCTTTATCTCCAATTAACCAACCAGACATCAACACAGGAGCCATGGTTCAAATGGTAGAGTGTCAGCTGTGAGCTCCAAAGCCAAGCAACTATTTGGGGCCATGAGTTCCAATCCCAGGGCCAGCTAGCTCAAGTCAACATACATTCAGGAGGAAGAGCATTATGGTCTTCTCATGAAGAAGCACAGGGGATCTCTACAGCTTCAGGGACAGTGAGAGCTTTGAGTACACAATCTGCAAGGTCACAGCAAAGCTTTACCCAATTAAATCTCCTGCTCTCATCTTAGCTGGTCCAAAGTGGGTGAGCACAAGACTGAAGCTTGTATAGCAGGTGAAGAAAAAAAAAAATCACCTAGGACTACATGACTGTCCTATCATATTTGTTGTGGCTCCTCTCTCTTGAAATAGGAAAGCTTGCTGACAAAATGTGTTTTTCTTGTAAGTGTAGGAACTTTATATTTAACCAGTAGATCAAAGTCCATTTCGTTTCAGATCTTCTAACTATGCTGTAGTTGGCCTTCTAGACAGGAGAGCCTTATAGATAGAAGATCCCGGGGACCGTCCATCTGACATAGAACTGCCGAGAGATGTCTGGCCACCTCTTGTCTTGGACTACAGACTCACAAAGGCTTCTCCTTCCACAGGACGAGTTGAGAGGAGTTGGTCATCTTTATCTGTGGCCGATGCTAAGGCACACTTGCTTTTCCTTTTAGAGAAACATACAAATCTAGTGACACACAAACCTACGCAATCTCTTTTTGCCTTTCTCAACCTTTTTCTTAAGAGGTGGTGGGTAACAAAGTTCCTTTCATTTTTGTTTGTGTTGAATAGGTTTGGAGTTCCTACTTGTTCCTCTGCAGGTCCTGTTCTGTGACTTAAAAAGAAATCTTTGTCAGGATTGAAGCCACTAGCTCTTGCACTCAAGTGCCAAGGCTGTTCAAGATCACTTTGGGGGAGTCTCTTCATTTTTCTCTAACTTGAGCTTCGTTGTTGATATAAGTTCACCGATGCTCACACACTTCAGGAACCTCACACCAATGAGATACATTCTGAGAGGTTTGCTGTTAGGCAATTCTGTTGTTTTGAGCATCATGGAGTGTTCATATACATGTTAAGACAGTTCTGCAGTCCACGGTCATCTAATGTCACACAAGTGGATGGTCCACAGCGGGTAAATCCTCTGATAGAAAGGCCACCCTCTTCTCTCACACAGACCTAGAAATAACGTTTTACCAGCTATCTGGCAAACTGACACTTTAAACGCACCATTGCAAGTAACTGATTTTTGTCTTTTCTTAATATCACATTGATCTTTTTTTTTTACAGCCTTCTTGATCTTTATAGAGCTCTTTATTTTGTCTCCTTGCTTTGCCTTCTGGAAAATTTCCTCCCTTCGGTTTTCCAATATCTGTTAAGCTCTGCTCCTTCCTACGCTTTCCCTGCTTTGTGATGGTCCCTTGAAAGCGTCCCCCTGCTTGGACACATGTACTGATCCCTTTGACGTTCTGGAGGTTACGAGTGTGTTGTAGATGTGTTGTTTCCTCTAGATGATGTGTTGTTTATCTGATCATTTTCTCTTGTGGCTCTGGTTCCCTTACTTTTGACTGCTCATTTAAAGAGTGAGGTATTAAAAAGTGTGTGTGTGTGTGTGTGTGTGTGTGTGTGTGTGCTGGTGGGTGAATTGGACAGAGCACACATAGAGAGAGTGGTTTACTATGAGGTTATTGGGCTTCCTTCCTATATTTTCTCTGAGGCTTCACATTGTCAACTTGTTTTGTAGAGTTGCTTTCTTTATGATTGCTCTGTGACTACTTGTCTAGAAAAGAAGATGCAGGTGTTCTACCTTGGAGTGTTGGATGGAATGGTAGAACAAGTTGAGCTCTACCATCTGATGTTCTTAGACTTTAGAATGTGGAGGAATAAGGTTTTCCTTTCTGCCCTAAATACAGTCTTCTATCATTCATCTTTGCCATTACCTTTTGTTTCCTATGTTTAGATGGATTTTTAAATAATTTTTTGTTTTATGAGCGTTTATGAGCCCGTTTGTGTTCATCTTAGATTATTTTTGGGAAAAGAAATTGAGCGGGGGAAAAAAATCTCTACATGTCTACGTTCATTGTTGTATAGTATTACCGGCTTCTTTTTCATTTGAACTTTCAATGAATAGATCGTGTCTTGTAACTTTACGAAAGATTTCTGAATGTTTGAGTTCATGCTGTAAAATCCATATGGTTTTCCTAGCTTCCTTTTTGTCATATTTCTTTTGATGGTGTATGTTCTGTGAAGAGTCGAGTCAGGAACATAAGACTTCACAAATGCTTCCGTTGTAAGTGACTTCCATCTGGACCAAACTCACATGGCATGCTATTCCATGGTTTAGGATAAATCTGTCTTCGATTCAAGCTAGTGTGTCTTATCACCTCAACCCACCCTTTCCTGGTCGCAGGAAAGATAATTAGGTTTTGAAGGAAGAAGGAGAACGGGAATGTTTTGTGCAACTCTAACCTAAAGATTACATTTAGTTCTCACAACTGCTTGTCAGTTATTGTCAGGTGTGTGGGGTTAAATTTTATTTATCTCAAAAGAATTTTACTAAAGAACCTCTCCTGCCATTGGATAAGGGCCTAGCCAGCCCACGTTTTAATGATAGGATGATATTTCAGAACAGCTTTTGAGGTGATGGTATATGAGAAACAGCAGACTTTATCGATTCTGCGACCTGAGAAATGACGGATGTGCTAATGCAGGAAGGTTGTTTTGGGAGAAGTGACCATTATGATAAGGTAAAATGTTAAATGACTCACTGTGAAGTCACTGAGTCTAAAACCACAAATTGGGCGGAAAACTTGCATTAAATCCTTTCCCAAACGGATTCCTCTCTCAATTACTTCGCATATTTATTCATCATAACCCTTAGTGTCAGGAAGATAAGTAGATCTTCACAGTATATGGAGATAACCAGGAAGAGATAATACAATATTGCATCATTTTTTTTTTAAATTTTATTTTATTTTATTTGAGAACATACCGTACAGAGGGGTTACAATTACATGGGCAGGATAATGCATACATTTCTTACCAAGCATTGCAGCCTCCTCCTTTGTTTACCCTTCACATCCCTTCCCAGCCTCCCCCCTCCCCCCCACCCAATCATACCCCCCCCCCCACACCGACATTGTAAAGCTGGTTTTGACATGACATTTTGTACTTCTCATTGTTGCAACAGGTCCACCTGAATCCTTAAACGACTTGTTTGTCCCCGTCTCCTCCACATGTTATACTGACATCAAATATAGTGAAAGCGGGGGTTACACTGTGGGGGAGGGACATACAAAGCAACAAAGAAATAATCTTATAAATGCGTTAGAAACACATGCATGAAAGAAACAAAAACATTAAAATACATATTTGAGGGTTCGTTTTCCTAACATCACATTCTCTGACTTTTTCCGCTTGACTCATACCTATACTAGATATTGCAAATAAGGGAAACCATGGGACCTATGTTTCTTTGGGCCTGGCTTACTTCACTTAATATACTTTTTTCCAAGCCTTTCCATTTCCTAACAAATGGGGAAATGTCATTCTTTCTGATGGAGGCATAGAATTCCATTGTGTATATATACCACATTTTCTTGATCCATTCATCTACTGAGGGGCATCTGGGTTGTTGCATCATTTTTTAAAAAGACATTTCAACACAACCCAAAGGCTTTCCATTGGCAGTGTTTGAGAAGTTTTCAGAGGTCTAAGAAACACTGAGAAGCAGGGGCCTCAAACATTACAGTTCTCCATAAAAATCAAGGAACATACTGATGGAATAAATGATCATTTTCAAAAATATGCACATTAACCCATGCTTATAATAATGTCAGTCACATTTACTCAAATAGAATGGCTCAATCTTGAGAGGAGTATTGAGATGTTGGCATATTAACTTAACCTATTATCATTTTCCTCTCCCAATGGCTGGGGGTGTGGCTCAAGTAATAGAGCACATGTCCAGCAAAGGTGAAGACCTGAGTTCAGTCCCAGGAGGCAACAAACAAACAAAAAACCCTCAAGAACAAACCAATATATCAACTGGACTTACTTACAATGGTCAAGTGGAATTTATCTGAAGGTTAAAAGGATAAGTCACCATTCAGAAATTTTTCATGTAATATTCCATATTCACAGAATTAGAAAATAGGGTAATCTCATTGAATACAGAAGAATTTGACAATATCAAGTATTCTTTTCATCAGGGAAAACATACTCTCACAAACAGCAGACATATTCTTGTGTTTTGATACAGAAAAAGCTTCTTTAAGCCAGTAAAGTTAATGCTCTACTGAATGTCATCCGTTACCATTTACATTCCACAATTTACTGCACTTGACATCTGTTAATAACAAAGGAAAGACAGCTCATTGGAAAGAAAGAACTAAAATAACCTTTACCTTTATATGCTCACATTTGTAGAAAACCAAGAGTCCACTGGAAGAGAGGGGTGAATTAGAAATAATGACTTCAGCAAAGTTAAAGAATACAAGACAAATATCTAAAAAACAATTATACATGTTCAATGAACAATCTGATTTAAACAGTTCCCTTTAACAACAACATCAAGAAGAACAAAATACCTAGGAGTAGATTTTATAAAAATAAATGCGATGCGTGATAGAAAGACATTTTTGAAAATCTAATATACGAGAAGACAAATGATGTTCAAGGATGGGTAGACTTTACCTTGTTATATTAGCACTGTCTCGCAGTTGATCTGTGAACTCCTCACAGTCCTGTTCTATTCCCTGTGCTCACTCCTTGTCCTCCCCCAGAAATTAATAAGCTGACCCAAAAATGAATGCAGAATTTCCAGCAGCAATTCAGAACAGCAGAAACAATCTTGACAGAGAAGAAAAGCAAAGTCGAAAGATTTCCCTTCTACTATTCCTGAAGGTACTGCAACACTCCAGGAATCAAAACAGCCTGAGGCCCAACATGAGAGAGATTGGTGCAAAGCATAGCAGTGAGCATCCAGAAGTAAACTTTTGGTTGGCACCAGTGGCTCACACCTGTAATCCTCGCTACTCAGGAGGCTGAGGATTGCAGTTCAGAGCCAGCTCAGTCAGGAAAGCCCGCGAGACACTTATCTCCAACAAACCACCAGAAAACCAGAAGTGGCACTGTGGCTCAAGTGGTAGAGCACTAGCCTTGAGCTGAAGAGATGAGGGACAGGGCCCAGGCCCAGAGTTCAAGCTCCACGACCAACCAAAAATAAATAAATAAATAAAACCTGGAAGTAGAGGGTGTAGCTTAAACATTAGAGTGTTAGCTGTAAGGCAGAAAGCTGGGTGACAGCACCCAGGCTATACACACACACACACACACACACACACACACACACACACACACACACACGTAAACTCACATTTCTGGGCAATTTACTATTGACAGGAGGACAAGAAAAATGGATAAATAAGAGAATTATCTAGCCTCAACCTAGGCGTCAGATTCCTTTTGAGACAAGGATAATAGCAGTATTTTTACTTCGAAGTGTATCATCATCAGTATTTCAGAGGGGATGGTTTTTTTAGCACTTGGCTGAGAATATAATATATAACAACTAGTCATTTATTGCTATTGTGCAATTTTGGGTCCATCAGTTAATATATTCCATTTATAGATTTCTCACCTGTGAAATGAGTATTATAATAGCTCTGTGTGTGAGTGTGTGTGTGTGTGTGTGTGTGCGTGTGCACGTGACTGGCCCTCACAGTCTTGCTTAGAGTTTTATCCTCAGGTCTGGTGGTCTATCACCTCCACTGATGGCTTTGTGCTGGTTAATTGGAAATAAGAGTCTCACAGACTTTTCTGCCCAGGCTGGCTTCAATCTTTGACTCATATCTCAGTGTCCTGAGTAACTAGGGTTACAGGTGTGAACTACCACCACAATAAAACCTTTCTCTGCACAGGTGATTCATACCTGTAATCCTAACTACCCAAGAAACTGAGATCTGAGGATCACAGTTCAAAGCTGGCCTGGGTAGGAACATCTGTAAGACTCTTATTTCCAATGAATCAACAGAAAACTGGAAGTGGCGCTGTGGCTCAAAGTAGCAGAGCACTAGCCAAAAACTCAGGGACAGCGCCCAGGCCTTGAGTTCAAGCCCCATGATCAACCAAAAAAAAACCCTTTCTTTGTTTGAATCTCAATAATTACCCCTTCCTGGTGACTGAAGCATGAGGTAACCAATGTTTAGGTATCTCCAATAAGACTAGGGATCATTGAATTTCTTCATTTCTTTGCATAACATTTCTTTGTTCTGATTATAAAAATGAAATTTTTTTTGGAATACAGAGGAAAATGAGAACATGTTTACACCAAACTCCTAAGGTTTAGGAATGGGAAATAAGTATTAGCATGTAGAATTCTGTTGTGACTGCTCTATTGGACTGGTCTTTTTGTTTTTGTTTTTGTTTTTCTGTCAGTCGTGCGGCCTGAACTCTGGGCCTGGGCGCTGTCCCTCAGCTCTTCAGCTCAAGGCCAGCTCTCTACCCTTTGAGCCATAGCACCACTTCCGGCTTTTTCTGCTTATGTGGTGCTGAGGAATTGAATCCAGGGCCTCATGCATGCCAGGCAAGCACTCTACCACTGAGCCACCTTCCCAGCCCTTACTGGACTGTTTTATAAACCGACAAACAATACTTTAAAAATTGGGGTTGAAGGGGAGGGAGGGAGTACGCACCCTGCAAAATAATATTAACTTCGCTTCATTTTTATCTAGTTCAGCATTTTCTAAACTGCATTTCACAGACAAAAGTTACCAAGACACTTCCATTTTAAAACAAAATGTGGAGGAGGGTTGGCTAGATTCCACTGTCAAGTACTTTTGGAAATGCTTCTGAAACACATTTTTTTTTTCTTCTTTAAGGCACTCACGACTTCAGTATTAAGCTATACAAGTACAATAATGTGTCACAAGTATTTTCATAAAGGCAAAGCTGAAAAGAAATAGAGCTTCCCCCCCTCCCCCCCTCTCCTCCCCCCTCCCCCACTCTCCTCCCCCCCCCCCCCACCCCAAGGAGGTTGGTCGTAGCCAACATGGAAAAAGATTTCTCAACGAGCCCTTGCTGTTTCCCAGGGGGCTCTTGAGGATGAGTTTGTGAGTTACCTACTTACCTTACAGTTATTCCCACACACAATTTGTTGTTGAGAGCAGACAGAGGAGGCCCTGGTGTCTGGGACTGATTGCTTTTCTAGCATAGACCACTCTTTTTGGCTCCTCGAATACACTGTGGAGCAGATCCCTGGAGTTCAGGGCTGCAAAGGAGCAAGCTTGTCATCAAAGCAGGGTTTGACAAAGTGCTAAATAGACTAGCTCGCAGTGGGAACAACCAAGAAGTCTGGGGTTTTTTTTTTGTTTGTTTGTTTTTTCCTCTTTGGGTTTCAAGGAGATGATGAAGAAATCTCCTGAAGGGTCTCACAGTCTTATTAATTTTCCCAGCATACTTGAGCTGGATTTTTAATTAAATGTTTATTGAAGTATAACTGTAGATCAATATGTGGAAGAAAGAAGTAATATAGACAAGGCTGGGCATCGCAGCACAGGGCTGTAATCCCAGCACTCTTCATTCAGAAGAGGTCTTCTGGACTACGCTCCTGGACTTCAGTTGTGATTGTCAACAGCCTTCCCAGCCATTAGGATTACAAGTGTGAGCCATCTTCTGCTTCCCCCTACATAATGTCCAAAGGATGCTTCTTACTTTGGGAACATTGCTTCTTTATAGCATCCTGCTCTTATTTCAGTGACTTCATCCGTTTTTACTCTTACAATGCTTCTGTTTCCTTTGGTAAGCTTCCTTTCTTTTTGTTTGCTTTGGGATTCTTTCCTTCCTTCCTTCCTTCCTTCCTTCCTTCCTTCCTTCCTTCCTTCCTTCCTCCCTCCCTCCTCTCTCTTTTTCTTTCTTTTTTCTCTCTCTTTTTTACTTCCTCTCTCTTTCTTTCTTTCTTTCCTTCCTTCCTTCCTTCTCTCTCTCTCTCTCTCTCTTTCTTTCTTTCTTTCTTTCTATGGGATGTGGGACTTTAACAAAGGACTCAAGGCTAGTGCTCTACCACTTTGAACCACAGCTCCATTTCTGGTTTTTGAGTAGTTAATTGGAGATAAGAGTCTAGCGAGGACGTTTCTGTCCAGACTGGCTTTGAACTTGATCCTCAGGTAGCTATGTTCACAGGCATGGGCGGTAACATTATAGAATGTCGAACACTCAAATTTACTGAAGGGATAAAGATGAAAGAGGCAAATTCTCATTTTTCTGCAGACCACCTTAATGTTTCTTCCTATCTCAGTTTGTTTCAGAAGAAGAGCTCGACTAGTTCCATTTGATTCCTGTCTGTGATGTTAAAAGAGGCAGTAAGGGCAGCCCTGATAGGAAACACCTTTCCTTAAAAGTCATTTTATTTTCATTTTTATTTTTTATCGTTATTATAAAGGTGATATCCAGAAGGAATACAGTTTCATAAACCAGGTAATAAACACATTTCTTTTTCTTTTTGTCAGTCATGGGGCTTGAACTCTGGGCTTGGGCGCTGTCCCTCAGCTCTTCAGTTCAAGGCAAGCATTCTGCCACTTGAGCTACAGCGCCACTTCCGGTTTTCCGGTGGTTTATTGGAGATAAAAGTCTCATGGGGACTTTCCTGCCTGGGCTGGCTTTGAACCGTGATCCTCAGATCTCAGCCTCCTGAGTAGCGAGGATTACAGGCGTGAGCCACCAGCGCCTGGCATGAGCACATTTCTTTTTGGACCATGTCACCCCTTCCTTCACTTGCGCTGTCTGGGTTTCCCTCCGGTCTCCATCTTAGGGTGATTTTTCAGGAAGGGTAGAGATGTTTCTCTCTTCATCTTTCTGGCATGGAATCTCACCTGTAGAACAAGATTTTTGCAGGGAAGACCTTTGTCTCTCTGCCTGGCTTTGCCCAGCACTCTATGGGGCGAAGGCTTCCCCCACTTTCCCCCTGCAATCTAGCCCCCACTCCAGCATCAGAGGCAGTGGCCACGCCCATGATGTCCCAACACCCCGGGAGGCATTGGTCCTGCGCTGGCAGAGCAAACAGCTCCTGCTGTTCTCTGGAGACAATGAAGAGACTCAATCTATTATTACAAATAGATTATAGAAATAAAATTGCCATTTTTACCCAGTGTAGCAAAAGAAGCCCATTAGACGGCAGGGTGCATGTCTCTAAGCGAAGACAAAACACTATGTTGCTTAGCACTTAAAAAAAAATGATGCTAGCAAATCTCTTCCAACTTGAAGTCCATTTCCCCAGGTCAACCTGTAAGGACTTGCCATTGGAGGCAGATTACACTAGATGAAATCCAAGTGAAATGGGAATTTCCTTTCTCTCAAGATTTAACTCGCTCACCAGCTCAGTGTTCAGTATTCATTTTACTTGGGTTTTCTTTTTCTTTCTTTTTTGTTGTTGTTGCTTTATCTTTTGACACATGGTCTTGCTGGCTTGTATGCACCAGCCTCAAACTTCTAGGCTCCAATCATTCTGCCTTAGCCACCCAAGTAGCTGCATCTTCAAAGGTATCCAGCTTGCTCAGCACATCTGAATGAAAACTTCTTCAACTGCCAGCACATCTCTCCATATCACTGGACTATAGGGAGGTCTTCATATCTCTCTGTCATACCTGACATTCCTGTCCATGTCTGCCTTCCTGCCTCCTCCTTGCGTGCATGACCCAAGGGATTATTTCAGATGTCAAGAGAGCAACTATTGTGTCTTCACCATGATAGAGTTACCAGAATGCTTCTCCCTTTCTTTCTGGATCTGCTAAAGTAAGATATGTAGTATCTCTCAGTTTTCATGAGTGATTGGAACCACAGGATAAAGACATTAGAGTTCTGATAGCTATTTTAATTTTAATTAATTAATTACTTAATTTTTGGTGCCTATACTGGGATTGAATTCAGGGCCTGGGTGCTGTCTCTGGGCTTTGGTGCTCAAGAATAGAACTCTAATGCTTGTACTTCACTTCCAGTTTTTTGCTTTATGTTTTTGGTGGTCAATTGCCTAGACTGGCTTGCAGCCATGATACTCAGATCTCAGCCTCCTGAGTAGCCAGGATTAGAGAAGCCTGAGCTACTGGGTTTGTGATCACTATTTTAGAAAGAGATGAGCACAGATGGCTGTTTCATTTGTATTCGACAGATGAAATGCAGCTTTGTCTGTCTGCACATCCTCCACCATGCTTCCCAGACTTGGCATCTCCCTTTCACCTGAAAAGCCACCTGACCCTCTATTGGGATAAGCCATATGTAAGAATCACCTTCTTTTGGCCTGATTGTCCCATGCCTCAACCATAGGACCAATTTTCCATGGTGTTGTCATATTAAAAAAGGATGTGGTGACTGGATATGGAGATTCATGTCTAGTTACTCAGGAGGCAAAGATTGGGAAAGTCAGGGTTCAAGGTGAGCCCAGGCAAAGTGATTATGAGAGTCTATCTTCAGCCCCTTACAGTCTGGGCGGGGTGGCATATGCCTATCATATGTGGGAAACTTAACTAGGAAGATGAGTGTCCAGTTTTGTCTACATATAAACCTGAGAATCTACCCCCCAAACTAATTAAGGCAGCTGGGCCCCAGCGACTCACACTTTGAATGCTAGCTGCTCAGGAGACTGAGCTCTAAGGATCACAGTTCAAAGCTAGCTTCAGGAAAGAAAAGTCCATAAGATTCTTATCTCCAGTTGATCAGCAAAAAGCCAGAAGCAAAGCTGTGATTCATGAAGTATATTGTCAGCCCTGAATGAAAAAAAAAAATTCAAGTGAGAATACCAGGCCCTGAATTCGAGCCTCAGTACCGGCGCGCGCGTGCGCACACACACACACACACACACACACACACACACCCCAAAAGAACAAGAACTAAACAAAAGCAAAAGGCCTGGAATATGCCTCAAGTGGTGGTAGAGTACCTGCCCGGCCAATACAAGGCCTAGAGTTCAGACCCCAGTATTGCCAAAAACAAGGGGGAAGTTGGTGGGGGGGAGTGTGTTTCTAGATGGGTCTACAGAAACAGGTTGGAGATGGACCATCCAAGACTGTTCATTACTGAGAGCCATGGGAAACCACTGTAAAAAGAAGATATGGGGATGGGGATGAGATCAAAATTGTATGTCTCATCCTTTCTATTGGGTCCGCCATGACAGATGCTACAAATGGCGGCCAGAACGGCATACCTAGGCGCCCTCCTCCAGGAGCTAGTTCAGCATCCTTGGCGAGCATCTGTCTTCTCTTCCCTGTCTCAGACTTGCTGCTGTAGCAGAAAACCCACAGATTAGATAGCTTGAGAACCAGGCATTAATTTCTCACAGTTGTGGAGACCTAGGAAATTACAATGACATTGCTGCAATAAAAGATAACGTAAAAAGAGGAAAAAAATCTTAAAAGCAGCCAAAGGGGGGAAATGATGATATTACACAGAGGGAAATATTGGTCACAATGTGCTGATTTCTCATCGGAGAGAATGCAAATCACAAAATAATGGGATTACATGAAATACAGACAAGCACAAAGGAAAATAAAAACATTTTATCAGCTGACAAGTTCTGTATCCAGGGAAGGTATCCTTTAGAAAGGAAGTGAGATAAATAAAGTATTTTACAAATAACTACAGAACTAAATTGTCGCTCCCAGAGGCATGCTGTAATTCAGGGACATTTTTCAAGTTGAAGGAAAATTAATTATAAGAAAATTGGTGTCAGCAGAAGAATTGAAGAGCTCAGATGTAGGTGGTAGTTAGGTAAGTAAAAATGTAAGACTTTTTTTTCATTTAAAAACTATTCTTTAAGCTAAGTCATAGTGGCTCATGCCTATAATCTTAGCTTTTCAGGAGGCTGAGATCTGAGGATTGGGGTTGAAAGCCAGCTCAGGAACGTTCATGAAATTCTTCTCTCCAATTCACCACAGAAGAGCTGGAAAGAGACATGTGTCTCAAGTGGCAGCATGCCAGCCTTGAACAAAAAAAGGTAAAGATAGTGTCCTAGCCCTGAGTTCAAGCCCCGGTACTGACACACACATATACAAAAATTAACTGAAGTATAAGACTATAGAAAGCTCAAATAATATGAGTACTTATAAGGGGTTGGAGGCAGGAGGAGAAGGGTAGAAGAATGAATGGGGAAAAGAGTAGAATGCAGGCAAGAATGCACTGTACTTACCACAGAATTGAAGGGCGGAAGGGGGAAGTGAAATTGTTGAAGGGATGACACCGATCAAGATGCACTGTTGACATATACTGCTTTGTTAAATGGCAAGAAGAAAAATTCAGTTCATAACCTAAAAGTTGGAAGAGTCAGGGAAGGGGTGGGTTGAGAGGGGTAGAGGGTGTTGAAAGAGGTGACACAGATCCAGAGGCAATGTGTTCACCAACAGCTCTGTTGAATGGCCAACTCCTTTGTACAACTACTTAAAAAAAACAAGAATATTCAAAGAACGGTAATTTTCCATTTAAAGCAAAAAGTACTAACAATCCAGAATTGATGTAATATATGCAAAACAATGTGGTAACCGCAATCACTTAGAGGACAAGGGAAGGAAATTGGAAACATAAATCTGTAAAGCTTTGAGTATAAAGCAGTAGGTAAAGAGTATAGTATCCTTGTAGGTTATATATTAACAGTTTGAGAGATCTATACTGGTTGACTTTAAGCTGTATACCTGTAATCTCGGGACTCTGGAAACTGAGGCAAGAAGAGAGTGAGTTTGAGGCCAGTCTGGTCTGGATATAGTTATGTATGATATTCCCTCTGGTCACTATTAAAAATAATTCAGAGAAATTATTAGTAGGCAATAAGAGGGAATGAAGTGGTAGAAAAAACAATGATAAAAAAGATCAAAGGAGAATTCAGAGAACAAAAGACATAACACAATGGAATATACGTATCAAGATGTCAGGTAAACATATCCATCATCATATCCATTATGAGTGGATGGAAGGCTGTAGTTAATAAGTCCAATTTATCAGTTTTCCAATGGAGGCTTTGGGAACCTTATTTTAAAACATCGCAGTGGGACATATATTATGTGAATCAGGCAAAGACTGTGACCAATACGTGGCATACAAGATACTCGATGTCATTTTTATCTTGTTCACACTCTTTCCCTTCAGTTGTCCTAAGCATGTGTTCAAAAATGGGAAAGCTGGTGTAAAAATATGCCAATTACCAGTATATTATTTAAGTAGCCTCAAATAGATTTTTGAATCTCATCTCAAGCCATGTTCAAATGGGAAAAAAATATCTAATTACTACTGCCAAGTCTACTCCTTCCACATTGGGCCTTAAGCTCTGGCTCTGTGGCTGACACATAGTATTTATTCTTCAGGTGATGGAGCCCAGGGTGGGGGCTGGGAACTGTGGTTCTGGGGCTTGGAGTTCCTCAGCCTTAATGTTTGGTGATGACTGCCCAGTGCTGTCTGTGCTCTATGTTGGGGACAGGGCAATGGTCTCTATGAGAAGATAGCCCATCTTTTTTTAAATTTCTTTTCTTTTTTTGTAAGAAGGCTAAAGCATCAGGATGGTAGACCCCACATTCCCAAGTTAAGAATGAGACAATGGCTCTGAGTGTTTACCTCACAGTCGAAATCGTAAAGGGCTTCCAGTTAGTCAGCTGTTGTTTGAATGAAATAAAAATGATGGTGAGCCTATCCATGTAAAAAGCTGCTCTAGAGTTGGAACCCGCTCCCATTAGGCTCAGTGGAGATATCCAGCTCTGTAATGATAGTATTATTTGGGAATTCCATCGTGCCATACAGAGAAGCTGCCTTCTCAGAGGTCGAATTGGGAGTCTTTATTAGAAAGCCAGTGACCGTGACAGGACACATGCCCCCCCACAAACTTGCAGCCTCGAATACACTCCATACTGTTAGGAAACTGAGCCATGAGGGTAGTGAAGAAAGAGCAGAAAAATAATCGCAACAAACCAGATCAAATCTAATGGAGAGCTGGAGGGACACCATGGTGCATGTACCTGTAATCTCCAAACTAAGCAAGATAGAAGAAAAACAAAACCAAAAGCAACCCACTGACTGAATCCTTGCTGTGTAGGTTAAAGATGATGGATGGGCTGGGAAGGTGGCTCAGTGGCAGGGTGCTTGCCTTGCACGCATGAGGCCCTGGGTTCCATTCCTTCGCACCACTTAAGCAGAAAAAGCCAGACGTTGTGCTGTGGCTCAAGTGGTAGAGCCCTAGCTTTGAGCTGAAGAGCTGAGGGACAGCGCCCAGGCCCAGAGTTCAGGCCCCACAACCAAAAAAAAAACAAACAAAAAAAAAAAGAGATGCTGTAGCTTTCATTACCTAAGAGGAAATTCAGTCACAATTCTTGCTGTTGCCCAATGATCTTTCTATTTTTCTGGGGATTCAGAGACAGATAACCGTGATACTGCAAACGATAGAGTCCATAGAACAGTCTCTTAGCCCCAATTTTGTGTACCTGGTCCACTCTAGCCGCTGTGCCCTCTGGGTTAATGTGAGTTTTGAGGACACTGTTTTGTATATCCAGCCTCCCTGGGTGTAGTATGAAGTGTGAGGCTCTATCAGAGGTTGACATCATCAGGGTGGTCCAGATCCCACTCATTCATCTGTGAACACACCTCCAGAAACTCTTCTTCTGCTTGTGGAAGCTCAGCTAAGATTCAGAGAGCAACATTCCATCAAGCAGCAAGGCTCATTTCTCGTGACAGGGCATCTTATTGTTACATTCTAGAAGTCTGTACTCATTTGCTTGCTGTAAAGTTGATATGGCAGGGCTGCATTTTAACCACCTATTTTCTTTGAAAATGTGCTAGAGGTAATCCTGTTTACTGATGCAGAGAAATGCTATATGCAAGTAGGGCCCATTAGCAGTTCAATGAAGAGCAGAGTGTGTTTTTTAAAGGATGGTATGCTGGGATGATAAACCATATTTACAACCCATTGAGACCACTCAGTGCTTTGGGATTTCCAAACCAAATGGATGGGGGTGAGGGTGGAAGTGGGGGGGAGGGCAGGGAGTGAGGAAGAGAGAGGAGGAGGAAGAGGGAGGGAGAACCTATAGAGAATAAATATTGTAGGGGGGAGGTGTTCCTTATAATATTATTTGTAAGAAAACCTTGTTATGGAAAAAAAAAAAAAAACACAACACCAAAGAGAATAGTATAAAATCCCTATCCGTCTGTCTATCTCTGCCAATCTCTATCCACCCATCAATCCATCCATCCGTCCATTCATCCATCCATCCATCCATCTATCCATCTATCCATCCATCCATCCATCCATCCATCTATCCATCCATCCATCTATCCATCCATCCATCCATCCATCCATCCATCCATCCATCCATCCATCCATCCATCCATCTATCCATCCATCCATCTATCCATCCATCCATCCTTCTATTATCTATCTATCTATCTATCTACCTATCTATCATTTTTATTGAGTACCAGGGTTTGAACTCAGAGCTAAACACTTGCTCAACTTGCTTGCTTGGCTTTTCTTTACCACTTGTGCCATGCCTCTAGCCCAGCTTTTTGCTAGTTATTTTGGAAAATGGAGTCTAACACAATTATTGGCACGGGCTGGCTTTGAACCTCCATCCTACACATTTCGCCTCCTAAAGTAGTTAGGATTACTTGAGCGAACCATTGGCACCTGGTTCCTAGTTGTTGTTGTTAATGATGAAGTAATTCAGTGCAAACTCAAGTTTCACATCATTCTTTCATCTACCTACTGGAGAATTGTTTGTTAGAAATATGGACTTTAAAGCCTAAAAACAGCTGGGCTTTGTGGGATTATACCTGTAATCTTAGTGACTTAGGAGACTGAGATTTGAAGATCACAGTTCAAAGCCACCTGGGCCAGGAAAATCAGTGGTGCTTAATTGGAGAATGAAGCACCAAGACAATAAGAAGTGAAGGTATGGCTCAAGTGCTTGAGTTCTAACCTTGAGCATAAAAGCTCAGAGACATTGTCCAGGTCCTGAGTTCAAGCCTCAGTAGGAGCAGAACAAAACAAACAACAACCACAAATAACAAGTACACCCAAAACCCCAACCTAACAACACTGTGAGTATACCATCAACAAAATTGCCAGTCCCTCCCTGGCATTATCCTGAGTTTAATGGCTGCATCGTGTAGAAAGTATGTGATAATTTTGTGTCTTTGGTTTCATGTATCTTCTTATGGCCACAATTGCCATTGACTTGTAGAAAATCATCTTCTATCTTCTTTCTCTCTGTTATCTGTAACTTCTGTTTCCCACGTGTTCTGCGTATCAGATGTCGAATTCCACCACATAGCATTGCTTCCTTTGTTCATAGCTAGAGTTCTTTGGTGAAAAGCTACTTTCCCTCATGAGTTAGAACTGTGTGTTTCCTTAGAGATTGGTATACAAGAAAGAAGAGTTAAATGCTCAAAACTATCCCTTTAATTGGCAATTTCCAGTGACTGGCTATTGCTAATGTTGGCCATTTCTCTCTCTCTCTCTCTCTCCTTCCTTCTTCATGGGTTTTATTAAATAGAAGTAGAAATCATAAACTGTTATGCATTTGATTCATTATAATCTCATAGTTATTCTGTGTGTGTGTGTGTGTGTGTGTGTGTGTGTGTGTGTGTATGCACAATTGTGCATCTCTCTCCTGTGCTGCAGGAGAGTCTTGAAAAACTGGCCTTGTCCCTACCTACACCACAAAGTCTCAAAGACTTCTCCCAGGTTTGCTGCCCTATTGCCCACGTTGTAGACTGAGTGCATGAAAGTGGCCTAAGGAGACCCAGGAACCTGTTTGTGCATTTCATAAGCCAGATGCCCTGATGCTAAGGTCTTATGAGACTTGAAAGTTCAGGGCCACACTCCCAGCAATTTGGGAAGGAGGCAATTCTCTGCCACTTACTTCTAAAGACAGTAAAAGAATCGTGGGGTACCTGTGGCTACCCCTGTCATCCTAGCTACTCAGGAGGCTGAGATCTGAGGATCACAATTCGAAGCCAGCCCAGGCAGGAAAGTCCATGTGACTCTTTATTTCCAATGAACTACCAGAAAACTGGAAATGGTGCTGTAGCTCAAGTGGTAGAGTGCTCATCTTGAGCAAAAGAGCTCAGGGACAGCGCCAGGGCTAGAGTTCAAGCCCCACAACTGACAAAGAAAAAAGAAAGAAGAAAATACCCATGCAATTTTGGGATTCATTTTTAGGTCCCTGTCTAGTGGAGAGTCTTGCTAAGTTGTTTCATGGATTTCTGGCTTTTCTTTCACTTGCAAATAAACTTACATTTACCTTTTTAGAAAATCCATCGTTCAACTACTTGAAATAGGGAGAAATCCAGAATCCATGAATTGCGCTTCCCATTTATGACTTTATAAAAATCACTCTAGGCTGGGCATGATGGCTTATTCCTGCCATCCCAGCTCCTTGGGAGCTGAATTTGAGGCCACTCATTGCAAAATGCTAATGCCACCTCATCTCAACTAATAAAGCACAGTGTAACGGCACACTTGTGCTGTTGTATGAGAAGCATACATAGGAGAATCTCAGTTCAAGCTAGTCAGGGTGAAAGCACGAGACTCTATTTGAAAAATAAGTAAGGCACTAAGAGCAGAAGACTTTGGCCCAAGTTTTAGAGCCTATGAAGTGCAAGGCTTTTGAGTCAAACCCTACTTTCACCCCCAAACCAAAATATGTGTATGTGTGCGTGTGTGATTAAATGAATGGTGAAGTCTGTCATGAAGATGTTGTTGGCCTGTTTTCAACAGCAACAATAAGTCAGAGTAAAAAGAAAAACACCCTACATAGACACCCTTGGCAGACAAGACATCCTTTGGCAGAGTCTCCTAAAGAAGGAAAACTTTTATTAGCGTCCTCATGAAATGCATTCTGACCTTTATGCTGAGAATAATTTGGTTGTTGCATTGAGTCTTTTCAGTTCACCTCCAGCTGTGGGTTACAATGTAAGAAAGGGGCCATTGTCCCTTGTCTAAAGCAGCCTGCAGAGATTTCTCAGCATGGCAGGGAATCCTTTCTGGGGCAGACTGTGTACCAATCAGCCTTGGGGAGCCTATTCAGCAGCGGTACATAGAAGGGTACCAGTGCTTTAAGCTGGTATTGGGTACCTTATTCTAGGCCTATGGAAATAAATGTTCTGCAAAAAAAACAAAAACAAAAACAAAACACCCCAAACAAAAAAAGCATTTTGATGCAGATCTGACTGTGAACTGTAATTATGGTAATTCATTTATTTATGTTGCAGCTTTAAAGAAACCACTCGATTTTCATTATGCTGTCATGTATATTACGAGTTGTTTAAAGAAAGAGCTGGCATTTAGCATTTCCAAAGATAGCTGGACCACTGAATGTCCTCCTCCTGCTCTTTTTTTTTTTTTGTGCCAGTCTTGGGGCTTGAACTCAGGGATAGGTTACTGTCCCTGAGTTTTTTTTTTCACTCAAGATTAGCTTTCTACCATTTGAGCCACAACCCCCTCTTCTGGTATTTTGGGTGGTTAATTGGAAGTAAGAGTCTCATGGACTTTCCTGCCTGGGCTGCCTTTGAACCACAGTTCTCAGATCTCAGCCTTCTGCATAGCACAATTACAGGTGTGAGCCGCAGTGCTCAGTTGCCTGAACCCTTTTTATTCCACTATTCTGAGAATATCTCATTTTTTGCTAAATTGGAGCAGCCAAGGAAAAAGCACGCAGAAGAGATACTGTAAGGGCCGTGGTTCTCATTAACCTCAAAAGGCTGTGTGAGTTTAAGAAAGATAATAGCACATACCTGTAACCCTTCATTGTAGGAACCAGTGTTTCCTGAATAGCTTGCTCTGGGTCATGCTAGTTATGTGGCGAGATCTGATGCTCAGCCCCTTGCTCTGAAGGCCACGAGGTGTTACTAAACATCATGCTATCATGGAGCGTGTTAAAATGCAACCAGTTATTATGGAGAATGAAGTAGTATAAGTAAAAGTGTAAGTAACCACAGTGCTCAGAAGAATTCAATTATTGCTTTGAATATCTCTGATGGAGATTTGGTGAGGCCTTAGGATGTCAAGAAGGCTTCCCAGAGCAGGTAACTAAAGAGCAGTTGACGATGCTAGTCCTGAACTTGCACAAACGAGGTGCCTAGCTACCTTGCCCTTTCCCCAGCTACTCTGCATTGAAGACCACCATTTCTGCAGGCTGGTGAGGGATATTGAAACAGAGTATGAAAGTGCACTGGAGCTGGGTGCCCGTGGCTCACATTTGTAATCCGAGTTACTCAGGACACTGAGATCTGAGGATTGCAGTTCAAAGCCAGCCTGTGTAAGAAAGTAAGTGAGACTCTTATCTCCAACCCATTAGCAAAAGCAAACAAACAGATAAATAAAGCTGGTAGTAAAGTAGTGGCTCAAGTGGTAGAGCATCATCAGCCTTAAGCAAAATAGCTAAGGGACAGTACTGAGGCTCTGGGTTCAAGCCCTGGTACCAACCCTCACACAAAACATGTACTTGAATCATAGGAATAATGGCTACAGTTCCACAATGCTAGGCAACAAGAGTTTAATCAGCCTATTACGTATTTTACAAAGAACTACATAAATTTCAAGGCCTCACACGTATAGAAATGATAAGGAGATTGATATTTTACCTTTTTGATCATTGCATGCTATAGACACCTGTTGAATTGTCCCTCTCTACCCCATACGTATGTGTAATGACCACATGCCAGTTAAACTCAAAAGAGAGTAAGCATTGAGAGCCAAGGCTCACGCATCAGTGTTTTGCAAATGTTCCTGTATAAATCCACGGTGTAAAAATTCCAAATATAAGTGTCTGCTGGTTAGTAGACATTTTTTTCTTGGATGTTCTTTCGATCTTATTTGGCTGTCTTCTTAAATCTGAATCTATCAGTAGTACGAAAATCCTCCACTCGCTTGAATTAACTGATAAGATTTGATGCATGTGTGTCTTCCCTTAAGTAGATGAGGTTTAGGTGTTAATATACAGCAACAGGAACCTTTGTAAACCTATTGTTTTTGATGTTTTTTTTTTTTTGGGGGGGGGGGGGGGAGGATGCTGGCCCTTGAACCCAGATCTCTGAATATGCTAAGCTTCTGCCATACCACTGCTAGCCTCTACATTTGTCATTATTCTGAAATCGAATTTTTTTAAAAAAATATAGTTCTGAAGGCCTGTGACCTTAAAGCAAAAAAGGAAGGAAAGTTATAGAACAGATTATATAGTGGACCAGCAAAGGGCTGGGAAGTCACAGCCTGGTTGTGTCCATTTACTAATATTTGCTTTTATATTGGAAAGAGAAGGGAAGGAAGGGAAGACCAGAGCAAAAGCCTGAGTGTAATTACCGCCATATCAGTGGCTGTGTCCAGGACCATTGGAGGTGATCATCGTGACAGTAGAGCAAATGCACAATTGAAGTGAGGGAACAGAGACTTCAGGAAAGAACCAGGTTCAACTCTGAGTGCAACTTGAATGTCATGGTCTATTTTACTGCTAAAAGAAGTACTTGAGCCTGGAAACTCCCTTGGTTGCTTGGCACTGGCAGGTTTGGGGTCCGTGGAGGATCTGGTCATGGCTTCTGTGGTGATGTTTGAATGCTTTGTCCTTTGGGAGGGAGGAAAGGAGGGAGGGAAACAACTCTGTAAGTATCCTCCTGTGACAGGACAAAGGGCAACAAACCCATCTGTGTGAACCCCATTTGTGATAGGGCAACCACTTCCAGTGCAATTACCCTCCAAAAGCCATAGCTGCCAGTACTGTGGCTTGGGAATTAAGTTTCCATGTGAATTTTGAAGGGAATTAAACCTTTACCCCTGATCAAATGGACCAAGAGGAGTCCCATATATGATATATATATATATATATATATATATGGAATCATATATAATACATTCTATTATTATTTGTATATATATTATATTGTCCTATACATATATTTATACATATATATTTATGTGTATACGTGTATATATATATATGTATATATACTGAAGTAAAGAGACTGGTTCTAAGTAAAGTGTCACCTAGAACACACAGCCATCCTGGCACCTGTTGGGTAATAGGGAGATTTCCACCCAGCTCCAAAGGCCTAGAGGTGAGACAAGTCATCCTTCGAATCGCAGATGCCTAGCTCTAAGAGGTGGGAGGGTCCTGCTTCAGAAGAATACTCAGATGCATCAGGTTGTTTAGCACCAGGAAAAGCCCTTCTCCGTGGGTTGTATTTATCCTCTGCTCTTGTGGGGCTTGGGTTGCCTCCATCCAAGCATGTGGTTTTTATTTGTTTGTTTTCTGTCTTTAAAGGGTTGGTTCAAGCTCTTTACTGGGCTGTAGGTCTTTGAGACAGGAGACTAACCGCAGCCACCTGCTCTCCAACAGAGACTCCCAATTTCAACCTCTCAAAATGTGGTTTCTCTATTTTCTCACATCTGAGATCCAGTACTATAATACATGTATGTTTATGAATACATACAAACACACACACACACACACACACACACACATATATACATATATATGGATTGCAGAGAAAATTTAGTAGACAGACAAAAGTTTGGTCAAGCAGATAATGTTTTTCAGCAGTGCTCAGGTGGACCCTTGGATTAATGGTGTGGAAAGAGTTGGTGGATTGGTGCTCGAGAGTCGCATCTACCTTTGCCTGTGTCTTGCTTCTGTGGCTTGCTGGTATCTGGATGCTCCCTATTGGCTCAGACAGGCATTGCAGTCTGTTGGATACAATTTGGCAAGGCTGCCTACAGGACTAGCTTAAAGAAATCACAAGAAGTCATCTTTAGCATTCTCACGGGGCGCCAACACGTAAATATTATTAACATAGTTAATGGCTGTTCTTGGCGGAAAAAAAAAGTCTGCCAACTGAAAAGTCAGAGAATATAAAAATCCACTTCAGAAAGAAAAAAAAAACCAATGCCCAAATTGCAAATGTCACTTGTTTTTACAATGAAAATGCTTATCAGTGAAGTACTGTGATTTACCATTTTGAAATGCATCCAGTGGAGCACTTTAGCCATGTTATATTAGCCATTCTCCATACAAAATCAGGCCGCATCCATTTCCCATTATTGATGTTTCCACATTCATTGTATGTATCCCAGAATACAGCCATTATTCAAAAGAAGGTACATTAGATTTTGGCCATTTTTCTGAATAACAATACTCCTAGTATTTTTCCCCCCATACATTGTTTGCATAAAAAAAATGCTGATGCTTGTGATGAAATCCAGCCAAGTTGATGCTTAGTCTGACTGAAGAAATCTATCCTTTCCCCTTCGGTAGAAAGAATCCTTTAAGCAAGTAATCCTCTAGTGAGCAGTTTTCCCAGTTCTCAGCATCTATCCATTTCCGGAATACAAAGAAACACTCTATTCTAGGGCTCTGTTTCCCCCACAAGGGCCCCATTTTTGTGTGTGTGTGTGTCTTCAAAGTGTCGTCTTGTTCCCTGTTACTATCTGCTCAAGATTTGTTTCCCCCCTCCGTGGTATGTGTTTTAAATAGAGTTGTTTAAAGTAGAGTCCATAAGAAACCCTGGGTCTTTGGAAAGGAAGCTGTAATTAGTGATTTAAGGGATAATGTGGACAGGAGAGGAAGGAGGAGGGAGGAAAGAGAAAGAGAGAGACAAAGACAGAGTGTCATATATAGAAGGGGGAAGGGAGGGAGGGAAGGAGGGAGGGAGGGAGGGAGGGAAGGAAAGAGAAATTGATTGCATCTTCTTCCTAGTTCTCAGAGATGTGACCTGTAAAATCACAGCATCTCTCTCTTTCGTGCATAGGAATCATACACATTTATGAGAAAACAACTCCACACACACACACACACACACACACACACACACACACACACACACACACACACACACACACACACACACACACACACACACACTGGACACCAGTACATCTATACTTTCTGTGATGATCAGGGTAATTTGCTCCATCTATCAATGTCACCTATATTTGATCATTTCTTTGTGTTGGGGACATTGAGGTACTCTCTACTAGCTCTTTTGCAATGTTCGATTAATTGGTACAAACCATAGTTACCCCCATCATGCTGGCTGTGGCTCCTGAGGAGCTGTTCCCCCCATTCTACTGCAACCCCAAGGCAGGGCATTTTACAAGCTCATCCTGTGAAGGTGGACAAACCCTCTTCCCTCAGCAGAATGCCCTGGGATTGACCGCTGCAGCCCCACCCCTCTCCCGAGCTTCCCCAGGCAATGAGCTTGCTGCTCTGTCACGGAGCTCACTAAGAAGTTATCTCCTGCGGGTGACTGAGGTAAGTTGGGCCTGTCTGTCGTGAACACACTTTCCTTCCGAAGAGCGCAGTGTTAAGTAAAGGTTTGGAAAGCACTGGTGTAGAAGAGTGAGTAGATTTACCACTTCAGCAGAATCTGATTATAAAACAAACAAGGGAATGGCTTGAGTGCAATCAATCATCAATCAATCAATCAATAAACAAATAACAGAGGATGGAAAGAGCAGCTGTGAATTTCTTTCAGATTATTTACTGTGAGTTGCTCTTGGGTAATGGGTTTCTGCCTGGAAGCAGCCCAGTGCATCCACCTTAATGACTACTCTCGTGGCACTTGAAGTTTTGCATTTGACTCATTATACCTCACTACCGTTGCCTGTCCTTGAGCCAGATCTTTCCTACAGCCAATGTCATGAGCCCAAACTCACTGCTCCACTTTAATTTGGGTCCTATTTCCAAGGTGAATCTGTGTGTGTAGAGTGTGTATGCATTAAACCAGGGTAACTGGGAGTGGTCATTTCAATGAAAAAGAACATTGACTTTTCCCATTATTCTTTTATTTTCTCCTTGTTCCCCTGACCCTAAATCCAGTGGGTTCGTGATTGACAGTGTGTGTGTACCCCACCTGGCACATACTTGTTTATTCTAGACTTGGCTTGGGCTTGAAATGTGCACAAAAGAACCAAACGCACAGCCAGGAACCAGTACCTCATGCCTGTCATCCTAGCCACTCAGGAGGCTGAGATGTGAGGATCCTGGTACAAAGCCAACCCCAGCAGACATATCCAAGAGGTTCTTATCTCCAATTAACCAGCAAAAGTAAGTAGAAGTGTAGTTCAGGTCATAGAGTGCATACTTGGAGAGAAAAGGACTAAGTGAGAACTCAAGAATCCAGGTTCAAGCCCTAGCACTGGAAAACACACAAAAGAAATTAAAACACATCATTGTCGTGGATTAATATCATAATGGTTGGAAATTCCTTGCACTTCTTGTATAACTTCTTTTTTTCCTGGCCGTGGGGTTTGAACTCAGTGCCTGGGCACTGTTCAAGGCTAGTGCTCTACCACTTTGAGCCACAGCACCACTTCCAGGTTTCTAGTGGTTCATTGGAGCTAAAAGTATCATGGACTTTCCTGCTGGGGCTGGCTTTGAACCTCAAACCTCTCAGAATTCAGCCCTCTGAGTAGGTAGGATTACAGACGTGAGCCACTGGCTCTCCACTTAGGAGAGTCTTACTTCCTAGGTCAGTTAGGACTTAAAAGGATGAAGAACTGAAAAGACTAAATAGTTTGCCTTTAAACCTATATATCTCTCAACACTTTAAATACTAAGGTTTGGCACTTAGCAATTGAGTATACTATTTGAGTACAAGGTGATGTTCAGATACATATTTAAATTGGATTGTGACTATATTAGGCTTATTAGCATACCCACCATATCATATATCATTTCTTTGGATCAAGGACATTCAATAGTCTGTCTTCTAACTGTTTTGAAATATATATATATCTATATATAATGATATATATATATATATATATATATATATATATATATATATATATTCAGTGTTCTTCTATGTGAAAGCCTCTAGACCTTACGTGTTTTATTCAACTGTCAGTTTTATACCTGTTGTGTTTAGAATTGAGTTATTACAAACATGAACCCATTAGGTGTGATTTTTAAAGAGAGCTTTGATGTATGATGCGTGCCCATATCATGCAATTGTAGAGATTATATAATCAGCAGACCCCATGCTGTTCCATGGGGAAAAAACCTTCATTCTGGATTTATCCACCAGGGGGAGAGAAAGAGCAGTCAGTTTCCTTACCCAGCGCACCCTTGTTCTTCCACAGAGGCTCCATCTAGACTCCAGGGGGAGAGGCGGGTAGGGCAGATTTGTACAACCTAGTACTAATGACTGGTGATGCACCTCATGATGGAGCCTTGTGGATATTCAAAGCTGCCAGACTCAAGGGACAGGCCCTGGCAGAGATTTGAAGACTTCTATCTTGAATGTCTTAGTTTTATTTTATTTTTGCTAAAGCATTAGCATGTGTTCCTAAAGCCCCAGATCATACATCTTCCTACACTTTCCTGGCTGCAGCTGTTTCTTTTTCTCTTCTTTATCAATGATGAATAATTACACACTTACAGACTACATACTGTTTGGATGTCTGCTATGTGTAAGTGTTGATGTAAATGCAGGATAAACAGCAATAAATCAAACAGAGATCCCAGCGCTAAAAAGTTGAATGAAAACTCCTTTGTACAACTACACAAAGATAATTTTTTTTTAAAAAAAGAGTGTAATAAAAATAACAAAATTAGCCAGGTGCTGGGGTGGCTCATGCCTGCAATCCTAGCTACTTAGGAGCCTGAGATCTGAGGATTACAGTTCAAAGCCAGGGTAGCCAGGAAAAGTCTGTGAGACTCTTTCTTCCAGTTAACCACAAAAAAAAAGCCAGAAGTGGAGCTGTGGCTCAAGTGGCAGAGTGGTAGCCTTGAGCAAAAATGCTTAAGGACTGTGCCCAGGAGCTGAGTTCAAGCCCTATAGCCAATGTGTGTGTGTATGCATGCACTACTACTACTACTACTACTAGTAATAATAATAAAATCAAATATAATTTAAAAAAACTACTGCCAGTCATTTTCAGGTAATAATATTATAACTAAGATATTTCTACATTTTATTCTTTTCTTGCCAGACTGCCCCAGATCTTTGCAGTGTTTACCTTTGAGTTCTGCACACAAGACACGATGATGCATTTTCCATACTGCTAAGCTCCATCTCAGCAGACTATTTCCACTCTAATATGCAAATGAACATGCTGAGAAAAAATGTGAATGAAACTCCTATTGAGAATTAGTAGTAAGTAAAAGCAGCCGCTTCAGAAAAGCCTGAGGGAGTAGGAGAGGTGATAGGACAAAACCGGCACGATCCAGTCAGATCCAGGACACCAAGGCCCATTGGCTTTGAGAGTTCCTGTGACTCTTTGCACTGCCGCATTTCTCCTTTTGCCTCTGGCTGATGAGGTCACAGCTGCAGTGCAGACACCGGTGCTGGGCCAGGGTAGACGCATCTAAGAACTGACGTCCACATTCTGATATTCACTCATCTCTTCTCAAAAATCACAGGTTGTAGCCAGAACCCATGGCTCATACCTGTAATCCTAACCACTTAGGAGGTTGAGATCTGAAGATCAAGCTTCAAAACCATCCTGGGCAGCAAAGTCCAGTAGACACTTAACTCCAGTTAGCCACCAAACCAAACCCTGAAATGGAGCTGCAGCTCAAGTGGTTGAGCACTGACCTTGAGCACAAATGCTCAAGAACAGTGCCCAGGGCCCTGAGTTCCAGCCCCAGACAGGCACAAAATAAATACAGAAATATAAGTACAAAATGATATGTTTGTAAAAATGCTAGGGCCCTGAGAAGCCATTCCCAAATGTTCGAGATGGTGAGATGACAAATCCGTGAAGCATTCCAGTGTGATGATCAGTATGCTATTTTTCATAAAACATAGATTCAGAACTCAGCCCCTGCTCTGTGTCTCAGCTGGCCTTGTGAAGGCTTGGGGACCTTTGGCTTGGAGAATCCTTCCCATTTGTTTCCCAGGGTGGTCTGAGGGTAGAGGGAGGTGAGTCAAAATGGGGGCACTTCACAGAGAAGCAGGTGCTTAGAAAAGCACCCCCCCACACACACACACACTCAGAGCTGCCAACCAAAGAGATCTGTGCTGAAGTCAAGTGTCTCCACTGGCCATTCTGTGCACTGCTGGGAATCAAAAAGGGCCCTGCTGGGAGCCAAGCAGGGCGGAGGCTCAAGAGCCTAATGAACAGATGCCCACTTGGCAGGGGAAATGAGTTGTTCTGATTTGGGCAGCTGATGCGCATCTGAAGTTTACTGGAAACTTACATAACAATATTCATCCTCTGATAGCCTAGGATGTATTCTCAGGACCAGATGAAACCTTCCCATCATGCCCTGGCTGTCTGCTCAGCCAATGAGAAGAGCCAGGTTGATGCATTCACAACTCATCAACCAATCCCAAAGGGAGGAGAAATGGGAGCGACCTTGAACCATAGAAAACTGCCCTGGGTACCTGTGCTCGTCATCCTAGCTACTCAGGAGGCTGAGATCTGAGGATCATGGTTCTAAGCCAACCTAAGCAGGAAAGTCTGGGTAAGACTGTCATCTCCAATTAACCACCAAAAAGCCAGAAGTGGCACTGTGGTTCGAGTGGTAGATTGCTAGCCTTGAGAAAAAAAAAACTCAGAGACAGAGCCCAGGCTCTGAGTTCAAGCCCCAAGACCATCAGAAAGCAAAGCAAATAAACAGCAACAACAAAAGTGCCTTTAGAGGGGGACTTTTTTGGACTTCTTTTTGGGGCTTGTCTGGATATCTAGCTAACTTTCCTTTGGGACTTTCACTTCCAAATAAACTTACTCTGTTTACTTAAAAAAAAAACCAACAATCCAAAAAGCATTTCTTCTTGTATGACTTTTTAGATTTCAGTGAGAAATGATCATTTCATCTCAGAAGAGCCTTAGGTGGTGATTTTTCTTTTCACTCTTGCCTTCTACTTTGTGCAGTATTATCTTAGGGATGACATTATTTCTCCATTTATTTTCTCCCTGACAGCCCAAGGGAAATGATTAGGTAGTGATAAACATGCTTCAATTTCTTTAGGATATGTAGATCTGGTCATGTTATGTTTCTAAGTGGGGTCTCAGACAGGCTAAGAAGGCGGGGAGGGGGGGGGGGGTTGGAATGAAACAAAACAAAACATTAGGTTGGCTTTGAAACTCCCTTTAAGCTCTGGGCCATGAGAAGAAGGATGATGTGGTAAGAAGCAAGGATCTGAATGAGTGAATTGCTGGCCTCGAGTTGGTTGAGCAGTGATGGATGAGGGATCTGTTGGAAAGCCAGGAAGCTCAGCACCAGCCTGCCTGAATGCATCCATTGCACTCTTCAGTGAATAAACTGGAAGTATTATTTTGCAGGAGATGAACAGGTGGTTAGAAATGGCTAGTGACTCCTGGGTGCTGGTGGATCACACATTTATAATCCTAGCTAATCAGGAAGCTGAGATTTGAGGATCAAAGATGAAACCAGCCTAGGCAGGAAAGTCCACGAGACTCTTATCCCCAGTGAACCACCAAGAGGCTGGAAGTGGAGGTGTGGTTCAAGTCAATAAACACCGGCTTTGGGCAAAAAAGCCAAGCATCAGTGAGAGGCTCTGAGTTCAAGCCCCAATACTGGTGAGTGAAAGAGAAAGACAGAAATGAAGTGAGAGACAAAGGAAGAGAGGGTGACAGAGGAAGAGAGAGGGAAAGGGAGAGGGAGAGAAAGAGAAAGGAAGAGAGAAAGAGAGAGAGGAAGAGAAGAGGGAGGAAAGGAGAGAGAGAGAAGGGGAGGAAAAGTCGAAGTGCTCTGAACTTAGAAAACTCTTGAGGTGTATTTTTTTTGAGTACTGAAACATGGGTTACTTTCTTCTGGGTTGTTTTATTTTAATACAGACATTTTGCTGGGTCAGTGGCTCTCACACTTAACATCTTACCCACTCAGAAGGCTGAGATCTGAGGGTTGTGGTTCGAAGCCAGCCTGGGCAGGAAAATTTATGAGACTTTTGTTTTGTTTTGTTTTTCTGGCCCTGGAGCTTGAATTCTGGGCCTCAATGCTGCTTTTGAGCTGTTCTGCTCAAGGCTAGAGCTTTGCCTCTTGAGCCATAGCTCCACTTCCAGCGTTTTGTGGTCAATTGGAGATAAGAGTCCCATGGACTTTCCTGGCTAGGCTGGCTTCAAACTGTGATCCTCAGATCTCAGCCCCTGAGTAGCTGGAATTATAGCCATGAGCCACTGATGCCAGGCAGAGACTTTTATCTCCAATTAACTACCCTCAATCCCCCAAAAGGTAAAGTGGTGTTGTGGCTCAAGTGGTAGAGCACTATTCTTGAGCAAAGAAGCTCAGGAATAGCTCCTAGGCCCTGAGTTCAAGCCCCAGGACTGGATATGAGTGCTCCCGCGCACGCGCGCGCACACACACACACACACACACAAAATCCTAATTCCAAAAGGTACCTTGGGGTAGCATATTTTTATCTCCTATACTGGTTACTGAAAATGTAGGTGTGTACATTGCTGACTTGAGGCTAGACTTTGATAACTCTGATGGAGGAGAAATGTCTACATATCTATAGCTATTTCTATACATATATCTGTTTCTATTGAAGTATGAACACACATAATAGAAGAACTTACAATCTATCCATTCATCTTGAGATGTTTAGGAAAGTTTTCTGGTGAAACTCTCTGAGTCCATTATCTGGGGAGATGGGGGAAGAGTTCTCTTAAAGAACCAATTTACTTTATGCTTCTAGGATCATTTAGCTTGTCTACTTAACCAGTTTAATTGTGTTTGTAGATGTTGAGGAATTGGTTCATTTCTCTCTAATGGTGTGTACGTGAGCTGTCTTTTCGTCATTGTGATAAAATACTCGATAGAAACAACTTAAAAAGGAAGAAAGATTTATTTTTGGAGCATTGCTTCAGAGGCTTCTGTCTGTGTTTGGGCAGCTGTTTTTGGGTTTGGAAGGGGCAATCTTTCTTGGGGAGAGTGTTGGGTCCATGCTACTCCACTGAAGATAGCTAAGAAAAAGACTCTTGGCCCCAGTATCCCTTTCAGAAACACACCCCAGTGTGACCTCTTTTGCTCAGGGCTTTTCCACTTTGAGCCACAACTCCACTTCCGGTTTTCTGGCAGTTCATTGGAAATAAGAGTCTCACAGAGTTTCTTGTCCAGGCTGGCTTTGAACCAGCATCCTCAGATCTCAGCCTCCTGAGTAGCTAGGATTACCAGCATGAGCCATCGGCGCTCAGCTCCAACTCTTGATAGGTCTGACTTCCTAAAGGTCTGAATAGAACTTGGGTGGTGACCAAACCTTCAATATTTGGTTAAGGTGCACGTTATCAAATTAGTAAATTTGTGAGTGCCATCTTTTTCATAGCCTCTACCATCACCCTCTTAACTGCTGTGAAGTCTCTGTAGTAATTGATGTCTTCTCTTTTTCTTTGTCATTCTTGGTAGAGATTTGTTGCTTTTATTTGTATTCACATAGAAAGCAATTTTGGCTGAGTGTGGTGGTACAGTCTTGTAATCCCAGCTACAGAGGAGGAAGAGATAGGAGAACCATGGTTCAAGGACATCTATCCAAGGCAAAAAAAAAAAAAAAGTCCCCCTCAAACAAAACAAAACAAAACAAAAAGAAAAGCTTTATCCTATCTTAAAGAACAAGCCAGGCATGGTGATACACGTCTATAGTAATCAGGAGGTAGAGGTAGAAAGATCATGATTTAATGCTGTTCTAGACAAAAGTGCCGGATCTATCTAAAACTAAAACTAAAGCAAATAGTAATGGGGATAGCTGGACACTAGGGGCTTATACCTGTAATCCTAGCTACTCAGGAGGCTGATTTCTGAGGATCATGGTTCAAAGCCAGTCCAGGTGGGAAAGTCCATGAGATTCTCATCTCCAATTAACTACCTCAAAACTGGAAGCGGTGCTAGGCTCAAGTGGTAGAGTGCTAGCCTAGAACAAAAAAGCTGTGGGACAACACCAAGGTCCTAATTTCAAACCCCAAGGCTGAGATCTGAGGATTGCTGTTCAAAGCCAGCCCAGGCAAGAAAGTCAGTGAGACTTTTATCTCCAATAAACTACTACGAAAAAGCTGGAAGTGGTGCTGTGGCTCAAGTGGTAGAGCAATAGCCTTGAGCAGAAGAAGCTCAGAGATAGGGTCCAGGCCCTCAGTTCAAGCCCAGAACAGGGGAAAAACAACAATTAAAAAAAATCAAAAACCAAGAAAATTCCCACTTTTCCTTTAGAAGGTGGTAGGGCACTGGCCAAACATATGTGAAGCCCTGGGTCTAACCCTCAGCAGTACATGTAAAATTTTTAAATTTCTTTTCCTTTTTTTTTTTTTTGACATGTTCTATTATCTTACTTATTTAGAAGTACATTGCTTAATTTCTCGATGTTTGATGGTTTTTCTTTTACGTCTCTCTCTTTTAAAAAAAATTTCATCAGAGAATGTGCTTATATATTCTCCATCACATTAGATATTTTGAGATTTATTTTACACATTGAATATGCTTATAAATATTTCATAGATTTTGGGGTAAAATGTCCACATAGTTTGGGTTGTTTGTAGTGTGAGGCATTGAATCCAGGGTCTTGAGCATGCTCGAGAAACATTCTACCTCCGACACTATGCCTCCAACCTTTTTTGTATGTATTTAATTAATTAATTAATTTATTTATTATTATTTTCTTTGTTGGTTGTGGGGCCTGAACTTTGGGCCTGGGTGCTGTCTCTCAGCTCTTCAGCTCAAGGCTAGAGCTCTACTACTTGAGCCACAGTGCCACTTCCAGCTTTTTCTGTTTATGTGGTGCTAAGGAATCGAACCCAGGGCCTTGTGCATGTGAGGTAAGCACTCTACCGCTGAGCCAGCTTCCCAGCCTAGACACATTTATTTGTATACATACACAAATGTTAAATGCTACTGGTGGATTGTATCTGTCAGTTCTTTAATGTCGTTGATAATTTTCTAACCATTCTGTAAGTTTTTAGTACATTTTTTACTGTAAAAATACTGTATAGAGGGGTTACAGTTAGGTGAGCAAGGTAATGAGTACATTTCCTATCAAGCATTGTTGCCTCTTTCTACTATCCGTTTTCCTTCTATCCCCTACTATCCCTTCCCCTACCTCCACAACTCTCCCCGCCCCCCGCCTAAATTTTAAATTTCATTTTTCAACGTAGTGCCTTGGACTTATCATTGTTACAATGGGTCAACCAGTATCCCTATTTAAGCATTTTGTTTTTTTCCCTTCCCCTCCCCAAATTAGAGAAATGTATATACAAGATGCACACCGCCGCTATGTCAGGTGTTTAAGTGGAACTTTCCAATTCCCAAATGGTCGTTGTGATCATTTACCAGTTTCTGACTTGTTTTCAGTAGGTGTTTGCATTCTGCATTGCATGAACTTTTCGTTTGGCACGTTTTTATTTGAGATGCCTGTCTCTCTCATTGAGTGATCTTTTTGATTGTCACTTGATGATCCTTTGCATCACAAGCCATGTTTTTTCCCCTCACATTCCACTTCATGAAATATTATCATACATACATTAATTGCTTAAAATCAATGTTTCATGTCATGTTGGTTTCCCACAATTTTGCTTTCAGTTTATCTAGGTTAATTTTTGCAGTGAAGTTCTTGTAGAACATGTATTGTTGAGTCATGATTACTTCAGATCTTTCAGGTATTGTGTTTATAAGCTATTTATATTTAAAGTAATTATTAATTGAATGTAATGATTAATTATGATACTATTATAATTAATATTAATTATAGGGTCTAGTCAGCTCAAGAAGTCTTCCTATCCATTTACCTATTTAGTTCAACTGCTAATTCCTTTACTGTCTCTGTGTTTTGTAGACTGCTCAGTTTTTAAAAGCCTGTCTTCAATCCTCCGTCTATCTTCTGGCATCTTCTCTGTTATTGCTCCTAATTGGTCATTTTTAATCTTCTTAACATTACATATGCTATAATTTTCATTTCTGTATTCTGACTATTTCTTTCAAGAGAAATTAACAGTAGGTGTTTTTCTAACTTAATTTTTTCTTACTAAAGTTGTTTTGTGAGACTTCATAGAAAAGTAGACTTGAAAGTAGTACTTCCATTACTTATCACTCATTCCTGTTTTTATTTCCCTTCATATGGGTAACTTAATTACATCTTATGATTCCATCTTGATTTACATATAGTGCTTTTCAAGATATAGTTTGGTATTAAAAATTATAGTTACTATAAGAATTACCATACACTCAATTAAATCAAAACTCTCCTGATGTTTGAGTCAAGCGCTCTACCACTTGAGCCACAATTTCCACTTCCTGTGTTCTGAGGGTTTATTGGAGATAAGAGTCTCATGGACTTTCCTTCTGGGGCTAGCTTACTCCTCAGATCTCAGCCTCCTGAGTAGCTAGGATTACAGGTGTGAGCCACCAGAGCCCAGCTAAAATAATACATTTACTTGAGCTTTGTGGCCTGTTGAGGAGGGAGAGACTGCCTAAGAAGAATAAGATATTTCATAGGAGAAAATATCAAATACGCTTTTGTGTTTGTGTGTGTGTGTGTGTGTGTGTGTGTGTGTGTATGTGTGTGTGTGTGTTACAGACATGCCAGTCCTGGAGCTTGAACTCAGGGCCTGGGCACTGTCCCTGAGCTTTTGTACTCAGACCTAGCACTCTACCGCTGGAACTATAGCTCCACTTCTAGCTTTTCTGGGTAGTTGTTTGGAGACAAGAATCTCATGGACTTTCCTGCTCAGGCTGGCGTTGAACCATAACCCTCAGATCTCAGTCTCCTGAGTAGCTAGCATTACAGGCGTGAGCCATGAGCACTTGGCAAAGGTAATCACATGGCAGCAACCACGACTCAAACAAATATGCATTCAGTGTAAACTTTTAGAAAAGAAGAGAGGAAGGCTAAACAGGATTCCAGGGTCTGGGCACAAAACAACCCCATGCTGACAGACTGCTTTGTTTTTGATTGTGTGGTCAGGAAAGCCAGTATAGTAGCCTGACCCTGATGTACTTTTATTTAAAAGTGAATTTACTTCTTATTGAAACAAAACAAGATTTTCCAGAACATATCTCCGTGCTAGAGTTAACTCGCTTTCCCTGTGATGGGGGTCGAGTGAGAGCATGTTCCCACTGGAGGCTAAAGAGTCTAGCCCAGGGAAATGAGTACTACTTCTATTTCGAGGAGGTTTTATCCCTCTCTTCCTTTCTCCTCCCCATCCCTCGCCTCTCTACTCCTCTCCCCTTTCATCTCTCTCTCTTTGGTTACTGAGACAGAATTTCACTATGAAGCTCAGGTTTGCCTTGACCTCTGGTCCTCCTACTTCAATCTCTCAGTGGAATTACAGTCAGGTCCTACCCCAAGTGGCTCTCTTCCTTTTCCATCTTCTTCTTGCCCTTATCTCTTCCTCAGCTTCATATTTCTCTTCCTTCTTCCCCTCCTTTTCTTCCTCTTCGATCTTCTTTCCTTCCCTCCCTCCCTCCCTCCCTCTCTCTCTCTCCCCCCTCCTCTCTCTCTCTCTCTCTTCTCTCTCTCTTCTTCCCTGCCTATCCTGGGGCTTGAACTCAGGGCCTGGGTGTGGTCTCCGAGTTTCTTTTGCTCAGGCTAACAACAGCACCACTTCTGCATAGTTTATTGGAGATGAGAGTCTCATGGACTTTCCTGCCAGGGGCTAGCTTTAAACTCCAAACCTCAAATCTCAGCTGCCTGAGTAATTATGACTACAGGCATCAACCACCAGCACCGGCTCTCTTGGGGGAGAGGATCTCATTATATAGCTCAGGCTTGCCTGGAACTTATGGTTTATGGTCCTCCTACCCCAGTCTCCCTGTGGAATTAGTCTTGTACCATAACATGTGCCCCTCCCCTCCCCTTCTCTCTTCTTTCGTCCCCTTCCCTCCTCTCCTCTCCTCACCCCTCTCCTCCTTCCTCCTTTCCCCTTTCTCTTCTTTTCCCTCCTTCCCCCTTCTCTTCTTTTCCCTCCTTTCTCTTCTTCCCTTTCTCTTCTTCTCCCTCCTTCCCCCCTTCTCCCTCTTCTAGACCTTTGTGTCTAGTGCCTTTGCTTCTTCTAAACACAGAACTAGCAATGACAAATAGGATGAATGTTTTACCAGCTGCTCTATGACCATTCTTCTCAGAGGTCGCAGCAGGTACCATTCAGGGTAATGCGTTGGCCGATGCGGGCTATTCCGCAGATTCTGACCTGTCAGATTTAATTTACATGGGGCAGCTGTGGCTCTTCTCCTGCTTAAATCCCTTCAGCCCCGGGGGGGGGGGGGGGGGGTGGAACTCTGTAGGCCATGTGAGAAACACCAGCACATCACTCATCCCACATTGGGAGTTAACACGAAATAAAACATGGAAATCACACCGGTGTTTCTGGTCTGGATCTATGAATGGAGAGATCAGGCATTTGTGTCCTGTCAGGTACGCATCATGTGTTTGAAACCCGTGGCTGAAACACCGCAGCAACTGAGAGTCTTTAACAGAGCTGGTATTCTGCCTTGTCTCCAGGAAGGGAAGGAAGGCTCTGTATCCACTGTAGGAGAGTCAGTACCATTCTTCCTCCAAGGGCTTGATGTATTGCCTGCCTCCCGTGCCAGGTTCTCCTTCTGCTTCTGTTGTGGAAGCAGCCAGGGCTGCTGTGTGAATGATGGATGTGTTGGAGTCCCCGTACAACTTCACAGAAGCTGGCCTTGGTCAGGGGTGGGGGTGGGGGAGATGGCTCTGTGCTAGAGTACTGGGCTGACATTCACAGCAGTAAGCTCCCCTTCTCCCCCCCCCCCAATTCTAATCTCAAGAGGATGAGATCTGAGGATTGCGGTTCAAAACCAGCCTGGGGAAGCAAAAATCTGTGAGACTCTTCCGTTCACCAAACTACCAATAAATAAATAAATAAATACCAGAAGTGGATCTGTGGCTCAAGTGGTAGAGTGCTGAGCCTTAAGCACAAAGCCCCAGGACTAGGCACACATACAATAAAATCAAATTCTTGGGATGGATTTGAGCTTTAATTTACTGTGCTCCTCTCTGCTCCATTTATCCCTTCCTAAATTAAAAAAAAAAATCTCCCTAATGAATCTCCAGCTTTGCCTTGTTGATGTTGTCCACATCCTCGGCTCCTTTGGGCTGTCTCCAGTGTTTGGAGTTCATCCTTGGTTTATGAAACACAGAGGCCATAGACAACTTTCTCCATGCATCTCCCCTGGAAGAATTTACCTCAGCCCAAACAAGGACAAAGTAGAGAGGAGGAACAGAGCGAGGTCTTGTCTTTAGCCTTTGTCTGCTGTTTGCCTGACTGCATCCACCTTGATTCCAAAGGAAGAGTTTAAAAAGACATGGTTCTTGTTTTGGAATTCCTACTGGGGAGGGGGGCCCACAGAAATGTGTTGTGTCCCCAGGATCTATTAGCTGGCAGGCACAGCCTCTGTCCCTCAAATTGTAAGAAGAGAGATAAGGAAATACTCAGCAGAGGCCAGATTGTAGATGTCAGTGTAAGGTACAAAGGATGCCCTCGGAGTACAGGAAAATAAACACCTCATCTCATTCATGTGGGGGAGTAGAGAGACAGACAGACAGACAGACAGACAGACAGACAGACAGAGAGAATGAGAGAGAGAGAGAACAAACACCAGGATTTCCTCTGATTCCTCTAGAACGTTCCTCTTCCTGTCTCAGCTCCCACACGCAGCCAGCCTCTGTTTTTTGTTTTTGTTTTTTGTCAGTCATGGGGTCTGATCTCTGGGCCTGGGTGCTGTCCCTCAGCTCCTCAGCCCAAGGCTAGCGCTCTACTACTTGAGCCACAGTGCCACTTCTGGCTTTTTCGGCTTATGTGGTGCCGAGGAATCGAACCCAGGGCCTCAGGCATGCAAGGCAAGTGCTCTACCACTGAGCCACCTTCCCAGTCCCAGCCCCTGTTTCATGAATGTGAAAACAAGTGAATTTAGTCAAACGGAGTGTTTATGGAGATAGTGTCCCCACTTCCCTGCCCCGCCGTGGGAGATTTGTACCTTTGAGCTCTTGACATTTTCATGTTTCTCTGTCTGCCTTGCATGTCCGAGCTGCGTGCATCGCATGTATTATATTCTTCCCTCACACACAAAGACACAGATGCACACACGTTCCCGCATGAACACTCATGCACACATACCCATACTCCCAGACATGAACATTTATGTTCATGCATATGGATTTGTATGCTTGTTCTCATATTGATAATCCAAAATGACAGAGAATCATGCTTCAGGAATGTAGTTGATGATGAGAGATGACACTCATATTTTTCTTTTTTTCTTTTTTTTGGTCAGTTGTGGGGCCTGAACTCTGGACCTGGGCGCTGTCCCTCAATTCTTCAGCTCCAGGCTAGCACTCAACCACTTGAGCCACTGTGCCACTTCTGGCTTTCTTTTCTTTTACTTATGTGATGTTGAGGAACCAAACCCAGGGCCTCAGGCATGGAAGGCAAGCACTCTACCACTGAACCACCTTCCCTTCCCAGCCTTCATATTTTTCTTAATGGGTGAATGTGGCCAGAGAGAATGCTACCCACATTCAATGTGTGTCTCAGAGAATATGTCAGCAGCAGGCCAACTGCACACGAACAGTGTGTGTGTGTGTGTGTGTGTGTGTGTGTGTGTGTGTGTGTGTGTGTGTGTGTGTGTACACCAAACCTGGGGCTTGAAGTTAGGGCCTGGTCACTGTCCCTGATCTTCTTTTTTGCTTAGGACTAGCAGTCTAACCACTTGACCCCCAGCTCCTCCACTTCTTGAATTTCACTGATTAATTGGAGATGAGAGTCTTGTGGACTTTCCTGCCTGGGCTGGCTTCGATCAGTGATCCTCAGATCTCAGTCTCTGGAGTAGCTAGGATGACAGGCGTGAGCTACCTCATATGGCCATCGCTGGCATTTTCCAAGTCAAGTAAATACCGCTTGAGTGGGAGCAATGGTGCTCCCCAAATGCTGAAGACAGCACCCTGTGAAGACCCTGAAGATGTCCCTCCCGGGCCACAGCATCTCTGGGAGGAGCCAAGGGCCAGGATGCCACAGGAGCACCTTATGTACCAAAGGTCATTGTGTCATTGCACTGTTATAGCACCAGAAGCCAGGCTATTTCCACTCCGTCCTTTTTCTCTAGATCTCAAAGATGCACATTCAAGATGCCTCCTGAAGGACCCCTTCCCTACTTTCCAAAAGGTAGAAGTCAAAGAAAGACTCAAAGAAAAAAATACCAGAACCCACCTTAGCATGGAGGGGAAGGAGGAGGTGTATGTGTTTGTTGTTATGGCAACCAGAGCTCAAAAGGCCTGGAAGGAAGTGAGGGAATCCCACAGCTGCTGGGCTGTGCATGCTGAGCCTCTCCATCCCCAAAGTCTGCAACTCATCCCTTCCCAGAGGACCAGCAAGCCCATCCCTAGCATCCCAAGCCCATCTTCCTCAGTGTGTGGAGCCTTCCCTGGGAATTAAGCAAATGCCCTGTGTGCCCAGAATTACAGGGTTGAGCTAGTGCTCAGAAATACTCATGGATTACCCCCCAAGAAATAATGAGAGATTCAATCACATTCTCTTGGCAATACTCTTTTCTCAGATGTATTTTGCAACTCGGCCTTTTCCTTCCCTTCCCTCCCCTCTTCATTCCGCTCCCCTCCTCATTTCCCTCTCTTCCCTTTCCTTCCCTCCCTTCTCCTCCCTTCTCTTCCCTTCTCCTCCCATTCTCCTCCCCTTCTCATTCCCCTCCCCTTTCCTTCCCTCCTCTTTGAGCCTTGAAGTACCAGAGCAGCCCTTAGTGCCCAGTAGTAGCTGCTGTGGCTCCAATGCTCCATCTCTGCTGTCTTGCTGGTTAATTGCTTTCTTCTGTTCCTTCCTGTATCTCACAGCAGCTAGTTAGCACGGTCTATTCTTACTTCCTCTGCACCTAATTGGTGTTTCTAAGCCTCTGGCAGCCTGAACCTCAGGAAAAAGATATCAAATCTTTACTAAGATGAATATGGAGCTGAGTGATTCAGCCTCATGGATAGCAGGGCCCTCTTTGCCGGCCTTGCTGCGCATGCACCATGCAGAAGAGGTGTTCTACAAAGCCCTCCTGCATCTGCCTCCAGACGCCCGGATCTCACCAGGCTATCGCAAGATCGCTTCAGTAAAGGCCATGATTTGTCATTTAAATAACTTCCATACAGTGAAGATAAAGCTGAAATGGTTTGACCATCGCTTGAGCATCTGTCATTCCGGATGGGCTAAACAGGACATTTGCTGTAAGAGAAAGATAGTTTAAGGGACCAGGTCATAGGAGAACTGTAAACACCCTGCCTACAAGTAACCCAAGGCGACTCAATTCAATGACTCCTATGACAGAATACAGATGGAATGCTAAATGAGTACTATGGGAAGCTAAACGTGCAGCCTATTACTCGATAACTCTGCACAGAAAATGTTTTCAGACTATACCTTGAAATACAGCTATGTAAGTATGCTAAAAAAACAAGTGGAGCTGTGACTCAAGAGATAGTGGGGGAAAAAGCAAAGAAAGAGTGCCCCAGTTCAAGCCCCAGTTCTGGACACAACAAACTTTCTGATAACTCCTTCCACAAAGCAGTTTATGAATGCAGTGTGTCTTGATCAGCATCAACCCTTTCAATGTTCTCATTCCTCCCATACCACTCCTTCCCTTCCTTTTCTTAATTTTTAGGCTACATAAATGAGGTGTTTCTTGTTGTTGTTGTTGTTTGCTATTTAACGAAGTGGTTTATGTATACAATGCATCTTAATCTGGGTCATACCTTCAATATCTTCACCTCCCTTCAGCCCACCTCTTCCTATCACTTTGCCATTCTTGTTTTAAGGAATTTCCCCATAATTAATATTATTTGTTAAAGCAGGTGTAGAGAAATGCTTCTATTGGAGGACCTGAACAAACTCTTTTCCACAATAACTCTTCCTGATTACAGAGTCATTAACAATAAAGAAATATGGTTCTTTTCTTCTTTCTTTCTTTCTTTTTTTCTCTCTCTCTTTCTCTCTCTTTCTTTCTCTCTCTCTCTCTCTCTTTCTTTCTTTCTTTCTTTCTTTCTTTCCTTCTTTCTTTCTTTCTTTCTTTCTTTCTTTCATCAGTCATAGGGCCTGAACTCTGGGCCTGGGTGCTGTCCCTCAGCTCTTCAGCTCAAGGCTAGCACTCTACCACTTTAGCCACAGTGCCATGTCTGGCTTTTTCTGCTTATGTGGTGCTGAGGAATTGAACCCAGGGCCTCATGCATGCAAGGCAAGCACTCTACCACTGAGCCACTTTCCCAGCCTGAAATATGGTTATTTCATGTGTCATATGGGAGGCTTTTTTTTGGTCATGATTAGTCTATAATAAGAAATACTGACATGATTTATAGGTGAAGCATTATTTAGATTTTCAGTTGCAGGAAACTGAACATGTTTTGTTGTTCATTTTTTTTCTTTTTTCCCCATATTTTTCACTGAAAAATATTGAGGTGTCCTTCATGAGTGACATTCAAAGAGCAATATTTGCTCATACTTACAGCTATTAATTAAGAAGAATTAGAATAGGCTGTAACTGGATAAGGTCTTTTATTAAAAAAGACAATTAAAGTCATACAGATATTTGGAGGTAATTTTCCTCCTGATGGATGCAGAAGTAGATTTGTTTTCTCCCTGGTGACCTTTATTTGATTAAATTCCATTTCATTTATTTCGTATTTTTCTGTCAGCACTGGGGCTTGAACTCACCATCATGACATTTTCCTTTAGCTTTGTTTTAGTCGAGACTCTACGTCTTGAGCTACACTGGTGGCTTTTTCCTGGTTAATTGGAAATAAGAATCTCTCAGCTTTGTCTCTCTTGGCTGGCAGCCTCCTGAGTAGCTAAGATTACAGGCGTGAGCTACCCGTACCCAGCTTACAGTGACTTTTATTTTAGATGTTGACCTGCTTCCTTGTGGGCAGACTGCCATCCACAGAAGGAAGCTTCCTCTTCTCAAACTTCTGAGAAGAAAGTCTGAAGCCCAGTGAGTTCCTGGTGCATTCACTACTTATGGTACCTTACCTAATTATCTTTAAACACCAAAGTGTATCACCCATCATATTATGAAGGTGTTGGGTGGAGGGATTAGGGTTATGTAAGTCAAGTCATGAGTACATTTCTGTTTGGATAATGTCACTCCTTCCCTCGCTCTCTCACAGTTTTTTCCTCCTGTCCCCACCTACAAGTTGTAAAGTTCATTTTCACATAGGGTCCAGTGAGGCTCATTGCTGCACTTGTTCACCCTCTGTCCCTCCATTTTTGTGTCTTCCCTTATTCCCCTGAAGACATGAACAAACAAACAGGACAAAGATAAAAGAGAACAATAAAAGAACAAAAAACTCTTGTTTCCATTTCCCAGAGTTCCTTTCGCTAAATAATTATTTTATATGGTCAGATGCACATAGGCACTGTGTCTTTTCTGTTCCTTTCCTAACAATAACCTTTGGTCTCACTGTGGATCACATGATTTAAAAACAAAAAAGACTTGTGGAAGTTAGAAAACCATAGCAAAAGAGAGAGAAAGGAAGGAAGGAAGGAAGGAAGGAAGAAAGGAAGGAAGGAAGGAAGGAAGGAAGGAAGGAAGGAAGGAAGGAAGGAAGGGAAGGAGGGAGGGAGAGAGGGAGGGAGGGAGGGAAGGAGGGAGGGAAGGAGGGAGTGAGGGAGGAAGGGAGAGAAAGAGGGAGGGAGGGAGGGAGGGAAGACAAAGGAAAATTAAGGTAAGACAGAGTGACTAAGTCACAGCTAAATTTTAGTTCTAAAATCCCCCCAAACGTTGCCTGATTCTAACTCGTTTTCATCCAGGTAGATTCTGGGAGTTTTCCGGGGATCACAGCAGATGATCTGGATGCACAGGCTATAGGAGTCGGGGGCAGAGAACATATGCTTTTCTATCAAACGCTGACCTAAATTACATTTCCAATTGCCTCTGTAATTTTTGCCTTGTTAGAACCGAGTGCTGTTCTGCAGAATGTTTAAATCACCCTTAATCATTTTTCCCTTGTGTGTGTCTGGAGAAATGGAGTCTGTTTTAGCTTCATCAATTTTCCTTTTCCTCTCTCTGGCTCTTAAGGTATTCAAACTCCAAGGTCAGAAAAATGACCTTGCCTGTCCAGACGGCAACTAAAAGATGAACAAAAATGCTGGGTTTTTTTTTTCTCTTCCTATTCCAAGTAAAGCCATGCAGTCTTTTTTTTCTTCTTCTTCTTCTGATTGTCTCCCAATGTGGGGACAGTGCTGATCTATTGACTCTGGAGATAGCAAACAAATGGTTTGGGTTTTCCTGAGCCAAAGTTCTATATTCTTTCCTAAAATCTCCTTATCATGTTTTGTTTTGCCTTCTTTTTTTTTGTCTTTTGCCCTCCTCATTTTCCTGCTGGGGAAGCTTGTTTAATTTCAGCATTCAGTGGAAAACTTCCCAAAGTGCCTTATGCTTTTTGTGGGCTGTACTAGGAGCAAGTACTTTCCTTCAGCTTGGAGACTGGCCAATGGGGACTGGAATTTGCCTAGGTTTGGACAAAAACGCCATCATTTACTGGCCTATTAGCCAAAGAGAGGAGGGTGTGGGAGGGCTCCCCAAACATGTAAACTGGAGCTATTAGAAGAAATGTGCTTTGCAGCTTAGAAAACTTCAAAAGGGTGCTTGGAAGATTTGCTACCGCAAAACCTCTGTCTCATTAGTGGGATGATGGCTAACAAGTCCTACATCCTACATGGAGCTAACTTTCTAGTCTGTTGTCTTGGTGGGTAGCATGCTTTGGTTCCCCTTCTACTGGTGAAGTGGCAGAGAAATGGTCTTTCTACCTTTGGTCTTTTAATTGACCCCATCGAAAGCCTCAAATATTCTTGATGATTTGCTTATCTTAGAAACTTCTTAAAAAGATATTTTATTGTTTGTTTTGTCAGTCTTGGGGCTTGAACTTAGGGCCTGGGTGCTGTCCCTGAGCTCTTTTGCTCAAGGCCAGCACTCTACCACTCTGAGCCACAGCACCACTTGCAGTTTTCTGGTCGTTCATTGGAGATAAGAGTCCCATAGACTTTGCTGCCCAGGCTGACTTCAAACCATGATCCTCAGATCTCAGCCTCCTGAGTAGCTAGGCTTACAGGTGCAAGCTGTTGGTGCTGGCTCTATAAAGATTTAAATGATCATTTAAACTACATTTGTATCCATTCTTCCTCCATACCTTGGTGCATTTGATACTTCGCACATAGGCATGGCCACCGTCCCTTTGCTTGGGCCATAGGTGGCTTGCTAGCCTTTGAGCTCGTCTTTGAGTTCTGAGAAACAGAACTTAATGGGGCCAAAATCCAGCAACTTTACTGTTGTCTTAGATGCCTGGGAACGTTGCTGGGTTATTCCTCTGTGATCCTGGCATTTGTTCACAGGACTCGATCTGTTTGTGAGATGATGTCCTTATCTCCATGCATCCTAGTTCAATTTAGACTTGTTCCTTAAATCGAGTACATGGGTGTGGATTTTTTGTCTTGCTGAGACTGAGTTTAGAGAAAATCAATTCTTTTAGATGAACATCATCTAAGAACTGTTCACAGCAGAGAGACTCAGGACACAGCCGGCATTTATCAGTTCTCCGTTGATGCAGGTGAGGAATATAACCAAGCAGAGAAACAGGCGGCTTCATTCTTTTTAAAGCACAAAGACAGAGGACCGGCCGTTATAATCCTTGACATCTCTGAAAGATAACCACCCTATCAACAAACAGCTCTCACCACTCACATCCTCTGATATCCTGCTTATTTCCTGGGGAAGGCCTCTGTGCTGGCTGAAAGTCAGAGGTTCCCTGAGGACAGACACTCGGTCTCATTGCATAGCATTTCCCAGTGCTTCGCATTCCGATCACCTCTCCCGAGAGCCCCTTCCAGCCTCTCGGTACAGTAGAGGGGCACTCTGGCTCAGCATGGCACCAGAGCTAGGATGGGCAAGTTAGGAGAGGGACCACACGTTCCATCTGCCCTGGAGAGATTCTGTAATTACGTGCAAGAAATAAACTGACACTAGTAGGCAGAACCATTTTAATTAGTGGCGTCCACGTGGGAGACCCACAACATGCTAGCTTCCATAAAGAGCTGCAGTGTGGGATGCAGACCGGGAAGGAGTAGGGCCTTGGGGACCTTGGAGTTTGTAGTGGTGGTGGGGCAAGGACAAGGGAAGAGGGTAACGGATGGTGATCACAGCCTGCCCTGCTAAGCGGATGAAGCGTCTCAGGGAATCTATGGCTAGCACTTCAGAGCAACCCTGCTCTTTTCCCATTGCTACAACAGAGGCCTGACTCATGATGTTGATTTCCTGTAGAAATACAGATTGCTTCCAAACAAAGCACTTTTCAGAGCTAGTTCTGCATCTCTAACTTCTCATAATAGCCAACATAAAAGCTTGTAAAATAGTCTATGTGAGGCAACACAGCCTGCTCTGAAAGTCATAGTTTCCTCTTGTGCTCTGAGCCACAATACAAGGTCAACACTTAAAGAATTCTGAATTCTAAGGCATCCTGTGCATGCTCATGCGTGCATGTGTGCATGCGTACGTGTGTGAGTGTGTGTGTGTGTTGTGAGCATACCAGTTCTGATGCTTGAAACCAGGGCTTTGCACTGTCCCTTGGTTTTGTGGTTTAAGGCTGGTGGGACTCTACTACTTGGACCACACCTCCACTTCTGCCTGTTTTGCTGGTCAATTGGAAATAAACATCTCTCAGATTTGTCTTCTGGGGCTTCGAATTAGAATGGTCAGATCTCAGTCTCCTGAATAGCTAGAATTTACAGGCAAGATTCACCAACTCTCCAGGTAAAGGATTCTGAAACAACTTATTTTAATCAAACACATGCCCGTGAGAATACATTACAAGGGCTCTTCTAGCTGTGAGGTAAAGGAGGTGACCAGCCCTGAGTGTCATGCTTCACCAGATGTGTGAGAAAACCAAGCATATAGCTAGAATCTAAGTGTGGCTGGCCTCTGTTTTCTCTCTTCTCCAAGGTGAGATGTCCCTCTCTGTGATAATTAGGTGATAAAACTGTGACACATTCGATGCTGCTACTCGGACACACATCCCTGGGACAATTCTATAAATGTGTTAGAGGCCTACTTGGTGGCGGTTGCCTTTTGCATTCTTTTGTCCACCCATCTTAGTTCATGCGGGCACGGTGCTCCACACATTGTCCATGAAGCAAAGTCATGACAAAAAGATCAGACATATGGAGCTCGTGGGACCCAGTGCCCACAACTAATGGCTGTCCACCAATCCAGGCAGAATTTCTGTTTCTCAGTGATGCTGCCTCCAGCTTGCCACTGGACATTTTGCCACACAACCCTTCTCAGTTTGCGATGGAAGACTGTTTTGAAGCGCATTTGCCTTTCAAGTGTCTTTTGTGTAGAATCCTCCCCGTGCGCTTCCAGAAGCTGACCATCACCTGAATGGAAGTTGGGCCTCTGAGATCATCAACCCGTGTCAGCGCCCTCCTCGTACCACCTGTGGGTGTGATCCTCTGATTGCTTTGAATGCAGGGCCACAAACAAACCAGATATAGGTGAGGCCTTGGTAACAGCTGTACATGGGAGTTTATTACGTCACGTGACACATCTATTCTTCAATAGCACCTGAAGCATTTGCTGTAGACGTCTTGAGAAATGTGTAACCAGAGTCTTCGTCCAGAGGCAGAACTCTAGAGATGCCAGTGCATGAAGGCTGGCCATGTGCCCCGATAAGTCAAATAAAACATGGGCGCCACCGTCTAGGACTGAGAAAGGAGATTTTTATTAACCTACCTGACACATAGAGGAAGAAGGCAGGAAGCTGAACGATGTGCTTATGTTTTTGAGTCAAGAGAAGAGTGACTCACTTGAGTGAGTGTTCTGTAAAACCCTCTTTCCCAATGACCCATTCTGCGAGAACGTGAGTTCCCTGTGTTGTCTCAAACAGCTAACATGGAAGACATCTTCACACGGCAGAATAGATGATGCCCCAAGGAGTGGAATTTGGGTGGCATCATTACCCTGAGCTATAGGGAAGAAAACACATTAATTTTGTTCTCTGGTCTTCATGTGCTCCTCGCTGGCACTTTCTATTTTAAAAGAGATTAACCAGTGAACAACAAACAGAAATACACAGACAGTACCACAAAGATGTGCCAAAAAAAAAAAAAATCCAGTTCTCAAAGGAATTACTTAGGTTTCAAGCTTAAATATTGTTGTTCTCTGGAACAAAGAAAGAAGGAGATGGGGGAAAGCTGCTTATCAGGAAAAAAATAAACAAGAAACGCGGAGCAGTAAGAGTGAAGTTGGTTGCAAAGCAACTTAAGTGGGTGCTTTTCCTTTGACAATCATTAAAGATGTAGGGGTGGTTTTGCTTGTTTGTTTTTCTGGATACAGAGCAGGAAACCTTACACATGAAGATTTCCTTCAAAGAATTTCTCATATGGATTTCTCTTCCAAGATAGGAACTTTTCAGGGCTGCTTCTGTGTTTGCAGCTTCTTCAGAATGACCCTTCAGTTTTGAAAGAGGAGCATCTGGCCTCACACTGTTATTGTTTGGGATGGCAGATCCTGAACCCCTGCTCAACCTTCACAATTTTGCATCAACTGTTTCATTTGCCTGGAAACACCCCAACAGAAAAAAATATGCTAATAAGTACTGAGACTCAGACGTGCATAGATGAAGCCAGAAGCATCTAGTTGGAGTTTTCATGGATAGCTAGGGAAGTACACCCTGAATTATTCATTTCAACTTTCTTGCATACACTGAATGCAAATGTGGGCACTTCAAGGGCTAGTGAGGCCTAAGAGCTGTCATGAGGGGCATGAATCTCCTTTCAGGTGCTTGTGCGTTCTTTTCTCTATAAGTGTTTCAGGGCCCAGTTCTGAATGGAGAAGGATTTAAGGAGGTCAACCCCTGGCTTCTCAGATGGAGATGCTTCCAGATTGGGAGCTGCTAAACTGGACCTTGTAAGCGGGCGTCCCTCAATAGCTCTGACTGGCATATGGGCTGCTTCAGAAAAGCAAAGCAAACACCATTGTTGACCCAAATGATAAATGGGAACAAGGCTAAGTTCACCAAAACACCAGCAAGTACAAGAGGCAAATCGTGACACAAAAGAAATATGAAGCCATCTGTTGTATTAAGCATCATTTTTTTTAAAAAAAGAAAAGCCAAGGTGGACATTTTTAAAATCAGCTGTATTAACTTACTTTCTGCTAGCTGCATCCATAAAACTTTGGTAGGATGTTTTGCAGTGAGGAACATTTTTGTCCCACCTGGATACTATTATTGATAACTAACACTTGAGATACTACGGCTCGATCAACTGCTGTGTGTGTGTGTGTGTGTGTGTGTGTGTGTGTGTGTGTATACATGCACGCACATACCTGCTAGTACTAGGGCTTGAACTCCTTCGGTTTTTGTATTCAAGGCTACTGTCCTTCCACTTGAGCCCCATATCTCTTTCCAGATTTTCAATTGCTAATTGGAGATAAGAGTCTCCTAGACTGATCTGCCAGGAATGGCCTTAGACCATGACCCTCAGATCTCAGCCACTTGAGTAGTAGGTTTACAGGCATGAGACACCAGTGCCCAGCTCCATTCAATGAATTTTTTTTTTTTGAGCAAGGCAGGGATATTCTTCATCTGGAAAAATAAAGGCCGGGAGGTTACAATAGTACCTACTTTAGAGGGTCTCTGTGAGGATTAAGTGAATTAGTCACGTTTCACAGTAGATTTAATTATGTTCATACTAATTCTGCTTGGCTTGTACGGCCCTGAAGCGCACTGTAATATTGCAATTATATCTGAGATGAAAGAAGGCGGGAGAGACTTGGGGAGAAGAGCTAATTCAAAGGTTTGGAACTTAGAGATTTGTACCGGAGCTGATAGGAAAAACTATCCTGAGGTTCCACATTCCATAAACAGCAATCACGACCCATTTACCTCTCCATTTTGCTTTTGATACTTTTTTTTACCTTTGTGATACACAAGACCTCAGGAATTAAGAATTCAGGCATCGAAAGGAAAGGTGTCTCCAAACTTCCAGCCATTCATTTTGTTTAAGCAGATAATATAGTTGGAGACCATGTTGACCTGACCATATCACAGGTCAGAGAAATAATATTGTGAGATCACACCAATCAAATCAGGCTACACCTGCTCTAATCTGTGTAACTGAGGTAAATGATGGAGGGAAAAAAAAAGAAAACTATACAACCAACCCCATGTTTTGTGGTTTTAACAGACTAAGCAACGATGACTTTTTTATTCAGCCTGGGCTCTCATTCTCTTTCTTGTTTGCAGACAAATCAGACATGATTTGTGTAAGATTTTGTTTCCCTTGACAGACACAGCAGTGATCCCTGGAGTTAGCAGTCGCTTGACTAATATGCAGATATTTATCTGAAATTCCAAAGAACATCTTGCATCACGAAAATCTTGTGCTGTGCTAACATGGACAAATTATGACCAACTCAAAGGCTTCAACATCCGTCATGATTATTTGCACCCCTTTCTTCAAGCAAAAAAACAAACATACCAAAACTAGAATCCTGGCATTACAAGAGCGTTGGTTAAATATGGAATCTTTCAAAAGCCAGTTAAGTTTGTCAACACATGTTGAGAACTTGGGAGGAATGTAAGATCAGAGGGGAGGCTTTATTTTAAAAAGCAGTTTGTGAACAGAGAGCCACCTTATTACAAAAAGAAAGCCACCTTATTACAAAAAAGCAGAAGGGAAAGAATTTACAGCTGGGAAGAAATGTAAAGGAAGTTCTCATCCAGGTTACCATGGTACAACATGCAAATTACATAACATGCAAATGAGGGAGGAAGTGTTTGACAAGTGCTCAGACCTGATTGGTTGATTGCTCTGTTCTATATCTCTGGTCAAATCCCAGTGGCAAATGAGATTATTTCTTGGCAATTCAAATAGGATTATACTTGGGCAAGTGGCTTTTCCAGGAACAGAGTAGATCTCTGAGTCTTGAGCCAGTCAATGGCTACCAGATTTTTACATTTAGGATTACCTCTGAGAGCTACTAGCCCTTGGCTTACAATTTTAAAGCCTTGTAATCTAAAAGTTTACATAACTTTTAGTACAACGTTGTAATTGAGTTTGACCAGCCGACCGTAAATATTTTCTTTTGCAATGTTGAGTATGCTGAGCGCATGCTGTTGTCTCTGAGACCATTCTTTTCCTATTTATTTTAGATCATGCAACTCCTTAAAAAGTACAACGGGTCTTGGAAATCTGTTTCCACTGCAATATTTTCATGGAACCTGAGTCATGCAATCTCCACCAGCCCTGATCCCCTTTTCTACCTCTCTACCAGAGAACTCTTAGGAAATACCAGCTATCCTATGTACCTACACACACTGGAGTCATGTAATTCGCTCTTCCTGAAGAGACACACATGGATTCTGCTTTTCATAGTCCTTTCCTCGATTGCATGTATATTAAAGAGCGGCCGAAGTCATTATGGTTGATTTTCCATGAGGCTTTTTCCTGGTGTGATGAGCTGGCATCCTTAATCGTCTACCTACTCTGAGAAGCCAGGGTCTGAATTTTCTTCTTTGCTTCCTCCCACCTTATCAGCTCATCATGTATCCATCTCAAACATTTGCTGAACCTTTCCAGAAATGGTATAGGAAGTGTTAAATGAGGCCGGAACCTATAGCTTAATCATAGCTGCTCAGGAGGCTGAGATCGGAGGATTATGGTTTGAAGCCAGCTGGGCAGACAAATCTGAGACACTGATCTGCAATTATCCAGCAGAAAGTTAGAAATTGAGGCATGGCTCAACTGGTAGAGCAGCAGCCTTGAACATAATAGCCAAGCAAGTGGGTAGGGTCCTGAGTTCAAGCCTCAGCACTGGCACCAAAATAGAATGGATAGAAAAGAAAGGGAAGGGAAGGAGAAGAAAGGGAAGGGAAAGGAAGGGAAGGGAAAAGAGAAAGAAAAGGAAATGAAATTTAAAAAGGAAGTAGTAAATGATTTATGACAACACTGGCCTTCCTTCTATCCTTTCTTGGGTCCAAAGAATGGTATCTTTTTTTTTTTTTTTTTTAGAAAAGGTATTATTACATGCCTATGAATGTTATAGGTTCTTGAGCAATAGATGGGATTTCATGGTTTTATAGGCTCATTCTCATTAAGCATGCAAGCTTAATATGTCAAGACAGCAATGTTGTTGTGGTTGAGAATATTTGGATCCAGCATCTGAAATCTCACTTTCCACTTCAAGTGTTCTCCATCATGCATTAACTAATTCTTGATACAGTCTTCTAAATGTATTGGTGGTGGTCCCCAAATACCCCTAAAATTAACCTGAACATCTGTAAGTGCCAAAGAGATTAATCTAGGCAGAATAGATTTCTGTGTCATCACTTAGGAGTTGATTTGGATGATAGTTACGTAGACTCAACAGTAATGAGGCCACCATACCCAGGACGATTCTTTGACAGCAATCTGCAGACAGATAATACAGAGCAGAAGTAATGGCTTCCTTAGATTCTCATGGACTCCTCTAGTATAGCTCCTTGCTGTCCGGAGTTCCTCCCATTCCTCATTCATAATATGTCTGGCTTGCCTGGAACCAAATATCTTTCTATCTTGTCAGGCTTCAGAAAGGAAGATGGGCATGAGAATGAGTCACGAAAGTCCTGTGCAAGCCAGGTGCCAGTGGCTCACACCTGTCATCCTAGCTATTCAGGAGGCTGAGACCTCAAGATCGTGGTTCAAAGCCAGCCCGGGGAAGGAAAGTCTGTGAGCCTCTTGTCACCAATGAATCACCAAGATACTAGACGTTGTGCTGTGGCTCAACGTGGTAGAGCGCTAGCCTTGAGCAAAAGAGCTCAGGGACAGCACCTAGGGCCTGAGTTCAATCCCCATGACTGACAAAAACAAAACAAAGTCCTACACAATAAAAAAAAAAATCCTCTTTGTTGAAATTTCATCTCCTGGTTACACCAAGCTGCAAGGGAAGCTGGGTAATCTGCTCTAAGCTGAACACATTTCCTCAGGGTTTTTTAAGAGGAGAAGGAGTTAATTTGGTGGTGCCAGATGTCTCCCCCTTACTGGGAAGTTACGTTAAAGGCTTTTTGGTATAGAATCGTCACATTTTTGCAAGTCTTTGCGTACTCATGATTAAGATAGGTTTATTTATAGGCTTTTCCTTGCCAAATTGCCAATTAACTAAGGCCAATCCAGCTAGGTCTTTACCTGAGTGGTCCCTAATTTACATAGAAATTAAAATTCAACGTTACTTTAGCTGAAAGAAATGAACTTGACCTCTTATTTCCTGTGAAAGGGAATCATTGCTAATAATTCTTAATGAGAACAAAGATACACGAAAAGCTAATGGGTTTATCAAACTATTGCTGAAATTACTCTCTATTTAATGGAATAGTTGGTGTGGTGTGGTGTGGAGGGGAGGATTTGACAGAGTTGGATTGACAGCAGTGCAGTCAGAGGGCCGATATTTGCTAACAAGAATAGGGACTGTCTCCACAGAAAACTACATGGTGACAAAGATTTAATTTGGGCTAATTATCTGTTTGACAATGACTGGATAACTCTCAATCATTAACAACGAGCAATGTGGTATTTCTTTCAGAGAACTTAGCACATAAAATGTTAGTGGGGTGATAAATACCAATTGTCAAAATCAATGAAGGAATTGAGACACGTTAGACTGATGTTTAATTTATTTATCATGTTATCCCTAGTGCTTCCCACCATCCATTCAGACACAAAAGACCAGTTGAGCACTGGTGACTCACACCTGGAATCCTAGCTACTCCAGAGGCTGGAGATCTGAAGATTGTGGTTCAAGGACAGCCCACATAGAAAGGTCTGTAAGACCTTTTATCTCCAGTCAACCAGACAAAAGCTGAAAGTGGAGGTGTGGTTCAAGAGGTAGAGCCCTAGCATTGAATGAAAAAGCTAAGTGACAATGCCCAGGCCCTGAGTTCAAGCACCATTACTGGTATACAAGTATACAAAAGAAAAGAGAAGAGAAGAAAGAAAGAGAGAAAGAGAGAGAAGAAAGGAAGGAAGGAAGGAAGGAAGGAAGGAAGGAAGGAAGGAAGGAAGGAAGGAAGGAAGGAAGGGAAGGAAGGAATAGAGAAATAAGAATCAATTGAGCTGCCTGCTTCTAAGAGAAGCAAGATGATGAGAACTACTGGGCTATAAGCGTAGTAGACAAGACTGTGGATAGGACTTAGTAGCCAGTCATGTAAACCTGGCACATGGTCCTATATCTAGGCATAAGGAATATTCATAATGCAACTCTCTTCTTAATCAGTAGAAAGGTAGCACTGGATAAGCAGAGTGCACATATTCCTTACAAATGTAAGAAGGAACAGCACTCCGGTGCTTCTATCACTAGTAGTGTAATGGTATAAGAAAGAGAACAGTCACATTTTAGTGTTTATTTGGAGTTGATATGATCAAGGAGTCATCCACCATTCCACCATTATTTACATTTGCAGAGAAAAGACCAGGCTTCAGGCGGGTTGGTTTTAAGTCAGAAACAGAAGTGCTCATCATGGGAGCTGGCAGATTTTTTTCCTTTCCTTTCCTTTCTTTCTTGTTAGGAAATGCTGAGGCCCTGTGCATCAGAGACAAGTACTGGAGCACTGAAATTCACCTCTTCCGCAAAGCTGGCTGTTTCTGACCATGTTTATTTAAGGCCGATTGGTTGAGGTTGTGATTTGAATTCTTGGATGGGTTGCTACAAAGTTTGTTTAACAGAGTTCTAATTTTACGTGCCGTCTGGCAAGCAGTTGGCCTGATGTGCACAGTTAGTCTATAAAGACCGATTCAATGTCCGTTAATACTTGACATGGCAGGAAATTTTATGGGAAAATGGAAATCCAGGTGAAAAAGATAAGCAGATACACGTTGTGTAAGGTAGTTACCATTTTCTAAAGGTTCAATATCATGGTTGCAGTTTGTAGAAGCCATTAGAGTAACAAAATATTATCCAGAGAAGTTTACTTTAAAAATACCTTCAAAGGCTTTCATGATCCCTTTCCATTAAAGCCAGGTGGACAGTAGCTTACACCTGGAATCCTTCCTGTGTGGAAAGCTGTGAATCCATCTCAAGGAAGATGCTGAGTATGGTGGTTCCTGTCATCCCAAATCTAAAATATGGACATCTTGGTCAAGAAAGACCCTACCTCAAAAACAGCCTAAATTTAAAAAGAAAAAACAAAGGGCTGGATCATAGCTCACAGGTAGAATCTCTGCCTATTAAGTATGAGCCCTGAGTTCAAACCTCTGTATGTCTCCCCCTTCCCAAATTTTAAATTATCTTTGTGACCCTAAATTTGAGTCGTTGTCCTAATTAATAACACAACTCTGGTCCTACTAAAGTTTTCTCATCTCACATAATTACTTGTCTGGAATTTAAAAGAACTGCAGACCTAATTAGATAAATGTCGCTGTCACACGATCTGTATCAAGTAACCATTTGCAAAGACCTTCCATGGACGAGCATGTCTTCTGGTCTTATGAACCTTGAAAGGTAACTGTTTACCCCAAACAACTGTGACCTGAAGAGAAAAGCATGCTGGGTAGTTTTTCGACTTACAGGTCTTTCTTCTGCATAGCGTTTGTGTTTTCTGAGTATATGTATGTTCCCCATCTGTTTCGTGCCACTCCAACAGAAATTTATTGTCCTATTGGTTTGTAAACTGGGAAGTGCCAGGTAGTGTACTCAGAAGACAGAAGGGCAAGAAACAGTGAGAGAAAGAGCAGGAGGGGCTTAATTTACTTATCTGTAAGGAGCCGCCTCTCTACAGCACTAGCTTTAACACAGTCATGAAGGTTGTACTCCATGACCCAGCTGGTCTCCTTAGCTACCACCTTCCAACACTCCCTGTAAGGGGGGTGGATGAGGTTTCAAACCGGTTATCTTTGCAAGGAGTAGTCAAGCCATCGGCGTATCCCTGTGGAGGTGAAAGTCATCCTACCTACTCTTGTCCTTTAAATGACCACTTCTTGTAAAGCCCTGTTGCCTTCCACTTCCTTCCACGGGTCCTCTGTCACTGTCTTTTGCAGCTTCAAGTCCCCTAGTGTGACTGACCTCCTTCAGACTTTCATTACACTTTCCAGCTTTGGCTGTCTGAGAACAACCCTCTTTCTACTACAGATCACTGTGGTGTAGATGGAGCCCCGTACTTTCCTCTGCCACCATGCTCGATGCCATCTGCTACGGCTCGGATCTTCAGTGTCCTCAAAGTGCCCATGTGCTAAAAGTTTGGTCCCAGAGGTACAATCTTGGAAGAAACTCTCAGCTAGGACGAGTGAAGTTACTTGTAGGGCTGGCCTGGAAGGAGATCCTGGAACACTGGTTGGTCCCTCTTCTCTTGACAGCTGTGGTGAATGGATCCCCACTCAACATGCTTTCTATATTGTGTTTTGCCATCATAGACCCTCCCAAGAAAGAAAACAGGGCCAGATGACCACCATCAGAACCCTCTTAATCCTTGAGCCAAAAATGAACCCTTTTTCCTTTACTGAGTTGATAATCTCAAGTGTTACACTGGGACAACTAACTCACCATAGAATATTAAAATAAAACAAAAACAAAAGCCTGACTTCCGTTCTCTTTTATTTTCTTTTGGAGTTACTGAGGATTCACTCAGGGGCCTCTCAGTTCCTAGCAGGTTCTCGACCGCTTGCATTGTGTATTTGTATTTTTTCAGGTAGAATCTCACTTTATGTGTGAGCAGGCCTGCAATGAGCATCTCCTACTTGTGTTTCCCAGGGAAACTAGACAGGAGAGGTGTGTGCTACTGCACACATCCATTATGATTTTTCTGTACTGGAGATAACAGAAATGTGCTACTATGCCCAGTCATTGGTTGAGATGAAGTCTCTCATGCCCTGACCGGCCTTGAACCTCAATTTCCCCATTCCCAACTCCTACCAGCTAGGATTACAGGTGTAAGCCATCATGCCCTGCTCAGACATTTACTCTTATTCTGAGGGAGAGTCTGCTTAATATGCTATTCCAATCCTTCCAGTAAAGGAAGGGAAAAATCAATATATATTTTACAAACTATAAAAGAACTACTGGTGCTGATGGCTCATACCTGTAATTTTAGCTACTTGGGAGGTTGAGATCTGTGGATGAAAGTCAAAGGCAGCCCTGGCAGGAAAGTTCATGAGACTCTTATGTCCAATTAACTACCAATAAGCTGGACGTATGGTTTATTGGTAGAGGGCCACCTAAACACACACACACACACACACACACACACACACACACACAAGATATAACAGAACTAAAGCTCCATGTGGTTACCTATAAGTCGATAATCAACACCAGAGTCTGATTCAGAGAAGAATTCACAAGGGCTTATTTTCCCCACTGTTAATTACAGTATGGACCTTCACTTACTTTCTGACCTCTTGTTTTCTGTTGTGAAGTTATTCTCACTGTGATCTTGTGGACAGGTGGCCTGCCTCGTGTGTAATTAATTGCCCTCAGTGGCTAAGGGAGGGGCTCCCAATTCTATTTCAGTCTCCCGGCTTTCAGTTATTCCCATCCTCCTAGGACAAGGAGCCCAGGGTCTTCTCCTGATTCTCCATGTTGATGGATGTGCTCTGTGTTTTTGTGCTGGGTCACAGCTGTGTATTTGTTTCCAGTAAGGTCATCCCAGCCTAGCCTCAGTTTACCTTGGGTCCTTTCATCCAGTTCTGTCATTCATTGCATGGTAAGAGCTCAATAAACATTTTGTCACTGTTGGATTATTAATCATTCTTTCCACATACAAGGTGTGGGAAAGAAAGTATGATAGATTCAGAGAGGCAACAAATGGGCCATGATTTCTTTCATATATGGAGTTTAGATCTAAGTTATAAACATGCATGAAAACAGTCACAGGGTTATATGCATTTATATACACAAAATATGACACAGTATTCATTATATATAATATTACACAACATATTATATAACATGTAACATAAATTATACATAAATTAATACATAACATAATAAGTTATGTGGCATATAATATGTTATACATGATATGTAATATATAATATTGCATATATAATATATGTATACATATACATTGTTGAAAATATGGGAGACTCATGAAAGAATCGCAGTGGTGTAACTCCTTTGAATAATTAACTTAAGAGTTTAACACAATGAATATGGGGGAGCTGAAGCATGCTTTACCAGGGTGGGACAAGGTCAAGGGGTGTGGCTAGAGGAATGGAGAGAGGAAGTGGTGGGGATGGGTACAGTTATATAATATTCAATGTTCCTACGTGAAAGGGAGCCAGGTAGGTTGAGGCGATGGGTAGGGACGGGACAGGTTGGAGAGAATGATGGGAGGGGTGACGTAGACCAGGATGCATTGCGCTTACAGAAACTGATTGGTTGACTGGCAAACCCAATGATAAAATAAAGGAAGTATGATATAATTCTAGAAAAGAGCCTACACATGCTAGACAGAAATCCGGTGTATTTTCCAATGTCCAGGCATGATGGTATTTGAATGCTGCCTTATTCTGTGTACCTGAGCTGTTTTACTCCCATAAAGGCTCACTGTGTGCTACCTAACCACATTTGTGGCACTAAGGACAAGCTAAGATATTTGTATCTGTGACCTGTGATGTATTGGATGAACCCACGAATGACCTAAAATGGAGGACTTCCAGAAAGAAAGGAGTATGATTTATTAGCCCAGGCTGGGGCTGGGAATGTGGCTTAGTGGAAGAGTGCTTCAGGACCACATAAACAGTAAGTGACCAACCCGGAAGTGCTGAATTGGTGCACCTAACTCACCATGTGTTGGAGTCATAAAGGACATCTTTTTGTGTGTGTTTATGACTGTCCTGGGACTTGAACTCAGGGCCAGGGCACTGTCCCAGAGCTTTTTTGCTCAAGACTAATGCTCTACCACTTGAGCCACAGCTCCATTTCAAGCCCATTTTTTAGCTAGGTGTGGGAAGGCATAGTTAATTAGAGATAAGTATCGCATGGAGGGGCTGGGAAGGTGGCTCAGTGGTAGAGCGCTTGCCTTGCATGCTCGAGGCCCTGGGTTCGATTCCTCAGCACCACATAAGCAAAAAGAAAAAAGCCAGAAGTGATGCTGTGGCTCAAGTGGTAGAGCGCTAGCCTTGAGCTGAAGAGCTGAGGGACAGCGCCCAGGCCCAGAGTTCAGGCCCCACGACCGGACCCAAAAAAAAAAAAAAAAGAATCGCATAGACTTTCCTGCTTGGGCTGGCTTCCAACAGCCATCCTCAGATCTCAGCCTCCTGGGTAGCTAGGACAATGGATGTGAGCCACCCGTGCCCAGCATAAAATGCATCTTTTAAGTGTGCATCTGTCCTTTTTTTTTTTTGAGGACTAACTGGCCAATCCAGGCTCTCAGTGAGTATTAGGTGAAGGAGACTTACCACTTACTGGCAAGGGAGTAGTGACTTAATTAATTAGTTAGAATAACTGCAGACAACCATAGGATGAACTTGCAAGATACAGGAGAGAAAGCAATGCAGGTTAATAACCGAGTGGCTTTCGGAATCTTCAGATGACAAACATAGGGAGGAGGTCATGAGGAGTGCCCAACTCTGGAGGTCTAGGCCCATGGGAATAGTCACAGCCATCTTCCAAGGTCCAGCCAGTATGCATAGACCCTTCTGGCTTGCATAACCCAGCCAGGCCAGGCCCAGGAACCTACACCAGACATGGAAAGCAGAGCTGAGCAGCCTGGATAATCAATAACAGAGTGCTCAAACTCACTGGGTGGAGCTCCGGGATTTCCTGCACATCCTGTCATGTGCACCTGCTATAGCTCATGGGCCTTTGCCACTCAGCAGGCAGTGCTGACCAGACCCTGTGTGAACAAGAAAGTCGCGGTCTGCCATTCACTTTAGCACCCGATGGCAAATTAGCCTTGCTGTGCAAGCTCTGCTGCTGTCAGAAGTCTCACACCCAGAAGCGAGGTGTTCTCCCTGAGTTCCTATTAGTGTGAATTGGATATAGAGCTAGGCTGGACTTTTTGAACAAATGTTCTTAGCAGAGAACAAAGAGGAATCAAATGACACAAGAAGACAGCTGAAAATTGCCAAGAAGCGGTATGTGAATTGATTTGCTGCTCATCTTTGTCATAGAAAATGTGATTCTGTATTCTCAAGAGTCCCCGAGTCCCTAATGAAGCCCTCTCTGCAGCATCAGTGAAAACGAAATGAAATATGTAAGAATCAAAATAATATGTAAAATAAAGAAAACAAAACAAAATCATAAAATAAAGCACTTAGACCAACTATGTTAGGCCGATATCTCGTAACAAAAAGAGAGGCTTTCTTTTTGAACATGGCTTCCACAGGGCTAAGTGTATCACTAGACATATATGATGCTTTTCTCGCGATCTTTGGCTCCCAATTGAATCAAGTGGGGCCCGTGGTGTTCTAGGCCCCTTCAACCATGGGACAGAGTAGGAGCTCAATCTCTTATGTAGAATGACCGAGTAAGTGCCTTCATGAAAGAATGAGACATGCTAAGATATTACCTACTTAAGATCATTTCTATCCCCTCCAGAGCCTCTTTAAAAAAAAAAACAAATTGTGGAAAGAAAGATGTGGGAAGGAAAAAAAAAAAACCACAAACCACCGACGCTTCCCCACATGAAGCCACCAAGAAAAGAAATTTCTTTGCAGTTTGATGAGTTGCATTATAACAGTTGGGTTTTCCTGTTTCTTGGGGACTGAGCAAGGTGGATGTCAAGGGAGCTGAGAGGTATGGGGAGTCTCAGATCCACCCTCCAGCTCATGGTGGGACTGGGGGAGATGCTGGAATTCATGGGGCAGGGATGGGGTGGGGATGGGGTGGAGGCAGGTGGTAACATGACTGGCAAACTGGCACTGGCTTCCTGGAAGAGAGACCAGCACATGCGTATTCTTGTCCTTTGCGTCCTCCTCTCTTTTCCTTCCTTCCAATGCATTGTCCATAGGACATCTCTACCACCATGTTGGTGGTTTGACCTTTCACATTGATGCCTGGATACAAATCCAAGCATCTGTGCCCCTCCCATCCTTCATCTTCATCAGGGCCATTTTTGTTTCTTCCCTGCGCGTGACTGTCCACGGCTTTGTCCCGTCACCTCTACCTGTGTGCTGTCCAATACCACTGCATAAGAAGGCGCTCTGATTCAGAGATGGGAGAATTGCAATATGAAGCCAGCCTTGTAGAAAAATCTGTGAGACTCTAATCTCCAATTAACCAGAAGGAAATGCTGGAAGTAGAGCTGTGGCTCAGTGGTAGAGTGCCAGCCTTGAGTGAAAACAATAAGAGTCAGCTCCCTCATCCTGATTTTAAGCCCCAGTATTGGAACACACACACACACACACACACACACACACACAATTTCTTTCTGGCTGGAACTGTGTGTAGCTCAGTGGTAGAGCTTATATGCTTAGCATGCATAAAGATCTTAGGTTTATCCCGGCACCAAAAAATATATACTTCCTAAATTCCACTGTTTTGTTGCACAGGAGAGTGAATATAGATAATGGCCCATGTGCTGTATAATTTGAAAAAATAGAAACTACAAGAAAAGATTTTGAATGTTCCCACCACAAAGAAATGATCAGTATTAAAGCCCACAGAAATGATCAAATATTAGAGCCCATTGATGTTTACCCTGATTTTAGTATCATGATATATATATATATATATATATATATATATATATATATATATAATGTGGTATCTCATTAGCATGAACCATTTCATAGGTCATTTAAAAACGTGTAGAAAAAGTTACCATTTCGTTCTTCTCTGGTTTTATAATGGAGCTGGTCCCTGGAATGGGTTTCTAGGTTGCAATAAAGATATTGAGGATAACCAAGAGGACAGAAGGGCAGGATTGCAGAGTTCCACACCCCTCCCTCTGTCTCCACTGCCTCTGCCACCCAGACAACAGACACAGCTTTGTTCTCAAGCAAGAGCCATAGGAGAGCTGATTGGCTGCACCCACCCAGGTCCTGGAAGGCTAAAGAAAAATAAAAGAGGCATGGAATCTTGTTGCCTTCCTCACCTGATCTGGGGTTGCCTGGGGTCAGTGACACCAATGAGCCAGGCCAAGGGTCCTGGTAGGTGTCAGGGTCAGGGTGAATCAGAAACAGAGCTCTCCCAGAGAAAAGCTGATGGTCCCCTGAGGAACTTCTCCATCTACTTTGTATTTGAGGTCTCTGCAGGATGACAAATGGCCCACATGCATAGAGTCACACAGAACTAGCTGGGTTGGGATGGGAAACTGGACTCTTTGAGAGGGAAATTAGACACTGTGCGGGTTCACATCTGCAGGTTTGACACCAAGCAGGGAGGGCAGTACTCTATCAATAGCTTTCTGAGATAATCCAAACTCATCCATGTACGGACAAAAGAAACTTATGGGTTGGAAAAGAGCCTGCCTGTTAAGATTTTGTTCAAAACAATAGAAGAAAAATAGAACAGCGTAGAATAAAACCTTGAGCTGTTATAGTTCATTTTAGTGTCCATCCCCACTTTCTCCCGCTCTAAGCCGCATATCTTCTGGTGGGGGGGTGGGAATGGGGACATGCCTTTGAGGTCTGTTTGCTTTTATTGAGATTCTAAGAACTGAAGCTGCAGCTGAGAGCACTCATGTAGCTTCAAGTTCAAGTTGGCAGATCATTCCCCTGGCTCTGCCCTCTGCATCTAGACACATAGACTACGTTCATGCATGGAAAAAATGCCATTCATCAGAAGATACACCCAGGGTGTATCTTTAGGCCTCTAAGGACACTGATTTGTACAAGAATGCCTCAGGCAGCAATCTCTTGGGTGTTAACAGTACCAGGAGGCTGAGCTGCTTGGCTGCTTTTCTTGTCCTGTCTTCTACCCTTGGACTGAAGACTTCTTGCTCTTCTCTCCGCCATCCATCCTTCTCAGCACCTCCTTTCCTTTCCACCCAGTGGATGTGTTCAGGATAGGGTGCAACAATCTCACCACCGCCAGGCACTGATGGCTCACACCTATAATCCTAGCTATTCAGGAGGCTGAGCTATGAGAATCATGGTTCAAAGTCAGCCTGGGCAGGAAAGTCCCTGAGACTCTTTATCTCCAATGAACCACCAGAAAACCAGAAGTGATGCTGTGGCTCAAAGTGGTAGAGCGCTAGCCTTGAGCAAAAAAGCTCAGGGATAGCACCTAGGCCCTGAATTTAAGCCCCATGACCATCATAAAAAAGAAAAAGAACCTTACTACTATAGAGTTGTCCCTGCACTCACCCTAGAATTCCTTGTGCCTGTGTGCATTGATTCCTTTTGTTCTAGGTCAAGAAATGAACTTATGTTTGTTATTGTTTGCTTATTTGAGACAGGGTATCTCTACCCAGCTTAGAGACTGACCTGGAATTCAAGAACTTTTTTCTTTTCTTTTCTTGTGGGTCATGGAGCTTGAACTCTGGGCCTGGGCACTGTCCCTCAGCTCTTTAGCTCAAGGTGAGCACTCTACCCCTTGAGCCACAGCGCCACTTCCAGTTTCCTGGTGGTTCATTGGAGATAAGAGTCTCAGGGACTTTCCTGCCCAGATTGGCTTTGAACTGTGATCCTCAGATCTCAGCCTCCTGAGTAGCTAGGATGAAGAACCTTTTTTTACCCCCCACCCCTTTTTTATGATACTGGCGTTTGAACTCGGGGTCTCGGGTTGGCTAAGTACTCTACCCTTAAGTCACATCTTCTGCCTTTTCCCCCTATTGGTTGTTTTTGATGTAGGGCCTTGCTTGCTTCCTGCCTGAGCATATAACTGGACCATGATCCAATTCTATTAGACTTACCCAAAACAGCCGAGATGGCAGGCACGGACCATGATGCCTGTTTCTTCCATCAACATGGGATCCGGTGGACTTTTGGTCCAGGCCTGGCTTCAGCTTTCCATGGAACTGGGGTAGCAGGCAGGTACTGCTGGCCCCCAGTTCTTCCTTGAAACAAAGTTCCATGTGTATGCCTGGGCTGGCCTCAAACTACAAACCTCCGGATCTTAGCCTCCCAAGTAGCTATGATTACAGGTGTGAGCCTTTGACACCAACTTGAAAATTTCTCCCCCTTCCTCTTTCTTTCCCCCTCCCCCTTTTCCTCCCCCTTTCCTTCTTCCTCCCCTTCAATCCCTCTCCCTCTCCTCCTCTCTCTCCCTTTCCCTCTCCTTCTCTCTCTCCCTACCCTTTTTTTTTTATTGCCAGAATAAGGGCTAGAGATCAGTGCCTAATATCTCGTTTTGCTTTCCTGCCCACAGCTGGTGTTCTACCACTTGAGCCATGCCTCCACCCCAGCATTTTGCTGGTTAATCAGAGGTGGAATATCTTAGCTTCCCCTGCCCCTCCCTCCCATGCTAGCTATCTCTGAATCATGATTTTCCAGGTCTCAGACTGTCCAGTGGCTAAGATTGCGGGTATATGAGCCACCGACAAAGAGCTTCATTTAAAGGCGATAATCTCTCTTAAGAGTCTCTCCTAAGAAGCTCAGGCACCGAAAGGAAAGCGGCTGACTGAGGCTTCACGGTGCAGGTGTACTGATACTTCCCGGAACGACAGGAGCTCACCTCAAGCCTATAAAATGACAGAAAGCTCTCCTTTTGATTTGGCAGAGAAGCTTCTAGCCCGGGTTTCATAGCTTCTGGGCACGAGGGCCTGGCTTCTGCAGTACTAAGGAAGCTGAAGGAAGCATTTTCATTCCACCCTGAGCCGCGTGTCAGTTCGTTCATTCATAGCTCCTAAAGACAGGACAGTTTTCCCTTTTTTATTTTTCACTCCTTCCCTCACTCTCTCCCAGATTTTCCTTCCTGTCCCCACCCCCTACAAGTCACCTAGTTCATTTTCAACGTAGTGGCCGAGTGAGATCCATGCTGCAATTGCTCACCCTGTGTCCCTCTGAGTAGAGTTTCACTTCGAGGAACAAATAAAACCTAGGTGTGTTTTTAATTTTTTGTTCTGTGTGTGTGTGTGTGTGTGTGTGTGTGTGTGTGTGTGTGTGTGTGTGTGTGTGTGCTGGTACTGGGGCTTGAACTCAAAGCCTGGGTGACATCCTTTAGCATTTTTGCTCAAGATGGGGGCTTTACCGCTTGAGCCACATATCCGTGTGTGTTTTTCTTTTGTTTTTCCATTTTATTTTATTTTTTGGTGAATAGGAGTTCAGAGCTTCATGGATTTTCCTGCCCAGACTAGCTTTGAACTTTGATCCCCAGAGGTCAGTCTCCTGAGTGAGTTGATAGAATTACAGGCACGGGCCATGGGCGCTTGGCAATGTCTAGATTTAAATAGAGTCATTCTCAGAGGTCATCTCTGTCTGAAATTGATTTTTTCCTCCAATAATGATCGGAATGACCTAATCTCACGCTTACCATTAAATTTCCCTAATTTCCCCGCCTGGGATCACCTTGGTGTGAAGGCTTTTCAAGTGTCTGTGGAAAGCTTGGCCTTCTAGGGCTGTTGGGTTGGTCTGATCACTGGGATTCACAGTTGGGAAGCCAAGGCCCTGGCTTTCAGTAGCCTGGGACACAGAGAGGAAGCCCTGCATATGACGTCAGCCTGGGGAAAGACAGAATCAGGAACGGCTGGCTCCAGAGAAAGAGCCAGAGGACAGGAGATTTGCCCCCAGCGGCTCTCTGAGAGGGCTTTGTCAGTGTAACTCAGAGGAACAGGATGATTCTGGAGCAGGAAGATCTCCTGGACCTGCAAGAAGGACTGGCCAGGGAGACACAGTCATGTGGAGCACATCTATGGGAGGCTCGAGAATGTTCTCTTGGGTTGCTTGTCTCAGTCCGTCCTGGATGGCTGAGTAGTTAAGATGACAGGCATGAGCCCTTGGTGCCTGGAAATTGGGGCTTCTTTTATAAGAATAACCAATCGAACTCATGACACCTCCATTCTCATGAGCTAATCCTTTGCCAGAAGCCTAATATTTTATATTCAATGTCTTTTTTTGTGTGTTTTGCCAGTCCTCGGGTTTGAACTCAAGGCCTGGGCACTGCCCTTAAGCTTCATTTTACTCAAGGCTAGCTAACACTCTACCACTTGAGTCATAGCAGCACTTCTGGCTTTTTCTGTGTATGTGGTACTGAGGAACCAACCCAGGGCTTCTTGCATGCTAGGCATGCACCACTAAGCCACATTCCCAGTCCCTTATGTCTTTTATTTTTTGAGTTCTTATCTATCATCTATCTATCTATCTATCTATCTATCTATCTATCTATCTATCTATCCACATATACATGTGTATTATGCATACATGAATATGCATGTGTATGTGTATATATGTATACATGACACACAATTTAAGTATGTGTGTATATATGTGGGCACACATCTATGTATGTGTGTATATGTGTATTGTGCACACATGTATAGATGTGGTCATGTATGCATGTACACACACTCATTCATAATATATGTATATACATAGATATACATATATAGCATTTGTACATATATGACATATGCAACATATATATATATATATATATACATATATTTACCATCACAAATGATATGAAGTCAAGTGTGTCTGTATATATGAGTACAATATATATGCAATTTGGCCCTAATGTGAAGCATTAGACCTTTCGAGCTTAATAGGCAGGGACTCTACTGCCGAGTCATGATCCAGGCCTTTTTTATTCTGTCTAGCTAACTTTCTTTCTTTCCTTCCTTCCTTCCATCTTTCTCTTTCTTTCTTTCTTTCTTTCTTCCTTCCTTCCTTCCTTCTTCTCTCTTTCTCTCTTCCTTCCTTTCCTTCCTTCCTTCTTTCCTTCCTTTCTTTTTCTTTCTTTCTTTCTTTCTTTTTTTCTTTCTTTCTTTCTTTTTTCTGTCTTTCTGTCTTCCTTTCTTTCTTTTTTCTGTCTCCCTCCCTCCCTCTTTCTCTCTCACTTTCTTTTTCTTTTTCTTTCTTTCTTTTCTGTACCAGTCATGGGGCTTAAACTCAGTGCCTATGCACTGTGCCTTAGCTTTGTTTTTACTCAAGGCTAGTACTATGCCACTTTAGCCACAGCTCCATTTTTGGCTTTTTTGATTGGAGGTAAGAGCCTCATGCACTCTCCTGCCAGAGCTGGCTCTGAACCTTGATCCTCAGATCTCAGCATCCGGAGTCGCTGATGATAGGTGTGATTGCAGGTGTGAACTGGCCCCTGTCTTCTTTTCTGCACAGATGTACTTACTAACAATTTGATCCAATACATTCTACTTCATTGTACATCTTCTCTTTTTCATTCTACCTAGTGCCATTTTCTATACAAAAGAGACACCTATGTCTTGGATTTATTACGGTATTGGGGTGACACAGACGAGAGATCTTGAATTCTCAATCTCATCCTGGCCCAGGCTAAGTATTAGATGAATTCCTCTATGGAAACAGAGCCACTGGATCCTGCTTACACCAGAGCCAAGGGCTGTCAGAGATAATGCAAAATGCCAGTGGCACTTCAGCGGCGGTGACAGGGTGACACTGATCATAAACTTCATTGAAAGAACATCGATGAGAAATTTAGAGCTGGGGCTTATGGGGAAACAAAAGTGATTTAAATTCTGCACTGACATGCAGCAACACAGCAGCGTCTAACTGCCCCTGAGTTTGGTTGCTGCACTGATCATGACCTCAGGACCTCGGGGTCAGTCATTTGGACATTCTTAGGTCACCAAAATGACCCTGGGAGGTTGTGTCGTTATTGTACCACAGTCACTGGGTCCTACTTTCTTGGAGTCCTTTATTCTAGATTGAAAGAATGCAGATATTTCCCCATATTAAGAGACTTGAATTTGTCAAATGCTTTCGCAAACAAGCCTATGAAGCCTGTGGTTACCCATTTGAGGACCAGATGGGAAGATGTAAAGCACAGCTGGGACCATATTTAAAACATTCATTGTCTGTCCATCGATCTACGGGAATACTTTTTTTTTCCTTTTAGCTCTATAAACTGACAATATTAGACCTAAGATTTATCCGTTCATTCTCTGCCCCCCCCCCTCTTCCCTCTGGCTGGTGGTAGGACTGGATGTTGTCCCTGAGCTCTTTTGCTCAAGGCTAGCTCTCTACCACGTTGAGCCACAGCTCCACTTCCAGCTTTTGGATATTTAACTGCAAGTAGGTATCTCACAGACACTTGTTTCACTCAGGCCATGATCCTGAGATCTCAGCCTCTTGGGCAGCTAGGATGCCAGGTGGGAGCCGCAGCTGTTGACTCTGTTAATGCTGTCTTTTTCTTTCTTTTTTCTTTTGGCTGGTGCTGGAGCTTGAACTCAGGGCCTGGGCACTGTCCTTTAGCTTTTTCATTCAAGTGGCTCTACCACTGGAGCTACAGCTCCACTTCTGGTTCTTAGAGATCAGAGTCTCATACTTTCTTGCCCAAGCTGGCTTCCAACCATAATACTCATCTTTCAGCCTCCTGAATAGCTAGGATTAGAGGCATGAGCCACTGCTACCCTGCTTAATGGTGTCTTTTGATGAGCAAAATTTTAATGTTGCTGAAGTCCAGTTCATTCGCCTTTTTTAATTTCCATGGATCATGCTTTTTGTTGTTGTATACAAAAAAAAATCGCCAAAGTCATAGAGATTTTCTTTTTGTTTCTGTGAGTTTTACAGTTAAGGTATGTTGGTCAATAATACATTTATGAGGGAATCTTGCATGATGTGAAATAGGGAAAGGAATCATTATAATTGTTGTTATTTTGGTTATGGATATGCATTCCTTTAGCATCATTGGTTGTGAAGATGTATCCAGTACATTGTTTCTTGTCTGGTTTTGTTTTTCCTCCCTTTGTCAGAAAATCAGTTCACTTTCTTGTTCCATGAATTAATTTGTCTTTATCACATGGACCGGATCATTGACCCTTTCTAATAAACCTTGAAATCTTCTTATCTCGGTTCTGCACATTTGTTCTTTGCTTTCAAAGCAGTTTTGTCTGAGGTAAACATTTTTACCTTGCCACTTGCATCTTGGAGACATTTTGTCAGCTTCTAAAAGATAACCCACTAGAATCTTGATTCAGAATATATCCATCTGACCAATTTGGAAAAATCAACATTTTATTTTTTAACTTTAATTTATTTTTATGAATATGTTTTATTATCTTTAAGTAGTTGTACAAAGAAGTTGCCATTCAACAAAGCAGTTTATGAATACAGTGCATCTTTTTAGTGGATCATTTGTTATTATTGTACTTATTTTTTATTTTGAAGAATGGAGCTAGGCAGGTGTGCTACTATTTGACTCACACCCTCAGCTCTTCTTTTACATAAGATTTTGTTTTGTTTTGTTTTGGATAAAGTCTCAAGTTTTGCCTCGGGTTGGTTTTGAACTGTGTTCCTCTTGTCTATGCTACCTGAGATTATAGCCATTAATCACCACATTTGGATTGTTGTTTGAGGTAAGGTCTGAGGTCTCAGTAACTTTTTGCCAGAAATCTAACATTTTAACTTCTGTATAATAATAATAATAATAATCTGTATAAACACTGAATATTTCTTCATTTATTCTAGTTTTTCTAGTTTGCCTAGCAATACCTTATAGTTTTATTATACATAATTTTACATCTGATAGATTTATGTTCATGTAGCTCATATGTGTGTGTGTGTGTGTGTGGTGTCCTGGCCTTGAACTCAGGACCTGGACACTGTCTCTGAACCTCTTTGTGCTCAAGGCTAGTGCTCTACCACTTGAGCTACAGCACTACTTCCAGCCTTTTGTGAGTAGTTTACTGAAGGTAAGAGTCTCACAGACTTTTCCTGCCTGAGCTGACTTGGAACCACAATCCTCAGATCTCAGCCTCACGAGTAGCTAAGATTATAGGCATGAGCCATGGGTACCCGGCTTGTAGTTCATATTGTAACAGTGTTGTAAGTAGTCTTTTTTAAGCTTGATTTTTTTTTTTGTTTGTGACTAATGTACAGAACTGCAATTCCCAGTAGCCTTGCTAACAGGCTTTTAAAAATAGTTTTTTTAAGCTCATCTGCAAATGGCAGTGCCATTTTTTTCCTACCTAGTATGTATGTCCTCTGTTTCATTGCTTTGAGTGTGTATACCGGCTAGAATTCCCAGTATAGAAGTTGTTCAGTAGGAATGGTAAATGTTATATTCTTCTTGATCTGAGATGAAAAGAGAGTAGTCTTTCACCACTAAGAATGAGGTTCCTCTGTATTTTTTTCTCTCATATATATATGTATGTGTGTAATTCAAGAGCTTCTTTTCTGTTTCTAGTTTACTCTCAGTAAAACTAGAAAATCTGATCTTTAATTCAGACCCTGGTGTTCTCACTCACTTTCTTGCTCACATCTTAATGCTCTAAGCACTTGAGCCATGCCTCCAGCCTGGCTTTGTGATTGCTGATAGAAGATGGAATTTCACAGACTTTTCTTCCCAGGCTGGTTTGAACCATACATGAGTCTCTGATCTCAGCCTCCCAATTATCTAGGATTACACAGGTGTAATCCACTGGTTCTGGGATCCTGAGAATTGATTTTAAAAACACCCCTCTTCCCCGCCAAAGAACAGGAACCGATGGATTTTTTGTTGTTGTTGGTCGTGGGGCCTGAGCTCTGGGCCTGGGTGCTGTCCCTCAGCTCTTCAGCTCAAGGCTAGCATTCCACCACTTGAGCCACAGCGCCACTTCCAGCTTTTTCTGCTTATGTGATGCTGAGGAATCGGACCTAGAGCCTCGTGCATGCAAGACAAGCACTCTACCACTGAGCCACCTTCCCAGCCCCAGGAACCAATGGATTTTGACAAATTCTTTTCCTATGTTGATGGATACTGTTATATATTATCATGCTGGGAGGCTCAAGATCTAGGAATGTCTGTAAGTATTAAAAAATATGGAAATGGGGCTGGGAAGGTGGCTCAGTGGTAGAGCGCTTGCCTTGCATGCCTGAGGCCCTGGGTTCGATTCCCCAGCACCACATAAGCAAAAAGAAAAAAAGCCGGAAGAGGAGCTGTGGCTCAAGAGGTAGAGCGCTAGCCTTGAGCTGAAGAGCTGAGGGACGGCGCCCAGGCCCAGAGTTCAGGCCCCATGACCGGACCCCCCCCCCAAAAATTAAAAAAAATATGGAAATGGAAGTGTGGTACAAGTGGTAGAACAAAACCTTTAGCAAAAAAAACAACCAAAAAAAAAGCCAAATAAGGGGACAAGACCCTGAGTTCAAATCCCAGTACCAGCCCTTGAGCACCCTTCTTGTTTACATGCACACACTGAGGAGAATACATGGAAAGATCTATGGAGATGCCTGGAAATGGGTTTTTATTTTCCTTTATGTCTTTAAAATTAAAATACTGGGCTGCCTTTGAGACTTGGCCAACCTCATTCTTTTGCCTAGATTATGCTGTCCCAGATTATCATGGAACTCATTGCCAGCTTAAAAAAAAAAAAAAAAAAGAGGAAATGTGCCATTTAAAGAAGATAGACCCCATAATGAGTAGTCAGTCACAAACACACAAGGGAGATGAATGTATCAGACTTCTCTTTTAGGGAGGTGGGTGCCACTCTAAGGGGCAAGAAAAACGTGGCAGAGGAAATTCCAGTGGTGACTTTGACATCCTCGGTTGTGAGCACTGTTGATTGCAAAACGAGAAATCTCCGGGAGTGGAACCCTCAGTGTTTTCCTCTCCATGCTATGGAAGGCTCGCCAGAGATCAGTGGTGAGATGAGAAGACAGAGAACAGCTCTTGAGAGAACTTACTGCCTGCTCTCCAGGGCCCAGCCTCAGCCACTGCTCCAGCCCTGCTGGACCAGCCTTAGAGGTCTTCTAGCCCTTCTCTCTTCCAGAACTGCCCTTCCTGTATGTGCCCCTCCCTCCTTCCCATTACTTGGCTTATTAGCATTCACTGTTTGTGATTGGTCAGAAGCCAGGAATGATGGATAAGGCCCAAGCCACACCTGTGGGGGGGGGGGGCATGGCCTCCACAGAAATGTGGTGATAAGGTGGGAAGTTGGAGGAAGGTCACATGGCGCTGTGTGTGCCACCCAGAGTCTGTCAGGAGCATGATAGGAAACTCAGGCAAAGGTCGGTAATGCTACGCTACTGCTATACGCTTTCAACCTGGAGCTGCTCTTCTTTACATTGGAGTGATGTCTTTTCTCAGTGTATGACAGAGCCAGCTGGAGGTCAAGGCTAGAGGGCAGAGGACACATGTATAGGGGGCCAAGAAGACATTCAAACTCTGCCTGTAAAATCCATCTTGTTCCCCGTGCTGCTGGCTCATGCCTATAATCGTAGCTCTTTGGGAGGCTGAGATCTAAGGATCAAACTTCAAAGCTAGTCCAGACAGGAAAGCCCATGAGACTCTTATCTCCAATTAACCCTCCAAAAGAAGCTGTAGCTCAAGTGATAGAGTGCTAGCCTTGAGCCAAAGAAGCTCAGAGCCAGTTCCCAGGTCCCTAATTGAAGCTGCAGGACTAGCACAAAACAAAAATAAGTAAATGAATGAAACATCTTTTAAGTCATTTTTTGGGGGTCGGTTGTGGGGCTTGAACTCTGGGCCTAGGCACTGTCCCTCAGCTCTTCAGCTCAAGGTGAGCACTCTACCACTTGAGCTACAGCACCACTTCCTGGTGGTTTATTAGAGATAAGAGTCTCAAGGAGTTTCCTGCCCGGGCTGGCTTTGAACCTTGATCCTCAGATCTCAGCCTCCTGAGTAGCTAGGATGACAGGCGTGAGTCACCAAAGCCCAGCTCAATCATTTTTTAAATTACCTAACTTTGAGGTACCCCTTTGGCTTATTTATAAAGACAGTTCCTCCTCTACACTCTAGGCTTTTAGAAAGACATTGCTTTTGCTGGAGCTGCTTTTTGGTTGTTGCTTTTTGACTTTTTTGGAAGCCTGACTGCTAAATCACACCTCTGAACCCGTGGGATGCAGACATCTCAGCTGCCCGGGAGGCAGAGGGCCAGACAGGATGCTTCAGAAAGATGCTGTTTATTTTATTTGTCTTCCTCCGGGAGTTACAGAAAGAGTACTCAAGAAAAGCCGACAACACTTCTGCTCCTCAGAAGATCAGAATAGAACAAGAGCAAATGCTTTCAACAAACTACTTACCCACCGAGATGTACACCCCATAACGGGGCTTGAAAGACATTTTTTCTGTCAAAAGGGACAGCTGGTAAATATTTGATCCATCTCAAGTACTCAGGCAACACAGAAGCATCCAGAAGATCCTGTGCAGAAGACACAGCTATGGCTGTGGTTCAATAAAGCTTTATTTATTTAAACAAAACAAAAGACAAAACTTGCACAGGCTGAACTCCTCATCCGGTTTTCTGACTTTTATTTTTCTGGTCCTGAGGATTGAACTCAGGGCTTGGGCATTGTCCTTAAGCTTCTTTATGCTCAAGGCTAGTGCTCTCTCACGAGATCCTCAGACTTCTGTCTCCTGAGTAACTAGGATTACAGGTGTGAGCCACCAGCGCCCAGTGTGTTTGCTGGTTCTCGTTGTGATAACAGTGGATGGAGAAAGACAAGGGATCATCAAGAATAACAGAAAGAGAAATGTGTCCCCTAACTAAATAGAATTATTTGAGAATGCTGTTTGATTCTTAGAAGACTTTTTTTAAAAATTGGAGTAAGGAGGATTTGTTGTATATAATGTAGCCCAACTGTGTTTATTATACTGTACTTTGTGATAACAAATTATAAGGCAAAGTTCTAAGTTATAGTCTTATTACAATCAACACCTTAAAAATCACACAAGTTGCTGGGTGCTGGTGGCTCACGCCTGTAATCCTAGCTACTCAGGAGGCTGAGATATGAGTATCTCAGTTCAAAGCCAGCCCGGGCAGGAAAGTCTGTGACATATATAGCTCACAAGGCAGAGTACCCACTTAGCAAGCGTGAAGTCCTGCGTTCCCAGCCCAGTGCTTCCTGAACAAGCATTTTGTTCGATAATCTTAGAGTCTCTGCTATGCCAACATTCCTGATGACTCTTAGCAGGATGGGAACATGCAATGGGGCTGTGGATGCCTTTTAGAGTGGAATCTTTCTGACCTTTTGTCATGCTTTTAACAAAGAGATTGAGAGCAATAGTGTTGTGGTGAAAGAGAGGTACACAGGCTCCTGGAGACCACAGCCTGGAGGACATGTGAGGATTCCAGGTAGTAATAATTCCAGAGTGACAAATCACCGGACTCATACTTGTCATGAGGCTTATTAGCTTCTCCCCCAAAATGTGACTTTGGCCCCCAGGCCCTCAGATCCTCTCCTAGGGGATCATTTCTACCTTTGTCTTTCTTCCCATCCTCCCATTTTATAATGCAGATATATATATGCATGGCTCTTCCCTTACTTCACATGTCTTAGCAACCATGACGTCATCTTACCCAGAATACCACAGCCAATTACTTAGGACCAGCAATATTATTATTAATTATTATTATTGTTGTTTTGCCTTCAAGAATAAATCATACTTAAAGCCTTCATCCTTCTAAGAGGTCTTTTTTACATAACTTTATTGTATAGAAGTCCTTGAGTTATTACAAACATTGGCAGCGAATGCAAAGGCAGACCCAAGGGAAGTGCCAAGTATTTATGAACTGAAGAGTGAATGTGCATAAGGATGACCTCCAATTAATCAGCACTAAATGTAGTCTTCGGCCCATGTGCCATGTGCATTAATGATTTCAACCATGCCTGCGTGCTCCCATCAAAGACATTAGGTAGATTTATTGGGTATACATTTGAGCAGGTTCCAGGTTGTCTGGAAGTAACCTTGACCTTTCTGATTTATACTTGAGTTTACTATCTGGGTAGAAAACCTTCAGTTCAAACCCTACACCTGCCAAAATCTCACCATTCTTCCCAAATCTGTTCAATATTGTCCCTGAGGTATAGATGTGATTGTAAATACCTTAAGACAGTAAGAGAGGCTGTCATGTAGCAAGTCATTTAAATATCCTCACCCAATAGATCTTAATTTTTTTTTAAATATGAAGTAGTTGAACAAAGGGACAACAATTCTACAAGTCAGATTATGAGTACAAGGCCTCTTAGTTAGTGTTAGCTCTTTCATTGTTCTATCTTAATTTTATTTTTGTCAGTTGTAGGGCTTGAACTCAGGGCCTGGGCACTTGTCCCTGAGCTCTTTTGCTCAAAGCTAATGTTCTACCACTTTGAGCCATAGCCCCACTTTCTGTTTCTTTGTTTTTTGTTTTTTGGTCGGTCATTGGGCTTGAACTCTTGGCCTGAGTGCTGTCCCTCAGCTCTTCAGCTCAAGGCAAGGGCTCTACCACTTGAGCCACAGTGCCACTTCTAGTTGTCTGGCGGTTAATTGGAGATAAGAGTCTCATGGGTTTTCCTGCCCTGGCTGGCTTTGAGCCATGATCCTCAGATCTCAGCCTCCTGAGTAGCTAGGATTACATGTGTGAGTGACCGGAGCCGGACTACTTTTTGGTTCTTGAGAGGTACATTGGAGAGTAGATTCTTACAGGGACTTTTCTAACTGGGCTGGTTTTGAACCTACATCCTCAGATCTCAGCCTCTTTTAGCTAGGATTTCAAGTGTGAGCCACTGGTCCCTGGCTACGTTATTTAATTGAGATAAATCTTTGGCTGTATGAAATCAGAACCTCTATGAACTGTATGGAGAAAATGGTGTTTCTTGAACAAAGTCCAGGGAAATTCATCTCCTTTTCAGCTATATCAAACAGACTCACCTCATCTTTCCATCTGGACAAGGCTGAATATCTAACGGTGTCCAGCATTTGTCCATCTGCTGTCTAGGTGCCTAGAAGATGTGTTCTTCCTACTATCAGGCAAATGACCAGTGGTCCTCAGTGTGTGGTTATGTGTTTATGTGATTATGGTTTCTTTTAGGATGATGCTGACCACCAATCATTCCATCACTGAAATGATCATCCAGTGACATGTGGTATTTACACACCCTTTCTGTAGTGCAGAAATGATGCAGACACCCCTAGCCTCCTTTAACGGTGAGAACCAATCAGTAACAAGCACAGAGATGTCAGAGAGGAGAACTCTATGCCCAGAGGGACAGAAACATCAAGTTGGGTTAGAATGACCTTCACTGGGGGTTCTTGTCACTTTAGATCACAGTCTGTGCCCTTCCAGTCTTGGCAGATCACTGGAAAACTAAGAGAATAAACCAGAGGTTATTTGTTCCACACATACCATATAATAGCTATCGAGGGAGACTCAAAAGCAAGCAAAGATGTGGAAAGGCAAACTTGTCGTGTATCAGATTAAGAGGCTGTTGGTTTAAAGAGCAGATCACTAGAAACCAGAATCCTATGCCATTGATTTGGGAAACATACTTCTTTCCAGAGTTGGAAGTAGGGGCCAAAACTAAGAAAATGTCAATCATTCACCAAATCCCTGACTGTTCCGGACTCCTGGCTGAGAGATGTTAGCTTAGCTCTCCATGTGCAGCAGACATTTTGATCCAGAGACCTGTGGTGGTCATGTGTGGTTTGTCTGTTATCTATTTTTATGTTCTTCAGACTAGACATTTTTGTAGGTTTAATGTGATGTTGCCAGATGCTCGGTGTAGCACCCGATGAATGGGGGTAAAGCTTCGATGGACTCGAATTTTGAAAACTGGGATCTGTCTGACCTACTCAGGAGGCTGTAGGAAGAGGATTGTGTTCAGCCTTGGGCAAAAATCAGAGCCCCTGTCTGAACAATCGCTGAAGCAAAAAAAGTACTGGAGGTGTGACTCAAGTACTCAAGTTGTGACCTCTGCTTCACAAGCCTAAGGTCCCAAGTTCAAATTCCAGTTAAAAAAAATCTCCCCCAAATAATCAAGAACGGCCAGGGCTACCAGGAAACCAGTGAACATTTTGTCGAAAATTTTTGTTTGAGGCACTTGTTCCGCAGTGCCTTTCAGAAATGACAGGAGAAACAAGAGTGAGGTGATACATTCCCCAGAATGGAACAAAGTGTCAGAAATCTCACTTTAAAGATGAAGTGAAATCCAAACAGAGACCATGAAACATGTATTTCACTGGAAACACATAGTTTACTAAGGTACTATGAATGTTCATGTTCCTATATAGCAAAAGTAAACACAGGTTTCACTGGTCAACTTGTTATCCGGGAGAAGTTTGTGAGGTTTCTATTTCTCTTCTCTCCTCTCCCTCTCCTCCCTCTTTCCTTCCCTTTCTCCCTCCCTTCTTCCTTCCTTCTTTCCTTCCTTCCTTCCTTTCCTTCCTTCCTTCCTTCCTTCCTTCCTTCCTTCCTTCTTTCCTTTCTTCCTTCTTTTGTTGTACCAGTACTTGGACTCAATGTCCCTTAGCTTTTTCTCTTAAGGCTAGAACTCTATCCACTTGAACCACTGTTCCACTTCAGGCTTTTTGCTGCTTAATTGGAGATGAGTCTTTCTGCCCAGGCTGGCTTTGAGCCATGATCCTCACATCTCAGCCTCCCAAGTAGTTCAGATTACAGGCATGAGCCACCAGCACCTGGCTCTGTTTTATGTCTTTTTCTTGAAGTCTAGAAAGGCTATGTCCTGAGCAGGAGGCAGAGTATATAGAACATTACAGAAGAAGGGTTCTATGCATGGTTTATTAAAACGGGGGGCAAATGACACCTGTTATTTTTTTTCTAGCTTTCTGGTCTGGTCTTCATCCACATAGTCCTTTCACCATATAATATTTCAGCGTGCACAGGACATTGAAGTACAGGCTAGTTTGTATTACATAATGAAGACAGAGGCTGTAATGTGTAATGAAGACAGAGATTGTAATTAGTCAACCTAAACTTCTTGATGATTTCTGAGAACCACTGATGCCTGGCTGGAAGAGATTGATAGCCATAATTAGTGGAGTGTGAATAAAAATATTCCCAGACTTTCATTGTTCTGGGACAAAGAACTCATACTTACATAATAAGCCATTGATAACTTGGTACTGGTTACTGTAACACATGCAGCTTTTATTTTTGCTCTCCCCCTCCCCGCCTTTATTATCTATTTCACAACTCTATTCACAAAGATTACAAAATACTTTGACCATAATTAGAACAATTGCAATTTAAATTTGCTGCTGTGAAAACAACACGGAGGAAGTATTTAGCTATCGAGCCGTTATTTATTGTTATTCTTAAAGGATCTATCTTGAGAAGAATTGTAGGTTAAAAGGAAATTGCAAAAAGTCGTACTGAAAATCCTGGGTATACTTTAACTCACTTCCCCCAGGGCGATCACTAACTAGAGTGGATTCTTAAAATTGTTGCCATTTGTAGGCCTGATTCCAATTTTCCAATTCTATATGCATTCATTTGTATTTTACTGTCTTTGGCTGTATGTACTTTTTAAAATTGCATATATTGGTTCCACCACCACTGGGAAGATACTGATCCATCATCACAAAAATCTCAGAGGGACTATTTCCTCATCAAGATCAGTTAGAGCCATGCCATCCCTTCTCAGCCTCAGTGTCTGAGTAACACTAATATATTCTCCAAGGATGCTTTGTCAGTCCAGTCGTACAATATATAACCCTTAGAGATTGCCTTTTTCATTCATCCTCTCTTGAGATCCAAAATCTACCTTGTGTGTATTAATGGTTTGTTCCTTTGTTCTCCCTGAATACTATTCCATTCCAGGCTGTAAATATGCTGTTTTATTTAAATAGTCACTCCTCCAAGGACATTTATTTTTTTGGGTCCGGTCATGGGTCTGGGCCTGGGCGCTGTCCCTCAGCTCTTCAGCTCAAGGCTAGCGCTCTACCACGTCAGCCACAGCGCCACTTGGGGCTTTTTTCTTTTTGCTTATGTGGTGCTGAGGAATGGAACCCAGGGCCTCAGGCATGCAAGGCAAGCGCTCTACCACTGAGCCACCTTCCCAGCCCCTCCTCCAAGGACATTTTAGTTGTTCCCCATTTTAAAAAATATTGGGGGGGGGGGTTGGATGTGGGGCTTGAACTCAGGGCCTGGGTGCTATCCCTGAGCTCTTTAGCTAAAGGCTAGCCCTTTACCACTTTGAATCACTTCCAATTTTCTGGTGGTTTATTGGAGATAAGAATCTCACAGACTTTCTTGCCCAGGCTGGCTTTGAACCACAATTCTCAGATCTCAGCCTTCTGAGCAGCTTAGATTACAGGTGTGAGTGAGCCACCAGTGTCTGGCCTCTATTTTTTATTTTGAGAAAGAAAGCTGTCTGAATAACGTTTCGTGTGGGTGTTCTGGTAGGTATAAGTTTTAATGTTCCTGACATAAAATCCTTAAGAGTGTGATTTCCGAGGAATGTAGTTAAATGTGTGTCAGTTTAGTTTTTGTTGTTCTTGTTTAGAGAAAATCAGCAAATTATTTCCCAGCGCAGATGCACATTCTTACATTTCCAGTACTAGTGCATGGCAAATCTAGTTTTTATGTAGCCTCACTGGAAATTTCTGTTACTTTTTGATTCTGGTTTTAAAAAGTTAAACTAGCTTTTTAAAATAAGTGTGTTGAGATCAGATTGTTGCTTTAGTTTCCTTTCTTTTCCTCAGGGTTAGTGAGATTGAATGCATTTCCCACTGTATTTCCTCTTTGGTGATGTGTCTGTTAGTCTCTTTGACCCGTCTTCTTTTTCTTTCATTTTTTTCATTTTTTGTTTTGTTTTATTTTATTCTTGTTCTTACACTGGTCTTGGGTCTTGAATTTAGGAACTTAGGCATTGTCCCTGAGCTTTTGTGCTCAAGGCTAATGCTCTACCATGTTGAGTCACAGTGCCATTTCTGGCTTTTTTTGTGTGTGTGAGTAATTGGAGATGAGTCTCATGGACTTTCCTGCTTGGCCTGGCTTCGAACCTCCATCCTCAGATCTCAGCTTCTTTAGTTGCTAGGAAGGATTAGAGTTGTGAGCCATCGGCGCCCAGCTGGACCCATTTTCTAAGTGAACATTTGTTCATCATTCTGTTCTTTTTTTTTTTAAGTTCTTCCTATAATCTAGAGGCAAGTCCTCTGTCAAATAGCTGACTTGCCAGTGCCCTGCATCTTGTATATACATTTTTCTAATTTGGGGAAGAGAAGGGAAGTAACAAAATGCTGAAATAAGGATACAGGTTGACCCACTGTAACAATGAAATATACAAGACACTATGTTGAAAATGAACTTTACAACTTGGGTCGGGGGAGGGAGGCATTGGGGAGGTATACAACTCTTTTAACAATCTGCTGGAGATTGGTGATTTTTTTTAAACTTTGTATTTTTTTTCTGCTTTGATTTAAATATAGACGTATCCCTTCCCTTTGGTTAGTCTTCTCCTCTACAATATATTTCCTTTTATTTCCTCTGCCTGTGATAATATACAGACAATATAAAAAAAAGTTTCCTAAACAGGCAGTGATGGTTCCTGCCTGTAATCCTAGCTGCTCAGGAGGCTGAGATCTGAGGATCACGGTTCAAAGCTGGCCCCAGACAGGAAAGTCTGTGAGAGTCTTATCTCCAATAATCCACTGGAAAACCAGAAGTGGTACAGTGGCTCAAGCGGTAGAGCACTCACCTTGAGCTGAAGAGCTGAGCGATAGTGCCCAAGTCCAGACTTCAAGTCCCCCCCTAAATAAAAAGTTTCCTTTAAGTTATGCACCGGTGGCTCACGCTGTAATCCTATCTACTTAGAGGCTGAGATCTGAGTATCACAGATCAAAGCCAGCCAGGGCATGAAAATTTACCATGATACTTCATGGTAAATTTTCCAATGAACCACTCAAAAAACAGAAGTGGCACTGTGGTTCAAATGGTAGAGTGCTCGCCTTGAGCACAAAGAGGCTCAGGGACAGCACCCAGGCCTTGCGTTCAAGCCCCACAACCGACCAAAAATAAGAACACAAAAAGTTTGCCTCAACCATTGAACATTACTTTTAGAAATGTACTGAAGAGTGTGTGCTCTGTTAGGAGCCCTGCTTCCCTGAATCATAGCAGAAATCTAGTCTGCCTGTTTAGCCTTCGTGAGCTGTTCATGTCTGTTGGGAGCTGGGAGGGCTCTTCCCTAGTTGGTTTTTGTTTATTTGGTGGATTTCTGTGGGAGGTGTTATGGGTGTGTGCACGTGTACCGGTACTGGGGCTTGAACTCAGCACCTGGGCTGTGTCCTTTAGCTTTTCTCTTCCACATTGGCACTCTGCCACTTGAGCCACGGTTCTACTTCAGGCGTGTGTGTGTGTGTGTGTGTGTGTGTGTGTGTGTGTGTGTGTGTGTGTGTGACTAATTAGAGATAAAAGACAAGTCTACTTGACTTCTCAGCCTGGTCTGGCTTTGAAACATGATCCTCAGGTCTCAACCTCCTGAGTAGCTAGGAGGACAGTTAAGTCACCAGCGCCTGGCTCTCAGCGATCCCTCCCATCAATGACCGTGTGGTAGCCATTCCGTTTCCCTATGCACCAGTGCTGAGATAAATGACTCTTGATAGGGAGCTGAACAGATGAATGCAGGACTGCAGGAGAAGGTTAGTTATCTGGAGGCAGTGGGTCCTAACACAGAGTGCATTCAACCTGTGCGTGCTCTCTCTCTCTCTCTCTCTCCCTCTCTCTCTCTCTCTCTCTCTCTCTCTCTCTCTCTCTCTCTCTCTCTCTGTTACTATCTCAGTCTCTGTCTTTGTCTGTCTCTCACACACATGCATGTGTACACACACACACACACGTACATTTGCTTCTTGTGTGCAAACCTGGATCTATTTAGGGCAGCTGGAAAGGACAATGACAATGTAAAAAAGCCTGAGAAAACCCTCAAAAGTCAGGCGAATCAAGGTCTGATCGGAGTTTCCATGGAAACAGAACCTAGCTCATCACTGACCTTCCGGCTCAAGATCATTTATTTGATGGGTGCTACACTTCCTTCCTCTACTTTGCTACAATCCCCGATGGCGAAAACAGAAGCAGATGCATTTCCTTGTCTAGAAGCCTTGAGGAGAGATGACTCAGGGAGCCATCAGTTGGTGGTGGAAATCCTGCATGTGGTTCTTCAAATTATTGAAAGCTGAGATTAGATTTACTCTTGGTAACTCTCTCCACCCACCCACCCCCCCCCCCCCCCCCCCGCCTTCTGTTCTCATGGCTGCTTTCTTCTTTTAAATTTATCCTGATGGCTCCTTTTGTTTTTCCCTTTGGGTATAAGAGTTTCCATTAATCCATAAAAGAAATGTGAATTGTAGCTGCCTTGGAGAGTTGTGGTGAATGCCTGACTGAATCAACTGTTTTTTCTTGACACAACTCTGTCAGTGTCAAGAAATACAGGAGACTCAAGAAATACTAAAGACTAAAGGTTTTCTACCACATTTTCTGTATGTAAACGAGTACAGTTTATATTTTACCTGTATGAATCTGCTGACACATGTGTGCATACACGTGTGTGCATGTGTGAATGTATGTGTGTGTTCTCTGCCTGTAGAAACTACCTTGTCTGCTATTTGTTGTGCAGTAGAAAGGCTCGGGAATCAATAACGGAGACAGAAAAGCTCATTGATCTAGCTCTCATTGTTACATCATTTTCCTGGCAAAATTTTGTCATAGCTTGTTGGAACTTTCTGGAGTTCAACTCCATGTTTTGAAAGTAACCAGAAAGATTCAGGCTGGGGATGTGGCTTAGTATACTTGCTTAACTGTGCAAAGGCCCTGGGTTTGATTCCCGACATTGTAAAAGAAAGGTGGGGGAGGAGAGGGAACAAGGGAGAAGAAAAAAGGAAATCTGGAAGACCAGAGCTGTAGCTTACTGTACAGAATCATGCACAAGGTCCTGGGGTCAGTCCTCCACAGGAAATGTGTGTTCTGGTTATTACTGAGAACTATAAATCATTCTGTGATACGCACATGTGAGCTAGTACTTGTGCTGAGCTGTTTCCATGGTAAGCATGGAGGCCAAGACATTGGAGAAAGAGTAGCCATGCAACCTTTACTCCTGTTCTAGTTATGACTACATCTCCCACCACCCTTGCTTGGGAAGTAAAGGAGCTGGAGAAGAAAGTGGATCCCAGCTCCTCTGTCTCCACCGGGCAGATAGGCTTATTTATTTAGCAGGAAATCATTTGTATTAGGTGTACTATCTTATTTCTCAACTACTGATCCCTACTTTTGTCGTCTATGCATTCATGATTGCCATTTTCCTTTTCTTCTCTCTCTCTGTCTCTGTCTATCTGTCTGTCTGTCTGTCTCTTTTGTCTGTCATGGGGTTTGAACTCAGGGCCTAGGTGTTTGCCTCTGAGCTTTCACACTCAAGGCTAGAGCTCTACCACTTTGAGCCACAGCACCACTTCCGGTTTTCTGGTGGTTCATCAGAGATCAGAGTCTCACAGACTTTCCTGCCTAAGCTGGCTTTGAACTGTGATCTTCAGATCTCAGCCTCCTGAGTAGCTAAGATGACAATGTGAGCCCACAGCACCTGGCTTAATTACATGTTTTCAAAATCAGCTCCTAAAACATCATTCAGTATTAACTAGAGGAAAAATGTTGTTCTGCCTTCAGAGATCCAGGATAATTCAATCATCACCTACACTTTATACTGTCAGAGTTCACATCTATGGATCAGAGCACCAATCAGAGAAAAATAGCCCACAGGGGACATTTGACCCATCCCAAGTTCCAGGAGGCTGGAGGTGAGTGAGGGCTGATTAAGAGTGCTAGCCGAGAGCAGAGGAACCAATCAGTGCCTGTCTCTGTGAAATAGCTCCAAGAAAAAAATGTAAGGACCAACATCATTATTCATCATTCATATTATTTTTTGTCATCTCTCCAAAGTATTATTTTAAGATGTGCATTACATTAAGAAAGAATGACAATGGATTAATAGAAAAAGGTAGAAAGAATTGAATTATTTTAAGGGTAATATTGAGTTATGACGTTTAATTGTAAAGTATAAGTTGTAAGGAGGCCCAGTGCTGGTAGCTCACGCCTGTCATCCTAGCTACTCAGAAGGCTGAGATCTGAGGATCCCGGTTCAAAGCCAGCCTGGGCAGGAAAGGCTGTGAGACTCTTATCTCCAATAAACTACAAAAAGGAAGAAAAAAAAAAAAAACAGGAAATGGAGCTGTGGCTCAAGAGCACCAGTCTTAAGCAAAAAGGTTCAGGGACTGTTCCCAGGCCCTGAGTTCAAGCCCCAGGACTGGCATGGGCATGCACATACACAGATATAAGGAAGAGAAAAACTATTTTTTTGCTCAGTAGAAGGAGGGAGGAAGGGAGGGAGGGAGGAAGGGAGAGAGGAAGGAAAGGAAGGAAGGAAGGAAAATTAGAAAAGAAAGGAAGAAGAAAATCAATTGCTCTTGCACCATTTTACACACCTGCAACAGGTGTAACAGCTTTCCTGTTACAGGTGTTAAATGACCTGGACAGTCACATTGAAGTAGGTCTCAGCCTTGAAGATTTACATTTGTTGGTGAACTGCTCATTCACATGTTTAGAGCTTTTACTCCTCATTGAACATCCAGTTCCAATTAAATATGAGCAGTGCCCAAGTCTGAGGTTCATTTGAGTGCCCTTAAAAGTGGAGTATTCCATGAAGTGCCCTTTATTCAATCTCTTCCCACTTTCCGACCAGCCACCCCCCCCCCCCCACTGGGTCATCTACTTGATCTGATAAGCATATTTTACAACCTTTTTAATCTACTTCCTGCTGATAGGACGCAGCAATGAGCTTTACAAGATTCCCCAAGGATCTCTTCATTGCCTTAGCTTTTTCTTTCTTTACTATCAAGTAGAAGCAGTTGTTAAGTGGTCACGGCTCCATCATTTATTAAATGTTTGATTCTTCAAGACTTTGACCATTACTCACACTTACCTGTTGCTTTAAGGCAAGAAAAAGTGAACCCAGAAAGATCATGACTCAGACATTTTAAGACTATTTTGAAAACCTTTAAATCAAACAATACCTTTTTGATATATGGCTGTGTTTTAGAATACAAAACATGAAGGGTAAGTTTGCTTTTCTATGAGTTTTCTTTCTTCTTTAGACATATTCATGGTACTGGGGAATAAACCTAGGGCTTCAAATTTGCTAGGCAGCTCCTCAGTACTTTTACTTTTTAGATGTTTTCTTTTAACACACACACAGACACACACAGTTGTTGTTACTATAAAGGTGATGTATGAAGGGGTTACAGTTACATAACTCAGGTGATAGCTCTTTTAGAACCACATCACCCCTTCCCTCGCTCTCTCTGTTTTCCCTTTGCATCCCCACCCACAAGTTGTAAAGTTCATTTTCCACAGTGTCCAGTGAGTACCACTGCCGGTTTTGTTCACCCTTTGTCCCAACTTTTCTGTGCCCTCCCTTCCCCCTCCCCAAAACAAATAAGCCAACAAACAAGACAAAAGGGAAAGACAACAAAAACAGCAGTAACAACAATTAATCTCTGGTTTCCATTTCAAAAACTATAATTTTATATGACCATAGGCACATAGCTATTTGATCTTTGTGATCGGCATTAAATGTTTTTTTGGGGGGAGGGGTGGGTTAGGATCATTCACTTTTCCCTAGGCTGGTCTTGTAACGGTGATTCTGTTATCTCTACCTCCTGATAGGCTGGGATTGAAGATAAGTGCCAAGGGTTTCATATGTTCCCATGGGAAGGAAACTTCAGATACTTCTTATAAGCTGTTCTCTGGCTGTCCAGGGCTCATATGCCTATACTGCTAATTTTGTATTCCTCACAAGTGATACAAATACGTAAAATACCTTGGCAGAAAAAAGTTTCCCCTTTGTGTGCTAAGTTCTCAACAATAACCTGAGATAAAGGTTTGCTTAATTTAATTAATTATAAGGTATATTTTGCTCTTAGGCCTCTTAAAAATAAATGTAAACTAATGTTTCAAATAGCCTTGAGTTATTGATAATGCTTAGTAAGGTAGGATGTATTTATTTTTATTATTTAAGGTTTTCTTTATAAAAAGAAACTGAAAAATTAATATATAACAAAATTGCTTTTTATTTCTCTTATTTTCTATCCACATAAGCCTACCCATTAGCAACCATATTCATGACCTTAGTACATATTTTTCCAATCATACTTTTATTACCATGAGCTATATTAGAATGTTAGAGGTCTTTTGGGGGGAGACTAGAGATCAAATTTAGGGTCTCTTGCATGTTGACCAAGTCTATGTCCTAAGATTAATATCCATTCTCAGCTAAATGAGGTCTTCAGTTAAATGAGGTCATTTTCCAAAGTCTCACCATGGTGATATGCGGGTCTCACTAACTCACTCAGAGGCTGTACAGAGTGCTATTATTTGCCTGAATTATGTAGCTTACCACTTTCCACTATCAGAATTAAAATGGTGCCACAACAGACAGTCTCACTCACATTACCCATTTTTGTGGGTGATGGATTTTTCTAGGAAATTTGCCTGCAATTCAGATGCGACAAGTTATTATCCAGAACTCGTTAGTATCTACTGAAAGAATGACTAGCGTACTAGACATGTGGATCATGGATATGGAGATGCATCTGTACCAGCAACTACTGATTTATCAGAGAGAGAATTAAAAAGTCAACCATTAGTAAAACATTCACCCAGTATTCAAGAAAAAAAGATACGCACTGTATTTATTAAATTGCAGATGTTAAAAGGTCTGGAAATGCCAAATATTAGGTGAGGATTTACAAAAATAGGCAAGTCTACATTTTCCTGAAGGAAGTAGAAAAGTTATACATTAGTTTGGAAAGTAATTTTCCGTGATCATTGTGAAATAAACTACGTATGTATACTTTTATCCATTGACACCTGTGATTTAATAAATTGCTGTACAGTTTTGATTATACATATGCATGTATATTATATATAAGGAAGGGCAAGTTTTTTCCCCCTTTTTCCAGTAGTGAGAATGATCCTTAATTTTTTTCCTTGATAATACTATTCCTGATATTGAGTCAACCTTGCATTCCGGGCACAATATCTGTTCATGAGCTCTGTTTGCTATTTGAATGAATTTTCGATCGTCATTTGTCAAAGCAGAATAAGATCCCCTCCTCAGTGCCCCCCCCTCCACCCCCACCCCCACCCTCAGGATGTCCTCAGTGTAAACTCCAGAACTTGTGCATGTTCCTTTGTGTAAAACATGGATTTGGTGCAGGAAATAGATTAAGGATTGTAAGATACAGAAGTTCTCTTGAGTCATCTGTGTTTATCAGTGTAATCACCAGGTAATTATTGGAGAGAGAGAGGCAGAAAGTTTAGCTTCAGAGCAGGTCTGATAGGAAATAGCAGTGGAAAAATTGGAGATAAGAGCCTGGAAATGTCTTTGGGGGCATTTTAATGTCTACTCCACAAATCAAAGTATGTGTTCTTCAATTTTTCACCTCTACATGCAGTTAATGCTATACGATTGATTTTAATAAAAAGTAGAAATCTTCAAATCATACAAGTTCATTTCATCTCTCATCCTTTGTGCTATATTTTTAATATAGATTTTTCAGCATATATTAATATCTTATACATGGGAATGTATAATTGTTTGCTTAAATCACTTATGTATTTTCCAAAGAAACTATGTGGAAAAATTAGAATAGTAATGCATATTTCTACAGCTGTATACCAATCCCATGTACAATTTTCCTTGAGCTTAAGTGATTGTTATTTTATTTTGTAGTGCAGATCTGTTGTCAGTGAAATATTATAGTTGCCAATGTCTGAAAATGCCCTTGAACTTATATGAACTTCTGGAGGGCAGTTTTCAGTGTATATAGAATTATTGGGTGACAGTTTTGATTCAGTATTCGAAACCACTGGTTATTGAAATGATTATTCCTCTGTATACCTCCTAGTTCTTACTGTGTTTTAGTTTGTTTTCTTAGTTAATGTCTTTTTTAAGGGTACTATTTTAAATTCACTGCAGTATGCTATGAATCTTAATGCTTCATATGTTAATATCTCTGCTACACTTACAGGAAATATTAGCTTAACTTCCGCTCTTGTGCTAAGTATTCATCATTTAAATCCCAGCCTTGTGTCACTTCTCACCCACAAAGTTGAGTCCCAGTGACACTTATCAATGTGGCATTAAGATGGCATTTTCCATTTATTTTCAAGATTTAAAAAGAAAACTGCATTTAAAAAAAAACTCTACAGTCCACACAACCACAGATAACTAATTTTTGAAACAGGAACCAAAAATATACACTATGAAAAGACAGGCTCTCCAAACACTGGTGCTGAGAGAGTCAGTATCCGCCTGTCAGAGACTAAAAGTTGGCCCCTATCTCTCTCCCTGTGCAAAATTTCAACTCCAGTTGGAGAAAAGAACTCTCAAAATGAGACCTGAAACTTTAAATCAGCTACAGAAAAATGTGGAGAAAAGCTCTGGACGCCACTGCCTGAAGGATGGGAACACATATTAAAAACGAGACAACATCAAATTAAAAAGTTTCAGTACAGCGAAAAGAACAATTACTTGAACTAAGAGACAGACCTACAGAATGGGGATGAATCTTCACCATCAACCAGGTAATTGCTACGCAGCACCTACAAAGAACTCAGAGAAACTAACCAAATGAGAGATCTAATCACCCCCGTTAACAAATGGGCAAACAAACAGGACAATTCTCGTAAGAAGGAAACCTAAATGGCTAACAGATGGGGTGAAGAAATGTTTAACCTCCTTTTCATAAAGGAAATCAAATCGAAACTACACTGACTTCATCTTACTCCGGTCAGAATTACAACAGTATGTACATCCATCATATACATACGCATGTACATGCTATGAAATAGTCTATAAAGTAAAACTACGTTGTATGAAGGAAAATAGATAGAACTGGAAAGCATCATATTGAGAGGGACAATGTAAGCTCCAGAATCAAGATATTTTGTGTTTTTTTGCTTATATGTGGAAGCTAGACCTAAAATGGTACAGCTACTTTGGAAAACAATTTGGCAGTTTCTTAAAACCCAGACACTGGTGGCTTATGCTGATAAACCTAGCTACTCAGAAGGCTAAGATCTGAAGATTTCAATTAGAAGCCAGCCAGGGCAGAAAAGTCTCTGAGACTCTTTATTTCCAATTAATCAGCAAATAGCTAGACATGCTGTGTTGGAAGTTGTAGAGTGCCAGTCTTGAGTGCAAAAGCCACATAAACATAAGATCTCAAGGTCCTTAATTTAAGCCCCAGTACCATCACACACACACACACACACACACACACACACACACACACACACACACACACACACACACAAATACATGCAAAAGAAATCTAAAAGGATGCAGACAAGAGCAGCAAACACTTTCAAGCCTGGCACCAGAGGCTTACGCCTGTGTTCCTAACTACTCAACAGGCTGGAATCAGAGGATTGAGGTTTGAAGTCAGTTGGGGCAGGCAAATCCCTGAGACTCTTTTCTCCAACAAACTACCTAAAAAAGGTTGGAGATGGAGCTGTGGCTCAAGGGGTAGAGTTCTAGTGTTGAGCAAAAGTAGCTCAGAGAAAATAAACACCTTGGCTTTTTGTAATATCATCATTTAATGTAGAGATCATTAACTCCTTACAATGGAGAGCAGTTTTTTCTTCCTTTTTCGTACATCTTTTGTGATGTACATACAGTGAGATAAAGAATAGACTTCTTTTTAAACCATGCCACCCCTTCCCTCTCGCAGTTTTTTCTTCCCGTTCCCACTCATGAGTTGTAGAGTTCATCTTCTACACAGTGTCCAGTGAATACCACTACTCCATTTGTTCACCCTTTGTCCCTTCATTTCCGTGTCCCTCATTACCCTTCCAGAGACAGATAAATGAACAAATGAGACAAAATGAAAACAAAACCAGCAACAAAGGGGGAAAAAAGACTCTTGCTCCCATTTCCTGGAGCTCATTTTGATAAACATTATTTTATGTGATTAGATGCATTGTGCCTTTGTGTTCATCCCTAAGAATGTCCTCCTTTGGTCTTACTGTGTGTGAATGCTGACAGGCCATGTCCCAGTATATTTTTGTAACCACCCAGTGTGTTTACCTGTATACTGACAGGCATATTCGAGCTACCACAAATGAGGGAAAACATGCCACCTATGTGGGTCTGCCTTACTTGGCTTATGATCATTTTTTTTCCAAATCTTCCCATTTCCATACCAATGGGACGATCCCATTCTTTCTGATGGAGGAGTAGAATTCCATTGTGTATACATACTGCATTTTCCCCATCCATTCAGACAAGTTTTAGCACTGAGTGGCAGAGAGTCAAATTGCTAAGCTCCTACAGACCAGCTCAGAACAGAGACACACCTGGTATTGTCCATCTTTGTTTCCCAAACAGAATCTGATGTACCCAGTGAGGGAGGGTGGGGTGAGACCTCCCCTCACCCCTCGGGTATGGACCCCAGAGAGGTGGACAGATTGGTTGATTGATTCCAATTGCTTTCTTAATAATCACCCATGTCAATCAGCAGAGGACCACGTCCCGGGGAACAGAGAAATGGGAGAGAAGCAACGTTTGTGAGAAGCAACGGTCCTCCTGCCGTTACCATGACTACCAGGATGTGGACTATTCCCATCACCGGAGCAAACAGAAGTGCTTTCAGGAAAGGGACAAAAAGAAAAACAATCCTTAGAATAACTGCCATAGCAACAGGAATATCTGATGTAGGACAAGATTGCTTCTCTCTGCCCAATAAATAATATCACTATGACTCATTTATACTAGTTAGTGAAGTAGATAGATAGAAAACATCCATCCTGCATCAATGGCTTCAAGGGTAAGATAGGGAGGCTGCATTCACTGAGGTTGAGAGTTTGGGTGACTGACACGTTAGGAAGCCCAGTCATTATTGACTGCAGAGAAGGTTGCTTCTAATCTGCTGGAAGAGTCAGAAGAAATTCTCTCAACTTGGCAATATCCAGTGGAAGATGTGAACATTAAAGAAGTCGTATAAAGAGGTTTATATTTAGAAGGTGGGGGAGGAATCTGAACGCAGTTTACCATATGGTCTAGCAAAGATTGAAATGTGTTGTTTTTGTTGGTTTTGCTCTTTGTGTGCTCGTCCTGGGGGTTGAACTCAGGGCCTGGGCACTGTCCCTTAGCTTTTGCGCTCAAGAGCAGTGCTCTGTCACTTGAATCACAACTCCACATCTGGCTTCTTGGTAGTGAACTGGAGATTAGAATCTCATGGACTTCCCTGCTTGGCTGGGTTTGAACTGTGATCCTCAGATCTCAGCCTTCTGAGCCACCAGCACCCAGCTGACTCCTTTCATTTCCATTGATGTAGAGTCTCATCAATCACCTTTAGATGTCAGCGCTTGTTAGACCACCAACCTTAGTACCTTTAACCACTTTGAAGGCAATGTTGTGTGGCTCATGATGGAAAACAAGAGAGATCTGAACAAGGAAATGACTGGACAACATATAACATTTCTACTTCAGATGAGAGATGGAGCCTCTTGGAATGAAGACTTAGGGAGTGTTGAAAATTCACCACACGTAGCTCAGCCGTTGGGACCATGGTACCTGTAGGAGCATCTGCTGCAGAGGTTCTTGATGGTGTGGGGTGGTGCAGAAATTTTATCCAGTCCCTAGAAGACGGAATGAAAGAGATTGAAATTCAAAGCCCTTCGTGATGGAGTTTGGAAAATCCTTTAAACTTGAGAGTCAAGCTTCTACAGTCTGCGGACAAGTAGGGAAAAATGGATTAGAAATAGCCCCACCCTGACTGAATTGTGAAGGCAGCAAATGGAAACCTCAGGAAAAGAACAAATAGAGCAATCCGATTACAAAGTTGGCCCTGTTGAGCTGCAGGTTGGGGCAACTAGACTGTAATCAGCCCTGGATCGAAATTACTTGGGGGGAGGGGGAAGCATATGCACTAAATGAATACTTTCGGTCATTATCTCTCAACAAGATAGCATATCAATAGCCATTTATATTTCTATTGTGTTAGAGTATTAAGAGACATCTAGTGATGATTTAGCAAACAGAGATTTTGGGCCCTATACAAATACAACACTATTTTACACAAGACCTGAGCATCTTTTTTTTTTTTTTGGTCATGGGGCCTGAACTCTGGGCCTGGGCGCTGTCCCTCAGCTCTTCAGCTCAAGGCTGGCACTCTACCACTTGAGCCACAACACTACTTCTGGTTTTCTGGTGATAAATTGAAGAGTCTCACAGACTTTCCTGCCTGGGCTGGCTTTGAACCTCAGTCCTCAGATCTCAGCCTCCTGAGTAGCTTAGGTTGACAGGCAACCAGAGCATCTTCTTATTTTGGTGTTCCTGGACTTGTCCAGTGCCCCAAAGTCACCCAAAAGTTTATAGGCTCCTATCATGAAGAGAAAGTTCAGCGAACTTCCTCAAGACAATTCAACCATTTGTGTAGATTAAATCACACACACACACACACACACACACACACACACACACACATAGTCACACTCCTTTCAAGTTCATTCAGATGCTTTTCTAGACCACCTCCATACAGCAAATGGAGAATCATTCTCTCATACCATGACTAATTCTTCCTGAGACGTAGGAAGTCTCCAGGAGAGTAAGCGAGTCTGGCATTTGAGCCATGTCTGGGTTTTCCCCTCCCCCTACTTTCCATCACCTTCCTCTCAAGGAAGCTTGAGTCCGGGCAGGGAACCCTGCACGGTTCTAGCCACCAGGAGAAGAGCTGCATCTGCTTCCCCCGACCATGTTCATCTAGAGTTACAGTTGCAGCTGGGAGAGACAGGTAGCTAACATGACTGAGGTAAAACCAGTAGAGCTTCGGTTAAGGACATGCCTGTGCTGAGGGCACGTTCTCCACCGCAGGGCCTTCCATCTTTCTCCTAGTGGCTCTCTGCTCTGTGAGTGGCATTAGAAAGTTCAGGAGCCTCTAATCTTCTCAGCATACCCTTTGTGGTGTGGTCCTTTTATACTTTGAGCTCTCAGCGGCAGGCATAATGGTACCCCAGTGTTCTGGGACTGGAGATGGGTGATGAAGAAGAATCCTCCATTCTCTCCATTGACCTGCCCTGAAGCATGGCCTTCTGGGAAATGATGCCCAAGGAGAATTTTCAGGCTGAAAGCAGCTGACCCTAGATGGTCGTTCAAGTCCACATGAATTCTCAGAGGCACAGTTAAGGGAATTATGCATTTATGAGGCCAGTATAATTGCATATGTCTTCTCTTTTCTTCTCCTGACCCACTTTAGAAGAAATGACTTAAGATAATATGTACATAATTGTATTGTGCTGCTTAAAGCATAGAGACATGTAAAATGCCATAATAGGAAAAGAAGGGATGGTTAGAAGAAAATTGTATCTGAATAAGGTTATTGATACCAGCAGCTGACTTGAGTCTTTAGGCAAAAAAAGAAAGGAAGAAAAGAAAAAAAAATGATGACTAAGAAGATTAATAGAACAAACTCCAAAAATACAAATGTATACTTTTTGCCTTCTTTTCCATGTGGAAAAAAAGGAAGTTGATATAATTTTTACATATAAAGGTTGGAGAAAGAGCCGGGCAAAGGTGGCTCACCCCTGTAATCCTAGCTACTCAGGAGGCTGAGATCTTAGGATCATGGTTCAAAGCCAGCCTGGGCAGGAAACTCCTTGAGACTCTTATCTCCAATAAACCACTAGAAAACCGGAAGTGGTGCTGTGGCTCAAGCGGTAGGGCACTAGCCCTGAGCTGAAGAGCTCAGTGACAGTACCCAAGACCAGAGTTCAAGCCCCATGACCGACCAAAAATAAAGGTAAAACATGCACATTGTCAGATACTTCATCAAAGAGAGTTAAAAAAAAAAAAAAAGATTACAAAAAGGCACATTAAGGGATTTAAATGGAAAAAGTCCAAAGTTAAGTCTCGCAGCAGTGTCTCATGGGTATAATCCTAGGGACTTAGAGGTCTGAGGTCTGGGAATTGCTGTTTGAAACCTGTGTGGCCAACAAATCCATGAGATGCTGATCTCCAATTAACCAGCAAAACACTGGAAGTACATGGCTTTAAAAAGTCCCAACAAGAGTACAAGACCTAGTATTCACCTGTCCTTACACATGCACAATGCACACACACAGACACACAGACACACACACACACACACACACACACACACACACACACACACATGTCCAATATCCTTCCTGGGCAAATGTAAATATATGAGTTAAAATATGGCTGAGCTATCATACCTACCTACCCTCCTTAACACAGAACAATAAAAAAATATATAATAGCATTTGGTGCCCATGGTCCATGCTTGGTAATCCTAGTTACTTGGGAGCCAGAGATCCGAGGATCACAGTTCAAAGCTAGCCTGGGCTGGACAGTTATTGGGGCTCTTATGTCCAATTAACCACCAAAAGACAGAACAAGCTGTGGTTCAAGGGGTAAAGCAGTAGTGTTGAGTGAAAAGCTATGTGCCAGTGTCCAGGCCCTAAGTTCAGGCCCCTATATGGTGTACACACACACACACACACACACACACACACACACACACACACACACACTACAGTAGCAAAAAACAGTTAAGATTTGGAGTCAGCAAAACTTTTGCAAATTGCTGTAGAAATGCAAAACTGTGCAGCTGCACAGAGCAGTAGTCAAACAATTTCTTATAAATTTAAATATGTTCTAAAATATGACCCAGAGGTCCACTTCTGATGTTCATGCTAGAGAGATGAAAAATTTATTTCTACCTAAAATCCTGGCCATTAATATTTATAGCAGCTTTATACATAATTGCTAAAACAAAAAAGCGAAAAACAAAACTGGATACGACCCAAATGCCTTTCAGTTGGTAAATGGATAGACAAACTCTGGTGTATTTCGAGAATGGAATAATATTGATCAAAAGTACCAGTCTCCCTGTTCACATGGACTGAGCCAAATGTCAAAGGCATTAGGCTAAATGAAAGAAGCAAGGTTCAAGAGGTTGAAGATTGAATCATAATTCCATGCGCTGGGCATGCTCTAAAACCCCCACAAAATTAGAATGGAGAAATTTTCAGTGGTTTTACCATGTTATGGGGTAGGGGAATGAATGGAAGATAAGCTAGGAGTGTTTGTGCAGTGATAAAGTGGTGTTGATGCCACAATTATCTCGATAGTTCAGCAAACGTGTGTGGCTAAAATAAATGGAACCTCATGGTACAGTGAAGGAAAAAAAAGTATTAGATGCTACAGTGTATTTTTTCAGTACCATCAAAAATACCAATTATCTAAGGAAAACCCTCACAAAAGAAATAGATCATTCTATATGGTTAACTACAAAGCACTACTGAGAGAAATTTAAAGGCCCTAAGTAAAAAATAATCACAAAAATAAAAAGACTGGAGGTGTGACTTAGCAGGAGAGTGCCTGCCCAGCAAGCATGAGGTTCTGAGTTCAAAACCCAGCACCACCTCCTGAAAGTATTTTTGTGGTACGAGAATTCACCTGCAAGAAGACAGAGAAGCCACATTTAGAGAAGTTGAATTGGCAGTCTTTATTGGAGGGCCCACGATTGCAGGTAGACTCCTGCCCCAAAGACCTGCAGTCCCTCAACTACACTTAACACTGTCACGGAAAAAACCCAATTCCAACAAACCAGATCAACTCCAATGGAGAGCTGAAGTGGAACACCATGGTGACCCAGGCCTGAGCTATTCCTGGCCTAAATACTCTCAGAGTCAGGGAGCAGAGCCACAGGTAACTTGAGAGTCTCCTGAGTTCAAGGCACAGGACTGACAGATCCAGTAACCTATCATCAAAGTCCCCACCTCTGCCTTGAGGAATTTGGGCACGCCCACCACCTGGGGGTGGAACCTCCCTGCCTTTACCATGAAGACAAGATGGTGGCGCCAGTTAGACCCGATACCCTATCCACCATGTGGCTGAGATGACACCGGTCTGCTTTATAATCCAGCCATTCTACTTCTGAGTATTTCCTCCAAAGAACTGAAATCAAGACCTCAAAGCAAAAATTAGCCCTCTGATAGTCGTGGTAGGAATAATAGCCCTGGTAATGGTGATACATGTCTCTGGATAAATGAATGGATCAAGGAAATGTGGCATCTTCATACAATAGAATGTTATGTGGCCTTAAAAGAAAAACAAAATCAAAACAGAAGTTCCAGGCTAGATGAGAAGATGGATGAATTTTGAGGACATAATGAGAAAGGTAACAACCTAGTCACTAATGAACAGATACAGCATGATTCTACCTATATAAAGGTTCTTAATCAATTTAACAGAATCAACAAATGGGATAGTGGTTGTAAGGGTTGAAGATAGAGGGAATCAGGAGACTTGCGAAAGCTTTGTCTGTCTTATTAATTATGTAAGTTTGAATACATTTCAGAGATCTGTAGAACAGGGTCCTTGTACTTAACAAAACTGTATCGTACAGATCTGGTTTGTTTCCAGAAGAGGTTCAGTGTTCTCACACTACTCATTAAGTGAGTGAGGAAATGGACTTCATTCAAATGAATAATAGCTTTTATCCAAAAGAAAAATTAAGAGAGGAAGAAGACTATGGAGTAGCTCAAATGATACACGGCCCCTTGTAACTGATAGCTGAGCTAGCCTGACAGAGCAAGGAGCTATTTAAAATCTAACCACAAGTAGCTTACTCTGCAGTATCTAAGTGAATCACAGATTAAATAATGCAATAGCTTTAGCAGCGGGAGAAGCTGGAATAACTTCTAAGTAGGTTAAAATATAGACTCTGGATACAGAACTAGATCTGTAGATCTAGATCTCTAGATCTGGAAGATTCATTCATTCCTGTTTTCACTCACTGTCTTATCTCTAGTGGATGTGTAACTGCTGTTGTTAAAAAGTCCTGACTCAAAAATAGATTGGCATGCTTGGTGACAAATAACGGAAAACAAAACAAAATAAAACAAAAGCCAACAGCAACTCCAATCTACAAAGCTTTAGTCTTAGGCAAAAGGAAAATTGGAACCTGATTAGATATCATTTTTCTGTAATCACAGCCACAAAAGCATTGCTCCTGTGTAGGCAAACCCTCTTGTCTTTTGAAATTTTGCACTTTCAAATAACTTTGGTAATAGTTATTTCTGTGTGTGTGTGAGAGAGAGAGAGAGCGACAGAGACAGAGAGAGAGAGAGGGAGGAAGGAAGGGAGAGAGAGAGAGAGTTTGTACTGGTAACTGGACCTTAAACTTCAGTTCTTACGTTCTAATTTGATTTTGTTTTTTAAATTTCCCTCATAGCTGGTTCTCTACCACATGAGCCACACCTCCACCTCTGACATTTTGTGGGTTAATTGAACAATCTCCCAAGATTTGTCTGCCTGGGCTAGCAGTGAAGTAAGATTCTCAGATCACAGCTTCCTGAATAGCTAAGATTACAGGATGAGTGAGCCACCAGTGCCTGGCTAATATTTACCGTTTTTGTAAGCTATATTCATTATACTTTGCAAAAATTAAAATGCAATGTGTTCTTAGATTCATATGGTGGTCTTTATAAAGTCTGTGTGTCACCGTAAGGATGAATATTTAATCTGAGTTTTATTTTTCAAAATGTCCCATCATTGTTTTCTGTATGTGTGGACTTCATAGGTCTGTATTCCACCACCTGAACCACGTTCCCAATCCTTTTAGGCTTCAGTAGTTATTTTTCAATTAAGGTCTTGCATTTTTGCCTCGGACTAGCCTTAGACTTGTGGCTTCCTGTGTAGCTGGGATCTCAGGTGTGTACCACCGTAACTAGTTTACTGACTGAGATGAGGTCTTCTTAATTTTTTGTCACAGCTGGCCTCGAATCACACTCCGTCTGATTTCTGCCTCCAGATTGTATGGGATTACAGGTGTGCACCATGGGCCCGCCCTCAATGTCTGCTCTTTTTCAGCTCCCATCTTTGAAAACACTTACATTCTGCCTTTAGTTAGGTATACAGCATTGCTCCTTCCCAAACAGAAATCTGAAGGTTGTTGGAAATACTTGTGGAATGTACCTAGAACTCTCCAATGGATATTATTCCGCTATGATAATTGTAACTGACACTCGCCATTTCTGCTTTCTAATTACATTCTATTTTTGGCAAAAATGAAGGATGGGAAAATGGTTCAGCTGACTTCTGGTTGAAGGGAAGGTGCTTTCTCTTTGCCATCATCTTCGTATAGACAGATTTGGAAAGCTACCTCACGGGGTTGATGGGTAGATTAAACAAGTTAACACCTTACATGAAGTAGGACCACAAGAAATTGTAAAACAAAAATCCATGCCTCTGTGTGTGTGTGTGTGTGTGTGTGTGTGTGTGTGTGTGTGTGTGTGTGTGTGTGAATTATTTGGTACTAGGGACTTGAACTCCGGGCCTGGACACTGTCCCTTTGTCAAGACTGGCACTCTACCACTTGAGCCTTAGTTCTGTTGCCACTAGTTCTGTTTTCTGGTTGGTTAATTGGAAGTAAGAATCTCAAGGGCTTTTCTGACAGGCTAGTTTCAAGCCTGGATCCTCGTATCTGTGGCTCCTGAGTGGCCAGGGTGACAGGTGTAAATCCCCGGATGCCCAGTGATTCATGCTTTGAAAGTCGTAGAATTGTAATCCAGTATTGAATCCACAGTTTTTAATAAGTGGAAGAAGAGACAGCTGCCCTCCTGAGTGCTGGGAAATGTGGTTCCTTTGAGGCTCATGGGTCATGACCTACTTATATGTTCCATGCAGGCTGCGATTGTCAAAGCAGTTTGATGATTTTTATTTATTTTTTAGTCTCTACTAGTTTACGTGATGAAGTGGTGGATTTGGTTTGCTTTTTTCCTCTTATTCTTCTTTCTTCCTCTTCCTTCTTTCCTTCCTTCCTTCCCTTCTTCCTTCCTCCCTTCTTCCTTCCTATCTTCCTTCTTTTTTTTTTCTTTCTTTCTTTCACCACCTCCTCCTCCTCTATCACCTCCTCCTCCTCCTCCTCCTCCTCCTCCTCCTTCTCTTCCTCCTCCTCCTCCTCCCTCTCCCTCTCCCTCTTCCTCTCCCTCTCCCTTTCCTTCTCCCTCTCCTTCTCCCTCTCCTTCTCCTTCTCCTTCTCCTTCTTCTCCTTCTCCTTCTTCTCTTTCTTTCCTCTTTCTTCTTTTTCCTTTCTTTTTTCTTTTGTACCAGTACTGGGACTTGTACTTAGGGCTGGGCACAGTCTCTTAGCAATTTTGCTCGAGGCTAGCCATTTACCACTTGCGCCACAACTCCACTTCCAGCTTTTTGGTGAATAATTGGAGATGAGTGTCTCACAGACATTTCCTGCCCATGCTTTGATTTGTGATCCTCTGTTCTCAGCCTCCTGAGTAGCTAGGAGTACAGGCCTGAGCCACTGACCAAGTGTGTTTACCCTTTTTAAAAACATTCAGTTTCTGGCTTAAGAGCTTTTCCTGGATATTTGTGAAGATTGAAATTTTTAGCTACACCATGATTAACAAAGCCTCACAAATGTCTCCTTACAAGGGGTCACTGTTTTTATAAGAATCTCCCTTGCTAACCCTAATCTCTGAGTTTGTACAGTATGGGAGTACTGGGGCTCGAATTCAGAGCCTAGGCACTGTCTCTTAGCGTTTTTTTGTTCATAACTGGTGATCTATCATTTGCTTTTTTTTTTTTTTTTTTAATGTTTTGTCAGGGGGTTTGAACTCAGGGCCTGAGCACAGTCCCTGGAATGTCTTTTGCTCTAAACTACTTCAGGTGATTAATTGGAGATTAAGAATCTCACAGACTTTCCTGCTCGGGCTGGCTTCAAACCACAATCTTCAGATGTCAGGCGTGAGCCACCGGTGCCATTTCTCACCCCAGTTAGAATGGCCATCATCAAAAATAATCTCTCATTTTTTATATTATCAACTGGCCTTTATTGGGAAAGGAGGGAGAAAAGTAGGTGGAAATAACGTGTGTGTGTGGTGTGTGTGTGTGTGTGGTGTGTGTGTGTGTGTGTGCGTGCCAGTCCTGAGGCTCAAAGCCAAGGTCTGGGCACTGTCCCTGAGCTTTTGTGCTCAAGGCTAGTGCTCTACCCCTTGAGCTATAGCTTCACTTGCAGCTAAAATTTTTGGTGATTAATTGTAGATGAGAGTCTCACTGACTTTTGTGCCTAGGCTGGCTTTAAACCATGATCCTCAGATCTCAGCTTCCTGAGTAGCTAGGATGGCAGACATGAGCCAGAGGTACCTGGCAACTTTTGAGGGTTTTGTTGTCGTTGTTGTTGCTCGTGTTGTTGTTGTTTTAGAGCTTACAGATGGGTATTATTAAGAAGCATACTTTTTCTTCTGTTTTGTCAAGTTGCCCCACACAGCCCAGTAATTCGTGGCTAATTTAGAAATCATTAAGCCTCCAATTATGAAAACAAATGCCAAGCAGGGGCCTTCCACCAACTCAAAGGCTTAGATCAGGGAAGATTCCAAAGAATTTTTACCTGCTACATTTATTAGTATTTCTGACACATCCATTTCACTGCCATTTATGAATTAGCTACAACTGTTTATTTTTAGGCAGTCACGGGAAGATGGTGTTTCTTCTTCTGCAGAAAGGAAGGATGATTAATGCCATTACAAAGAAAGTTTATGGGAGAAAGGAAAATATTTCTCTGTGGGTGGGAAGTGTTTCTCCAACAGTTAGTCAACTGTAGATACAATAACACAGCCACCTCCTGAACACGTTGTACACCCACTGAAATTGGAGTCTGTGGCAGGATTTCAGAATAAAGAGGAGTAGGTTGGCTCACCCTGAGCCTAGTCCCTCACCACATATTCTCCTAGGCTAAAGGAAATCAGAAATTCCAAGTACTGACTCTGTGAGCCATAGAAACAGCTTTATGGATCATTACAAAATACTTCCTGCAGAATTCAAACCATGAAAGTCCTCTCCTATAGTAGAAGATGGAACACGTGAAGCCGTTCTGTCATATTCTTGAAGAAGGAAGACACAGAAAGAAGGAAATAGTAAATTAGTTTCGACACTGAAAAAGTTATACGTGTAGGCAAGGATTTAGAGAAAGACAAATAGCCAAGCGCCAATGGCTCACACCTGTCACTCTAGCTACCCAGGAGGCTGAGAAATGAGGATCATGGTTAGAAGCAAAGTTCATAAAACTTTTCTCTCTCCAAGTAACCACCAAAAGGGAAAAAAAAAGCTGGAAGTGGAGCTGTGGCTTAAGTGCTAACAGTATTAGCCTTGAGGAAAATTACCTAATCCCTGAATTCAAAGCCTAGGACTGGTACTAAAAGAAACACACACACACACACACAATATAAAAATATAAAAGTAAATGTTATTTCCAAGTCGAAAGGGTGCTCAGTTTTTTCAACTTTCATCAGACTGGGTGCTACAAAAGAGGAAACAGGGACTGATAAAAAGATGTCCATCTGTTTATCAGTTTGTGCATAGAGTGGAAGTGGTGGGTGACTGTTCTCTGAGCTTCTTTCCCTCACAGATTCTAAGATCTCAGCATTCCATCAGCCACACTGGGAAGTGGACTTTGACCCTAGAAGTTAGAGCAGTTGGAACTCAGTCCCTGTGTTAGATTACTTGTGCTGTGAAGCCTGAGTTTGCCAACCACAAGGGATGCTTTTTCCCTTCTGTCTTGGTATTTCAGATGCCTGCTACAGAATGCACTTGCATCTCAGGAAGAATTTTAGGTGATCCATCATGTCTTGGGATACAAATGCAAATCAGCTTTCTTTCTTTTTATTTTTTAATTTTGGTACCAGTTCTGGAGCTTTAGATCAGGGTCTTCTGTTCTTGCTTGGCTTTTTCACTCAAGGCTGGGGCTCTACCACTTATGCCACTCCTCCACTTTATTATTTTTTTCCTGGTTAAGTGGAGATAATTGACTCTTGGTTTGGTCTGCTTTGAACCCCAGATTCTCAGATCTCAGCCTCCCAAGCAGTTGGGATAACAGGCATGAACCATAAACACCTGGTTGTGAATCTGCATTTTAAAATAGTGTTACAAAGAAGAGATATAAATAGTTTCTTAATTGGAATGGGAAATAAAAGATGATAAGAACAGAAAAAATGCAAAAAAGGAGAGCTTCTTACTGGTCATTTCAATAAAAAGATTCTTTTGCAAGTTTTTTGAACTTGTGCTCTAAGTACACACATGTTGAGTAACTGATAAAATTCCTGTTCCAAGTTTCGGTTTCCTTGTAAAATATTCAGACCAAACAGAGCGGTGAAAAAAAACGTTTTGAACAGTTTAAAATTCTTTCCAGAATGTATCCTACAGGGCTTTTACAGTGAGTATGTGTTTAGAACTTTGATATCTGATAGGGCTGAGGGATAGCCATGCTTGGCGAGAATCTTCTCATCCTCTTCTTCTTTAACCTAATAAACCAGTATTAATGGAAGGAGTTAGCAGCCCTACATACCTGTAATTCACCTAAATAAATTTCACATACATAAAATAAATTCACATAAATAAAATAAATAAATAATAAGAATTAATTTCATAATTAATTAAGTTACATTTTAATTCCTTCAAACCATGATCCTCAGCTCTCAGCCTCCTGAGTAGCTAGGATTACAGGCATGAGCCACTGGTGCCTGGCCAGTGATGTTTAACTGGTCCTGTGAATCTTAGAATGGCATCCTATACTGTATCTTTGTCTCTGTAACCTGTTCCCTTTCAGTCTTCTGTTGCAGTCAGGCTGCGTTTGGAGAGCTGTTCTCCGTAGCTCTATGTAGTTGCTATTTCTTTTCCTTTTGTTTTAAATTTTCAGTGGAGAACCATCCTGAATAATAACTGCATTGTTATTATATGAATTATTATCATTATGAATTATTAAGGAGTTATTATATGAGTTAACTATGGATCATCTGCTCTATATTAGGCTCTAAAGGTTTTCATTTCATCATTTCCTTTGAGCTTTACACACTTATATTTGTTCCTTCATCTTACAGTAACACAGGCTCTGTCAGAAGGTTGGGCTTGGGAACCTATCTTTTCCATCCACACTCTGATATATATTCTTTTGTCTCTTTCCACACCTCATCATACTTGATATATGGGCAGTAATTTAAGGAATTTATAAAAACCAATGTCGTGTCCCATATTCGTTATCCGTCGTTGAATGCTACTAGGGTAAGCCAAACACTGTAAGATAAACACCAAGTCAGGATTGAGGGGGAGAGGATATCAACACAGGGGAAAAATGAATTTCAAACAAAGAAACAAACATCTGTATACAGTCCTCTCATACAAATTGCTTTCTCTCTCTCTTTTGCTCTGTTCCAGGAATACCAAATTGACATCTTTTTTGCTCAGACCTGGACTGACAGTCGCCTTCGGTTCAACAGCACGATGAAAATCCTTACCCTGAATAGCAACATGGTGGGCATGATATGGATCCCAGACACCATCTTCCGTAATTCCAAAACGGCAGAGGCCCACTGGATCACCACACCCAATCAGCTTCTTCGCATTTGGAATGACGGGAAAATCCTCTACACCTTGCGGTAAGACGCTCTGTGGATCTCTCAAACATTCATTTATTCATGGCCACATCATGTTTGTACATATTTCTGGGGGACAGGATGACACAGTTGATACATGCACATCCCGTGCATTGATCAAATCCATGTAATTCATAATTCACATTTCCAGCTCTTCCAAAATTTATCATCTCTGTGCATCTCAAAGCTTTTATTAGGTATTTTTGTACTTAAACTTATTTGAAATGGATCATAAATCATGGATTGGCCTTACTTCGATTGTGCTATTGAACACTGGAATAATTCCTCCTCTCATCAAGAATCTTTCATCGCTTGGAGTCTGATTTCGTTAGTTTTTAAAAATTAACTCTCATTTTAGTTTAAATCCTTAATTTAAATCATTTCTGGGAGGAGGACCCATTTCTCACGTTTTAATTTCTGTTCTTTCTCACATTTGACATAACTATGGCATCCTGCTCACCAAGTTGGTACGAAGGCCATGGGTATAAAACTAAAAGCAGAAGGCAGAAGGGAACCCTACTGCATTGTTGGTGGGAGTGTAAATTTGTTCAACCACTTTGGAAAGCAGTATGGAGGTTCCTCAATAGACTCCACATAGAGCTATGACCCAGCAATCCCACTTTTGGGCATTTACCCGAATGATCACAAACAAGACCACACTAAAGCTACCAGCACAACTATGTTTATTGGAGCATTATTTACCATAGCTAAGATGTGGAACCAACCCAGATGACTCTCAGTAGATGGATGGATCAAGAAAATGTGATATATATATAAAATGGAATTCTGTGCCTGCATCAGAAAGAATGGCATTGCCCCATTTGTTAGGAAATGGAAAGACTTGGAAAAAATTATATTAAGTGAAGTAAGCCAGGCCCAAAGAAACATAGGTCCCATGGTTTCCCTTATTTGCAATATCTAGGATATGTCTGGGACAAGCAGAAAAGGTAAAAAACTATGTACATATGACCAGATAAGATGATGTTAAGTGAAATGAACCCCAAGATAGGGACACAAGTGGTTTTGTCTTTCTTGCTATTGTTTCTAACATATTTATAATGCACCACGTAATTTTTTTTGTTGCTTTGTATGTTCCTCTTCCATGGTATAACCCCTGTTTTCACTGTATTTGGTGTCAGTCTAATTTGGGGAGGAGAAGGGAAAAAACAAAATGCTTAAACAGGGATACAGGTGGATCCATTGTAACATTGAGATGTACAAGACGCTATGCTGAAACACGAACTTTACAATTTAGGTGGGGGAGGGGCAGGGGCACAGGGGGTGTAGTTTTGGAGGTAAGAGGGAAGGAGGGATGGTAGGGAAAAACAAAGGAGGAGGCAACAATGCTCAATAAGAAATGTACTCATTACCTTGTATAAGGGCTGGGAATGTGGCTCAGTGGTAGAGTGCTTACCTAGTATGCATAAAGCCCTAGGTTCAATTCCTCAGTACCACATACACAGAAAAAGCCAGAAGTGGTGCTGTGGCTGAAGTGGTAGAGTGCTAGCCTTGAGCAAAAGAAGCTCAAGGCCAGTGCCCAGGCCCCGAGTTCAAGCCCCCAGGACTAGCAACAAATAAAAATAAATAATAATAATAAATAAAGGCATAAAGTTGTTCTCTCATCCATTGCTGCTGGAAATTGCCTTGTGAACATCAGCTTTTATGTGATCAACTCCACGGCCCACTCAATAAAATATAGATGTCCTGCAGGAGACGAGAGAAACTGTATTTCTTCAGAGTCGATACCAGAGGCACTAGAGGAGATAAGTTTGACTGGAGTTTGACCTTAGTCAAACTCTCACCTTGTCCACACAGCCAGACAGCTCCGTCTGTGCTGTCTGAGCCTCAGGTGCCAGGGCACCCTGGAATAAACTGACCTCCACCAGCTCTGGGATCAGGGCAGCGCCCTCCAGTGGACTTACCTGACAGTGCAGAAATTCCACAGGATGGTCTTCTCCCATCTAGCCTCTGTCTCCATGGCCTCTGGTCCTGCCTTTGGAGGTACAGGTTTCCTTCCTCCTCTGCTTCCCCCTGCCACTGCCCTGTGGCTGTGTCTCATTCTGTTCATTCTTCTTCCTCCCTTTCCTCTTCACCCCCATCTTAACACTCAGCCACCGACACACAGCCACACTCCTGCTGGCCTGGCTGTTCTATGTGTATGAACCTAAATCCACATGCATGCTGGGTTTCCACCCAAAACTGTCCCCTTCGTGACTGGAATCTGAGCTTCTGCCGAAAACCTGGGCAACACCATTTAGTGGAAGGAAAGAGATACCTTTAAGGCCGGCCCTGAGGACTACATGGAGACTTTTCTAGCTCAAACTGCCATCCTTGTGAGACATGGGAGTGCGAGGATGTTTGTGGGGATCCAGGACGGCCCCAGCGAGAAAAGGAGAGCAGGGAATCTCTCCAGAGTCCCTTCTGCTCTTGGCGGCTTGGATCTGGGGCCTGAGATCCTCCAGCTAACTTCTGCCTTTCTCTTTTGCACATGAACCTGTTCGTGTTGTCCATCGAAGTTCCTGCGGGCTGGGAAAAGGAGCAGGCCTTACCAAGACCTCTCTTTAGAACTCAGAATGCCATGGAAAAGAGTTGGGCCCCAGGATGACGATGAAGTGGGAAATGGTTAGAGATGGATGAGCAAACAAGCCATTACCCTCTGCTGTGTTACAGTTTGAGGCTCTAGGTTCTTGCAGACAAGGCCACAAACAGCATTCTGGACAAGACTGTGGGCATTCATATTTTTTAAATTAAATTAAATTTTATTGTAAAGGTGATGTTCAGAGGGGTCACAGTGGCACAAGTAGTGAGTGCATTTCTTGTCAAACAATGTCCCCCCCTCCCTCATTTCCTCCACTTCCCCTCCCCCCGTGACTCCCTTTCCCCCAAGTTGTAAAGTTCATTGCCAACATAGTGTCTTGTGAGTATCACTGTTGCATTGGTTCATCCTTTGTCCTTTGTTATTCCCCCTTCTCTTCCCCAAATCAGATAAATGTATATATACAAGACACAGGGTACCACAATCCAAAACAACCACAACAGGGGATAAACCAAATGATGGGGGGGGGGGGGAATGAATGAAAAAAAGAAATAACTTCATGCAATACATTAAAAGAAAATAAACCTCTCATTTCCGTTTCTTGGAGTTCATTCAAATCCCACCCTATGAGCATTCTAGCTGTATGTCCCTAAACAAGTCATTCAAACTCCATGAGCCTATTTTCCCATCTGAAAACTGGGATGCTAATGGAATGGTAATGATGACATGGAATGTCTACGTAGCATCTCTGGCCCATAGAAATATATTCAAAATGATATTAAATAGTGAACACTGCATTCCTTAATATTAACTATTTCTTTTTCCACTTTGGAAACACAAACAACAATGTGGGTATTCAGAGGACCTGGTCCGGAAGGAGGCAGAAAGCCTGCTTAGAGCCATCCTCTGGCACGCAAAATGAGCAGGGAACCATCCAAGTTGGAAATCTCCCCAACAAGTCGTTTGATTTGGCATCACACCTATTCTAGACCAGCATCCCAGTTTCAAAGAGAGAAAAGATTCCATCCACACCGAGTGAACACAATGACCAATGCCACAAGAGTTGTTATGTTTCCTTTTGTGTGGCTTTGCTTTGTTTTCCTCCTGGCTGCCTTGGCCTGTACTTCCAGACACAGCTGGAGCTGTACTCACCGGAAGCTCTCTCTACCACTGAAAGTTCGTTGTCTGAGCCAACAACGAAGTGGCTGAGAGTGAGCACCCAGGGCTGGGTGCTGTGTCACGTGACTGCCCCTCAACCCTCCTGCTACCTCGCCCAGCCCCACTGGCTTTGCCCAGAGCCCTGGCTGTGTTGCTACTGACTCTGAGAGACATGTTTGACTTCTCCACAGGCTTACCATCAATGCGGAGTGCCAGCTACAGCTGCACAACTTCCCCATGGATGAGCATTCCTGCCCGCTGATCTTCTCGAGCTGTGAGTCTGTGGTGGGGCGTGAATGCTGTGCTGACACTGATCATCTAGTTGAGATGGGGTCACTGCCCAGAGAGAGAAATCTGATGATGGTTTTTGGTATTGGCCACCTGGATATTTATTTATTTTTTCACTGTAGACTTTCATTTACCTATATTCTCTTCTCACAATGGAGGTGACTTGGAGGAAACTTTGAACAACATACACATGGAAGGATCCCGAAATTTATGGCTGCTCATTTATGGAAGATCTTTTATATTAATTAATGAGCTAAGCAAATTATTTAGAAGTATGCAAGATTCTTTCATAGCGTTTGGGGGCTTTAATATTTTCAGGCAAAATGACTTAGCTTCTATATAGGAAGGTGAAACTACTCCTTTTAAGTGTATTTGCTACATGGAACTATTGTGCCATTTTATCTTCTGATGTTTTATTGGTGATTGAGATCATAGCTAACAAAAGAACATCTATAAATTCTTAAAGTCAACCTTTAATACTAGGTATAAGGGGACTTGTAAAAGGAAATGTTAAATTTATTTGCTTACTTATACAGATTTCCACATTGCCCAATGTGGAAATATATCTTTTGAATGTACAATTTATTGTGTAAATTTACAATTTAAATGCATATTCTTATTATCTTTTAAATAGCTGTACAAAGGAGCTGCCATTGAACAGAGCAATTTATGAATATGATATATCTTGATCAATGTCACACCATTCAGTATGCTTAATCTCAAGAAATTATCTCAAGAAATTATGTATGGCTCCTAAGAATTCAATTAATGTTATTGGTTTTCTTTAAAACTGCCGTTAATGGAAAAATCTGATGAGATCTCAGGCAGATTTTTTTGTTTTTTCTTTTCTGTTTTTTTGTAAAACAAGGAATAAACACATTTTCAAATTTATTTTAGCATTAGAAAAAGAAAGATGTGGTCTGGGAATGTGGCTTAGTGGTATGCATGCCTAGCATGCATGAAGGCCTGGGTTGGATTCCACAGCAGCACATAAACACAAAAAGCCAGAAGTAGCACTGTGGCTCAAGTGGTAGAGTGCTAGCCTTGAGCAAAAGGAGCTCAGGGACAGTGCCCAGGCCCTGAGTTCAAGCCCCAGGACTGGCCAAAAAGAAAAAGAAAAAGAAAGATGTCAGCAGAGAGGACAGGGGATAGATAAATGGAGAGAGGAAGAGTAGATGAGTATACTCATAATATTCAGTACAGATATTTACTTAGTTAATATCTAAGTAAATTAAGGGGCCGGGTGAGGTTGGGAGAGATAGGGAGAAGGAGGCAAGGGGTGATACTGGTCAAGATGCATGGTACTCACAAATCAACAGAAACCCTTTGTACATACAACTACTTGAAGATATGCAGCTGGCTGTCAGTAGCTCATGTCTGTCATCCTAGCTACTGAGGAGGCTGAGATCTGAGGATCACAGTTGGAAGCCAGCCCAGGCAGAAAAGTCCCCATGACACTTTTACCTCCAGTGAACCACTCAAAAACCAGAAGTGGAGCTGTGGCTCAACGTGGTAGAGCGCTAGCCTTGAGCACAGAGAGGCTCAGGGACAATGCCCAGGCCCTGAGTTCAAGCCCCACAACTGACAATAAACAAATAAATACAAATAAATTAATTAATAAGCAATAAATAAAAGTTTTGTAGCTATGAAATGAAGGACAAGGAAGGAAGGAAGGAAGGAAAGGATAAGATGGAAAACTGTTTCAGTGATCATCTTGGCTGAGTAAAAAAAAAAAAATCTTATGTAAGGAACAGCTTAATTAGTTCCATGGAAACTCAGATCCTTTGCTAATAGCACAGATGGTCCATGCCCGTCGAGCAGACATCAAGAATGTTCTGGTACTTGCTGGGCTTGAGTACAGATCCATTTGGTGCCTATGGTTCTCTGTTTATTTACTGTAAGAGTGATTGACTGAGCCAAAATTACCTTGTGCTCAGCAAGTGAGTTTGGTATTACACACGCTTCTATGATTCGACCACTGTGGAGTTTATCCTGAAGCCAGCTGATTTCTGTTGTTGCTGCCAATAGATTCATAGGCTTTCAATTCATCTGTTGAACGTGTTGTTTTTCAATGAGTTCTTTCCATGGTTAGACTTTTCCTTTTCTCTCTTTTTTTCTTTAATCTACTGTTTAATTTTGACAGTCTCCAAGTTTTCCACCACATTTTCAATAGCATCTGTGTTTATGGATAGTCAGAGAAATGTGTGTCTTGTGGGGCAGATTTTGTACATATTTATTGTTCAGTTATTTGTTAATGTGAATTCCTGCTCCTTGGAACTTTTGTGGGAGGGGGCAGGGTGGTGCTGGGGTTTGAACTTGATATCCTTCGCTTGATATACAAATGTTCTACCATATATACACAACCCTTTTTCTTTATAGGTTATTTTTCAGATAGGGTGTGACAATTTTACCTGGGGCTAGGCCGGAACAGCACAAGTTTCCTAACACCTACAGCTGGGATTATAAACTTGTGCCTAGTGCTTATTCATTCATTCATTCATTCATTCTGCACCTAGGCTGACCTAGATCTGCGATCTTCCCAATCTCTATCTCCCGAATAGTTGGAATTCCAGGTGTGAACCTCTGTCCTCTGCTCCTCCCCCCCCCCCCCATCTTCTCAATGCTTCTCCTGGTGGAATTTATTTAAGGAAGTTTCTTCTAAGCATATCATGTTCTGCCTGGGTTTGATACCTCTTTCATGTCATTTTTAAAAAGAATTTTGTTTTTAACATATCAATCTAAGTAACACTAAACACGTCAACTGGAGGTTTAAATTCATGCTGTTGTACTGTTCACTCCTCTACGATGTGAGATGCATGCTGGAGATTTCTGATATTTTTGAAAGCCATGAGCACCATCCAGCATTCAATTCTAGGCACTAAGGAATGGTGGAAACAGTGGCCAAATGCAATACATACATACACACATATATATAATATAATCTATATATAATATAAACTATTTAATTATAAATAAAAATAATATATATATTATATATAATATAATACAATATATTATAGCATCATAAAAATATATCATACAAATTACATTATAACATAAATATATGTTTCTAAATAAATATATGTACATGTATACGTGTGTGTGTGTGTGTGTGTGTGTGTAGCTGCTTCGCACCTCTGGCCACATCCAGCTTTGATAGAATGCAAGAAAGAAGATTTTTGCAGAATTTTTCCTTTTTTTTTTTTTTTTTAAGAGAAAACAGAGTCTGAAATTCTATAGGAAAGCTTCCAGGAGTTTTTTTTTTAAATAAATTTTGCATTAAATATATTATTGAAACACTTTGATGGTTAAAACTGCTGGCAGAAGCAAAGACATCTCTGAGTTGAATTGAGCCCCTGCGTTGGTCTTCCACCGTTTTCCTTTGCTTTCCATTCTTGAGGACAGTTTTCTTGTATTCTCTGAGCTCCGTCAGGGCTTCTTCATTTCCCAAAGTCTTCATGTTCAGATTCACACTTCTTGTTCTCTTTTCTTTTTTCTTTTTTAAGATACGCTCTCTTAGAGATCAGTGGCTCTCCAACAAAATATAATGCAAGCCAAAGATTTAATCTGAAGATTGTCTGAGAGTCACATATTAAAAATTAGGAGCAGGCAGGATCAATATCATCCTGTCACTTCACTCAATGCAGTCTGCCTAAAGCATGATCATTTGAGCCTGAAATCAATGGGAAAGTTACTGGCATAGTTTAGTAAATAAGTAGGAGAGAGTTTCCTGCAACATCTCAAGACTCCTGAGAAAGTTGTTCTGGTCATGCTAAGCTCCGCCAGGACCCACTGCGGAAGCTGCTTGGGGCTGTAGAGGAGGCTCTGTGGGCGGCCACTGCACTGCCAGTCTACCGGTGAGGCTGGTGTGCTGCCCTTGTACACTGCCAGGACGATCCCAGCTGTGGGCTCCATGTTTCAGTGCGCTCAGCAACTGCTTATGTCCATTGTGTGGTTAGGAAACACAGCCCCACCCAGACCCGTCCACCCTCACCTCCAGACCCCATCAGTGCTTAAAACTCTGCTTCCTGTAGTATCAGTAATGGTCTTCATTCCTTCCTCTTTGTTCTCCCAATTTATTTCCAACCATCCCCTCCCTCTCTCCCTCTCTTCTTTCTGGTCTTCTCTTCCTCCTCTCTCCCTCCCTCCCTCCCTCCCTCCTTCCCTCCCTCCCTCCCTCCCTCTCTCCCTCCTTTCCTCCCCCCTCCCTCCCTCCCTCCCTTCCTTCCTTCCTCCCCCCCTTCCTTCCTTCCTTCCTTCCTTCCTTCCTTCATTCTTTCCTTCCTTCCTTCCTTCCTCTGAGGATCAAACCTAGGCATTCCACATCCCACTGTTCACCTGTGAGCCACATTTCTTGTTGTAAACTCGTATTTCTTTACTCTCTTAGTTGTAGATTTGCACTCTAGTCAGTTATGAGATCAGTCTTGACTAACATACATGTACATGTATAGACATATGCATAATCTAAATCTCAAACACATAAGCAAAGCCTCATGGATTCAAGTTGGTCCTAATTGCTTATGTGTGTGTGTGTGTGTGTGTGTGTGTGTGTGTGTGTGTGTGTGTGTGTGGTGTACTTGCACTGGTCCTGGGGCTTTTGTACTGTGCCTGTGTTATTTGTCTCTTTCACTTGAACCACAGCTCCACTACTGGCTGTTTTTGGTGCTTAACTAGAAAGAAGATTCTCAAAGCATTTCTTTGCAGAGAGGGGGGCAGGGCTGGCTTTGAACTGTGATCCTCAGATCTCAGCCTCCTGAGTAGCTAGGATGACAGGCGTGAGCCACTGGCACCCAGCGGCTCACATGCCTTTTTAAAGCACTTGTCAACACATTTGCTTGGAAGACATACTAAAGGCAGTATGTCTCTATATAATACTATAATATAGTGTTCTCTGTGTCATAAAACTTCACATGCTTTACTAGCTATGACAGAGACTGTCTACAGTTGTCCCTTGGTGTCCACACATGGTAAGTTCACCCCCCCCCCCCCAAGGTGACAAAATCTATAGAAGCTGAGGTCCTTTATATAAAATGGTGCATTTGTACCATTGTGTGTGTCCTTTGAGTCATCTCTAGACTGCATGTACTAGCTAACACCATACTCACATCACCCACCTGAATTCACCTTAGCAACCAGCATATGGCCAATGCAAGGTGTTAGGACTGCCTAGAATTTTCATTTTCCACATAGGTTCGATTTACACTTGATTGAATCTTGGGAATATGGGATTTTTTGCTCTATAACTCACAGGTGCGTAGGGCCAAAGTGTAATTCAGATCTACGTGTGGACTTTGAGAGCTTTAAAGGTAAGAAGTGCTAGTCTCTCCTGGATTTTCTTTTCCTGTTCTCTGGGCAGGGTGTGTGTGTGTGTGCATGTGTGTGTGTGTGTGTGTGTGTGTGTGTGTGTGTGTGTGTGTGTGTGTATGTGCAGGAATTCTGCCATGAATCTGCAGACTTGCTCCCTGCCAGGATTGCTCAAGAATGTCCAGTGAGTAAAGTTGGCCTGGCTTGCTTGCTTTGCTGCTAAGATTCTAGGATACTATTTAGTTTTCCTGGGAACCATGTCTTACCCATGAGCGAGCATGGTGAATGGAGCTTTGGTGCATGTGTGGCGGGGGTTCAGGGAGGTGTGGTTCATCACCTCCTCGTTCCCGCCTTTCCACCCAGGCAGCAGAGCATCCTTTTCATTTTCTTTTCCAAACATCCTGGCTACGACCCAGATGCCAGATCAAGGGCGGTGGAAGCAATGGACGCTGGCCAAGCTCGCTCGCTGTGGCATTTTGTGGTCCGAGGTTAAGTTCATTATGACTGAATTTTATTCAGCCGCTGGCTCCCTTCATTCACATCTTTTCATGGTCTGAGCATCGTTGAGGAATATTGACTGGGGAAGAGTTTTTCAAGGCGTCTCAGGAAGGAAATGCTGCCAATTAGGGGCTCAGTGGGGGCAGGGGGGATTGTCTGTGTTTCATGATCAGTTTTGTTTGCTGGAGGCAGAAGAGGCAGTGGAAGAGAACAGGATGCTTATATGTAGCCTGTTGACTGTGGAGCACCAGCCAAAGTCAGTTTTCTGTGCAGAGAAACAAACAAAATAAGGCAAGATGTATTTGTTTGTTTATTTTGTGTGCCAGCATTGTGGGAGCTGGGATCAGTGCCTCACACTCTTTGCTTTGCTTTCTCCCCTCAAGGCTGGTGCTCTACCACTTGAGCCATACTTCCATTTTCAGGGTTTGTTTTTATTTATTTACTTATTTGCTGTTTCATGGGCGATAAGAGTCTCTCAGACTTTTCTTCCCAGGCTGGTTTCCAACCTTGATCCTCAGATCTCAGGCTCCTAAGTAGCTGGGATTACAAGCGTGGGCCACCAGTGCCTAGCAAGATTCGTTTTGGGGAGCCACCAATAAAGCTCAGCGTACTGAGGATAGCCGAATGGATTTCTTTGTACGCCTCTGTCCATCAGTCCCTGCTGGAGATCTTAGTAGCCTGGTTCAACTTAGCCACATTAAACCTCTTCTTTGCCTTGCCTGCCTTGCAAGTATGTGAATAAGGTGAGCCATCTACCAGGTGAGACTTCCCAGCATAAAAGACCTCCCCATCTAGGCCTGCTATTCTAGAAGGGAAGGAACATGCCGCTCTTCCTAGAACATCCTTTCTCCCTGTGAAAGGTTAAAGCTTGAGGCAGCGTGGTGGTAATCAAAACACCTGGTTGATTGTGTGCCTTTATAAGACCTGCAAATCCTTAGCTCAGGGCACTCCTCCTAGGCTCTGCTGTGTCAGAGTGTAGGACGAGGCCTGAGCTGCAGCCCGTTTAAATAAAACAGCTGTTGAGTCTGACTTTTGGTGGTCTTCTTATGGGGGGGGCCTGCGACCTTGGCATTACATATTAGTGGGGGCTCGTCCGGGATATCCCCCCAAAGACTCCCGAGACCTCAGACTCCAAAGGTAAAACAGCACTGTCTTTGTTCATTTGTCTTGTCCTGTCGTTTGTCTGTTTTACCTTCGTTTTCCCTTGTAAGGAAGGCCGCTCCGATTCATAAAGGGTCCTCCCCAGGAGTTAATCACCAAAACGACAGCTGCTGCTAACTGTCATCAAAAGTTCTATGTCCTACAGGGCACAGAAGTCTGTTCGTCTTAAAAGGAGAACAGATGTCCAAGAGTAGAGATTTCTCTCCATGTACTCTAACCAGACAGACACAGATACAAATGACCCCACTTCATGTTAAGTTGGAGGACTCTCCTCACCTATTGTAACTCTTCTGAGCCTCTCCTCACACGGGCAGAAAGGTGAAGGAAATGACAGTAACTTAGGACTAGGTTGGGAGAGACTCTGGGCACACCCCTATAGTCTCTGGGTCAGCCATCCTCGAGAACACCAGGCTACATAAGCAAGGGTGAGGGTGAGGGTGATTTGCACAGATTTTGGTTGGCCCTTTGATTTCCCCAAAGGGAGTGCAGAGGTGGTACGGGGTTCCATGGACTGGACTGCCCTCTAGGGTGCACGCAACAACAACACTCTCACTCTGTGCCTTTCATACTGGGTTTGGCTATTTTGAATAATCTCCCCAACAAGCTTCATATGGCTGTCTAAGGGAAGTGGTAAACCTTGGGCTGCCTCTGACTTAAAGATGGAAGCAGATGTGTAATTTCTACTGTCTTCTCCAAAGAATGAATGACTAGAAGGTACTCAGCATTTTTCTGACATCCCAGGAGTCAGATCCATCAAGCGTAGATACAGCACCAACGAACGAGGTCAGAAAACACTTGTATGTGTCTCACGTCTTGCGTAAGTAAAGTGAACACTGAAAGTCAGCGAAAGGAGAACTAAAGCTTTGGCAGCAATTGCTGTAATTCTAATCACCAGGACATCATTTGCTTGATTTACAGTACATTTTCTATTTCTCATGCTTCCAAGCCTAAAAAAAAAAAATACTGTATAACTCACAAAGCAGAAAAATCTTGGGAGAGTATACCAAAGAAATCAGGCAAAGGGAAGATTACTTTGCTAGGAAGGGGCCTTTGCTACAGCTTTTATAATTCTGGCACTTATTTTTGTATGGTATTTGTCTTTTATGTGTGTGTGTGGCAATCTTTTGAAGTCAAGATTCCCTGCTCTCACGAGTCTGTTTTCTCAAGGCTGGAGCTCTACCACTTGAGCCACAGCTTCACTTCCGGCTTTTTGATGGTTAGTTAGAGATGAAGAGTCTCTTGGATTTGTCTTGTCCAGGCCGCCTTGGAAACATAATCCTCAGATCTCAGCCTCCGGAGTAGCTAGGATTACAGGTGTGAGCCACAAGGGCCTGGTGGTGCTGCTTACCTTTTGCAAACCAGTTCTTAGGAACAAAAAAGCCATGGTGCAGATTTTGAAGTTAGGTGATGGGCATGAGTGGGGAGAAACAAGATGGCCGACATGCTGAGCTAGCGATGAATAGATCTCTGAAACCTGAAAGACACTTTTCTCAATCAGTGGCCTGGGTCAGAACCCTCTTGTATCTTTACATTGTAGGTCAGCATTGTGTTTTGTTTTTCTTGTGCTTTTCTGGAGATAACGTGATTAGTGTAAGGTAAGTGTCATGGCAGCCTAGATTTCTCTTTTATGGGGAAAACAATGCTTTTCGATTTTCTGGGTTTTTTTTTCCCTGTCTTTCCATTTTCTTGCTTTCTTAAAATGTTCCCCATACTAAGACATAAATTATCAGCACTCTTTGGAGGAGTCAATATAAAAACTCTAGAGATACTTTGTGTGTTTTGGTGGCTGTGGGTGGCTGTTTACAATGCCATCAATTTGCTCAAGTTTTACAAAGCTTTAAAAATAAACATGGAGCCCAGTGCTGGCAGCTCCTGCCTGTGAGATCCTAGCTACTCAGGAGGATGAGATCCAACGATCAAAGTTCACAGCCAGTTTAGGCAGAAAAGTCTGTGAGATCTGTATCTCTAGTTAACATAGAAAAAGCTGGAGGCGGAGCTGTGGCTCACGTGGTAGAGAGGCAGCCTTGAGCAAAAGAAGCTGAGGAACAGTGCCCTGGCCTAGAGGTCAAGCCCCAGGATTAGCTAAATAAATAAATACATAAACAAACAAACCTAGAGCTGGGTCCCAGTGACTCACACTTGTAATCCTAGCTACTCAGAAAGCTGAAATGTGAGGATCACAGTTTGAAGCCAGCTAGGCAGGAAAGTCTGTGACCCTCTCATCTCCAGTTATCCACAACCAAAAATTAAAAATTAAAAAAAGGGCTATTAGTGGAGCTAGAGCTCAAGTGGTAGAGTGCCAGCTTTGAGCAAAAACCAACTCAGGGACACCGCCCAGGCCCTGAGTTCAAGTCCCAGGACTTGCGAATTAATTAATGAGGTAATTAATTAATTAAATGTGGAACCAACTTGAATATCTGGGACTGGGTGGGCAGGCCCCTGCTACAATGAGACCCACTGAGGCGCCAGCACTGGGAAAACTCCAGAGTCCTCTTTTCCCAGCACACATATAGGTACATTTCAATCTCCCCAGAGGGCCTACTTTTCCCCCCTTCAACACCTTTCAGAAACTGAGGCAGGGAGGTCATCTGTCAGTGTCATGTGGGGACTAGTGCAGCGCTGAGGTTTGAACAGAGCAGCATGCTGACGAGGAACGTGGAAGATGAATAGCCCACCCTTCCCTAAAGAGGCCCTTGGGTTATTCTTGGTTATTATTCTCGCTATTATTATTCCTATTATCAGAAGAGGCCAATTGGAGCTCAAACCGAAACTCAGGGCGCGAGACACGGATAGATTTTGCTGAGGCATAGCTCTGCTCTGGGACACTTATTTTGAGTGAAAATTTTAAAACATTGGCACTTTCTTTTAACTCTTTGGCGACTGTGTCAGCTGGGGCCGAGTTGGAGCTACAGAAATGAAATAGGGGGGTGTCGGCCCTGTGGCTGTGAGGTTGGAGATGGCTGAAAAAAGTTGGCGGCTTTTCTGAATTTTAAGACGCAAGATGATTTTCCCAAGGTGATTAATTTGGAGGAGAAGGAGGAGGAGGAGGAGGGAGGGGGAGGAGGAGGAAGAGGAGGAAGAGGAGGAGGGCAAGGAGGAGGAAGAAGAGGAAGAAAAGGAGAAAGTGGAGGAGGAGGGGGAGGAGGAGGAGAGGGAAGAGGAAGAGGAGAGGGAGGGGAAGGAGGAAGAAGAGGGAGAGGGGGAAGAGGAAGTGGAAGAGGAGGAGGAGGGAGAGGAGGGAGAGGAGGAGGAGAGAAGCCATTTTTTTTTTTTTTTGAAAATTGCAGCCTGATAGAACATTCTTTTTCAATTTGGATTTGAGCACAAGAGCTCAGGGACAGCACCCGGGCCCTGAGTTCAAGCCCCAGGACCAGTACACACACATTAAAAACAAAATAAAAACAAAACAACAAAAAGAAAACCACCCATCCATCCATCCAAACAAACAAAATCTACTCTCAAGAATGTATGAATTTGTGGCTTGAAATTTCCCAAGAAGTGCTTATATAATTCGACACAATGATCAAAATAACTTTATGATAAAATAACATACTCTTAGATTTACACTAATACCACTACCTTGAGAGGATATTTCAGACACTCTTTCTGTCCAGTATTAACTTTTCACCATAAGGAGAGTTCTCTAGTGAAACTCCTTTAGAAAAAGTGCTCAAAAGAATTAACTCCAGAAGATACAGACTAGATTAAAAAAATTGCATTGATCTTCACAGTCTGTGTTCTGTCTATAAAAATAAGTCATCACCTAGTTAAATATTAAGATTATCGAGGAACTTGTTTATGGAAAGCAAACCCAAGGTTTTCTCTTTCCCATACATGCTACAACAAACACATATTCAGGCAGGCACTGGTAGCTTGCACCTATAGAAATATATATATATAGAAATATATATATATTTATTTATTTATTTATATTACCAGTCCTAAGGTTTGGACTCAAGGCCTCATTACTGCCCCTGAGCTTTTGCACTCAAGGGTATTACTCTTCACATTTGAGCCACAGCTCCATTTCCAGCTTTTCTGGTGATTCATTGGAGATGAGAGTCTCAGGGGCTTTCCTGCCAGGGCTAGCTTCAAATCTCAGTCCTCAGATCTTAGCATCCTGAGTAACAATGATTACTGGCAAGAACCACTGGTGATAAGCTAGGACTGTTTATGTATTTGTTTGCAGTGTTGGATCTTGAACTCAGGGACTTAAGCTATTGCTTGGCTTTTTGTTCTGTCTGTCTGGCTGGCTCACTCTATCACTTGAGCTCTGGTTCTTACTGGTTCATTGGACTCTTTACTGGTTCGTTGTAGATAAGTGTCTTAGGGATTTGTCTGCTCGGGCTGGCTTTGAACCTCCATCTCTGTATCTCAGCTTCCTGAGAGATACTCTGTATCTCAGCTACCAGCAGGGCACAAGGAATAGGAACTGTGAGAGGAACTATGTATAATCTAGGAGAAACTGCCTGCTAGGGCTCCGCCCCTCTCAGGAGCTGATGCACCTGTGTCAGGGAAGGTCAAGGGAAGGAGGTTACAGAGCACAGAAGACCCTGCTACCCAGCATGCAGCGCTGCCCTCTAGGAGGAACCAAGGACATCTTAGATCAACAGGTGCTTTGCTGTCAACTTACCAGCATGAGAATGATGGAAATAAGAACTCAGTAAACCAAATTGTCTTTCCTGCTGGGCTGTGGAAGCCGTAATGTAATTGGGAAGAGGGAGTGTCAATGCGTTTTGATTGTAAATGGCTCTTTCTTTACACATGAAGTTAATGTTTTCGAGAAAGTTTGGTCATGTTGCTTTCAGAGAATGCGTGGAGCATGTCTTTGGTGGATTTCTAAATGTCCCACTCAGGAGGTGTTTAATAGCTATTTATTACACGTAGGTGAGCTGTCTTAGGGAAATCATTTGCCATTAATAGTTTGAGAAGGTATAACCCATGCACTGCCTCATTTTGGAGAATGCTTTCTGACATAGCATGTGGCTAGTTCATTAGGAGAACCTAATGCTGTTACTGATCCAAAACGTACAGCTACAAGTCTCAAAGTCATATTCCAAAGAAAAGGTAACAATGCAGTATTTTTTTTAAAAATGTAGTTGAAGTGTATCCTGGATGGGTTGTGTGTATCTGGGATCACCAGAAGCAAAACAGTCTAGCTGTGGGATTTTTGTTATGACAGCTTCGACAGGGGTCAGGGTGATGTATGAATGCACCAAATGGGCTGGATCTCATCGCTTTACACACAGTTATCTCATTGGATACCGGAGTAGCCAGGCATTTCCTTTCCTCAAAGGAAGAGGCTATGGCTTGGTGGATGGTATACAGACTCAGGGTTTGAATAAAAGGAAAACAGCCACGGACAGATTGGAGCATTGCATCATCAGGGTTATTCTTGTGACAGATACTAAGTTTGGCTGCAGAGATGATATTTCCACAGAAATTAGGGTGCTGGGGTTTTTGGGCCATTGTATGAACTGTTATGATCTGTTCTACAAAGGTGAGGAGCCTCCTGGATTTCTTAATTTATTCTAACTGAACATGTTTATTTGTTTATTTGTTTGTTTATTTGTGCTGATCCTGAGGTTTGAACTCAAGGCCCGGGAGCACTGTCCCTGAATTTTTTGCTCAAAGCTGGTATTCTACCCCTTGAGCCACAACTCCACTTCTGGATTTGTTTGGTGGTTAATTAGCAATAAGAGTTTCATTGGCTTTCCTGCCTGTGCTGGCTATTAACCTTGATCCTCAGATCACAGCCTCCTGAGTAGCTGAGATTATAGGTGTAAGCTACCAGTGCCTGCCTGAATATGTGTTTGTTGTAGCATGTATGGGTAAGAGAAAACCTTGGGGCTGCTTTCCATGAACAAGTTCCTCGATAATCTTAATATTTAACTAGGTGATGACTTATTTTTATAGACAGAACATAGACTGTGAAGATCAATGCAATTTTTTTAATCTAGTCTGTATCTTCTGGAGTTAGTTCTTTTGAGCACTTTTTCTAAAGGAGTTTCACTAGAGAACTCTCCTTATAGTGAAAAGTTAATACTGGACAGAAAGAGTGTCTGAAATATCCTCTCAAGGTAGTGGTATTAGTGTAAATCTAAGAGTATGTTATTTTATCATAAAGTTATTTTGATCATTGTATTGAATTATGTAAGCACTTCTTGGGAAATTTCAAGCCACAAATTGATACATTCTTGAGGGTAGATTTTGTTTGTTTGGATGGATGGATGGGTGGTTGGTTTCCTTTTTGTTGTTTTGTTTTTATTTTGTTTTTAATGTGTGTGTACCGGTCCTGGGGCTTGAACTCAGGGCCCAGGTGCTGTCCCTGAGCTTTTGTGCTCAGGGCTAGTGTTCTACCCCGTGAGCCAGAGCTCCACTTCCAGCTTTTTTCCTGTTTAATTGGAGATAAGACTCTCCAGACTTTCCTACCTGAGCTGGCTTTGAACGCAATCCTCAGATCTCATCTTCCTGAGTAGTGAGGGGTATAGGGTGAGTCACGGGTGCGTGTGTGATTATAGATTTTTTTTTTTTTTGGAAAATTGCATTCTTTTTAAATTTGGATTTGAGTCATATCTTTTCATCACTTAGAAATTTCTGAATATTAAGAGCTGGATTGAGGACTCCTATTTACATCAAGGGATTTACTTTTTTCTCTTTTCAGGATTTTTAATTTTACCTTGTGTATTTTCATGTTATCTTGTTAAGTAAATAGCATAGAGGGTATTCTGTCTTCATGGAGAATTAACTCCACTATTATTCCATAAAACTGTTTTCTACCCAGGAAAACATTCCTGTACTAATGTCTATTTTGACTGAAATAAAAAGAGTTATTCTTCCTGTTGCTTATTGTTAGCATGGTCTATCTTTATCCTTAGTTTTAATGAATTTGTAGGTTAGATTTTTATATAGACAACATATAAATAGGATTTGTTTATTTATTCATTTAATGCCAGTACTGGGGCTTGAAATCAAGGTCCTGTGCTATTACTTGACCTTTTTGCTCATAGCTGGCAGTCTACCACTTGAGTCATGCCTTCAGTACTGCCTTTTACCAGTAAATTGTAGATAAGAGTCTTGTGGATTTGTCCACCTAGGCTGGTTTGAAATCTCAGTCCTCAAATCCCAGCTTCCAAGTAGCTAGAATGAGTCTAGTCCCTGGCCTCTTTTCTAAAAAAATGTATCTGACAACCCTTGTCTTGTAATATTTATCGTATTTACATTTAAAGAGATAATTGACACAGCCAAGTCAATATCACCATGTTTACAATTGTCTTCTCTCAGTGTGTTTGTTCTTTGTTTTTTCTTTCTCTTTCTGACTTCCCTGGTTTCAACTGAGCATTTCATGTGATTCCATCTTCTCCCTCTGAGCATATCAATTACATTCAAGTTAAAAATAGCACTATCTTAAATTTTATACATTCCTGGATTTTGTTTTTATGTGTACCTGTACCAGGGCTTGAACTCTTATTTTACACTTTTTCTTGCTCACCACTAATTCTGTACCACCTGAGCCATGCCTCTAGTGTGACATTTTGCTGGTTCATTGAACATAAGAGTCTCATGGACTTCCTTGCCCTGGCTGGCTTTGAACTGCAATCCTCAGACAGGGCCTGGGCACTGTCCCTGAGCTGCTTTTTGCTCAAGGTAGCATTCTACCACTTTAGCCATAGCACAACTGTCAGTTTTTTCTCTGTATGTGGTACTGAGGAATTGAACCCAGGGCTAGTCAAGCACTCTACCACTAAGGCACATTCCCAGCCTAGATGGTAAGATTTATACCTTGCATTTTCCAGCCTTTTCCATAATTGACTAGTTTTGATTTTCTGTGGTTTGGATATAATGTATCTCAGTGGTGTTTTTAATTTCATTTTATATTAGTCTTTATTTGAGTCTTGTGTTCTTCTGAAGTTCTTGTATTGTACTTTTTTGGTCTTCGTTTAATTTCAGTGTGTTCTTAATCATTATTGTTCTACATCAAAGGTTTCTTCTACTTTTTTCTCCTCCTTTTTGATACTTTAATCATGTGTATGTTACAGGTCTTGCAATTATCCCCCAAGCCCTGAATGTCCCGCCCTGTTTTCATTCTTCTTCCATTTATCTGAGAGATTTGTTGAATTAGTCTCACCAGTTCCTCCCTTGGCTTTGATGAGTGTACTCATGAGCCTACGAAGACATTGTTCATTTCTGCTGAAGTATTGTGTTTAATTTATGTTGCTTCTGTTTAATTATCTCCCACTATTCCCAGAACTCAGCTTTACGTTATCCCTTTGTCTCTGCATAAGACCTTCTATTTCCATCACAACTACGAACAGACGAATCAAAGCTGTTAAAGATTTCTTTCTCGAGAATTCTAGTATCTATGGTGCTTGTAGATATAGCTCGAATGATGGTTTTATCTCTGTAGATTGCTTCTGTTTGTTTCTTTGTTTTTTTTTCTTCTCTGGCATGCCTTATAGGTTAAAAGAAGTATTTATTTTTAGTTGGCAAATAGTAATTATTTATATTTATGAGGTACACTGTGATGTTTTGATCTAGCATGAATTGCAGTCAATCGAGCTAATTAACAAATCCATCACCTTGTCAACCTAATCTTTCCCTCTATACTGAAAACAGTCAAATGCTGTTCTGTCAGCAATCTAAAAAGTATGCATCGCATATTTGAAAACGAAGCAGGTTCTATCGGCTGTATTACTGGAGAGTTGATGCCCAAATGCATAGACTTTTAGTATGGAAATAGGTGTTTATCTGACTAGGAGCTGGGCTGTGTGTAAAGCTCGCTGTAGCTTTTGCTGCCGGAGGTTAAAAATTCCTCAGGCGTCCTGGTGTTCCCCTCCCTTTTTGAGCCTGGCCTCTCTGAGCACTCCTTGGAGACATTCTGTGTCTTATAGCCTCCTCCGCTTTAATCTACTTTATTAGACTGGAGCCCTGCTTTTGTGGTGGTAAAGAATGGGCAATGGGGAGCTTTCTGGAATCCTAAAAAAAGTACATTGGTCCATTTGTATCCACAAGAGATAGGTTCTAGCTTCCTGGAGGAGATCAAAGTCCCTGGAAACTCAACTCCCTTTCTATAAAATGTAGCCTTTGCATATCCCTCATCCTATACACACTCTCCCATGCACCTTCGGCCATCTCCCTCCCTCATGTCTGGTACACTCAAAGTACCTGGTACCAGGTGAATCATATGAAAATCATTTTGATTGTTCATTTCTGTCCTGGGACTTGAACTCAAAGCCCGGGGAGGCTGTCTCTGAGCTTCTTTTGCTCAAGGCTAGCACTCTATCACTTGAACCACAGTGCCATTTCCAGCTTTTTCTGTGTATGTGGTACTGAGGAATTGAACCCAGGGCTTCATGCATGCTAGGCAAGCACTCTACCACGAAGCCCTCATTCTGGTTTTTAAGCATACATTAGTTATATATTAGGGGCACAGGTGAATCATGCATTCTGATCATTTCCCCTTTCTCTCCTTTTTCCTCTTACCCCCTTCCCCAAACAATTTTGTCAAGTTTCCGTGCTCCATTTCCACAGTTGTAAGTCACCTCTTTGGTCCTTATTCAACCTCTTTCATCCTCCTCGTTGAGCCCAGCCTCCCCCTGCTGGTTCCTCCCCTGTGACTCTATTGCTCTTTCCCCACCCACCCTCCCTCGGCAGACGACCAGCTTTCATTGGGGCTCTTTGTGCTGATTTCATACATGCTTGCAATGTATTACAACATTATTCACCCTCTTATCTTTCCTTTCCCCTCTTCCCCTTCTCCTCCTAAGAAGCAAAAGTAGATTTTCAACTCAATGGTTCAGCAATAATGACGAGGGGCTGGGAAGGTGGCTCAGCAGCCCCTTCTGGTGGCGGGTCTGCACTGCGGGCTGTCTTTATGGACTGTGAGGTGAACTCTCCTCTGCTGCTTCCATCCAGATATCTCAGGGGCTATCAATCCCATTCCAACCAAGGAGACAGAGAGACAGAGAGAGAGAGAGACAGAGAGAGAGACAGAGAGAGAGACAGACAGACAGACAGACAGACAGACAGACAGACAGACACACACACACACACACACACACACACACACACACAGACAGAGACAGAGAAGGAGACAGACAGAGACAAAAAGAAACAAAGAGACAGGGGAAGGGGAAGGGGAGGGAAATACACCACAGCCTGCTTTGTTTAAAAATGCTGTATCCTTAACAATAAGATGCATTTTAAACATTGTTTATTATTATACTCCCCTCTCAGATTTCTTTTCTTTTCTTTTTGGCAGTGCATCCGACTGTAATCAGATTTTACTATTCTTCCCAGTGGCCCATACCCAAAACTTCATTTAATGAGAAGAGATATATTTATTCAGGTTTGTTTTTTTTAATTTTGCAAGTCATCAAATTAAACATAAAACCGAGTTAGGATAAACAATACCATTGTACATCAGCCCGGATATTATTACCAATGCCAATTTGAAGCTGAGGAAAGAAACATTTATAATCTATTCCCCTGGGCTGAAGACATAATATGATTCACAAAACAACAGAAGACATAAGAATACGAAGAACAGTATCTTGATGGCTGGATGTAGTAAGTACACACATTGTCTTCTCCCTGGTTTGGTTTTGTTTTTCCTGAACCATGCTGTGAACCACATGGATAGGCAAACCACGTGTTGTGTTTCTGGATGCTTTGTAGATACCTTCTGCTTTCATTCATCTTTTTCCTGAAGCCAAATCCAGACCACGCGTTTCCAATAGCAGAGATTCAAATTGGAAGCTTACAAGAAACAGAGAAGTCATGCCAAGATTATCCGAACATCTTTGTTAAGGCTTAAAACTGTCCAATTCAGTTCTTATATGCATGGTAGTTTTTGTTTTGTGTTGTGTTTTGTTTTTGTCGATTGTGGGGCTTGAACTCAAGGTCTGGGTGCTGTCCCTCAGCTCTTTCTGGAGGAACGTGATTTTCCTGGGTGAATTCCCATCAGATTGGCTTTGACAAGCACCAGATGAAGGAGCCTTTTCTTTTCTGTCTCTCTCCCTCTCCTGAGTCCCCTGCAGGAGAAGACAGCAGTTGAAATCTCCTGGTTGAAAGGAAAGGCAGATTGAGGATGTCCCAGGAGCAGGCCAAAACAAGCTGTCCTTTAGTGAGAGTGAGTGTCAGCCGTCAAGGAGGGAAAGAGGGAAGAATCTCTTTCCAGTGGATCTGATCTTATAGAAACGTCACTTCCTGCATCCAGCTGTCTGCTGGAGTTCTGTTAATTGAAGGTGATGTGTCAATCAAGCTACTTCATTAGCATGTCCCATTCAGTCTGTCACTTTGAGGTTTCTGGAATGATTGTAACCTGTCTTTAAATATTAGGACATATTTAGCCTCTCTGAGGATACTCTGCCCACCACCTTCTAATTCACATTTGAGAACATACCAACTTAGAAAATTAATATGCATATGTACGTATGCATGGACATAGACAAGCATTATTCCTTGGTCCTGATGGAAAAATTATTATCTTTACGTAGTAATAGAAAGGGGTTTCAATTCAACATGTCAGTTTGTGAGCACAATGCATCTTTGAGCAATGTTATCCCATTCAACATTTTCACAGATCTCTCCCAACCTGGTTCCATTTCCACATGTGTGCATTGCATATTATGACCATATTCATCCACCCATCTCGGTCCATTTCTCTGCCCTCTGTCCCTTTAAGCCCCTCCCCCAGTAACAACATGTTTGCATAATATTCAAAAGAATGTTACCATTGAACAACAACAAATGTTGGCAAGGATGTGGGAAAAGAACTCTACTACACCATTGGTTGGAATGTAAATTAGTACAACCACTCTGGATAGCAGTCTGGAAGTTCCTTAAAAAACTAAACAGAGATCTTCCCTCCCACCCAGCCATACCACTCCTCGGCTTCTACCCTGAACATCATGAGCATGGATATGATAAAGACACCTGCACACCCATGTTCATTGCTGCACTATTCACACTAGCCAAGATATGGAGAGTCCAGATGCCTCACAACAGATGGTTGGATCCCAAAAATGTAGTACCTCTATACAATGGAATATTACACAGCCATTAGACGAAAATAATGTCACTTGCAGGGAAATAGATGAAACTGGAACAAAACAGGTTAAGTGAGGTAAGTCAAGCTCAGAGAGATAAACAGAGCATGTTTTCTCTGATCTGCAGAAGTTAGATCTAAAACACGCTGCGATAGATATGACAAAGGACACAGGATTCTAGATACTCACACACAGTGAAGCCAAAAGTGAATACTCTTAGGAGAGAAACACAAAGGTACATTGCCTAAGTGCCTCTTCATATTTATATAAATTAATATACATACTGAAATGAACTTCCAAGATATAGAAACAGAAGACTTTGTTTTTAGTTTTTGGTGATTCTGTCTTCTTTACCTTATGTGTGGTGTATTCAAGTGTGTATCTTTGGGATGGTTGGGGGGTGGACACAGAACTGGAGGAATAAAGGTTGAAAAAGTGCAGCAGTGGAACTCACTGGACGCTGATGAACGTCAACTATACAACTCTTGAGTGGAGATGGGAGGGAGGGATTGGGAGGGAATGAGGAAAGAGAAGACACTGTATGAAAGGAAATGTACTTATTCTCTGACTCATGTAATTGTAATTCCTTGGTACATCACCTCAATAATAACCATAAAGTAAATCTAATTTAAAAAGGATTACATCATTGCAATTCTTCCTTATACATACTCTACTTCACTCAGTTTGTGTGTGTGTGTCTATGACCCTGTGTATGTTTTATATGTTTATAATTTACAACTGAATTCCACAGATGAGAGAAGATATATGCCCTTTGTCTCTGTGAGCTTGACTGAGAACATATTTTTCCACATCCACTGAATGGCCCTTTTTAATGATGACAAATATACAAGCTAATCATTTTAATCATTTGACATGATTTGCTATGTGCTCACATGAATCTGATGCTAGGTTGCCTGGGTTTTTTTTGGTGGTTTTTTTTTTTTCAGCCTACTGAATTGTTTTTTAGAAGCTCACATTGACCCAAACTGTGTAGACTATTACAAGCCCCGAAGCAAAATCACAAAGTGACATATCTTCTGAGATCACCTTCTGCCTTGTTCTTTATCGGGAAAACCTAGAAGCCAATTTCAACAGAGACATAGATAGCTGTGAAAATGTCTGCCCCCATTAAGGGCTTCTTCTGTGAGGTCCCATTGGAGAATTAAGGGTAATGTGTTGTACAGAGACAAGCCTCTCAAAATACTAGTTGATTGATTAATGTTTTTTTCTCATTGTTGACATTTCTTACATTTATATATGTTAAAGACCCTAAGATGTAGCTTTTCTTTCTGATGTTATAATTGGTTGTGTGTGTGTGTGTGTGCGCGCGCGTGTGTGTGCGTGCGCGTGCACGCTTGTGCCAGTAGTAGGGCTTGAATTCAGGGCCTGGGCCCCTTATTTTTTGCACTCAAGGTTGGCACTCTACCAGCTTGAGTGCACATGTCCACTTCCAGCTTTTTGGTTGCTAAGTGGAGGTAAGAGTTTCGTGCACTTTCCTGCCCAGGTTGGTTTGAATTGCAATTGTCAAATCTCAGCTTCCTGAGTAACTAGGATTATAGGAGTGAGCCACCCACACCAGGACCCAGACCCAGTATTTTGTAAAATATGGATTATGTACACATAGTTTCACTCTTTATGATTTTTTAAACCATATATCAGGAAGTGGAAAGCAGATTGCTGGGCTGTGATGTTTGGTTGGATGCCTTTCCTTTGTGTTCAGGTGTAAGTTGTTGATGAAGTTTCTAACTAGCTAGAGCTCACCTGTGCACCCTTGACTTGAGAGCCCAATATCCACGCTTTTAATCATTGTCTCTACTGGGCATCAGTGACTCATGCCACCTAGATACTCAGGAGGCTCAGATCTGAGGATCATAGTTCAAAGCCAGCTGGAATAGGAATGTTCATGAGACTCATATCTCCAATTAAACGTCAAAAGTCGGAAGTGGTGCTGTGGCTTAAGTGGTAAAGCACTACCTTGAGCAAGAAAAAATTCTCCAGGACAGCACCCAGGCCCTGAGTTCAAGCCCTAGGACCACACTCCCCCCACCCCACCCTGCCCCTGCCCTGACACACACAAGCATAATCTTTACCCCCCCCCCAAAAAGTGCCAAACTGCTAAACCCACCCCTTCCTTCTTCAGGATTCTCAAGGCTAGAAGCCTCATATGAACAAAATAAGTATCTTGATAAGCAACAGCTTACTCAGAAAAAAAAGATATAGCATATTATAGCTTCTCCTATCGTGTCATTATAAAAAAAAAAAGCTTTACAACATCTTCATTAAGGAATCTCTTTCATTCTGTGTCTCTTTCCCTTTTTATAGCTCTCAGACCCTGTGACTTTGAGCCTAGAGGTTCTTGTATCCTAGGTTGTGCCCTGATTGGTTGCCCCTATTCTAATTAGGTGTGTTGGAAGGTAATACCTTATTGGTTAGGTTCCACAACAATCTGATTGGTTGTTAATTCCCAATCAGATATTTGTAAACCCTCTCCCTAGGTCACAGGAAAGTAAGTGAAACTTGGAAAGACTAGGCAGGGCCAGAAGCAAGACACTCAGAGTGTCTCTTTTACAGCTGGTTTAGACTTGCTAGGCCAAAATGCTGCCTGGGGCCCTGAGTCACAACTCATTTTCTCTTTCCCTGTGCCCTTCAAGGTAGTAGGCGTGGGGCAAGCATGGCTGACTCAAACTAGGCCCTTGGATGACAGAATGCAGGTGATAGAGGAACAAACGTAGTTAATTGCATCACCGGTCAGTATTTCTAATTGATTGGTTAACAAGTTCTGCCTTGGGGGGGTTGGGGGGAAGTGGGGGAGGAATGCCCTCCCCTAAGTTGAAGGCTTGAAGTCCACTTCTTGAGCACTGAGATACTAACATCCTCACTAATCCTTACTGAGAGCCTCCCTAATTGTTACCTTGTGAACCTTTACCTGTCACTCTAGACAGGGTGGTGAGCTGCAAGTAGCCATCTGCAAACCTCTCTCAGCCTTAGATCCCAGGATTCATGCCTATTTTTCTCCATCAGCTAATGAGCAAGAGCAGCTACAGAGGGGAAGAGTTTGCTTCACCGTGGGTGCTGCTTGCGATGAAACAGATGGTCTCAGTCAGGGAAGGCCACCAGGCCAGACAGATGGCCAGCATCATTTTTCACGGGGTGCCATCCCATCTGGATGCTTCTGGAAGACTCTAATGGCTATCTTTAGGGATGACTAAAAATACCTGTGATGCACGTAAATAATAATAATAATAATTCATAATAATTATAATAGATATAATACAAAGTATATATAATATAATATATTATATATAATATAAATATAATAAATATATAATATATAAACAGTAATAACTATATGTAAAATATACATATATATTTATAACATAAATTTATAAAAATAAATATAATATATAAAATATAGACTTGTAATATTTCTAAATATAAACATAATATTTATAAATATATAGGTATAAAATATATAATTATAATAATATTATGCATAATCATCACAAAGGCATGCAAATGAGATGAAGAGGTGAAGAATTTTATTTCTTTTCCAGAGGTTATGGGCGAAAGGTATCCAAAGCTACAAGCCTGGGGTGGGGCATGGCTAAAGCAGTGGGCCAAGATGGCCCAGTTTCTCCTTCTAGAGTTTACAGCTGGCAGGGACAGAGGAGAAGGGGAAAGTTGGGATGGTGCTTGTGGGATGTTTTTTCTTTTTTCTACTCGCCAATGATATTATTTTGTGATGATACTGTGACCCCTGAATTGTGTGGGAAACCACAAGAGGGAGGTCCTGAGGAAATCCAAATGAAAAGTATAACAACAACAAAAAAGTATGACATGCCAGGTGCTGGTGGTGCATGCCCGTAATCCTAATCCTAGCTACTTGGGAATCTGAGCTCCGACAATCTCAATTCAAAGCCAGAAAGTCCTTGAGACTCTTACCTCCAATTAACCAACAAAAAACCCCAACAAAATCCAAAACTAAAGATGTGGTTTTAGTAGAGCTCCAGTCTTGAACCGGTGCTAAGGATCAGCACCCAGGCCCTGAGTTTAGGTCGCAATAACAGCATAGTTTATTAATTAACTATGAATTATTCTTGAATGAGTTAATTAATGATGAAAAGCTGAGATTGTTAGAGGGCTCCCAAAACAAAAATGCACAGTAGGGATTTCCTAAAATGTGAGTACGTCTCCCGCCATCCTTTAAGACGTAGGCCTGTTCCTCACAGGGTCTTAAGACAGGTGATTCTGACAAAATACCCGGAGCTGGTGTGTTCAGACATTCATCTGTGAGAGTACCAGCCACTTCCCGTAGGCCAGATGCTGCCATCATTTCCAGCCATGCATCCATTGGCTATCAGTAGGGATCCTATGTGGAGAAGACTCCAGTGCTGCTGTCTTCCTACTGTGTCCTACAACTTCTCAGTGAAGCAGACCACTTCCTTCTGCTCTGCGGACCTCTCTTTCTTACCTCTCCTTTTCTCCTCTGCTCCCTGCTACTGAGATCAGCACGCAGCCTAAGGGAGTTCTGCGTAGTTCTTCTAGACCCTCAGTAGCCTTAACTTGAAAGGAGGCAATTGTCTTTGAAATTGTAGAGTGTTACACAGGGAGAGGCCCCCTAAGAGGACCCTGATGTTTGATCACCTGATTGATTATCCTGCTGCACTTTGTTCCAGCAGCGTGAGATCTGATATGTGCAAGTGTTGTGTCAAAAGTGTTCCTTCCCATGGCTCTTTCTTTACAAGAGGCAGAGATCGAATGTTTGTATCTCAAGGGAAATGAATAGTGACAGAAGCAAAAATTACTGTGAAAGGTGTCAGTCAAGATGGAGTCAGTGGTATCAACCCCAAGGAATGAATAAAATCAGTCTGGGAGAATGAGGCTATCCAGTCTGCTGTACTGATGGGCGCTATAACAAGACCGTGAGAAGCACAACTCCACACAAACACCATTGCAAGCTTGTATGAAAACTACTTCCACCAGGTCATCTTCTCTTAGCCCTCCTTGTGATCATGTGGCCAAGGACAGTGGTTTCAAAAGGTTAGAAAAACATCATTTTTACCTTGAAAATCTTCCCCTCACTGGGCATTACACCTGTCATCCTCGCTGCTCATGAGGCGGAGATCTGAATTACAATTCAAACCCAGCCCAGGTAGGAAAGTTTGTGAGACTCTTGCTCTCCACTAAAGAGGCAAAAAAACCAAAGTGGAGCTGTGGCTCTAGTGGTAGAGCACTAGACTTGAGAAAAAAAAAGAGATGCTCAGGAATAGCACCCAGGCTTTGAGTTCAAACCCCAGGCTTAAAGGAAATCTACCTTCCCCTCACCCAGGCCAGTATTTTGGCATATTTATTCTCATTGAAATGCTATTCTATTCTAAATAAATACCAGCATTCTGCAGAGAATATATCTCTGATTGAATTGAGTTTGACAGTATCCTGGTTTGTGCATGAAATGAAATTGTACACAATTGGTACACAGTAGCCTAAGTAAGCTTTTTAGAAATCAGATTTCTCAACCGTAGCTACTTAGAAGAATGACATGCGAGGACTGTGGTTTGAAGCCAGCTTCAAACCAGGAAGGAATGTCCTTAAGACTCTTTATCTCCAATTAACCAGCAAAGAGCTAGAAATGGAAATGTGGCTTAAGTAGTAGAGTACTAGGCTTGAGCAGGAACAAAGCAAAATAAAGCAAAGCCAAGCAGGAGTGCAAAGTCCTAGCTCAAGCCTCAGAACTTGCAGGAAAGGAAGGAAAGCGGGGAGGGTGGAGAGGAAGGAAGAGAAGGGAAAGGAGGAAAGGGGAGAGGAGGAGAAAAGCCAGATTTTCTGTCATTGTACTAATCTTGCCTCATGAAAAGCTACTCCTGGTTTTATATATTCCAAGAGATAAACTAAAACGCACACGTGGCTTTAAATGAGCGCAGTGTTTGTCTCTAAAACTTAATTTTCATGGAGGTTATCTGACATCATACCACCAAAGCACCATGTAGCTGTGGCGCTTTAGACACTAATAACCCTGTTTTGTAGGGTCACATGGGTCGCTGTGTGTCTTGAAACAGCCACAATTTCGCTGTGATGTGTGACCAGGACACACATCTAGACAATGGGTGGTCCCAGGTGGGAGGGAAATTATCCTTTGAAAACGTGGCCAATGTGGAACACTGAGATAGGATTATAAATATCATCTGGAAAGTCACAGCCTGACTCAGATAAAGAAGTTATGGGGACTGGGAATATAGCATAGTGGGAGAGGCAGTGTTCAGCGAGTACAAGGCCTTGGCTCCAATTCCAGAAAAGAAATTACATATCTATTTCCCGCTGTAAGTATAGGTAGGTACAGTTTATCCATTCACACGAGGATTCATCTTCATTCATCCCCAAAGGGCAGGCATGATGCCTTGCAGAACCATCTCTTAGCTTTCATAGAGTAGGATTAGCTTTGAGAACAATCTTTTAAAAAGGTTTTCTCATAACAGGTTCTACCTTCTCCAGCATGATTCCCAAACTACTCAAGGAAAGTCATAGTGACACAGCTGCCAGACTAGTGTAAAAGAAAGGCAACTAGTTCATGCAAGACTAGGACCCAGAGCCATTACACGTCCAACAAGGAGCATTGCTGTTGCTTGTTCCATGTGCATTATTATAGTTTGTGTCTGTGAGATGAGAAGTCTCTTGGATTTGTCTGCCGGGGCTGGTTTTGATTCACAAGCCTCCTGTCTCAGCCTTCTGAGTAGCCTGGATTACAGGAGTGAGCCACCAGTGTCTGACTGCATTATTACTTTTTTTTTCCTTTTTTGCCATTTGATTTTCCGTTCGTTTCATGATTACAAGTAAAATATAAGACCAACACAAAGAACCATTGTACACCTGGCAATCACATTCTCCAGTGTTGACATTTCAAGCATATTTAATGAATTGTCCACCATCTCTTCCTATAGTTCCACACCGATATACACACAGAAAGTTTTTTCCTAATCCATTCAAAATCCTGTTGCATGTTTTGAGTTTTGCACTTTACTCCTGTTTTACTTACTTTATTTTATTTATTTTCTGATGGTGCAGGGCTCGATCTCACGGCCTGGGCACTGTTCCTGAGCTTTTTTTCACTCCAGGCTAGCACTCTCTCACTTGAGCCACAGCTCTACTTCTAGCCTTTTTGGTAATTAATTGGTGATAAGAGTCTCCTGGCCTTTCCAGACTGGGTTGGCTTCAATCCATGATCTTCAGATCTCAGCCTCCTGAGGAGCTAAGATTATGAGCATGAAAACTGGCACCCAGCTATTTTTTTATTTTCTTAAGCCAGGAATATTCCTTTGTGTCATCAGAGTGCATTTAAAATAGTCAGGAAATTACATTAACATGAAACCATTGCCTAGTCTGTAGGTGTTATTTAGTGCTCATTATTTATCCTGATAATGATATTTATGGCTAAGGAGACACCCCCACATGCATACACCGCACACATATACATGAACTTTCTATTCCCTCCAGTCCAACACCCCCAGTAAATGATGAGCAGTGTTCTGGCCATTCTTTTTGGCATCATTAAATTAGGGCTGGGTTATTTTGTGTCAGTATTTTAAACATGCTGACATTGCGGTGGGTAGACCAGTTGTCTTACATCTTTTACCTGTGTTGGGACAGTGATATCCTGTTTTCATGGTAGATTTTGGCAGGCACACTGCAGAGCAGACATTGACAGTATTTGGTTTCAGTACCTAAAACACATGCCTCTGTCTTGCCAACTTGTAAAGGCAGACTCCCCAATGTCTCCATTGTGCAATAAGATGGAAATCTCGGAGGAAGAACCAGAGGACTTGGAGAGTCCAGATGAATAGACCATGAGTGGCGGGTTTCCACGCCCTGACCCTAACTATTGAGCCCTTGAGTCTCAAATGTGATTTTTGGGGAACCATCTATACAAAACATACCCCCTCAAGGAAAAACACAAATAACAGGAAACGTCATTAGCTTCGATTTCTGTCACTGCTCTAAACTTCTTCGCAGATTCCTGCATGTCAGGAAATAGCCTTGAAATTGATCATTAAAATATTCCCCTCTTGTTCTGCCTTAGCTCACTACCTGTGGGATAGGTGTTCAGTCTTTTGAGAGTCTTCTGTCATCAGCCGTGTCCTTGTGCTCATGGCTGTGTCTGGGGACATCCTGGTTATGGCTCAGAAACGGTGTCTGCAGTAGTGGGAGGCGCTCTGGTCCTCACACAGTTATGATGCTCAAGGCCCTGGTTCCTGCCTGTGGTAGTGGCCCCATTCAGCCCTCCTCACAAAATTCCTTCTGCTTCCCTTTTGTATCTGAATGGCCGCAAGGTCCTGTATTTTGCTCTCCGTTAGAACTGAAACTGGAACCCATTTCCAATCCCCACCTTGTCTGATCGGCATTCGTTTGCCTCTCACCATGACTGTAGGTTTCTTTGTCTCTGCAAATCTACACCTATTGCAGCTCACTAGGTGATGCGTCTACCTCCTGCCACTTTTTTTCTGAACCTTATTTGTACGCCAATTTCCCTCCTGTTTACTTCTGCGAAGTGAAATAAGAATCTGAGAAGTGAAATAAGAATCTGAGAAATCTAACAAGGAACAATTTTCATGGGAAGAGAAGTAGAAAGAGGTCAGAGCAAGTACAGAGTCCTTTTCGTGGATCTTTTTTTCTCTCTTTCTCTCCTTTGCTCTCTTCCTCTTCCCACCCTCCCCCCTTTTTTTTGTCGGTTGTGGAGTTTGAATTCAGGGCCTGGGTGCTGTCCCTGAGCTTTTTTGCTCAAGGCTAACGCCCTACAACTTGGAGCCACAGCTCCATTTCTGGTTTTCTTGTGGTTAATGGGAGATCAGAGTCTCATGGGGACTTTTCTGCCCAGGCTGGCTTCACACCTTGATCCTCAGATTTCAGCCTCCTGAGTAGCTAGGATTCTAGGCATGAGCCATTAGTGTCTTCTCAAGAGGTCATTTTATATGACACCAGGGAGCATAATGATGTGCAGAATCCTAGCTCGCAGAAAGTTCTGGATGACTTTAGTCTATGTGGCAGAATAACCTTACGGTGAAAGAATTAAAATTAACCTCAGGTGTCATTTATAAGACCTTTTCATTGATGAGCCTAAGAAGTATAATCAAGAAAGATGCCTATCTAAGAAGCTCTTGTGAGAACCAGTGTTTAATAAACCCAGCCACTAGACACATGTCAATAGCTGCTTCAACACGAGGTAATACAGCGACTCTGCCGATCATTGCACAGGATTCTACCAATAGCTGTCGCACACATGGAAACTTTCAACTAGGAAAAATAAGACACAGAAGAAAATGCTTGGAAGCTGTGCATTGGTAGCTACTCGTGAGGCTGAGATCTGAAGATCATGGTTTGAGCGCAATCCAGGCACGAAAGTATGTAAGACTCTTATCTCCAACAAATCAGCAAAAAGTCAAAAGCAGAATGTGGCTCAAGTGGTACAGCACCAGTCTTGAGAAAAATAAGAGCCAAATGAGAACACAGGGCCATGAGTTCGAGTCCCATTACCAGCTCACACACTCAAGTGATCCTTGTAGATGTGGATATTGACAAAATCTCCTTGATACTCTTCTAACCCAGAGAGGAGGCTGAGGGAGAGAAACCCACGCTGCTCTTTCCTCTTCAGACACTCATGTGAAGTCATCCTTACCTATCCTAAGTACCGTGGGTGAATCCTACAATGCAAAAATTGCCAGGAAAAGCCAGGCACTGGTGGCTCACGCCTGTCATCCTAACTACTCAGGAGGCTGAGATCTGAGAGTCATGGTTTGAAACCAGCCCGAGTGAGAAAGTCCATGAGACTTTTATCTACAATTTACCAGGGGAAAGCTGGAAGTGAAGCTGTGGCTCAGGTCACAGAGTGCTAGCCCTAAGCAAAAGAAGTTCAAGGACAGCACCCAAGCCCCGAGTTCAAACCTTAGGACTAGCACCAAAAAAAAAAAAAAAGCTGACTCTCTAGCTGAACACTTACCCTGTTTAAACCCCAGTCTGGAGTGAATGTGTTGCTGCTGTTTATTGGATGATCAACTCTGCTGGGTGAGGTATTTCCATCATTCCACTTAGAATCAGAGACCCAAAAGAGCAGGGATCACCCTCTATACCAGATCCAACTTGCTTCCTTATGAGCTGTTCTGCCCTGAAATCCCAAGAAATCACTTCAGCAGCAAGAATAGGCGCCTCTTGCTTCATTTAGCAGCTTGTTTTGTGCAATAACACAGTCTCTTCCCCATCAGTTAGATTTAATGAAACAAGCCCGCAATGAATTCGGATGCTGTGGAAGATAACTGGGACACACTCAATGAATTGGCCATAGGGGGATATTATTCTTCTGCCATACTTAAGTTGGCAGAACCTAGGTTTCCCGTGCACCAAAAGTTGTCCCAGTGACACTTGAAGGGTATGTGTCGCTTTTCCAGCTGTAGCAAAAAAAAAGGGGTGCAAATCCACATCGTTATTATCTAACTGGGGTTCAAGCTCCACAACTAGACACCAAAACAATGAACAAACACACACACACCTGTTTCCTAGAGGGAAGATCTTTTCTAGATGGTTAGAGCATCTATCACTGAAAGCAAGATGGACATTTTTCTCTAATCTCTACTTTGAGAATCTGATAGACTCCGGAAAGTACAATTCCAGGAAGTAAGAGGATTCTCTGAAGAGTCCCAGGGGTTTCTAACCCTGAGCTTTGTCCATTCTCCGCTTCCAGGAATTTGTTGATTAGAGTTCAGATTTTCCTTACTGATCTTCGTTCCCACAGGAGTTCCCTCTCCGCGTCTTCATTAGGTTTTCCCCCTTTTATTTTTGTTATTAGAAGGCTGGGAGTGAAGGTTCTTTCATATTTCCTGGGATGCTTTCATGACTGATAATTCCTGGGATGCTTTCAGGCCGGTAAGTTCTGCTTTCTTCCTCCAAATCATCTGCCTGAGTAGATAGGAAAGAGAAGAGAAAGATGGGGCAAGATGGCTCTCAGGGTTCGGGATTCTTGCTTGAGTAGAAGTAAGAATGATTTGTTCATGGCTTAAATCTGCAGTAACCTGTCTTCCTACCTCTCCATCTCTCGCTTAAGAGTTCTGAGAAGTCTTTGGTACTTTGCAACAATCTTATGGGATATTTAATGCAATTAGTATGATTTTTCTACCCATGTTCTATGACTGTGGACACTAGGATTGCATCTGTGAACATTTGTTAAAGATTAAGCAAGAAGCTGAGTTCTGGTGGTTTGTGTCTGTAATCCTAGCTACTCAAGAGGCTGAGATCTGAGGATTGTGGTTTAAAATGGGCCTGGGTAGGGAAGTCCATGAGACTCTTATCTCCAATGAACCACCAGAAAACTAGAAGTGGTGCTGTGGCTCAAAGTGGTAGAGAGCTAGCCTTGAGTGAAGAGACCAGGGCCAGTGCCCAGGATCTGAGTTCAAGCCCTACAATCAACCGGGTGGGGGGGGGGGAAGGAGGGAAGGAGGGAGGGAGATTGATCAAGAGACAGCACCATAGCTCTCATCTGTAATCTTAGCTACTCAAGAGGCTGAGATCTGAAAATCATAGTTCAAAGCCAGCCCAGGTAGGAAAGTCTGTGAAACTCTTCAATTAAATACCAAAAAGCCAGAAATGGAGGTGTTCTTCAAGTGGTAGAGCACTAGCCTTGAGTGAAAAAGCTAAGGGACGGCACTCTGGCCCTGAGTTCAAGTCTCAGTACCTGTACAAAAAGCGGGGGGAGGGGAAAAAAGCAAGAGGTAACTAAATTATCTTGAACTGCCCTCATCCTATTTGCCAGCATTTACTGCCTAGACCTATCATGTGCTAGATATACTTTCGACTAGTGGAAACACAGCAGTAAATAAATGTGCGAAAATCTCTGATTGCTTGGCATATTCAAGCTAAGAGCTGTATCTTTGAGTAATTCATGTACCCCTCACTTCCTCTATCTGAGAAAAAGCCCAGAACAATTCTGATGTATGATTGCTCCTGTTCAGCCAGGTTAACATTTGTTCTGTTTTGATTTATTTATCAATTAAATATTTCTATCTACTCAGTCAACTATGCCAAGCAAGCCATTGTACAGGGTCACCTACTATAAAGGCCTAAGGGATAAATGTCTCTGACAATATAGAATTATGTCATTCTTCCATGATTTATTTTTCTTAAAAATTGTTGATTCATAGCTGGGTATGGCGAATGACTCTCACAGTGTAAAAATCATGTGGTTTCATCCACTATTTATTTTTGCTTAAAGGTTATTGATTCACGGCTGGAAATGTTGGCGCTCCCTTGTAATCCTAGCGAATCGGGAGGTAGAGATTGAGAGAGTAAGTGTCTTGACCAGCTAGGCTACAGTGTGAGACTCTATTTGAGAAATAACTAATTTTTTAAAATCTAAGCAAAAAATTACTATAGAGCAAGGCCCTGGGTTCAAATGTGAGTACCATCAAAAATATTCAATCATTAAATAACGAAAATGCTGATCTGTTTCTTATGAGTGTTCATAAACTTGAAAGTAATGTGTGAAACGAAGTGTGTCTCCCAGACACAGAATTCCATTTCTATATTTTTTATTATTTTTAAAATTTTTGTGCCAGTCATGGGGCCTGAACTCTGGGTCTGAGCACTGTCCCTCAGCTCTTTAGCTCAAGGCTAGCACTCTACCACCTGAGCCACAGCACCACTTCTGGCTTTTCTGTTTTATGTGGTGCTGAGGAATTGAACCCAGGGCCTTATGCATGCGAAGCAAGCACTCTACCACTGAGCCACCTTCCCAGCTCTCCATGGGTTTTCTTTGTCTATTTGTATATGTGTTTTGTTTGTTTTGACTGCTATTCCTAGAGCTTGAAATCAAGGCCCCAGTGCTATTCCTGACCTTCTGTGTGCCCTAGACTTGCACTCTATTATTTAAACCACAATACCACTTCTGGCTTTTGGGTATTAATTAAAGATTAAGAGTCTCATGGACTTTTCTGCCTGGACTGGCTTCAAACAGTGATCCTCAGATCTCAGCCTACTGAGTAGGTAGGATGACAGATGTGAGCCACCCTGGCTTCTATGTTTATTTTTATGTTACATATTGTATATTGTGTTGGTTGAGTCCGAATGGCTGATTTTCAGTTGATTATTCTGCTGGTTTCCTTTATAAACCAGCTATAATGAAGGTCCACATAAGAGATATTCCTCAATAAGTTTCATCAGCTATTTTTACTTTAATTAATGTTAACCTGTTTAGCAAAGGACAGTGCTTAATATTACTGTATAAAATGTACTGGAACAAGTGTTATATGCATTCTTAGTGAGGACAATATGTTTAACATTGCCAATCTGTAAGAACTCCAAATCTGAAATGTTCCAATAATTCATTTGAGTGCAAAAAAAAACCCCACATCTGTCCTCATGTAAGGGATCATAGTAAAAACACACGTACATTAAAAATACTGTATAAAATGACTTTTCAGGTTTCAGGCCTTATAAGGTATATATTAATCATTATTAATCAGACACTTGAGATTTACACCTGCCATCCTACCTACTCAGTTCTGAGGATTACAATTCAAAGTCAGCCCGGACAGGAAAATCCATGACCCTTATCTCTAATTAACCAGCAAAGGGCAGAAATAAAGCAGTGGTTCAAGTGGTAGAGAGCCATCCTTGAGTGAAAAATCTAACAGACAGCATCCAGACCCTGAGTTCAAACCCCAGCACTTAACAAAAAATAACAATAAAATTATAAGTTGAATTTCATGATTAGATGGGCCTTTCTCTCTCTCTCTCTCTCTCTCTCTCTCTCTCTCACACACACACACACACACACACACACACACACATTCTCCCCTAAACTAAAATCATCTAAATCTGAAACTCTGGACTCTGGTGTCATACGCTTTCTGGATAAGTGATACTCCCTCAACCTGTGTGTGTCCCCAGTGGGAGATTACAGTCAAGTCTTGCAATAGAGAATGTGTAAGGCATAGAGATTTATTACAGCCGCACAGAAGATGCTCAGGCTGCCAGAATCTGTAGTTTTTCTTGATTAAATACAAATCAAGCACCACAAAGAAGAACTCTTGGAAGAACCTTGAAATCCAGCACAAGTCTGGGAAATGAGACTCAAGGATTAAATTAAACAGGCTGGATTCTCACACAACCCACCTGCTCCAAGTATTTTTTAGGAACCATTAAGACACAGACACAGTAAAAACTGAAACACACACACATACACACACACACACACACACACACACACACACACATACCTTCTTTAAAACAAGTTGTGTCTTGAGTCAGTCTAATCCGTAGAAAACTAATTCATGGGTTGAATGAATTAGGAGTTTTTGGAGAATAGAATCACAAATGCTATGTTCTAATCATTTGGTTCTCCAACCCAAGTTTGAATTTCAGCGTGAGTATGCCACAGCGAAGAAGAGTACAAATGTCTTACTGATGGGACAAGTAATAAAAATGGCTCTACATTTTCCAAACTCTTCACGCTTGCCTAATTCTGCACTGGAAACTTTCTGTGCATGGTAAATGATCCTAGAAACTTTACAATATATAGACTGCCTTTACAATCGATAGACTGTAGGGGTGGGTAATACTGTAGTTTGAACTCAAAACCTTGCACTTGCTAGGCAGGTACTCTACCAATTGTGCCATGCTTGCCAATCCTTTTTGCTTTAGTTATTTTTCAAATAGGGTCTTTCACCTATGTCCAGGTCAACCTGGAACCATGATCCTCCTACTTGTGCCTCCAGTGCAGCTGGATTGATAGGGGTATGCTACCACACCTTGCTTTTTATTGGTTGACATCAAGTCTTGAGAATTATTTTGCTTCAGGCTGGCCTTGAACTGATATCCTCTGGATCTCTCTGCCTCCTGAAAAGCTAGTATTTACAGGAGTGAGCCACCACACCTGGTGCCTGTTTTCATTGTCGTAATACTATGTTAGATTGCTTCTCTGATTTTTAGTTTTACACTGATATATATATATATATATATATATATATATATATATATATATATTGACTGAAGTACAGTTGGTGGGCATACAGTAAAAGTCTCAGATCTTAGTATGCAGCTTATGTTGATGCTTGTGTATGTGATGCTAGCATCATCCATGAAAGAAACAGAATAATTCTCTCATCTCCAAAGTATCCACAACCACAGGCTTCAGTGCGGCTTTTGAGTCGCTTTCTGCCCTCAGAAGCGCAGAGTTGATGTCCGCTGCTCAGCTCCTCCTGTGATGTCTGTGGCCACAGGTGAGGGAAGGGAAGGAAGCATGAGTTCCTTCATCATCCTCACTTCAGTAGGGTAGGTATGGACACAGGTTTCCACCAGCCAGGGGCACACTTTTCCTTGTCTTCTGAGTAGGTAACAGGTGTGTGTGTATGTGTGTGTGTGTGTGTGTGTGTGTGTGTGTACTGTGTATCTCTGTCACTTGTATTTGAGCATAGGCTGTTGATGTCTCAGGAAGCATTGATAAGAGTTGAAAATGCAGAATCCTAGAGACCTGACCAACATGTCTTCCCCAAAGTCCCATGGTCCCTAGCAAGTCTTCTTTTCTCTTCTGGCGGTTCCTTCATCTGTGTGGATAAATATAAATATGCAAGTATAAGCATCTCTATCTATGTTTTTATACTTGAAGGTGTGAGTTGTGATTAGTACAAGAAATTCAGTGGAAAATACTCTACAATGTCCAGAGTTCTTTTTTTTAATGAACATTATTCTTTTTGTTGTTGTTGTCAGTTGTGGGGCTTGAACTCAGGGTCTGGATGCTTGCGGTCCCTGAGTTCTCTTCCACAAGGCTAGCCCTCTACCACTTTGAGCCACAGCTCCACTTCCGGTTTTCAGGTGGTTAATTAGAGATCAGAGTCTCATGGACTTTCCTGCCCAGGCTGGCTTTGAGCTGCAATCCTCATATCCCAGCCTCCTGAATAGCTAGGATTACAGGTGTGAGCCAGCAGCATCTGTCTGACCATATTTTTTTCATAAAATTATTAAAGAATATTTTCACCTATGGATGAAAATTTTCATTGTTTCCAGTTCCAAGTTTTGTTTTTTTGTTTTTCTATTCTGTTAGGGCATTGCTGTTTGGTGCAGGGAACATATTTTTAATGTCATAGGCAGGTATCTACAATAAATGCTACATCGTAAGATATGTACATCCCAGGAGATAAATCTACGTGGTCTCTCAGCGTTTCATAGTGCATGTAAGAATAGTCGAAGGTTACTGCATGGTGGGTTTCTTTTCCTTGAGTTTTCCTTGAGCAAAGCTGAGAAGACGTATTTGCAGTAAGGTCTCAGAAAGGGCTTGGCACCAACCCCTTGCATTCCTCAAGAGAGTTAGTCCCTCACACTAATGAGGAGAAATGACTTAGAAGGCTCTGAGAAACTGTGGGAATGCTTCCAGCTGTGGTATTTGGCTGTGGTGCCTCAGTGCCCAGACTGGAAGCCAGGTAGTAACGTGAGCAGTGCAGAAGAATGCGGAGTCAGTGTGGAGTCTATTTGCCTCGTTGGGAAACACACAGACTGGAGACCACTATCTCCAATACATGAGGTTGATACACAAAACCTTAGAATAATGAATAACCTCAGAGAGATGGGAAAAGCTATTGTAGCCCCTAAAGCGATTTTCATTACGTTCCACAAAAAGGAGGAAACAGATGTCTGGAGAATTAAATATGTGAATAGGAAACCTTCAAAAATTAAGATTCATTTAAAGGACAGAAGTGTAATTGGATAACACGGTGATGTGAGCTGGCAAATGGAGCTGAAGAATTCTCACAGAACACAGAGAAACAAAGAGATGCCGGTGAAAGAGTTAAATGCAAGAAATAAAAACTGGAGAAAGAGAGAGAGAGAGACAGAGAGAGAGAAAGACAAGGAGAGATGGTAGAACACACACACACACACACACACACACACACACACACACACACACACACAAGCTGATGTCCCAGCGTCCCTTTCAAGGTCACACCCTATGTCTTAAAGCCTCCACCAGCTCACAATGGACTGCTCACTAAGCTTAGAGCGCTGGCGCCTTTGGGAGACAATCCCAGCCATAGCAAAATATGTGAATTACACTGACAGGGCTCATGCTTACTCCTCAGTGGTTCCTAGTCTCGTACCACAAAGGCTAAACAATATTTTTGTATGCAGGATTCTGGAGTACAATATTTCTTACCAAATAAAGTATTTACATAAAGACAGTATCATTCTGGGGATACCAGATGCCTCTGTAATTCATTATAGAGATAGGCTACTGCTATGAGGAGAGAGCAGAAGCAAGAAATGAAGGAGAAAGTAGATGAGAGAAGATAGAGGAGGAGGAGGAGGAGGTGAAGGAGGAAGGGGAGGAGGAGGAGTAAAAGAAGGAGGAGGAGGAGTGAAAGGAGGAGGAGTAGTGAAAGGAGGAGGAGGTGGAGGAGGAGGAGGAAGGGAAGGAGGAGGAGGAGTAAAAGGAGAAGGAGGAGTAAAAGTAGTAGGAGGAGGAGGAGGAGGAAAAGGAGTAGGAGGAGTAAAAGGAAGAAGAGGTGGAGAAGGTGGAGGAGGAGGAGGAGGAAGGGAAGGAGGAGGAGGAGTGAAAGCAGGAGGAGGTGGAGGAGGTGGAGGAGGAGGAGGAAGAGGAGGAGGAGGAGGAGGAGGAGGAGAAGGAGGAGGAGGAGGGGGAGGAGGAGGGGGAGGAGGAGGAGGAGGGGGAGGAGGAGGAGGAGGAGGAGGAGGAAATTAAGGACAAAGGGAAAGACACTGGATTCATTCTCTTAACTCATCTGGACTCTGAATTCCCCAGTTACCTTTTACTCTTTGCCTCCTGTAAATGTATACTTGACTTCTCAGCCTGTGACGGAAGGGATAGTAACTTTTATCCGACATTTCTACCATTTTGTTTTAGTCAGGGGGGATGGGGGAGAACGTTGAATTGGGTGACACTGATCAAGACTCCTCGTATTCATACACTCCTTTGTTGGATGGGAACTCCTTTGCACAGCTTCTGAAAGAGAAAAATGAACTGCCAAAAGCTAACAAAAAGAAAAAGGTATTTAACTGACAAAGAATGAATGTATTCAGGGAGAACCATGAAATTCTTTGATGGAGACACACATTGCATGATGATGCAGTCAAGTTAACTATCCCCGAGAGCTCACCCCACCCCTCCATCTTTCTCTACTCCCAGCCCCAGACACCATCAATCCACCCTCCGCTCCTAGGAATTAGAGGGTTGTTTTTTCACATATCAGTGGAACCATAAAGTATATGCATTTCTCATCCATATTGCCATCGATGGGAGGATTTCATTCCTTTTTTGTAGCTAAATTTTATCATTGAACTACATCACAATTTCTCTCTTTCCCTCTTTAACTTCGAAGCGCAGATCGTATCGAGTTTACTGCAACTTGATTATTCCCCCAGCATCTTTCACACATTTGAGATATAGTTAGATTTGTTAACGTTCAGTATATTTCCCTAGCATCTCCGAGGAAGAGGTATGATTCTGTTCTTTGTCATAACAGTGTATATTTTTCACACAATATCATATAGCATGTGTTCATTGTTTGGGGAAAAAACTCACCTGCGTTTTATGTTGTTAATCCTAACTTCTCACCCTAAGCGCCTGGTAATTGCTGTTCTCTACATTCTATAGTCTGTTTCCAAAATGTTTTGTACATGGAAATATGCAGGACATAGCACTCTCAGTTGAGCTTTTTAGACTGAATGCTATGTATGCATTTAAGATTAATCTGTCTCTGTGAATCCTGATAGCATATTCTTTCTTTCTTTTCTTTCTTCTCTCTCCCTCCCTCCCTTCCTCCCTTCCTCCTTTTCTCCCTTTCTCCCTCTCTCTTTCTTTCGTTCTTTCTCTCTCTCTTTCTTTCTTTCTTTTGTCAGTTGTGGGGCTTGAACTCAAGGCTTAGGCACTGTCCTTAGCTCTTTCACTCAAAGCTAACACTCTACTACTTTGACACAGCATCACTTCCAGTTTTCTGGTGGTTAATTGGAGATAAGAGTCTCATGGACTTTCCTGCTCTGGCTGGCTTTGAACCACAATCCTTAGATCTCAGCTCCAGAGTAGCTAGGATTAGAGGCATGAGCTACCAGCGCCTGGCAGCTCATACTTTGTTATCAACAACAACAACAACAACAACAAATTCTAATATATGGAAAAGAAAAGAAAAGCAAGGCACAATGATGCAAGTTTGAGATCTCAAGCTGGTCTAGATCTTACCTAGAAAATAACCAACACAAAAAGGGGCTAGGAGGTGGCTCAAATGGTGGAGCTCCTGCATAGCAAGTGCAAGGCCCTGAGTTTAATCCTAAGTGTCACCAAAGAAAAAGAATCCTGTGATTGTCTTTAATACTCTATAAAATGGTAAAGACCATTCACTGTTCAAGTGATGGCTGATGCCGTTGGATTATTACCTAATGTGTAATGCTTGCTTTTTATTTTATTGTTTATTCCTCTTACCCTCATTTTCTATCTCCTTTGGTTTTCATTTAGCAGTTTCTACCAATCCATGTTATTGATTCATTTCATGTACCAGTTAAACTTGAAGCAAATGTCAACAGTTGGCTCTGAAGTTTGCAATAAACACTTCAAGTTTGCCCAAGTCCATTGTTAATTGGCAATACTGCACACTGTTTCAAGTGCAGTACGACTACTAATGAGCAGTATTCCCTAAGAGACTGGAGCCAGATACCTTTTAGCCACTAATAAATTACTATTTCTTTGAGCAAACTCTTAGGATCATTATTAGGAAATAATAAATGATTTTTTTTCCTTTCATTTATTTTTACCCCACAGCTACTTCAGTTTCCAGACCCAAGTTCCTGACTTCAATCACTTTTTTGTCTATGTGCGGAACTTCCAGTATTGTTCTGCAAAGAGATCTACTGCCAATAGAATCTCCCCGCCCTCCCCCTCTCTCTTTTAACCTGAGAAGGTATTTATTTATTCCTCCCATTTGACAGATGTTATTTTTGTTGTTGGTGGTGGTGGTGGTCAGGGGGCCTAGTCACTGTCTCTGAGCTCCTTTTGCTCAAGGCTAGCAGTCTACCACTTTCAGCCACAGCTCCACGTCTGTTTTTTTTGGTGGTTAATTGATAAGAGTTTCACACACTTTCCTGTCCAGGCTGACTTTGAACCATGATCCTCAGATCTCAGCTTCCTGCGTATCTAGGATGACAGGCATGAACCATCAGCACCTGGCAGCATGATTTCTTAATGCAAAGAATTGTAGGATAGTGCTTTATTTTTCTTCTCGTAGTTTATATTATTCCACCTCACTGTTGTTCACAATGTTCATAAAGAAAAGTCAGCTGTTCTTCTTGTCCTCCTCCTTCGAACCTCAGCTTTGAAGATTTCCTTCTGACCATAATTATCTGCAGGTTGAATAAAATATGCCTTGGTATGTTTAAAGAAAATCATTCCCAGTGCTCTGTGGATTTCCAGGATCTGTTGTGTCATATCTGTCCAGAATTAGAAGTTCCCAACCCTCATCATGTCAAGTATTTCTTTTCCTGTGATCCAATTACATCTGTGTTACACTGTTTGGAATTGATTTGTAATCCTTAAATGTTCAATCATGTTTTTTCTTTACATTTGGAGACATTCCTATTGACTTATTTTCCTGTCCATTGCTTCTTTCCTTGGTTATGTTTAGTAACAAATCATCCCAAGTATCTTCACTCTATTTCTGTCTCTCCCTTTTTTTAGTATTAACAGATGAATCCTAAAATCATTGTCAGTTGGATAAGTAGCTCAGTATTTGTTAATTTACTTAATGATTATTATAAAGGTGAAGTACAGAGGGATTACAGATACATATGTCAAATAATAAGTATATTACCTTTCATACAGTACCATCCCATTGGACTTCTCTTTTTACAGTTTTCATTTGTCTGTCTTCTTTTTTACCCATCTTACATATTTTTACTTTTTTATTAAATCCCTTAACGTCAATTACAGTTACTTTAGTTTTCATGTCTTATGATTTAAGTATCTGTGTCATATCTTCTCTAGTGCTGATAGGTTTTCTTCCTTTCTTCAGACTGTAATTTCTTTTCTTACCATTTGCATGCCTTGTGATTTGTTGTTGTTTCTGCTGCTGTTGTTGAAAGCAGAGATGTCATGAGATCACAGAACTCAAGTTAAAATAGGCCTGTGCATGAACATTTGGTTTAATCTGGCCGGGAGCTGGGCTGTGTTTACTGTTCATTGTAGTGTGGATGCCAAATGCTTCAGACTTCTTCAGTGGCCTTGTTTTGTAACACACTTGACTCAGAGATTCCCTAATTAATTACTGGACCTGAGAGAAAGTCTGTTCCTTGCCAAAATTTCAGATGTAGCCCACTGATGCTATACGTGACTCATGTAACTATATGATAATGTATATGCTATATACTATGCTCATGTAACTATAGTAGCTCGTGTTACTATACATGACTCGGTAATATATAATACATTGTATGACATATATAATACACTATATTATAATAATATGATATACATCGTGTGTGAGTGTGTGCTTCTGAATGCCAAAGTGTGAGCAGATGAGGTTTTCATGTCATCTTCCAGCTAATTCAGTATTTTTGAGCGACTGAGCCTGTACTGGACTGTTCACAAACATTGGTTCCCTTTTCCTCCTCACTCCCTTTCCCTCCCTGGCCTCAGCGTGCCTAGTTGCTTTCATAAAGGTGAGGTCCACTTGACTATATTCATATATCATTTTAGTGACTCAGGATGACTGCAAGTGGCTGGAGTAAGGAAAAGCCTTTCCTCCAACTAGGATAAGGCTCTGGTCATAATAAGTAGCTATGGAGAACATTGCCGGCATAATTAATAGTGATTCCTGTGGTGCATTCAACCTGCCTCTCTCTATTACTCCATCCTGTAGGGTCCTTGGAATTCCTCACAATGTTGGGTCCTCTAATACTGCACCTATAAGATTCTATCCCTTACCATAGTTCAGACATGGTCCCAGCACTCCATCAAATTTATTGTGTCAAGTGCTTCTGCTATGACAGGGCTCCTGCAGCTTCTGGTCCAGATAATGTGATCTCAGATATGTCCCATTTGGATGTACCTGTCTTGCAGTAAATTAGGATGCAAATTAGGATGCATGACTTCAGCTCTCCAATGCACTGCAAAGAAGAATTAATCCTTCATTCTGTCTCTTGTCTTTTCTATTCAGTGGACCAGAGTCCAAGTTCTTTGATATAGGAGTCCAACACTTAATATTTTATGGGAAAGCAATCTCCTTGTTCTGTATGTTTTTGCTTTGAATATATATATATATATATATATATGTATATATATATATATATATATATCTGCATCTAGGATCTTTATTCTTAAGCTACATGAACATCACTAGGCAATAGACCAAGGAAGAGGTTTTCCCAACTTCTCTCCTTAATAGACAATGTTTACTAACCCAAAGACTGAATAAAAGAATATACTTTAGCCTGAGCAATGAGGAAAACCTCAATTTGTATCATTTTAAGCATCCAGGATTAAAGAACAGTATGGTGTTTAGAGGAGATGTACACTTTTAGAAGTGACTTGATGTGTCCACCTGAGATGTTTTCATAAACCTAGCACTATTACGTTTAAAGCAATGATACCTGGAGTTCTCATATCCCAGAATGAACATCCTTAACCCAAACACCAGAAATCTGGAATGCTTCAAAATCAGAAACTTTTGACTACTGATTAATGTTGCACGTGGAAAGTTCCATACCTGATTTCGTATCATGAGTCACAGTCAAAATGCAGTGCACCAAAATTATGAATACACTCACCTTCAGGGTATACACAGAAGGTGCATAGAAGACATGAGTACATTTCATCTTTAGACTTGTGCCTTATCTCATTAGATGAGTGCAAATGTTCCAAAATTTTAAAGCAAAATTCAAAAATCTGAAATGCTTCTGATCCTAAGCACTTCAGATAAGGGATGCTCAACGTCCAGTGGACATTTGCCAGGATGTATTACCATTCCCAGAATGCACTTCATGAGTCGCTTCAAAGGCTAGAAGCCAGAAGCATTTCCTGGGCTCACACTGGGTAAGAACCTGGACCCCTGAGTCTTTCCGAAGATCCCGGTGGTAGGCAATGATTGGGGAGTCCCAGCCCTTCAAGAGGACACTCAACCAACCAACAAACTGATCTACCACAGAGGTAGACATGTCCATGGGAGAGTGAGGTGATAGTACTGTTTGTTTCTACAACAAGCACCTTCTATTTTCTCTTGTACTTTACATGCCACCATTACCCATACTCCAAAATGCACTAGGTGCTTATGCAGAAAAACAAGGGTTGCTCTGAGCAATAGAAAAGATAAAGATGAAGTTGTGTTTTGAACTTCTTAAGGAAACACACCTTTGATTCTTTTTAATTTCTTATATTTTTAACATTTATTGGAATAAAGAAGTGAAAATCGCATTCCTTTTTTTTTTTTTTTTTTTTTTGCCAGTTTGGGGCTTGAACTTAGGGCCTGGGCACTGTCTCTGAGCCTCTTTGTGCTCATGGCTAGCACTCTACCATTTGGGCCTCAATGTCACTTCTGGCTTTTTCTGTGTAGTTTATTGAAGATAAGAGTCTCACAGACTTTCCTGCCTGGGCTGACTTGGAACCATACTCCTCACATCTCAGTATCCTGAGTAGCTAGTGTGAGTCACCAACACCTGGCCCTTTCTTATGTTTGAAACATTCCTTTAATTGTACAAATTGATGAGTATGCTATGGTAAGTCAATGCACACATCTAGTTAAAAAAAAAAAAAAAAAAGACACTACCATGATAATGCCCGTCCAAAAAAAAAAATTGTTTCAAATGTGACAAAAATGTAGACTCTTTCTACCATACATAACTAGGTGTGTTGATTTCTCTTTTTATTTTCAAGAAGAAAGATAGAAGGCTACATAATCTTCTGTTGTATTGATATAATAATGCCTCACTGCACTGAGTGAAGAAATAGGGTTTTAGATTTTCTTACTTTCCTCTGGCAGGACTTCTCCACATCCTGAAAACATTGATCATCATAGCAATTGCCCAATGAAGCTGTTTTAGTCAAGAATCATAACCCAGGCCCCAATGGCTCACATTTGTTTTTCCACCTATTCAGGCAGCTGAGATCTGAGGATCACAAATTGGAAGCCAATCCAGGCAACAAAGTTTGTGAGATACTCATCTCTAATTAACCACCAGAAACCCAGAAGTGGATCTGTGGCTTAAGTAAAAATCTAAAAGACAGCATCCAGGCCCTGAGTTCAACACACACACACACACACACACACACACACACACACACACACACACACACACACACACACACACACACACACACACACACACACACACACACAGAAAATAAAATTCTGTTTTCTGAGTTTTATGTTCAATTTATCAGGACAATTCTTTACTTGATTTTTTTGGGCCTTATCCCTGTCATTAGGCAGCTGCAGGTGTGAGACAGCTCATCCAACAAAGAGTTTCAGGAAATAAATTACACAGCTCCTTCCAATACAACTATTATAAATGTGTATGATCTGTAGCCACCAAACCTCACCTGTTCATTTTGTCTTTGTCATTGACCAGAATAACACATTTCACATCCAAATTACAGAAATTGAGGGCAGTGATGTCATTTACTCAGAAAAATAGAATTGTATTCATCTAAATTTAAATAATTCTGATGCTTTCCCTCAAAATTAACTTCACCATTTTTCTTGGAAGCTTCCCCTTGGCTATTTCAAGCATTTCATGTATTTTCTACAGGAACCCAATTGTTCACCTTTTAGTGATACAATTTCTAGAATACTTTCAGTTTAAGAGTCATAGATTTTCCAGGTAAAGTCTTACATTTTTATTTAGAGATCTATGCTTTCCTTTTTGTTTTTTTCCTGCTGGTCCTGGGCCTTGAACTCTGGGCCTAGGTATTACCCCTTCGCTCCTTTTGCTCAAGGCTAGTGCACTACCACTTGGAACTCCAGAGCCAGAGATAAGAGTCTTGCACACTTTCCTGCCCAGGCTGGCTTTGAACCATGATCCTCAGATCCCAACCTTTGGAGCAGCTGGGATTACAGGTGTGAGTCACCAGCACCTGGCTGATGAGTTCTTAAGAAGCTAGGACATGGGGCTGGGAAGGTGGCTTAGTGGTAGAGCGCTTGCCTTGCATGCCTGAGGCCTTGGGTTCGATACCTCAGCACCACATAAGCAAAAAGAAAAAAGCCGGAAGTGGTGCTGTGGCTCAAGTGGTAGAGTGCTAACCTTGAACTGAAGAGCTGAAGGATGCCGCCCAGGCCCAGAGTTCAGGCTCCATGACCAGACCCCCCCCCCAAAAAAAAAAAGAAGCTAGGACACATTTTGGAAAGTAGTATAGAGATTCCTCATAAGACTCCACATAAGACTCCCCTATGACCCAGCAATCCCACTTTTGGGCATTTACCTGAATGATCACAAACAAGACCATACTAAAGCTACCAGCACAACTATGTATGTTGCAGCATTATTTACCATAGTTAAGATATGGAACCAACCCAGATGCCCCTCAGTAGATGAATGGATCAAGAAAATGTGGTATATATACACAATGGAATTCTATGCCTCCATCAAAAAGAATGGCATCGCCCTATTTGTTAGGAGATGGGAAAATTTGGAAAAAAATTATATTAAGTGAAGTAAGCCAGGCCCAAAGAAACATAAGTCCCATTTGCAATAACTAGTATATGTCTGGGGCAAGCAGAAAAGGTCAGATAAGATGATGTTAAGCGAAATGAACCCCAAGAGAGGGACACAAGTGGTTTTTTCTCCCTTGCTATTGTTTCTAACGTATTTATAAGGTGCCATGTGATTTTTTTTTGTTGCTTTGTATGTCCCTCCCCCATGGTATAACCCCTGTTTCCACTGTATTTGGTGTTGGTATAATTTGGGGAGGGGAAGGGAAAAAACAACTTGTTTAAATAGAGATACAGGTGAACCCATTGCAACAATGAGATGTACAAGACGCTATGTTGAAAAACAAACTTTACAATTTAGGTTGGGGGGAGGGGTTAAGGGAAAAACAAAGGAGGAGGCAACAATACCCCTCTGTACAGTATTGTCACAATTAAAAAAAAAACTTAGTTAAAAAAGAAAAAAAAGCTAGGACACAGTAACCAGTAATCCTAGAACTACTCCTGAAAACGACATGATGAGAGGTAAATCAGAGTAACCAAACAGGTTGGGGCAAAGCCCGTAAGTAAAAATGTAGACATAAGAGGTAAAAGAACAAAACCAGGAGCCTGCATGCTACCTTACAGCAAGGGCAGAACTCATTTTTAATATCAGGAGTGGAGCCTTCCCGTGTCAGAACAACAGCTTGTAGGCATTTGGTACTTGCTTTAGAAACTTAACCTAGTGGCTCTTACCTCCCGAGAGGAGTAACGTCAAAGGCTAAATGAATGGCAGAACCTGTTTACCTCCCGTGGTTATTCATTACCTAATATCACAGGAAGCTGAATTACTAACAGCAGATCTTCTACTGAACCTTTCCAAAACGCTGAAGACCCAAGGACAATATGGGTGTGGTTAGGATAAAAATAGAAAATTAACAGATGTCCATTCTGTGCATTGAAGCAAGAAAGAAATGCCCGATTGTTGCTGCCTAGATGAACAGGTGGTTTTTCTGCGCTTATCATGCTAAATAGCGGTTTCTAATCTCTGCAGTTAATCAACATTCAAGTGCCTCACTTAATTACATAGCAACTGTGTCATTGTAAGTTTTCTACTTTCCCTAGGCATACCTAGTAACCTTTGTTCAAACCATAGCACAGTCTCAATTACTATGGATAAAAAATGAGATTCAGGCAGAAGCTTTGACATGTATCACAACTTCTGACTTAGAAGTCAGAGGAAGTACGTTTTCTAGAAAAACAAACAAACAAACAACTAAACACAAAAAACTGACTCCTGTACTTGACCTCAAGATTCTTGTGGCAAAAAGGAAGTGTTTTCAGTTAGATTTGAGTTCAAGCATTATTCTGTACTTTCTTAAAATGTCTTCCATTTTCTACCTTTAGAATATTCAGTTTTTTTCCCTTGGAGTGATAACATTAGATGCAGATGTTCATACAAAGAAAGAGAAGGGCTGAGTAGAGTTAGAAACTAAAGACACCGCTTTTAATTTTTGTTGGTCATGAGGCCTAGGCATTGTCCCTTAGCTCTTTTGCTTAAGGCTAGTACTCTACCGCTTTGAGCCTCAGTGCCACTTCTAGTTTACAGGTGGTGAGTAATTGATGAGGGTCCCAGGGACTTTCCTGAGACTCCCTGCCCCGGCTTTATACCTTCTTGGGACTCTCAATCATGATGAAATGAACACTTCTGAAACTCTGTGTGTGTGTGTGTGTGTGTGTGTGTGTGAGCATGTGTGTGTGTGTGTGTATAATTTTTTTAAAGCAAGTCACAGATACCCAGTCTTTGTGGAATCGCCAATAAAAGTTTGAAACCCAATTCCTGTAGAAGTAGAGTGTGTTGCTGTTGTTATTTGGTTTTGAGGTTTTATTTTTGTCAGTCATGGGGCTTGAACTCTGGGCCTGAGTGCTGTCCCTCAGCTCTTCAGCTCAAGGCTAACACTCTACCACTGTAGCTACAGTGCCACTTCCGGTTTTCTGGTGGTTTATTGGAGATAAGAGTCTCTCGGGCTTTCCTGGGCTGGCTTTGAACCCTGATCCTCAGATCTCAGCCTCCTGAGTAGCTAGGATGACAGGCATGAACCACCGGCACCCAGCAGAAGTAGAGTTTTATGTTGTTACATCAGTGAGCTTTGAAAGGTACCAACTTATTTTGGGATGAACAACACCAAGAAGAACAAAATTCTGGAATTTGCCTTGTTCTAATAAAACATTCAGACAGACAAGGAAATCTTTTGTAGTTAACTGCCCTTCTATTCATGCTGACATAAAAAGCATCCCATGAATATCCAACACTGTTTGTCCCGAGGATGTATGCATGATGGCCTTCTTTATCTTTGTCTGAATGACTGGGTCTGCTTAACCCCACACAGTGGCCCAACTTCTTGCTCATGGATTTGCAGCAATCCCAGCAATCCTTGCAGTAAAGGGGAGATGCTTTAGATCATAAGCTGAGGATTCCTGACTCAGGCAGAACTGATCAGCACAGCCCTGGAGATGGGATCACACTACTCAGAAAAGCACACACCTTGAAAAAAAAAAAAAAGTGAGTGCTTTTTGGATTTTTGTGGTTACTATTTCCAGTCCAGGATTAACATCAAGTAGAAACATGGAGAGCAAAGCTGTAGCTATAAAGGAATATGACTGTATTTCGTGTTCTTCATTGGCCAAATAAATAAACACTGCAGCCGTATCATAGCCAATGTACAGACTGAAAATAAAACCAGGGAACTGGAGATGATGGGTGGGGCTGGGAGAATTGAGGGCGAATGACAGAAGGGAGTCACATGGATCAAGATAGATTGTACTCATAAACTGATATGTTGAATTGAACCCCCTTTGTACAGCTACTTACTGATAATTTTTTTTTGGGGGGGGGGTCCAGTCGTGGGGCCTGAATTCTGGGCCTGGGCGCTGTCCCTCAGCTCTTCAGCTCAAGGCTAGCACTCTACCACTTGAGCCACAGCGTCACTTCTGGCTTTTTTTCTTTTTGCTTATGTGGTGCTAGGGAATCGAACCCAGGGCCTCATGCATGCAATTTTTACAAATTAAAATATTAAGCACAGGATAACTGAATGTTTAGCTAAAAGCTATAATTATTTCTAACAGATGAGTGTCTCCTGAACTCAAGAATTGACTGCGTCCTGGAGAAGGAATGATTTTGACACTGACAGAGATTTTTTTTTAAATATAATTGGTTATGACACTGGTCATTTTATTTTAAGACGATACTCCAAATAGAGAACAGTTCTTTAGGAAAAAGAAAAAATATGCAGACCAGTGCTTACTATTGGATTAATAATATTAGGCTTAATCTCTCTTCCAATGTGTTTACTAAAACCCTCTAGGCTTCCTAGTGTAGTGATGCATGCCTATATTTCCAGTAATCTAGCAGAGGATGAAGACCTCAGTTCTTTCTAGGCCAGCCTGGGTTAGATCATGAGACCCCGTCTTAAGACAAAAGGAAAACTAAGACTAAGAAAAAAGAAAGTTACAGTTGTTGTGATAGGAATTTTGAAGCTGGTCAAATTCAGATAAACTTGTCTAAAAACATACTTTAAGAAACTGCTTGGGCTGGTGGCTCACAGCTGTTATCCTAACTACTCACGAGGCTGAGATCTGAGGATTGTGGTTCACTTTGAAGCTAGCCCAAGTAGAAAAGTCATCATGAGACTCTTATCTCCAGTTAACCATTCAAAAACAGGAAGTGGTGCTGTGGCTCTAAAGTGGTAAAGCACTAACCTTGAACAAAAGAGTTCAGGAATAGTGCCTAGGCCCTGAGTTCAAGCCCCACAACCAACTAAAAAAAAGTACTTGAATATTTTAGAAGACTAAAATAAGACATTGAAGACTTAAGGGTCTAAAGAGGATAAAAACACAAAACAAAACACAAAGATGATCATGGGAGGACAAGTCTCCCTTTGTATGTATCAATAGTTTTTGAAGAAGTTTTCTTGACAGTGTTATGAACTTAAAGACAAAAATGAATCTAAGACATACCAGGGGGTCAGCTTATTAAAAAAAACCCTATTTGGAATTTGTTTCTCCAGTAAATAAATATTATGGCTAAAGATAAATTTGAAATAACTTAATCCTCTTAGGGTAAGGATGCCAGTAGAAAAATCACAGCAGTTCTAAAGTCAGTGTACACGCAGGATGTCGGGGGGTTTCCCTATTACTAAGAACCAAACACAAATCAAATCCTCTCTTGTGTCCCCTTGTCTTGGTTCCCAAATTACATTTACAAAATTGAGTATGCAATGCCTGCAAGTCAGTAGAAAATGGAGAGACAGAGAAAGAAAGCACATCATGAACAACAAACCTGAGGAACAGAGAAAAGAGAAGCAGATTCACCAGGGATCTAGATAGTGCAATCGCCGTACTCACTGGCAAAGGAATATACCTGCAGCCTTTACATGGTTAAGAGGTAAGATGTATTATGTAATTCAGTGAACTAGAAAGAATAAAAAGAAAGCTGGTTTTGAAAGAGAAGTCAAAACTGAAATTAAAAAACTCTGATGATGAGTTAGTGAACTGGAAGGCAGGTTAGTATATAATTACTAAAATAAAATACAAAATGCCAAAGCATGAAAAATAATAAAAATGGAAGTAGAAACTGTTGATGCAGTAGAAGAGCTAAACATATATTCAACTGAGCTTCAAAAGAAATAAAAGAAGAAGAAGGAAGTAGAGTGCTGGCGACTTATGCCTGTAATGCTAGCTACTGAAGGAGGATCATGATTTGAAGCCAGAACAGGCAGGAAAATCCTGGAGATTTGTATCTCCAGTTAATCAGCAAAAAGCCTGAAGTGGAAGTGTGGCTCAAATGGTAGACCACCAGCCTTCAGTGAAAAAGCTAAGGGACCGTGCTCAGGCTTGAGTTCAAGCTTTAATACTGGTACAAGATTTTTTTTAAAAAAGGAGGAAAATGAGACAGAAGCAATAATAAGAGCCAAGATGCTTTCAAAATTGATGAAATACATCCAATCAAAAATTCAAAAACCCCCATGAACTCCAATCAGGATGAATAAGATGTGATTTGAAAATACTTACATGCACCCAGGTAATCAGCTGAGTGCCAAGACCCAAATGGAAAATCTTGAAAAGCACCTAGAGTGAAAACATTCATTCCCATCAAACATATAATCGTTCTATTGAAAGTCAGCTTCTCAAGAGGAAAGACAGAATTCAGAAGACCCTGGAGTGAGTAAACTCAAAAGTGTTTCCCGTCAATGACCTTTGCTATCCGGGCCTCAGGAGATCCAGCATTTGTTACTTGAATTTTCCATGCTGGCTGACCTTACTGAGGTAGGCTGGAATCTTAGTGCTGTTTTGAGTTGCATTCCTATACGGTCAGCCGCGTTGAGCATTTCCTCGTGTGTTGATTGGCCATTCTTCCTCTTCTGAGAAGTCTTGCTTCTTTGTGAATTCATTGGTTGGGCTATTCATTTGGGGGAGGAGGTGGGTTTCTTGAGCTTCTTATATATTTTGGATATGAGTGACCCCCCCATCAACTTTTTAAGCTGTGTCCACTGACTGCAGCTACCTTGATAATATGCAAATACATGCCAATTATGACTTATTGCTGTGGTTAAAGACCCCTCTACTTGCTAATTCCGGATGGCCCTTCCCACATCGTTTAGAGGCAACCGTATGTTCTTTAGTTCCAAAACACAGGCAGCCAGGAGAAGGGCCTTGGTCAATGCAATGTGATCTTTGTTGCACAGCGATGTCTGGTGCTCTGTCCACAAGCCTGCTGCCTCCACACATGTTTTTCCAAACTCCACTCAGATGACCATCTCCTGATTTCCCTTCTGAATGCCTGCTCACACCATGCAGATGCCCTGGAACACTTGGCTCAGCTACTGCCAACATGGGGCAAAAAAACTGGGGTAGAGTCAAATTGACTGTGGGTTGGTTATCTCCCTGGGCCATTTTGTAAAATTCAGCTACTTGTGGATGAGCAGAGCTGTGGATCGAGCTCATTCTAAACAGGCGGGATTTTCTTCTGCGATAAATCTGTAACAGAGAGAGAGGTGAGCCTAGAGGGCCAACACAGAGATGGTAGAGAAAATTGAGATGATCCCAGATCCCCCGCTGTTCTCAGATCTGCCCCATTCGCTTGTATTTGAATGGGCCACACTTCCTTGCCACTAGTGAATAGTATCTGGCTTGTTTTAGTGGATAATGAAATGGAGAAATCCGCCTCCATCAAACCGAAAGAGAATGTGCCTTCTTTTTGCCATGGGGAAGAACAGAATGACTCAGTTTCTCCTTGTCAAGCTCATAGTATCTAAGAGCAGCCTCTATCTTTGGGCAGGGTTCTCTGACAGGTCTGGGGCTCATAGAAGCCATGGGACCAGATCAAAGGGTACGAGAAGGAGGAATGAGAAAACTCTTGGTGACTTTCAGTCGCTCACCATCCAAAGTTCATTTAATGAGCTATCCCTTATAACGTTAGACAGGACAAACATGCGAATCCCGAAAGTTGGGTTGGAGAGAGCGTGTCTCATAAACTAGGAGCAGGAAGTCAGTTGACAACCAAATGTGGACAAGTGCATGCCCTCTCGTTTTCAGACGTTATATTTAGAAATAGTTATAGATTTCCAAGCCAGAAACTTCCATACAGGCCTCTTTCCTTCCCCTCAAAAGTGACATTATGTCACTGTAGTGAAGCAGAAAAAACTGACCTTGGAGCTACACTGGGAACAACACCACAAACCTTATTCAATTTTTATTTCCATTTGTGTTCACTCCTTTTGTGTGTAGTACTGACATCTACAGCGATTTTTTTTTCCCCGATGATGTATTTCAAGAGTTTTATGGTTTGGGGATTTCCTAAATTTATCCCAAGAGTTTTATTGTTTTAGGCTTTTGATCCCTGTTGAATTCGTTTTTATTATATGGCATGAGGTCAGGATCCAAGGTTTCATTTCTGATTATTGCTTTATTTTTTGTTTCGTTCTGTGTTGCCAGTCCTGGGGCCTGAACTCTGGGCCTGGGTGCTATCCCTGAGCTCCTTTTGCTCAAGACTAGCACTGTACCACTGGAGCCACAGTGCCATTTCTGTTTGTTGTTTTGTTTTGTTTTTCTGTGATTAATTGTAGATAAGAGTCTCACGGACTTTCCTGCCTGGGCTGGCTTCAAACTGAGATCCTCGGATCTCAGCCTCCCGAGCAGTGAGGATTACAGGCATGAGCCACTCCCCAGTCCTTTCTTTTTTTTTGTGTGTGGTGGCTCTTTTATCCTTGTATCATTCTTGAAATGTGAGTGTTTACTTTTCTTGAAAGTTCATCATTTTTCAACTCCTAGCAATGTGCAAGAAACACAGGTTGTCTAAATCCTTAGCGGGTTTGGGAACTATCAGTATTTTTAACACCAGTTGGATGTGAAGTGATATTTCTTTGTATCTTTCTATTTTAGGTGTCTTTTCCGGTTTTAATTTGCCACGCCTGTCTTTTCTACAGCACATTGTCACTTTGTGTCTTTTTTTTTCCATTCTCTAATCAGATTATTTCTTTATATTTTTAAAGTTGAGCTTTACAGGGTCATTACATAGTCTAGACAAAAACTGTTAGCAAATATGTGGATGTCAAATACTTTATGCATATGTGTAGCTTATATTTTTTAACTTACTGATAGACATTTTAAATTGAGTAAGACTTTGATGTTGCTGAAGTCTGATTTGCCATATTTTCATTGGAATTTGCTTTTGACAGAGTATCTTTTGGGGGGTGGGGTGTACTAGGGCTCAAATTCAGGATCTTAAGTTCTCTCTTAACGTATTTTGCCAAAGCTAGCATTGTTTCCCTTGACTAACACTTCCAATTCTACCTTTCTACTAGTTGACTGGAGATAAGAGCCTCATGGATTTTTCTGCCCAAGCTGGCTTTGAACTGTAGTCTTCAGATGTCAGCCTCCCGCATGGCTAGTTGGCATAATAGCTTAAAACTTGTTGCCTAGAATTTGCCCTGGAAGATTTCCTCCTTTGTTTCTTTCTCTAAAGAAGAAAGTTTTGTATTTAATTTTTATGTATCATGTAAAGGTCAGATCGAGGACTTCTGCCTATGAATGTCTGCTTTCTCTAAACAGCTGTAGTATCAGTTTTTGAAAATGCCATCTTTCCACCATTTGACTTGCATTTTTCTCTTTTGGTTAAAAAATGTATGTAGAGATATCTGAGTCTGTTTGAGGGTTTTCTGTTCATGTCCACCGTTGTATATGTCTGTCAGCCACCAAGAGCACAGTCACGATTTTTGTGACAAAAATTTTTACATGGTCTAGAGGGTTTCCCTCAACTTTAAAATTCAAATAATTTCAGTTGAGTTCCTCTGTCTTTCCCTTATAACTTTGATAATAAGCTTGCCAAATGTACAGTCTAGCCGTGAATTAGAAAGACACTAAGGAAAACAAAATGGCTGCTATATTGACTCTTCTCAATAGAGGCATTATAGGTCTCTCCAGTGCTTTTGGGTTGCTTGTGGGACTTGAACTCAAGGCCTGGATGCTGTCCCTGAATCTCTTTGTGCTCAAGGTTAGTGCTATACCACTGGAGCCACTTTCAGTTTTTGAGTGATTCGTTGGAAATAAGAGTCTCAAAGGGACTTTTCTGCCCCACCTGGCTTTGGACTGAGATCCTCAGATCTCAGCCTCCCCAGTAGCTAGGATTACAGGCAGGAGCTACTGGCACCCGGCTTTAATCTTCTTTTACTTTGATCTCATTATTTAGATCCTCTTTTCATTGATTTCCACCCAGGTTTTGTAACTTTCAGCATGTGGATTCTGCATACGTTTTGTTAGACATGTTCAAGTATCTCTTTGGTGGAAAAATGGATTGTGAATGTTGAAAGGATCCGTCACATTCATCCCAGGGAAGCACGCAGAGGCAGGCAGACACCAGAGAAAGATTATTACAAGGTTTATTAGAGGAGCCATATTTTTCCCAGTGAGAGAGCGCATGGTGGTCTCTACTATCTAGGTAATGGCAGGGTCTGGGGGTAGGAAGTAGGTAGATGGAGATCAGGTGGGTCTGGGTGGAGAGAGGGAGGGGCCAGCAGGTCTGGGTGGAGCGGAGGACCAAAGGCGGGCATAATGCTTACAAACGTTCTATTGCTCTTAATTTCCACCCCCACGTATTCATCACTAGTTTATAAAAATAAGATTTGATTTGATGCCAGTGTCTCACGCCTGTAATCCTAGCTTCTCAGGAGGCTGAGATCTGAGGATCGCATTTCAAAGCCAGCTTAAGTGGGAAAGTCTGTATAACCATAATCATAACCAGCCACAAAAAGAGCTGGAAGTAGAGGTGTGACTCAAGTAGTAGAGTACCAGCTTCTAAGACCTCGAATGAAAAGCCTAAGAGATAGTTCCCAGTTTCTGAATTCAAACCCCAGTATTGGCGCATACAAAAATATCTAATTCATGTGATGATTTTATATCGCATGACCCTGCTGAACTTAGGTCATAGTTCAAGAGTTTGTTTTGAATTATAGGTTCTCTGGGATTTTGTATGTGGACAGTTATGGAAGTTTTCCAATCTACAAGACTTTAATTTTGTTTTTACATCTGTCTGTATTGGCCAGAACTTCTGGAACTGTGGTAAATAACAATCATGAGTGGTTATTCTAGCTTTATTGCTGAAACTGGAGAGAAAATGTTCATTTTCCCGCTGTAAACTATGATGTGAGGTGAGAGGTTTTATGAATGCAATTTAGTAAGCGAAAGATATTTTTCTCTACTTCTATATTTATATAGGGTTTTTTTGTTTGTATGTTTGTATCTTTTTGTTGTTGTGTTACTTAAACTTGAACTCATAACCTTGGGCTCTTGATTGGCTTTTTCACTGATAACTGGTGCTCAATCATTTGAACCACATACCCACTTCTGACTTCTTGCTGGTTTTAATTGGAGATAAGATTTTTCTGTCGGGACTAGCTAAAAACTTTGATCCTCTGATGTCAGCCTCCCAAGTTTAGTTAAGATTGAAGGTGTGAGCCACTAGCATATGGCTAGTTCTAGGAGTTTTTGTCACAAGTGGTAATTCAGAATTGTCAAAGGTATTTCCTGCACTAATGAATATGATAGTGTGAAATTTCTTCTTCAGTCTGTTGATACAGTGTGTAATGCTGGTTGATTTTTGCATATTGAATTATTGCTGGAATAAATCCTACTTTGTATGCCATACAATCCCTGTTGGTGAATTTCTGCTATTGTTTAATATTACTATTGTTTTTAAATCACTTTTATATCTGTTCATAAAAGATAACTCTGTATTTTGCATTTTCAAACTGTTTTCTTTGTTGGTATTTAATTGATACTATCTCAATGAGTATTCTGGGAGCCATTCCCTCTTTAGCTAGTTTTTTGTAGAGATATTATTAGAAATGTTGCTAATATTTTGGTAGAAATGCCATTAAATTCAGCAGAACAAGGAAGTTATTTTTTTCTTTCCAGATGCTTTAAAAATTATTGTATTTTGTCAACAGAGTGTTCTGAAGGTTACTCCTCTTATACTGGCTGATTCTGTAGATCCTCCTACCTCTTCCTCCTCAGTAGCTGGGATTACAGGCTTATGCTACCACACTTGGCACCCATAGTATTCTTTTAAGAATTGTTATTAGCACTTTTATATCACTGACATCACTTCCTCTCAGGCAGTTTAGAGGTTAAATACCTATGATATGTGAGTTTGGACAAATACTATGAATAGGACATTTTTTTGTAAGATAGATAGGAAAAATACAAAAACAAAACAACAGTAATAAAATCTATACACAATGTAAATGAAGTTCCTTATAGAGCTACTAGCAGATGGAAAAGGCCAGGTAATTCTTTGGATGTCCTGACTCATTCTGTCCCCGACTCCTTCCCCCCTCCCCCCTTCCCCACATCCTGCCTTGGACTTGTTGCTAAGCCGCAGATTTTCAGTTACCATAGCTGCAAGACGCCTCAATTTCAAAGCCAACTAGGAACGGAACAGGAAAACTGGTCAATTTGAAATACCACAGGTGGCTCACGTTCCTGAGATCCAGCTACTTTTCTTCTTTAAGGAACTCTGTTTAGCTTGTTATAAATCTTTGGTTACTTCTCGCAGTTGTTAATACCTTGACTTTCACGTTTTTTCTTTCTTTTCAGTGGTGGTGTTTCTGCTAACCTTCATTGCTTTTTATGCAGGAGGTGAGTTGGGAGCCCGTTGCTCAGCCAGTGCACAAGAGCCTCCCATCCTTTTGGGTTTTAATCTCCTTGATTCTTTTTATATGCCTAGCATCTCTTCTACACAACCCGTGATTATGATTTCTGTGTTTATTTCAAGTGTAATAAGCCGTCTAAACCAATATTCGTACATTTAAGGTGATTTATAGCTTGGTGAGTAGCTAGCTTTTTTGGCAAAAGTTTTCTATTCATTATATTTTTATGGCTTTTAAAAAAATCTCTTTTCTATCTGCTTTATTATTTTTTTTCTTTTTTCAGGGCCTTAGTTGGTTTTTTTGTTGTTGTTGTTGTTCAAGGCTGGCACTCTACCATTTGAGTCACATCTCTACTTCTGGCCTTTTGGATAGGAGTATCCTGGTGTTTCCTTGTGGGGTATCTTTGAACCAAGATCTTCGGACTCTTGAGAAGCTGTGATTACAGATGTGAACCACTGGCACCCTGCTCATCTTCCTGATTTTTAATGGAGTCTTTCAGAGGCTGTTTTCACTCCCAACTAGCATATTGTTTCTATACTAAGGCATAGCCACGGTGCTTACAATATTCTCTTAACTAATCTGAAGCTCACCTTTAAATAACATATCACTTAATTTATGTTGAAGGTACCTTTACAAAATTATCCTTGTTTACACATCTTATTCTTTCTGCCATGGCTTCTATTATTGCTTCAGTTTTCTTTCAGATCTGCTAAAATAACCATTGAAAAGTTTAATTTCCCTCAAGTTACTATTTCTTTTATGATACTCTTCCTTTATATAGATTCAATTTGGCACCTAAGGATGTTTTGCACCTAAGGATGATAGGTAGGTAGACAGACAGACAGACAGACAGACAGACAGACAGACAGACAGACAGACAGACAGATAGATAGATATAATTTCTTATTAGGCAAGTCTGCTGGGGCTTGAACTGAAGGACCAAGCACTGTCCCTGAGTTTTATGTTCAAGGATAGTTCTCTACCATTTGAGCCACAGCTCTGTGTCAAGATTTTTGATGGCTAATTGGTGTTAAGAATCTCATAGATTTTTTTTTTTCTAGGCTGGCTTGGAGCCATGATCCTCAGATCTCAGCCTCCTAAGCAGCTAGGATTTCAGGCGTGAGCCAAGAGACCTGATTTATCTTTAAGTAGTCTTCCAAAGGGAACTCAGTTCAACATGTCTATTTATGAGTACAAATGCATATTTTTCATTGTTGTTAGCCATAGGGCTTGAACTCAGGGCCTGGGTGCTGTCCCTGAGCTCTTCAGCTCAAGGCGAGTGCTCTACCACTTTGAGCCACAGCGCCACTTCTGGTTTCCTGGACTTTCCTGCATGGGCTGGCTTTGAACTGTGATCCTCAGATCTCAGCCTCCTGAGGAGCTAGAATGACAGGCGTGAGCCACCCATGCCGGGCTTAGTACAACACTTCGCGGTCAGTGTCACCTTGTCCATCATTCCCACTCGTCCCCCCAATCCCCACCGGCTCCCGGGATTTATTTATTTATTTTTGCAAGTGTACGTTAAATATTATGATTGCTTTTACCCAGCCTTCCTTTCTCTTTCATCTGCTCCCTCTTGTCCTTTGTCTTTCCCCAACCCAACCCATTTCAGCTTCTGCATCATTCATTTTGTCAAACTATAAGTTAGTTTTTCATAGGCGATACAGCATTGGAAGCCCCTTCGTATACTATACTTTAGCCAACTTGATTGCAAATAGATGCATCTAAGGCCCTGCCTATGCCTTCGTATATGTTGATCATTTAAATCTTACTTCTGTGTCGAAGAAGACACTCGAGCCCTTTTCCTCTCTGAGCCTGCCTTGCTTCATGTAAGGTGTTTTTATCCAGGTTCCATAGATTTCCTTGAAAAGGAGGTAGTACTGTTCTTTCTGATAGATAAGTAAAATGTTCTTGTGCATACATCTATGAGTCTTTTAATTTGTTTTCCTCCATAGAATTTTTGTCTTGCAATTATTTTAGGCTAGCACACAGATGCCAGGAAGCCACCCAGAGTTTCTGCATACCTTGGACTCATTCCCCTTGATGGCACCATTTGACAAAAGACCTCACTATGAATCCTGCGCAGTCCGGACACAGAGTACTTCCATCTTTGTAAGGATCTTGGGTTCCCTTGCAAGGCCTCGTGCATTTCCTTCCTGAATGCCATTGCTTCCTTCTGCGTTTCTATAATGTTGTCGTGTCTAGGATATACAAACAGAATCAGACAAAACATAATTATTTTGGATTGGCATTTATATTCTCTCTCACTCCCTTCTTCCTCTTCTTCTCTTTCTCCCTCTCTCCTGCGCTCTCCCTCCCTTTGATTTTCTCTCCCTCTTTCTCCTTTTCTCTCTCTCCATCTGTCACTCACTCTCTTCCTTTCCCTTTCCCCCTCCCTCCTCCTATCTTCCTCTTTCCCTTCCTCTCTTTTTCTCTCTCTCCCTTTTCTTTCTCTCTTTCCCTCTCTTCCCCCCGCCCTCCTCCTGGATTTGCCCCTGTGGTAACAGGGCTCTGACTTTGTCCAACTTTCTTTTTTTGGGGGGGGGCGGGGGAGGGTCTGGTCGTGGGGCCTGAACTCTGGGCCTGGGCACTGTCCCTCAGCTCTTCAGCTCAAGGCTAGCACTCTACCACTTGAGCCACAGCGCCACTTCTGGCTTTTTTCTTTTTGCTTATATAGTGCTGAGGAATCGAACCCAGGGCCTCATGCATGCAAGGCAAGCGCTCTACCACTGAGCCACCTTCCCAGCCCCTTTGTCCAACTTTCTACCACTTGAGCCACACACCCAGTCCCTGCTGGTTCTCATTTTTATTGTGGAGATAGGATCTCCATAACATTTGCCAACAAGCTAAGCTAGAATTCTTGATCACCTCACCCTCACCCCCTGGGTTACTTGGGATTACAAGAATGCTTCATCATATGTGGCTTATTTTTAATTAGCATAATTATCTGATTTCACTTTGTTGTGTGAGCAGATCATTAAAAAATATTTTTTGTTGCTGCTATTGTTTGGAGACAGTCTTTTTTTAATTCCTGTCGGTTATGGGGTTTGAACTCAGGACCTGGACTCTCTCTCTGAGCTCTTTTGCTCAAGGCCAGCGCTTTACCACTTGAGCCATAGCACCACTTCCAGTTTTCTGGTGGCTCCTTGGAGATAAGAGTCCATAGAGGACTTTTCTGCCCAGTCTGGCTTTGAAACCCAATCCTCAGAACTCAGCCTCCTGAATAGCTAGGATTACAGGCGTGAGCCACTGGTGGCCGGCTTTGGAGATAGTCTTGCTATGTAGGTCACACTCTGTCCTCAAAAGGCCCCAAAGGCGATTCACCTGCCTTGGCCCCCCCAGTAGCTGGGTTTAAGTGTGAGCCATGAAGACTAGCACATTCAAGAGAGTTTCTATTGTCGTATAGATTCACGTTTCATAAATCAATGACCTCAGCTGGTGAATGTGAGGTAGATGATACAAATGAGAAAGGAAATGAGATTTTTCTTTGAACCTCTTACACATTAAACTTAGAAGAGGAAAGAAAAGGCTCTGGGCCTTTTGGTTGAGCCCTCCGACACAAAGCAAATCCGCAGCGCTCTGAACTTGCTCTATCTTTCATCTTCCCCACATCAGCTTAGTTAAGGAGCTAGAATTTTGTATCATAAATCATATCTTTGAAGGAAATATTATGACTTCTTTTATGGCAGGAAAAATTAAAGTGGTTTTTCTTCCAATATTTACTATGCCATATTCAACTTTGCATGTCCAGTTATAAATGATATATTTTCTTCCTTAAAAAAACAATCTCACAGTAGGAAATTTTTTTTTCCTCCAGGAATTCTTTCTTGCAAGTCACTGTGACGATGACTGTAATTAATTGCAGTTATTTTTTTTTAATGTTTTAATCTCAATTTGTTTTGCATTCCTCTTTTCAAGTCAAAGCAACCGAAAAGGTGCAAAGATGCATCATCTCTTGGGAAGACACAGCAAATGAGAAGCAATAAATAGATTGTAAATCATGCCTCATCCTTTTTAATAATGTTCAGAGGAAAAAGGAAGATTTTTCCGATAATAATGGACACTTTCCGGAGATTTGTCTTCACAATAATTGATGATTAAAGTATTTTCAGGGAAGTAATTATAACATGTCTTCCACATAATTTGTCTCTCAATCCTACCCATCTCAAATTTGCCAAGTGAGGAAGGCAAATAAGATATAAGACCTTGAGTTAATAACAAGTTCATAAACTCATTTGGATAGCAGCCAACTTTTTGTTAATTTAGATTATGACAAAGGGGGATTCCCAATTATAATGGAGATTGCATAGTTCAGGAGGACACCCAAATTTTTAAAAAGGAACATGTGTGCTAACTTTAGAAAAGAGAGTTTTTCATTTGTGTTCATGTAGCACCAAAAGAATTCCTTATTTTTTCATGGTGTGTTTAGGGTTTAAACAGCATTTGAGTAGATGATCTCCATTCAAGTTTTCTGGTTCATCAAGTCCTTAATTCTAAGACTACATTGAGATTCATGTAGGTGACTTGTAGTTGATTTTAAGTTTCAGAAGGGATGAGCATGTGAATCCCAGTTGCTGAAGCTTGCTGACAGAACCAAATTCTGCACCTAGGGTTATAATTTTGAAGTTACGTTTGAACTAAAGATATCTCATTTTCATCTTTTCAACAATTATTTTTGGGAGATAGAATAAGATAATAAGATAGCACTTTTTTAATAGTCATATTGTTCTATCGAATATTTTCCATTAATTAATGTTCATGCTTTAAAAAAGAACTTATTTAAAGCCAGGTGCACTTGGCTCGTGCTTGTCATCCTAGTTACTCAAGAGTCTGAGATCGGGGACAAACAAGTCGTTTAAGGATTCAGGTGGACCTGTTGCAACAATGAGAAGTACAAAATGTCATGTCAAAAACGAGCTTTACAATGTCGGTGGGGGGGGAGGGGGGGAAGGATTGGGTGGGGGGGGAGGGGGGAGGCTGGGAAGGGAGGTGAAGGGTAAACAAAGGAGGAGGCTGCTATGCTTAGTAAGAAATGTATGCATTATCCTGCCCATGTAATTGTAACCCCTCTGTACAGTATGTTCTCAAATAAAATAAAATTAAATTTAAAAAAAAAAAAAAAAAGAGTCTGAGATCTGAGGATTGTGGTTGGAAGCCAGTCCAGGCAGAAAAGTCTGTGAGACTTTTATTGCCAATAAACTATTCAGAAAAATCTAGAAGTGGTGCTGTGGCTCAAGTGGTAGAGCACTAGCCTTGACCACAAAGAGGCTCAGGGACAGCGCCCTGAGCTCAAGCCCCAGGACTGGCCAAAAAGAAAAAAAAATTATTTGAATAAAGGGCCGTATCAAGCATCCATTGGGTCTCCTATTTTTCTTTGGAAATTAAACATATAGATAATATACTCAAGGTGAATCGTTTAGAAATATTAGTGCTTAGAATCCTTTTTATTATTAATTGTAGAGAAAGTATAGCTATCTCAGGATTTATGTGAAATCCTATGACTCAAATACTCCACCAAGTTTTGTTCTATAGGTTACAGAGTAAATATGTGAAATAAGAACTTCCAAAGCAAATAATCTAATCAGACACCAGTGGCTCACGTCTGTAATCCTAACTACCCAGGAGGATGAAATCTGAGGATTACAGTTCAAAGCTAGCCTGGGCAAGAAAGTCCATGAGACTCTTATCTCTAAAAACCACCAGAAAACTGGATGTGGAACTGTGGCTGAAAGTGGTAGAATGCTAACCTGGAGCAAAAAAGCTCAGGGACAGTGGCCAGGCTCTGAGTTCAAGTCCCTTGTACTTGACTAACCTCTTGGAATGAATTCACAGGGTCTTCGTGTCTCCTGATGTTTCTCTAAGTCCATGGGCTTCCTCACTCCTGTCTACTTCTTGCCATGAGTTCATTGTCTATCCCTCCTGTTATGACCTTTGTGATCAGCTCATTCTTCATCCTCACAAGTAATGATTTTCTGACCAGTCCATATCCGAAGAAGATTTCTTTCCACACCTGGCAGAGTCTGAGGTATCGCCTACTAGGATACTTTAAGAGAGGAAAGGACTATTAATTTTGAGCACATAAAAGGAACAATTTAAAAGAGGGAGAACTCAAAATCCAAAGATCTGAGGGGAATGGGTGCTTGGGAAGTGAGGGATGAATGAACTCCATTGATCCCGAGTTCCTCAGCGTGCTCTATGTAGCTTAACCAGATGGCTAGAATTTACCAGCCTGGTATCACAGAGTCATCCTTAGGAGAAAGATGCCCTACATCAAAAACTAGCTGGAGGGACTCAGACAGTCCCAAGTTCAAGTCCACTTGCTTTCCAACCATTTCTGCATGCATTCAAGCATCTTAGACACTGCCTAATAGAGCCCTGTTCTCCTACTCTTTGAAAGAGATGCCAGAGTCTTCAACATGTTATCAATCCCTTCTATTTTGCTTTGTCCAAAGTATACACACACACACACACACACACACACACACATATGTATGTCCGAGGCATGTGCTAAGCAGGTGCTCTACCGCTTGAACCATGTCCCCAGACTGTTTTTGCTCTGCTTCCTTTTTGGATAGTATCTTGTAATTCTGTGACTATGATTCTTCTTCCCACACTGGTGGGAGTAAAGGCATGTATCACTACTCCAGGCCTCAAGACATTTTCTTTATCAATGATTTGCTGCAATTTGAAAATGATCTTCTCAGGAGAATTTTTTTTTAAATATTCTGTTTGGAGGGAGTTCTCTAAACTTCTTGGATTTTTGGTGCTATGGCTTGAATAAATATAGCTTTTCCCTTCTAAAACTCATGTTAGAACTTCTTTTCCCATTCGGAAAGTCCCCAATGTGAACAAGGGGAGGAGCCTGAAAGCATCGAGGGTGCTCCACAGGGATGGGAGGGGGCAGGGAGGGAGGGAGGGGGGGAGGGAGGGACTGTCGTCCTAGCTACTCAGGAGGCTGAGATCTGAGTATTGCAGTTGGAAGCCAACTCAGGCAAAAAAGTTCCCGTGAAACTCTTATCCCGAATGAACCCCCAGAAAACCGGAAGTGGTGCTGTGGCTCCAAGTGGTAGAGCACTCACCCTGAGCAAAAAATTCTCAGAGACAGTGCCCAGGCCTCACATCTGACAACCCACCCCCCAATAATAAGGGTGTCTACATCCCATATCAATTTGCAGAAAAGGAGAATATGAAGGGGAATAAATGAGTAAACACATGAATAATATTTTTTTAATATAGCTCTTACCCAACAAACCATTTGCTTCCTTTCTTTTTTTTTTTCCAACGAAGAAATGTGGATGGGGGAAGTCATTTGAGCAATTATTGCATGATTGCAGCACTCTTTAAACCAATTTTTATTGCACTGGCAGTTTATATTTGAAAAAAAAAAAACAAAATTCAAGCCATTTGAAGCTGAACCCTCAGTCGACAGGTATGGATGGCAGCGATCAGGAAAGCAGTTACCATGACAACGCCGCCTTGTCCTGGGTGGATTGGAAGCCTGGTTGAGGGGGGCTATGGCGGATGAAAGCTCAATCTGAACATGCTGACAATGTACCTCTCGGAAGGGGCTTCGTCTCCTGGTGTTTGTCAGTCATTTTTTAAATCACCAGATCCAGCATCGTGATGGATTTTTCAGCCTTGGAAATTACGAATGGCTCATTTATAGATGAGCTGATTTGCTTTCTGTACATGAAGATACATGGAGTCTCTTTCCAGCACCTGCTCCTTCTATCTCTGGTCTGGCAGTGTCCTCGGTGCCTTTGTATTTGCCCACTCATTCACTCTCAGGCCTGTTGACAGGGCACCCTTTGCTGCCTGTACCTTTGACTTTCCTGTATTGCACCCTGCTACCTTGAAGCTTTCTTGGTTGTCTTCCCTAATCTTTTTCTCTGAAGCTGATGAAGCTTGATAAGTAAATCTTGCTTGTTTCCTTGTCCCTATGGCTGGCTCCTTTCTTTGCACCACTTTAAATCAAAAGACCGTTGGCAGCAACCCAGGTCCCCACCCATTCGACCCAAGAGGTGTTGAAAAAAAAAAAAAACCACCACTGAACTTTGATCACTGGCATTTAGAAAAAGCAGTATGCCAAGCTACTTTCAGTTCTGACAAATACGTACGTTGGAGAATTGCTGACAAAAAAATAAAATAAAATCATAGGAGAGACTTGAAGAACAAAGCATTAAAGCATTCTTGGTATGCTTGCAAAGACCCGGAGAGTCACACCTTGGAGGTGTTTGAATGCATTCAAAATTCCTTGAGGATAATCTATTTTCCAGTTAACTTAAATGCCAGAGTAAAGTACTGAAGCTGTCAAGAATACTGAGTGTGTGTTTGGTCCCTGTAAACTTTCATTTCATTCCACAATACACAATTTCAAAACAGTATGTCCTGCATGGCTATAGCACTGTCCCATAAATCCATTTTCTTTATGTTATTCTTTCTTGCTAGTACTTCCTTGATTTTTCTTAGAAGAGCCTTTCAACTCAGTGAGTGAGATAAAGTGGAAAGAGAGGTATTTTTTAATTATTAAAATAAGATAAATCTCACAAAACAAGGAGCAGGGGAAAGAAGAAAAATGTATTGTCAAAAGAAATATTGAGTCAAGTGCTAGCGGCTCATGCTTGTAAGCTTAGCTTGTCAAGGGGCTGAGATCAGAGGAGCATGGTTCAGAAGCCTGGGCAGGAAAGACTGTGAGACTATTATCTTCCATTAACCACCAAAAACTCCAGGTGTGGAGCTTGACTCAAGTGGTAGAACGCTAACCTTGTCAAAAAAGCTCAATGACAGCACTCAGGACTGACAAAGGACAAAAAGCATCGGATGTATGTATGTATGTATGTATGGATGGATGGGATAAACCAGACACAAAAAGAAATATTATGTAGTCACCCCTGAATGTGGTCTTAAGGAACATCTAGCTCTGAGAGAAGGGGTGGAGGGAAGAGAGGAAGGAGGAAGAAGAAGAAGAGAGGCCAAAAGAGGGGAAGACAGAGAAACAGAGACAGAGATTAGTGATTGAAGAGACCAGAGGAGGCCGGAACAGGAGACTGGTCAGAGTACAGGGTCTCAGAAATGCGAAGGAAATAAGTTTGAGCAGGCTGATGAACAGTATGCTGACTAGAGTTAATAACACTGGGCTGCTTGCCTGATTTGCTATATGAGTAGATCTGAAGTATTCTCAACAATACATATATAGGGAAGGCAGCCCTGTGAAGTAGTGGATGTGTTGATTAGTTTGTTGTAATGATTTCACAATGTACATACATCAAAAATATCACATTCTGCAGCTTACGCATATACAATTCTTTGTTGTTGTTTGTCGGTCATGGGGCTTGAACTCTGGGCCTGGGCGCTGTCCCTCAGCTCTTCAGCTCAAGGTGAGTGCTCTACCACTTTGAGCCACAGCACCACTTCTGGTTTTCTGGTGATTAACTGAACCTAAGAGTCTCAAGGACTTTCCTGCATGGGCTGGCTTTGAACTGCGATCCTTAGATCTCAGCCTTCTGAGTAGCTAGGATCACAGACGTGAGCCACCATCGCCCGGTTTACAATTCTTATTTGTCAACTATATCTCAATAAAGCTAGGGAAAGCCATTAAATAATTTAATTTGGTGAGGAATTGGTGGTTGTAACAGACATAAAGCATGATGGTTGGATTGCACGGAGAGTTTCCCATCTTGGTTTAACAAGATTATAGGAACAAAATAAATGCTTAAGATTTAAAAATGTACAAATAAATACATAAAAGATGGAAGAGTTACTATGATAAGTGAATGTGATGAAAGTTTCATTTATTTTTGCCTCCTTTATGCGGTCTGTCTGGTCACACACACATACACACACACACACACACACACACACACACATTGTGATATTGTGTTTGAAAATCCTCAACTTGCCTATTACTCATTTTGCCTTTTTTTTTTAGTCAGTCATAGGACTTGAACTCAGGGCCTGGGTGCTGTCCCTAAGCTTTTCCCTTCAAGTCTAGTGCTCTAACACTTTGAGCCACAGTGCCACTTCTGGTTATCTAACAGTTAATTGGAGATGAGAGTCTTACAGGCTTTCCTGCCAGGGCTGGCTTTGAACTGTGATCCTCAGATCAGGCTCCTGAATAACTAGGATTACAAGCATGAGCCACTGGCACCAGCTCTCATTTGCCTTTTTCAATCATAACTTGAATCTCTTTTTCTTTTCTTTTACACTAGTACTAGGCCTTGAATTCAGGGCCTTGCATTCTCTTTTACACTCAAGGCTAGTACTTTACCACTTGAGCCACATCTTCACTTCTGGATTTTTGCTATTTAAATAGAAATATTAAGACGATTCTCTCAGTTGTCTGTTTGGACTGGCTTCCAACCAGGATCCTCACATTTCAGCCTCCTGAGTCACTAGGGTTACAGTGAGCCACTGGTACATGACTACACCTTCTCTCTTTGGAGGCCTAAAACATCCAATATTTAAAGTACGAATGTAACAGAATTGGGTAACTCTATAGAAGACTATGCATGAGTTTAATTCCCTTTAGGGGTCCTAAGCCCCACTCCTGGGTTTGCTGATTCATTAAACTCACAAGACAAAGAGCAAAATGCACCTACAGATAAAACTTACCACAGGAAAAGAACACAGAAGAAGGAACATGAGAAGAAGATGAGCTTCCGGTACACTCTGGAGTGGTCAAGCATTGGTTTCTAGCCTAGACCACTCTGCAGCTTGTCTCTTTGGCACAGGTCCAGCTATCTAGGGATGCCAGTGTGAGTACAGAAGTACAGAGCTTCAGTGAAGAGCTAACCTCGAACCTTGCTCGATGACCGGTCCTAGTGACTGAAATTTCAGGACCCCAGTGTTGAAAGAAAGCAGGCATCTGTTGGCAATCGTGAAGATTGTGTAAATGAGTCCCATCCAACTGGTGTGGCATGGTTCATCGTCCAAAGCATAAAACAAAGGAATCCTTCGTTTTTATGAAAACCTCTTGAGAGCCAGATGCACGGGCCATGATTCAAGTCAATGACGGTTTCAAATGTTCAGAGACACAAACACGGAACACCAGCACCTGCGGTGTGAACCCTGTTCCCCTGATCATCTCCCAAACTTCATAGTTTCAGACATTTTCAAGTCTATTTTTCCTTGACTTAGCATGTCTAAATTTGTTCCTAATTTGCTACACAGTGAGATTCTTTTTTTGTTTGTTTGAAAGGATCTTGTCTTATTTTCTCCTCGTGGTGGATGAAATGGTGATTGTGATTGGTAGGACAGCTTCAACCTGAAAATGGTCTATTTTTAGTGAATTAGATGCAGCTCTGTTTGCAATCTTCTTCTTTTATTCAATGTTGGAAATTTTGATTTGCTACCCAAATAAGAGTCTAGCTTGCTTTTTCTTTTTGCAAGGAGCTTGGTGTGAAGAGTAAAGAAGCTAATAGAACTGTGATAAGGAAAGCCCTCACCTCTGGCAACCATTGCAGGAAAGGTATGATAAAATAATCAGTCTCTAGCCCAGACTAATCTCATACCAATCTGAATATTGAATCCACACACTCAAATGTACCTAAAGGTTCTTCTCTGTCTTAGAATAAAATCTTCAGAATTCTGACAAGGAAGTAGAGCCACCTGAGTGAGCTATGATCTAAAGTGCAGAATCCATCCCCAACTTTGATCCCCTCTCAAAAAAGAACAAAGATGATCATAAATACACAGAAACAAACTACATCCCTCACACATCCAATAAATCAGGTCTTAACTTGGTGAAGCTTTGTTATTAAGTGTACATAGTTTGGTACAAGTGGGTTTGAAAGGGAAAACAAGGCATCTAGCAACTTGAAAGAATTACTACCATGCTACTTAAGAGACTGAGATCTGAGGATCCAGGTTCAAAGCAGCAGAGAAGTCCATGAGCTTCTTATCTCGAATTAACCCGCAGAAAACCAGAAGTGATACTGTGGCTCAAAGTGTTAGAGCATTTGCCTTGAGCAAAAAGCTCAGGGACAGTGCCCAGGCTCTGAGTGTAAGCCCCATGCCTGACCAAAAAAAAAGGAAGGAAGAAAAGAAGGGAGAGAGGGAAGGAAGAAAGGAAGGAGGGAGGGAAGAAGAGAGGAAGGAAGGGAAGGCAGAAGGAGGCAGGAAGGTAGGAAGGAAGGAAGGAAGGAAGGAAGGAAGGAAGGAAGGAGAAGGAAGGAAAGAAGGGAGGGAGGAAGGGAGGGAGGGAGGGAAGGAAGATTTAGTCCCCTTTCAGAAATCTGGTGGCTAGGCCTAGATAACTCTTTGGGAAATCCAATTGCATTACCTAACTCAACCAAAGGCAAGAGATGCTGCATTATTGAAAAGAAAGCCTTCCCAAAGGGCTTCCTGCTGCTTTTCTAAGTAGGGCTTTCTTTTCACATGCTGGCTTTTGCCTTGGGTCCCATAGATTTTTTTTTTTCCCAAGGCCATCTGGAGTGAGGTCTGTCACATTAGCGTTCAGAAACATCACGAGTTTTCTACAGAACTTTGAGTGACAACTCCATGTCTGATGTTTGGGCTCCCGTGGAAAAGGAAACACAATTTTATTATTTTTGACACTCTTGTTCTGGGAAATGATTCAAACATGCAACACCGAGTGTTTGTCAATACGGAACTTACGGGGCAGTTACACAACAAGAGGATGCTTTATGGCTGAGTTGGAGAGTTCCTGGAACTTTAAACCTTTAATATTTCACGTGCAATAATTCTTAAGCACACCTCAGGGTGATTTGTCTGCCTTTGAATATTCTAGGCACACAGTCTTACCTGAGTCTTTCTACAAATGATTTGAGCTCTATATTTTTCAGTCTTTTTTTCTTTCAGATAAAGAACATGTCTTAGTCTGTTTGGTGTGGCTATAACAAAAATCCCATTGCTGGGTAACGATAAAGAAAAGAGATTTATTGGGAGCACGAATTGGGTGACCGGAAAACCCAGAGGCCATGATACTGGGCATCCAGTGTGGGCCCAGCGTGGAAGAGGGCATCTCATGGTGGAAATGAATGTAAAAGCAAGGAAGAGAAAGACTAGGGGAAGGGCCAAGACCTGCTCTGGCACAAACTCCGCTCCTGCAAACCAGCTTCATTACAGGAGCAAACCACCCTCCCAAGGGTGGTTATAACCCAATCACCTTCCTATTGGACACACCCTCTAAAAGTCCCACCCCCTTTCCCTGCCATCTTTTTTTGCGAGCAAGTCCAACATAGGAACGTTTGGAGGAAAGGCCACTTGTATATCACAGGAGAACCTAAAGCTGAAGTGGTTAGTCTAAGTGTGAAGGAGATAGTTTTCCTAGATGATAGTTCCACTTCAAGTCTGGTTATTCCTGTCTGAATCATATATATTACTTTTCCAAACCATTGGAAAATCATGTTACTTTGGTACTAGTATCTGTTGGCTTCCTATCATTACCATGAAATATCTGAGCTATAAAAGAAAAAGTTGTTTTGTCAGCCAGGCACTTTGGCTCACACCTGCATTCCTAGCTACTCAAGAGGCTGATCTGAGGATTATGGTTTGAAGCCAGTCCTGGCAGGAAAGTTCAGGAGACTCATCTCCATTTAACTACCAGAAAAACAGAAGTGGTACTGTGGCTCAAACTGGTAGAGCACTAGTCTTGAGCAAAAAAATAAACCAAAAAAAAAAAACAAACCAACAACAAAGCTCAGGAACAGTGCCTAGGTCCTGAGTTCAAGTCCTATGAATGACCAAAGGAAAAAAAAAAGGCCAGAGAATAAAGAAACAGGCAACCTTACAATGACACCAAAGATAATTTTATACTATTTTTACTCTATTTTTACCATCAATAAACGGCGCAACTTTTGAAAAAATCTGAATCTTGATGTTTTATTTTTTTATGGGTTAGAGCTATAGTTTTATGTGCACTCTCCCATTTGGTCCCCCAAATGAGAATAAAACAAAAACAATTACAGCTAACATTAATGGAAGGAAGTCCCGCTTTACCGCTCTCCTGTTCGATTTTTCTGCATAGTCCTACGAAGGTTTGGGATTGAAAATTCAAGCAAAGAAAGAATCTGAAGTTGAGAAGAATGTCCACTTCAATTTGTCTCCAATTACACATGGCTCTTCTTGTAGCTAAAATAACTACGTATCTACGTCTTGTCTAAACGGTTTAGCGTTTACAACAATTCCTGGAGGAAAACAGGATGAGAATCTGTAAAGCGAGGCTTTTTTTTTCATGGATGAATGAAGAAAGATGTTGTTCCACTTACAAACATGGAGAAGCCTTTTGGAATAACAGATTTCCCTGACTCCACTATGTATTTAGTTTCATTCCTTAGAGATTGAAATACAGGAAGAAGAAATACCTATCATGTGAACAGTTCAAAATCAGACTAAACTTTACAGATTTGGAGCTAAATCACTGAGACCATTACTGAATGAGAAGTAGCAGATATACAGAGATGCATATTCTACATGATTGCTTATGTTTAATGAAGCCCAGGTTTAAACTTCGTTGGCTTGGGTTATGGTAAATTCCATGGTTAGCCATTGGGCTACTCTGGATCCAAGTCATAGTCTCAATCTAGTGTTTTGAGGGCTTATTTAAAAGAAATAACTTTATTTTTCAATTTCTCTGGGGCGGAGGGAGAGCTGTAATGAGTCTGGATTTCAGGGCCTTGAGCTCCCATTTGACTTTGTCCACTCTCGGCTGGTGCTCTGCCACTCAAGCCACACCTCCATGTTCAGCTTTTTGCTTATTAATTGGAGTGGAAGGGCTCATAGACTACTCTCCCTAGGCTGGCTTTGAACCATGGATCCTTAGGTCACAGACTCCTGAATGGCTAAGATTATAGACATGAGCCTCCAGGACTCGCTAAGATAAAGAACTATTATTAAAGCAGTTCACATATGATCAATAACATTATTTTCATGTATGGAGTTCTGCTGTTTCTTTTTTTTCTTAACTTAGTTTCAAAATTGTGTGCGTGTCACAACTATGGAAGTTTATTTTTTTTTTTTTGTATCATCCAAAAATAAACCCTTTACATGTTATAATTGCTTCCCTATCCTCTTTTCCCCCGTGTCTGGCAACCACTTTCTGAATTTGGGTTGGCTTCCTTTGGCTATTTCTTTCTTTCTTCTCTTTTCTTTTCTTTCTTTTTTGGTTTTGTCGGTCATGGGCCTGAACTCTGGGCCTGGGCGCTGTCCCTCAGCTCTTCAGCTCAGGGCTAGAACTCTACCCACATGAGCCACAGCACCACTTCGGGCTTTTTTCTGTTTATTTAGTGCTGAGGAATCGAACCCAGGGTCTCATGCATGCAAGGCAAGCACTCTACCATGGAGCCACCTTCCCAGCCCCCTGGATATTTCTTATAAAAGAATATATGGTATTTTGCATCTGGCATCTTCCACTGTGGATGTTTCCATGTTGTACACAGATCATGGTCTCTTTTAATACTTGGTTCTTATTACTGAGTCACTTTGGAGTCTATGATTATACCACAATTGGATTATCCATTCTTTAGTATCTATTGTTTTGTTTGTAGTGCTGGGAGTAGAACCTAGTACCGTAAACATGCTAGGCAACACAACACTCTTATTCCTGAGCTTTACCTCCAGACCCTTGGTTTCCATTCTTTGCCTAACAGATGTTCTATGAATCAGTTGTTTCACTAGTGTAAACAAATACCTGAGGCTGAGTACTTACGAAGAAAAGAGGGTTCTTTTGCTCGGTCTGGTCTGAGAGGTTGGAAATCCCACACAAAGATCAACCTCTGGGGGGGCTGGTTCCCTGGCTGCAGGACTTCACTGTGATGAGTCCATGATGGTGGGGATGAATGAGAGAGGGAGAGGAAGCCAGAGGGGAATTTTTCTCTTTATTTTTATGGTTTTTATTTTAATCAGTCTTAGGGCTTGAACTCAGGGCCTGGGCACTGTCCCTGAGCTCTTTCACTCAAGGCTAGCGCTCAGCCACTTTGAGCCGCAGCGCCACTTGATGTTTTCTAGTAGTTCATTGGAGATAAGTCTCACAGACTTTCCTGCCTGGGCTGGCTTTGAACCATAACCCTGAGATCTCAGCCTCCGGAGCAGCTAGGATTACAGATAGGAGCCACCAGCGCCCGATGCAATTATGGAGTTTTAATGTTTCCTTAAGTATTCCGGATATAAATTACTTCCCCTGTTCTATAATGTGCAAACATCTTCTTCCTGAATCCTACAGATCTTCCTGCTTACTGAGGCTGTCCTTTGAATACAAATAACACAAAATTTTGCAGACCCTACTTTATTGTTATTCTTTCTTTGATTGCTGTTGCTAAAGTGTATTATTTAAAAGGTAACTACATAATGGTCATGAAATTTTATACCTACGGTTTCTTCTAAGAGTTTTAGCTCTGACAGCCAGGTATTAGATGCACTTTGCATTACCTTTTGTACCTAGTGAGAAAGGAGGGTTTCACCTTTCTGCATGTGCGTATCTGGTTTTTGCCAGCACCATTTGTTGAAAAGACTCTTCTTTCCCCCAATTATTTGTCTAGACACTCAATTGCATTTCATTTATCTCCATATCTGTCTTAGGACTGTACCATATGATCTTGACTACCAAAGCTTTTTAGTAAGTTTTGGAATTAGGGCATGTGAGAGTTCTCCAAGTTTATTCTTTTTATTTTTTTCAAGATAAGATTGTTTTGCTATTCTGGGTCCTTTGAATTTCCATATGAATTTTAGACTAGGATTGGCAATTTCTGGAAAATACCATCTGGGAGTTTAAAAAATGGAATTGTTCTTGCAGTTTTACTTTCGCATTGTTTGTTGCTACTAAGCAGAAATGCAATCCATTTTATTTTTGAGTCTATTGATCTTGTATATGGCAACCTGACTGAACTTCTGTATTACTTCTAATAGTTCACCTCCCTCTCCACCCCCAACGGATTCCCTGGATTCCCTATGATTTCTATTTTCATGCTGCTTGTAAATAGAAGATAGTTATATTTATTCCTTTCCAAAATGGATGTCTGATTTCATTCTCATATTTTTAATTGCCTTGTTTTTAGAAAGCTCCTGCTGCATTTTGAATACAAGTGAGGGAAATAGACATTGAATGGAATGTAGGTTTTTTTTTCCATTCCATAGGCTACTAGGAGTTTCTTCAAGTAAGTATCTATGAGGTCACAGAAATACCAAAACCTAGCAGAGAGACATGGGCATATTGGGGTCTTTAACTCATTCTGTCAACACTGTCAAACACATTCACGCTGGAAATCTGTGTGCTCATTGGGAATCTCCTAACAGGTCCCATCCTCTTCCACGGTGCTAATTGTTGTTGTTTTTCACACCTCCTGGGGTTCAAAGCCATGCAGATTTGGGGAAGATATCCTATAGTCCTCTGTTCTCAATGAACTTCCAACATTTCTCTCCTTATTCCTCCTTGGATGGCTGGAAAGGTTTGTTTCACGCACAAACTTTGGAAAAGTTTGATTATTTTATTTTGTTTTTTAAATTTCATTTGAGTTTGGCCATGATTGGTTGTTTTGGCTAATGTCATCCTTGCCTTTATGTGAGTGGGTTTTTCAGAAGTCTTTACTATACATTTTTCCAGAAGAGCTTTCTCTCTGAGGACTGTTTTTATTTAGTTGAATCCATGACTTTTTATAAAAGTGATTTCGAATTCAGCTGGTGCTCCGTGGACTTTAGGGCACCAGTTGCCTGTGTTCACATGACAAAGCTCTGCTCTATCACCATGGAAAAGTCCATACTGAATTGATACAATGTGAGGTCAGGGGGAATGCTCCAGGGCTTCCTGCACTTAGAGGTGCTAATTGGAGCTTCCTGAGGAAAGATGATCATTAGTCAGTTGCCAGACTTCAAAACTTCTTGACAAGGTGAATTTGAAGCTAACCTTATGTCTTCTGCACAAATGCTAACAAATCTCAAATGGATAATTCTCTAGCAAATGTCAATTTTTTTCTCCCCCAAATGATTAGGGGACACAGTTCCTATAGGAATTTACATGAGCCTTTTTTTTTTTCTTTACTTGAAGCATTTTCTTCATTAGCTATCCATGTCAGTGCTGCTGCACGAAGGCTATGATCTGACCCTGGAAATATATTGGGTTAACAAATTGCACGAGGTTGATCTTCGGTGTAGCTGAATCAATGTGAACATAACTCAAGCACATAGAAGCAGGCAAAAAATAATGCCCAGCTTATTTACAGCAGATTCCTTTAGAATGGTTTACACACAGGTGTGTGTGTGTGTGTGTGTGTGTGTGTGTGTGTGTGTGTGTGTGTGTGTGACAAAGATGGAAACCATAACCACTTTGTGGATAATCATTGTGCTGAATAAAATGATAAAAAATGACTTCTCCTTTGAGTGTCTGTAGAACTGAAGCACAGAGCAAAGGAGGCACTTGACAATATAGGAGGTATGGTACTGTGCGATCTTGTCCCATGATTGGCTTGCTCTCATCTCCTTAGCTTCCCCACCTTTGCAATCTGCGGTGAACAGTGATGGATTTGAATAGTTTCATTATCGACATGAAGTGACTCATAACAGATTCTATGTTATACATGCAACTGGCAAGTCCAGGGTGGAGCAATAATCCCGATCACGATGTCGAGCTTGTAAAATGAGAGCAAATGATAGCACATTGTATGACTGAACTAAAGCACTAAGGCCTCTGTGCCTCCTCGCTCTGTCCTAGCTAGTGTCATTTATCTGTGAAAGCAATCAGCACCCTGGATCAAAAGGAGACGCGGTGGGGACCATGATTAGGAAGTTCTTTAGAACTGAGCAGGTGGAAGGAAGTCTTCCCGCTTCCCTCTGTGGGGGTATCCGGAATCCAAATAGCCATGTGTCTATTTGCAGATGTATTTGAGGGTTGTTTGGGTTTGCTTGCTATTCCTGTGTCTTTCTGTTCTCGCCCAGTCCCTCAGCTCTAGACATTCTCATGTCCTGACGGTTCTTCTGCTCTCCTACGTTTGCTGTGGTGTCAGGTCCTTGTAATCAACTCCCTATCCACCTGGACCACTCTTCCACGCATATGTGTTCTTGAGTTTGCAGGTCTCTGATGGAATTTCTCCTTGTCCTGCGGGTCTTCCTCAGATCCCTCTGTCACAGCTCAGTATTCTGCTTCAATCAAATTCTTCACTCTCTTTCCCCCTTGTATGCCTCTATTTTTCTCTCTAGTAGTTTACAGTGCTATTTTTCGTAAAGCGCAAAAATCACCCTTGACCCAATCACTTGCCATTATAGAAGGAAGAAAGTACATAAACAAGTAAGTGTCCATTGCTGTGTTTCAATAAAACTTTATTCACAAAAGCGAGGGTCAAGTTTTGGCGGGAGTCATAGTGAGCTGGCTCTGCTCTAGATTTAGCTTCGACTATCCATGGCTGGCCTTCAGCTGTGATCTTCAGACTTCAGTCTCTTGATTTAGCTAGGATTCCAGGCAGGAGCCACTGGCACCTGGCTCTGTAGTGAAATTTAAAGCTACTTACTAATTACTGGATGTGTATTTCACATTTTTTTCACCAAGTCGCTGTCCCTGAGCTTCTTTATGCTCAAGGCTAGCGCTCTACCCTTGGAGCCACAGCACCACTTCTGGCTTTTTCTGAATAGTTTATTGGAGATAAGACTCTCACAGACTTTCTTGCTGGGCTGGCTTCAAAACTGCGATCTTCAGATCTCAGCCTCCTGAGTAGCTGGGATTAGAGGTGTGAGTCACCAGTGCCTGGCTGTATCTAGTTCTTGAATTACTGTCTCCTCTTGTGGAAGGCAGAGTCCTGTCTTCCCAGGCTTTATGTCTGTGACAACACGTCCCTACCTACCAGAGTCACCCTTGGGAACAAGAAGCTTCTGGAAGAGTCCATCCTTGATCACACCAGGTGCCTTCCAACCTTGAAAATAAACTTCCCTCTTCCAGAATCTATGAATCATCGTCACCACAGAAAACTTCCTGCTATACTGTCTTCAAAATAACAGATAGTGCCGACTTCACAGGGTCGAACGATGACTTTTCAGTGTTACCAAGGTATGAAAAGGATCGTACACATTCAGAAGGAATCATATTTTGAGTCTGGAATCTGGATCTCTTCCCGGGCTTGGTGATACAGTGCCACAATGCTGGGCTTGGCAGCGAGACTCAACTCCCGCCAGCCACACAGCCAAACGTGGCTGTGTGAGGCCAAACGTGGCTGTGTGAGGATGGCCTGCAGGTTAGATGTCGGCAGAGCATTTTCCCACTCAAGGTATTTTCAGTGGACCAGGGGTTTATCAGGATGTAACCCCAAGAAGGTTCTAACTTGCTGTAACTCAGCCAGGTAGCTTAGCTCAACCACTCAGCTGCACCTAGACGGGTCTCATGTCTACCTTCTCCCTGTAGTGCTACTCTGCCAGGCTCAGTGCTACACAGTAGTTTGTTCTGAATGCATATGGAACCCGGCGATCTAAACACACCAGGGGGACGACGGTGAGGCAAACAGGAAAAGCTTCTTTCCCTCATTAATTCTCTCCTCCTGTTCCTAGTGAAAGGGCGGAGCTTCCTCCAGCTTCAGAGCCTAGGCTGTCTGCGGATCTCAATGGGACTAGAAACTCACTCATCCCAGCAAGCAAGGGATGAATTACAATCTTGGCCCTCCAGGGCGGGAAGCTCTAGAGGCTGAGATAAAATTACCTTCTGTGGTTAATGCATAAAGCTAGACAAAGGGAGAGATGGGGGTGGGAGATGGAGGATGGATGGCACTAGAGAAAAATATCATTGAAACCACTCGATTATATAATTAAATTGGACTCATACATGGAGCTCTCCAGTTTCCTCACAGCTAGTTTCCTGTTGGAGATTGAAAAACAAAAACCAACTACAATGTGGATCACCTTACCATCTGTCCCACTGTACCCCAAAATAACCTCAGAATAAGTCTCTACACGGCTTTCACAAATACTTTCAGAGTATAAGGAGGGGAAGACCAAAGTGCTTATGGAACTAAAAATTCACTGTAGCTGGGTGCTGGTGGCTCACCCTTATAATCCTAGCAACTCAAGAGGCTGAGATCTGAGGATCATGATTCAAAGTCAGCCCGGGCAGGAAAGTCCCCGTGAGACTTTTATCTCCAATAAGCTACTCAGAAAAAGCAGAAGCAGCACTGTAGCTCAAGTAGTAAGTGCTAGCCTTGAGCACAGAGAGGTTCAGGGAATGTGCCTAAACCCTGTATTCAAGCCCCAGGACAGTTCAAAGAAATATATAAATAAGTAAAAAAGATTGGTATTTCAAATGGCATTACTGTTTGGGCCCTGGTGGCGAGGTCTGTAATCCTACTAAGAAGGCTGAGATTTGAGGCTCACAGTTCAAAGCCAGCAGAGGGAAGTAGTGTATAGAAGGTGGGCTTTGTTAACAAAGTTCTACAGGCAGTTCCCATTCACAGAAACAAGCATTGAAAGCCAGTCTTCCATCGATTCATCAGTCGCTTAGGTTTGCTTGCTCTTCTCAGGATCTCTGGCATCATTTTTCAGCCTCCTTTTCTGTAACATGGCCCCTTGATACAGAGAGATGGAGAGACTGAGGCTATAAATCCTAATCATGTTTTAATATTTCAGCAGAATAGAGGGAAACAGTTCATAAATAGTTCATAGTTCATTTCTTTCTAAGTGGGGAGACTACAGGAAGTCGGTGGCTCAGTTCATCAAAGCAAATAAGAATTGGCGAGCATCAAAGCTCTGCACATGCTTTGATGGATGATATCTTCTGCCCTAGTCAGATTCTGGTCCTCCGAATTGCCACTGATCACAAACTGAACTGTATCACCCTCCAACTCCATAAGCAGGAGCTTAAACCCAACCCTAGTGTTTCAAGACATAACTGAACTTGCAGGTAGGGCTTTTATAGAGATCATTCGGTTCTCAAAGAGTCTTGAAAGTGGGCAGAAATCGATAAGAAACAGAGATTAGGGTACAAACATTATTGGGTCAAAGTGCCAGTTGCCAGTGGCTCATGCCTCTAATCTTAGCTATACAGTAAGATGAAATTTGAAGTTCAAAGCCAGCCTGCAAGTGCATGAGCCTTTTTTTTTATCTCCAACTAACCAGCAAAAAAAAAAAAAAAGCCAGAAAATGGAGCTGTGGCTCAAGTGGCAGAGCACTAGTCTTGAAGAATAAACAAAACAAAACAAAACAAAAAATCCTCAGGGACAGCAATAAATAAATACATAACTACATAAAATGACCAGCTACCATGGAGATAGGTTGCCAACAGACCAGAGAACCTGGGACCAGCATTTGAAACATAAGGCTTTTTGCAACTTACTCACTGGGAGAATCCAGTGTTGTGTGCTGATTCCTTCCCAGTGCTTCCGGTCAAGTCCAACATGGCCCTGACACAGACGCTGCCTGCCTGGTCTGCTTTTCTAGTCTCTTTGGTTAGGCTGGAGATTTTGAGCAGGAAAAAGAGCATCTCAGGGTCTTAGTGTTTGATTTCCTGGTTTTCTCAGGGGTTCTACGCATAGAGGAAAGCCCTTGTGAACACCCAGGGAGAAGACACCCACAGATTCCAAAAGACAGAACTTAGAAGAAACCAACCCTGCTAATGTCTTGATCTTCCACTTGTGCTAGGCTCCAGAATTGTGAGAATATAAATGTGTCGGTCTCATTCACTAAGGTTACCCTAATTGATGATGGCCACAGTTGCAAAGAATGACGAAGGTCATTGTTTGAGACAGTGACTGGATCAGGTTCAGTTTTTCCTCTTTGCTCTCTGTAATAGACTTTTCTATGTGAGGTAGAACTGCCTGGGCTTTCGTTTTGCTTTCAGTTCACATCCTGGCTGCAACACTGCGTTCTGCATGCATGCATTCGCGTTCATTTGCTTTCCCCAATTAGTGAAGAAATAGAAACAAAGGAAGTTCTAGTCCCAGCCGTGTGAAATCTTGGTTGTAAAATCAGAAAGTTTTCTCAACTCAGCTGACTTACAATTTCCATAAAAACATGGTCAAGTTTTCTGTTTTCTCTCATATCATTTATACATATAGATAGGAGGGTACTTAAAGGGTCGATTGGATAAGAGTTCTACATTTTTCTTAAAGCATGTGGCAGAGGCGGCATATTGGATTATGGTGATGCATGACTTCTTTGTGTGTGTGTGTGCGCACACATGTGTACACGTGTGGATGTGTGTGTTCGTGTGGGGTTGTATCGCACAATCTCACTGTTTTTTTGCTCATAGTTAGCACTCTACCCCTTAAGCCACATCTCCAGTCTGGCATTTTGCTGGTTCATTGGAAGTAGAGTCTTCAGGACTTTTCTGCCTAGGCTGGCTTCAAACTGTGAGCCTCCCCCTGAGAACTAGGATTACAGGTGTAAACCATTAGAACCTGGAGACAGGATTTCCTCCCCTACTTTTTCAAATCTTTTTTAGAGAGTTTTGCCGCATCTCAGATTCTTCCTTCCATGAAAGACTGCTCTGAGGTGCTTTGAGACAGTATTTTTCCTACAGTGGAACTTCTGTCTAATTTAAAGCCAATGCTTTCAAACGCTAGCACTGTCTCATTAACTAAATCCATGTGGTATTCTAAGTCCTTTGGTATCATAGCAGCATTATTTACACACACACACACACACACACACACATACACAAACACATGTACAGATGTTTGTTTTTTGTGGTCAGTCCTGGGTCTTGAATTTAGGGCCTGGGAGCTGTCTCTGAGCTTTTCTACACTCTTATCAGTTTAAGCCAAAGAGCCACTTCTGTTTTTCATTGGAGATAAGAGTCTCATGGACTTTCTTTCCCCAGGCTGGCTTTGAACTGTGATCCTCAGAGATCAGCCTCCTGAGTAGCTAGGATTACAGGCGTGAGCCACTGGTACCCCGCTGCCCAGCTATAGATTCAATCTCAAGGAACCACATTCAGAGGGATGGGTGAGAATGTTGAAAGGGTTGACATTGATCAAGATACGTTATATTCATAAACTGCTTTGTTGAATGGTAACTCCTTTGCACAACTAAAGATAATAAAATAAATGAAATAATAAACTAGTAAAATAAATAGATTAAAAACATAAAAGGAACCATATTCGTTGGTAATCCCTGAGAAACAATCCCTTGTCTAATACTAAAGTTTGATCATGAGGCCGATGCAGCTCAGTCTCATCTTCGAGTTCCACTAATAACTCTGTTTCTTGCTGTTTCTACCACAGCTCCATTTGGTTCCCACTCAGAAGCCTTGAACGGGTCCCAGTCATCCATAAGAGTTTGGAAAATCAACTTCCTCCAAACTCTGAGCAGTACTGTTTTGATCTCCCATGACTCTCAGATATTTGCAAGATATCCAGCATGGTGAATTCCTTCCCAAAGGAAACCAAGTGTCCAGTTTACTCAGATGCGTCTGAGAAATGCCTATATGACAGCTATGCTGAATTGACTGACTTTCTGATTGATTGTATGTGTGTGTGTGTGTGTGTGTGTGTGTGTGTGTGTTTAACTTGGGGCTTGAATTCAGGGTCTGAGCTTTTGTGCTTGAGGCTAGCACTCTACCATCTGACCCACAGCTCCACTTCCAGTTTTTGTTTTTGTTTTTTGGTGTTTAATTGGAGATAAAAGTCTCATTGACTTTTCCTGCCCCAGTTGGCTTTGAACTGTGATCCTCAGATCTCAGCCTCCTAAGTAGTTAGGATTGCAGGGCATATGCCCCTAGAGCCCAGTTTTGAATGGAATTTCTTACATAATGGAAACTTCAAAGTTGAAATTTCTGTTTGCTCCATAGGCTGCAGGATGGATGGTGTGTTGGTAACCATGGAAACACTGGTCTCCTTTGGAGAGCTCGGTCAGGGCTGTGGGGTGGCCAGCTGCATTGTCTCCGAGTGGTAATTTTTTTGACAGGCATATTCTCTAAGCAGTAGGTCTTAACAGGGACCCATGCTGTCAACAGATGCGCCATCATCCATGCTTTGATGTTCCATTGGTAGAACACAGGCACGCTCTGCTTATTATAATTACTAACTCTTCTTGACAGTTTTGAATGGTAAATGAGCATTTATTTAAATTTAAATCACTGGCCACATTCACCCCTAACCACCAAGTCATCACTCCTGTCCAGTGTTTTTGAGACTAGACATTGATTTCTCCTCCCTGGCCAATGGAATTCCAAGATGGCATCTTCTCTCAGTGGAAGGTTGTATCACCTGCATTGAAAAGCTGTCAGCTATCTCAACTCAGTCTTCTGGATTACTTCCGGTAGCTTTTCCATCCCCCTCTGCTGCTTCTGGTCCACTTGATAGGATGAAGGCCATCTTTTCTGAAACGTCATTGATTAATCTCTGCTAGCTGGAAGCCATTCTTGTGCATCTCTCTCAGCCTTCCCAGAATGGAAGAGACATAGACTTGCTCTAGCTTGGGGCCTTGGCTTATTCTTCCATGCCATGGCTGCTTTTCTTCTAACCTGACATCTAAAACTGTCTCTGTGTCTGTCATCTTGTTTAGCTTGTGTAGCTTTCTTATTCATCACCTATGCCTTGGAGAAGCACTGTTAATTTTCTTCAAGCACTTTCTCTTCCCATTCAGAGCTTGGATAACTTGGCATAAGAGCCTTAAGTTTCAGCCTGTCTTGTCTTTGGACATAACGTTCCTCACTCAGCTTAATTATAATTAGCTTTTGTTTTAAAGGGAGAGATATAAGTCTTTTTCTTTTCCTTGAGCCCTTAGAGTTATTAACTGGTCTTGTTTCAATATTATTGTGCTCGGGTGCGTTAGGGGAGCCGCAAGGTAAGAGGAATGGCAGACAGCGGGCCAGTTAGAAACCAGAAAATGTTTATCAGTTAAGGCAAGTTGATGTGTTATTTGCGATTGGTTTTTGGCATCCTAAAGCAATCACACTGTAGCAACTTCACAGTCCCTGATGGAAATGTCTGAAATACTGCGAGAATTACCAAATTGTGATGCAGAACAGGAAATGAACTCATGCTGTTGGGAAAAATGATATTCTAGTACTTGCTCAATGTAGGCTTACTATAATCCTTTGATTTGTAAGAGGAAAAGAAAACCTGCCTCATTATCTTATGAAGGGCAGCAAAGTGAGATACGATTACGTAAGGCATTCCTATACTGTCATTTTTTTTAACCTTAAAAAAAAAAAAAAAAGAACAGCTGGTCTCTGGCGCCTCAGGCCTGCCATCTGAGCTACTCAGGAGGCTGAGGTCTCAGAATTAAGATTCAAAACCAGCCCAGGCAGGAAAGCCCATGAGACCCCTTCCTCCAACTAACTACCAAAAAAGCTTGAAGTAGAGCTGTGGCTCAAGGAGTAGAGCACCAGCTTGAGCAAACAAGCTCAACAACAGCACCAAGGTCCTGAGTTCAAGCCCCAGGATCAGAAAATAACTAAAATAAAAACAACCTAAGGTTTAGTTTGTTTTAAGAGATTTTCTCATTGTCCAGAACTAGGGGGAAAAAAACCCTCTTATTTCCAATGAACTATCAATAAAAAAGGGGGGGGGGAGGAGGGGAGCCAGAACTAGAGGCATCATTCAAAGTGGTAGAGGGCCAGAGAAGAAGGCTGAGACAGAGAGCAAGAGGTCCAGAATTCAGGCACCAGCTCCTGTACCTAAATAAATAAATAAACAAACAAATAAACTGCAAGAAAATGAATCAATTGGAATAAATTTGGGGTTGTGGATAGTATAGGGAGATAGTGTTTGCAGGGTAAGGGTATGAGAATCCTCTCTACCTTAGGCTCTATTTTGGGGTAAACTTAAAGATGTTATCAGAAATTTTAGGACCATTATGTTGCCTCCATCCATCCCGGGGTCTAGCAAAAGAAGAATGCAGGTACAACTCAAACGTAAGTAAAGGTGCCGAGGAAGTTCTTTTTAGAAAAGAAATATGGTCGTGAAAGGGAGCGTACGGTATAGCCATGCCGTAGGGAAATAGCCGTTTAGCTCATCTCTGTCATAGAGATGAGTCAAGTCAGAGACTTGTCTTTGGGTTAAATAGGAATAACTAGATGGGTCTCCTTTACTGTCCCATTTGTATTTTTTTCATTCTTTTATCCTTTCTTACTTCTTCATTCTTTTGTAGGCCCCTACCTACATTTCTTTGTCAGGTAAGTTTTGTGTTATCAGCTTACTTTGCCACCTACAAGTTCTATAGGCCTTACAAGTTCCTAGCTACAAGTTTCTAGCCTGCTTTCATACTATCATTAAAACTACTAAAATAATATTTAGTGAGATATAGATAGACAGATAGATAGAGATGGTAGAGAAGTTGGCTGTCTTTCATTCATTATCTTAGAATCTAGGTTGCCAATCTTTCACTGTTAAGTGTGATGTTAGCTGTACGTTGTTTTGTAGTGGCTCTTTCATAAGTTGAAAAAGAATTCCTTTTGTTCCAGTATTTCTAGGAGGTTATATAATGAATTGATGTTGAATCAATTATGAAGAGAATCAGTTTTTTCCCTCTTTTTTCCATTCATATGGTAAATTGCATGCACTGTTCTGCAAAATTAAAATCATGTCTTGGGATAAACTCCACTTACGATGTGGTCTTGTTATTTTATGAATTGCTAGATTTCAGGTAGCTGATATTTGGCTGAACTATGTAGGGCAAATTCCTTTTCTTGAACCTCCTGCCTGGCATTGATGACAGGGTTAAGAACTGCCCTCACAGGGGGCCTAAACAAATTGGAATGGGGAGAGCTAGTGGGAGGGGCATTAGACAAATGTAAAAGGGAACAGGAAGCAAATACATCCGGGATACCCAATGCATGTATGCAATAAAGGAAGTGGGAAACTTGACCTGAGTTTGAGGGGAAGGAGTGGACAGGATTGGGGAAATGATCGAAGAAATAGACACTTATACAAACACGTTGAATTGTAACCCCCGTATACAACTCTTTGAAGGTCAGAAAGCAAAACGTAAGGAAATTAACATGGTGAAAGAGTTTGTCATTGTTTTTCTAAATTCCTTAGAGGCTAGATCAGCTTCACCCTTTGTGTTGTTTGAATCTTTGTACAATATAGTAATTTTTTTTCTTTCTATTTTTTCAAAGCGTTATATGAAAAGCCTCTAAAAGAACTGAGATTCCCCCCACCCCCCGGCCTTAGATGTCATTCTCTCAATTGAGGCTTTAAGCTACATTATTACAAATTTAGATTTATGCTTCTCCCCAATTGAAAATGTTGTGACTATTAAAGGTACTTCATTTTCTCTTAACAGTTGCATGTTCTAAGACTAGGGTGAGCTCACATGCTTTACTTTGGTTATTGTTTTCATGATCTAGGTTCTACTAACTCTTGCTTTCCAACTTCCCAAGAACAGTCCATAGATACCAGGTACTGGTGACTCACCTGTAATCATAGCTACTCAGGAGGCTGAGAGATGAGGATTAGGATTGATAGCCAGCCTGAGCAGAAAAGTCCATGAGACTCTTATCTCCAATGAACCAGCAAAAAGCAGAAAGTGGAGATCTGGCTGACATGGTAGAGCATACCAGCTTTGCATGAAAAAGCCAAGCCAAGGCCTGAGGCCTTGAGTTCAAGTTCCAGTACCAGCACAGAATAAAAAAGAATAGTTCATAGATGATTTTCAGGGTTTCTGAAACACCCATTTGCTGAAGTAATCAGTGATCTTCCTGGGTTTAAATCCTCCAGGTAATGATTGATGTTTAAATTATCCCAACTATGCTTCAAATGGACTGTCTTCCCACCTCTATTATCTTGGTAGTGGCACAGTACCATTCATGGTTTAGAACTTGTCTTATTAACTATTACAGACGTCACGCCTGATTAGGAGTTGGTGTGTTTCTATTGTTTTTGATAATAAAGACACTGTATATCTCATTTACGGTGTTTTTCTTTATACACTAATGGAGTCATGAATTCCAGTTCCATGTACATTTAAATTCCCATAGAGCATTATTATTGATTCGTATAATCAATATTAATGATGTTTCCCTTTTGCATGATGTTTATCTTTATTACAACTCAGTGCTTCTCCCCAGGATAACTTCTACCTGGCAAGAATTATTTTGGTTCAGGTATAGAGAAGATTCTTGTCCTTGGTTATTGTTTTTTTGGGAAATGTCTTCATTTTTTTAAACGGTAATTCACTTGGTATAAAATTCTACAAGTGCAGAGACTTTCCTCTTTCACTTGGGAACATTCTTTCTTCCTTCCTTCCCTCCCTCCATCTGTCCCTCCCTTCCTCCCTCATTCCCTCCTTCCCTCCCTCCCTCCCTCTCTTCCTTCCTTCCTTTGTTCTTTGCTGGTTCTAGGACTTCAACTCTGGGCCTGGATGCTGTCTCTGAGTTTAAGGTTAGTGTTTTACCACTTGAGACACAACTCCTCTTCCAGATTTTTGTGGTTAATTGGAGATAAGAATGTCACAGTCTTTTCTGCCCAGTCTGGCTTCAAACCAGAGTTCTCAGATCTCAGCCTCCTGAGTAGCTAGGATTACAGGCGTGAGCCACTGGTACCTGGCTGATTTTTTTTAATGTTAATTTTTCTGTAGAGAGGTCAGATGTCAGTCTCTTTGCTGCCTTGTGAGCACCCACCAGTTTTTGTTTTTTCCTGCTTTTAAAGTTGTTACCGTCCATTGTTTTCCACAAGGATATTATGGTGTGTTTATATGTGGCTTTTATACTTATGCACCAATTTTATTTGTTGTCTACATAGCTTGTTAACTCTATGGATTTGTATGTTTCTTCAGTTCTGGAAAATCTGTACTCATTACTATTTCAAGTATTCATTCAGGCCCATTATTTTGCTTTTGTCTCAGGCAGCAAATGAACACCCAGGAGGCTTTTCCTACCATATTCCCCACACCTTTAACCAGAGCCCTGTTTCACATAAATTCTCAAGGATTAATTCTGGGAGCTTTTTTTTTTGCAAACTATGTTCCAGTTCAGGGTCACTGTAATTCAACTGTGTCCAATCTATCATCCAACTCATCCACTAACTTCTTCATTTTAATTTTATATTTATTGGATTTAGTGGTGGATTTTTTGTGTCTGTATAATTTGTAGTTTCTTGCCAACATTATTAATTTTATTATCCGTCTCCTTACACATGCTAAAGATAATCAATAACATTATAGATCTATTTTGAAAATAAACGTAACACCCCAAAGTGTGGCTGAATGGTAGAACATATGCCCAGCATAAATGAAGTCCTGGGTTCCATCCCAAGCAATGAAAGAGGGTGAGCAAGGAGGGAGGGAGAAAGGGAGGGAGGGAGGGAGGAAGGAAGGAAAGGAAGGAAGGAAGGAAGGAAGGAAGGAAAAGAAAATGGTTAATGCCACTTTTGTCTAACTTCCCTGACATTTGTTTCTCTTATTTGTTCTATATTTGGATTTAATAACATCACTTTTCTTCATATGTGTGTATCATTTCTTCTCATCAAAGCCTTTGTTAAGATGTAAGTTACGGGCCAATAATTCACTTATGAAATGTGAGCAATTCAACAATGTTTAACATATTCATAAAACTATACAACTTCTATAGCAAACAAGCTAGAAAATGCCACCATCCCAACTCTCTCTCCCCCTTACATACACACACACCTAGGCAGAACCACCTGTAGTCACTTCCCATTAGCTCCCACTCCTCATCCCTAGTCACAAGCAAATTCACTTCCATTTAAATACATCGGTCTGTGGTGAAGTCTTCACTTAACTATTTGTGTGTGGTCTGTGATGGGTGACTTTCACACACCCTGAATCACTTCTGCATCTCATTTCACTGCCAGTTGCAATGGAAATTACTACACCTCTGTATGCCTAAATAATATTTCATAGTGTATTTACCATATGTGTGTGTGTGTGTGTGTGTGTGTGTGTGTGGCCAATGGGAGATGAGAATCTCATGGACTTTCCTGCTGGCCTCAAACTGGCCTCAGATCTCAGCCTCCTGAGTAGCTAGGATTACAGGCGTGAGCCGCCGGCACCCTGCTACACTTATTTATTTTTATGCTTACCCTTTCTACAAGTGATATGAAAATGGCTTTTAAAGTTTTCTCACCTCTGTCCAGGTCAAGGATGTACCTTTGAGGGCGTGCACTTGCCTATCACCATGGCAGGGGTCTTGTCTGCACGGTCAGCCATGTAAGCAGTCTCTTAGTAGAACAACTCCATGGATTCGAGGCCGCTGACTTCCCACCACACCCATCTGTGCTGTATCCTCTACAGTCTCAGCACTCAAGACAGTGTGTCCCACGCATTTCCTTCATCTCTCAGGCAGCCGGGTTACTCCTGACTTCATTTGGCTCAATTAAAACCAAAGGATTTCCAAGGGGAGCATCAGGCAGTAGAGCCTGTACCACAGTGACTTTCCCTCTGAGCTAGAGAATCCAGCACTTGTGACTGGCTAAGACAGGTGCCCGTCAGCCATAGTGGGCTGTCTTACTCCTCTATGCCAGGAGCTGGCTTTGCTTATCATTGCTGGATCGCCATAAAGTCTGTAGAGTCCTTTGGAGAGAAATTGGGGGGGGGGAGCAAAGTCTAGGGTGAAATGTAGAGATGTGGTAGGTTGATTTCCCAGGAAGAATGACTTCCTCGTGGTATGGAACGATTACAATAGTTTAGGATCTGGTACAACCATGCCAGGTGCATCCCTGTCAAACCCCAGCCTGGTATCTAGACAAGGCAGAAGTTGATAGAAACTATTCATCCCACATGCTTGCTGTCTTTTGCCCATTTCTCTCCTAATTTTCACCCCATTTTTAGCTCCCTTGTCTTTCATCATTAAGGATGCATTTTGCTCAGCTTCATCTCACTTTTTTTCCTGTAGAGAAGTACTTAAAAGATATCAGATGGTGAGATCAGTGGCAAGCTGTCTAGGAAAAAGAAAATATGAGGAGTACTTAAGAAAAGGAAGTGCTCTGTAAAATATGAGAAAAAAAAATGTCACAGACAGAGTCTGGAGACTGTAAGAATATTGGCTGTTTGGCCCTTCATGAGGGTCACCTCCCAGCACCATGGTAATGAATTCTGATGCAGTTGGAGAGGCTTCTCCAGCCCCTGGGTCCAGATTCTTCTCTTTCTGTGGCTGCCATGGTCCTCATGCCAGGTATGGTGAGAGCTCATGTTCATTCTCTTCTACCCGGAAGATGTCAACCGTGCTGTGCCTTAGACAAGTGCAGGTAGCTCATGCCTATAATCCTGGCTTCCCAAGGAAGCCAAGAAAGTGGAGGAAGGTGGTTTGAGATCAGCCTGTGTAGAAAAGTCTAAGAGATTCCATCTCCAAAGCAGCAGAGTTGAAAGCATGGCCACCTGAGCAAGGAAGCCAAGCAAGTGTGGGGGACTGAGTTCAAATCCTTGTAGTACCAAAAAAATAATGCTCTATGCATAAGAGGTTTCTGGGATGTGTAAACACATATATTATATACATTTATACATTTAAGTATACATACATTATATGCATTAAAAATGTGAAAGACAGGGTATTTGTTCCCTGAACTAAAGATTGTCCAGAAACATTCCTCCTTTCTAATAAATAAGATTGAAGATCCCAGTCACTATGCCAACCACCTGCTTTCAAACACCTGAGAAAGCCCTGAACCTTGGAGAACCACTGGCTGTTGTCCGGAGCAGTGTGTACATCTTTAGGACTACTGGACTTTGGTTGAAATTTTGAAGCACACTGAATTAAACTTTTTTCTCCCTCCTGGTGTCAAAGTCATATTTTATTTATTTACTTTTTGTTTTAAAATTTTTTATTATTGTTATTGTTAAGGAATTGTACACCCAGGTCATATGTTAAAAGACTCTTTTCTTTTTTTGGTTGGTCATGGGGCTTGAACTCAGAGTCTGGGTGCTGTCCCTCAGCTTTTTCTGCTCAAGGCTAATGCTCTACCACTTTGAGCCACAGTTTCACTTCCGATTTTCTGGTATTTAATTGGAGATAAGAGTCTCATAGACTTTCCTGCCCGGGCTGGCTTCAAACCATGATCCTCAAATCTCAGCCTCTTGAATAGTTTGGATTACAGGTGTAAGCCACCAGCAACCAGCAATTCTTGACATTTTTTTCATAGCTTTAGAAGGAAATACTATTTAAAGCTAGCAGCCCCACAGTCTGTTCATCAAAGTTCAATTCTGAATTACTGTTCCAGTTATTGCTAATTATGGACATGAAGATGGAATATAATCATGGGTTAGACCAGTAGAGCCAGAATAGCTTTGATTAGCAGGATGACTTTAGCAAACAAGGAGTCACTAAAGGGTCTTAATCACAAAAATTACGTTTTATAAGGGGAAATAATTGGAAGTATTCAAGCAGGGCACTGGTGGCTCATGCCTATAATCCTAGCTACTCAGGAGGCTGAGAATTGAGGATCAAAGCTAGAAAGCCAGGTTAGGCAGAAAGGCCGTGACACTGTTAACTCCAATTAGTTACCAAAAGAAGCTAGAAGAGGAGCTATGGCTCAAGTGGTAAGATGCTAGCCTTGAGCAAAATAGCTCTAAGAAAGTGCCCAGGCTCTGAGTTCAAGTCCCAGAACCAATACCACCACCACCCCCTGAGAGAGAGAAGTGTGAGGGAGGAAAGGAGGAGAAAGAGAGAGAGAGAATTCATTTTATGTTAGACATGTTGAAATGAGTGCACATAAACTTTCCTAATGGAAATAGTACAAATCAGACATCAATTCAGGAAAAGGGGCAGCAGAGTTCTGGAAAGCATCATTTCCAGGGAGATCCCAGCCTAGAAAGAACATCGAAGCAGAATCACTTGTAAATGCAACTCATTTTCATTTGAATACCAGTTATGACATAATTATCCACATCATTATGCCTGAAAAATATGGTTTGAGTGTACTTACCTAGCACTTGGATTTGATGATACTGTATTATCTGTTCTGAAGAGCCCTGATTCCAGTCCTCTGCCAGGCTTTGATGAGTATACACTACATAATCTCCTGTCAGGGAAAGTGGAGCAAAAGAAAGACAAGGATTTCTTTGAGGTCCACAGCCATGCCCTCTGTACACACATTCCACGTGGTAGATATCCAGGAAGTGTCTGTTGATGGAGAGGATAGCCCTCAAAAAGCCTGCAAATCTCTAGATCATACAGACCACACAAGAAGGCTGAGACGTATCCATGTTTATTGCTGCATAATTCACCACAGCCAAGATAGGGAAACCTCTCAGATACATCTCAGATGTGCTATAAACGACGAATAGATCAAGAAAATGGGATATAGATATATATCTATATATATATATTCAACCCCTCCTCCTTATGCATTGCACTCATAAACTGCTTTGCTAATTTGCAAAAAAAGTAACAACCTGGCACCAGTGGTTCACATCTGCCATCTTAGCTACTCAGGAAGCTGAGATCTGAGGATCGTGGTTCAAAGCCAGCCTGGGCAGGAAAGTCTGTGAGACTCTTATCTCCAATCAACAACCAGAAAACTGGAAGTGGTGCTGTGGCTCAAGTAGTAGAGCGCTTGCCTTAAGCTGAGGAGCTCAATGACAGTGCCCAGGACCAGAGAGTTCAAACCCCACGACTGACAAAAATCGTAATCATAATCTTAATAGACATGCTGTGCTTGCTCACAGGTGTATGCGTGCACACACACACACACACACACACACATTTTGCAAATTCTTTAGGAACTACTTAGTTCTCTAAAAATTACCTGCCAACTCCAGGGTTTCCTGAGTTGTGTATCTTTCATCCTTTCATAATTCTTTCAGATAGGCCTGGGAGACACCTGAATAATAAAATCCAATTAGGGGCTCCTCAAGTATGTAATAATGTATTCGATATCTCTGAGAGTGTGTAAGGTGCATGTCTTGTTCAACATGCATTGTAACAGACTTGTGGCCTGTCTTCCTTTCTTTTCTTGCAAATTCCTCATTTTTTTTGTTGCTGTTGTTGTTGATTGTGGGGCTTGAACTCTGGGCCTGGGTGCTGTCCCCGAGCTCTTCAGCTCAAGGCTAGTGTTCTACCACTTTAAGTCAGAGTGCCACTTTCTATTTTCTGGTGGTTCATTGGAGATAAGAGTCTCATAGGCTTTCCTGCCCAGGCTGGCTTTGAACTGTGATCCTTAGATCTCAGCCTCCTGAGTAGTAGCTAGGATTATAAGCAATGAGTCATTGGTGCCCAGCTCAAATTCCTCTTCTTTTCCCTGGTTCTCTCCTATATAACCAATGAAAAGATAAGAATATCCTGGGAACTGTAGTCATTCAGATAAACTATGCTTGTCAGAACTGTGTTGGAATATTACACGTCCCAGACAGGCTCAGACCCACATCCAGGCCTGTCTCTACCATATTCCTAGCCTCTGATTACTCAAGAAGGCTAGATAACTTCTCAGCACTCAATCAGCAAGAGGTCAGCATTGCAGATTTCCTTATACCCATTCTTAAAAAGCTGTCTATAAGGCCGGAATGATGAAACCAAGGACCATTTTTCAGCATAATCCATTTTGAAATTTTAGGGTGATAAATGCCTCCCTTCCCCCCCCCCCACACAAAATAGGAAAATACTAACCATGCACTGGTGGCTCATGCCTTTAATCCTAGCTACTCCAGTGAAGAACTGAGGACCACCATTCGAAGCCAGAGCCCAGACAGAAGAGTCTATGACACTCTTATCTCCATTTAGCCACCAAAAAGCCTGAAGTAAAGGTATGGCTCAGGTGATAGAGCACCAACCTTGAGCATCAAGCTAAAGGATAGTGCCTAGGGCATAAGGGAACCCTCCTGCATTGTTGGTGGAGATCCCCTATGACCCAGCAATCCCACTTTAGGGCATTTACCCAAATGATCTATAAACAAGGCCATACTAAGGCTACCAGCACAACTATGTTTATTGCAGTATTATTTATCATAACTAAGATATGGAACCAACCCAGATGCCCCTCAGTAGATGAATGGATCAAGAAAATGTGGTATATACATACAATGGAATTCTATGCCTCCATCAGAAAGAATGACATTGCCCCATTTGTTAGGAAATGGAAAGGCTTGGAATTATATTAACTGAAGTAAGCCAGGCCCAAAGAAACATAGATCCCATGGTTTCCTTTATTTGCAATAACTAGTTCATGTGTAGGAGAAGCAGAAAAGGCCAAAAGCCATGTACATATGACCATATAAGTTGATGTTAAGCAAAATGAACCCCAAGATAGGGACCCAAATATCTTTTTTTCTTTCTTGTTATTGTTTCTAATGTATTTATAATGTACCATATAATTTTTTTTGCTTTGTATGTTCTTCCCCCATGGTATAACCCCTATTTTCACTGTATTTGATGTCGGTGTCCTGCATCTTGTATATACACTTCTCTAATTTGGGGAGGGGAAGGGAAATAACAAAATGCTTAAATATAGGTTGACCCATTGTAACAATGAGATATACAAGACACTATGTTGAAAATGAACTTTACAACTTTGAGGGGGGATGAGGGGGAGTAGTTGTGGAAGTGTGAGGGAAGGGATGGTAGGGGGAAAACAAAGGAGGAGGCAACAATGCCTGATAAGAAATGTACTCATTACCTTGCTCATGTAACTGTAACCCCTCTGTACAGCATTTTTACAATAAAAAAGTACCAAAAAAAAGGATAGTGCCTAGGGCCTGAGCTCAAGTTTCAGTACTAACACACACACACACACACACTGTTTAGATAAGTGAACAAGTTTTGCTATTTTGAGATTCCTATATGGTCCCCAAGGTGAGTCAGAAAATCTGGTTTGAAATGAAGTTTTTAACTGCATTCCCTCTTGGAGCAGTACGAGGGTAACAGCTTGGACAATGGCCACGAAGCCTGATTCCGTGACTCTGCAGACTCCCACAGGGTGAGGGCTGTTGTGGTCAGTAACACAACTGGTTGTGAAATTTGAGCTGAAAGAGTTATTTTTCTCAGCTAGTCTTAGGAGTCTTTCAGTGGAAGCTGAGCTACTCTTCCTCAAGCCTAGGAAAGTACGGATGAGTTTGGTTTTAGTATTTCTTTCTATAGCTACACATTTGTCAGGCTTTAAATCACCAGTATCAGAAATACACTTTTTTGTAAGTTCATCCTGCTAGCAGGAGATTTATACCTGGATAGATATTTAGCTCACTATGTAGACCATGGCAAATTGACTGTTCCATGAGAATATGACTATTGGCTGGCCAATGTATACTCTTGGGAGTGAAATTTCCTAGGCTTGACTGAAAAAATTAAAAAGAATAGGAAAAAATCCCCACTACAAGTCTTTCACAACTGCCTCTCCAGCTGTCAATTGTCTTATGTTTAATCTACTGCATATGTCCCTTTAAAATATGAAAATACTAAAAAGAAATTCATTCTGATAGAACTTTCCGCCAAAGGGCCTATATTAACAATAAATTTATTCCCCAGCTCATGGCACTACTGGTTATCAAAAGCAAACACAGTATCTAAGTCTGGAAAATTTCAGTCATGGCTTCTAACTCCTTAATTTCTAAGTTGAAGCATATTGTGGAAGAGAAACGGATCCCTGGTGGGTACAGGGCACTGGTGGCTCACCCCTGTCATCCTAGCTTCTCAAGAGGCTGAGAGCTGAGGATCAGGATTCAAAGCCAACCCAGACAGGAAAGTCCCTGAGACTCTTATCAACTCTTAATAACTAACCACCAGGAAATGGGACTGTGGATCAAAGTGGTAGAGTGCTAGCCTTGAACAAAAGAGCTCAGAGGGACAGCACCCAGGCCCTGAGTTCAAGCCTCATGACCTGCAAAATAAATAAGTAAATAAACAGACCACTGGTGATACTGATGCTGATATTTCTCACACTATGGGGATGACATGGTCTGAAAGTTCCAGAGCCCTCGTGGCTTAGAAATCTCACTACTATCAAGGCACCAGGTACTGCTGCCATAACTGTACTTCTCTTGCCTTAGAAGGATTCAGAAAGGTGAAATTTGCTCTCTGAGTGTCTGGGGGCACTCAGAGCAGACAGCAGATAAAGAGAGGCACTACAGGCCAAGTGATTGTTGTATTGTGATCTTTATAAAGTCATGTGACTAGGGATGGTAAGGGGAAACAAAGGAGGAGGCAATAATACTTGATAAGAAATGCACTCATTACCTTGCCCATGTAATTGCAACCTCTCTGTATGGTATTTTCACAAATAAATAAAGTCATATGACTTGATCGTCAGCAAATCACCCTTGCCGGTTTAAGGGTGTTTCTTGGCTTCTTGCAAAGAAGCCTTAGTGTCTATCATAGGATATGGACCAAGGGAAAGAAAAACAAATCACAAGCAGTAGCCCGCACAGGAAGCTAAACTGAGCTTCGCCAATTGTACTGAATCTTGCATAAACCCCAGTGTTTGGAATGCCATTATTATGTCATTATGATGGCTGTTATTAATCTGTTCCCTCTCCCTTCAGGCAGTTAGCTCTAAGTGCATTCTTTTCAACTTCAATAGACATAAGCGTCATTCCCATTTACGGTGGCATCGTAAGGTAGTTTTGAAAACATTTCCCATTATCGTTTTAATAATGCACTTCCTGACGCCTGAAACTGTCAACAGATTTTTCCCCCCTTTTCAGAGGAGCCTTTTTTTCCCCCTTAACAGAATCTTGAATCTGTAAGGTCTCAGGAAGTGATAGGCCGCTGATGTTGCTGGTTACAGCCGCTGTCTGCGCTGACGGGGTCGGGGACCTTGTGCGTTCTGAGATGCTGCCTCAGCTCCCAACAGTTTTTAGTCCATGAAGTGTTCCTTCCTCTGTAGATAAGCCCAGAGAATAATTAAGTGGCCTACACAGAGTAGAGGCCGTAACGTGAACTCCTTGGCAAAAGAGCTCAGGGGCAGCACCCAGGCCCTGAGTTCAAGCTTTATGACCTATAAAATTAATTAATTAACTAATTAATTGATTGACCACTGGTGATACTGATGCGGACATTTCTCATGCCATGTGAATGACGTGGTCCAAGAGATCCAGACCTTAAAAATCTCACTACCATCAAGGCGCCTGGCCTTGCTGCCATAATCGTACTTCTTTTGCCTAAGAAGGATATTCCGAAAGGTGAAATTAGAAGGTCACCAGCAAGATATGAAGGTCACTACCAGCCAGGGGCTGGTGGCTCACACCTGTAACCCTAGCTACTCGAGAGGATCTCAGTTCCAAAGCCAGCCTGGGCAGGAATGTCCATGAGGCCCTTATCTCCAATGAACCACCAGAAAACTGAAAGCACAGCTATGGCCCAAAGTGGTTGAGTGCTAGTCTTGAGCAAAAGAGCTCAGGGACAGCACCCAGGCCCAAGTTCAAACCCCAACACCAGAAAAAGGAAGGAAGGAAGGAAGGAAGGAAGGAAGGAAGGAAGGAAGGAAGGAAGGAAGGAAGGAAGGAAGGAAGGAAGGAAGTTGCCACCTCTACAGGACCTATAGTGAGGTTATGATACTGTTTTTGACTCACATTTAGCTCAGCTCCTACCGTGGATTATTCAAGAGGAAGGCCAAGAATCCGTGGGTACATGGATAATAGGTGAAGATCCCCTCTCCCCTCCCCTGCTCCAAGGCAACAGAAGCAAAATGATTCCCCACAGCTGGCCATCATGGATCCATTAGCCAGCCTGCTTTGGAATTCAGAGGCTGCGTGGGCTCCTAGAAGGGGAAAGATGGCAGGATCCACTGGCCTCCTGGGTCTTAGGCACTCGCGGACTCCTACTGGTCCAGCTTGGAGATTCTGACCAGGTCCAATGCTCATAGGCTGGCTGCTTAGGCTGGGGAAGCACTAAGGGACTAGACTGTATGGGGGTTTCCAGTCTTGGAGCAGCTGGACAGGTCACACACCAGACCTCTTTCACCTACAGTGGTGTCCAGTGTGTATAGAAATGGGCTCAAGGCCCAAGGGTAACCATTCACGCCACACCCGTCCTCAGAGGTTTCCCCAGCCCCTTCCAACAGGGGAACTCGGTAAAATCCACCAAGGCATGGGTTGGGGTGGGGGGTAATCAAGGAGGTGGAAAGAGGCCTGGATACGTTCTCTCTGCTTCCACCTTCCCAGCAGGCCTGAGTACGCATGGAGTCGGTGTGAGTGGAAGCTAGGAAGCTGAGGAACCGTGGCGATCAGAGATGGGACTGGGAGTCACCCGTGGAGCCGAGCGTACTGCTCAGATTCCTCCTGCAGAGTGCACAGGTGTTGAGCGGGGTGGTGGGCAGAAAGAGTGCGTCTCAGTATGTGCTGTGCTGCTATGACAAAAACGCCGCAGACGAGGTCATGTGTAACGAAAAGAAATGTGGTCTCTCAGAATTCTGGAGGATGGAGGTTCCCTTTGCATCCAGCATTTGGCAAGAGCCTTGCAAGCTACGGCATCCTCTGTTGGGAAGAAAAAGAGTAAGAAAATAAATAGTGGAACATGCAACCTAGCTCCCCCCCCCCCCCCCCCGCCATCTTTGTATCACTGTCACCAATCCATGACCCTCCTTCTCGACCTCCTGCTGGACCCTTTGACCCCTCATGGTTGTACTGGGGGCTGAGTGCGTTCTAGAGGATGCATGCAAGCTATAGCAGGTGTGTTTGGTTTTCAGCTGCACCCCATAGGAAAGAGACGTAGAAGTCACTATTGCTAACTAGGTCATCAGCTAGTATTCGGCATTTCAACTTTTATCTTTGTGGAAACAGGGCATTTAGGGCCTGCAAGATTTCCCGTGGCTATCTGTTTAGTTTGACCAAATTCATCTCCATCTTGTCTCACTGACAAACTCCTTAGATACTCCTCTTGCTTGAGACAGTTGTATGTAGTGATGGGACCAGATTTTTCTAAAGAGAGAGTCATGCAATTCGGGCAAAGAAAGATCTAGGGTTAGATATAGGCCACATGAAGTGGCTTGTATTTAAGATGCATAGCCAGGATTAGTTCCCTGGTACTTGCCCTGTTTAATATACACACACTTGTTTGTTTGTTCAGTTGGTTTGCTGGCTGGCTGGTTTTTGTGTGGTCCCAAGGCTTGAACTCAGGGTCTTGGGCCCTGACTCTTGAACTTTTCTTTGCGCCCAAGGCTAATGCTCTACACTCAAGCCACAGAAGGACTTCTGGCTTTCTTTGAGGTTACTTGAAGAGTTTCATGGACTTTCCTTCTTGGACTGACTTTAAACGGTGATCCTCAGATCTCAGCCTCCTAAGTAGCTAGGATTACAGGCATGGGCCACTAGTTCCTGGCAGGGCCTGGCACTTTTGCTTAGCTTCTTTACTTAAGGTTGGCACTGTATCATGTGAGCCACAGCTCTACACATTGGGATGGAAAGACTTCTTAAGCATGACTGGCCTGTTGTGCTTACTGTGTTTGCTGGGCAGTGGCATAAGCCAGGCCCATGGCTTTCTATGCTTGTGATGGATAGGGTCTCTAAAAGAGCTCACTTCACCTTGGTTGCTATGTGATGATGCCTAACCAATCAGAAAACTTCAGCTTTTCAACCAGAGGGATGCATCTGGTTTCTGGCCTTACCCAAGGTTTCCCAGGAAGCAGGTCTTTGTGGCTCCCACGGCCATGATTGATGGAACCCAGCAGAGAAGGCAGAGACAGAGCCTCTGTGACTTCCACCCTAGAACCTTCCCCTCTCAATCGCACACCTCCTCTCAGCCCCAAGCCGGTGTGGATGAGCTGCGTGGGCCCACGCTGGATGCCGGGCACGTGGAGTGTAGACACACTCAGGCAATGTCTGTGTTGAAAACCAATTTAGATCCCAATGCCTCCCCTGGAAAGAGGAAATGTGGCTGAATGGCACATAATAGGACATGGCTCCAGCATCATGAAGTTTATGGCCATCCATGCTGTTTATCTTCATTACAATTTAGGGAAAGGAAATGCAGGGCCATTCAGTAACAGTACATTTTGGGGGGAGGGGCAGGTGACATACATTTTTGTCCAGCCGATTCTCTCCCTGATTGGAGTGGTCAAATTGGTTTAAATTTGATAGGACCTCCCCCTACCCCCCCCCCCCCGCCCCCGTACATGCGCGCGCGCACACACACACACACACACACACACACACACAATCATCTGTCCTTGAAATTGTAACTCCATCCGAACGCTCATCAAGGCGGCTGAGGGATCCCACAGCTGGCTCATGGTTTCAGGAAATGCAAGCTCAATCTCATTATCAGACGGAGAAGCAATCAATGCCTGTGGCTCCTTTGGATCAGAGCTAGGGTGGCAATACAAATGTGTCTCTTAGGGAAGTTTCTGTGAGCTGAGCCTTGGGGAAAGGGGGCAGCTCTTTCTCCGAATGCCTCTGACAAAAGAACCAAATGGAAACGAATGCAAGCATATTTTCCAGAGGTAATTAATTTTCTTTTGATGTAAGGCGAATGTATGCAAATGACCAACCACAGGAGGTGTGTCATGAAAACTGCCTGATCTGCGGTGTCCTTCTGATTGGCCCTTGCTTCCCGCGGCTGACAATGAGTGGATCCCCTTCCCAGGACCTTTGCCGACAGTGTTCCTCTTCATGGCATGTGTCTTGTGCTCTGCCCCCTCGTGCCAGCCTTCCACACCCACCCTCTTCACACCTCATGGTATAGGGCTTCCAGCATTCTCTCTAGGAAGGCTTTGCTTCCAGCCCTATCCTTTCCAACAGATGCTTCCCATTTTAACACTTCCCACTTATCGGTGGGGACGAAAACGAACACCATCATTATGGAAAACAGCATGGAGATTCCCCGAAGAATTACACATTCAACTCCCCTCCACCTAAATGATCACCATAGAGGACAGCATACAGAATCAGGTGCACACACGCATAAGCATTTGAGTAAAGTGTATGAAGGTGCATGAAGGGGAGGGTTACAATGGCCTAACTCTTTCGAATAACCAACCTGTCAAACAAAACAATACAATCAATAACAAAATAAAATTTAAAAAATAACAAAATAAACACCAGGAAGCTGCAACATGTGTTGTCCAGAGTGGGTGAGGTCAAGGGGAGGGAGGCAGAATGATGGAGCCAGGGAGGATGGGAGAATACAGTCATAACAGCCAACGTGTGCTTGTGAAAATGGAACCAGGTAAATTGAGGAGAAGGTGGGTTGGGAGAGATGAGATGGGGAGAATGATGAATAGGGGGACATTGCTCAAGATGCATTACCTGATTTAGGAAATGGTAAGCCCTCTGTACAATACCTTATTATTATTATTATTATTATATATTTAAAAATAAAAAGGTGCATTATACTCACACATTGACACGCTGAATTGAAACTTCTTTGTACAACTCCTTAAAGATCATAATAAAAAAATAAGTTAGGAAAAAAAAAAAGATGAATGAGTGTATGATCTAGCCATCCTTCTAGTAGCATCTGTCCAAAGAAAGAAAGTTTGAGGACCCTCCACCATTCCTGTGTGTATCGCCACAAGAGCTAAGACTTGGAATCCAGCTAAGTATCCATAAATGAATTCATAAAGGAAATCATATATAATTTAATTTTGATTTTTTTTTCTTTTTCTCTTTTTTTATGGTGCCAATCCTGGAGGCTTGAACTCAGGGCCTGGGCACTGTCCCTGAGATTTTTTTTTTAACTCAAGGCTAGTGCTCTACCACTTGAGCTACAGCTCTATTTCTGGTTTTTTGGTGGTTAATTTATAGATAGGAGTCTCGTGGACTTTCCTGCCCAGGCTGGCCTCGGAACAGTATCCTCAGGTCTCAGCCTGCTGAGTCGCTGGTGCTCGGCCAGTTTTCACTTTTGCAGCGGCACGGATGGATATGAAGGACAACTGAAGTGAATTAAGTCAGATGTAGAGTGGCAGCGGCTACGACCTCCCTCTCATGGGGAAGATTAATAAGTCGATCCTGTCTGTGGTAGAGAGAAGAACGTTTTCCTATGGCTTGCGGAGGATGTGAGGGGAGAAGAGGTGGAGAAAGAAGAAAAGGGGGAAATCTGAGGTGCCCAAAACATGCCATGATGTCACTGCCAAAACATGCCAAGCGCCATGATGTCACTGCTAAAACACGACAAACACCAGGATGTCACTGCCTCCGTCACATAAGAAGGAAACAGGAATAAACACCACCAGAACTTAAGAAAGTCTGTGGTGTCATTATTTCCAGATGACACCCTATCATATCTTGAACAAATAATGTACGTGACTGAAATACCAAGGATTAATCAGAGTTTTGAAGTGGGCTTGGTAGAAAATAAAAAGGTGTTCACAGCTTCCATTTGTGTTACAAACGTCTGTGAAAACACATTAAGTGAGTAACACTGCTTAACCCTAAAATATGAACGGCACACCTAGATAGTTTTAGCACATTTTTTATATTAAGGATATTATATATATATATGTATAGATGTATAAATCCCTGTGTGTAAATATGTGTATATATATCCTTTATATATGAATGTATAGGTTTATATACCTATGTATAGGTTCATATAAACCTATATGAGTCTCTCTATGTGTATATATATATATATATATATATATATATATATACATATACATATACATATATACACATAAGTGTGTATGTTTCTATGTGTATGTCTTGTGTGTGTCTCTGTTAAATCAGCAGTAGAGGTTATCAAGCTCTTTGATCACTGTGGATCACTTGGAAGGCTACTTGGGAGATTGTGGTTCAAATCCAGCCTAAGCAAATCAAGTCCACGAGACTCTATCTCAGCCAATGGCTGCAGGCAGTGACATACACTCATCATCCAGGTGACATGGAACTGGAAGATCATAATCCAGGTTGGCCTAGGCATCAAGAAAGACCCTGTCTTGCAAGCAACCCAGCCAAAAAGGGCTACTGGATGGATCAAGTGGTACAGTGCCTGCCTAGCAAGTGGGAAGTCTTAAATTCAAACCCCAGTACCACTAAAATCAATAAACCCATTGACAGAGTAAGAATCTGCCACGTAAGAGGTAAGAACAGACTGCACGACATCCAGTAGATGCTACAGTGTCCTTCCTCTGCATCCTTCCAGTGGCAAATCTGTTAGTGACGCTCTTCCCTGAGTATCGGTGGCATTTGCATTGGAAAATTAACATTTTTCCCCATAGCTGCAGGAAAATTATGACGATACATGGACACGGACAAGAAAATCCTCCATTTACTAAAGCAGACTTTGCTTTTCTTGCCTAAAACAAAAATAAATTTGGACAGCCTTCTATGGCATCTTTTAAAATCAATGTGATCTCTTGCCAGTAAATGTTTCTCAAAGTAGGTCAGATGCAACTGACAAGGAGCTGCTATTTAACTCTCCCCATGCATAACAAATAGCACTCTTCCCAGTGTTGAATATAATTCTCCTCTAAAAGGCTGCAGCCTCTTGACGTTTTTGCAGGCTGAAAAAGGATAGAATCTTAGGGGGACGCTGGAGGCTGCCCCCGGAGGGTCAATCAGGGCAACTGAGGCAGAGCTGATGCTCAGCGAACATCTTCATTTCCCCCTGTAAGGAGCCAAGACTGGGAATCACGCAAGGGGTTCTCCTGAAAGAGATGATGGAAGGAACTTTTCAATGTAGCATCTTTAAACTGTATTTTCATTATCTGTATGTGGTGGTACAAAGGGGCTACCATTCAATGTGTCCGTTGAGGGGTACCATGCATCTTGATCAATGTCACCCCACCCATCATTTGCCACCATCTTTCCCAACCCCCCCCCCCCATTCCTTCAGTTTTCTTGGTTCCATGTTCATATGTGCATATTGAATATCATGACTTCATTCTCCTGCTCTTTCTCTCTCCTCTCCCGTTACCTCGCTTTTCCGACACCTCAAATTCCAGAATGAACTCAGGGCCTGGGCATTACCTCTGAGATTTTTTGCTCAAAGCTAGCACTGTACCCCTACAGCTCCACTTCTAGTTTTTGGGCAATTGGAGATAGTCTGGAGGACTTTCCTGCCAAGGCTGCTTTGAAGCGAGATTCTTGAGTAGCTCGGATTACAGATGTGAGCCACCATTGCCTGGCTTGAAGTGATTTTAATTTAATGTCATCTATCCGCATCCATTTGTTAGTGGTGTGTCTACTTAAAAATAAAAGTTCTACTCTGTTATTTAGCTTGCAGTTCTACTTTGTGTGTGTGTGTGTGTCTGTGTGTCTGTGTCTGTGTGTCTATATGGTGTGGTATTCTGGGACTAAGACTTAAAACCAGGACCAGACTTAAATTTTTAACTCAAGTTTAGTGTTCTACTACTTGAGCCACAGCTCCATTTCTGCCTTTTTTTTCTGATTAATTGGAGAGAAGAGTCTCACAAACTTTCCTGCCTGGGCTGGCTTTGAACTCCAATAATCTGGTCTTAGTCTGAATAGCTAGGATTACCAGAGTGAGCCACCAGCACCCAACGCAGCCATACTTAAAGGAGGGGTAAATGCTTAATTCTTTCCCTTTACTCATCAAATTTCAGTGGCACCCGTTGGTGTACCTTCCAGATCCTTCTCTTCTTGGCACTGAGCTCAGTGTTCCTTATCTAACCAGTCTATGATCCATTGTTACTTCTTCCTTTGCTAACTGCTCATAGCTTTCAATTATTTCTTTTTTTGTACTGAACTTCTTATCTTTTTTCTCACATTTAAGACTCATAGGTCAGTGTTATTGGCCTTTTATCCGTGCTAAGTATTTTCCCTCAATTATTATTTATCCTTTTTAATTTACTTGTTGGGTATATTTTGATGCATTACTTTTATGCACATAAAAGTTCCTTTGTTACTTCATTCCTTTGTTCCTTTTTTATCTTCCTTCTTTTCTTCCTCTTCCTTCTCTTCTTCCTTCTCCTCTTCTTCCTCTTCCTCCTCTCTCCCTCTCCTTCTCCTCTTCCTTCTCTTCCTTCTTCTTCTTCTTCTCTTCCTTCTCCTCCTACTTCTCCTCCTCCTTCTCTTCTTCTGTGGCACTAGGGTTTGAATTCAGGGCTTTGTGTTTGCCAGGCAATCACTCTGAACACTTAAATGTATGCTTCTCTTATAGCTTTAATGCCTCCCACATACCTGGACTGACAGGCACACTTTACAGACCCAGTTACAGATTGAGTTGAGCACCTCCCTACTTCTGCATCCTGATTGGCTGGGATTACAAGCATGAATTAGTTTTGGCTCACATGACAATGGGGAGGAGGGGCAGGCTCATACCTACAATCCTAACTACTTGGGAGGTTAAGATCTGAGGATCAAGGTTCAAAGCCAGCCTGGAAATAAAGTCCATGAGACTCTTATCTCCAACTAACTACCAGAAAACCCCAAGTGGCGTTATAACTCAAAGTGAGAGAATACTAGTCTTGAGCGGAAAAAGCTCAGGGATGCACACCCAGGTACTGAGTTCAATCCCCACAACTGACCAAAAAAATAAGCTAAAAACAAAAACAAGTTTTTGGCTTTTAAGAATTCTATTTACCTAGCCGAGCGCTGGTGGCTAATGCCTGTAATCCTAGCTACTCAGGAGGCTGAGATCTGAGGATCGCGGTTCAAAGCCAGCCCAGGCAGGAGAGACCGTGAGACTCCTATGTCCAATAAACCACCAGAAAACTGGAAGTGGCGCTGTAGCTCAAGTGGTAGAGCACTTGCCTTGAGCTGAAGAGCTGAGGGACAGTGCCCAGGCCCAGAGTTCAAGCCCCACGGCCGACAAAAAAAAAAAAAAATTCTATTTACCTACCTATTTATCTCCTATCTATCATTCATCGGTGCCATTCATTTCAGCAGTATTCATTAAATTTTAGCTTTCATTTCACTGCAAATGTTACCAAACTTTTCACCGCGGTCTGGGGATGTATTTCCATTGGGTTATATTCATGAAATCTCTACTCTTGTGTTCCTGCATAAATCCTGTTAATTCTTAATGTATTGAAAACACCTTGCTGGTAGATCCTATTAATTAACATTGGATGTGAAGTTTTATGCCAACATTTGCAAGTGAGATTGCTCTCCTGTGCATTTCTTGTCAGCTTAGGCATCTTAGGTATGCTCACTATGTAAAAATATAATCAGGTATCCTCCTCCACTTTCCACTCTTTGGACGGATTGAAACACCACTGACAGGATCCAATTATCAAGGTTTGGAACAATTCCCTGCCTGCCTACCTGGGCCTGGTGCTTTCTCTGATGCGCTCCCTTTGAAACCACCTTCTGTTTCTTTCTTCTTTAAGATCTAAGTTGTTCTGAAAGACAAGTCAGAAGAAACATAAACAAGATTTATCAGGTTTCCTGAATAATCTATGGGTATGGTTAAGATCATGACTTTCCAGGGGTACTTTACTGGATTAACAAAATATATTATCTCTAAGTCATTGTACAAAGGAGTTGCCATTTAACAAAGTAGCTTATGTAACACAATGCATCTCGATCAAGGCACCCCTCAACCCCCTCTCCCATCCCTCTCAAACCATCCTTTCTCTCACTTTTCTTCATTTTGTAGGATATACATTGAGTTCTTTGTCAAAAAAAATGATTGTTATTATATGGTAATCCACAGAGGGGTTACAGTTACAAAAGTCCGGTAGAGAGAACATTTCCTTTTGGACAGTGTCACCCCTTCCCTTCGCTCTGTCCCAGTACAATGAATTCTTGACTTGATTCTCCCCTTTCTTCTTTTCATCCCTCTATCTTTCTCCCCTGGACCTTACCCCAACCCTTTCAAGCACTCATTTCCTGATGTTTGTTTTGCTGAACTATGATTTTTGCGTTCCTAAGGAATTATACTGTTTGAGATCTCCCTTGGATCTACCACATTTCAGTTAATATATTGGTGTACCTTTGCATACCACCCAATGTATTTACTTATATGTTTATAAACTTATTTACTTATATGTTTATAAAACATATACAGGAGGTAAACAGGCAACTGTCTCTCTGGGCTTGATGTATTTCACTTAACATATTTTCCCAGGTTCCTGTCATGTCTTTGCAAGTGATACAATATCATTCTTTCTAATGGATGAATAAAATTCCATTGTGTATGCATATCTCATTTTATTGATCCATTCATCCATTGAGGGGCATCTGGATTGATTCCATACTTGGGCTGGGGTAAATGGTGCTGCAGTGGACATGGTTGTATTGTTGGCTTTACTGTATACTTGTCAGTAATCATTTGGATAAATGCTCAGGAGTGGAATTGCTAAGTCATACAGTAGTACTATGTTTTTGAGAAACCTCCATATTGCTTTCCAGAATGGTTGAACAAGTTTACATTCCCACCAAGAGTGTATTAGGGTTCAAGACTAGTGCTCTACCATACCTCCACTTCCAAATTTTTGGTGCTTAATTGGAGGCAAGAATGTTAAGGGAAATGAACCCCAAGATAAGGACACAAATGGTTTTTTCTTTCTTGCTACTGCTTTTAACCTATTTATAAGGTACCACACGATTTTTTTGTTGCTTTGTATGTCCCTCCCCCACAGTATAACCCCTGTTTTCACTGTATTTGATATTGGTATGATTTGGGGAGAGGAAGGGAAAAAAATGTTTAAACAGGGATATAGGTTGACCCATTGCAACAATGAGATGTACAAGATTCTATGTTGAAAAATGAACTTTACAATTTAGGTGGGGGGAGGGGAGTTGGGGGGGAGTGCAGTTGTGAAGATGGGTGAGAAGGGATGGTAGGGAAAAAACAAAGGTGGAGACAACAATGCTTGATAAGAAATGTACTCATTACTTGCTCATGTAACTGTAACCCCTCCTCTGTACAGTATTCTCACAATAAAAAACTTATTTTAAAAATCACCTTATGGACTTTTCTGCCTGGGCTGGCTTCCAACTATGATTTTCAGATCTCAGCCTCCTGAGTAGCTAGGATTAAGAACATGAGTCATTGTTGTCCAGCTTAGAAAATGCTTTCTGACAATGGGCTTCTTTGTGGTAGGAGCCAGGGAATGCACCTGAAGAGCAGGTACTGCTGCCACAGATGCCTCTAAGAGCCAATTTCAGCTCAGCCACCACATTGTGGGGACAGAACAGAAGGTGGGAGAAACTAGCATGTCCTTTGCTATGATAAACTGTAGTGACAGAAAAGCTGAGATCTGAGGATCTTGGTTCAAATCCAGACAAGATACACAAATTCAAGAGACTCTTATCACCACTTGACTTGTAAAAAGCTGGAAGTGGAGGTGTGACTCAAACAGTAGAGCACAAGCATTGTTCCTCAATGCTGACCATAATTTCAGAGAGCAATACACAATCATGAAACAAGAGACATTCATGTGCTGTATTTCAGTCTCTGAACAACAGACTTCAGTCCACAATGTTAAACAGAAAAGAGAGACATAAACCATAAAGGAGATTGTCTTTAAGACAAATTGATGCAAATGGCTAATCATCAATGTTACCAATTATCACTTTATTAATGTTTGCTTAAGTGTATATACATCCATATGTCTCAAAATTATGAATGCAGTTCTTCCCTCCAGAGTTATGACTTCAGCATCTTCATGAATTGGTATAGAGTTAATAATGCCAATGCTGTTAAAGTACTGGGTGACAGTCTGGGACCTAGAACTATTCTTGGAAGTGAAGCATGCCTTGTGGGGCAGACTCCCTGCAGAGGTTAGAGATAGGATCTTTTTTTTTCTTTTTATTTACTTATTTTTTATTGTGAAAATACTGTACAGAGGGGTTTCAATTACATGGGCAAGATAATGAGTACATTTCTTATCAAGCATTGTAGCCTCCTCCTTTGTTTCCCCTTCCCATCCCTTCCCATCCTCTCTACCCCCCACCCAACCCTCCCCCCCCCACCAAAGTTTTAAAGTTTGTTTTCAACATAATGACTTGTACTTCTCATTGTTGCAATGGCTCCACCTGTATCCCTATTTAAAAAAAAACGAGAGATAGGATCTTACAGAGAGCAAATACACTAGATCAGTCTTTTGACCAGGTCAGAGAGCCCCCTAGCACAGTAGTGTTTTCCAAGAATAATTCTGGAGTATCCAGGAATAGAAATGGAGTCAGGGAAGAAGCTATTTGACCACTATGTGGCTCAAGGTCAGGGGGCCACTAATCAGGAACAGCCCTAGTACGACAGGACAGAACAACTGCTCATGATGTCCCAGCTCTAGTCAGGTCACCAATACTGGCCCTCAGGCAAGGAAAGCACCAAGATTTTGCTTCCTAAAGTAATTCCTGAGAACTGATCTGAAAGAGTTCCAAATATGCTCATGGACACTAGAGACTGACATCAAACTTGAGCTAGTTTTCTGTTGACGTTACAAAACAACGGAGGCTGGGTCATTCACCAAGGAATCTGTTCAACTCCTAGTTCTGCAGGAATCAAGAGCATTCTTTCCCATTTGTTTGGCTCTGGTTTCTGGTTCCAGGATGCTTCTGGTCACGGTGGGAAATCAAGACAGAGGGAATGGGAGCAGAATAAATATGTATGAGAGAGAGGTGTGGGTGAGAGGGAGAGGGAGAGAGAGAGGATGATCCCTTGGATAGCACTCTACTTTGTAGTAACTAATTAGTCCCTGGAGAATGAATTCACTATCATATGATAGGATCCAGTCTTAAGAAAATTAACCACGATCTCAATAAAGACATTACTGTTATCAGTGGTTGCCCCCATGACTTCCGTGAGGCTCTGCTGGGGACGAGGCTCCCTTCATGTGCAATCTGTAGGGTCTAATCATTTGTCAATCACAGCAGATACAAAGTATCAGTGAGCCCTTGGATCCTGCAGTGATTATCTTATTAAACTCATCATTCCTGAGATGGTCATGCATTCAGTTCTGTGTGTGTGTGTAAGGTACAGAGGGAGGGTAAAATGAGTGTGGAAGAATTGATTTGATTTGTATGGAAAGTATTCTGTGGAGGTGGGGGATGGGGAGAGTATCCACTGACACCCTGACAAACACCTATACTCTTGGAAGGATGATGGAAGCTAGCTCTTCAAAGTTAAAGAGTAGAGACAATGGTCTCTCTATTCACCACATCCTAGGTTCCATGGACAGGCTTGTAAGTGAGCAAGGAAGGCCTTGCTGATGGTGAAGGTTGGTGCAGGCCTTGATGGCATCTGTCCTTTCTCTATGCCTCTACAGGCAAAGTGGGAGAACACATGTGGCCTAAAACTTTAACTCCTAATAACTAGCCAGACTTCAGGGTTTCATTTTAGGTTTTTTTGAATGATTTATAAAAACCTGTACTTCTGAGCATTAATATTTGCTTCTTCTTCGTGTTTTTAGATGGCTATCCCAAAGAAGAAATGATTTATAGATGGAGAAAAAATTCAGTGGAGGCCGCGGATCAGAAATCATGGCGGCTTTACCAGTTTGACTTCATGGGCCTCAGAAACACCACAGAGATTGTGACCACATCAGCAGGTAGGGGAACCTCGAGGGGTACAGCCCAGAGCGGATGTTTGAGCTTCCCTCCCTAAGCCTAAGGAGAAGTTTCTATTTGTCTGTCTGTCTATCTATCTATCAAGAAATATTTTTTAAATGTGTTGGTTGGAATAAGAGATGGGTAATTAGAATTGATTTGTATTTTTCAATCAAATTTATGTTTGTATTATGACTAGCAACCTAGCTGGGATTACTGACCATATTTTTATATGTTTACTACTGGTGAGAGTTATGTAACTTTCCCTATGCAAATTAAGAGCCAAATATTACTGAGAATTCACAAAAGGAGCTCGTGTGAAATGTCTTTTGAATTTTAATTTCCTAGAATTTTCCTTTTGTAATTCTAAACTTTATCTTAAATTTTGAATTTCTTTTCCAGTAGACTACACATGATCCAAATAATTACCTACTAATTATATTTCTGTTAGATGATCATTTGTGCATAATAAAAGCATGCAACTAGATGAAAAGCAAAACTTTTCCAATTAATATATTTGAATATCTTTTTAAATTTTTTTTTGCTTTGTCTTCATGTGCTTCTTTTTGTTTTCAGTATTTACTTATTCTGAGGCCCACTGTATTTTAACTGATTTTCTTCTGGCAGGGTGTGGGGTCAGATGGTGTTTCAAGCCAGGATTTGTATAGCTCTTACTCTTTGTTAGTATGAATATCATTGACTCCTTACAGCTTATAATAATAACTAGAGTAGGACATCAGTTTTTATAGTTAATTTTAATGTGTTTAATTGCAAAATTGCATGAGAAAGACATTTGCACATCAAGAAGAGCCCCAAGCCAGGCACTGGTGGCTCACATCTGTAATCCTAGCTACTCAGGAGGCTGAGATCTGAAGATCACAGTTTGAAGCCAGCCTGGGTAGGAAATTCTGTGAGTCTCTTATTTCTAATTTAACCAGCAAAAAGAAAGCTGAAGGTGGAGATGTGGCTTAAGTGGTAGCGCACCAGCCTTGAACAAAAAAGTAAAGGGACAGCACCCAGGCCCAAGTACTGGCACCAGACACCAGGAAGGAGAGGCCAAGAAAGGCTACATTAAAAAGAAAAAAGGTGGATTTCCTCTGAGTTTGTCAGTGGCAAAACTGAGAACTTGGATCTGTGTTTAAATATTAAACAGTAATAGGATGAGGAGAATGGAGTATTGGAACTTATTTAAATGAACTCACAGAGGGAAAGATCTTCCCAATTCAGACCCACCTGCATTAATAACACTATTTCTCTCTCTGAGAGGTTGGAAAGTACCATTAGTGTTTTAGGATGTAAGGCTAGAGGAAAAGGGTGACCTGCAGGAAGGGCTGTTCCAGTATTCATGTGCCAAGAGCAGGAGCCTCACTTCTCTTCCCAGGATTCTCCAAAAGCAAATGGCAAGCAAAAAAATAAAAATAAAAATGCAAAGGCAGATCAAACACACCTGGCTCTCTGCTCAAGGTTTTTGAGTTGAGTTGAAGGAAAACCTAGCTCAGGAAAGTAGCCAACAGACGGAATTATGGAACTGGGGATTAGGGAATTCTGCTGGTTGCTATTGTGGCCCATAAAGAAATCCTAATGAATCTAAGATCTTACTGTCTAAATGTTGGACAAACATAAATTTCCATACCATCTGTCCATTTGTGTAATTACCCAAACCTATCTTTTGGGTTTGTTGTTTTTGTTTGCTGGTTGTTGGTGGGGCTTAAACTCAGGGCCTGGGCAATGTCCCTGAGACTCTTTGTACTTAAGGCTGGTGCTCTACCACTTGAGCCACAGCGCCACTTCTGGAAAACCTATCTTTTGTATGATTATATTTGATGATAAATGTACTCATTACCTTGCCCATGTAATTGTAATCCCTCTGTATGGTATTTTCACAATAAAAAAAGAAGAAAAATAGCCAGTTTATATTTTCACAAAGTAATCTGTTCAGGTGCCCATACTGAGGCTTGAACTCAGGGCCACAGGTTCCTGATCAACTTTCTGGCTCAACACAGGTATTCTACTATTTGAGTCATGCTTCCAGGCTAACATATTGCTAATTAATTGGAAATTGAGTCTCAGGGAATTTTCTGCCTTGAACTGACTTCAAACTGCAGTCCTCCAGGTCTGAGCCTCCTCGTTAGGTATGAGCCTTGAGTGTTCCACAAATGAATCTATGTACTGCTATCCATCAATGAGCCTCTAAACACTACACAACTCTATTAAGGATAGCTGTCAATTGTTGGCTGTATGTAAACTAATAAATTGATTTGTTAATACTTGTATTTTTTTTGGTTGGTCATGGGGCCTGAACTCTGGATCTGAGCGCTGTCCTCAGCTCAAGGCTAGTGCTCTATCACTAGCAGCACAGCACCACTTCTGGTTTTCTGGTGGTTAACTGGAGATAAGAGTCTCACAGACTTTCCTGCCCGGGCTGGTTTTGAACCATGATCCTCAGATCTCAGCCACCTGAGTAGCTAGGATTACAGGTGAGCCACTGGCGCCTGGCCTGTATTTATTTTAAAAGGTTGAAAATGCAAATAATTCTTTGCGTTAGCTATGCATCATGGTAGCAAATACATGAGAAAATCAGTTTATAAAGAAACAAGGCTCACTGCTTCAGAGTTTGCTCCATGATCAATTGGCACTGTAATTTGGGGCTTGTGATAAGAGCATATATCTTGGTAGAAGGCACTCTCTTCATGCCTAGGAGGCAAAAGAGAGATAAAGAAAGGAGTATTCTCTTCCTGGGTATTCCCATCAATGACCTAAAGACCTCCCTCACCTGAGAAAGGTTTCACCACCTCCCAATAGAAGCACTCTGGAGAATAAAGTTTTCATACATGGGGCTTCAGGACACATTCCAGATCCAAACTGTAGCTCTCTTTCAGGTTCTTTAGAGGTTGGCATAAGATGAGCAAAGTGTCTAGTATCGGAAATTCCAGCTACTTCATAAGCATAAGTAGGGGGATGGCAGTTAGAGGCCTGCACTAGGCAAAAATGAGATGCTCTGTGAAAAAAAACAACTAAATTAATAATAGGTGGGTATGTGACCCAAGCAGTAGAACACTTGCCTAACAAGCAGATGGCCCTGAGTTTAAACCTCAGTAACACAACACAAAAGGAGGATGGGGAGAGAAGAAAAGGAGGAAGAGGGGAAGAGGAGAAGGAGGAAGAGCAGGAGGAAGAAGAAGAAGAAGAGGAGGAGGAGGAAGAGGAGGAGGCAGATGAAGAAGGGGAAGAAGAGGAGGAACAGAAGAAGGAGGAGGAGGAAGAGGAAGAGGAGGAAGAAGAGGAAGGAGAAGAGGAGGAAGAGGAGGAGAAGATGATTAGTCAGTATGAAAAGTTGTTTCTTTGAAATAAAATTCAATAAACTAGCCTTAAAAGCCATTTTCTCAAGAAACAAAGGAAAAGAAAATAAATCCCATACTTCAGACATTTTTCTCAGCTCTGAAACTATAAAGACAAGGAGAAAAGGGATAGCTAAAACTCAGTGTTGACAGCACCAAGATCATTGCTCAGCTCAAACAGGAAGAGGGGCTTTCCTGAGCACTCTGAGCTGTCAGGAAGAACCCAGAAGTGTTATCTTTGAGTGAGTGAGAAATACACAGAAAACAAAATCTCATCAAGGTGCAGCTCAGCCTTGAGTGTCCCCCAGCTCCTGATTGTATTAAGGTGATTAACTCCAAATCCACCGTCCTGGAAAATAACAACAAAAGTTAATGAAAATTCTTTTCTTAACAAATGTATACACAAAAATGTGTGTTGTAGCCAAACAACTAAAACCCAAAGGAACACAAAAACAGTAGAGAGGAGGAAAAATACCCACAGGTGATTAAGATGTAGAAATTAGCCAACAAGGACTTCAGAATGTAACATTAAGAAAACAGCAGGGGATGATAATTAATGAAAGCGCAGATAATTTTAACAGAGAAGAGGAATTTATCAAAAGAAATAGGAAACATTAGAAATATTGAAAAGAAAATCCCACACCTTAATGAAAGGAAAAGGTATTACCATTTGATTTTGTCATCAATAAATACAAAAATACCAAATTTGCAGCCAGGCAGTGGTGGCTTATGCCTGTAATCCTAGTTACTCAGGAGGCTGAGATCTAAGGATCACAGTTCAAAGCAGCCCGAGCAGGAAGTGGCGCTGTAGTTCAAGTGGTCGAGAGCTAGCCTTGAGCTGAAGAGCTCAGGGACAGCGCCCAGGCCCAGAGTTCAAGCCCCAGGACTGACAAAAGAAAAAAAAGAAAGAAAGAAAATTGTAGGAAAAATATAAACAATAGACCAGACCAGAATAGGACATCCCACCGTCACATTATAATCCACACAGGATCAACTCAGACCAAGGAAAAGATCCTTAAAGCTGTCAAGGAGAAAAGGTTAATCACCTATAAAGGGAAACCAATTAGAATCACCTCAGATTTCTCAGCAGAGACAATCAAAGCAAGAAGAGCCTGGAATGATGTATGCCATGCCCTAAAAACAAACAACTATCAACCAAGAATACTGTACCCAGCTAAACTTTCCTTCATAACTGAAGGCCAAATAAAAACCTTCCATAGCAAAGAAAAATTGAAACAATACACCTCCACCAAACCAGCCCTACAAAAGATTCTTAAAGATGTCCTACACATAGAAAACCAACAAGACCGCAACAAAGGCCAAGAAACTGCACCCAAACTGAGAATCCAAGAACCATAGGAAGAACCCAGTTTTCGCAGCCCCCAAGAAGGTGGATAACATGGCAGGAACTCCCAAATACCTCTCAGTCCTATCTCTTAACGTTAACGGACTGAACTCTCCAATTAAGTGACATAGACTGTCTAGTTGGATTAAAAAACAAGACCCTTCTATCTGCTGCCTGCAGGAGTCACATCTTGCCCATAAAAACAAACACATTTTCAATGTTAAAGGCTGGAACAAAATCTACCAAGCAAACGGCCCCCATAAACAGGCGGGAGTTGCAATCTTAATATCAGATAAAATAGACTTCAAATTAAAATTCGTGAGAAGAGATAAAGAAGGTCGCTACATACTAATTAAAGGATCTCTCCTTCAGGAGGATATTACAATTCTAAATATCTATTCGCCAAACAATGGAGCACCCAAATTTATCAAAGAAACACTACTTTCCCTCAAATCCCATATAGATCCAAAGACATTAATTGTTGGGGATTTTAACACACCACTCTCCCCACTAGATAGATCAACTCGGCAAAAACTCAACAGAGAAACCGCAGATCTAAACAGCTGCATAGATCAACTAGACTTAACAGACATCTACCGAACATTTCACCCAGCAGCATCAGAATACACGTTTTTCTCAGCAGCACATGGAACGTTTTCTAAAATAGACCACATTTTAGGCCACAAAGCAAACTTGTCTAAATTCAGAAACATTGAAGTTATACCTTGCATTCTCTCTGACCACAAGGGAATAAAATTAGAACTCAACACCAAAAGCCACCAAAGTCCGGTATCACATGGAGGCTGAACAACACACTGCTGAATCAAGAGTGGGTCATGGAAGAGATTAGAAAGGAAATTCAAATGTTCATGCTATTCAACAAAAATGAACACACAAATTACCAGCTCCTCTGGGACACAGCAAAGGCAGTACTCAGAGGCAAGTTTATAGCTCTGAGCTCCTACATCAACAAATTGGAGAGATCTGAAACTAGCAATTTAATGACACATCTAAACCTCCTTGAAAAAGAGCAGCAAGATAAACCCCAATCCAGTAGCCGGAAAGAAATAATCAAAATTAAATCAGAATTAAATGAATTAGAATCCAAAAAAACTATAGAAAGAATCAACAAAACAAAGAGTTGGTTCTTCGAAAAACTTAACAAAATTGACAGACCCTTAGCAAATCTTATCAGAAAAAGAAGAGAACACACCCAAATTAATAAACTGAGAGATGAGAATGGAAACATCACCACGGAAACAACCAAGATTCAGAACATTATAAGGGAATACTTCTCAAAACTTTATGCTAATAAGTTTGAGAACTTGACAGAAATGGACCTCTTCCTACCAAATATTGACATGCCAAAACTAAACCAAGATGAGTTAAACCAGCTTAACAGGCCCATATCAAGCATTGAAATAGAAACAGCAATAAGAGACCTCCCAGCTAAGAAAAGTCCAGGACCAGATGGTTTTACATCGGAATTTTACAAGGCCTTCAAAGCAGAGCTCACACCAATACTCCTCCAACTCTTCAATGAAATTGAAAGAGAAAGCTCACTACCGAACACATTCTATGAAGCCATCATAACCCTCATCCCAAAACCAGGCAGGGACTCATCAAAGAAAGAGAACTATAGACCCATTTCTTTGATGAACATTGATGCAAAACTTCTCAAAAAAATTTTGGCCAATCGACTTCAACAATTCATCCAAAAAATCATACACCACGATCAAACAGGATTCATTTCAGGGATGCAAAGCTGGTTCAATATACGCAAATCAATTAATATTATTCATCACATCAACAGGAGCAAGAATAAGAACCACATGGTTATCTCAATAGATGCAGAAAAAGCATTCGACAAGATCCAACACCCCTTTATGATGAAGGTTTTGGAAAAATTAGGAATCCATGGAACATTCCTCAATACAATAAAGGCTGTATATGACAAACCTACAGCCAGCATTATACTCAATGGTGAAAAACTAAAGCCATTTCCTCTTAACTCAGGAACAAGACAAGGATGCCCACTCTCTCCACTTCTCTTCAATCTAGTATTAGAATGCCTAGCTACAGCAATAAGACAAGATGCAGACATAAAGGGGATCCAAATAGGGAAAGAAGAAATAAAACTCTCCCTCTTTGCAGATGACATGATCTTGTATTTAAAGAATCCCATAGACTCCACTCCCAAATTACTCAAGCTGATTCAAAACTTTGGCAAAGTAGCAGGTTATAAAATTAACCCCCAAAAATCAACGGCTTTTCTGTATGCCAACAATGAGAAAAGTGTGGCTGAAGTTAGGAAAGCAACTCCATTTGTAATAGCCCCACAAAAAATAAAATACCTAGGAATTAACTTAACTAAAGAAGTGAAGGACCTATATGATGAAAACTTTAAAATCTTGAAAAAGGAAATCAACACAGAACTTAAAAAATGGCAAAACCTCCCACGCTCCTGGATTGGAAAGATTAGCATCGTGAAAATGGCAATACTTCCCAAGGCTATCTACAAATTCAACGCAATACCTATCCAAATTCCAACCTCATTCTTCAAGGAAATAGAAGAGGCAATCCAAAAATCCATATGGAACAATAAAAGACCCCGAATAGCAAAAACGCTCCTGAATGGAAAGAACATTGCTGGAGGAATATCAATACCAAACTTCAAACTACTATAAAGCCATAGTAATCAAAACAGCTTGGTATTGGCATAAGAACAGACCTCAGGACCAATGGAATAGAATTGAAAACCCAGAAATGAACCTACAGACCTATAGCCATCTAATCCTCGATAAGGGAGCTAAAACAATAGAATGGAAGAAAGACAACCTCTTCAGTAAATGGTGCTGGCAAAATTGGTTAACTACATGTAGAAAACTTAAGCTAGACCCTGCACCAGAATCAACTCCAAATGGATCAAAGACCTTGAACTCAAAGCAGACACTCTGAAAACATTACAGGATGGAATAGGAGAAACCCTAGGTCTCCTTGGCTCAGGCCGAAATTTTCTGAATAGAGACCCGGAAACACAACAAATCAAAGAAAGGTTGGACAAATGGGATTGCATAAAGTTGCAGAGCTTCTGCAGGGCAAATGACATAGCTAGCAAGATCAATAGAAAGCCCACGGATTGGGAGAAGATCTTTACTAGCCATACAACGGACAAGGGTCTCATATCTAAAATATACTTGGAACTCAAAAAATTAAACCCCCCAACAACCTCAAAGAAACAACTGCCCAATAAATAAGTGGGCGAAAGACTTAAAGAGAAACTTCTCTGAAGAAGAAAGAAGGATAGCCAATAGACACATGAAGAAATGTTCAACATCCCTAGCCATAAAAGAAATGCAAATCAAAACAACATTGAGATATCACCTCACTCCAGTTAGAATGGCAAAAATCAAGAACTCTAACAACAACAGATGCTGGAGGGGATGTGGACAGAAAGGAACCTTACTTCATTGTTGGTGGGAATGTAAACTTGTTCAACCACTTTGGAAAGCAGTATGGAGGTTCCTCAAAAGACTTCACATAGAGCTCCCCTATGACCCAGCAATCCCACTTTTGGGCATTTACCCTAATGTTTACAAACAAGACCACACTAAAGCTACCAGCACAACTATGTTTATTGCAGCATTATTTACCATAGCTAAGATATGGAACCAACCCAGATGCCCCTCAGTAGATGAATGGATCAAGAAAATGTGGTATATATACACAATGGAATTCTATGCCTCCATCAGAAAGAATGACATTGCCCCATTTGTTAGGAAATGGAAAAACTTGGAAAAAATTACATTAAGTGAAGTAAGCCAGGCCCAAAGAAACGTAGGTCCCATGGTTTCCCTTATTTGTAATATCTAGTATATGTATGAGTCAAGCGGAAAAGGTCAGATAATGTGATGTCAGGAAAATGAACCCTTAGATGTGTATTTTAATGTTTTTTTCTTTCATGCATGTGTTTCTAACACATTTATAAGATTATCTCTTTGTTGCTTTGTATGTCCCTCCCCCACAGTATAACCCCTGCTTTCACTATATTTGATGTCAGTATAACTTGTGGAGGAGATGGGGAAAAACCAGTTGTTTAAGGATACAGGTGGACCTGTTGCAACAATGAGAAGTACAAGTTGTCATGTCCAAAACGAACGGGGGTTGGTGCGGGGGGGGGGGGGGGGGCGGGGAGGGGGCGGGGGGGGGGGGAAGGAGAAGGCTTGGGATTAGGATTAGGGGGGGAGGGGGAGGCTGGGAAGGGATGTGAAGGGTAAACAAAGGAGGAGGCTGCAATGCTTGGTAAGAAATGTACGCATTATCCTGCCCATGTAACTGTAACTCCTCTGTACAGTATGTTCACAAATAAAATTAAATTAAATTTAAAAAAAAAAAGAAAAATATAAACAAAAACAAAGTTAAGACAGTAGTAAATTTGTAATTAGATTCTCAAAATAGATAGCATAGAGATTTAAATAATGGCAACATCTAAATTTTTTTAAAAAGCTTAAAATTATCCTAAATGTTGGGTGCCTGTGGCTCACACCTCCAATTCTAGCTACTGAGGAGGCTGAGATCTGATTTGGAAGCCAATCTGGGGGACCAAGTCCAGGAGACTTTTATCTCTAATTAACTGTCAAAAAAAACCCCAAACAAATGAAAAACAACAAACCAGAACTGGAGCTGTCTCAAATGGTAGAGAGTTAGCCTTGAAGAAAAAAAAAGGCTCAGGAACAGTGCTCAGGCTCACTCATACCTATATCCCTAGCTACTCAGGAGGGTGAGATCTGAGGATCAATGTTCAAGCCGGCCCGAGCAGGAAAGTCTGTGAGACTCTGATCTCCAATCAACCACCAGAAAACCAGAAGTGGCTCTGTGGGTCAAAGTGATAGAGCGCTAAACTTGAGCACAAAAATTCAGGGACAGTGATGCTCTGAGTTCAAGCCCCACAAACAACAAAACAACAAAAATAATAATAGACCAAGAAAATATTACACATACACACACACACACACATACACACACACACACACACACACACACACACACACACACACACACACACACACACACACACACACACACACACACACACACAACGGGACTCTACTCATCCATCAGAAAGAATGAAAAGAGATGGAAAGACTTGGAAAATATTACATTAAGTGAAGTAAGCCAGGCCTAGAGAAACCCAGGTTGCATGGTTTTTTCTCATTTTCAGTAGCTAGAATGTACCTCTAAGTCCACAAGTAAGCACACTGTCTAGTAAGCAAGGGGTTAGAATGGAATTAACTGAAGTGTCATAGAGTCTATGGAGAGCACAAATAGTATAACTCTTTTAAGAGACTAAGTCATAATCCAACAGAATTTAAGTAGCAGGAAATGGATACTTGCAAGAGCGGAGGGCGGGGCCGAGGGGAAGGGTAAAAAAAAATAAGGGGGGAGAAAGCAGGCAAGAATTCATTGTCTATACCACAGGACTGAGAAATACAAAGGAAGTGAGTTGAAGGGTGGTGAAGATGTGAAAGCCATGACACGGATCAAGATGCATTATATACATACACTGCTTTGTTAAATGGCAAAAAGTTCCACTAGATAACCCCAAATGAAGATCAGTAAGGGAAGGGGTGGCTTGGGAGAATGCTAGAAGGGTTGACGGATCAAGAGGCCCTGTCTTCATAAACGGCTATGTTGAATGACAGCTCCTCTACACCACTACTTAAAAATAATACAAGTATTCAGAAATACAGGCAAAATAATAATGTGTTCAGACTCAAAGAAAATGAGGGGAGGGGAGAGATTGATTCTGTGATCTCTGCAGGAAGTCTTCTCCCCTTCTCATGCTAAAGCCCTTAAGGGAGCTGCAAGCTAGACCATTTCTTTGCCACATGACCGTTGTTTCCCATATGAGTCTGAGCCTTAGGTCAGTCATCTAAAAGAATTTGAGCAGCACACCTGATCTTTTATCCTGGATGTAAAGCCATCAAGCAGTAAGTTTTGTGAAACAGGGACAGAAATATAGAGCACGGCTTTCAGTGGAGGGCCTGTTTGGAACAGCTCCGAGACATTGCAGAAGTGGTTTTGTATCAGAAGCAGACCTAACAAAGACTCTCCGGCGTGGAAGGATGAGATCAAGTCAGAAGCCTTGGGCTCAAAAATTAATTGAGCGGGTCTTTTTATTTTTCCTAGTGCCTATTTTCATTCACCAAGGCTCCCTTGGAGAGCTGCGCTGATACCATCAAAGCAAGGAGGATGAAATGCTGATCTTCCTGGCTATGGAAAAAGGCTACAAAGCCAGATGCACACATCTGGTAGTTTTCAAGTTGGTTCAAGCGTTTAGTTTAGCAGCTACTCGAAGTGATTCTCCAAACTCCAACAAAATTTCTGCCTATGAAGGGTTTTTTGGTTTTTTGGGTTTTTTGGGTTTTAAGGTATCAATGTCAGTATTCAATGTTCCAGTAAATACTTTCCCACAATGTCCAATGAAAAGGGTTAAGCTTTAACCCTGGAGCCAAACCAGCTTCATTTCAATACACCTGTACCACTTACCTGCTGTGTGACCTTGGGAAATGCCTGTGACCCATCTGTTCACTCTTCTCTACACAAAAAGGAAATTGCCTTAGCTTTTATATGGCTGATATGAGTTTAAGTGAACTAACATATGCCAAGTGCAGAATTTCCACCTATAAATAGAAATGCTCTGTTATTGTTGCTTTAATGTCCTTTCTGGGAGGAAGAGTTGAGGTATTTACATACTGGCTTTTCTGAGTAAACAGTCCATTAAATCAGCTACAAGACTTCTATTCATTGAAACATGTTTTACTAGGTAATTGTGATAAATTTTACATCTTAGATGCAAATAGAAATGCATGTATGGAATAGTTCAAGTAGAGGAAAGTCTATGAGTGAGACTTTTTGTCATATTTGTCGGAATGCGAGCTGGATAATAAATCAGTCTGGGTTTTAGAGTTATCATCCTAAAAATAGTGACGGTATCTTTGTTCACAAGATTGAGTGAAAAATCTTTCAAACCCACTGTGAATCACCCTCTGCCTCTTAATTCAGAGAGGAAATGTAGGGGAAAAAATCGCTGCCTGGCTAATGAACTGCTAAGAAATTTGAAATGCTGAGGGAGAAATCAGATCTGAATATATCTTCTCTTAAAAATCTTATGTAACCAACTACTTCTGCTATGAATCTAAGGAATGTATAGTAGTTAGTATAAGGTGACAATTATGTTTGTATACTATAGCATTTTATGGTCCTCATTTGGTTCTTGCTATTCACTTGGAGAGAGGTAGGACTCGTGCCATTATCTCTATTTATAGATGAAAAATTGAATCTGGCAAAGTATCAGACACAAAAGCTATACTCCTAATAAGTGTAACTACTGAGTTTAGTCTCTCACTTAAACCAGAGGTTTAACCATAATACTGCTGCTATACAGAGTTAATTTTGTTTCCTGTACCCAAGATTAAGTTTACAGTATATCTCATTTTCTCTAGTCCAGTATCCAATTGTGGCCTTTGAGCTTCCCTTTCTAATGTTTTTGTTGGCACGAATAAGGTCTGGTATCATTTTTCCCCACTGCAGATTTATATTACAGCAGTCATCCAATGAAAAGAAAGGTCTTAAATCTCTACTATGTTATAGGGAGTATGATGACTTCAAGTTATTGGTATAGTTCATGTGTGTGTGTGTGTGTATGGATGCACATACACACATGTATGCACCAGTATTGGGGCTTAAAATCATACCCTGGGTGCTGTTGCTTAGCTTTTTTGCAAGGCTGGTGTTCCATCACTTGAGCTACAACTCTACTTCCAGCTTTTTGCTGGTTAATTGGAGATAAAAGTCTCAGGGACTTTCCTGCCCAGGCTGGCACTGAATCACAATCCTCAGATTTCAGCTTCCTGGGGAGCTAGGATTCTAGGAATGAGTCACAAGGGCCTAGCTCTCATTTTAATAACTTGACTTTCCTCCAACTGTGTACATGTGCAAGGCTTGGTCCATAAGTAAGAGCTGTGGGCAGATGGCAGAACATTTTCAGGGTGGGGCCTAATGGCAGGTCTTTAGGTCACTAGAGGAAATTCCCTGAAAGGAATTCTGGACTCTTATCTCTTGATTCCTGACTATGGGGAGTCTCTAGCACAATTGTGCCATCTGTCAGAAAACCATCTGAGGAAAAGCTTCACTCTAATAAAAAACAAAAATCACGGGGATATTTAGAAATTTCTTCTGTCACCCACAGGGTTCTTATTTCAAATGTGTGGGATACATTAGTGATTTATAGACCTCTAAATTTTCTCCTTAGGACTCCTAATGATGCCAAAGTCACCATTATCCCCCTTTTCAAGAATTTCTTTTTAGCAATATCTTGTATGCTTTGTGTGCTTTTGCTTTTCAAATGCTCCCTATCAAGCTGTGTTGGGATAATCTATTGCTCTTTTATATCTAAGGCTTTTGTTTGACCATTAAGGAGATTTGGGCTTCGCCCAGAGATACAGCGTCTGGCTAGTCCATTTCTCAAGACTAATTAAGTTGCACTGGAATGAAACATCTTTTATGAAATATGAGCAAGCAAGCCCACAGTCCTAATGAGAACTTAAAAACAGATTTAACCAATAATTTAACATAGCTGCTCCCCGGGTCTTAGGTGTGGAATCAGGCAATTGCAATGCCTTTTCTTTCTTCTACAATAAAGTCATTCATAAACCAAGCACTCTGGTTCACGCCTGTAATTTCAGCTACTCAAGGAGGCTTCGGTCTGAGGATCTCAGTTCAAAGCCAGCCAAAGCAGATAAGTCCCAGAGACTTTTTATCTCCAATGAACTTGCAAAAAAAAAAAAAGCTGAAAGTCAAGGTGTGGCTCAAGTGATAGAGCACCAGCCTTGAGCAGAAAGACCAAGTATGGGCATAAAGCCCTGAGTTCCAGTTCTAAATAATAATAATAATGATAATGTCACAGATAAAAGGAATGTTACAAAAGACATGCTTTAGACTTGATATCAGTCTCATTTGAAACAGGTTTGAAGCAGGTGCCAGAAGACAACCCTCACAGCCATGGTGAATTCCTTCACTAGCCAATCAGCATTGCATTGTGGGGTGTCTGTTACATTTGCACAGGCCCTCCTACCTCCTACCTCCATTCAGACTTCTTTTTCCTTACACTTTTGTTTTTCTTTTAATTAAACAAGAAGACAGGATGTTTTCTAGGGAATGCATCTTCAAAACAATGACAGGTAGGCCTCAATGAAATGACAACTGTTCATTTTACAAAAACATTTGTTTTCCTGATGCAGAACAGCTATTTGTTGCAGACATATATTTATAGTGTTCTTTGTATGGATGAAAGACTTAGCCACAAAAACACACCTGTGCGCTTACGCGGTGTCTGTGCAGCAGGTGTCTTTGACTCCACACCTGCTATTCTTCTGTCATCCGGGTGATTCTGTATCTTCACAACCTGCTCCATAGTCACTGGGAAAAAGAGTAAATTCTATTGAATAAAACAAGAATGAATTCATCATTTTAAATCAAGAAAAATGCTCTACCTATTTCTATTTTATAGTTGGGTAGAAATAGTTATTATAAACTTGCCTAGGGCTGGGAAGGTGGCTCAGTGGTAGAGCGCTTGCCTTGCATGCATGAGGCCCTGGGTTCGATTCCTCAGCACCATATAAGCAAAAGGAAAAAAGCCGGAAGTGGCGCTGTGGCTCAAGTGGTAGAGCACTAGCCTTGAGCTGAAGAGCTGAGGGACAGCGCTCAGGCCCAGAGTTCAGGCCCCACGACCGGACCCCCCTCCCCCCCAAAAAATTGCCTATACCATTTCTTCCCCAGCTAGCTTCAAACCTCCATCCTCAGATCTCAGCCTCCTGAGTAGCTAGGATTATAGGCATGACTGATTTTCATACCCCGAACTTACTTCAGATTCCAAGGATAAATTCCACTTCTTCATTATGCACAATTACTTCAGCCTATTACCAAATTCTATTTGTTAGTATTTTAAGTTCTGGCATTCCTATTCCTAAGGGATATTCATCTGTAGTTTCTTTTCGTCTGGCTTTGATATTAGGGTAATTCTGGTTAGATACATTGAAAAAAAAGTAGGCCCCCTTTTCCTCTTTCCCCAAAGGGATTGTGTGAAATCCAAGTCAATTCTGCTTTAAAAACTTGGCAAAATTCTCTGAGAAATAAACTCAGACTGGATTTCTTTGTGGGGAAATTTTAAATTATGAATTCAATTTACTGAATGGCTATAGAGCTCTTTGTATGTTCTATTGCAGATTGAATTTTCTGTGCTACTTTGTGGTTTTGTAGAAATTGGTTTATTTCATCCCAATGGTCACACTTAGGTTCATAGTATTCCCTAATTATCCCTGCCAAGCCTGCGAAGTCTGCGGTTTCCTATTTTAGTTCTAATATTGATGCATTCTCTCTCTCTCTCTCTCTCTCTCTCTCTCTCTCTCTGTCCCATCCCTCTTTGTCTCTTAACAATCTTCCTAGTAATTGGTTAATTTTCTTGATTTTTCAAAGTAACATTTCTGTGTTCCTTTGAGATTTTCTAATTTGCTCCATGTATCAATCTTATTGATTTCTGTTTTGTTTTTTGTTTAGCCTTTTAAGCTTTATTCTGTTTATTAGCATATATTATTAATACAGGGGTGGAGTTTATTGTGACAGTTCCATACCTGAGTCTTTAATTTGCCTTTTTACTGTCTTTAAGTAGTTATACAAGGAGTTGTCAAGTAACAAAGGGGTTTATGAATACAATATATCTTGATGAGTGTCTCACCATTTGACATTGTCATTCATCCCTTCCCTACCCACCCCTTCCTTCACTCTTTATAATTTTGCAGTATATATCTATATATTATATTCTTGACTTCATTCTCCACTTTCTATTTTTTGAATTTCTGTTTTTATTTCCTTAATTGCTTGTGGTTTTCTTTTGCTCTCCTTCTCACATGTTTTAGAGTGGTATATTAGCTCTGTTAATTTCAGACATCTTCCCTTTTCAGATGTATGTTATTTTTGAGTATAGAGTTCTCCTAGATTTTAATATCTTTTTTTTTGGGGGGGGGGTGTCTGGTCGTGGGCCTGAAGTCTGGGCCTGGGCGCCGTCCCTCAGCTCTTCAGCTCAAGGCTAGCGCTCTACCACCTGAGCCACAGCGCCACTTCTGGCTTTTTTTTTTCTGCTTATGTGGTGCTGAGGTATCGAACCCAGGGCCTCATGCATGCAAGGCAAGCGCTCTACCACTGAGCCATCTTCCTAGCCCAGACCTGAATATCTTTTAAGTTAATTTAATATATAATTTATTTCCTTTGAGCCTTCCTCATGGATTATTTACAACTATTTGGAAACTTTTGAGTAATGGTTCTATGTTGATTCCTATTTTAATTTTTTTTTTTTTGAGTCCAGTCATGGGGCCTGAACTCTGGGCCTGGGCGCTGTCCCTCAGCTCTTCAGCTCAAGGCGAGCACGCTATCACTTGAGCCATAGCACCACTTCCAGCTTTTTTTTTTTTTTCTGCTTATGTGGTGCTAAGGAATCGAACCCAGGGCCTCATGCATACAAGGCAAGCACTCTACCACTGAGCCACCTTCCCAGCCCCAATTGATTCCTATTTTAATTCTATTGTAATTAAAGAACAATATAATTCCAATTGTTTTCAATTTGGCCAGGTTTATATCGTTCTGTATCGTTATTGTTGGTGGTGTGTGTATATGTGGTGTGTGTGGGGGGGGGGTATATGTATGTTTTTTTACAATATATGAGGCACACTTTCTCAATTAGGGCCTTTTAATTTGTTGATCTCATACTTTTTGTTGAAAAAAATGTGTTTGGGGTTATGTATTTCAGTAACTCTGGATCCTTAGGAGTTTTTTTTGCTCTCAATGATATCCAGTGTTTGCCTTATTCATTTTTAGGGTCATCTCCTACTCTCTATATCCCCTCAGAAGGAGCAGCATTGGGCATTTGTATAATTACATCGCTTTATTGTTTTAAAATTGTCCTGGTACACACATTGCTTGTGGTCTGGCATAACATTTAGGGTTTGTTTGTTTGTTCGCTACTGTACTTCTTTGATGTTTTGACCAGAAGAGTTCTTCTTAGCTATCTCTTTCTGGTTGTCTCTGAAAGACAGTTGATTTACCCTTGGTTGTCACTTTCATGGGTCTCTCAATTGCCATTCATTTGCACCCTTCCCCTCCCCCTCACCAAAGTCTCCATGTGTTAAGAATGCCCTCACTCCTGAAATGTCACATGTTATTTTCCGGAGGGGGAAAACATCTTCCTTTGGTGAGTTTCAGAGTTTTGTGTGGCCTTTCTCTCCATCCCTGCTGTAGACCGCAGGTAGGGAACCCCTGTGTTGGTTTGTCTCCTTCCAAATAGTATTTGACCAGCATAGAGTAGTTATACGGAAGCAGTCTATCTCATTCAACTGCCCATTTTCCCTTCCTCTCTGTAGAGAAGGCAGGACTTTTCCTGATTTTCTGCTGATGTTTGTTTGTGTGTCGGTTTTGAGTATTGGTTTTGTCTGTCCTTGTTGGTATTTTCAGATTGCTGGCCTTTAGAATCTCCAGTGAGTTCAGTGATGCAAGAAAACCACCCAAGGAGGTTAAACACCATGTTGTTTCTCAGGTTGAAGTTACCTTCCTGGTCATTTCGTCACCCCACATTTCAGTGTTTTTTCACACTCATTCTCTGTGCAATCGTATACACATGACAACATGCTGGCCCACAACAGGCCACAAGCAGAATGGCGCTGCCATATGGTTCTATGGCTTAATGCTGTCATTAGTGATGTCCCCACAAACAGAGTTGTCTACCATTGCAGTCGTCCGGCATGTCCCAATTGTCAGGAGACATAATAGCATACAATATCTAGGATTTTTAGCTGCATCTGGCACAGTGGATAGGAAAGAGGCAATTGCATCTGTGAATCTTACCCAGAAGGAAAGGAGCTTTAGACTGAGGTACGGGTGTAATCTTGGAACAGAGTCTATACATATGATACAGGACAGAAAAGGGTTTGAACATTCTGGCGGCACAGACCATGTTTATGCTTGTCTGGGTAAGTCATCTGGCTTTACCCTCAGTATGTGGTGGCCAATGAATGGCCTTGTCTGATGTTCTGTGTAGTTTTTACATTCATAAGAGAAGCATCAAATCTGTCTGTACATGTGAGGCCTGCAGCCAGCACCATCGCCTGATCAGACCTGCTCGCAGATGCCAGACCCTGTCTCCTCTTCCTCTCAGACATATCATACTCCTGCTCCTCATTGTAGCTAATTATTATTTTTTTGGGGGGGTGGTTCTGGGCCCTGAACTCTGGGCCTGGGCGCTGTCCCTCAGCTTTTCAGCTCAAGGCTTTCGCTCTACGACTTGAGCCACAGCGCCACTTCCGGCTTTTTTCTTTTGGCTTATATGGTGCTAAGGAATTGAACCCAGAGCCTCATGCATGCAAGGCAAGCGCTCTACCACTGAGCCACCTTCCCAGTCCCTAATTATTATTTTTATAGTCATTCCTTTTCCCCTCCCTTTCTTCCTTCCTTTTTTCTTTTTTCTATTTCCCTCCTCCTTTTCCTTACTCCTTTCCTTCTCCTTCCCTTCTAGTCCCTGTTCTTTCCTCCTTCTTTGTTTTCTTTTCCTTCATTTCTACCTTTCCCTCTCTTCTTCCATCCCTCCTTCCCTTTCTTGCTTCTTTCCTTCCTCTTTTTGCTCCCTCTCCCTTCCTTTTTTCCCTTCCTCCCCTCTCGCTGTTTCCATCCATATTCCTCCTCCCTCCCTTCATCTTGCATGGAATGTCATTGTTTAACTTTCTCTCAGCTAACTGGACTCACGTTGGTTCCTTTCTAGGCTTTCCTTTCTTTTCCCCAGCTAGTGTGGCTTCTGAAGCAAAGCCTGGATACACTCCTTTTCACTCCTAAATTCTCTATTCTTTTTCAGATTTTAAAACTTGGTTGTTGAGGACATTTGCTTTATTTTCTCCTTTACTTCTCTGATCATTACGAGTCACCTTCAATTTCAATTCTCTTTTCCCAGTTAGAGCCCAGTTAATGTTGGACTCCAACTTTTCTGGTAAACATGAATCGTAGGTTGTATTGTGAACATGGCAGTTTTCATTAGAATCACTGTCAGTATTCACCACTCCATACTGTCTTCTGTATCAAGACACCTTCTTGTGAAACAGATGGGCTGAGTTTAGTCACTGAATATCATTTAGGAAGTAGACATCTACCCAGCAGTACTTGTTTTTTGTGGATCAGACCTCAGTTCCACACAAACCTGCTTGCCATACAGGCGGGGCAATCTGACCTGAGCCTGGCTGTCCCATTCCACTGTGGGCCTCCCTGGAAGTCCTTGCCTCCTCTAGCCCCAATATCCTTTGCCTTAATCTCTGTCTCTTTGTTCAGACCCCATAAAAGCCCAACTCCAACTCCAACCCCACCTCCTGGCACAACCTCCACTCCCGTGGGAAGGTTGCTGCACCTCACTGCCTGTTGAGACTAACTCTGGCTTTTGAGACTTAACTCCGAACTTTTCCTTTCTCCTCCATTTTCCTAACACTCCTGAACAGATGACCCAAAGAAAACAAAAAGACAGGGGGAACCTGAAGACAAAAATGGGGGAAGATTAGACATTTTTTGAGCCAAGATGACTATTACTTGCTAATTACTGGGTGCTGACTGGTTTTAGGGGTGGGGCCAGTAACTTTAGGCTATTTTGCAAAGACATCAAAATAGGGAGAGAAGGAAAGAAAAGATTACCTCAGAATGGAAAAAATTGCCTTCATGCTTAAGAGGATTTAAAGGATGGTTTTAGTACCTCTTATAAAATGAGGTGTGACCGTGAAATAATGACTTTGAAATAATAATGAATAATGGCTTTGAAATGGTACGCTACAGCAAAAATGCTGGGGTAAATTCTAGAAGATGTGGCTAGTCCTTGGACTCATTAGGATGTTTGAAATTATATATTAGCTTCCAACCTTCTCTGTCTCTGTCTGTCTGTCTTTCTCTCACACACAGACACACAGACACACACATATATACACAGAGGATGATATATATGTTACATGGGAATGTGACCATGAGAAACAGAGAAGCCGTATCTTGAGAGGTTGAATTGGGAGTCTTTATTAGAATCAGGAGTCGTTATTAGAAAGATGGCAACTGCAGGTAGACTCCTGTCTCAAAGACCTGCAGCCCAGAAAGTAGCTTGCACAAAGCTTTTAAAGGTAAAAACCACATGCTTGTGATAGGAACCAAGCCTTAACAAAAGTGTTAAGCAAAGCAAACCATCCAGGGGAACAACCAGGGGTGAGCAAAGCAAACCATCTAGGGGAATACTCAGGGGCAAGCATTCTCTGTAGCAAAACTTTCCTGGGACTCAACAGCATGATCTATCTGCAATTCAAAGAATGGCCTATCTCATGTCTAGGGTTTTCAGAGCTGGATAAAAAGCCCCCATGACCCATGAAGACTCCAGTAAGGACTAGACATTGTTACTTTGACCCAGTATCCTTATTTCATATCCTGACAGGTTTATTTCCAAAACATTAGCAACGGAGATAATATAAAGAATTCTACAAAAAGACTTTTCTAAATTTTCTGGGATGATCTTTTTTTACTTAAAATAGGACTATACTTTTAAAAATGACATCACTTGATTGACAGAATTTTAAAACTAGTGAATTTAAAATTTTTCAATAGTGAATTTAATTTTTTAAATTTGAATTTGTTTGAAATGTTATTTTAGGGGATGGCCTAAAGGGTATTACCTACCGTCTGGTTAGTTTTGTGTGTGTGTGTGTGTGCGTGCACACATGTGTGTATATTCCAGGACTTGAACTCAGGGCCTCATTTCCTTGTATGTTTCTTCTGCTCAAGGCTGGTGCTCTATCATTTGAGCCATACCTTTACTTCTGGCATTTTGCTGGTTTATTGGAGACAAGAGTTGCACATATGTTTCTGCCCAGGCTGACATCCAACCTAGATCTTCAGATCTCAGCCATTTGAGTAGCTAGGACTACAGGTATGAGCCACCAGCAGCTGGCTGATTTGCATTTTTTTAAAAAAACATAGCAAACATTCTTAGCCAGGTACCTGGTGGCTCACTCCTGTAATCCTAGCTACCTAGGAGGCTGAGATCTGAGAACTATGGTTCAAATCCAGCTCATGTCAAAAAGTTTGTAAAACTCTGATCTCTGATTAACGCACCCCCCCCCCCACCCCCCGCGCCGGAAATAGAGCTGTAGATCAAGTGTTAGAGACTTAACCTTGAGCAAAAAATAACTCAGGGACAATGCCCCTGCCCTGAGTTCAAACCCCAGGACGGGCACACAATAAATAAATAAGTAAATAAATAAAGTAGCCATCATTCCCTTTCTATAAAGGGTAACTATAAAGGGTATTTTTTCCACCCTCTTACCTGTCACTGATAGCTTCCTACAGTCCTCCATCCGCACACCCAATGCAGGGACTTTGACTGGAGCTGCTACTGCTCTGTCACTCACACCGCCGTCTAGCACCAGTGCTTAGCAACGTGCCGGGTGCCTAGTGTCCAGGAAGATCTCTCAGTTAAGCCGGATCTCAGGGAGGGTTGGCATCCCTTCCCTTCAGGTAGGAAGAAAGCGGATGGATTTGCTAAATCAGAATGTGCGTTTGCGTTGGAACTGTCCATCTGTCTCTGACATAAGATGTATGACGCTGGTAATTGCAGAAGCCACCTCATTCTTCGCATCTGGGCTCCCTGCATCACTCCTAGGGCGATTTGTCATGCGTTATTTTGTTTTTGTTCGTTTTTCCTCCTCCAGCTTTGTCTGAAATTTTGTGTCAAAAAAAAATTAATGGTCATTTGGGAAAAAAAGCAGCATAATTCAATTACATTCTTCCCCCTCCCCCAGATAAGTGATGTCACTTTGGCTTCATTTTGTGTTCTTTTATGAGCTCAGTTGAGTCATCCTGAGTCCTTTGTCTTCAAATGTTAATTTGCTTGAGATTTTAAATGTTTCTTGGAAAAGTGGTCCCCAAATTAATGTTGTTCTTTGAAAAAAATCAACATTCCTGCCTATTGCTATAATAGAACAAAAAGCATCCAGCAAACACAATTTCAGTTTATTGAAAAATCATAGCTCTCAGGTGGACTCCACTAATCTCCCTGCCAATCTTAAATGAAAGTGGGATTCTTTTCCACCCAATAAATATTCATGAATTGCTTATCATCAGGTGATACTGGTAAACAAGGTGGGATATAGTCTATAACCCAAACCATTTGAAGGCAAGTACTAGCAATTCTGAAGATAAAATTCACCACTGTCATTGGGAGGGTGTGAAGGAAGACTTTGGGGGGGGGGGGGGAGACAAGAATGGATGCAGAACATTGTAGGCAGAAGGAGAGGGAGGGGTTAGGAGGCCTGGGGGAGGGATCTTGACAAGTCTGAGCACCAATGTAGACCACAGAGTGTTTCATGCAAAGGTGGTGTTAGGAATGGATCTGGGGACCTGGAATGTCACTACGGAATGAAAGCCAAGACTGAGGAATTGCTTGGCAAGGCAAATCCTACTCCTGCAGAAGGATGTGCCACGCACAAGAGTCTGATTCGACCGCACGCTGGGTGAACCCTCATGTGCCACTGCCTCCTCTTCTGATTGGCCAGAACTTAGGTTCACAATCTTAAGTGATTGGCTCCTTTGAAATGGCATCAAGAATTCTTTTACTCAATCAATTACTCTAATGCAGAACACCCAGACAAAAAGCAGGAACAAGTTAGAACAGGATGAACCTCTACTGCAGTGAGTTGTCCTTTCAACGGGATTGCATGATGAGGCTTAACTGAAAGAACAAGCAGACAGTGAGAATTGCTTACCAACTTAGGAGATGGCAGCTGCCTCTTAAAAGGGCATTGCTTATGCCAAGAAACCAGTTTAAGGGGTAAGATCTTATCCTTGCAATGGTGTAGAGTGCAGTAAACATGTGAATGCTGTACAAGGATCCCATGATGTTAGTGAAGGGTTGCAAAGAGAAGGCTATGGTGATCTTTGTATTTGAGTAACGATCCTTCTGGAGACAGGACATAGAACGGCAGGGAGCAGAAGAGCATTGGATGTTGAGAGACTGCTAGAACTGTGATGGAGATGGTAGTGATGCCTAGCAGGAGAGGAATTTGAGAGTGAGGTGGCGGCTAAAACTGTTGACAAGCGAGGAGGAGTCAATGATAGCTTCTGATTGTCTACCTTGAGCACGTGAGAAAAACAGGTGTCCAGGTGCAGATGATAGTTCAGTTCTGGGAAGTTGAATCCAGCAGCTAGAGGACTAGAGGACCTAAATGGGGAAGTTAAGGAGAGAACAATTCAGCAGGAGGTTGCCTAAAAGACAAAAAAAAATGGATAGCAATATTGTAGAAGCTAGAGTATAGGAAAATAAAAATATAAAACGTTCCCATGAGTTTATGTATACGATAAGTCTATTATTCTTGAATAATATTCCTTAAAATGATTGGCTCTCAGCCAGTGGCTGAGGTCTGTAATCCTAGCTACTCAGGAGGCTGAGGTCTGAGGATTAAAGGTTAAAACCAGCTCAGGCAGGTAAGTCCATGAGACTCTTATTTCCAATTAACCACAAAAATAAATAAATAAAAGGAAGTGGAGCTGTGGCTCAAGTGGTACATTATTAGCCTTGAGCAAAAACATTTCAAGGACAGTATGTAGGCCTTGAGTTCAAGACCCAGGATTGGCACCAAAAACAAAACAAACAAACAAAAAATACTCTGAGGGTTGAGTTTAGCTGTTACCCTTGATTTTAGTTATACAACATACAAATAAACTATACTAAGAAGAGTTTATCAAATCATGGCTTGCTGTGGATCATATGTGCAAGTTTGCTTCCTCTATCAATTAATATCAATTTATTTTCCTGTCTGTTCCATGAGCAGTAAAATGCCTCACATAAAGCTATGTCTGCTGTAAAATTTCAGTTTAAGAACACCCACATGTTGATCATTTTCCTGATTTGATATTGCTCTCTTTGTCTAGTTATTCATTTTGCAAAGTAAATGATAAATTAGTTCTCTGCATAATTTTTT